>NC_056409.1:17727500-20260000 GCF_905147365.1 Aricia agestis
TAAGACAACGCCGAAACCCCCAAACATGTATCTATAAGGAGTAAGGAGTTCTGTTCGCCACCTTCGAACCATGGTATATCCTGGTGCAAAATCTTATTTTTTGGTAACAAATGCCTGGAATACTTCATATGAAACCAAAAAAATCATATGTTTCCATTTGAATTTTGAAGAATTTCATTTCCATTCGATTATTCATGGATCCCATCATCAGGTCACCACTTTTCTGAACATGGTACCAAATTGGAGTAATACCCTATACAACAAAACAAAAATTTTGAAAATCGGTTCACAAACGGCGGAGTAATCGTTGAACATACATAAAAAAAAAACATATCCACAGCCGAACGTATAACCTCCTCGTTTTTGGAAGTCGGTTAAAAATTATATCCCAATGAATACCATCTAGGAATGTCCTTTTGGATGAGGCCGTCAATTATATGAGTCCAAACATGAAACCTCCACTTTGGGTTCATATGGAGCTCGGCTTCTATAGAATCCAGGTGATGCTGCAGCTGCAGCATGCAAACATTTATTGGTTACTAGCGTCTAGCTGTCCCGGTGAACTTCGTGTCACTTTAAAACCTTCCCTGGACTTCTACGAATATTTTAAGACTAAAATCAGTCCAATCCGTCCAGCCGTTTTCGAGTTTTAGCGCGACTTACATATTTGAAAATCCATTTTTATATACATAGATCTACGTCTTACTAGTTGTCGCAATTAAAATGAGCCAAACACGAAACCATTGCTCTTAGTTGGTGAGGAGCTGGGTAGTGGGTATCCTATTGATTACCAGGTGATGCAGCAGCACCAGGTCAACTTTCCATTAATGTGTTCATAAATGCGTGACATTTATGAACTAGAATGCAATAAAGCCCACCAAACGACTTCAAGTTGCTAATCGGCCCTTCACGAACCAGATGAACCGCGATTTTTCAGCACAGAGCAGGCTGATGATGATGAACTATAGCTAAGAACACTCTCAATTAAGTCTGCTTTCAAACAAAAAAAACTAGATCAAAATCGGTCCACCCGTTTGGATGCTACGATGCCACAGACAGACAGACAGACAGACCGACAGACAGACACGTCAAACTTATAACACCCCTCTTTTTTATCGGGGGTTAATAAAAACTATTCATTATTCGTAGTATAATACATAAAGCAGATATGTTACTACCGCGCGCGTTGTGAAGATTCAAATACGGCCCAATTGTTCGGAAGAGTTTTAAGCCGGAAAATAGTATGGACGTAACATATCTGTATAAGTAGAATATCATTGAATACATATTAACTTTATGGGCCCCATAGGGCATTAAAATAGGAGGCATTTTGAGCGTTTTGTTCGTTTTTAACGCTAAAATCTAAATAGAACGTGGGGATAGCAGGTGTGACGTCACTGAACGCTGATTGGTGTTTTGAAATCTGTTCCGTTTCAAGTTACTTTTAATTCGTCATTTTTGTAAAAAAACAATATTTTATAAAATATTAACCTTGCAGACTGCAGTAGCCCCTTCATAAATATTAAACTTTCATTACAAAAAGAGGAAAAGGCATTGAAAAGATTATTCACCTTAAGTCGTGCTTCGATATTCCTGCGTTCGGTTCCTTCCATACGCTGCAGCTCCTCCGTGGTAAGGGTGGCGAGGTTCGCGGGGCGTGGGGGTGGCGGCGGCGGCATGCCCCATGCCATCATTGCTTTGGAATGAAGAATGTCGTTAGAGCATCGAAATACTGATTAAAAGTCATTAAGCTATGTTGAAATGTAACATAATGTCTAGTTAGGGTTAGTCGCCCTCTTAATGTAAAATTATAACCAAAGATTTAACATCTCGCTATCGCTATATTTAAATAATAATAAGTCATTCTCTCAATACTCTCATCATCCACGCTAATAAAATAAGTAATATTTTAAATTGGAAAGGCTAGATGTCCATCTGATATCTCTTCAGGTCAAAACTGCTGAACCGATTTTACACGTGGGACGTGCGTGTCCGGGCATGCACGGAGCTTGCGGTGCGGTGGGACTTGGGAGGGGACTGCAGGCCGGAGACAATATAACATAATATGGAGTTATAATACTTTTTTTGTTGATATGCTTACATTTTTTGTCAATCGTAGTGATTTATTTGGACAGAAATATCTCATTGATTTACTCGCTAGGATTTGGTGATAATTTACTGTATTGGGCGTTCGATTACAATGTAGTGTGGTTGTGACTAAAATAGCTGGTAGTATTGCAATTTTAGACTTTCTTTTTTTTGATGTTAAGTATTTTCTTTGGTAAATAAGGTTTTTTTTCAGATCATTTTTTGGTGGTCATTATATGTATATTCTGTTCCCCAATTTAAAAAAATCGTTGCAGAACGGTCACTTCGCGGCGGTGGGTAGAGCGGGGGTGGCGCGGAAGGCCCGGCCGCGGCACGCGCCGGCGGCGACGCGTAGTGTCCATTAATTGTAGTGTTTTTTAGGAAAACTTTCAGAAGCGATTTCTTAACATTTTAGTACTGAGTGATACCAAAATGTTAAGAAATCGCTTAACATTTTACATAAATGAAAAAATACGTGTACTTTTATTTTTAACAAGGATCAATATATCGAAATTTGGAAGGTTTAATTGCATCCTGTATATAATATTTATCAATTTGTCAATAAATATTCAAAAATTAATTTCTCACGTGGTGGCGGCATAGTAGGGAAGGGCGGCGGCGCGGGTTGAGCGGGAGGCGGCGGAGGGGGCGCGGCGGCGGGCGGGGCGGCGGGCGCGGGGGGCGGGGTCTCGGGCGCACGCAGCACGTTCAGCCGGCAAGTGGGGCACGTCTGCTGCCGCTGGAACCACAGGCGCAGGCACGCCGCGTGGAAGATGTGGTTGCAAGGCAGCTTCTTTGCACCTACAACCAGAATTGATATTTAATATTGTTTAAAGACATTCAGCTTATATAAATCATTTATGATACCGCGCGTGCGCCGAACAAAGTAGTGATGAATTCAAGTCGAACCTTTGGCCAATCGCTTGTGTACACGATACACGACTCACATATGCCAACCACATGTTTGAATTTGGTGCATCACTGCAAGACTTTGGCGCGCTCCGTTCTTTTTCATAAGTTCATGCATCAAAAATAGTATGAAATTTATTTATAAAGGTTTCCCTTTATAAATAAATTTCATCAAACAAACACGTGCATTATCAAAACACATTGAAACATTTTTCTTATACAATGTAGTTACATCTACCATTATTTAAGTTTGATCTATTCGTTAATTTATGTCATCACATCACCTGTATGCATTTCCTCGCGGCAGATGATGCACTCGTTGTCTGCAGCGGCGAGTTCCTCGGGCGTGGCGTCGGGGTAGAGCGTGTTCATGTGGTGTATCGCCCGGCGGGACAGCACCACATCGTTGTACGCCTTCTTGAAACTCCTAAACCATAGTACAATATTGATTACCTCTAAAAATTTTTTTTTCGACAAAGGCAAGCAGACCTTGATAACTTACTAAGAAAATATTTTAATTGGTAAAGGGGATAATAGTTCAAATTCATGTACTATACCTTGTACTAAATAAAAGCCTTTAAAAATATTATATTAATAGAAGCTCGACAGTTTCTTAGCCGAAAACTTTAGATTTTCGTGTGTTTATTAAAACCAATTAATTTCCTTCTGAACCTTAATTTTAAAGCAATCTAAATTGTTATTTAATTGCTCACAAGTTACTACATATTTTGTGACACATGATATTGAATAACAAATTTTTGTAATAACATTTTTTATAGTTGTGAGCCATAGCATGTGATATGTGATATTTAAAAGGGTATTATTATTTGCTTATTAGAATATTTTGAAAGTATATTTTTAAACACTTACCTCATCGTTTCATACATAGGCCGGAACGCAAACAGAGGTAGGGTGTAGATCCTCACCATAACGGCCACGAAACCAACATACAGCATCACCTTCAGGAAGTTTATAGCCAGATCGGTGTACAGCAAGACGGCTGCCTTGCTCTCCCATGGTGCTTCCCATCGAGAGTCAATAGCGTGCAGAAGATACTGAAAATGTTATTTGGGATAAATATTCATAGAATCTTTCCAATAAATAAAGAGAATAAAATTCAGCTTTACACAAGACCATAAAATTCACTTACCTTTATGACAATATTCGCTATCATTATAACCAGAATGCTGTATTCAAATCCAAACACTAGCTGTACTGAAGGCCCTTTGGTGGCCGTAAATAAGTAGGCATGGTGGATGAAGAACAGATCAGCTTGAGCCAGGAGCATCAGCAGACTTAGGATTCTCACATGGAACAGCACCCCTATCACAGGACTTCTTTCCATCTACAAATAATTATAAATTAATTAACATAAAATGTTAGATGATGTAAGATGTTACATAATATTTCTGTTGAAAACCATGAATAAATCAGGCTGGTCAGTAGTTACTGTTTTTAGAATTACATATTTACTTCAAACAAAAATCAAAATGATCAACATTTTTATGACTTATTTAAAAAGCAACAGAAAAAAATTCTTCAACAGTATTTTAATATATTTTTATTTTTTAAATACTATCTGTTTCAAATTAGTTTTTTTTTTTAATTAGGGTATAATATCAAATATAATTTTAAAAAGAAAATTACATGTAATTTTTTTATTTTAAGTAATTCAAATCAAAACTTACATAATCAACCCTATCTTCAGCGAGCCAGTGAAATGCTTTTAAAAACAGCAAAAGTGTGAACAATGCTATAAATTTAGGATTGAAATCATCTCTGAATACTGTGAAGGCCAGACATGTCTCAGTTATAGCATACCAAGATCTCTCTATCAAGTGCTAAAATATCAAGATACAAGATTAGACTTGGGTATAGTATCAAAAAATTACATTCCTAAAAATACCAAATACTTTGAATACAAGGAAATAAATGTGAACCCAAAGTGATAGTTAATCTAGATAGCCTTTTTACTTGAGGTTTTACCTTTTGGCAATTTCTAGATCACCTTGATTATGAAACAAAGATTTGCCAATGATAACATTAAGTTCCTTGTATTGTAAATACCTTTATATTAGTTGAACTCAATTACTGAATTACTAGAATGTTGTATTTGAAACTGCTAAAATTTTCCTTAGGTACACTAACAACATTGAAATTGTGCATTGAGTAAATGAAATTGTAAAAATAGCTTTACCTCAAATTCTGTGGGACGTAGTTGACCAAAGAATATTTTCCTCAGAATTTTACCAACCAGTAGGACTAAGATAAAAGCTTGCAAGTACATTACCTTAAAAGGAATATAACGATAAATTTAATAACGTAATGACATCAACATTTATAAGGTATTTTGACAGAAATTAAACATAGTTGCTAAAAAGTGGAGGTGATTTATAAATAACTTATATTGATTAAATATTTTTTGCATACTTACAGCCATGCTAGGGTTTGAGTTAGTAAGATAAACTACCGAGGGATAAAATTGTTTTTTCTGGTAATAGGCATTGCCGATTACGACTGTAGTAAGTACTAGACTTATAACTGTAGCCACAACAGCCTTCATATTGATCTGATTATATATTCTTGGCGTCCATACAAAATACTTTCACGATTTAATGCAATCTTTAATCACATATTAGTCAACAAATTCATTTTCAAAACATTCTCCTCCGATCTTCTGTGGCACAAAAAATTATTTTGACGTGTTCAATGTTCATTTGTGTCACAGATGTCAAAACATTTTTTTTCTAAATTTGCGATTGGATTTTTATAAAGCTTTTGGATGTAATGTACTTTAATTTTTAAAACTATTGACATATTTTATTACTTATTTTGTGATTAGGATCATAAACTTATAATATACTGCATTATAAGTTTATGGATTAGGATAAACTTTAGTTGATCAAAATTCAAATACTGTGAAATTCAAATACTGTAAAATTATATATTTTTCATTTTTACAAGGCATTGTAATAAAGCGTCGCGTCGGTACCACTTTAAAGTTCGCTGTTCGACAAAGCTGTTTAAGTAAGGGTCTATACAGTGGGACCGCATTTCAACTGCAATCCAGCCGCAAATTGCAGTTCAAGTGCAGTTTGAATGCAGTTGATAATAATGGTCTGTAGTTCTATTGCAGTCGTGTCAACTGCATTCAAACTGCACTTGAACTGCAATTTGTGGTTGGATTGCAGTTTGCATCTGTATAGACCCTAATATGAACGTGGCGAGAAAAGGAACTATCATACAAAAACGTCATTTTTCCATAAAGTTAATATACCTAGCGGAATAGAGCAACAATCTCGAGCTGTCAAACGAAACCGAAATTGGTTTCATCTGCGTGTAAAAATATGTGTATTATACGTACTTATACACTTACACAAGTATGATGGAACATGATTTCTATGAGATTAAATTGTCAACGTGCGGCAGCCGGGCGCCGGCACGTGCCGACTTGACGTCAAAAAGAGAATGCTGCTGTCATGTATCACACGTCTCTTTTTACCACGCAGTGTTACTGATAGTGACATCTCTCTTACTCAGGCCTTTGTTTCTCTATTCCGCTAGGTATATTAACTTTATGCATTTTTCACAGTTCTCCTTTACCAGTAGCGCCCATTGACATATTCATTCAGCCGACTTGACTTCTAACGGCCGTTCCCAATATTTGATCTATCTCTGGTTTTGCCCTACTAGAGATAGGAATAGCTCACAATTGACATAAAATCTCTAATGTCTAATGTGAGCTATTCCTATCTCTAGTAGGACAAAACCAGAGATAGATCAAATATTGGGCCGAACGGCCGTAAGTCAAGTCGGTTGAATGAATATTTTACTGATTAGACTTTAGACCTGACATTATAGAAAAACGATGCTGAAAATCCATACTAATATTATAAATGCGAAAGTATCTCTGTCTGTCTGTCTGTCTTGCTTTCACGCCAAAACTACTGAACCGATTGCAATGAAATTTTGTATACAGTTATTCTAGAGTCTGAGAAAGGACATAGGCTACATTTTGATGTGGGAAAATATCTTATTTCCATGAAAATATCGATGAAAATGAATTCGCATTGCGCGTGGCCAGCACTCATCCCGGGGGTCCTGGGTTCGAGTCCCGCAGGCGGAACAAAAAGTTTTCAATGTTCCTGGGTCTTGGATGTGTATTAAAATAAAATTTCAAAAATCTTAAACATATTTTATGTATAATATTATAAAAAATCCAGAAATATATCGATGGGATGAACATTTTAGTTCTAATACGATTCAACAGATGGCGTTTTATTTTTTACTTTATTGTAACATAGAACTAATCATACTTATTAGTTAGTATGTTTTTGTTTATAGTTCTTAATACGTTAGAATATTATGTTTAATAATATTATCACTTGGTATAATAATAATCAATCTATCTTATCTTATGTAGAACTCCTACTGCATTTCTAATCCATACTATCCATACTAATATTATAAATGCGAAAGTATCTCTGTCTGTCTGTCTGTCTTGCTTTCACGCCAAAACTACTGAACCGATTGCAATGAAATTTTGTATACAGTTATTCTAGAGTCTGAGAAAGGACATAGGCTACATTTTGATGTGGGAAAATATCTTATTTCCATGAAAATATCGATGAAAATGAATTCGCATTGCGCGTGGCCAGCGCTCATCCCGGGGGTCCTGGGTTCGAGTCCCGCAGGCGGAACAAAAAGTTTTCAATGTTCCTGGGTCTTGGATGTGTATTAAAATAAAATTTCAAAAATCTTAAACATATTTTATGTATAATATTATAAAATCCATACTAATATTATAAATGCGAAAGTATCTCTGTCTGTCTGTCTTGCTTTCACGCCAAAACTACTGAACCGATTGCAATGAAATTTTGTATACAGTTATTCTAGAGTCTGAGAAAGGACATAGGCTACATTTTGATGTGGGAAAATATCTTATTTCCATGAAAATACCGATGAAAATGAATTCGCATTGCGCGTGGCCAGCGCTCATCCCGGGGGTCCTGGGTTCGAGTCCCGCAGGCGGAACAAAAAGTTTTCAATGTTCCTGGGTCTTGGATGTGTATTAAAATAAAATTTCAAAAATCTTAAACATATTTTATGTATAATATTATAAAAAATCCAGAAATATATCGATGCAATGAACATTTTAGTTCTAATACGATTCAACAGATGGCGTTTTATTTTTTACTTTATTGTAATACTAGCTGTTGCCCGCGACTTCGTCCGCGTGGACTTAAGTTTATAGCGCGCGGTGTCAACAAAATGTGTGTCAAATTTAAAAACTTTTTAAAACCCTGGTAAGTGGTATCCCTCTTAGGGCCGCGCTACACCGGAATGGCAGCGCTGAAAGTGCTCGCCTCGCCGCTGCCATTCCGGTGTAGCGCGGCCCTTAATTAATCAAAATACCCAAAAACAGCTGTGCAGTGTGCACATAATCTATACTAACATTGTAAATGCGAAAGTATCTCTGTCTGTCTGTCTGTCTGTCAGTCTCGCTTTCACGCCAAACGCCAAAAGTATCTCTGTATGTCTGTCTGTCTGTCTGTCAGTCTCGCTTTCACGCCAAACGCCAAAACTACCGAACCGATTGTAATGAAATTTTGTATACAGATAGTCTAAAGCCTGAGAAAGGACATAGGCTACTTTTTTTACTGAAAAAAAGGGTTGTAAGGGGGTGAAAATGCGTAAATTTGTTCAAATTAAGTTAGTTCCAACAGTTCATAATAGATGGCGCCGTGCGTCTTATACATCGCGCTGACGCTTGCTCAAAAGTCTTTCTATAAGACGTGGTATCATCTTACATTTAAGTTTCGATTTTTTTCGATTGTTATATCTATTCTACGGTATTAAATAAGTCAGTACTTTATCTGTGCAGTGACGTAACCTTAAATCTATCAATGATAAATAGTTTATGGGTAAAGTTGTGTAATTGGAGGGCTAAATAAGCTTTAAAATTTGGCATAAAATATAAAGTTTAATATAAAAAAATGAAATACTTATTGTGTGCACACTGCACAGCTGTATTGATTTAAGGGGTACCAGGGTTTTTTTATAAAAGCTTTTGACACCAATTTTGTTGACATCGCGCGCTATAAACTGAAGTCCACGCGGACGAAGTCGCGGGCAACAGCTAGTATAATATATTATAGTAGGTAGGTACTAGAGAATATTGTTTTCCCGCCATAATAATACTCGACAGTCGACACTGGCCACTGTGAGTGTGCCCTGGGGGCTGGGGCCTGGCCCCTGTGGGCCATAGACAGCATAGTTAAATAGCCAAAGTGCCATAATAAGAAAAAAAAAACACCAAACGCCAAAATCAAAATCCAAACAGTCAAAAATCTAAAATGGTTGTATTTCGTGTTGTCTTTATTTATCAATAAAACCTTAACGGATAAGTGTAAATGAAGAAATTTATTGAAAAAGGATTCTAAAGAGAATTGTTCCAAATCTTATATCTATCGATATTATAACACGTCAACAAAAATCTGTAGCTTGCACCGTTATCTATCTCGTCTATATTAGTTTTCAATAATTTTGCTACGAAACTTACAAATAAGTGAAATCTTTAAACGAAATGCTATTCTAGTTGCAGTTTTATATACTATTCACCCTTAAAATGTTTTAATAATTAATTCAACATTATTTGTGAATTAATTTTCACATAACTTTCACACGAATTTGGATACAAACATACGTTCATGTATAGCAATTACAAAATGGTAAGCTTTAGTCATTGTTACTTGCGTATTTTTTTGTACTTTCAGAAGTTTTCTGCTTGAAATGACATTATTTATATACCTACCTACATTTTTGAATTTTCTTTTACTATTGTCAATGAACTATACGGGTGATGTACCTATTGGCAGCTATTGAGATTAAGGCCGGTATAAATAGTCAATACTCAAGATGCATCTCGGTCTCAAGACACGGTTCAGGCTCTGTGATTGGTTGACTGTCAAGATTTGGACTAATCGTAGAGCCGAACCGCATCTTGAGACCGAGATGCATCTTGAGTACTGACTATTTATACCGGCCGTAGTTACTATGTTCTTATATTGTTCTCGTTCTTTAGCAGGGCGATGACCCCCCCTTCCTACCAGTGGGCACTGAAGTCAGTGCCAAATACAAAGGTGCATTTTGCGAGGCCAAGATAAAAAAAGTTGTTCGCAATATAAAGTGCAAGGTAATGTTCTCTTTCATTTAAATTTATTTTAATCATTATAATTGTTTTAAGAGTGTTAAATATTTATAATTTATACTCTTTGAAGGTAAAATTTATAGTAATTAAATACACTTCAATTGAGTTGAAAAATTATAAAAGTATATTTATTTTTCATCAGGTCACATTAAAAGCTGGTGGTATTACAACCGTCAATGATGATGTCATCAAGGGTACATTACGGGTTGGTAATACAGTTGAGGTCCGGCAGGATCCAAAGAAGGATGCTATTGAGGCAGTC
This sequence comes from Aricia agestis, assembly GCF_905147365.1. Lineage (NCBI taxonomy): Eukaryota > Metazoa > Arthropoda > Insecta > Lepidoptera > Lycaenidae > Aricia > Aricia agestis. Next base: position 17,737,970 of record NC_056409.1, read on the forward strand.
ATTACAAAGATACAAGACTGTAGCCAGTATACCGTTGGTAAGATTGTCATTAGCATTATTACTATTGCACCAAGATTATTTACTCCTAAATTTATAGACTCTGATAATGAAAACAATTATTTTTTTATTTCTTGTAAGTTTATTACATTATAGTTAAACCACTTATATTTAATGTTTCAGTATTTGATGATGGTGATATAACTACACTGAGAAGATCAGCATTATGTTTGAAGTCAGGGAGACATTTCAATGAAAGTGAGACATTGGATCAGCTGCCTCTCACACACCCTGAGCACTTCTCGACACCTGTAATTGCTGGCCGACGAGGACGTAGGGGAAGAGCTCAGTAAGAATTTCATAAATCTATATTTTAGCACCCTCTGGGTGGTGGGTTGTCCGCGTCGGCTAGCAGAGGTCCAGTCATCAGTTAGTATTTAATTTACCTTGGTGCTAACCACAGGTCGTCAGAGAGCGAAAGCGAGAGCAGTGGGTCGCGGCGCGCGGCGGACAGCGAGCCGCACGTGGGCCGCGTGGTGCTGGTGGAGGCAGCGGGCGCGGGAGAGCGGCGCCGCCCCCACCAGCCCGCCTTCCCCGCCCTCGTCGTCGCACCCACACCCGCCATCAAGGTGAAGGAGGACTACCTGGTGCGCTCCTTCAAGGATGGAAGATAGTGAGTATTCAACAAGCTTATGCAGGAGTTTCGGAGGTGGAGCTGAGAAGCTTAATGTTAATATGAGAATTAATTTTGTCAATAAACAGTTTTTTTTGTTTTAGCAACAGGCATTCTTAATATTATGTAAAATGAATATCCTATTCTAATATTTAATAATAATAATAATATCTAAAACATCCCCTTAAAATGGCTTATGGTTTTGTATGATTTTTTATCGTCTACAGTTACACAGTGCCCAAGAAGGAAGCCCGTGAGTTTCGTCGCGGCTCGGCGCCGCTGGAGTGGTGCGGCGTAGACGCGGCACTGCAGTACCTTAACAACGGCGTGCTGCCGCCACACTGGGACCGCGACTCTATATTCAACGAGCCGAGGAACACTTCTGACGATGTATGTTGTTTTTGAGGTATAAAACGCTACATTAGGCTGGCAGGGATATAGATAACATCGTAACTCTTGCTCACGAAAGGAAAACACTTACATCGCTAACTCTCGCAAAACTTTTATGTATGTACAGCAATGTCAAACGCATACAATAGAACGCGACGTAATTTCGGCATGGTGTGTATTCGGTAATTAAAAAAACATTGCAGGCGTAATCATGCGGAACTTCAGCGTCTTCAGCCGCGTTTTTTCGGCCTAGTATGTTTAGACTTTAGACACTAGCGGTCTTACTACAAAAGATTTAAACACCTGTTGAAAAGTTGATTAGAAAAAAATTCAGTACATAATGGTCTCAAAACAACTGTTCAATAGATGTTTAAATCTTTTGTGGTAAGACCGTTACACTTCGAGGTATACTGACATTATTATTTACGAGCTTTTGCCGGCGGCTTCGCTCGCAGTATTATTATATACAAACTTTCATCCCCTATTTTAACCCTTTGGAGGTGGAATTGATCAAAATCCTTTCTTAGCGGATGCCTACGTCATAACAGCCACCTGCATGCCAAATTTCAGCCTAATCCGTCCAGTGGTTTGGGCTGTGCGTTGATAGATCACCATGTCAGTCAGTCACCTTTGAGTTTTATATATGTCGCAGGGAAAAGAAGATATCAGGGATATCCCGAAATCACTAGGGATATCACGAAATCGCGGTAGATACCGAATATTCTTGTTTCTTACGTCTTCTTACTAAACAAATCTAGTGATATGTCATTTCACTAAACTAAATCTAGTGAAATGTCAGAAAAGCGGATACCGCCGAATAAAAATCGAGCTACGCATTTCTCTCGCTCGCTCTAATACCCACACGGGCACTAGTGGGAGTGAAACAAATGCGTCGCTCGAGCTGGCGCGGCTCGTGTGATTTTAGTCGTTAAATTATTACGAGTACGTTAAGTTTGAATGCGATTTTCTAAATATCACCTTTTACGACTCTCGAGTTTAACATTTTTTAATATTTTCCAGACTTACGCGCATGTTACTTGCATGGTTCGATAGCCTGTTAAATTTATATTATGGGGATATTAATAACTCAATACCGATAATAAGATCCCTTCACGCTGATAATGCCCCATTCGCGTTAAGAGGGCGACTAACTCACGCCCGTCTTTCATATGCCAGGTGAAAAAGAACGACGCGGATTCATTTAAATAAAAAGAAAATTATTTTTTTCCTAATAACTCGATAAATATTATGTAACATTTAAAAAATCCGCTAGGTCAGTTCCTCAATGATAGAATTTTATACAATGTGTTAAAATATTAACTTAGTTTAATGCACGGTTATGGCAATATATGAAAAATTCGTGAAAATTAGATGCATCTTTGTGATCGAGAAAATTTTAAGATATCGTGTTTTTGCTAGGTCTGATTCTCGGAAATATAATGTAGTATCTATGTCTACAAAATGAAACAATTCGGGGCTTATTTTCAAGTATAAAAATGAATTATAAAATCGTCAATTTAGGGTTAGTCGCCCCCATAAGATAGTGATAGGGTATTAGAGCGAGCGAGAGAAATGCGTAGCTCGATTTTTATTCGGCGGTATCCGCTTTTCTGACATTTCACTAGATTTAGTTTAGTGAAATGACATATCACTAGATTTGTTTAGTAAGAAGACGTAAGAAACAAGAATATTCGGTATCTACCGCGATTTCGTGATATCCCTAGGGATTTCGGGATATCCCTGATATCTTCTTTTCCCTGCGACATATATATATAATATCTATGGACACATTGAAAACGTTTAGTCTTCCCAATATATATCGCGCTCTATAATTGATTTCCTTTTTCCTAAATCTGTTTAAAACTTTCAGAGCTCCGACGACGAGCCTCGCGAGGAGAAGGACCACTTCGTGGCGCAGCTGTACAAGTTCATGGACGACCGCGGCACGCCGCTCAACCGCAACCCCACTATCGCCAATAAGGACATCGACCTGTACAGACTGTTCCGAGTAAGAGATACCTAACACCTTTATTACATTAATGTTTACTGAATATTGCCTGAGGCTCCGTCTTCGCGCATGTGAACAAAGCCAGTATTATGGATAAGGAAAGTATACTGGATAGGCCAATTTGAAATTATTTAACACAAATGTTCATTTTAGGTTGTTCAGAAAAATGGTGGCTACAACAGAGTCACAAACCAGAATCAATGGAAGACAATAGCGGACAAAATGGGCTTCCATCCGGTCACAACCAGTATTACCAACCTGTGCAAACAAGCATACAAAAAGTAAGCTATTTTTCTTACATTCTGTATCTGTAAAAGTAAAGGGTAGCAAGAAATAAATTATTCTCCATCATCAAAAAAATTTATATGGTCTAATGTTTTTGTAATAATTACATTGTCTGTCTGTCTTTTAACTTACCACTCAAAAGCTACATAAATGGTTTAGAGTTTAGACTTAAACTTTGTGGTCTACATTGCAATGTGCATAGTAATAGTAAAGAGACTTATATTTTCATTACTGTCGTACGTTATTGCGCAGGTTCCTACATAGTTTCGAGGACTTCTACCGCAAGTTGGGCGTGACGCTGGTGGCGCACCCGCGCGGCGCCCGCACGCCGCCCGCCGGCCGCTCGCTCATACGCGACCGCGACCGCCAACCGCCCGCCGCTTCACCGCAGCCCACGACGCCGCAGACATCGCAGCCTGTTCAGGTGCAGTTCAGTTTAAAGCTACAATAACAGTGTTGCAGTGTCAAAATATGACGTCATATAGTTGGGGAGGGGAAGAGGGGATTTCGGGATAAGCTCAAACGCGTCAGATTAAGCTTGTATAGGCTTCCGATATGTGTCTAGTTATCATTCTATAGAAATCAGATTTCTCACATGGTGGGTTAATTTTTTTTAAATATTGAAATGTCATCGGATCTGTCAGATTAACATAGGGGATGTTTAGTATACCCTAAAGAAGTTTCCATATAAAGCACTGACGATTCAAAGGTTAGGTAAGCCTGTAGGGGCATTGAAAAATATAAAAAAAATAAAGCTTCATAGTTTCCTAACTAAGCTTCGCAGATATTTTATTTTGCACTAAACTAAATGATTTAGTCCTTGTTGTCTAATGGCCGTTCCCAATATTTGATCTATCTCTGGTTTTGCCCTACTAGAGATAGGAATAGCTCACAATTGACATAAAATATATGTCTCTAATGTCTAATCTGAGCTATTCCTATCTCTAGTAGGGCAAAACCAGAGATAGATCAAATATTGGGAACGGCCGTAAAATATATTTATAATTAACCTAAATAAGCAATTTTCTGGATATATTTTCTTTTTCAAAACTTTAAAATGGCTGCAGTTTCTGAACCTACCGCTAAATTAAAAAAACGCTCTTATTATTTTTTTATCAGTTTTACCTAATGTAAAAAACCTACTAGGTCTCCATGACGCTCGATTGACTACAAAATTAGCACCTTCCCCTCCCCTACTAATAGTATTGTTGTTTTTACAATATTGATTGTAAAAACAACCATTCCACAGCATTGTAGATTTTTACAAGGCTTGCATCAATGCAGTCTTGAGTTTTATCGTCAAGTTGATTTTTAAACCTTTGATGGGGTCTGTTCTAAACCTTTTGTAAATGAGCTTCGTCATCAGATTAAGGAGAAGGCGCTCGAGAAATGGGAATACCATTTCGGCGAGGAATTACAAAGAGGTGTTGGAGTTTGGTACGGAACCATCCAGAATAAACCAGTAGAGCCTTGGTTTATTTCGTGTAATTTATCGAGAAAGTTATTGGTGTCAGCCTTTAGATTACGATCTGGGCACATTCCAGCAAACAAATTTTGCCACTTGGTTGGAATTAAGCCTTCGCCTAATTGCGATGTGTGCGAGAAGCCCGAAGACCTGTATCATGTTTTTCTGGAGTGTGCTCGGACTGCAGAGCTAAGATCAAGGCTCTTAGGTGACTTTGGCTGCCTGCACAATGGACGGATCAATAGTGTACTTTCGGAGCCGTTGTCCCCAGAGGCAATAAAATTATATAGTTATTTGGATCTGTCCCTTATGTAGGGAACACTGTATTCACCTATGAGGCTGACATTAACACTGAGTGTTAAAAGCCTCTGTAAAATAAAAATTAAAAAAAAAAAAAACTTTGATGGAATGTAATTGCATGACCAATACACATGAAGTGCAATCTGCATGTTTGTAATTCCAGCCGCAACTTGCGACACTTACAAATTACAATACTAGAAATTAAAAATATAATAATTGTTGCTTGAGTCTGTTTTGCTAGCGAAAGTTATTTAATAAATTACTTTCGCTATTCGTCAAGTTAGAATATTGTGCATAAAAATTAATAATTTAACTATAATTAGTTAAATTATTAATTTTTATGCACAATATTCTAACTTGACGAATTTGCCATTGCATTTCCTCATTACGCGGCCAATACGTGCAATTTTATGTAGGTAGCATTGAAAAAGTCTAGATACTGAGTTTCACTTGCATTTATATAAATAAAACTGAATTGACAAAATATAAACCTTATTGTTATTGAAGAGAGACTCACTATCTACTTTCATACAGAGAACAAAAGACAAAGAGTCTGACAAGAGCGAGACGGACAAGAGTGAGAAAGAAGAGAAGATAGAGAAGACGAAGGAGAAGATTCGCGCCAGTGACGAGGACGACAGCGCTGACAACCAGCCGCTTCTGCCCACACCCACACCCAAGTGAGACTCGATATACAATGTGTAACAAAACTCATAGCGTTTTCGACATCTAGAACTGCCCCGGGGCAGGGCAGGCCGAATGGGTACGAAAATAGACGAAATTTAAATTAGTACGTATTTTTAATACTAAGTCTAAGTGCTTCGTGAATCATCTGTATTGTTCGGCTATTTTCATATCCATTCTGCCTGCCCTGCTTCGGGGCAGTTCTAGATGCTGAAAACGCTATAAGTGATAATACTTTAGGGTGGGTATGTATCCCTTATATAGAGTGTACTGTGAAAGTAGCAGCGTAGAACTAGCAAAAGTAAAAAAAAAGTTACTTTTACAGCGCTGCTACTTTCACAGCGAACTCTATATAGGGGACCCATGCACACCCTAAAGTATTAACGCAAGAGAATTAGCAATGCGTATAAGGCTTTAGGCTGTAGTAAGTTAAGTAACATAATACCTCAGAGTTATGGGCAATGGAAAAGAGGCTGGGCTGAAGCTATTGTATAATCTCAGATGTATGAAATTGCCTAAGTTACTTTTTAAATTTAAGTAACGAAACCTTGTTTCGTTTCGTTCAAGTCGCTCCAGTACAAGTCATTAATAAGTATTTCTAAGAATACCTATATTTATACAGGGTGGAAAAGGAAAAAGAAAAAGAGAAGGAAAAAGAAAAAGAGAAGGAAAAAGAAAAAGAGAAGGAAAAAGAAAAAGAGAAGGAAAAAGAAAAGGAGAAAGAAAAACCCAGCGTCGAGGAGAAGGTTCCAAGTAAACCTCGATCCCAGTCCAAAACACGCAGCCTTCCGCCCTTCAAAACTGAACCTCTCGAGAAACGAACGCCCAAGAGAAAAGTTATTTCGTCTAAATGTAAGCTACTACGAGTTTTTGTATCATTTGTATATTTTACAAGTAGGATAATGAAACGCTATGGTTATATTATAATATATAATCCGACGGAGTTAAGGCTCTTTTAGGGTAATTTTTTTCTATAAAATAAGGGGGCAAACGCGCAAATTGGTCACCTGATGGAAAGCAACTACCGTCGCCCATTGACACTCGCAACATTAGAAGAGCTGCAGGTGCGTTGAGCATTTCAAGAGGGAATACGCTCCCTTCTTGAAGGCATGCAGGTCATATTGGTCCGGAAACATTGCTGGCAACAGTCCGTTCCAAAGTTTTACAGTGTGCGGCAGAAAGTAACGCGATACACGGATTATGAGTAGTAGTAGAATACATAGTATTTTGTCGAGTAGAGTGAGGTACCGCAGAGTTTTTTATAGTATTGCACAGCTTTCTCTCTTATCCGGTCCTGCGAGTCATTAAAATTACTATCTCGGCGTAAAAATAAAAGAAAGGTATATTATCTGTAATTCATTTCATCAGTTACAGGCCTTATAGCTAAAATATTATGCTTTTGCTTTGCTTTTGAAGTGAGCGACACGGCGAGTGTGGGCAGCGCCCGCGCGTCTCGGCGACCTCACGTCTCTACCGACAGTGACAGCTCGGGAAGGGCCTCGAGGTGAGATTTAAGTGCACTATCAGATAAATTTATAAGCAGATGGCGGACTTACATCATTTGTTCGCGTTATGTTAGGCTCGGCTAACAGATCACAATAATTAAAGTTCGAGTTAACATAATCCAACCAAATATAGCAGGTCTGCCATCTGCCTGTAAATCAATTACTTTGAAGGTTCTTACAAAGTGAAGATGTTACATATTATTAGGAATTGTATTGTTGATTAAATGTTTTTTTTTTGTTTGTAATAGATGTGGGGTGACAAAGAAGATGCAAAGCCGGCGCAGTCAGAGCGCCAACTCGGCCAGCAGCGGCAACACCATCGCCTCCAACAGCAGCAAAAGACCGCGCAAACGGAAATCCACAGAGTAAGTCTATAGTACTATCAGAGAAGTTGATTCATAGGCTGATCACGGACCTACGTAATTTGGTTGCGTCAAACCCAGTCGACAGATCACGACTAATATTGAATTGACATAATCGGACCAAATCACGTCGGTCCGTCAACCACCAATGAATCAATTTCTTCGATGGTACATGACAATAATATATTGTTTTACAATGACCTAAAATGTGACGAATTATTTATTTTCGGAAGTTTTGCCTCCCTTTCTCAGTTTAAAACAAACAGCAGACTAATGCAAGTACTAAGAGCTTAGTCATATTGCATTCGTAATATAATATGTTTCGACAGCGAAGTTACATGTAAAATGTATGGGATTTGACATAACGTATTAAACTCTAACCAAACAGACTGTTGAACGTATGTTAATGAATTTACATTTAGACTTGGGGGTTTCCAGCCAACAAAGTTAACACAATTTTAACGTACCTAAATCATATTGTGTTCACACAAAATGAACACAATATGATGAATGTATTCTAAAATATAGTCACTTAGTCACTTCTACGTGAACTTCTGTGCTCTAAAAATAAAACTTATGGATCGAGTTATCCTCAGGCCGTCCACGAGCGAGCCGACGCGGTCAGGTGGCGCGGCGGTGAAAGCGCAGGTCGGCGACAAGCTCAAAGTGTACTACGGCCCCACGCAGTCAGAGTCCAAGGTAAAAGTAAGGAAGGTCAACATTTTCTGTTCTTATCTTATGTGTTTTTATTTTTATGTCCCAAAAAGCTTTTTAAGACTTTACGATCCATATTTTGCTGTATTAAAATTTAAAACAGTAGTTTCGTCAGTTTTGAAAGTAATACAGTAATTATACCCCGCTTTACGCGAGGGATACGTTCCGGAAAAAACGCGTTAACTGAAATTCGCGTATATCGGGGCTTATGATTAAACTAGTCAAATAAAAAAGTACGAATCATTTTAATTCTAAAGGCACTTTATGCAATACACACCATTAATGATTTTTAGGAATAACATAAATGTATTTTGGGTAGCGTTTTTTTACGTTCTTGTAAAATAAGACTAAACACCCAACACTGATTTCAATTGTTTAGCACACGGTCATAAGACACAGAAATTATCATCATTGTATATACTGATGACTACATATTTTATATTTATACGCACTTTTTCGAGTAGCGCTATGATATGAGCGTGAAATTTAAATTTCGCGTTATAGTGACACCACGCAAAACGGGGTCGCGCAAAGCGGGGTATTACATATCTAGTTTGTATTGACAATTTCTACAGTATTAAGAATACCGAACAATTGAAAAACGATGACAACATCAGGCTAGTCTGTGAGCTGTAACATTTTTGAGTCGTTACAAACCTTCAGACCTTCTTGAATACTGTTGCCGCAGCGGAGCGACGCGGCACTTCACGTTTCATAGAACTCAGGTTTGTCTACGCATGATCGCTGCTAATTAATTCGGCTTACACGATTTCATTCAACAAATATTTTATATTGACGTGTCACGTCTCTCCTCTGCAGTGTAGTTACGCCATAAAGTTAATACATATACCTAGCGGAATAGAGAAACAATCCCAAGCTGTCAAACGATACCAAAATTGAATTACATATTCTGCGTGTACAAATCTGTTTACGTGTGCGTGAAAATGATGTTCCTACATACATTTTCCTAGAGCTCAAATTGTCAACGCGCCGATAAGTGTAGACTGAATGTCAAAACAGATGAAAAAAAGCTTCTGCCACTTCAAATCACGCAACTCTTTCTACCACGCAGTGTTACTGATAGTGACATCTCGCTTTTTTTTTTTTTTAAACGGGCTTTGGCCCACCACACATTCCCACCACTGTATCTCCTGTGTCGCCAGGATTGACAGCGGTATCCAACCACGAAAACCCTTTGATATGATCTCAGGGAGCCCGAGGGACATGCTAAAGCTGTCTTGGGACCCGCAACGAAATTAATCAGAAGAAAATAGGAGGAGTAGGAAGAATTCCAGATTCCCTCCCCATATAAAGCGGGAGACAGCACAAGGTTGCAGTGACCGAAAGTCAAAGAACTGGAAGGGGGAAGCACCACGGGAATAAACGTTAATAATAATAGTGACTACTACGCTAGAGCTAAATTAATTGAATAAATTAGACTGTTGCCAGTAGTAATTGTGACAAAAACGCTTGAAGGCACGGAAGTTCCTAGCGCTGTCCACGAGATCACCGTAGTATGCGACACCAGATGTACAGAGTAGGTTGTTTAGCATTGTAGTTCTTTCGTCCTGCCAGAGACTGCACTCCCAGAGAACATGATGAGCTGTTTGTTCAAACATGTTGCCTTCGGTCGAGCACTCGCACATGGGTGATGCTACTAGATTAAATCCGTAGAGTTTGGCCTTAAAATTTCCATGACCGGTCAGGAATTGAGAAACGCAGTGATCAATATCCATCCAATGTTTGGATAGCCGTTCACGAATATTAGGGAAAAAATTATAAAGATGTCGCCCTTTGGTGGAACAGTCCCATCGCGTCTGCCATTCGGAGATTAGGCTTTGCAAAGAGTTTTCTAAAGGTTCAAACAATCTTGCTATTTTAATTTTATCCCGAGCGCTTAAAAAAAACGGGTTGTCAATGTTTTTATTATGATAGTACATTGTCGCACGACGCTGAATCTCAAGGTCAACGGGTAAAACTCCGGCTAGCACGGGCAAGGCTTCGGTGCTTGTGGTTCTGTAAGCTTTGCACAAGAATATAAGAGCAAGACGTTGGCTTTGTAGCAACTTGCGACGAGCCGCGCCGATAGTTGCTCTGTCGGCCCACACGGGGGCCCCGTAGCAAATGCTGCCAAGGTAAGTAGCAGTGTAAATTAATTTTAAGATTTTGAATGAGAGGCCCCATGTCGACGTAGATATTTTGGTAAAGGAGTAAAAGTTGCGTTTCGCTTTCTCACCGGTTTGAATTATATGTTCTAAAAATGTAAATTTATTTTCTAAGTAAAAACCAAGATAACAGAGTGACTGTTTGCGTTTAACGTTAATATTGTCAAGTTTGATGCTAGGGGAAGATATAAGGGATCCTTTTAAAAGAATTTGGTAAGTTTTTTGCGCGGCGAATTTCAGACGATTACGCTTACCCCAGTCAGATATTAAATTAAGACTACTGTTGGCTTTAGACTCAATTTCGGAACGCGAGTTTGCTTGAACGATAAGAAACCCGTCATCGGCGTAACCAACTAGTATACAAAGCGGTGGAAGTGGAAGACTTAACAAATCGTCGAATCCGATGTTCCATAATTTAGGCGAAATTACCGATCCTTGAGGGCAGCCGCAAGTTAAATCTTTGGCGTGTGTACAATGTCCTAGACGAAGCTTAGTTTGACCGTTAGAAAAGTAAGAATGTATTATGGAATAAATATTACAGTAACACCCTCGATTTTTTAGTTTTAATAGCACCATCGGCCACCAAGCATGGTCGAAGGCCCCGGAAATATCTAATGAAATGGCGACCACATATTTAGTTTCCGACAAGTTAACTATTTTTCTTACTTCTAACGCCGCGTCAACAGTCGATTTCCCGGCGGTGAAACCGAACTGATGGCTATGAAATTTAGGGCCACCAGGAAGCAGGCGAGGTACGATGAGACGTTCTAGTGATTTACCTAAGCAAGGCAGTAACGTTATCGGACGGTAAGATTTTGGGTCGTCAGGAGGTTTGTTTCCCGCTTTAGGTATTAATTTTATGCAACCGGAACGCCAAATTTTTGGAAATATACCTTCTGCGATACATCTGTTGTAAACATATTGAATCGATGAATTGGCCACTAAACATGCTTGCTTTATCATAATATTCGATATTTTATCCTCACCCGCAGATTTTTTTATAGGTAAAAGGTTTACTATTTTAATAAACTCCTCCGAAGTTGGTAAATCTGAGACCGGTGTATGAATAGGGTCTAACATTCTACTCCTAATGTCGCGTTGGTGTTCATCATCCAAGGAGGGCTCGTCGTCTGGGATGAGAACGTTTAGATATGCCTTCGCCGTTTCCTCTAAACTACAAGTGTAAGAGTTGTTAATTTTAATATTTGAGAAAAAGCTTGGCTCATTACTGCTACTGGGTTTAAGCTCGTGGTATAAAGAGGACCAGGGACCCTCTTTATCCAGTCTATTCGCGGCATTCTTCAGCACATTATTTTTCGCTAACGTAACGGCGGCACGATAGCGTGACCTTGAAATGCGTAGGTTATTTAAACTAATTATATAATTATCATCCGAACGGTCGAGGCCAGATTTACGAAGATTATTAATTTTGCGCCTGGCCCTTCTAAATTCTCGACGAAGATTAAGAAGTTTACTGTTCCACCATTTACAGTTGTGATCTTTTTTAAGAGGTCTACGACCCAAGGCTACATCGGCACAGTAAACAAATGTGTTTGTCATAATTTCCGCGCACTCATTGACGCTCAAATCCGGCCGAGTGAAGTCTCCGGCATGAGCGGTAATGAGGGAGCGGAATAATTTCCAATCGCCGTTCTTAACATTGTATTTATAGTCATTAGAATTGACTACGGTATCACTCGGGACCGCACGAGAAAACTCGTACACCAGTAAGCGGTGATCACTACATGACGCATCGGGAAGGACACGCCAATTCCTAATCTGGACGTACGCGCTAGATAGCGTGACGTCAATCGACGATTCGCCCGTAGGGCTACTAAAGGTAGGTGGTGCATCGGGGGTGTTATGAATATGGAGGTTAAACTCCGCAATAAAGTCTTCTACAGCGGTACGTCGGTCGCGGTCAGTGTACCTAAGCTGGCCGTGCCATAAGGGTGAGGATGCATTAACGTCGGCGCCTATAATGATTTTATTACCCGCAAGAGATTGTAATACGCGTCGAAGTTGATGTAAATGGGGGCTTACGGAATCCGAGTACTGAAAGTAGCAGCTTACAATGTAAACTCTAAACTGAGGACCCGATACCTCGGCTACCGCACAGTGCGACGTCGAAAGGTTAGTTAAGGCCGTGATTGAAAATCTGGACTGAGGTGTGTATATACCCGCGCGAGCTAGGTTATTCATTTGTATCATTTTCGACCGAGACGACGCGAGTTGATATTGTTCTTGAACAAGTACTAAGTCCAAATTGTAATCAGAAACTAACTTTTCTAACTCTAAAGTCGCGTGCTTGTTATTATGGAGGTTTAACTGTCCTATATTTAAACTATCCATACCTAGTTGTTAAAATGAGTTGCTCCATTTTAGTCTTATACGTTGGACAGTCAGGGGAGCCCGTGGAGTGGTCGGAGGGTTTTTTATAACGAAGGCAGCTACCACAAACCGTTTTAAAATTGTCTTTATCTTTGTTGGGGCACGATAGCGAACTATGTTTTCCTGCGCAGTGATAGCAGCACGGATTAGGATCGCGACAGAATTTAGCGACGTGTCCATACTGTTGGCAGTTGCCGCAGCGGACGAGCTCGACGTCGTCCACGAAGCGACACATCGCCCAATCGATGAAAAGTTTTTCTTTTGAATCGATCAGGTGTTTACGCACTACAGGGTCTAGTTCAATGCCTATCCATTTCCTGTTGTTATAATCTTTATTTAAAATACGACGCCTTACTATTTTTGTTGTGCGCAAAAATTGTTCTTGTGACATATTAATTTCGCCGTTTATATTTTGGTTGTAAAGTGCGAGTAAGAAATTATCGTCCGTCATATGTTGCGGTACATCTTTTACTAGAATACGCGGGTTACGTCCTTTTGGCGACTCAAGTCGCAGACCGGCCGATTTGAGTGCTTCCACCGATTTTAATTTATTGACTTGCGACTCGCTAGTTAGTCGCAAGATCACACCCGAATTGGCGGTTTTTTTGACGCCGTGAAATTGGAAGCCGTCGGCCGGGTTGATGACTTTCATCAGAGCTTGTTTAGTCTCCGATGACGATTTTAATTCCGCCGATTTTTCTTGTGTCGGATAGGCAATAACGCAAGGAAGTGGTTTTCGCGTCTCGACTGGCGGCACTGACTTAGCAAGTCTTAATTTAAGCGCGTCCGAGTAGGAGGCAGAAGGCGCGGCGGAGACTGGTTGTATTACGGGATTCGTTTTAGCTGCCAGTAATTCGCGTTCCATATTGGCTATCTTGGTTTCCAAGGACGAGTTCTTAATAGCGAGGAGTGAAACGATTGTAGTTATTTTTTGTGTCATACTCATAATTTCTGACTTATTGGCAAAATTATTGCGACGAGATACGGTATCGTTTGCGAACTCATTAATCTTTGCTAAGTATGCGCTGGCTTCGCGGACAAGCTCGTAATAATTGCAAGCATCGTCGGATGCGCGGCTTGTATCTAACAATGACGTAACGGGGGACAGCTGCTGCGGCTCGTCCCTAGTGGGTTGGTGACGCTTCTCCACGGGTGACAAGGAGGAAGGGGATAATTCCGACAACAAACGTTTACCGGACGAGTATGTCGGAGAACGAGGAGTTTTGTCACTTCTACTAAACGGGTTTGTATCTTTATCAGGCGGCATATTATTTTGGCTCGACATTGTGTGTTAATGTAAAATTTAAATGTACCAATTACACTTATTAATTTACTTTAGACGTAACAAAAGTTTAGCTTAATAATCACAGTCAGCTGATCGCAAGACCGGCCGGCGCCGCGCGAGCGGTACCGACACACACAATATTTTACCTACCTACAATTCCCTAAATAAAAAGTGAACAAATAATTTACTTACCGAGTTAAATCCAAGAAAAAAACGAGCAAATGTGTTAAAAAACTTACAGTACACGTAGATTACACCGTTACCTAGCTATTTATACACACTCAGCACGAATTCAACGATTTAAAAACACCGAAAATAATTTTTAATCCCGGAGCGCACGTCAGACGATGTTAACCGTTCGGTGTCCGCGGGGGGAGGCGGTGACATCTCGCTTGCTCAGCTTTTTGTTTCTCTATTCCTTACTTCTAAAATCTGTGTCTATTGCGCTAGGTATATTAACTTTATCAGTTACGCTTAGTGCCGCCTCACCTTAAGGGTCAATTCAGACCGCAACGCGACGCGTAGATGCATTTCTAAAAATGTATGGATTTGACAGATTTGCAAGATGTCTCACGCAATTGAAATCTGTTAATTCAGTACAAATTTAGAAATGCATCTCCGCGTCGCGTTTCGGTCTGAATTAACCCTTACAATAAACCAACCACTGTTCAGGTGACGTACGAGGCGAAAGTGATTGAGATATCGCCGGCGGGCGTGCTGCGAGTTCACTACACTGGGTGGAACACGCGCTACGACGAGTGGATCAAGCCGCAACGTATCGCGCTCAACGTCACACAGCATGAGGCTAGAAATAAGAAGGTATTCACGTGTTTAATTTTTTTTTCAATAATTGTAGTATAGTTTTATTTTAGTAACATATATCATAGACGATACACTTCACATTTAGCTAGTTTAAAGGACCAATGAATAGCTGATACAGCATATTAAAAAAACGAAAATTTTGTAAAGCTGTAAATTTTTCTCGTTGGTCTCGTTCGTACTTTCTTTATACAGCATAGCACACTTTCTCTAAAAATAGATTTTATTTTACTGTGTTTTCTAACAAGTATTATGATCCCAGTTTCATAAATCTCAATTTAATTTAAATTAAATAGAGATTTATTTAATCATTGTATATTTATCTGATACTAGCTGTCCCGCTGAACTTCGTGTCACTTTAAAACCTTCCCTGGACTTCTACAAATATTTTAAGACTAAAATTAGCCCAACCCGTTCAGCCGTTTTCGAGTTTTAGCGTTACTAACATAATTGAAAATCCATTTTTATATATTTGACTTTTAAGTATTATCACAAATCTTTTGTATGGGTATAGAAAAGTGTTGTTTTTAGACTTTTTCTGGAATTTTTTTTTAGAATTTTTCTCTCCGTAAGAACCATCCTCGTACTTATTAGGAATATTTTAAAAAAAGAATTAGCGAAATCGGTCCAACCGTTCTCGAGTTTTGCGCTTAGCAACATATTCAGCGACTCATTTTTATATTATAGATTTGCCTAACGGAAAACACGATTCACTTATTTTGACTCAATAGTTTTTTAATTTTTAAGTAATCATCTTTTTGATGATTACTTAAAAATTAAATACAATACTAACATTTCCTTAACCCATTACTTTATAAAGTGTGTGATTGTAGTAAGTAGTGCAAGTTATTTAATAATAGTAACTCAATAAGTGTAACAGAATTGATATTTGTTGAAAAGCCCAGAAAGATTCATAATTTTGAAAAATATAACTATTGAGTTTTGGGACTTACGACCTTTACTTTCGTGCTATAATGCGGGAATCATTGTTACACGATATTGTTCAGCTGCAGCGCAAAGTAGAATCGTTGCGGGCACGATTCATGGAATCATTATATCACGATTGGAGGAGAGCAGGGTGTGTAGGCGGGGCTGGCGTGTTTTGATATTTTTGGCAGCAGGCTCTTAATGTAATATCAGAGAAGTTGATTCCTAGGCAGATTGGGGACCTATGTAGTTAGGTCGCTTTACATCAATGATCAAACCACAGAAATAAATCAAGATAGAACGGCGACGCGCGTGCGTTGCTAAGGAATCGATCGTGTCAATTTTTGCTTTGCATTTAGTTAGAAAAAATATCTTACCCGTGGACAGAAATACCTCCTTTTGACCGATTCACTTTCGTACTTCTGTTTTTACAATTAGACACTGAACAATGAGGCATTTTTGCACAACCGCTCCGGTGTAATCAAGTAGAGACGTGCGCGCTGACTAAATGAACGTTCAACAAATCTTGCTCACTTGTGCAAGATTGAAACACGCGTACTCCACCCACTTAGCCGTTCTATCTTGATTTATTTCTGTGGATCAAACCCAGCCGACAGATCACAATTAACATTGAATTGACATGATCCGACCAAATGACGTTGGTCTGTTGACTGCCTAGGAATCAATTTCCTCGATGGTACAATATATAAAGCACTAACTTACGATATGATGATTTCAGGGCACAAATCTTAACCGGCGGGCTAGAAGTAAGAGGAATGAAAGAACAGAAGGTATATTTTATTATTTGTGTCGCTTGTCCTATTGTAAATGAACTTGGCATTTTTAAGAATGTTAGTGAAACACACATTTACATTTATTTTTATTTTTATAGAATCATCAGCTCGCTCAGATTCAGACAGCTCAGACTCTGACGTCAATGATAAGAGGCCGGCCAAGAAGTTGGATGATAAAAGTACTGTCAAAAGTGAGTACAATAAAATTTAATTATGTTTATTATGTCCATTTTGTCTATTAATACCTCGCTCGTGGGAATTGCAGACATAATAGATTTTCAATTGTTACACGACAGCCGGCCACCGCTTGGGGATTGATGGGTTAAGTGTCCTTGTTTAATAATTAATTTGCTGTTTTATATTTTAGCACCGACAAGATCGAAGGAAAGTAAACCGAACGATGGCAACAACTCTAGTAAGGCGAGGAAAAGACCAGTCCGGACGATTTCAACACCACCGACTACATCCAGTCTCCCTAAAAAGCCCCGCGTCGGTGACACTACGCCCAAAGGTCGAGACTACGATCTCAACGAAATTAGATCAGAACTGAAGGGTCTTCAAACGGTCAAGCAGGAATCGGAGGAAAACGTAAAGACGGAGGCTCCTCAGGAGGAACCTGTGACTAGTCCGACTCCGGCGACTACCGCGCCCGAACCGCAGCCCTCGGTCTCCGTGGAAAAACAAGCCGAAGACGTTTACGAATTTAAGGAGCCCGAGCCCTTCGAGCTCGAACTTCACGACGAGAAAAAGAAGAGATCCCATCGCATATTCGACGACATCTCCCCCAGCAAATACACCTCGACGTTATCCAAGTCTTTGAGCGAAGAGATTTCAGACGACGCCATACGACGACCGACTTCGTTTAGATCCCCGTCCCTGTCGCCCTTCCGGGAGTTCGGAGCGAGAGACGCACCCGAGAGGCAGAGCCCCGACGATAATTCTAAGGACGGCCTGTTCTCCTTGGACGACGACTCGATGCCCGGGGAGGGCAGCTCGGGGCCCATATTCGAGGGATTTACTCCTGCCAAGAACCAGGAAACTTACTCGAAGAAGAGCAAAGTCAGTAAACTGAGAGAACTCATCGACGACTCCCCCGACAGCCCCGCCGACGACGAGCAGTCGTCGGAGGACGATTCAGATGAAGTGCTAAAAGTGGAACCGCGCGAGCCGACTCCGGAGCCGCCACCGAAGGAGGCTATTAAAACACCCGAACCGATCAAGGAGGAAGACAACGATGCCGACGACGACGACGATGACGACGACGACAAGGAGACCGACACGTCGAAGGCCGTCAACGACGCCATTTTGTCTCTGAAGGACATCCCCGCTATTGAGACTGTACCCGAGCCTCCTAAAACTCCCCCGCCTCCTCCCAAAGAAACGCCTCCCACGAATGTGCAACCTGCGATAGAAACTCAAACTGAAAGTAAAGAAATCAAGGTCGAAGCCAAAGTGACCGCTACCCCGCTTCCGACTACCGAATCTAAACCAAAACTAGAGAAATTGGATCCCGTCCCGGTTATATCCAAATTAGAACCTCCTTCGAGTCCTCTGATAGATACGGAGGAAGACAAGTCCGAACCCGACAGCCCCGCGAGAATCGACGTGCTACCTGTGCCCCCGCCAGGGTTCCTTTTGCAATCTGAAGGTCCGAAAATTGCTGAAAAGTTATTAAAAGCGATCAACAGCGCAAAAATACTGTCCATGTCTCCCACTCCCACTGACGAGAAACCGGAGAGTCCTAAGGAGGAAAGTAAGAAAGTCGAGGAGCCGCCGCCAGCTAACAGCGACCCGCCGGCGCCACCGAAACCCGATCTCCTCAAGCCCGTTACCAAACTCGAGGCCGTTAAGAGACTGAGTCCGGCAGAAGTTCGGGAGTCCATATTCGGCGAGCCTTCCAAGATAAGCGATATGAAACACGAGCTGGCCGATATCAAGAAGGTCAAACCGAAGGAGCCGTCGCCGCCTAGGTTGCAGAGCCCCCTCAGTATATTAGAGAGGAGGAAGAGCGTTGCGGAATTGCAGCTGCCCGCACCCGGAAAGAATAAAGTCCTCAGTGACACGATACAGAAACTGTCCAGCCAAATTAACCAGTCGGTGGCCGCGGCGACCATCCCCATACCGCCCTTCCCCGCCGTCGACCGCAGCGACTCCAGCGACTCTGACGACTCGGATCAAAGGTACATCCTTTTGTTAATTTTAGTATTTTAGAATGCTTAAAATTTAAAAAAAATAATTAATAAAAGTCAAATGAACACCCTAAATAGCTAGCATAAAATGCAAACTAGCTAACAAAACTTTGTTTATCGGTTTTTTATAGAATCGTCGGTCAAAGATGTATGAAATTCTATCCATACTAATATTATAATTAATGTGAAAGTGTGTCTATCTGTTTGTTTGTCTGTCTGTCTTGTCTGTTACCTCTTCACGCCCAAGCCGCTGAACCGATTTTGCTGAAATTTGGTATGGAGACACTTTGAGTCCCGGAAAAGGACATAGGCTACTTTTTATCCTGGTAAAATATACGTTTCTAGCGCGATAAACGAATTTTGGTGCAACGGAGTTGCGGGCGTCATGGAGTAATTGTATAAAGAAGCAATAAAGGAAACGTGTTGACTAAGTTCCAGATTCCGTACTCTTGAAGACACGTCATCTTTGCATGCGTGACATAATAATTTGTCCAAATGTCATTATTGTTTTATTTATCAACCTATTAACTTTTCAATATCCACATCACCAGGTTGATAATCGACAAGCTGTCGGAGGAGTGGAGCGGCGGTAGCGCCGGCAGCGGGCGGCTGGCGGCGCGCGCACGCACGCTGCACGTGCACGCCAGCAAGTCGCCCGGCGAGTGGAGCGCGGGCGAGTCTCTGCTCATGCTTGAAGACGCCTGCAAGAATGAGCGTAAACACAGTCAGTATCGTTATTTTATTTACCTACATCAGATCCTGTCTAAAACCGATTGTTAGCTGTTATAGTTGTTTTACGTGTGGGACATTTTTTATGTAACTGTGTTTGGGAATCCTTAAATCGTTTATTTCTTTAATTTTTATTAAAAAAATTTCCCCAACTTTTATTTCCGTTTTGTTAAACATTGTCATGTGAAAGTCAACTTATTTTATTTTTTTACTGTGCCAATGTTGACGTTAAAGTTGTAATCTTTAGACATTTTCACCCATACTATAAAAAATTACACAGTGGATATTATACGAGGGCTGCTATTTATGTATCCGGAACTGGCCACTTACAAGAACAATATTTAAAAAGTAATTACAACATTTGAAAATAGAACTCTTTGGTTGAAGAATACATTTTGTTTCATGTGACTGTCAATTATTTTTCCATTGTGGCGTCATTTTGAAAATTGCGTGTCTTCATTTGCCATGGATTTAACGCGTGAACATTTTCGTGCAATGATTTACTACGATTTTCGGCGTGGGCTAAATCAACAACAGTGCTTTATTCAACTCACCGCAACTTTTGGAGATGAAGCACCATCAAAAACCACTGTTTATCACTGGTACAGTGAGTTTAATCGTGGGCGGTCTATGCTCACGGATGAAAATAAAGAAGGTCGCCCAAAAACAGCTGTTGTCCCACAAAATATAGATGCTGTGCGGGAACTAATAATGCGTGATCGTCATGTTACATATCGCGAGCACAGACGTAAAAAAAGTACGGACGTAACCTTCTCTAATCACGAGTGAAGCCTAGTTATGGCCGCCCGTGTAGGACGTGTGCGTGATATGAGGGTTGCCATGTAAATCATAAATTTCCCTACTTTTAAATTTTGTAAACTCAGACAAGTTAAATGTATTTTTTATACTTAAACATATTTTTATGTTTTTTTCGCTTCAGAAATGTAAGCGGTTGTTAAAGATGTCATAATGAAAATTTTATGACACTATAGATAGAAAAAAACACATATTACGTACAGAGAAGTACCTATATTATTTACATAACATTATTAGTGATAATGATTATGTACAAACATTTACAATAATAAAATTATTACTAGCTATTTGACCGAGCTTTGCTCGGTATTCGATAAAACACGAATAAAATGACATTTTCTAAAAATAATTCCTAGCTAGACAGATTTATCGCCCCCGAAACCTATATATGAAACCTGTATACGAAAAGATATAAGATACTTAAGTCCCGTAACCCGTTTCATCAAACAATCAAGTAATGTTAAATAAATAATGGCTTGTTAAATCAGTTAACGGCCTGTTAGAGCTATCGAGAGTTCTACCATGCGCTAACGTCAAATCAAATCACCTAACATGGTGTTAAATTTATTCCTGGTCTAGAGGTCCATTCAATATTTTCATTCCTACTAGGTCTCAATGACGCTCGGGTGACTACACCAATAGCATCATCCCTCCCCTACTACTGAAGGAAATCTAAGACAACAATTTTATCTATGGACGCTTCACACCACGTCAGTCTGACCCCGTGCTAAGTACCTGAAGGACTTGTGTTACGGGTACCAGACAACGGAAATATATTTAATACTGTTATACTATATATATATTTAAGATTTTTATTATATGATACACATATTTAATACACACCCATGACCCAGGAACTTTGAAAACTTTTTGTTCCGTCGGCAGGATTCGAACCCGCGACCCCCGGCTTGAGCCACCGACAGCCCACCCACTGAGCCACAGAGGTCGTCAAACAACAGTTATATCCACTTTTGTAAATTAAGAAATTAATAGGGGTGTAGACTATTTTTAGGAAATATATTTATTTTACAGATCAAGGAAGTTGATTCCTATGCAATTGACAGACCAACGTTATTTGGTCGAATACTTATGTCAATTCAATGTTAATTGTGATCTGTCGGCTGGGTTTGACGTAACGCGACTAAACTACTTGGGTCCCCGATTTGCATAGGAATCAACTTCTCTGATAGTACATAAGTATTTTGTTACACCTAAAAATATGTATAAAAAATAAATACACTCTTATTTCAATAAAAAAAATCACTTATTAAAATATATATAAAAATATTATAAAGTTATTAAGTAAAATATGTCCATTTTCGGTAATTCTATAATACAAACTCTCAAAAAAACAATAATTTGTATTAGATTTCGTTTACTGTCTACACCCCTATTATTGTATTCCTGCCTAATTACTGGTCAATAGTATGCTAAATACTTACATGACACTAATAAAAGACAATAAAATTAATTATTTGATTATTTAAAAATAATTTAAAATTTTTCCCGGTTTGGGGAAAATTTCCCCACTTTGTTATGGACATTACTGACCTGTTGAAATTGAATTAATATTTACATTATTTTATCAAAATACTTTAAAAATATGTTATCTTACCTATGAAATATTATTCCTTGATGTTTTTTGTGTAAGGTTGTATTGTTCTTGCACCATTTTACAACACAAGATGGCATATTTATTTTTATTTATGAATGACAAAGATGTGTCACCGCGATGCAGTCTAATTGCGTAATGGCGGTACGATCGGCTTATTACATTGCTAGTGTTTGTGCAAGATGTGTACATATGATCGCCTGGGCTTATTAAGGGTGCTTCACTCATTTCTTAATGGCGATCCGTCCGTATTTTTTTTACGTCCGTGATCGCGAGATAGAGGCGTCCTTAGGCATAAGTATGACGAGCATACATAAGATATTACACGAACATTTGGCTGTAAAAAAAATATGTTCGCGTTGGACTCCGCACAACTTGACAATCGATCAAAAACGGGCTCGTGTCGATTGGTGCAAAAAAATGATAAAAAAATACAACCGTGGTACGTCAAAAGCCGTTTATAATATCTACACAGGTGATGAATCTTGGATCTATGCATATGACCCCGAAACTAAACAACAGTCAACGGTGTGGGTGTTCCAAGATGAGCCGAAACCAACAAAAGTTACTCGTGCAAAAAGTACTTTGAAGCAAATGGTCGCCTGTTTTTTTGGAATTAATGGACATGTGGCTACAGTGCCATTAGAGAATCGTAAAACGGTTAATTCTGAATGGTATACGACCATTTGTTTACCAGAAGTCTTTGAAGAAATAAGAAAGGACAACCGACAACGCAGAATCATATTACATCACGACAATGCTAGCTGTCACACCTCAGCTGAAACAACTCAGTTTTTGGAGGGTCAAAAGATCGAATTGACTGGTCATCCGCCGTACAGCCCTGATTTGGCACCTAACGATTTCTTTTTATTTCCATACGCGAAGAACAAATTACGTGGTCAACGTTTTTCGAGCCGCGAAGAGGCTGTTGATGCGTTCAAAATGCACGTTTTGGAGATACCTCAATCATAATGGAAAAAGTGCTATGAAAATTGGTTCCAGCGTATGCAAAAGTGTGTCGATCATCGCGGCGAATATTTTGAAAAGCAATAAAACCATATTAAATGATATATGTTTGTTTCTTTTTTTAATTCCGGATACATAAATAGCAGCCCTCGTATTATTTACAGCGCTATCCATATCCGTAGACAAAATATTTCCAACGTATTGGACAGAGATAGCTTCAACAATGTTTTAGTTTTCTGTTTCTGTAACATTTTCTTGAAATGTATAATAACAAACATTACAGGCGCGAGCGTGGTAGTAGCGGGCGGGACGCGCGGGGCGGGGGGCGGTGCCGGAGGGGCGGGGGAGGATGACAACCTGTCGCTGTTGCTGTGCGAGGAGACCATCCCCGGCTCGCCCGCGCCCGACGACCCGCCGCCCCGACATCACCTGCCCTTTGCTTGCGCGCCGCCGCATCATGCCGCCAAGGGTAAGGCAGCATATTTAGTATCACTACAATATATTATAAAACAAAGTCGCTTTTTTCACTCATGTCCCTTTGTTAGAGGGAGATCGCAAACGTCACACTTTTTGTGTGATCGAGTCTGCGGCGCACAATGGCGCGCAAAATGTCGTTCGCGGATATTTCACAGACGCACACGAAGCACATCTTCGAATATTCTGTCCGCTGAACTGTAGGGACGTAGACGCTATGGAAATCGTGCAAAGATCGCGAAGTATTATTTTGTACTTGAAGTACAGAAGTACAGACAGGCAGACTGAGACATACAGACAACGAAGTCTCAGTAATAGGGTCCCGTTTTTACCCTTTGGCCTTTGGGTACGGAACCCTAAAAATCATCAAATTCGCCTTCTAAAATCACTAAAAGATCCATGTTTATTCAAAATATCATTATTAACTTGAAGAAAGTTCACACAACACTGAACTGCATCATTAAGAAAAACTGGCAAAAATATAACAGGCTGGAAATTTTGGCGCGATAACAAAAAAAAAGTTTCGTTATCTTACAAATAAACCTATAACAGCCACATGATCGGGCTGATGGGATATCGGGGATTTTATCTGCTTGATAATAATTGAAAAATTAAGTTATTTTATATTACAATGGCAATATAGGCGAGGAGCGTCACGGCGCGGGTGCAACTGCTGGAGCAGGCGGCGCGGCGGGGCGCGAGGCGGGCGCGACGGAGAGTGCGCGGGGGGAGGGTTGGCGGCGCCGCGCGGACCGCACCCCGCCCACCGCCTCCACCACGCCCGACAGCAGCCTCGACCTGTCACCGCACAGGTACGATAAAAACTATGACACTGAATATACACGTCTGTTTTTAAGAAGGTCAAAGGAAAGGCAATCCGCTATTTATCTGTCGTATAAGTTTGCCAATGTGCCAGAAAAAGACAAGCAGTCCTTGCGTTTATCGCTGAACAAATATAAGTACCTAAGGAGACAAGGGTATTGGTTCTACTAAAAAATTACTACGATCTACAACCCGTCAACTTCTCAGGATGCTGACGATGTATCTCAAAATATATTTTTGGCGCTTTCTATTATTATCTATGACTGAGTACCTGAGGCTTATGACCTTCATAATATGAATACAATTAAAAGTATTTAAATGTTAAAAAATTCGTCGACAGTTGTTTACGAACGAAAAGATTTCTAAGGTTTACGACAGGCTACAGAACAATTTAATATTATAATGGTTACAGGGAAAGGCGTATATCAGAGCGAGACAGTCCGTCAGAGAGAAAAGAGGATGAAGATGATAGTAACATACAAGACCCTGTTGGGCATGGTGAGCACCTTAAATTCAAAAACTTCATGTAATTTACACACGTTCCTGCACGTTATTGCATAGAAATATTATGCTTTATTTTTCGTAATATATGCAACATTTCTTTTACTATCAAATCGAAATGTGGTTTAAAATAATTTTTCATCTTAAAAGTTTCGATTGAATCGTTTATCTTCAAAAGGATTTTAGGCTATTGCATAGCATTTATCGCGGGCCTTGAGCTCGGGGACCGAATCAAAAAATTACGTAACGAAAAAAACCTAACACACCCTACTCCGACTGGCACATGCCAGACATCGACACGGCGTTTGTGTGCGTGCGACTAGACGTATGCGTATGCGAATTATAATTACATAAGTTTAAAAAATGCTATGCAATACCGCGGCAGTCCCTGAGTGCCACAACGTGTTTTTTTTTTTTTTTTTATCAAATTGTTCAGTGGGCGGCCGATCACGCAAGGCATCGGAGTCGGGCGCGGGACGCACACGCGGGCGCCGGCGCCGCGACACGGACGAGCCCGCCCCCGCCACGCCGCAGTCGCCCGCCGCTGCGCCCGCACCGCTCAAGTACAACTTCTACGTCGAACTGGGTGAGTTGTTTGTTACAATAGTAAAGAATAGTAGGGTTCTAAATGAATAAGGCAAGAGGTACTATATACAGTGCGTAACAAAAACAAGTGATAATACTTTAGGGTTTAAATTTAAGTTAATTTTTTTTTTTTTCACTTTTGTATGGGCAAGGGCCCGAGCGTCACAAGTTTCCCCATACAAAAGTGAAAAAAAAATTCGTCTTTCAGCGCTGCTACTTTCACAGTGAACTCTCTACAAGGAACACGTACACACCCTAAAGTATTATCACTTATTTTTGTTGCACCCTGTATAGGTATACGCCACCATTTCATAATATATATTATGGATTGTGTTTAATAATTTAATGCATAAACTAATAATTATATTTATGAAGTTTAAAATGTCTAAGTAATAGAAGGGGAGGTCAGCATGCTATATTTAGGGTTCCGTAGCCAAATGGCAAAAAACGGAACTCTTATAGATTCGTCTTGTCCGTCCGTATGTCACAACCACTTTTCTCCGAAACTACAAGAGCTATACTATTGAAACTTGGTAAGTAGATGTAGTCTGCGAACCGCATTAAGACTGATACAAAAATGAAAAAAATATTAAAAATTTTAGGGGTCCCCATAGGTCCAAAGAAAAAAAATTTTTTCATCTATTACCTATGCATGTGGGGAATCTATGGATAGGTCTTCAAAAATCATATTGAGGTTTCTAACATCATTTTTTTCTAACCTGAATAGTTTGCGAGAGAGACTCTTCTAAAGTGGTAAAATGTGGTGCCGTGTCAACCAGTGTTTTTTTGAGACTTATGCCCCAAGTATAAAAATATATCATAAGTCTCAAAAAAATATATGATGTACACAATAATGTATGTACATCATATATTTTTTTACTACTAACTACCAACGAAAAATGGGTTTGAACGAGATCTAACACGTAGTTTTATATACGTCATAAATGGTAAACCTTAATTTAACTTCCATTAAGTCAACTGAAATATAAAAATAAATCAAAAACCTTTTAATTTCATAAAAAAAAAACCTTATTGCTGCTGCGGAACCCTTCATGGGCGAGTCCAACTCGTACTTGGCCGGTTTTTTTTGTAGTGTTACTTGAGCGTCGCGGAGACCTAGTAGATTTTGTAGATTAGGTAAAATGGAGAAAAAAGAACGTTTTTATTTTAGCTGTGCATTAAGAAGCAACAGCTATTTTAAAGTTATAAAAAAGTAACTTTAGAAAAAGAAAATAAGTAAAAAATGCTTACATAGGTAATTTATTACAAGATTTTAGACAAGGGCTAAAATGTTTAGTCGAGAGCGACATAAAATATCTGGGAAGCTTATACATGACCATCTAAAGCTTTATTTTTAGAAATTTTTAAATGTTATTACAGGCTTACTGTACATTTAAATCATCAGTGCTTTATGTGTAAGCTTCTTTGGGCGGGTATGCAGTATATTTATTATCCCTTATCTTAATCTTACAGATCCGACGACATTTCAATACTTAAAAATAACTTTTTTTAATGCACCAACAAAGAAATCTGATTTACAATTTTCTCGTGACACGTGAGCCGTGTCATACGCCATAGAAGTAGATGACACGGCTACCGTGTCATCTACTTCTATTTCCGTGTCATTTCTAAATAACACGGCTTACGTGTCATACGCCACACGTTAAAAACCCATAAGACGCGGCTGCCGTGTAATCCGCAATGAATGCACCTTTTAAAAAAGGTTGACGGCCCCTACTTTTTTTCAATTCACAGAATATTCAGAGGCGAAGCCTATAGGCTTGTTCTACGTGGAAAATTAAGATGATTTTGTTCAGAGTAGAACCTTCTGAAGTGTAATTTGAGGGAGATACAAGCGTTTTTTAAATGACACGGCTCACGTGTCATACGCCACACGTTAAAAACATGTATGACACGGCTCATCCGCACTGAATCGGTTAATTCGTAAATAGTAGATAGTACACACAAAATGTATTAAGTACCATCGAGGAAGTTGATTCCTATGCAATTGACAGACCAACGTTATTTGGTCGAATATGTCAATTCAATGTTCAGCTGGGTTTGACGTAACACAACCAAACTACTTAGGTCCCCGATTTACATAGAAATCAACTTCTCTGATAGTACATAGAAAATAGAACTACGAAGGCGTCGACGGAAAAGCAAAGCTAACTTTTTTACAACTTATTTCTCAGATCCATCGTGGGATAGTGTGACTCGAATAAAGATATTGACAAACCAAATGGCGGCCCTGCGCAAGACATACAGCTCCGTGCGAGCGGAACTGGTCGCTATCGACAGACGCCGCAAGAAACTGCGCCGCAAAGAAAGAGAAGGTACACACCAAAAATTACCTTGTTAAAGTTCTCGTTTATCTATAAACAATAACTCAGAAAAAATTATTCGATTTTTTTTTCATTGTTACAGCTATCAAAGCAGCCAAGGCGTCATGTGCGTGATGAAGCAATGAAATCTAATTGTAAAGCAAGACTTTATAGTTGTCGAGATTTTATTCGTTTTAGAATAAATTTTTTATCTTTTTATAGAGATAAATGTTGAAAGGTATTAAGAGGAAATATAAATGTAATATTATTTTATATTATTTAAGATCAAACAAATAGTTTATATTGTTTTAATTGTTAATAAAACTGGTCACTGGACGACGGCGGTTAATAGCAATAATCAAGCCGTTGATAGAATGTTTGATATTTTGGCTGCTTGCAATATCGTAAACTTATCTCTCATTAAAAAGGAAGCAAACACAAGAAATTATATATTATATCCATAATATATTGGTTACAACTTACAACCGTTTTGAATCTGATAGCAGCTGGACTAAATGTGTAAATTAAATGCTGTAAAGATCTTTTACTCTTAATCAATGTTACATTGATTAATAAAATGTCTTATAAACTAAGTTTTTATTTATTTATTCTGTGTTTTAAAGTATAATTTGTGGCTACAACATCAGGCAGCAGGCAAATTTACATAATCAAAGTCAAAATGTTTTTAAATATGTATTTTATTACATAAATTCGTGTAGGCAAATAAATCTTATATGTATGTATTTAGCTAGTTGCTAAAAAAACGTTTTTAGCCGGTCACATTGAGTAGGTGACAAATTGTGATTAAGATTAAACTGATAAAACTTTTAAGCATAGATTAGAAGACACCTACAGTTATTGCGTTATGTGCTCTGCATCAGCCTTATATCTATCTAAAGTCAAAAACTAACACCTGCACCTTTTACTTGATAACAAAATACCGTGTTGTTGTGTTTATTACGAAATAGTCCAGATTAATTAGCATGCAATCCCCTTAATTTAAAAACAAGAAGCACAGATTTATAATATTACATTATAATTATTATAATTGAGAACTAAGTAGTCAAAACATTGTTATTTAGTGCTAAAGTTCAACTACAAATTATTACACGAAATAAACTTAAGTTAAAACATATACAGACATCACATTTGACCTCCTTATATTAACTTATGTAGCTCTCAAACCATTTTGTGAGCACACACATCAACACATAAAAACTTAGTTCTTTGCACTGCGACTACATTTAGAAATCGGTGCAGGTGCCTAAATGTAGTGTATCGCCTCAAAAATGTCCAGATTGTCGATGGCCCCTCTTAGTTGGGAGCTTCCGTCCGTCGCTAGTAGTAGTTGGGGTACTGCGGGCCCCAGGGGTGGCCGTGGTGCTGGTAGGGCTGCGGCTGCTGGTAGCCCCACGGGGGCTGGTAGGGCTGCGCGTACGACTGGTCGTAGCCGGGCTGCGTGTTGCCCGCGCCGTAGTACGTGCTGGTGCTGGTGTTGGTGCTCGGCGCCGGCACACTCGTGTTCGTCACACACGGCTCCTTCTTTTTAGGTGGCTCGGCCGAACATCTGGAAGTTTATACATATTTTTGGGGCCGGTTACTACGAACGCAATCTTTACTAACATATTATAAATGCGAAATGTGTCTGTTTGTCTGTTATCTCTTCACGCTAAACGGCTGAACGGATTTAGGTCAAATTTGATATGACGATACTTTGGAAGCCAGGAAAGGACATAGGATGGTTTTATTGCGGAAAAAATTATGGTTCCGCGCGATAAATTTATTCCGGCACAACGAAGTTGCGGTGTTCCTATAAGTATAGGAGCCAATAATGGCGTTCGTAACACTTACGGTGGGGGTGCTTCGTGCTTTTCCTTAGCCTGGCGCTTGCGCAGGTGCTTGTGTGCGGCGCGCGCGTGCGCATGCGCGTCCCGGGCCTGCTGCGCGGTGCCCAGCTCCTCGGCCAGCTCGCGCCGCCGCTGCGCCATCGCCGCGCTGATTTCCGCCTCCGCGCACTCCTGCTTCTCGTAGCTCAGCAGGATTTCTGTCGTAGTATGTATTTCGAATTCATATTAATAACAATCGAACATGAATACAGGTTCTTTTGTCGTTTAGACGCTGGATACATTTATTTCTAAGTAAAGTCTACTAGTGCAAAATGTAGAAACAAGATACTTATCATATTATAAGTATTATACTTATCAGTATAACTATTGTTACACTCGGCGCGGCGAACCTTGATCCCTATGACACTGACAGTTAATAACATTGTAATGGCGTCACCATTAAATTAGGATCATATTGGATGCGTCTAAAAATGCCATTTATAAATTTTACGTAGCTTTATGCCATTACAATGATATTCCGTTGGAACTTTTAACAATTCTTAACATTTACAAGAAAATATAATCTCAATCTGAATTTACGTTTACGTCCTGCAAAACTTACGTCATCACACAACGTAAGTTTTGCAGGACGTAAACGTAATGTCAGGTTGAGATAATTTCTTGTAAATGTTAAGAATTGTTACAAGTTCCAACGGAATATCATTGTAATGGCATAAAGCTACGTAAAATTTATAAATGGCATTTTTAGACGGCTCTAATATGATCCTAATTTAATGGTGACGACATTACAATGTTATTAACTGTCAGTGTCATAGGAACCAAGGTTCGCCGCGTCGAGTATAGAATTAAGAATAGGATATTTCATATTTACCGTCTAATTCTTCGTAAGCGGTTCCCGGCGTGTGTAAGGCTATATCGAGCCGCTGTAAATGCAGACGTTCGTTCAAGGGATCCTTGGTCACCGCGTCGTCGAGTACTTTTCTAGCAGCTGCCAAATCTTTCTTAACGTGGAACAAAAATCGGGCATATTTGATGGATAAAGCGGACGCGATCGCTTTGTTTTTAGCGGCACTTATATAATTTTCGTAGAGCTGGATACATTTGTCGTAGTCGCCGCGGCGACGTTCCAAGTTTATACGTCTGGAAACAGAAAAAACAAATCAAAAATTTGTCCCCAGACATAAGCTTAATTGTCAAGCTATATTAGCTTGCCGATGAGATGCATCTACAACCCTTACCCAAGACAACAATAAGAATTATATGATTCACAATGCGTAATCCGACTCAGATAAGACAACTTCACCGCGCAACAGCAAATAATATCTTATAGGTATTATCTCGGTAGGTATAGGAATGTACACCCAACAAGAATTATTATTGTCAATCACCCCTTAGAATAAAAGTTGCAGAAAAACTCAAAGTCAACTTTTTTTATTCAGAATAATTTTTTGCAAATCTTCTCTGAAAGTCTACGTGATGCATACCACCGATTCGTCAACTAGCCCGGCGAGAAGAACCTGTATAACCCACCTGTATTGCACCTGCACGCTGGAGGAGGTCTTGTCGATGCGGTCTAGTATCTCAGCGGCGCGGGCGGGCTGGCCGTGCGCCTCCTCGAAGTGAGCCCAGTGCAGGTGCAGCTCGGGCTTGTCCAGGTGGTGGATGGTGCAGGCGCGCTCCAGCACCTCGCGCTCCACCGCTATCAGCTCCGGGTGCGTCTCGCTCTTCTTCTCCAAGAACTTTATCAACTGGAAATAGATGCTTATGTCAAAATAATGATTGAAGGCTAAGTTGCGTTCATAACAGTGGTAAAAGTATAAATTGTGGAATTTGTATTTAATAAATACTAGCTGTTGCCCACGACTTCGTCCGCGTGGACTTCAGTTTATAGCGCGCGATGTCAACAAAATTGGTGTCAAAAGCTTTTATAAAAAAAAACCCTGGTACCCCTTAAATCAAAACAGTGTGCACATAATATTTCAATTTTTTTAATTAAACTATATTTTATGCCAAATTTTTAAGCTTATTTAGCCCCGCAATTACACAACTTTACCCATAAACTATTTATCATTGATAGGTTTAAGGTCATGTCACTGGCTCAATGCATAGATAAAGTACTGATTTATTAAATAACGTAAAAAAGGAAATAACAATAAAAAAAAAATCGAAAATTGAATGTACTTATAGAAAGACTTTTGGGCAAGCGTTAGCGCGATGTAAGAGACGCACGGCGCCATCTATTATGCATTTTTGGAACTAACTCAATTTGAACAAATTTACGCATTTTCACCCCCTTACAACGCTTTTTTCCAGTAAAAAAGTAGCCTATGTCCTTTCTCAGGCTTTAGACTATCTGTATACAAAATTTCATTACATTCGGTTCGGTAGTTTTGGCGTGAAAGCGAGACAGACAGACAGACAGAGATACTTTCGCATTTATAATATTAGTATAGATAACAGTAATTATTCTACTTAATTTTTTAAATATGAATCTGCATGCTACACAAAGGCCCGCGACAAATTGCTTCGTGAAAACTTAGTGTTAAGCTTAAAAAAATTACACTATTTGTTTCATTTGATGATATTAAGTGTTTTTCCATTAAGTACTTTATTTTAAACAACAGTCTGCAGATGAAAACGTATGTTATTCATTACACAGCGAAATGAAATATTCACTAAAAGATGCAATTACCCGCATCCAGAACTCCTCGTACAACGCACACGCGATCAAGCACCGCTCGTGTAGCACCAGCGCCCGCTTCAACGAGCCGTGCTGCTTCTCCCACTCCAGGTAAGCCTTCCAGTTCTTCAGTTGACAGCGCTCCAACGGTTTCACGTGGAAGTAAGGCCGTTTTATCTATAAACAAATATGCTACATTCAGACATATAGTTTGCTACTTATTATTTATATTTGCTACACGGGAGAAGGAGGCGTCTAAAATCGTTAAAAAATGTGTTGCATAAACGTTCAAAGAATCATAAGATTAACCATATTCCTTTTTTTAACCCACTTCCAAAAAAGAGATTTCTCAATTCGACGTAATATATTTGTTACTATTTTTAATGGTCACTTTTCTTTTACAAAAGATCACTTACCCCTTCCTCGAAACTCCAGCGAGCAGTAACTTCTTCCCCAGTTGCCTTGTGAACCTTCCTGCGTGCTGCTATGATGCGCTCCTTGATGGCGTTTCCTTCCTCCTCAGATGCCTTATAATTATAAAATAAACGGGTTAAATACATACGTATACAGGGTGTTACAAAAATAAGTGATAATACTTGTAGAGAGTGTGTACGTGTTCCTTGTAGAGAGTTCACTGTGAAAGTAGCAGCTCTGAAAGACGAATTTTTTTTCACTTTTGTATGGGCAAGGGCCCGAGCGTCACGAGTTTCCCCATACAAAAGTGAAAATTTTTTTTTGATCTTTCACCGCTGCTACTTTCACAGTGAACTCTCTACAAGAAACACGTACACACCCTAAAGTATTATCACTTATTTTTGTTACACCCTGTATATTAGTATTGAGAATGACAAAACCGATAAATATTTAATTATCTCTCAACAGCTGCTGCTGTATGCCTAGTTTTTTTCATAGCATAATATTGTCATTCTGTTCCCTAAGCTTGTAAGCCTTTTGGCAAGTAGTAATTTTCAATTACAACAAACTTCGTGTATGAAAATGTATCTGTATCTGATATTCGGCATCACTATCAGCTATATATATAAAAATGGATCTTCAATTGTGTTAGTAACGCTATAACTCGATAACAGCTGAACCGAATTGGGTAATTTTAGTCTTAAAATAATCCTTAAAGCCCAGGGAAGGTTTTAAAATGACACGAAGTTCACTGGGACAGCTAGTCTCTTATATTTTTAAGCCCCAGGCAAAAAGGGGGTTCTTTTAAGTTCAATGTGTTCATCTGTCTGTCTGTGTATGTCTGTCCGTGGCATTGTAGCATCCAAAAACGACTGCATCGATTTTCGTCTAGTTTTTATTACCGATACTCGACATTGAAATTTTCGAAAGCGTCATATCTAAGTGGAAGTGTACTTACGATATGATCAGCTGGCTCGTCCTCGCCCGGCGGCAGGTCGGCGGGGGGCGGGGCGGGAGCGGCGGGGGCGGCGGCGCGCACCTCCGTCCGCAGCGCCACAAGCTCATCCCGCGACACAACCCCGCCCACCGGCTCCGACATCACGTGCTCTTGGAAACTGAAAAAAAATAGCTCATCATCCGTAATAGAATTGTTTACATGCCCTTACGTACTAAAAAGCAACTTT
Organism: Aricia agestis; assembly: GCF_905147365.1. NCBI lineage: Eukaryota > Metazoa > Arthropoda > Insecta > Lepidoptera > Lycaenidae > Aricia > Aricia agestis. Next base: position 17,771,877 of record NC_056409.1, read on the forward strand.
TTGTAACTTTTTGTAATGCCACATTAATGATTATTTTGTAATATAATATTTCACGTCACATTCACTTCATTGTTGTTAAACCTTTTTTTTAATAAGAACAATGACTTTAAAACTATTTACTAAGTTATAACCAGTGGTCGGCGTAGGTAGTGCCATCCCGCGGGATTCGTTAATCGCGGCATAACGTGGACATGCCTCTCAATCCCGCGATTTTGGGATTCGCATTGAAATAATATATAATCGGAAATACATTCACAATTCGATATTTAAACAACAAATATTGTGACAAACGTAAATAAAGAAATAATTTGTTAGTTTTTTATTTATTTATCATAATTATAAGTTTTATATGATATTAACAAATAAGTAAAAAATTAACAGAAATGTGATTATATTTATTTGGATATAAGTAGTATATCGTTGATCACTTTCAGGCTTGCCGGTGTTACCTGCAAATAATTTGATTGTTTAATTATAAAAATCCATTTAATGTTTATCAAATATTGACTTTCTATTAAAATATATTTAAACAACAATAAACAATAATGAATTCGCTTAGTGGCACCGTTAAACATTCGACGCAAACAACCGAGCGATCATTCGCAGGCAACACAGGCAAGCCTGAAAGTGCTTTACGATATACTACTTATATCCAAATAAATATAACATTTTTTGTTCTTTTCGTCTGTTATGTGTGGATGGGATATTTTGGACTCATGCGCAAAAAAAATGCTACACACAGAACAACAAGCCATGCGCTACTCGCAAGTGTCTGCTTGCTGTGTGCGGGGTGCGGGCCACCCCGCACCCCGCACACGTCTTGCTCCTGCGGTATTAAATAAATATGGATTATAATTAAAAAGAAAGAGTTATGTTTAGTTAATTTTTTTTCATACTGGCAACTAAGCAAAACATGGCTGAAGAAATATTAGACGTAGAAAAACGTTTAGTGACTCATTTATTTAGGCCTTTTTTATCCGGCGAAATTATGACTCAAAACTCGTTTTTTTTCATTAATTGTAAAGTAAATACTTGATTATTCGCGATAATTCGGAACGCGGGATTTTATCCCGCGATCCCGGAGGTATGTCCATGTTAACATATACAATTGAGGTCATTCACCCTAAATGGCACTACCTACGCCGACCACTGGTTATAACTTATAAGCGACTAAAGTCCTTTCTGTTTTGTTTAAAAGAATATGAATGAATGAATGAATATTTTTAATGCATTTACACATAACATAATAATATAAAGAAATACAAACTTATTACTATTAATGAACTACAAATTAACGAATATGCTTAAGCGTTATGCAATATTCTTTGATAATTTTATAATGTTATGGACTAAACTCTTCACTTATAAAACTACATATCAAATAAAAATATTTTATTCAAAGTAGTATCTTAAAGGAATATTATGGTATGTATATTCAGAGAAGTTGATTCCTAGGCAGATGGCGGACCTACATAATTTGGTCGCGTTACGTCAAACGTAGCCGTCCCTCGTCAGATCACGATTCACGACTAATGTTGAATTGACATAACTCGAACAAATGACATAGGTCCATCATCTGCCTAGGAATCAATTTCTTCGATAGTACTTACTTGTCGAAGTGCGTGGCGTATCCCAGAGTGGGCGTGGCAAGTAGGCGGTCGTAGATGTTGGTGACGTTAAGGGCTGATCCGTTCTCCGCCTCCCACTTGATGTACGACTCCCACAGCCGGTCCGAGCGAAACTCGAGCCCGCACGCCTCTGCCGATACATTACAAGTTTAAAATATTCTAAACACTAGATAATGTGTAGAGTCTAATCGTAATTAACAACTTTTTGTTCAAATAATTATTGTAGTAAACTTATTTTGTATTTTAACACTTTATATACTATCAATGATATCTCAGTGGTTGACTCTACAGTCTACTAGGAAGACTATGGATGGGACTATGGCTTAATTGTTTACATTCACAATCAAATAAAATGACACGTAAATCGTATACGCCACTAATATCAGTTATGGCATGTCAGTTGTCACTCACCAATGGCTCGCTCGTACTGCGACCGGATGTACGCGTGGTCTTCAGTCCGGGTGGCCTTTATGTGATTGAGATAGTGTATCCAGAGGTCTACCGATAGCGGTATAGACTTTAGGCCTCTTTCCAACACCTGGAACGCGAAAGAGGTCGTTAGCGGGGGCCCACTGGGCTCCAAGCGTGCAGGACGCCGCAAGCAAGGGAATATTCAATAGCATCATATGTGGGGGGCGGGCTGCCGCAGCGCAACGGTCGCGGCCCGGCCGGCAGCCCGCCCGCAGTAATATAATAGTTGGTCGGTAATATTACACCTGTTCGGTTTCCTTCGGCGGCGGCGCTCGCGGGCTCTCCTGCTATACCCGGGGCGAACGACGCTGACCTGTGCCGCCCGCGCTAGCGGGGATCGCTTTACATAGCATATACTTAAATAATTCCAACACTTACAAATACGACCGCACTTAAATAATATACATGACATATCATCGTGTAACAATATAAAACGCGTACAAATGATAGTAAACGTATGCACTACAATGTAATAATAACATATCATGTAACACTAGGGAGAAAAATATCGAAACGATGCCCCCCGCCGGCTACCGACGACAGATCGTGGACCTCGACGCGCTGTTGGGAAAAAAAACAATTGCAAAATACCGGTTAGGGCTAAAACAATCAATATGAACCAAGTGTTATGTGACATCCAAACTGAATCTCATTTTAATTCGATATGAACTCACCGCCGTCGATTGTAACGGACGGTGGAGGCGGTACTCACCTCGAGGCACTTCTTTTTACTTCCTTTCCTTTTTTCATAGTCGGCGTACTTGCGCCAGTAGCCGTAGCAGTAGGGGTAGTGCGACAGGAACGCGTCGTACGCCTCGCGCGCCGCCTCCACGTCGCTCTGTGGATACCGGTATCGTTAAAGATTGCTCTTTCTAGTATATCATATATGGGGTGTGTATAGTTCTTGCTGCATAATCAGTTGGCCCTTGCCAATCCACATCGTATTCAGTTCTTACAGCTTCATAAAGCATGCAAGACTAGCAATGGTTTTCATCATTTTAGAAGATTAAATTGCAATTATTTTATCATTTTCTTTTATGCCCACAATTAACAATTATTCAATAGCTTGAACTTTAAACAGATACTATAAACCAGTGTTTTACAACCTGTGGTGGTGTGTAAGTTAGAATAGATACTAACTGAAACAATAATTGTTGTTATATAATAGTACATACCTCTTGATCCACATACTGCAGCAGGTATGTCCACCCCGTGAAGTCAGTTGGATCATCATTAACAACCTTCCAATATTTATCCAGCTCTGGGAGTACTTTCTTCTTGGGTTTTTCATCAGTGGAAGCTCTTTTTTCTGCTGATATAGGTTTACATTCACCATTCTATGAATAAAAAGGGAAAAGTTATTATGCTTTCTAATGCTTTATGCTTTCTTTTTTAAATTTCAAAATTAAAACTTTTTCAACTAACATTCTCTATAGTATGAATACAATATAAAAAAAATATATTTTTACCTTTGACAGTGCAACCTTTTTATTTGAGCTTTCACTCTCAGATGTTGGCGAGCCTGGATCGTAACCATCTTCCTCCTGAGTTTTACGCTTCCGAGACTCTTTTATATCCTTTTTAGATGAAGGCAATTCATCCTCTGAGACCACCTGTAACATTTATAACTATTATGTATGGTGATATTTTATTCTCTACTTTTGAACCTATTCATACCTTCGTAAATACCGTACGTATGGAAATACATCAGATTATGAATCTTTTAAATTAACTAGAGATCGCTCAATGGTCGAAATTCGACCTTAGTTTCAACGACATTAGGACTACTACCTATATTTTGTAAAAAAATATTGACTTGATCTCAAACTGGCTGTGTAAGCATTGTCTAATAGTATCTAAGATTCAATAAAAAAAACTATAATCCATTTTCAATTTGTCACCTTGTTGTCAACAAACTTCAACCATAAATAAAAGAGTATAATTCGTATGTATAGGCTTGTCTAGTGATGGGTAATTTTCCGAAAAATTTCAAAGCTCGGAAATTTTTCAATTTATTTTTCTGAAAAATTGAAAAATTGGAAAAATAATGGAAAAATATTTATTTACTGAAATTATTAGATTAAATGAAATAGTAAATAGTAATAATCGGCCAAGTGCGAGTTGGACTCGCGCACAAAGGGTTCCGTACCAGTATAGAGCAAAAATAGTAAAAAATTGTGTTTTTTGTATGGGAGCCCCTCTTAATTATTTATTTTATTAAAATTTTATTATTAATTATTAAAGTATAAATACAGCTGAGTATTTTGTGCATATTTTAACCTACCTGTTGTCATTGTCACCGTAAGATTGTAAAAACCGCGAGATTGTAATATGACGAAGTGATGGATTTCCGGTGATTTTAAATTAATTATTTCGTATTTAAAATAATTTCAATGCCAAATAGTATGAGATGTATAACATTGAATAAAATTTAGATATATTTAAAGTGCAGTTTGAATTATAAATAAGGTTAATTTTAATAACCGAACATTCAAACAGCACTTTAAATATATCTAAATTTTTTTTATGTTATACATCTCATACTATTTGGCATTGAAATTATTTTAAATACGAAATAATTAATTTAAAATCACCGGAAAACTGTTTGTTTACAATCCATTACTTCATCATATTACAATCTCGCGGTTTTTACAATCTTACGGTGACATCATCATTGATACCGAGCAAAAAATGTTTGAAAAATCATGTTTGTTGTATGGGAGCCCTCCTTAAATATTTAATTTATTTTGTTTTTAGTATGTGTTGTTATAGCGGCAACAGAAATACATAATCTGTAAAAATTTCAACTCTCTAGCTATTACCGTTCTTGAGTTACAGCCTGGAGACAGATGGACAGACATCGAAGTCTCAGTAATAGGGTCCCGTTCTTACCCTTTGGGTACGGAATTGTAAACTGAGTTACCATTCAGTGTGCTAAAGTTTAGTCCATGTTAAGTTAGCACTTGATGATTTTTATGTGTTCTTAATTAGTGCATAATTAGTGTGCAAGTCAGTATTTTTGGTGAAACTTTCAAATATTTTGATCGCAAAAAGGGAATATACAGATATCGATTTAAATACATGCCTTTAAAAAGGCTGATAAAATTTTCGCATTTTACAGTTTTTTTACCAATAAGATAAAAAATAGTCATCATGCCTATTATTAACATAAAAAGGTAAACAATGTGAGTACCTCTGTGTCTGCAGGAAGTTCAGCAGGCTTAGGGCCTGGCAGCTCATCATCAGATACATTCTCTGCATCTTTAACACTTGGCTTCTGTACAGCCGGCAATTCATCCTCTGAAACAACTTCTGTTTCCTCTGCTCCACCCACCTAAAGCATCATCAGCGTTAGAAATATAACTGAATTGGAATTATTCATCCATACTTAATATTATAAATTCAAAAGTGTATCTGTCTGTCTGTTATCTCTTCACACCCAAACCACTGAACCAATTTTGCTCAAATTTGGTATGGAGATACTTTTGAGTCCCGGAAAAGCACATACAATACTTTTTGTCTCATAATAATGTAAGAAACCCGTGCGATAAATAAACTTTGGTGGCAAAGAGTAGCGGGCATCACTTAGTACAATAATATTATATTCACAAATGTAATGTTTGTAATTAGCAACATAAACATGATTTGCAACCAGGGTACACTTGGTACCATGTAAAATTTATTTAAAAATATTAATATATCTTTTAATACCTCAATTGTGGAAAACCAGACACAATAGCTTATCTATTGTTATTGCAGCCGCATGTGGCCGCTTGGGAGTTGAAGCATTAAAATAGATGTTGCGATTTGCATTCTCTGTAATTGTTAATACATACCTTTGCAATATTATTTTCTTCTGCATCATTATTTTTTTCTGGTTCCTCATTATGTTTTGTTTCATTTTCTTTTATTTCCTCAGTGTCCATGCTATTTTGTTTTGGTTCAGAATTACTTTCACTTTCAATAGCATTGCTAAGATCCTAAGAATAATTTGTAAGATTTAAATTATTTATATATTTTGCAATTAAAATTTGGAAAAATTATAAGTATCTTTATTGATATAAAATTTTAATACCTCTATCGTGGGAATCACAGACTCAATAGATTTTCAATTGTTATGCGGCAGCAGGGTGCCGCTCGGGGTTTGATAGGTTAAAACACAGCTGAATGTCATCCAAAACTTACCTGCTGACCAGCTTCCATGCTTTCATCTTTTATTTCTTTCGCTGTTACGTCTGTAACTTCTTCAACTGTTTCATCTTGATTATTAGTAGCTTCACTCTCTTCATCCATTTGTATTTTGTCACTACTATCTACAATGAACTTAACTTCTTCGACTGTTTCATCTTGATTATTAGCAGCTGCACTCTCTTCATCCATTTGTATTTTGTCACTACTATCTTCGATGGCTATTTTATCGGCTTCTATATTTGAGTCATATGTTCCATTTCCTTTGGTCACAGATTCAAAATTGTCCACCTCGGTGTCCGAATTACCTTTGAACTGGGAGCTCAAACGGGAATCGCTGTCCGAAAGCACATTATTGAGGGAATCGCTGGGGAAGTTGATAGCGTTGTCGCCTACATCAAATGAATCGGTGTTAAACCCATCGGTATTGCTTTCTAAGTAATCTCCGACACTTCCAGCTGAAAAGTCAACCGAATTGAGGAAAGCTTGGTTCGATGTAGACGACTCGTCGACGGTCACCGCATCCACGCTATTTAACTCGCCGTCGGTCAATAGATGTGACAGACCATTAGAATTTTCATTAATCAATATACCTTCATCTGTATCCATTTGGTTCTGCGACAAATGTTTCTGAAATGCGGCATTGGTGGTTAATTTGACATACGTACCCATGCAGTTTTATGATCGTATTGTAGGACACTTGCATGTATATTACATTACCTGAACGTCTGAACTTGTATCGTCATCCATTGTTTTGCAATTTTATCACTTATTCTGGAATTTAACTTACGATTTTTAACCAAATCAAAAATTATCGAGTAACAAGATAGCAACCATCACCAAAAACCATTCGGTGTTGCCACTTGAAATAAAATCGCCGACAGAAAATTGCCTACACTCAATTTTTTAATCAAAAACAAATCCGAAAAGTGGCAACTGGCAGCATCGTAGTGTCATCCCTTTTTCTTAGATTGATTTGAAAGGGATGACACTACGATGTTGCCACTTTTTAATTCCTTCACTTTCTTGATAGGCTATAGGGGAATCTAATAGATGGTAACATAGTAAACGTTACTTGCCAACATGAGGTCACTGAGGATCATCTCAAAAAACACAACAAAACTGTTTATGCAAAGCAATGATAATATCATATAATTATAATTTTATAAGTATTGAGTTGAATACATTATACTTCTCTCATTAATGTTAAGATACGTAATTGAAGTGAAAACTTCTTTAGCGGCGTTGACCACTTTTGTGGGATGGGTAAAAACTGTGAAACTCGCGTCAGATTCTCGTGCTGATCGAAAAACTATAAGACGAGAATAAGAGGAGAATAGTGTTGTAACATCGAAATCGATTAATCGAACAATCGATTGTTTTTTTTTCGATTGTCGATATTTTTTAATCGATTGTAAGGGTTTCCATAAAAAATGAGTTAAAAATTTAATCAATTGTAAGGGTTTGATTAATTAAAAAAATCGATTTTTTTAAAAATCGATTTTCATAAAAAATGGGTTAAAAAAATTGTAAGGGTTTCGATTAATTAAAAAAAAACGATTTTTTTAAAAATCGATTTTCATAAAAAATGGGTTAAAAAGTTAATCGATTTTAAGGGTTTCGATTAATTAAAAAATCGATTTTAAAAAATCGATTTTTATAAAAAATGGGTTACAAAAAATAATGCACAACGTTAATAATCAAGTTTTCACTTCTGCCGGCACTCCTGGAGTACAACCCGTCTTTTTTTTATTTCATTCAGAGTGCCATATTATATTAATTATGATAATATAGTATGCTATTATTGTTACTATATGACATAATATTATTATTACTGTAGGTTTGTTTCAGTAAAGAAATACTATTAATATTTGTTTTCAATATTGCCCATATTTTACCGGTTCCAAGACCCTTCCGCCCTTTTTGCCCTTTTTCCAAAATAATCCTAAAATTGCCCATGACGTGGGAATTTATCCACGGTCTGGCAACACTGTAACCATTGATAAAATATTATCTATGGTCGGATGATTTAACGACAATAGACTTGCCTACGTCTTATAAAAGTCAATGGCCTACATCCATTGTCACTAGGGGGCGACGGGGGGTCTCCTGACTCCTGACCCCTTTCAAACTAAACCTCAAGGCTGCTAAACGGCAGTCTCCTTACGGACTAAGCTGAAACGGCCCTCTCACACAGGGCCGCAAGCGTAGACCCATTCGAAAAAAAAAAAAAAAAAAAGTCCATTGTCAGATCAGACGTATTGAGGTACTATGTTAGACTATTTTTATAAGTTTCTGAACTTTCTAACCTAAAAATTAAAAAGATATAGACATTTTAAAAACAGTACCTATTTATAGATTTGTTAATTAGAATCATAAGTGGAAACAAATAATACTGCAGTTGAAAGTGTAAAAATATGTTTGGTATACGAAATGCTTTTAATAAAGTTTTATCTCCAAGTTATCTTCGACAACAAACAAGAGTAAGTAAAATAATATATAAGTTATTAAAAATTATTATTATCATTTATCACCAATTGTATAACAACGTTTGCTTACACTTTACTGAATTGATTATTATTTTTTTTTGTATTATTTATGTTTATAAAAAATACAGGTAAGTATTAATATTATTTACTCTCTTTTTAGATCACTAAGGTTTGTTCGGAGTGTAATTTTGTTTTACAATACTATACTTGGTTAATATATTAACCAAGTATAGTATTGTAAGTAAAACATCTATATAAATAATAGAAATACGTAGTATAAAAACAACTCCTATTCCCGGGTGTTATAATGTTATGTTTCCTAAACCATGTTACATTGGTTTCATTGTCTTAGGTTAGTATTGGTATATTGTATATCAATGTTATAATGTAATGAAAATATTTCAGAACACTTTCGTTTTGAAAAGAAGATTACCACCACCATTACATAAAAAAGGAGGCAGACCAGAAAAACTTAAAGGAAGACATTTTATCTATGAATTAGTTGAAGATACAGCAGTAAAAAAAAAGGATGATGTAAAAGTTATTTTAAATCAGTTTGTTGATGGTAATGTCACTTTATTTATTTAAGGATTTAAGCTTTTTGGAAAACTGTCACAAAATAATATTATAATTATTAACTCAAGAGTATCTGAGATTATGTAGAAATGTATTAATGGGACTGTAGCTATTTTTCTTAATATTGTTAGAATAAACATTATGTATCATTTAATTATGAACTTTTGTTTTATAGGAGTTGGCAACGTTGGTGATATTCTATCACTAAGACCAACAGTAGCATATCGGGACTTTTTGATGCCAGGCCTTGCTGTCTATGCAAATGAAGCAAACATTTCGAAATATAAAGCAGATGAAAGTAAGCCAATAGATAATGTAGAATTCAGTTCGCCATATGCACAAAGAGTAAGTATGACAAGAACTTACATAATATTTTTTTTCAATTATTAGTACATAATATTAGTTATTATACATTTATATTTAAAAGAAATATTACATATTAAAAAGTAATTTAATCATTGAAATCATTTTTAGACTATGGGCTGCTTATCTCGGTTAGTTCTCCAAATAACAATGAGTAAAACACAACCATGGACATTAGAGCCTTGGCATGTTCGTGCGTCATTCAGGAAAGCTGGGTATGTTGTGCCGGAGAGTGCTATTATCATGCCAAAAGTTGCCATCAAAGGACCTGATCTATCTTTACAAGAAAAAGAATTCCTAGTAACAGTAAAGGTAAAGTGACATTTTAAAATAAAACAATGTATGTGTGCTAGACCAATTAGCTTAAAGGTACTTGTAAAGATTTTGTTTAAATCAGTAATGAAAGACACATATTATTATTTTAAACAATTTTTTGTTATTTTAAAGAACCTGCTACATAATATTATTATTTAATTTAAAAATATAATATTTGTAGTAATTACATTTCAGATCAACAACAAAGAAGAGGTCAATGTAAGATGCAGAATTCATCATTGGGCTACAGGTTTGGAGAGATTACCCCATCTTCCATTCCATTGGAAGAAAACAATGGAACCTCTAATACCTGAACAAGCTCCGATTTTAGAGAATATGCCTTTAGCCAAGTAATAGCTTTTGTTAGTAAGTCCCTCATACATATTTACTATAAAATTTTTCAATTACATAAAACTAGTATTTAAATAAAATACATAACTATACACTTTATTTTTATTTATTTACTTTTAAATATGTTGAGTAATGGAATCTACAATTATTATATATTAAATTTGATTACAATAAGTATAATAATTAGTACAAGCAGTCTATTTAGCTGAGATCTGATTGTCTAGCTAGAGGTCTTGGTAGAAGTAATCACTACAACTCTACAACAAGCAGCAGTAACTAGCTTAGATTGACACAGTGAATAGAGATGCAGACTTGTATTTTTAGCCCTCTAAATGAAATAAATGATTAGTAACGCAAGTGTTAACTACCAACAAAATAGTCCCAATTTAGCTTTCTACATAATTATTCTCTTGAGCTATTTGTGAATCATTTACATCATTATGTTGAATTTCATTACTTTGTGAGTTGTAATCATATTGCTCATTATCTTGAACATTGTGTTGTTGCAAGTTTCCTTCTTGATACATTTCGTGAATGTTTTGGTCAACATAATTTTCTTGTAAATTGTTAAATTCATTTTGGGCATTTAAACCACTACCATCATCATAATGTACAAAGTCACTCTGGTTTTGTCCACTATATGCTAAACCATTATGCTGTTGAATTTCTTGCCCCTGAGCAGAATAATCATATGCTTCCTGAATACCTTGATTATCGTGATAAATTTCGTTGAGATTTTCGTTATTGTAATCTTGGTGTAAGTTATCACTTTCGTTTTCAGCACCCGAATAATGACCCACTTCAAATTGCTGTTCAGTTTCGCCCTGATTTTGTGCGTTATATTCATCTTGCAAGTCATATGTTTGTTCTGGATTTATTCCTTCTTGAACATCTTTACTAATATTATTTTCTGGTATCATTTCATTATTGTCAGTATAAAGTTGTTGAATTTCAGCATGACTTGGATCAACATAATTTTGCTGATCATAAATTTGCTGATTTTGGACCATTTCCACACTACTTTCACGCGTATCATAATTTTGTTGATTTTCACTGAATTTCTTAGTAATTATTTCTTGTGTAGAATCTGGTATAAAATTATTGTTGGAATTGTTATACTCGGGATTTTGATCTACGTTATTGTATTCATAATTTTGATTCTCAACAGGATAATTGTTATATGCTTCATAGTTTTCGTAATTCTGGGAATGGTTATCGTTTTCATGCGAATTTTCATAATTTTGTTCGTAGTGATTTGGATCTACTAATTCTTGACTTTCGTCGTTCACATTATTACATGTTTCAAGCTGTTCTTGTTGCGATTGTGGTTCTTCGTAGTATACATTATATTGGTCAGCTACGTTATTGATTTCATTTGCATAAGTCTCCGAAGTATCTTCTTGATGGACCTGATTGTTCTCCACATGTTGACCAATGTTCTCCGTATGAAACGATTCTTGTTGGTTTGTGGTACCTAAAGTAGTTTCATCTATAGCACTTTCTTTTAAATTGTTTATTGGAATCTCTGATGTTTCGTTATTACTGTCCACAAAATTAATGTCGTCATATTTTTCTTTATTTGAATGTGATCCTTTCGTGTGCTCTATCTCGTTAGGATTTTTTGTATTTATGTCATAATTGTTTTTAGATATTTCTTGCTTTTTAAGAATTTTAGAAGAGTTATCTTGATTACTATCAGAATAGTTCGGTTCAGGCTGTTTTGAACTCATATCAATTTGTTCGTTTGTAATGTATTCATTATCTTTATTGACATTCAAAATATTTAAATTTTCATGGACGGGCTTAAAATCGTTTTGTATATTTGAATCTTCATCTACTTTGCTATCAGATTCCCAATTATTATTATTGAGTAATGAACTAGTGTGTTCGGCTCGGGTATCAACTTTACTAGAATTGTTTTCATTTGTTATCAAAATGTTTTGACTTTCTTTGTCTTGTTGTTTGCTAATTATTCCGTTACTTTTGCTTGTGTTATTATTATTACATAACTCGGAGGCTTTTTGCATAAAATGTTCTGTCGTGTCTCTTTCCGGGACTTCCTCCCTTTCCTTTTTCTTGAGTTCATCTAGAATATTATATTTACTTCTCCAGTCAATGTCCTCGCTTTGCTTAATATCTATAATAGGGTATCTATTCATTGGATAAATTCTTGGTATGAGTATATACTTTTTGGATATTTCTTTCAATATGTAACTATCATCAACACGGTTCTCTCTATAATTCAGCAAATCTTGACGCATTAATACGCGGTCATTGTTTCTCGTCATTAAATTGCTAACACTGTTATCATTTTCCATTGTTATATTGTTATTGTTAATACTCTGCAATAATTTTAGAAAATTAGTTTCTATTTAATATTATATTATTATATTAAATTGTAAACGTGCAATCTATACTAATATTATAAATGCGAAAGTATCTCTGTCTGTCTGTCTTTCTTCACGCCAACACGCTTTCACGCCAAAACTACCTAACCGATTGTAATGAAATTTTGTATACAGATAGTCTAAAGCCTGAGAAAGGACATAGGCTACTTTTTTACTGGAAAAAAGGGTTGTAAGGTGGTGAAAATACGAAAATTTGTTCAAATTTAGTTAGTTCCAAAAATGCATACTAGATGGCGCCGTGCGTCTCTTACATCGCGCTAACGCTTGCCCAACATCTTTCTATAAGAGGTGGTATCATCATATATTACAGTTTCATTTATTTTTTTTCAATTGTTATTTCTTTTTTACGTTATTTAATAAGTCAGTACTTTATATTATATACAGTGACGTAACCTTAAACCTATCAATGATAAATAGTTTATGGGTAAAGTTGTGTAATTGGGGGGCTAAATAAGCTTTAAAATTTGACATAATATATTAAATATTATGTGCACACTGCACAGCTGTTTTGATTTAAGGGGTACCAGGGTTTTTTTTTTATAAAAGCTTTTGACACCAATTTTGTTGACATTGCGCGCCTTAAACTGAAGTCCACGCGGACGAAGTCGCGGGCAACAGCTAGTTTAATATAATAATATAATATTAAAATTTTTTGAGTATAAAATTAAGGTGAAAATACATTTTTACTTACTTTTAAAAGTGCTACCGTTGACCGAATCTTTTCGAAGCGTTCCAGAATGTACACATTACGATCTCTACGTCTTTTATCTTCTTCAATAAAATCATCTAATTTTTTTCTAAGAGCGAAGATTTTATCCTTTCTTGCACTACCACTGAAAACCAAAAATAAAAAGTAAAGTAATTAAGAAGTTAATTTATTACATTTTGAAATTATTTTTAATTGAACTAACACTTTCTCATGCCTTCCCATTATTTACAGATACTTAGTTATCTCAATAGGTCAGCTCCCCTTAGCCGTGAATTTAACAATGTCAATATTTATACGACCTTTACAGGGGTCTCGCGGTGGTACTGAAAATCTATGCTGCTCGTACATAGTACGTTTCAACAACCTCACATTATGGCCCTAGATTCTTACCACATTATCTTTTAATTCATTATTTTTATGTAGGTGCCGACTAAGGATAATATTTTTTTGGGACTAACATTAAACATACCTAGCTAGAATAGAATAGCATCCTCGCCCTTTCGCTAACCTTCTCTACGCTTAGGAACCGCCACTAATAACCCCTGTCACAACCATTGCGTTGCGAGTTGCGACAGTGGACTGCTAAGATCACCATGGTATGGTATGGCTCGCTAACGGCGTCGCATTAATCCATCAATGATGGATTAACAGGTTGTCATATCTTTCTGACTGCTTGAGCTTAAAACTTTCGGATCATGATGGGACTGAAGGACCATTTTACGCTTACGCTATCTTGTTAGATTTAGAATACGTAATATTTGGATCAATCCGAAAACTATCCTACGCTTTTATAGGTAAAAATATTAGCGGTGTATGTACATTCAGCATTAACGCAGAGACTGGTACCTCAAGGTACGAGTAGCGATCGAGGGAAACTGAGGCATGACCTTCAGAAACATCAAGGACATTCGAGCGTCTAAGTTATGAAAATGCAAAGCATCATCATCATCGCCGACTACAAACGACTGTTTTTACTTTTACTATTACGTCAGTTATACTAAACCTTTTTCAGTAGCCTGCGTGAAGTTAAACTATTTTTGAAATTCACGCTATGGCCGCCGCATTACAAAACGGCTCTGTTTTTTAAAACAGCTAGCCGTAATGTAATACGGCCGTAATGTATACCTATTAATTACTATAGCAAGGTTGCGGCCCGGGTAAAGTTGTTATTCCATTTGACTAAATTTAGAAATTCTAATTAGAATCCTAAAAAGAAGACTAATTAGAAGCTTCTTATTCCACTTGTCCTAATTTAGTAACTAAATCAGTTGTGATGACGCGGCGATTTTGGCCAGACGTCTTCTTAATGGCTCCAGTTCTGTCAAAGCAACAAAAAATTGGTCTTCTCATAGGCTTAGCTGTTGGCTCAATGAAAATAAAAATAAATAAAAGGCGAAAAAGATGGTTGAAAGAATTTTAGCTCCACGAAAAATTATGATTAAGTATGAACTTTCTGAACTACTTGGAACCAGCAGACTTTAGAAATTACCTACGAATGGATTCCAGATCGTATAACATAATATATATTGACTTTAAATACAATAAAAGGTTGAAACCATCTGGCAACACTGCTTTAGTTAGTCAGAAGCATAAAGTTAATATACCTAGCGGAATAGAGAAACAAAAGCCTGAGCAAGAGAGATGTCACTATCAGTAATACTGCGTGGTAAAAAGAGACGTGTGATACATGACAGCAGCACTCTTTTTTTGACGTCCTGTCGGCACGTGCCGCACGTTGACAATTTAATCTCATAGAAATCATGTTCAATCATGCTTGTGTAAGTGTATACGTACACATATTTTTACACACAGATGATACCAATTTCGGTTTCGTTTGACAGCTCGAGATTGTTGCTCTATTCCGCTAGGTATATTAACTTTATGGTCAGAAGCCACACTTTTTCCGATTTAGTACACTAATTAGGATCCTAGCTTTCTATATGTTATTCCACTTGAGTAAATTTAGTTACTACATCATTAGGCGGGTCCACATCAAGCGAGCCGCCTCGGGCGAAGTCCGCCGCGCGCGGCATGCGCCGTACGCTCGCTTGGTGTGGACGTTGCTCACCCGAGGCGGGCGCATGCTCACGCTCGGGCGAGCGCGCGCGCGGCCGAGCCGAGCGGTGTCGGTCCACCGCCTATTTAGACGTCTAAATTTAGTCAAATGGAATAACAACTTAAATAAGACATTTGCAGACTGCAAGTTCTGCAGTTGGTTTGTAACTTGATCACTAATGGTGGATTTACACGGGTCGATTTTAGTCGCGCGGCAAGTCACCAGTCGAATCGCCTGTCCAAGCAGAATCGCCCGCGCCACCCCATAAATTACACATTCTACAAAAATCGCCTGTGCCGCCCGAGGTCTGCGCTCGCTACAGTGCCGACAAACTATGTACAGTCTGTCAAAAAAGTCATGAAATTAAAAAGTGGCAACATCGTAGTGGCATCCCTTTCAAATCAATCTAAGAAAAAATATTAATTATAAAGCTTATATATTTCTTTAATTGTCAAATTATAGGTTTATAAAATTCTTTGTAAAATAACGACTAATTAATTAATTAATTTTACATAAGTAAGTTTAATTCATTGTTTTGGCAGAATGTTAGAACTATAAGTAGTAATAAGACTTTTATATCAACAACATTCTGGCAATAAAGACATTTGAATTTGAAAATGAAAAATATTTTGTATCACGTAGGTGCTATGGCAACTTTATGCCGATAGGCGCGAGCGGCTATAGCCCGGCTGAATTTTATTTATGATTTGAATACAAAAAAAAAACTTCCTAAGTCTATCGTACAACTAAGAATATAGAATCATTTTACTATGGGAAAACAACCATTAAAATTTCACGCAGTACCTATTAGAGCAGGTATTTTTTAAAAACTTGATTCAACGCAGTATGTTTAGGTATTAATAATAATAATAATAATAAGGGGTTGAAGCCGGTCCCTTCCAGTTGGTGTCCCCGGGCAACACTTGGGTGCGCCACCCCACTCTCTTCGGGGTGGGATACCCACGTGGCTGATCATGGATGGTTCTTTCTTTCTCGTCACTATCTTTTCATCACCTTTTTATTTGTCACTACTTGTTTTAGAATCGTTGTTATTTTTGGTTTGTCTAATTTTCACCACCTTTATTTTCTCTTTTACTATCTTTTCTTTTTTTGTTAACTCTTCTTATTTTGTTTTGATATAACGTAAAAAAATAATGCGACTACGTAATAGAGATATTTTACCCCAGGCGGGTACCAGCGCGAAAAGCAACGGAGAATGCCGCCCCGGGCCTTCGGGTTCGGGCTGTCCCTCGTATTCTGGGGGGGACACCAGACCTACTGCCCAGTCTAGTACTGCTGCAGATAACAATAATTTTCAAATAATAAGCAACACTTACTCATATCCTTCATCACCTACCTCATCCGTCAGCTTATTCCCATCACTCCACTCATCACCACATTCATTCATGCTCAATAACTCATTCTCATCACGATCCACTACTTTATCACCTATATCAGACAATGTTACGCAGGAAGCAATAGCTTCTAATCCTGTGCCCATTCCTGATATCACACCTTCTACGAGTCATTCTCAATATATTAATCCGAATACCGTAGATCACAATACTCTCACCCAACCTCATCTCACAAACACTCCAGTAAGAAGTGTTTTGCAGGACATGCTTCCTCCAACCACTCTTGCTGGAAAAAGTAGACAACGGATGAAATGGACTGACCAAATAAACAGAGAACTTCTCCGTTGCTACTACATCGTCACATCATGCGAATCGAACCTCACAGCATTCAGACCATCACTCCATAAGAAATTCTCAGAAACTTTCCCCGAACTAAGCCACATATCTGAGCAAAGACTAGCAGACCAAATCCGAGTTATACATCGAAATAACAGAATACCAATCCATGAAAGAAACAAAATAAAAATAAATGTCACTCATGAATTAGATTGTCCCAACGATCAAAATAATACAATAAGTGATATCCCACATAATGTAACGGACGATCTAACTCTACCTAATCCTTCAACACAACCTATAAACGATCCATCCCTTACATTTTCAAACTCCCCTGAAACTACAGCTTGTTCTATAGAACATGCAATCGTACTAGAGACAAACGACGCTGACATACTCACGGCTGATACTGAATTAGCCGAAACTCACAAAATTGGAATACTTTTTACAGAAATGTAAATACGCTGACACTGATCCAACACTCAGACCGGTAATCCCAAAACTCCAGATCACACGAAAAATAATAAAAACGGTAAACACATTAAACAAATTACTAAAAAAACATTTAGAAGAAAAAGAATCACCTGATTTAGACGAAATTCATTCTGCTATTTACTGCGCCGCGATAACAACTACAAATCTACATACCAAACAAAACAACCCCACTGAAAAGAATACATTAGATAAAATAATAGACCGAAAAATTCCAAAATGACAACTTCGAATTGAAAATAGAGTTAAAAAACTACGAAAAGAAATTGGACAGCTTACACAATACCTTAAAGGAAATCTTAGCCACAAAAAACAACGAAAATTAAATCCTAACAATCTCACCGAAAATCAAATAGTGGACTTATTAGATAATCTAAAACAAAAACTACAAGCCCAATCTAAAAGACTCCGTCGACTTAAAATCAGTAACTCCAGAAGAACGGATAATTCACTTTTTACAAATAATCAAAAACTCTTTTACCAAAACTTAAATTCCGAAAATATTAAAATCACACAACCGCCCAGCATAGAAGAACTTAAGAACTATTGGGAAAATATGTGGTCCAAACCAGTCCATCACAACGTACATGCTTCATGGCTTGGTACCGAAACAAGTGAATGTAACGATATTAACCTAATGCCTGAAGTCGTAATAGATATAAATGATGTCACATTTGCCATAAAAAAAACTTTAAACTGGAAGGCGCCAGGACCAGATAAAATTCAAAATTATTGGATAAAGTATTTTACCTCAACACATCACTACATCGCCAAAGCCTTCAATTCAGCCCTTCAGGACCCTAGAACAGTGCCGCTATTTATGATGCAAGGAATAACATACCTAAAGCCTAAAGATAAAAATGATACTGAAAACCCAACGAAATACCGCCCAATCACATGCCTTCCAACTCTTTACAAACTACTTACGTCAATAATCACACAAAAACTAAATACTCACATCACAGAAAATAAAATAATCCCTGAAGAGCAAAAAGGTTGCGCTAAAGGTTCTATGGGCTGTAAGGAACAACTTGTTATTGACGCCCAAATAAGCAAAAAAAGATCATAAGAACCTTTATTACGCGTACATAGATTACCAAAAAGCTTTTGATAGTGTTCCGCATTCATGGCTGATACATGTCCTACAAATTTATAAGGTTAACAACAATTTAATAGAATTTCTACAACACCTAATGCTTAATTGGTCCACTAAGCTTAATCTAAGAACAGTCAATACCACCCTCAGTACATCGCCAATTAAAATTAAACGCGGCATTTTCCAAGGTAACTCACTTAGTCCCTTGTGGTTTTGCTTAGCTTTAAACCCCCTATCTAAAATTCTCAATAGATCAAATTATGGATACATAATAGATAAAGCCAATAAAATCAGAATTACTCAGCCCCTTTTTATGGATGACATCAAAATTTACGCACCGGACAGGCACCAATTAGAAAACCTATTAAAATTAACAGAAAAATTCAGCACCGATATCTACATGACATTTGGTGTTGATAAATGTAAAATTAATAGCATTGTGAAGGGCAAACACACGCATACAGAACCACTTAACCTCGAACAACAAATAGGAACTGTAGATAGCATGCAAGTAAAAGACACATACAAGTACTTAGGATATATACAAAATACAGCTATAGATCATAAAGAAATAAAAAATGCATTAAAAATAAATACAAACAAAGATTAAACAAAATTTTAAAAACTCAATTGTCAGGCCGAAACAAAATTAAAGCAGTTAATACCTATGCGATCCCTATATTAACGTATTCTTTTGGAATTATCAGGTGGTCTGACACTGACCTGAAAGCTCTCAACACCGCAACTCGAACCGCTAGCTACAAACACAATATTCACCACATCCACTCAGCAATTGAAAGATTTACAATAAAGAGAAAGCAGGGAGGGCGTGGTTTAATAGACATAAAAAACTTACATTACACCCAAATAGATAACCTAACATATTTCAGAACAAAAGCCAACACAAGCCCACTCCATAAAGCAATTATCAGTCTCTCCCATTCTGGAACACCACTACAGCTAAATAATGACCAATTCGAACCTAAAAATAAAATAATTAAAGATATTAACAAAATAGAAAAATGGAAGAGCAAAGCTCTACATGGCAAATTTCCGTACCAGTTAAGTCAGGACCATATCGATCAAGACGCGTCATTCAGCTGGCTGATTAAGGGCAACATCTATAGTGAAACAGAAGGATTTTTAATAGCTATACAGGACCAGATCATCAAAACTCGCAATTACTCAAAATTTATCCTCAATGAATCCATAGAAACTGACAAATGTAGATTATGCCACCAAACCACTGAAACAATAGACCACATTACCGGAGGATGCAGTGCACTAGCAAATAAAGAGTATACTCACCGTCATGGCAACGTCGCTAAACATATACATCAATTAATAGCAACCAAATTTAACCTTATAGATACACGTACACCATACTACAAATACAAACCATCTAACGTCCTAGAAAATGACTCCGTAAAACTCTACTGGGATCGCGATATCGTCACAGACCGTACCATTCTAAGCAATAGACCAGAAATAACCCTCACAATAAAATCTGAAAAAACCACTCACGTAGACGTCGCCGTTCCGAACACCAACAATCTGAAACAAAAACACACAGAAAAAATCCAAAAATACATACCGCTTGCAGATGAGATCAAACAAATGTGGCATCAAAATACAGTAAAAATAATCCCTATTATCATCTCTTCAACCGGCGTTATCCCAAAAACACTTGCAGTTGCACTTAAATCCCTTGAACTCCACAAAAACACATAATAAATACAATTACAAAAGTCAATTGTTATCGATACCTGCTCTATAGTCCGCCGCTTCCTTAATTCATCTTCATCATTCCCTACAACTCATACCAATTAAACTTCTTTCACACTACATGAACAGGATACTTGGCTAGCGCTCGTACCTGTTTCATTCTACCGGTGAAAGCCGAGACAAAACTCTTTCAAATAATAATAATAATATAAATTTTAAGGTGTTAGATATTTTTTAGTGTTAGATATGTTTCGGATCAGAAATTTCGGACAATGTGCGGCTGGGCTTAATCGGCATAGTCTCTTCTAACAACTATTATATCTGACTTAAATAAATATTAAATAAGTTATTATTTATGTAATTAATTATTATTATTTTGATATTAAATATTTCTTGTTAATGCGGTGTTGCAATAGTTAGTAAAATGAAAACTCGTATATCCAATACGTGACCTATAATATTATGTTAAATATTTTTTAAATTTACAAAACAATATTATGGTTATAACTGATTATTTTTGTGTGTGTTTTTGTGCCTACTTCAAAATTTCTTGCCAGAAAATAATGAATCATAAAAGTGGGACCAATCGCCAGATAATAAATGTTAAAAATTCATATCTGGTCATTGGGCCCACTGGGCCTAAAAACCTTGGGACGAAACACCAGAGTACTCATCCGATCGACGTCATCTGACACATAATGTCAGATGCCTGCCGGAACGCACTCTGCTCATAAGTCATATATTTTGTATCTGACGTCACGTCCGGTCCGGTTGAGTTGTCAGATGCCGTCTATCGGATGGCAGAAATTTTTAATTGCGTTCCAGCGGGCGTCTGACATTATGTGTCAGATGACTCAGATGACGTCGATCGGATGTCAGTTCAAATGTTTCTGACGGATCGCGCTCTCTCTTACATTTTGTACTGAGCCGAGTGAGCTCGAACTCGCCGGAAGGAAATTTCGGATAGTGTGCGGTGTGGCGGTCCGGCCGACGTTCCAATGTTTCGTATCAGAAATTTCGGACAATGTGCGGCCGGGCTTAGTCACCCGTGTAAATCGAGCACCTTTAAAGCTGCGCGTGCACTGGATCGGAATCGGAGCGTACGGATTTGTTGCTTTGTATTGATTTGTATGGTACTGCATGCACTGGATCGGCATTTCTGCGCCTGAGACCGGAACGTCATCCGCAGCCGCGTCTATGGGTCAATTTATATATTTAGTGCAGAGTCAAAGCGCATCGAAACAAAGTATCAAAACTGAACATAGCAAATCCAACCTTAACTCCAAAGCCTTAACGCACACATTTCATATATACATTAATAACTAAATTGCCGATGCGGAATCCGAATGCAGTGGACGCACCCCATCGGCATTTCGTAAATGACGCTCCGGCCTCCGATTCCGATGCAGTGGACGCGCAGCTTAATACTTAAAAAAAAAAGTCAAATAATTGTCAGCTGTCAAAAATATTAATTCTAACCTAACTTTTATATTCGTGTAAGAAATCTAACAAAAATAAACGTAGTTCAACGTAGTTTTTAATAGAAAGGAGAATCATTATGATACACAAATGGTGGCATAAATTCATTCGCTCAAGAACTAAGCCAATTCCTGAAGATGTTGCTATAAAATGGAAGCGACGCCTTAGTTACGCTTATGGTTTTACTGCTTGGAATGCGTTTGGTTTGGTTTTATATAATGTTTATCAAGGGAAGGCGGATTGGGCTCACTATTATGGCCTTAAATCCGACGAAGAAAAAGGGGTATCACCTGGTATGATTAGAAATAACCACTTTTGTACAGTGTTTACATAACGCATAATTTAATTATTAATTTCCAATTCTTTTCAGGATTGGCTTGGGCTAATACATTAGGCATTAAAAATGCAAAGGTATATAGAATATCAGGATTCACTAAAGTGGACGAGTATGATATAATTGATGGAAAAGAAGTTAGAAAAGAAAAAAATGTTGAAGACCAAGAAGAATTAAGTGAATAATGGTTTTATAGTGTGATATTTTAAATTTATTTCATAGTTTATAATTACAGCTGTTGTATAAAATCTATTGATCTATCAATTTCTAAACAAAGATTTATAACTTTACATGATACACTTATAAAAAATAGAATACATTACATTTCAATTAAATAAAAAAATAGACGTTTAAAGCTTATGAAAGACAAATTTTAACATCTTGAGGCTGGTTTTATATGTGTCCACACAAACACACTTTGTTTACTACACCGCGAGATCACATTCAATGGTATAATATAATGATTTATTTCAATAGTGGGACAGTTGCGCTGTCATTTACATACAATTGTCTGTGATCTCGCTGTGTAGCCGCCAAACCGCGTGTTCGGGCGGATACATATAAATCCAGCCTTAAACAGCACCAATTCAATGTGACACAATTTAAAATAGACACCAAACATTCATATCGTATTATATAAATAAGGCACAAAAAATGTTATAAAAAGATCACACTTAATTATTAAATCACAGTTTAACAAGGCCAAATTTGTAAATCAGTAGTTTGGATGAGCAATGCACGAATTTGCATGCCTCCTTCTTTCCAGCTCTTGAAGTAAAGCAGATCTGTAAAAGCACAAATGATTAAAATATTTACAATTCCCTCATAGGTCCAGGCGCGATCCGAAGGGAGGGGTCACGGGGGACATGACCCCCCCAAAATCTGGGACAAACGGATAAATCTCAAAATCTTGCCAAATTATAGAAGGAAATTTCTAGCTACCCCATGGCAGCAACATATATTTTTTTAGTGTAGTGACTAAACTGTACTCGGCGAAACGAGGCGGTAGCGGTCATTGCTTCATATTCAGTTCACATCGGTCATTGAGTATGCAAAATACCATATTGTCCTTAGACTAGGAACATCTGACACTTCATTGTCAATCGCGGTTTCTACATATAGAAAATGGCAAGTTTTTTGACAGGGAGACAATGACCTCTACTGTTTGACAAGGCTGTTGAAAATGAACGTGGCCAGAAAAGGAACTAACGCTTCTATCAATACAAAAACGTCATTTTTGACAGTTCTCCTTTACCAGCAGCGCTTTGACTGACATTGACACATTCAATTAAAGCCTTGTCGAACTGTACTGTCTAATGTCTTCCCCCTCCCCCCCGCTACTGACCCCATCCAAAATTTTAGGCTGCGATCGCGCCTGCATAGGTCTAAAAACAGCAGGGTGTTATAAAAATTTGGTTACCTGTACTGTTCATATCTCATTACAATCAATTGCAACTCTTGCTTATAGAGCCGAGTAAGCATATCAGAGTAGCAGTCTAGCTCACTCAAACGAAACATATTCCATCTCAATTTATGGTCTAGCTCTTGATCAGCTAAAATATAATGATATTTAATTAGAAGGAAATTATTATTCTTTGACAAATTACTACTTAGAATATTGTCCTGACCCATAATAATTGCTATAACTTATGGAAATGACCTTACCTTTAGAATAAACAATGAGCCAATGGGGAATCTCCTCCAAGAGATATGGAGGCACAAGTGTAGGCACCAGTGGGCTCACTAGGTAACACCCTCCCACTAAACAAGGATGAGCATAAGTTGTTTGATGAGTTATTTCACTGAAACAATATAGACTTTTACTTGCATTCAAGCATTTATATTACTTACATAATATTCTAAATGTACAGTTGTTGTACAGGTAATGATTTAATTGATTTTCAAAGAAAACAAAATTATTATCATCATAATATTATATAGAGTGGAACTGCAAACACAGGGGACATACTTAAAATAGTAGACTCCATGTTGCGGCGTGGAGACTCGTTGCCAGGGTCGCGGTACGCTCTCCAGGGGGTGGGTCCAGTGCGTGGTCTGCGTGTTGTGATCCATGTAGTAGCGGCGGCCGCGTAACGTGCGGTCAGCCGACCAACCCGGTGGCAGGGGCAACTCACACTCCTCAGAACCTGTACATATTCATATTTCCAGTTGTGACTTTAAAACGTGGCATCATTCATAAATATTGCCATTGAAATAATATTTTTTCATTCATTGTTAAACTTTTTAAAATATAAATGTTCTCAAACTCTGTTGATAAAAGAATTATGTTTACCTTGATTAGCAGGCATAATGCTACCACTGTGACCCTTATAAGTGATCGCTGGAGTGTTGACATAGTTAGAATATATAGGAGAAGACTGACTACCACTGGCATAAGCTGAAATTTAAAAAATATATAATTAGTATGTAATAAAGTATTTCATGTCAAACGGCTGTCACTAAGTCAACACTGTGAATCCAAAGCTCACGATTTACTGATAAATTTTTGTGTGTTAAAGTGCACAGTTGTAGTGAAAAGTGTTTGCGATTTAAAGATTTTCGATCTAACTGTAGTGGCAGTGTATAAAATCAGAAATCCGTGCAAGATTTAAGCAATAATCGAACAATAAAAGTGCTGATCTGACAGTTTATCAAAATAATCTCTAATGCGGGCGCCAGACATGTGATCAAATACGCAAATTCGCCAAGTGTTGCACTGACATTTGCCTATTTGTGCAAAGTTATTGTTGGCATTTTCCTATTTGTGCAAAGTTTGCTCAAACTTTGAAGCCCATGTCTGGCGCCGGCTTAAGGCGGGCGCCAGACATGTGATCAAATACGCAAATTCGCCAAGTGTGGCACTGACATTTGCCTATTTGTGCAAAGTTATTGCTGGCATTTTCCTATTTGTGCAAAGTTTGCTCAAACTTTGAAGCCCATGTTTGGCGCCGGCTTCAGACTTCCTCCACTCCAAAAATAAACAAGGAATTGGCCATAGACAATTCAGTGTTTCCATATTGAAATTGGGGCTACCATATCTAAATAAATAATAAAAATCTGAGTTGCTACACCAAAACTTGGGTTGCCATACCATAATTTAACTTAAAATAGAAATCACTGCAGATAATTCAAGATGAACACAGTTCCTGTTTCAAGTGTAATAATAAAGTGGACGATAAAGTACCTCGGGTATCCTGTAAGGGCTGCAAACGCTATATTTGCCATAAATGTAGTGGACTGTCGGCAACTGAACTCCGTGTATTTGGTCTGCAATCTTTTAAGTTGTCTTATCTATGCGATGACTGTGAGGTTGGCCTTAGACAGGTGCCTGAGTTACGTAGATTGATTATGGAGCTCCAAAAACAAGTTGAAGAACTTAAGGCAACTCAAACAACTCCAATAAACTTGGATAGTGTGATTAATGAGATCCAAGAGAGGGAGAAGCGAAGCCGAAATATTATTGTGCACGGAATCCCAGAGTCAAGAGCAACTACTTCAGAGGAACGTATATGCTCCGACAAAGATAAAATTTCGGAAGCATTTAATACATTACCTTTTCCTGCACCTGAGATGGTCTCGCTTATCCGGCTCGCCAAGCCAAATAGTAGCGATGAACCAAGACCGCTGAAAATTGTTCTCAATAGTAAATATGCTGCAATAAATATTTTGAAGAACAAGAATAAGATGTCGAAACCTGTAAACATCTTCTCTGACTTGACACCATACCAAAGGGACCAACTGAAGAGACTGCGCGAAGAGCTGTCCTCCAGAATAGATGATGGTGAAAAAGACCTAACCATAAAATATTTTAATAATGTTCCAAAAATATTCCAACTCACAAAAAACTAGCTTCACCAAGGCTCCTCGAATTTCTAATTTTATATACGAACCTGGCTTCCCTAATGGCAAAATTCGATTTGTTTCTTGTTGAAGTAAAAATTCATAAACCTGCCTTTATGATTACTGAAACTCGTCTAAATGATAAAATAAGTGATGGCCTTATTACGATTCCTGGATATTTGACCTACAGATTGGATAGACGAAATAGAGGAGGGGGTGGTGTGATAATATATGCAGCCGACGAGATAAATAACATTAAAGTTATGACTAAAGAAAATAACAAGTACATGGACCCTCGAGTCGAAGCTTTATGGATTGATGTCGAATTTAAGAAGACTCAAATATTATTGGGTTGCGTATACCGTCCCCCTTCCAGCTCTGATCATTATGACGCCGTTCTATATGATATTATCGAGAGAGCTTCATTTGAAAATACGACAATTATTGCAGGCGACTTCAACTTACCCAATATTAAGTGGCCACTTACGAGGGCTGCTATTTATTGTTACGGTACATGGTATACGGACACGTGGTGCGCAAGTACATACTCGAACCTTCTAAAAAGGTCCAATGTTTGTTTACGTGTTTACCCTTTATTTGTTAGCGTGTTTGAATTTAGACCTTATGACTGAGTCCATAAGGTCTAAATTAAATTCAACTTACTGCACTTATCGCAAGGACGGCAGTTTTATTATGGCACATGCCCGAGCCTCCTAGAAATTTCCCACGGTTGTTTACTTGTTTACGTGAATCGGGAAATTTCTGGAATTCGTCTCGCCATATAAAAAGAGCCGCAGGCAGGCCCGGCAAGTTAGTTCGGTTCGAGCGATCATCAAGGCGATTTCGGAGTGAACACAAGTGATCAATAGTGAGTGAACCAGTGAAACCTGCGACTTGGCTACGACCTAGGACAGTGATAGTGCTTAGTGATTGGACCTAGTGATAAGTGTTGTGACCTAGTGTTTAGTGCAGTGTTAATAAAGTCTTCAAGAGAGTCACCAGGTCTTTCTCTCCAAATCCTCGAACCCTAGCACGTAACAACTGGTGTCAGAAGTGCGATTTGGAGATGCCATTGACTCCGAGAGAGGACTTCAAGGGGAGTGTCAGGACAAGGGCGCAGCGAGCTGCTGCCATTGACTCCGAGAGAGGAGTTGCGGAGGCCACACCCACTGGGGACCAAGCTCCGCCCACTGAGGGACAGGCCCCACCTACTGGGCCCTCCCACATGGCTCCGCCCACTGGCCCCGCCCACCAGGATCCGCCCACTTTGCATGAAGCCACGCCCACTGGCTCCGCCCACCGGGACACGCCCACTGGCCACGCCCCTCTGGCTCCGCCCACTTTGGACATGGCCACGCCCACTGGCTCCGCCCACCAGGCCACGCCCACTCAGGCCACGCCCACTGGCCCCGCCCACCAGGCCCCACCCGTAGCTCCTACAGCCCCCCAAGTGGCCCTTCATTTAGAAAGTTTAATTGAATTAATGGAGCTGCAAAGGGCTGAAATCAGAGCGATTCGAGAGGCACAAGACCGCAAGTTCGGCGCTTTGCAGGAGTCACAAGACCGCAAGCTCGGCGCTTTGCAGGAGTCACAAGACCGCAAGCTCGGCGCTTTGCAGGAGTCACAAGACCGCAAGCTCGGCGCTTTGCAGGAGTCACAAGACCGCAAGCTCGGCGCTTTGCAGGAGTCACAAGACCGCAAGCTCGGCGCTTTGCAGGAGTCTCAAGAGCAACAAAAGGACCTCCAAGAGAAAGCGCTTCTGGCCATAAAGGATGTCAGTGACACGGTGACTAAGCTTCGTAAAGATGTCGACGTAATGAAAGAACGAGTTACTGGGTTAGAGACGGTTGTGGAAAATTTGAAAACCGGATTCACAGAACTACAGAAGAGAGTAGTGCGCCTAGAAACTACGGGAGTTGCGGTGTCTAGTGGAGTCACTGGTGTGGCGCAAGGACCAAGAGTAAAGGTGCCACCGTACGACGGCACTACTTCTTGGAACGCTTATCGTCGGCAATTTCAGACTGTTGCTACCGCAAACGGATGGACGGAGGAGCAATGCTTGACCGCTCTCACTGTTGCACTCAGAGGGCAAGCTGTGTCGGTTTTGGAGGCACTGCCACATACGGGAAATGGTTTCCAAGACCTGATGGAGGCACTGGAATCCAGATACGGGGAGCGACACCTGGAGCACGTGTTCCGTGCCCAACTGCGTGACAGAGTCCAACGTTCAGGAGAAGGACTTCAACAATGGGCGTTGGAAATTGAAAAACTCGTCAGGAAGGCATATCCAGGAGCCGACACCAAGATGGTCGACACAAATATTGTTCAAGGATTTGTCGACGGAATCAAACACTTGGAGGTCAGGGCTGCAGTAAGACTTGGTCACCATACCTCGCTAAAGGAAGCATTAGCGCATGCTTTGGAAGTCGAGGCTGTGCGCCATGACATACGGCAGACCCATAAGATCCACAAGGTCTCTGAAGAAGTCAAGGAAGTTAAGGCTTCTACGAGGAAAAGACTTGAAGCCATGTGCTATAAGTGTGGTGAGAGGGGCCATCTTCAGCTAAACTGTCCGCAGAAGAAGACCCAGATGGCAAGGATAAAAAGGATCGAGGAACAAATGGAGGAGTTGAAGAAGCAAGCGGTTTCGTCCCCTACCCGGAGTCATGGGGAACGAATAGAATCCAGAACTAAGGGGCGAGTACTGGATGACGCGGAGAAAGCCCCGGTAACTGTTACCTCCCAGGCACGGAGCGGAACAAAGAGAACAAGTAATTTGGGGCACATGGAGAATGAAGCTATGAGAAAGGCTCAAGAAAAAGATGACGACCTTCGGCACATCATCACATGGAAGAAACGGGGTGACATAAAACCAATCTGGAGTGAGGTTGCACCCACTGGCGCTGTCACTAAGGCGTACTGGGAGCAATGGGACAGTCTGATACTTCAGGACGGACTACTCTACCGGAAATGGCAGAAGGCTAACGGCAGAGAGTTCTATTTTCAGATAATTGTCCCAAGGGCAAGAGTACCAGATGTTCTCCGCGAGATACATGAGGGCGTATCAGGGAGTCATCTAGGCGTCAAGAGGATGCTAAGGAAAGTGCGAGAACGATTCTTCTGGTTGCATTGGAGAGATGATGTGCAGGATTGGTGCCACAGATGTATTACTTGCGCTGCTGTAAAGGGACCACAGACCAGGAGTAGTCGTAGGAACAGCGTGGCGCGTTACCATGGCAGTAACAATGATGCTCGGGACGAACATCTCTAAGAGGGGAGTAGTGTTACGGTACATGGTATACGGACACGTGGTGCGCAAGTACATACTCGAACCTTCTAAAAAGGTCCAATGTTTGTTTACGTGTTTACCCTTTATTTGTTAGCGTGTTTGAATTTAGACCTTATGACTGAGTCCATAAGGTCTAAATTAAATTCAACTTACTGCACTTATCGCAAGGACGGCAGTTTTATTATGGCACATGCCCGAGCCTCCTAGAAATTTCCCACGGTTGTTTACTTGTTTACGTGAATCGGGAAATTTCTGGAATTCGTCTCGCCATATAAAAAGAGCCGCAGGCAGGCCCGGCAAGTTAGTTCGGTTCGAGCGATCATCAAGGCGATTTCGGAGTGAACACAAGTGATCAATAGTGAGTGAACCAGTGAAACCTGCGACTTGGCTACGACCTAGGACAGTGATAGTGCTTAGTGATTGGACCTAGTGATAAGTGTTGTGACCTAGTGTTTAGTGCAGTGTTAATAAAGTCTTCAAGAGAGTCACCAGGTCTTTCTCTCCAAATCCTCGAACCCTAGCACGTAACATTATGTATCCGGAACTGGCCACTTACAAGAACAATATTTAAAAAGTAATTACAACATTTGAAAATAGAACTCTTTGGTTGAAGAATACATTTTGTTTCATGTGACTGTCAATTATTTTTCCATTGTGGCGTCATTTTGAAAATTGCGTGTCTTCATTTGCCATGGATTTAACGCGTGAACATTTTCGTGCAATGATTTACTACGATTTTCGGCGTGGGCTAAATCAACAACAGTGCTTTATTCAACTCACCGCAACTTTTGGAGATGAAGCACCATCAAAAACCACTGTTTATCACTGGTACAGTGAGTTTAATCGTGGGCGGTCTATGCTCACGGATGAAAATAAAGAAGGTCGCCCAAAAACAGCTGTTGTCCCACAAAATATAGATTGCTGACAAAATATAGCTGTGCGGGAACTAATAATGCGTGATCGTCATGTTACATATCGCGAGATAGAGGCGTCCTTAGGCATAAGTATGACGAGCATACATAAGATATTACACGAACATTTGGCTGTAAAAAAAATATGTTCGCGTTGGATTCCGCACAACTTGACAATCGATCAAAAACGGGCTCGTGTCGATTGGTGCAAAAAAATGATAAAAAAATACAACCGTGGTACGTCAAAAGCCGTTTATAATATCTACACAGGTGATGAATCTTGGATCTATGCATATGACCCCGAAACTAAACAACAGTCAACGGTGTGGGTGTTCCAAGATGAGCCGAAACCAACAAAAGTTACTCGTGCAAAAAGTACTTTGAAGCAAATGGTCGCCTGTTTTTTTTTGGAATTAATGGACATGTGGCTACAGTGCCATTAGAGAATCGTAAAACGGTTAATTCTGAATGGTATACGACCATTTGTTTACCAGAAGTCTTTGAAGAAATAAGAAAGGACAACCGACAACGCAGAATCATATTACATCACGACAATGCTAGCTGTCACACCTCAGCTGAAACAACTCAGTTTTTGGAGGGTCAAAAGATCGAATTGACTGGTCATCCGCCGTACAGCCCTGATTTGGCACCTAACGATTTCTTTTTATTTCCATACGCGAAGAACAAATTACGTGGTCAACGTTTTTCGAGCCGCGAAGAGGCTGTTGATGCGTTCAAAATGCACGTTTTGGAGATACCTCAATCAGAATGGAAAAAGTGCTATGAAAATTGGTTCCAGCGTATGCAAAAGTGTGTCGATCATCGCGGCGAATATTTTGAAAAGCAATAAAACCATATTAAATGATATATGTTTGTTTCTTTTTTTAATTCCGGATACATAAATAGCAGCCCTCGTAATCCTACAACATACAAACTTGACAAACACAGTGAATTATATCTTGATATGTACACAAACTAAAGTCTAAGTCAGTTAGTTACCCAAATTACTCGGAAAAGGAACAATAAAGAGTCGTTGCTCGACTTGGTTCTATGTAATGATGAGACACTGATTAATACTTTGGAATACCATCCGCCTATAGGCAAAAGTGACCATGTAGTCATAACGGCGTCTGTACAAGTTGTTGGCTCTGAAACGATTAAAACTTCAAAGGAACTCAAGTATGATTTCCAAAATGCTGAGTATGATGATATTAATAAGTACCTGTCCGAAAACTTGAAATCAAACTCTCCCAATCCCATTGATGCATGGTGCGATTTAAAGAACATTATTATTTCTTCTGTTAAAAAATTCATTCCTACGAAACGAAAGATGGAAAATAAAAAATTATACAAACCGTGGATAAATAAACATATATTAGACTTAACTAAAGAAAAGAAAAAACTATGGCGTCTGTATAGACTAGAAAAATCTGACATTACATACCAGAATTACAGAGCTATTAATAATGCGATTGTAAAAGAATCAAGAGCCAGGAGGAAGAACTTTGAATCTAATATTATAAATACAGGACCAAAGGCTGTCCATGGTTACATAACAGCACAGATGAGCTCCAAAATAAAAATTCCCTCTGTCCTTAAAAATAACTCTGGTGGACTCCTGGATGATCCAGAACTTATAGCCAAAACATTTGCTGATCAATTTGAGCGCTGTTTTGTTTTGGAACCCCCCCCCCCCTTGCCTGATGTTAACCTTCCTAGAACTACAAACTCATTCGAAGGTTTTCTTATTACTAATGATATGGTCAAGAAAACGTTACTCTCGTTTGATATCTCAACTGCATCTGGACCAGATGACATTCCAAGTATATTGCTAAATAAATGTTCGGACGTTTTATCTGACTGCTAAGCAAATATTATGAACTCGTCTCTAGAAACAGGGTGTGTACCTGACGACTGGAAGTTGGCTTCTGTTGTACCTATATATAAAAAAGGTGATAAATTAATGGCTTCAAACTATAGACCCATAAGTCTTACAAGTATTGTTTGTAAATGTATGGAAAAAATAATAGCTCAAAAACTGAGAGACTTTAATCAAAGATAATACTATTCCTAACGAACAACATGGTTTTATGTCTGGACGCTCGGTGACTACCAATCTTCTTATTTGTTTTAATAAATGGGTCACGGCTTATGATAGTGGCTGCCCAACAGATGTAATTTATCTTGACTTTGAAAAAGCATTCGACCGTGTCCCTCTGCAACGCCTTTTAAAGAAGCTGGAACACTTTGGGATAAGAGGAAAAATGTTGTCGTGGATCAAAGACTTCTTAACAAATAGAAAATTCAGAGTACGGATTGGAAATAAATTGTCTGCACCACGCTTAGTGCTGAGCGGTGTACCTCAAGGCTCCGTTCTCGGACCACTTCTCTTTATACTTTATGTGGTAGACCTAAGAGGTGCAGTTATAATGTATTTCTCCATGTTTGCTGACGATACGAAGATTTTTGCCAATCCCGATACACACTACCAAGCATTACAAAATGATTTGAATTCTACAATGTCATGGATAGAACAATGGTTACTCAGTCTTAATGTTTCAAAATGTAATGTATTACACATAGGAAGAAAAATCCCCATAGGACATACTTTCTTGGAGAATTTGTTCGTCTTAAATGAAAACAATCATTTCGGGGACATCCACTGAAGCTATGGAGAATACCACATAAGAGCAATCCCCTAAAACACTTCTTACCCAATAGAGTAGTTTCTGAGTGGAACAAGCTGCCTGAAAATGTAATAATGGCACCTACAGTAAATTCTCTAAAGAACAGACTGGACAAACTTTAAATCGTATGATACACAAGCATCAGCTTATAAGCTGCTCGTGTGCTTATTGATATAATAATAATAAATAATAATAATGTCATACAGTCAATACATTTTAATCAGCAATAATCCTAGAGACCACAGAGAACAGTGACTTGTAATACTTACAGTCTGTAGTGTGTAGTCGTACTGAATGCGGGGATGGTGGGTATGCTCGGGTTGCAAGACTTAAATTGGAAGACATTCTAGGTATGCTTGATTCCCGGGAGCTGTAGTGCTGCTGTTTCTGTTGCTGTACCTATTTTGTTACATAAAATAATCTTAGAGCTTGTAAAATATAGTGCTACAAAGGTTCTAGAGACGCTATCTCCAACCCGTGGCACGCGGCCCGCCGGGACTTTACTTGTGGCCCGCGTGATGTTAAACAATTTTGAAATTCACCCGTTTGTGGCCCGCATGAAAAAAAAGGTTGGGGACCACTATTCTAGAGGGTTTCATTGGATAGGCACATTTTAATCTTGGGCTGCAACCAAAATTATTTAGGGGTAATAAAATAATGTAATTTAAAATTAAGTAGCTATTAAATAATGAAAAAAAAACAACCAGGATCTGATGGCAAATTTGGATTGCAGATTTTCAAAAAATATCCTTGGATCATTGGATAAATTTTTACATTTGCTTGTTTCTCAGTTCACACAAAGAATCAGCCGCTACAAGGAAAAAAAGGATCGAAATGTTTTATTCCAATAACCCCAGTAGTGCTAATCAATTTTTTTTTCTCACTTTTTGCCATCAGATTCTGGCAATCTATTGGGATTTGGGGGCTACCGCGTGTGAATTTTCCGCTAGAGGCGCTAGTGTCGCGTGAGGTTCAAAAGCGTCTACTTTGTACTAGTTTTAGCAGTCTTATTTTTTATTTATACAACTAGATGTCCCGCGCGGCTTCGCCCGCGTAAATTAGGAATTTTACGGAAACCGTAATTTTCCCATAAAAAATAGCTTATGTCCCTACTCCCTGCACTTGGTCTACTCTATATCTGTGCCAAATATTGCCATAAAAATTGCTCCAGTAGTTCATAATTTCTAATATTTCCTCCGTTTTTCCCACATTTTCCTGAGTTTCTTCGGTCGTATTAGTTTTAGCGTGATAATATATAGCCTGTAGTCTTACCCGATAAATGAGCTATGTAACACTGAAATAAGTTTTTAAATCGGATCGTAGTTCCTGAGATTAACGAGTTCAAGCAAACATACTCTTCAGGTTTATAATATTAGGTAGGTATAGATTTTTTTAATTATCTCTTGACAAACTCGATCTAAAAGACTAGGAAAAGTACCAATAACAGGGTCATTATATAGGCTCGTAAGTCATAACCATGGGACGATGCATGGTATAATATGGTAGTGATGATGATGATGATGATGAATGTAATTTGCATAGTAGCATATGCTTTCCGTTCTTAAAACAACGCTGAAACTCCCAAACTTGCATCTATAAAGAATCAGGAGTTCTCTCAGCACCTTCCGAACCACGGTATACCAGGTATACCTCGGTGCAAAATCTTACTTGTTGGTAGCATATGCTTAGAATACTTCTCACGAAACCGAAGTCACCATAATATGTTTCCCTATAAATTTTGAGGAGTTCCCTCGATTACTTATGGATCCTTCATCAGATCACCACTTTTGTGAATATAGGACCAAATTGGAATGATACCCTATAAACCAAAAGAAAAATTTTGAAAATCGGTTAACAAACGGCGGAGTAATCGTTGAACATAAGAAAACGAACAAAACACCTTTCCCATTTTGAAAGTCGGTTAAAATTGTAATAGGCTACAATTTTAACCGACTTTCAAAATGGGGGAGGTGTTATGTTCGTTTTCTTATGTTCAACGATTACTCCGCCGTTTGTTACCCGATTTTCAAATTTTTTCTTTTGGTAATCCATACTAATATTATAAATGCGAAAGTATCTCTGTCTGTCTGTCTGTCTTGCTTTCACGCCAAAACTACTGAACCGATTGCAATGAAATTTTGTACACAGTTATTCTAGAGTCTGAGAAAGGACATAGGCTACATTTTGATGTGGGAAAATATCTTATTTCCATGAAAATATCGATGAAAATGAATTCGCATTGCGCGTGGCCAGCGCTCATCCCGGGGGTCCTGGGTTCGAGTCCCGCAGGCGGAACAAAAAGTTTTCAATGTTCCTGGGTCTTGGATGTGTATTAAAATATAATTTCAAAAATCCTAAACATATTTTATGTATAATATTATAAAAAATCCAGAAATATATCGACGCAATGAACATTTTAGTTCTAATACGATTCAACAGATGGCGTTTTATTTTTTACTTTATTGTAACATAGAACTAATCATACTTATTAGTTAGTATGTTTTTGTTTATAGTTTTTAATACGTTAGAATATTATGTTTAATAATATAATCACTTGGTATAATAATAATCAATCTATCTTATCTTATAGAACTCCTACTGCATTTCTAATCCATACTATCCATACTAATATTATAAATGCGAAAGTATCTCTGTCTGTCTGTCTGTCTTGCTTTCACGCCAAAACTACTGAACCGATTGCAATGAAATTTTGTATACAGTTATTCTAGAGTCTGAGAAAGGACATAGGCTACATTTTGATGTGGGAAAATATCTTATTTCCATGAAAATTTCGATGAAAATGAATTCGCATTGCGCGTGGCCAGCGCTCATCCCGGGGGTCCTGGGTTCGAGTCCCGCAGGCGGAACAAAAAGTTTTCAATGTTCCTGGGTCTTGGATGTGTATTAAAATAAAATTTCAAAAATCTTAAACATAATTATTTTATGTATAATATTATAAAAAATCTAGAAATATATCGATGCAATGAACATTTTAGTTCTAATACGATTCAACAGATGGCGTTTTATTTTTTACTTTATTGTAACATAGAACTAATCATACTTATTAGTTAGTATGTTTTTGTTTATAGTTTTTAATACGTTAGAATATTATGTTTAATAATATAATCACTTGGTATAATAATAATCAATCTATCTTATCTTATAGAACTCCTACTGCATTTCTAATATATGTGACAAGTTGACAACAGAAGGCGCTCTAAAATAAAGGAGTTCGAGTGTACCGTGTTGGCCTATATTCCATCCAGAAAATATATCAATGCAATCAACATTTTAATTCTAATATATGAAAACAGATGGCGTTTTATTTTTTACTGCATTATTGTAACAGAACTAATCATACTTACTTTATTATATATTATTGTTTTTATTCATAACTAGCTGTTGCCCGCGACATCGTCTGCGTGGACTTTAGTTTATAGCGCGCGGTGTCAACAAAATTTGTTTCAAATTTAAAAACTTTTTAAAACCCTGGTAAGTGGTACCCCTCTTAGGGCCGCGCTACACCGGAATGGCAGCGCTGAAAGTGCTCGCCTCGCATGGCAGCGCCATTCCGGTGTAGCGCGGCCCTTAATTAATCAAAATACCCAAAAACAGCTGTGCAGTGTGCACATAATCTATACTAATATTATAAATGCGAAAGTATCTCTGTCTGTCTGTCTGTCTGTCAGTCTCGCTTTCACGCCAAACGCCAAAAGTATCTCTGTCTGTCTGTCTGTCTGTCTGTCTGTCTCGCTTTCACGCCAAACGCCAAAACTTCCGAACCGATTGTAATGAAATTTTGTATACAGATAGTCTAAAGCCTGAGAAAGGACATAGGCTACTTTTTTACTGGAAAAAAGGGTTGTAAGGGGGTAAAAATGCGTAAATTTGTTCAAATTAAGTTAGTTCCAACAATTCATAATAGATGGCGCCGTGCGTCTTCTACATCGCGCTTACATTTAAGTTTCGATTTTTTTCGATTGTTATATCTATTCTACGGTATTAAATAACTCAGTACTTTATCTGTGCAGTGACGTAACCTTAAATCTATCAATGATAAATAGTTTATGGGTAAAGTTGTGTAATTAGAGGGCTAAATAAGCTTTAAAATTTGGCATAAAATATAGTTTAATATAAAAAAATGAAATACTTATTGTGTGCACACTGCACAGCTGTATTGATTTAAGGGGTACCAGGGTTTTTTTATAAAAGCTTTTGACACCAATTTTGTTGACATCGCGCGCTATAAACTGAAGTCCACGCGGACGAAGTCGCGGGCAACAGCTAGTATACTATATAGGGTATCATCCCAGTTTGGTATTATATTCACAAAAGTGGTGATCTGATGAAGGATCTATAAGTAATCGATGGTTTTTAATACGTTAGAATATTATCTATACTAATATTATAAATGCGAAAGTATCTCTGTCTGTCTGTCTGTCTGTCTCGCTTTCACGCCAAAACTACTGAACCGATAGTAATGAAATTTTGTACACAGATAGTCTAAAGCCTGAGAAAGGACATAGACTACTTTTTAACTGGAAAAAGGGGTTGTAAGGGGGTGAAAATGCGTAAATTTGGTCAAATTAACTTAGTTCCAAAAACTTAAAACAGATGGCGCCAAGAGTCCCCTAGATCGCGCTATTGCTTGCACATACGTATTTCTATAAGAGGTGGTACCATATTAAGCTAGATTTTTCGATTCTTTCGATTGTTATACACGTTATTAACTAATAACTCACCTACCAACTTAGACATCAAATTCAAAAACAACAGCGCCAAAACTACTGAACCGATTGTAATGAAATTTTGTACACAGATAGTCTAAAGCTTGAGAAAGGACATAGGCTACTTTTTAACTGGAAAAAGGGGTTGTAAGGGGGTGAAAATGCGTAAATTTGGTTAAATTAACTTAGTTCCAAAAAACTCAAAACAGATGGCGCCAAGAGTCCCCTAGATCGCGCTATTGCTTGCTCATGCGTATTTCTATAAGAGGTGGTACCATGTTGAGGTAGGTTTTACGATTCTTTCGATTGTTATACACGTTAATATTAACTAACTAGCTGTTGCCCGCGACTTCGTCCGCGTGGACTTTAGTTTATAGCGCGCGGTGTCAACAAAATTTGTGTCAAATTTAAAAACTTTTTAAAACCCTGGTAAGTGGTACCCCTCTTAGGGCCGCGTTACACCGGAATGGCAGCGCTGAAAGTGCTCGCCTCGCCGCTGCCATTCCGGTGTAGCGCGGCCCTTAATTAATCAAAATACCCAAAAACAGCTGTGCAGTGTGCACATAATCTATACTAATATTATAAATGCGAAAGTATCTTTGTCTGTCTGTCTGTCTGTCTGTCTGTCAGTCTCGCTTTCACGCCAAACGCCAAAAGTATATCTGTCTGTCTGTCTGTCTGTCAGTCTCGCTTTCACGCCAAACGCCAAAACTACCGAACCGATGGTAATGAAATTTTGTATACAGATAGTCTAAAGCCTGAGAAAGGACATAGGCTACTTTTTTTACTGGAAAAAAGGGTTGTAAGGGGGTGAAAATGCGTAAATTTGTTCAAATTAAGTTAGTTCCAACAATTCATAATAGATGGCGCCGTGCGTCTTCTACATCGCGCTGACGCTTGCTCAAAAGTCTTCCTATAAGACGTGGTATCATCTTACATTTAAGTTTCGATTTTTTTCGATTGTTATATCTATTCTACGGTATTAAATAACTCAGTACTTTATCTGTGCAGTGACGTAACCTTAAATCTATCAATGATAAATAGTTTATGGGTAAAGTTGTGTAATCGGAGGGCTAAATAAGCTTTAAAATTTGGCATAAAATATAAAGTTTAATATAAAAAATAAAGTTTAATATAAAAAAATGAAATACTTATTGTGTGCACACTGCACAGCTGTATTGATTTAAGGGGTACCAGGGTTTTTTTATAAAAGCTTTTGACACCAATTTTGTTGACATCGCGCGCTATAAAGTACTATAAACTGAAGTCCACGCGGACGAAGTCGCGGGCAACAGCTAGTTCTTTATAAATACGAGTTTGGGAGTTTCGGCGTTGTTTTATGAACGGAAAGCATATGCTACTATGCAAATTACATTCATCGTCATCATCATCACTACCATATTATACCATGCATCGTCCCATGATTATGAGCCTATTATGACCCTGTTATTGGTACTTTTCATAGTCTTTTAGATAGAGACTAGAGTTTGTCAAGCGATAATTGAAAAAAATTATACTTAATATTATAAACCTGAAGAGTATGTTTGCTTGAACGCGCTAATCTCCAGGAAATACAGGTCCGATTTAAAACTTATTTCAGTGTAAGGGGGGTATTACATTATCATTTATATTGGATCATTTCTATGATCATATATAGGATCCAATATATATGATCATTTGATCATATCTGCATATTACATTATCATATTTCATTGATCCTATTTGACGTCATATGTGGTTTCAATAGCCAATGGAGAGAGCTAACGCTGACAGGTATTGACGTCAGGATTACTAGATCTCAGAGAATTCGATTTGTCAAAAGACATCGTCATTTTTAATATGGCGTGTTTTTTGTTATTTCAGCAAGATTATCCAAGTATATAATTAGAAAAATAATTACATTACATTATTTGAAACATATTAACGAACAAGATATTAAAAACTCTTTTTATATTAAATAACTGGTAATACCTATTTCTATGACCGTATTGGATAAATGAGTTATCTAAGGGGGATATGAGATTATCATATATATTGGATCCGATATCATTGAGTCAATGATATCGGATCCAATATATATGATAATCTAATATCCCCCTTAGATAACTCATTTATCGAGGCGATTAAGGCTATATATTATCACGCTAAGACTAATACGACCGAAGAGACTCAGGAAAATGTGGGAAAATCGGGGGAAATATTAGAAAGGGTTTATCTCACGAACTACTGGAGCAATTTTTATAGCAATATCTGGCACAGATATAGAGTAGACCACGTGAAGGGAGTATACATAGCTATTTTTATGGCAAAATGTACGGTTTCTGTAAAATTCCTAACTTACGCGGGCGAAGCCGCGCGGGACATCTAGTTAATCTGATAAATATGAACAATTGAAGAAAGGTCAAAGAAATATTTCAATAAGGGGGATATTAGATTATCATATATTATATTGGATCCGAGATCATTGAGTCAATTATATTGGATAATGTAATTTAGACATATGATTCATTTCTTCCTTGATCATAGATTTTTGACATTTGCTGAGAGATTGGATCCAATACGGTCGTAGAAATAGGTGTTGCCAGTTATTTAATATAAAAAAGAGTTTTTAATTTCTTGTTCGTTAATAAGTTTCAAATAATGTACTTAATGTAATTATTTTTCTAATTATATACTTGGATAATCTTGCTGAAATAACAAAAAACAAGCCATATTAAAAATGACTATGTCTTTTGACAAATCGAATTCTCTGAGATCTAGTAACCCTGACGTCAATACCTGTCAGCGTTAGCGCTCTCCATTGGCTATTGAAACCACATATTATGACGTAAAATAGGGTCAATGAAATATGATAATGTAATATGCAGATATTATGATCAAATGATCATAATATAAATTATATTGGATACTATATATAATCATAAAAATGATCCAATATAAATGATAATATAATACCCCCCTAAGGTAATTTAAGACTTCAAAATACAAAAAAAAGATTAAAAAAATACACAAACATAGCAAATAAACCAATTTGTTACAAAGAAACCACATACTACACAGAAATAAACACAAGTTACTATGCTTAAGTTGTAAAAAAATCCTGACCAGCTCCTGCACTATAATCGAATGTAAAACTATTATAAAATAAAAGGTTGGGTTACTAAAATTTAATTATAACTATAAAAAAGTTTGCTTTTAGTGGCTATAGTAATTAAAAGAAGATTATTTTATTTTCTAAAAAGTAGAAGGTGACAATCTTGATTTCGTCAGAAAGGGTACCTCTTACGCGATAGAAAGAGAGTGCACATGTAGGTAAATATAATTGTAGGTACCTAGCACTGCGCGGTCGGAATTTGAACTTTATAGTATCGTAGCATCAGTCGTTATTTCTTTAAACGGGTTTTGCGAGTGGGAATTCTGTTGGTACTACTAATATATATTCTGTGCCGATGATAAGAAACGTGTCGAATGTCCATTATCAAGGCCAACGTTTCTATTTGAATTTCTACAGCTCAATACGGCACTTTTAGGCATTTAGGCATTTTTAAAATTCCGATTGACGTCCGATTCCGATAGCCGACTAAAGAAAAGACTTCCGAAAGACGAGCTTTGCTCGTCGTTTGGGAACGCGATATGGCACGCGAAGTACATAGTACATACACATGCGGTATCTATCTTGCTCTGTCTGTGGGTAGCCCCATTAAACTTAGCATTTGACATTTGTAACAAAAAGATACAACATATTAAAATAAATAAATTTTATAAAGGCCACTAATAAAGTCCTGGTAAAAGCCACAGGCCAAGTAAAGCTGCTATAACTAAATAATTTCAGGCAATGTTGCAGACAATCTCTTGTCAATTGCTAATAATATCTAACATTTTTTATTCACAGGATTGCATGTCTTCTATCTGAATACAAAAGAGTTACCTGTTGTTGATTCTGGTAGATAGGATCTTCAGCTTGAGTATGTCTGTAATAACGATGGCTAGTTTGGCGGCTAAATGAGTCATCTAACTCATGCAGTGTTGAGTGTGAGGCCTGTAGTTTTTAAATTATTGGTTAAGTGTATTATTGAGATAGCATTGGATGTAATATAATATACTTAAAAATAAAGTATTAGTGGGTCTTATTTAACCAATTTAAATTACTAAATAAACTTCAATATAACACACAATAACACTTACCAAATTTGCATCCAAATTATACTGAGAATTGAAATTGTTTGAGGAACTATTTAGGTCATTTGACATTGATAGACATGCAAACCTGTAAGTTCATAAAAATTAGGTTACCAAAATATAGAGTCTAAATTAAAACAGTCTTAACCTCAAGTGTTGTTAATAGTCTTGTTCAACCTTTATTACAATATGTAACCCCGCTGATATAAAAAAATATTTTTAACCCTTTGCTTTTTTATCATGTATGTGTGTTTATGAATATAATATAACCTTTTGTTAATATTCCCCCCAAGACCGACAGGTTGAAAAGCACTGGTTTAACAAAATCATACAAACTTTAGAATTCCACAATACAAAGTTTGTGAGTTGTCTTTTGGTTTAGACCAGAGCAGGGGTCAGTTTCGCTTGGGGTTCATTTTAAGAAAAGAAATGACCTTCGCGGTCCACACATTTTGTAAATTTATTTACATATCAATGAGAAAAATGTCAATTTTGTTGCTTGTTTGGAATGAAATTGGTGCAAGCTATTAACATTAAATCCTGGTGATGTTCATCAGTAAGTCGAGACTGAAATTAATTTTTAAGGAAGTTCTTCCAAATTGCTTGGTCAGCACACAATGGGTCGGCGGCCCGAATGCGGACCGCGGTCCGCCGTTTCGTGATGGAAGTTCTTCTTCAAAATTGCTTGGTCAGCACACAATGGGTCGTCGGTCCAAATGCGGACCGCGGTCCGCCATTTCGTGACCCCTGGTTTAGACTATAGTAATATATTAAAAGAATTTAAAAACACAACATAATGAGCAAGCGATAAAATTATAGTGCTAATAAAAGAAAGTATGTCATAATAATTTTCATTACCTTTGGGCAAGATTGGGAACAGATTCACTAGGTGTATATTTGCCAGCGTGACCACCAATGGTCTGCGCTTTACCAAACTTCTTTTCGATGTTTTGGGAGGCTCCATCGCTGTTGCCAAATGGCTGGCTCCGGGGTCGCTTATTATTTCCAGTAGTCCATACATTAATAACTATAATAAAATAAGAACAATTAAGGTACTTCAAACATCTTGTTAGATCAGTATACAGTTTTGGAAATGACTATCATTTTAAAAACCAACTAGGTAAATCCGGTGGAGTGTCTTTCTTTATGTACTTCCCGACAACTCCTTCGTTTGTAGCCTTTTGTCCCTTTCTAGAAATCATCTTTATGCTACGAGAACGACAAGTTTTTAATTATTCACGTTCAATGATAAATTATAAAATATTCGAAGAACAAAACCAAAATAAAAGTTAAAAATAATTACATTTTACAAGAATTTTGTGATGGTAAAATGTTAAATGTCAAGAGTCAAGACTCAAGTGTCAACTGTCAACCGAGTTTTTTTTTTTCTCCTGCAACGGTAGCACTGACCTCCATTATACAATGTATAATGGAGATCAGTGAACGGTAGTCATGGTCATTTTATTTCCACAATCAATTATTTCATGTGCGGCCGCAAACAATTAACAAAGACCAATGATGAAAAACTCAAAGCAGATATTATATTATGTTACTACCATAAACTTATAATATACTGTCGTATAGACCACCTGACAACCCGAAAATGCGTGACCATTTTTGATCTGACAATGTGTGCGTGTGCTAGTGATGTATATTTTACTATCGATAGTATAGTATTTTGCTATCGATAGTTTAGTCCGTTCGAGTTATTTTACCTGAGTTTCTATAAGAAATAAATAATATGCAACTTTGACAGATTTTGTATTTCAAATAAGGTATCATAAATTTTAATTGGCAAAAAGGTGACGATTGAAAAGTAGATACACATTTTCGTTTGGAATGATTTTTCAATCGTCATTCGTCGGATATGTTATGACTTATGACATGAGGTTCTTATAGGGGTAAATAATATACACATAGAGTCTGGCTAGCGAAAGATGAGACTGGAAAAAGGCGGCAAATTCAAAAAATCAACGTTTAACAACCATGTCTATAGCCGGAATTATAGCTTTGATCTACGAACTACGATTTACGAATAATAAAAACTAAGAAACCTTATTATTCGTAGTTCGTAGATCAAAGCTATAATTCCGGCTATAGACATGGTTGTTAAACGTCGATTTTTTTAATTTGCCGCCTTTTTCCAGTCTCATCTTTCGCTAGCCAGACTCTATACTTATTTATTACTCAGGTAAAATCTATCTGGTAAATCAGCCCTTACATTGCTGCATTGAAAGTAAACGTTGAAAGTAAACAACACACATAGTATATTATATTTTATTCTTAAATTAAATACATATATCATTAAATATCATAATACTTTTGGGAGTGCCTCCGCTGCCGGCGCCGCGCCGGCTCCCAAAAATATCAGTAATGGGAACTACGGTAAGCATACTGCCGGCAGCCGAGATATAAAACAACGACTGCTGGCGCTTGGACTCAAAATGGGAGCCGGTGATAATGCGTAAAGCGCTAGGTTCCAGTACCGATACACAAATTTGAAAAAGAAATTATAATTATAATCTCAATTTATATATTCGACTTGTAAAGGTGAAGGTTTGGTACCTATTTGTTCGGCTGTGGATATTTTAGTTTTTTGTGATGCATTTTCTTAGCTTAGCTCTACCTTAGCTATCTTTTTTCAGCTACCAAAAAGTAAGATTTTGCACCACAGCTACAGTTATAAACTCCGTGGTATACTTCCGAAGGTACTGAACAGAACTTCAGATTCCTTATACATGTTAGAGAGTTTC
The DNA here is from genome assembly GCF_905147365.1 of Aricia agestis. Taxonomy (NCBI): domain Eukaryota; kingdom Metazoa; phylum Arthropoda; class Insecta; order Lepidoptera; family Lycaenidae; genus Aricia; species Aricia agestis. Next base: position 17,816,634 of record NC_056409.1, read on the forward strand.
AGCGTTGTTTAAAGAAGCAAAGATATTGTCTTTAAATGCTACTATGCAGATCACATTTATCAGCATCTTCATCATCACCACCATTAACCCATCCAAGATTCAAGTCCCATAAGCGCACCGGTGATCGCGACATCAATAGAATACAATAGCATTTCTGAGAATCCCCGATCGAAGGATTCAAATAATTATGCATCCTTACAATTATTATGACCTTATTATTTGTACTTTTCACAGTCATTTAGCTCAAGTCTGATGTTTTTGATCATTATCCTGTTTGCCAAGCGATGTTTGCCGAATAGGCGCCGGCAGCCTATTCGGCAAACATCGCGTGACTTCGGCAAACTTCGGAGTTCGGAAAACGGCGCCGGCAGCCATTTTGGCAACCGGCGCCGACAGCGGAGGCACTCCCTAATACTTTTTACACAAGTTATTATTGTCTATACTAATATTATAAAGCGGAAGAGTTTGTTTGTTTGTTTGTTTGAACGCGCTCATCTCAGGAACTACTGGTCCGATTCGAAAAATTATTTCAGTGTTAGTTAGCCCATTTATCGAGGAAGGCTATAAGCTATATTTTATCACGCTAAGACTAATAGGAGCGAAGAAATAGAGGAAAATGTGGAAAAAATCTATACTAATATTATAAAGCGGAACAGTTTGTTTGTTTGAACGCGCTAATCTCAGGAACTTCTGATCCAATTTGAAAAATTATTTCAGTGATAGATAGCTTATTTATCGAAAAAGGCTATAGGTTTTATTTTATTACGCTAAGACTAATAGGAGCGAAGAAATAGAGGAAAATGTGGAAAAAACGGGGAGAAATTATTTAAAAGGGCTTATTTGAACGTGCTAATCTCAGGAACTACTGGTCCGATTTGAAAAATTCTTTCAGTGTTAGATAGCCCATTTATTGAAAAAGGTTATAGGCTATATTTTTTTACGCTAAGACTAATAGGAGTGAAGAAATAGAGGAAAATGTGGAAAAAACGGGAAAAATTATATGAAATTGCTTATTATATTAAGAACTACTGGAGCAATTTTTATGTTATTTGGCAAACATGAAGAATAGACCACGTGAAGGGATATAGGCTATTTTTTGCGGAAAAATGTTTTGCAAATGGTTGCGTGAAATTCCTAAATTACGCGGGTGAAGCCGCGCGCAACATCTAAATATTATAAGGAAGGTCAATTCTGTATATTGAATATTTTTGTACAATAATACTTGGGACGTGGTCTACTATGCTAACGCGGACGAAGTCGCGGGCAACAGCTAGTTATATATAATAGTATTTGTTGAAAATAACATACGATTTATATAATAAATTGCAAATACCGAAAGGGCATAAAAACGATTGACGACTTTTGACGATCTGTCAAATAAAAGTTGTTACAATTTTAATTAGACTGCCTCTCTCTTTTCATCTTGTTATAATTCCATAAAGGATTTTCTTCTCTCTCGCACTCTTTTTTGGTCTATGCATTATAAGTTTATGGTTACTACTTACTACCTACCGCGCGCGTTTTGAAGATTCAAATACCTACGGCCCAATGGAGAATGTTACTAGGTATCCCAAATTGCTTGAAATTTTGTCACAGTAAAGCCTGTGTGTATACAAATACACTAGTTTTTGTTGCAGTCAAAAATACCTAGTAGTTTTGATTTTATAGGGATTCAAAGTTTCTAAAAATATCGATTCCCGCTAATTACAGTCCCGCGACGCGCGGGCCCCATACAATAAACGTGATTTTTTGCTCTATCTCAACAACGGCAACAGTTAGGCACTTGAAATTTTCACCAAGGTCTTAATTATATGTGTACTTTAATAATTAATAATAATATTATAATAAAATAAAAAAATAAGGGGGGCTCCCATACAAAAATCACAATTTTTGGCCAATTTTGCTCTATAAACTATATTCTCTATTTTAGTCGTGGGAGAGCCATGCTTCGGCACGAATGGGCCGGCTCGACCGGAGAATTACCACGTTCTCACAGAAAACCGGCGTGAAACAGCGCTTGCGCTGTGTTTCGCCGAGTGAGTAAGTTTACCGGAGGCCCAATCCCTATTCCCTTCCCATCCCATTCTTACCCTCCCCTATTACCCTGTTCCCTTTTAAAAGGCCGGCAACGCACCTGCAGCTCTTCTGATGCTGCGAGTGTCCATGGGCGACGGAATTTTTCCATCGGGTGACCCGTTTGCTCGTTTGCCCCTTTATTTCATAAAAAAAATAATGGTATGTGTATTCATGAGCGAGTCCGATTATTAAAAAAATACAAATAAATAATCGGTCAAGTGCGAGTCGGACTGGCGCACGAAGAGTTCCGTACCCCTACAGTGATTTTTGTATGGAAGCCCCCCTTAAATTTTTATTTTATTCAAATATTATTATCAAATATTAAAGTACACATATAATAGTGTCATCATATAGTAGTTATTAAATATTAAAGTACACGTATAGTGTTATAATATAGTAGTGTGAAGTCACACGGTAACCAGGCGACCGCGACCGCGCCGTACGGTTACAACTGTTATACTTGTTTTGCTTATAAATCGGAAACTAATTGACGTATATCGAAGTAATTCTTTCACTAGTATTTTTTATTTTTGACAGAGAATATGGAATGCTAATAATCAAAATTAGGTAACGCGAGCTTTTGCCCGCGACTTCGCTCGCGTTAAGAAGTATTATTATATACAAATTTCATCCCCTATTTGAACCCCTTGGGGTTGGAATTTATCAAAATCCTTTCTTAGTGGATGCCTACGTCATAACATCAACCTGCATGCCAAATTTCAGCCCGATCCGTCCAGTGGTTTGGGCTGTGCGTTGATAGATTCAGCATGTCAGTCAGTCACCTTTGAGTTTTATATATGTCGCAGCCGACTGGTTTAAATAGCCGTTCAATCAAACAGCTAGCACTTTGACTGAACAACGCCATTCAATCACACGGCTTTACGTCGTTTAGTCGACTTGTGGACTACAACGTTCAACACTACAGCTAGACGACGTTTAGCCAACTGGTTTAATGGCAAATTAACTAGTTCTAACCTAACCTACTTTTGGAATTTCTGGATTGTGTTTGTTTTTGTTTTGGCGGGAGGCTGCCCCCCGAGCCCCCCGTTTATTTGATAACGATCGCCGGCTGCTGCCGCAGCACGCTCGCTGCGCTCGCTCGGCTCCCTCTGTGTTGTGGTCTAAGTTCTAACCTAACTTAACAAATTTTTGAACTTTCTGGATTGTGTTTGTTTTTGTTTTGGCGGGGGGCTGTACCCCCCGAACCCCCCTTTCGGGGGCTGAGAAAACTGTATTCTAACTAATTTTGAACATATTTAGCACATATAATTATATAATTATAGCTGATTTATTATTTATGGAATTGCAATAAATACCTTGGTGATGTATTTCATTATCCCGTAATTTATCCTCGAATTTTGTTGAAATTTTGATTCACTCGTATGTGCCTCCATAATTTTTGTCTCTTTAATAACACTCGTAACTTTTATTAACTACTTTCTTTCCGAAAAACAACCACAAACACCAACAAACACCTGCTAGTTGACGCCATATTGTAAATAAAACGCACCTAGCGCCGCAGCGTTGCGAGCTGACCTACTTCAATTAGACGGTGGCTTTTGAATCAGCTGTAGTGTTGAACGTTTTGAGTGAATAATATATTCAATCTTTTAGATTGAATATATTATTCACTCAAAACGCTAGACGTGTGGTTGAATGGCGTTGTTCAGTCAAAGGGCTAGCTGTTTGATTGAACGGCTATCTAAACCATCGGCTGCGACATATATATAGACTAGCTGTTGCCCGCGACTTCGTCCGCGTGGACTTCAGTTTATAGCGCGCGATGTCAACAAAATTGGTGTCAAAATATTTCTAAAAAAAACCCTGGTACCCCTTAAATCGAAACAGCTGTGCAGTGTGCACATAATAATATTTCAATTTTTTAATTAAACTTTATATTTTACGCCAAATTTTTATGCTTATTTAGCCCCGCAATTACACAACTTTACCCATAAACTATTTATCATTGATAGGTTTAAGGTTATGTCACTGGCTCACTGCATAGATAAAGTACTGATTTATTAAATAACGTACTAAAGAAATAACAATCGAAAAAAATCGGAAACTGAATGTAAGATAATACCACCTCTTATAGAAAGACTTTCGGGCAAGCGTTAGCGCGATGTAGGGGACGCACGGCGCCATCTATTTTGAATTTTTGGAACTAACGTAATTTGAACAAATTTACGCATTTTCACCCCCTTACAACGCTTTTTTCCAGTAAAAAAGTAGCCTATGTCCTTTCTCAGGCTTTAGACTATCTGTATACAAAATTTCATTACAATCGGTTCGGTAGTTTTGGCGTGAAAGCGAGACAGACAGACAGACAGAGATACTTTCGCATTTATAATATTAGTATAGATATAGATTCTTCAATCAATAAATAAAACGCAATTTTTTAGCTTTTTTTGCTTTTTATCAATAACGGCAATAGGTAGGCACTTGGAATTTTCACCAAGGCCTTAATTATATTATGTGTACTTTTGTATTTATTATAATACTAGCTGTTGCCCGCAACTTCGTCCGCGTGGACTTCAGTTTATAGCGCGCGGTGTCAATAAAATTGGTGTCAAAAGCTTTTTCGTAACCCTGGTACCCCTTAAATCAAAATACCCAAAACAGCCGTGTAGTGTGCACATAATATGTTTTTTTTTTAATAAAACTTTTTTATACCAAGCTTATTTAGCGTTATACAACTTACTGCATAATGCATTACACAACTTTAGCTTTGCCCAATACCCATATACTATTTAGTATTTATTATATCTATGTTGGTACGTGAGTTATTTGATAACATGTATAACAATCGAAAGAATCAAAATATTAACTTAACATGGTACCACCTCTTATAGAAATACATATGAGCAAGCGATAGCGCGATCTAGGTGACTCTTGGCGCCATCTGTTCCAGTTTTTGGAACTAACTTAATTTGAACAAATTTACGCATAAACACCCCCTTACAACCTCTTTTTCCAGTAAGAAGTAGCCTATGTCCTTTCTCAGGCTTTAGACTATCTGTGTACAAAATTTCATTACAATCGGTTCAGTAGTTTTGGCGCTGTTGTTTTTGAATTTGATATTTAAGTTGGTAGGTGAGTTATTACTTATTAGTTAATAACGTGTACTTATAACAATCGAAAGAATCGAAAAACGTATCTCAACAGGGTACCACCTCTTATAGAAATACTCATGAGCAAGCGATAGCGCGATCTAGGGGACTCTTGGCGCCATCTATTTTGAGTTTTTGGAACTAACTTAATTTGACCAAATTTACGCATTTTCACCCCCTTACAACCCCTTTTTCCAGTTAAAAAGTAGCCTTTGTCCTTTCTCAGGCTTTAGACTATCTGTGTACAAAATTTCATTACAATGGGTTCAGTAGTTTTGGCACTGTTGTTTTTGAATTTGATACCTAAGTTGGTAGGTGAGTTATTAGTTAGTAACGTGTATAACAATCGAAAGAATCGAAAAACTTAATTCAACACGGTACCACATCTTATAGAAATACGCATGAGCAAGCAATAGCGCGATCTAGGGGACTCTTGGCGCCATCTGTTTTGAGTTTTTGGAACTAACTTAATTTGACCAAATTTACGCATTTTCACCCCCTTACAACCCCTTTTTCCAGTTAAAAAGTAGCCTATGTCCTTTCTCAGGCTTTAGACTATCTGTGTACAAAATTTCATTACAATCGGTTCAGTAGTTTTGGCGTGAAAGCGAGACAGACAGACAGACAGACAGAGATACTTTCGCATTTATAATATTAGTATAGATTAAAATAAAATAAAAATTTAAGGGGGCCTCCCATACAAAAATCACTGTGGTGGTACGGAACTCTTCCGTACCACCACATACTTGTATTTTTTTACTAATCGGACTCGCTCATGAATACACATACCGTTATAGAGCAAAATAGGCCAAAAATTGTGATTTTTGTATGGGAGCCACCCTTAATTTTTTTATAATATTATTATTAATTATTAAAGTACACATATAATTAAGGCCTTGGTGAAAATTTCAAGTGCCTACCTGTTGCCGTTATTGAGATAGAGCAAAAAATCACGTTTATTGTATGGGGCCCGCGCGGCGGAATTGTGCTATGACGTCACACCAAACGTAGTGATTATATTCTCTTTGGTCACACCGTTACTGGGCGCCCGCGTCGTATAGTTACAACTTGTTTTGCTTATAAATCGGAAACTCATTAACGTATCCAAGTAATTCTTTCACTAATATTCTTTTTTTTGACAGAGAATGTGGACTGCTAATAATCAAAATTAGGTAACATTCTCCATTGGGCCGTCTGTTGTTTACGGCCGTTCCCAATATTTGATCTATCTCTGGTTTTGCCCTACTAGAGATAGGAATAGCTCACATTAGACATTAGAGACATTAATGTCAATTGTGAGCTATTCCTATCTCTAGTAGGGCAAAACCAGAGATAGATCAAATATTGGGAACGGCCGCATCGAGCGCAGCCACGAACGTGCTGCGTCTTGTCTTACCTAAATAAATTGAAAATGACGTCGTGCGTGTATCGAAAATGTACCAATTATGACTCAAAAGTAAACAAAACACATGGAATCTCTTACCACATGTCTTGATTGCAATAAATACCTCGATTATTTACATTTTCAATTATTTTTTCGAACAATCTGAAAAAATCGAATTTTCGTCATAGCTCAGGCGAAGAAAGAGACAGCGATACGATTCGACGTTTAAAAATAGAACTGTCTCTTTTATGTAAATGGTTTTTCGTATCTTTTGTGTCACTTATCTGTCAAATTTGTCAATGTTTGTAATTTTGAATTTGAAAATTGTTCGGAAGAGATTTAAGCCGGAAAATAGTATGGACGTAACATATCTGTATAAGTAGAATATCATTGCTCAAAGCAGATATGTTACTACCGCGTGCGTTGTGAGGATTCAAATACGGCCCAATTGGGCCATCTGTTGTTTAGTCTGCGTCGAGCGCAGTCACGAATGTGCCGCGTCTTGTCTTACCTAAAAAAATTGAAAATGACGTCGTGCGTGTTTCGAAAATGTACTAATTATGACTCGAAAGTAAATTAAACACATGGAATCTTTTACCACGTGTCTTGATTGCAATAAATACACATTTTCAATTATTTTTTCGAACAATCTGGAAAAAATCGAATTTTCGTCATAGCTCAGGCGAAGAAAGAGACAGCGATACGATTCGACGTTTAAAAATAGAACTGTCTCTTTTATGTAAATAGTTTTTCATATCTTTTGTTTCACTTATCTGTCAAATTTGTCAATGTTTGCAATTTTGAATTTGAAAATTGTTCGGAAGAGATTTAAGCCGGAAAATAGTATGGATGTAACATATCTGTATAAGTAGAATATCATTGACAAAGACCTTTTAAGCGTCTCCCAGACACGCGGCCTGCGGGCTGCGGTGGCAGTGGCGGTGGCGGTGGCGGTCAGTTGGATGGCTTGGCTGCGTGGCCGCGTGTGTCTGTGTCGTTCCTAAAACTCTCAAGTCATCCAACTGACCACCACCGCCACCGCAGGCCGCGTCTGTCTGGGAGACGCTTTATTCTATTCTTATGTCAAAGGTCCCAACTCCCAAACCAATCTCAGACGCTTGTAAAAAAAGAGTAGACCAATGCCATACAGTGCGACAAGGCTTTTTATGAACGTGGCGAGAAAAGGAACTAACGCTTCTATCATACAAAACGTCAATTTTGACAGTTCTCCTTTACCAGCAGCGCCCATTTGACATCATTGACATATTCATCGAACTGTAATTAATCTGTGGAGTAGACCAGTGTAGACCATGAGTAGACGCTGTACAGTGTACACTGTACAGTGTAATATGCCGTGCAGTGTAATATAATTTAATATTGATGGTGTCATGGGCGTAGCCAGGTAGGGGCAAATGAAGTGTTGGAAACAAAATATCTTTTCAGTCAGATTAATAAAAGTCAATTTTCATAATTTTTTGTTTGAATATAGAGCTAGAGCTTGAGCGACTTGACTCCTTGACTGTATTGACTTTTTACTTCGACTTTGACTAGACTTTTGACCTGTACTGACGATATAAAGAAACGATGCTGAAAAATTTATGCAACATGTTTTACTACTTATTAATACTTGACACTGGCCATGGTTATATAGCCGAAGTGCCATAATAAGAAAAAAAAATCCAAATGACATAAAAAATCCACACTGCTCATTGTTTTTATTCTTTCTTGGTTAGAAATTCGAATAATTTTATTTCCCTGTTTTGTGCGATAAGTTGTATTTAAATAGTAATAAAGTGTCGTCGTTAGTGAGTGCACTCTTAGAACTTTGTGTTTGCTTTTACAATAATATGTTCTATTTAATCGGCCTAGGTCTGGGGGATGCAAAAGATATAACTGTAAAAGGCCTAGAAATAGTTAAACAATGTGATAAAGTACTGTTAGAGGGCTACACATCAATACTGACTGTTGGTAAAGAAATATTGGTAAGTTAATTTTTTTTTAACAACAATATAGGTTTATACCTATATTGTTGTTACAAAAATTGTTTCATTACCATTGAATTTTTATTTTTTTCTTTATATAAAACAAACTGCCTAAGCAGTGTGACTGTTTATTTATTTTGCAAGTAACAATTGCAGGAAAATTTCTATGGAAGGCCACTTACAATAGCTGATCGTGAGATATGTGAAAGTAGCATAGATGGCATACTGCAAGAAGCAAAAGATAAGGATATTGCACTATTAGTTGTAGGAGATCCTTTAGGAGCAACTACACATACTGACATGCTACTGCGTGCCAAAGAATTAGGTGTGAAGACGCAGGTAATTGTTTTTTGAATAGTTTTGTTTAACTACCCAAGCATCCATAGATTTTTATTTTATGTATGAAAAAATGTACATATTATTAGAACATGTAAATTGTCTAATGATGTAATGATATTTTTGTCATCAATAAGCTTAAATAATATTTTATTTATACAGATAATATTAATTATAATAATTGTTCTGAGTTTTTCTTATATCATTCTGAAATTTTATCATAAATCTGTTTCAGATTGTTCATAATGCATCAATTATGAATGCTGTTAGCTGTTGTGGACTACAGCTTTACAACTTTGGAGAAACTGTATCAATTCCTTATTGGACTGAAACTTGGAAGCCGGACAGCTTTTTTAAAAAGATAATAGACAATTACTCTAGAAACTTACATACACTTTGTCTTTTAGGTAAAATTTATTTATTTAACCCATCAATCCCCAAGAACCACCCAGCTTTCGCATAACAATTGCAAATCTATTGTGTCTGCTATTCCCACAATGGAGGTATTAGTACATTTTAATGGCCACTTAATAAACTGATATGAGTATGAAAGTAAGGCAAAATCAGACAGGCAGTCATGTATACATAGAGAAAGTCAACCATGATATTGTTAATATAATGATTATCTACTTTAAATAGCATAGGCTTTCTCTGTAAAGTGTAAAAGGATTTACCAATGTCAGAGTGTGGGTGAAATGGATGGAACTAACTTGGTTAATCTGTGTAGTATATTCATTTGTAAATAACATTTTTTTACGTAAAATGAGGCATAAAAAACACCTTGTACACACACATGCAAGTAAACAAAGGTATGCTCTATAAATGAGCATGACCTAAATAGTTGTTTAAAAGTGGAACAAAATATTCAATTTCTCCCTCATTTTAAAAATCCTGTCAGGCGCCGTAAGGTCCTTGGACCGTAGGTTGACTAGCTGATTTAGCTCATACGACGCGGGAGATGAGACACAAACGAGTAAAGTATCACTGAATTATATTAACTATTTCAATTGTCACAGTCAATGTGACAATAACGTTAATATTTTTGTATGTAGTTAAATTGAATGTCCAGCCAATAGTATGTCTGTTAAGTGTTAGGTAGTATATAATATAACTCATTAGATAAACATATAACCATTAATTGCAATATTATTTAACATTAATGATATACTTCTTTATTGCTTGTATCTTTAAACCTAGTTAATGTTTTTTAGATATCAAAGTAAAAGAGCCTACTGAAGAATCACTGACAAAGAAAGTACGTCAGTACATGGAACCGAAATTTATGTCTGTAAAAGAAGCAGCAAGTCAGCTTATAGAAATTATAAAAAACAATGAATGTGATGCAGGTTTGTAGAGACAATTATTAAATTTAATAATATGATGAACTGGTATAATCAACATAATAATAATAATATATACTAGGAAACAACTTCCACCTAGATCAGAGGTTCCCAAACTCCTTTGTTTCGTGGCCCACTTTTATAATGTTGGTGCATACTGCGGACTAAAATGTACTGATAATATTCATTATTGTAGTTATTAATTTACATAAGCGCTAAGTTAGGCTAGAGGCATTATATTATTAAAATTTAAATTACGCATCAGGATTACAAAAAAAAAAACATTATTTGGGTAAGGCCGCCAGAATTGTCAAATAGTAACACAAAAGATTTTGTGTTACCGTTACACAAAAGTGACACCATTTTTGGATAAAGGTGGTTTCATAATTGCGAAATAAATTACCTACAATTTTTATTTATTTATTTCTGTAAGACAATTTAATACAAGATAAAATGTGTGTCTGGGTTGGTCGATTGACACAGGTGTACAACATGTAAGTAACTCACAACTTAAAAACCATTACTAGGGCTCATCATTACGAATAACTTTTTGTATGGAAGTAACAGTTAAATAGCAAAAAAATAAATCAGCTGTTCCATATTTTTCAAGTGAAGTCAGTTAAAATAAAATACCTATATTTTTTTTCACATTTTCAGTGTTGTTTCCATACAAAAGTCATTTGTGATGATGAGCCCGAGTAGTAGTTTTCAAGTTATGCGTTAATTTAGTTACACATTGTATGGCCGTCCAAATACCACTATGCATTCGGCTTTATAGATCGATTGTGTTACGATAACACAAATGTAACATAATCGTAACACAAATGCAACACAAAAGACTTAGGGGGATATTAGATTATCATATATATGTCGCAGCCGACTGGTTTAAATAGCCGTTCAATCAAACAGCTAGCCCTTTGACTGAACAACGCCATTTAATCACACGTCCAGCTTTTATATTGAATATTTTAGTCGCTCAAAACGTTCAACACTACAGCTGATTCAAAAGCCGCCGTCTAATTGAAGTAGTTCAGCGCGCACCGCTGCGGCGCTAGGTGCGTTTTATTTACAATATGGCGTCAACTAGCAGGTGTTTGTTGGTGTTTGTGGTTGTTTTTCGGAAAGAAAGTAGTTAATAGTGTTATTAATAAAGAGACAAAAATTGTGGAGGCACATACGAGTGAATTAAAATTTCAACAAATATTCGAGGAGAAATCATGGGATTATGAAATGGATGGGCGCAGCCTCCCCCGAAAGGGGGGTCAAAACAAACACAATCCAGAAAGTCCAAAAGTTGTTAGGTTGGGTTAGGTTAGAACTTAGACCACAACAGAGAGGGAGCCGAGCAAGCGCAGCGAGCGTGCTGCGGCAGCAGTCGGCGACCGCCGCCAAATAAAAGGGGGGCTCGGGGGGCGCAGCCCCCCGCCAAAACAAAAACAAACCAGTTGGCTAAGCGTCGTATAGCTGTAGTGTTGAACGTTGTAGTCAACAAGTCGGCTAAACGACGTATAGCCGTGTGATTGAATGGCGTTGTTCAGTCAAAGGGCTAGCTGTTTGATTGAATGGCGTTGTTCAGTCAAAGGGCTAGCTGTTTGATTGAACGGCTATTTAAACCAGTCGGCTCCGACATATATTGGATCCGAGATGATTGAGTCAATGATATTGGATAATGTAATATAGACATATGATTCATTTCTTCCTTGATCCACAGACCAGACATACATTTATTCCTCTATGCTTGATCATAGATTTTTGACATTTGCTGAGGGATTGGATCCAATACGGTCATATAAATAGGTGTTGCCAGTTATTTAATATAAAAAAGAGTTTTTAATTTCTTGTTCGTTAATATGTTTCAAATAATGTAATGGAATTATTTTTCTAATTATATACTTGGATAATCTTGCTGAAATAACAAAAAACAAGCCATATTAAAAATGACGATGTCTTTTGACAAATCGAATTCTCTGAGATCTAGTAACCCTGACGTCAATACCTGTCAGCGTTAGCGCTCTCCATTGGCTATTGAAACCACATATGACGGACAAACAAATAGGATCAATGAAATATGATAATGTAATATGCAGATATGATCAAATGATCATATACAGGGTGCAATTTAACCTTCCTGCCAAATTTGGATATATTGATCCTTGTTAAAAATAAAAATACACGTATTTCTTCTTTTATAATCACTCAAAATTTTGAGAAATAGCCTCCGAAAGTTATCCTACCAAACACCACAAAATATGGACACATGCGCGGCCCGGCCCCGCGCCGCCCTTCCATTGACATTCTTGCAGTGACGGATTAAGACTACTTGATGCCCTAAGCAATCCATGCCTGTGGGGCCCCCTATCCGTATCTCAACTAGAATCGGTCTTTGAACCTTTACTCTTCTGGTGCCCCCTCAGAGTGATGCCCTAGGCAATTGCTTAATTTGATTAAGGGCTAATCCGTCACTGCATTCTTGTTATTATCATAAGTTTCGAATTTTCCCTTCATACCACAGAATAGATAATAGTACAAGTACTTGATACTTTGACGAACTTAGGACCGTCAAATGTAAAGGACGTAGACAGGTATGTTTAGAATAAAATTAATTGATACATTTCAAAAGAATCGAAAATTACAACTTTTTAATTACGAAAAATATGCACTTTAGAAATTTATAATAAAAGTTAATTGGATTTTTAAATACGCCTAAATGCAAAGGATGTGGTTTATCCTTTGCATTTAGGCGTATTTAAAAATCCAATTAACTTATGTACACAGTACAACTAATTAAAAAATAAAAATCAAAACAACCCACCTCTAAATCTTATTTACTTCCATCTTGTCTACACTTAGCATAGTTCAAACGAGTTCAAACTGCAATCCGTTTTGCTCTAAGCAAAGTCTAGCGCGTTTTGCACATTGTCTTTAAAAGTTTGTTACTTTAAAAGTTTGTTAAGCACAACTTTGTCACTTTTAACCTCGTCAGAGGCATGTCTTCGAGGCTGGCTAGGCGTGTGCAGGTGTTGCGAAGTGCGAACTGTCTATAATCCGAGTCTTTGATTATCTCGCGATTCAGATTCAGGGTACAGCTGCTGCATTCGAGAATCATCAATCAGCTGTTACGAAGACGAGGAACGCTTTCTTGCTCGTACAGTCTCTGGGTTCCGCGTAAACTTTCGCCACTCAAAATGTAGCACCTCCACCTATGCCTCCACATTTCATAACACTCGATCGTGGTTAGGGTACATTGTAACAGACACTAATTAAAGCGCGGGGGCCGGGGGCGCCGTGACAAACAAAATAATTACGTGTTAGCTATACAACTACGCGCATGGTACTAAACGGTCGCCGGCGACCTACTAAACGGTCGCCGGCGACCGGCGGGCGGCGGGCCTCCCCGCTTTACCCCTACGCATAACCGATCTCGACTGGATATCTGTGCGGCGCGATGTACTAGCTCGGTCGCAATATCGCAATTATTATTAACTTATGAAGTGACCATTGTGCATCGATTTTTTTTGGGATAAAATATGTTATTGTAAAAAAATTAACACCCTATTTTTTTGGTTTAATGGACTCACCTAATGATACCTAAGCCACAAAAAAAAATTGCCAGGTAGGTTTAATTGCATCCTGTATATTGGATCCTATATATGATCATAGAAATGATCCAATATAAATGATAATGTAAACCCCCCTTAGAATTTACAACAATTTTAGATTATATTTCGGTTATTTATTGCAACTAGGCATTAATGGGCGATTTATACCTTTGACCTCATCGCTAGCAAATATAATACAACAACATTAAAATATCTGTTTATTACCTTAGAATTCACATTTACTTTTATTTTTTTCCACATAAATTACAAAAACGTAACGACCAGTTTAGACTCATTTACTCCTGAAATAATAAACCTAGCATTTTTTTTCTTAATTTTGTTGATGACAGTGCTGCCGTATTAACACTGCATATTTTGCACGTTGACTCTTTAAATAGTACCTTTGGGGTAAAAATTCGTCACACAAATAATACGTAACACAAAATAAAAAGCCATATTTTATTTTAAACTATCGATAAAACAAGTCAGTTGAAGGGTTTTCGCAACAATATTAATATTAGAGCAAGGGACTATCATCTAATTCTTCGACGGTATACTTATTATTCAGATATTCTCTACAATTTAATGGATATTCCAACCATAAGATACTGCAGAAAAAAACCACAAAAACGTCACACAAATAAATTGACAATTATGGCGGCCTTAGGGGGGTATTACATTATCATTTATATATGATCATTTCTATGATCATATATGATCATAGAAATGATCATATATAAATGATAATAGGATCCAATATATATGATCATTTGATAATATCTGCATATTACATTATCATATTTCATTGATCCTATTTTACGTCATATTATATGGTTTCAATAGCCAATGGAGAGCGCTAACGCTGACAGGTATTGACGTCAGGGTTACTAGATCTCAGAGAATTCGATTTGTCAAAAGACATCGTCATTTTTAATATGGCTTGTTTTTTGTTATTTCAGAAAGATTATCCAAGTATATAATTAGAAAAATAATTACATTACATTATTTGAAACATAATAACGAACAAGAAATTAAAAACTCTTTTTTATATTAAATAACTGGCAACACCTATTTCTATGACCGTATTGGATCCAATCTCTCAGCAAATGTCAAAAATCTATGATCAAGGAAGAAATGAATCATATGTCTATATTACATTATCCAATATCATCGACTCAATGATCTCGGATCCAATATATATGATAATTTGGTGGCACATCTATGACATCACTTTAGTGATTATTCAGAAAAGTGGCACGTTGATAAGGCACTTCACTGCTAACCAAATTAATTTACATGGACCTCCACCTACAGTACTGTTGTGGACTCCCATTTTTATCAGGGCTTACGTAGACCCCCATCTAGTCTTACGTGGGGGTCCACTTTGGGAATCACTGACCTAGATCATGAAGGTAGCTACTACATTATGTTACCACTGATAAATAATTTTATTTTCAGGATTAACAGCAAGCAGTTTAGCTGTTGGATTGTCGAGAGTCGGAGCACCTGATCAAAATATTGCAGCTAAGACTCTCGAAGAAATGAAAGACTTTGATTTAGGTCCCCCATTGCACAGTTTAGTGATTCCTGCCCCATCACTACATCCAATTGAAGTAGATTTCTTAGAGCAGTTTAGGTAATGCTCAATAAAAAATGTTTAATGTATTATATGGTTTTATTTACAATTACAATACAATAATTAATTGAAACCACGATATAAACAAATTATAACTGGTTGCTACCATAAGAAATAACATACAAATACAAACACATTATTGGTCCTCAAAGCTACAAAAATATTAAAAGATATGGTAAATATTAAAAAGGTACATTAATTATCATTTGGTCTAAGTTGCGCATTATTATAAATAATAATCAAAATTATTAAAATGTACAAACAACGGAATGTAGAGATATAAAGGCGAGTACAGCTAAATAAATCACCAATTAATGCTACTAGTTAAATATATTAAAATTGGAACATGGTGGGTCACATTAGATTTAATAATAATAATAATAATTAAAAAGAGACTTGGCTTAACAATTTTACACTATATAACACTAGGAATTCTAATTAAATGTTAAAATTATACAGTCTTTATACTTAGTTACAAGGGGGTACATACACATTGTAATCATATAAGAAAATTTATAGATTTCGTGCTTGCTATCGGTCACGTGAGATTACATAATAATAATTATTTTATTATGATTTATATAAATAGACATTAATAAGAGTATTGAAAATTTCAAACTGCCGAAACTTGCTGATCATCATCGTCATCGTCGGGTGTGTCGTGATAGAAATCATACGGCCTCGTGACGCCCTCGTGAGAATGTGCGCGGCTCAAACGCTCGAGGCGGGCCACCTGCGCAGCTAAAGTGTTGTACGGCATTCTCGGTGGCGGCACTGGGCGGACGCAGCTCGCCGTCGTGCAGGAGCCGTGGCCACTGTCGCTGGAAGTGGCCGAACCGGTCTTTCTCAATGGCAAGTTAACCAGCGACGTCACACTGCTGCTCTCAGCTGACAAGTCGACGGGCATAGGGGTGGGTGTATCGGAGTGCGATCTCTCGTGAGCGGTGCGCGGGCAGCAAATTCCTGGGCCCGGACCGTCTCTACGATGAGAGCATGGGGAGGGACCCGAAGGTGGGGGTCTAGGTTGATGTGGCCTCGTTTTAGCGGGTTCAGATAACGCAAGAAGCTTTCTCACAGCTTGAGGTGAAGCGGCGCCAAATTTATTACCCGCGAAGCTTTTTTTACCTTCACTAGCAGAGGAGGCGCTGCTAGTGGTCGACAGCGATGGTGACGGGTGTCGACGACGCGGAACCGCCGGTATGGGTCCAGAACTTTCGCACTCTAGAGAAAGTGCATGTAGACGCTCTTCGTCAGTCTCTACGTGCATGCCGTTAAGGTATGCTTTAACACGACGCACCATTTGTGCCTCCTCAAACATTTTTTTATGATTCGGAACATTAGAGGTTTTCTTTCTACGTTTAACAGTAACTTGTCCTTGTTGCATTCCAGTTGATAACTGATTTAAAGCAACCATTGCATTGGAAGGTGGCTGCTTTCCTAGCTCTAACAATGTTAGTAGATCATAGGGGGAACTACACATATTTGTGAGAGTTCTCACTTCTTTAGCGATCATTCGCAATTTTTCAAAGTTAACCATGCCTTCTACTTTTGTATCATTACCGAGATGTATAAATGTAAGATCTTTTCTGACGACTGGATAAAATGGAATCACTGGTGATCTACCCTGTTCAGCTGTAACTAGTTGCCTATATTTCGACATATTTCTTGATGGGTCCATAAGCATTTGAAGGTCACAAAAAAGTTTATTATATTTGGTTGGAAGCTTTTCCCAAGTTGATCTTAATCTGGAGACTGCACCATGTCCCAAGCCAGATATAATTGCAAACATAGAGTTAAAATTTTTACATTCTTTACAGTGACGGGCAACTTTAATAAATCTTTTTATTATTTTAGATCTTCTTACGAGATTTTGCTCATTTACTACTTCTGTTACAACCCAAAACATTTCGATATTCACAAGTCCAGCAAATTGTGCCAGCATTGGTGTTCCATACCTACTTTTTAATTCAAATAAATCATCAACATATTCAGTGCTTTCAATTTGACGAAATATGCAGAAATCTTGAAGGGTTAACTGAACCGCAACTTCTAGCGGGTTCAGCTGAAGAAAGTGAACAACACTCTCCCTCAGTAGTTCTGGTGCCATTTCATCGGGTAATAGAGTTTCACTCACTCCATTTGTTTTGATGTAATATCGAGAGCTAAGCCCAATTTTTTCGGCAAGATTTTGCAAGTGATCTTGTAATCTGTGATGTCTTATAATACCACCTTGTGCAACGGTTACTTCGCACAATGAAAAATTGGAGCTCGGTTCAGTGATGCCAAATTCTTGAAGAGTCAGCATAACTACCTCCCTTGCAGTTGTCTCTTTATGAACTGGCAAATATTTACAAGTTTGATCAGGTCGATAAACTTTGAGAACATGTTCCGGATAGTCTGAAGATTGATATTCATCATAGCATATGGATATCAAATCTGGATTGCTGTGGGAGTTGTAGAATGATGTACTACTGTTAGCCTTATTAAGTGATTCAGCATTTGAAAGGATACTATCATCATTGTGTATGCCATCTGCTATGGTATTTTTGGGAAGAATATTCATCTTTATTAAAGCCTTCTGTAGTCTTTTGGGGCCTAAAGTCATAAAACCTTTTTGGGGTTCCTTTTTAATATTTATCTGCTGTGGTTTCTTTGTTGGCGAATGAAATACTGGGTTAAGTATTAAGGGATCATCACTTAAAAGTTCTGCAGTTGACAATCTTGCTCTTGGATCTGTCTGCCATCTTACCATATTATTACAACCTCTTTGTCTTGGTGAATTTTCTGGCATTAAGAGCATTTGTTTAAATGTTAATAAATTGCTCTTAACTGTAATACTTAAATGGGTTGCATTGGTTATTATTTCCATGGCTCTTGCATGACTGACATGTTGAAAAGACTGACCATTTACCTCTATGATTTGATCCCCTCTTTTAAGACCCACTTCTTCAGCTTTAGAATGTCTTTCTACTTTAAATACAAAAATCCCATATCCTCTTTCATATCCACCTAAAATAGTAAAATTAAGTGGCTCATCTCTTGAAGAACGAGTCAAAGTAACACTCCTGGTTCGAGCCTTAGCAGAGCATGCTATATTCAGTAAACGTAATTGGCTTTCCATTTTTTCATGGTCCAATGCAGATTCAAAATTTTCCAAAAATTCCATCATGTTGGGGTCAGTCTCAAAATCTGTAAAGTGATTATTTACCCAAAGTAGTACTACTCTTGTCACTTTGTCTCGTACTGATGGTTCAGAAAACCAAGCCAACAACTGTTTCGCTACAACAAGAGGACTTTCAATAAAAGTTCTGTGAGTCAGTAAAAAGTCCTCAACATATGTAGAATCTCGGGAGTTATCTTCAATAAGCTGCAACATCAACTGTTCAGGAGTGCCCCTAATAACCACATGACCCTGTTGATGGCCTGTTTCACTGGCTGTTCCTCTATATTCTGTAACCAACACTACTTGACCATTTTCATTCTCATGTCGCCTGATGTTTTCTTCACTACGGTCCAGGATTCTGTAATAATCAGATTGAGTGACACACACAAATTGACAATCATCACATCTTGTAGTCATTACTCCTCTATGATACAATTTGTCCAAAGTAGCCTCTGCCATACCAAAGCTGTCCCCAACATTGAGGTACTCAATTTCACCATTTTGATGTTCAATACCAACTTGACCATTAATGAGTACAGACCACGAGTCATGTTCTTCGCCATCATTCATAACAATTGTATCAGCTTTTTCAACCACAGCAAATACCATTACAGCACACAGAGCTCTACGAACATTTAGTGTCATATTAGTGAAAGCCTTCAAGTGTTGCGTGAATTCCAGGAGGATTTCAATGTCATCAGGATTTCTTTCACTCGGATCTTTCTCGAGACATTCTCTTACTGCATCACGTACAGTGAGGCTGTCCATACTCTCCTCCAAGTCTTCTTCCTCATCTGAATCCACAATGGATTCATGAAGACCAGAAAGATCAATCTCAGCATCCATGTCGAGGGAGCTATGTACTGATGTCATGGTGTCACTACCACTATATGCAGAACTTGTGTCGCTTGCGTTAGAACACTTAAGGGTGTGAGGATACAGCTCGGGACTGTGTCGGCCACCACGCCCACCTCTCAACATCGTGAAGTTTCTAACTTGTCTTACTGACTTCAGTATCTGGAATAGAAAATATTTATTAAATGCTTTATTTGTTCATTGTTATAATTGTTATTTATTCAGTATACACAATGTTATTACAAAATATCATGCCGCAAAAACCACAAGAAGTTTATCTGGACAAAATTAACATAACATAAAGCTAATAGTTCTTATAGAGTAAGGACCTAATTTTAACTATATTTCAAACATGTTGACTTATTTTCTCTTACCATTTTGAAAATATATGAATTAAATATACATTATATGAATAATAGTTAACAATAACATAAATATTGAAAAAAAATTTGCTATATTATATTAAAATAAAATGAATATATATTTAAATGTGAATTATATATTTGTCGAATGAAAACCTTGAAAAGGTCAGAACAGAATAATCCAAAATTAATTGGAAATTAAACCTTTGTACAGTACAATATTTAATAAGGTAGTGTCAAACTAATTTTAAGACGATTGAAACTTGAAAATGCTCTATTTACTCAGAATGTAAAAATGAAAATGTATAACGGCCGTTCCCAATATTTGATCTATCTCTGGTTTTGCCCTACTAGAGATAGGAATAACTCACATTAGACATTATATTTTATGTCAATTGTGAGCTATTCCTATCTCTAGTAGGGCAAAACCAGAGATAGATCAAATATTGGGAACGGCCGTAACGGCGGTTCCCAATATTTGATCTATCTCTGGTTTGGCCCTACTAGAGATAGGAATAACTCACATTAGACATTAGAGACATATATTTTATGTCAATTGTGAGCTATTCCTATCTCTAGTAGGGCAAAACCAGAGATAGATAAAATATTGGGAACGGCCGTAAGTCTACAGCGTAATACCGATAGGGCTGTTGATTTGTATTAAACTATTGGAGTCACTTCCTACCCCTAGAAGTTGTATCGAATTTAGATTTACCCGCCGACTGGAATGCTGTTAGTATTGTATTTTTGTTTATATTACTGCTATTTGCTATTGGTTACAATACGAGGTGATTGTGGACTTTTATTTAAGATTAATAGAATTGTACCTTCTCAATTTCTATTTATTTTGCATTCATGGCGGAACTGTCACAGCTTCCATGTTGCTTTCTAATCGGTGATTTAGTAACAGTCACACACAGAAGACAGTCACAAAACAGTATTTTAGAGTTTACAACAGTAAAACACTTTAGTTCTAAACAAAACCGTTTAATTTTATATCAGTAATCAAGCAAGACGCTAAGAAAAATTTAGAAAGCCACTTTCTCAAGAACAAGTACCAACATCATAGACAAACGGTATTCATAGATAATAAAATCGTTACTACTACAGATAATAAATAAAATTAAAATTTAAAATACAGCAGCTGGTATATATATTCTGTCAAAAAAGTGAAAAAATTAAAAAGTGGCAACATCGTAGTGTCATCCCTTTTTTCTTAGATTGATTTGAAAGGGACAGATGACACTACGATGTTGCCACTTTTTAATAGTAGTTCCAAGTACACTCACTACAGCTTTCACATAGCAATCAGCGCCAATATGGCAACTTTCAAATAGGAACATTTTATTGATAGCGATCGCCTGTCCAGTGTATTATAGAAGTCAGTGGTTATAGTCTGTCAAAAAAGTGAAGAAATTAGAAATCGTTCGTAGTGTCATGTCATCCCTTTCAAATCAATCTAAGAAAAAAGGGATGACACTATAATGTTGCCACTTTTTAATTTCTTCACTGTTTTTGACAGACTATACATGAACCATACGTATGAACAGTGAACACAGCATTTTGCTCGATAGTTTTACTTCCAAATCGAGTAATAATTACTGTGTGGACCGCAAAACTGACAGCTCCAAGGCTCGCATCGAGCCGGCTTGATGGAATTAAATATATTATCGATTTAGAATAAATTTATCGAACAACTAGCTGTCCTGGTGAACTTTGTGTCACTTTAAAACCTTCCCTGAACTTCTACGAATATTTTGAGACTAAAATTAGCCCAATCCGTTTAGCCGTTTTCGAGTTTTAGCGTTACTAACACAATTGGAAATCCATTTTTATATAGATGCTGAATGTGTGGACGAAATTCCTAGCCGCGGGTTTTGCTCGACGTTATTGCTCGATCGAGCAAAACCGTATGTGAGTAGGTACTTAGCATTATATCGAGCGCGTGCGGTATGGGGCCATTTTAAAGCCGTGGAGCGACTGAAATACTGTGTAGTGTACAAACAACACTTATAAATCTCTACAAAACTATAGTCTGGCATAAAAGTGAATAATTTAAAAAGTGGCAATATCGTAGTGTCATCCGTTTTTTCATTAGATTGATATTTTGAAAGGGATGACACTACGATGTTGCCACTTTTTGATTTCTTCACTTTCTTGACGGACTATAATTTTCAAGATATTTACAATGCGCACACTTAGACGCTGCGCAAACTTGACCCACATGACCATATATTAAGGTCTTAGGCCACATTCTTATCGTATGCAGTACCTTATTCGTTACGTTACTCGTTACAACTTACAATGATTTTGTTATTTCTGAACGCATCACTATTCACTATAGATATAGATAATAGAGGTACGATGGAGATCCGCTTCTCACAATTATTTATAAAATGAAGATTTTTCATGTAAGATAATAATTTTTAATATTATTATAAAATAAAAATTATTTTACATTTTAATGAAATATTTTCAGCTCTCATCTTTCCCTATTTCGTGAAAACATCAATAAAAGTGCGTTAACTGATTATATGAACATTTTTATATCTCCATCTATTTTCAGAAATAGGTACTTTTTGAGTGCTGGCGTTTTTGCAGCAAAAGCAGTGATGATAATCTTCTAACGATTTAGATTTTAGTAAATTGGTCGTTTATGTTAGTGAAAAGAATAGCGGAAAACCTAATTTACTTTGTGAAAGTGAAAATTAACCAATAACTTTAGTGCCTATCGCTAAAATGCGTCTTGTTTCTTTGCCTGTACCTAAACGGATGGTGAACGATGGCGAAAATATGATGATAGATTTTTGGTGTTGAAAATTACATTCTGTCATCGCCGTCATAGTTTTCTATGATACACGATAAAGACAATAAATATAAGATTTCGACGATTTTCAATTTGATATACGAAGATCTTAAGCCGCTCGACGATAATTGTGGAGAAATTAAATTGTCATCGACTGACCGGCTGATATTACACGAGGCTTGTATGTATATGTGACTTCTTACTGGTAATAGTGACACGCCTCAGAAAATCTAACTAAGTTTTGTGAATGAACTTATTTTGTTTTGTTTTTGTGTCGTTTTGGTGAATAAGACGTTTTAAAATTACGTAACTATTGTGGAATCTCATAGTTGTAGAATGGCTTGAGAGTCGAGTGTGATCTCTCCATTACCGTCATGTGTGACGACGGAATGTTTGTTTAGGCTCTAATATTTCGTTGCTGCCTAACGTGAAATACGCGTTCGCTCGGTCAGTTCGGCTGGATCATGAATTTGTTCGATTTGGGAAAAGTTTCGCATTGATTGTTCTCGACGTATTGTCAATTCGGACACTCGTAATAGCAAAATGTCTTCGGGAACTTTTGTGGACAGGATTGATCCGTTCGCGAAGCGATCACTAAAGAAAAAGACCAAGAAGTCTCAGGGCTCCTCCCGCTACCGCAACACGCAAGATGTGGAGCTCCAGGCTTTACCCTTTCTAAAAGGTGAGTAAATCCTATATCCAGCACCAGATGGAAATTTGTATAAACAAAAGCCATAAACAATCATTTACACTTGTTTCTACACATGCAGTGCACTGACAGTGTTGCCAGACGGCCAACTCGGTTTCTCCCCAAGTGTTCCCCCGAAATCCCCCAAAAATTCGGGATTTCAAGGAAAATCCCCCCACAAATTATAAAAGAAAATTTTTGTTCATTATGAATGGGAATTTCACAAATGGATACGATGAATGTACACTATTTCTGCAATAGCGTCCAATCTTAACAGAATCAGCATCTTTGCGAGCTCCTTGATCATTTTTATGGTTCCGTAAGTCGTAACCAAAGGGTAAAAACGGGACCATAGTACTTAGATTTCGCCGTCTGTTCCCAGATTTTTTCCTCCAACAATCCCCCCAAAAAATTGTTCCCCCCAATTTTCCCCCCATCACCTAAAAAAACCCCCAAATTTGGGGGGATTCCCCCCAATCTGGCATCACTCAGTGCACAATGTATTCCAACAGTTTCTGCTCAAAGTGTAAACATGGAAAATATTAGAATTGATCAAAGTGAACTGTGATACAGTTTTGATCAATACAATAAACACAATAACTCAAGGTTAAAGATGCCCACACAGTTGACTTGGTATTTTTTTTAGTTTTATAACTAAACACTTGTGTGATGTCCTATTCCTATTACACTTCCTAAAACCATAAAAAATGTGGGAAGTAACAAGCAAATGGTAAAGTCAATTGCTCGCTGAAAGCTCAAAAGACAAATCTTTTCTTTTAAGATACTTAATATAAGCATTGTTTTTGTACATTTTAAATCTGGTTGTTTTTGGTTTGAAAGACGTATGATAAATAATAATTTTAGTTGACATACTTTGATATATTGTTTATTCCTCATGCCCTTTGTATACATTTTTTAAAGCTTTAATTGAACAAAAGCTCTAAAGACTTGTTTACTTTTTCTCTCTATAAAAAAAGTACAAAAATGTAGTATTAAAATACAATGAATAAAGGATAAGTATAACTAGAACACAAATATTTTGCTTATTACCAATGTTCTGGCAAACAATGCATAGTCACAGACAAATCTAATCTACCACATCTGCACTTTATTTGCAGGACATAAGGTTGTTAAGTAGTATACTTGTACTCATGGCTTGGGTCACCATATACAGGGTGTAACAAAAATAAGTGATAATACTTTAGGGTGTGTATGTGTTCCTTATAGAGAGTTCACTGTGAAAGTAGCAGCACTGAAGGACCAATTTTTTTTTTCACTTTTGTATGGGCAAGGGCCCGAGCGCCACGAGTTTCCCCATACAAAAGTGAAAAAAAAATTTGGTCTTTCAGCGCTGCTACTTTCTCAGTAAACTCTCTATAAGGAACACATACCCACTCTAAAGTATTATCACTTATTTTTGTTACACCTTGTATATGATTCATATTTTAGGTTCCTTTGTCCTTTTTATGAGGATTTTATTTTTTAGTCCTTAATTACTTTTAATCTTATTTTGATCAAAGTGGTACTAAGAAGTATCTTCAAAGAATTTTAATATTAAATTTCTTTACAGAAAACAAATACACAGAGATTTGATAAACATTGACTCTTTTTTAGGCTTTCGTACCCAAGGGGTAAAAACGGGACCCTATTGCTAAAACTTTGTTGTCTCTCCGTCTGTCTGTCCGTCTGTCTGTCTCCAGGCTGTATCTCAAGAACCGCTATAGCTAGACCTCTGAAATTTTCACAGATTATGTATATCTGTTGCCGCTATAACAACAACAAATACTAAAAACAAAATAATATTAATATTTAAGGCAGGCTCCCATACAATAAACATGATAATAATTAACATGTGCACACTAATTTTTGCATATTGTATAATCACGCATTCCTATTTTCACTCAGGTCTTCTGGAAGACATTCCATTTTTGGAATAAGATGTATCTTTGTACAAAACATATTTTTAGTTTTAAGCTGGTTTGTTAACTTCATTTTGTGTGTACATAAATAATTGTAACATAAAATAAATGATTTTTTTGGCCTTTTTGCTCAATATCAATAATAACAACAAGTAGGCACTAGAAATTTTCACAAAATACTTAATTGTATTTTAATAATTAATAATAATATTTAAATAAACAAAAACCACAAATTATAAAAACCTTATAAAGCCTATTTTTGCTCTATAACGGCACGAAAACCTTCGTGCGCGAGTCCGACTCGCACTTGGCCAATTAGTTTTAAGAGCCAATGCTGTCCTATTGCTAGTCTAATACCTCCCCAAAGTCTTCCACTCCTCTTGATCCACATCTTTTTAGTGGCCGGTGACTTTATACAGTCTAATATTAATATCTTTAAAATTCAAATGTTATTTTACTGGAAAAGTAGATTTTTTTTTGCTCTTATTTTATAATAAATAAATACTAATAATTATCTTAATCTTTTTATTAGTGGCTTTATATAATTTGTAGCCATACTCTAAAATTACAAAAATTGCTTGCACAAAATGCATATAAATACATAAAAAAAATAAACATTTTATAACTTCATTGCCGCATTCCATTTGAGGTTAAAACAATCAAAACACTCAAAATACCTCCTATTTTGATCATTTTGATTATTTTTAACATCAAATGGAATGCGGGGCATCTGTAACAGCATTGATTTTTTTTATTGGTCTAATATTGATTTTCCTTAATTATTTAATAATTTATTGTATTGCTCAAGTTTATTTTATAACTTTCTATCTCAATTTTTATAAGTCACAGCAGTTTAAAAAAGATACTTTTGAAATAAATAGAACCCATGCATTTTCACATTATTATTTTGAATGTTTTAGATGTTCCTAGTAACGAGCAAGAGGAACTTTTCATTCGCAAATTACGGCAATGTTGTGTTGCGTTCGACTTCATGGACCCGGTTACTGATCTAAAAGGGAAGGAAATAAAGCGTGCCACCCTCAACGAGCTGGTGGAGTACATCACTGCTGGCCGTGGTGTGCTCACTGAACCTGTCTATCCTGAAATCATTAAAATGGTGAGTTGCTTCTGTATAACTTTTGTGATGAATAATATTATATTATGTTTACTCCCGCAACTCTGTTGACCAAATTTCATCTCAATTCGCCCAGCCGTTTTAAAGCGTAAAGAGGTAACAGACACACTTGATCATTTATAATATTAGTAAGGACTTCATCTGTTTTCCTGTATATGTCGCAGTTGCAGGTTAAAATAGGCCATTCAATCAAACAGCTAGCCTGAACAATGCCATTCAATCACATGCACTGCAACATTCAACACTACAGCTTGATGATGCTTAGCCAACTGGTTAAATGGTAAATTAACTAAGGTGACCATTAGTTTAGTGCTATTATTACACAAGCGTAATAATAACAAGCAGACTGATTGTATTCTAACTCGAACACAATTGCAATAAATACTTGGTGATGCATTTCATTATTCCGTAATTTCTCCTCAAATATTTGTTTAAATTTTGATTCACTCATATGTGCCCTCGTAATTTCTGTCTCTTTAATAACACTTTTAACGTATATTTATGAAAAATATCTTAATACAACCACAAAACACCGGTAAGTTGACGCCATATTGTAAACAAAACGCACCTAGCGTTGCGGTGTTGAGCACTGAACTAATTCAATCAAATGGCAGCTTTTGAATCAGCTGTAGTGTTGAATGTTTTGAGCGACTTAAATATTCAATTAAAAAGCTAGACGTGTGATTGAATGGCGTCGTTCAGTCAAAGGGCTAGCTGTTTGATTGAACGGCTATGTAAACCAGTTGGCTGCGACATATATAAATAACCTATGTATGATGAATAAAATAATAAATATCTATATTAGTGATCTATGAACCGACATGAAAACATAAATATCTTATTCAATTTATGCTATTTAGTTACACTAGAGATCGCCCAATGGTCGAAATTCAACCTTAGTTTCAACAACATTAGGACTACATGTTTTGTAAAAAAATATTGACTTTATCATATTTTTTTCAACTCTTGTCTCTGAGACTCAGCTGATCTCAGACTGGCCGTGTAAAGCGCTTATTCCACTTATCCTAGCTAGGATCCTAAAAAATTTAGTCAAGTGGAATAACATTTAGAAAGCTAGGATCCTAGCTAGGATCCTAAATCGGAAAAAATGTGGCTTCTAACTGACTAAATCAGTGTTGCCAGATGGTTTCAACCTTTTATCTGTAGTGGGAACTGCTAAATCTGTATTAAAGTCAATTTATATTATGTTATAAGATCTGGAATCCATTCGTAGGTAATTTCTTAAGTCTGCTGGTTCCAAGTAGTTCAGAAAGTTCATAATTGATAATTATTTTTCGTGGAGCAAAAATTCTTTCAACCATCTTTTTTGCCTTTTATTTATTTTTATTTTCATTGAGCCAACAGCTAAGCCTATGAGAAGACCAATTTTTTGTTGCTTTGGTAGAACTGGAGCCATTAAGAAGACGTCTGACCAAAATGACAACTGATTTAGTCACTAACTTAGGACAAGTGGAATAAGAATCTTCTAATTAGTCTCCTATGTAGGATCCTAGCTAGGACTTCTAAATAGGACAATTAGTGGAATAAGCGCTTAAGCATTGTCTAATAGTAGCTAAAATTCAATAAAAAAACTAATCCATTTTCAATTTGTCACCTTGTTGTCAACAGACTTTGCAACCATAATTATAAGACTATAATTCGTATGTATAGGCTGTAAAAATCTGTAATTTTTCGTAGTGTGTGTGTTGTAGTGTGTGTAATTTTTATTTGTAAAAAAAATGTATGATAAAAGCATAATTTAAAAATAATATTATCTCGATGCACTCCTTCACCATGTAAACTATAACTATGCAAAATTTCATTCACCTACGTTTCCCCGTTTTTCGTCAAAAGGGATACAAAGTTTTTGGCTCACGTATTAATATATAGATTAGCAACATAAGAAACCAATATTTGCATTTGTAATTATTTCTGTACACATGCATTTTCCTTTAACAGATATCGGCTAATCTTTTCCGCACTCTGCCACCGAGTGAAAATCCTGACTTCGATCCTGAGGAAGATGATCCAACATTGGAAGCTTCCTGGCCTCATCTTCAGCTAGTCTACGAGTTCTTCCTACGCTTCCTGGAATCGACCGACTTTCAGCCAACTATCGGAAAGAAAGTCATTGATCAAAAATTTGTATTACAGGTAAGTGTGTCTCAATGTATTAAATATTATTTAGAAGTAGCTGTTGGTCGCCGTTTTTATCTGCGTATTTTAGTAAAGTACTCAACGCATATTCTCGCCTCGCGCTGTCAAAGTTTTTACCTCTATTGCATTTTGATTATTTATATTCAACTTCTACCGAAACAGAATAAATTTATTTTATCTAACTTAAACGAACTTAGTAGAAGACTATCAAATAATACAGCGTTGCGTCGTTTGATAACCCTGTTGACAATTAAGTTTGTAAATTAAATAAGTTGATTTAGCAGTGGTAGTAAACGGATCTTACAGGTGGTTTTTTTTGTACGTATAGAAGGCTTGTACACCTTTAATTTGTCGATATTTTCGATTGCATCTTTTGTTTGGTTTTGGATTAAAAAAATGAAAACCTAAAAATGAAAACTATTTTATTGTAGGTAAAATATCAACACGGCGGATCGGGAAAAAAGCTTGAAATATACCTTATTTAAATAAGCTTTCAGGTGGAATACAAAATTTTATTTATTACGTAAAAATTTTGGAGATATATGGATTTTTCGCTTCCGTGACGCAAAAAATCGCTAAACTTTGGTATCTCGTAGAATAAAAACTATTGTGAATTGACACGCGGGTGTTCTACTCCTGCATTCATAATACTAATGCCCTTTCAAAATTAAAGAAAAAAGAAAATTTCCGATTTTTCGTCTCATCCGTACACTGTGCGCCTCTATGTATGTTTGACAAGACAAATGCTAGGCATTGAAGAAGGATATTATACGTATGACTAAAATCGAAGTCATGAACAATGAATCACTTTTTTTAAATAAATTTAACGGACCAAATAGGGGAAAAGTCAATGAGAGTAAAATAAGAGATATATATTTTTGTCTCTTTACCTTCTAAAATCTAATCTAATGGTTGTAAACGTTTTGGTTTCTAAAATTAATATTGCTGCCACGATTTTTGGTATATAATGTACCAACAATCGATATTTTCAAAGTTTCCACAACACAAAATATAATCTCCGAAGTCACATTCTTCAGTTCGTCAAAAAATCCTTTTAGGCTCAACTTATACTGGCGTAGAGTCGAAGCAACGCGCCATGTTTATCACCAAAGCATATTATAGTACATCTCTATTGTTCAATTATTTAAGTACACATTTCTGCTATAAAAATATGGAAGCGTCGAAAATCAACATTAATGTGCACGTCGATGCGCGCTTCTATATTTTCGTAGCAGAAATTTGTACTTCACCGATAGAACTATAGAGATCGATCGAATGTGCTGTAGCTGTAGGTAAAAAAACGTGACGCGTCGCGACGCATCGACTCTGCCGCAGTGTGATCAAAGCTTAAGGCTCAACTCAGTTCTCTCGGCCAAGCACTCGGTATGTTTTGTATAGATGTGCTCGGCCGAGGACACTGTCTCGCCCCTCTACTCAGTAAGTGTAATCAGGCCCTTGAGGTGTGAGGTTTCCAGACTGAGATTTCCCTCGCTGACTTGTAATTCACCAGCTACTTTTTGCTTTGACTTTTTCCCATAAATCTAATCACTGTTGTTTGGATGCAAATGGGATGTTGGCTTCTTTGTTTAAGGTTCTATTCTCTTTGGTGTAGCCCTCCCTAATAATCCCTATTCCCTATATTATGAAGCCCTTTTTTTGCCGACTAACTTGATCAAAGACGTCTCGCCTCTCTTCAAACGACGAAATAGTTACATTGCAGGGGTATCACCTAAAGTAGTATCTTCTCTTGTTGCAACATGTCAATGTTTACAATTTTATGCAACTCTAGTGTTTTTGAGGAATCAAGACATAATAACTATAAGTATGTAGGTATAACAGTTTTCAGTCATCTCCAAAATTAAAAAGATCGTCGATCGTCCTAAGATTCTTTTTAATTTTGGAGATGACTGAAAACTGTTATACCTACATATTTATAGTTATTATATATATATATATATATATATATATATATATATATATATATATATATATATATATATATATATATATATATATATATATATATATATATATATATATATATATATATATATATATATATATATATATATATATATATATATATATATATATATATATATATATATATATATATATATATATATATTTTTTTTTTTTTTTTAATGAAATAAGGGGGCAAACGAGCAAACGGGTCACCTGATGGAAAGCAGCTTCCGTCGCCCATGGACACTCGCAGCATCAGAAGAGCTGCAGGTGCGTTAACGGCCTTTTAAGAGGGAATAGGGTAATAGGGGAGGGTAGGGATGGGAAGGTAATAGGGGAGGGTAGGAATGGGAAGGGAATAGGGGAGGGGAGGGTAGGAATGGGAAGGGAATAGGGTAGGGTAGAGAAGGAAATAGGGTAGGGGATTGGGCCTCCGGTAAACTCACTCACTTGGCGAAACACAGCGCTAGCGCTTTTCACGCTTGGTTCTCTGTGAGAACGTGGTATTTCTCTGGTCGAGCCGGCCCATTCGTGCCTAAGCATGGCTCTCCCACGTATATATATATATATATATATATATATATATATATATATATATTATATATATATATATATATATATATATATATATATATATATATATATATATATATATATATATATATATATATATATATATATATATATATATATATATATATATATATATATATATATATATATATATATATATTTAATTATACTCATTATAGCAATATAGCCAGATAATGGACAGCTATGTCTATCAGAGAAATTAAGAGGATACACCAGGGGCTAGAGAAATTGAAAATAGGTATTTGAAAATGTATTGCTGTCTCACCAATCTCAAGTCTCCCACCGCAGAGCGCGATAGAGACAACACGACAAAAGTTCTAATAAATAAAAGAACAGAAAATCTTCGATTCGTTGTCCGCTGTTTCCTTTTCCAAAACTTAACCGATTTAAGTACTTTTTTCATTAAGAATTGCAGCAAGGCTTGAGCTGTGTTCCTATGTTTTATTTTTTTTGTATATTCTAGCCAGTTTTTTTTTCTGGGTGTTTGAACACAGAGGAAAATCTGGCCATTTTTTTGGGTTTTTGGACGTTCTTATCTTTTTTAATAATAAAATAAGAAAACATAGGGACATGCTATTAGTGGCCATAGATATTCAAGAAAAAAATCATAACTCTACCGGCATTATGGTGTGGACTCCTCTTAATTCATAGGTAGATAGCGAACCTACTTTGTTTGGTCGTGTTATTTCAAGTGAATGTTAGTCGAGATTCAAGATCTTTATCAAGCAGATAGGATAGATAGAGCTTGGCACGATCCGACCAAATCACCTAGATCCGCATCTGCCTATGAATGAATTTCTCTGGAAGTACTTTGGTTGGAACTTGAATGTAACGCTGCTAACGCACTCCGCGTTTCATTCAGGTCAGGTGGGCGAGGGCGGTTCTTTCATTCAGTCTAGCTAGACTCTAGAGATCTAGACAAACTGACTCGACTTAACCCAACTAAGTGACGTCGGTTGTTATCTTATGAATTAAAATTTAGTTTGTTATTATTTTTAGCAATATTCCGCGAAATAAACTTCCTTAAAGTAAATGAGTGAGTGCACGCATAGGCATGCGTACAACACCTCCCTCCTCCCACACTGCCTATGCGTACATTCGCATGCAAGAACCTGCAAACACCACCACCACACAAGCAATAATGTTGGCAAATCCGTGCAAGTGGGAGGAGGGAGGTGCTGTACGCATGCCTATGCGTGCACTCACTCATTTACGTAAAGGTGGAAGTTTTTTCGCGGATATTGCTAAAAATAATAACAAACTAAATTTTAAGCTATGGATTTCCGCAAAGTAACGCCTGATTCCATTAACTGCTATTTTATGAGTTAGGCTGCCTTCACATTAAGTCGCAAGCCGCGCGGCAGCCGCGCGACTTCTATACTGAAACATGCCGCGCGGCTCGATTTAGTATAGAAGTCGCGCGGCTTGCGACTTACCCTTCTCACCCTACTCACCCTTTGGGTACGGAACCCTAAAAAAGGCATTGAGTGTTTAAGGTCATTCCCCGAGAAAACGACCTTGACCATACATTTGAGGCGTTGCCGAAATCGCACAAAAATCCTATTTTTTTTTACCTATCTTAGTTCAAAATTGAATTTAAAAAATCTAACGGAATATGTAGTTAATGAAATTGTCTATCTATTGTCGTGTGTTTGTAAATACTAGGGAACGGAATTGCTGAAAATGCTGAAAGTATGCTTCAATGTTAACAAATTGGTATTACTTTGGAAGCTAATATCATGGGTATAATAAACAAAAATAGAAAATTAATAATGAGGACAGGAATGTTGATATTATACTGAAGATTATTGGAACTTAAAAAATTTTATTATTACTTTGTAGCTTTCAAATTATGAGTTTATATGGCTCTAAATACGGTAAATTAAGGCATCTCCGTAGGGGGAGCGCCTTAAGTTCCATTTTAGTTTCTAGAAGTCCTAATAGCCTTTAAGACTTTTAGTTTGTAAACAATAGTCATTTCTTGCGTCAAAAGTCGCGTCGCGCGTTCTCGCGTCTTTGGACTTACTACTGTGTTTAAGAGTGTCCTATGACATATATGTATGACTCACTTCATCCTTTTTACAGCTTCTAGATTTGTTCGATTCGGAAGACCCTCGCGAGCGCGACTTCCTGAAGACCGTGCTGCATCGCATTTATGGAAAGTTTTTGGGATTGCGAGCTTTTATACGAAAACAAATCAATAACATATTTCTTAGATTTGTATATGAAACTGAACATTTTAATGGCGTGGGGGAACTTCTAGAAATATTGGGCAGGTAAGCGACTTATTAAGCTACTACTATTCATATTGTCGATAAAACTTTTATAATGTTTATTAACAATAGAAGTAGAGCATCGACTAGACAAAGTGTGCTATCCTAGAGTCTTGTAAAAATTGTCACCCGAAGCATCAGTCCATAAATTGTAAACGCTAATTTCCAGCATAATAAACGGGTTCGCCCTGCCGCTGAAGAGCGAGCACAAGCAGTTCCTGGTGAAGGTGCTGCTGCCGCTGCACAAGGTGAAGTGCCTGTCGCTGTACCACGCGCAGCTCGCCTACTGCGTCGTCCAGTTCCTGGAGAAGGACGCGTCCCTCACCGAGCCCGTCGTGCGCGGCCTGCTCAAGTTCTGGCCCAAGACCTGCTCGCAGAAGGAGGTGATTATTGTACTGCTCTGTTGCCGATGTGTTTGATCGCCTCGATCGGAGGTGACGTAATACGTCATATGGTCCAATCACTAGGCCAAATTAGGAGTAAATCTCGGAAAGTCGAGGTATCCAGTATATTACCACGTAAAAACTTGTAGTTTGGCATCCTAAAACAGTTCTCAAAATTCACATATAATTGGATGGTCGCAAGTTTTAAAACTTGCGACGACCAGTTGACCTCAAGATAATGGGCATTGTCCAAAAAAAATCACATGTACTTTTTATATTTTTTTTCGTTAAAATAGGGTATTTTAAGAATATAAATTAAATAATTTTGAAATTCATTGGCTAGTTTTTTCTCAATAAATTTTTAAAGTTTCGCTCTGACGTCATTGACGGCCAATAATTGACCTCTGCAGTATGTTTTTTCCTTTTAATCTTATTTATAATGGCTGGTTCGTCAAATGCAAGTCCTCATTATGTGAAAGCTGATACGAGAAGCTTACCAAAAGTTCGAAACGTAATGTTGGTTGAATTTATTGCTAATTTAACGCCATTGAAGGTCAAACAAAGGTTAAACACATTTGTTCAAAAATATAAGTAACTAATGGGTATTTTTTTCGTTTATATACAGAAATACGATCACTGACCTTATTCCTCGAAATGTTTTTGTAATGAGCAAAATTAAAAACAAATGGACAATCCCCATTCTCCGAACGCGCGCTCTACGCCCTCTATTTTGAAAACAGTTCAAGGTGTAAAAAAAAATTAAATAGAAAAGTTCTAGAGAATTTAATCCGCTACTGTCTACAACTTTCCTATTCATACAATAAACGTAAAACGCATAGAAAACGAAATACATATTTGCAAAGAAGTAAAAAAAAAACGATTTTTGTGACTTTTGACCCCTGATTTCAAAACTTACGACCATCCAATTATATGTGAATTTTGAGAACTGTTTTAGGATGCCAAACTACAAGTTTTTACGTGTACGGCTACGAATAATAAAAACTAAGGAAAAGTAACTCCATAAAAAAACATGCTCCACAATACTTGTCAAAAAAGTTAGTTACACATTTCAATACTTTTGCAATATTTAGGTGACCTTGAGCGGTACTAGGCTGATGTTACATGACAGATCAAAAGGAACCAAATTTAAAACGGTAATAGTATGGGAGTTACGATTCCTTAATTTTTATTATTCGTAGGTGTACGGTAACTCGATTTTCCGAGGTCAACCCCTATAGTGACTGGGCTAATATGTGAGTTCAAATCAAATCAAAATCATATTATGTGAACGTCGAAGTTACTGTAATATGTTACATTTTAATTACTCTTCCATAATAATTTATACTATGTTCGCCTTCCGCCGAGTTAGTGTAAATTCTGGACGTTTTTGGGGGTTTTAGCATATTATGCCAGATGCAATATACCTCCAAGTTTAAAACTAAAAAGAAATTAATAGGATGCACGCATTTTTATTTGATTTCTTGATAGATTTCTCTTACTTATAATATTAGATACACACTGTGATAAAGGCATGATAGTTATACAATGTGTCCCGACATCAGTGCCCGATCCTTTAATGTCGTGATCTATGATATATTTTATCGACAAATTGGCTCTCAAATTTTTTCTCTCCCTCACGGTTGTAAAATGGCAGCCATTTTATTTTTTCCCAGGCTTTCACACTAATCTGACCAGTACTTCTCATGTAAATATCCTATGAAGATAAAAAAGGTCTCATTTGATAGCTAAACTTGTGGACTACGCTTACACAGGCAATATGTTATAAGTTTCGTGGAATTAAACATAAAAAAACCAAAGTTTAAGAAAAAAATTGTGAATTTTTTAATTAATGGCTTTTTGTGAAAAATCTAGCACATTAAACTGGTTCTTTTTTGTTTCAAAAAATAGAAGAGGTTTTCATCTTACAAGAATTCTTCACTTCAATGGTCTAAGTCAGATAGTTTAGAAGTTATAACGATTTTCCTAAGTATAGGTCAGATTAGTATAAAGTCAGAGATTTTTTTTTATTGCAAAAGTTGGAGAAAAATAATTTGGACTCATGATTTATGGCATATTTAAGTGACAAATTGGCTTTCAAATATTTTTTTCACCTTTTAGTCTAGGTGTCACGGGCCGCAACCAACATTTTTTAGGAGTAAAAAAATAACATTACTAAAAATGTGTGATGTTATAGTGGAAAAAACCTATCTACATATATTTTAAAGTTTGCCAGTGGGCGTATTTTTTTTTAATATCCTGAACTTTATGCTGGCCACTTATAAAGTCCCGGCCAGCCCTATGCGCCCTGAGGGTCGCAGGTTGATTATAGCTCTTGACAGAAGGACGGAACTGTGTGTAACTATAAATTCTGTACACACTACACATTTGATCTTGTATAAGTGAAAGGGATAATAATGTATTGTCTAAAAATGGATATACAAGCCATGTAGTAAAATTAGTTTTGTAAATAATTTCAGGTGATGTTTCTGGGCGAGATAGAGGAGATACTGGACGTGATTGAGCCCGCACAATTCGCTAAAATACAAGAGCCACTGTTTAGACAAATAGCTAAGTGTGTTTCCAGTCCTCATTTTCAGGTAACATAATTTACTTTCTGCTCTTTTTAAGAATAATTTATAAATGCAAAATTGTATGCAACGAAAAAAATACCATAGGGCTTTTACATAAAATATAATGTCGTACACGTCGTGTTTCAGGTGGCAGAACGGGCCCTCTATTATTGGAACAACGAATACATCTTATCGCTGATAGAGGAAAACAACCAAGTTATAATGCCAATAATGTTCCCAGCCTTATACAGGATGAGCAAAGAGCATTGGAATCAAACTATAGTAACCTTTGTGTACAATGTACTCAAAACATTTATGGAGATGAATTCGAAACTCTTCGATGAATTAACTGCGAGCTACAAAGCTGAACGGCAAAAGTAAGAAAACATTTATATTGAAATATTTACCTCTTTGTAATAAACATTTTACGCAGCATATTCAAAGTCCGCTGTCGAAGTTCGTCGCGTTACTTTTGTGTGACACAATTACAACACACAGGTTCCGTTTTAGGGTTATAGTCAACCAAGTTTTGTTGATTACAGAACCCTATAACGAAAACCTAACAAGCTGATTTTTTGTATATTGATAGGTTACTAGTTATATAACACTACTCAACACTAAAAAATAATCTGATTTGGTACATATGATTTCATATCGAGGTTGACTACTAATAAATAAATGTAGGCATTTTATTTTGATATCACATCTGGAAACTGAGAAATATAAATTCAAACTTTCTGTAACGTGGACGTTCTTCTGGCCATCACGAGAGTCACTCGTACTAGGACACAAAATTGTTAAATTTGGTTCACTGGTTGAGCCCGATTAAATTATTTTGCTGCCGTAACACACAAAATTAGGCTTTTTAAATATTTTCGTAAAACACTTGAACAAAGATAGTCCTGCATTACAATTTCCCTAGCAAGTTTGCAAATCTTAGTTAGGCAAAAATCAAAGTCAAAATCAAATCTTATTCGTAGGTAGGGCATAAGAAAGCTGATCGAAGATTCATCTTTTACATCAACTTACTCTTAATCATTCTGATAAACAAGCAGGGGAAGCTTTTATTGATGTGACAATGAATTTTCTCGGTCACAACAAATCCGCTGACTTTCGCCAAAAATAAAATTGATATTGGACTGTGTCCTTAAAAAGGAATGTTATATGTAAAATACATCATATTTAGTTTATACTACACTATCTTTGTTATTAGCTGTACTTCCCCGTGAAGGATGAATAACTTTAGTCAATAGATTATTGTATAAGTTTATTTGTTTATTAGTTTCTTACTAGATTATAGTGATAAAATGTTGCGCGTGGTGGGTGAACTTTCTAAGCTGTACCAGACAAACCTTGCAGGTTTATGGTACACTCTCAATTAGACATAAGTTATAATTTGTATTACTTAAATAAATAAAATAAATAAAATGTAATTTACTTAATCCGCACTTGGACTTTTTGCCCGAAAATATGGGATCAGTTAGCCATAAACATGGGAACCGTTTTCATGAAGATACGGCTGAATTTTTTTCCAAGATGGGGGCCTGTTATGCTAGCAGATTGCTGTTGGAGCCTTATTAGTGAATCTCCAGGATCTTAATACAAGCGTAAAGCCAGCTGCACCAAGAAATCTTCCCCTTTTATATATCATTTATCTCGGAAGTGAGATGTGATCCAAAAATTTTATTTACACATTTATATTAGGCCAATAACAAGAAATTATAATTACATAGTAGGAACTCAGATAAAAAAAAAAGTTGAAAATTTGTTGGTAGTGTAATTTAAGAGTAACATTGTCCTACAAATAGAACAACCCCTATTTTAGGACCATCAAATTAAAGTATGAAATCCTTTCTATTTCTGTTAGTTACCACTTTCAAGATTTTTCGCAAATAAAAATGTTGTTTGTCTTATCAAAATGAAGCTACTCACCAAAAATTTGCTTGATACTAATTAAAAAAAAATGTTCTATGGCTCCCGTACTATTAACTATTAATTCTATTATATTATTCCATTAATTAATTCAATATAAAAAATAATAACGTATCGTGTCGTCGTCCGCAGAGAGAAGAAGCGCGAGAAGGAGCGCGACGAGCTGTGGAAGCGGCTGGGCGAGATGGAGATCAGCCACAAGCGGCAGCAGGCCGCCGGCGCCGCCAACTGATCGCGCACGCCCGGCCTCCGCAACTTTACTTTCCCTTATGTATACATATTTTCTATTTGATTACATTTTTGTTAGTGACGTTATTAATTTTTTATAATCGTTCTTTTGGGCGGCTCGACGCGCCGCGAGCGCCCCCGGAATCGATTCGATGCGCCGTCGCCCGTCTTTTTTATATTTTATTTTGTACTCTGAGAGGTACGGGGAGAGTGAGACGGAGTCGATACGACGGGCGCCCGCGCCGCACGCGAGGCTCGGTCGATTCCCCGCGCGTCGCCCGCCCCGCCTCGCCCCGCCCGGCCCGGCGGGACGGCGGTCCCCGGATGTCCGCTACCCGATGATTATCGTACTAGTATTTTGTATTCGTTCGCGTAGGATACTCGGTTACTTTAGGATTTTTTAATATTGTTAAATTGTTTAAATAAGTTAAAAGTTGTATGTATAATTGATGCATGATCGTATTGCATTTCGGATCACCGATAAATGTATTAATCGGGCACCCAGCTTTTGCTGAACATGATTGTACAAAAAAAAATAGGGAAAATTCATAACATTGTACTTTGTTTAGTATGCGGGCCGGTACGCGGGGGGCGGGCGGCGCGAGGCGCTGGCCGTCTCGCGCGCCGCCTCGCCCCCCGTCGCCGCCGGCCGGCGAGTAGTTGTTCTATGAAAGTTTCTTTCGACTAGCTGCTGAATTTGAAAAATGTAATTTCGACGTACTATCATTTTGTATAGATACATAGTGTAAATAGGCATTTATTTATTATAAATCTATAGCAGTGTGATTTTTATACATAGCTGCGGGAGGGGGACTCGACGGTCGGTCAGTCCGAGGTCGGTCCCGACGGAGCGAGCCGGAGTCCTCGCGCGTGACGCATACAGCTCGGTGAAAACTAAAAGGAACGATCATATTGGTGTAGAACAATGCTAAAGTAGTCGTAATAATTTCTAAGGGAATAGTCATTACTTTGTATGATATCGCTGTAGCCATTAATTTTTCTATCATCACTAGTAGAGCGGCGCCTCTGTATATAGTCGTACCGATACGCCGCCGGGCCGCGCCAGCCTAGCGACCCCAGCGTATGTATGTATGTACACTATGGAGATGTTTGTTATGTAAAATGTATTAACATTGCAAAAATTATATGATCTTATATATAAATTACTATTATAGTACACAGTATGGAAATAAAAAAGTTGACTCACATTAATTGCATTCTTTGAGTGGGGACGAGTGCGCGCCGCCCCGGACGTCCCCGCCCGCCGGTGGGCGCGCTCGCCCGGCTTCCATAGACACGCGTGTAGTGTAGCGCCGGCCGGGGCTGGCGGCGCGCGCTCGGCTCGTCACCTCCCGCCGCTGTCCCACCGCCCCGCCCCGTCACCCCGCCCCTCACCACGCCCCTCACCACGCCCCTCACGCCGCCCCTCGCACACGACGCACCCTCATGTGGCAGTCCCGTCTCCCGTCTCATCGACGCCATCTAATATTATGCCATTCTTATTAACTCCATCGACGCTATATAAATAATCACATAGTATTTTAATTCTATGCGGAATTTAGGTTAATTTAAATTTCATTCGAGGTTTTTATTTCGCTTGGATCACTTAAATATAATGAGAATAATATATGTAAAATGTGTGTACTTGGGTATAATAAAAATGATAAAAATTGGATAATACTTGTACTGCGACTCTTTAGAAAATAAAAATAATTTGTACCCTCAGCAGATATGTTTAATGGATGTCTTCTCTTTAATTTTCCAATGTGTAAGCTTAAGCGAACCTAGTATAATAAAAATGATTAACAAAAATAACATGAAGCTAATAAACAAGATATTTTGAAATTGTTTAGATGACATTTACTTCTTTTAACATCTAACTGTGAACGTCACAAAATAACTAAATAGGTACATATTCTATAAGCTCTAAGCTGTAATAATTCAATACAGATAGACAAAAGAGACAAAAATTTAAACCTTCACTGCTGTTCTTACTGCTCGCAACTATAATATTTATAACTCACATTATCGAACCAAGTCCTCAAACTACTTTAAACGTGTCTTATTGGCTTTAGCCTATAGATTGTAGATGACACTAATAAAACCGTGTATTACAGTCCTACAATAAATATAATGGAACATGGCCGACCAGCCATGTTACATAGTTGATAGTAGGCAGTTGCATGGGCATACCCAGGTATGCAGGGGGGGTGCATACCTGGGTATGCCCATAGAATATAGATGGCGCCGCGCCCGCAACTCCGTTGCGCCAAAATACGTTTATCGCGCGGGAACCGTACATTTTTTCGGGATAAAAGTATCCTATGTACTTTCCCTGGACTCAAAGTATCTCCATACCCCACAAAATTGGTTCAGCGGTTTGGTCGTGAAGAGGTAACAGACAGACAGACCGACACACTTTTGCATTTATAATATCCCACCAAAAACATTTTCAAGTAAAAAAGTTGCCAAGATGAGAACATATTATAGTTCGTGGTGTCAAAAAGTAGTGAGATATCACGTAGAGCCAAGTTTCTAGCCTTACATACTAAGCCCTAAATCTGAAAATCTTTATTTTAAAATAAAGCGCGGCAAAATACCTGATAATAATATAACGTGTGAGCCGTACGAGAAGAATCTAAAAACTACACATTAGTAAAAATCGGTGTCTTGGCCATTTTGTTAGTCGTCAAGCTATGGGCCTAGAACTTAATTTATATTACTTTTCTGTTGTACTTAATAACTTTTATTTTAAAATCGCCATTTTAAAATAAAAGTTATTAAGTACAACAGAAAAGTAATATAAATTAAGTTCTAGGCCCATAGCTTGACGACTAACAAAATGGCCAAGACACCGATTTTGACTAATGTGTAGAGTTTTTAGATTCATCTCGTACGGCTTAGAAACTTAGAAACTTATATACTTATATACTCTGTTTATTATTATTTATATACTTACTCTATTTTAAATTTTAACTTAGAAACTTATAACTGCCGTCGCGCGTCGTCTATGGACATTGGATTGGACACTGTAACATCAGAAGAGTTGCACCTTTTTATGAAGGAATACCGAATAGGCTTAGGGAATAAGCAGAAGAGAATCGGGATAGGGAATAAGCCATAAGGTATAGTGCAGTTGGGCCTCCGGGCTAGAAGAAACAGCGCAAGCGCTGTTTTACACCGGTTTTCTGTGAGAGCGCTGTTTCACGTCGGTTTTCTGTGAGTCTGTGGTCTCTCATGGCTAACACGTATTTTTTTATTTGGCACAAGAAGTATTTATTACTCTATTTTTAATTTTGTATTTAGCACAAGAAACATACTAATTTACTAACATCCCCCCTCTTTATCAAGGGGATGGGATAGGTTAGGTTGGGTTTGATAATTATTTTGTTGTTTCTGTTCTAATAGTATGTTACATACCAAATTTCAGCTTTCTCAGATTTCAGGAAGTACCCTAACAGTTTTGATGATCGGTAAGTCAGTGCCAAAATTGTGGGTTTTTGAACACTTATAGGTAATCTAAAGTATAACAGTAACAATATTCAAACTTTTCGCATTTAATAATTATACTCATGTCATAATATCTTGAAAATTTCAACTATCTGGCATTACCAAACCAAAAACCGAACCAAAGTTACGAGGGTTCAAAAATACGACGAAACGTTTCGAGAAAAGGTAGGTACTAGGTGCCCTTGCGCGCTTCGCTTGGCTCATCTTGGCGGGGATATTGTATGGATTAAGTTATTATCCAAAGGTTGAATTTAAAAAAGTAACGAACATGGCCATACTCAGTGATTTAACTATTACTTAAGTTTTAATACACAGTTTGCCAGAAAATGTACGGTGTTTATGTCAAAATCTTTATTAAAGTTAAATAATCATTAAATCTCTCTGAGTGCCGCCCTAAAAATAAATTAAAAAAATTAGTTTATTATTTGCTTATATATATTTTACAGTTACCGACAAACAAGAACCCATCCGTAACAAGAGATATTGAAGTAGTGACTTCTACTTTGTAGTGCTAAGCTTGGAGAGCTTAATATGGAGCGACACCTTTGTTGTACCTTCAGAAAATTTGATTCGTAGGCAATTTGCGGACCTGCGTAATTAGCTCGTGTTATATCAAGCACACGTTGCTAGATATCTGGTGGCTGCAGGGCAGTCATGGGCTTGACATAACCCGACCATATTATGCACGTCCGCCATCTATCATAGTACAATCCTAAAACAAAATATGTTTAGAATAATAATTAACTATGTGCAATTTTATCCAGGGTATTTTCAGTATCGTTTACAGATGAGATGATGGTATTGGTAGGCACACCCGTAAATAAGAGTAGATATCAATGACATCAGAATCAGATCCATGGTGAGTTGCCTAAAATTAAATTTAAATATTTCCTATGAAAAGTAGATCTCAAAAACAAATTTCGAAACTAACATGAAAGTTGTAGTGTGTGAGTGAGGCCCGAATTACGGCTTACTTTAATTGAACCAGTAGTAAATTACGAGCATGTATCAAACATTTTTAGTTGCCATGTTATTTGAAAAGCGAAGGCCACATTCTGATTAACAAAGAAAATAATATAGCCAAGGAGGTAAGTTTATTTTCGCCCTTAGACGTGTTTTGCTGGTATTGACCCTGGGCCACGAACTTCACAAATATTTGTGGTGCGCTGAACCTGAGGGATCAATACAGATATCACGAGATCGCCATAGCTACCGACTCGCAAACATTGGCTTAGCACTCCAATCTTACATCAGTTCGAGAGTCTCTGTGAACAAAAGGTAACGAGTGTTTACTTTTCTCATAACAACGTCTACAAGTATTATGATCTGTGTAAACTATTTATAGATGAGTTTGCGTAGCTCGAGGATGTATGGCGCGGCGGTGCCCACGATGCCGCCTGGCCTCGTGGAGTTGATGGAAGGCCTCGCAAAAGATGTACTTAAAAATTCTCCAGACAACATCTACGAGTTCTGTGCTCAGCACATGAAGAAGCTAATCGAAATACGCGATGGTAAAGGTATGGTAGGCTGCAGGTAGCTTGAAATAGGTTTGATTTCTCTTGTTTAATGCTTCTAAATATAATGTAATTCAATAGTTATTATAAAATGTTATGTTTAGAGCGCAAGAATGATTCGCCGTCGATTGAAAAAGTTACAAAGGTTCAAGAAAACGACCAAGGAAAAACGGAAATAAACCAAAAGTTAGATGATACTGATATCGAGGCGGTAAAAGTGAATGAACCGGAAGAAGCAGAAGCGAGTAAAAATGAAACGGACGAAAAACAAATAGATGAAGAATTTCTCAATGATAGTCACGAATCGGAGAAAGAAAATGAATCAGAAC
The DNA here is from genome assembly GCF_905147365.1 of Aricia agestis. Classification (NCBI taxonomy): domain Eukaryota; kingdom Metazoa; phylum Arthropoda; class Insecta; order Lepidoptera; family Lycaenidae; genus Aricia; species Aricia agestis. The sequence continues at coordinate 17,860,480 of NC_056409.1, forward strand.
AAAAACACATAGACGAAAGTACAATTGGTTCTAATACTGTTGAGAGTGCAAACAATGAAAATAACAGTAAAGATTTTGAAATAAAAAGCTTAGGAACAAAAGAACAAATTTTGCTCGAACTTCCAGAATCTCAAAATAAAAATTCATTAGATACAAATTCATCTAATGAAAACTTAGTTTTATTAGTTGGCGATAATGAGATTGCAAACATAAATGAACCAGTATGTAATACAAATACTGAAAATGATGATTATTCCACAAATGAGGCCAATTTACTTGAAACTGACTTTGTAAGCAAAGACAAGAACGAGTTGCAATCAACTAAGGCTTTAGACTTACAGTCTGATGACCAATCTGTTGTCGAAATTGAGAATACAGAGTATAATTTGAATCTGAACAATGATTTAGATAACTTGAATAGCCCACAAAAAGATTCTAGTGGAAATGAAAAAGTGTTAAATGAATCAAATGGTATACACACTGAAAGCTGTATCAATGAGTTATCTTTTCCAAATGAGGACTATTCACATGTTAATATTGATCGAGCTATAGATAGCCCGAATCTTGAAGAGAAATTACATTTACAAAAGTCGAATGAAAACGAAGACTATTCTAGAGACAGATCTATCGATGTGGATAATGACGCTGCAAGTTCTATGGACTTAGAAAAGGCAGCAATTACAATCCAAAAAGTGTTCCGAGCGTTTCTTTTTAAAAGTAAAACTTTAAGCACAGAAGAAGTCACAAATATCGATTTAAATTATCTGGTCGATAATGACGAAAAGGAGGTAATTAAATCGATACTATATTATAATAATTTAAATTTTATATTTTGTCATGTTATCAATAAATTGATTATATCATTTTAGGCAGTAAAAGATCCGTCAGTTATGAATAAGGAGCGAAGATCGGGTATTAGCAGGATGGATACCGTGTTGCAAACGGTTAATGAAGAGAAATCTCTATCCTTGTCCACGGATGACTCGTCCACACTTTCAAGTGCAGCTACCATAATACAGGCCCATGTGAGAGGATTTTTGGTTCGCTGTAAAATGCCATTTAATAAAACTGTATCGACCGTATCGGTTCTCGATTCGGATGTTCCATCTGCTGCTTCCTTGGATAGTGACCACAACCAGCAGGTTAATAAAACCATATTAAACATTCACATCGTACCCGAGGGGAATAATTTCATCAGTAGAGACGAAAGTTTAATTACATCTTTAGATGTGTCGCTAGACGGTAGTCCTCGTCAGTCTTCCAGTTTACATCCCCTGGGGTACGACATAAGTGAAAGGAGAAAACAGCTCAAAAGAGAGGACGCTATACAGTCTGTGACGCCACCGAGCAATAACAGTGGCAAGTTGAGCGAAGAAGTCGACTCTGTCAAAGAAATCGTACTCAACGACAGTACAGATGAACCCAACTTAGAAGCATCAGAGAAAAATGACGAATTAAAGAAGGATGACCACCTACCTGAATTTGAAAACCATTCGTCTGAGACTCGTCTGGAGATCTCCAAGAGCAAGTTTATAGAAACGAGGAACATAACGTCCGATGAAGCAGACGTCGTGACGCCGTTCGTGACCGACAGTGGAACTGTAAATAGTAGTGCAAACGATCCATCAAAATTATTGCACTCGGGAGAATTCCACGACATAGTTCTTCCCACGGTGGTATCGCGGAGTAACTCCTCAGTCGTCCGTGGTGAGTGAAGACATCTTGTCAGGTGATAATACTTTCCCTAATATTGAGGCCAACGCATGACTGCTTTAATCCTGATTTATGCAGTAGTTGCATAGTTGTCGTGCTTCTCGATCATTTTTAAACGTTTTAACTTTGTGTAAATAAATGGCCTATAAAAATAGTTAATTATTATGTAAGAAGATAATATAATTTATGAAATGTATGTATGTATTGTAGTTTAACCTTTGATTAAAATAATTTCCAGTGGTATTTGCAAGTCGTTATATTCAATACAATTTCAGAAAATAATAAGCTTTAGGGTCAATCTATAATAGCGCAGAGTCGAAGAGAAGGGAAGCGAAGCAAATTCCCAAAAACTTTACACAGAAAATTCAATCTTAACTCCTGAGCACAACGTATATGTCGCAGCCGACTGGTTTAAATAGCCGTTCAATCAAACAGCTAGCCCTTTGACTGAACAACGCCATTCAATCACACGTCTAGCTTTAATATCGAATATTTTAGTCGCTCAAAACGTTCAACACTACAGCTGATTCAAAAGCCGCCGTCTAATTGAAGTAGTTCAGCGCGCACCGCTGCTGCGCTAGGTGCTTTTTATTTACAATATAGCGTCAACTAGCAGGTGTTTGTTGGTGTTTGTGGTTGTTTTTTGGAAAGAAAGTAGTTAATAAAAGTTACAAGTGTTATTAAAGAGACAAAAATTGTGGAGGCACATACGAGTGAATTAAAATTTCAACAAATATTCGAGGAGAAATTACGGGATTATGAAATGGATGGACGCAGCCGCCTCCGAAAGGGGGGTTCGGGGGAGCAGCCCCCCGCCAAAACAAAAACAAACAAGTCGGCTAAACGACGTATAGCCGTGTGATTGAATGGCTTTGTTCAGTCAAAGGGCTAGCTGTTTGATTGAACGGCTATTTAAACCAGTCGGCTGCGACATATACATCACTTTTGCGAGGCCATTCGGCGTTGGTCGGGCGCATCCACGCGAATTTGCGCGGATGCGTGCGCCTTTTTAAATTCTCAGAAGTAATAAAGTGCGGTAATGCTTTGGAGTTAAGGTTGAATTTGTTATGTTTACCTTCACATTAAGTCGCAAGTAGCGCGGCTGCCGCACTACCCGCGACTTAATGTGAAGGCAGCCTAAATTGACCCTTAGTGACACTTGTTGTGCATATAAATTATTTTCTTATATTTCTAATGTTAAAAAATGTAAGTATCTGACAATTATTTTTTTTTCTTTTTCAGAATTCCAAAACGTCCTTGTTTACTTTTTACTCTGGAATCCATCGTAACATCAAAAGGGTCAGTTCAATAGTTACATAATCCCCGCGTTGATGTTAAAAACGCTCAAAATGCCTCCTATTTTGAGCGTTTTGATCGTTTTTAACATCAAATGGAACGCGGGGATTATAATCTGCGCTAATGAGGTTAATTAATCAACGTCAGTTAAAACCATTTACTATTACAATATTTTTACTATCTAATCTTTATAAAATATATGTAATAATCAATAACAAGTCTAAATTTTAATAATAAATTATGTAAAATTGAGTTTGTTCCTCATTATTAATTATTAGGTATATACTATATACCCTAGTACCGGCTACCGGTTAGTACTTATATCTATCTCGATAGCTTGTTATTCGAGTATTATTTGCCTTGGGTGTTTGGCCTTCAAAGTTTCCTCATTTTTGGGTGAGCCGAGTTTCCTCCCAAAGAAGCAACAACCATAGTGTTATAATGTGTAAGTATAATTCATAACTCCGAAGTACGAAGAGACAAGTAGCGTTGTGTAAGGGCCCTTCCACACGACGTTTTTTTAACCGACTTCCAAAAAACGAGGAGGTTGTATATTTGGCTGTGGATATATTTTTATTTTTATTTTTGTATGTTGGACCACTACTCCGCCGTTTGTGAACCGATTTTCAAAATTTTTGTTTTGTTATATTGGGTTTCACTCCAATTTGGTCCCATTTTCACAAAAGTGGTGATCTGATGATGGGATCCATGAGTAATCGAGGGAACTCCTCAAAATTTATATGGAAACATGTGTGGTGATGTATGGTGATTTTGGTTTTATGAGAAGCATCCTAAGCATATGCTACCAAAACGCAAGATTTTGCTCCAAGGTATACTATGGTTCCGAAGATACTAAGAGAACTCCGGATTCCTTATAGATACAAGTTTGGGGGTTTAGGCGTTGTTTTAAGAACTGAAAGCCTATGTTACTATGTAAATTACATTCATCATCATCATCATCATCACTAGCATGTCAGAGTAACCAATGTCACAACTCACATGGTTGTATATGAATACAATATACACACAACACCATAAAATATCATCAGTCATCACGTTATGTCCTTATTTATTTGGTACATTTCAAAGCGATTTTAATACAAAAAAATATACTTAATGTTGTTTCAAAATGCATAATATTTCAAGTACCACAAAATTGAACATAAGTAATAAATTCAACCTTTACTCCAGAGCGTAAGGCACACATTTGGGTTGGACTGAAGGAAACGGGGCACTATGGAAAAAAGACTTATAAAAAATTTTCGTCAAAATTTTAACCTTTTATAACCACCCTTTTTGAATATACCAATCAATCGGGGGAGCCAAGGGGAGCAAAAAAGCTCAGATAAACTTTTCTCAAAAATCAACCCCTGTCGAAAGACAGGCCGTTAGTACGGAGAAAAATTTGGACGAAAAAATTCAACCTCTTATAACCACCCCTTTTGAATACACCAATCGATAGGGGGCGCCAAGGGGAGTAAGAAAGCTCAGATAAACTTTTCTCAAAAATCAACCCCCGGCCAGATACAGGCCGATATACGAACCTCGTTAGTATGACCACAGAGTACTATAATACTGGCGCAAGTATGGCGAAAATACTTATAAATAAAATCTTATAAATAAATACTTATAAATAAATACAATCCAGAAAGTCCAAAAGTAGGTTAGGTTGGAACTTAGACCACAACACCTAGAAATAGGAGCCGACTCGACCGAGCTCGACTTCAAAATGATAAGATTGAGTACAGAAATAGTTGAGGTTTAGCCGAATTCGGAAAAAGGCACTATTAGATAGGAAAAATTATTTAATACTTTTTAGTTCATATTATAAGGATGTTATTATTGTTTTTACCTTAGAAGTGGGTTTTAATTTTTTGTTAAAAATCATAATTATCTACTCTCGTTTGTATCGATACAAACGTAAGTTGAACGCATCAGCAAACGCAAGGAAGCCTAAAGTTTATATCTGTCATAACGCGATGAAAACGCGCAGAAGACGAAGAGCGCATCGGTTATCGCCCGTCGCAAAAAAAAGTGGCCCTAAGTCTAGATGACTAAAATTGAAGATGAAAATGCATAGTGTGGAGTGTGGACAAAGCTAGTCTCTAATGTCTAATGTGAGCTATTCCTATCTCTAGTAGGGCAAAACCAGAGATAGATCAAATATTGGGAACGGCCGTAACTGCCGCACTCAGAGTGGAACATAAATAATTAGGTACTTGTAAATTGTAATTAATTCAAATTTTTGACATAAGTCCCATACATTATTTATAGCAGATAGGTAGTAGTATTACACTAATAACTTATCAAACGGGCGTAGTTCGTACTCCGTACTCGGATATCCTTGGAGACATTAATGATGACTTAATTAACTTTTTTTTAATGAAGAGTGACAGAATATATATTTTGTCACGGCATCCTCTACAATAAACACCTATAATGATAATAGTTGCGTTATGTAGGTAGGTAAATAATAATAAACAAATATTAATTAAATCATGCTGCTTTACATAATTGTAATTTTATAATTTTTGTTGTTTTGGTTATGGAGGATCAACTCACGGCGCGGGCGCGGCGCCCCTCTTGCCTTTCCACGGGGCACACTTTGGGAATCATTTAAAGCCTATAATAATTATAGCTAGCCTAAGTAGCAAAAATAAGTTATTACTTATTATCGAGAATAACGTACAAATCTTTATTACAAATCCCAATAACATAAAACTGGAAATTAGTCCAAGTCCATCTCAAGTCTAAACAGCGCGGCGAGCGGCGAGCCACACAACTTCATGAAGGCCCGTATTCACTTTCATTAGTAGTAAGTGCAAGTTATTAGGGCAGGTAATTAGTTATTAGGAGAAAGTAAGTGTGGACAGCGACTGACTAGTGCAAGTATTTAGCCGGCTGCGTAGTAACGTGATTAGAACTGTATTCACTTTGATTAGTGATTAAGTGCAGGTAACTAGTGCGGGTCATTAGTGATTAGGAGAAAGTAAGTGTGGACAGCGACTGATCAGTGAGAGTGACTAGTCGGCTGCGTAGTAACGTGATTAAAAGCGTGTTCTATTTTTTGCAAGTGCAAGTGCGAGTACCCACGTCCCGCGCGCCCTTCCTCCCTTCACTCGCAGCGTGCCTGCCAGCTATGAAATTGAGCTTTATTTTTTCTCAAAGACCAGCGGGGCTAAAATAGTCACATTTAGCAATTCCTCTCAATCAATTCAGCAAATGAATTGTCAAAACTGTCAAACTGACAAATGTCAAATCAGTACAAAAATACAGAAATGAATTGCAAGCAGAGTTGCATTTTGCGATTTTAGAAAAATGAATCATATTATGATTCATATCATGATTCTTCAAAGCGACCATTTTAGCCCCGCAGGTAGACCTTCAGATAAACAATAATAAATAAACATTGTTTTATTTCTGAATTTTGAAGCAAATGTTTTCAGAATGTTGAAATATAACTTTCCGAAACTGAGGAAGGCCTGGCCGTCACAGGCTCAGTAAATAAGATGGATCATTTTTGAATTTTTTGATCAATTTTGAATTCATTCTGAGGACAATGGAAATAGTGGGGGCTAATTAATTATAATTATCACTATGTACCTAATTTATTTTTTCTTTCAATTTAAAGAAAGTTAGTAATTTATCAAAATAAAGAGACGATCTCTGTGGCTCAATTGGTTGAGTGCATGAAGCTAATACAAAGGTGTGGCAGCTCAAGCCGGGGGTCGCGGGTTCGAATCACGGCGACGGAACAAAAAGTTTTCAATGTTCCTGGGTCTGGAGACTGTATGCTTATAAAAATATATTAAGTGTATAATATAGTATAATAAAAATCTTAAACAATATAATAATATGCATATTGTGTACCTATCCATACTAATATTATAAATGCGAAAGTGTGTCTGTCAGTCTATATCTGTCTATCTGTATGTCTGTCTGTTACCACTTCACGCCCAAACCGTTAAACCAATTTTGCTCAAATTTAGTATGGATTTACTTTGAGCCCCGGGAAAGGACATTGGATACTTTTTATCCCGGGAAAATGTACGGTACACTCGCGATAAACGATTTTTGGCGCAACGGAGTTGCGGGCGTCATCGAGTCTAGTATAAAAGTATTAAATATTATATTTCCGTTGTCTGGTACCCGTAACAAAAGTCCTTCAGGTACTTAGCATGGGGCCAGACTGACGTGGTGTGAAGCGTCCATAGATATGATATTATAATTATATTATATTAAATCATCTTGAGGGTAAGGCCAAATTATCCTCGAAGAAGCTTGGTGTTCTTAACAGAGCGAGACAGTACTTCAGTCCGGACCAACGCCTACAACTCTACAAGGCGCAGGTTCGGCCTCATATGGAATATTGTTCTCATCTCTTGGCAGGGGCGCCAAAATACCAACTGTTCCCTCTGGATCGTATCCAACGAAGGGCTGCTCGAAATGTTGACTGCCATAGTGTTTCAAACAGCTTGGAGCCCCTGGAATTACGCCGAGATGTAGCTTCACTCTGCATCCTCTATCGGTTGTATCACGGGGAGTGCTCTGAGGAATTATTCGGAATCATACCACCTGCAACTTTTCGCTATCGTCCCACGCGAAAAACATACCATCCTCATCACCTTGATGAGTGGCAGTCATCCACAGTGCGTTTTTCTCGTAACTTTCTGCCGCGCACTGTAAAACTCTGGAATGAACTGTCACCAGCAGTATTTCCGGACCGATACGACCTGCAAACCTTCAAGAAAAGAGCGTATTCCCTCTTAAAGGCCGGCAAGCAGCTCTTCTGATGTTGCGAGTGTCCATGGGCGACGGTAGTTGCTTACCATCAGGTGACCCGTTTGCTCGTTTGCCCCCTTATTTAATAAAAAAAAAAACGTTAAACCAATTTTGCTCAAATTTAGTATGGATATACTTTCAGCCCCGGGAAAGGACATTGGATACTTTTTATCCCGGGAAAATGTACGGTACACTCGCGATAAACGAGTTTTGGCGCAACGGAGTTGCGGGCGTTATCTAGTGTAGTATAAAAGTATTAAATATTATATTTCCGTTGTCTGGTACCCGTAACAAAAATCCTTCAGGTACTTAGCATGGGGCCAGACTGACGTGGTGTGAAGCGTCCATAGATATGATATTATAATTATATTATATTAAAAGTACAAAAGGACACCTTTTCAATTACTTCCATACTAATCTATACTTACTAATATTATAAATGCGAATGTGTGTCTCTCTGTTTGTCTGTTACCTCTGCACGCTCAAACCTCAGAACCGATTTTGCTGAAATTTGGCATGGAGATACTTTGAGTCCCGGGAAAGGACATAGGATATTTTTATATCCCGAAAATACGCACGGTTTCCGCGTGATAAACTAATTTTTGCCGCAACTCCGTTGCGGGCGATATCTAATCTTAATATATATATTTCTTGTGTGCGTGTGTATGTGACTGAACTCCTCCTAAACGACTGGACCAATTTTGATGAAATTTTTTGTGTGTGTTCGTGGAGATTCGAGAATGGTTTAGATTTACAGTTTGGTCTACTGAAAAATGTTTTTTTCAATTAATTTCTTATTTATAAGGAGTTGTTGATTTTGGAATGTTTTACATTAGATCCGGCGGACGGCGCTATCATCGCATTCAATATTATTCTATTTCAATTTTAGTTTGTCCTGACAGATGGTGCTACGATTAATTTGAAAAAAATTTTGTTATTCAATTCATGTGCTGATTAAAATATTAAATAAATAACACATAGGCTACAATTTTAACCGACTTTCAAAATGGGGGAGGTGTTATGTTCGTTTTCTTATATTCAACGATTACTCCGCCGTTTGTTAACCGATTTTCAAAATTTTTCTTTTGGTATATAGGGTATCATCCCAATTTGGTATTATATTCAGAAAAGTGGTTATCTGATGAAGGATCCATAAGTAATCGAGGGAACTCCTCAAAACTTATAGGGAAACATATGGTGACTTCGGTTTCGTGAGAAGTATTCTAAGCATATGCTACCAACAAGTAAGATTTTGCACCGAGATATACCTGGTATACCGTGGTTCGGAAGGTGCTGAGAGAATTCCTGATTCTTTATAGATACAAGTTTGGGAGTTTCGGCGTTGTTTTAAGAACAGAAAGCATATGCTACTATGCAAATTACATTCTTCATCATCATCATCATCATCATCACTACCATGTTATACCATTTCATAGTCTTTTAGATCGAGACTCGAGTTTGTCAAGCGATAATTAAAAAAAATCTATATCTACCTAATATTATAAACCTGAAGAGTATGTTTGCTTGAACGCGTCAATCTCAGAAACTACAGGTAGTTAACTAATCAGCTAGTTTTTATATAAATACTTTATGGTTAAATAGTTTAAAACTAGTTTTAAATAAAAGGAATATTAAAAATGAAGGACATGTCAAAATGGCAGTTGTATTTTTGAAACTCGGACGCTCGTCTTGTTTTGCAAAAAATAGCAAAGTCTTCTATTGATCCCATATTTTTCTTGGTCTTGCAAATTCAGCTTCCAAAAGAGTTCCCGTTTCAGACAGCACCGCATTTAATACTTCTTTGAGTACTTCTTGCAATTGCAAGCTCGCTCTCGATGTTCGGCCGTACTCGCATGGTTGACAAAAAAACAATCGCTGGTTGACAGCTACTACTGAATTTACTAAATAGAGCCACAAAATTATCACTAAATAAGAATTGGACACTATAACTTGCACTACCTACATACCTACACTCCACTGCCTCAATTACTAGTCACTTGCACTTGTACTAATGAAAGTGAATACAGGCCATAATTTCAATAGATTTTAGATTTCTCACGCGCATTTGATTGTTTAAATTTTGATATTCTTCTGTCCAAATTGAGTTATTATGGATTCGACGAAGAAGCTGTAAAATGGTTTAGGAGTTATTTGAGTGATCGCTGTCAATGCATCAAAATTACTAGAGACGATGGTACAGAGGTGCTTTCAGATTTTATTACTATTGACAGAGGAGTGCCACAAGGTTCTATATTAGGACCAGTTCTATTTATTTTATACCTAGCTGATATAGTAAATATTATTAAATATTGTAAATTTCATATATACGCTGACGATATACAAATATATATCTCGTGTAAGCCTAATGAAATAAATGATACTATCGTTAAACTTAACCTGGATCTGTCCAGCATCGCAGGATGGTCATCTAAGAACTGTCTTGTACTGAACCCAATCAAAACAAAGTACTTAATTTTCGATAACACATTCCAATTGTCTAATATTTGTATGAAGACGGATGTTGAGCTCATGGGAGTGCCAATTGAAAGAGTGTACGAGGCCAAAAATCTCGGTCTTCACATGGACTGTGGGCTGAGATTTGAAAGTCATGTAGCAAACTGTGTACGTGACTGTTTTTATAGACTTAAAATTTTGTACAAGATGAGGCCTTATCTTTGTGTGCCATTACGCGTCCAGTTGGTAGAATCGATTGTTCTGTCTAAATTTAATTATATGGATGCAGTCTTCGGTCCGCGATTGTTCGCTAAAACTAAGAAGCTAGTGCAACGTGTGCAAAATGCTTGCGCGAGGTTTTGCTTTGATATTCCCAAAAGGGCTCACGTGACTCCTTATCTCAATGAAAACTTTATTTTAAAAATGCGACATAGACGCAAGCTTCACTTGGCGTGTCTTCTTTTTGGCGTTATGAAATATAAGGAGCCAAGTTATCTTTTTGAGAAACTTACATGGAAAACGCGACAATATGTGTCAAGACAATGTGTGCCCCAGCTGACTTTGGAGCGACACAGAACAGCCGCCTTCAAAGGCAGCTTCCGCTATGCCGCGACCAAATGTTGGAATAATATTCCACCCCCAATAAGGAACTCGCAGAGTTTTAATACTTTTAAAAAGAAACTCAGGAGATTTATTCTTGATCACCAAATGGCTGAAGCGTCCTTGAAAATAGACACTAGTGCAATATAATAAGAATGTGTTTCTTTTATTTTATTATATATTTATTATGTTCACCTATTCACAATATTTATTAGTACAGTTTAATGTTGCATGATATTATACATAATATTATTATATTACACCAATTTTATATTTTTTATTTTATATTTTTTATTTATTTATTTTTTAACATTATTTATTTATTTTTACCTACTACGTAATAATTTTTTGAAGTTACGTTATTCAATGAAATTCTTGTTTTTAGTTTTAATTTTATTATTATTATTTTAAATTAGTTGTTGGTTTATTGATTTAGATGTCGTTTTTCCCCTTTTTACTGTTTTAACTATACTTTTTATTTACACTGGTTTTAAATTTCTAATTATAAAATGCTATGATTAATATTGAAGATATAATATGTTTAGGTACATTCCTGATATTTGTGTCTTTACTCTTTTCATCTTAAAAATAAACTTTTGTGACTTGCTGCTTTCTATATTGTTGTGTCATAAGTTATATAAACTTGCATCTGTGAACCCGGATTGATGTCCGTGACGTCACCTGTCGGCCCAGCGGAAGATCAGCGCTGATTGCTTACAGTCAGCATATGCTGAGCTGCGTCGGCTTGTGCTCGAAAACATTTTATGATGTATGTATTATTTATTGTAACTAAACTATGTATGTTTTCCTGCACAAATAAACATTTTCTTTCTTTCTTTCTTTCTTTCTTCAATAAATTAGGTGCCTCGTTAGTCGTTACTGATTAGTCATTACTCATTACATAATAAATTATAATAGAAAATCTTTAGATAGACAAATCAGGGTTATTCTTTTGTGAAATATTCATAATTCAGCTTTCGTGTTTCAAAACGTTGGGAAATGTATCATAAAAAAAAATTTGCAAAGAAAGAGAAGAAGTTACATCCAAACTCCAAAGGTACGTCAATAACGTCATTTTGATTTTGACAGCAAACCAAGAGCGTTGTTTTAGAAAAGTTGGCGATTCACAAAGGAGCCATAATTCAAAAAGAAGAAGAAGTAGAAAGAACTATTTTCCAGCAAAAAAGTGCGAATTACTTGTTTTTATGCGTTGTAAATTGTAATAGTAATTGAAATAATAGGTTACTTTTATCGAAATAAGATTCACATCATTTTTCAACTATTCGCCAAACAGAAATGCCTTTACCACCAGCATTAGCCGCTCGATTAGCCAAACGAGGTCTTCTCAAGCCTAACAGCAATAACTCGGAAACTCCACCGGTAAACGAAGAAATTATTGCAGAAGATTACGACAACAAACCGGAAGAAAATAACACGAAGGAAAATTTTTGGGAAGGAATAGAAGGTGTTAATGTAGATCCCATAAAGGGTCATAAAGGTTGCCCAAACAAAAGCAATATTTACCATGAATGCTCCAAGTACTGTGTGAAAACGTGGAAACAAGGAAGAATCGTTCCTAGTGACAGATGCCTCGAACTTAAGGCAAAAGTTTTAGAATTGTGGCCACTACCACCCGGATGGGAGGAAGTATATGACGAGGGTACCGGTCACTTTTACTTTTGGAATTTACATAATAATTTGGTGTCATGGTTACCGCCTTCACATCCCAAAGCCGTTCCTTCCGAGAGTGCTGCCCATTTGAGGGAGGAGAGACTGTTAAAGGAAGGAGATGAAAGTGACGAAAGTAGTGAGGCTTCAGATCAAGAAGTACCTCAACAGCATCACAAAGAAAAACGGAGAGACCGCAAGGAAAAGGAAAGAGAGAATACACATCACAGAGACAAAAGGAAGCAAAGGGTAAAAGATAATGATTTAGATCCAATGGATCCAGCTTCTTACTCCGATATTCCTAGAGGGAAATGGACTGCTGGCTTAGACGTCCATGCTAAAACAGGTGTTGATAGTACAGTGTCTGGTCCATTGTATAGTATGAGGCCATATCCTGCTCCAGGTGCTGTTCTAGCTGCTAACACCAAGAAAACAAGCCCCCCGCCTTCTCCATGAAATATTTTAGCCGCATTAACCGATTCCTTGCCACCTTTGTTTTTCAAACCTATTCGCCATATTAAATTGACACGAGAGTCGCATCATTGGCCCTCCTAAACGATGAGTTGATGACGCACCTACTTATGATTTGTAAACATTTGGATCGAAAATCAATAAATTTCGTTTTTTATATCAAATCTACTGATTGGTGACATAAAGATACAAGGTGATTATTTTATACATTTTTGGCTTAGATTGGTAGTTTTGATTCCCGATTATTGATAAGAAAATAGATGTCACGGTTTCTAAGAAGCTTCGGCTAAGGAGCTTCGTATGTATTACAGTTTCAGACTCTTCCATACTGACTGTCCTAAATGGGCCTCCTGGTATATTTTTTCCAGAAATTAGAAAATAAAAATATATTCCATTACATTGGCATCCCAGGTCTAGCCCCTGTTTCGTGATAGGCTATTAAGTAGGGAGCTGACCACCCCTGCACGGAGGTCTAAAGATAGTACAAGAGAAGTGTTCTCCATTTTATTTTAAAAAATCGACAATAATATAATAGACCTTTTTTGGGCAGGAAAAAATTCTAGAACCCCATTTACTAGTTCTTGAACTTGATGAGCTAAAATATATTTTGCATGTAGTAAATATTTTAGTAAATTGGTTACATTATAATTGTCACAAATTATTTATGCATTTTGAATTAAAATAAATATGCACTACTAGCTGTTGCCCGCGACTTCGTCCGCGTGGACTTCAGTTTATAGCGCGCGATGTCAACAAAATTGGTGTCAAAAGCTTTTATAAAAAAAAAACCCTGGTACCCCTTAAATCAAAACAGCTGTGCAGTGTGTAATAATATTTAATTATACATAATATTTCATTTTTTTTTAAATTAAACTTTATATTTTATGCCAAATTTTGATGCTTATTTAGGCCCATAATTACACAACTTTACCCATAAACTATTTATATCATTGATAAGTTTAACTTTTAAGGTTACGTCACTGCATAGATAAAGTACTGAGTTATTTAATAACGTAAAAAAGTAATAACAATCGAAAAAAATCGAAACTCTAATGTAAGATGATACCACCTCTTATAGAAAGAAGTCTGGGCAAGCATCACCGCGATGTAGGAGACGCAGGGTGCCATCTGTTATGAGTTTTGGAACTAACTTAATTTGAACAAATTTACGCATTTTCACCCCCTTACAACCCTTTTTTCCAGCAAAAAAGTAAGCCTATGTCCTTTCTCAGGCTTTAGACTATCTGTATACAAAATTTCATTACAAACGGTTCGGTAGTTTTGGCGTGAAAGCGAGACAGACAGACAGAGATACTTTCGCATTTATAATATTAGTATAGATAAAGGAGCTCGGTAGATAGCATTTTATTTATTTTAGTGTGCGAATAATTATGGATGAATAAACAATTATACCATATTATGGAATAATTTTCATATGACGCGTTTGTCGTGTCATTGGCCTCCCTAAAGGTTTCTTTATGACGCACTAGGTGCGTCACAGGCAAGGAATCGGTTGAGCAATAAAATAAGGATTAATGAAATGGGTTTTATTGATTTATATTGAAATAAAACACTTTTTAAACATAGGTACCTAAAGTTTTTATTTGTGTAAAAATATGTCCCTACTTATCAAAATACCCTTATTAATAATAAGTTAGTATAAGTATATATTGTATACTTAATATAAAATGCACATATTATAATATTATGAAATGCCACTATTTGCTTTATATTTCATTGGGTCTGCTGCAACATCTTTCATTTGGTTTTTGTGATATAATGAAGTAAGTCTCCTGATGTGATTAAACCAACTGGTACTTCAACTTTCGTTATCGGGTCTGAAAAAAGTGAAATGATTTTTTTATACAGGCCATTTTATTTACTTTACAACTTAACTTTTTTAACAAAACAAGCACTAAGACGTGTCAAAACACAACAGTGTACATGGTTTGCACTTGTCTGAATATTAACCAAATATTAACATCATACTGACCTGCGTTTAAAACAACTACATAAGGTGAGATATCCAGCATGCGAGACACTTTTCCTATTGTTGGATTTTTACTCAGGTTGACTTTGTAGAATTTCTTCACTAAAAATTTGGACAGCAGCTCAGTAGTAGAACCTGATAAATTCGCGAGTCTTTTTCTTGCGTCATCAGCAGTGAATACTCCAGTTATTACTCTGCAAAAAGAAGATGTTATATAAGTAATTTATAATATAAGTACTAGTTGTTGCCCGCGACTTCGTCCGCGCGGACTTCAGTTTAACAAAATTTGCGTCAAAAGCTTTTTAAAACCCTGGTACCCCTTAAATCAAAATACCCAAAACAGCCGTGGCCCGTGTAGTGTGCACATAATATTTTTTTTTAAATTAAACTTTTTTATACCAAATTTTAAAGCTTATTTAGCTTTACACAACTTAGCTGCATTACACAACTTTAGCTTTACCCATAAACTATTTAGTATTTATTATTGGTATGCTGTTGTTTCTGATATCTATGTTGGTAGGTGAGTTATTTGATAACGTGTATAACAATCGAAAGAATCGAAAAACTTAGCACAAAATGGTACCACCTCTTATAGAAATACATATGAGCAAGCGATAGCGCAATCTAGGCGACTCTTGGCGCCATCTGTTATGAGTTTTGGAACTAACTTAATTTTTACAAATTTACGCATAAACACCCCTTTTTCCAGTAAAAAAGTAGCCTATGTCCTTTCTCAGGCTTTATACTATCTGTGTACAAAATTTCATTACAATAGGTTCAATAGTTTTGGTGCTGTTGTTTCTAATATCTAAGTTGGTAGGTGCGTTATTAATTAATAACGTGTATAACAATCGAAAGAATCGAAAAATTCAACCCAACATGGTAACACCTCTTATATAAATACATATGAGCAAGCGATAGCGCGATCAAGGCGACTCTTGGCGCCATCTGTTATGAGTTTTTGGAAGTAACTTAATTTGAACAAATTTACGCATTTTCACCCCCTTACAACCCCTTTTTCCAGTTAAAAAGTAGCCTATGTCCTTTCTCAGGCTTTAGACTAGATGTGTACAAAATTTCATTACAATCGGTTCAGTAGTTTTGGCGTGAAAGCGAGACAGACAGACAGACGGACAGAGATACTTTCGCATTTATAATATTATATTAGTATAGATTTTCATTTAATGAAAGTGTTAATATGCTCTGCTGTCTGGCCAGTCTATACACAAAATATAATAACTAGAAGAAAGTAATAATGAGATAGATAAAAGGGGGTCTATTGTGGCCATAGAACCTCAAAAGATTAAAGCTATATAATAAACAATATTAAAATTAGGGGTAACGATAGCTTTACTAATAAATGATATAAGTAAGGCAGAGGTTCCCAAACTTATTTTGTCTACTGCCCACTTTAAGAACAAATTATCTTTATTCTTATCTTTATTACAATTTCTATTGCCGCAAATTTTATAAAAATAAATACAAAATGCTAAATTACTTAGTCGTTTTCAAACCATATTTTTACCATTACCACCGACTTAATGCATTCCCGAATTTCTCCAATACCGGTATTCCGAGATTTTTGTTTAACAAAATATTATATTTTAAGAAGTCGCCTCCAAAACCATGGAGCCAAAAATTTAAACTAATCTGAGGGAATATATTAATTTAATTTAAAATTCATCCAGATGAAATGATTTTTTTCAAATCACCCCAAACCTCTACACAACGCCCCCATTTTTTTCTGGGGCCCACAACAGCCCTCTTTAAGCCTTCAACGCCCCCAAAGGGGCCTTATCGCCCACTTTGGGAAAGGCTGATGTAAGGGAATAGCAATTAGCAACTCACTGCTTGTCATCGACCGCGAGCACCGCGGTGGCCTTGGTACGGTAGAGGAGGGCGAGCGCCTCCACCGGGGAGCTGTTATTGGACACCGTCGTCACCGGCTGCGGCAGCTCCTCTGGGACGGGGAGATTCCACCACCTACAACATTTAACGATATCAGCTGCCTCACTCCCGACAGAATCAGAATCGAATCAGCTCGACCCCGAAGCTTTTGCTACTTCCGAGTTCCGATGTTACCGTTAGAATGCAGAATACGTTAACATGCAACGTCAGGCCTGTCCCACTCGCGAGAATAGGTATCGAACTGTAAGTACCAACCGCGGGTATCCAATCAGTAGGGACTCACAAGAGAGCGGTGACGCACGCGCAAGATTTTTCGTCGCGTATCTACTGTTTACTGATCATAGAGGAATTTTATTCATGATACTGATTTAACCGCTGTGACAAAATCGTTATAAATCTTACAAAAATGAACAATTAAGAAAGGCCAATGAAATATGTATTTGAATAAGGTATTTAAATATAAAAAGTAGATAAAAACTATACAAACATAGCAAATAAACCAATTTCATACAAAGAAACGCACAAACTACACAGAAATAAACACAAGTTACTATGTTTAAATTGTAAAAGTTTCCTGCACTATAATCGAATATATAAAACTACTATAAAATATAGGTTGGGTTACTAAAATTTTATATTACTATAAAAAGGTTTGCCATTCATACCAATAGTAATTCAAAAATAATATTTTGTTTTCTAAAAGGCGAAAACCTTGATTTCGTCAGAAAAGGTACGAGTTATGCGATAGACAGAGAGCGGACATGTAGGTGAATATACACTTGCGTGCAAAAAAATCGACCCACTCCTTATGATTCAAACGGTAATAACTCAAGAAATATAATTAGTATTAAATAAATGTTGGTATCGTTTTAAAGGTAGTACAATAAGGATTTAATTAATGCTATAGTTATTGTAACTGTAAATCGTTTACTAATTCTACAGCCTTAAAACAAAAACCGGTCAGTTTGGCATAACATTTCAGTAGGCGATTAATGACATCTTTCTTGTAAAAGACACTAACAAATTGATTTCAATAGCTCGTAGTGCCACCCATTACCCTAATTTAGGTTTCTATCCGGGTTTTCCTTGACCTTATCAAAGTTATGATGAACTCCTGAGCGATACTATGCCGATCTTCTTGTACAGCCATCCGGAGGTCCTAAAGGGTATCTGCGGCAAGAGTCCGGGCCCTGACCCTCCTTTTGAGTTCTCCCCATGGGTGCTCAATAGGATTAAGGTTAGGACTCCTTGCTGGCCAGTCCAAACCCGAAATTTCGACGTCGGAGAGAATATATTGACGAACTTTCGCAGCAACGTGCGGTCGAGCATTGTTCTACATCAATATGAAACCTTCATCAACAAAACCAGATCATGGCACCGCATGTTGTCCCAGTACGCCCTGAATGTAGCGATAGGTACTCAAAGTGCCAAGGCGCGGCCCGGTTACGAACTCAAGATTGGTTTATGCATCAAAAGAAATCTCGCCCCATACAGTCCCCGAACACCTACCAAATGGAAGCCATTCGTCAATGCACGCCTGCGCAAATCATTCTCCTTGTCTACTGTATGCTTTCTTGCGACCATCGTTACTATAAAGACTGACTTAGCTTTCATCAGAAAAGAGCACGACCCGCCGTTGCTCCAATGAAAAATCAACATGAGAACGTGCGAAACTAACCTGCGCTTGACTGTGTGCTGGGGCTAATTTTGGACCGTTAGCGAGTTTTTGTGAAGTCAAACAGCTGCCTGCAAGTCTTCGTCGTAGTCTACTCAATTACTGTAACTCATCGGACTTCTCTTGGCCGTCGTTGCACTTGAACTGAAATGAGATGTCTATTCCGCAAGGACGTTGACACCTTAAAACGGTCATCACGTTCAAATGTAGCCCAATGTCTTCCTGAACATGGTCGCATGGTAAAGTTTAGAGTCTCTAGAATACTTCGTAAACGAAAAGAATACTTTGTAAACGAAGTTCGACTTAAATTAAGACTTCTAGCTACAACTCGTTGCCTAAATTCAGCTCTTAGCAAAGCCCCTGCTTGAGAGGCTTTATTCGGAGTAATATCCATTCTGCCACAAAGAAATTACGTTTAAAATGAAGTTAAATGAACAATAAATCAATAAAAATCGAAACAAAACAAAAACAATAAGATTTGACCGATTTTTCATACAGAACAAAACCGTTCAATTAACGATTAAAAAACTGAGTGATGGGGGTGCTTAGTGATTTGTGTCGTTTGTAGTCAAGCATGTTGGTTTTAGAAAATGTTGAGTAAACGTACACATTCCCTATCATATTAACTCGCATTATTAATAAAAAGAAATGATAAATAACTATAACTTTTTAAGATATAGCGACTTGAACAGAAATGCGCGGGGTGGGTCGATTTCTTTGCACGCAAGTGTAATTGTAGGCACCAAGCACTGCGCGGTCGGAATTTGAAATTAATAGTATTGTAACATGAGTCGTTATTTCTTTAAACGGGTTTCGCTAGTGAGACTTCTGTTGGTACTACTAATATATATTCTGTGGCAACGTGCACGTTAACGTATTCTGCAGATTAGGTAATCTGCAGATTTCCTGATACTATCCGTTTCAATTTTGGTTTCAAGTGTGATTTTTTTTAATAAAAAAACCGGCCAAGTGCTTGTCGGGTCACGCGCAATATACGATTCGTTGTACCGCTAGTTTTTGATAATTTTTGTATGGTCAATGAATGTACATTTATATCGTGTTTTACACTACTAACAACATAATCTCAGTTCCGTTCAAAGGAATTTGAACGAAAAGTTCATTTATACTTCGCCGAATACATTTTTTTTAGTTATAACTTTTGAAGTCTTGCCGTGATAATTTTCCTTTTAAATTCAGCATATTTCCTATTCCCGTGAATTTTTTCACATTTCCAGAAGCAACCGTTTAGTTAGTAGAGGTCACTGGACTCTTAACGATTTTTTTCACTTACTTCATATTTCACAAATGGATCTCTAAATCGGAAAATGATCTTTGAACAATATTTTTAAAAACCCTATCCAACGACACCCCACATGATAGGGCGGACGCGAGAAAAAAAATCATCCTCGCTTCATGTGTACGAAAGGTACCATAAAAAATATTTTTAAGATTTTATGTAATACCATTTTGTCGGCATTATTAATATGAGCATTCATGCCAAATTACAGCTTTGTAGGTCCTTTAGTCTCTGAGCAAAACCGCGTACAGACAGACGGTCAGACGGACGGACAAACCGAATCTATAAGGGTTCCTTGTTGACTACGGAACCCTAAAAAAGCTTATATTTGCAGTTAACCAACTAGGTTAAGTGCAAATACAAGCTAGTTTGCATTCTCTTACTTCGTAAAAATCCTAAAAACTTTTACTTAAACATGTGAACCTAAGACTGTTGTTGTTTTGATTGTTTTTTTTTAGTTAATAATAAATAAATAAAATAAAATAAAAAGCCTTTTATTTCACGTTTGTCTACAGTTTACATGATTTAAAGTTCCAGAATAGATAATATTGAAATTGTTATACATTGATTAATAATATATTTATCAGAATAATTACAATTGACATTCATGCAAAATTGATTGGTAAGTATAAAAATTAATTAAATTAAAATATATTAACATAAGGATTTTGCTACAAGTACAATATTTTTTATTATATTGATTGTCAATTATTTTACAAGTTTTTCTACGTGAACCCCTCTTATTTGAGGGTGAAGGCCTCCTCGAGAGATGTCCAATAATCTCTATCTGTAGCTTTTGTCATCCATGAACTACCAGCGGTTTCTATGATCTCATCTGCCCACCTTGCTCTAGGTCTACCTCTTTTTCTGATGCCTTTGGGTCCTGTCCATGAAGTTAGTCGAATTGTCCATCTATCGTCGCTCATTCTCGCCACGTGGCCTGCCCAGCGCCACTTCAATTTCTTTGCATAAGATAGTGCATCTGTTAACCGTGATATCTCTCGTATTTTGGAGTGACGTATTCTTTGTACTCTTCTTATGTTCAGCATGCTGCGCTCCATGCTCCTCTGGCAAGTCGTTATTTTGTTCTTAACTCGATTTGTAAATTTCCATGTTTGACAGGCGTAAGTGAGCGATGGTAAGATACACTATCCATGACATTTTTCTTTACTTTCACTGGCATACTGCTTTTAAAAATTTCCTTGAGTCCCCAATACTTCTTCCAAGTGCCTTTTACTCGTCTATCTATTTCTAATTCATTGTGGTTTTGTGTCAAGGAAATTTGTTTCCCGAGATATATATATGAGTCGACATACTCTACAATTTTATTATCGATCTTAATTTCATTTTTGGCTGCATTAGTCATCACTTTGGTTTTATTAAAGTTGATATCTAGTCCTGACTGTCTACTTAGTGTCAGTAGTTCAGTTATCATATGTTCCAGCTCTTTGCTGTCTTCAGACAATAGGACTAGATCGTCTGCAAATCTTAGGTGGCTGATATATTTTCCGTTGATATTCAGTCCGGTTTTGCTCCAATTAGCTTTTCTTATTATGCATTCTAGTACAGCTATAAATATTCTCGGGGAGAGCGGGTCCCCCTGTCTCACACCTCTTTTGATAGGAAATGGAGGTCCTGTAGTTTCCAGTCTGACTCTACTAATATTGTTTTGATACAAGTATTTTAGTACCCTGATGTATTTAGTCTCTACATTTTGTGTTTCTAGGGCTTCCCATATTGATTGGTGCAGTACAGTATCGAACGCTTTTTGGTAGTCTATGAAGGCGGCATAGAGTGGTCTTTGAAATTCTTGGTACTTCTCGAAGATGATTTCTAATGAATAAATATGGTCCACTGTAGAGTAGCCTCGTCGAAATCCCGCTTGTTCAATAGGCTGGTGAGGGTCAAGAGATGTAGTTATCCTTTTTTCTATGATCGACGAGAACAGTTTGTATAGTGTTGGCAAAAGGCTAATGGGTCGATAGTTACTTATATCGCTGGGATCGCCTTTTTTGTAGAGCAATATTATGTGCGATTCTGACCATTGCTCAGGGGTTTTTTCGGTCTCTAGTATCTTATTGAAGAGGATCGTTAGGGGAGCGGCCAGCAAAGTACTAGCAGATTTTATAGCTGCATTTGAAATTTTGTCGGGCCCTGGACTTTTCTCTGGTTTAAGTTTTTTGATTTGATTTAAAATTTCGTTTTCTTCAATCGGATTTATTTCTGTGTCGTTGACCGTAACTTTAAGTTCAGATCGAGGATTGTTGTAAGGTTCTTGGGAATCATACAAAGCTCTGTAAAAGTTTGTTGCTATTTGTAATATGTCTTTTCTGTTATAAGATATTTTATCCGAGTTACTGAGACCCTCGATCCAAGTCCTGTGAGTTCTAAGTTCATTGAAAGCTCGTTTTAGGCTGCGCGTAGAGTTTAGGTGTCTCTCTATAATTATTTTCCGATGTTCTTTATAGTCATATTGAATATATTTACTTATGAGCTTGTAGAGGGCCTTTAGCTCGTTCTTCATCGACCTTGTTTTTGGTTTAGTTTTTTGTAGGATTCTTCTACGCTCCATTAGTGCTCGCGTGCGATCTGAAATAGCGCTACATTTGCTTAATTGAGTATTATCAGAAGGAAGAGAGCACTGTAGGCTGTTTTCAATGGCGGATATTATTTTATTGTAGTAGGTTTGGACTGAGTCGACTTCATGCTGGTTGACAAGCTGGTGTTGCCAGTTTTGTAGAGCCTCGAGGTACTTTGAGACTTCATCGATGTTTTGTAATGAGTTTGTCAGAGAACTTCGGTAGCTGTTTCTGTTTTTCTTGACAGGTTTAAATTGAAAAGTAGCTCTGACGCACCTGTGATCTGACGGAAACTGTATGTTTAGTACTTCAAAGTTATGAACGTTCTTTGGTAGGTTT
Source organism: Aricia agestis (assembly GCF_905147365.1). Taxonomy (NCBI): domain Eukaryota; kingdom Metazoa; phylum Arthropoda; class Insecta; order Lepidoptera; family Lycaenidae; genus Aricia; species Aricia agestis. The sequence goes on from NC_056409.1 coordinate 17,883,252, forward strand.
GTTAGGATGTAGTCGAGTTCGTTCTTGGTAATTCCATCGGGAGATCTCCACGTCCACCTTTGTTTACTTTTCTTTTTGAAGAACGTATTCATAATAGAGAGATTATTTTCATGAGCAAACTGTAGTAACCTATCTCCTTTGTCATTTCGTTGTCCGTAGCCAAAGTTGTTCACTGTAGGTCTTTCGCTAAATGACGGTTGGCCAATTTTGGCATTAAAGTCTCCCATGATTACAATGTTTTCGTCTGCTAATTTAATTGCTCTCCCAATGGTGTTGTAGAAGAACTCTACTTCTTCGTCAGGGGCTGCATCTGTTGGCGCATAAACTTGTATAAAGCTTATTTTAAAGTTGCCTATATTTAGTTTTAATAGTGCCACCCTTTCTGAGAGACCGACGAAACTTATTATGTAGTTTTTTAGCGATTTTTTTACTATAAACCCGACTCCATACCTTCCCGGAGTTTCTCCTATAAAGTAGAATATAATATTTTGTGTCTCTTGAATTGTATTACCCAGGCGTCTTACTTCTGAAAGACCAATTATATCGTATTTTATGTTTTCTAAAGCATCTAACAATTCTATAAATCTCGCATGTGTCGATAGAGTTCTTACATTGTATGCCGCTACATAATATAGATTTTCTTGTTTAATTAGGTTTTCTGCCTCTCGAGGGTTGTGGTCTAGCTCTCCTGCGGTGACCAGCCGTCTTGGGAGATTGTCGGTTTGAGGGGTTCGCGTTGATTGCTAATTCATTGTCGTGCCAGGCTCTGGAGTTAGTATTTGTGATGATAGAGTTCCATTATGATTGCGTTTTGGTTCTTTTATAAGGTAGTTGCTTAAACTGTTGTTTCTGTTGACTTTCGAAGGCTGTTTTTTATATGACGAAGTGCCTATATATTCTGGTGACTCTGATATATTTCGTCTTTTGTTTGTATATTTCCCTTGCTCGGACTGCGCCTGGGTGGTTTGAGTCCTGTGGTTATTTTTTGTTTCTAGGATAATAATTTTGTCGTACTTTAATATTGCTCTTTTTCCTGAGTCTCTTATCTTTTGGAGCTCTGCTTGTAGGTCTTTACGTTTGTTTAGAATTTCTGGCGGAAAATCTTCTTTTATGTAGTAGGGCGATGCTTGTAATTTGTTTTTGTTTTTTAATATTTTTATTTTTAATCCCATAGTAATCATTGTCACGACAATAGGTCTGATGTTTATGCCTTTTTTACCAATGCGTTTTACTGACTCCAAACTATTTTCATTGCATTTGATGTTTAATATGTTGTTAATGATGTCCAGTACTAGGTTTTCCAGTTCCCGGTAGGATTTTTCATTTTCCTCCACCCCATATAATACTATATTTTTCCTTCTGTTCAGTCTCTCCATTTTTTCTATCTTGCTTTTTTGAATATTCAATTGTTCCTCTAGTTGGTTGTTTTTTAACTCCAAGCTGCTAAACTTTTCATTAATGTTGTCAATAATGGTACTTTTCAGTTCTTCTTTCATCTCCAACATATCCGCTTTTTGTTGTCGCATTTCTTCTTGCATGGACCTCAATAAAAATTTAATTTCCTCCATTTTTTTGTGAGTTTGATAAGGAAATATAATATTATGGTGCTATTAGTGCCCTCTTGTGGTAGGTGGGTGAAACGTTTCTTGACCAGAGTTGTCAAAGTGCCCTCTTGAGGTGAATGGCCGAAACACTTCCTGACCACAGTTATCTATGTCACGCACTAGTTCGGCTGATTAACAATAGATGGCGCTTTCTTGTGTTTTACACTCTTGATGATTTTGCAAGTTCGTAACTTTGCATTTTTGAGGTTATAAATTTCACCGACGCAGTTCTTTCTCCACACACTATAAAAAATCCGGTATATTTCGAATAATTACAGTCACTTCACCGAGTTTATTTGATTTTTGCACTTAAACACTGTGAAAAAGTTGCAATTTGTCCGTTGTTAAGTCAATCACAATTTTGTAAGTTTTTTAGTGTTTTACACTTTCACTGAGAAAAACTTTACTTTGTCCATACAGTACTTTTCACTGTCCTTTGATTTAATGCAGATTTGGAGAAGTTTAAACACTTTTGACTATTATTTTGATTTTTTTAACGCGGAGCCGATGTGAACCGTGGCACAGTGGCGCCCTCTCTCTCTCTCTCTTTTTAGTTAATACGATCTGTTATATTTTATTAGTGGAGTAACATTTTACTTAAAATTTAATAATTTATTCCTTTATGTCTAAAAAACTATATTAAAAAATTCTCTACCACTAATTAATATTATGTTTTATTCAAACAAGAACCTGTTTTATGTAATTTAATGAGAATAGAATAAACTTTTTGCACTTTAACTGACTCACCCAATATCCATAAGATATCTAAAGCGCTTATTCCACTTGTCCTATTTAGAAGTCCTAGCTAGGATCCTACATAGGAGACTAATTAGTTCGCTTCTTATTCCACTTGTCCTAATTTAGTGACTAAATCAGTTGTCATTTTGGTCAGACGTCTTCTTAATGGCCCAGTTCTATCAAGGCAACAAAAAATTGGTCTTCTCATAGGCTTAACTGTTGGCTCAATGAAAATAAAAATAAATAAAAGGCGAAAAAGATGGTTGAAAGAATTTTTGCTCCACGTAAAATTATGAATTATGAACTTTCTAAACTACTTGGAACCAGCAGACTTAAGAAATTACCTACGAATGGATTCCAGATCTTATAACATAATATAAATTGACTTTAATACAGATTTAGCAGTTCCCGCTACAGATAAAAGGTTGAAACCATCTGGCAATACTGATTTAGTCATTCAGGAGCCACATTTTTTTCCGATTTAGGATCCTAGCTAGGATCCTAGCTTTCTAAATGTTATTCCACTTAATTAAATTTTTTAGGATCCTAGCTAGGACTTCCTAAATAGGACAAGTGGAATAAGCGCTTAAGACATATACCATCGCGGAGTTTTCTTAAGCTATTATTATTTTGCACTTTTTTTGGTAAAAGGTGGCCCCTTGCGAGTTTCTTACGCCGGTTCTTCTCGCCGGGGTTAGTTCCCGAACCGGTGGTAGGCACCATGTAGACTTTCTGAGAACATTTGGTTCAAATTTATTCAGAAATAAAACAATTTTTATTTTATTGATTTATTCTGTAGACCTTTTCATAGTGTACAATACTTGGTACATTATTTTGATAAATCTCGTAGGGTTCAGCCTGTGTTTGCAACGTAAGCGGAAAAATAATAATTATTTACGACATAACATTAGAAATCCCAAAATTAACAGTATTTCTCCATTTAATGAATGTTATTATACTTATAAACCTTCCTCTTGAATCACTCTATCTATTAAAGAAAACCTCATCAAAATCCGTTGCGTAGTTTTAAAGATTAAAGGAAACAAAGGGACATGAGGGGAAAAAAGCGACTTTGTTTTTTAACCGACTTCCAAAAAACGAGGAGGTTATATATTCGGTTTTTATTAGCAAATGGCGGAAAAAAATTTTTTTTTAGTTAATTGATATCAAAGTCCTTCATTGATATCAAATCAATTACGTGATAATAAATGAAACAACTTTTTTTTGACAATATTACGTGGATTTCTAGTTTTTTGTTCAAGTTAAAAAATGATTATAAAAAAAAGTATTAAATTTTTATAAACTTTTATGGCGTGATCTTGTTTTAAGTATGTTTATATCAAGGGCTCCACGAAGTGAAAAATTTTACGAAAATTATTTAAACGTTTTCTTTAAAGTACAATGAGGACGGAAGCTCGAAAACTTCGTTAGTTAACATTTGTCTAATTTGTTGAAAAATTAACTTTAAGTTAAATTCCCAACGGAAGCAAATTCTTTGAAGTGTTCGGAATATACCATAAGTTTTTGAAAATTTTAAATTAATATTTAATACCTTTAAAAAAATAATCAGTGTGACGTGCTCGGTTTTGAAGCCACGCGCGCTACCTAAAAATGCCGCACGGAGGCTTACTTTCAGCGTTAAATTAAAATTATAAATAGTAGAGATAGAATTCCGGGAGTTGGGAAATTATGGAAATTTCCTCTTCTTTAAGAATCTTTTTTTTAAATTTCTTAAATGTTAATAGTTTCGGAGTTTTTAACAAAAAACATAATGCCTTTTTTTGCAAACTAATTTGCTTATAACTTTTGCATTTTTTCGATATATTTTTCTAGACGTCTTCCCGAATCTAATGAGCTATCGCACGTATTTTTATGACCCTTATCTCTATATTTCGCCATTCTCAACTTATCGCTTAGACTACAGTCCACGTGTGCGAAGAAATTAACACGAAAATATTGTTGGCTAGAACTCATATATTATTTATTTTACGATAACTTATCGGACAAGTAACGAGTAGTTAACGCAAGCAACTCAAGTAGATATTGCAAATCGATTATATTATACTCGTAACATGAAAATTACGTCAATAGATTTTGAAATATGAATAGGTAGGTAGGTGCTTATTTTTTTTTCATCTTCATGTGCTATCAGAAATTATTAAAAAAACATTGCCTTTAGTAATTAAAGAGATTAAAAGAACTATTAAGTGTCCGTACATTTATATTGTATATGTTGTAGATTAGATTGTATTATTTGTATGTACACACCCGTTTACCCCATTACGAAAAAAAGACATTCAAAATGCATTAACGTGAAGGTCCCTCACACGATTATATTCAGAATTTCGGGCCTACGTAACAAAATAAATTATAAAATATATTTATGAATCTTAGAGTGCTCGTAATTATTTATGGCTTAAGTAATTTAATATGCATAGCATAGCAGAAGCACGTCATTTTGTATTTAAATACCAACATAGCACTAAAATTTACTACAGGTGTATAGTTGGAGGAAATTATTACCGTACGTTTTATTTCTCTTTCTCGGTCATCTTTGAAGGAGAAGTGGTAAAACAGACTCATTTGGACGGCTGTAATGCTAATTGCCAACCTAATTTAAAAATTAGCGTGACATAGGAAAGTTTTTAGTATTATTCAGTTCAGACTGATAGGACAGAAAGATAATAAGTATGTAGAGTGTAGACCTCCTCCCAATTCAACAACAGCTAGTCATAGTCAGGCTGTTTATACACACACCGCAGCGGCAGCGGCGTGTGTGTAAACAGCCTCAACAATAGGCGGGTCCACATCAAGCGAGCCGCCTCGGGCGAGGCCCGCCGCGCGCGGCAAGCGAGCAGCCGCGGGCGAGGCATTCTCGCCGAGGGCGAGGCGGACGGGCGTGTACAGCAAGGTTGCCTCGCTCGAACAGCCCGAGCCATTGCTCACAAAGACACGATGGCACCGCACGTATGCACAGCCATGGCAGCTTATGCTTTTATTCTGCTATACACAACCATACACAACTATAAAAATAGGAGAATCTCGTCTGTATGATCCTTACAAAGACTCCATTTTTTTAGATCCTTAACAGGAATATTCATTTTGCGGCTGATTTTTCTCCAAGAATCTTCTCTCATCCCTCTGTTAGAGTAATTGGGATCCCTGGCATCCCAAAGCCATACATTTGCGGCGTATAAACTTATTAGTTGTCGACTCTGATCCTTCATTTTTGACCGCGGCACAAAATAAAACATGTGACGTCCACACTGCGCGAGGCAAACGACCGAGGCACCTTTGAGCATTTCAAAAAACCGACACCGCTCGGCTCGGCCGCGCGCGCGCTCACCCGAGCGTGAACATGCGCCCGCCTCGGGCGAACAACGTCCACACCAAGGCGTACGGCGCATGCCGCGCGAGGCGGGCCTCGGCCGCGACGCGACGGCTCGCTTGGTGTGGACCCGCCTAATGCCGCGTGATTGGTGTTGTGGCAGACCAACAAATCCTGAATCGCGCTAACGAAGTTTCTGAGATCGGCAACACTATAGAAGTATAGAACGTCTGAAATGACGTCTTGCTTCGGCCTGACCGAGTATAAAGGGCCCCACACATTAACAGTTCGCCGACAGGCCACCGCCTGGCAGAAAAAAGGAGCCTAGGAAAAGAGCACAGACTCGACATAGTTCCCGTGACGATTTTTTAGATTTTGTATCGACGGTCTGACCCTTTACACCCCGCTCGGTCGGACGAACATCCTTGCAAGCCCCCACTGTGTAAAGTGGTGACTACTAACAAGGTCTGATCGTTTCCCCTTGGGCATCGCGTTAACGATTCAACCATATCGCGAATAGACTATAGAAAGATATTTACCAAACCATAGAGGAATATTTACCATCACACCATAAACTATAATATATTATATGTGTGGATATTTACCACAAGTTCTTCTTGTCATCGACGACCTTGAGGTCCCTGGCCTCCATCCACTGGTCGGAGATGAACTTGGTGAGGTAGTTACGGATGTTGTCGGGCAGGATGACCACACACTTCTGTCCGGGCTTCAGCCCGCGTGCCGCCTGCAGCGCGCCCCACATCACCGCGCCGCTGCTGCCACCTGCATTGGGATTTTTTTAAACGGTAATGAGTGAAAGCGTCAAAATTCCTGCAATAGCTTAGCTAGCAGTTGGCACTGCCTTAAAATTATTATAAAGGTTGAGTAGAAAAAAGTGTAATATACAATTTTATGTTTATAATACGCTTTTTAACCGACTTCCAAAAACGAGGAGGTTATACGTTCGGCTGTGGATATGTTTTTTTTTTTATGTATGTTCAACGATTACTCCGCCGTTTGTGAACCGATTTTGAAAATTTTTGTTTTGTTATATTAGGTTTCACTCCAATTTGGTCCCATTTTCACAAAAGTGGTGATCTGATGATGGGATCCATGAGTAATCCAGGGAACTCCTCAAAATTCAAATGGAAACATATGGTTTTTTTTATTTCTTAAGAAGTATTTCAGGTATATGTTACCAAAAAGTAAGATTTCGCACCAGGATACATAATGGTTCGAAGGTGGTGAACAGAACTCCTTACTCCTTGTGATGTATGTAGATACATATTTGGGGGTTTTGGCGTTGTCTTTAGAACTGAAAGCATATACTACTTTGCAAATTTAATTAATCATCATCATCATCACCACTATTGCACCATACATCCATGAGTAATCGAGGGAACTCGTCAAAATTTATATGGAAACATATACTGATTTCGATTATATGAGAAGTATCCTAAGCATATGCTACCAAAAAGCAAGATTTTGCTATTAGATAATATACCATAGTTCCGAAGGTGCTAAGAGAACTCCGGATTCCTTATAAATACAAGTTTGCGGCTTTCGGAGTTGGTTTAAGAACTGAAAGCATATGCTACTATGCAAGTTACATTCATCATCATCATCATCATCACTACCACCAGTCACCAGACCAAGAATTATCTAATTATAACCCTATTGTTGGTACTTTTAATCGTCTTTAAGATCGAAACCCGAATTTGTCGAACGATTTAAAAAATTATAATGTTAAATCAATGTAAATGATTCCACCTTAGTGTTTAGGTTACCAAGTTAGCAATTTGATCATGAGATCTTTGAGGTATGCTAATCTCCTTAAAAATACGGACGATTATATTTGAGCATAATATTATATTATGTTGAGCCGATGAGTTTTCATTAGTGTAATGATAGAAAGAAAGTCACTGAACAGAACTTTAGAGCCTTTAAAGACAGGCGTATGAACATTAATTTTATCATTGCTTGATTAACGTCAAGCATATTATACAGTGGTATATGCTTGGAGTTGCTTAAGCAATAATTCTCAAGTGGTAGTGATCTCAGACAATGACTTCTCACATCATGAAAGTGTATCCTGAATCCAAAGTCATTAAGCATAACACATTAGTCTGTACAGGAAACCTTATAAATGACTAAAAAGAGTGAAAATATTATTTTTAACAAAAAATTAAAACCGACTTCCAGGGTAAAAACAATAATAATTTATAATGAACAAAAAAGTATTAAATAATTTAATAATTCTTACTCTTTGAAGTGCCTTAGGCATAATTCTCCTAAACCTCAACTATTTCTGTACACAATATCTTCATTATTTGAAGTCGGTACCAGTTTTAAATATAAAAAATATTTTGTCATAGAACTCAGTATTATTAGCTGGTACCGTCTTCAAAATAATGAAGATTGTGTACATAAATAGTTGAGGTTTAGGAGAATTATGCCTAAGGCACTTCAAAGAGTAAGAATTATTAAATTATTTAATACTTTTTTGTTCATTATAAATTATTATTGTTTTTACCCTGGAAGTCGGTTTTAATTTTTTGTTAAAAATAATAATTTGAGTCGAGGTTAGCTGTGTTCACTGTTTAGCTTAGGAAAGCAGAAGCATAATAGGCATAATAAAGTTGGGTAGCAAAGGGAATGTCCAAGAGCACTAAGAAACAATTTAGGTACTTTTTCGTCACTTCTTATTTGTTGACATAATTTATATTTTGAATATTATTTGCCCACTTCAGTCTAGATAAACATAATCTAGTATAATCTAGTAGTTTCAGAGACAATTCGTGTCGCGTTTCACGATTTCCGTTTAGCGGTCGTAACTATAAGCTGCAAATTGCAGATTTGCGTAGTCTATTTTTAATATTTGGATATACCATTTGCATTACAATGATCAAGTACCCGGCTTGAGTTACTAACGTCACAGCAAACATTCAGTTATTAATAGATCACGAATATTGTGTATTGTGTACCTAACCAATGTGCATCACCTATGACTTCTAGATTAGGTACAAGATAGGGATAACACAGTTCAAAATCACATGACGTGTTAAATTTTCATTCAAAGAGTAATCAATCTGATTTAATAATATTTATAGAATAACTTATAAAACCTACGTATTACGATAAGTTATCATTATGAGGCCAAACAGTGTGTAATCAATGTTTTTTGTTGATAAAGGAAATGAACCCGTGTTATTGCCGCTAATGATTAATTATCTTATACTAACCATTATTAACTAAATTATCTGTGTCAAAATACATAATGTTACATAAGTATAATAATACATACTGGGAACCGAGTGAGTACTCAGCAGTCAATCAATGCACTATTACATTAAGATGCAAAAATATGTAAACAAACACGAATGGTGTGTGGTGACTACTATCTGCTGAGATAATTAATAGTAGTAGGGAAGGGGTAGGTACTAATTTTGTAGTCACTCGAGCGTAATGGAGACCTAGTAGGTTTTTTACATTAGGTAAAACTGATTAAAAAATAATAAGAGCGTTTTTAGGGTTCCGTAGCCAAATGGCAAAAACGGAACCCTTATAGATTCTTCATGTCTGTCTGTCTGTCTGTCCGTCCGTATGTCACAGCCACTTTTCTCCGAAACTATAGGAGCTATACTATTGAAACTTGGTAAGTAGATGACGTAGTCTGTGAACTGCATTAAGATTTTGATACAAAAATGGAAAAATTATTAAAAATTTTAGGAGTCCCCATAGGTACAACTGAAACAAAAACTATTTTTTTTTATCTAAGCTATGCGTGTGGGGTATCTATGGATAGGCCTTAAAAACAATATTGAGGTTTCTAATATAATTTTTTTCTAACCTGAATAGTTTGCGAGAGAGACTCTTCCAAAGTGGTAAAATGTGTGGCACCCCCCCCCCCCCTCTAATTTCTAAATGATAAGTCTAAAAAAATATATGATGTACATTACTATAAAAACTACCAACGAAAATTGGTTTGAACGAGATCTAGCTAGTAGTTTTTTATACGTCATAAATGGTAAACCTTAAATTAACTTTCATTAAATCAACTGAAACATAAAAATAAATCAAAAACCTTTTAATTTCATAAAAAATAAACCTTATTGTTGCTGCGGAACCCTTCATGGGTGAGTCCAACTCGCACTTAGCAGGTTTTTATTTATTTTAGCGGTGGGTTCAGAAACTGCAGCCATTTTAAAGTTTGGGAAAAGAAAAGATATCTTGAAAATTGCTTATTTAGGTTAATTATAAACATATTTTAGACAAAAAGGACTAAATCATTTAGTTTAGTGCAAAATAAAATATCTGCGAAACTTAGTTAGGAAAATATGAAGCTTTATTTTTTTACATTTTAAAATGTCCCTACAGGCTTACCTAACCTTTGAATCGTCAGTGCTTTATATGGAAGCTTCTTTGGGGTATACTAAACATCCCCTATCTTAATCTGACAGTTTCGTTCGCTCGAGCTAGTCCCGAAATCCCCTCTTCCCTTCCCCAACTATAGTTGTTTATACTAATCGCAGCTGTCCGACTCTACAATGCTTGAAGTTAATCCTATTTAATATTCATTAGATCATACTTAACAAGTCTATTTCAAATTGCATCTATTAATTAATGTATGATGTAAGATTATTATTGACAAACATCTCTGTTTTATTGAATAACTAGCTGTTGCCCGCGACTTCGTCCGCGTGGACCTCAGTTTATAGTGCGCGATGTTCAAACAACAAAATTGGTGTCAAAAGCTTTTATAAAAAAACCCTGGTACCCCTTAAATCAAAACACCCAAAAACAGCTGTGCAGTGTGCACATAACTTATTTCATTTTTTTAAATTAAACTTTATTTATGCCAAATTTTAAAGTATATTTAGCCCCCCAATTACACAACTTTACCCATAAACTATTTATCATTGATAGGTTTAAGGTTACGTCACTCATCACTGCATAGATAAAGTACAAAGTTATTTAATAAAGTAAAAAAGAAATGACAATCGAAAAAACCGAAATTTGAATGTAAGATACCACCTCTTATAGAAAGACTTTTGAGCAAGCGTCAGCGCGATGTAGGAGACGGCACGGCGTCATCTATTATGTATTTTTGGAAGTAACTTAATTTGAACAAATTTACGGATTTTTACCCCCTTTACAACCCTTTTTTCCAGTTAAAAAGTAGCCTATGTCCTTTCTCAGGCTTTAGACTATCTGTGTACAAAATTTCATTACAATCGGTTCGGTAGTTTTGGCGTGAAAGCGAGACAGACAGACAGACAGAGATACTTTCGCATTTATAATATTAGTATAGATTATTGTGACTAGAGATCGCCCAATGGTCGAAATTCGACCTTACTTGCAACGACATTAGGACTACTACCTATATTTTGTAAAAAATATTGACTTCATCATAGTTTTTTCAATTCTTGTCTCTGGGACTCAGCTGATCTCAGACTGGCCGTTTAAGCGTTGTCTAATTCTAATGGTATCTAAAATTAAATAAAAAAAAAACCATAATCCATTTTCAATTTGTCAACTTGTTGTCAACAGACCTCAACCATAAATTAAAGAGTATACTCACAAATCTATCATTTTTCCTAGTAGTAGTGTCGTAGTGTGTGTAACGTTTTATTTGTTAAAAATATATATGATAAAAGCATAATTTTAAAATAATATTAGCTCGATGCACTCCTTCACCATATAAACTATAACTGTGCGAAATTTCACGCATCTACGTTTTCCCATTTTTCGTAAAAAGGGTTAAGTACAAAGTTTTTCTGTCACGTATTAATATATAGATATCGAGCTCGTGTCTAAGGCCGGTATAAATAGTCAGTACTCAAGATGCAACTTGGTCTCAAGACGCGATTCGACTCTATGATTGGTCCAAATTTTGACAGCCAACCAATCACAGAGCCTGAACTGAACTGTGTCTTGAGACCGACATGTATCTTGAGTACTGACTATTTATACCGGCCCTAGACAGTCAGTCAGGGCACAAATAAAATAATAATGTAACTGCACAATTTGCTACATTCACTTTTACAGTCCTCTTAGGGGCTTAAAAGTAAAATCTACTGAAACATATTCAACTAATTTTCCTGTATTTCATATTTTTATAACAATAAATCTTACCAAAAATATTTTTAAATTGTTATTCAAGGTTGTTATGAATTTATACCTATTTTAATATTTTACATAATATTAACCACGAAATACATTATGTACATACATTCATTTCATACATAAAATATAAGCAAATCAAGCTTAAGTTTTCTAATATTATTTACTTGACTTCCGGGATTGTAAATTACTTTAATACATGGTTAAAATTAACCTACACTTATTCTGGGACTCGTTTTATAAATGATCTGTGACTACAAAATGCAGTAAACTGGATAAGTATAATAATATGTATGGCTGCATGACGACACAGACCTAATAACTTCCCAAGAAATAAAAAAAAACTGAAATTTGTTCGATATTCAAAAACTCTTTCTAGCTCCGTTGACGCTCACTACTCAGGTCATTCTTACTAACCAGCCTTATTTAGATATTGAACAATGAACATACCGCATAGGAGGCCTTCTTGTTGTATGAGTCGTCTGGCCATGTTGAGGGAGTTGAAGTCGTCGGTCTTCACCCATCTGTCCACGACCTTCCGGTCGATCGTCTTCGGGAAAAAGTCGTAGCCGATACCCTCCACCTATGTAATGAACAACGATTAATGGGTCATAAGTCATACCTTACTCTTAAGTCGAAAACGAGACTAGTCGTGGCACGGAATTTCATCTTGTGTCGGTCTGTATGGGTAAAAAAATCTTTTTTAGCTTTATACGACGTTTTGCCAAATATTAAGGCCACAACGATGTGTAGCAGACAAGGACACAACACCGTACTAATATCAGCTATCTGACGGTTTTAGCACTACTACCGCCACTACTACCGAGATTTCTTCGGCGCCCAGAGTGCTGATAGTGCTAAAAAATTGGCACCCATTTTGTTTGCCTCCAGCGCCCCTTTTTGTCCGGCTTCCTGGGCGGTCGCCCAGCGTCAACCCCCTCTAACGCCACTACTGGCTTTAATGTCTGTATACAGAGAGTAGATCTTTCTAAATAAGTGGAAACATTTTTCAAAAAAAATATCCTTTCTGTATTCGAATCGATGTTTCAAATCGTTGTAGTAACTCGTAAGTGCGAGGTCTTGGCTACAGTTAATCTACTCGATAAAGATTACGAACATTTCGTCACAGAGTTCACAAATATCGTTATTGTTGAAATCAGGTCGAGACAACATATATGTTTATGTAATCTATCTTAACTGCAAATACTTGACCATGATTTTTTAAACTACACTATTACAATAGGCTTGATGACTAATTTTTTTTCTTATTGGTAATTGAAAGACCCTTAAAAAATAGAAACATCGCTGAAAGAATGACTCTGATAGCTTAAAAATTCACCAAGATATGACAATTCAAACATCTCATAAAATAGACCTGCCCGAAACGTTCCATACAAAGTGCTACGAAAGACTGACGTCACTCTTTCGTAGTTTGTACGCATCGGAAGAGAACTTTGTTCGATAGGTATATTAAATATTGCGTTTATGAAAGTGGTTTCATAACAAAAGTGGCTTTTAATTGCATAAGTTATCGAATGGTATACAAATATTAAGAAATTTAATTGAAAAAAAAATCGACTTGATTATCCAACTTTGAAGGCGCATAGCAAAAAAAAATGAAAATGCTATCGAGCTGAAATTTTGGGAACACTTATTTTTCACCGTGATTTCTTTATTTTATTAACAAAATTCGCTAATCTTTGACCTTGTCATCATCCCTATTCACCTATACAACCAACTTCTGAAGAGCCAATTCGTTTTTCCGTATTTTTACCAATATCGACTATACAGTGTAAATTTATTTATATTAGTGTAAATTTAAGTAAAGGGTATAATGGGTTTGACATATCTTCGGATAAAAATCCCTAATTAAATATACTTAGATTTAAAAAAAAATTCAACTATCCATAATGCGGAAGTGTGTCGGTCATGTGCGTGTTTTAACCGCTGAATCTATTAAGATTTTTAGTATGAAGATACAAATCTGAAAAATTTTACGTTTCCCGCGTTTTGGATGAAGTTGCGAACAACAACATTCATTTTAGGTATCTCTTCATTTGGATGTGTTCAGATTCATTTCCATACATCCTTTTATACAGCATGTAACAAAACTAAGTGATAATACTTTAGGGTGTGTACGTGTTCCATGTAGAGAGTTCACTGTGAAAGTATTATCACATAGTTTTGTTACACCCTGTATTTATAAAAACAATCTACCAGAAAATTCAAACCATACATCACCTCATACATTGTGATGTCGGTTTTGTTAATCTCATCAGGTTCTGCCAGTATCGAGCCGTAGGGATCGACTCCCACCACCACACAGTTGGGGTTCCTCTCCTTGATCTTGTGCGCGGTGCCGGAGATGGTGCCGCCGGTGCCGGCACCGATCACCACCATATCGATGTCGTCGTCAAGAGACCACAGAATCTCCTCCGCGGTACCATCGTAGTGGGCGATAGGGTTGTTCGGATTGTTGTACTGAAGGCAGAGCACAATTTACCATTAAGTACACTTCATTTCTTATCGTGCTATATTACTAGCGGGCCCGACGGACGTTGTCCCTTCATATCCATTAAGTTTAAATAGTCGAAAGTTACTTCAATTGAATCAATTACATACATTCTATTTATTTATTTACGAGGGCTGCTATTTATGTATCCGGAACTGGCCACTTACAAGAACAATATTTAAAAAGTAATTACAACATTTGAAAATAGAACTCTTTGGTTGAAGAATACATTTTGTTTCATGTGACTGTCAATTATTTTTCCATTGTGGCGTCATTTTGAAAATTGCGTGTCTTCATTTGCCATGGATTTAACGCGTGAACATTTTCGTGCAATGATTTACTACGATTTTCGGCGTGGGCTAAATCAACAACAGTGCTTTATTCAACTCACCGCAACTTTTGGAGATGAAGCACCATCAAAAACCACTGTTTATCACTGGTACAGTGAGTTTAATCGTGGGCGGTCTATGCTCACGGATGAAAATAAAGAAGGTCGCCCAAAAACAGCTGTTGTCCCACAAAATATAGATGCTGTGCGGGAACTAATAATGCGTGATCGTCATGTTACATATCGCGAGATAGAGGCGTCCTTAGGCATAAGTATGACGAGCATACATAAGATATTACACGAACATTTGGCTGTAAAAAAAATATGTTCGCGTTGGATTCCGCACAACTTGACAATCGATCAAAAACGGGCTCGTGTCGATTGGTGCAAAAAAATGATAAAAAAATACAACCGTGGTACGTCAAAAGCCGTTTATAATATCTACACAGGTGATGAATCTTGGATCTATGCATATGACCCCGAAACTAAACAACAGTCAACGGTGTGGGTGTTCCAAGATGAGCCGAAACCAACAAAAGTTACTCGTGCAAAAAGTACTTTGAAGCAAATGGTCGCCTGTTTTTTTGGAATTAATGGATATGTGGCTACAGTGCCATTAGAGAATCGTAAAACGGTTAATTCTGAATGGTATACGACCATTTGTTTACCAGAAGTCTTTGAAGAAATAAGAAAGGACAACCGACAACGCAGAATCATATTACATCACGACAATGCTAGCTGTCACACCTCAGCTGAAACAACTCAGTTTTTGGAGGGTCAAAAGATCGAATTGACTGGTCATCCGCCGTACAGCCCTGATTTGGTACCTAACGATTTCTTTTTATTTCCATACGCGAAGAACAAATTACGTGGTCAACGTTTTTCGAGCCGCGAAGAGGCTGTTGATGCGTTCAAAATGCACGTTTTGGAGATACCTCAATCAGAATGGAAAAAGTGCTATGAAAATTGGTTCCAGCGTATGCAAAAGTGTGTCGATCATCGCGGCGAATATTTTGAAAAGCAATAAAACCATATTAAATGATATATGTTTGTTTCTTTTTTTAATTCCGGATACATAAATAGCAGCCCTCGTAAAAACAACTGATGCTGTTTCAGTTCAGAATTTCAAATTTGCTTCTATCGTGACTTCTAACCTCTAAGTTGTGATATAATATTTTATATTATGATATGACCACAATTAACAACAAAAAAAACTCACTTGATCAAGTAATACACCATTTGGAATTTCCTTGACCAACCGACGAGCAACACCAATGTTACTCTCTGGGGAAGAAGATGGGGCTTCTGTTGGTGTCCTTATGATTTCAGCACCGAGAGCCTTCATGGTATTAACTTTCTCATCTGACATCTTCTCGGGCAATACAATTACACATCTGTATCCTAGAATATTTTCAAAATAAACATTAATTTACTTATCATAATTATTATTAAGGTACCTTAATAAGGTATAAGGTACCTCTTTAGAAGGGTAAGAATGGTAAGATATGTTAAGCTCCAATAGTAATATAATAATGAGAAAGTAAGTTACACTTTTGACTCAAGATATATTTATTATTTCTATTTCTCATACAATTTATATAATATTAATAAGTTATAGTCCATACTAAAATGAAGGGGCGCTATAATATAAGCTGCCCTTTATGAAAGCCTTATACATAGATTAATGAATTAATGTTACTGAAAATTTTACCTTTTACTGCAGCCGCAAGAGCTAAGCCCACTCCTGTGTTACCAGATGTTGGCTCAATAATAACAGACTTTTTTGGTATGAGAAGACCCCTTTCTTCGGCATCCGTAATCATTCTAAATGCAATGCGATCCTTAATTGAACCACCGGGATTCAAAAACTCACATTTTGCATCTGCAAATATTTTTAAACATTGCATTACAAGTTAATTAATAGTATAAACAGTTTACTACTGATACATACTGAAAATATAATATTCAAATCTGTAAACTCTTTATGTGGTGTTTTATAATAATATTTAAAAAAATTATAACATACTTACACATGTCACACTCTATTCCTTCTTCCTTGGGAATGTTTGATAATTTTACTAAGGGAGTATTTCCAATGTCATGTAGGATATTGTCTAGCACCTTCTGATTTCTATCCCTAAAGAAAAAAGTATTCTTATAATTCAAAAGGTAAGCAAATAGAAAAGAATATAAAGTGAAATACTTACATTGAAATCATAAATATTAAAATCGGCCATGTGCGAGTTAGACTCGCGCATGAAGGGTTCCGTACCACAATAGAGAAAAAATAGGCTGAAAAATGTGTTTTTTGTATGGGAGCCCCCCTTAAATATTTAATTTATTTTGTTTTTAGTATTTGTTGTTATAGCGACAACAGATATACACAAACTGTGAAAATTTCAGAAGTCTAGCTGTAGCGGTTCTTGAGTTATAGCCTGGACACAGACAGACAGACGGACAGACATTGAAGTCTTAGTAGTAGGGTTTTTACCCTATGTATATGGGTATGGAACCCCAAAAATTATCAACAAAAACGTATATTAGTTTTCGAATACTCTAGGAAAATAAATTATATGTTCATCTCAATAACATCTCTATATCTCTACTTTGTAACCTCACAAAACAAAGTTGTTTATTATTAAATTTACATAATTTACCTAAAGTGAATAGAAATAAATATACTTACTCAAATATTAAAAAAAATATTAAGGTTAAACTTACAGTGCCTTGACAATATGATGCATATTCTTAAGGTTAAAAAATTCCGAGGAAGCACCATTCGTCGTCCCGTTTTCCATGATTTTTGATTTTTCAAACTTTTTGATGTATTTATTTTCAAGTTTATTTCACCACCACTCTTACCACAATTCGGTACGAATGAAAAGTAATCGCAAGGCTGTGTATTTATATTAAATTTTGATCGTGACGTACAAATTCCAAGCGTGCACGTTTAACTCATGCGCGCTTATTGATAAACACTAAACTTACACCGACTCTTTTTGAGCGAGGCGCAAATTAAATCAGATTAGTGTTGTTGTTTAGTTTCGCGCTCAATATTATTAATTTAACATAATTTGTTAAAAAATTCGAATCGTGTGAACAACAGCTGACTGCTGATTGCAGATTGCTGAACTATTTATTTATTTTTATATGACTTTTGATACTTGACATCTGACACCACTTTGACACCTGTCCTTTACTGCACCATAAAGTACTGCGCGTGCACAGGGATCGGAATCGGAGCGTACGGAGCGTACGGATTTGTTGCTTTGTATTGATTTGTGGGTGCACTGCATCGGCATTTCTGTGCCTGAGACCGGAATTTATGCCGATGACGTCATCCGCAGTGAACGCGTCAAGCTTGTAACACACAGAGCAGGCAATGTAAAGATGTATATTATAGCACGATACATCTCGATACATCTCAATACATCTTTCTATAGAAATCGTCAGGAGACCACACACAGCCAGGGGCGGATCTTGAATTTGTGGGGCCCTGGGCTAATACTGCTTAGGGGCCCTACCTAACAACTACCTAATTACCTAACTAATTGCCATTTTGACAAGAAACTGTTTTCTGTAGTGATGTAGGTATATCTATACTAATATTATAAAGCGGAAGAGTTTGTTTGTTTGTTTGAACGCTCTAATCTCAGGAACTACTGGTCCGATTTAAAAAAATCTTTAATTATATATATTTATCACGCTATATTTTATAACGTTTAGACTAATAGGAGCGAGGAAATAGAGGAAAATGTGGAAAAAACGGGAGGAAATTTATTTGAAAGGGCTTATTTGAACGCACTAATCTCAGGAACTACTGGTCCGATTTGAAAAATTCTTTCAGTTTTAGATAGCCCATTTATCGAGGAAGGCTATAGGCTATACTTTATCACGCTAAGACAAATAGGAGCGAAGAAATAAAGAAAAATGTGGAAAAAAACGGGAGGAAATATATTTGAAAATGCTTATTTGAACGCACTAACCTCAGGAACTACTGGTCCGATTTGAAAAATTCTTTCAGTTTTAGATAGTCTATTTATCGAAAAAGGCTATAGGCTATATTTTATCACGCTACGACTAATAGGAGCGAAGAAATAGAGGAAAATGTTGTAAAAACGGTAGGAAATTATTTGAAAAGGCTAATCTCAGGAACTACTGGACCCATTTGAAAAATTCTTTCCGTGTTAGATAGTTCATTTATTGACAAAGGCTATAAGCTATATTTTATCACGATACGACTAATAGGGGTGAAGAAATAGAGGGAAATGTGGAAAAAACGAGGGAAATTATTTGAAAGGGCTTATCTCACGAACTACTGGAGTAATTTTTCTGTTATTTGGCACAGATAAGAAGTAGACCACGTAAAGGATCATAAGTTATTTTTTGTGGACTAATTAGTCTGTGAAATATCTAATTTACGCGGGCGAAGCCGTGCGGAACGTCTACTGTAATATATTAAGTACAGGAAGAAAATAGGAAAACAAAATATTTAATTTATTTATATGGGTTATAAATTGTTATGTTATACTAAACGTTCCGCGCGGCTTCGCCCACGTAAATTAGATATTTCACAGACAAATTAGTCCACAAAAAATAGCATATGATCCTTCACGTGGTCTACTTCTTATTTGTGCCAAATAACAGAAAAATTGCTGCTCCAGTAGTTCGTGAGATAAGCCCTTTCAAGTTTTCAAGTTTTTCCATAATTTCCTCTATTTCTGATCTCCTATTAGTCTTTAGCGTAATAAAATATAGCTTATAGCCTTCCTCGATAAATGGTCTATCCAATGAAAGGATTTTTCAAATCGGACCAGTAGTTCCTGAGATTAGCGCGTTCAAATAAGCCCTGTCAAATAATAATTTCTCCCCGTTTTTTCCACATTTTCCTCTATTTCTTCGCTCCTATTAGTCTTAGCGTGATAAAATATAGCCTACAGCCCTCCTCGATAAATGGGCTATCTAACACTGAAAGAATTTTTCAATTCCTGAGATTAGCGCGTTCAAACTAACAAACAAACTGCAATTTATTTTATTTGGTCATCGCACTGTAGGTCCTTTGTTAAATCGAAATTTATCGAAAGAACTGATAATTAATGATGACATTGTTGTCCTGTATTTGTTTTCTACAGTGTGTAACAAAAATAAGTGATAATACTTTAGGGTGTGTACGTGTTCCTTGTAGAGAGTTCACTGTGAAAGTAGCAGCGCTGAAAGACGAATTTTTTTTTTCACTTTTGTATGGGCAAGGGCCCGAGCGTCACGAGTTTCCCCATACAAAAGTGAAAAAAATGTTTGGTCTTTCGGCGCTGCTACTTTCACAGTGAACTCTCTACAAGGAACATGTACACACCCTAAAGTATTATCACTTATTTTTGTTACACCCTGTATATACGACATCCTGGAGAAAGAACGCTCTGCTCCCCGTGTATTATATTTCTCTATGGCTCTGCTTCATAGCTAGTGATCGGCATCGTTAAAAAATCTTTAAATAATGGTATAGCAGTTTGGGAAAACATCAACAAGTTTCTTTTCATAAATTAGCCAAAAAACACTGCAAGAGGTGTAAGACTCTGTCTTAGACTGCAGTAAGTAAGATTTTAACTGAATGCACTCATTCACTAAATGTTCGTCTACGGCATTTGGATAATGCGCCAACCTTATGATCGGATTTTTTTAAATTCTAGATAATTTTTATTATTGACAATATCGTCTTTTGGTTTCAGTTCGGTTGGGGGCCCTCTGTATTCGCGGGGCCCTGGGCTGCAGCCCAAAAAGCCTTATAGTAGATCCGCTCCTGCACACAGCAGCTATAATGTATATTTTTACATACATTTATATTTTGATACATCTAAATACATCTCAATACATCTCAATATATTTCTGTATATTACGATACATCTCTTCTCTTCATAGGGTGTTCAAAAATTTCTGTGATTATATTATATGTGTATGATAGACAGATACACACAGTGTTGCCACTTGCCACCTTAGCACAGCACTTCACAGCAGGTACTGCAGGCAGTCTGTTCCCCAGAGCCTATATTTTCAATCAAATATCTTCAATCCACATCGTTCTGTTTTTGGCACAATATGTAACAACAATGCGCGCATCAAAATTACAATCCGAATCATCTTCTGATGAACTATCTAGTGAATCTAATAGCAAGTAACCCGAAAGGCCATAGTATTATAACATTAAAAATAGGAACAGCCTGTATAACACTTTAGCAGCTGAAATGTGCGTCAAGCGGGGCGTTAAGCATTGCAACAATGATATTCTATGTTACTAACGTAATTGCAATGTAGGGAAAGATACATTACATTACCTGTTGTGTGTGTGATACATTAATATAATGTAAAGATATACATCCCGGGATGTAATGTACATTAATATACATTACCTGCTCTGTCTGTGACAGCCTTCATTCGGATTGCGAAGGTTTCAAGTACTGACGTGTTTGCGACGATGCGACGGCTATTGGCTTCTTGGATATCTCTAGTGGCGCGGCGAGTGGCAGATTCAGGCAACACGTGGGTGTCAGAGTGCGATCAGCTGTGAAATACGGTTTACTAGTTAAAAATGAAAACACGTTGAAAACGTTAAAAAGTGCTCTGAATAAGGAAAATATGGGCGGTACGAGGTACTGTTGTGTTGTAGGGTGCAAAAATTCCCAATCTCGGATTCGTGAATTAACGTTTTATTCGTTTCTGAGACGGAATTGGGAAACGTATCGAAATCAACATGCTGTTTATTAATCATGCTTAAATCTAAATCTCGCATGAATATTTCTAAAACTAGCTTTTGCCCGCGGCTTCGCTCGCGTGGAATTCGAAAATCGTGTACAATACGAATATTCTTGCAAATCTCCTTTAGAAACATGATGTTTTTCCAAGACCAAAAGAAGCCTATGTTACTCTCTATCCTTTCAACTAAGTCGATGCCAAAAATCAAGTCATTTGGTTGCTTCGTTAGGCTGCGAAGAAAGGACAAACAAACAAACAAACAAATACACTTTCGCATTTATAATATTAGTATGGATAGCTGTTTCCCGCGACTTCGTAGGCGTTACCATAGTATAATAACGGAAATGGATAATTCTCTCCTTTTTATGGTCCCTTACTCAAATGGTAAAAAACGGAACCCGATTACAAAGATATAATATCAGCCTGTCCGTCTGTCCATATCCAGGCAAATATAATCAAATGACACTCGAAATCTGTATGTTTCACTATTAATTTAATAACTTACTTTGATTCTAAAGAAGGAGAAGTAAAACTCAACACTAACGACGCAACACCATTTTGCTTAGCAACATTACCAGGGGGGGGGGGGGGGTTTGGGGGGGGGGCGGCCCCCCCAAGTAACGGCAGGGGCAAAGCCTCCCGCATATTAATCAAACGACACTCAAAATCTGCATGTTTAGTTTTGGTTAGATTAATTTCACTTTTAATCAATAACTCACTTTGATTCTAAAGAAGGAGAAGTAAAACTCAACACTAACGACGCAACACCATTTCGCTTAGCAACATTACCAGGAGGGGGGGGGGGGAGTTTGGGGGGGCGCAGCCCCCCCAAGTAACGGCAGGGGCAAAGCCTCCCGCATATTAATCAAACGACACTCAAAATCTGCATGTTTAGTTTTGGTTAGATTAATTTCACTTTTAATCAATAACTTTGTTTGATCCTAAAGGAGAATTAAAACTCAACACTAACGACGCAACACGTTTTTGCTTTGCAACATTACCAGGGGGGGGGGGGGGGGCGCAGCCCCCCCCCAAGTACCGGCCGGAGGCAAAGCCTCCCGCATGTTAATCGAACGACACTCAAAATCTGTATGTTTAGTTTTGGTTAGATTAATTTCACTTTGGCAATATTACCAGGGGTGGGAGGATTGGGGCGGCGCAGATGCTAAGTTTGAATAAGGCATAATATATATCTGCAAGAACCGTATTCAAATCGGATCAGTAGTTTTCATGTTAAAAAAAAGTTTGATACAATATCTGACCCCCTCTTCGGCCCCCTTAAAGGGGTGGGGGAAAAATTTTATACACCAGATGTTAAATTGGAAAATACAGTTAATAATATGAAGTTAGTCCATTGAAGAAAAAAGTTTGATACAAAATTTGACCCCCTCTTTCGTCCCCTTAGGACGAGTGAGTGAGTGAGTGACGTGAGGGGGGAAAAATTTATACACCAGATGTTAAGTTGGAAGAAGATAAATATATCTGCGAAAACCGTATTCAAATCGGATCAGTAGTTTTCGTGTTAAAGAAAAAAGTTTGGTACAAAATCTTACCCCCTCTTTTGACCCCTTGGAGAGGTGGGGGGAAAAATTTTTGTACACCAGATGTTAAGTTGGGAGAAGACAAATATATCTGCGAAAACCGCATTCAAATCGGATCAGTAGTTTTCGTGTGATGCTGGAACAAACATACAGACAGACAAACAGACAGACAGACAGACAGACAAAAACTAACCACAGTTTTGGCTTCTATAGCGATGTAGTAACAGCTTAATATTTTTTGGATATCTTTAATGTACAGAATTGTCATTTCTACAGTTTTATTATATGTATAGATATCACGTGCAAGTTGCGAAAGTGTGTCTGTTACCTCTTAACGCCTAAACTGCTGAACAGATTTTGCTGAAATTTGGCATGGATAACTCCATAATATATTTTTAAGAGTCCCGAAAAAGGACATAGACAGTGGCGTAACTATAAGATCCGGGGCCGTGGCAAATTGATGGGGCTCTATCAGTAAAAATCGTCACGTTTATAATAAACAATATTATGTATTTAAAAATTTTTGCCCATTTGGGTCGGGGGCGCGTGGCATTTTGCCAGCCCTATATTTACGATTTCCCGAGAAAAAAGTATCCTATGTCCAGTGGGACATAGGATACTTTTTTTCTCGGGAAAATGTACAGTTCCCGAATTCCGCGCGGTTACTCCGTTGTGCAAGAGTTATGGCACAACGGAGTTGCGGGCGTCATCTAGTAAATTTATTATATTACATATTAATCATAAAAATCAAAGAAAAATTTCTTTGATAATGAAATACATCTGCATTTTCCATTTTTATTTTGCATGTATGGTTGAAAAGTTGCTTATTGCTATATTTGTTTAGATTATTCAATACATAGCTCCACTTTCACGTCGTACAGTCGATTACCTACTCTGGTCTGTGGTATTACTTTTACACGGATGATTCGTTCTCCATCAAAGACTTCATGAACATGATTGCTTTGGAATTAGTTTGTGTTCTATAATTTTTAATTAGGTAAACAACCTGTTTTTAGTAATAAGTAATAACTAAGAAGATGATCTTACAAATAAATAAATACAAAGTAAAAAATCATATTCAATGAATTTGAAAGAATATTTCATGATCGTGTATATTTAAGTAAATATAGCTTTCGATAAGTACTGATTTTACGCGGAAAAAGTCTGCGGAAATATTATGAAGTCCACAACCAATAATAATTTGGCTCATTACTTTTTATTGTGCTAAAAATATAAACAATTACCAAAAAAGTGCAGTGACTTGTATGAGAATCATATGAGAAAAGCGCCCGTGAGTTTCCGCCGTCAACCGACCCGCGGCGTTGCCGTAGCTTAGCAACGATATCCAAGAGGCCTATACGTAAATTACTTATTCGCGATGAATGACGACATTGTGGCAGCTCCTGCAACTATCATGCATGCATCCTCCTTATGTAGGAACTTCATGGTACATATTTAGTCGAAATTAAAAATAAAGGTGTGCGAAAGCTCGGGTTTCAAATGTTGACGTTAGTTTTGATATTTTGAGTTTTCTTTACGTTTGGATGTTCTTGCGGTATTCTGGCGATAGTAAATTGTATTGAACTTAATTATTGTGAAATAACTTGTGAATAATTGTGACAATGGCTAAGATGTGGTGAATAAACGAAACAGTATTTCTGGACTCTGTATTTCATTTATGGACCTGTAACGTAAGGAACTAACAATCAGTTCTTACAACATTTTAATTAATTAAGAGCAAAAATATTAAGAACTTTACAATCTAAAACATCAACATTATCATAACCAACTGAGATTGTAGAGGTTTTAGAATATAGTGAAGTTCAAAAAACTTTTTTCGACTCATATGAATGTACCCAAAAAATCTTTTTTCATCTTCTAATAAATCAGCATATAACGTATGAAATTCTCAGAAAATTAATCTTTTTGAGTTTATATTATGAACCCATATCTTTCGTTTCCTCTTATTTCTCTTTTCCTCTTCTGATAAAATACAGCTAATTACAAGAATATCCTCGTCACTATCCTCTATAATGCAAATGCACGCAGGTTATGACGGACGAATAACTAAATTGCCGATACGGAATCCGAATGCAGTGGACGCACCCCATCGGCATTTCGTAAATGACGACGCTCCGTACGCTCCGTACGCTCCGATTCCGATCCAGTGGACGCGCAGCTTAAACCACCATTGCACCGCGGGCCTACTTGGGGGCTGGGACCTACTGGTCAATGGAGACAAACGTCTTTGAGACAAAATTCATGTCGCCTGGACGACGACGACAGGTGCAGCGATAGTACAACACGGAAGACACAAGTTGACCTCAAACTTAATAATATACTTAGTAGATGTTACTGGACATACATTAAAGTGCGAAAATAGGCAAAAAATGTGTTTTTTTTATATGGGAGCCCCCCGTAAATATTTATTTTATTTTAATTATATTATTATAACTATTAAAATACAAATATAGGTAAGTAATTGAGGATTTGAGGATTTTGTGAGTAAATTCAAGTGTAGCCTTTATTGATTACGAGCAAAAAAATCACGTTTGTTATTAATTTTATTTTGTTTTTAGTATAAATTATTGTTGAATTATGTGGCAACAGTTCAATACTCAATCTGTGAAAATTTCAGAAATCTAACTATAGCGGTTCTTGAGATACAGCCTGGAGACAGACAGACAGACGGACAGACATCGAAGTCTCAGTTATAGGGTCCCGTTTATACCCTTGGGTATGGAGCCCTACAGGGTTCCGTACCCAAGGGTATATTTTTTTTATAAAAACCAATGTTTGAGTTTTTCATACAATTATGAAAAACACAAAGATGTGAAAAACTCAAAGTTATTACATAATAAAACATCATTGTTCTACATAATATTCTATATTATGTAGATGTAGAATATCATTGAAGTTAGCACTACTAAACTCGCAATAAATGCGAATTTATTGCGAGTTTTGAGGAGCACTAAATTCGCGGTTTTTGCAACAAAATAGCACTCAATTAGCACTTAATTAATAACGCAATCCCGAGTTATTTTGCTGACTTTGTCTTGCTAGCTTGACATACGTCGGAAAAAGGCACTATTAGATAGGAAAAATTATTTTTATACTTTTTAGTTCATAAGGATGTTATTATTGTTTTTACCTTGGAAGTCGGTTTTAATTTTTTGTTAAAAATAATAATTTCACTCTTTTTAGACTTTTCTACGACTATTTTATTTGGATCTATAATATTACACACGAAATTTTTAATTTACATCAAAGACCCAGGAAACTTGAACCTCAGATACTTATCGTTTTGAAAAATCCTTTCTTCGAAGACCGCTTGGCGTGGACAGGGGATGCGGGCCACAGGACAGGGGAAAGGAACATGTGACGGAGATAGAGGATAGACTTCAGAAAATGGGATTTAATGTAGGCATCTAGGTCCCTCTTTAACCTACTTCATTCTCAGGTTCATAACCTACAATTAAACCAGAACAAAATGACGCTTGAAGTTGTTTACTTACTTACCCACAAACCCACAAAGTAATTTCTTTATGGGCGTTGGCCCACCAGCCACCACTCATTCCCACCACTGTATCTCCTATGTCACCAGGATCGACAGCGATATCCAACCATGAAAGCCTTTTGATTTTGATCTCGGGAGCCCGAGGGACAGGCTCAAACTGGTCTGGGACCCGCAACGAAATTAATCAGAAGAAAATGTGCGCTTTTATAATTTTGAACGTGGCGGTAATATCGTGGACGTCCGCGGTAAAACGATAACATAGGGGAGTAAAATGTATGGAAATATATTATGAAGACGCTTTTAAATTTCCGTCGACGATAACTCTTTAACGTGCACGTTAGACATCACGACGTCTACACTCTTCGGAACCGCACAAAACGTCCGCGGTGCGTAAAATCAAAATAAATTAACGTACCTACCCAACGTTTTATTGTGGAAGTCAGTGTCCACGATAACGTGACGGTCTTATAAATTAACGTCCGGAATTATAAAAGCGCATAATAGAAGTATGAAGAATTGTAATTCCTCTTTCTATTCAAAGCGGAGAAAGCAAAAATTTGCAGTGACGGAATGTCAAATAACTTAGGGGAAGCACTACGAAAATAAACTATAATAATAAAAATTGTATCTGAGCTAAGTATGGCTAAATTAATATTGAAATTTGTTGTGTTAGACTATTGCCAATAATAATTGTGACAAAAACGCTTGAAGGCATGGATTAAGTTCCTATAGCGCTGTCCACGATATCATCGTAGTATGCGACATCAGATTTACACTGTAGGTTGTCTAGCATTGTAGTTCTTTCGTCTTGGCAGAAAAAACTCTACCAGAGAACATGATGAGAGGTTTATTCAAACATACTGCCTTCGGTCGTACATATTCTACCATTTCTACCTATGTGCTCGACCGATGCTAGTAACTTAGATCCGTAAAGTTTGACTTTAAAATTTCCATGGCTGGTAACGAATTGAGATACGCAGTGATCAATACCCATCCAGGGTTTGGATAAGCGTTTACGAATATTAGGAAAAGTTTTAAAGATTTCGGGGTTCCGTACCCAAAGAGTAAAAACGGGAATATTACTAAGACTTCGTTGTCTGTCCGTCTGTCTGTCTCCAGGCTGTATCTCAAGAACCGTTATAGGTAGAGTTCTGAATTTTTTACTGATTGTGTATATCTGTATTATTCTGTAGCTGCTATAACAACAAATACTGAAAACAAAATATCAAGTTATTAATTAAAAGTGAATTTATTCTAACCTAAACTAAACATACAGTTTTCCCAACCCCCCCCCCCCCCTGGAAATGTTGCTTAATAAAATAGTGTCGCGTCGTTAGTAATGAGTTTTAATTTTCCTTTTTTAGGAACAAACTTAACTTTTTTAGGAACAACTTAGTTCTCCTTTACCAGCAGCGCTCCCGCCGCTTTGGTAGGTTGACTGCCGCCCCACCCTGAGCCCAAGTCTGGCTACGCCCATGTTTAGGAACAAACTAAGTTGTTAATTAAAAGTGAATTTATTCTAACCTAAACTAAACATACAGTTTCGAGTGTCTTTGGACTAATATGCGGGAGGCTTTGCCTGGATATGGACAGACGGACAGGCTGATATTTTATCTTTGTGTCGTTTGATTCATATGCGAGAGGCTTTGCCCCTACTTGGGGGGGGGCTGCACTCCCCCAAGCCCCCCCTCTCTTGGTAATGTTGCTTAGCAAAATGGTGTCGCGTCGTTATTGTTTAGTTTTAATTCTCCTATTTTAGGAACAAACTAAGTTATTAATTAAAAGTGAATTGATTCTAACCGAAACTAAACATACAGTTTTCGAGTGTCATTTGATTAATATGCGGGGGACTTTGCCTGGATATGGACAGACGGACAGGCTGATATTTTATCTTTGTGATCGCGTCCCGTTTTTACCCTCTGAGTAAGGGACCATAAAAAGGAGAAAATTATCATCATATTTCCCTTATTATACTATGCTAACGCGGACGAAGTCGCGGGCAACAGCTATCCATACTAATCCATACTAATATTATAAATGCGAAAGTGTGTCTGTCTGTCTGTCTGTCTGTTACCTCTTCACGCTCGAACCGCTGAACCGATTTTGCTGAAATTTGGTATGGAGATACTTTGAGTCCCGGGAAAGGACATAGGATACTTTTTATCCGGGAGAAATGTACGGTTCCCGTGCGATAAACCAATTTTGGCTCAACGGAGTTGCGGGCGTCAGCTAATATTATATATGCGAAAGTGTGTTTGTTTTTTGTCCTTTCTTCGCAGCCTAACGAAGCAACCAATCGACTTGATTTTTGGCATAGACTTAGTTGAAAGGATGGAGAGTAACATAGGCTACTTTTGGCCTTAGAAAAACATCATGTTTCCAAAGGAGATTTGCAAGAATATTCGTATTTTACGCGATTTTCGAATTCTACGCGAGCGAAGCCGCGGGCAAAAGCTAGTATAAGATATAATATAGAAGAATGAAGAGAAAAAAAAAATAATATAAATAAGTCTATGATAATAATATAGATATTACCTAGATAATAATAGATACTAGAGTCTAGACAGAATCGTATTGACAGCAATATCTACTAAGTAATTTTTTTGCGCTGTATTGTTCAGCGATAAAGCGCAAAAGTAAATTTTAGTATTGCTCATCGTTGTAATTGCAGGTACTAACGAGCCCTCGACTCCATCAAATCTTCATTTAGGTTGAACAATGACATTCTTATTTTATCTTTTAATTGCTAACTGCGTCAAGCTTCTATACGTAGGTATGTACTCATTAATTCAGCCACAACTAGTCTGGTACAAGACGTGCGTTTAACCTAGTCTTAGTTTTCACTATACATATAACTTATAAGGTTTCCGATTGTCTGACTAGACTACCATGCATAGGTTATTATAGGAAACGAAGAGTGCAATTTTACAATTTAAGTTTAATCGAAAATCAACAACAATAACAACACACTAATCTCTTGTAGGTACTAGGTAGGTACTATCAAGTTACTATCTTTTGATTTCGAGATAAGAAAATTCTGCAGAGTTAGGTTCTATTAGCGTAACTCCATTAATTTGCAACAAAAGGCCTAGAAAGGGTTAAATATCATTGAGAAAATGAGCATTTCATTAAATATTTTTATTGAACAACAAAATCGTAGCAACTACTACGGGGTTACAGCTATTTACAACACTAAGTAGGTATATATTATATTATAATATTATATTTACACAATACATTAAGTACTTATACGTATCTATTCTGCATGACTGGTGAGACATTTGCAATACTTAAGGAGTGTACTCGGTACTCAATTCTCATTATAATTATGTAATGAAATTAGGTAAGTACTTAATTTTTTACCAAATTTCCCTTTAAATAAATGAATCATGGATCCTGATTCCTGAGTGAATTCCGCGGCTAGGCAAGTAGGCATACTATGCGGCCGGCGCGGCGGGGCGGCGTGCGCCAAAGAAACACCGCTCCGCTACCCTTCCAGCGCGCGGTGTCTTAACTTTAAGCTACATAATATAATAACTATAAATTATTATAATAACCAAATATCACGTCGTCGAGTATTGAAAATGTCTCACCAGTCATGTGTATAAATTTTATTCTATTTTGTTTAAGTTTAAAACAAATAACAGAGGAATAAAGCATTGCTGGATTTTCCATTGAGTACCTTTCCAAAGAGTAATCGCATTTTGCTGAAATCAGTCATGTTTATAAGCCTATTAAATATTAAAATAGAAAAATAATTGGCCAAGTGCGAGTCGGACTCGCGCACGAAGGGTTCCGTACCGTTATAAAGAAAAAATAGGCCAAAAATTGTGTTTTTTATGGGAGCCCCCTTAATTATTTATTTTATTTAAATATTATTATGAATTATTAAAGTACACATATATTTAAGGCCTTTGTGAAAATTTCAAGTGCCTACCTCTTATCATTATTGACAGCGAGCAAAAAAGGCCAAAAAATCACGTTTGTTGTATGGGAGCCCCCCTTAATTATTAATATTATTTTGTTTTTAGTATTAGTTGTTATAGTGGCAACAGATATACACAATCTGTGAAAATTTCAAAAGTCTAGCTATAGCGGTTCTTGAGATACAGCCTGGCGACAGACAGACAGACAGACAGACAGACAGACAGACAGACAGACAGACAGACAGACAGACAGACAGACAGACAGACAGACAGACAGACAGACGGACAGACAAGAAGTCTTAGTAATAGGGTCCCGTTTTTACCCTTTGGGTACAGAACCCTAATAAAAAGCCTTATTACACCCTCTTACTACAAAACGTAATATTAAGATATTACAGGTTTCATTTTCATTTTTCATACGAAATGAATACTTATCAAAATTCATTTGTAATAATTTATCTGTTTAAATTGGTCAAAAATAAGAAATCGTTCTATGAGGATCATTTCGATTTACGAGGCAGGCTTTTCCGTTCGCTTTATATTTAAAAATCTATGTTTTAATACAACTCAGGTAAAATTAACTTATAGAATCAATACGATAACGGCAAAACCACCTAAGCACTACACATTAAATAGCTTAACTTGTGCCAGGTTTCTAAGGTTTTTTGACAGGAGTTTATTATATTATGTATATACCTATATTTTCAGCTCGTTGTTGATTGGTTAATTTTTAGACGCTAGCTAATCAAAGGCCATACACAGAAATGAATAGATAAATTTCTGTCAAATTAACTCAGAAACTATGCATTAAACTTTCAAACGGACGAACTGTATGGCGTCCAATCTTGCGAAGTTCACGCGGGTCCGTAGTTGTCGTAGAGCCAATCCCAGAAGCGCGTTCTAGCGGGCTCGGGGTCGGTGCGCATCGTGAAGTTGCCGTCGATGTCGAGGTAGGTCACGTGGTGAGTGTCGTTCACCGGCGCCCACTTGAAATCCACCACGGACTCGTAGTCGATGGGGGGTGTTGGGTTCCTGGGCATTAGGAAACTTATTTAATGAATTGGAAAGTGGCAGTTACGATGGTCACGAATCGCGAATCGTGATATACCTAAATATATACCGAAGATAAGATTTTATTTCCACCGATAAGCTATCGGAGTCCCTCAAAAGCAAAGCAAAGAAAGTCTGCGAGTGTCTGATAAGGCCGATGATGATCTAACAATTATTATGTTTTATGGGATTACATTACTCCATGAAACTTAGAAATTTTCAGAACTCAAGACGTACAATAAGGGAGAAAATCGTGGAGGAAACCTCCACGTTCACCCGTTAATCAGTACTAATCTAACTATAGTGCGGGCTGCGACTTACCCAGTTTTGGCGAAGTTGGTCCACATCTGCACCATTTTTCTCGACACGTCCAACTCGGTCGAGTCCTCATCGAGACGATAGTTCAGTCTCGAGAAGTAGAAGAGGTAGCCCATCTCGTCCCCGTGGCAGACGCCGGGGTGGTTGATGCCCAGCATGCGCTTGAACAGGCCCAGCGCGCCGTCGAACGCGAACCGGTAGAAGTAGGTGGGACTGGTCCGGTTGGACTGCGCGTACAACCGCACCGTCTCCAGCGACGGCCGCAGGAACATTATGTCCGTGAACATCTGTAACAGTTGCAAACTTGGGTCAATGAATAAGTGATAACTGATAAGCAGACCAAGACATTCAATGGTTTTGGTATTTCTAGTACAATTTTGATATTGGTTTCGGTCAAATCTGCCTGTTCTGGTCTCGGTCTTGGTTTTTCTAGTTTTGAGATCAGGGATAGTCTTGGTCCCGGCATTGCTTTTTTGCAAGACCAAGACTGCAAGACCAATTTTAAGATGCTGCGTTTCATGATACATTGAAGGTTCAACGAATATTTTACATTCTCAGTATTTCACAATAGATCTTTATTACATAAAACCGACTTCTAAGGCAAAAACAATAATAACATCCTTATAATATGAACTAAAAAGTATTAAATAATTTTTCCTATCTAATAGTGCCTTTTTCCGTATTCGGCTTAAACTCAACTAGGTATTTCTGTACTCAATCTTCATCATTTTGAAGTCGGTACC
Organism: Aricia agestis; assembly: GCF_905147365.1. Lineage (NCBI taxonomy): Eukaryota > Metazoa > Arthropoda > Insecta > Lepidoptera > Lycaenidae > Aricia > Aricia agestis. The sequence goes on from NC_056409.1 coordinate 17,915,727, forward strand.
AGATATAGCTGAATCTTCAGTCTGCCAGAATATTTGAAACTTTTGTAACTGGCACCGACTTCAAATTATGAAGATTGAGTTCAGAAATACCTAGTTGAGTTTAAGCCGAATACGGAAAAAGGCACTATTAGATAGGAAAAATTATTTAATACTTTTTAGTTCATATTATAAGGATGTTATTATTGTTTTTGCCTTAGAAGTCGGTTTTAATTTTTTGTTAAAAATAATAATTTCACTCTTTTTAGTTACCTAGTAAATTATCGCGTACTATACGTAGAATAATTAATACACCTGTATATTATTCTACGTATCTTATTACAAGCTCACCGGTGAGCGAGACACAATAGAATAACAATAGATTTCCAAGAATCCACGATCGAAGGATTAATAGGAGTAAGTATATCAGTAAAACCGTTTCGGAGGAGTAAGGTAACTAACATTGTGACACGAGAATTTTAAATAATTTATGAAGATAAGAAGATGTACTTATTTATTCTATTAAATATTAATATTATAAGGCACTTATTTAAAGGGGCAGTTATAAATTGCAGTTTTGGTAAGTTAAAAATTATAAATGGCACGTGTAATAACTAGTTTAGCAGTTAAAACTAAGAAGTAAAGTAAACAAATATGAGTTGTAAAAAATAATGAAATGGATCATTGAAAACATTATTGAACAGTAAAATAATTAAATGAGCGGTAAAAATTAATTAATGAGCGCTTACGTGCAGTGGGCAGTAACAAATCGGAAATTGTCAGTAAGAAATCTCATTCTAAGCAGTTTTTTAAACAATGAGGTGGTAAAATATAATAAAATCAGCCAAGTGCGAGTCGAACTCGCCCATGGAGGGTTCCGTACCGTTATAAAGCGAAAGTAAGACGGTCGCCGGCTGCTGCCGCAGCACGCTCGCTGCGCTCGCTCGGCTCCCTCTGTGTTGTGGTCTAAGTTCTAACCTAACCTAACCTACTCTTGGACTTTCTGGATTGTGTTTGTTTTTGTTTTGGTGGGGGGCTGCGCCCCCCGAACCCCCCTTTCGAGGCGGCTGCCCCCCCCGCCGTCCCCCCGCTACGGTATCCGTGGTTAGGCTGCGTCCCCATCAGACACGGCGCGGCGCCGGCACCGTGTTACGGCACGACGCCGCCATCGTGATACGGTACGGTGCGTCCCTATTCAGTCGATATTTGCGCTCGAACGAGAGTGCTTGTCTGGATAATGGATATGGATCGCGAAAAAATTATTCTCTTGTTTTTGTATTTAACTATCAGGTAATGGTGGCTTCTCACGGCACGTGATATCACAAGCCGCGCCGCACCGAGCCAATTTTTGCTATTTTTTAACCGACTTCAAAAAAAGGAGGTTATCAATTCGGCCCTATTCCATCAATATTTAGCTGTTGGCGCGCTCGAACATGCTTATTTGGATATGGATCACGAATAATGAAATATTTTTTGAAGTCGGTTAAAAAGAAACCGAGGAAATTTTATCTATTATTTATTATAGATAAAATTTCCTCGGTATACATGACAATATTTGCATTACGCGACATTGATATGTATTTTCATATGCCTCGTTTAAGTTTGGACACAAATTTTGTTCGGAAGTTTCACCAGAATAGGGGCGCGCGGTGCACCGTACACGGCATCGTGTCACGGTGCGGCGCCGTACCGTATCACGGTGGCGGTGTCGTGCCGTAACACGGTGCCGGCGCCGCGCCGTGTCTGATGGGGACGCAGCCTTAAGTAGGCCTTCTGTTAAGTCGTTATCGAACCGCTCATTCCATCATTTTTATCTCTCATTCAGTTATTGGACTGCTCAATTATTGTTACTGTCCATGTTTTACAGTCGCAATAATTAATCAACCGCCATAAAATTAAATAACTGCTCAATATTTTTTAAACTGATTATAATAACATCTCAAATATTTAAATAACTGCTCAAAAAATTAGATCCCATATTATAACAAACGTACTTACTACTTATCCTAAAACGTGTATAAACTACATAATAGAACAAAAGTTCTGATAAGATTTTAATAGTCTAATTCAGCAACTCCGCAGAGTACTTATATTGTACAAGCTACTCTAATTTAACGAAATTATAAATAGATTCTTTTAAACACATTAACTTATAAGTAGGGAATTATATCGTAAAAGAAACACAAGCACGAATATTTGTTCGTAATTTATTTATTTGGCAACTACTTTGCTACACATCCACCAATAGGAGGGTGAATTTGTGTACGAATTCGGACATCTACCGGTCCCTAGCACTTGTAAGTTGTATGACTCGAGCGATCTTTACACGAAATATTTCGAGTGTGACCTTTTGAGAATACACAAACTATTAGCAACAAATTATATCGTGCAGGAAACCGGTCTCGAACGCTTCAACTCCAAAGCGGCCACATGTGGTGTACGAATTCGGACATCTATTATAACCGGTCCCACTCGTTCGACTCGAGCGATCTTTGCACGAAATATTTCTAATGTGAAGTTTTGAGAATAAAGTAAACTGCGTTATTTTATTCTCTTAATTTAATTAGTAACATGCCTGTCTCAATTAAATAATTATACACTTTCCTTGCACTTATTCCACTTTATTATAAGATATTTATTACAAAAATGTTAAATACACGACCGGCTTTGAAAAAATATACACCTGATGATGATTTTTTCAAAACCGGTCGTGTATTTAACAATTTTGTAATAAATATCTTAAAATAAAGTGGAATAAGTGCAAGGAAAGTGTATAAATATTTAATTGAGAGATCTGAGATACAAGTAACATTAATTATTTAATTAATGTTACTTCATACTTGTATTATCGAAGCAGCTTACTTCTCAGAAGTAATGTCATTGTCTCAGAAGTCATGTCATGTGTGCCTTACGCTCTGGAGTTAAGGCTGAATTTGTTATGTTAAATTTTGGTGACATTGGTGACCGTGACGTGGTAATGATGATGATGATGATGAATGTAATTTGTATAGTAGAATATGCTTTCAGTTCTTAAAACAGCGCCTAAACCCCCAAACTTGTATTTACAAGGAATTCGGAGTTCTCTTAGTATCTTCGGAACTATAGTATACCTCGGTGCAAAATCTTGCGTTTTGGTAGCATATGCTTAAGATGCTTCTTATAAAACCAAAATCACCATATGTTTCCATATAAATTCCGAGGAGTTCCCTCGATTACTCATGGATCCCATCATCAGGTCACCACTTTTGTGAACATGGTACCAGAGTAGACAGAATGATATGTCTATTGTGATGGTACCAAATTGGAATGAAACCTAATACAACAAACAAAAATTTCGAAAATCGGTTCACAAACGGCGGAGTAATCGTTGAACATATAAAAATAAAAAAATATCCACAGCCGAATATATAACCTCCTCGTTTTTTGGAAGTCGGTTAATAAAATATAGTAAGTGTCCATAAAGCGGCGCGGCGTGGAGAGATATTTTTTTTAAGACATGAAAGTATTGTTTAGTATCCGAGGAAGGATGGAAAAAGGTTAACAAACCCTGTTTTTAACCCCCGACAAAAAGGAGGGGTGTTATAAGTTTGACGTGTCTGTCTGTCGGTCTGTCTGTCTGTCTGTCTGTCTGTCTGTCTGTCTGTGGCATCGTAGCATCCAAACGGGTGGACCGATTTTGATCTAGTTTTTTTGTTTGAAAGCTAACTTAATTGAGAGTGTTCTTAGCTATAATTCATCATCATCAGCCTGCTCCGTGCTGAAAAATCGCGGTTCATCTGGTTCGTGAAGGGCCGATTAGCAACTTGCAGTCGTTTGGTGGGCTTTATTGCATTCTAGTTCGTGACATTTATGAATATTTACACATTGATGGTGTGGGATACATTTCAGATGTCGTATATATACTGACGCGCTCAGAAAACTTCGATAGTGCGATGCAGGAATGTTAGGCGAATTGTAGGTACCGCCACAATGGAAAGTTGAGCTGGTGCTGCAGCATCACCTGGTAATCAATAGGATACCCAACTCCTCACCAACTTAGAGCAATGGTTTCGTGTTTGGGCTCATTTTAATTGCGACAACTAGTAAGACGTAGATAACCAATAAATTTTTGCATGCGGCTGCTGCAGCATCACCTGGATTCTATAGGAGCTGAGCTCCATATGAACCCAAAGTGGAGGTTTCATGTTTGGACTCATCCAAAAGGACATTCCTAGATGGTATTCATTGGGATATAATGTGATCCTGTTGATAGGAATTATTCTGCACTATAACCAACACAAGTTTAAAAAGCATGAAATAAAATAAAATTAAGAAATTTAAAAAAGCCCCCGCCAAACAACTTTAAAAAGTAATGAAATAATATATTTCTTTACTTTAAGTTTAAATAATGCCTAAGTGTAAACTGTAAAGTGATATTTTAGTCCATAATTGTTGTCAAGGTGTGTCGGGGACCGCTAATGTAGATGTTTGATTTCACATAACATTATAGTTTAAGGGTCAGTTTTCAGCTAACCAAATCGAGACAATCAGTGACATATGTGGCGATACAAAATGCAAAATACACTGTTGGCGGTCCCCCGACACACCGTGACAACAATTATGGACTAAAATATCACTTTTCACTTAGGAATTATTTAAACTTAAAGTAAAGAAATATATTATTTCATTACTTTTTAAAGTTGTTTGGCGGGGGTTTTTTTAAATTTCTTAATAGGCTATATATAGGTACAGTATTACATAAGTATACCTTTATAATATTCACATGCTACGAATATGAAGTGTATAGCATAACAATAGTTAGGGAGGCGAGGTAGCTAAATGGCGTAATTCAACGGCGCCGTCGATACCTACCAAAATCGAAAGATAAAATAATTTCGAAAAGAAAAGCTCGTATGGTAAAAACCATTTTAGCGGTGGGATTGGCGTGTACGGTTTTTCAAAAATGTAAAAAAAAAAAACAGTTACTTGGGCATTCTCGAGCGCGTCAGATATATTTATACTACGTATGCCCCAAGTGCCTCTGATAACATCGGTATACTAATCTGTCGGTTTGCGTGGTGGGGGTAGGCATATAAAGTAGTCAAAAATGCAAAAAAAAAAATTACTCGAGCGCGTCAGATTTTCGGAAGGGGTGTTAAACTAGGGTAGGCCCCAAGGAAGCTCCCTTTAAAAAAACTGAATTTCGGCGTGACGATGAGTTACGATGAATTTTTGAAAATGCAAAAAAAAAAGGTTCTTTTGGAAAACTCGAGCGCGTCAGATTTTCATAGGGGAGGTTTATCTCGGTATCCTGAAAGCATATTTTCTTAATCTGACAAAAATGTTGGTGGGTTCTCTTACTCTGACCGGAAAGGTTTTTTTGGTTTCTTTTTTTCCTTTCTTTCTCCTTGATCTCAGTCTGTATTACATGTTTATGGCAAATTCCTCTTTTTTGCTCCAATTCTTCACTTCGTTTTGCTTTCGGTACGTCCAAAAAACAATTTGAAGATCAACAGGCTATTGAATAATATACATACATGAAACTGTACATGTTAATAATACAGATACGCGTAACTTTTTTCGAGTCCACGAAAATTGTCGAGAAGCTTTAGAAAAAAAAAATTGAGATATAACAAAAGTCACATAATTTAATCATCGTTATTTCATATCAATTTTTTAACACCCTCAGTTTTCGAGATATATACTCAAAAAACCGGGAGTTTGAGTTTTTATAATGCTTCAAGTCAAAAAGTTTTAACTTTGGACAAAAATGTAAAGAGACCTTTTTTGTGTAAAATAAAATTACCTTTTTTGTTTATTTAAACTTTTTTTTTGTAAAATGTATCGTTCGCGACTTAAAAGGCCCATTCACGGCAGGACTGTCTTGCAGGCCTGCACGGCAGCCTGCAACACCGAGCAGGACGCGACCTGAGTCCTACACAAAGTGTGCAAGCTCCGCCCACCACTTGCAGTCCGCCGCAAAGGACCGTGAATGTGGTTGTGGGATGTTTGCAGGCCTAAATTTTGACATTTTGTTTTCTTAATATGGCACTTCGGCTAGTATGGCACTTCGGCGGAGTATATTATGGCGGGAAAACAATATTTTATAATACAATAATTTTCAGCATCGTTTTTCTATATTATCAGGTCTAAAAGTCTAGTCAAAGTCTAAGTAAAAGTCAATACAGTCAGGAAGTCAAGTCGGTCGATTCAGTAAAGTGGTAGACGCTTTACTGAAACTTTCGATGGAGTTTTGGAGGGAACACAAAATAGCACGTTTCTGGATATTGCATCTCTTTCCCACACTTGTGCACGCTAACGAATATCTAATGGTTAACATCCTACCAATATTACACATTAAAAACCCAGTAAGCACAATTTAAGAAAATAATACAAAAACACAACATCACTCTTTCCCATTCCCGAAAAAACTCCTTGTTGACACTTGACAGCAAAGATAATAATATTATTAATTTACTAGCGACTCGCTCCGGCTTCGCATGGGTATAAAATATATAGCCACTGAAAAAATAATTAAAATTGAATTAGCAGTTTTGATTTATATTCATTATCGAATTGAGATGAAGTGAAATGCAGATGAAACGAATGCAGGCCACGGGTAGTAGCCCGTGGCCTGCATTCAGTACCGTCGCAAAAGCTACGTCTCGCAATTTTTAAATACAGTTCGACAAGGCTTTATATGAACGTGGCGAGAAAAGGAACTAAACGTTTCTATCATAATGCTTTACTTAATCTATGATGCTATCATACAAAAACGTTATTTTTGACATGTGTTTGACAGTTCTCTTTTATCAGCAGGTCAATGTCACCCACGTTCATTTAAAGCCTTGTCGAGCTGTATGGCCTGTATGTAATATTATCTTCGAAAATATGTATTCATTTAAATCATATGCTGTAAAGGGCCATATAGATCTATATTAAATCAATAATATATTTAACCCTTTCACGCTCAAGGGAAACATTTTTCCCTTCTATAAAATTCGTAATTGATTACTCAGTTATCACCAAATCGATATTTTTTTCATTGGATCTCAAAATAGGACGTATGCAGAAGGCTGTGAATGTGTATTTGAACTCCCAAAAAAAAAGAAAGCTGTCAAACTTTTTGCGCCAAAACTAAAACATTCGCGGGCTGTACTCTGCATTTCTTCAAAGTTTTTTAGACTAGTTATAATAAAATTGCTGTGTTATTTCACCTGTTTTATGTTATTTGGTAAGTATAATTTTATGTAATAATGAAGTAAACTGAATAAAATTAGCGAAAGTACCTAAAAATTACAAATTACATAAAGGGAAACATTATTCCCTGTGGTCTATAACGGGTATACTTATTGAACTATTAATTTTAGGGTACCATATAATATTGTATTGTTTTCGGGTAGTTTTATGTCATTTTCTTCTATATAATGTTTTACAGAAATGGCTAGAAGAGGGTGCCGAGAATTCTACATAGGAGAGGACGAGATATGGCAGCAGACAATAGTGATGGCGAAGACGAGTTGCCATTAGATGAAGAAGACCAGCAGTTCATAACTCAGGATATAGAAAATGGAACCAGTGTAGTTGAAATAGAAGATTTCGATCAAGAAACTCGTTACCTTCCAGTTCAGCTACTTCAGAGACTATTCCTATTTTTGGCTGGAGAACGAACTCATACGTACCTCATACATTTTATGAAAGTGAGTATGATTTTGGGCGTATAAATATATTGTCTGACCGGCATGATATGTTGTTACCAATGGATATTTTCATGGAAGTAACACAACTTGATCAGTTAGTATCTGATATTATAGTAAAAGAACGTATCAGATACGCACAACAGGACGGAAGATCTTTTACTGTTGGCTTGGACGAAATGAAGGCGTTTTTGGGGATGAGTTATGTTATGGGTTACCATGTTTTGCCTACATTTAGATGTTACCTACTGGTAGACTGATGAAGAACTCACAATATGCAAAAGGCTGAGAAGATGAAGCGTTGTGTCAATTGTGCGAAAAAGCGCATAGAAAATAGGACATAATATAATGAATATGCCATGTGCCATGTCCACTTGTGCTTTACAAGTAAGCGAAATTGTTTCGCAGAATATCATAATTAACTCTTTTACATTACTTTTATATCTCTTTTTATTATTATTATTTGTGTCACAAAGCAATAAATAAAATAAGTATCAAATAATTCTCACTGTTCGTTTATTTACCCTTATGGCCCACAGGGAAAATATTCCCCACGAAATTACAGCAAATGTATACACACTGCTTTGTTTTTTTATCGATATTCCCTTACATTACACCCAAAATTGCTAAAATATTGTATTGCATTATAATATTTCATATTGGATACCTTATGGCCCTGTAAGGGTTACTTAAAGTGTTTAATTGAATAAGGATTAATGCCGTATTAGTTAAAATTGCTTCAAAAATTACCCATTATTTGCCGTTAAAAGTAAATCACAAAAAACTGTTATTGTGGGATATCCTACGAATAATAAAAACTCTTAGGAAATCGTAACTCCCATACTATTACCGTTTTAAATTTGGTTCCTTTTGATCTGTCATGTAATGTTAGCCTAGTACCGCTCAAGGTCACCTAAATATTGCAAATTTATTGAAATGTGTACCTAAGGACCCTAAGGTACACTTTTTTGACAAGTATTGTGGAGCATGTTTTTTGACGGAGTTACTTTTCCTTAGTTTTTATTATTCGTAGGGGATATCCATAAGAGACAGACATATACCTACCATCGCGGAGTTTTCTGTAGACCTTTTTAATATGTACAATACTTGGTACATTATTTTGATAAAGCTCGTAGGGTTCAGCCTGCGTTTGCAATGTAAGCGGAAAAAATGTAATTATTTACGACATCACGTCATTAGAAACCCCAACAATAACAGTATTTCTCCGCTATTTAATGAATGTTATTATACTTATAAACCTTCCTCTTGAATCACTAAGGCTCCCTGAAAATACTTGCATAGGACTTCAATCTGTATATGTATGGAAATAATAAGGAGCAAAATCATGTAAATAAATAAATACTTTAACTAATTTAATGCGGATGACGCGGCAGCCGTGTCATATATGTTTTTAACATGTGGCGTATGACACGTGAGCTGTGTCATTAAAAAAAACGATTGTTTCTCCCTCAAATTACACTTAAGAAAGGTTCTACTCTGAACAAAACCATCTAAATATTCCACGTAGAGCATGCCTATATGCTTCGTTTCGTTACGTATTCGTACTTAGAAGCCCTGATATTGATTTTTGCAAGTTTAGAGGACCGGTTGGTCTCTCTAAGAGTTCACTAGAGGTCGGAGGAGTAAAGAGTAAAACTCGATTTACTGTGGTGAACTGAAGTGATTTATTTACAAAAATGTGCTGCTTATATACAAAAAAATGAGATAATTATTATTATTAAAAAATGTACACGAAGTTAAAAGGTTGATTTTCATTGGCTATTACAATTAGAAAGAGATGTACAGAAAGGGACAAAAATATTTACAGAAACATGAAAGGGAAAAAAATCGAATAGGAAATATTTACAAGGTAATTATGATTGCCGCGCGGGAAACTGGACGCACCGCGGCTCGCGGCGCTGGCATCGCCCGAGTATAAATATGGGCTCTCGCGGGCCGCGAATTCAGTCCGCGCGCGCATTCCTTACCGACGACGTCTCGCTGCCGGTCGACGCCGTGCCGGTAATAATTGTAGTGCCGCCATTTTGTGAAGATGGAAGCTCTGCAAACGCCATGAAGACCGTAGCCACGCTGCGAAGATCCCTCGCTCGACGTAACCTCGATGTGAAGACGCGTAGTGTTGTTGTGAAGAATTCTTATTAGAAAAATGCCTTTTTCAAGGCCGGTTCATGTCCGGTATTAATACACGGACAGTTTCTCTCGTCATTGCGAACGTACGTTCTTTGCAGAGCGATTTTCTTCTGTGTTTCAACTTCTATAACGAACGTATACAAAGACGGCGTGCGTTCTTTTCAGAGCGCGTTGTTTTCTTTGTTTCATCGGCGAACGAACGTAGGTACTGCTACAGTGCTCCCCCTCAAGCGAAGCGTACCGGCAGTCTGATGACACGGCCTGTTCTTGTTGTCTTCTGTGCTGGACTTGCTGGTAACTTCTGCTTGATCGGTGTTGCACTTGGTAATGGTTGTGAGGTAACAGGTAAAGGTAATGAGGTAACGGGTAAGGGTAATGAGGTATTTTGAGGTAAATTATTGGTATGTGAAGGTAAGGTAACAGGTAAATTGGTATTAGGTAAGTTGAGAATTACCGGTGACTGTTGTACATTGCTCGTTGACTCGCCGAGGTAATCTTCACTCAGTATGTAGGCGGGCTTCAAACGATCGATGGATACTGTTGCTGTGCGATCGGGTAGTTGTATTACGAAGTATTTTTCTTCTCGTCGGAGAACTTTGTACGGCCCGTCGTACGGTGTTTGAAGTGGTTTCCTTACGGCGTCGTTACGTAAAAATACGTATTCGCACGTAAGTAGATCACGATGTATGAAGATGTTGCGTTGATTACCGTGGCGCTGTACATTGTTTTTCGGCTTGAGAGAGTTGATGTTTTTTCGTAGTTGCTCGATGTAGGTATGATCTAAGCTCGATGATGATGATGATTCGAAGAAGTCGGCCGGTAATCGTAAGTTACGACCGTAGGTTAATTCGGCGGCGCTGACTCCGGTGTCCTCTCGTATGGCGGCGCGTAGTCCGAGTAAAACTGTAGGTAGCTCGTCGATCCACGATGTATTACTGTTGATGAGTCTTGTTTTCAGTGAATTCTTGAGACTTCTATGCCAGCGTTCGATCATGCCGTTAGATTGCGGGTGGTACGGCGTTGTACGGGTTTTTTCTATTCCCATACATCGAGTTAGGTTGACGAACAGCTGACTCTCGAACTGGCGTCCTTGATCGGTTGTTATTGTAGTCGGACACCCGAATCTCGCTATCCATTGTTCGTAGAATACTCTTGCGACGGTTTCGGCGGTGATGTCGGTGAGCGGTACAGCTTCAGGCCATTTGGTCGAGCGATCGATCATAGTAAGTAGGTATCTATGACCACTCGCTGTTGTAGGCAGCGGACCGATGATGTCGGTGTGTGTATGTTGAAAGCGGTCGACTTGTGGGAATGTCGACACGGCGCTCGATGTATGTCGTTGTATTTTGCTTCGCTGACATTGTATGCAGGTTTTTGTCCACTCGCTAATGTCGGAGTTCATTGACGGCCAGAAGAATTTTTGCGCGATGAGTTTTCTTGATGCTTTTGTTCCAGGATGACTTATGTTATGAATGGAATCAAACACGGCGCGTCGAAAGTCTTGCGGAATGTACGGCCGAACGTGTTTTGTTGAAGTTTCGCATACAATCTTGATATCGGAGTTAGGTAGCGTAGTTGTTTTGAAACTTAAGTTTTCTTGGCTGTAGAGTGTAGGTAGCGTGCTATCTCGCTCTTGCGCGCGAGATAACTCTTCGTAATTTACAGCTGACGGCGTGTTGATTGTTTCGATGCGGCTGAATGTATCGGCGACTATGTTGTCTTTTCCGCTGATATGACGAATGTCGTGCGTGAATTCGGAGATAAAAAGTAGTTGTCGGGTTCTTCTCGGAGTTTCCGATGTCGATGATTTCTTCTGTAAGGCGAATGTCAATGGCTTGTGGTCGGTGAAGATAATGAGTTCTCGGCCTTCGAATATTTTTCTGAAGTATTTTACTGACATGTAGATAGCTTGAAGTTCGCGATCGTAGGTGCTGTACTTCGTTTGCGCTGTTGTAAATTTCTTCGAGAAGTAGCCGAGTGGTTGCCATTTGTTATTGTTGAATTGTTGTATTACAGCTCCCGCTGCGGTGTCCGAGGCGTCGGAGAAAATAGCGATCGGTGCTTTGTGATTCGGGTGGGCGAGCAAAACAGCGTTTTTGATGCTATTTTTGCATGCCGTGAATGCTTCTTTTGATGTCTCGTTCCACTCGATCGGTGTCTTGTCTCGCTTTTTCGCATTATGTAGGTATGCGTGTAGCGGGGCTTGAATAGTGGCGGCGTTCGGTATGCTGTCTCGGTAGAAATTTAGCATACCGAGGAAACGTCGCAATTCTTCTATGTTTTTTGGTAATGGGAATTCTTCTATTGCTTGTAGTTTGTCTTGTGGCGGCTTGATTCCGTCGCTGTTTACGGTGAAGCCGAGGAATTTAACTTCTTGCTTGCCGAGTACACATTTAGCTGGGTTGATTGTGATTCCGTTTTCTTCTAGGCGTTGAAGAACACACCGCAGATGTTGGCGATGTTCTTCTTCGCTGCAGGATGCGATCAACAAGTCGTCGATGAATGAGAAGACGAAGTCGTAGCCTTGCAGTATTTCGTGTATAAAACGTTGAAATGTCTGGCCTGCGTTCCTAAGGCCGGGACACATTCTCGGGAATTCGAATAAACCGAATGGTGTGATGATTGCTGTCTTCTCTATATCCTCTTCATGGACTGGTAATTGCTGGTAGGCTCGGTTTAAGTCGATCGTCGAGAAAATAGTTTTTCCGGCGAGTTGAAAGGTGAAGTCTCGCAGTCGGGGAATAGGGTAGCGGTCGGGCTTCGTTACTGCGTTTAGTCGTCGGTAGTCGCCGCACACCCTTATGTCGCCGTTCTTCTTTGGTACGACGTGAAGCGGAGAAGACCAGGCGCTCTTGCTGGGACGACAGAGACCTTGTTGCATCATATTTTCGAATTCTTTTTTCACTTGGTTGTAGCGATGCGGTTGTAGCGGTCGGGCGCGACAATGTAGTGGTGGCCCAGACGTCTCGATGAAATGTTTGACGCTGTGTTTCGGTGTAATATTCATCGCTGTCAATCTCGTGATGCCGGGGAAGTCTTCTAGTATATCGTGGTACGCCTGCGTGCTGTCGACACTACGGACAGTAGGTACGTCTGTGTAGCGTCCGGGAGCGTTAATATGTAGACTGGTTCTCCCGTCGATGAGTCTTCTATTTTTCAAGTCGACGATGAGTTCGTGATGTTGCAGGAAGTCGGCACCGAGGATTGGCTTCGAGACTGCGGCGACGATGAACTTCCATTTGTATGGTCGGCGAAGTCCGATGTTGAGTTCTAATGTCTTCTCGCCGTATGTCGGGATGACGGTGTTGTTGGCGGCGTAAAGTTGAAAAGGTAGCGGCTGGAGATGGAGGCCTTTCTTTTTCGGTATGACGGATATATTGGCACCCGTGTCTACCAAAAAAGTGAGATTCGTAGTCTTGTCCGTGACGAATAGGCGGTATTGTTTATTGTGAACGCCGGATTCCGCCGCTGCCAACGTTCTGTCTAGTTTTCCGTCGTGTTGAACGTACACGGTTGTGTACATTTTCTTGCTTCGTTGCCGAATCTGTTGTGGTAGTAACAGAATGGCGATGGTGATGTAGACCGAGGACGCGATGTCGATCGTTGCCGGAATCTTGATGTCGATCGATGTCTTGACCTTGAGCGTTGATAGTAATTTTCTCTTCTATAATTATTGTTGTTGTACTGTTGTTTTTTTAACTCGGCGACTTCTAGTGACAGCTTGCGGATTTCTTCGATGAGCAGGCACTCGACGTTCGATGATGTTGATGCGGAGCTATTTACACGATGAGTTGATGAGATGCTATTTACATTATTTACATGTGACTGCTCGATGATCTTGTCGGCTAGCGCAGCTTGTTCGTCGAGTGTGGTCTTCGACTGGAACGTTTCACTGACGGCCAGGACGGAGCGAATATTTGTCGGGAGGAGATTGGCCCACATGAGTTGTAGGGTGGAATCGGGGACCTTGTTGCGAGCCAGGTTTCGCATTCGTCGGTGTAATTGTGATGGTTTCTGGTCTCCCAATTCCATGTCTGACAGAAGCTGTTGAAACTGCCGGCTGTCAGATTCCTCATATGCGGAGATGAGTCGGTCCTTCAGTGCTTGGTACTCGTTCGTCTCTGGCGGGTTGTACAGTAGGTCGGCGATCTGTTCGATGTCCTCTTTTTCTAGACGAGCGATGACCATCTGGGAGAGCTGGCTTTGGTTCTTCTGTAGGCTGCTGGTGGCTGCTTCGAAAGTGACGAACCAGAGCCTGGGTTTGTCCCTCCAGAATGGCGGAATTCGCATTGATAGTGCGATGCCGGCGATTTCCTGCGATGACGGTGACGTCGCCGGGTTGCTGGTGAGTGCCGAGGTTTCGGGCAGGGATTCGCCTCTGGATTCCATTGTGTGGATTTGGTGCGGGAAAATCTTGAGCAGAGTTTCGTCGGGCAGCGGTTCGCCGGGCAGAGGTTTGTGAGCAGCGTTGTTGAGCAGAACTTCGTCGAGCAGAGATTTCCCGGGCAAAGATTCCTCTTGTTTTTCGGGCAGAGTTTCTTCTTGCAGAGGTTGCTTGTTGTTCACGGGGTCACCAGTTTAGAGGACCGGTTGGTCTCTCTAAGAGTTCACTAGAGGTCGGAGGAGTAAAGAGTAAAACTCGATTTACTGTGGTGAACTGAAGTGATTTATTTACAAAAATGTGCTGCTTATATACAAAAAAATGAGATAATTATTATTATTAAAAAATGTACACGAAGTTAAAAGGTTGATTTTCATTGGCTATTACAATTAGAAAGAGATGTACAGAAAGGGACAAAAATATTTACAGAAACATGAAAGGGAAAAAAATCGAATAGGAAATATTTACAAGGTAATTATGATTGCCGCGCGGGAAACTGGACGCACCGCGGCTCGCGGCGCTGGCATCGCCCGAGTATAAATATGGGCTCTCGCGGGCCGCGAATTCAGTCCGCGCGCGCATTCCTTACCGACGACGTCTCGCTGCCGGTCGACGCCGTGCCGGTAATAATTGTAGTGCCGCCATTTTGTGAAGATGGAAGCTCTGCAAACGCCATGAAGACCGTAGCCACGCTGCGAAGATCCCTCGCTCGACGTAACCTCGATGTGAAGACGCGTAGTGTTGTTGTGAAGAATTCTTATTAGAAAAATGCCTTTTTCAAGGCCGGTTCATGTCCGGTATTAATACACGGACAGTTTCTCTCGTCATTGCGAACGTACGTTCTTTGCAGAGCGATTTTCTTCTGTGTTTCAACTTCTATAACGAACGTATACAAAGACGGCGTGCGTTCTTTTCAGAGCGCGTTGTTTTCTTTGTTTCATCGGCGAACGAACGTAGGTACTGCTACACAAGTATATCACATCCCTAGATGGACGGCAAAGCAGGATAATGTGTGGGCTACGTCATTTCGCAGGCCTGCACGCCGGACTGCAAAGCAGGATAATGAATGGGCCACTTTATACGCCGCAACGCGTTTTTCGGAAGACGAAATGGCTCCTCCACACTTCCGGTCATGAGGAAACCGGCAGATTTTGTATTTTTAGTAAGTTTTAGATTATATTCTTCAAAATAAAAAATAAAAAAATCGCGCTCGAGAATGCCGGATTAACGTTTTTTTTTTATAATAATAATAATAATAATAAAAATTTTATTCAAACATAAATACAATACACTGCACACACTAAAGCAAAAAAAAAAGCAAACAATAAACCAAAAGAAAAAATAAAACAAACAAACTACAAAAAAAATATGGCATCATTAGGCAAAGAGAATGTCATGTCATTAGGCAGTGCATTGTATAATGCCGAAAAGGATACCCACTCAGGTGTATTACCACGGCGCAGAACACTGCACCGCGGTACCTGATCTTCCGTGGTTCCTATACATATTACGCCTGACGCACGACAGATTCAACATAAATTATAATAATAATAATACTATACATAATATAATAACTAGCTGTTTGACCGAGCTTTGCTCGGTATCCGATGAAAATAACATTTTCTAGAAATGATTCCTAGCTAGATCGATTTATCGCCCCCGAAACCCCCTATATACTAAATTTCATGAAAATCGTTGGAGCCGCTAGGCTATCACGTATCTCGCGAAAGCAAAACGATAGCAAAAATTGTGCAAAAATTGCGCAAAAATCGCAATTTCGTATTATGTATCAGCAAAAACAATACGATTGCAATCGAGCGACAGTACTCCCTCTGCCGAACAATCAAGGAACTATAATTGCATTACAATCGCTAAATCTCCATACTTTTGCAATTTATTTCGTATGAATCGTATCACGTAAGGCTTTTGACAGCAATGCGATCGCGATCGGCGAGCAATTTGAACTGTCAAATAGCGATCACAACAAAGGTGATTTTTTACCGATTGCTTGTTTATCGCTGAGAGGTTAGTTGTGTTTTGCTTCAATATTTAAACTGTAAAACGTATTTTTATAACATTGGCGCATACAGTGCTCATATTAGAAGCCATTCTTGAAGGAGAAACAAGAGATGTAGCCAGAAATACAGCTAAATAAGACCTCGCAATCTCGACCGAGCCCAGGCACTGGAACTGTCTGACTCTGAGTTTAAAACCCATTACAAGGGTTGAATAAGGAGCTGTTTGTGACGAGTTAAACACATTGACAAGAAAAACAACAATTAACACATGTGCTGTGTTGTTGCGAAACATCTGCAACAACTATCACGTCGCCTGCCAGTACGACGACTTCCAAGTGCTTCAACAAGTTTAGGACCACACTTAAGCCATTGCAGGATGTTACAGTTTCTTTGAAAAAGTGAGAACCAGCTTTTAGTGAGTGGCAGACCGCAAAGAACTTGCAGAGGTTGTGATCTTTATGAAGTGAAAAATAAAGCAGTAAAACAGTGTTACTTGTTTCATTTGCATGTAGTTTACTATTAAGTTATTGTTATTTATCTTCATGTAAGTAGAATTAAATGGAATAAGTACTTTTAAACATACATCAGAAATAAGGTTTATTTTTAAGTAGTAAGTAAAACATTTTCTTTATGACTAATTATTTTATGCATAATCTCCAATATAATGAAATGTGCAACAATAAATAAAAGATTTAGTCTTGTATTATTTAATAATAACAGAAATATATTATAACCAATGTTAAAAAGGTTTATTAAAATCAGAATACTGCTTAAAACCTATCAATCCCCAAGCGGCAGCTGGCTGCCGCATAACAATTGAAAATTTATTGTCTGGGGTCTGCGATACCCACGATGGAGGTGCTACAAGCTCTTATGAATAATGTTAATTTCTTTATTAGTGTTTTATCCTGATGTTTTAAATATCAATATTGTAAATATTAACATGTACTATAAGTATCTATATATATAAAAGAAAGTCGTGTTAGTTACACCACTTATATCTCAAGAACGGCAGAACAGATTTGGCTGAAAATTGGTAGGGAGGTAGCTTAGAGCCAGGAGACGGACATAGGATACTTTTTATCCCGTTCGACAGCGTTCCTGTGTGACTTGACATGAAACGTCAGTCACTATAAAACGTGGTATAACAAAAAAGAATCAGACTTGGAATAACAAAACGAAAATGACAGCTATGTAATTGACGTAAAATGACAGCTATGTAATGACGTATGGATGACAATTTGATATTTGTAAGAAATCAATATTAAAACTATTTTTATTAAATAAATAATTAACAAGTGGATTGAAGTGAAGTGAAGTTTAATTAATAATGCCGCGACCAAGACGATCGAATCTTTCCCGACAAAGCCGTAATGCAAGAAGAATACAAAATACTGCAAATGAAAGGACTGAAGAAGAACAAGAAATTGCACGTGAACAGCGCCGCAATAGTATGGCTCGACTTCGTGCTTCTCAATCACGAGAGCAAAGTGAAGCAGCCCGTGAAACAGCTCGGTTGGCAATGCAGAATCGTCGAGCGAACAACAGAAGTCAACAAATAGATAATTTGGGAATTGGGAAGGGAATAGTTGAGGGATTGGGCATCCGGTAAACTCACTCACTCGGCGAAACACAGCGCAAGCGCTGTTTCACGCCGGTTTTCTGTGAGTTTACTATGATGATAACTATGATTTTCACCTAAACCATTTAATCTATTTTGATGAAATTTGGCATGGAGCTATACTCATTTTAATCATGGTTAAATCGTCAAGACAGGACAACGTCTGTCGGGTCAGCTAGTATTAAAATAAAAATACAACTATTATTTTTATTACAAATTGATTTAATACTTACAAAGTAAAGTTTTTATTAATTATGTACCTACTTATGTAAATTTATCAATATCACTCAATTCCTTCAGTATAGTCTATAACTCTATATACTTAGTCTTTAAAGTTGTTACTTTGCATTTGTTAATAATTAACAATTATAGTAACTCTATTAATAGCTGTATTCTGTTTAGTATTCCTAATAATCAATTACATATTTAATACTAATGTGGGTTTCTGAACCAAAAACAAAATTACATTCAAATTATTAAAGGTTTTTTATTGTATTCTCACTAAAATATGTTTTGTTAACAGTTAATAATTATTATCAGTACCTACATATCAGTTATATAATGTTATAAAATGTCAATTTACAAAATAAAGAAATAAAGTACATACAAAGTGAGTTTTTTTATTTAATATAAACCCCAAACTATAGGTAACACTGTATATGACAACTTTTATTATAATTTTAATATGACAAAGTATAATATGTAGTTTCACACAGTCATCTATTTTAACACAAAGTTTTTCATTTTAAAATGATTTTAACAATAATAAATATTTGTTATAACTAATAAGACGAGTCAAATATTGTTGATTCAGCAGCACTCCGTAGTTTGTCATCGGTATGGTACTTTGAATCAGACAGCCCAGCTTCCATGAAATCCATATCTGCAAAATAAAGTTAATTTAATAAAAAATACTTATTTTTTTGTATAGTTTAAAACTTATTTAAAATTTACTGTAAGGAACAACTACTTCCACAGAAATCATCCGATAATATTGTATTGGATGGTTTGGCTTTTCAGCCTCACTGTATAAAGTCACTAATAAAAATATAGGTATTAAGTTTATGTTTTTAATAAGTTAGATAGAAATTGTATACTTACAGAGTATAATAAAAGCAATATTATTCAAATTACTCGTAGTTGAAGCAGACGGCCCAGTTTCAATGAAATCCATAATATCTGCAAAATAAAGTTATTTTAAGAAAAAAATCTTTACTTCTGCCTATAATTCAACACTAATGTAAAATTTACTGTAAGGAACAACTACTTTCACAGAAATCATCCAAAAATATTGTATTGGATGGTTTGGCATTTCAGCCTCACTATATAAACTCACTTATCTAATAAAAATATAGGTAATTATTAAGATTATGTTTTTAATAGGTTAGTTAGAAATTGTAGAACTTACCTAATTAGTACTTACAGAGTATAATAAAATTCTATGTTCACCATCACCAAATACTAGTGCTCTGCGATGAAAGCCAAGACTTCATTGTCGACTTTGTTTATTGGTAAGCCATATCATCATCTTTGATTACCAGCAGCATCAGCAGGCCCCAAAGTACCACCTCTGTTAGCCATAGCTTCATCTTGCTATTGCTTTTAACTTTTAAGGTCAGCCCAGTACTACAAAAATAGAAAAGTGTTATGAAAAGGCAAAAAAGGGAGAAGTAACATCAGGAAAGTACAAATTAAGGATGCTTACCTTTTTCTATTGTTCTCAAGATTTTGTTGATCTAGATTCTAGAGCTTTAGGCTCATGGGCAAGATTATTCTACGGTTTTCAACATTTTCTTTTCAGATTGACCCAAGATCTACTCCTTTGGCTATTTCACAAGGAAATCCAGCTAATACATTGGTGAAATACCAAAGATTTTACATTTTACAGTATTGTACTTGTATAATCTCGCTCACTTGCTATTTTGTTCACGAAACAATCACAACTAAAGCGAACGCAGAGTACTTTTGTATACATTAGAAACGTGAACACTTGTAAACATTGTCGAAGTTTGTTTGATTTGACATTCCAATAATAGTTCCTTTGATTGCTACTAAATTGTTTTTGGCGCTAGTGTACTCGCAAAAGTGCATTGAAACGATAAGCGAGCGATCCGCGAGCGATCGCTTACATGATACCATTTTTTTTTATACCCAGCAATCGATCGCGCGATCATCGCGCGATTTTTGCTGATGGTTTGTTAATCGCTATTTTTACGTGATAGCCCTGCCGATTCCGAGATTCTAATTATATATATATACAGGGTGTAACAAAAATAAGTGATAATACTTTAGGGTGTGCACGTGTTCCTTGTAGAGAGTTCACTGTGAAAGTAGCAGCTCTGAAAGACGAAAATTTTTTTTCACTTTTGTATGGGCAAGGGCTCGAACGTCACGAGTTTCCCCATACAAAAGTGAAAAAAAATTTTGGTCTTTCAGCGCTGCTACTTTCACAGTGAACTCTTTGCAAGGAACACGTACACACCCTAATGTATTATCACTTATTTTTGTTACACCCTGTAGATATATACAAGAATTGCTCGTTTAAAGATATAAGATACAATAAAATAATAAAACATCATTTAGAATACTTAAATAAGAGTACGGTAGCTGCTATTTACGATACGGCACGGCATAACACCCGCACCTGTGACGCAACGACATTCCAGCTTCAGGAGATAAGTGCCTATTTCCCGCGCTTCAGTGCCTGAAACGAAGTTGTACGGGGAGCAAGCGCAGGTGTGCGCTCGCGCCGACCTCCTGTGACCTAAATAATTATGTAGGTCAAGTTCATAGCAATTACCGAGTATAGTGCTATCAATAAATAATAAATGATCAAACAAACTTACCAAGTGAAGTTCGATCATTATTATATGAGTCGCTTCATTCGAAGATATATAATTAACCAGTAGTACCTTTGTATATTTGCTTGGCATACGCGTTTTTTTTTAAAGATTTATGTAGGTAAGTTGAAAAATTACATGCTCGCTAGATCACACGGCGTTCCGGCGTGCCTCATTATGTTTAGAGAGAAGTAATGCAAAAATCTTTCTTTCTTTCTTTGGGTACTGCAAACATAGTTTCGTGCAGACTGGGTGGGAGGGAGATTATATCTTCGAATGAAGCGACTCATATAATAATGATCGAACTTCACTTAGTAAGTTCGTTTGATCATTTATTATATTTCTTCGCTTCATTCTTCGATATATAATTAACCAGTAGATTTTCAGAGTAACGAAAGAAAGATTTTTTTTTTACGAAAAACAATATTTATTATGAATAGTAATCATTATATTCGAGAAAGAATTTAATAATAATAACAGTCAGTAGAAACGAAACGTAAGAAACCTCTATGGTTTGTGATTCAAATGATAACACACTGGGATCATGGTGATTATACATAATATTATAATATAACTGATTCAGCGAAACTTTGTTCGTCGATAAAATGATGGCTAAGGAAAATATCGAAAATATTGTAGTCGCTAGTCCTGCCTGTCGACTGTCGTCTTACTAATCGTGTCCAGTTTCAGTCCCCGTGTCGACGCTCGTGTCGGCGCTCATGTCGATGCTCGTGTCGATGCTCGTATCGACGCTCGTGTCAACGCTGCCCCGATCTCGCACAGCACCTGCTTTATCCAGCGACTAACCGACTGGGAGTTGGCTGTTCTATGCGGAGCGTTAAACGTTAGCAATAATAACCCGTTCTGTACCATTATCCTATTTAATATAATCTTGAATAACCATCGCACGGCGTAATAACTTAAATATAACTTGAAACTTTTTTAATAAAAAGGAATTACATAATTTAATATCATCACCGATCCGATCACGCCCGGGAGTTGATGTCTTTGTAATATGATTTTCGATACCGATATTTAAAACCGTAATTTTTTATTATGCCGAGTTTTATTAGGCAGAAAGTTTTAAGTCAATGAGTAAAGACCCGTATTCAGTAGGTACAGAGTGCAAGAAAAAAAAAAAAGAATAATTTGTAAGTGGATCGCGGGTACTATACGCCTCAAGTATGTATTTATTATACAAATATTTTTACCGGAAAGCTTATTTCGAAAGACGCTTCAGTCTTCACACATTCATCTGAGCCAATGTAACCAACCAATAATGTCAACATTGTTCATAAACAATGACAGTGCACAGGCTGTAGAAGATATTATAGCCATTGTCAAATTGTTTGGCTAAGGTTCCGATGGAGCGGACGAAGATCTCTGTAATAAGTCTATTAACTAATAAGATTGAACAGAGTATAAATATCTAAAATCTAATTCAAAGTAAAGTATTTTAGAATAAATTTTAAGGTTACTGCTTTAACTGGGTCCGGCTCTGAAGTCGTCGATAATGTATGCATATTAATATGATTGAAAGTCGAGAATATTGTGTTCTCGGTCCACCAGGCTAAATGTTTTAACAATTATTCAAGAATAAGTGTGATTCTGTTATCGTATTTATCATTGCATATTTTATTTAGTATTAAATATTTTAATCGCTGAAAACCAGTTGTTTCCGCGGCGGGAGTCAGAAATCAGGATATGAAGGTGTCAAAACACCTATCAGTTGAGTTAGCTCACGAATAGTACACTGATTTAACTGTTCTATATTATTCCGTTTTTAATAGGCATATACTATTACATAATATATCTAATATATAAAATTCTCGTGTCACGGTGTGCGTATTTGAACTCCTCTGAAACGGCTCGACCGATTTTCGTAAATCTTAGCGAGCTAGGGTTGAGAATCAGACAACATCTACTCTTTTATCTTTATTAGTGTATTCATTTGTTGAATAAATAATAGTAAATTATTACAACTCGAAACTGCCGGCGACCATTGTTTGTGCGACGGGATAGCAATCATGGACTTTGCCATGGTGACATACTTATTTAGCCACTTCAATAAAATAATAATAAGTATTATGAGCGAAATACTTTAAATGGCAAAACAACGTTTGCCGGGACAGCTAGTATATATATTTATAATCGTCAAGACTTAAATATTTACAATATACTTGTTGTGGATTTAATACAACCATGGCACTATTTACAATAAAACGTTAACAAAAAAAAGGGCGCCTGAGGCTGAAGAATTCTCGCCTAGAACATTGTCAATATTGTTTAAGCGTGGTAAGTCTAGTAGTGATAAAGCCTACGCCTGGTCTAGTTTCCTTCTTTATATTTTTTGTGAAAAAAAAAATAGCGCATCTGATAGTCTGTACGTTAAGACTTAAGGCTCATAATCAGTAAATTAAAATCTTTCGATCGGCTAGTGAGTTACTAGGAAGGAACCAAGAAGTAGGCTCTTAAATCTATTTGATAGATATCCACTTTTGGGTATTGGCTTGAAAACCTTAAAAGTTAATTTTCCAAATTAACATGTCATTTCGAAATAAACTAACGAAGTGGTTTCAAATTTAAAATAATTCAAAAATTGTAAATTTAAAATATAATACAATATTTTCCGCCGCTTTGTTTGGGGGAAAGAAAATCTTTGAAATAAGGTAACCTTCGGTGAGGGTACACGAAGATATAGTTTTAAATTCTAATAATAATTTATTCATGTCAAGATGTATAATATATTAAGCTAGTGGTCCCCAACCCTTTTTGCGAGCCGCAATCATTTTTGGTCTTGGTGTCGCGGGTCGCAACAAACATTTTTAGGTTTAAAAAATAACGACTTACAAGTGAAAAAAACTTTCACGTTGACTGTATAATATTTTGCCCGTGGGCGTGAATTTCAAATTCTAATAGGCTACAAATAAAGTCCCGGTGGCCCGCATGCGGCCCGCGGGCCGCGGGTTGCGGGTAGCTGTGTAAAGCCCACAATAATTATAATAGTAATAATAATATAATATAATTATAAAATATCTATAAAAATAGCTGTCAGCACTACTGCTGCGGTGTTGAGCGTTTAGTCGCCTCCATCACTCTTCGAACTCGAAGGAAGTTGATTGTAGCGGTACAGTACTAGCGGCGCCAGCCGACGGTTATATCCCCCCCCCCCCCCCCCCCCGTTCTTTGACGGGTAGCGGGAAGGGTTTTTCAGAGCCCAAAAGGTACCCGATTGATTGGCATGTACTAATTTGTCTCTGAGAACAAATACTGGAATTATCCAGCGAAACAATAATAATCTCGGTCTGATATTGAGACAAGATTTATCGAGTCTTGAGTGTTTTAGGTTTGCGTTACAAAGTTATACTGATAATATTGTATTATCTGATAAGTTTGATACTAATTTATATCGAGATAAGCCAGATACTGTTGATAAGTCTGATAATATCGAGACTTTGTGAGGTGAAATCTATAATGATAATAATCGATCGAAATGGAATCGATCTACAATACTTATTATCAGGAATGTTTTATAAGCAGTATACTTAATCGTTTTTAGGGTCATTTAAAACAATAATCTGGCGAATCCAAAGAGGGTTCACCTAACGTCAGTAGGAGAACCCTGGATATATCCGGATCTGGACCGGTTCTATCGGTGCAGGTACTCGGGAAAGCTTCGGGTTCATTCGAAACCTGATTGTTCCGTACCTATATCTGTCACTTTTAGTAAGGGACCAAATTAAATATTGGGGTAGCTCGTTATAATCGACTTATAAGTCGATAAAATATGTTACGAAAAATATTGAGGATAGTAACTATCTCGTTACGTAGATATTATTAAGTAAGTTTCGTTATACACTCGCGGTGTATCTCGAGTCCCAAAATTGATGCAAGATTTATTTAATAATAAAAATTATATATCGGCAGACATAGTAAATTATAATCGTAGTTCTATATTTAGAACAAAAGGATCGCGCGGGACGCGCATTGGTTGTTAACTGATGAGACTCGCAGTCAATCTAGTTATTAACTCGAAATAGCTGTTCTCTAGAAACCGGCAAAGATAATATTAATATTATAATAATAATTATTATGTTTTTCTATTTATAGAACAAAGAGCGCGGAAAAACGCGCGGTAGTTGCTAATTTCTATTTTTAAACATTGTCGGAGACTCGTAGTCAATCCGTGCATTATGTTGATTTAAAAAATATCAATATATTTTAAATTTAAATAGTAACTAACTAGCAGTTAATCCCCTCAAACCAGCCAACACATTATACTTCTATTTTTAGATAAATCATCGTCAGAGACACGCGGTCAATTCCGATGCATAAGGATTGTGTTTAGAGACTCGCAGTCAATCCACACATTATGGCGGTTTATAAAATAACTCCCTGTTAACCCCCAAACCAGCCAACGTATAGTTCTATTTATAGAACAGATAAAACATCGTCAGAGACTCGCAGTCAATTCCGATGCATATAAATTGTGTTTAGAGACTCGCGGTCAATCCACACATTATGGCGGTTTATAAAATAACTTAACATAATTAAACACTTGCAGTAATTAACTTACAACTATTTCCCTCAATCGGACAAACATAATATAGTTCTATTTTTAGAATAGGTAAAACATCGTCAGAGATCCGCAATCAATTCCGATGCATATAAAATAATAATATAGATTGTGTAAAAGGACTTGCGGTCCAAACACACTGTACTTATTGACTCACAATCGCAGTACATGCCGGTTAATTAAATAATTGCAGTAATCACCTGCAGTTGTTTCCCCCAATCCGGCAAACATATACTTCTATAATTCTATTCTTAAAACAAATAAAGCATACATAATATTATAGATTGTGTATTTTAAAGACTCGTAGTCCCATCACATTGTACGTTTATTAACTCGTGGTCGCAGTACAAGCCGGTTAGTATTGAATATAATTGGCTCGTCCAGGCCTCGGTAGTTTAAGTATTTAATAGTACTTACATGTATTTTCTTGTTACACGATAAAATAACATTGACTTTAGTTACTTACAACACTGACTCAATTATCTTAATAATAATAACCAGCTGCGCTTTGGCATGGTTACTAAGTATACGTGTTCGCGTTGCCTCGCGTTAACAAAGAATGAGGCACGCCGGAACGCCGTGTGATCTAGCGAGCATGTAATTTTTCAACTTACCTACATAAATTTAAAAAAAAAACGCGTATGCCAAGCAGATATACAAAGGTACTACTGGTTAATTATATATCGAAGAATGAAGCGAAGAAATATAATTAAATATATACATATAAGACGAAGGGACTATTATGAAATTTTACAAGTTTGCGACCCTATAACTCGGCGGCGTCAAGGACTTATCGTCAGATTAGTTAAATTTAGTCTTAAAACACTAAAATCAACCCCCAATATCTTAATCTGACGCGCTCGAGTATTTCAGACTATCGATTTTTTTTACTAATCTGTTCGTCTATCCTAGGCGCGCGTCACTACATATAGAGCTAAATACTTTACAAGGTTGTTCTATTAGGTCCAAGGTATCTCTCATATCTTAAACTGCCACGCTCGAGTATTACCAAAAATTCCCCTATTCGCCTCCCTAACTACAATATTAAATTTACGTTTTACAAAGTGCCTTTAACACTTTCATAGCAATACTTTGACACATTCACTGTTATATAGTGCCTGATAAAATTATAACCTAAGAAAGAATGTGATTGTGTAATGTCTCCACCTCCTTTCATGATCATTATTATCAGGCCAACATTAACATAGGATGTGTCATGTGTTTGTACCTTCGTTTGTACCCATACTAATAATAATTATACCTCTAAATGCGAAATGAAAAAAATGAAAGTGTGTCTATCTTCCCGTCTATTACCTCTTCACGCCCAAACCGGTAAACTGATTTTGTTGAAATTTGGTATGGAGATACTTTGAGTTCTGAGAAAGGACATAATTATGATAATTTTTATCCCGGAAAAATGTACGGTTCCGGCGCGCAAAATGAATTTTGGGGCAACGGAGTTGATCTAGTGTTAAAAATTCAAATATATCGTATCGAATAATGTGTGTATTATGCAAGTATCCCTGCAAATCTATACTAATATTATAATTGGGAAGTTTGTTTGTTTGTTTGAACGCGCTAATCTCAGGAACTACTGGTCCGATTTGAAAAATTCTTTCAGTGGTAGCTAGCCTATTTATCGAGGAAGGCTATAGGCTATATAACATCACGCTGTGACTTTTAGGAGCGTAGAAACAGCGGAAAGTGTGGAAAAAACGGGGGGAAATTATTTGAAAGGGTTTATTTAAACGCGCTAATCTCAGGAACTACTGGTCCGATTTGAAAAATTCTTTCATTGTTAGATAGCCCATTTATTGACGAAGGCTATAAGCTATATTTTTTCACGTTAAAACAAATAGGAGCGAAGAAATAGAGGAAAATGTGGAAAAAACGGGGGAAATTATTTAAAAGGGCTTATTTAACGCGCTAATCTCAGGAACTACTGGTCCGATTGAAAAATTCTTTCAGTTTTAGATAGCCTATTTATCGAGGAAGGCTATACTTTATTACACTAAGACTAATAGGAGCGAAGAAATAGAGGAAAATGTGGAAAAAAACGGGGGAAATTATATGAAATTGCTTATTATCTTAACAACTACAGGAGAAATATTTATGTTATTTGGCAAACATGAAGAATAGATCACGTGAAGGGACAAAGGCTATTTTTTGTGGAAAAATGTACGGTTACGTGAAATTCCTAAATTACGCCGGCGAAGCCGCGCGGAACATCTATATATGTATAATAAAATCGTAGGAAAGTCAATTCTGTACATTAAATATTTTTGTACAATAAATAATACTTGGGACGTGATTTACTATGCTAACGCGGACGAAGTCGCGGGCAACAGCTGGTAGTAAATATACCTTTCGCTCGTGAAAGTGAACTCCGTAAGTTACATAATTATAGGCTCGAAGGAAACAATATATTATGTAACGTTTACTTCAAACAACTGCTTATCGGATATTGGAAGACCCACTTGCACGGAATTGTTTAAAAGTTACAACCCTCATTAGTAACATTTCATGTTATCTCTTTCGTCAATATGAAGAAAGAGATGGTTAATTCATCTACGTCATGGGCGCCGGCCCAATTTAATTTCGAAGGGGTGCAGATTTTAGTTTTGTTTCTTTTCTTTTCTTTTTACTTTTTACGAACAACAGTGACTGTCTATTTACGTCAACAGAATACATTTAGTGCCGAAACATTACGAACTATCTTTGTACGGCACGGTAATAGGATTACAGACGGCTTTTTATTTCAATAATTCCTGTTGATCTCAAGATTCCCAAGGGGTGCAAGTGCACCACCTGGCACCCCCCTGCCGGCGCCCATGATCTACGTAAGTCTTTATAAGGTGCCTAATTAAGATGGAATATAAGCCAATTCCCTGGTATTGTCACTCATTCATTTCGCTCACATCAGATTTCAACTTATATAACATCAAAATCTATTTCATTAAATTAGGTAGCCTCAGACTGACCTAGATACTGCAAACCTATAACCTAACGGTTAGGTTATAAGATCCCGAACCAAAAATATAATGTTAGCTAAGGTTGGTGCGAGTAGCAGGAGATCGGTCATCTTGGCGTTCATTGAGAGAGCCCTATGTCCAGCACTCAGCTGTGGACGACTATTGGCTGATACTGGATGAAGGTGTTTAGTAAGTTAGGTAAACTGTTATAGTTTTTACTTTTTGCAATGAACTTCAAAGAAAATTTTGTCATTGTTATGCTTTATTGTAGTTTTATGCCTCGTCTCACGGTTCAGACTATATTGAACTAAGTCAATACTCAATACCGATTACATTACAGATTATGAAAGGTAGTAGGTACAGTGCGTTCGACCTGCTAACATTACAACTTACTTTCTCACAACGATTACGATTAGTATTTCGCTTTTAATAATAGTGTTCCCATGGTACCAAACTTGCAAACTTTTTACTCTCTTTAACGTAAGACACACCAAAGCTGTCCTATTGCATCATAAGATTCTCACGGTTTGAACATTTATACTTATTCAAATTTTTGTCCCAACCCTTTATATTATTATAGTCACGTACAAACAGTACCTATTATAACTAATATGACCTCGTTTCTAATGTTTTTTGGAAAACTCGGTACACCGTACACCTTCGTTGAGAAACAGATATACGCGAGATGCTGTGATACAGAAAATATATAATTTTATTCTCCCACGAAAAGTACTTTGCACTTAGAACTAAGGTAGCTAATTTTTATTTCCTTACAGAGTTGCAGAGGTTGCAGAGATATTCTACAGGATATATTATATGTATACTAGATGTCCCGCGCGGCTTCGCCCGCGTAAATTGGGAATTTTACGGAAACCGTACATTTTCCCATAAAAAATAGCTTATTCAAGCAAACATACTCTTCAAGTTTATAATATTAGGTAGGTATAGATTTTTTTTAATTATCGCTTGACAAACTCGAGTCTCGATCTAAAAGACTATGAAATGGTATAATATGGTAGTGATGATGATGATGAATGTAATTTGCATAGTAGCATATGCTTTCCGTTCTTAAAACAACACCGAAACTCCCAAACTTGTATCTATAAAGAATCAGGAGTTCTCTCAGCACCTTCCGAACCACGGTATACCAGGTATATCTCGGTGCAATATCTTACTTGTTGGTAGCATATACTTAGAATACTTCTCACGAAACCGAAGTCACCACATATTTCCCTATAAATTTTGAGGAGTTCCCTCAATTACTTATGGATCCTCTACATCAGATCACCACTTTTGTGAATATAATACCAAATTGGGATGATACCCTATATACCAAAAGAAAAATTTTGAAAACCGGTTAACAAACGGCGGAGTAATCGTTGAATATAAGAAAACGAACATAAAACCTCCCCCATTTTGAAAGTTAGTTAAGTAAGTCTTCGATACTAGGAAAAATTACAAACGTAATTTTTGTTCGTAAGGGTTAAGCATTTAAAAGGCCCATCTTACGTAATTTGTTACAAGCTCGTCGTTTACATTTTTCTTCTGATGACCAGAAAGTAGGAGCGAAAGTATATTATGCACATTCTAGAACCAGCAGGCTTAGCAAGTCCAGTGTCCAAAAGAGAAAGGTATATGTAGCTTAACGTCTTGCAGATTCTGTGAGGAGGAGGACGAAACACCTATTCACCTTCTCCTCGACTGTCCTGCTCTACTACAGAGCAGGAACAGGCACCTTGGTCGCCACGAATACTCATCCACAGAGGAAATTCGTGGCACCAACCCCAACCATATCGTTCAATTTATGAGCAGTATTGGGTTGGGGATGATACTCTAGTGCGAAGGAGTCACAATAGATCCTCATGGGTCGCAGTGACGTCAGGGCTACAGCGACCTCGCTTCTTTAAAAAAAACCTGAGAACGGTTTATTCTTAGGGCGAAGCCAAACGAGCGTAATTTGTGAGTCGTGAGTCGCAGAATTTCTGCCGGGCAGAATTTTTTTCATACAAATCACGACTTACAAAATTACGCTCGTGTGAATCAAACAGGACTTTTGTATGAAACTGAATGCAGCAGAATTCTGCCCGGCAGAAATTCTGCGGCTCACGACTCACAAATTACGCTCGTTTGGCTTCGCCCTAACGGTAAAGTAGACAAAGTGATGGATGGACAACGTCTGTCAGTTTTGTCAGCAAAAACTGTCAACGTTTTTACAGATAGAAAGTTCGCGAACTCACGTCGATGAGGCTGTCGATGTTGTGCAAGTCGACGGGGCGCTGCTGGAAGTAGAAGGTGCGGATGTGGTCCGCGATGCGATCGGTCCGGTTGTCGGTGGACCTCAGCTCGGGGGGCACGGTGCGGACAAACTCCTTCTCGATCTCTTGTATCAGCTTCGGGTACCGTTGTAAACCTGGGACAGGAACGTAAAATTTAAAAAAATAATACAATATACAAGTGTACTAAATTATAAAACTATGAGATAATACTTTAGGGTGTGTATGGGTCCCCTATATAGAGTTCGCTGTAAAAGTAGCAGCGCTGAAAGAGTAACTTTTTTTCACCTTTTTATGGAAAAATTCATGACGTGGGTGGCGTGGGCGCTTACCCAATGTACCATCGAGGAAATTGATTCCTAGGCAGTTGACAGACCAACGTCGTTTGGTCGGATGACGGATCACGTCAATTTAATGTTAATTGTGATCTGTCGTCTGGGTTTGACGTAACGCGACCAAACTACGTAGGTCCCCCCATCTGCTTAGGAATCAACTTCTCAGATAGTACAAATCACAAAAAAAATTTGGTCTTTCACCACTGCTACTTTCACGGTGAACTCTCTACAAGGAATACATACCTACACACCCTAGTACTATCACTTAGTTTTGTGACAACCTGTATAAGGGACACATACACACCCTAAGGTCTAAAGTATTATAACTTAGTTTTGTTACACGTTGTATTATAGTAGACTTCATTACTCATCAGTGTTTAAAAAGCTTGTTGATAAGAGTATTGCTAGAGGGACACTAGCTCTCTACGATACCAATAGCCTATAGATAATACTGCTCGATTTATTATTACTCGTACGGCGTACCATCTCGTACCCACTTACTGTTAGGTCATAGTATTTATGAATAGTATGTACCCAGATTTTTTCATCACTTATATTTACGAGTTAAATGTAGAGCATTCAAACAAGAATAGGTTTTTTGATATTTACATGTTGAAATTATGTAACACCTCACATTTTACTGTAATTTTTGTGAGCATGGGCCGCTGTAGAAGCTCTGAGTCATGCGATGTTGTGCAACTAACGAGATTCTCAACTCTCCGTCCAAATCCGTTTGCCATATTATTCTGAATGTTACAACATTTACTTTGTGATTCAGGATTTTGTCGTGTTTCCCCGCATATTTGTCTCCTAAAAGGGGTCAATATTATTACAAAATTTCTTGCAAAATATTTTAAATTAAATATTGCTTGACCTCACAAATGATATCATTACGAGGTCGAGTCCGGAGAACCCGGAAGCGGCGATAGTGATACAAGGGGTCACAAACGTCAAATTTAACGAACATCAGAGTCGAGTATTAAATAGGTCTATTACATTAAATGTATTTCCCGAAAATCCAGAAATAGATCTAGACTTTGATGTTTGATGACTGATATTCAGCGCTATTCTGCTAGATCTTTCATTAAAATACGGGATGCCAAAAACCCCTTAACGCACAGAATAAATTTTTATCGATAAAATGTAAGTGATGGGAGTAAACATTATAAAACTATCGATATTTTTACAGCATATTTAAATGTATTTATAATGAATAATTCATTTTTATATTTATTGTCTTGTGTAGGGTTTTCTGAATTTAATATAACATTTTGCTATGTTAATAGAGCTAGTGATCACATCGTATATTGGACTTACAAATCGCTGTAATAACTCCGATGATGCTGACTGTCGTAATCCTGAAGATGTTGATACATCAAGCTTATCGGCTACTTCGCTATTTTTACCATAATTTATGAGATAATTCCAACATACGCCGCGATAAAAAATTATCGATACACTTTGCATCTCAGGACGCACCTACGCAAATGAGCTCATCACCCCGTACGGGGTAAGCAATCATCTGTAGGTACGGGGTGATATAGACCCCGTAGACGCACCTAATTAAAATTTTTACTCCCTGGTCGCAACGGGGTTCAAAAAACCCCGTAGATTATTATTACGATTCCCAATTCAATTTCATGCAAGAAATATAAATATCTATTCATCTCATTTATACAACAAAAACTCTCCAAATTACGATCTCCGCAACAGCGAGTAGACACTACATATTCAGCTCCGAACTGACTGATGTCAACGTACGGGGTGCGAAAGGACCCGTAACGCAGTGAACATGACGCAGAATCCAAAAGTGACTCTTTTAGCGCTGCCACTTTCACAGTGAAATTTATAATAAGTATAAGAAACACAAGGGAAACCCTTAAGTATCATCAATTAGTTTTGTTACACGGTGCATCCAAGAAAAAATTGTGCTATAATCATATAGTATATTTCACTTCAATCACATAAATGTAGCGACACCAATAGAATTTACCAGACGCTACTATTATGGCAGTATGTCAGTAATTTCGCTTCACAAACGATGCGATTCGATTCACTCGAGTTCCCTAGAATTGACTTTATGTAAGGTCTGCGTCACATAATCCTTGATAATATGAGGCTGTGTCGTCCCCTAAAGCCTCGTTTGTTATCAAACATAATGTGGGAATTTACAGCACACCGGAGCTAATTCGTATTCCGACATCACAGTAACACTCGTATCTACGATTATCACCACAATTTAAAGCATGTTATGATCGAGATAGGCGTATCTTGATCGTTACAATGCTACTCGCACAATAAAACTAAGCATTAAATAAACAATATTTGATTATGTAATAACTACAGCTTCCATAAAGAAAAACGCGCATTTGGTACGTCTTGTAGATAAAGGGACGTTTTTATTTTATATTTACTAGCTATTTGACCGAGCTTCGCTCGGCATTCGATAAAACACGAATAAAATGACGTTTTCTGAAAATGATTCCTAGCTAGATCGATTTATCGCCCTCGAAACCCCCTATATACAAGAATTGCTCGTTTAAAGATATAAGATAGATAGGCAAAAAATGTAAACACTGCAATTAAGAGTGTTTAGGTACGTTTTTTTGCCTAGGAGGATGGATAAAATTTCACGTAGCGTTTTTAAGCGACCTTATTTTATTTAAACAACTTCACAGTATTTCAACAGTGAAATAACCATCGCTTATATCTAGAAATTTCTGTATAACATTTTAAATATACAGTTATGCAAGTCAAATAGTTTTATAATATACAATATAACATGTGTGAAATGATTTTGCAAGAAAATTTACTACGGGGAATCACGATTTCACGCTACTGTTGACATTATGTTATGAACTTAAATATGACTTATGTATCTGGGGGCACGGCCGTGCCCCCGCCAAGCTTTTTAGCAAAGGCACGGCCGTACCATACTTTTCTCGAAGCGGTTCGCGGCTATTTCACACCCCCTTTATCTTCGATGTTAACAAAGCTAGGGATTTAGAATTTCGGTCCCTAGGAGCAAGTATGAAAACTAGTTAGACCTCCAAATTACATGAAATTTCGATAAATAATTTAATAGTTACGGATGGTCAAAGTTACTACATTTTGTCACTCACTGACTGACAGATCATCAAAATTCTAAGGTACTTCTAGCAGACTTAGAACCTTGAAATTTGGTACCCGGATAGGTCTTTATTCACAATGAAAGGAAAAATTATGAAACCGGCCAAGTGCGAGTCGGACTGGCGTACATAGGGTTCTGTGCCGTAAATTTGCATGGGAGCCCCCCTTAAATAATAAGTTTATTTAATTTTTATTAATAATTATTAAAGTTAAAATATAATTGTAGTAAGTATTTTCTGAAATTTTCATAAACCTTGCTGTTGTAGTGTGTGTTATAATTCTCGGTAATTGCATATTGTAAATTCAGCGATATTTGTAACGCGGCGAGTTAACTCCTGCGAGAGTCAGTCGTCTGCCCATCGCCTACCTCCAGTATTTAATTTGAAGACCCCAGCCTTTGTACACTAAATTGGTGACCCCGACGAAGAACTACCGAAGAAAGTTTGTAGTAAAGGGAATCAGTGTAAATAGTGACATTGGCTGTGGGATATTTTTTTTTTAAAGATCGAATTCCACGCGGCGACAGGAAGTTAGCGTGACGCAATAGAAGAACGCGCGTGGCACGTGGCGAATACAACGGCAGTCGGCTCATCAGCTCTTCGGCCGGTCGACTCATCGGCTCAATCAAAGAAGAAAAATGAGTAAAGCCTCAGCATCAGACATGGAGTTTAAGGAAGAGGCGTCA
Organism: Aricia agestis; assembly: GCF_905147365.1. Classification (NCBI taxonomy): domain Eukaryota; kingdom Metazoa; phylum Arthropoda; class Insecta; order Lepidoptera; family Lycaenidae; genus Aricia; species Aricia agestis. The sequence continues at coordinate 17,950,360 of NC_056409.1, forward strand.
AGCGTGGCTTTGGCATCGATAAGCGTGTCCACCAAGCTACCAGAATTTTGGACAGACTTGCCAAGGCTATGGTTCGCACAATTCGAGTCTGTAATGGCCCCACAGAAGCAGGGTGAAGAGACCAAATTCAACTTGGTCATATCAAAGCTGGGAAAAGAGGCCATTCAGCAGGTCAGCGACCTCGTGATGTCACCACCCGCCCAGGATAAGTATACGGCGCTTAAGGAGAGACTGCTGCAGGTTTATGAAGAGAGTGACGAAAGACAAATGCAGAAGTTGGTGTCGGAGCTGGAGTTGGGTTCGCAAATATCCTCCCAGTTTTTAAGGCGCATGAAGGATCTGGGTCGCAGCGCACAAATTTCGGACAACACACTTAAGAGCCTGTTCGAGCAGTCATGGCGGTTTGTGAAGATCAGTCTCTGGACAAGCTGGCGGCCATGGCAGACAAGATCACTGAATACACCAAAACGTTGGAGATGTGGCAGCCGTGTCATGCAAGAAGGCAGCAGATGGACAGCCGGACGAGCAGATGAGCAGATTGGAGCTGGAGGTTGCAGCGCTCCGCGCCGAACTGAGGAGTCGCGGGCGCTCTAGGAGCAACGACAGACCGACTGACTTCAGGAGAAGACCGACTTCGCGGCCGCGAAGAGTACCTGGGGACCCGGACTGGCTGTGCCGTTTTCACTCTCGGTACAGATCGAGGGCCAGCCGCTGCGAGCAACCATGCGCGTGGCAAGCTAAGCAGTCGGGAAACTAGACGGAGTACATGCGGGCTCGGTGGACGGATGTACTCAAGGTCAGGTTACCAAAAGCCATCGTTTATTGATTAAAGATAATGTAACGAAATATAGTTTTTTGATCGACACAGGCGCTAACATTTCCGTAATTCCAAAGTGAAAATTCTTGGAAAACTTTAGGATATTTTTCAAAAAGATTATCAGAACCGCAAAAGAAGTACTCCACGTATGACAAGGAGCTTTTAGCGATTTATTCGGGAATAGTTTACTTTAGGGATTTAATCGAAGGTAGTTTAACAGTTTACACGGATCATAAACCTCTCACTTTTGCTTTGAGTAAATTAAGTTCTAATAAAGAGTTACCTAGGCGAGCGCGTCAATTGTTGTATATTAGCGAATTTACAAGCGACATACAACATATTCAAGGCACTGAAAATCAGGTGGCCGACGCTTTATCGAGAATCGAGAGTATCATATGTCCTAGTTCGAGTGAATACGTGGAGGTTGCGAGAGCACAGGCGACAGACGCTGAGCTCGCGAATTTAATGAAAACAAATGATAAATTGCAATGGAAACAGTTAGCGCTCGATAATAATGACGATATTAAAATATATTGTGAAACATCAGCTCAGAAAATTAGGCCGTATATACCAGCGCAATTTAGGAAAAGTTTTTTTCATAAATTTCATGACGTTTCTCATCCCGGAGTTAGAGCATCGCGTGCGTTAATTAGTAAAAAAGTTTTTTAGCCAGGCATGAATAAGGACGTAGGGACCTGGGCCAAGACGTGCGTGAGGTGTCAGAGAAGTAAGGTTATTCGGCACACAGTTTCGAAACTTAGCGATTTTAGTCATAGCAAGCGTTTCGATCATTTGCACTTGGATTTGATCGGACCTTTACCGGAAACTGAGCACGGTTTTCGTTACTGCGCCACGATAGATTAACGCGATGGCCTGAGATTTGCCCTGTAAAGGACATGACGGCAGAGTCGGTAGCTAGAGCAGTTTATGAAGGATGGATTTGTCGTTTCGGTTGTCCTAAAATCATTACTACCGATCAAGGTAGACAGTTCGAAAGCGAATTATTCACAGATTTAATTAAATTATTAGGTATTCAAAAAAACTAGAACTACCCCATACCACCCACAGTGTAATGGTAAGATAGAAAGGTGGCATAGGTCTTTGAAGTCGGCTCTGATAGCTAGATTGAATAATAATCTATCATGGTTAGTAGAACTACCTACGGTCATGTTAGGATTAAGAGCTGCTTGTCAAACGGACAATGATAATATTAGCGCGGCGGAATTTGCTCTGGGTCATTGTTTAAGGTTGCCGGGAGAATTTTGTTCAGATAAAAGTATGAAAATTGATAATCCACATTCATTTATAAGTAATTTAAGAGACACTTTGAACAAAATTAGGCCCATAAAAAGGGCATGTAAAAATAGCAATAGTACTTTTGTGCATGCTGATCTAAATTCCTGTTCACATGTTTTTCTAAGAGTGGACGCGGTACGGAGACCGCTAACGCCTCCGTACAACGGACCATATAAAGTTATAGAAAGAAATAGTAAAGTTTTTAAAATATTAATTGGTAATAGAGAATGTAATGTGTCGATTGATAGACTTAAGCCCGCGTATATTTTGGAAGAAAATGAAGTTAGACATGACAGTAGATTAGATCAGCATAGTGAGGCTAATGTGTATACGCCTTTACAGAAATCACGTAGTGGCAGAAAAATTAAAAGACCTGTAAGATTCTTGGATGGTAACTAGGTTAATGGTACATTGGCATTTTTGTTAGCAAGTAAGTACGCGAAGGTTGCGTAATGTCATCTCAGCACGTATTAATTGTTATAAGACGTTAAGTTAGGAATATTTGCATTCACTTTATTTCAAATCTCAGCTCAACAAGTTAGTTATATATAATAATATATAAATTTGATTATCAGCTCAGTGCACAAAGTTTTAAGTTATCAGTTTAACTCAGTTTTACAGCATCAAACGTTAAATTTTATAATTTAGCAAAATGGGAAAAACATATTCGATTGAAAAGAAAGATGAAGAAATTGTTATCGCTCAAAACGGAGCGAATCACGCAACAGCATCTAATACTAATTTTAAATGAGGGATTTTCATTTATATTTTTTAATTTTAATTTTAACAATCTTAACTAGATGGCGTAAGGATAGACACTTCTAGATTTTCTATTGGTTCCTCACCGATCTGAAATTATCTACAGGTTGGCATCACTGACTACATATGGGTTGTGTTTCCAAAAAATATCAGTGTACTGTTAAGTGTGACATAAATCAAAATATCTTAAACCTAAGCGATCATTGGCCTAAGCGATTAGGCCAGTACACTGGTAATAGTTTAGGAACACGATGACATAATAAAAACTTGTCAAACTGAAACTTGACAACTGAAAGAGTTTTGGCGGGCATGTCACTTTCAAACTTTTTCTACTTTTTATTGTTGGTGTGGTTTTTATTATTTTTTCCCAAATTGTGGTTTTTGGGCTTTTGATATTCATTATTGGTAAAATATTAGCAATTAAATATCCGTTATCTTGCACAAGTGCAGGTAAGATGTTGTCAAAACCAAAATGTATAATTCCTGTGACATTTGGTGTGAATATCGGTGAATAGGGCTATTTCTTTCGTGAATTTTAGCTAAAACATCGTTATAATAATTTTATTATCCTATTCATTGGAATATTATTGCGTCTTTTTCAAGTTGAAATGTATCAAGTTTTACATTCTTTTGCCCAGTTTTGTAGCAATTATTGATGGTATTCCCTGGTATTACCGATAGTTGTCTACCCATACGCCATCTAGTTACTAAAATGGAAACTGTTTGACAATCAAATTAAAAATATAGGAAATTCCCTCATTGGAAGTGTTGAGCATCACGGTGACTGTTATGGCAGTCATCCTTTTTGTGTTTTGTGCTATTTTAATATACAAAGTTTGTGTTACACGTGCAAGGAAGATGTTAAGGAAGGAATTAAATTGTAATCAGGGTACAGATTTAAGTGTATTGTCACAACATAAGCTCCCAAATGTTAATGTTTTTGCTAAATTCAAAAAAATTTCTATGTTATATTTTGTCAATTATGTAAATCATTTTTATTTTAGAAGGGGGTGTATGTAGTGTGTGTTATAATTCTCGGTAATTGCATATTGTAAATTCAGCGATATTTGTAACGCGGCGAGTTAACTCCTGCGAGAGTCAGTCGTCTGCCCATCGCCTACCTAACTTGTGCGAATAAAGTGATTCAGCTCATCCAGTATTTAATTTGAAGACCCCAGCCTTTGTACACTAAACTGTTACCATTATGGATATAGAGCAAAAGAGGGAAAAAAATCGTGTTTTTTGTATTTTGATTTTTTTTTTTTTTTTAACATGGGGAAATGCTTTACGCATCCCCGGCAAATTGGGGATATCGGCCGGGGTATGTGGGACTCCTGCTACCCACTAAAACTCCATGGTGCTCCACTCATCGCTTAAGGCAGAGTTGCGGGTACGATAGAACCTACCGCAACTCTACCAGCGATCATCTACAGACCCGAAACCACCCCGCTACTCGGGGGACCGCGATGCGCAGGAACACCTTGAGCATCACGGCTCTCTAGAGAAATAATCAGTGACTAATTTGATTTATTGCGTACCATCGGCCACATACGTCGTTACATACTAAAACACTCTACGTTTGCCGTCTGTGTAAGTATGAACTCCTTTAAATATGCAGTTTTATATTTGTTTTTCTTGTGCTCATTGCCAAGCCACTATAATAATTATAAAATAAAGAAATATATTGATACATTTACGGAATGTTGATTTAAATTACAAAATAAGTTGAAGGCTTGGCTTGAATGTGATCTGAAAACTTTTTACGACAGAAGTATTGAATAGCTATGCAATATTTTGCTTGGCTCCTTTTACAGTTCATGTTTTTGGTGGGTTAGAGTTTTGTAAATTGAAGTGTAACAAGTAACAACATATTAATACCTAAATACCAATGCAGGAACCGTAAATTTTCCGGGATAAAAACTTTTCCATGTCCTTTTGGGAAAGGACGTACACGGTACACGTAATATTAGTACTTATTAATTACGAGTCAAGAGAAAAAAATATAAGATTTAAACAACGATTACAGGCGTCTTCAAAATTGGAAGACAGATTAAGGAATATCAACAATATTGTATACCGACTCATAATATTATGTCCGACAAGCATTCGGTTAATACATGAGTGAAGTAAATGTACACAAATCATTTCACATTGGGTTCCGCGCCAGTCGAATTCAGCAGCACTTGCGAAATGTCCTCAAGGATTTCCGCTTACTCGTGAAGGTGCGGCAAAAATTGATAGTTACCTTCTAGTCCTAAATACTTCCTAAGCGGTCATTTGGGTTGCGACAGCTACGAATTAATTATTATTTTTAACAAAAAAATAAAACCGACTTCTAAGGCAAAAACAATAATAACATCCTTATAATATGAACTAAAAAGTAATTTTTCCTATCTAATAGTGCCTTTTTCCGAATTCGGCTAAACCTCAACTATTTCTGTACTCAATCTTCATCATTTTGAAGTCGGTATCAGATAGCTGAATCTTTAGTTCTCTGACAGAATATTTGAAACTTTTGGAACTGGCACCGAATTATAAATGACACGTGTGACGTGCCATTTATAATTATAAATGGCACGTCACACGTGTAATAACTAGTTTAGCAGTTAAAACTAAGCAGTAAAGTAAACAAAAATGAGTTATAAAAAATAATGAAATGGATCATTGAAAACATTATTGAACAGTAAAATAATTAAATGAGCGGTAAAAATTAATGAATGAGTGGTTACGTGTGGGCAGTAACGAATCGGAATTTGTCAGTAAGAAATCTCATTCTAAGCAGTTTTTTAAACAATGAGGTGGTAAAATATAATAAAATCGGCCAAGTGCGAGTCGAACTCGCCCATGGAGGGTTCCGTACCGTTATAAAGCGAAAGTAAGACGGTCGCCGGCTGCTGCTGCAGCACGCTCGCTGCGCTCGCTCGGCTCCCTCTGTGTTGTGACTTGTGGTCTAAGTTCTAACCTAACCTAACCTACTCTTGGACTTTCTGGATTGTGTTTGTTTTTGTTTTGGCGGGGGGCTGCGCCCCCCGAACCCCCCCCCCCCTTTCAGGGTGGGGGGCTGCGGCCCCCCGTCCCCCCGCTAAGGTATCCGTGGTTAAGTAGGCCTTCTGTTAAGTCGTTATCGAACCGCTCATTCCATCATTTTTATCTCTCATTCAGTTATTGGACTGCCCAATTATTTTTTTATTACAGTCCATGTTTTACAGTCGCAATAATTAATCAACCGCCATAAAATTATATAACTGCTTAATATTTTTTTAAAATGATTATAATAACATCTCAAATATTTAAATAACCGCTCAAAAAATTAGTTCCCATACCATATAATAAACGTAATTATCCTAAAACGTATATAAACTACAGTACCTGGATGACCGAGCTTTGCTCAGTATAGCAAACACTCATTGACTTCGTATTACTTAATAACGCCATCTGCTGGTCGTTAAAACAATTAGTTGCTCACAAAATGGTATTATTATTCGCCAATAGATGTCAGGAAGAGTCATATTTTTCAGTTTATCGATTATCGATAAAACACGAATAAAAAGACATTTTCTGAAAATGATTCCTAGCTAGATCGATTTATCGCCCCCGAAACCCCCTATATACTAAATTTCATGAAACTGGTACATTACATTGGCTCTGACGCATGAGACATGTATTCATTTAAACAATAAAAACAATATTTTAGCAACCATTTGGATATCTCTCTTGCAGTTATAGGTAATTCCTTAAATCGATTAGGCAGTTTATTATATATTTTTATAGCATTTACGTAAGCATTTCGCTTGAAAATGTCTATTTTACATTGAGGTAGAAAAAGTTTGAATTTATTCCGTGGAGTGACGGTTCTGTTAATCATATTACAATTTAGTGGAAAAAATTCAGGGTTTTGTTTCACGAAAGTACAGATGTCTTTTATTTACATGCAAACCAACGGTAGAATGTTAGATTTTATGAATAAAGGTTTACAGCTATCCAACGACCAAGCACCATAAACCGCTCTCACGCATTTTTTTTGAACACGAAAAGCTTTAATAAAATCCACGGAGTTACCCCATAATATGAGACCGTATGAAAGTGTTGAAGCGACATACCCGTGATAAGCATTTAATGCAGCTTCAGTTGATACCGTCAGACGTAGTTTTTTAATAGCAAATACAAATCTGTCAAGTTTATTACACATGTATTCAACGTGCGCTTTCCAGTCACAATATTTGTCTACCATTAAACCTAAGAATTTTATTGAGTCTACTTCTTCAATTTTATTATTATTATAATTAATGTCAAGATCGATAGTTTTCTACCTAGGATTTTTAAATTGTATCATTTTAGTCTTACTTAAGTTTATTTTTAAATTATTACCATGCAGCCATTTTATAATTTTGTCAAGATTTTTATTAATTTCATTTTGGTATGTTTTTTGGTCATTACATTCAATTATTAGGGTCGTATCATCTACGAATAATATAGTTTTATACATTGTGACGTTTGGAAGGTCGTTAATATATAACAGAAATATAAAAGGTCCTAGTATACTTCCCTGAGGGACTCCGTATTTATTAATTTTGAATAGAGATCGATATATAACTTTTGAACCCTTTTCAATCTTAGCAATCTCTACACATTGAGCCCGATCATTGAGATAACTTTTGATCCACTCGTAAGCTTTTCCTCGTATGCCGTATTTGTACAACTTATAGAGAAGTAGTTTGTGATCGACAAAGTCAAAGGCTTTGGTCATGTCTAAAAAGATTGCTGCTACTGGTAGCTTTCGGTTAATTGCTTCTGTAACATGTTTTATTAAGTGAAAACATGCAAGGGACGTGCTACTGTTTTTCTTATACTTACCCAAATTGTTCTGATTTTAGTACCCCGTTATTAATGACGAAATCATACAGTCTCTTAAGCATGACCTTTTCAAATATTTTAGACAGAACCGGTATTAAGGCTATTGGTCGATAGTTATTTACATCGTGACTGTCACATTTTTTAAATAAGGGTTTTATAATAGACTTTTTAAGCATATCCGGGAAAACACCCTCTTCAATGGAAAGATTAATTAAATCACTTAACAGTCCAGAAATATGTTTAGCACACGCTTTAATGACACTAGTCTTAATATTGTCATATCCTACGGAGTTTGTATTATTGAGATTTTTTATTATGCTAATGATTTCATTCTTGTCAGTCGGTTTTAGAAAAATTGTATTTATGTTATTATTACTTAAGGTTGTTTTAATGTCATCTGTATTAAAATTAAAATTATGGGTATTAGTCATATTGATATAAAAATTATTAAATATTTCACAAATGTCACGGGGGTTTGAATGAGATTTATTATTGTATATAATTGATTGAATATCATTGTTTTTATTTATATCACCAATATTTCTATTAATAACTTCCCAGACCGCCTTACATTTGTTTTTTTTTTCTTGTATATATAATTTTGATTTTGTAGCTGCAATGACTTACGAATGCATTTTTTTAGAATTGTGTGATAGTTTCTGTATTTTTTGTAGTTAAATTTTTTATTCGAGGCATTGTATTTGTAACTGAAGAAAAGTTTTCTTTTTATAATGCATGACTTTTTAATACCTTTTGTCAACCATGTATTTCTGTCATTGATATTGCTTTTTTTAATAATAATCTCCGGAAAACATAAGTCATAAAAAAGTTTAAATAACTCGTGGAACTTATTGAACGCGTCGTTTAGATTAAATTGTTCGTATACCTCCGAAAAACTTAAAGAAGATATGTGCTTACAAAAAGTTCAAGCCATGTAATTATTTCGCGGCCTTTTTTAATGTGAACGCATAAAATTTGGGCTGTCTCGTGATCCGATAGGCCTAGATGGACAATGTCAACTTTTAATGTTTTTATGTTGCTTGCAAATTGATCAAGACAAGCACTTTTCCTAGTTGGTAATTTAATATGTAACGTAATGTCAAATTTTTTTAATAAACTAATAAGATTCATACTATTATTGTTATATGTATAGTATTTAAGAGTATCGATATTCCAGTCCCCACAAAGTATTTTTTTTTTTATCTATTTGAAATTTTTAGTAAAAGTGCTTCTAACTTGTCAAAAAAGGTCGAAGGATTACTATTGGGTGTTCTATATATACAGATTATTATAATTTTATGAAACGTAAGTTCAATGCCAGCGCCCTCGAAGCCTAAATCGCAGGATAAATCACCAACAATACCTAGACTTTTGCACTGTATATTATTTTTGACGAGTATGCACGAGCCACCTCGTTTAGCGTTTCGAGAATATGAAGCAACTAATTTAAAGTTAGGAATTTTTAATAATTGCTCCATACCTTTTTTGATAAAAGTTTCGGTTAAACACAAGATTTGTACCTCTTTTCCATTTTTAGTAAGCTCCGATAACGCGGCAGTTATTTCATCTGATTTGCTTATGGCACCGGCTATATTTTGGTGAAGAATTGTTAGGGCTTTATAATTAAGTTTGCGATCGAAAAAACGTTTTATTGTTACTATTGTTAGACACATTTGCGGTTTTAAGCTTGGAGAAATAGTAAGGTATTGTTCCTTTTTTGTATACTAAATTTTCACGCTGCTGTTGTTGTGGTTCTGATTGTTGGATATAGTCATAGTTAGTGTTTGTGTGTACTTTATTTTCTAGAATCATTTTTTGCAAGAGAGGAAATCTATTTCTATATGTAATTTAAAACTCAGTAATTTCGTGAAACGTGTTCTATTACTATAAAATGACAGATGACTATCTCGATGGCCGCCGCGGCCGCCGCTGCGGCTCGGCCGCTAGTGCGCGCCCGGCCCCGCGCCGCTCGCTTGACAGATTAAAGCGCGACGGCAGACAGTTATCTTATATTTTTAAATGAGCAATTCTTATATATATATATATATATATATATATATATATCTCGGAATCTCGGAATCGGCTCCAACGATTTTCATGAAATTTAGTATATAGGGGGTTTCGGGGGCGATAAATCGATCTAGCTAGGAATCATTTTTAGAAAATGTCATTTTATTCGTGTTTTATTGAATACCGAGCAAAGCTCGGTCAAACAGCTAGTTGTACTAATGAACGCTAAGTGCAATGCATAAGGTCGAAATTAGGTTGTTTTCCAGAATAGTAGGTAAATAATATCTCGGCAATTTCGCGCAGTTTGTATTACTTTGTATGGAAGTGAGACATTATCGAAGCAGCTTACTTCTCAGAAGTAATGTCAAATATGTGCCTTACGCTCTGGAGTTAAGGCTGGATTTGTTATGTTTAATTTTGGTGACATTGGTGACCCTGACGTGGTAATGATGATGATGATGATGAATGTAATTTGCATAGTAACATATGCTTTCAGTTCTTAAAACAGCGCCTAAGCCCCCAAACTTGTATTTATAAGGAATCCGGAGTTCTGTTAGTATCTTCGGAACCATAGTATACCTCGGTGCAAAATCTTGCGTTTTGGTAGCATATGCTTAGGATGCTTCTTATAAAACCAAAATCACCATATGTTTTCATATAAATTTTGAGGAGTTCCCTCGATTACTCATGGATCCCATCATCAGGTCACCACTTTTGTGAACATGGTACCAAATTGGAGTGAAACCTAATAATACAACAAAACAAAAATTTGAAAATCGGTTCACAAACGGCGGAGTAATCGTTGAACATACAAAAAAAAAAAAAACTCCACAGCCGAACATATTATAACCTCCTCCTTTTTGGAAGTCGGTTAAAAACACGGTTAACCCTTTTCGCAACCCGTACTTAACAAGTTAATGGGAAAATGTGATGCTGATTGCTGTACAAAATACAGCTCTATGTTTTGGGGTTCCGGTGTGTCAATTTATTCCAGTTTGTAGGTCACATCGGATGTAGAGTCACCCGTAAAATCCGGGCCGAAAAATACAGTTAATTGTAAAAGTAATTCGACAAAATAATATGATGATGTACCTACGCTGAGTAAATATTATCTTCACTAGTAAGAGGAAATTTGCTGTACTGTGGTCTGTGCTAATACTAATAACATAAATGCGAAAGTGTGTCTGTCTGTCTGTTACCGCTTCACGCCCAAACCGCTATTAAACCGATTTTGCTGAAATTAATATGGAGTATCTACTTTGAGTCGGAAAGGACATAGGATACTTTTATCCCCGAAAAATGTACGATTCCCGAATTTCCCGAACCCCGAGCAATAAACGAACTTTAGTGCAACGAACTGCAGGCGTCACCTAGTGTGTTAAGACAAATGATTTTACATAATAGACTACATTACATTAGAAAAAGAAGTCGAGTAATGTGGGATATCAATTGTACCCATCACGTCATAATGTTATGTTATCGGAATAAAGTTACGCGTTCCGGGTACCCTATCTAGTTCTTGTTACGTCGCGTGGACCTACAATCTTCTACACACGCGTGGCGGTACGCACGAAGACTAATAAGAAATGTTCGCAGACAATGATATTCTATGTTACTAACGTAACTAGATTGGAAGTTTACGGTAGCAACGCGTTGCCACTTCGAAGATGCCTGCAGGCATATCTCACATACATAATGACATATCGAATATATGACTTGACATTGTCTTTTGAACAAAAAAGTGGTTACGCATTTCTGAGAATCTTTTGTAAGACATTGCTACTCTAGTATTTTAGAAACTCATTGTTCGCAGATATGAGATACTTATCTCTTATATCTTTAAACGAGCAATTCTTGTATATATGTATATATATAATTGGAATCTCGGAATCGGCTCCAACGATTTTCATGAAATTTAGTATATATGGGGTTTCGGGGGCGATAAATCGATCTAGCTAGGAATCATTTTTAGAAAATGACATTTTATTCGTGTTTTATCGAATACCGAGCAAAGCTCGGTCAAATAGCTAGTTATTATACTTAAAAGCCAATTATTCTTTTCCACTGAGCTGTCAATATAAGCACTTCATTAGATCATGCTCGTTAGTCTATTAGTTAATTAATAATGATTAGTTATGCTAATATTTTTTGTTGTATACTGGTCAAATAGCTTGGCTTGCCGTCCGGAGACGACATTTTAACGCATATTTCATTTTAAATGCACACTTTCTTAAACTTTGTCAATATCAAGGTGACCTCTTTGTTAATAACTTAATCGTACCCGCGTCGTTGGGAAATCAGAATGTGTAAAGCAGGCTATTCATGATTGTGGACCGCAAGTCGCAAAATATAAATTTATGACGCGTTTCTTAAGGATTTGTTGTCACAAGTTTGGCTATTTCCTAACGCTTTTGAATGACCAACGTTAAAAAATTTAACAATCAACAAACTATTGAGTAGATAAACTCCAGTGAAAAACCACAGAAATTGACCATTAGTGATAGTAATCAAAATCATGCACGAGCTCCGTAACAAAATTTAGGCGCGAATTTGATTCTCGTTCGAATAGGCTTGATGACTATTTTTTTTTCTTATTGGTAACTAGCTGTTGCCCGCGACTTCGTCCGCGTGGACTTTAGTTTAAAGCGCGCGGTGTCAAATATTAGAATTAAAATGTTGATTGCATTGATATATTTTCTGGATGGAATATAGGCCAACACGGAACACGAACTCCTTTATTTTAGAGCGCCTTCTGTTGTCAACTTGTCACATATATTAGAAATGCAGTAGGAGTTCTATATGATAAGATAGATTGATTATTATTATACCAAGTGATAATATTATTAAACATAATAATCTAACGTATTGAAAACTATAAACAAAAACATAATAACTAATAAGTATGATTAGTTCTATGTTACAATGAAGTAAAAAATTAAACGCCATCTGTTGAATCGTATTAGAACTAAAATGTTCATTGCATCGATATATTTCTGGATTTTTTATAATATTATACATAAAATATATTTAAGATTTTTGAAATTTTATTTTACACATCCAAGACCCAGGAACATTGAAAACTTTTTGTTCCGCCTGTGGGACTCGAACCCAGGACCCCGGGATGAGCGCTGGCCACGCGCAATGCGAATTCATTTTCATCGATATTTTCATGGAAATAAGATATTTTCCCACATCAAAATGTAGCCTATGTCCTTTCTCAGACTCTAGAATAACTGTGTACAAAATTTCATTGCAATCGGTTCAGTAGTTTTGGCGTGAAAGCGAGACAGACAGACAGACAGACAGACAGAGATACTTTCGCATTTATAATATTAGTATGGATTGAACGACCCTTAAAAATAGAAACATCGCTGAAAGAATGACTCTGAAAGCTTAAAAATTCACCAAGATATGACAATTCAAACATCTGATAAAATAGACCTGCCCGAAACGCTCCATACAAAGTGCTACGAAAGACTGACGTCACTCTTTCGTAGTTTGTACGCATCGGGAGAGAACTTTGTTCGATAGGTATATTAAATATTGCGTTTATGAAAGTGGTTTTTTAACAAAAGTTGCTTTTAATTGTATAAGTTATCGAATGGTATACAAATATTAAGAAATATAATTGAAAAAAAAATCAACTTGATTATTCAACTTTGAAGGCGCATAACAAAAAAATACAAATGCTATCGAGCTGAAATTTTGGGAACACTTAATATGTTTTACCGTGATTTCTTTATTTTATTAACAAAATTCGCTAATCTTTGACCTTGTCATCATCCCTATTGTAAACATCCCCGGTAGTTGATTCATAGGTAGATGACGGACCTAAGTGATTTGGCGACGGGTTACCTCAAACCAATGTTGGTCGGGATTTGTCGGCTGGACTTGACATAATATACCAATATACCAAGTAAAGTAGGTCCGCAATCTGCTTATGAATCAATCGAGTACTATCGATTTGGTCGAAGTTAGCGCTCCACGTGAACGGCACTCGTCGACAGCACGCATCGACTTCACGACGCGTGCCATCGACAAGTGCCGTTCGTCTGTAAGAAATGACATAACCCATCCAAATGACGTCGGTCCGCTATCAGCCTATGGGCTATGAATCAATTAATTTCTCTGATGGTACATAAACGGTTAAGTACTGTAACGGAACGTTACCTACACTCGATTTGTTATTATATTTTACTTATTTTACTACTAATATATTAATTACATTTTTAATAATTCATAATAATATTTTATTTATGAAAGGTATTTATGTTTAGTTGTAAAGAACAACTAACATTCGATTTGCCTTGGCCAAATTCTGTTCTGAAAAAAAAACAATAATTTGAAAATAAGAATAATTGTATTAATTCATTTATTTTTATTTGAAAGATTGGTTCTGAGGTTTTCTGCTTTGATTTGAGGAGATGAAAAGAAAAACGACTCGAAGCCTGTTTCCAATGCTTAAATAAATTATTTTATTTATTAATGTACGCATATTTTGCTACATTAACTGTCTAATAGTTCATATTAATCTAGTTGAGATAATTTAATTGGAGTAATCCCCGTCTTAGGGTAAGTTTTGTTAGCACACATTTAGTTATACTATTTTATAACAAAACTCTTGTATATATACATTTCTAAATTGTATTTAACTTGTATTAATTAAGATTTAATTTTAATAACTTGTTTTGAATTGGAAAAATATAACATTTTTCTAATAGATGGAATTAGATTACTTGTAGGCACGGACGTAAAAAAAGTACGGACGTAACCTTCTCTAATCACGAGTGAAGCCTAGTTATGGCCGCCCGTGTAGGACGTGTGCGTGATATGAGGGTTGCCATATAAATCATAAATTTCCCTACTTTTTAAATCTTGTAAACTCGGACAAGTTAAATGTATTTTTTATACTTAAACATATTTTTATGTTTTTTTCGCTTCAGAAATGTAAGCGGTTGTTAAAGATGTCATAATGAAAATATTATTTTTATGACACTATAGATAGAAAAAAAACACATATTACGTACAGAGAAGTATATTATTTACATAACATTATTAGTAATAAAGATTATGTACAAACATTTACAATAATAAAATTATTACTAGCTATTTGACCGAGCTTTGCTCGGTATTCGATACAACACGAATAAAATGACATTTTCTAAAAATAATTCCTAGCTAGACATATTTATCGCCCCCGAAACCTATATAAGAAACCTGTATACGAAAAGATATAAGATACTTAAGTCCCGTAACCCGTTTCATCAAACAATCAAGTAATGTTAAATAAATAATGGCTTGTTAAATCAGTTAACGGCCTGTTAGAGCTATCGAGAGTTCTACCATGCGCTAACGTCAAATCAAATCACCTAACATGGTGTTAAATGTATTCCTGGTCTAGAGGTCCATTCAATATTTTCATTTCTACTAGGTCTCAATGACGCTCGGGTGACTACACCAATAGCACCTTCCCTCCCCTACTACTGAAGGAAATCTAAGACAACAATTTTATCTATGGACGCTTCACACCACGTCAGTCTGACCCCGTGCTAAGTACCTGAAGGACTTGTGTTACGGGTACCAGACAACGGAAATATATTTAATACTGTAATACTATACATATCTAAAATCTTAAATATTATTTAAGATTTTTATTATATGATACACATATTTAATACACACCCATGACCCAGGAACTTTGAAAACTTTTTGTTCCGTCGGCAGGATTCGAACCCACTGAGCCACAGAGGTCGTCAAACAACAATTATATCCACTTTTGTAAATTAAGAAATTAATAGGGGTGTAGACTATTTTTAGGAAATATATTTATTTTACAGATGTAACATCAAGGAAGTTGATTCCTATGCAATTGACAGACCAACGTTATTTGGTCGAATACTTATGTCAATTCAATGTCAATTGTGATCTGTCGGCTGGGTTTGACGTAACGCAACCAAACTACTTATATCCCCGATTTGCATAGGAATCAACTTCTCTGATAGTACATAAGTATTTTGTTACACCTAAAAATATGTATAAAAATAAATACACTCTTATTTCAATTTAAAAAATCACTTATTAAATATAAAAAATATTATAAAGTTATTACGTAAAATATGTCCATTTTCGGTAATTCTATAATACAAACTCTCAAAAAAACAATAATTTGTATTAGATTTCGTTTACTGTCTACATCCCTATTATTATATTCCTGCCTAATTACTGGTCAATAGTATGCTAAATACTTACATGACACTAATAAAAGACAATAAAATTAATTATTTGATTATGTAAAAATAATTTAAAATTTTCCCCGGTTTGGGGAAAATTTCCCCACTTTGTTATGGACATTACTGACCTGTTGAAGTTGAATTAATATTTACATTATTTTATCAAAATACTTTAAAAATATGTTATCTTACCTATGAAATATTATTCCTTGATGTTTTTTGTGTAAGGTTGTATTGTTCTTGCACCATTTTACAACACAAGATGGCATATTTATTTTTATTTATGAATGACAAAGACGTGTCACCGCGATGCAGTCTAATTGCGTAATGGCGGTACGATCGGCTTATTACAGTGCGAGTGTTTGTGCAAGATGTGTACATATGATCGCCTGGGCTTATTAAGGGTGCTTCACTCATTTCTTAATGGCGATCCGTCCGTACTTTTTTTACGTCCGTGCTTGTAGGAATTTATGTAATTAAGTTTTTTTTTATGTAAGAACTTATTATTTCCTGACGGTCTACCACGGCAATACCGCTACCGCTGTAGGTAGAGGGCGCTCTTCTCGGGCACCGTGGATAGGCCGCCAGACGCTTGCGGGGAAAGTGTACTGAGACGGAGTTAATATGGATTCCAGGGATCACTGCTCCGCATTTGTTTGACTGCGTCGGCCGTCGCACGCTCCTTCCTGGTCAACTTTAATTCAACGCTGCGGCTGTGAGGAAGCAGTGCCTCCAGCGTCCCAGCTTCACACGAATATTCCAGGAGAGTAGCCCTACGGTCCATAAGTGACAGTCGAGTAGGCACTTTACCACGACCTTATAAATTTTGTGTCTCACCTACCGGGCATGTTTAATTTGTATTTTTTTTAATATACTTAATTGTTATCTGGACACCGAATTTTATTAACCCTGTAACGGTAGGTGTTACAGTACTCACGTCGGAAGAGTATGATCCCCTCCTGCGCGTTGTACCCGGTGAGGAAGGGCACGTCAGCCCCGGGCAGGGCGTCGCGGGGGGCAGCAGTGAGGAAGGCGCCGGGGGCGTCGGGCTCGACCGCCGGCAGGAAGGGCAGCGCCACGGTGGACTGGAGGTCGGCGGCCTTCCCCGGCGCCCCCGCCATCTTCGCGCCCGCCTTCACGATCAACTCGCTCGGTGTCGCGCGCAGGTAGCCTGAACATGATAATATTTTGAATATAGAGTATAGACATAGAGCATTTCAATCCTTTTCACAGGGCACATCTTATGTGGTCGTCTGGCAACATTTCACATGAAAAGTTTTGGCGGGATATAATATTAGTTCTTACTTAGACTTGAGTGTTGGTACAGTCAGCACAAACACTCAAGTCTCAAAATGTGTTTATGATGTATATATTTGGCATAGTTGGCTTATTTGACTAAATATTTTGTCAGTATTATCTGAGGTAACAAGATTACGAAATCTTCATTCATAATAATTACATTACCAACCACAGTTCGCAATAGTATCGACCTTGATTACAATAGATAATTGAAGTTGTAATTAAATAAACTTTATCGAACGAGTGTTGTCGTTAGGCAAAAGGTCAAAAGATCTAACACTGGAGGTCGTCTGCCAGAGTTGCTTCATATGATATTTTAATGATTTTCGAATTTAAAGAGACTGGACTGGTGGTTGAGTTTTGTAATGCAAACAAAACAGACTGCAATGTTGGCAGTTGGCACAGACCATTTTAAAACGTTCTGAATGACGAAATTAATCTTCGTCATCATCACTAATCACTATCGTCATTATGTCGTTCCTCAGTTTTTATCATGTTTCACCTTTAAGATGAAATTGAAAGTACATTACGAAAGAACGCTTTATAATCTAAATAGAAAGATTTTTCTACAAGAGAATAGTGTAAAACTCATAAATAATAAATCGATGTTGTAAACATCAGAGTTACATACGAAAGCACTAAGTCACGTTATAAGTTAATACCTCTACAGTCTACCCTTAAGCTAACTCATGTGGTTGTAATTATCTGCTTTAGCCTTATTCCAATAATAATCAATCAAATCAATCAATTCAGAACACAACGCGACGCTTGGTACTACTAATATATAATATTCTGTGGCGACGCGTAGATGAATTTCTAAGCGGGCCCCTAGACGACAATATATACCCTAATCAGTGTCTAGACGAGCAATTTTATGGCGCAATATCACGTATTGCGTCATATTATTGACCGTCTAGGCTTGATATTTAACATCGCGCGCCTTCAATCTAATTGTCAAATAAACTGTTCAATAAAATTGAAGCGTGATACTGTTATCTGATATTTGTTTCTGAACACCTAAAGGTTGACTGGTAGAGAATGCAATTTGGCATTAAGTCCGCCTATGTACCAACATTGTGCAAAATGTATAAATAAATAGATATTGCACAATAACATTGATCGTCTAGGGGCCCACTAAGATTTAACTGTTGAGTAAATAGTTTCATAACAGTAGTTTACCTAAGAGCTCGGCGGTGTTGTTGGTGTCGATGCCAAGTTCACGGCCGAGCAGGAAGGCGTTGCGGCGCGGCGCCGGCGCCAGCGCCCACGGCGACAGCGCGCCGCCGCTCTCCGCGATCACGCCGTGGAACAGACCCTGATGGAACATTACATTTTAGTGACGTATTGTATCGTCGCCCCTCTTAGACTAGTGCTACATGGTCAGTCTGGCATCAGTTCAGTCCATCAGATCATTATAATTATTATTACTTACATATTACATTACAAATTATATTGTTGGGATGGGCCTTTAGGGAGTCCATATAAAATTTTTGAAGGCCCCGAGTGTAGGATTTTTTATCGAGTCCTCGCAATGTGATATGCTTCGCCTAGCGTCAATTTACTAGCCACCCTTGTCATTTCCAGGATATTTGAGTGACAAGTCAGTTAATGGTTTAAATTGGGTGAACTGTCTGACGCTAAATACCTACGGTTGTACACTAATAAATAAAATAGTAATTACTGACCTTGGAGAGCGGCGACAGCATGTGCAGGTGGACGGAGACGGCGCCGGCGGACTCGCCGAAGATGGTGACGCGGCCGGGGTCGCCGCCGAAAGATTCGATGTTGTCCCGCACCCACTGCAGCGCCATTACCTGGTCCTGAACATTGTATGTACATGATAATTAACTTAAAAAACTTAAACTGTTATTCACCATCTAATGACATAACATTATACACTATGCGAAGCCTGCACGTTAAACTCGTGCCATAATATATGGTGTGCACCCATGCATGGGCAGACAGCCTCTGAGGCTTGCATCTGATACACTCTAAACCCTGCACACTATACCAGTAGTGCTAGCACGGCGACCAGCGGAAATGCGAAAGTATGGACAAACTGTGGAAATAAACCTAAGGTGCCGTTCCGATCTTTTTCGTTCCGAAAAATTCAATTAAAATGCCACTTTATGACACACTATAATATATGTCATAATGTAGGATATTATTTGAATTTTTAGAACTATTTTTAGAACTATAGTCTGTCATAAAGTGGCTTTTTAATTGAATTATTCGGAACTAAAAAAGATCGGAACGGCACCTTAAGTTTATCTCCACAGTTTCTGACTATATTCTGTCATAAAGTGGCATTTTAATTGAATTTTTCGGAACGAAAAAAGATCGGAACGGCACCTTAGGTTTATTTCCACAGTTTGTCCATACTTTCGCATTTCCGCTGGTCGCCGTGCTAGCACTACTGGAGCAGGGAGCTTATGGAAAACTTGTGATTAATATAATAATGTGCTAATTTAGATTCCTTATCTCGATAATTATATTTATATAAAACGATGCATTACGTAATTGCTATACGTAAAAATGTAGAGCAATTTTAATTATAGTAAAGTTAAGAGTTTTTACGATCGTTGCGAGAACACGTTGCTATACTGCGGCTCTACCTCGGTTCCGCCTAAAATGATTTATATTATAGTTAAGTTTATATTACTTGTGTTATAAATAAAAAGTTATTTTGTAGAAGTTAGAACGTAACATAATATATAGATGTATGATACAGGTTCTTCGCATCTAAAACAATTTTGCATACGAGTATGTCACGGAGATGAAGCAACGACTTTGTGTAACAGTGTAACAGTAATTTCATTGTTAGTTAAGCGGCTACGGTGTGAAATTCATGCTGAGTGAGCCTCAGACATTTTTATTTGTCTCAAAAGTCGGCCAAGACCGTTTCCATTATGAAGATATGGTTCGCTATCGCGCCCTGTCGATCTCTTCCGCAACGCCAGCGAGAGAGTAGAGACCCATATTGTTAGGCAACAGCATAATTTTATTAATTACTTAATTATAAAAATCAGGCTGTTCACTAAATTAATCATGCAAAAATATTTCAAATATGAAACAACAAACGCAGTCCAAGTAAAAATATCTTAAAAGTAATAGCACAAATAACAATTGCTGTCTCAAATAAAACAAGCACATACGAAGTATCTAGGTGATTAAATGGACGAGTTTTTTTTTCAGTGCAATTAAAATAAAATTCTTTATTGTTTTTACCAGCTCAATAGGCCGCTTAGCCGAACCCCAATGTCATATTCAAGAGCAGACTCCAGAGTACAAAAAACAACCCAAGAACTTCTGCTTACCTTAAGCCCCATATTCCCGGGGACCTCGTCAGTCTCCAGACTCAGGAAGCCGAGCGCGCCCAGGCGGTAGTTGAGTGTGACGAGCACCACGCCCGCTCCCACCAGGTGGTCGGGGCCGTACAGAAAGGCGTTGCCGGACCCCACCGCGAACGCGCCCCCGTGGATCCACACCATCACCGCTAGCTTCGGGTTGTAGCTGACAAGTGGAAGAAATTGTTTTTTTTTAAATTTAATTTAGGGCCGTCTATGCGCTCTGCGCCCATATCCTTTTTTTGCTATCTTTGTATTGTTTTTCGCACCAAGGATAATTGAAATTGAAGATTGGAAGAAATTGTTATAACCTTGAGATTCGTGTACATAATTGGAAATGCTATACGCAAAGGTTTAATTACTCAAGATGTGAATGGCTATTTGATTTCCTATTTGAACTCTACATTTTAAGCTTCTCGCGTTATCTTATTCCAAGATATTGGAATGAAAGTCTGGAGTCAATTCGAAACTCCATCTAAAATCAGCAAATTATATTTTTGATGCCCTATGAAATAAATATTTATACGTGGGAGAGCCATGCTTCGGTACGAATGGGCCGGCTCAACCGGAGAAATACCACGTTCTCACAGAAAACCTGCGTGAAACAGCGCTTGCGCTGTGTTTCGCCGAGTGAGTGAGTTTACCGGAGGCCCAATCCCCTACCCTATTCCCTTCCCTACCCTCCCCTATTCCCTTCCCTTCCCATCCTACCCTCCCCTATTCCCTTCCCTTCCCATCCTACCCTCCCCTATTCCCTTCCCTTCCCATTCCTACCCTCCCCTATTACCCTATTCCCTCTTAAAAGGCCGGCAACGCACCTGCAGCTCTTCTGATGCTGCGAGTGTCCATGGGCGACGGAAGTTGCTTTCCATCAGGTGAACCGTTTGCTCGTTTTCCCCCTTATTTCATAAAAAAAAAGCCTAAACAATGATTGTAACATAGGTAGGACTAGGTAAGTTTATGACATATTTACCCAGTGAGTAAATCTGGCAGAGCCGGCGTGTATACGTTGAGGAAGAGGCAGTCCTCGTCGCCCTTGTAGGTGTCGAAGAGCATGAACCGGTGCGGGCAGACCGAGCCCTCCTCCAGCGCGTCTCGTATCCCAGACCACGGCTCCAGTGGTACCGGCGGACGGAACCGGAGAGAACCACGCGGTGGCTGCGCGTATCTGTATCAAAAACGTTACATAATTATTGTAATGATGCAAGGGTATCCTAAAAATAACCTCCTTGTTTTTTGGAAGTCGGTTAATTATATGAAATCCAATCAAGTCTTCCTTGAAAGTGATCTAATTCTAAGGTTGAGGACCACTCTTCTGAAAATCTCTTGTGTCAAGAGCATGACTCATGATGAAATATGTTATGGTACCTCATTAGGGTTCCGTACTCAAAGGGTAAAAACGGGACCCTATTACTAAGACTTCGATGTCTGTTCGTCTGTCTGTCCGTCTGTCTGTCTATCTGACTCCAGGCTGTAACTCAAGAACGGTAATAGCTAGAGAGTTGAATTTTCACAGATCATGTATTTCTGTTGCCGCTGTAACAATAAATACTAAAAACAAAATAAATTAAATATTTAATGGGGGCTCTGAGACAACAATCGTGATTTTTCAAACAGTTTTTGCGCGGTATCAATGATGACAGCATAGACATCTGAAACGTTCACAAAATACTCAGTTGTATTTATACTTTAATAATTAATAATAAAATTTAAATAAAATTAATAATTAAGGGGGGCTTCCATACAAAAATCACTTTTACTATTTTTGGTCTATAATGGTACGGAACCCTTCGTGCGCGAGTCCAACTAGCACTTGGCTGATTTTTTTCTTTCTTTTCTTTCGCACTTTTTACTGTTTTCATCAAGGAGTTTTTAGGTAACGATAGCCACAGTTGCTACCGAACTTAATATGCCTTTATCACAAGAATAGAGAGAGAGCTGAAATGTTTGGACAAACCTAATCAGTTCAAGGGGGTCTTTATCTAGTAATTACTTTCTTCACATCTTTTAATACATTTTACTGTCTTAATCAAGAAGTGATCAAGCAATAGTAGCAACAGTTAAGTTACCGAACTACAGGAAGAGGTGTCAAGTGTTTACTAGGGAATTTTGGATTTTCCTGAAGGAGGTCAAGCTGCAAGCGTCTTAGAACAGCCTTACCTTATCCCTTTAAAGCTGTAATAGGGCGTCTGACTCGTGGTTCTCGCGACGACCCTGCGTCCGCGGAGCGTGCCGAGTCGCGTGGACACCATGGGCCCGCCGCCGACGCGCATGCGGTCGACGAGCGCGTGCACCAGCCGCGCCGCGCGCGCCGGCACCGCCTGCAGCCGCCGCAGCGCGTGCTTCAGCCCCACGGACTCGCTCACCGTGCTGGACAGCCGCCGCCATGCACCTGTCACCTGCGATAGTCGCCATTGTAAATGTACAGGGTGTAACAAAACAATTTGATAAAACTTTAGGGTATGTATGTATCACTTGTATAGAGTTCAGTGTTCACTGCGAAAGTATCAGCGCGGATAAAGAGTTAGGTACTTATTTTTGTATGGGCAATTTGTTTCCTAGTTACAACAAAAAGGGAGTACATACAAATTAAAAATGTTAGTCATTGAAGATTGTTTATTCTCTTATCTGCAAATTATAGGTATAGGTATGCGTAGGATCATCATTTAACATTTCGTAACGAATTTGTATGTATTGTGTCGCTTTACAATAACGATCACTCAGCACTTAGCGTTGCCAAATAAGTCTAACGAGCTATAGAAGTATGAACGTGAATTTGAAGTTGCGAAATAATATCTTCGTGTATCATGCTCAATAAAGAAGAGCTAAGTGCAAGACAAGATGTTGCCCGCGACTTCGTTGCGCCAAAATTCTTATATCACGCGGGAGCCGTTGATTTTTCCGGGATTAAAACTATCGCATCCTTTACCAGCACTCAAAGTATCTTCGTTTATCGAAATCGGTTCAGTGATTTAAGCCTGAATAAGTAACACAGAGAGATGATTGATTTTCGCATTTAAGTAAATATCCAGGACAGTATTGATGTGATTTTTTTTTATTAGGAATTAAATTATATATTATTCGATATGTTTATTTTACTTTGTGTGAACATAACAACATCCCGTCGGTACAACGTCGCACGTCATGTACCCTTACGTCGGACACACACCCAAATTTAAATGTGTGTGATGATGTTGATGACGATACATAATCGGTACACCCTCACACATGCACACTGACGTCGGTTCCACACCCACCTTCATAGAGTTGAGGCTGGTCGCGGCATTGGCGACGACATCTCCAAGCGCCGCGGGAGGCAGCGCGTCGCAGCGCAGCAGCAGCACCACCGCGCACAACACCACGCGCCAAAACTTCATGTCTACACTAGTACACTATCTCCGACTGTCACTCACTGTCACTCACTGTCACTACACTGTCACTTGAGTCACATTGGGCTTCGTGCCGGGAAGCCTGGAACTGTCAGCTTTGTAGCACAATTCTGAAAAAAATAGGAAAAATCAGATACAATATGGGAGGAACCAAACAAAATTAGGAATAGTTGCACGGCCATGGGTATTAACAGAAGCAATGATTGAAACCTTTTTTAATATAACCTAAATATGAGTACTATCCAATACTTAAAAAGAGTTTTTTTTTTAAATGAAGTCTACAAAATAGAGAAATCGTGCTTAAAATATGTAATAAGTAGTAGCCAACACACCAGCAACCATGTCGTCCGGCGAACGAATGAAATGCTTGGACCGAATACACTGAGGTCACCTCGGCCTATCCAACCGCAACCTTCAGCGATTGGAGACACTCCTCACAAAAAATATCTGCTATTTTATTAAGTAAATTAATGAAATAACAATCTGAAATTACAAATCCCTCAAAATAAGAAATTGTAATACGACACGCCGCGGCCGACTCCGATATTGAATGTCGATTGCGTTTGCCCGGTGAAGCGGTGTAGACTGTAGGTGCTGTAACGCCTGCGCAAGCGCAGCCGAGGGCAAGGGGACCGCAACACTGAGACAAACTTTTAACTACAGTCAACAGTATCTTATTAATAACTGCAGATATTTATTAACTACTAGACTACGCCCTCAACTCGGTTGCGCCAAAATTCGTTTATTGCGCAGGAACCGTACATTTTTCCGGGATAAAAAGTATCTTATGTTTATGTCCTTTCCCGGGACTCAAAGTATCTCCACACATTTCAGAAAAATCGGTTCAGTGGTTCGAGCGTGAAGAGGTAATTAACAGACAGACAGACACACTTTCATATTCATAATATTATATAAGTATGGATTCAGTTGCAATAAATATTTCAATCATTGAACGCCAGCCAAGTGATTATCGATAAATCAAAATTATTTTGCTAAATCATCTTAATTCAATAAAACCATTTATCGTTACATATTGCTTCTGGACTTCCTTTATCAGAACTTTAGTATTAACTGCTATATTATAATAGAAAATGGAGAAGTCTACGTCGCTTCCTTCTTTACCGTCAAGCGGATATCGAGCAATGTCTAACGGTACTAATACACGTAAACAAAATATTACAATATGCATAAATGCATAATATTAAATGCAGACAGAAAATGGGTGGACTTATGACATTTAATTAAAGTTAATATAATATTATCATTAAATGTTGAGTGCGGCCGTTACATTTTACATTTTAGAAAACGGGTATTTAGGTCCCCTTAAGTCCTTTTTGTCAGAGGAGCCCGGCTCGGCGGCGCAGACGCAATCACCCGTGTTGTGCTCCCATTGTTTATAATTGTTATATACAAACTGTACAGCACTTTCACTGCCGAGTGCCGACCGCGGCCGGCGCCGGCGCACGTCACGTCTATATACTGTTTTATATTAAGCAAAAACATTGTTGATTCGAAAATAACTACCGAACATGTTACGTAATGCGCTACCAAAATTCGTACGACTTGTGAGTTGTGACCCATTAACTTACAATTATTTACCATCTATGGTTTTATCAGCAAAAAAATTAATATTATTACTGATCAATATAAATAAGGAATATTCAAATCATTTACTATAACAAAATTATATGTAATTGATTGTACCGTTGATTCTTGGTGGAAATGCATGTTCAACACTAATGAAACATCTGTGAATAAAACACAATTTGCGTGCACTTTTTCTACTAGGTATATCAAGAATAATTTCTTAATATAGTGGAAAAAGTGCACGCAAATTGTGTTTTATTAGTGTATAACGAAATTATTGAATACGAATAATAATAATGTTATTATTCTTGGCTTTAGCGGCTACGCGCTACGGGGGCTTAGCTACGCCAAGTAAAAGACATCAACGCGCGTGCGTTTATAAAATAATAAATAACGCGCGTTCGGCGTTCATAAATATGTATAATAATAATTATGAACGCTGCACCCACGACCAACGTTGATTATTATTATCTACCTTCAAGAGGAATAACATTCTAATTTCGAATATCAAAAAACGGAAGTATAATATACGTAAGTATACTAATAATAATTATATAGCGTATATATCCAATACTAAACATTAATTAAACATGTGTTGTATAATACATAATTATTATTATTTCCACAATTCTTAAAAAATTCCGCTACTTCGGATATGGCGTGTGAATAAAATTAAACTTAACGAAAAATTTAATTCAATGACAACAGACAAATAATATAAAATGTAGGTAGTTTATAAGCACGTGCATGTGGTTCAATGTTACTTGCCCAATAGTGAAGGTAAAGTGCTCATTAAGTAATAAGTACATACTCATTAATGTTGTACTAAAGGTTAAACCGCCAAAAATACCGGCAGGTAGAGGTTGAAGGAACACACTATATTCTATAGTAACGACTAACGTGTCACTAGGTCAATAATAAAATGACTACAATTTTCCCAGGAGAACTAAAGCTGTACAAACAGCTTCGTGGAAACAATTATTTGTAAATACTTATTAATTTTTTAATATATAAAATTCTCGTGTCACAGTGTTTGTGCGCGCGAACTCCTCCAAAACGGCTCAACCGATTTTAATGAAATTTTGTATGTACATTCATTAGGCCTGAGAAGTGAGAATAGATTTTTATTTACTTTTATATTGATACTACAAATAATTTATATGGCAAAACAACTCACTTCATTGCACACCTGTAACTGAGCCGCACTTAGTTAAATAATTTTATGACTACGTAAATCAAGTAAAGTAAAGTTAATCAGTCATTTAAAACGAAATCTCAGTTCGATTGTTAAAAAATAATTATTAAAAAAAATTCAGACAGCACAAGCGTAACATAAAATATGACAGTAATTATTTTTTAATTCTTTAGGTACATGCAAAGTATTTTCAATACCCTCGAGGCTGAAATGGTTTTACATAACGTTATGTTAATCCAATATTATGTAACGTTTTGTAAACTGGAGGTTGTCTGAACAAAGGTTTTAAAGTTGATGACATAAGTAACATAACGCCTTACGTCACCTCACCTCCTGATTACTGCAACGATAATTCCTTTGTACTGTTGCTGCGCTGCTCTTAATTCATTACAATCAATAGTTACATCAATACATACGTGGGAGAGGCATGCTTCGGCACGAATGGGCCGGCTCGACCGGAGAAATACCACGTTCTCACAGAAAACAAACAACCGGCGTGAAACAGCGCTTGCGCTGTGTTTCGCCGAGTGAGTGAGTTTACCGGAGGCCCAATCCCCTACCCTATTCCCTTCCCTACCCTCCCCTATTCCCTTCCCATCCCCTATTCTCTCTTAATAGGCCGGCAACGCCCCTGCAGCTCTTCTGATGCTGCGAGTGTCCATGGGCGACGGAAGTTGCTTTCCATCAGGTGACCCGTTTGCTCGTTTGCCCCCTTATTTCATAAAAAAAATAGTTATATATATATATATATATATATATATATATATATATATATATATATATGTATGAAATTGCCAGTTGCCATTTCTTCGACGCCCAGGGTGCTGGTAGAGCTAAAAAAAGGCGTGTCCCTTTTTGTCTGCCTTCGGTGCCCCTTTTTATCCGGTGCCCTGGGCGGTCGCCTAGTGCCTACCTTCATACTATAACCAAAGAGCCAAATCATATAGTAAAGAGATGAATTGTTAATACACATCTAAGCTGTTAGCTTTGATGCATAATACTTTTAGTTACGACCCTACATAACTACATAATAATATAAACCACACGAGTCCTCTTAGAGTATATGCTGCTATTTAAAGGCATTAGGCACGCTCTACATCCTTAAACGACGAATTTCAACACGCCTACTCAACGTCTCAGATGTCTCGGGGATTTTCTTTTTCGAAATTGCAGGAGAATTATGAGCCACAACTAACTCTGTTAGGTAACACGTGATCTCCAACCTTCGTAATATAGAAAATTATTGGCAATCATCGGAGTGGATTGATCTATCTCTCGTACGTTCCACGATCGAGAGGCTAATGATACGATTACGCCGGATTACGTGATCTTTATTATGTGGTAGCGAATTTAAGGAAGGGTTACGTAAGCGTTACGTGAAAGTCCTGGGGACCTTCCGTGTGCTGGGGAGGGAAATGAGTTCCGTGCTCGCCGCTCGGATGTTGACACTTCACCACAACTAACTTTCTACATTTGTCGTTCCGGACTCGAGAAACTTTTGTACTTCACATCTACAGGGTGTAACAAAATTACAATAAGTGATATATTTTTTTATGAAATAAGGGGCCAAACGAGCAAACGGGTCACCTGATGGAAAGCAACTTCCATCGCCCATGGACACTCGCAGCATCAGAAGAGCTGCAGGTGCGTTGCCGGCCTTTTAAGAGGGAATAGGGTAATAGGGGAGGGTAGGAATGGGAAGGGAAGGGAATAGGGTAGGGGATTGGGCCTCCAGTAAACTCACTCACTCGGCGAAACAGTAAACACAGTGCAAGCGCTGTTTCATGCCGGTTTTCTGTGAGAACGTGGTATTTCTCCGGCCCGTTCGTGCCGAAGCATGGCTCTCCCACGTCTAGATATATTACTTTAGAGTTTAGAGTGTGTATGCGCCATTATGTAACTATGGGATAACAACTTTGACTTTCATAAGTGTCCGGCAGAGAAAGACGAGATTCCTAGATTATTCCGGAAGAAAATAACAATATTGAGCGTTATACTTACGTAAGTTAGATATAAACCCTTAACCCAGTATAAGTACAACATGTTCTTATATCTACAGTTGACATGGACAGAAAAACTTTCAGTTTCACAAAATCACGAACGTTTGCATGCTCCCGGCTCTTACTCTATGTAACATACCTACAACGTGCCTACAACATGTATGTCGAGAATATTACTCTTTCACCGCTTCAAACTAGAATACATAATTTAAAATGTAAACAGGATCCCGCAGCTGTATGTCGTAAAGTCTATTGTGTTTGTTCTACAATCTACTAGAAGGAAATTATGCAACGCATATTTTTATTAGTACGAGATAGTTGTCTAAACTCATAATACATAAACAAACTAGAGGCGTGTTATAACGGCCGATTCGTGATCGATGTCCGAACTTGAACCTCAAATAGAGGAGGTCAGGATAGCTGTGATCAAAATAACAATAAGGTTGTTAATTGTTATAAGTGTTGACTTGTTTGGTGTACTAAGCCTGGTACGCAAATTAACAGACAGCTATTTTAAACAAATACAATCACACATAGTGAATTGACCATAATAATAATAATGTTTTATAAAACGTTTACAATTTCGGTCCCCCGAACTAGGCAAGGCCAGTCCTATGATTTTTATTTCCTACCCGTTTTAAAGAGTACGTGTAAATATTATGGATAAAAACACTTTATATAAAGATAAATAATAATTAGGTTTTCTATAGTCCTATGGTCACCTTTTGTGTACACAGTAAAAAGCTAAAGTGGTATGCCTCATCCAGACGTGCAGTGCAGCAAAGATTAAGAACATAGAAGCGACATAATATAAGGCTCATGCTGAAAAAATACAGGCGATTATGAACGTGAGCGGCATATTCGAATACGGAGTATATACCCTTCCGAGGCTAAATTAAATTGCCCATCGATATGTTCAGTGGCGTAAATAGACCATCTTGGGCCCGTGGCAAATTTCCACTATCACAGGTACAATCCATACTTCCATACTAATATTATACGTAAATGCGAAAGTATGTCTGTCAGCTGTCTGTTTTGTTTTTGCTGAAATTTGGTACTTTGAGTCCCGGGAAAGGACATATAGTTGGGACAGTAGTTTATTTCTGAGCTCGTTTCTCTTGGGTCGGAACTCGGTACCCTCTTGAGTCTGGGGCCAGTGGCATTTTGCTAGCCCTTCAATAATATGTACTTAGTGCTGCGTTTACTGTGTTTACTTCAGTGGAAAGCTGCGAAAGCATAGTGGCAATGGCAAATCATGGCCGCCTATCATGACCTAACGTAAGGATGGACCTTTCACACTATTATAAAGAGGGAAGATTTGTATTTTTGTATGTTTGTAAACTCAAAATCTGCTGCCGATTTCAAAAATTCTTTCACCGTTGGAAAACTACATTCACCCTGCGTAACATAGGCTATATTTATTGCTATAAAATATTAGAGATCAACTAAAACTTAACTAACGTAATCCAACTTATGGTCACCCATGCGAAGCCGGGACGGGCCGCTATAGCCTATAGTGGCCTATAATAATAATTATTATATTTTGACAGTTTTCAGTTGTGCCGTAATTTACGTAACAAATGTGAATCACGGAAAGTTCCCTAAGTTTGTAGATTAATTGCACGTACCTAAGTGATGAGTGCTAAATTTTAGTTTTCACTTTTAGCACACACGACGTAATACATCGTGGCGAAGTTCTCGGAGCTGGGCTCAAAGGAGGCCAATGTCCATAATTGAGTGAACGGAAGCCGCTGACTACAGGCTGTAAAAGGCACAAGGATTGAGATTTGTGATACTCTTTAATCAACGCGGGATGCCAGAAAGCATTTGCGATCAATATTACGCAAAAATGTGCTCATACCTAGGCGAATTTTAGAATCTCGTTAACTATTGCGAAAAATTAACATTCCTATCTTGAGATATTTTGAGAGCAATATATTTTTTTTCTTTACAAACAAAGTGGTTTATGAATTTAGCAGTTCGCGTAAAATTATTTTGCTAGTAATATTGGCGGGGGCTCTACTGTGCTGTCTGTGGAACCAGATACTTTGAATAATTTAAGTTTTGCAATTTATAATACTTTAAACTCTACATAATTAGGTGCTAATTTGACAATGGAGGTTAACAAAACCGAAAGGTTAAGGTTCTCGCACTTTCAAATACTTTAGTGTAGAATTATTGAGCAACATTACCGCGACATTTCGTGATCGCAAGCCTCGTCTCTTGGATGCTTATTATGTTTTAGATACCCAATAAGTTTTTTTCTTCAGTGCTAGTGACTCTCCTTAGTCCCAACCCAAAAGTGGTTCTCATGAAAATTTCAACCACTAGGAAAACACAAATTAATTACCTAAGTTACCATTACGAAAAAAATATTATGCAAAAATTAAAACGTCACAATCGGCGTTGCGATGCATTCGCAGAAAGCCCGACATCGTGAGCAGTAAGTATGTCAAACCAATATGCATCTTCTAAGATAGTCAATAAAGTTTAGTTTGTAATGGGTTACTTATTATTATTTTTAACAAAAAATTAAAACTGACTTCCAAGGTAAAGACAACATGATTCTACCTTGGTAGCCATAACATCAAATTCAAATAATAGTATTATACTTCAAAAATCAAAATAATATTAAAATCAATAGACAAACTACAGAATAATGATCGAAAACATCTATAAGACTATGAAAAGTACCAATAATAATGTCATAATGTGATGATGCATGGTGTAGTGATGATGATGATGATGAATGCAATTTGCATAGCAGCATTTGCTTTCAGTTCTTAAAACATCGCCGAAATCCTCAAACTTGTATCTATAAGGAATCATAAACATAATATGTATCCATTTGAATTTCAAGCAGTCCCCTCGATTTCTCATGGTTCCCATCATCAGACCACCACTTTTGTGAACATGGTACCAACTCGGAACACTACCATATACAACAAAAGAAAAATTTCGAAAATCGGTTCATAAACAGCGGAGTAATCGTTGAACATACATTAAAAAAATATGTCCACAGCCGAACGTATAACCTCCTCCTTTTGGGAAGTCGGTTAAAAAGTACATCGCATCGCCGCGACTCGTTACTCTCTTTGCAATGTGTATTGACCCTTAGTGTCTAAACTATTGCCCTCTTCTTTTTGGTTAAAAGGTACTCTACCTAATCTTCATAATTTAGAATATACTTACCACTGATAATAATATGCAATAGTTGACTTAGGTACTCAACCCCATTGTTTATTTAACGTTTTTGTTTCAATTGCAATATTTTGACCTGGTACGGACTCCAAAATTAATTATGTAGATTTTGTAAATAAAAACGTAAAGAAAAAAGCTTAGTATTTAGGTTTTACGATAATATTTAAATGCAATACGTTACGTATAAAGTACGTACCTGGCGAAATGTGTAAGTCTTACTTTTTGCAATCCAATATTCCAAATTCACACACGATCGAACGCTAAAATATTCAGGTTATATACAAATTACAATAAGTTCCAAGAATCACTTCGTTAAACTGTCCTATCACCGTATGTTGATAACTCGTAACAATCTCGAAATAATGTAAAACTTGGTGTTTTTCATACAATTTTGTCGAGTTAAACTCAAGACAGCCGCGGCACAGCGAGCGCGGGCGGGGAACGTGAGGTTAACGCACACTGGCTGGTCGCTCCAACCCAGTGCTTACCTAACACCATCCACCACCACAAACCTGACTATTATTTAATAACACTCAGTGTGATTTATAGACGCCTTCAGATTTCGCGGGACACATTTTATCAAGCCTATATTAATAATGATATAATTTAAGAAATAAGATCATCATTAAAATCAATTCAGTGGTTTAGGGTCAATTTATACTAGCGAAGAGTCGAAGCGCATCGAAGCGATTTACCAAAACTGAACATCATAGATTCAACAATTAACTCCAAAGCGTAAACGATACTTCTGAGAATTTTAAAAGGCGCGCGCATACACGCGAATTCGCGTGAATGCGCCCGAACAACGCTGATTGGTCTCGCAGAAGTAATGTGTGCGTTGCGCTCTGGAGTTAAGGTTGAATTGTCTATGTTCAGTTTTTGGGAATTCGCTTCGATGCGATTCGACTCTGCCCTAGTATAAATTGACCCAAGCGTGAAGCGTGTAATAAGCAAACAGACAGACACACTTTTGCATTTATACAGGTTGTAACAAAAATAAGTGATAATACGGGTGTGTACGTGTTCCTTGTAGAGAGTTCACTGTGAAAGTAGCAGCGCTTAAAGACGGATTTTTTTTCACTTTTGTATGGGCAAGGGCCCGAGCGTCACGAGTTGTCCCATACAGTCTTTCAGTGCTGCTACTTTCACGGTGAACTCTCTACAAGAAAGAAATACGTACACACCCTAAAGTATTATCACTTATTTTTATTACACCCGGTATAGTATATAGGTATATACTATACTATACAAGTACCTAGTATGAAGGAGACAGAAGGAGAGACTTCTACTCAAGAAGTGTCTTAAAAAAGTAAGTAAGTATGTAATTTAGTTTACAGCTCGACAAGGCTTTAAATGAACGTGGGTGACATTTACGGGAGCGCTGCTGGTAAAGGACAACTGTCAAACACATGTCAAAAATACGTTTTTGTATGATGGCAGCGTTAGTTCCTTTTCTTGCCACGTTCTTATAAAGACTTGTCGAACTGTTTACAGGTGGTTTACAGTCAACAACTTAACAAGTCATTAGATAAATTAAAGATTTCAGTCAATGAAGTCGCTAGTTAATAGACATTCAATCAAATTAATAGCAGTTTCAACCAGATGACTGCGACATAAACACGAGGTGGATTTTTTATTAACTACCTATATTTAGTTAGTCGGTAGATAAGAAGTCTATTGGATATCTTTATTTAAACTACCTAAGTCACTTATAGGTGCTGCAGTATTAAAAGCAGCAGCTCATTTATTTTGGTTACACCGCCACCTGATAAAAAATACTCTATTTATATTGAAACGTGAATGCCCCTCAATATCGATTCCATTATTATTTACGTCGAATAAAGCCACAAACTTTTATTTTTACGATCAAAGTGTAAATTAGTGTTCCTCTACTGAAAAATTCTAATGACTCGTATTTTACCCTACTAACTACTAAGGGGGATATTAGATTATCATAATATATATTGGATCCGAGATCATTGAGTCAATGATATTGGATAATGTAATATAGACATAATATGATTCATTTCTTCCTTGATCATAGATTTTTGACATTTGCTGAGAGATTGGATCCAATACGGTCATAGAAATAGGTGTTGCCAGTTATTTAATATAAAAAAGAGTTTTTGATTTCTTGTTCGTTAATATGTTTCAAATAATGTAATGTAATTATTTTTCTAATTATATACCTACTTGAATAATCTTGCTGAAATAACAAAAAACAAGCCATATTAAAAATGACGATGTCTTTTGACAAATCGAATTCTCTGAGATCTAGTAACCCTGACGTCAATACCTGTCAGCGTTAGCGCTCTCCATTGGCTATTGAAACCACATATGACGTAAAATAGGATCAATGAAATATGATAATGTAATTATATGCAGATATGATCAAATGATCATATATATTGGATCCTATATATGATCATAGAAATGATCATATATAAATGATAATGTAATAAACCCCTTACATAGTACCCCAGTAGAGTTAGATTTTTTTTTATATTAATTATAGTCAGAATTTTTTTGCACCAGTGCAGTGTTTAGAAGAGGTCACAAAAGCTTAAATTCAAAAACTCGACCAAATCCGACAAGTGCGTTAGCCGCCATGCTAGTCGTGTTCGTTTCGTTTTTTCGCAAAGTTAAAAATTAGTGTCAGTGTGAGTGTCATGTTCTAAAATCTGACAGAAATTGTTAGACTGGGTTGCACCAGAGGCGTGGGTAAAGCTAAAGTTAAAGTTAAATTTATGGTTATAGTTAAGGTGAATTTAACTTTAACTTTACCCATATCTTTGCCCGGAGAAATTGACAGATGACAGCTGATCCAACAAGGTTATAAATGCGCGTGGGCGGGAGCGCTGCTGGTAAAGGAGAACTGTCAAAAATGGCGGATTTTGTATGATGACAGCGTTAGTTCCTTTTTTCGCCACCTGCATTTAAAACCTTGTCGAGCTCTATGGTTATAGTTAAATATGGCGTCTTGATGGCGTCCATTTTTAATTTTACCCAAAGATTTGACATTTGCACTGTAGTCAAAGTTAAAGTTACAGTTAAAGTTAAAGTTAGTTGGTGCAATTTTGGTATTTTAGAACATGACACTCAATTATGAAGTTGACAGTCAGCTGCCGAGCTGCGAAAAAATGAAACGAACACGGCTAATATTAGTCCCTACAGTAACGAAACGCCTTTGAAGTTTGATGTCGCCACCGATGTAGGTACCGAGCAGATATGCCAGGATTGCCACGGAACGGGAAATAAAATAAAAATAAAATATTGTTTGTGCTTGTAATGCAAATGTTATCATTTAATCTGTTTAATCAGCGTGTTATATTTACATATTATGTCGTACTGCCAGATATTTACGTGAAACTTTATTTTTAGATGATTTTAGTTCTGTATTTAAAAATTGAATTAACCCATCAAGCCTCATAAGCTCACCGGTGAGCGAGACACAATAGAATAACAATAGATTTCCAAGGATCCACGAATCACGATCTAAGGATTAAAATAATGAAGACGCATTCGAAATTTCGAATATATAAAATATCCAATAATTAATCAGTAATCACACGTCAGGTGTAACAGAAGCACTTCAAAACTCTTATTACGTGCGCGGTAAGGGCGGTCCAAAGGACAAAATGTTACACTTAGTGTGTGTACCTACCTAGCTAGGTAGGTATATAATTAGTATAAAGTAACAGGGTATTTGACAGATTTTTAATTTATTCTATACTAGCTGTTGCCCGCGACTTCGTCCGCGTGGACTTCAGTTTATAGCGCGCGATGTCAACAAAATTGATGTCAAAAACTTTTATAAAAAAACCCTGGTACCCCTTAAATCAATACAGCTGTGCAGTGTGCACACAATAAGTACTTCATTTTTGTATATTAAACTTTATATTTTATGCCAAATTTTAAAGCTTATTTAGCCCCCCAATTACACAACTTTACCCATAAACTATTTATCATTGATAGGTTTAGCCCCAATTTCACCAACGTCTGTTAGTGTTAACAGCTTGTTAAAATGTCCTGTCTTCTCTTTCATTCATATGAAAAACGAAACAGCTAACGTGATACTAATTCGAGCATTAACTTTAACAGTTGTTGGTGAAATTTGGTCTTAAGGTTACGTCACTGCCTGTACAGATAAAGTACTGAGTTATTTAATACCGTAGAATAGATATAACAATCGAAAAAAATCGAGACTTAAATGTAAGATGATACCACCTCTTATAGAAAGACTTTTGAGCAAGCGTCAGCGCGATGTAGAAGACGCACGGCGCCATCGCCATCACCAATTTACGACCCTTACAACCCTTTTTTCCAGTAAAAAAGTAGCCTATGTCCTTTCTCAGGCTTTAGACTATCTGTATACAAAATTTTATTACAATCGGTTCGGTAGTTTTGGCGTTTGGCGTGAAAGCGAGACTGACAGACAGACAGACAGACAGAGATACTTTCGCATTTATAATATTAGTATAGATTATGTGCACACTGCACTGCTGTTTTTGGGTATTTTGATTAATTAAGGGCCGCGCTACACCGGAATGGCAGCGGCGAGGCGAGCACTTTCAGCGCTGCCATTCCGGTGTAGCACGCTGCGCGGCCCTAAGAGGGGTACCACCGCGCGCTATAAACTAAATTCCACGCGAACGAAGTCGCGGGCAACAGCTAGTTATGAATAAAAACAATAATATATAATAAAGTAGGTATGATTAGTTCTGTTACAATAATGAAGTAAAAAATAAAGCGCCATCTGTTTTCATATATTAGAATTAAAATGTTGATTGCATTGATATATTTTCTGGATGGAATATAGGCCAACACGGTACACTCGAACTCCTTAGAAATGCAGTAGGAGTTCTATAAGATAAGATAGATTGATTATTATTATACCAAGTGATAATATTATTAAACATAATATTCTAACGTATTAAAAACTATAAACAAAAACATAATAACTAATAAGTATGATTAGTTCTATGTTACAATGAAGTAAAAAATAAAACGCCATCTGTTGAATCGTATTAGAACTAAAATGATCATTGCATCGATATATTTCTGGATTTTTTATAATATTATACATAAAATATATTTAAGATTTTTGAAATATTATTTTAATACACATCCAAGACCCAGGAACATTGAAAACTTTTTGTTCCGCCTGCGGGACTCGAACCCAGGACCTCCGGGATGAGCGCTGGCCACGCGCAATGCGAATTAATTTTCATCGATATTTTCATGGAAATAAGATATTTTCCCACATCAAAATGTAGCCTATGTCCTTTCTCAGACTCTAGAATAACTGTGTACAAAATTTCATTGCAATCGGTTCAGTAGGTTTGGCGTGAAAGCGAGACAGACAGACAGACAGAGATACTTTCGCATTTATAATATTAGTATAGATTGTTTCTCTCCTTGTTACACTTCTTACAACGTAAACAATAAAACAGAGATGCAAATAAATGCCACCAAGGCCAACACAATATTAGTATAAACTGTGAGCCGATATTTATGAAAATTTTAATCCTTTTTGTTTTTTGAATCAGATTTACATCCGTACAATGAACATTTATTATAATATTCCATTGTTTATAAGATAAGTTATCGTTTTACAACACAAAATTCGTAGACAACGCGCCAACGTCACCCCTGTGCGCGCAGGTATACAAACTCCGCGAGTTTGTATACGCGGGCCCGCGCTGCCCGCTTCCCCGCGGGTACCCACCCCTCCGTTGCTCTGCGCAAGTACATTCGTTTTACTACTGTAGGGATATGTCATATTGCTCTACTGTGGCCTAGTCGAACTGTACCCATACGCAATTTAGTTACTTAAATGAAAACTGTTTGACAATCAAATTAAAAAAATAAGAAAATGCCTCATTCTCCTTTACCAGCAGCGCTCCCGTCAATGTCACCCACGTTCATTTAAAGGCTTTAACTTTAAGCCCGGGCGCACACTAGCGGCCAGGCCGCAGCGGCCATCGAAAGTATGGTGTGGCTGCAGGTCGTGTTGCGGCCAGGTGCGCGTCGTCTATGGCGGTTTCATTCTAAAGCCGCCAATCCACCGCAGCGCATGAAGAGACTACGCACGTGCGTCAAGCTTCGCTTTGTAAGAAAATATATGTGACTGTGTCCACTGCAACCCACGGACACGCTACGCACGAATTGACTTACGTAGCTTGCTCGGATATGGTGCACACGTAGCTCAACGCTGGCCACGCTACGCATGCTGTGCACGGGATACACGGAAGCGTGTACATAGTATTCAAAACTGTGCTGCGCTACAGTTGTACATAGTCGTGGCCGTGTGCATAGCGTGTGCTGTGTGCCGAGGGTGAGTTTTTTGTTTGACATTCGATCGTGAACGCGTTTGGCATTTACTAAAATTTTGTATGGGAGCAGGGCTCACTCCCGTGAGCATCGCTAGGTGGCACTGTACAAATCCTATATAAAATCTTAGTAAACGCCAAACGCGTTCACGATCGAATATGAAACAAAAACTCACACTCGGCCCTCTGCAGTGGAAACGTTGACCCACGTAGTCAAACTAATAAATCCGTGCGCCGCGTGGCCGAGCACAGCGTGCGCCGCGGTGGAATGGCGGCTTAAGGTACCTATCTCGATGGCCGCCGTGACCTGGCCCGCTGGCCGCTGCGGCTTGGCTGCTAGTACGCGCCCGGGCCTTGTCGAGCTGTACCTGCAGTACCGACTGTACTGTACGTACCTACCTTACATAATATTATATACGATGATACGGTACGGTTTGCTAGTGCATGGCTAGTGCTGGCTAGCTAACAGCTCTAAAAAAAATTGTCAACTGTCAAAAACAATTGTCATCTACATAACCTCAAAGTATTGTTTCTATAAAAACAAATTAGATCTAAATCTTTGAACTATTCTAAGGAGTATCACTTAATATTAAAGTAATCTCTATTATTCAGTGGCCCTTTATTACCTACACAGGAAATCTTTGGAAGTGAATATCAGTTCCAAATAACTTTAAACTATGTCGACGGATGTCAACGCAAAAAATATTGAAAATGCTTGTGAAACAGCCGAAGAGTTTACAAGGGTATTCTACAAACAAGTTGATAATAGTAGACATTTAACGTCCAAACTATATCTACAGACAGGGCTGCTAGTTTGGAATGGTAATGGAATAAATGGAAGTGATAATATTCAGAAGTTTCTGATGGATTTACCTGCCAGCAATCATGTTCTGAAAACATTAGACGCTCAGCCCATATCAGAGAATCTGGGATACAACAAGCTGACTTACCTAATACAAGCCTGTGGTGATGTAACATATCAAAATGATGATGTCAAGAAACCATTTCAACAAACTTTTTTAATTGTGGCAGTAGATGGAAAATGGAAGATAGCTTCAGATTGCTTCAGATTACAAGTACCATACAGCAGTTAACAAATTACTTTTGTACATTGAATTTACTCAACCTCTAATTTAAATCTGAAAATAGGTTTAATACAGTCAAACTCATAAATGAAAAATATTTGTGACATTTGATTGTAAAAGTATTCATAAGGTTTATATTATAATAACAAGTATTTTATTTCTGTAAGTATTGTTTTATTACAACTTTGTGTAACTCCCGAGATAGTAATTACAGTTTGAGCAGTAGTGATCCGCTTTTTTGAACATTGGTATAACATATGGAATAGCAGCCAGACAGCAGAGCATACACCAACTGAAAAATTACAAACAAATCTGCATGTTATTGTTAACTCCTTAGAGGTTCTTGAAACTATGGTATTATGGTGTGCAAGCTTATTACAAATATTTCCAGTATAAAGTTTTCTAAAAAAAATTACCTTACATGATATATTTTGTATGACACCATTTGAAACAAGAAATGTTTAACAATAAACTATGAATAATAAAAACTAAGGAAACATAACTCCCCTCCCATACTTCAACTGTTTTGAATTTGGTTCCTTTTCACACACTAAAATATGACAATAGCTCCAAAACACTACAACACTGATCTCCATTATACAAGCACTACACTCACGAAATAAAAATTGTCACTTCTATAATTACACAAAATTCTTGCATGCATAGCTCTTTTTGCATAAACTATGCATGTATTCAGGTCTCTTGTAGCTTGTGGAACAAATTTTTTGACACAGTTACTCTTCCTTAGTTTTTATTATTTGTAGTTTCTGAATTATTTCAATACTTACAGTGTTAAGCCACAGATAAATCCTGCAATCATGTGTGTTTTGTGTGAGTTAACCAATTGAACAGTTGTTAACACTCTCTTATGGCAGCTGGGGCACGAGAAATAAATGGGCACATCTTTGAAGGGGGGTTGCACTATGATTGTCTGATGCACTACTTGTGGTTGGCTTGTGGTGTCATTTCGTGTATAGGGAGGTGGTGGCTCTGGGTGTATAGGGTGCCCGATTGTATCCATTTCAATACAATTTCCTGGTGTTTCACTTGTGTTTCTTTGTATATTCATATTATTTTGTTGTGAACTCAACTCACTTTTGACATTTTCAAACGCACCTGATATTGATTAGATAACCATTTATATATTAATGTTTATCTGTCGTTTGTCGCTACTATCTTATCTTTTTGTAGATAAATAAAGCATAGTCATACATTATTTACTGTATTTTATTATACATTCCCTGTATAATATGTATAATGTACTATTGAATATGACCATAAAGGTAATAAATTACAAATAAAACTGGACTCACTATGGCTGCCATTTATTTTGTATACCGTATATAAAGAATAGTCAACATAATATAAAGAAATAAATAGGAAATTACATGCTAATTATAATAATTGAAATAGAACCATGAATACATTTTAATTAAAATACTAAAAGAACTTACGTAGCTAATTTGACTTTACAGTTGAAGAAAATATTCAACCAAAAATTTGTTTAGTTGCATATTAAACTTGAAAGGTAAAGGAAAAAAAATCTTTATGGGCAACAGTAATTCTACCCATCTAGGCATCAGCAATACATTTGTTACAATAATATCACAGCTTTTATCATTCTTTTTTTTAATATAACTTGTTGAAGGAATGCAAAATTTGGTTTATACTTTGGTGAATAGGAAAAACAATGACACTTAAATATGAAATTACTTGGGCCTCAATTCATTAAAAGAAACTGGATAGAAAAATAATTTTAAGTTCTAAATTAATAACAAAATGATTCAAGCAATTTAAGTGCTTATAATCTAGGCCTTAAACATCAGTAATCACTAATCAGTAATACCTTAGTCATTAGTGGGTCTCTAGACCAGTGTTTTTCAATCTTTTTGATTTCGAGACCCCTGTACAGATTGAAATATACTGGCGACCCCCTAGTGTCATAGAAAGCCAAAGAAATAATTTTAATAAGAGGCTATCTAAGTTAGGTAAGTAATATTTTTTCTAGTTTGGCATAAGATCTATAATACGTCAGCTTTTTCTTTCTGTCGGCGACTCCCCAAGTGAGGCTTCGCGACCCCCCTAGGGGTCGCGACCCACAGATTGAAAAACACTGCTCTAGACGATCAATTTTATTGTGCAATATTATTGAACAATTTATTTGACAATAACATTGAACGCTCAATATCAACCCTAGACGGTCAATAATATTGCACAATACGTGATATTGTACAATAAAATTGATCATCTAGAGGCCCGCTTACAGATCTAAAAACTTACACCAAAAACCAAAAGACTTGAGTACCAAAATATTCTATCATGAAAAATCTAAATGACTTAACGGTATATATAATACAAAATTTGCTTTAGCAATATTTGAAATTAACAAGGCAGATACAACATAAAACTAAAAGTGTTTTTTTTTTTCATTTTAGTGCTATCGACTCAATGATTAGGTAAACTAAGCAAACCAAAATTATTTCAACATGAAGCTTTTTACATGGATATTTCTTTAAAAATGATATGGATTGATTTTGTATACATTATATTATGATATAAATAAAGTATTCGAGCAAGACAAAATAATATTAAATTTTATGGCTTTGTGTCACACACAATATTTCTACGGCTTTAAAAATCCCATGTTTTTTTACTAACATGATCAATCACCATCTCAAACATTGAAGTAATTGATTCTTTACTCTCTATAAATACTAAGTAAAAAATAAATCATAAGGTCTTACTGGCACAGTAAATTACAGCAACTAACATTTGTTATTCTTTCCAATAAATGTGTTGCAATTTGGACAGTAATGTTCGGCATCCTTGAATGTATCAAAACAGTATGGAATCAGTCCCAGACAGCAAAGGGAGCAAACCCTGAAAAGAAAAGTACATTAATAACATAGATAGCTCAACAAAAATTTGAATTAAAAAAACATAGATGTAAACTAAAAATAATACAAGACAAAATTATATTATTATACATTTCTTACATTGTCATAACACATATAGATCCTGCTACTAGGTGTGTATGCCATGCTGTTTTGTATGTTACTCTGGTTGTCACTACTTTCCCACAGTTGTAACATGTGACTGTGGTGGGGTCACTACCAACAGCTGGGGCCATTACAACACCAACAGGCACACTCGGCCCAAGTAAATCACTGCTCTGCGGCTGGTTTTGTACGTCGGTTGGATGAGGATACACTCCGGGAGTAGGGTGAGGGTACACCCCAGGAGCAGTGAAAGTTTTGGGTGGATAGGGTTGTTGGCCTGGTGCGAACGGTTGTTCTGGAGGGACGACAAATCCATATTGTGGGTTACCAACTACTGCGGAATAAGGAGGAGGAAGGTCGTTAAGATCAGGAGCATTTGGAGCGCCTGTAGTAACACTCGGAGTTGGATTACTTCCAGACATATTGTTGTAAAGTATCTGCAAAGATACAACCAATTTTGTAGAATACTTAAACAGGCATTCAATTATTTTAAGTATTTTTTTATAATAAAACTTACTTTTTTCATAAAAGGCACTAAATAAAATTCATAGATTTACACGCAATCGCAATAGAAAACAATGTCATACCTACGTAATTTTTTATGGATGTCACCACAGATCAGTGTTGCCAGACGGCTAACTCGGTTTCTCCCCAAGTGTTCCCCGAAATCCCCCCAAAATTCGGGATTTCAAGAAAAATCCCCCCACAAATTATAAAAGAAATTTTTTGTTCATTATGAATGGGAATTTCACAAATGGATACGATGAATGTACACTATTTCTGCAATAGCGTCTAATCTTTACAGAATCAGCATCTTCGCGAGCTCCTTGATCATTTTTATGGTTCCGTAAGTCGTAACCTAAGGGTAAAAACGGGACCATAGTACTTAGATTTCGTCGTCTGTTCCCAGATTTTTTCCTCCAAAAATCCCCCCAAAAAATTGTTCCCCCCATCACCTAAAAAAACCCCCAAATTTGGGGGGATTCCCTCCAATCTGGCATCACTGCCACAGATTACTAGTATATATTGATGTCACACAGAATACAAATTACTCACGGACACAGACTACTTAAGCGCATCACAGACGGTGAAGATAATATTTTATCTTAAGATGCCCAAATATAAAATATTATAGTATCTTAAGCTATCACACACGGCTAATGCCGGCTCTTGATATAGGCGAACGCGTTGGCCAACGCGTCTGCAGACGCGTTGGCAGTGCGCTTGCAACGGCGTTTGTGAGTAATCCACACATAGGAAGGTCGTTCAGTATGCTTTGGATCGCGCCAATGTGCGGACGGATTCAAAATGGATGTTTAGTCGCTAACAGCTGCAGCTGTTTATTTATTCACAGCTTATAATTACTTTGTAAATGTGGACAAGAAAAAGTTTTTAAAGAGTATTCTGGAAATAAATAAATAAAAGGCGAGAAAACGTAACAAACAAAGAAATAAACTCACTTTTACATAATATTTTATAATATTAAAATAATATAAGTAATTATTTTATTACCTACTTATTATTTATTAAATTATTACATACAAAAATTATTACATATTATAATAATTATCATAATTATAACTCCGGGCAAACTGATCGCGCGGCCTATGTGTGGATGGAGCGCGAAGCTTGCGACAAATGTCCTTTGATCTTTTGCCGACATTTCCGACCCGCGCGGCAAGCTCGCAGATGCGTCGGCCAACGTCTAAATACCTACGGCCAACGCGCGAACGCCCGTTCTACACATTGGGCCAACGCGTCTGCAGACGCGTTGGCCAACGCGTTCGCCTATATCAAGA
This sequence comes from Aricia agestis, assembly GCF_905147365.1. Taxonomy (NCBI): domain Eukaryota; kingdom Metazoa; phylum Arthropoda; class Insecta; order Lepidoptera; family Lycaenidae; genus Aricia; species Aricia agestis. The sequence continues at coordinate 17,994,559 of NC_056409.1, forward strand.
GCCGGCATAAGATACGATATTATTAAAAATCTGTTCATTTCCTTACGAGTCTCCGTTGGTGCCACACGTATTCCTTGTTAAAGTCCTATTAAATAATTATAATATGTCGCAGGGAAAAGAAGATATCAGAGATATCCCGAAATCCCTAGGGATATCACGAAATCGCGGTAGATACCGAATATTCTTGTTTCTTACTTCTTCTTACTAAGCAAATCTAGTGATATATCATTTCACTAAACTAAATCTAGTGAAATGTCAGAAAAGCGGATACCGCCGAATAAAAATCGAGCTACGCATTTCTCTCGCTCGCTCTAATACCCTATCACTATCTTATGCGGGCGACTAACCCTAAATTGACGATTTTATAATTCATTTTTAAACTTGAAAATAAGCCCCGAATTATTTCATTTTGTAGACATAGATACTACATTATATTTCCGAGAATCAGACCTAGCAAAAACACGATATCTTAAAATTTTCTTGATCACAAAGATGCATCTAATTTTCAATTCATACAGTTCGACAAGGCTTTAAATGAACGTGGCGAGAAAAGGAACTAACACTGTTATCATACAAAAATATCATTTTCGACAGTTCTCCTTCTGTTTAATATTATGAAATGGAATAAAAGTATATTAAAACTTAAACATCTTCTTTATTATAACTTAATACAATTCTCTTTTTTAATTTTAACTTTTTCCATCTTGTCCTTCAGGAATGGTCATTGTGCGAACCCCGCTGCTCTGACCATAGACTCACTCTTGTTTATGCTCATTCATAGCAATCAGCACAGACTATCATATAGGACACCTTCACCAGTAGCGCCCATTGACATCATTGACATAATATTCATTAAAAGCCTTGTCGAACTGTACATTCAATATGACTAGCAAAGAATGATAAGATCTGCGGGGCTAAATGGTCATATTTAGCAATTCCTCTCAATCAATTCAGCAAATGAATTGTCAAAACTGTCAAACTGACAAATGTCAAATCAGTACAAAAATACAGAAATGAATTGCAAGCAGAGTTGCATTTTGCGATTTTAGAAAAATGAATCATATTATGATTCATATTATCATGATTCTTCAAAGCGACCATATTAGCCCCGCAGCTCACATGCATTTTTTTTGTAACCGAACATAAAATAAAACAACTTTAAATAGATGCATAGCAATCCATGAACCGGTACATTATTGCTTAATTTATTCGTTGTACTTGGTACTACTAATATACTCGTATATTCTGTGGTTGTACTTAGTTTATCACAATCATTTTTCAATTCTTAACCTAATAAAAGTTGTACTAAAATATGACTAAAATAATTGAGATCAGGTTTTCCTTGAGTACCTATTATAATATTTTCATTTATTTTTAGTACAACTTTTATTAGGTTAAGAATTGCCATGAAAATAATTGTGATAAAGTAAGTACAACTAATAAATTAACCCTTAATCAGGCATAGTACGCTTTATCAACCATCTAGGTAATTGGAGTTTTATAGTGATCTTTGTCTTTTTTTAAATTTATTTGTATCTTTCGTATGAAGCTAAAAATTTTTTACTAAACAATTCATTTTGGGAAAAATCATTATTCTAAGTAAGTGGTAATTATATGCCATTTGTCTGGCGGTAGTATGATATGGACACTGTTTCCATTATACAAGAGATGATTTTGAAATAAAAATAGAATTGTTAATTATTATTAGGTTTATTTTTAACAAAAATTACATTCTTCTAGTCGATACTACGTGTGGTACACACGCTTACAAAACAGTAATCTTAGGTACTAAATATTTAAACACTAAAAAATATTTTTAATAATAGGTAAGTATTCAAAATTCTTCAATTTTTATGAATAGTTCACCACCTCATAATTATTATGACAGAGAAAGAGATCCAAGTTCAAAGTATGCAGTTTCTTAAGTAAAAATAGGGAAAATGGAAACAAATTATAAAACGCCAGAGAGCTCCACAGGCATAGGGCATTTCGTTACTGCCACTTAATAGGACCACTTAGTTTTTGTCTTAATTTTAATATTTTTTAAGAAACAGTTTTTAGGTATACATTGTACAGGTAAAATTAAGACCACACCATAATATTTAAAAACATTTTTTAATGTCAGTGTACATGGGGCCTGATTAAGGGTTAAGAAATAATGTACCGGTTCATGGATTGCTATGCATCTATTTAAAGTTGTTTTCTTTTATGTTCGGTTACAAAAAAAATAAATGCATGTGAGCTGATCTTATTATTCTTCGCTAGTCATATTGAACGTATTTGCAACTTAAATGTAAGTAATTCCCTAATCTTTGCTAAGCATAAGCATCACAAGACATAAACAACGCAACCAGGTGGGTGAAACTTTCGAACAAAAAAAAATTGGGTTCCAAAATATTTAAACGTAGCAACTAAGTTGGATAATCTGTGCAATTTTTAAGCAAGATCGACTGTGATTGGTTGATAAAAAAGACGAAGAAGAAGTTTAAAACTCAAAGTTCGATTTTCAGTTAGTGAAAATTATTTTGTAGCAACTCTTTCAAAAATTGTAAATTAGTGGATTAATTATTGAAAAACAAAAGGTAAGCCATTGTAAAATGTAAATATAACCGTAAATTGATAAATTGAAGCAAAACATAACTATGTCATACTGTGTTCTAATACAAAGTATGTCATAGTGATTATTTGCATATTTGTATAATAATTTACAACTTAAACTATAATAATATGAAAAAGATAGACTATTATTTCATGGAAAATATTATAATGTATCAGTATGTATGCAGTTAATTTCGAAAATGTTGAAATGTGTCTATTTATTTATTGTAGTAATTAATTGCACGTTAAGGTTATGAACTATAATAATTTATGTATGGAAATGTAGTAAATGAAAAACTTTTCATTAATTTAAGATTTTTAGGTCCCTGTACTAGTTTGCAACATTTTAGTCTGCAGGCAATGGTTGTTAAGAAGATTTAAGGAGGAGGAGAAGGAAGGTATGGAATATGAGAGGTGCGGCCACTAAGGGAAAATCCTCTGATCAAGTGAGGTGGTATACAGCTGGCCTGAGCCCACGCGATATATTTCAGCTGTCGTATGTACAAGGTGTAACAAAACAAAGTAATAATACTTATGTGTGTATGTATAAAGATGCGCGTCCACTGGATCGGAATCGGAGCGTAAGCAGCGGACGGATTTGTTGCCTAAACCTTGTGGATTAAATCTGTTTTATTGTTTTGTGTTTATTTAGATATGTTCAATAATTTTTATGTGCATAAAACATTTATTTGAGCTCATTTCTTTTTTTTTTTTAATTTTTGGTATGTTTAGAGTGGAAGGTTTGAAGAAGGTTGCACTTAAAAATTTTAACTTTAGTTTCAATTTAAAAAAATAATAAATGTTAATTTTTTTTCTTCTAAGTCCGACCTCTTGTTACGTAGTATATGACATTCTCTTTGAACGCAACTGTCACACATGCGTTGGATAATATTAAGTCTATGGTTGGTTAAGTTTAGTAAATTAAGATGCAATCCATGTTTTCTAGTCATAAACAATTTTCCGTCTTTAAATATATTAAATATAGGATCGCATATGCAAAGTTAACATGTAAAGGCACCAAACAAAATAAAAATATTTGGAATATTCCTGTTAGTTTCAAAGGGACAATAAAAAAAGGAATAAAACTTAAGGCGCGAATTACTCGAAAGTTACCGCCATGCAGATGCGTTATGTATGAAGGACGGCAGCATAGATTAAGGATATAGGTAGATGGATTCTTAGCTCGCCAGCGCGTGGCCATTTTATGTTGTAGAGATGGGCGTAATCGATAAAAATATAAAATTAGCCTACAGCTATCGACCAATAGTCGACCATAATTTTATGTTATAGATTTTTATCACGTTATAGATTTTTAGGACATCAAAAAAGGAGGTTATCAATTCGACCCGCATGTTCAAAAGTATATGAAAAATAAAAATACTTTAATATAAATAAAATATTTAAGTATATAATTACACAGATTGTTTAAAATATACATAATATGTATACTCCATAAGCCACGAAGGCTTGTCCGGAGTGTAATATCAATAAAATCAACAGTTTTTATAAGAAAACAGCAGAAGAACAAAAATACTTTATTAAACTTAATTACTATTAAACAACAATTTTGTAAAATAACAATTATTATGTATTATCGAAGAAATAAAGACGTTCAAGCATTGGATACTCGTGACGGGACACAATAATATAATGTGTCCACTATCCCAACACGAGTGTCCGATCTTTCAGTCAATAAAATATGCCATACATCATAACATGTAAGGATCGGACACCGGTGCTAGGACACATTGTATAATATTACACAGTACACACTTAAAAATTAGAAATTAAATGAAAATAAAAAATATTCAAACATAAGGTTTTATTGAATATGTTCTTAGTCGCAGCTTTTGAAGTAAATATAATATTAACTTTTATATAGGTTTCCAATTGTCATCATCATCACATTGACCTCTTCTCTAGGAGCATTTCTTTAAACTAAAAATAATTTGTTTATTAGTATTAATATTCAAAAAGTATTTATTCCATTTTTTGCACATTACAAAATTTTGGCACGTCAAGATTTAAATTAAAAAATATGAAATTAGCAATTTTTAAATATGGATTACGGGGAAGGTTGTCTGCCTCTGTTTAATGACTGAATTTGTGTATCATGCTACAAAATATTACGTATTGCAGTCATGTTCTTTAGATCATTTAAAATGGCATCCATAACTTAAAAAATGTGGGTTGATCCACAATTAATGACTGCGAGTACATACGAGTATTGAATACTTAAATCCATATTATAAAAATATAAACTTTAGCTAACCTTAGTATGCCTCGAGAATTATACTGAAAACAGTTGACAACACCCCTCCTTAACGGGGGGGTCTACTGAGGGTGGTAGTGATAAGGGGGATTTCCCTCACTTAAACCATCCCTCCTCACTCCATCTCACCACCAGATTACTCGGTTATAATCTAAACTTAAAAATAATATTATCTTCACTATAGGTCTCTCCGTCATCACCATCATATTGAACTTTTCTTTAGAAGCATTCCAAAAACCTAAAAAATAGTTGGTTTAGTGACATTAAATGTACTTAATACTATAAAATATACACATATTATAATATTGTATACGGGGCAATATGTTTTATGTAAGTTTTCCATACTTAACCTATCAAGCCCCAAGCGGAACCCAGGTGCCGCATAACAACTGAATATATATAACTTTTTTATTTCAATAAAATCATTGTTTCAAACTTACGTTTGAAATGATAATCCCAATATTGTGATGCCTTCATAAGGGAGTAAGGATTAAAAACTTGCATGAAACTTGCGTCTAAATATTTCTGTTCATCGTCTATTTTGAAGCATTTTCAAATCCTGAAAAAAAAAACATTTAGTCCATGACAATATTTTTATCGATATAAATTTATACTTCAAGCAAGGTGCATCCCTAAAGCACACGTAAAAATCTATGCCATATTTGTAGCCAAATTATTACTTGATGTGACATTTTTATCACTAATGGCATAAACTGCATGATTAAGCGATTATTAAACTTATAAATTTTCTTTTTAACTTACAAAAAATATCGATTGATAAGCCCAAAAAACGTTGTTGAAAACTTACGTATGTTTTTTTTTTTTTTTTTTTTTTTTTTTTTTATTAAATAAGGGGGCAAACGAGCAAACGGGTCACCTGATGGTAAGCAACTACCGTCGCCCATGGACACTCGCAACATCAGAAGAGCTGCAGGTGCGTTGCCGGCCTTTTAAGAGGGTATACGCTCTTTTCTTGAAGGTTTGCAGGTCGTATCGGTCCGGAAATACTGCTGGTGACAGCCCATTCCAGAGTTTTACAGTGCGCGGCAGAAAGTTACGCGAAAAACGCACTGTGGAAGACTGCCACTCATCAAGGTGATGAGGATGGTATGTTTTTCGCGTGGGACGATAGCGAAAAGTTGCAGGTGGTATGATTCCGAACAATTCCTCAGAGCACTCCCCGTGATACAACCGATAGAGGATGCAGAGTGAAGCAACATCTCGGCGTAATTCCAGGGGGTCCAAGCTGTTTGAAACACTATGGCAATCAACAATTCGAGCAGCCCTTCGTTGGATACGATCCAGAGGGAGCAGTTGGTATTTTGGCGCCCCTGCCCAGAGATGAGAACAATATTCCATATGAGGCCGAACCTGCGCCTTGTAGAGTTGTAGGCGTTGGTCCGGACTGAAGTACTGTCTCGCTCTGTTAAGAACGCCAAGCTTCTTTGAGGCTAATTTGGCCTTACCCTCAAGATGATATCGGAACTGGACTTCGCTCGATATGTTGACGCCAAGTATCTCAATGCTAGGGGAGATGGTTAAAGATGTGCCCTCGAAACGAGGATAAACGACCATTGGTGACTTTTTAGTGGTGAACGCGCAGACTTGTGTCTTGGCGGGGTTGAATTGGACTAAGTTACGTCTACCCCATTCAGAGACCTTCTCCAATGAATTCTCCACCTTAGACACAAGTTCGTTTCGACTCTCAGTGACATTTTGCCGAGAAATATTAGGGGAGCCGGTATATACAGCATCACCTGTACTATCATCCGCATAGCAATGAATGCCTTTGGTTTGTAACATGTCATTGATATGCAGTATGAATAGAGTAGGCGATAGCACACAGCCCTGAGGGACACCAGCATTAACAGACTGAGTTTCCGAGCATTCGCCGTCAACTACGACCTTTATGCTTCTGTCTGCTAAGAAACTAGTGACCCACTTACATAATTTCTCGGGTAGCCCGTATGATGGAAGCTTTGATAGCAGCGCTTTATGCCAAACCCGATCGAAGGCCTTCGCAATGTCCAAACTAACAGCCAATGCCTCTCCCTTCGACTCAATTGCCTGAGCCCAACGATGAGTCAGGTATGCCAAGAGATCACCAGCCGAGCGACCCTTACGGAACCCGTATTGTTTGTCGCTTAGCAATCCCTGGCCGTCCAAGCATCGAAGAAGCTGGCTATTGATAATGGATTCCATTATCTTCGAGAAGAGAGAGGTTATAGCGATTGGTCTGTAGTTGGAAGGATTTGAGCGATCACCTTTTTTGGGGATCGGGTGCACCAAGGCTGTCTTCCAGGAAGCCGGGACGATGCCAGTAGAATAGGAGAGCCGAAAAAGACGCGTCAAGACCGGAGCCAACTCTGGAGCACACTTTTTCAACACAATAGGCGGGATTCCGTCAGGCCCACTCGACTTTTGGATATCAAGGGAACAGAGGGCTTTTCGCACTGAGCGCTGATGAAACCGTATATCCGACATGATGCTCGTGCATCGCGGTATGGTCGGCGGTTTCTGCCCCCCGTCACCCAGGGTCGAGTTTGACGCAAAGAGCTTGCCCAGAAGATCGGCTTTGTCTTTTGCGTCCTGGGCCAACGATCCATTTCCTACGTGTAGGGATGGTAGGGTTGGCTTGCAGAAATTTCCTTCAATAGCTTTGGCCAGAGACCAGAATGCACGGGTTCCCGAGGGGAGGCGCTCAAGTCTCTTGCCAATTCTATTGACGTGCTGTTGCTTTGCCCGAGTAATCTCTTTCTTGAGGGACCTAGAGGCAAGGTTGTACTCCTTTTTATATGTGCTGGTATTTAAATCTCGAGCAGACACTGCGTTGGCCCAGGATTGGTAAGCCTCCTGCTTCCGGCGAGAAGCTTTTTTGGGGGATGAACCAAACCAGGGACGAAATCTGCCGCCAGTTGGCACTACAGAGGTCGGAATGAAAAGTTCCATCCCCTGCATCACCACATCGGCAACAGAGTTGGCAGTGTTGTCGAGATCATCCGGCGAGAAGCACACGTGCCCCCAAGGATAGGATGCAAAAAACGACCGCATCCCATCCCAGTCTGCTGACTTGTAGTGCCACACACGACGGTATTTAACAGCGCGCTGTCTTAACACCGTCGTAAGTGGCACAGAACTCCTGAAATGTTATCTTAAATCCACGTGTTTGAGGCATTCCTTGGCCGTTTTTGTGGTTTATTATTTAGCGGAACCACAAAACCCAACAAGATATTGCATTTAAAGTTCACTAAGCACTTTTATTAGCACTTTTAAAACATGAAATATGCAGACCGACTCCTTTGTTATGTTCTACTCGGTAGGACATAACATTACAGGCTTTTGACGTTTACACACCGATATGAGCTTTCTATTTCACTCAACTTACTGCATCGCTAGTAAGAAAGAGTAACATTATCAACTGTCAAAATAGGCTCCCTCCCTCCAATAGTATTATACCTTCATGCAATCAACAAACATAAGCCACAATTGTCACTTTTTATAAAAAAATCAAGAAAAATGTGACTTCTGTGTGAAATAAAGTATTTTATAATATATTTCACGGGAATGGTATTGCAAAATAAATAGATGTGCATATAAATTTATGCAGCAATAGTATGAAATTAGCTAATTAATGTCGATTGTTTTTTATGGGAAAGGAACCACCATAACTCTAAAGCGTTAACGGCTAACGCATACATTACTATTATACTTCTGAGAATTTAAAAAGGCGCGCCCGACCAACGCTAACGGCAACGTCGCATACCTGATACCAGAAAATATCGTTATATTTAAGTACCGATATTTTTATAACGATAATTTTCGTTATGTTACTAGATATCGTTAAAAAATGCCGTTTTCTGACTACCATTAAGAAAATAACGTTATAGTCTGTCAAGAAAGTCATGACAGGCGGGAAAATTTTCTAAACGCAATCACGCTTTAAAGGAATATTTTTTTCTTTATATTTTTACAGAGAACGCTTATTACATTTTAAATATTGTCACCTTGCACATTTTTCACTTGAAAAAAATTTCCCGCCTGTCATGACTTTCTTGACAGACTATACTAAACGATATTTTTTCTGGTATTCGATAACGTTATGAAGCTCTGCCAATGCAGCAATGGTATTGAACAAACTCGTATAGGCGCCTATAGGTGTGTCAATGAAACTCGGGTTTGAGTACGGATCAAGTTTTTATTCAAATGTATGAGAATACTTATATTAATATGGAAGTAACTCCTATAGTGCGATCTACAACGACTCGCCTGCCATCTAGTGGTAGATGGCAAAACTAAAGTTTATTCAAATGTATGAGGATACTTATATTAATATTGAAGTAACTTCTATAGCGCGATCTACAACGACTCGCCTGCCATCTAGTGGTAGATGGCAAAACTAAAGTGTCTAATAATACACTAACACACAGCGGATATTGTATGACGCTAGATGGCAGCACTAAGATAAATATTATACATGCCGCCCACCAAGGCCAAAGTTTTAAGTAAGACCTTTGGACTTATAAATTTTGAAATAAAAATTACAAGTCTATTTTAAAAATACACTTTAGATTGTCATAGTGTTACATATCAAACAAGTAAATGGACTGTATAAAAGTAAGTATCTACATTTTCTTATTTTAAACCATGAGAACAATTTTATGGGTACATAATATTTATTCCGCAATGGGAAGTATACAAAGTTTTGAAGTAGGTCTCTTAAGATAACCTGACTTCGTTCGAAGAGTAACTACACGTACTATATTGTCTTTGCCAGGATGAGTGACAGTCACTCTGCCATAAAGCCAGCGACAGGGAGGCATGTTATCTTCCTTAATGATAACAGTGTCACCAACTTTGAATTGGTGAATGGACGCTGAATTCGCTTTATATCGCACTAAAAATTTGGTGAGGTATTCTTGCGACCATTGTCGCCAAAAAGCCTGAAGCATACGTTGAGCGTGTTGCCACCTCCTTAATGAACTTACATTTAATGTCTCTAGGTTCTGATTAGGAACTGTTACCAGTGGTTCTCCGATGAGAAAATGTCCGGGTGTCAAAATGGTGTCTGGATCGTCTTTGATCACCGACAACGGACGAGAGTTCAGACATGCTTCCACTTGAGCAAGGACCGTTGCCATCTCCTCGTAGGTTAGGGTGGAGTTGCCAACGATTCTTTTCAAGTGGTACTTTACCGATTTTACACCTGCCTCCCATAAACCTCCAAAGTTGGGGGAATGGGGGGGTATAAAATGCCATTCACAATTAGTGACTGCTAATGCTTCGGCAACTTCTGTGAGCAGCTGCTTCTGCTCAGCTATATAATGTTTTTTGAGCTCAGTTGATGCTCCAATAAAATTCGTGCCATTGTCGCTCCAAAGATTTGAACAATGGCCACGTCTGGATACAAATCTCTTGAAAGCCTGTAAGAAGCCTTCTGATGTTAGGTCACTTACAACTTCTAAATGGATGGCCCTTGTTGCCATACAAATAAACAAAGCGATATATCCTTTGTACGATCGATTGCCTCTGCCTTTGCTCATTCTTATTTGGATTGGGCCTGCGTAGTCCAGTCCACTGTGGCTGAACGGTCGAGATGGAGTGATCCTAGCTGTAGGTAGTTGACCCATCAAAGGTGTTTTTGAGATGGCGGCGTTTTTGACACATATGACACATGAACGGTAGTGAGATTTTGCCATCTGTTTGCCACCAATGATCCAATATCTCGTCTGAACGAGACATAAAGTGGCTTGCGGTCCTCCATGAAGAGAGTTTTTGTGGGCATCAGTCACAATGAGTTGAGCAAGGCGACAGTTTTTTGGTATAATGATGGGATGTTTTCGCGTGAATGTTAACAAATCTGATTGATGTAATCGTCCTCCTACTCTCAAAATACCGTGTTCATCCAAATATGGCGTAAGTGATTTTATATTGGAGCTTTTGGGTAAGTCTTGTTTTAATTTAATTTTCTTTATTTCTTCACTAAAGTAGCTTAATTGACAGTTTTTAATGTAAATGTTTAAGGCTTCATTTAATTCTGTAGTTGTAAGGTAAGTAGTAGCGTTTTTAGTAGTAGTTTTCTTAGTGTTATTGATGAACCGCATGCAATAGGCTAGTACTCTTTTTGCCTTTGTTAAAGTAGAGAATCTATTTAGTAAAGCATTATCGTCTAACGTAGTACAGTGAGCTTGAACAATCTCTAAATCAGTTTCTAATTTGTTAGGTTTATTGTAGGCAATGGTTGGTTTAGCTAAAAATTCTGGTCCGCTGTACCATATTGGCCAATTGTTAATCAATTCAGCTGGGCTTAGACCGCGAGAGGCGCAGTCAGCTGGGTTATGTTTAGAGCTAACGTGCGACCAATTGGGCGGGTCTAAGTTTGTTAAAATTTCTGATACCCTATTTGCTACAAACACACTCCACTTGCTGGGATGTTTATTTAACCATGCCAGAACGACATTTGAGTCCGTCCAGGCGTGCAAGTTGGGTTTTGCAATATTTAGTATGGTTGCTACTTCGATTAACAATCTAGTTACCATGACTGCACCGCATAATTCAAGTCTCGGTATTGAGACTTGCTTCACAGGTGCGACTCTCGATTTTGCTGTAACTAATGAGACGTTAACCTTGCCTTCAGGATCCAAAGTTCGAATGTACACCACTGCTGCGTACGCTGATTTAGATGCGTCGCAAAAACCATGCAGCTCAACTTCGCGATCAGCTTTAGATGTCCCCAACCATCTTGGTACACGTATTTTAGTCAATTTAATTTGTTCACTACGGTAAGTTAACCATTCTTTTAGTAAATTGTCTGGGGCGACTTCGTCCCAGTCAATACCTGCGAGCCACAGCTTTTGTATCATTATCTTGGCTAATAATATGTTAGGTCCAACCCACCCTAGCGGGTCATAAAAACGTGCTATGTCCGATATAATTTTTCTTTTTGTTACAGGTTCCTGCAGCGTCGGGAGGTTTACTACGAAACGGAACGCGTCTTCGCTTCGGTCAAAGGTAAGTCCCATTATTTTTACTAGTTCATCTTCTTTTATTTCCTTATCCTTTCCCTTTCCTGTCGTCCCATCCTTTCCTTCCATTAGTTCATTAAGTTTTTCATTGTTGCTTATCCATTTTTGTAGTTTGAAACCCGCCTTACCTAGTAACTCATTCATTTCCTTAAACAGCTTAATACCTTCGTTCACATTTTGAACTCCACTCATAAAATCATCTACGTAGAAATCATTTAATGTTTTCTGAGCTGCTATAGGATATTCTTCTTCGTGATCACGCGCTACTTGCTGGAGTGCCTTTACAGCCAGGTAAGGTGCAGAAGCTGTACCGAAAGTAACTCTGGTAAGTCTATAATGGTTTATTTTCTCATAAGGATTTTTTCTCCATAGGATTCTTTGATAATTATTGTCCCGTTCATCCATCTTCACTTGCCTAAACATCTTAATAATGTCAGCTGAAAGACATATGGGTGCCGTGCGCCACTTCATGATGATATGTCTAAGTTCTGGTTGGATTGTCGGTCCTACTAGGAGGTGATCATTCAGTGATTTGTTATTTTTTCCTTTGCAGGACGCGTCGAAAACAACTCTCACCTTTGTAGTCGTTTTATCATCTCTCACGACCGCGTGATGTGGTAAGTAAACGGCATTTTCATTGTTGATTTCTGTTTCAGGTATAAGTTCCATATGATTAAGAATGAGATATTCATTTATTACTTCATTATATTTGGTTTGTAATGTTTTATCTTTATTTAATCTGTGTTCTAGTGATTTCAGCCTTTTCTCTGCAATTTCCAGTGAAGATGTTACTTGAGGATTCTGGTTCTTGAACGGAAGACGAACGACATAGCGACCATCTGGATCTCTACGTGTTGTCTTCGCAAAGTATTCTTCACATCGTTGTTCATCGTGAGTAAATAAACGTTCCTTTGGCATTTGAATATCTGATTCAATTTCCCAAAATTTCTTTAAGAGATTGTTGTTATCGTCCGAGCGAGTACAACAATGTAGTGATGTAAATTGACCACTCGGTTTAGCATTACCGTTGACTACACCTGATAAGATCCATCCCAAGCTTGTTGCTTGAGCCAAAGGTGTGCCAAGTGGTCCCTTTTTGAGGCCGTCTTTAATTATCTGCGCATGCACTTCTGCGCCCAAAAGGATGTCGATCTTGTTCGGAATATTATACTCCGGATCAGCTAAATTAAGGGAATGTAGTTCATCCCACTGTATAGTGTCTACCTTTTTGCTGGGTAGAAAGGACGTGATACATTTGTTAATCACGTATGCCCGTACTGTTATTGTAAAATAGGGGTCATATAGAGACTGGAGCTGAATATTAACTGTTGCTTTGGAGACGATGGTTGCACTGCCACCCAAGCATGATATTTGTCCCTCAGCTGATATCTTCTTCAGTCCTAGGAATTGTACAGCCGATTCGGTTATGAATGAAGACTGCGATCCTTGATCGATTAAGGCTCGTAATATAAAGTTTTCTCCGCTTCGGGAAGATGCTTTAACTAAAGCTGTTGCAAGTAATACTTGCTGATAAGTACGTTTGCTAGATGAAACACATGAGACTAATTGCGTGGAAGTATCATTAGACGCGGCAACACTCTCACTTGCTTCATTGTTTCCGTTGTTGTCACCCTTAGGGTGTAAAAGAGAGTTATGTGCTCGTTTACACACCCGACATTTCACCTTGCTGCGGCATTCTTTGACAGAGTGACCACTACCCAAGCAATTAAAGCACAAGTTATTGTCAGTGACGATTTTGCGGCGTGTGTCAACTGACGCTTTATGGAACTGCGTACATTGGTTAATTCTGTGGTAGTCTTTACAGAGGACACAAGTTACAGTATTAGAAATATGTAAAGACTTTATTTTAGTAGTAATATTAGAAGGTTTATTACTTGATTGTGACAATCGGTTAATAGCTGAAAACCGTTCTTTGAGGAAACCTTCAAAAAGTTTATAAGTGGGCAATTCGTCAGAAGTAGTTTTTGCGGTACAGTAAAACTCCCACTGACGTCGCGTTTCTGGGTCTAACTTCAGATTGATAAGATGTATTACAATTACATCCCACGTGTCAACTTTAATACCTAAACTTGCCAGAGAAGCCATACATTCATTTGTAGTGTCTACAAGTTCCTTAAGCCCACTACTGGACTCGGTGGTGAGGTTTCCTTGACTCAAAAGTCTTTTTAGAACGTGATGACATATCCACTTTTTGTCGTTGTATCGTTCATTCACCATTAGCCAACAACGCTCAAAGCTTCCCTCTTCAATAGCTACATGTTTAATTAATTGTTCAGCTTCTCCTTTGAGGTAACATTTGAGGTAGTGAAGCTTTTGAATCTCATCAAAACATTCGTTGTTTATAACAAGAGACTTGAAGAGAGATTTGAACGATGTCCACTCTTGGTAATTTCCAGAAAAATAAGGTATGTTTATTTGTGGATAGTTTGCATGCGTTTTATTTGAAGATATCGATTCATTACCCTTAACTGTTACCTTTGATTCAAATTTTTTGCATAAAGTTTTGAGATCACACTTATACTCTAAATAAAATTCTTCAGCCTTATCATAAAAATCATTGGTAACATAAATTGAGCTTTTGACATCTTTGGCTGGATAATTTCTCATTAAGTCTTTGTGACCAGACAAAAATTCAAACCACAACTGTTCAAGAATTTCTAATCTACCATCTACATATTCTTTGGTAATGCGCTCTTTCGGCGATTTCTTAAAATTAGTTTTTGCCTTTACCATGCGTTGGTACAAGTCTTCTTGAAAGCTAATAATGTTTTCCATGTTTAAAAATTAAAAGGTAAGTGAAAATTAACTTTAGATCTTTTATCAAGAGTATTACAAATTTTTATAAAAATATTCTAAGTGTTTTTATCTTGTTGTACAAATTTTCACGAAATTTTTCTAAGTAATTTTATTGTTTTAAAAATCGGGCATAGGTTCCCCGTACCTCCGTTTTATTGAAAATTATTCTAAGTCTAAATACTACGTGAAAGTTAAGTACCTAAGTTAAAATTAACACAAATTTTTAAAGTCCAAAATTCACAACATATTCTAAGTCCACGATATTAAAGTTTTTATAAGTTTCTTATTTTGCTTGAAATTCTTCTAAGTTATTTTCCTTTAAGTTATAAGGTTGAAAGTACTTACAGTTGTTCAGATACGGGATCAATCCAATTATAGCGAACACACACTATCACTCACTAATCACACGCACTTGGTGATGTACCGAGGGAGGGAAGCCCTAAATTCCCTCGGAACTCAGTACCCGCTGATCCGCTCCTGCAGCAGTTGTTCTGAGGCACCTCCGCGGGTCACTTCCCGCGCCAGAAGCTTGTGTTGATGATGGGCAGGCTCCGCCCACCGTGACCTGACCAGCGCCTTCCACCCGAAGACACGGTCTGAAGCTCGCCGATGCTGCACTTAGCCTCGGCTGGCTCCTGTTACTTGCGTTTGCGACAGCGATCCACTGCCCGCAAGTAGTTTTCTCAAAAAACAATTACGCGGCACTTCGCGATTGACATCCGGCTCCGATAGGACCATGATCAAACTCGTATAGGCGCCTATAGGTGTGTCAATGAAACTCGGGTTTGAGTACGGATCAAGTTTTTATTCAAATGTATGAGAATACTTATATTAATATGGAAGTAACTCCTATAGTGCGATCTACAACGACTCGCCTGCCATCTAGTGGTAGATGGCAAAACTAAAGTTTATTCAAATGTATGAGGATACTTATATTAATATTGAAGTAACTTCTATAGCGCGATCTACAACGACTCGCCTGCCATCTAGTGGTAGATGGCAAAACTAAAGTGTCTAATAATACACTAACACACAGCGGATATTGTATGACGCTAGATGGCAGCACTAAGATAAATATTATACAGGTATTGTTTTTTAAAAACGCATGCGCAATGTGCGGCCGTGGCATAAACGTGACGAGAAGTAAATCATAGACTATATTGTAGTCTGTGGACTCTACATAGTCTATGTGTAGTCTTTACTCTATGATTTACGTCACTGTCAGACGTCAGTTGGCTTGAGTAATTTGTATTCTGTGGTTGGCTGTGCGGCTGTCGTTCGAAACGTTTCTTCCTAATTTTTGTGTTTATTTAGTATAATAAATAGTGTTTCAAAAATATAATTACTATTAAGAATCATCGAGATACCCTACTGGTAAGAAGTTTGACTGCATCATAGATTCTTTTAATTTTCTACCTACTTTTACAAGGAAAGCTTGGAGTTATAGTCTTACGATGAAATATGTATATTATATTGATAACCTGCTAGAATTTAATAAAGTTATGAAAATATACGGCGTTGGAATCTTCTTTTGATTGGACGCCGATCAAAGAACACCAAATAGTAAGACTTACTGTCAATAACCTTTGACATGTGTCATTGCTTACGTGTCAGTCTTTCGGTCGCAATCCGGGCTCAGCAAATAGTACAATTTAAAGCTTGTTAAATATTCCTAAATTTAATAATAACGCCATTACATCGTTCAGTTATAGTTTCCTTTTGTAAGTAACCTTTCTAAAGCTTCTATGAGTAGTACTACAAGGAAGCTTACGTGTATTGTATATGTGCTTGTTCTTACTCAAATATTCGTAATCACTTCTTGGTCATTATGTAGCGGCTTAAAATAATTACTGTAAAAATAAAAATAGCCACGTACTGCCGTTCCAATAGAGAGTTGATACATTTAATTGTGACCCTTAATATCAACAAATGTAAGGTATTTTGAATGTCATGAATGTGCTATAGGAAGTTATAATTATATGCTTTTAGAGATGGTATATGTTTACTATTGGCTTACTTCGATTTATTTACAGCGCATCTCTATAACATTAATAAACATTATTAATAATTAAATGAAAATTAATTAACCTTAACCCTTAACAATAGAAGCAGGAATTTTTTATTGTTAAACCCATAAAGTTAATATACCTAGTGGAATAGAGCAACAATCTCGAGCTGTCAAACGAAACCGAAATTGGTTTCATTTGTGTGTAAAAATATGTGTATGTATACACTTACACAAGCATGATTGAACATGATTTCTATGAGATTAAATTGTCTACGTGTGGCACGTGCGGACTGGACGTCAAAAAAAGAGTGCTGCTGTCATGTATCAAACCTCTCTTTTTACCACGCAGTGTTACTGATAGTGACATCTCTCTTGCTCAGGCCTGTGCTTCTCTATTCCGCTAGGTATATTGAGCAAGGTATATTAATATGATTAAACCTGACATCTTTGTGAGAAGTTCAATACAGATTGTATGGTTTGCAGGACAGGCTCACCCTGAGTAAGCGCCAAAATACTTTCATTAAATTAAATCTGTAATCTTTAATTTTCTATAAAGTTGTAACTGTCAAAGTGTGAAGGTGATGAATGTAACAGATGATTTTTTTAAAATAAATTATTATTCTTAATCTTGTTACTTTTTTGTAGTATGTAAGCATATGCGGCAGATCCAATGGAACTGCAAGCATTGCTAGTGCTATGCGGCGTTGGAGTGGCAGGGATTGCAGTGCTGCTTCTTATGGGCTTGTTTTCCACCTCGGGAACTAGCTATGAAGAAGCTATTGCTCAGCAGCGCAAAGCTACAAGTGAGCTACTTGCACTTGCTGATGGCAAAAATAAGAATAAGAAGACCAATAAGAAAGCTAATAAGAAGGTATGCATTTCGGTTGTACTTTTGATCCTTGATTACTCCTTTCTGCATGATCTTAATGTTTTATACTAAATTATAGTGCGGGTGCCCAGATTTATAAAACCCAGGCCACCTACTCAAGAGTAATAGTCAGTATGTGTGTGCACAATAAAGACTCATTTCACACTTTCTTTTCTTTTACCAATACTATTGAGAGATAAATTGTAGGACTGACTTTACATGCCTATCTTTCATGCTGGACTGACAGGTGATTGGCCTGTTTTGTCCTAACCCAACTGAATTTTTTTGGTGTTTCAATTTGAGAATAAAAGTTACTACCACCAAAGTCTAGAGCCAAGCTCTATTAACCACTTCAATATGGATGAGTAAATTTAAAAATGTTGAAAATATTAAAAATATAATAAAATGCAATTCAAAAAGCCATACACCAAAAAATGTATAGATGTAATTGATTGTACTGTAAATTCTTGATGGATATTCATTTTAAACACAAATAAAACACAATTTGACATGCAGTTTTTCCACTATATTAATTAATTATTATTATTATAAATTTTAGATAAAAGCTTGCAAGTCTTGAAATCATTACAGTGACTCACATTACATACATGACAGTGAAACAGTTAAAATTAGTTTTATTTTTTCTGCAGTATAAACAGCTCTTATCAGTATTATTACACAATAGCAGTGTTTTTCAACTTTTTTATGACACGACCCCTGGTGTGAAAAAATGTTTCGCGAGCCTCCTTTTTCTACACCAGTGTTGGGACACATTGTGTATATATTTTTTTAATCTTTCTAGTTTTTTTACTGAAATAGTTCTCTCGATCTCTGGCAACCGATCAGAAGATACAGAAGCTTTGTGTACCCTTGAGGGATAGCGAAGCTTCTGTACCACAGGTTGAAAAACACTGCCCTATAGTTTAACAGTTAGTGTTAAGTTTTGCTCGCGTTAATCACTTCTAGTTACATAACTTATATACTGTATATATAGCTATGCTGTAATCTTTAACTCCAAACTATGGCAGTCATCTGCTGAAAAATGGAAGTTCCTAAATCTCATAAAATGTTTATCATCAGCATTTAATCACATTTAATGTACAATGCATATTTTTTTAAATTATTATTAACTAGATGACGCCCGCAACTCCGTTGCGCCTAAAACCGTTTATCGCGCAGGAACCGTAAATTTTTCGAGGTAAAAAGTATTCTATGTCCTTTCTTGGGACTCAAAGTATCTCCATGCCAAATTTCAGCAAAATCGCTTTAGTGGTTTGGGCGTGAAGAGATAACAGACAGACAGATACATTTTTGAATTTATAATATTAGTATGGAAGTATGGATTTGCCATTCTGAGCTGTATTATGTATAATTCTATGTTTATTTGCTGTTATCACAGCTAGCAAAGAAAGAGAGGAATAAGGAAATTGCAGCAGTGACAGGGAGTGAAGTTGAGAGTGAAGCACTGGCAGAGAGTGGTGCTGATGATGACTCCGTCCCGGCTAAACCTCACGTTGAATTTTCCCCCCCTGTTGTGGTAGAAGTAGCAGCTGATGAACCACCCCAGCTGGTTAAGGTAAAGCATACATCATTAACTATCTTATACATTTTGCCATTTAAATTTCAAGGAGTCATAACTTCATAGACAAATGCATAAGTTCCTATGTATAACAAATAGGGCTACAAATCATATTAGAAGCCTCAAGTTACATAAAATAAAATAGAAGCTGTGAAAACCTAATTCAAAAATGCCATGTCATACTTCCTGTACAGATCCGCAAACGCGGCAAGGATCCTAAAGTAAAGCCAATATTAATAAATAAAGAGGATCCGAGTTGCGTAAGCGATCCGACTTCAGCGTCTACCATCAATGTCTCCAACCACTTTGAAGAAATGCAACCCAAAGATGAGTTCGAGTTGATGCAATCATCACTTGTTGCCGAAAAAGTGAGTTGCGTGTCCCGTCAGTATTCTGTGTCAAACCCATGTACATATCCCAGCCTAACCCATTAACGGGAGACACACCAACAAGCTTCATTTCTTTAAATTTTTTTCCTGGGTGTAAGAACCTCTTAACTTTTTGTTAAACATGTAGTAGTATGTTTTGTTGTAACGTTCGTCTATTGTCCCATAGTTATATTTTTTTAACATAATATTATAGTGCATTACATACAAACATATTGTATTAGTTATGAGTAGTGATTTTAGATATATTTACATTTTGGTTTATTAATTTAATAAGTGTCTATGATATAAAAATGTAACGTAAAATTTAAGTATCTTTTTATTTTGCATGACATAGACACAAAATATCCGATTTAGTTTGAGCTGTAAATCTAATTCATAAAATCCTAAGAAAAATAAGTAATAGTAAAAATTATATTTTTAAATTGACGATTTTGAAGCACAAGTTCTCAAGTAGACTTTTTGTTGTTGTAACACCTATAAATTATAATTATAATGAATTACATAATTTCACTGCAAATTTTCGAAAATTGCCTAAAGTTTTAGTAATAAAATGTTCTTGCTGCTTTGCCT
This sequence comes from Aricia agestis, assembly GCF_905147365.1. NCBI lineage: Eukaryota > Metazoa > Arthropoda > Insecta > Lepidoptera > Lycaenidae > Aricia > Aricia agestis. Next base: position 18,014,682 of record NC_056409.1, read on the forward strand.
AGACATTGCTAATTCATTTATGATGTCTAAGTAAATATGTATTGACGCAACGTTACGTTCGTCAAACACATTGACGCATTTCGGTCCCCGCAATATTTAAACAGGTGTGGTGGAGGAATTATGCTATATGAGCTTAATTTTACAGGTTCCCGAGAAGAAAGAAGAGGTAGTGGAGAAGAAAGAAAAGTCTAAGCATGGCAAACAGAAGGCAGCTAAAACATCGCCTGTCGAAACACCAAAAGAGGAGCAACGCGACAGATCTGTTGAGGCACCAATGGAACAAAGAAAAGGTAAAAAAACAATTCCTAAGCCGCATTTACTATTCGAAATTTTAATTTTATGATAGTCCCTTAATTGGAATTACTCGGTAAAATTCTTTGGGCGTTCTGTTTGCTTACGTGGCGTCGAAGAGCCTCGATAAAACGACTGGCTTTACTATTATCACTTGTTGGTCATTGTGCGGCGTGTTAGACTTCTTACAGACGAACGACACAAGTGCCGTTCGTCTTTAAGCGCTCTAAGCTTAGTGTGCTTATGTCATGTAAGGCACCTTCAAAAATGTTCATCCAATATAGCAAAAAAAACAGAGAAGAAGGCGCCAGTTGAAGTAGTGGAGGAGGTGGTGCCGCCGCTCAACCCGCCCCAACCGAGCGAGCTCACCACAGACAAGCTGCTCAAGCAGGCAATACCCGCCCAGCCTGCCCCGCCCCAACCCGCCAAGAACAAGAAGAAGAAACACGAACAGAATGTATCGTCGCTCATAGGTAATGGTAAATGTTGAATATTCTTAGAGACAGAAAATGTATTATTTTAATAGGCCCAGAACACATAGTATCAGTAAAATAGTTCAATATTACAATAGAAATAAAACCGGCCAACTGCGAGTTGGACTCGCCCATGAAGGGTTCCGCAGCAGCAATAAGGTTTATTTTAGTAATTAAGAGGTTTATGATTTATTTTCATATTTCAGTTGAGTTAATGAAAGTTAAATTAAGGTTTACCATTTATGACGTATAAAAAAAACTACTGGCTAGATTTCGTTCGAACCAATTTTCGTTGGTAGTTTTTGTAGTAATGTACATCATATATTTTTTTTAGACTTATCATGCCCCTACTTTAGAAGTTAGAGAGGGGGGGGGCACATTTTACCACTTTGGAAGAGTCTCTCTCGCAAACTATTCAGGTTAGAAAAAAATGATATTAGAAACCTCAACATGATTTTTGAAGACCTATCCATAGATACCCCACATGCATAGGTTAGATGAAAAAAAATAATTGTTTCAGTTGTATCTATGGGGACCCCTAAAATTTTTAATAATTTTTCCGTTTTTAAATCTTAAAGCGGTTCACAGACTACATCTACATACCAAGTTTCAATAGTATAGCTCTTATAGTTTCGGAGAAAAGTGGATGTGACATACGGACGGACAGACAGACAGAAATGACGAACCTATAAGGGTTCCGTTTTTTGCCATATGGCTACGGAACCCTAAAAACTTGGTTACTTGGTCTCGCCACGTCTTTTGCTTACTCGTCTTTGACTTCCAATAGTAGACTTTCAATTCAAATTCTTTGTTATCCACACAAACAATAGTACAAAGCAGGCCGTGTACACCACGTCTAATCCCATGCTAACTTATACTACTGTTAGCATGGGATTAGTCAACCGTAGTCTGTAACTTAACCTCCTATGACGGTTGACTTACGACGCAAAATAATATAGAAATAGTAGACGGTTTTAGATGCATTTTTTCGATCACCGAACAGCGGCGGCAGGAGAGGGCGCGGCGGTGGGCGTGTCGGAGCTGGTGCGTGCGGTGCGCGCGGCGGCGCTCTCCCGCACCGAGGTCCAGATACTGATAGACGCGCTGCTCGACAGACACCACGATCCCCTGCCGCAGCATTCCGATTGGACTGAGGTGGGTATGGGGAATTTTACGCAAAGGTCGAAGCAGAGGGCGTTACTAGCACATACACAGCAAACGTCATATCACAATATCGATGTTGAACAAAACATTGCTGTAAAATATCCCATTGAAGGGCGATTGGCCCTCCACACACTGCAACTCCCGACAGTTGTTTTTTAAATAATTTAATAATTCTTACTCTTTGAAGTGCTTTAGGCATAATTCTCCTAAACCTCAACTATTTCTGTACACAATATCTTCATTATTTTGAAGTCGGTACCAGTTTTAAATATAAAAAATGTTTTGTCATAGAACTCAGTATTGTTAGCTGGTACCGTTTTCAAAATAATGAAGATTGTGTACAGAAATAGTTGAGGTTTAGGAGAATTATGCCTAAGGCACTTCAAAGAGTAAGAATTTTTAAATTATTTAATATTTTTTGCATTTTAAATTATTATTGTTTTTACCCTGGAAGATGGTTTTAATTTTTTGTTAAAAATAATAATTTTATTAGAAAGTCCACTGTCATTTTTAGACGCCAACTGAAATGTGTTATGCTAAGTACTCACATACAGTTTGCTCGGTAGTTTTACTCCAAATCGAGCAATAAGTAATAACCACCGTGTGGACCGCAAAACTGACAGCTCAAAGGCTCGCTTTGAGCCCGCTCGATGGAATTAAATATGTCAAATATATTTCCTTCGATTCGGAATAAAACTATCGAGCAAAACCGTATGTGAGTATTAGCGCCTTTTTAAACCTTAACTCGGCGAAAGAAACTTGCAAAGTTGTGAAGGGTTTACCTTTTTATGATAAGTTAGGAATATTATGATAAGTTAGGAAGTAGTGTACTACATACAGATCAAGTTTTGCGGACTGAAGTTTAATGTAAGGGGAGGAATCGAGTAGACCACTAAGATGCGTTTCCACTGAAGCGGAGTGGAGCGGAGCGAAGCTTAGCGGTGCCCGAATTGACCAATCGTGCTATTCCAGCGGAATGACATCGAAGATTTCGAGCATGGTGATTGGTCAATTCGGCACCGCTAAGCTCCGCTCCGCTTCAGTGGAAACGCAGCCTAAAGGAGTGAAGCTAGTTCAAAGTGTCGTCTCCTGACTCCTGAGTCCTGATGCTTATATTATTATAATAAGTTTTATAATTTTACATATAACAAAATCTATCATGGTAATATTCAGGAACCATAAACTTAAAGCTATTGCAATGACATGTTTGAATTGTATATGATATTAACTAGACGTCCCGCGCGGCTTTGCCCGCGTAAATTACTAATTTTACAGAAAGCGTACATTTTCCCATAAAAAATAGCTTATGTCCCTACTCCCTTCACTTGGTCTACTCTATATCTGTGCCATAAAAATTGGTCCAGTAGTTCGTAATTTCTAATATTTCCCCCGTTTTTCCCACATTTTCCTGAGTTTCTTCGGTCGTATTAGTCTTAGCGTGATGATATATAGCCTTTAGTCTTACTCGATAAATGAGCTATCTAACACTGAAATAAGTTTTTATATCGGATCTGTAGTTCCTGAGATTAACGCGTTCAAGCAAACATACTCTTCAGGTTTATAATATTAGGTAGGTATAGATTTTTTTTAATTATCGCTTTACAAATTCGAGACTCGATCTAAAAGACTATGAAAAGTACCTATAACAGGGTCTTTATAGGCTCATAAGTCATAACTATAGGACGATGCATGGTATACCACCCTGTTATAGGTACTTTTCATAGTCTTTTAGATCGAGTCTCGAATTTGTAAAGCGATAATTAAAAAAAATCTATACCTACCTAATATTATAATATGGTGTACCATATTATAATATGGTAGTGATGATGATGATGAATGTAATTTGCATAGTAGCATATGCTTTCCGTTCTTAAAACAACGCCAAAACTCCCAAACTTTTATCTATAAAGAATCAGGAGTTCTCTCAGCACCTTCCGAACCACGGTATTCACTCACTTCTCACGAAACCGAAGTCACCACATGTTTCCCTATAAATTTTGAGGAGTTCCCTCGATTACTTATGGATACTTCATCAGATCACCACTTTTGTGAATATAATACCAAATTGGGATGATACCCTATATACCAAAAGAAAAAAATTGAAAATCGGTTAACAAACGGTGGAGTAATCGTTGAACATAAGAAAACGAACATAACACCTCCCCCATTTTGAAAGTCGGTTAAAATTGTTATTCTGATGTATTAGCTATGTTATTGTAAAGTTTCATTGAAATCCGTTCAGTAGTTTTTGCGTGAAAGAGTAACAAACATCCATACATCCACACATCCATACATCCAAACAAACTTTCGCCTTTATAATATTAGTAGGAAGTAGGATATACGAGGGAAAAACTTTGGATCCCTTTTGACGAAAAATGCGAGACGTAGGTAAATGTAATTGTGCACAGTTATAGTTTATATATGGTGAAGGAGTGCATCGAGCTAATATTATTTTAAAATAATGCTTTTATCATACATTTTTTTAACAAATAAAACATTACACACACTACATTATGCACACTATCATCTTTTCGAATGACAAGCCTATACATACGAATTATACTCTTTTGTTTATGGTTGAAGTCTGTTGACAAATTACAAATGGATTGTTGTTTTTTTTTTATTAAATCTGAAATAGTGAATACTTTAAACGGGGAGCCAAAAGAAGATAATTAAATTTAAGGTCGAATTTCGACCATTGGGCGATCTCTAGTAAGTAATAAATGTTATGCAAAATCTTACTTGTTTGTAGCATATAGTTTTATTTTTAACAAACATTTTGTGACTAAAATGATGAAATTTGGAATAATTATTCTGACGGAATTGAACAAAATTAAATATTCTTGTGTGAACAACAATGTGTTAAAATGGACCATTTTATCGCAAACGAAAAGTTTATCATGATTGAGGTCATAGATATTATTTGTAACAACACTTTCCAATTATGCAATCATCATATTTATTATCAGTACAAACATCTACTATTATAAAGAGGAAAGATTTGATTGTTTGTTTGTTTGTCTTGAATAGGCTCCGAAACTACTGGACCGATTTAAAAGATTGTTTTACCATTGGAATCCTACATTAATTCTGCAGAACATAGGCTAAATTTTATTTTGGAAAAAAATAGGGTTCCGTAATATATTTGGGATTTTCGGACGCAAGGTGTAAAAAATCAACCAGAAATGTTACTTTTTTCGCGTACGCTGCCTAAACTATAAAAGATAGAACCATAAAATGTTCTAAGTAATTGTAGATCTTTTAAATATCTACAAAAAAGTCCGCGACACACTATACCTATCTATGTTGAGTGAAACACAATAACCATTTTTTTATTAAAAAATCTTGAAATGTTTTTGGACTACATTTAAATGCCTTTATTTTACTCATGGCATTAATTCTTATCAAAATAAATTATTTCATTACTAAGTACAGTTAATGTAGATAATATTTGGTCTTTGAATGATTAAAATTGGACGTTTGGTTTTAATGTTATGGCGAAATTAAAATATTACGATTTCTGCTGCACGTTGCGAATTGGGCGTCGTCAAGGCGCGCCGCGCGGGTGTGCTCGCCCGGAGAGTCCACGTAAATATTAATTATTATTACCTCGATCATGGGAATCGCAGAGACAATAGATTTATAATATAATAGTTATGCGACAGCTGGGTGCCGCTTCATTGATGGGATAATATTATAATGCTTCATTAATTCATTACGTTTTGAATGACTATTATTTTTGATTGCTATTACAATTAATTTCTATAATTATAAATCAAACATAACACTTAAAATATAAAAAAATACAATAAAAATGTGTATAATAATTATAATATAGTAGTTACAGGCTAAATAGTGTAAACCATTTTTATGTTCTGCTTAACATAAAGATTGACTAAGAAATAAAGATTGAAAAAGAAATATTTAAAAATCAATGTCCACCCGTGCGAAGCCGGGGCGGGCCGCTAGTAATATATAACATAGTTTGAGAATACCTAATATGTTTCATGTTTGCATTATTCTATTTAGAATATTCTTTATCTACAAACACATAATGATATAATAACAAATTTTATCAATGTACTTTTATTAATTTATATAAGTAAATGATTCATTATTTAATAAAAATATTTTAATACTAGATGTCCCGGGCGGCTTCGCCCGCGCAAATTAGGAATTTCACAGAAACCGTACATTTTCGAATAAAAATAGCTATAAATACTCCTTTCACGTGGTCTACTCTATATAAGTGCCAAATATTGCTATAAAAATTGCTCCAGTAGTTCGTGAGATAAACCCTTTCTAATATCTTCCCCGTTTTCCCCACATTTTCCTGAGTTTCTTCGGTCGTATTAGTCTTAGCGTGGTAATAAAATAATATAATATAGCCTATATCTAACACTGAAATAAGTTTTTAAATCGGACGTAGTTCCTGAGATTAGCGCATTCAAGCAAACATACTCTTCAGGTTTATAATATTAAGTATAGATTTTTTTAAATTATCGCTTGACAAACTCGAGCCTCGATCTAAAAGACTATGAAGAGGCTCATAATCATGGGATGATGCATGGTATAATATTATGGTAGTGATGATGATGATGATGAATGTAATTTGCATAGTAGCATATGCTTTCCGTTCTTAAAACAACGCCGAAACTCCCAAACTTGTATCTATAAAGAATCAGGAGTTGTCTCAGCACCTTCCGAACCACGGTATACCAGATATACCTCGGTGCAAAATCTTACTTGTTTGTAGCATATGCTTAGAATACATCTCACGAAACCGAAGTCACCACATGTTTCCCCATAAATTTTGAGGAGTTCCCTCGATTACTTATGGATCCTTCATCAGATCACCACTTTTGTGAATATTATACCAAATTGGGATGATACCCTACATACCAAAAGAAAAATTTTGAAAATCGGTTAACAAACGGCGGAGTAATCGTTGAACATAAGAAAACGAACATAACACTAAATTTTTAATTAAAAAGTTAAAATTGTAGCCTATGTGTTATTCTGATGTATAAGCTATATTATTGTAAAGTTTCATTAAAATCCGTTCAGTAGTTTTTGCGTGAAAGAGTAACAAACATCCATACATCCAAACAAACTTTCGCCTTTATGATATTAGTAATAAGTATATTAATATGCATTAAAATATTTTAATAAATAATGTGTAGGTATTCACAACACAGCTTTGAGTACTTTCGTATAATATATACTTTCTCTGTAGTTTATTCATTTTAGCTAGCTAGTTTATATGATTACAATAAAAGTCATTGGCCAGTCAGTGTCTCACAAGAGAGTGACTCACAAACATAAACTGTTAAAAACATGTTTTAAGAATACGGATCTAATGTCTATTGTTTGCCAAAATTCCCATTCCTTAATTTTTTTTTACTTCCATAAAATTTTAATGTAAGTACACATTTGATGGCTACCATTTAAAAGCTTCTGTTTATCGTTCTATTGAACCAATTATAGGTTAATTGGTGCAATTAACATTAGCAATGTGCAACCTTACCTCTAGAGTCTAGCTTCTTCACACCTAAACCGCTTAACTGATTTTGTCATGGAGTCACTTTGAGTCCTGGTAAAGGACATAGTTTGTATTGTGAAATGATACGGAAAAATGTACTGTTCAATTATACATAAACAAATTTTAACATTGCCTCTAAATTAGACTGTCCCATTCAAAAATACTGGATGGAGATAGGGATAGGCTTGATGTCGTAAATATTATAGTTTACAGACTCTACTAACACTACTAACATACTTATACAGTGTGTAACAAAAATAAGTGATAATACTTTAGGGTGTGTACGGGTTCCCTGCAGAGAGTTCTCTGTAAAAGTAGCAGCGCTGAAAGACCAAAATTTTTTTTCACTTTTGTATGGGCAAGGGCCCGAGCGTCACGAGTTTTCCCATACAAAAGTGAAAAAAAATGTTGGTCTTTCAGCGGTGTTACTTTCACAGTGTACTCTCTACAACGAACACGTACACACTCTAAAATATTATCACTTATTTTTGTTACACCCTGTATAAGCTAATTGTTACTAACTATCTCTAACAAATCTATGGACAAATTAGTCTGAAATAAAGTTTTATTTATTTATTACTAGATGTCCCGCGCGGCTTCGCCCGCGTAAATTAGGAATTTTACAGAAACCGTACATTTTCCCATAAAAAATATTTTCCCCGTTTTTCCCGCATTTTCCTGAGTTTCTTCGGTCGTATTAGTCTTAGCGTGATAATATATTATATAATATAGCCTATAATCTTACTCGATAAATGACCAATCTAACACTGAGATAAGTTCTTAAATCGGACCTGTAGTTCCTGAGATTGACGCGTTAAAACAAACATACTCTTCAATGTTATTATATTAGGTAGGTATAGATTTTTTTTATCTATGGACGCTTCACACCGGGTCAGTCTGGCCCCGTGGTAAGTACCTGATGGACTTGTGTTACAGGTACCAGACAACGGAAATATATTTAATACTTTTATACTATACATATATTTAAGATTTTTATTATAATCATACACATATCATTATAATATAAGTAAGTAATATAAGTAATAAGTATTTAGATATTTAAACATTAAAGAGACTGTAACTTGCAGTCAAACTGCGTAAGCAGTTTTGCAGGAAGTGTATAACTGTTATGTATATTATAAGAGAAAAGAAATAAATAAATAAAAAATAAATATTTAATACACATCCATGACCCAGGAACTTTGAAAACTTTTTGTTCCGTCGGCGGGATTTGAACCCGCAACCTCCGGCTTGAGCTACCAACGCGCTCACCACTGAGCCACAGAGGTCGTCAAACTATTTTTAGAAATAAAATAAATTTTTTATAATATTTGTAGGATATAGCCTATAATATATTATCACGCTAAGACCAATAGAAGCGGAGCACCAATGAAGAATGTTTCAAAATCGGGTGATTTTTCCTATTGTGCTGCGTAAACGATAAAAGTTTCGCAAAAAATGGCAGAATTTTCTTTATTTACCCATGAATTAGTTACTCTCTCGGGTCTGTGGCTGTTTGGTTGTTCGTTTTGTTCGGTGTTGCTATGTGTCTGTGCGGATGATTTTCTTGCTCTCTGTATTCGATGCCTATCCCTATCCTGGCTGAGGCGAGCCTCACGCTCTACAGATGATTCTCTTTCTCTCTGTATTCGATTTCTATCACTATTCTGGCTGAGGCGAGCCTCACGCTCTACAGACGATTCTCTTTCTCTCTGTATTCGATTTCTATCACTATTCTGGCTGAGGCGAACCTCACGCTCTACAGACGATTCTCTTTCTCTCTGTATCCGAATTCTATCATTTTTCCGACTGAGGCGAGCCTCATGCTCTACAGACGATTCTCTTTCTCTCTGTATCCGAATTCTATCATTTTTCCGACTGAGGCGAGCCTAACGCTCTACAGACGATTCTCTTTCTCTCTGTATCCGATTTCTATCACTATTCTGGCTGAGGCGAGTCTCACGTTCCGTTGACGATTCTTCATCTCTTGCTGAACGTGCTCTTTTGGCATTCACTGTACTACGACCTATGTTCGAACGACGACGTCTTCCAGGCATGATCGTATAGTAATACCCACAAAGCAACAAATAACCCAATCGCAAAGCAAAAACAAAAGTCCGTTTTTCTAACCAAGTCAAATATATTTTTATCGACAATTCAGAAACCAAAGAACCAGAAACAATGAATATCTGAAAGAAAGCGCTGTGGTTGCTCCTCTGCGTTACCGTCTGCACAACCACACAATGACGAAATACACTATCTACTACAATAACATAAGCCCGAAGCTTATGAGAGCCCCCGGCCGGTTCCGCCGTAAACGCTATGTCCCTCGGCCGCCGCCGCGCGACATATTTTTTGATTCCGCGTAAGTTTATACGTTTGAAAACTTCTAAAGTATTGATCGAAATTGTATAGTGTAAAAGACAATTATAATCTACATTTAATGTCTTAGCTTCCAAATATGTTTATTTGGATAAGGGTTAATGTTGTAAATTGTTAAAATCGCTTCGTAAATAAGCCATTATTTTTCGTAAAAAGTAAAGAACAAAAATGGCTATTGTGAGTTATCCCTAAGAAATAGACATATACCATCGCGGACTTTTTTGTTTACCTTATTAAGGTGTACAATACTGTAGTACATTATTTTGATCTATCTCGTAGGGTTTAGCCAGCGTTTGCAATATAAACGCAAAAAAATGAATTTATTTACGACATAACATTAGAAACCTCTAAAATTATCAGTGTTTCTCTACCATATTATGCATATGTTATACATATAAACCTTCCTATTGAAACACTCAATCTATTAAAAAAAACCGCATCAAAATCCGTTGAGTAGTTTTAAAGATCTAAGCATACATACACACATACATACAGACAGCGGAAAGCGACTTTGTTTTATACTATTTAGAGATTTAACAAATGCCTCTCATTTGGCGCAGGGACCCAACGATCCGATGCAGAAGTTGAAGAAGCAACTGGCGGAGAAGGAGAAGGCTTTGGCGGAAGAGGTGGAGGCCTCGCAGGCGCTGCACGCCAAACTCAAGGAGCTTCGGTATGTCTTTTTAATAGTAATAATTCTTACCAATATTATAAATGTGAAAGTGTGTCTGTCTGTTTGTCTGTCAATCTCTTGACGGTGTTGTATGGTGTCCCGATAGCTGAAAAGTGAGATCCTATCTACTTAACTTACCTTTTACATTTTTCCGACCATCATCCAAATACCTTTGAGTCAGACGTTGCCACTGTACAGTTAGGGAGGGGAAGAGGAGATTTCGTGAAAAGCTCGAGCGCGTCAAATTAAGCTTGTACAGGCTTCCGACATGTTATCATGGTATAGAAATCGGGTTTCTCACGTGGTGGGTTAAAAAACGTTATTTTCGAATATTGAAATGTCATCGGAGCTGTCAGATTAAGATAGGGGATGCTTAGACGTATATCCTAAAGAAGCTTTCATATAAAGCACTGAAGATTGAAAGGTTAGGTAAGCCTGTACATTTTAAAATATAAATCATAAAGCTTAATATTTTCCTAACTTAGCTTCGCAGACATTTTATGTTGCACTAAACTAAATGATTTAGTTGTTGTTGTCTAAAATCTTGTTACAATAATTTACCTGAATAAGCAATTTTCTGAATATATTAATTTCTTTTTCATAACTCTAAAATAGTTGCAGTGTCTGAACCCACCGCTAAAATAAAAAAACGCTCTTATTATTTTTTATCAGTTTTACCTAATGTAAAAAACCTACTAGGTCTCCATGACGCTTGAGTGACTACACGAATAGCACCCTTGGCTCCCTTCAATTATGTAGCTACTCGTCTTACGGCCGCACTCAGAGACATTTTATGGTGATTAAATGAAGAGTTCGACTGCTAATCTGCATTAATTGTAGGGCAACTCAGTTGAAATTGAAAGTGCTTTTAGAGTACAAAAACAGTGCGTTAGAGCAACGAATATATATTAGTAGTACCAACAGAAGCCCAACTCGTGAAACCCGTTTAAAAAAATAACAACTCTTGCTGCGATACTATAAAGTTCAAATTCCGACCGCGCAGTGCTAGGTGCCTACAATTATATTTGCCTACATGTGCGCTCTCTTTCTATCGCGTAAGAGGTACCCTTTCTGACGAAATCAAGATTGTCACCTTTTAGAAAATAGAATAATCTTCTTTTAATTACTATAGCTACTAATAGCAAACTTTTTTATAGTAATAATCAAATTTTAGTAACCCAACATATATTTTATAATAGTTTTATATTCGATTATAGTGTAGGAGCTGGTCAGGAATTTTTTACAACTTAAACATAGTAACTTGTGTTTATTTATGTGTAGTATGTGGTTTGTTTATAACAAATTGGTTTATTTGCTATGTTAGTGTATTTTTTTCTCTTTTTTTTTTTTTATTTTAAAGTCTTAAATTACTTTATTGAAATATTTCTTTGACTTTTTCAATTGTTCATATTTATCAGATTAATAATGATTCTGTCACAGCGGTTAAATCAGTACGTAGATATATGCGACGAAAAAATCTTGCGCGCGCGTCACCGCTCGCTTGTGAGTCCCTTGTGATCTGCCCCTTTAAAGGGGTACTTACAGTTCGATACCTAAAGGCGCGAGTGGGACAGGCCTGGTTAGAGCAATATGTGGAGCGTGGTCACTGGATAGCTGTAAACCATTATTTGAAAAATTTCACATCTTACCATTACCTTGTATGTACTTAAGAGATATTAATGTATTTGTGAAACAGCATCCAGAATAGGTACTTCATACTAAGTGCAAATGCAAATGGAAGAACCGTCCCACCAAGAAATAAATTTAAATTATATATGCCCCAGTGTAGGCTTGATATTTTTAAACGAAATGTATACATTAATGCCATCAAAATATATATTAAATTGCCAAACCATTTTAAAGACCTTAATAACCTAGTCTTCAAAAGAGAAATTACAAAGTGGTTAGCAGAAAAAAGTTTTTATAGTATCCAAGAATATATGAATTATAGTTGTAAATAGCTTTAAGATTGAAATTTTACTTTTTGAATTTATAAGTGTAATTTTGACATTTTGACACAATACCTACTATTTTACTTATTTTTTGTGAATTTTACTTATTTTGACTTCTAATGAATATTTTAAAAATAAATTAATAATTATGGACTTTGTTTTGTAATAGATTCTTAATTTAATTCTATAAATAACTTTCAATAATGTTTACTTTGACTTTTGCACGCCACCTTGATGGCAGAATGTTTAGAACAGTATTTTATAATTTAAGGACCTATGTTATGCACTACATTCTTGCAATATTTCATTTCATTAAATTACAAGTTACGTAATTAATGTTCGTCTCTGAGAGCGGTAGTTATTCTCTCATGTTATGAACTAATCTTTGGTATTGCAGTACGAGTCTGAACGCTGAGCGCGCACGCTCAGCGGAGCTTGTGCGTGCGAGCGAGCAAGCGGCGACGAGCGGGCGCGCCGCCATGCACACTCAGCAGGCGCGCCTGCAACGCCTCTTGGAGGACAACCGCGCACTCGCACAGGAAAAGATCGTGGTGCGTATAATAGTGTTGCGTAAATGTTTACTTTTATAATACTTTTATTCCAAATTGCAAAAAAACAAATTAGGTAGAGAATTGATTATTCCGTTTACAATAATTAAAATAAAGCTTAGCTTTTAAATTGATTTTATCCTGGATTGTCCGATTCGGGCTAGGAATCCATCCGAAAGTTATAAAGAAGAAAATTCTCCGGTTTCGAAACTTCTGAATAGATTTTAATAAATGTTGTTTATATTTTCAGCTCCAAGCGAAATTGAGCGAGGAAGCTGAGGCCCAAGCGCAGCGAGTCCAAATGGAAATGCATATTCAAAGATTGTCTGAGGTAATATTTCAATTTTTTTTTCAATAACGAAGATAGTACAGGTCACAAATATTTTTGGTTACACCGAGATACCTGTTAGTTGTGAATTGTGACATTTAATAACTCATAATTGTTCCAATACATATACTTGTCATCTCTTGACTCTTACTGCAAACGTTGTTTCCAAAGGTTTTTTTACAAGAAAACAAAAAAAATCAAAATGTAATAAATTATATTTCATCTACAAAAACAAATGTTTCCTATAATTGTAAATGAAAAAAAATATAGTTAAGTTGCTAAATGCTAAATTATTAATATAAATTTATAAATATTAACTGTGAAATAGGAGTATAAAATTATTGTTACGAAAAGATTTGAAAAACGGAACTTATGTCATTGGAGATTGACTCTGTTGAATCGAAATCAAATCGATAAAAAAGGGCGGCCATCTTAAATCGCCGGCACCACTGAAATGTCAGTACGAAATCGATAATTTCGATTGCGATTCCTTTACGAAGTGATTCGATATTTTTAAATGATCGATTAATTTTTGTTAGGTAACTTCCCTACTATTGTCAATTATAATGTGGCACGCATATCATCATAAAACGCACAAACTATAGGAAATAGTATGCAAAGGTCGAAGCAGACTAAGCAGAGGGCGCTACTAGCACATAGGCTGGTTTCATCGTTAAACGTTTCGGCAGCGCCATTGGAGCGCGCGCGCTTGACAGAAACGTCAGACGTCGAAGTCCAGGGCTCGGAAACCTGGTTAATCTTCGCGATCCTGTTCGTTAAAAACGCCATACATTTCCAAAAGAGCGTTCTCATTTCGATTCCGCTCTGAACGGACCGAAATTATTACTGGTTTTCGTTCAAAGAGCAAAATGAAACTGCTCCTGCTCAATATACCGGTTAGAACCGTTCGCGATTATGTTCGCCCCGCCCACTCTTTTTTTTACACACACCACGACTTTCACCCATGATTGTCCACACATTCAAAACAAATAAGCCAGGCATATTGGCTATTAGATGGTGCACTAGAAAGGGATAGAAGATAATATCACTGCACTAGTTACTTTCCGCGAGGAATTAACCAGGCTAATTTCAGAAGCAATACCGCTGGTATCTCGGTTTCGCTCCGAGCGAACACTTGTCCAAAAACAAGGTTAAAGAGCTTTTTAACCTGGTTCAAAAATACCGGTTCCGAGCCCTCGTACAGAACTATAGGTCTACCAGAATCTGATGGCAATTTTTGACAGCAGTTTTTCAAAAAATATCCTTGATCATTGGAGAAATTTTTATATTTGCATATATAGCACACAGAATCAGCCGCTATAAGATAAAAAAGGATCAAAATGTTTTATTCCAATTACCCCAGTATTGCTAAGAGTCAATTTATTTTCTCACTTTTTGCCATCAGATTCTGGTAGACCTATATTTGTTTGCTGTCTAAGCTAATTAAATTTAAAACATTGCAACTAGATGACGCCCGCAACTCCGTTACGCCAAAATCGTTTTATCGCGTGGGAACTGTACATTTTTCTGGGATAAAAACTATCCTATTTCCTCACTCGGGACTCAAAGTATTTCAGCAAATCGGTTCAGCGGTTTAAGCGTGAAGAGGTAACAGACGGACAGACACACTTTCGCATTTATAATACTAGTATGGATTGTGTGCAGGCGGAGCAGACGCTGCTGGGTCAGCTGGGCGCGCTGCAGGCGGAGCTGCAGGCGCGCGTGGTCGACACCAGCCTGGCGCAGCAGCACGCCGCAGACCTCGCGCAGCAGCTGCAGGTAAAGGCAGCAACGCTGGTGGACGAGTATTGGCTAAGCGACGTTGTTAGGTGGTACTCGGATCGATGTGGCTTATTTCTCACCGATCCACCCCCAGCCATAGTATGTCGTGTAGCGCCGAATAAAAAGTTACTCTTGCATAGTTTATGTTTAATATGACTACATAAAATTAATACTTATTTTGGTTGAACCTATTCATACTTGCGGGACAATTAAAATGTTGCTTGTGCTCCACATTTATCGCAAATTGAATTGTAATATCTAAATCGAAGGCAGATTTTATAACACAAATGTCTGACGGTAGCGATTCCTGAGATTACTAATAATACATTTCGCTCCCCTTTTCACTAATTAATATAGTCATGATGTTATCTAAATACAGTTTATCTTACGGCCGTTTTCAATAACGTATCTACAGTTAAAGATAGATTTTACGCTCGTTTGTATCGATACAAACGCAAGTTGAACGCTCAGCAAACGTAAGGAAGCCGACACGTTTTAACCTTTACACACGATCCTTGTTTTTGTATCGATACAAACGCACGTTTTTCAAACGCAACTAGGACGTGCTGTAAGCGCGCGCTGGTATCGCGTCTGTATCGCGTTTATATCGCGTTCGTGTCGCGGTGTGGGACACGGCGCCCCTCCTCCACCCGTCGTTCCCCGCTGAGTCGCAGTGTGTTTGTATCGATACAAACGCGTGTTCAAAGCGCGTTACAATAGCGTTCAACTTGCGTCTGTATCGATACTAACGCGCGTTTCATTTGCGTCAAAAAAATGTGTAATGTCTGCCAAAACGCGATGAGAACGCGCAGATGATTTTGATCTCCTTGTATTGATTTCAAAAACAAAAAATGGAAATATTAAAGGAAAATTTCCGTGCGATAATTTTTTACAATTAACGAAGTTGATTATCGCGACTTCGGCGTTTTGAGGAGATCACTTCAGTACTGATTATAGAACGCTGGTATTTAGAAGTTTAAAGTGGACACTCTAGCCTCAGTGACCAGCCACGTGATGGTCGTCGAAAAACCGTCGTAACGCAAGAGAATATTGAAGCCGTGCAGCAGCTAATCCTCGAAGACCGTCATGTGACATATCGCGAAATAGAGGCATCCATGGGCATTTCAGGGACCACTGTCCAAAAAATCTTGCACGAAAAACTTGGAGTAAAAATTGTGATTTCTCGTTAGATACCTTGTTTGCTTAGCGTCGGCCAAAAACAGCCCGTGTTAGTTTTTGTCGCAAAACTACGTGTTAGTTTCACACAGGAAGAGAGTCAAAGCACGTTTATAATTTGCTCAATGGTGACGAGTTTTGGATATATGCTTATGATCCAAATTCTAAGCAGCAGTCTACTGTCTGGGTCTTCTAGAATGAGCCAAAATCGACCAAAGTCATGGACTCACAGAGCACTTTAAAAAAAATTGTTCGCCTCCATTGTGACAAAGGGTGGTCACATCGCCACTATTATACCCGAAGATTGCAAAACGGTTACCGCTGACTGGTAATTGGTATACCACAGCTTGTTTGCCACAAGTCATCACCGAATTTCGAAAAAAAACGATTCAGAGGTCGTATGTTCCTGGCCATGACAACGCATGTTCGCATATCGCCGGTCAAACAAAGATGTTTATGTGAACCCAAAACGTTGAAATTTTAGATCATCCGTCTTACAGCCCGGGCTTGAGCCCTTATTACTTAGTAGTAATTTTGTTAGCAAAATTATAGATTATATTTATCAACAGCTGACACAGAGCTGTGTGAGTTTATCTAACCCTAAGATCTTGGCAAGATGATGTTATATCTCTATGAAGTTATAACTACTTATATCCGGCTCTGAAGTTTGATTGATCCATTTGTGTCTTTCAGTAAGTTGAGTGAAATATTCTTTGGACCTTCTACATCCAACTAAACAATTGAAGTTACCTTTTTTCTTTACTTTAGAACTTGATAACACAGACACAGTATAAACTTTAAATATTAAAAATTTCAATAACAATTTTCATTTTCTTTTAGAAGATACTTTAAATATTTTGTTTTGTTTCTGTGGCTAAGGGTTTATAATGTAACTGATGAAACATATATGCTAAAAGTAAAAATAAAGATAATGATGAAGTAAAAGATTATTTTATAATCCCTACCTTATACTTAACCTGTGGTGTTTGAAAAGATTAAAGAACCTATTTTACCAAATAAAATCCGTCCCAATAGTGTCATTTGGACTATAATAGTTAGAAAGGGACTTTTAATTAAACCTCCTAGTATTATTCTGTTACTTTAGCACAGTCCACAGAGCAAGTCTATCTTACTAATTCATTTACTGATGACGAAGGCATTAGGCAATATAATATAACCTTACTAGTTGGCATTAAACCTGTAATTTCCTAACTTAAATATTTTATTGTATGTATTGTATTTATTAGTATATTATTTATTTATTATATAATTTTATTAATGTATTTTAAGGCGCATGTTTAATTTTGTGCTTTTGATAGTTTTTAATTTAAGTAGGTAACTATACTTTTGCACATTACCGTTTTCCTGGATTTATCACTGAATGTTGAAAGGTTGCCTGGAAGAAATTGCTTCTATGTAAAATGGCAGCCTTGTGTACTATATGTCTTATTTATCAATAATTGTTGTTAATATTTAAGATTTATTGTATTTTTTTGCACAATAAAGTACTTATATTTGTTTATTAATTAATTTCAGTAGACAACATAAGCCTTTATTAGTACTTATGGCAAAATTAGATCTGCAGAGCACGGTTTATATTAATAATAATAATATTTATTAATAATAATAATAATAATAATATTATTAATATTATTATTAACAGCTTGGTATATTAATTTTGTGTTTAAAAATAAGCATTCCATACCCCAGAAAATACTCTTGAAATTATTTTTTTTTCTTTTAATTGTGGGAAAAATCCCTACGATGGTATCCCCAAGATGGTATTTTTCTCCTAATTGTGGGAAAAATCCCTAAATTGGTATCCCTGAGCGCGCTTAAGTCAAGGTCTGCCCACACTCACGAATTAGCCACTCAAGCAACAGTTTGATAGCACATTTGAGTGCAAGATTTCGTTTATTAATACGTTGCGCGCTCAAGCGTCAGTTTGACAGTACAGTTGAGTGCAAGATTTGGTTTATTAATACGTTGCCCACTCGCTTGATCAAAGGCACTTAAAAGCTGTACTCAAGTGAGGTTTATTAATAAGGATAGTTGCTTGAAACACGTTTTAAGCGAGCTCTTAGTGGTAAGAGCCAACTATTTATACGGGCCTTAAAATGCAGCCCTCGTAGCTCCGCCTATCGGCGAGTAAGTAGACACTAGAAACTCAAATTGAAATGCAGATTGCAGGTAACAAAGTTTTGTATGAGCTTCCTTATCTCTAGTAGGCTGTCCGTCCTCCCGCCGATAGTAGATAGGCTACAGTGATAGGAAATGGTATCTGTCAGTACGTTATTGAAACACAAGTATGGACAAAAATATAGATTTGCCTATCTTTAGTAGCAAAAGATTATGGATAGATAGGATATTGATAACGGCCGTTAATGATCTAAATTCTAATATGTGTAATGCTAAGTACTCCACTGCTAATAATTACTGTGTGGACCGCAAAACTCACAGCTCGAAGGCGCGCATCGAGCCGGCTCGATGGAATTAAATATTATACTTATCGATTTAGAGTAAAAATATCGAGCAATGCTCAATGTGTGGACGAAAGCCCAAGCCGCGGGTTTTGCTCGACGTGATTGCTCGATCGAGCAAAACCGTATGTGAGTACTTAGTATATATAATACGTCGTCAGGAGGCGCAGCGCGTGTGCGGCGAGTTGGAGCAGCAGCGGCAGTGCGCAGCGCACGCCGACCAGCTCGCCCAGCAGGAACTACGCGCCGAGCGGGACCGCCGCGCCGGTTAGTGCACACACACACACACACACACACACACACACACACACACACACACACACACACACACACACACATGAAAAACCAATATGACGTACGTCGCATTGTGTTAATGTGTCCGCCATTTGTAATAAAAGGCGTGTACACTGTGACGTCGTAGGTATATAGCTCTCTTTCTGACTGTAATTGTTTATATTTCCCTTATACACTCATTTCGTTTATCAAGTAGTTTAATAAGAAAAATGTTAACATGGCTACAGTCTACTAACATGTTTTTTTTATAGAACTTCAAAATGAAGTGCAACGGCTCACGTCCCTGGCACAGATAGCCGAGGCGGCCATGGAGAAGGTGGAGGGTCTACAGAAAGAGAAAACTGAGGTAATATTTATTCTATTGATCGATGTAGTTAACACATTTAGTGCCACTAACACACCTTGTGACACTGTCCACACTAATCTTTATCTCTATGCCGCGAGCACGCCGGGCGTGCTCTCCGTTTTTCATCAATATCTCAAAGATAAGACAGTGTTTTTCACCGAAACGCTCAGAGCACAAACTTTGTGCCGTAAGCTAATGAATTCTTAAGTGGTTCCATGATCTAATATTTTTTATGTCATCGAAAATAATTTATTATGTAATGCCGCGAACATGCCAGGCGTGTTCATCTACACGAGTTCTCAACCTTTTATATTGTTGGTCTATTTACTAAATTTTTAATGCGAATAATAAAAGTATAGTGTATTGGCAACATCGTAGTGTCATCCCTTTCAAATCAATCTAAGAAAAAAACTGATGACACTACAATGTTGCCACTTTTTAATTTATTCACTTTATTGACGGACTATAATTAAAATTAGCGCGTCAAAATATTCAACTTTGCTAAAACTTCACCTTCTTTTCATAAACAATCTTGAACGTCAGACATATTAGACCGTCAGTAATTATTCTTAGATTAGCTACAAGTTTTTAGATAATATTTATGATATTAAATGTACTGTAACTTCTTGGACATTCATGTTTCACAGTACTTATAATTAATGAAATATATACAATTTTCATGCACTTATTCCTAAATAATAAACTAACTAGATGGTATTCCTTTGCTACAGCTGAGTAAGGAGGTGCGTGCGGTGCGCGAGCAGCTGGCGGGCGCGGAGAGCGAGCTGGCCGAGATGCGAGCGATGCGGGCGGCGCCTGCGCACAACGGCCTGCCCAACGACGACAAAGTACGCCCACAATAATATACCTCTGTTTGTCATTATTGTCAATAAACTTATTACTAACATAGTGATAAACTTTGTACGCAGCATAAAATCTCACGAGAACAGTGTAATTTAAGCTATAGAAAATAGCCTATTCCCTGTAGTATATATTTCTTCTTAATATAATATATCAAATTATTGTGTCACAATGCTAGTTACCGTACTCCTCCGAAACGGCTTTACTGATTTTTATCAAATTTTATATGCATATTCGGTAGGTCTGAGAATCGGCTACTGGCTATTTTTTTATATTGATAAGTGCATTTGTTGAAAAAATAATAGTAAATTATTACAACTCGAGACTGACGGCGACCATTGTTTGTGCGACGGGTTAGCGAAGGACGTTGCCATGGTAACATACTTATTTAACTTCATTTCAATAAAATAATATGGGCGAAATACTTTATATGGCAATACAACATTGCCGGCACAGCTATGTATTCGTTATACATAATTAAATTCGTTTATATTTTTTAAACAGGCTGCGGAGTTAAGTAAAGTGGAGAGCGTGGTGGCGACGCTGCGCGAGGAGCTGTCGGCAGCGCAGCGCAGCAGCGCCGAGCAGCAGGCGCAGCTCGCCCAGCTCCGCGAACAGCTGGCGAACCACGCCCGCAAGAACGACGTAAGCCATATCCACTACGTATTAAGGGCGATTTTTACTCTACACCACATTTTAATTTTACTTTTGTATAAATTGTAAATGGAATTTACGCCCGTATTTATTATTCAATAGTTGTTCACTCGAGATACACTTCGATTATACTATAATCCAGTACGATTCAGAGTTCGGTGCAGCGTAACTTTCGCTTTGGTTCACTATAGCCTGTTCGCTTTAAAAAGAGTGGCCATCTACAATGTCAAAGTTTATCAGTAACTTGTGAAATTAAAAGATTGACTACAATTACTAGATGTAACTAAACTAAAAGTCATTAGGTATGATTTGCGTAATTACTAATTATACTCTTTCTTAACTTGAGTGTCGACTATCGACTTTTAGTCGTATACTATTATTCTTTTTGTACTACACATATTAAGATATATCTTAAGATATAAATTTGAATCTTTTAAAAGACAGCGATGCCTTTAATTGATATTTGACTGTAACAAATTAAATATGTAAAAAAATAAGGACAGTCGTGCATTTACATCATAGTACTTACAAATCGTTACAAGCTTGTATTGTCTGATAACCTCAGTGACAATACACTATTTTATATCATAACGATATAAAATAGTTTATTATTAAATACTTGATAATTTCCAAGAGCTTGACAATTGTCTGGAAATCTCTAACATGTGTGACGACTTTTGCATGTATTAACAATGATATTATAACTTATCCAATGGCCAAATATTATTTTATTATAACATAATTATTTATCTCTAAACATTCTTCGTTTTAAAAATGGAACAATAGATAATTAACAATACATTTTCCGTTTAACCTATTGGTAGGAGTTGAGAACTAAAAATTGGAAAATAATGGAGGCGTTACAAACTACCGAAAGGGCGCTGCAGGCGAAATGTGCGGCCGCGCCGGCCCAAGACATGCCTAACGTAAGTCCACCTTACATATACACAGATCTTTGGCCGGCCTCGCGTCCTAGCTGTAGCCGCTTTCATTAAATATATATATATCTTCTAAAATCTCGAGAACCTAGTTAATGTTAAAAAAAAACTCCTTAAATAATATTATGTCAAGCAAGTCGTAATATAATAATATGTAGAGTTCGTGTACAATAGAAACTAAAAATCTAAGCAACAAAATATATCTTCATCTATCAGATATCATAAATATTATACTTATGTAAAATATATTTTGTATTTATTTATATTATTGTATGAGTTATGTAAATAATAATCGCCAAGATGAGCTTACTAAGCATGCATAACTACATACTTACAAGACATATTCATGCCCTTTTTACGTAAATAGGAGAGGAGATAACTTACGAATGAATATAATTCATCGAATTCTTTCGGTCCAACAGCAAGTTACAAAGGAGCAGGAGTCGAAGATAAGCGAGGCCGTGAGCGTACTGAGCGCCGCGTGCCCGACCGCCGCGCCGCCCGCAGCCGCCGCCCCCGCCGCAGACTGGCTCCACACCTTCGCCAGTAACCTCAAGAAGGAGCTCCAGAAGAGAGAAGAGGAGAGGAAGCAACTCGAGGCGGAGCTCAGCAGCACGACGCCGAAGACTGAAGTCAAAAAGCAGCTCGAAGACATGCAGAAGACGATCAGAGAGAAGGAATCAGAAAAGAAACAAGTAGAACAGGAAATGAGGAGGAAGCTACAGGAAAAAGACGAGGCTAGAGTGAAATTAGAGACTGAATTGAGAAAGAAAATAGAGGAGAGCGAGAAAGCTAGTAAAAAAGTATTATGTGAAAATTCGAGTACAGACAACTCTCGGGTCACAGACCTGCTAGCACAAAACAAGCACCTGCAGAGTCTCGTGGACAAGTACAAGAGGGTTATCGATGATACAGTTAGTATTTTTCATTTTATTCTCCATGTGTCCTGTCCCCCTTCTCTTAGTAATAGTCACTAGACAGATCAAGGTGTAAATTGCTGGAAAATAAAGGACTATAATTATCAACTCTATATTATTTTTTACATTATATTATTATGTACACTGTTGGCCTAAAGACCTTGTCTTAGGTTATGAACATTAAGCTCATGTGTGTGTAACATGCCAGGAGGGCGTGCTGAGCCGGCTGCAGGCGAACGTGTCGCGCGAGGAGCAGCGCTGGCAGCAGCTGCTCGCGGACAAGCAGCGCGAACTCGACCTGCTGCAGCAGACCACCGTGCTGCAGGTAACAACCACATTCTACATTCACATATTGTGTGCTTATACCCGAGTTGTTTGTCACTGTTTACAAGCAGATTCAATTTGTATGAAATAGAATTAGTTACTAACGTTTGTCGCTAGAGGCGCTGTTTCGATGTCACACAAATCGAAGTTAACTGCTTCACGGGTACTAGCTTGTGAGTAGTGTAAATTGGTGACGAAAACTCAGAATCAGCACACTGACTAATACTTTGTTCAATTTTCAACTATCCTTGGTGCGAAAAACAATAAAAAGATAGCAAAAAACCGGCCAAGTGCGAGTTGGACTCGCCCATGAAGGGTTCCGCAGCAGCAATAAAGTTTATTTCTATGAAATTAAAAGGTTTTTGATTTATTTTTATATTTCAGTTGATTTAATGAAAGTTAAATTAAGGTTTACTTACCATTTATGACGTATAAAAAAAAACTACTTGCTAGATCTCGTTCAAACCAATTTTCGTTGGTAGTTTTTATAGTACATCATATATTTTTTTAGAATTATCATGCCCCTATTTTAGAAATTAGAGGGGAGGTGGGCACACATTTTACCACTTTGGAAGAGTCTCTCTCGCAAACTATTCAAGTTAGAAAAAAATGATATAAGAAACCTCAATATGATTTTTGAAGACCTATCCATAGATACCCCACACGCATAGGTTAGATGAAAAAAAAAAATTTTGATTCAGTTGTACCTATGGGGACCCCTAAAATTTTTAATATTTTTTCCATTTTTATATCAAAATCTTAATGCGGTTTACAGACTACATCTACTTACCAAGTTTCAATAGTATTGCTCTTATAATTTCAGAGAAAAGTGGCTGTGACATACGGTCTGACAGACAGACAGTCATGACGAATCTATAAGGGTTCCGTTTTTGCCATTTGGCTACGGAACCCTAAAAAGGATATGGGCGCAGTGCCCATAGACGGCCCCAAATTAAATAAATAAAAAAAACCTCGTTTAATTTTTTTATAAGAGAAGCTCATAGCTAATCTTAGATAATGATTACTTCTTAAAACTAATTCGTGATCGCCAGCCCGTGCGCACCACATCGGGGGCTAGGAATATTTTATTTGTGGCACAAAACATAAAATAGTTACTCCCTAAAACTATTAAACTTGACTAATAGCTAAAAAAATAAGACCACGTGGTGTATTATTTACATTGTCACGCAGTAGCTAAGAAATAACATGAATGTTTTGACATAGGAACCCCTGGCCTTCGCATATTCCTGCATGGAAAAGTCCTTGTACAACATCGTAGACGAGGTAGAACGCACACTACTGCGTGTCCACAGTTTGTATCGTGGAGTCTTTCTATACTTAACACTTATCCTTCTTTGTGCCTTCATATGATTTTAAATTTTATTTCATAGTTACCACATTTTTCATCACATTTCATAGGAGCAAATGTTGACAGAAAGAATGTAATCTTGTTGGGTTTTCTTTTTGTTGTTTTACTGAAAGGGTTTACAGTGACGTTCGAGGTTAATGTTTTAAATGTGGTGGGGGCTTAAAAACACTTGAAAATTTTAAAGCATTTTATGTAGGTGACCGTACCAGAAAATAAAACTATATTAAACACATTGTTTTAGATACATAATAATATTATATTTTGAAATATTTTTCATTTGTAAATTATTATATTAACTTTCAGCTCCAGAGCAAGATCGACACATTGGAAGCTCAACTAAAGCAGGCACAAAAACCTAACCACATAAACAATTTTACAGACTCTGAAAGAATCGCACAGGTAATGTATTTTTATTTGGACACTTACAATTATTATTATTAGCATTTAGAAAGTTCCAAAAAAGTATGCCAATCCATGTCCAAATCCAAAGTCTATAATAGGATTTTCTGTAATATTTCGGCTTTAAGTGTATTAATTTTAAACCTACAAGAATGTTCTCGTCTGCTGGTTATTGGGACATAATTACAAGTACTATTAGACGCATTAATAATAATTAAAATAAAATATGATAATTATTATAGGTCAATTAAAGAATTTTCTTTTTATTACAGGAGAAACTGATGTCAGTGGGACTAACTGAAAAACTTGATGTTCACAATGGTCCATTAGCGGTACGCTGATTTTATTTTTATGCATATAAATATCACGTACTAGCCCTGACGTACTATTAATTGAGTTTGTTTTTTTCAGGTCGGCAAATAACAAACAGACAACGTCTGCACAAATTGTGAGATAGAAATACAGCGGCGGTCGCACGGCGCGCGCCGGTAGCGCCGCCCGCCCCGCCCCTAGAGGCTATCACACCAACTTCATGCGTGAAAACTTGCCAATTAAAATTTAACCTTACGCACGCTAAAAATAAGATTTGTGTAAAGTTTATTCGTCCGGGCATCACAAGAATAAACTTTGCTTATATTTAGTACCGTCTGCCGACGCGCGACCGTTGAATTCTATTTGACATGTATTGAAGCACGTGGACTGATGTGAGCCGCTAAGTAACCGCCACTGCCGCAGTGATCGCATACAAAGTTCAAATTTAAAGTCGCAGTAACCCAGTTGTTCGACCCCACACAAAACCGATGTTCAAATACTATTCATTGTAAAGATCGAGTAGGTGTGCTACTCTTAAAATAATAAATCAGCTTATATAATTATTTTTAAGTCAATGCAATTATAACATATTAGTTGTATCATAGTTAAAATGCTTTTAATGTAAGTAAATCGTATCAATTGATTTTGGTAACGACTTACTTTAGCATAATTGTAAAATCGAAAAATGATGTTTTGTTGTTATATGAATAATGATATTATGACTCTGGATGAGTGAAAAATGCGCTGTAATTGAGTTACGTGGTGTTTTTAAGTTATTTTGATAAATAATAGGAAAAGAAAACTCCAATATCGATTTTTTTATTGTATTTTTTTAATACAATAAATAATTAATACATACCTAATTTTTGTTGGTTGCTGTGCCACAAGTTACTACTTATGATTTGTATGTTTTATGAATACTGTTGAGGCAATATAGTATTTAAGTAGTTTGAATTAGACATATTTAAAAAAAAATATTTACTTAAATTATTAATATAGAGTAACGTTAAAAGGAGCAGAACATTACTCATATAACAGCATAGATGAAGATGGTTACTTTGAACTTTGAAGAGACTAATAGTGTAACATGCGTATTTATAAAAAGTTTGTTATTTTTTGGCAAATTCTAGTGTTATTTAGCAGTTAGCTTGTTAAAATTTATATTGTTTGATATACCGAATTTAAAATTTTGTGTGCATTTCCTTGTTTAATGTATAGTTTATAAACACCTAGGTAAATTTTCTTTTTAATTTTAATTTCAAAGCATATTTTTTCAGTCAGTGCCTTAGAATAAGAATTTTATAATAATGCTTTATGCCGACCGTTTTGTTCATTTTATTAAATCAAATGCTTTTTAATGGTAGCCACTTGTAGTATAATAATTACAGCTATAATTTTCTCCTTAATTATAATAACCAACTGAAGTGTATATTTTACGATTCATGTAATGTAAGGCCATTTCACTGTTACTAAACTACACCGATCGTCTAACGTAATCTTTACCAACCACTGGCCAATGCCAGACTAGACAGAAATGATTGCCATGTCCTGGATGTTTATATTATATTTATATAATATGTATTTTATAAGTAGCATTAATTTTTATAATAAGGCAGTTTATATCAAGATTCATATTATGATAACTATTAAATAAAGACATTATTAAATAAAATAATATAATTTGAGAAGTGATTATTTCAATTATTATACTTACCTACTGCCTAGCTGTCTGGGATTCGCGATTCGTAAATTATGCCGTCTTAGCATTTAGGGCCAGACCGCACCTAACACGACACGACGCTGCGCGACACTTCGGCGCTTTGCAGACGACGGGGTCGTCGCGGGCAGCCGCAGACATCGACGGGCGTACGCATCGAAATTGACCGGCCCGCCCCGCCCCGTCGTCTGCAAAGCGCCTTCAGCCCTTCACGTTCCTTAATATAACTGACGTTCGTAAAACGAGTGGGGTGTTTTACAAACTATTAATTATTTCTAGTATCAATTTAATACATTATAGTGTTATCAACTAAAATCGGTACGATAGGTAATTTGAAAAAATAATTCTGAGATACCCAGTACTTCCAATCAACATACTTCCTTTAGTAACATAGAATATCATTGCTTCCAAGTTTGTTTTTGTGTTCTTTCTCGTGAAAGCGATGTTGATAGACAATAGCAGCTTTGTCCACACTGTGCCTTTTTCTGTTCGTCAAGGACATGCGTTATAGCGCAGTCAACAGCGAACGTGAGGCATGCCCGCGACGCGTGCCCTCTGACCGTATCCAAAACTTCAAAAATGACAATGTTGGCATTGCGTTCGTTGACGCATTCAAGTTGAATGAAAGAAGATGACGAAATTTGAAGATGAAAGCACATAGTGTGGACCATAGACTTATGATAAAAACAGCGAACGTGAGGCATGCCCTCTGACCGTATCCAAAACTTCAAAAATAACAATATTGGCGTTGCGTTTCTTGACGCATTCAATTATTGAATGCGCCGATATGAAAGTTGATGATGAAAATTGAAGATGAAAGTGCACAGGGTGGACATAGCTAATGCATGATGCACTGCGAACATGTCGGCATGATGTCGGCTGTCGCGAACTTTGCGAGTGTAGATTTGGCATTATGTGCGATCCGCGCCGTGCTGTTGCGCGGGAGTGTGGATGCGCAGTTTTGTCGCGGGACAGAAAAACGACAACTTTGGGGGAACGAGCCGCGAAGTGCGAAAAATATGCGAACCGGATCTACACTCATACTTCAGTAATCATTTATTTGCAGTAAAAGTGGTTACACAAGATGTTTACAATAGTAATAGTTCAGACACTTTTAGCTTTACAATTAAATGGTTTCGCAGGAATCTCGCGGCGTCACGCACCATCCGCGCGCGAGTGTGGATGTGGCCGGGAAACGAGCCGCAAAGTGCGAAAATTTGCGAATCGGATCCACACTCATGCTTCGCAGAAATTTCGCGGCGTCGCGCGCGGTCCACGCACGACTTACGAGTGTGGATGTGGCCTAACAAACTCGGGGCTCGGGGAACGGGCCGCGAAGTGCGAAAATATGCGAATCGGATCCACACTCATGCTTCGCAGAAATTTCGCGGCGTCGCGCACGGTCCACGCGCGAGTGTGGATGCGGCCGAGTAAAGCCCTTATTCCAATTATTGTCCTATTTAGAAGTCCTAGTGACAACAAATTGACAAATTGAAAATGGATTATAGTTTTTTTTATTGAATCTTATAGATACCTACTAGACAATGCTTACACGGCCAGTCTGAGATCAGCTAAGTCCCAGAGACAAGAGTTGAAAAAAATGATAAAGTCAATATTTTTTACAAAATATAGGTAGTAGTCCTAATATCGTTGAAATTAAGGTCGAATTTCGACCATTGGGCGATCTCTAGTTCATTGAATAATATGATTTTTTATTTTGTATTTATTTATTTGTAAGATCATATTCTTAGTTATTACTTATTACTAAAAACAGGTTGTTTACCTAATTAAAAAATATAGAGCACAAACTAATACCAAAGTAATCATGTTCATGAAGTCTTCGAAATCCATGATGATGGAGAACGAATCATCCGTGTAAAAGAAATACCACAGACCAGAGTAGGTAATCGACTATTACGACGTGAAAGTGGAGCCAGAGTAGACAGAATGATAGAGTATGCCTACTTAGAACTGATGTTGAAATTTTTAAATTTGACGTATTATGACGAAAATCGTCGCTAGGGTTTTTTTTTTTTTTTTTTTTTTTCTTGGCAACTTAACACAATTTTGCGTATGTTGTGCCACAGACAAGTAAAAGGTAAGGAACTAGCGGAAGGAATAACAGGAACGGAATTTGGAATACGTTAATTAAATAGTTTTTAACTTTACATGTAAATAAATTACAATGAAATACAAAATTAAATTTTAATGTTATTTACAGATAGGTAATTACTTAAACAAATATATACATGTTTATTATTATAATGAAGTAGAGTATTTACAGAAGTAGGAAATGGGATACGAGGGCTGCTATTTATGTATCCGGAATTAAAAAAAGAAACAAACATATATCATTTAATATGGTTTTATTGCTTTTCAAAATATTCGCCGCGATGATCGACACACTTTTGCATACGCTGGAACCAATTTTCATAGCACTTTTTCCATTCTGATTGAGGTATCTCCAAAACGTGCATTTTGAACGCATCAACAGCCTCTTCGCGGCTCGAAAAACGTTGACCACGTAATTTGTTCTTCGCGTATGGAAATAAAAAGAAATCGTTAGGTGCCAAATCAGGGCTGTACGGCGGATGACCAGTCAATTCGATCTTTTGACCCTCCAAAAACTGAGTTGTTTCAGCTGAGGTGTGACAGCTAGCATTGTCGTGATGTAATATGATTCTGCGTTGTCGGTTGTCCTTTCTTATTTCTTCAAAGACTTCTGGTAAACAAATGGTCGTATACCATTCAGAATTAACCGTTTTACGATTCTCTAATGGCACTGTAGCCACATGTCCATTAATTCCAAAAAAACAGGCGACCATTTGCTTCAAAGTACTTTTTGCACGAGTAACTTTTGTTGGTTTCGGCTCATCTTGGAACACCCACACCGTTGACTGTTGTTTAGTTTCGGGGTCATATGCATAGATCCAAGATTCATCACCTGTGTAGATATTATAAACGGCTTTTGACGTACCACGGTTGTATTTTTTTATCATTTTTTTGCACCAATCGAC
This sequence comes from Aricia agestis, assembly GCF_905147365.1. Classification (NCBI taxonomy): domain Eukaryota; kingdom Metazoa; phylum Arthropoda; class Insecta; order Lepidoptera; family Lycaenidae; genus Aricia; species Aricia agestis. The sequence continues at coordinate 18,044,621 of NC_056409.1, forward strand.
ACGAGCCCGTTTTTGATCGATTGTCAAGTTGTGCGGAATCCAACGCGAACATATTTTTTTTACAGCCAAATGTTCGTGTAATATCTTATGTATGCTCGTCATACTTATGCCTAAGGACGCCTCTATCTCGCGATATGTAACATGACGATCACGCATTATTAGTTCCCGCACAGCATCTATATTTTGTGGGACAACAGCTGTTTTTGGGCGACCTTCTTTATTTTCATCCGTGAGCATAGACCGCCCACGATTAAACTCACTGTACCAGTGATAAACAGTGGTTTTTGATGGTGCTTCATCTCCAAAAGTTGCGGTGGGTTGAATAAAGCACTGTTGTTGATTTAGCCCACGCCGAAAATCGTAGTAAATCATTGCACGAAAATGTTCACGCGTTAAATCCATGGCAAATGAAGACACGCAATTTTCAAAATGACGCCACAATGGAAAAATAATTGACAGTCACATGAAACAAAATGTATTCTTCAACCAAAGAGTTCTATTTTCAAATGTTGTAATTACTTTTTAAATATTGTTCTTGTAAGTGGCCAGTTCCGGATACATAAATAGCAGCCCTCGTAGGAATCAATGATAAGCTATTATATAAATTGGAATGATCATGGAGAGGACAGGATAAAATAATATGGTTTAAATCTCCAATTTCGCCACACTCGCATAAATCATCACGTCGAACGCCAATTCTCTTAAGGTGTGTAGGAAATAGGAATGCACAAATGACCCAGTCTCATTCGAATAATCGATGATGTTACGTTTTTTGAGAGATGAATTTTAGCAAACCAAGGCTTAGTTGGGATTACGGGTTGAATTTTTTGATAATGAACTGCTTTTGTTTGACTGCTCAGTCTCCATGACTCATCCCACGCTTCTACGAGAGAGTTCCTGGCAAGAGCAACCAAATCATGATCGTGTAGTTATGAAAAGGAAATACGTCTCCACAGAATATAGCGTCTTTTGCCATTTTATCAGCTAACTCATTGCCTATAATACCACAATGGCTAGGTATCCATACAAAAGTAATAGAGTAGCCTTTTAATTTACATTTATATAAAAGATTACGAATCTGAATAATAATAGGAAAACAGTTTTTTTAATTTGAAAGGGAACTTATTTAGGGTTTGCAAAGCGCTTAAGGAATCAGAAAATATTAGAGCCTTCTCAAGCCTACCGAGTAGAATGTACTCGATAGCCTTGAAAAGACCATAACACTCCCCAGTAAAAACAGAGGATTCGGGAGGAAATTTAACTTTTTGCACAATATTATATTGTAAATGGTAGATCCCTACTCCTACATGACTGTCTGCAGAATTCTTTGACGCATCAGTGTATAAATGATGCCATCCTTGCCAATTGTTATTAGTTATGTACTTAAATATATTTCTAGCAAAATATTTATCAGACTTCTTGATACCGATATCATAACGAACATCGGGCATAAGGGTTAGAGCTTCGTATGAAGATTCAAATAACGGAAAAGGGGAGCGATAAGTAGGAGCGTCCAAAATCAAGAATTTACGATAGCTATGAATGAGTGGGGGTTTAGATTTATGAAGCCAGTATTTACTATTATCGTAACAAAGTTGAGATAGAGTATTAAGTTTAGGAATTAAAGGATGATTAAGAAGTTGGTAGCAGCGAAGGAAAAATTTATCTGCCAGATATTGTCGTCGGAGTTGAAGAGGAGGCTCACAACACTCCAACTGAAGAGCGTTTATAGGAGATGATTTCATAGCACCACAGATTATGCGTAAAGCTTTAGCTTGTATTTTATCAATTTTTTGTAATGCACTCAAGTTACATGGCTCTAAAAGAAAAGTCCCATATTCTAATATGCTTCTTATCATTGCATTATAGAATAATTTCATTGTAAAGGGGTGGGATCCCCACCAAACACCGGAAAGACTTTTTAACATGTTTAGGTTTCGTTCACATTTTGAATAGATGTATTCAAAATGTGCGTTACCATTCAATTTTGAATCTAAATACAATCCTAAAAATTTTACATTTTCTTTTACAGGAATAAGAATTCCATCATAAAAAACTGTTACAGGCGGAGGCATACGCATCCGTGAAAATAAAACCACCGAGCTTTTATCAACCGATAACTGTAAGCCATTTTTGTCCATCCAGATTTTTAATTTCTTTAAGACATTTGTCAGATCCCTACAAGCATCACGTATAGAATTGGAAATTATGTAAATAGCCTTATCATCTGCGTATTGTAACAGTTTTATTATGTTATTTAAGTCTAAGCATTTTTCTAAGTCAGCAGTGTATAAGTCGTACAATAAAGGACTTAAAACAAATCCTTGCGGAATACCTTTACGGACAACTCTTGTTTGTGTACGGTCATCTAAATTTAAAATTATAATTCTTTCCAACAGTAGATTTATGATAAAATTTACCAAAATTATTGGCACACCCAAAATAATTAACTTTTCTTTTAGTATAAATAAATTTACATTATCATATGCCGAATTTATGTCCAGAAAACAAGCAACGACAAATTAACCTATTTTTGGCTAAATGTTCAGCAATATTTAATAATACTGAAGACAATATAATGGGACGATACGATGTGGCGGAGGACGGTGGTTTGTAAGGCTTTAATATGGGTATCACTTTTTGCATCCGCCATGAAGTTGGTATATTCCCTGATAATAGAATTTCATTAACTAATTTCAGGTAATACTGTAAAATTTCGTCGTTTGCATGTTCAAAGAAACTGTAAGGAATACCATCCAGTCCGGGAGAAGAGTCTTTTAAATTTTTTACTACCCCTTTAAGTTCGTCCAGAGTAAAAAGAGAGTTAAGGTCCTCAAAATTTTCATTTAGCATTGAGATGGAGATAGACAGGAAACTGAAGGAGGAGCTAAGTTATCTAGAAAGTTACTAGACAGAGATTCAGGCATGGGATAGAAGGAAGGTTTAAATGCTGATCTATATCGTCTTATGTTATTCCAGACTGTGGTAGGGTGTACATCCGGACTTAGAGATAGACAAAATTTTCTCCAGCTTGTTATCTTTTTTGTCCTGAATAGTTTTTTTTGTTTCTCTAACACAATCAAGGTAATGCTGATAGTTAATTATATTTGGGTTTCTATTATAGGTACGAGTACAGTTTTTCACTTTCTTTCCTGTTCCTAATAGCAACTGTGCATTCTTGATCCCACCAAGGTGGAGATGGTGGATGAATAGATGATAAATTCTTTTTTGGAAAAGTGTCATCAGCTGCCTTAATGAATGCCTTGGCCAAGGCATCTGCACAAATAGATGTATTTTCTGATTTTATGTCAGGGAGGAATGGCAACTGATTTGAAAGTAAATTTATAAATTTATCCCAATCTGAATTATTGTTTAAATTGTATTTTTTTGAGGACTGACTATGATAAGGCGATTTATTACTGTTTCTACCTGGAAATGATGGGAAAATGATCACTACCGTGACTTGATTCTAAAACACTCCAGTAAAAAGTAGATGAAAGATTAGGTGAACAAATGGATAAATCAGGAGCACTGCAACCTTCATGAGGAGCAGTATGACGGGTTGGATGGCCGGAATTAAGAATGCACAGTTGGTGATAATCTACCAAGTCCAGCAATACATTGCCCCATGAGTTGTCTTTATGACTACCCCATGCTTGATGTTGTGCATTTAAAATTTGGCAAAAATATTTAAGTACATAATATTGTTTATTATAAACGTGACGATTTTTACTGATAGAGCCCCATCAATTTGCCACGGGCCCCGGTTCTTATAGTTACGCCACTGTCTATGTCCTTTTTCGGGACTCTTAAGAATATAATATTATGGAGTTATCCATGCCAAATTTCAGCAAAATCTGTTCAGCAGTTTAGGCGTTAAGAGGTAAAAGACAGACACACTTTCGCACTTATAATATTATTAGTAAATTAGAAATATCAGTAATTAGTATATTAGTATGATAATATTATAAATGCGAAAGTGAATATTGAAGGAATTAGTAATAAATATTGAACTGACGATAATTTTATTTATATCGTTTTTTCAATTACAATATATTATTATACATAAAACAATGATATTTAAAAATAACTTGCACATGATATTTTAGAAATATTTATGCGTTAATTAGATTTAAGCATGATTAATAATCGGTATGTTGATTTCGATACGTTTCCCAATTCCGTCTCAGAAACGAATAAAACGCTAAATAAGGAAAATATGGGCGGCGGCAAAAATTCCCAATCTAGGATTCGTGAAAGCACTTTGTAACGTTTTCAACGTGTTTTAATTTTTAACTAGTAAACCGTATTTCACAGCTGATCGCACTCTGAGTTCTGACACCCACGTGTTGCCTGAATCTGCCACTCGCCGCGCCACTAGAGATATCCATATATAATAAGTCTATGTATCCAAGAGGCATATAGGTCCACCATAAAAAATTTTTTAAATTTTTCCAAAAAAATGGTATCTTAGCATAGAAACAATGAGATGCTAAGATGCAATTTTTTTTGCATAATTTAAAAAAATATTTATTAAAAAACTATAGGGGACCTAACAAAAATTATTGTGGACCTTTATAGACATAACGATAAAGAATGCAAAAATATAAAAATTTATCAATTTCGGTTTAGATGAGATCATTGAGGTACTATAGACTGGAGAGAGCCTTATATCGGTGTATAAGCGTCAAAAGCGTGTAATGTTATGTCCTACTTACTAGGACATAACAAAGGAGTCGGTCGGCATATTTCATGTAATAAAAGTGTTAATAAAGCTTTTTAGTGAACATTTAATGCTAGATATTGTTGAGTTTTGTGGTTCCGCTAAATAATAAACCATAAGAATAGTCAAAGAATGCCTCAAACACGTGGATTTAACATTAAGTACGTAAGTTTTGAATAACGTTTTTTGGGCTTTTCAATCGGTATTTTTGTAAGCTAAAGAGATAATTTATAAGTTTATTAATCCCTTATTCGTGCTATATAAGGCATTAGTGCTAAAAATATCACATCAATTAATAATTTGGCTATAAAAATTGCATAGCTTTTTACGCGTGTTTACGGATTCTCATCACTTGAACTATAGTTATTCGATATTATGAACTAATTGACTTTCTTTCCTGTATCATAAAGTGCTTCGAAATAATCGACAAATAGAAATATTCAAGAAAATAAACACACTACTTGTATGAAAATAAGCACAAAATGGCCACGCGATGACGGGCTAAGACTACATCTATACTATAATATTTAATCTATGGATGAGATGCTAAGTTTTTTTTTTTTTGCAAAATTTAAAAAATTATTTATTAAAAAACTATAGGCGACCTAACAAAAATTATTGTGGACCTATACAGACCTAACGATAAAGAATGCAAAAATATAAAAAATAATCAGTTTCGGTTTAGATGAGATGCTAAGATGCAATTATTTTTTTTGCAAAATTTAAAAAAATATTTATTAAAAAACTATAAGACCATGCGCGCACGGGCAACTTCACGGCGGCTGCAGTGGTCGTTGCACTCGCTATAAAAAACCGAAGAAAGCGTCGAAAAATAGAATAATGGGTGCATCCACTATGGAGCGATCGGCTGACTCTCGGGAAATTTTATACTAGTTTTATGAAATTGAGAGCATACCCAAAAAAAATTTTTAGTTACTTTAGACTGAGTGTCGAAAGTTTCGATGAACTGTGCAGAATCTTACTAGATTGGCAGTTTACGGCAGCAACGCGTTCGAGCCATCTTCGAAGTGGTCGAAGATGTCTGCAGGCATATCTGACCTACATAATGACACAATAACAATATTATGAATTGACATTGTCTTTTGAGCTATCAAATGGTTACGCATTTCTGAGAATATTCTGTAAGACGTTGCTATTGCTACTCTAGTATTTTAGAAACTCATTGCTGCAAGTACACACAAACTCACGCAGCGGCAGTCGAGTGGCAACTGGCCGATCGGCAACTTTTTTGTTGCCCGTGCGCGCACTTGCATAGAAACCAATAGGGAAGGAGACAGTTGCGTCGCGGGCTCTGGGCAACGAAAAAGTTGCCCAGAGTTGCGTCGCTACGTGCGCGCACTTTCATACTAGCTCCTAGACTTCATCAAGAGACAAATAAATCGCCGAGCAACTAAGTTGCCCGTGCGCGCATACCCTAAGGGACCTAACGAAAATTATGGTGGACCTATACAGACCTAACGTAGACCTATCGATTAATGTCATTTTGATTTCAAAAATCGATGGGGTGCTGGTCCACTCACTTGATCAAAGGCATTTAAAAGCTGTAGGTACTCAAGTGAGGTTTATTAATAAGGATAGCAGCTTGAAACACGTTTTAAGCGAGCTCTTAGTGGTAAGAGCCAACTATTTATACGGGCCTAGGTTGCGGCAGACTTAGAGTTGGCAACCATTTATACCTTATTTTGTCTCGTCATTTTCTTTCAAATGATGTAAAATTTACTGAAAAAAATATTCATATAAATTATGCATTTATCTCATGAACATTAAACTTAATTAGAGGTACAGTCTGTCAAAAAAGTCATGAAATTAAAAAGTGTTAACATCGTAGTGGCATCCCTTTTTTCTTAGATTGATTTGAAAGGGATGACACTACGATGTTGCCACTTTTTAATTTCATGACTTTTTTGACAGACTGTACTTGCGAACCACTTTTGACAAGGCAACCCAACATTATTCCATTCTTTAAGTTCTAAAGATTATTTTAAAATATATTTGATCGGAAAAAATGATTCATGCAGGATTTTACGGTCGGATCCAATACTATAAGGTCAAATTGAAAAATCTCAAAATCTTGCCCAAGGCTAGTAAAGTTATCCTATATCAGCGATACTTTTTTTTTTGTGTGAATCCATCCAAAACTTCAGCTGCAACCGCTCGCCGCGCCACTTTGTGTGCAAAGTGCGAAAAATATGCGAATCGGATTCACACGATGTATGCTTCGCTTGATGCTTCGCAGCGCGGCGTCTTTGCTTTGAAAGTTTGAACTGCTCTATGGTCATACTCTAGTAATCTGTGGTCATACTAATGTCACATTGACGTTATCAAAATGACAAATTATCTATCGTCTAATGTCATGACAATCCATTTCTCGAAAAGAAAATCGTCAAACAGTTATTTTTTAATCAAACAATTTCAAAAAATAAATATAAAATCATAGAATGACTACCACACTCGAAGACAAGTCCATCTGGGAGGATGGGGAGGAAGCACTCAGCGATGAAGTTCTACGTATGCCAACAGAAGAGATCATTAGCCGGACTCGTTTACTGGACAATGAAATTAAGATAATGAAGAGCGAAGTGATGCGAATTTCCCATGAGCTCCAAGCTCAAAATGATAAAATTAAGGAGAATACGGAAAAGATAAAAGTAAACAAAACTCTGCCGTACTTGGTGTCCAATGTGATCGAGCTACTCGACGTGGATCCCCAAGAGGAGGAGGAAGACGGCGCAGTCGTCGATCTCGATTCCCAAAGGAAAGGAAAATGTGCAGTCATTAAAACTTCTACCAGACAAACATACTTCTTACCAGTCATAGGGTTGGTGGATGCAGAAAAACTGAAGCCAGGTGATTTGGTTGGAGTCAACAAAGACTCGTACTTAATTTTGGAAACGTTGCCGGCCGAATATGATGCCCGTGTTAAGGCTATGGAGGTTGATGAAAGACCTACCGAGCAATATTCTGACATTGGTGGCTTGGATAAACAAATTCAGGCAAGTAAAACATTGTTGTGTTATTGGTTTATTGTTAAAGTAGCCTTAATCACTTAGATGTATACAGTTTCATCTTAGGTTGAGACAGATTTTGTCCATAAATAGTTAATTTAATAAAGTATTAACTATTGTCTCTTTTGTTATAGGAACTGATTGAAGCTGTGGTCCTGCCTATGACTCACAAGGAGAAGTTTGTAAACCTCGGCATCCACCCACCTAAAGGAGTACTACTGTATGGGCCTCCCGGTACTGGTAAAACGCTCCTTGCCCGAGCCTGTGCTGCACAAACAAAATCTACTTTCTTGAAACTTGCTGGACCACAACTTGTGCAGATGTTCATTGGTAGGTATTTTTTCTTTTCTTTTCTGAGTAGCCCTCAAAGAATTTAAAATATTAAAAAAAATTACTTTATAGGTGATGGCGCAAAGCTGGTACGTGATGCTTTTGCACTTGCCAAGGAAAAAGCCCCAGCCATCATATTCATAGATGAACTTGATGCTATTGGTACAAAGAGATTTGACTCCGAGAAAGCAGGTGACCGTGAAGTACAGCGTACCATGTTAGAACTACTTAACCAGTTGGATGGCTTCAGTTCAACTGCTGATATTAAGGTACGTGAATATACTAAAATAAGCAAAACTACTAAAATTTTATGCAAATATCAATTTATTTAATAAATATTACAGGTCATTGCTGCCACAAATCGTGTTGATATTTTGGACCCTGCTCTTCTTAGATCTGGTCGTCTTGATAGGAAGATTGAATTCCCCCACCCTAATGAGGAAGCAAGAGCCAGAATCATGCAGATTCATTCAAGGTAATTCTAAATATTTCATTTGATTGTTGATTTACAAACTATAACAACTTAAAGCACACAATAACATGGTATTTGTTTCTAATTTTTTAAAGGAAAATGAATGTATCTCCTGATGTTAACTTTGAAGAATTATCTCGCTCCACTGATGACTTTAATGGTGCCCAGTGCAAGGCAGTTTGTGTGGAAGCTGGTATGATTGCTCTCAGACGCTCTGCCACTGCAGTCACCCATGAAGATTTTATGGATGCTATTCTTGAAGTACAAGCCAAGAAGAAAGCAAATCTTAGCTATTATGCTTAAACTTAACATTTTATATTAATTAAAAGCATATTTAGTACTATAACAAATATTATGTTTATCAATTCCTTTAAGGGCGTTCGCTGCGTTGAGCATGTGCCCGGTGCGGCTGCGGCGGCTGAGCGCACAGCTCGCCATAGTAATCGTGCGACGGCTGACCCACTCAACACAGTGCTGCTCTATGGGATGACATGAAACAAGCACCCTCGTGGGTGGCCGCGCCGAGCGCACGCTTCACGCAGCAAACGCCCTAAACATTATTCCCCAACACAACTATAATTTACTCCTTTTGATGAAAATAATGTAATAGTTTTAAAATAATAATTTATATTTGCAGATCTGACATTTTATAACAGATTGACCCCCTTTGCTCTTTGGCCCCTTACGAGTGTGGATGTGTGTCTGGTTTTTTCTGATTATTAAATTAATATAATAAATAAAGGTATTTTCGAGTGTTTTGTGTATTTCAGCCTGGGCGTGTGCTGTAGCCAGTGCCACGCTACCGCTTTCGTCACTCGACCTCTGACCACCTATCAGACGAGGCGAGAGCGGTCACGCGTTCAAGCGTTCAATGCATTCGCATTCTACGTTCGAGCGGTCAGTTCCTACTATATTATTAGGTGAAGCCTAACGAGCGTAATTTGTGAGTTGTGAGTCGCAGAATTTCATAATATTTGAAAACTGTGACCCACCTTTTGAGATGCATTTTCACAAATACCTGGTATAAATGTTGCAACTGAATAAAATGCACTCGTCTGGCAGCCCAACAAATTTCTGCGACGGAAATTCACCCCGACTCACAAAACTACGTTTGTGTGGCAGTCCAACAGAATTTCTGCTGGGCAGAATTCTGCCTGGCAGAAATTCTGCGACTCACAAATTACCCTCGTTTGGCTTCACCCTAATTCGACTCGGATTCGGAAACTTCATCGCGCGAGCCGCGACATCCAATAAACGCTCGCCGCGCTAGGCCAATAATATGTATGGACGATTCACACCACGTCAGTCTGGTCCCGTGGCGTGGTAAGTACCTGAAGGACTTGTGTTACGGGTACCAGACAACGGAAATATAATCTATCTATACTGTTACGTGCTAGGGTTCGAGGATCTGGAGAGAAAGACCTGGTGACTCTCTCTTGAAGACTTTATTATCACTAGGTCACACAAGCACACACTAGGTCCAACACTTAGCACTAAGTCCAAACACTAATCACTAGGTCCAATCACTAAGCACTATCACTGTCCTAGATCGTAGCCAAGTCGCAGGTTTCACTGGTTCACTCACTATTGATCACTTGCTGTCACTCCGAAATCGCCTTGATGATAGCTCGAAACGAACTGACTTGCCGGGCCTGCCTGCGGCTCTTTTTATATGGCGAGACGAATTCCAGAAAGTTCCCGATTCACGTAAACAAGTAAACAACCGTGGGAACTTTCTAGGAGGCTCGGGCATGTACCACAATAAAACTGCCGTCCTTACGATAAGTGCAGTAAGTTGAATTTAATTTAGACCTTATGGACTCAGTCATAAGGTCTAAATTAAAACACGTAAACACGCTAATAAACGGTAAACAAACATTGGACCTTTCTAGAAGGTTCGAGTATGTACTTGCGCACCTCATGCCATCTAGTATTGAGTAGGGGATTTATGTTGCCTGTGCTCCCTCGGTAAGCTTCGCTGGTTTGTCGCTAGATGGCACCACGTGTCCGTATACCATGTACCGTAACAATACTAATATTATAATTCTGCAGAGTTTGTTAGTTAGTTTGTTTGTTTGTTTGAACGCGCTAATCTCAGGAACTACTGGTCAGATTTGAAAAAATTCTTTCAGTGTTAGATAGCCCATTTATCGAGGAAGGCTATAGGCTATATTTTATCACGCTAAGACTAATAGAAACGAAGAAATAGAGGAAAATGTGGAAAAAACGGGGGGAAATTATTTGAAAGGGCTTATTTGAACGCGCTAATCTCAGGAACTACTGGTCCGATTTGAAAAATTATTTCAGTGTTAGATAGCCCATTTGTTGAGGAAGGTTATAGGCTATATTTTATCACGCTAAGATTAATAAGAGCGAAGAAATAGAGGAAAGTGTAGAAAAAACGGGGGGAAATTATTTGAAAGGGCTTATTTGAACGCGCTAATCTTAGGAACTACTAGTCCGATTTGAAAAATTATTTCAGTGATAGATAACCTATTTATCGAGAAAGGCCATAGGCTATATTTTATTATTCTACGACTAATAGGAGCGAAGAAATAGAGGAAAATGTGGAAAAAACGGGGGAAATTATATGAAATTGCTTATTATCTTAAGATTCTTAAGAACTACTGGAGCAATTTTTATGTTATTTGGCAAACATGAAGAATAGACCACGTTAAGGGACACAGGCTATTTTTTTGCGGAAAAATGTACGGTCGCGTGAAATTCCTAAATTACGCAAGCGAAGCCGCGCGGAACATCTATATATAATAAAATCGTAGGAAAGTCAATGCTGTACATTGAATATTTTTGTACAATAAATAATACTTGGGACGTGATCTACTATACTAACGCGGATGAAGTCGCGGGCAACAGCTAATACTATATAATATTATAAAGCAGAAGAGTTTGTTTGTTTGTTTGAACGCGCTAATCTCAGGAACTACTGGTCCGATTTGAAAAAATCTTTCAGTGTTAGATAGCCCATTTAGCGAGGAAGGCTATAGGCTATATTTTATCATGCTACTACTAATAGGAGCGAAGAAATAGAGAATAGTGTAGAAAAAACGGGGGGAAATTATTTGAAAGGGCTTATTTGAACGCACAAATCTCACGAACTACTGGTGTCTGGTCCGATTTGAAAAATTCTTTCAGTGTTAGATAGCCCATTTGTTGAGAAAGGCTATAGGTTATATTTTATCACGCTAAGACTAATAAGAGCGAAGAAATAGAGGAAAGTGTGGAAAAAACGGGGAAAATTATTTGGAAGGACTTATTTGAACCCGCTAATCTCAGGAACTACTGGTCCGATTTGAAAAATTCTTTCAGTGTTAGATAGCCCATTTATCGAGGAAGGCTATATGCTATATTATGTTATTACGCTAATAGACTAATAGGAGTGAAGAAATAGAGGAAAATGTGTAAAAAACGGAGGAAAGATACTACTGGAGCAATTTTTATGTTATTTAGCACACATGAAGAATAGACCACGTGAAAGGACATAGGTTTCTTTTTTGCGGAAAAATGTACGGTTTCCGTGACATTCAGAAATTACGCGGGCGAAGCCGCGCGGAACATCTAGTATTTAATACTTTTATACTATACATATATTTAAGATTTTTATGAAGTAATTATAATATGATACACATATTTAATACACACCCAAGACCCAGGAATTTTTTGAAAAACTTTTTGTTCCGTCGGCGGGATTCGAACCCGCGACCCCCGGCTTGAGCTACCAACAGCCCACCAACTGAGTCACAATTTTATTGTTATAACAATTCCTTATCTAATTATTAAGTATCTTTATTTATCAAAAGTATATTATTAATATACTAGATGTCCCGCGCGGCTTCGCCCGCGTAAATTAGGATCGATCTAAAAGACTATGAAAAGTGCCTACCAATAACAGGGTCATTATAGGCTCATAGGCTCATAAGTCATAACTCATAACCATGGGACGATGCATGGTATAATAATATGGTAGTGATGATGATAATATGGTAGTGATGATGATGACGAATGTACTTTGCATAGTAGCATATGCTTTCCGTTCTTAAAACAACGCCGAAACTCCCAAACTTGTATCTATAAAGAATCAGGAGTTCTCTCAGCACCTTCCGAACCACGGTATACCAGGTATACCTCGGTGCAAAATCTTACTTGTTGGTAGCATATGCTTAGAATACTTCTCACGAAACCGAAGTCACCACATGTTTCCCTATAAATTTTCCCTTCGGAGTTCCCTCGATTACTTAGGGATCCTTCATCAGATCACCACTTTAGTGAATATAATACCAAATTGGGATGATACCCTATATATATAAAAGAAACATTTTGAAAATCGGTTAACAAACGGCGGAGTTATCGTTGAACATAAGAAAACAAACATAACACCTCCCCCATTTTGAAAGTCGGTTAAAATTGTAGCCTATGTGTTATTCTGATGTATAAGCTATATTATTGTAAAGTTTCATTAAAATCCGTTCAGTAGTTTGCGTGAAAGAGTAACAAACATCCATACATCCACACATCCATACATCCAAACAAACTTTCGCCTTTATAATATGAATACTCAGCACACTGCGCCACCCAGGCCCCAGTAGGTATCGCGTGGATTTCACATAAAGTTAAATATGTATATTAACTTCATGGGATTTCAAGAATTTTTGAAATCTCTGTGATATCAGATCAGATCATGATTCTACAATTCGGCTTAATACACCATCAATATTATCACGGAATCGTGATATATTGATACGTGTAATATGCGCCATTAAAGCACTTATTCCACTTTACTAAATTTAGTAAGGTAGAATAAGTGCTTAATTTTAAGGTATTGCCACGTATTGCTAAAGCGCTTATTCCACTTATCCTAGCTAGGATCCTAGCTTTCTAAATGTTATTCCACTTGACTAAATTTTTTAGGATCCTAGTTAGGACTTCATAGCTAGGATAAGTGGAATAGCGCTATGGTTTCTGCAGCACGGAAACGGGAAAAATCCATTAACTTAAGCGGGGAATTGACTATCGGGCCGCCCGCTACGGACCGCCCGTCACGGGCAGGTCTGTCGCATGTCTGCCGTCAATTCCTAGGTACGGGCACAGACTCTGTGCCCATACCTAGGAATTGACGAGCCGTAGCGGGCGGACGGGCCGTAGCGGGCGGCCCGATAGTCAATTCCCCGCTTTACGACCGTATATTAAAAGTTTATGAAAAAATCTTAAGGTCCAACTTCATCAACGACTGTTAAAGTTACAGCTCGAATTAGTATAACGTAGCCTCTTTCATTTTTCATATGAGTGAAAGAGAAGGAATGAAATTTTAACAAACTGTTAACATTAACAGACGTTGGTGAAATTGGGCTTTAGTCTATGGTCCTTTTGACAAATGACAGCTCACAGCTGACATTTTCATTGACGTTTGTCATGCAACCATGCAAGAAAAAAAATTCAAATTTTATTGCAGAGAGATCTTTCTTGAAAATTTTTTGTTTTAATTTGCTATGATTTATTTTAAATTAAAAACTACACAAACATTTAAAGATATGTTAGTCTTTCAGCAAGTGCATTAAATCGCGGGCGCTTTTCGTCGCTATACCTACCAGCGAATCGTAAGTAACCTTACTGATTGTTTACCTTTAGCTAGTGAAATGACAGACAAATTTATTAGTAAAATAGTGAAATGCCGCATGATGTTATTGATTAACAGATGTTTCCTAAAATGCGGTGATAAGAGAAAGATTAAAAATTCTAGTTAGACATTACCACTTACGATGTTTCCATCCCGTCCTTTTTAATTACTTATTATAATGTATATTGGCGTCTTGAAATGATACTGAATATACATAATATTATACCTACCCTTATAATGTGCAAGATAAACATCAACTTACTAGAATATAATAATGTTTATAAAACAGGGTACTTATATTTATTACTAGAATTGAAATAAAACTCACCATGGATCTGTAAATAATATTATAAATCTTGTAAGTTAGGGGGTAGATCCTCACAACTTAAATTTAAAATTTTACTAATAAATTTTAAATATATTTTATTTGCCTAACTTGCTTCCACAAAGACATCATGGAACATGAAGATGAACTCAAGCCGCAGTTTAAAATATCTGCAGGTGACTTACCAAAAGTACATAGTAAAATCAACCACAACCGTCCACATGCCAGGTTAATATTGTATTATATATTTATTTTATTATATTTTCATATTTATTTTACTCAGATTTTGCACCCTTTGTATAATGCATAGTTTGGGAAGCCCTGCGTTATATATATACTGATACAGAAGTTTTTCTTCAGCTAAACCCAGCCTGTAAAGGAAAGCCGTCTCATACTGGTGCACATGCTGTAAAAATATCGTTTCTGCATGGCTATCCAACTTTGGTACTTATACACCACAAACACTGAAATTATTAGCTTGGAGTAACATATTTTTGGACTTAAAACATTGCAAAACTTAATAAAACTCGGCCTTCCAGTAATTTGTTTTTCTATAGTAAACAATGTCAAACATTCACTCTTATATTATGTGAAAACCAGGTTGCAGTGGTAAGCTATTTTTAGGGTTCCGTACCCAAAGGGTAAAAACGGGACCCTATTACTGAGACATCGATATCTGCCCGTCTGTCTGTCCATCTGTCTGTCTGTCTCCAGGCTGTAACTCAAGAACGGTAATAGCTAGAGACTTGAAATTTTCACAGATTGTGTATATCTGTTGCCGCTATAACAACAAATACTAAAAATAAAACAAATTAAATATTTAAGGGGGGCACCCATACAACAAACATGATTTTTTTTTGGCTTTTTTTTGCTCGTATTCTATAATGGCAACAGGTACGCACTTGAAATATTCACAAATCCTTAACTATATTTGTAATTTAATATTTAATAATAAAATTAATTAAATAATTAAGGGGGGCTCTCATACAAAAAACACTATTTTTCGCTTTATAACGGTACGGAACCCTTCGTGCGCGAGTCCGACACTTGGCCGATTTTTATAGTTGCGAGAGAGTGGTTTAGAATGATAAGGTAAACTCAAAACTGGTTAATATCTACAATGTTTAAAAATCTTTTCAGTATCATATTTCTATCAAGACGTTTAAATATTTCAGTGTTCATATCATTCAGCATTCTTTTCTTAAATCCCTATTATGGAAGCCATATTGCTGCTCTTTTTATTCATAGAGAATGCGTATTATCATATTATTACGTTACGTGCTTCGACAATGTGGAAATTACTTAATACAAATTTTTCCATCGTTCTCTGATAGAAATTATGCGAGATCTCTGCCTAAACTTCTTTCCTGTTCCAAATTAGTATTCGTCGCTTATCACGTCTTATCAGTTATCACTTTCTATAACGTAGATAGCAAATAATTCACAACTCTGACCCTATTTACCTGACTAGGGCAAAAGAAAGAAAAAATCGAATCGAAAATGGGATATCGAGAAATGCACCACGACCACTCCCACCACTCCGTCCGACTCCACCTCGCGTAGTCACCCGCGAATCCGCGATATTCGCTACGCCTTTCCATCCCGTAAAACGCCAAGGCCGTTTTATTGTCATACTTTTTATAATTGAACAAATCGTTGCCAAAAATCATAACAAAAACCGAGGTGCCCCTGTCTAGCGCGGCGATGCGTGACGGTGTGTCATGAGCCACGGGCCACGACCACTCAGCAGTCAGCACTGAGCAGTGAAACTTGGTAATCAGTAGCGTACGGAGCGAGCGCCCAACGTGTGCTGTACACGACGCGCCCGCGTGACGATGGGAAAGGTTTTCCTGTAAGTTTTTCGTAAATGTTTTTCTCCCAAACCAAAAATGTTTCCTTGGATGGTCTTTTCTCTCATTAATTTCTGAGTGTACAGGTTGTGGATGGTAGATTTGTTTTATTTTGATTACTGATGCAGATATAAGTTTTTATTTACTTACTCATTGCAATAAAAAGAGTATTTTAGCGTTTGGTTCAAATGAGCTGCATATTAATTAAGTACCTACTGTTTTTAATTTTTAAATAATTTTAATGAGATTGTTGTCGAGTAAGAATTTACTGTACATTTTCTGCGAAATCAGGCAGGGCATAAATGCCGTCCACCACCTTAAAGTTCTCAAAATCGTTTCCCGCTATTATGGATATCGCGCATTTTCCAATCTGCGTATGTAATACCTACGCATATTCGTTTTGCCTAGAACTGTGAATCTTGTCACTTAAGTTAGTCAGCTCTCGCTGTATCAGCAATTCCTAAGTTAAGCAGATCTTTATCTGATATCTCCGTACAGACTTCGACGACCATCCCATCTACGGTCTAGGCGTGCCATATCAAATAGGTCTCAAAGAGCTAAGCTTGATTTATTTCACGGAAATATACCCAGAAAGTTATGGGACTTTTATCTGATGCAGGTTTACTGCGTTCCACGCGACAAAGTATCATTCTTATGTCTGGCAGCAGTGGCGTAACTATAGGGTGGCAGGGGTGGCCCCCGAACCAAAAGCCCAAGAGGCCGTGAGTTCGGAAATTTTTTACACATTGTTTTATTATTAATGTGATGGTTTTTACTGATAAGGCCCCATCAATTTGCCACGGGCCCCGGATGTTATAGTTACGCCACTGACTGGCCGGCTGGCATATCAGCCTTCTAAGCGCAATACCTAAAATTTTCTGCCGAGGGTAATAAAACTTTGGAACAAACTATCGCCAGTCGTACTTCTGGTCTCCGGACCATTACGACCCATGAATTTTGTAGCTATACAGAATATACGCTTCCCACTTGAGCTCGTAAACGATATTGTTTTTAAGGCCGAACTCGATATTTATGAAATCAACGTGTGTTACATAAACGAATTAAGCTGCAAATTACACCAATAAAGACATTAATGTGTCCACAATTAAAGGTCACTGCTGGTGGTACAATAAATGTTAAGGAATTGAGGTTACGGATTTTTCCGCTCTGTTTGACGGTTTTAGAAATTAGGACAGTGATTTGATCTAAAATTAACATGCAGATAGAACTACATACGAAACTTAATAAGATAGGGAGCACAATAGACATAACTACTAGGCACTGCACTGTGCACACCCTCACAGTCAGATACGTATGTATAAGGAAAAAAAAACAAAAAGCAGGCAACCTTTCGGTAATGTTTCGAAAGGCAATTGCTCTACATTTTAAACCGTGAACATTGGTAACAATTATGATAATCGTAACTTCACGCAGATGCTATACTTTTGTTACTGAAACGTGGTTTTGAAGTTGAAGTAGATTTCTCAAATAATTATAGCTGAATGCTGAGTTCTAGAAAAATATGAGTAATAAATATTCCAAAAAACTAAAAAGTATAAGGCCAGTGGCTAATTTCTCGATGGTACAATTTACACACTATACTTCCCTAATAATTACCTATTCTATTTTCGGGGTATGATTGAATGATGCCATCCTTCGTTTATTTTTATGGGTAT
The DNA here is from genome assembly GCF_905147365.1 of Aricia agestis. Taxonomy (NCBI): domain Eukaryota; kingdom Metazoa; phylum Arthropoda; class Insecta; order Lepidoptera; family Lycaenidae; genus Aricia; species Aricia agestis. The sequence continues at coordinate 18,062,655 of NC_056409.1, forward strand.
GATTAGTACGAGCCATGAGCCATCCCATTTTTGGTCCCTCTAGAGACGGTCTACTATGCTTTTGCGAGTTGTAGCAATTAGCAAATGAACTGACCAACCTCTACAGTCTACATACTCCAGGCTCTGCTCTTTTTTTGAAGGTCAGTATTTTTGAAAACAGCTGTTTATTTAAACGAAAACAACTGTGCTTTTATGTTGGGATGTTATAAGATAAATAAAAAAGTCTGGATGTAGGTCAAGCAAAAAGTGTTCGCAATAGTATTTTACGATTGTATGGTCTCTATTGCTCTGAAGTAATTTACATGAGCAAAACTGCAGTTGGTTTACGCAAGCCGGTTAATATGGACTGTTAATATTTATAACCAGTCATTCGACTTATATCATTTTTGGGTTGCATGTAAAATGCGATAGTCGCTAGTCACTTGTAGCACTAGTGAACTCGCGAGAGTTCCGCCGATCACGCTAATCAATAATTATACTTAATGGCCTGTTACTAGGGGTACGTGCCCAGAAACGGAAGGGTGGGCTGGGGTTAACACGTGCGAACGATGCCAAGATAAGAATTCCTCGTATTACGTAGGCACGAGGCCCTCAAATTGGCGAAGAAGTTGAAAAGGGTAATTTTATTTTCACCATGAGGAAAACGGCTTCATAATAATATTATAATTTTTAACATTGCATCATAATTGTGTCATTCTAGATCTAGTATATTCTCCTAATGCTAAAAGAGTGCTTCTGTCAAAGACCAATTATCTTGGTCCCGAAGTTTTTGTTACAACGAGGACTCAGTCCGAACCCACACTCAGGACTCTGATACTGAAATAGGTTTATTATAGTGTACAATTTAGCAATGTTTGGTCTAGATATGTGGTGTTCTGTTTAGTGCATTTATTACTCACGCCAGAGCAACGGGGGATGAGCTGGGAGTTAATTCGTGACTAATGAACGTAAATAGACATGCAATTGGGGATCGCTTGAGTTAAAGCGAAGCCACATTGCTCCATTGCGGTGCGTAAACGCAGCGGGCGTCGCTCTAGCGTCGGTATGCCATACATTATTTTCTTACCATGCGACATTGATGCGTCGAGTCATTAGAACTCAGACGTGGTGGTCTAGGAGACTCAATGATGAATTGTTACTGTCATATGTTGGGTAACGTAAGTAACGTACGTCGCCGTACCTCTGGTATGGTATATCCACAGACATAGATAATGATAGATACCGCATGCGGCATGTGTATGTACTTCGCGTGCCATATCGCGCTCCCAAACGACGAGCAATGCTCGTCTTTCGAAAGTCTGTTCTTTAGTCTGCTATCGGAATCGGACGTCAATCGGAATTTTAAAAATGCCGTATTGAGCTGAAGAAATTCAAATAGAAACGTTGGCCTAGATAATGGGCACTTTTCTTTTCTTGGGTACCTACGTCACAGTTGCTATAAAAAAGTGGCACGCTCGTTTTCATACAGATGGAGCAACATGCGATATCTATCTTGATCTATGTCTGTGGGTATATCAAGCCGCAATTTCATTGGGTGCAATGATTCTTTGCGATACGACGTTGTGGCTCAGTCCTATTCGCTTTGCATAGTACCAGGCGGGGCCACAACACTGCGTTCGTTACTCCATTCTGATGTACCGCAAGCCAATGCGTACCGCAGTCCGCAGCGCATCAGAGCAGTGTGGCCTCGCTCTTGTAACGTCACGCCGCCGCGCGCCGCCCGCCGCGGCTGTCGAAGTGCACGTCGAGTTTGTGCGGAATATTTAAACGGTTTCCGCCATGCTCATGACGGATATTAGTCATCTAATACCGTAATTTGGATCGTTTATCGTTGACAAAAACACAATAGCCTGCTCATCAAGCTTTAAGTGTTTTTCAACAGCCACACCTAGCAAAATATACTATAATTTTTAATTTTATAAGGTTTCTTTTAGATTTTGAATAGGAAAGAAATATAAGTAACGCCGATGCATTTTTATTTTACAGCAAATTATTAACTTCTATTCAAAAATATATAAATTATAATAAGATTAAATCCACCTCCTAACATCATACAATGAGATACTTACTTTATAATAATATAATATCTATGGACGCTCCACCACACCACGTCAGTCTGGCCCCATGCTAAGTACCTGAAGGACTTGTGTTACAGGTACCAGACAACGGAAATATATTTAATAATTTTATACTATACATATATTTAAGATTTTTATTATATCATACACATATTCAATACACATCCATGACCCAGGAACATTGAAAAACTTTTCGTTCCGTCGGCGGGATTCGAACCCGCGACCCCCGGCTTGAGTTGCCACACACTCTAACCATTGAGCCACGGAGGTCGTCAAACTTTATCTTTATACTTTATCAAAGGGATACGTGTTTACTAGAATTAACAATTCCGAATGGCTGTAGGTGTCCTTATTTGATCACAAGCGACCTATTGACTCGCCATATGGCGACCGACCAGTTGCTGGTGCATTATGTATGCCCGACTTGTCGCTATATTGTAAACGTTATGATTTTGCAGACGTCGATCAAACCTGCTCATAATCTAAAGACTTCAATATTTGACTCTGCCAACTACATTTAAATATTATTTCGAAGGTTCATTAATAGAGTAATATCTAAATCGGGCTCTTGTCCGATTCAAAGGCTATTAGAAATATTCATCATTAACCCATAACCTATTAAACTTTCTGTTCGGGAAACTATTATATACATTTCGAAGTATTTCTTTTCTTTTCAACTGTTATTGAGTGACATCACGATACAATTACTTAATTGAAAATATGTAGTATTAGCTGTAGTTTGCAACTTTATATTTTTACACCCAGCGACTTAGTTAATTGATGCTTTCATACACGGATCGATCAGTTCAAGGCGAATCGAGTGTCTGCGATACATATTACATGAGGCAGCATTTTTTCTTGAAGGCTCGTAAATGTATTTATACAATGCTCGACGGAAATTGGTTTGTGATATTACCTCACCAAAAATACTTTGTCAAAGGCAAAATTGCAAATGCCGTCGAGTCAGGCTAGCGCAATGCAGCTTAAATGCCAATTTCGATGCCTGCTTCATAATAGAATAATATGTAACATACTGGCGTGGCGTTGTAGTGAAATGTTTAGGAATAGTGAGCACATGCTATTACTGTTTTATAAACAACCATAAAAATAGAACAACTATTAAGTATTCTTAAACATTACCATTAATGTCATTCATTTGAACGAGTGCTTTCCTAAAGAATATATCCTATCAGCCTCATTTAGTCGATTCTGACATCAAAATTAGACTTAATTACCTATGTCGTGGTCATATATCATAAATTTGCACTCCTGATTCCATTTCATGAACTTCTCGAGCATTTTACCGAGCGGAGTAACACCTACATTAAGATGTTCGTATTTGTTTATGCCTAGGCATCAAACACTTCATTGAACCAACCTTCATTTGTAATTAATTTTAGTTAATGTATGTTAATTTCTGTAATATTTCTTCTCGCAGTCCACATGTATCAGAAACGACCGCTCCGTCTACGTCGGGCCAAAGAAAACCAAACTCGAGCATGCGACAAAATGAGGAGGCGCCTAACAATGGGAAAGAAAATCAGGAGGCCGCGGCCGACTGGATCGTCGGCGGGCCCGTCGGCGCCAGGGGAGCCGTGCTGGTCTTCCGATCTTGCGTCCTCGCCACAAAAGCACCTCCAGACTCCGCAAAACCGGAGAACCACTCCGCAACGGGGACGACCATACTCCTGAACAAGGCGAAGAATATGGCCAAGAGACTCGTCTCAGCGGACCCCAACTCCATCAACATCAAACAGAAGAACATCATGCACGAGGTCATGGAGACCTTCGGGAGCAACAACAAGTACACCGGCCAGGCCTACATCGTGAAGCACGCCAGCGACGGCGAGCAGGACACCGTCCCCAGACAGGACGCAGGCGGACAGGACAAGGCGGAACGCAAGAGGAACATCGAGGACGTTCTCAACGACCTCAATAAGATCACCCTCAAAAAAAATAATTTAACCAAACAATACTCCACACCTAGCATCAAATATACGCAAGAGGCGCCGCCCCGAGAAAAAGGTGAGTTGTCATCCCGTTTAGGAATTAATGCACTTCGGTCTGCGCGGCATAAAAAATGTTTAGACCTTGGGTCATATTTTTTATTTATAAAATTAGGAGGCAAATGAGCAAACGGGTTAGCCGATGTAAAGCAACTACCGTCGCCCATGGATACTAGCAACGTCAGAAGATTGCAGGAGGATTGATTGCAGGTGCGTTGCCGGCCTTTTAAGAGAGAATACGCTCTTTTCTTCAAGGTTTGCTGGTCGTATTTTTAGACCATTGCGCGTTATAAAATGTAATGCGGTAATACACTATTTAAATCGCTGTTTGAACCTTTCGGTTAAAACTCTTTTTATTTCTAATTCTTAGATGGAAAAGACGAGAACAAATATACCAAAAATAGCAAAGCCAAAACTACCAAGAAGATGCAACGAAGGGACACGTTACCGGCGGTGGAAGCTAACGACTGGGAGAATATGGTCATCAAGGACGTCGATCATATAAAGGTAAAAAGTTTAAAACTACGAAAAAAGGAAAATCTAACCTAATAATTGCAAAGATTGTGAACCTAAGCATCACGTTTTTTTTTTTTAATTTAAGACGTGTTAAAGGTTTTAGACAGCAGCGATATGCCCGCGCGCACCCTCAGGATAAAGTACAAGTTAGTGAATACGGAGACCAAACTACTGCACCGGCTGCTGCAGGCGCACGGCCTGCTGGAGTCCACCTCCGACTCCAAGGAGTTCAACCTGATGTGGTCGGGACTGCATCCGAAGCCGGACGTGTTGAGGGCGCTGCTGCCTTACCAGCGGGTTAACCATTTTCCCAGGTAGGTGACGCTACCGCTGTATCAGGAGTTAACGGCAGTAGCGGGGGAGGGAATGTGTGGTGACTGGTGGACCAATTTCTCGTTTTAAAAATACCGCTATATCAGACGTAATTATAAGATGTAGTTCATGACTATCAGTTAATTCTATAATAATAATAAATTTTATTTTCAGACTACATTTGGCCCAATTGTTAGTAACACTTTATTCTTAAAAGCTAATGTTAGTATTAAAAAAATTATAAATAAGGTTTTAATTTAATTTAACAAAATGGTCGCTAACAGCTAGTATAATATTAACAAGTTGTCAACTATTTTGCTAATCCATGTGACACAGCTCCACATCGATTAACATAAGGACAATCCAAACGTTCTGCAAACATCCTCAGTATGCTGTTGGTACTGCCCCTCACCCGTCGCACCAAGGACGCACATCTTTTTCGCATGGTTGCATAAAAGCAGTCTACTCGTGCCTCAGCGAACATCCCTGACGCGCTGCAGCGCCAAGGCAGACCCAACAACACCCTGAACGCGTTGTTGAATTGGACACGAAGAGCGCTATACGATTTCTGGGTGTAACTGGCCCACAGGCTACCCGTATAGAAGGAGGTGCAATAAGCCCTGAATAAGGTCACCTTGACATTAGGTGAGCTACGCGCAAACCGACGAGCGAGCATGTTTGCCCTCACTGATAGCGCTCTCCGTTCCCTCTCAATATCACAGTCATCCTTAAGGTCAGGTGTCAAGTAGTGTCCCAAGTATTTAAATTTATAGAACCTTTCTAGGAGGCTTTTTTTAATAAAGACAGATGGGACACTGGGTGGACACCTGCCCCCTATTCTAAAGACCATGACCTGGCTCTTTTTTACATTATATATCAGGCCATGAGAATTTGCATATGACTCACAGATGGATATCAGCTTTCTTATGCCACATACAGATGCGCTAAGTAGCACCATGTCGTCTGCGTAGCTGATGTTATTTACGCAGACCCCGTCTATATGACAGCCAACCCTGGTGCCACTGAGCTCACGTATCAAATCATTGACGTAGATGTTGAACAGGGTTGGTGACGTCAGCCCCCCCTGTCTCATACCACATTCGAGACCATAGGCACGCGACAAAACGCCCTGCCATCGCACACTATTGACTTGATTGTGATACCAATATTTTAGGATGTTTATAAGTTCTATTGGTAGACCATAGTTATGGAGCTTTTGCCATAAGATATTATAACAAACGAGGTCAAAAGCTCGGGAAAGGTCAAGGAAGCAAGCGATGACAGGTGTTCCTCTCTTTACATAATAAGAAACAGTACTCTTAAGGCACAGTACAGCGCTTTCAGTCGATAGACCCGGTTTAAAACCAAATTGGTTATCGTGTTGCTCCACATAGGCGTTTAACTGCGCATTCAAAACACTATCAAATATTTTGGAGATGACAGTCGCTAACGAAATGGGCCTGTAATTATTTTTATCACTAATGTCACCGGTTTTACATTTAACTACAGGTACCACTGTCGTTCTCATCATGTCACTCGGCATATAGCTATGACTCAGACAAAAATTAAATAATAAATACAAAACTCGTGGTAAGTGTGGGCCAGCAAACTGCAAGTGCTCGATACTGAGACCGTCATGACCAGGTGATTTGCCTCTTGTCATAGACCTTATAATATTATAGATATTACTTGTTTTTATTTTGATCATCCTGGTCATATCGGTTTCAGCATCCAGCACGCAGTCCGAGCTTCCTAGCGGAGATTTAACTGAAAAATGGTCTACAAACGCGTTCGCAATTTGTTCGTGGCCAGTTAACCCTCCGATGCTCACTGGGACGCCCGGCTTTGGCTGCAACTTATTCGTTTGCTTCCAAAAGGAACGAAAGTCGTTTCTTTTATGATGTGATGCCAGAATATCCATTTTTATTTGATCGGCGTGGTTTTGACACCATTTTAAGCGCGATTTAAAGATTCTTCTAGCATCACTCATTTCTTGATAGTAATAGCCGGACGAAGGTTTCCCTTGGGCTACCCACTGAGAAAACTTTTGCCGAGCTTCTCTGTGAGCATCAGATACATATTTGTTCCATCCTGGCACTACTCGTTTTGCACATTTCTTATTTGCGCAACTTATCACGGCAGATTCTTTCAAAATAATTACAATTTTATCATAGAACTTATCTATAATACTTCTGTTTTGGATCACTACACATCTTGTCACAACACGCCAAAAGTTCATGCGGGATATCAACTTGTCTTAACTGATTATGACATTCCTGTCTATAGATTTTTATTTGTTCGGGGCTTCTTTCACCCCACACTACCCGGTTATGTTCTTTAGAGCGCTGTACAGCTGGTGTTATAGGTACGATATCTATTTTGCATTGAATTATTAATGGGTAGTGATCCGACCACATTACATCGTATTTAACATACGCATTTTTGACCGAGTGAGCGGCTACCCCTGTTACCACGCAGTGATCTAGCCACCGCTTAGAGCCGTTAGCGTCACTCACAAAAGTATGTGTATCGGAGAAAGGATTTAACATTTCAATGTCAGCACACATCCATTTCATGTCACTACAAAATTGTGTTAGTAGACAAAAGTCTATTGACTTAGGGCCTGTTTCACCACTTTCTGATAAAGTGCCGAATAGGCTATTCACTACTTTTTGACAGATTCTCCATACTACATCTGTCAAGTTAATTGGTGAATAGCCTATTCTTCACTTATCAGAAACAGGCCCTTAGTTTGACAAATTAGTTTCCCCAACACCTACTACTAATTTCTGTTCTTTCGTCTTTATCGATGACTAAACTTTTGTATTCAATTTTATAGGCGCCAAGCCTTGCTACAGCTCCAGATTGTGCTTTTTCAGATCGTACGAGCTCACGCGCAAAGACAAACTGTTCAAGAACATCGAGAAGATGCAGTACTTCCGCGGTTACAAGAACTTCGACTTCATCCCCACGTCGTTCCTGATGCCGACGGAGTACAAGGAGCTCTGCACGACGCACTACCGGACCAAGGGGCCGTGGATCGTCAAACCCGCCGCCTCCAGCCGCGGCCGGGGAATATACATCGTGAATACGGTAAGGCTAGCCCCGGATTTATAGGCCGTTACAGGCAACGGCCTAGGGCGGCAGCGTCCATAAAGGCCTAGATCTCAGAAATCCAGAGGGCGGCGGAAATAAAGTGGCCTGCTCTCATAAAAATATAAATTCGGCACTGAGTAAGGCACTAAGAGTCTAAACACACCATGCCGAAGTTCCGCGGCGGAAGTTCGGCATGATTACGTCAAACGCATGTGTCATCGGTAATTTAAAATACATTGCATGCTTAATCATGGTCAACTTCCGCCGCGGAACTTCGGCATGGTGTGTTTAGACACTAACACAAATGGCTTCAAAAATTGCCTAAAGTTTGCCTTGAATCTTGATTACGTGATGAAAAGTCCATAAGTAGGTTACTAGAAAATGTGCAGCTTAATGGACGAATGCAATAGAATTGTTCTATATATTGTTACCCAATGCACACTACTTATACAGGTTGAATTTATAATTATCATTTATCAGTTTAAGATGTAATGTAAAACAGAATTTATCGAAAATGCTAGTAAAGTTGATAACTTGATTTTGATAACCGAAACACAATTAAAATCTTTCGGTAAATATCACTAGATTGAATTTTAAAAAATCTTATTTTGAAAAAAAAACCTGTATTATTCATTTCCAGCCGGAACAAATCCCGAAGGACGAGAACGTAGTGGTGGCCAAGTACATCGACAAACCCCTCCTGATTGGCGGACACAAGTGCGACCTGCGGCTGTATGTGTGCGTCACGTCTATAGACCCGCTCCTCATATACTTGTATGAAGAGGGGCTGGTGCGTTTCGCCACTGTAAAGTACGACAACACAAATAAAAACCTCTGGAACCCTTGCATGCACCTGTGTAACTACAGCATTAACAAATACCACACGGACTATATCAAGTGAGTAATGTTAATAAAGTAATAGGAATAATTAGAAATAATAAAAAGAGGAGATGAGTAGAAAGCCAGAGATGTCAATGCTATAAGGTTACTAGCTGTCCCGGCAAACGTTGTTTTGCTTTATAAAGTATTTCGCCCATATTATTTTATTGAAGTGACTAAATAAGTATGTCACCATGGCAACGACCATCGCGGCTATCCCGTCGCACAAACAATGGTCGCCGTCAGTCTCGAGTATTAATAATTATAGGGGTTTGTGATAAAAAAGTAAAAATTTAGGGTTGTATGTATTTTTTAATGCCACATTATAAAAAATAAAAACAAAAAATTTCGTCCAAAAATTTTAAAAGGGTGAATATGCTCACAAAATTTCATGAGAATCGCATTTCTGTGCGATTTTGTTTTTGTGATACGACGCCAAGACGCAGCGTTATGCCAATACGACCAGTCCACTAGTATTTTGGCCAGGACATGGATTATCCAGGTGATATTTTTTCATGGGATGCGTGCTTTTAAACTTTGAACCTTGACGCCACTACAACGTAACGTAACCTAACACTCGTTGTCTAGATGTTCAGACGCGACGGCGGGCAACGTGGGCCACAAGTGGACGCTGTCGGCGCTGCTGCGGCACCTGCGCGCTGCCGGCCGCGACACCGCCGCACTCATGGCCGCGATCGAGGACCTGGTGGTCAAGTCGGTGTTAGCCGGCGCTCACACCATCACCGCCGCCGCGCGCGTCTTCGTGCCGCACACATTTAACTGCTTCGGTGAGTTATAATTTATACTGATAATATTAACAGTGTTAAAGTTTCACTCTATCTTAAACCTTCATATTTGGATCAAATTAGATTTTCTGCGTTCCGGGAAAGAACACAACTGCACTTATATTTAGAGTTCATATTTTTTTTATCCCAATTCCCATGGCACTAATAATAATCAGGGCGAGCGAAGCGAGCCTTAGTGTATCCCACAATGTTTACATTTGTAATACATTTACGAAAAAACGATCACGCCTATTGTTTTGTGCTTAAACATAGTAATTTCTATTTATGTGTAATGTGTATCATCATTAATCAGCGATTCAAGGTTTTTTTATATGTAGTTGTGTTATCACCAGTCAGTCAAGGTGCTAGTTTATTTTTAAAATAACGTTTGTTACAGAACTGTTCGGTTATGATATCCTCATAGACGATATGCTGAAGCCTTGGCTACTGGAAATTAATTTGTCACCAAGGTAAGCGGTAGTATAAAGGCCACACAGGCGCGTTATTATAGGTCGATAATATCGCACGCGTTATTGCGATATCTGTATTCAATACATTTTGTATTAGGATGGCCATGTAGTTACACACTGCTGCGATAATAACGCCGCAATGGAAGTAGGACCTTGCGTTTCTCCGTCCTGCGATATTCCGATATGAGTTTTAGAATGATTTGTATCAGAACGCAAACGACCGTACACACAACTGCGATAATAACCGGCGCTCACTCGTAAGAAATATCGGACTGTAAAAATGTAGCTGTGTGCAAGGAATCGGGACCCATTATTGCAATACCGCATGCGATATTATCGACCTTAGATAATAACGCGCCTGTGTTGGGGAACCTTAACGGCTTGTAACAATATGTGCGTGGTGGCCGCAAATGAAGATCTTCCGACCGAGCGAGGTGGTATGCTCGGTCAAGCCGAAGCCCACGTGATACATTTCAGCTGTCGTATATACCGACGCGCTCAGAAAACTTCGATAGCGCGATGCAGGAATGTTAGGCTAATTGCGGCCAAACTGTGAAACTTGTAGCCTGTTTTAAAATGACAAGCATTCTCTTACACAAAGAACGAGAGAAATAACATAATTAAAAAAAACATAATTTCTCGTCATCAATGCTAGTTAACATAATCATTAAAAATACATTTTACATCATTTACATATTTTCCGCAGTCTGGCGTGCGAGTCGCCGCTGGACGCGCGCGTGAAGTCGGCCCTGCTGGCGGACACGCTGACGCTGGTGGGGCTGCCCGCCGTGCCCGCCGCGCCCCGCGACGCACACCGCCCGAGAGCGCCGCAGGTCAGACAACGGCAACATGTTGGCTAAATTCTCATACATAAATTATTATTTAGTTGTGTGAGAGGTCCGTGGTCGAAATTCGCACATTAGTTTACCATGTTCTCTTCTTGCATTTCATTCCATTGGTCTCTCTTGTTACATTTTATTTACGGCCCTTAGTATACTGTAATCTGTATACCTCAGACAGTTTTTGAGTCTGAACTTTTACATATCCCGATAGCTAAATATTCTATACTTACTGTACTCGGCGAAACATGGCGGTAGCGGTCATTGACACCCTGTAAAAAACTTGTCATTTTCTATAGGGAAATAATAAAACGAGCGAATAAAAAATTACTTTACGACTGATGATGAACATACTGTTTTAATAACAATATGAGCGGTATTAATTTGACTAAGCGAAAAATAAACTAAACTAACGACTAATATTGATTTATAATAAAATCCAAAACGAGCTTACAAAATGTGGATTGCGATTAATCTATTTCAGATATTAAAATTCTATCCGAGCGACTGTATTACTAAGTGAGCGACTGAAAATAGATAGCGGGCAACTTCAATATTAAATATAGATTAAATTTTTCTAAGTGAGGTTATTTATTACGAGCTACTAAAAAGTTCATTTTGAGCAAACTTTTGTGAGCTGCTTTATTAATGATAATTGGTTACTGATATTCTATTTGAGGCTTTATATTTTATTTTTTGATACGTGTTTTAATGAAAACTACATATTGTTAAATGCGTGCGAATCCGAATGGAGGCGGGCCGACGAATCGTTGCAGTTGGGCTTCGGACCAATACGACTTTTTTGGGTTAGGTTAGATGGCTAAGGCGGGCCTGGCCTTAGCCATCGTGGTTTTTTTTTTGTAAGCCACCCATACACGGGGCTCCTACTCGAATATACGTCGAATCATAATTGAAGCCAGTTGTTTTTTTTTTGGTATAGGTCGCCATTAAAATTTTACCCATTTCTTTGACGTTCCATTAAGGATTATAATTTGTGTAATTTATTAATGATTTTATATATAAACGGGGTTTACCGCCCCCCCCCCCCCCCCTCCTCCTCTGCCCCTCTAAATCGTTGGGTATGATTCTAATCTTTTACCGTTATATAATTTAAGTTCCTACAAATAGAACAATACATATTTTGGGATCATCAAATCAAAGTATGAAATCCTTTCTATCTGTGCTACCTACCACTTTTTTTCACATATAAAATTGTTGAGCCTCTTATCCACATGAAGCTACTCACAAAAAATTTGCTTCATAGTAATAAAAAAAAAATTGTTCTATCCCTGTCTGTAGTAGTCCCTGAATAAAAGTGTTTCATCAAATAGTTATTTCATATTCATTTTTTTTTTGTTTTAATGTGTGGTCATTATACTCGGCTCATTAAATATTTAGTGTATTTTTGAAAGTGGTTTTTGGTATTCGAAACACTTCATTTAGGATAAAATGCCGCTCAGTATAAAAATTACATTAGCCCAATATTGAAAAAAAAGCAGGACGTAACGTTGACACTCAAACAGATATAAGGTCGCTCAAAAATTATAAAGCTGCTCATTTTGTATTTTAAGTAACTCAAATAAATAATTTCTAAGTTGCTGTTCTGTTAATTTCCAGTCACTCACTCTCAGTCGCTCAAATAGTAATTCTATAACCCAAATTTAGTAATTTTGACACCTAAAACTGTAATTTACAGTCACTCGATTAAATACTACCCTTTTCTATATAAACCGCGATTGACAATGGAGTGTCAAATGTTGTTAATCGTGGCTTTGTATTGAAAATTACAAGTTTTTGACATGGACCGGAAATGGCGGCAATGCAAGATGGCTTCTCCTTGTCACATAATACACGTACTTATACTTCAGGTATTTGTTTATATGACTGTGATTTTATTTTACATCAGGGTCGGCGCGTGCACTCGGCGGAGGCGGTGGGGCGCGGGGCGGGGACGGGCGCGGGGGCGGGGCTAACGAGCGAGGAGCGGCGGCTCGTGCGCGCGGTGCGGGCGCAGTACGCGCGCCGCGGCGGCTTCGTGCGGATATTCCCCAGCCAGAACTCCTGGCAGAAGTACTCCCAGTATCTAGGTATGAAACTTCTCCACTATTTTGGTTTAATTACGTGTCTGTAATTTATGAATTTTATAATTTTATTTTTATACTTTGAAAAATAGCCATTTTTCCTTTCATTTGTTAATTCAATACCCCTTACTAACCAGAATATGTTAATAACGAAAGACAACATTTTCTGGTACATACATTGGAAATGTCACACGACAGACAAATTAGACGCCGTAACTGAAATAATAATAATACGCTGCGTAAATTAATTATCTTTATTACAAGGAATAAAGATAATTATTTTAAATAAATATTAATGGATATGAGGGGGTAACTTGATCCGACACTAACCGAGTTCCACCACTAGACCCGGTGTCGGGCGTGCCGATGTGCTCGACGTCGCTGGGCGGCGGCGCGGGCGGGGCGGGGGGCGGGGGCTACGTGCAGCGCAACCACAACCTGCTCGTACACGCGCACGTGTTACCGCACTTCCATGACGCCGCCGCACCCACTGACACGCCGGAGAGGTATGTACTATCAGAGAAGTTGGCCAATCAACTTTGGTCGCGGTAATTCAAACCCATCAGACCGATCACAGCTTCAATGAATTGACATAAGCCGACCAAACGACGCGGACGTAGGTCTGTTAACTGTCTAGAAATCGATTACCTCGGGTGTACATATTTAAGCTGGAGCCTAGGTTATTTGTAACGAGTAATAAGAATTTTATTTTATTTTTTATTTTAATTTATTGCACAATAATTTTTTTTTTATTGTGCAATAAATTAAAATTTATTATTAACAAATTTATTGCACAATAAAATTGATCGTCTAGGGCCCACTTAAACTATGACCTTATACCTACGAATAATAAAAACTAAGGAATCGTAACTCCCATACTATTACCGTTTTAAATTTGGTTCCTTTTGATCTGTCATGTAACGTCAGCCTCAGAGGCAGAGTACCGCTCAAGGTCACCTAAATATTGCAAATGTACTAAAATGTGAACCTAAGGTACACTTTTTTGACAAGTATTGTGGAGCATGTTTTTGACGGAGTTACTTTTCCTTAGTTTTTATTATTCGTAGCCTTATACGTATTATTATGGTAAAGGTTGAAGCGGTACGAGACGGTGAGCATCGCGGGCGCGGCGCCGGCGGTGCAGCTGAGCGACGCGCCGCCGCGCCCCGTTCCGCCGCGCGACATCCGACACGCCAAGGAGCTCATCAAGCGGCAGCTGGCTAGCGGCCTGCGACTCACGTGAGAAACAATAATAACCATATGATATAGCATTAATTATGATTATTATGTTGAAAATTGTTTCTCAGAAGTCTTGAAAGTTAATGATAATGAGCTATTTTTACGCACTTGATTAATACGTTTAGTTATCGGATTGTAATCTGACGTCGCAGTGCGGGCGAGGGTCGGCGGTTGTTCGGGTTATACCTGACGCACGTGCTGAAGCGTCTATCGCGCGCGCAAGACGGGGCGGGGGGCGGGGCCGGGAGCGAGGCGGCGCTCGTGCTGCGCTTCCTGCGGCGGGCGAGCGGCGCACTGCGGACGCCGTACCGCGTGCGCGCACCGCCGCCCACCATGTGCGACAAGGACCGCTGCGCCGTCGTCGCCAGCCACCTCAACGACTTTCTCTACATGTACTGCCGTGAAACTGACCTCTACACCGATAGCGATGATGATGCCGGCTGCGTCCCCAATATCCACTTCGCACAATTCCTGTATGCTGCCAGGTGATGCTCCCATATATTTATACAAATAAATGTCTGTTTGTTCATTAAATAGTTTCCGGATGATAACTGGAACGGTTGAAACAATTACTGATGCGAATTTCACTGTCTTATAGGGTTGTTAAATTTCGTCATATTGTTCTAAATAAAAATCCTAAGGACATATTTTTTACGTCCTCAACTGTCAACAGCGAGGCGGATCTGGAGGAGGTGTTACTGGCGGTGCTGCGCGCGGACAAGTACGTCGCGACGTTTCTCGACGACGGGCGCGGCGCCGCGCTCAGCGTGGACCTGCCGCCCGCGCGCCGCGCGCACGCCACGCGCCCCGACCGCCCCGCCCTGCTGCGGCTGCTCGCTGCGCTCACACACCGCAACTGCCGAAGATATAGGTTAGTATGCTTATCCTGAGACATGTTTCGTTCATGCTAATTAAGGTGACTCAATTGCGATTAGAAATTTTACGCATTATTATTAGACCAGAAACAAAGGAACATTAACCTTATCATAAATTAGGCGAAGTGGCTTTTTTATAATTACTAAGATCGCCCAATGGTCGAAATTCGACCTCAGATGAAAAACAACGCTTTTGTATTGATATTCTATTGTCAAAACATTGTTTTTATTATTTGTAGGGTTCCGTACCCAAAGGGTAAAAACGGGACCCTATTACTAAGACTTCGTTGTCTGTCCGATGTCTCGATGCTGTATCTCAAGAACAACTATAGCTAGATTTCTGAAATTTTCACAGATTATGTATATCTGTTGCCACTATAACAACAAATACTAAAAACAACATAAATTAAATATTTAAGGGAGCTCCCATACAAAAACCTATTTTTTTTACTTTTTTGGCTCGTAATCAATAATAGGAACAGCTAAGCACTGGAAATTTTCACAATATCCTTAATTTTATCTGTAGTATGTATGTTAATGTAAATAAAATAAACATTTTAAGGAGGCTCCCTGAAAAATAAAATTTTTCGCCAATTTTATCTCTATAACCGTAGGTTCGTGCGCGAGTCCGACTTGCACTTGGCCAATTATTTAGACATAATTCCTGCGACAGTCTCAGATTAATAAAGTCAAATGATGACCGACTGGCCGTGTAATAATTGTCTAACAGTATTTAAGGTTCAATAAAAAGACTAAGACCCAGTTTCATCAAGCAATGTTAAATAAATAATGGCTTGTTAAATCAGTTAATGGCCTGTTAGAGCTATCGAGCGTTGCACCATGCCCTAATGTCATGCTAAATCACCTAACACGGTGTTAAATTTAATTCCTGCTATGGAGGTCCGTTAAATATTTAACAGGCTGTTATATGAGTCAAAATAACAACTTTCAAAGACAATAATATGCAATATCAATAAAAGAATCTGTTTTGACTTTTGAGTCTTTCCGCCATGTTTCCGCTACGTCCTTATTATTAATTATTTTCATAGTTATGAATAATTATTTATTTTCACTTTGCCAAAAATTTAGCCTTTGGATTTTCCTTGACATTGCAAATATACTAACTTGTATCAAAATTACCAAACCGAAATATGTAAATAAAAGTTTGTATTATGATTCATGTTTTCAGCTTTGACAAATAATAATTATTAGCCCCAATTTCACCAACGTCTGTTAGTGCTAACAGCTTGTTAAAATGTCAAGTCTTCTCTTTCATTCATAAGAAAAACGAAAGAGGTAACGTGATACTAATTCGAGCGTTAACTTTAACAGTCGTTGGTGTTAACCTGGTAAATTAAGAAGAACTATTATAGCGTAACAAATGTATGCGAGCAGTGATATTTTAATTTGGTCGCATTATCTACTATTATACTACTATGGAAGAAAGTGACACATTGCAGCAAACATGTTGTATTAATTTTGTACATTGCAATTTCGTCGCCTTATAACAAGAATGAACGAATTGATAGTTGTTCACTCGTTGTTCACTTATCATTGCATTTACTAATCCGCTGTTAAATTTTTACTGTGGGACATAAGTATTTTAACAGTCTGTTCAATTTTCTAAGCTCCGTTAAGTAATGCCTCGTCAGGATTTAACAAACATAGGTTGGTGAAATTGGGTCTAAATCTATTTTCAATTTGACTACAGACTTCAACCATAAATATAAGAATATAATTCGTATGTATAGGCTTATCCCTAGTGCGTGTGTTGTAGAGTGTGTAATGTTATATTTTTCAAAAAAATGTATGATAAAAGCATAATTACAAAATAATATTAGCTCGATGCACTCTTTCACCATATCTATATATTAATATGTGAACCAAAAACTTTTTATCCCTTTTGACGAAAAATGGGAAACGTAGGTAAATGAAATTTTGCACAGTTATATTTTATATGGTAAATGAGTGCATCGAGCTAATATTATTTTGAAATTATGCTTTTATCATACATTTTTAACAAATAAAACATTACACACACACTAGGAAAAATGACAGATTTTTGAGTGACAAGCCTATACATACGAATTATACTCTTTTATTTATGGTTGAAGTCTGTTGACAACAAGGTGACAAATTGAAAATGGATTAAGTACAGTTTTTTTTATTGAATCTTAGATACTATATTTTTTTACAAAATGTAGGTAGTAATAATGTCGTTGAAACTAAGGTCGAATTTCGACCATTGGGCGATCTCTAGTAAACTATAACTGTGCGAAATTTCATGCACCTACGTTTCCCCATTTTTTGTAAAAAGGGTTACAAAGTTTTTCGCTCGCGTATTAATATTATGATTATTATAGTTAATATTTTAAACAGTACGTCAACTTTTCAGGTCGGACGACGAGGCATCGGAGACGTCAACTCGATCGGATCCGGACGAGTCGTCGGCCCAAGACTCCGAGTCGGCTCCCGTCGAATCCGCCGCCGTCCTCAAACACTCACTCTTAGAGGAGAAACCGCTTAACGAAGCACTCAAGTATGCGAAGTCATAACAGACATTGTAACACTTCAATCTTTCCAAATATTCGATGACATCGCGTCTTCACTCTTCACAATCTATCTTCTATATTATGTTATTGATTTATAATGGTAACGGTGAAATTATTTGATTATGCATTGAAATCTAGTTCGTAGGAGCCTGCTGAGGTTTTTAAAACACTGCTAAAAATATTTTGTTAACCCATCAATCCCCAAGCGGCAGCCGGCTGCCGCATAGCAATTGAAAATCTATTGTGTCTGCGATACCCACGATGGAGGTTGCTACGCGACTGTTGAAAGTAGGACGCTAATCGCTATTATATTTTTAATACATTCAAATCTTATCTAAGTAAATGAAAGTAATGGACGAAAAAATTGGCAAGTTAAAAAAAGATTTATAATCATTTTATGTGAATCGAACTAAGTAAAATTCCTTTTGACTAATATTTTGTATTCTGTTTTCAAATAATTCATATTGCTTGACCAATGTTTCGTTTATTACTAGTTATTATAGACTTAGTAATAAATTGAATTCGCTAGTCATGATGAGTGATTGAATATTAAAGAAATTATTTTATTATTTCAAATTATATCGTAATAAATAAAGTACTATTAATATAAACAAGATAACGTAGTGCAAACGCAATTTTAAAGTGATATAATTGTATCATTACTAATTACGAGGTAAGAGAGTTTTTATATTATCCGATGCGATATGGTACCAACGTAAACGACAGGTCAACTTATGATACGCAACTGCGTGTTAAGCTAGCTAGCTTGGCCTGGGATATCGGATATCAGCCTACGATACTGATATCGGATCAGATAATGGATCTTTCAATTAACAAAACTGCCAATAGGCATTGTCCAAGTTGTGTAATTAAATGGTCACACCGAGTGTCAATAGTATTAATGATCTGTGGTCGATATGCTTAAGGTTTCGAATCGTCTAGTCTTATGGCCGTTCCCAATATTTGATCTATCTCTGGTTTTGAGGGCAAAACTCTAGTAGGGACTAGAGATAGGAATAGCTCACAATTGACATAAAATATATGTCTCTAATGTCTAATTTGAGCTATTCCTATCTCTAGTAGGGCAAAACCAGAGATAGATCAAATATTGGGAATGGCCGTTAGTGATCGTGTAGCTAAAATAAAATTTATTTTTTTAGTATAAACTCTACCTGCCCCAAAAATTGTTTGCCTCTATAGCGACACGCTATATCACGTAGCCTTAATTTTGCTAAGAGGTGATAAGTTCCTTATGTGATATCATGAGAGGACGCGGGGATGGTAAATAGATAGAATTTTTAATGTTTAGAAATAAATTGTAGAATAGGATTAAACACAATAATTTCACATTGGGTGACTTGGTTACACTGATGTTAGGTACAATTTGACAAATAAATCATCAAATTACGTATTATACAACTAATTGTAATTATTGTCGAGATTGTATTAAATGTATAAAGCTTGACCTGGAAATAGGAAAAAATTGTCGAGGAGGCGGACATGTATTGACTATTGGTCGTATTATGTCAAATCCAGACGACAGATTACAATTAACATTAAATTGACATGATCCGACCATATGACATAGGTTCGCCGTCTGCATGAATCAATTTCTTCGATGGTACACGCAGGTCAGGCTAGGTCAGTTGCATTGATAATTGACATTGGTATTAAATACCTGACATCAGTGATGTCAAACGCTCTTGTAATGTTAAACTGTGCCTCGATCTTTAAATCACTAGTACATACCTATGCTTACCGTTTACACCAAAGACGTAATGTTATACACCTGTACTTAATATAAATATATTTACAAAAGCAGTCACTTTTAAGAGGGAGGTGCTAGAGAAACGTAAAATCGTTTGTACACAATGGGGACTTAAGAATGTTTGACTATTGCAACACCATGCCATAAAATTAAGCTCAATTTTTAAAAAGCAGCTATAATCCTACTGAATTTGAATTAATTCTAAAAATCTTTAAAATATCCACTATACATTTTTGGAGAATAACAGTTGGTTGCTGTTAAGCATTAATGTCCTAACCCACAGGCGAGGCGATTACGTTACGATTCCGCGTAGTCTGCGTTGCAGTAGGGAATTTCATACAAACAATATTGAACGGCTCGAGACGATACGCTGCCGATCCCTTTCCGAGTTGATATGTGTGCTGTGACCCTAAGGTACATGGGCGTACCCAGGTTCTGGTCCAGGGGGGGGGCAAATTACCCAGATTCTGGGCCAGGGGGGGGGCAAATCAGATTTTTCATAAGCTAGAATAATATAAAAAATTAATAATTTTTAGTTGTAAAAATATTGCAAACAAATGGCAAAAATTCGTATTCTTAATTTTCTATTTTTATGGATAAAAGTACCAGATAATATACTTAGTAGGGACGTCAACATGATCCACTGCCCCCCCCCCCCCCCCCCCCTCGGTACGCCCATGCTAAGGTAGCTAGACGTTGAGTAGTTAGTGCTGTCTGTGTACTTAAATTAGAAATGGGTCTGAAATCTACCATTCTCGGAGACTGTCAAAGTTTTCTTAAATATTATATTTTAGTTTTGTTAATAATTATTCGCTTTAAGTTTGAATTATTTATTGTTTGTTATGTTTGGTTTATTCATTAGCAAAAAACAACGAAGCTCTGAACGGGAATGTTGCTAATTCATGTTTAGAATCGCACTTGGTTTACTTTATAATGAGATTTTATTGATTGTCTATGCCAGCGGTCGGCAACCTTTTGGTAGGGAAGGGCCACAAATTGGCAAAACAAACTAAAGGCGGGCCGCAGGCATCATACTCGTATTAACCCTAGAAGCTCAGTATACCTACACCGTCATTATGATGGGAAATAAGTTTAGTGTTTGTTATAAAATGACACAAACAGCTACGTTCTTAAGAGGCAATTACTACTGGCAATATTAGAAAACACTGTTTTTGATTTGTCATAATATAACTTATTCATAACACATTCACGGGCCGCGAGTGAGACGTTCGCGGGCCGCGTGTTGCCGACCGCTGGTCTATGCTTATTTATTATACAGGATTAGAATCTTGATACTATGATAAATATGAGGCATTATAATTATTGGTCTGCAAATTATAAAAGATCTGTCAAATAACATTTTTATTAGAGCGCGGCCACACTGCACCTGCGCCTTGCGTCGACGGATCGTATCCGAATATAACGAAGATTTCCGTCTGACTCGAAGCACTAAAGAATATCATTATTCATTAACATGTATGTAAAATGACGCGACCTTGCCGATCCGACGGCGATGTTACGCAACAGAGCAATGTTGAACTGTCTCTGCTCTGAGGAGCTTCTTCCAGAGTTTCCAGACTTTAATTTTTACTTCATATAATATAATTTTATACTTACATTCTTCATGATATATTTTATTATTATGTATTTCTTATTTAGTTAAACATTGTTGTGACAGTATTTTCCATACATATATTATTAAAAACATAATATTGTGACAGGTTATTCTTACCCATTTAGCAAAAAGTTGAATGCTAGTTTTGTGGCAATTATTTAGAAAATATTGTTCACGATTTATATAGTATATTATATTATAGTAAGTACAAAAACGCCATTACTCAATAGTCTTTGGATAACACGATACAGGTGAGACCGCACTACGCGACGATACGCGGCAGCGACACGACGCGGCACTTCATGTTCAATAGAAGTGACGTTTGAAAAATGCGGTCTCACCTTAATTAAACAAGGTGTAACAAAACTAAGTAATAATACTTTAGGGTGTGTAAGACTGTGTTCCTTGTAGAGCACTGTGAAAGTAGCAGCGCTGAAAGACCATTTTTTTCACTTTTGTATGGGAAACCTCGTGACGCAGGGGCACTTGCCCATACAAAGGTGAAAAAAAATTAGGTACTGCTACTTACACAGTGAACTCTCTGCTAGGAACTCATACACACCCCAAAGTATTATCACTTAGTTTTGTTACATCCTGTATTTAAATCGGAAAAAGAATTAGCAAATCGGCAATAGCATTATTTTTTTGCTGCTTTTAAATGTTGGTATTTTGAATCAAAGTATTCATCAAATTATTTTGATTAAGTTTACTACTGGGTGGATTAATTTTATTAAAAATAATTTAACAAGGGGAGATAATATGATAGAAATAAAATTTTAATTAGAAAGCTTAAAGGATGTGCATTCACATGGCCTTATCAAGATTGTACCTGGACCCTGGTGAAACTGACATGTCAATGTAGTGCCATACACTGCACGCAATCAAGTTCAAAAGCAATAAGCTTTGCTTAGGTGATGTGATAAATGTTATAATGAATTTAATGTACTTCATCTGCAGAATATATTTTCAATATGCTGAATACAATAATATGATAATGAATCATAAATTGTTTTATTTATTCTATTTCATAGTGTCAGAAATAAACAACTTTTTTTCTTCACTTTTGGTTTGGTTTATTTAATACAAAATTCTACCTTTATAACAGTCACACCCAATTTAGTACTGAGTATATTTCAAACACATAATATAATATATAATACACATAATAAAGAGAAGAATCAACTAGGATAAGATGGTAACAATCAGTGATTAATGTTATTAAAACAATACCTTTTTTAAGTTATCATATTATGAAGCCAAAAAAATTTAACCTTATTTTTTTATTCATTACAATAATAAGTAGCTGTTGTCAATGATTTTATATTATCGCAATATAGACTATTATTTATCATTATATTAATCTAAATATCTTCAGAGTTCTGCAGAGTCAATATTCCCTGATACTCCATTTCTTTATACATTATATCCTGATTTAACGTGTGCAAGATGTCTTGGAATCTTTGCCGCAATGCCAAATTCCCCATGCCTGCTATCTCATGCTGGGTTCTCTGTCTTCTTTGTTTGAGTTCGTCCAGCTCCTCCTTGAGCTGTTCAGCCCTAAGGGTCATGCTGTCCTTGTGCATGTCACGTTGGTAGTCACCATCATCCTCTGAAGACAGGGTACTCTTCAACCCTGATGTAGAGGGCATTGAATCTCTCGGCTTAGAGGATTTCTTTTTTGGCCCTTGGGAGGTGTTAAACATTTGGGAGTCAAATTCAATAGGTAAAGAATTTCTTTTAGAGGAGATCTCCCCTATTCCCATCATAGAACTGTTGTCAGACATGCGACTGTCATATGGTGACATTCGACTGTCCTCCATATTAGCCCGTGCATTATCATCTTCGCCATCACTGTCACTGACAGCACCACCAAATATGTCAACTACATTTGAGGGATTAGAGTTAGAGGTAACTGTTGCAGTTGGTGCTTCCTTCTTAACATTACGTTCCACTTTAGGTTTCCTTTCTGATTTGTTTGAAGATGGTTTTTCTGGTTTAGAGTGTTGCTCATCATCCTCCTGGATAACTTCCCATGTGAAACTAACAGCTTCATTGTCAGCTCTGAGTAATCTTTTAACTTCCTTTTCTATTTCCGGTGCTTCTACATATTTTTTCTTCAATGTTTTCCTGAACCTACGTTTCCTTACATTTTTTGTTGGAGGTGTAATTCCATGAGCCCAAAGAAATTTTTTGTCTACTTTATAGGGATCTTTCTTTTTGTTTTTTGTAGGAGATTCTTCCTCTGTTGGCGTCTGATCCGCCTCTTCTTTGCATATCATCATTTGGCATAAGTCGGCCGTTTTATAAAAGCTCTTGTTGTCTATTGTTTTAAGAGATTCAACAATTGTTGGCAGGTCTACAATTTTAGCGTGCATTAACCAGTGATCAAATCTGACTTCTCCATGTCTCATATCGTTTTCTATCTGAATCGTTAAGCGATTTTTCAGATTTTCACCAGTTTTTAAGACATCCCTCAGAACTTTTGCTGGTTCTTCGGGTAATCTCAGGATAAATTGGGACTCCAACTCAGTCGGATACTCTACATCCCTCCTATCGCGATTCATTTTTTTAAGTTTTACCTTTGAAGTTTGTTTTATTGAGTTACAAAACAGTTACAAAACATAAACTTCGCAACTCGCAGGAATTTCAAGAAAATTATTGAAATATTGATTTTAAAAATGACTTCTGCCATGAGTTTGACATTTTTGACAGTGACAATCAAAGAATATAATCACTATGGTGACAATCTTTTTAGTGTTGCCAGAAGGCAATGTCTGTAGAGCACTAAAAGCGGTGAGAATTGCACTAGATCTGTGGTATTTTCGAAATTCGACTTCAAAAGCACTAAATATTTAAAATTGACATTTATTTCAAAAGAAAGACATATAAAATTCAAAATATAGTTTTTAATACCTACATTTTAATACGAATTTGTTTATACACAGTTTTTTTTTCCAAAGTACTTCTTACTTCCATTTCAAAATATTTAAAGTCAACAGAAAGTATAAAAGTTCAAACTAAACACTTATCAAGGGACACAATGTAACTGACGCAAAACAAAACGTATGTACGTACGCGTTAAAGAACGACTTGATTGAGTACTGAAAAAAATCCCCGGCCATAGAGCAGAGAGCGACACTAGTGTGTGACTGGTGAGTGGTGACATCATCGATATCCAACTCGTGTATAGTCTGTCAAAAAGTGAAGAAATTAAAAAGTGGCAACATCGTAGTGTCATATTATCGTTTTTTATCTTTCAAATCAATCAAGAACAAAAAGGGATGACACTAGGATGTTGCCACTTTTTAATTTCTTAACTTTTTTGACAGACTATAAATGCGAGAGATAGCGTGAGCGGTGAAATGATTCCAGAAAAAGGCCACTATATCAATTTATTCATAATTAAAGAGCAGACATGAAAAAAGCACTAAAAATTGCACTATGCACTAAAAATCTTGGATGCGCACTGAACATACCAAAAATGCACTAGATTTAGTGCCGAAAGCACTAAAATGGCAACACTGAATCTTTTTTTCTTTTTTTTTGGCTTTTGGCTCTGACACCGAGGGTGTACTTTGCCACAAACCAAAGACCTTTTTTAAAACTTTAGGTACCTACCGGCTACCGGCTACTTAAGGGCTATGCTGCAGCCCACAAGCCACAGTATTGACGAGGGACTAGGGAGTATTTCTGCCGATACACACTCGCGTGCGACAGCGCGCCGCGAACCGCGGCGCGAATCGCGCATACTGCCAAATTTACTGATCCACACTCGCAAAGTTCGCGACATGTCCGCAATGTTGCCACTTTTTAATTTCTTCACTTTCTTGACGCACTATAGTTTGCGCTTTTGAGCCGTATTTATCTTAATATTATAAACTAGATGTCCCGCGCGGCTTCGCTCGCGTAAATTATTAGGAATTTTACGGAAAACGTACATTTTTTCGCAACAAAATAGCTTATCTCTCTTCACGTAGTCTACTCTATATCTGTGCCAAATAACATACAAAATTGCTTTAGTAGTTCGTGAGATAAACCCTTCCTAATAATTTTCCGTTTTAACCACATTTCCTCTGTTTCTTTGGTCCTATTAGTTTTAGCGTGATAAAATAGCCCATAGCCTTCTTTGATAAATGAGCTATCTAACACTAAAATATATTTTTTAATCGGACCAATAGTTCCTGAGATTAGCGTGATCAATCAAACAAACAAATATTTTTTAAATCGCTTGACAAAATCGAATCTTGATCTAAATGACTATGAAAAGTACCAATAAGTCATAATAGGCTCATAATCATGGGATGCATGTAACTTATAAGGTATAATATGGTAGTGATGATGAATGTAATTTCAAATTTGCATAGTAGCATATGCTTTCCGTTCTTAAAGCAATGCAAAGGAGTTCTCTCAGCACCTTCCCAATCTAATCATGGTATACCATGGTGCAAAATCTTACTTGTTGATTGCATATTATGCTTAGACTACTTCCCACGAAACCGAAGTCACCACATGTTTCCATATAAATTTTAAGGAGTTCCCTCGATTAGTCATGGCTCCCAGTATCAGATCACCACTTTTGTGAGTATAGTACCAAATTGGGATGATACTCTGTACGCCAAAAGAAAAATTTTGAAAATTGGTTCACAAACGGCGAAGTAATCGTTGAATATAAAAAAACGAACATAACACCTCCCCCATTTTGAAAGTCAGTTAAAATTGTAGCCTATGTGTTATTCTGATATATAAGCTATATTATTGTAAAGTTTCAAAAAGATACATTCAGTAGTTTTTGCGTGAAAGAGTAACAAACATCCATACATCCAAACAAACTTTCGCCTTTATAATTTTAATATATTATAATATATTATAAAGTAAATAAAGTAATAAAGTATATAAAGTATAAAGTATAAAGTAATAAAGAATAATAATAAAAGAAAGTATTACGAAGACCATACAACTGTACATTTCACTCTGGCAAATAAATGATATTATTATTATTATTATTATTATTATTATTATTATTAAAGTAGGATTAATTATATTCTGTTCACTAAACAATGCTGGCATGTCTTTTATGGCAAAAGCCCTTATTAAAATAAAGATTAAAAAAAATCTCTTTGTCGCGGGACAGAAAACCGACAACAATCGGACCTGCACAAATTTAGCACCCCATCAACACGGATTTTTGAAATCAAAATGACCTTATTCGATAGGTTTACGTTAGGTCCGTATAGGTCCACCATAATTTTCGTTAGGTCCCCTATAGTTTTTTAATAAATAATTTTTTAAATTTTGCAAAAAAAAATGATATCATAGCACCTCATCTCAACCGAAACTGATTAATTTTTATATTTTTGCATTCTTTGTCGTTAATAATTTTTGTTAGGTCCCCTATAGTTTTTTAATAAATAATTTTTTAAATATTATAAAAAAAAAATGCATCTTAGCATCTCATCTAAACCGAAACTGATTAATCTTTATATTTTTGCATTCTTTATCGTTAGGTCAGTATTGCTCTATAGGTTTTGCTTCTATAGTATTCATTTGATTATTTTTATTCGCGGCGCATGCGCTCAACGCACCAAGTAAATTAATATAGATGCTAAGGTGCAATTTTTTTTTGCAAAATTTAAAAAAAATATTTATTAAAAAAACTATATAATAGGCGACCTAACAAAAATTATTGTGGACCTATACAGCGGGGCTAAAATGGTCGCTTTGAAGAATCATGATATGAATCATAATATGATTAATTTTTCTAAAATCGCAAAATGCAACTCTGCTTGCAATTCATTTCTGTATTTTTGTACTGATTTGACATTTGTCAGTTTGACAGTTTTGACAATTCATTTGCTGAATTGATTGAGAGGAATTGCTAAATGTGACCATTTTAGCCAGACCTAACGATATAGAATGCAAAAATATAAAAAATAATCAGTTTCGGTTTAGATGAGATGCTAAGATGCAATTTTTTTTTGCAAAATTAAAAAAAATATTTATTAAAAAACTATAGGGGACCTAACGAAAATTATGGTGGACCTATACGGACCTAACGTAGACCTATCGATTAAGGTCATTTTGATTTCAAAAATCCTTCGATGGGGTGCTAAATTTGTGCAGGTAACAATCGGGGAACGGGCCGCGAAGTGCGATACATATGCGAATCGGATCTCTCACTCATGCTTCGCAGGAATTTCGCGGCGCCGCGCGCGGTTTGCGCGCGAGTGGGGATGGGGCCTTTCGGTTGTATGTAATGGCGGCTCTCGACATAGGCGAACGCGTTGGCCAACGCGTCTGCAGACGCGTTGGCCCAATGTGTAGAACGGGCGTTCGCGCGTTGGCCAACGTCTAAATACCTACGGCCAACGCGCGAACGCCCGTTCTACACATTGGGCCAACGCGTCTGCAGACGCGTTGGCCAACGCGTTCGCCTATGTCGAGAGCCGCCATAACGTGACCGTGTAATGTGGATTACTCACAAACGCCGTTGCAAGCGCACGGCCAACGCGTCTGCAGACGCGTTGGCCCAATGTGTAGAACGGGCGTTCGCGCGTTGGCCAACGTCTAAATACCTACGGCCAACGCGCGAACGCCCGTTCTACACATTGGGCCAACGCGTCTGCAGACGCGTTGGCCAACGCGTTCGCCTATGTCGAGAGCCGCCATAGTCTGCGCCTCTGCGCCTAAAATATTTTAGTCATAATTGGCAACATTGAACCGGTATCCGTTGAGTGAAGAGTGAAGGTTAGTTCATGGTTTGTTCGAACTGGTCATGTTTAGGTAGGTACCTAGGTGTTGCCAACTATGGGGATTTTCCCTCTAAATTTAGTGATAAAAAATAAATATAGTGGGTTTTAGCACGGACGTAAAAAAAATTAGGAGTACATTTTTTTGGGATATTTTGGGGTAACATTTTTGCAGTGTAATATTATATTACTTTCGTTTTTATTATTTTATGAACATTTTTAATATTTTATGAGTGACGTTTTTGCGGCAATCACAATTACGGTCGCCATGTGGAACAGCTGAAGTAGTATTTTCAGCATAAATTAGAAACGCACCCCGTGATAAATATTTGGATTATTAAATTTGGGGGATTTCGGTTGAAATTCAGTAAGTGTCTAAACACACTAGGCTGAAAAAAGCTGATTTTCCTTGTTACGGTATTTTTTTATTTTATTCCATGCTTCACATTGAGTTGCATGCTTTAGCAGGAAAGGAGAATGCAGTAAAGTGGTCCAAATTTCCACCACTAACGAGACCCATATTGACTTATTGTTCATATATAGAGTAACTTTCATTATGAGACAAAGTTATGAGTTATGACCATAATATGAAAAAATATTTTTTAAGCGAAAATATTGATATTAATATTCATCTATTTCAGCGAAAACCTAATAGGAAATGCCAAGTGGCATGTCATAACATAGATGGAGTAGTTAAAAAGTACAATGAATCATATTAACACTATTTTATGGAATAAAATGGTAGAAAACTCTTTCATTCCGTCATTACTTTTTACTTACAGTTTATTTTTGGTTGCGGTCCAGTTACAATGATTCCATATTTAGCAAGCTTTACGTAAGTGTTATTGGTTGTGGACATTTGCACCAAACTCAATACATTATTATTACATCTTAATCCACAATGTTTTTCATACAAAATGGTAAAAAACACGACTTTTCATTCAGTCATAATTTTTCACTGACAGGGTATTTTTACTGCGGTCTGGTTATAAATTATAATAATTCAGTATTTAGTAGACAATTTTTCTATATAGGTCTCGTTAATGGTGGAAATTTGGACCAGACTTCA
Organism: Aricia agestis; assembly: GCF_905147365.1. Classification (NCBI taxonomy): domain Eukaryota; kingdom Metazoa; phylum Arthropoda; class Insecta; order Lepidoptera; family Lycaenidae; genus Aricia; species Aricia agestis. Next base: position 18,091,581 of record NC_056409.1, read on the forward strand.
TACATTTTAAAACATATTCCTTTTTTTAAAGAGTTGGCATCACTGGCGACTCTCGCGCCAACTGCCAAGCCCCAAAGCCCCCAAACAAAACAACCAAACAAATATAATATACTAGTAATCTGTGCCCCCATTCCCCAAAGCAGTGTTGCCATATATACAGATTTCTCCGTATTTAAACAGATTTTTGGTGAGTAATACAGATAACTGATAAGTACTGGATGCAGATATTTATACAGAATTACAGAATTTTGTAAATATGATTAATTTTGTAAAAATTCAACAATGAAACAGGCTAAATCGGGCACCATTGAAGGTCTTTTGCATACAAAGTAACTGATTGGTGCGAAACAATGCTATAATTTAGAGGTTGATGAGCAGTTGCTGTCGAAATTTAATAAAAAATTTTAATGAAAATAATATTTCTATCTTAATGCTATGTTTTTTTTATTATGTTAAGGGCCTGTTTCACCACTTCCTGATAGGTGTCCCGGATACTTTACTTTCTCGACATGTCAGTATGAAGAATCTGTCATAAAAGTTGTGGATAGCCTATCCGCCGCGCGCCGGTACGTTAATCAGGAAGTGGTGAAACAGGCCCTTAGTGTGTTAATTTTTTTTTCTATTAGATTTTAAATGTTTATAAATAAAAAGTTACCAATTTATATGTACGAGTATATTTTTATTTATTATACGATTATCACCTTATCACGTCAATGCATATCCCTTTTTTTTTTCATAAAAAGCGTGGATAATGATTAAAATGAATATTTTTTTTTGACTTTAATACAGATTTTATACAGAAAATTGAGACAATATGTTATATGACATACAGATTTTAGCAGTTCCCAACTTCCCACTACAGATAAAAGGTCGAAACCATCTGGCAACACTGCCCCAAAGCCCAAACTCCAGTTTTTTGGCGGGAAGAGGAAGGCGCCTTTTTTGAACAAAAATTTGTTAAAATTTTTATTTGCTAGTTTTCTTACATAAAATAAAAGGAAAAACAAACAAAATGTAAGGTGAAAGCGATGGAGATGATGCAAGTAGTTACAAATCGTCTTCATCAAAGAAAAGAAAAATTTTCGACAGCCCAGGCGATAAGTATAAACCATTTCAAAAGCCTTCTTACACAAGAAAATATCCCGATACTACCTCCAATGGAGAATTCATAGTTTTCGTAGAGCATTGCAATAAAGACACCAAAATAGGGAATATGAACCCCCTAAATTTATCAAAAATTTTCAAAAATGCTAAAGGGGTCCATGAAAGATCTAGAATAAGCGCCCGCAAAATAAAAATAATATTCAAACAAGCGGCACTAGCAAATGATTTCCTCAATGCCCAATTTATACAAGAGAATAACTTAAGAGCATATATCCCAGCTGCCTCTGTGGAAAGGGTTGGGGTAGTCAGGTACATTCCTAAAGAAATTAGCAATAGGGAGTTATTTGAAAAAATAAGTAGTGATCTTGATATTATTGGTGTACGTAGGTTTATGAAAAAAGAAAATAATACATTTGTTCCGTTAAATACTATTACTGTTACTTTTTCTGGCACTGTATTACCACAATGCATTTTCTTAGATGGATGGAGATATAAGGTTCATAATTATATACCTCCAGTTTTACAATGTTTTAAATGCTTACTTTTCAATCACTCTGCAAAATATTGTTTTAATGAACAAGCATGTTCTAAATGTGCAGAGAATCATTCTTATAAAGAATGCACATCAGAAGTTTTAAAATGTAAAAACTGTGGAGGTAATCACCTAGCTATTTCTAAGGAGTGCCCAATTAAGGCTTCTAAAATTAAGAAAAACATATCTTTGAGAGTTAATAATTCTACTTATGCAGACATAACAAATAATTTAACATCTTTCCCACCTCTTACAAAAGCTAATCCTCAAAATGTTAAAATTGTTCCAGAAAAGATATCAGCCCAGGACATTATTAATAATCAAAAAAATTTAGAAGCCATAATAAGCACTATTGTAAGTATAGGAAATTCTAATGAGATTAAGACTACAACACATATTAAAGAAACATTCATTAAAAACTTTAATAAGTAATGGATAGTATTAATATTGTACAGCATAACATCCAGAGTTTAAATAATAAAAAACCTTTACTTCAATCACTCTTAATAGATAAAGAAATAGATATAGCTTTATTAAATGAAACATGGCTTAAAACTTCAAGTCCTTGGGTTCATTTCCCTGGGTATAATTTCATTTATAAAAATGCTACAAATGAACACGGAGGAGTGGCAATAATTATTAGGAATTCTATAAAGTATGTGCAGCATCCGACTCCAAATTATCAAGATATACAGACTATTGCCATAACCATAGAAACAGGTATAGGTTCCATTACAATCCTTTGCATTTACAGTCCACCTAGAAACAAAATTAATAAAACAAAATTAAAAAGAATAATTAATAATCTTCCTAAACCTATTATCATATCGGGTGATTGTAACGCCCATCACATAGCTTTTGGTTGTACAATAAATAATACAAGAGGACGAGACTTGTATGAAGTTATAGATGAATATAATTTATGTATTTTAAATACAGGTTGTGCTACTACAGTAGGCAGACCAAACAATAACACTTCTGCAATTGATGTTACACTAGTGAGTCCAGAGTTGGCTCCCTATTGTGAATGGCATGTCGGTGACGATCCGTTGGGAAGTTATCACTTTCCAACTTTTACAAAACTTAATACTTCTCCTATGCAATATGACATAAATAAAAATGTAAATAAGTATTTATTCAAAAAAGCTAACTGGGATAAGTTCTTTAATATGTCAAAAGATCTATTTCAAGATTTTGAATATAATTTACAAAATCCTTTAGAAAGTTATAATCATTTCTGTGATCTACTAAACACTTTAAGAGATGAATGTGTTCCAAAAATTATAATAACTAATTCATCTAAAAAATTTTAAAAAAAGGTACCTACTCCATGGTGGAATGATATTTGTGATAGGGCTGTAAAGGATTGTAGAGAAGCTTTGGAAAAATATAGAAGTAATTTAAGTATGGAAAATTATATAAATTATAAGAGATTAGATGCACTCAAAAAAAGGATTATAAAAGAGGAAAAGAGAAAAAGTTGGCAAAATTTATGCTCTACATTTAATAGATACACCCCAGTCACGAATATTTGGAATTTTATCAAAAAATATAAGCGTGTAGATTCTAGCATACATAGTAAATGTGATAGTTTTGTACCAGAATTTTTAGACAAATTTACAAATGATGAAGAATGTGAAAGTTCATTAGAAGATATATTTAAAAGTAATAATGATAGTGAATATTTCAACTTCTTTATGAAAGATTTTAGCTGGGATGAATTTTATAGTTCCTTAATGTCAAGAAGAGATTCTACTCCTGGACTGGATAATTTTCCATATTTAATAATTAAAAACTTACACAAAAATGCACAAGCAGTTCTTCTTAATATCTACAATCACCTATGGTCCAAACAAGTTATTCCCGATGAGTGGAAAACTCAGTGTGTTTTGCCCATTCTGAAAAGAGATAAGCCAATCCATGATCATAATTCTTACCGTCCAATATCACTCACTTCATGCATTGGAAAAGTTTTTGAAAATATGATAAAAGTTAGGTTAGACTATTTTACAGAAACTAATTCAATATTACCAGATTTTCAGTTAGGTTTCCGTAAAGGAAAAAGTACAGTTGATGGCTTTGTTTCATTTATAAATGATATTAAGAATTCTATAATGGCTCATTCAAATGCAATTTGTGTATTTTTAGATGTGCAAGGTGCATATGATAATGTTAATTTGTCTGTACTTATTAAGGTTTTAAGTGAATTGGGGATTCCTGGTAGGTTTTTAAATTGGATATATAGATTCTTAAATCACCGTCTTGTCTATGTGAAATTTAATGATATACTACATGGTCCAAAATTTGCACATAAAGGCTTAATGCAAGGAGCGATATTGTCTCCAATCCTGTATAATTTATATACATCACAAATTTGTAAATATGTAAAAGTATTAGGTGTTAATGTTCTACAATATGCTGATGATATAGTTATCTATTGTATTAATCGTCTACTACGCTCGGCCAATTGTAATATTAATTTAGCTCTTAAGCAACTGTTAAATTATTATAATAACAAACTAAAACTAAATATTAATTCTTCAAAAAGCTCAGTTATGACTTTTGGTAAAAGTCAATGTAATGTTCAAGTTAAATGTAATAATGAAATCATCTCACTAGTAAATGAACATAAATTTCTAGGTATAGTTTTAGATAACAAACTTAAATTTAATGTACATATAGATTATATATGTAATAAAGCTTACAAGCGACTCAATATATTGAGATGTTTAGCAGGAGTTTTTTGGGGTGCTGATCCAAAAATTCTCTCAATGTTGTATAAAAGTTTAGTTAGGAGCCACTTTGACTATAGTTGCTTAGCATATATTAATGCTAGCGCTAGTCTTCTAAAAAAGTTAGATATCATTCAAAATCAAGCACTGCGCATTATAACTGGTGCGATGAAATCCACCCCTATAAACTCAATGGAAGTTGAAACTTATATTCCTCCTTTATTCTTGAGACGACTCATGTTAGCTAAGAAATACTTTGTTTAAGATGATTGCAATTAAGTCCTCACTTCCTGTAAGAAAACTTAAAGTATCTGAGGAAATAACTAGTTTATTAGATTCTTCTGTAATAACATCACAAATTATTTCTACAAGGATTTTGCCACAGATGCCGACTTTGTTACAGTTGGTTTTAAATATGACAAATGACATTTATTCTAGTGATCTATGGCCAATTTATGACAACTTTGAAGGTTCTCTAGAGAAAAAATATTTGGTAACAACTGGAGACATCTATGGTAAGACCGACTTTCTCAGTTTTATAGAAAAGAAAACAGACTTTTACAAAATCTATACAGATGGGTCGAAAACTATAGATGAGGTTAAATCGGCTTATTATGATGAATTTATGGATGTTACCAAATGTTTTATAATCAGTAATATGTGTTCTATCTACACAGCCGAATGTTATGCTGTTTATATGGCATTACAATATATAAAAACTTTGTACACTAATAAAACACACTTTTCTTGCACTTTTTCCACTATATTAAGATATTATTATAACTTTTAACAAATAACACGACCGGTTTCGAAATTATTCATCATCAGGTGTAAGTTTAACGTCGGTACTTTTAAAAAATTAAATATTATCTAAACAAACATTAGGGTTGTCAGCATCGTGGTACTTTTTACAATTTGGTAGAATTTTTATTCCAAATAAGACTATTTTCTACTAATGTTAAATTAATATTTAGTTGGATTTACCCATTTTTTATATTGATAAATTAATAATGTTGTGCTGGTCGAATCGATCGAATCGAAGTCAACAGACACAAAAAATATGGGAACTTGTTAAACGACCAAACATGCCTTTCAAATTCAATTTTATTACAGGATATATAAACTATTATTACTTATACATTAATTTCAATTTACATTTCACCGCTAATTTAATTTATTGACATGATATTTATTTTTATATAATTTTATGGACATTATATTTTATTTATTGACATGATTTAATTTAGTTTAATTTATTTGACATTCATATAGATATTAATTTTTATAATTTTAATATTATGGACAATTCAATTAAATTATTGGTGATGTAATTAGACAATTGTATCGTCTTATTAAGTTTTATTATTGTTAGTTTGACATTGTTTATATTAATTTATTTGACATTTAATAATTTTTAGAGAAATTTTGTGACATAATTATTTTAATTATAATAATTTTAGAAATGTAACAATTATTACTTAATTTTAGGCTCTGAAATCTGTATATGTGACATTACCAGCACAACATTATTAATTTATCAATATAAAAAATGGGTAAATCCAACTAAATATTAATTTAACATTAGTAGAAAATAGTCTTATTTGGAATAAAAATTCTACCAAATTGTAAAAAGTACCACGATGCTGACAACCCTAATGTTTGTTTTGATAATATTTAATTTTTTAAAAGTACCGACGTTAAACTTACACCTGATGATGAATAATTTCGAAACCGGTCGTGTTATTTGTTAAAAGTTATAATAATATCTTAATATAGTGGAAAAAGTGCAAGAAAAGTGTGTTTTATTAGTGTACAACATGAATTTCCACCAAGAACCGACAGTACAATCAATTACATATATAAAAACTTTGTCATATGTAAATAATTTTCTTGTAATATCAGATAGTAAAAGTGTGTTAGTAGCTCTAGATAATAGTAATTTAAGTTTCAAAAGTAATTATTTAATTTTTAAGATCAAAAACATTCTACATGAATTAGTCAGTAATAACATTAATATTGAATTTCTATGGGTTCCCTCCCACAGAGGAATTGCTGGAAATGAGAGGGCGGATACAGCCTCTAGAGGACCACCAGATGAGGATCATAAGGACATCATAAAAGTGCCATTTACAGACCTCTTTTTGACTGTCAAAGATGAAATGTTTGAGCTATGGAAAAGAATCTGGAATATAGTAAAGGTTAATAAGGGTAAATGGTACAGTGACATAAAGAAAGATTTTTCAATCCCATGGTATTACACTGTACAGTTTGAATCAAGAAAATTCAAATCAGTAATAACAAGGATGAGATTTGGACATTGCTTGGTCCCCTCCCACCTCCATAAATTAAGAATTTTAGATGATGCAAAATGCCCCAAATGCTTAGAAAATGATGCTGACCTCAAACATATAATCTATGATTGCAAAGCACTAGGTCTGGACAGAATTTTACTCTGCTCTGAAATAGATAAAATTTGTAAAGATGAAGATATAAGTGTACCCCGCCGCCCAGAAGATTTACTGTCTAATTACAATTTCTTCAAATGTTTATACCGTTATATATGCTCAACGATGGAAAAAGTTTAAAAATAATTGTAAATAGGTACCGTAGTGTTTTGTTTTTTTTTTTTTTTTTTGTAAATAGTGCTTAGTGTGAACATTGGTGAGAGCCTGTGGTGAGAGCCAACATAGAAGAAAGACATTCCTTTTTTTAATTTTAATCTGTTGTATTTTGTATTAATATTGTATTTTTTTTGGAGCAAAGGACTCGTTTCCAGCTCCCAATAAATTAAAAAAAAAAAAAAAAAGCCCAAACTCCAAAGTAACCGCCATCTTGCGATTGTGGTGACTGGTGAAGCCGTATAGTTTTTCGCACGTGCAAATTATAATTTAAAGATAAGTGATACTTTTGGAATTCCAAAATGGTTGCAGTAAGTATATTTTTCATTAATACATAATGTTTCATCGTAAAGTATCATATTTCATGTATTGCGTCTTTTTAGCAAACTAAGGTGTTTGTGGGAAGCTTACCCCAAGGATCAAAACCTGAAGATTTGAGAAAGCTTTTTGAACGTTTTGGAGTAGTCACAGAATGTGACATTATGAATAGATGTGGCTTTGTACATATGCAAACAGAAGATCAAGCGACGGCGGCTATTCGCGCTCTAAACAATTCCAACTTCAATGGCGGTGTTATTACTGTCGAGCGCGGTCGTATCAAAGAACGCGGGCAAAGAGGAGGTCGAGGCGGTATGCGAGGTGGAATGCGCGGATCGATAGATCGTCGAGGTGGAGGCCCAATGCGCGGTCCGCCTCGCGACGCGCCATACCCGCCGATGCGGGACTCCAGGGGCATGGGACCCATGCGCGGGGCCGACATGAGAGGACCGCCTATGGGCGGTGGAGCTATGAGGAACGGTGGTATGGGTGGCGCCGCGCCTTACGACCGAGGTATGGATCGCTCGATGGGTGGCGGAGGCTACGACGACCGAGGTTACAACGGCTATGGCGGTGAAGATAGGCGAGGTTTCGCATTAATGGACGGTCGTGGCGCCCGAGACCAGTACGGTGCTCCCCCGCCGATGTACGGAGACGACAGACGTGGCTACGGCGCGCCCGTCGACGACATGGCAGCGATGTACCCCGATGACAGACGAGCGCCCATGTACCCTGACGAGAGAGACATGATGGACAGAAGAGTGCCGATGAGAGGTGGCCCCATACCTGTTGCCACTGGCTATGACCGAGCACCGCCTAGAGCTGCTCCAATGGGCAATGGAGACATGTACAGTAGAAGGACACCACCAGCAATGTAAGTTTCTTTACATTTACACTCATAAATAATAAAATTTAATTATTGTGTAGAAATATTGAACTTTTATTAGTTACAGAAATAAGGACAAAATATTGTCTATGAAGTAAAAAAACTATATTTTGGAGGACAAACACGGTGACACGAGAATTTTATAATTATATTAGATAGTGACTATTTAAAAGTTGTCATAAAAAAAGGGAACAAAAAAAATGACCACAAAAAAATGCACTGATACCCTAAACTTGTTTACCAAAAAAAGATAATTAACACCAAAAAAATAAAGTCTCAAATTGCAATACTACCAGCTATTTTAGTCATGACAACACTTCAAATTGTAATCGAACACCAAATATAGTAAATGATCACCAAATAAAGTAAATGATCACCAAATATAGTAAATGACCACCAAATATAGTAAATGATCACCAAATATAGTAAATGATCACTTAATATAGAAAATGATCACCAAATATAGCAAATGATCACCAAATCCTTGTGGGCAAATCAATACGATATTTCTGTCCAAATAAATCACTACGATTGACAAAACATGTAAGCATATTATTAACAAAATAGTCGGCCAAGTGGGAGTCGGACATGGAGGGTTCCGTACTGTTATAGAACAAAATTAGACCTAGTTGTGTTTTTGTATGGGAGCCCCTTTTAAAATATTTTATTATTATTATTACCTAATTATTGAAGTTAACATAATATAATCAAGGCCTTTGCGAAAATATCAACGTGCCTACCGGTTGTCAATATTGATATCAAGCAAAAAAGGCCAAAAAAACAATGTTTGTTGTATGGGAGCCCCCCTTAAATAATAATTTTATTTTGTTTTAGTACTTGTTGTTATAGCGGCAACAGATATAAGTACACAATCTGTGAAATTTTTAGAAGTCTAGCTGGAGCGGTTCTTGAGCTACAGCCTAGGTCCTAGAGAAAGATAGACAGACGGACAGTAGGACAGACATCGAAGTCTCAGTAATAGAGTCCCGTTTTTAGGGTTCCGTATCCAAAGGGTACAAACGGGACTCTTTTACTAAGACTTCGATGTCTGTCCTACTGTCCGTCTATCTGTCTTCTTCTCTTTAATAGGATATTTGCTAAATAAAATTAACATATTTGGTTATAATTTTACATTAAAATGCTAACGTATAATGTTGGTGATCGTTTACTACTTTTGGCTTAAGTAACAATGATTTATTTGGAGTCATTTTGCATAAATAGTATAGCGAGATAATAAATCTTTGGCGAGCATTTTACATTAAAATGCTAGTATAATGTTGGTGATCATTTACTAATTTTGGTGATCATTTTACTTTAAAATGCTAGTATAATTTTGGTGATCATTTACTAATTTTGGTGATCATTTACTTATTTTGGTGATCATTTACTATTTTTGGTTTTAAGATGTTAAATCTTTGGCTATCATTTTACATTAAAATGGTGGTCTGTATTTTGGTGATCGTTTACTATTTTTGTCTGTGAAATGTTACTATTTCTGGTGATCAGTTATTATAAGCCATAAAAAAATCCGTTTACATATTATGCTATAGGTGTTTATAGGAAGTAAATTATTTCAGGAGGGGTGGAGCCGGAGCTGTCGGCTATGACAGAGACCCATATGCTCAACAGTACCCACCCCTGGGACGGTAAGTTTCTCATATTTTCCATATCAGCTAGACGTAACCAGAGAGATTGTTTACATTTCTTGTAAACTAAATTACCTCTTAAATATAAAAAAGGTTCTAAAGGTTATTTTATTCTTAAAAAAAAACTACTATTTTTCTACAACCACCTCTCTGGTTGCTGTTAAAGTATAACTTAGTCTTATCAAATCATGCAATTTTAAGTACAAACATTTTAAAGTTTTCAAAGTCAAATTATTAATCTAAAATCCAATAAATAAGTCTAAGACATCACTTAAATAGTACTAAATAAACTGCTATCGTGTGGTGCTCAACACGACATCTCTTATGTTAAGATGTGCATAGACTCGAGCAACATAAACGGATTAGATAGATAAGAGATGTCGCGGCTGGCGGCACGGCAGTGCGGATGCGTCTGAGCTCGTGTTGTGTGTGTGACTAGCGGCGGCGGCGCGGCAGGGCGCGGCGGACGGGAGGCGCTCCGCCACTACTAGCGCGACGCCCGCGGCGGCGCGCGGCGGTACGTCCGCACCGTACTCGCCGATCTAACGACCCGCCACACGAACAAAACCTAACCTCCTAGCGTAGTCTTCCCGAGCGCGTTCTAGTGCGCGTTCTGCGTCACGTCCGCGATACGCCCGACCCGTTGCTAATCATACGGTAAGACGGTATCTGACGTACGTCCCGGTGCGAACTCTCGACTCAGTCGATTTAAGGATTTGAACAAGGAATACATTCGAACGTTTTAAATAAATAAGTATTAATATGAAGCGGCGTTTTTTTTCCCGCCGTCGAGCGATCTCGTTCGACGTGTCTTATCTAGGCGTTACTGCGTAAACATGCGAAATCTTGCGTTTTAATCATTGTAATTAATTAAGGCAATCGAGATGTGTATAATATTTTTCTTTTAGATTAAACTCCTTTTGGAAAAAAAATTGTTTTGACTTTCAACCACTCCTGTGTAACGAGTCCACTGCATGACACCTGCGACAGTCCCCCGGGGCCTCCCATAGCTTCCTTTCCACTTATGCGTAAAGTTAACGTCACGGCTTATAGAAATCTACTGTTTGATTTTACTGTACATATCGTCACGATCGTTTGATACGTTTCAAAGGACGAGAAACATCAAAGTAGACGGTAGATTCTCTGAGCGAACCGACGCTACGACTGTTAGGTAGAACAGTGCGGTCGGTAGTCGGTCCGGAAACTTAACATAGTTGCAAATGTTTTACTAAACGTTGTCGAGCGTCAACTTTCAACCTGAAAGTGCGTGCGAGTCCTTTCAGTCAGAGCGGCTTGAGCGTAGCGGTCGTCGGCGGCGCCTCGGCGGTAACTGGCTCTAGCCAGGTCTGGGCGTGTAGATAGGCGACGGCGACCGAAGATAGAGGGATGCGAATGATACAATCGTAAGTACGGAGCTGACGGATCCTAACGGAATTCACTATCGCATTTTATATAGTGACGACATTTTTTGTGCGTCTTTCCTTCCTAGGGAGAAGGTTTAGGGATAAAAATATGAATGTTATCTAGGACGGTTTTAAGAAGAAACGCAGAAATAATATAGACACGGTTTCGTAACCATAACTACATGAGATGAAACGTTTTCAATTTCTAGTGTTAAAATCTACACAAGCCGTCACTGTTATTCCCTTGACATGGGTTTCAATTCGCTAAACCTGATTTAAAAAAAATGGTCAGGTTGCATTCTAATTCATATTTGTTTGACAGGAATTGGGGAGCTGGGTGAAGGATTGAACTCAAGAAGCTGGAAGGAACAATTCAAGAAGGGTACTTTGCCAAAGTAAGCTCTTATGGATAGATCATGGATGGGATTAAAGAACTTAGACTATGGAGGGGATGAACGCGTGAAATAAAATAGTTATCTGTATGTAATTTTGTTTCATTTACATTTTGCCCTAAACTGATAGGTATGCCAATATCAGTGCCCTACAGGGATACAATCGTGTAGACTGGCATTTTGCCGAATCATTTACGATTTACATAATATTTGTCCTGTTTTTAAATCCTACTAATATTATAAAGGCGAAAGTTTGTTTGGATGTATAAATGTATGGATGTTTGTAACTCTTTCACGCAAAAACTACTGAACGGATTTTAATGAAACTTTACAATAAAATAGCTTATGCATCAGAATAACACATAGGCTACAATTTTAACTTTTTAATTAAAAATTTAGTGTTATGTTCGTTTTCTTATGTTCAACGATTACTCCGCCGTTTGTTAACCGATTTTCAAAATTTTTCTTTTGATATATAGGGTATCATTCCAATTTGGTATTATATTCACAAAAGTGGTGATCTGATGAAGGATTCAGAAGTAATCGAGGGAACTCCTCAAAATTTATAAGGAAACATGAGGTGACTTCGGTTTCGTGAGAAGTATTCTAAGCATATTATGCTACCAACAAGTAAGATTTTGCACCGAGGATACCGTGGTTCGGAAGGTGCTGAGAGAATTCCTGATTCTTTATAGATCAAGTTTGGGATTTTCGGCGTTGTTTTAAGAACGGAAAGCATATTATGCTACTATGCAAATTACATTCATCATCATCACGTCTACCATAATATTATACCATGTTATTGGTACTTTTCATAGTCTTTTAGATAGACTCGAGCTTGTCAAGCGATAATTAAAAAACCTGAAGAGTATGTTTGCTTGAACGCATTAATCTCAGGAACTACAGGTCCGATTTAAAAACTTATTTCAGTGTTAGATAGCTCATTTATTGAGTAAGACTATAGGCTAAGACTAATACGACCGAAGAAACTCAGGAAAATATGGGAAAAACGGGGGAAATATTAGAAATTACGAACTACTGGAGCAATTTTTATGGTAATATTTGGCACAGATATAGAGTAGAGCAAGTGAAGGGAGTAGGGACATAAGAGCTATTTTTTATGGGAAAATGTACGGTTTCCGTGAAATTCCTAATTTACGCTGGCGAAGCCGCGCGGGACATCTAGTTTTTATAATACAAGTAGCTGGGTTGACCCAATTACTAACTTTTAATTTAAAATATGAAAATCATAAAACCAAGAAGTTGTGTTAAAAATGAGCATAACATACATAAAGTTTTATTAAAGCTTCATAATATTAAAACATAATATTTTATGACAATGTGATTTCCCCTTTTTAATAATTGTGACAAACAGCACAGCACCAAAATCGACAGTAGAGCTGCACTTTTAATGGCCATTGGCTCATTAAAATTAACACTTATAAAATGGAATAGAAACTTATGTAAAACAGTCTGCGCACTTCACTGTCATCTCAACGAGTCGAGATACGCGGAGGCGTTCTGGATGGACCTCAGGAGCTTGTTGACTTCGATGCTGATGGCGTTCTTGACGAAGTCGGCGGCGTTGTGCTCGGTGACGGCGCCGCACTCCGCCGCGCTGCAGTGGAACACGTCCAACAGCCGCGCCGTCACCTTCCCCGGATCGTAGTGGTGGATCGCTTTGGGCGCGATCGATTTGGCCTTCTTGTACAGATTCTCCGCGGACGTCGTGAGGTTAATAGGTACGATATCGCTGGTTTTCCTCACCTGGTTCTGCGCCATCCGACCGAGGAGGAATCCTGGAAAGTAAAGTGTGAAATATTTTAAAACTACTCGTAATTTTTATGGTTCTCTATTACAAGTTCATACTTTAATTAAATGAATGAAATCTAACTTATGTATATTAGTAAATTATTGTTGATTTTATCAAAACATCGACGACCGGCACAATAACGAAACTTTTAAAACTCTAAACACAACTAACAAGTTCAATATTGCATATCATTGCAAAAAATCTTCATCAAAGATAACATGGCCAAATAATTTGCAAACTCACCTCCGAGGACGCAAATCACACCGACGAGGGACAAGATCACAGTGCAGAGACGCTTGGTGACATGCGGCGCGGAGCCCGTGATGGAGCGGTGCTCTATGCTCATGGCTGCAGCCTGCAGCACGGTAAACACTGCGAGCGGTCTCCAGACACTGCGCGCGCGCACTGACTAACGCCCGCCCGTGAATCCCGCGATATATTTAGACAATATTGTCTTGATGTTAACGACTGCGGTTTACGAAAGCTTTCGGTCATTTTCGTGGTATGTGAGAAGTCCAAGAAACGTTACGAATTTTTGTAATCGTCAAAACACTCGCCAGTGGGAGTTTAGTGAAAACTAGCAATTAAAGACATTCGTCGCAGTAAACAAATATGAATAGTTTTTAGGTTTTTTATAGTTAAGCGAGTTGTATAAAACTTAAGATTTTTTTACTATAGATTTCCTTATTCTTTAAAAACTAAGTTTATTTTGAAATGAGTTTGGCTTTAATTTGGACTTTAAAAATAAGTCCAATAAAAATAAAACTTGTTCGTAGCATAATATTTATTTATTAGCTCTTTTCATTCGAATTTTCATTGCCCATAATAATATAAGACTTAGGTATTATAATATAAAGAAAATATACTTTTAAAGACGTCTCCTCTGGCTTTAGTAACTAGTAACTACAATCCTCCTGTTGATGAACAGTTAAACACAAAAAATAATGTCAAAGTGAAAAATATTAACATTACGATTTTAGAATAGGACAATTTTGATTTCTATTAAAATTAAAAAGAATAATTCGTAGATATTTAAGCCAAGACAAGACAAATTATAATCATTATAGATACTTGTATAGCTTTACATTACTTAACCGACGTAGGTTACACGATCAGTTTTTCATCAATCTGATCCATCAATGTGATTGACGGAATACTGATGGTTATAAAAAGTACGTATTAAAAAAATTCAGTTTATCAATCCGTGGGTTAGACGATCAGTTTTCCATCAATATTTACCGGATTGAAGGATCAGATTGATGAAAAACTGATCGCGTAACCTGCGTATATAATTTCAATGTGATAGTATAAAAAAATTACGATAAAATAAAAAATAAGATTAACTTCTAAACACAATGATACGGTCGAAGATTAGAATAACCTTTAAAAATACAGATAGTAAATATAACTGACAGACATATTCGAGCCATGGGAAAAGTTTATGAAAATACTATTTATGTTTTTGACACTGTCGCTTTTCCGATAGCGTCTAATCTAGTTGCATTCGTATCACATAAAATGAGTAAATACCTAAACTTTACTGATATCTAGGCGCGATTTATCTTCATATAATTCTAGAGAGTTCTGAACAAGTCTCTTAGTACTATAGTTAGACATTTCCGTTTATAGTAAGGTTAGGACGCTATACTCATTGCTTTGGTGTAATAATGTAAGTGACCCTAGAGCCTCATACTCTGGTATAGCTCCGGTCATCGACATTTCCGATGAAATTTTTGCGTTGTCACATGGCATCGCCTTTCTGTGCGATTTTGTTTTTGCGATGCGACGCTGCAACGCAGTGTTGTGGCCTGGCCCATACGCAGCCAGGGGACTGTTTCTCGGTAGTCTATGATATAAGTATGACCCTTTTGAGTCGAGATTATGTCCCCTGGAGTCCCATGTTAAAGAGTATACGCAGCCAGGGGACTGTTTATCGGTAATCTATGATGTAAATATGCCCCCTTTGAGTCGAGATTATGTCCCCTGGAGTCCCATGTTGAAGAGTATACGCAGCCAGGGGATCATTTCTCGGTAGCCTATGATAGAAGTATAGCCTCTTTGCGTCGAGATTATGTCCCTTGGGGTCCCATGTTGAAGAGCATACGCAGGTCCTCGATGGTAAGCTTGGAGGCGTGCGGGCGTGCCCCGGTGAGCACGCTGTCCGCCATGTCCAGCTTGGCGCGCTGCAGCTGACGGATCGACTGCTCCACCGTGTCCAAGCACATGAATCTGAAGCACAATTAAGAAAATGTGTAGCGGACTATGATAAAATCTTTTCGTATTATAGTATGTATGAACTTGTCATAAAATCTCTTGGGCTATACCAATTGTATCTGGCTGATTTTGGTATCATTAAAAACTACAAAGTTTTAATTTAAGAGAAGACAATTCCGCATTCAAATTAGGTAAATGTGAGATTTTCGTTTGTTTTTCTTATTGTTAAAATGAGTGATTGTAATGAAAAAATTCGATAGGTACATTTTAAAATTTTATCACAAACCGGCCAAGTGCGTATCGGGCCACGCGCAATATAGGGTTCCACGGTAGTACCGCTAGTTTTTGATAATTTTTGTATGGTCAATGAATGTACATTTATAACGTGTTACACTTCTAACAACATCATCTCAGTTGTGTTGAAAGGAATTTGAACGAAAAGTTTCTTTATACTTCGCCGATTTTTTTTTAATTGATCGACTATTACTCAATAACTTATGAAGTGCTCTTAACCGTGATAGTTTTCCTTTTAAATTCAGCATATTTCCTACTCCCGTGAATTTTTTCACATTTCCAGAAACAACCGTTTAGCTGGTAGAAGATCGTCCCCCGGACGATTTTTTCCATTTTTAAACTTAATATTTCACAAATGCATCTCTAAATCAGAAAATGATCTATGAATACCCATAATATTTTTAAAAAACCTATCCAACGACATCCCACACGATGGGGTGGGCGCGAAAAAAAATTTATCCCCGCTTGATTTGTAGGGGAGGTACCATAAAAAAATATATTTTATGTACCATTTTGTCGGCATCATTAATATGTGTATTCATGCCAAATTACAGCTTTGTAGGTCCTATAGACTCTGAGCAAAACCGCGGACAGACAGACAGACGGTGTCTGTCTGACGTCTGACGGACGGACAGAAACTATAAGGGTTCCTTGTTGACTACGGAACCCTAAAAAAAGGTAAAAAAATAAAAAATGCAACACAAGCAGCGAAAAAAATTTGTGTTGTTTATGGACCTAATGCAGTATCTGTGAGAGTAGCGCAAATTTGGTTTAAGCGTTTTCAATCCAGAAATTTTGATATCAAAGATGTACGTCGCTCTGCCGGGCTAGCACGGCCACCAGTAGAAATGCGAAAGTATGGACAAACTGTTATCCTATGATCCGACCGTAAAATTCTGCATGAATCGTTTTTTTCGATCAAATATATTTTAAAATAATCTTTAGAACGTATAGAATGGATTAATGTTGGGTTGCCTTGATAAAAGTAGCCGCAAGTACCTCTAATTGAGCAAAATGAACCCGTAATACAAACTTGCGTGTATTCAATAGAAAAGTAAGAGAATTAAGAAGGAATGACATTGAGGAATGACAGGACAATACACATAAAAATAAAAAACGCCTGTTGAATAAAAATAGCAATCTTGCGAGTTCTCGACGTCCTCAAATAATGCCAGGCATAATAATTGTAGGCCTGAACATTTGTTATATATAAAAGTGATGGCAACCCCAGTTTGCGGCTATCGTGCAACTGGCAACCATGGATATTCATGTACAAAATGCATAAAGCTTTAATTTGGTATCAACATTATTAAAAAAATCGATGCTTCAATTTTGATGAAGAACTATGTCTGTTTACGGGCTGGCAACCCTAGGTTGCGGCCGACTTAGAGCTGACAACCATTTATATCTTATTTTCTCACGTCATTTTCTTTCAAATGATGTAAAATTTACTGAAAAAAAATATACATGCAAATTATGCATTTATCTCATGAACATTCAACTTAATTAGAGGTACTTGCGGCTACTTTTGACAAGGCAACCCAACATTAATCCATTCTATACGTTCTAAAGATTATTTTAAAATATATTTGATCGAAAAAAACGATTCCTGCAGGATTTTACGGTCGGATCATAGGATAACAGTTTGATCATAGGATAATACTATGTGGACATAAACTTAAGGTCCGTTCCGATCTTTACCGCGGCTAATCGCGACCGACAAAAATGCAATTAAAATGCCACTTTATGACAGACTTATAATATTTGTCATAAAGTAGGATATTCGGAACGTGCACATCAGTAGTGACATATTTTAAAAGAAGTTTTAGGGGCATGTGTCAAAAAATAAACAACAAGAGTTTGTTTATTTTGTAAATATTAAGCAAATAGAATATATATAGAACAATAATTAACGGTATTTGGGTTATATTTAGTTAAAAACTACTTGTGGAAAATGAATAAATCATAAAAAAACTGGTTTTGAGAGTGTAAAACACCCAATAAGTTTCAAGGCCCAATCTATGCTAAAAGGAAATAAATTGGTGTTAGCAGGACATGTAAGGGATGTAGAAGAGCTAAGAACTAATGGCAATGTTATTTAATACGAGCCAATATAATTCGCCGAACATCGGTGACTTTAGCACCCTATAAAACAAGTTCAAACGTAAGTACTCAACCAACCAAAAAACGTAACTAAACATTTGGATAAAGCAAGTCTAAACATTTTTATTCATTCTTACAGATAGATAATAATGATCGGCCATCGGGTTGTTGCTGGAGTAAAATGCAGCTGCGTTTATAACCAGCTGCTGCTTTAATCAGTAACAAAAATACGAGCAATACTTTACACTTGAAAAAAATAAATATAATGTTTTTAAAAATCTTGTTTTTATTTATTTTTTTCAACATTAATACTCTTGAAGAAAATCGGAGTCTATAAATTATTTACTAAAAAACTGCAAACATTCTTCATGTTTCTGAGTTAGGTACACTTTCAATCAATGAGTTTCTAAAATAGTAACATAGAATATCATTGCTTTCACTATGGATTCTTACTCGAGCAATATCATAAGTCCTTTCGGTTTCCTCTTGAGAGTACTCGTTTTATTTTGCTCAAAATGGGGGCATAATAATTTTAACTTTTTTACTCCTTTCATCTAAAACTTGCTAACTTGAAAAACCTTTTTCATTCAATACTCTATCTCCAGCTTCTAAAAGATCAGTTAAACCAGAGTATCTGGTTTATCGTCATTTGTGAGTCACTATTTCTTCCAACTGATAGGTATTTTGGATTTAAAAATGAAATATTCTATGAAACTATCACTGCAAGTTTTGTCCAGAGAGAGACACCATGGTGATCCATCATTCATCAACACTAAAATAATAGTTAGGTACTCAATTCATATATTTATAAAATGCAACTCAAATAAAATTGACTTGACTGATAATGCAATTTTAGGTTATATCGAATCACATACTTTTTCATTTTTACAGCAGCTATTCATTTATATCTGATCTAATTTCCTAGTGGATTTAGGAAAAACATTAAATTTGTATAGTGACTACCTATTTCTGCTGTTATTTTTGCAGTCTACGATACAAAAATAATTAAGACCAATTTCTAAAAATTTCAAAACAAGATTGACATGTTTGATTGACTATTAGCTGAGCCCCTTTGGTTGCATATTTTTGCCGCGGCAAGCGTGGCAATCGCTTTCTTTACCCCCTCCACCCACTTCGCACGCTCCGAATATTATTTGAATTTTTAGGACTATAGGTTGTCATAAAGTGGCATTTTAATTGAATTTTTCTGAACGAAAAAAGATCAGAACTTCACCTTAAGTTTATCTCCACAGTTTGTCTATACCTTCGCATTTCTACTGGTGGCCGTGCTAGCTCGGCAGGTCGCCTTGTTGCGGACAAAACTGATGCCATTTTTGAAAAAGTGGAGCAAGATCGGCATATTAGTAGTTACGATGTAGCTGAAGAACTGGGGATTGACCACAAAACGGTTTTGGCGCATTTGAAAAAAGCTGGGTACACAAAAAAGCTCGATATTTGGGTGCCTCATGAGCTCACTGAAAGAAACCTAATGAACCGTGTACTCATTTGTGATTCTTTATTACGACGTAATGAAACCTAAACATTTTTGAAGAAGCTGATAACTGGTGATGAAAAGTGGATCACGCACAACAAGAACGAGCGAAAAAGATCGTGGTCAAAGGCCGGTCAGGCTTCACAGACTGTGGCGAAACCCGGGTTAACTCGCAACAAGGTGATGCTGTGTGTGTGGTGGGATTGGAAGGGCATTATTCATTGCTGTTACCGCCAGGCAGGACCATCGATTCTGAACTGTACTGCGAACAACTGATGAGATTAAAGCAAGAAGTTGAGAGAAAGCGTCCGGAATTAATCAACAGCAGGGGTGTGGTTTTTCCCATGATAACACTAGACCTCACGTATCTTTAGCCACTCAAGAAAAATTACGGGAGTTTGGCTGGGAGGTGTTAATGCATCCGCCGTATAGTCCTGACCTTGCACCTTCAGATTTCTACCTGTTTCGGTCGCTGCAGAATTCCTTAGGCAGTGTCAGGTTGACACCACAAGAGGACTGC
This sequence comes from Aricia agestis, assembly GCF_905147365.1. Taxonomy (NCBI): domain Eukaryota; kingdom Metazoa; phylum Arthropoda; class Insecta; order Lepidoptera; family Lycaenidae; genus Aricia; species Aricia agestis. Next base: position 18,111,648 of record NC_056409.1, read on the forward strand.
CAAAATCACTTGTCGCAGTCTATAGATATATTATAATTTATTATTATTATTATTAAATGACTAACTTTTATTTTTGACGTTTACGCGCTAACCATGTTAAATATTTCTAGTTAGATTCAATAAAATGAATTACAAATCTGGAATTTCAGCCGGATAAAATTCTAGGAACGATGTTTACCTACGTGGAAATATTTTAAGAAGTGATACATACCGAACTATGTACAATTAATGTGTTGTTATAACGCCTTGTCTGCCATACATTATGTCCGATATTCAAGCTATGTCGCAAGAATGCGAAATTGGCATTCTGTTATTGGTAACATTTACAGTTTTAACAAATATAATCTATACTAATATTATAAAGCGGAAGAGTTTATTAGTTTGTTTGTTTGAACGCGCTAATCTCAGGAACTACTGGTCCGATTTAAAAAATTCTTTCAGTGTTAGATAGCCCATTTATCGAGAAAGGCTATAAGCTAAGACTGATAGGAGCGGAAAAAATAGAGGAAAATGTGGAAAAAAACAGGGGATATTATTTGAAAGGGCCTATCTCACGAACTATTAGAGCATTTTTTCTGTTATTTGGGTTACATAAGAAGTAAAGCACGTGAATGATCATAGACTTTTTTGTGTACTAATTTGTCTGTGAAATATCTAATTTACGCGGGCGAAGCCGCGCGGAACGTCTAGTGAATATTATAATGTCAGAAAAAACGTCTCACTGCCGCACTCAGATACATATTTTAATGATGATTAAACTTCAATTTAATGAAGAGTTTGTCAGATAATGTATGGGGCTACTGTCAATATATTAATTTAAATTAATTACAATTATGTAATTAATATTCGACTCTGAGTGCGGCAGTCAATGATTTAAATTCCTATTGATGCTGTTAAAGTATAAAAATGCTCAGATTTAAAAGGTTTACCGTTTAACCAAATAACCAATCAATCCTCAAGCGGCACCCGGCTTAAATCTACTGTCTGCGATTTCCACGATCGAGGTACTAACTCTGTACTAAACTATAGAGTAACTAAATAAGCGCATCACTATGAAAAGGAATGTTTCTAAAGATGAATTTCACGCAAAAACTACTGAATGGATTTTGATGCGTGTCTACCACACTATCACGGCTAAGAAGACTTCATAAAATAGTGAGTAATAGTCGATCAACTAAAAATTGTATTCGGCGAAGTATAAAGGAACTTTTCGTTCAAATTCCCTTGAAAGTAACTGAGATGATGTTGTTAGTAGTGTGAAACACGTTATAAATTCATTACAATACGTACATTCATTGACCATACAAAAATTTAGCGGCACTACGGAACCCTATATTGCGCGTGGCCCGACACGCACTTGGCTGGTTTTATTATCTTATTTGGCGCACATGAAGAATAGACCACGTGAAGGAACATAGGCTTTTTTTTTGCGGAAAAATGTACGGTTTCCGTGAAATTCCTAAATAACGCAGGCGAAGCCGCGCGGAACATCTTGTGTATATACTCGGAGCTTTACGAGTTTTAGGAGACGTTGAGCAGACATTAGGTCAGTCAGTATTACGGAGGTAATAATTTAAAATTATTATAAAAGTGCGGAAATAATATAATTAAATCATAAAACTGTAGACTTCGTATAAATGAACAAAGTTTGAGAAAATATTAGTCATATACATCGGACAGCCAAATTTTTTCGATGCCAACCCGGGGCGACGCGTCCCGTTTGTGAGAATTCTTGGCAACAAAAATATTTCGTTTCGTATTATCATTAATGTGACAGGATTTGATAGAGATTACTAAAATTAATGTCCGATCAGTGGTACGAAGGACGTCGTCAGTCGAAGCGCATACTTTAAAATTTAAATCTTATGTTCTGTTAATCAATAGTTAAAATACACGGCGTATCCTCGATGGCCTAACGTGCAGAAAGGCCTTTAACTAGCCTTCTAAAAATCACGCTCTATAGTACCTAAATCGTATAATCTTATATCTTTAAACGAGCAATTCTTGTATATATATATATATATATATATATATATATATATATATATATATATATATATATATATATATATATATATATATATATATATATATATATATATATATATATATATATATATATATATATATATATATATATATATAATTGGAATCTCGGAATCGGCTCCAACGATTTTCATGAAATTTAGTATATAGGGGGTTTCGGGGGCGATAAATCGATCTAGCTAGGAATCATTTCTAGAAAATGTCATTATCATCGGATACCGAGCAAAGCTCGGTCAAACAGCTAGTATTTATTATGTACGCTTCATCTAGGAGCCACTATAGATGTTAATGAAGCCATTTCGACCGAAACTTGGTAATTAGTAGTGTGACGAACTCGCATTCTCAATGAACCTCTCCCGCTCGTGTGAACAAAAAATCTGGCGCTCAAAACACGACGATTCTCAAACTGTTTTTATTTATTTCTATTGCGTTGTTGTGGTTCTGTTTTTATTTATTTATATTACGTTCTGCCTTCCTTAAACATAGGTACGTAGCAAATGGTATTATTATAATATTCAAGCCGTTAAACTAACGAGAATAATGTAACGTATTTTAGCGATTTTTCCTTTCAGAAAAAGTAAATATAATTTTCTTTTAAAAACTACGAGAGGAACATTTTATTATTTTTAAGACATGTTGAGAATCCTCGCGTGACGTCAGCAGACCGGCGGAATTTTCCTTGTGAATGGTTCCGGTCGCGTCACATTGACCGTAAAAATATCTTTACAGTTTAAAAAGTATCCACATCTGCATTTGTCCGTTAGGTGCAAGATTTCGTCACTAGCCGTAACGCCGACTATATGCTAAGCCCACAGATTTCTGAATATCCCATCGATCACGAGTTGGCAAGTGTCCACGCGGTATCGCCTGCTGACATTTTATGGCAGGAAATATCAATTTGTGCTCAAAGGTATTTGCTGGAGTAGCTTCGAAATACATTTCAAAATAGCCATGGGAAATTTTTCACTGAAATAAAATTTGAAACAACACGGAGAAGGCCACCACAATGTTGGTGTCGGGTTCAAAAATAACTGTTGTTTGATTCATGATTCAAAATCAACATTTGATTTCATTACGTCCAAACACAAAAGACAGGAAGATTGATTTTTATTTTGATTCACAGACATATATGCTGTGTTTTGATTACATACTATTCTTAGTAATTGTGTTAAATGAAAATGTTTATGAGTAAAAAAAAATATCGCATTAGGGAAAGGTCTGTTATGATAGATTACCGGAATAAAAAAAAATATGACTTACCTGTATATGGTGACGGGCCGCTTCTGTCCGACGCGGTAGACGCGGTCCTGCGCCTGCTGCTCGAGCTGCGGGTTCCAGTGCGGATCGAGCAGCAGCAGGTGGTTCGCGCCACACAGGTTCAGCCCCACGCCGCCCGCGCACAGCGACAGCAGCATCACCTGGGGGCAGGGCCAGATTTATATTTTTTATTAGTTTAGGCCACATTAATTTTGCCGCCGCTAAGTACGAACTCTGCCTGCCATCCTAGGACGCTGCCGTCATGGTCATGGCCTATACAGCCTATACATAAATCCAGAGCTGCCTGGGGGGTGTTAGAGGGTACAAATGTATTAAAACTATTTTACGTATTTCTGAATAGATGAATTATTCAACACTATAGATGATGCTCGCAACTCTGATGCGCAAAAATTCGTTTATCGCGTGTTAACATAAAAAAGTATCCTATGTCTTTGACGACCTCTGTGGCTCAGTGGTGAGCGCGTTGGTAGCTCAAGCCGGGGGTCGCGGGTTCGAATCCCGCCGACGGAACAAAAAAGTTTTCAATGTTCCCGGGTCTGGATGTGTATTATATAATAAAAATCTTAAATATATGTATAGTATAAAAGTATTAAATATATTTCCGTAGTCTGGTACCTGTAACACAAGTCCTTTAGGTACTTAGCACGGGACCAGACTGACGTGGTGTGAAGCGTCCATAGATATTATTGTCTTTTTCCGGGACTCAAAGTATCTCCATACCAAATTTCAGCAAAATCGGTTCAGCGGTTTGCACGTGAAGAGGTAGGTAACAGAAAGGCAGACACATTTTCGCATTAATAGTATTAGTATGGATTGTCCAGGATTTGGCGACGCCGCCATAACTCAGTTATTTCGAGCATCTGTGGTACTAACCCTAGTGTTGGAGTTGGGGTCGTTGAGTGCGGTGACGAGCGCGTTCCGCTTGGTGACGGGCACGGCGCCGCTCAGCGTCACACACTTGACGTTCTCCCGCTTTAGTTCCCGCTCAACAAGTGACAGGACCGACGTCCATTGTGATACCACCACCGCCTTCTCGCCTGTTGGTTTTATACATAACTGATAACATTATTAAATTGTTTAAAACAACTTTACTACGTCTGAAATAACGTGAGGGAGCTGCAGCCTGGCCGAGCATAATAATCACCTCGCTCGGTCGGAAGATCTACCTGTGCGGCCTCCACCGGTATTCCCACAATAGCACCATTACAGTCTACATAGTCTACATTACATCTGGTTACACACATCACCTACTTAACCCTCCGTGTACGAGGTGGGGTATGACATACCCCAGCGCTAAAAAAAATTGATAGCATTTTTAAACGAAAAAAGTATGCGAGTTGGTTTACTCAATAGCTGCAAATAAAACGTTGCTGTTTTAATTCCTACCAAATATTCAGTCCTACGTTTATCACCAATTCTGTTAAATGTGATTAAAGTGCGCTGGGGTATCACATACCCCACCTAGTACAGCACGTAGCTAAAAAAGTAAGTGTAACTTCTTTTGTTTTTATTTATTTATATGTTTAATTTGGTGTTTAACTTGATGAAATATTATTTTCTGGTATAACTTTTGCTAAAAATATCTCGGTTATCGAAAAAAAAAATTACGAGCACTGACTGAAGAAGATGATGACTGTGACGCTGAGCTAATGCGTTTCGAACAAGAATCGGCTGGTAATGAAGATCAAATCAGGGATACCGGATATGGCCTATACTGGAATATATAGGAATACTGGGCACATTTGCAAAAAATATAATATGTCCATATTATTTATTTTACATACTAATTTTTCTGTCTAAATAACTGTCAATATTACGAAAACTTAAGTGACCAAGATCTATTTCATATTGTTTATTTTAAATTGATATTATAAATAGGTTAAAACTAGATATACTATAGTCTTAGAAATTGAGAAGAATTTGATTGTAATAGGTTCCATTTGATTTTTGTACTGAAGAAAAGATTTCATAGTTTACAGTTTGAAGAAAAAGTCAAGTTTTTGGACTATTGCTTATAAAATGTATTTTATAATGTAAAATTGAATTTACTTTGCTTAGACCAATTCATTATTAGATATTTAAATATATTACTTATTATGTTACAATCACAAGGAACAATTTTTCGAATTTAACTGCCTTTCATTGTTGGGGTATGTCATACCCCACCTATAGTTTGTGCGTTTTATGATGATATGCGTGACACATTATAATTGACAATAGTAGGGAAGTTACCTAACAAAAATTAATCGATAGTTTAAAAATATCGAATCACTTCGTAAAGGAATTGCAATCGAAATTACCGATTTCGTACTGACATTTCAGTGGTGCCGGCGATTTAAGATGGCCGCCCTTTTTTATCGATTTGATTTCGATTCAACAGAGTCAAGCTCTCTTGACATAAGTTCCGTTTCATGCATATGACATTTTTCAAATGTTTTCGTAACAATAATTTTATACTCCTATTTCACAGTTAATATTTATAATTTTTATTAATAAGTTAGCATTTAGCATCTTTTAATTTTTATTCATTTACAATTATAGGAAACATTTGTTTTTGTATATGGAATATAATTTATTACATTTTGATTTTTTTTGTTTTCTTGTAAAAAACCTGTAGCAAGGAACATGAAAACTGTCACCCATATCATCTTACAACGCACAAACTATAGTAGGTACAGCATGGTGAGATTAGTCACCTAGTACACGGAGGGTTAAACTAACTAAATTCAACATCACTTAGAGGCTGTTTCACCACATCCTGTAAGTGCCAGATAGGCTATCGACAACTTATGTGACAGATGGACTATGAAGTATCTGTCAGATAAGTTGTGGATAGCCTATCCGACACTTATCAGGAAGTGGTGAAACAAGCCCTTAGGGCTTAGACTAACTAAATTCAACACGTACCGGGTTTGCTGAACACGTGCTCGTTGAGGCAGGCCATGACGGCGCGGATCTTGGAGGACTGTTTGAGCAGGTCGAACACGGGATTGTGCGGCGACAGCACCGAGCGGATCGCCTCCGCCACGCTCGTGCCCTCCCCACCCTCCCCGCCCTCCTCCTCTTCGTCCCCGTCGATACCGACGCTCTACAGACAAAAGAATAACGCTCTTATTATAGATTCGTGTTAAGGTGCAAACCTCCAGACGATATAAGCTGACGGTTAGCATTTGTTTCAAGTAATTGTTGTACAGCATGTGCATGAGAAGCAACAGGTTCCCGGATAATATTATCCCCTGATACCAAGTTTGTTTGTTTTCCGGGATTTGTTTCTTTTTTCTTTTCCGGGATGTAATGATTTCCCAACACCTGTTCCGAACCTAAAAGACTTTCTATACTTAATATCACTAAAACCGGCTCAGCGGTATAAGCGTGACGAGCAGCAGCACTTTCGCATTTACAACATTACCATAGTCGTTAAACGTGGGTCCACAGGAGGCTTCTATTCCGACAAGACCAGTCACCCACCTTCCTCTTATCCCCATCTTCCAGTGACAACTTGTTGAGCTCGGCGAGCAGGTCCTTGCTGCCCAAGTCCTCGCGCACGTCCTCGCTGTCGTCCAACATGGCGGCGATGAGGCCGCAGTGGCAGCACACCTGCCGCAGCCGCAGCAGCAGCACCAGAATCTCGTGGGATTTTACCGGCTTGGCACCTGCAAATGTTCTGTATTAAACTGCTCTGAAGTCCGGTAAAGTGATCTTACACCTTGCGACAGCAATGGAACGGGCGAAAACATCAGGTGATGAACAATATCAGATGTCAATAAAAAATGCTGTATTTTGATTGACAGTGGATTCGTGCCTTTTGCAAAAATAACCTCTCCCGCACCAGTTTTTGTGACTGGCCATTTCATTATAACAGCTAAACTAAGACTCGTGATCCAGTGAGAAACAGTTTTGAGACTCAAACAATCGAGCGAGAATGCCGAGTCCTACTCTAATAACGTCATTTCTTGTTTGTTAGTTTGTTTTTTGTTGTCTGTCGTTTGTTGAGTAGGACGCGGCATTTTCGTACGATTGTTTGAGTTTCAAAACGGTTTTGTGGTACGGCCCCTGGTTACGTGTACGGTTGTTTACGCAACCGGTAAAAGACTACAAGTAATTTTCAGGAACCAGAGCAAGCTAATGCCCACTTACCCTGTAGCGCGATCATTTTCTTGTGCATTTTATCGTAGGCTTCGTTTCTGCTGGGTCGTGTGACGCCGTACGCCTCCGCCTGCCGCTCCGCGCGCTGGTGCAGGAACTGCGCGAACAGGGTCTTCGAGAACACTAGCACCTGTGACGTCACTTCATATTAGTATTTAGCCCCTTTACTTTATTTATTTTATGATATGCAATATATAATACAGGAAGAATTTTTAAACAGTATCCAAACCTAAAACCTTAAGAAGTGAATAAACAAAAGTGCTAATGAGCTAAGTTGTTTCATATGGAACAGCAATTTTTTTCAACTTACAAAGTTGACTACATAATATATACTAACAGCTGCTTCTTTTCATGGATATTCACTCCTAATGGATAATGTTAAAATATTCCACCTGCACAAAACATAATTATTAGAATTGTGAGAAACCCTTAAATTTTAAGCAGCAAGCAAGTTGATGAATGGCTAAGATCAACTCAGAAAACTAGATCAACTTCCATGCATCCTATTTAAACTTTTTATTAGTACCCACCTTCTGATACACGTTCATCTCCTCCTTGTCTAACGTGACGTCCTTGTCTATGGTGTCTCTATCCGGGAGACAGGCGAGCTGGCCCATCTCCTGCAGCTGCAGCTTGGTCCGGCGCAGCATCACGCACTGCATGATCGTCGTCAGCCGCTCCTGACCGCCCGCGCTCTTATTGTCGATCCACTTCTTCCACATCTAATAATCGATGACTTTAATATAATTGCTCTCAAAATATAATATTTGAATTCTTAAACATATAAAAAGTTATGTGGCTATTGAAACTTATATTGCAATTTTTAAACATTTAAAAATGGAATGTGGCGATTAAAACCTTATAAATAAATCTACGAATAATAAAAACTAAGGAAGAGTAACTCCGTCAAAAAAAATGCACCAAAAGACTACAAAATGTGACCCGAATACATGCATATTTATGCATGTGTTCGGTAGGGGAGAGGGGGGCTAGTTCTAACAGATTTTATATATTGTCACTTATCTTCTTAATTTGAAAACCTTATGTTATTATTTTTATACCCGAGTAACGGAAATTTATATGACTTGCATATTCTAAGCTAAAAATTCACCTAAATTACTTGGATTCGAAGGGAGACGCATTTTTTTTTTAAAGTCAGCGGTTAATACTTGCCCCGTTTCGGGGGCAAATATTAAGTATTAACGCTAGCAAAACTTGTCAGAATTTCATTTAACCATGGAAGTAAAAAAACAAAACAATAAAATGGTAATTTATTTATTTTTTGACATACAAATGTTAAATAACAATAAAAATTCTCTCAAATAAAATAAAATTCCTTTTCTGTCATTCACCCTGAGCTGTTTTCAGTCCCTATGTATTCTGGTGGACCGCTTGCAACAAAAATTGAATCTGATGCTCGGATATATTATGAACATCGGTGGTATGGTGTTGCCGATAGCGTGTACTGCTGCCGCCAGAGTGATCGACGTACCTCTTTCGGCAGATGCGGCAGCTCCAACTGGCTTGTAATACCAAATATTAACGGGTTAATACTTACCCCGTTCCTTTTGTTAAAACTAGCCCCCGAGGACCTTTTTGCATATAACTAATTATTTAAAAAAAACTATAGGTATATGAAGTAAAATAACACGGTAATGTAATTTACAACTAAATAACCATTAATTATATAAAAATCTATAATCGCAAAACCAAATAATCAAAGCATGAATCAAAAAATTCGAGACGTAAAAAAGTCCGAATACCTGTATTTTTGCACCGACGTACAGTAACTTCACAACGCGGCGGCCGATGGGCAACTCAATTGTCGCAAATTGTTCGCCAACGTCGCCCGAACTTATAACATTGAACGTCTTAACGTATCGTCATTTAATTTAGTAGTTATAGGCTTGTTAATACTTACCTCTGTTAAATCTAGCCCCCCTCTCCCCTACACATTTTTCGTGTATGTGTATATATACTCCAGTGACATTCAACCAGGTTGACATGACAATTTTGTCAAACTTATTTTACAATTTTTTACATAGGTTTGTTTACTTACCTTTTATTTACAATATTTTTGTTGTTAAAATGCCTAAATGCCCTGTGAAATGGTGTAGAAGGCATACAGATACGACTTTTAATACAGGAATAACCTTTCATCTGTAAGTGAATTGTTTAAAATTATGCTTAAATTTCTTTTATTTTTGTCGACCCAAAACAGATGGTTTATTTAAGTTGGATGCTAGGGTATTTGCATAAAATTAAGCTGGTCTCTTTGTGTTTGTCTTATTATATTTCCATGTTATTCTAAAAGTGCAATAATCAAAAAATATATTATGTTGATGTGAGATTTTGCTGGTGTTGGCGTTATATATTTATAAAATGTTTAGGACTCCTGAAGTGTAAGTTTTTATGCAATATCCTAAAACTAACACTGTACACGTAAAATACGTAACAAATAAAGCCACTTTCATTGAGGAGAAACCTCTGAAAAATGTAATTTCATCACAGTTTTACAGGTAAACATTTTATCTCCTCTCGGGCGTCACCCGCCATACAGAAAAGCTACCTATGATGCCTATCGGTGACATCCGCACGGAAACGGTTAATACGTGAGAGAAAAACTTTGTAACCCTTTTTACGAAAAATGGGGAAACGTAGGTGCATGAAATTTCGCACAGTTATAGTTTATATGGTGAAGGAGTGCATCGAGCTAATATTATTTTAAAATTATGCTTTTATCGTATATATTTTTAACAAATAAAACGTTACACACACTACGACACTACTACTAGGAAAAATGACAGATTTTTGAGTGACAAGCCTATACATACGAATTATACTCTTTAATTTATGGTTGAAGTCTGTTGACAACAAGTTGACAAATTGAAAATGGATTATTGTTTTTTCTTATTTAATTTTAGATACTATTAGACAATGCTTAAACGGCCAGTCTGAGATCAGCTGAGTCCCAGAGACAAGAATTGAAAAAACTATGATGAAGTCAATATTTTTTACAAAATATAGGTAGTAGTCCTAATGTCGTTGCAGGTAAGGTCGAATTTCGACCATTGGGCGATCTCTAGTTTCCTTTAATATTGTAAATGAACAAAAATAAAAAAATGATAACTGTTATTAACATATTAAGTATATTAATTAATTGTCAGTTATAAGTACAAAATTTACGTAAGTTTTTAATTTCAATTCTGTAATAATTTAGCACATAGATTTTTGTAATCTGAAAACGTCTTCTCTAGGTGCTCGGACAGTTTTAGATTCGCCCGAGTCGTACAAGGTTTGTTCATAATTGTTACATGTATATTATAATTATTATCGATGTCTTAAGGATCAGAGGAAAATGTTTGATTTTAAAATAATTATTATGTGCTCTGATAGTAGATGTGCTTGGTGTATACTGCATAATACTATCCGCTTTTGACAATTATTGGTTTTATAACTATGACAATGACTATAACCGCGCAGGCTGTCGTCCGGCGCGCAATATTATGGTACGTTACCTGGGATACGACCTTGGCGAAAATCTGAATAGGAGCCAAATTTAAAACAGTTGAAGTATGGGAGTTACGTTTCCTTAGTTTTTATTGTACGCAGAAATAAATATATAAACAGTAATTATAAGCACCATTAACTACCTTAGCATAAGGCTGAGTTTCCACCAGAGATGTGTTAAGAGGAATGTGTTTTTAAGATCTAATAAGATTGCTGCACTGAGCGAGGTCACTGCAACGTCAAGTCAATGAAGCGATTCTATTGCTTCTCAAAAGCACATTTCGTGCAACACATCTCTGGTGGAAACGCAGCCTAAGGAAAGAGAGTTTAGGTTATGACTTGTATTCATAGCGAATAACAGTAGATCCTCTATTATTATCCGCACTAATTGTGGGACAAAGGAGTTCGATAAATCTGTATTTTCATATAATAGTCTAAATGTATTTGAAGCCAAGAAACGCAAATTACTACCATAAACCTTGCTGAGCTATCTTAAGTGAGCGTTACCGTAAGGGATGATGGGAAGCGAAATTTGGGCTATGTGTTTGTCTAAGTAGTCGTTTAGTTGTTGACGTGCGTATAACTCTCCACAGTTAATTAATCTGTCACTCACTGGCAGCTCATCGAACGGCGTACATCTCAGGAACTTGAGCAGCGCGAACAGATCGAGGTCCTTGTTGTGTAGCGGCGTGCCGGTGAGCGCCCAGCGGCGGCGCGCGCGCAGCCCGCACACCGCCAGCGACGTCGCCGCCTTGTGGTTACGCACCACGTGCGCCTCGTCCAGGATCACGCGACGCCATGCGACGCGCGTTAGCACGCCGTTCTGTAACGTCAACAAGCAATATTAAATCGACCGTGATTGCAGAGAAGTTCTAGCATCCTATAAATAAATAAATAAAAGATCGCAATTCGGATCATCTACATCTAATACTATATTTCTCGACGACAAGTCTTTTTTTTAAATCAGCAATCAGTGCCTTCTTTATAATCATAGCTTCCGCTTACCTTACAAGTACTTACAAGTACTAGCTTTTAAGTTTTAGTACTTACAAAAGAATATAATTCTCAGTGACCATCTGTAAATTCGCGTGCTTTGAGACTGGTCAAAGCATTTTAATTTACAGCTCTGTAATAATAATGTTTGTAATTTATCTGTATAATAAAGCACACATATTTTTTTAAACCTTTTCAGCCTCCCGCTGCAGGATATTATACGTGGTGATGACAACGTCGTACGGCGCTAGGCGGTGCGGCTGCGTGGCGCGCGCGGCGCCGTGGTGCGCGCACACGGACAGCGCGTGCGCCGCGCAGTGCGTCGACACCTCGGCCGCCCACTGCGTCACCAGGGAGGCGGGGCATACCACCAGCGTGCCTCCGCGCACCACTAAACAATATATTTTGACGAAATAACAATTTTGGACTCAAACTTATGTATGCAAGATAGACCAGTGAATATTTGGAACAAAGAAATGACTGCAGAGTACTAATTGTGAACAAATAATACATGTCTTAAATAAAATAACTCACATTTTTTGTTAACCTGGTCGTCGTCATCATCATCTTGTATTTTCTCCTTGTCGCTCGCGATCAGTGATATCATAGTGAGTGTTTTGCCCAGACCCATGTCATCCGCTAGAACAAAACGTTCGTTAAATCATGTGGGCAACTTTAACTTGAAATTAAATAAAAAGTACAGTCCTACAATAATCTTGTAGGCACGTGACCAAAATTTGAACTGGCGCCACCATCTCGTAGGCATAGAAGTGCAGCATACTCCGGCCGCGTCTTGATCATCTCACTTCAGACACTCACCGAGCAGGCCGCCGGGCGGGCTCTGCGTCTCGCGCCAGCGCAGCCAGGCGAGCGCGTGCCGCTGGTGCTGCATGAGCTCGGAGCGCAGCGCCGCGGGCTGCACCGCCAGCGCGCCCTCCTCCGGCCGCGTCTTCAGCGACTCGTGCAGGTTGCGCAGCCGCGACAGGATGACCTCCCGCTCCGCCATGTGCGTCGACATCGCTACAAACAAAAGGAACGGCACGTTTACATCTTATCTACATGCACAGCTGAAGACAAGGCACTGAGTTGCCTTTGCAAGATCTTGAAATTTTTAATTAATTAAATATAAGGTCTAAACACGTAAAATCTTACCCTGTTTTCCGAACATTCTCGGTTGCACTGCATTGCTGGCTTTTTGGATTTCTTCCCAAGAGAGACCCTTGATGTCCTTCCCGAAGCCGTCATTCGCTATCACGTCCGGCGTGACAGTGTCTACAACAACATTTTGTAATGAAAATATGCTATTCAACATTTTGTATGAGGTCCGTTTACTGAATGCGTTTTGAAATTAAATATTTTAATGTGACCTTTTTACGGTTATAGATATTACTTTTTATTTTTATAACATAATTGGTTTCTATGAATTTCACGAACTGGCTGACCGATTCAATTAGACGGCTACGACATTATGGCAGACAGGCATGAATCGGCTCTACACTGGCGGTGTACACTCGCGGTACTCACCCGGCTCGACGATCATGTTGGCGACCTTGTCCCCCTGCGCCCGCACCTGCTCCTCCAGCTCTGTCAGCCGCTCGATCAGCTTGACCCCGCCGTCCGGCAGGGTGTCCACGTCCATGTTGCTCAACAGGTACTAAAGCAACAAGCAAAGTTAACGACGGGGCAAGATCGTTGTAAAGCTAGCAAATTGTGCTGAACAGCATGGAATGGCTTCCAAGAGTAACAATAAAACAAAAATAAAATATAAAAAAATTCACAGCCGAACTTATAACCTCCTCCTTTTTTGGAAGTAAGTTAAAAAGTATCTATTACTGCAGTGCACTATGTCTATAGTCGCTTAACAGTAATCAGTAGCTGTAAGTTTTTCATGTATAAAATAAAATAAGATACATTCAAAACAATAATAATCAGATATAAAAGTAGCTAAGGTAGCTAAAATAAAGGAAATATACCCGTATATTTTGCAAATCTTCTTTGAGTCCATTTAGTTTGTTGAGTTCATTCTCTCTCACATGTTTTTTAACATACACCACTTGGTTTGGATAGCTGGTGGGCACAAAGTATTGCTTGATTGTACTATCTTGCTTAACTGGCTCATCTTTTACCAATTTCTTTGGATTTGGAGACTTTTTGGGATTATTAGACTTCTTTATTTGTATATCCTGGCAAATTGTAACATAAGCATCAGCTGTTAAGTAATTTATTAAACGAAAACGGTTACGACTCAACAACAAATCATGAATTATTGCAATTTTCCATACAATATTAAAAGTCCATTTTACCAAAGTTTAGAAATTTATTTAAAAACTTACTGTTTTCGGCATTTTTACACTGTTATTTTAAAACCTCACTAATTAAAATCTAACTTCTATATCATGGTCCTCTCATAAACTCGCAAATCGCTAAGTAACCGTTTTATATAATTTTAAAACTACCTTCACTCAATAATTGTCAAAAGATTTTTTTTTATAATTACATCAATGCAAACTGTTTATTGTTATCAGCTTATAAAATTTGTAAAACGCGTGCGTTTGGAAATTCAATAATAATATTTGAGAAATTTAATTTAAAAGAAAAATGATAATTAAATAAAATATTACAAACCTCTTCATCATCGCTGCTCAGTGCAATCACCTCGGGCTTTTGGTCAATGATTTTTATATCATCATCTATTACTTCCTCACTTAAATTCCTAACATTGCTGACCTTACTTAACCTACTCTTCACTTTACTCTGAATATCGTAAGTATCTGAACGTGTTAAATCGTACACATCATTCTCCAGTTGTTTTTTATTGGAATTTGAGTTATTTTCTTTATTTGGCCCTTTAAGTTCTGGTGAGTCAAAGTGAGTAAGGTCACACACATCCTCAGGTTTCTCTGATTCAGGTTCAGTATTTGTGACGTCTCGAAAGGGGCTGTTGAAGGGAGAGCAAGATATTCTCGAAGAATTGCTATCATCCAACAGCCTTTCTGGTGATTTAAGAGATACCTCTGGTAGATCCGTTTCTGATGTACCATGGAGTGGACAACCTAACTACAATACAAATAATAAAATCAAGAAAAATTTTAATAGTTCTATGCATTAAAGACCTTTTCCAACTTTATTATTAAGAAAAATATACTGTAAATATTAAAGAGGGGCATGTCATTTTACTATGGACAAGCTCTACAAGTTTAGGAGAGTACTCACTGCCTCTGACTGTATGAAATCACTATCTTTAGGTACCACACCCATGATGCTCAAACGGATTGCATTTGACATAGCCTTAGCATTTTCTTCATGTTCACCATCAGTTACGCTAATTTGTTTTTCAGTACTACGTCTGATATCCTTAATAACCTTCTCTGGTGATTTTAAAGTCACTTCAGGCAAACTCGTTTCTGATCCACCATGGGATGTACGTCCTGACTAGAATAAAATAATAATCATGGTAAAATACAATTTTTTAAAAAATAACATTGATATTAAACTATATTATGAAAAATTTATTTGTACTCACTGCCTCTGATTGTATATAATCAGAATCGTCACTTTCGTTTTCTTTTGGTATAATACCCATGATGCTCATTCTGGTTGCTCTACACATGACCATCTCCTCCTCCTCATCATGTTCTTCATCAGTTACATCAATATGATTTTCATCACTTGATCTATTAACGTTGTCTGTACACTCTGTAAACAATAATTGTTATGTATGTATAGTTGCATAGGATAGGAGGCGCACCTGCGAGCGCGCCCTGTCGGCCATTTATTAAAGCAGTGTGAAACTAGCTACGGTGTTTGTTGCACGCGTCCCTTTCCCTTGCAAATTGCAATATAAAACACGTGGCGACGAACCGGATCCTCGCGAAATGTCGGCTTCGTATGGATTTCTGTCGAATTTCGACCACCTGGCTCAGGACTGGTATAACTACAAGTGTAGATTGAACCAGTGGTTTATCGCAAATGATTTGAATGAAGACAAGGACAAGGGCAAGGTCAAGCATCGGGCGATTTTGCTCAGTGCATTATCAGAGGAAACATATAGGTTAGCTAGCAACTTGGCCCTACCGAGAAAATTAGAAGAAGTGGAATTTGACAGTGTTGTAAAACTGTTGGACGAACATCTCACCCCGAAGAGGTGTGGTTTCGCAGAACGGTTCCATTTTTACGCAGCGGTACAGCGGCCGGGTGAAAGTCACTCAGCGTGGGCGGCCAGAGTCAAGGGGTTGGCGGCTCACTGCAGCTTCAAAAGTCTCGAGGAGGCCGTGCTGGACAGATTTGTCATGGGTATGGTAGCTGGCCACGAGAAGGACAAGCTGTTTGCGCAAAATCTGGAGGGATTAACCTTGAACACGGCGGTTGAGTTGGCGGAGAGTGTGCGGTGCGCGCGCGAGGCCTCGGCGTCGGCGCGCGGCGGTGCGGGGGCGGCGGCCGGCGCGGGACCCGCGCCCGTGTTCAGCGTCTCCGATGGCGAAAAGTGCAGTGTGTGCGGTTATAGCAACCACAAAAGCGATAAGTGTCGGTTCAAGGCTTACAAGTGTAAAAAGTGCGGAAAAAAAGGCCATTTGCGTCGTATGTGCTCGTCAAATAAAGTGAATTACGTTCAGGAGGCTTCTGTGGATGAAGGAGATGACGGTGAGTCGGTTCACAATATTCGTTGTGCTCAGGGTAAACCTATGTCAGCGCGCATTTCCGTGAACGGTCTGTTTTTGGAGTTCGAAATTGATAGCGGCTCGGCCGTTAGTGTAATTTCAAAGAAAATGTATGACGCGAATTTTAGCAATGTACCATTGTCAGTAACTAAAAGGCAGTTGCATGACTACACGGGGGGCAAAATAAGTTGTCTCGGGATAGTGCGCATGCCGGTGGAGTACGAAGGCCGATCACGCAGCCTGGACGTGTTCGTGGCCGCGGGTGCCGCGCCGCCGTTGCTAGGCCGCGACTTCATATGTGCATTTGACCTTGAGCTAGGGCCCGCTGTTGTAAATTATCTTTATGAATCAAACGAGATATTTGATCGTCATTTGGTACAAAAATTTCCCAAGCTTTTTTCTGATAAATTAGGTTGTTTTAATAAGTACAAAATAAACTTAAAATTAAAACCGGATTCGAAGCCGATTTATTTCAAACCCCGCCCGGTCGCTTTCGCATTAAAAGGTAAAATTGATAAGGAAATTGATCGTCTGCTTACTTTAGGCGTGCTAAAACCTACCGAACACTCTGAGTTCGCATCTCCTGTAGTTCCGGTACTCAAAAAGGATGGCGGAGTGAGACTGTGCGCTGATTACTCTGTCTCAATAAATAAACAGCTGATTGTTGAGCAATACCCGTTGCCTACGGTACATGAGCTGTTCGCCAAACTTCACGGAGGTGAACAATTTGCTAAGCTCGACCTCTCAATGGCTTATAATCAGCTCGTTTTATCGGATGATGCACAGGACATAACTTGTATTAATACCCACCGCGGATTATTTAAATATACGCGGTTGGTGTTCGGATTGGCCAGCGCACCGTCTATATTTCAAAAAGCGATGGAATGCATCCTGGCGGGGATTGAAGGCACTGTCTGTTTTTTGGACGATATCTTGGTGAGTGGTAGCCCGTCCCAGCTTAGGTCAAGGTTAATAGCGGTGCTGGAAAGGTTAGAAGCGGCCGGCCTTACCTTGCAGTTGAATAAGTGCGAATTTTTCAAAAATGAAATTCAATATCTTGGCCACATAATAGATAAGAATGGTATAAGGAAGTCACCTGAAAAAATAAAAGCTATCGTGGAAGCACCAAAACCATCTAACGTGTCAGAATTGCAGTCATTTTTAGGGCTGGTAAATTATTATCGTAGTTTTGTTCCAGACGCTTCTTCCATTTTAAGTCCATTATATAACTTGCTTCATAAAAAAACCGAATGGGTTTGGTCTGTTGAACACGATCAGGCTTTTACGAATATTAAAAAAATTCTGACTTCTGAGCAAGTTCTCGCTCATTTCGACCCCAGGGCAAAGTTAGTGTTAACGGTAGACGCATCTCCAACGGGTTTGGGTGCCATTTTGTCACAGTTTTGTCATGGTAGTGTGGAGAGGCCTATAGCATTTGCGTCTCGAACTCTCACTTCAGCTGAAAAGAAATATTCTCAAATACAGAAGGAGGCTACTGCCATAATTTTTGGAGTAAGACGGTTTCACCAATATTTGTATGGCAGAGCTGAACCTTTTATTTTGAGAACCGATCATAAACCACTGCTGTCAATTTTTAGCCCAAGTCGTGGTATCCCAGAAGTGACCGCAAACCGTTTGCAGCGCTATGCCATGTTTTTAGCGGCGTATAATTACGTTATTGAGTACGTGCGCAGCGCTGATAACAACGCCGACTATTTTTCGCGTGCGCCGGTGGGGGCGACGCCGCCCGGCGCGACACGCGACGCAGAGGGGTCGGAGCCGAGCGACTACGAAGAGCGAGCAGCGTATGTCAACTTCGTAGTGGAAGGCAGCTTGCCCGTCACATTGCAGCGTCTGCGTGAGGAAACGGTTAAGGACCCGATATTAAGTAAAGTCACACATTTTTTAATGACCGCCTGGCCACGAAAGGTTTCGGATGCTACGTTAAAACCGTATTTTCAATGCCGTTTGGATTTATCCGTCGAAAATGGTTGCCTAATGCGCGGACATAAGGTTGTAATTCCGTCAGTCTTACAAGATCAAGTATGTAATGATCTTCATAGCTCCCATTTCGGAATAGTAAAAATGAAAGCTGAAGCGCGTCAGCGGCTGTGGTTCCCAGGCATTGATAAGCGGCTGGAGCAACTGGCCGCCGAGTGCGCAGTATGCGCGCGGCTGCGGCCCTCTCCGCCGCGCGCGCCGCTTTCACCGTGGCCTTACCCGCCGCGCCCGTTTCATAGGATACATTTAGACTTTCTGGGGCCATTCGGTAATCAGATGTATTTAATTATTGTCGATGCTTATTCTAAATGGGTCGAATGTTACAATGTGAGTTCTTCTTATGGTTCCAGGACCGTTATCGAGAAACTCACAGATGTGATATCTAGATTTGGAATTCCCCATACCTTGGTCTCTGATAATGGTACATCGTTTACGTCATTAGAATTCGCGAATTTTTGTAAATTGAATGGTAGATATTACTCACATTTTTTCACCCGTTTATCATCCTTCTAGTAACGGCCAAGCCGAGGGATTTGTTAAAATTATTAAAAAAGGATTAAAAAGTATTATTCTTAGCAGTTCAGTTAGTAAAGTTTCCCAGGAAAAAATCGCTAAATTTTTATTTGATTATCGAAACTCCAAAAATCACCATCTGAGTTGGAATTTTTAGGTTGTAGCTTCTTTAACCCGTCGATCTTGGAAAAACGAGACACAATAGAATTTCTATTGTGTCTCGGTCTCCGGCGACCGTATGGGGCTTGCTTGATGAATTAAACCAAGTGTTAGCCAATAGATTTAAATACACTACTAGATGACGCCCGTTGCGCGTATCGCGCGGAAGCCGTACATTTTTCCAGGATAAAAAAATATCCTATGTTTTTTTTCTACTCAAAATATCTCCTGGATGCCAAATTTCAGCAACATCGGTTTAGACGTTTTGAGCGTGAAAAGGTAACAGACAGACAGACACACTTCCATGTTTCTAATATTAATATGGATTGAGGCGATTCTGACAGGTTCAAACACTCTTATCACTTAGGCTGTTTACACATACGCCGCAGCGGTATCGGCACCGCCACCGCGGTGCCGATTATTTATTTGCCCTTACACACGGCGATACCGTGCCGCTGCCGCTGCGGCGCTGTGTGTAAGGGCCCATAGAAATACAATGATGAGTATTGCAGCGGCATCGCCGCGGTGGCGGTGCCGCTGCCGCTGCGGCGTGTGTGTAAACAACCTTAGGAGCCCATGTCAAGACACCTGCATCAATTTTACTACTGGTCTTACCATCATCTGTGACTTCATGCTTTTCTGTAACTTCAGGGTTTTCAACTTTGTCTTTTGTAACATTTCCTATTTTATCTTTTTCTTGTTTTTTATTTTTGTCTACATGACTATCATTATCACCATCATTTGTATTGTCTGATTGAATGTAACTTATTTCTTCATCCGTTGACTGGCTGAGATCACTTTCAATGCTCATATTTTTAATGTCCTTTAACATATTAGTTCCAGAGTCGATTTTAATGGGTGTATCTTGCAAACACTTAAGCTTTCTATTTTTATTATGTTCAATTAAAATTGAATTGTCTGTGTCTGATTCAATAAGCATTATGCGTTTTTTATTTTTTCGCCCTATGAAAGATTCTTCTGTAGACCTCCGAGGTTTTGTCATAGGTCGCCTTCGTGGTACCATCTCCGGAGAAACTGGACCTGTTTTTTTGATATGATGTAATCATTATGGTGTCCGTACAATAAAAATTAAGGATTTTAGACCATACAAAACCTGCTTACCTTCCTCTTCTGATGAACTGGTAACAATCTTCTCTGTAGTGAAGTTACCATGTCGCCTCATACTATGTCTCTTTTCATTATCTAAGATAGGAAAATAGTGCAAACAAAAGTTATATTTTAGACCAGGGATGGGGAAACTTTTTCCTTCGCGTGCCAATATAATCCTAACAAAATATATGGCGGGCCAAGTTGTTGCATTTTTGACTATGTTAATAAGTACTGAAATAAAAATATTTTCTGAAACACTAATTTATTGTGCAAATATTACAAAATAACTGTTGGAATAAAAAAGAAATTAGAAATTGTAATTAAATTAAACTTTTATTTACTAACAACTAACAATACGAAATATTCTCTTGGTTTTTGTTTGATGGTCGCGGGCCGGATTTCAAACCTTCGCAGGCCGGAGATGGCCCGCATGCCGTAGTTTCCCCATCCCTGTTTTAGACACTAGATTTCTAGACAGTTAAATTATTTAAATAAGTATACAATTAATTAAGTTTTTTTGGACATACCATCATCACTGCCAGACAAAACCAATGGTTTATTCACGTTGCTCCTTTGACATTTTGATTTGGGTAATTCCTTCTGTTCTTCAGCCGAGTCTTCTGTAATAAGAATAGAAAAGAAAACATTGCGTTATTCGTCGTTTATTGAGAGCAGGTTATGTCATGATTATTTTTTTTAGACTGAAATTTCTGTTGATAATATAGTTGTTAAAATTACCTCCAGATATATCATCATCAGATTCTGGTATGTAAGCTGTATTATTTTTCTTAGCAGGAGTTTTCTTAGGAGCAAACGATTCGTCCAAATAGCTATCATCGATAATTTCACTGTTATCACCACTGCCGTCAATAGTATCGTCACGGTACTCAAAAAATGAACTCTCCATTTTAATTTATAAAAAGAACTATAGAGCAATACTTTTTGTAAAGCACGCAATATTTACAAAACCATATTTTAAAAACTTTCCAAAATTTTCATTTTTCAAAACTTCACTTGTCGTTGTAACGTTTTGATATTGCTAGGATTGCTAGAAGAGTTTTTTCATAGCAAAATGTCAGTTTGTACTTTGTAGTTTGTTCTTGATAAAAACACATTTTGTTAAATTGAACTTAACGCATAAAAGTATTGTTAATATAACTAATAATTCCTTAATCAGTTACTAGTGGTCTTGTTAATTATTTATAAACATAAAAATATCTTTGTCGGCACTCGGCCTAGACTCATCTAAAAATATCTAAACGCTTCGTTGGGACTTTAAACTTAAAAAAAAACAAATGTCAAAACCACAGAGTACTTTATTTTAAACTGGAAGCAGGAAGTCAAAACAGTGATGCCAGATTGGGGGGAATCCCGCCAAATTTGGGGGTTTTTTTAGGTGATGGGGGGAAAATTGGGGGGAACAATTTTTTGGGGGGATTGTTGGAGGAAAAAATCTGGAAACAGACGGCGAAATCTAAGTACTATGCGCCCGTTTTTACCCTTTGGTTACGACTTACGGAACCATAAAAATGATCAAGGAGCTCGCGAAGATGCTGATTCTATAAAGATTGGACGCTATTGCAGAAATAGTGTAGATTCATCGTATCCATTTGTGAAATTCCCATTCATAATGAACAAAATTTTTTTTTATAATTTGTGGGGGGATTTTTCTTGAAATCCCGAATTTTGGGGGGATTTCGGGGAACACTTGGGGAGAAACCGAGTTGGCCGTCTGGCAACACTGAGTCAAAACAAAAGCAAATGTCAAAGCGACGGAACTTTGGCTAAATTTATACTTCTTGAATTACTTACAATAAAAGCAGCATTTTCTGATTATTGGTTTTATTATTAATGAGTTAACATATTTATAAAATGACTGAGGTTCAGTTGCAAGAATTTAAGTTAGAACCAGATTCCGAATTAAGGTTTGAGGTTGAGTCCAAAAACGAGAAAGTTGTTTTGGAGGTAAATATTTATATTCCTTTAAATTCCTTGTTTATTGTTAATAATACTGCATGGGTTCTGTCGTTTATTCAGGTTAAAAGTGGTTATGCAGAGTTGTTCGGGACGGAGCTCGTAAAAGCCAAGCCATATGAATTCCACACTGGAGCAAAAGTAGCAGTTTTTACGTGGCACGGATGCACCGTCGAGCTGCGCGGTCGGACCGAAGTTAGCTATGTAGCTAAGGAAACTCCAATGGTATGAATAGTATTATTCCCCAAAATCTAAAATATCAAGTATATTTTCTTATGCTCTCTTCTTCTCCAGTCTTCTCCTGTCCACTGATTCAAATAAAGGAATTTTGTAAAGGAGAATGCCCAAAAATATATGGAACCCTGTACCATTTTGCTTCACAACCAAACTTGGTTTTTTAGAGTCTATAATTATCATATTAGCTCCTATAAAAATATCTTTGTAAACAAACTGTGGTTTCAGAGTAATTTGATAAAATCTAAAATAACCTCAAAATCTTCAAAGCATCTATTTTATTGACAGGTCATACACAAGCGAATGTTATTGCTCTAAAAACAGAGTAAGGCGCTTATATCTAGGGGCAATTTATAATTTTTAATATTATAATATGTAAGTAACATTTTAGTCGCAATACTTTTCACAATGGACACATAGCCCAAAAGGCAATAGCGCACTAGCAGCCATCGAAAGTATGGTGTTTCTGCTTCGTGGCCAAGTGCGAGCCTGGTCTATGGCAGTTTCATACTAAGGTATCTACCTCGATGGCTGAACGACCTGGTCGTGTGTGCTATTGGGCTTATGCTCATGCTGTCAAGTGTCAAGGAATACTATACTCACAAGGAGCATGCTGTTGACTGGAGTCAAAAATAAAACAAACAATGTATTTTTATTTTATCCAAACATTGTCATAACAAATACATAATATATATGCATTAAACGTCCAGCGGCTTTATTATAACATTAACAAAAACACAGTTGTTATTTTAAACAAAAGGAAAAAAGGGCAATTACACAAAGGGCTTAATTATTCTAAGAACAATAATAATTAATCAGTAACACAATAGTCCCCAGTACACGGAACTAACTTTTTTCTGATACACACAAATTTACCACTTTGTGAGTGCCTTGTTTACGATGAGTCCGACAAACTTTTCCATGCGAAAAATTTCGGCGCTGCTGCGTTTTCGAACTTTCTTACAAAACTAACTTTTGGACAAAAATACCAATGATAGATAATGTTATTCTCAATGCTTATATTAGTAATATGTAAGTAACATTTTAGTCGCAATACTTTTCACAATGGACACATAGCCCAAAAGGCAATAGCGCACTAGCAGCCATCGAAAGTATGGTGTTTCTGCTTCGTGGCCAAGTGCGAGCCTGGTCTATGGCAGTTTCATACTAAGGTATCTACCTCGATGGCTGAACGACCTGGTCGTGTGTGCTATTGGGCTTATGCTCATGCTGTCAAGTGTCAAGGAATACTATACTCACAAGGAGCATGCTGTTGACTGGAGTCAAAAATAAAACAAACAATGTATTTTTATTTTATCCAAACATTGTCATAACAAATACATAATATATATGCATTAAACGTCCAGCGGCTTTATTATAACATTAACAAAAACACAGTTGTTATTTTAAACAAAAGGAAAAAAGGGCAATTACACAAAGGGCTTAATTATTCTAAGAACAATAATAATTAATCAGTAACACAATAGTCCCCAGTACACGGAACTAACTTTTTTCTGATACACACAAATTTACCACTTTGTGAGTGCCTTGTTTACGATGAGTCCGACAAACTTTTCCATGCGAAAAATTTCGGCGCTGCTGCGTTTTCGAACTTTCTTACAAAACTAACTTTTGGACAAAAATACCAATGATAGATAATGTTATTCTCAATGCTTATATCAACTTGTCCGACAAATATATTGAGTTAAATAGTCAGTCCGACAAGAAAATGAAAAAAAAAACACGAACGAGATAATATCTAGTTAGTAGTTTTTTTTTACGTCATAAATTGTAAACCTTCATTTAACTTTCATTAAATCAACTGAAATATAAAAATAAACCAAAAACCTTTTATGTAGTTTCATAGAAATAAACCTTATTGCTGCTGCGGAACCCTTCATAGGTGAGTCCAACTCGCACTTGGCTGGTTTTTTAGGGTTCCGTACGCAAAGGGTAAAAGCGGGACCCTATTACTAAGACTTCGTTGTCTGTGTGTCTTCAGACTGTAACTCAAGAAAGGTAATAGCTACAGATTTGAAATTTTCACAGATTATGTATATCTGTTGCCCCTATAACAACAAATAAGAAAAATTTATACGTGGGAGAGCCATCTTCGGCACGAATGGGCCGGCTCCACCGGAGAAATACCACGTTCTCACAGAAAACCGGCGTGAAACAGTGCTTGCGCTGTGTTTCGCCGAGTGAGTTCCCTTCCCATCCCTACCCTCCCCTATTACCCTATTCCCTCTTAAAAGGCCGGCAACGCACCAGCAGCTCTTCTGATGCTACGAGTGTCCATGGGCGACGGAAGTTGCTTTCCATCAGGTGACCCGTTTGCTTGTTTGCCCCCTTATTTCATAAAAAAAAACAAATAAAAATTAATATTTAATTTCCCATACCACAAATGTGTTTTTTGGCCTTTTTTGCTCTATATTAATAATGACAACAGGAATTTTTCACAAAATCGTTAATTATATGTTTACTTTAATATTTAATAATAAAATTTCCCATACAAAAAATACAATTTATGGCCTAATTTTGCTCTATAATGGTACGGGTAACGGAACCCTATTTATAACGATTGCAATAATAATTGCTTTTTAAACTAGCTGTTGCCCGCGACTTCGTCCGCGTGGACTTCAGTTTATAGCGCGCGATGTCAACAAAATTGGTGTCAAAAGCTTTTATAAAAAAACCCTGGTACCCCTTAAATCAATACAGCTGTGCAGTGTGCACACAATAAGTATTTCATTTTTTTATATTAAACTTTATATTTTATGCCAAATTTTAAAGCTTATTTAGCCCTCCAATTACACAACTTTACCCATAAACTATTTATCATTGATAGATTTAAGGTTACGTCACTGCACAGATAAAGTACTGAGTTATTTAATACCGTAGAATAGATATAACAATCGAAAAAAATCGAAACTTAAATGTAAGATGATACCACGTCTTATAGAAAGACTTTTGAGCAAGCGTCAGCGCGATGTAGAAGACGCACGGCGCCATCTATTATAAATTGTTGGAACTAAACAAATTTACGCATTTTCACCCCCTTACAACCCTTTTTTCCAGTAAAAAAGTAGCCTATGTCCTTTCTCAGGCTTTAGACTCAGATAGTCTAAAGCCTTAAAATACAAAATTTCATTACAATCGGTTCGGAAGTTTTGGCGTTTGGCGTGAAAGCGAGACTGACAGACAGACAGACAGACAGACAGACAGACAGACAGACAGACAGAGATACTTTTGGCGTTTGGCGTGAAAGCGAGACTGACAGACAGACAGAGATACTTTCGCATTTATAATATTAGTATAGATTATGTGCACACTGCACAGCTGTTTTTGGGTATTTTGATTAATTAAGGGCCGCGCTACACCGGAATGGCGCTGCCATGCGAGGCGAGCACTTTCAGCGCTGCCATTCCGGTGTAGCGCGGCCCTAAGAGGGGTACCACTTACCAGGGTTTTAAAAAGTTTTTAAATTTGACACAAATTTTGTTGACACCGCGCGCTATAAACTATTAACTAAAGTCCACGCAGACGATGTCGCGGGCAACAGCTAGTTATGAATAAAAACAATATTATATAGTAAAGTAGGTATGATTAGTTCTGTTACAATAATAAAGTAAAAAATAAAACGCCATCTGTTTTCATATATTAGAATTAAAATGTTGATTGCATTGATATATTTTCTGGATGGAATATAGGCCAACACGGTACACTCGAACTCCTTTATTTTAGAGCGCCTTCTGTTGTCAACTTGTCACATATATTAGAAATGCAGTAGGAGTTCTATAAGATAAGATAGATTGATTATTATTATACCAAGTGATAATATTATTAAACATAATATTCTAACGTATTAAAAACTATAAACAAAAACATACTAACTAATAAGTATGATTAATTCTATGTTACAATAAAGTAAAAAATAAAACGCCATCTGCTGAATCGTATTAGAACTAAAATGTTCATTGCATCGATATATTTCTGGATTTTTTATAATATTATACATAAAATATGTTTAAGATTTTTGAAATTTTATTTTAATACACATCCAAGACCCAGGAACATTGAAAACTTTTTGTTCCGTCTGCGGGACTCGAACCCAGGACCCCCGGGATGAGCGCTGGCCACGCGCAATGCGAATTCATTTTCATCGATATTTTCATGGAAATAAGATATTTTCCCACATCAAAATGTAGCCTATGTCCTTTCTCAGACTCTAGAATAACTGTATACAAAATTTCATTGCAATCGGTTCAGTAGTTTTGGCGTGAAAGCAAGACAGACAGACAGACAGACAGAGATACTTTCGCATTTATAATATTAGTATGGATTATACTTACAGTTCAAATATTGGATTCCTGGCGTGAAATTACGTTGAAAAATTCGAAAAAGAATTAAGTACTATTATATTTTCATATTGAAGCATGAGACAAATTGGTACCACTTTTGGGCATTCGCCTTTCAGGTTGTGTATCCAGTTCCTATACATGTTATATTATCATGTTACAAGACTTTTCTGATATCATTATAGGTAGTATATTTGAATGTTCATGCAGCATTAGAACAACAAAGGGTTGCTGCTGAGCAGGAGAATACCAGAGGACCCGTAACTATGGTAGTTGGACCGGGTGATGTTGGCAAGTCTACCTTAACAAAAATCCTTCTCAACTATGCAGTCAGGATGGGCAGAAGACCTATATTTGTGGACCTGGATGTGGGACAAGGACACATAAGTGTTCCTGGAACAATTGGTAAGTCTGTTTTATATTAAAAAAACTAGCGACCTGCCCGGCTTCGCACAGGTATAAAATATATATAGCCTATGTCACTCACTGAAAAAATTATTAAAATTGATTCATGAGATAGTTTTGATTTATATTCATTACTACCCGTGGTAGCGCCGCAAAAGCTATGTCCCGCAATTTTTAAAATCTGTAATAATATCTTCAAAAATATTCATTCAAATCATATGCTGTAAAGGGCCATATAGATCTTTATTAAATCAATAATGTATTTAAAATATTTAATTGGAATAGGATTAATGCCGTATTGGTTGAAATCGCTTTGAAAATTTGCCATTATTTGTAGTTAAAAGTAAATGACAAAAAAATGTTATTGTGGGATATCCATGAGAGATAGACATACATCATCAGGGAGTTTTCTGTAGACCTTTGTACATCAAAATAATGTACAAAGTACAATACTTTGTACATTATTTTGATAAATCTCGTAGGGTTCAGCCTGTGTTTGCTATTTACGACATCACATTAAAATATGTTAGTAGAAAAAAATGAAATTATTTACGACATCACATTAGAAACCCCAAAAATAACAGTATTGCTCCACTATTTCATGTTTTTAAACTTATGAACCTTCCTCTTTAATCACTCTGTCTATTAAAGAAAACTGCATCAAAATCTGTTGCATAGTTTTAAAGATTAAAGGGAACAAAGGGACATGAGGAGAAAAAAGCGACTTTGTTTTATAATATGTAGTGATTGTGTAGGTATGTTAATCTACCTCTAATTTTAGCGTTTGACTACTGTTCATACACTTAAAAATATATGTGATAAAAATGTTTATTCTAGGTGCATTATTAGTTGAGCGACCAGCATCAATAGAGGAAGGTTTTAGTCAGCAGGCACCTTTGGTGTACCACTTTGGGCATACTTCACCCAATGATAACTTAGAGCTCTACAACACTATTGTTTCAAGGCTAGCAGAAGTTATTACTGAGAGGTGTGAGAATAACAAAAAAGGTTTGTGGTTTATATTATTGATGTGATATAGTTGTAAATGCTAATGCTGCCTAAGGTAGCTCTTCATGTTACCAATTAAAAGTTATCCTTTTCATCACATTTCAAAGAAAGCCTTTTCAAAATACATATTTTATAACGTTTAAACTTTTAAGTAATGTTTAAGTAAGAATTTAAATCTTTTCAGCTTCCTCATCAGGTGTGATAATAAATACATGTGGTTGGATCAAGGGTGCAGGGTACAAAGTGTTGACGCATGCTGCACAGGCATTTGAGGTAACCATCTTGTTGCATTATAACTAATGAAATGAATAAAATATGAGACCTTCTTTTCTATCTTGCTTTTATAACGTTTTTAGGGTTCCGTAGCCAAATGGCAAAAATCGGAACCCTTATGGATTTGTAATGTTTGTCTGTCTGTCCGTCTGTATGTCAGGTTTTTTTTAAAGTAAGTAGATGTAGTCTGTGAACCGCATTATGATTTTGATACAAAAATGGAAAAATTATTAAAAATTTTAGGGGTCCCCATGATATAACCCAGGGGTCACCAATTAGTTTCGCTCGGGGTCCATTTTAAGAAATAAAATGACCACACATTACAAAAAAATATTATGTAAAGTTTACAAATCAATGAAAAAAAGTGTCAATTTTTGTAGCTAATTATCTCTCCGATGTTAGGAGTGAAATTGGTGTAAGCTATTGGAATTTAATCCTGGAGATGTTCATCGAGACCGCAATTTATTTTAAACGAAGCTATCTTTGAAAATGCTTGGTCCGCACACAATAGGTCGGCGGTCCGGATGCGGACCGCGGTCCGCCATTTGGTGACCCCTGATATAACCTATGCGTGTGGGGTATCTATGGGGTTTCTAACATGATTTTTTTCTAACCTGAATAGTTTGCGAGAGAGACTGTTTTAAAGTGGTAAAATGTGTGCCCCCCCTAAATTCTATAGTAGAAGCATGATAAGTCTACAAAAATATATAATATACATTACTATAAAAACTACCAACGAAAATTAGTTTGAACGAGATCTAGCAAGTAGTTTTTTATATGTCATAAGTGTTAAACCTTAATTTAACTTTAATTAAATCAACTGAAATATAAAAATAAATCAAAAACCTTTTAATGTCATAAAAATAAACCTTTTTGCTGCTGCGGAACCCTTCATGGACGAGTCCAACTCGCACTTGGCCGATTTTTTTATTTTAACACATCTGTAAATAGCTATAATGGAAATTTGTAAATTTTTCTTCAATCTGTGTGCTGTAATGTTTCAGGTAGATGTTATTTTAGTGCTGGATAATGAAAGACTATACAATGAACTCAAACGAGACATGCCTAAGTTTGTCAAAGTTGTGTATTTACCAAAGAGTGGAGGGGTAAGTAAACAATGGTAGATTGAATATTGTTAAAAATATGTGTATTTTATTTCCTATTAACAACTGTATTTTTAGGTTGTTGAGAGGTCGTCAACGCAGCGAGCCGAGGCGCGTGACTCGAGAATAAGGGAATACTTTTACGGCAAAAGAACACCCTACTATCCACATTCATTTGATGTTAAATTCAGTGACCTGAAAATCTATAAGGTAGGATATATTCCAGACAAAATAAATCAATTTATAATTTAATCGTTAAATAAAATATATTTAGTAGTTTCGCATGTCCTTATCGAGGAGTCAAAGTATCTCCATACCAAATTCCAAACTGATGCAGCACATCAAAGCTTGAAGATGGATAAGGCAGACATTTCGCATTTATAATATTAACATGGATTATTTAGATAGAGACATTCGGGTAGGCCTCAGCCACACTCACAAAACTGATATGGAGTAGCATAGATTACTTGGATAATGGTGTGCAACACGTCATGCAAGTCTGACGATCAATTAACATGCAGGTGGGCGCCCCGTCCCTGCCGGACTCGTGTTTGCCGCTGGGCATGCGTGCGGCGGACGCGCTCACGCGGCTGGTGGCGGTGCCGCCGTCCGCCGCGCTCGCGCACCGCCTGCTCGCCGTGTCCTTCGCCCCCGCACCAGACGACCACGTCCTGCACTGTAATCTCGCCGGATTTGTTTGCGTGTAAGTGTACCCCTAAATTACAATTTACAGCACACACTCACATTAAAAACTGCTTTAACAATTATTTTATAGGCAACATTTTAAATGTCTTACTGCATGCCGCACTCAGAGTGGAACATTAATTACAGTACTCCAAAATTAATAATGCGCATCATTTCCGTGATTACATCAATCTTCGCAAATTGTCGTAATCACGGAAACACCCGAATCTATGAAACGTAAAAGCCCCAAATAACGCTTTTGCATTTTGCATCTTGTTCGAAAGAAATAGAGGTAAATATCAGAATTGTCTCTATTTTCGGCGCATGCGCCACAAGACCTTTTATTGCGCATGTCCAAATCATGTAATGCCATGGCAACGCCACCAACAAGTTGCTTAAACAGTTGGCGTAACCCATAAAGTTAATATACCTAGCGAAGTAGAGCAACAATCTCGAGCTTTCAAACGAAACCGAAATTGGTTTTATCTGTGTGTAAAAATATGTGTACATATACACTTACACAAGCATGATTGAACATGATTTCTATGAGATTAAATTGTCAACGTGCGGCACGTGCCGACTGGACGTCAAAAAAAGAGTGCTGCTGTCATGTATCACACTTCTCTTTTTACCATGCAGTGTTACTGATAGTGACATCTCTCTTATTCAGGCCTTTGTTTCTCTATTCCCCTAGGTATATGACGAATAAGGTGAAAATGACACATTGCAGCCAACATGTCGTATTAAACTTGTACATTGCAATTTCGTCGCCTTATAACAAGAACGAACGAATTGAATATTATTCACTCGTTGTTCACTTAACGTTGTATTTACTAATCCGCTGTTAAATTTTTACTGTGGGACATAAGTATTTTAACAGTCTGTTTAATTTTCCAAGGTCCGTTAAGTAATGCCTTGTTAGGATTTAACAAACAGAGGTTGGTGAAATTGGGTCTAAGGCCGGTATAAATAGTCAGTACTCAAGATGCATCTCGGTCTCAAGACACGGTTCAGGCTCTGTGATTGGTTGGCTGTCAAAATTTGGACCAATCGAAGAGCCGAATCGTGTCTTGAGACCGGGTCGCATCTTAAGTACTGACTATTTATACCAGCCTAAAACACTGATCTTACTTCCTTGCATCAAATACAACAAGAGTTCCCTGACATTGGGACTAAAGTAACCTTTTGTTTTCAGCACGTCAGTGGACACGGAGCGACAGACGCTGACGGTGCTGTCGCCGCAGCCGCGACCGCTGCCGGCGACAGTGCTGCTGCTGTCCGACCTCCAGTATATGGACAACCACTAGTCCTGTCTACCGTCTAGGCGTCTGCCGCCCATTGAGCATGCTCGTGGTGTGTTGAACCTTACACTAACGGCCGTATCATTAGTCCTCGAGATTGTCGTTGATATGTCGTTTGTTCAATAAAAGGTCATTTTCGAGGATTAAGGTTGAGTCAAGTGGAAACAATCTCAAGAAAACGACTAATGATAGGGGCGTAACTCTCTTACTAATTAAATTATTAACGAAAGACGAACGGCAACGTCGACAAGTATCGTTCGTCTGTGTAACTATAAAGTATGAACACTAAGCGGATACGCTATGCAATGTTTTGTCCTTCTTTGATACATTGAAAAATTTACTTGAAACATGGTACACACATTGTATAAGCTCATTCACTCTGTATCTTTTTTATCAGTAAGGAGGTTAGAACCTGGGTTTTACTAGATAAACTGCTAGATTTTAGTAAAGTAAATGGCTGTCACCGAAAAAAGTTATTTCGAATCTATAATAGGTATGTAATAAGTACAAAAGCCATTAAATTGTTTGAAGATTGCCATTTGCCACTGGTTTTCTATCGGTTGCTCTTTTGCAATTGCGCATCAAAAAAAAAAGCAATTGCAAGTTGCAGAGAGATATCACAAATTAATAGAAAACCAAAATGCGCGAGGCTACTTAAAAATAAAATTAAAAATCTTTTAAGAAAATATTGCCTAGGACTTTTAGAGTGTAATTTTAAGCATACCGCTATGAAAATATATGGAATACATTTTTTACCATCATGTTGTATATTTTTATGACTGAATGAAGTGATAGTGATTTAATTGTAATATGATATTAATGTTTTTAAATAAACGAAGTTTTAAATAGAAAATTGTTTAATTTCAAATACTACAATATACAATTTTAAAGGACATGTTTTTAACATATTCCTTCTACAACATTTGACAATTTTGTCTCTCGAATTATATGGTAATAGCCTACCAATAATAAAAACTATAATAACAGATTGATTATTTTATACTATATAACACGACATTTTATTTACATTTAAATAAGTATGTATCTACATTTTTATATAGAGAAATAATATTATGCACATGAACATGCAATTCGTAGATTAATAATTTTAATCTACGAATTGCATGTTCTTCTATTTAATCGTGTATATAGTCTAGTCACAACTTCTCACAATACTTCCTTATTGAAAAAAAACCATGAGTTTCAGTTCATTGAAAAGGCTCTGAAACTACAGGACCGCGAGGAAGCTGATAGGATACTTGGGTAAATGTACGATTATCGTGGTATACTGTTTTTACATAGGTAGGGCCGCCTAAAGCTTCGGCCAAACCTGCGCGACTAAAGCGACTGCGAAGTGGGAGCGTCTACCGCGCGGCGGCGGCGTCTCGCAGGTTTTCAAAGCGCCATAAGATTGAAGACGCAGTCGCTTTGGTCGCGCAGGTTTGGCCGAAGCATAACTGCTAGTTATTATAGTATTTTCACACGAACTAGTTTTGTCTGGTGTCGCGCGTGTTGTCGTCGGCGGCGCAGAGGTGCGACTGAGCAAACTTGATAGCGACACGCATCGCGTCCTGCACCAGCTGCTCGCACGTGATCAGACTCACCTGCAAAACGTTATGCAATCACGTGAATAAGCAATATATATATCTAAGCCGGCCCCTAGACGATCAATGTATTGTCAATATTACGCTTAAATGTTATTGAACAGTTTATTTGACAATTAGATTGAAGGCGCGCGATGTTCAATATCAGACAGCTCTAGACAATCAATAATGTTACGTGAAATTGCTCGTCTAGGGACCCACTTATGTTGCCCATAACGAAATTTGTATACCATGCGTTAACTGTTGCACAGTTAAAATATGTTAATGCACGATAAAATAATTACCTTTATCCTGAGATATTTTATGCCCTTTCTCCAGGAGTCAAAGCATTTCCTTTTCAAATCTCATCACCGGTTTAACAGCTTAAGTGTGCAGAGGAAATAGACAAGCACACTCGCATTTATAATATATTAATGTATAGTCCGTCAAGAAAGTGAAGAAATTAAAAAACCCCCGACCAAAAAAGAGGGGTGTTATAAGTTTGACGTGTCTGTCTGTCGGTCAGTCTGTCTGTCTGTCTGTCTGTCTGTCTGTCTGTCTGTCTGTGGCATCGTAGCATCCAAACGGGTGGACCGATTTTGATCTAGTTTTTTTTGTTTGAAAGCTGACTTCATTGAGAGTGTTCTTAGCTATAGTTCATCATCATCAGCCTGCTCCGTGCTGAAAAATCGCGGTTCATCAGGTTCGTGAAGGGCCGATTAGCAACTTGCAGTCGTTTGGTGGGCTTTATTGCATTCTAGTTCGTGACATTTATGAATATTTACACATTGATGGAAAGTTGACCTGGTGCTGCAGCATCACCTGGTAATCAATAGGATACCCAACTCCTCACCAAATTAGAGCAACGGTTTCGTGTTTGGCCTCATTTGAATTGCTACGACTAGTAAGACGTAGATAACCAATAAATTTTTGCATGCTGCTGCTGCAGCATCACCTGGATTCTATAGGAGTCGAGCTCCATATGAACCCAAAGTGGAGGTTTCATGTTTGGACTCATATTGACGGCCTCATCCAAAAGGACATTCGTAGATGGTATTCATTGGGATATAATATGATCCTGTTGTTAGGAATTATTCTGCACTATAACCATCACAAGTTTAAAAAGCATGAAATAAAATTAAATTAAGAAATTTAAAAAAACCCCCACCAAACAACTTCAAAAAGTAATGAAATAATATATTTTACTGACTTTAAGTTTAAATAATTCCTAAGTGTAAAGTGATATTTTAGTCCATAATTGTTGTCAAGGTGTGTCGGGGGACCGCTAATGTAGATATTTGATTCCACATAACATTTTACTTTAAGGGTCAGTTCACAGCAAACCGAATCGAGACAATCAGTGACATGGCGATAAAAAATACAAAATACACTGTTGGCGGTCCCCCGACACACCGTGACAACAATTATGAACATTTCACAGATATTTGCGATGCGAAATCGCAGTTACGTGATCGAGCCCATAAAGTTAATATATCTACCTAGCGGAATAGAGAAACAAAGGCCTGAGCAAGCGAGATGTCACTATCAGTAACACTGCACGGTAAAAAGAGACGTGTGATACATGACAGTTGGAACTAATTTTTTTCATCTGTTTGACGTACAGTCGGCACTTATCGGCACGTTGACAATTTAATCTCTTAGAAAGATGCTTGTGTAAGTGTATACGTAAACAAATAGTTACACACAGATGTAAATAAATTTCGGTTTCGTTTGACAGTTTGAGACTGTTGCTTTATTCCGCTAGGTATAATAACTTTATGGTTCGAGCCCTAAGGCCTTAGTCTCGAATTTAGCGGGCGGGAGCGGTGGCGGTGGCGCGGGAAGCCACCGTGTACGCCACGCGCCGCTGCCCGCTAATTTCGAGGCTGAGGCCTAAGTCAGTACCTTAGTGGCGGTCATCTCGGCGAATGTGTGCGGGGCGGCGGCGCGCTCGACGCCGGCGCCGAACACCGGCACGACGCAGCCCAGCCACGACGACGCCGTGAACTTCGACGTTACCAGCTCCTGTGAAACATAATTATATAGACCAATGTTTCCCAACCTGCTGTCCGCGGACCCCTGGACGAATCATCACGAGTCAAGACATCTCTGGACCATACGTAATCCGATTATTTTGCTGTTTATTTTATTAAGGAGGTCCGTAAAAACTATGCTATATATCTACTTCGACTAGGAAGCTAGGTGTCCGTGGATGAAAAAGTTTGGGAAACACTGATATAGACTATAGTTTTGTTCTAGTGATAAACCACTCATCGTTTCATTCTAATAATATTATGTTCGTACCAGTCATTTCTAGTAATACTAAGAAAAAAAAGCTTTAACACTAAAAACTGAAAATGTCTATTTAAATTTTCTCTACTTTTTAAAATACAAGACATACGAAATATTATTACTGTTCGAAATACATTATGTATTGTTAGTGTTAGCCGTTAGGCCAATTACAATTGTGATAATCAGGGTCTAGAATTGGACAGAACCTGTGGAACATGCGCAGTCGCGACAATAACGCCCCCGGCGCAGGCGAGCAGCAGGGCGGGGCAGGGGGGCGGGACCGTGAGCAGCCGGCGCACGCCCCCCGCCGGCATGAGGTAAGCGCATCGCAGGAAGTGCACCGCGAAACGACGACCCGACGCCCCCGCCTCTGATATCGCTTCAGATATCTCCGCTTTCGCAATCGCTCTGGAAGGAGTTTCTATGAGTCGTACCTTATGACGTAAATAAAATTTATAACTATCCGCTCTAACGTGTACGACGTAATAGAGCGGATACACTTACACTGAAGTCACCTTTAATATCTAGGGTAAGACCGATCGCAGGCAAACGACAAATACAGGTATATGTCCCATACTAAAGGTAAAACCACACTAATGCGACAACGACGCGAGGCGACACTTCAATTAGTTCCATAGAACTAATTTTTTTTTGACGTGAAGCATCGCTGCCACATGCGGTTTTCCTCTTACGATTTCATATTAATAAAATGTGGGCGTAACGAGTCGCGTTGCGTCTTACCTTAAGGGTTAATTCAGACCGCAACGCGACGCGTAGATGCATGTCCAAATTTGTACCGAATTGACAGATCACAATAACGTGTGAGACGTCTTGCAAATCTGTCAAATCCATAATTAAGACTGGGTTGCACCAACTAACTTTGACTTTAACCTTAACTATAACCGGAAAAATTGACAGATGTCGCATGAGAATATGGGGTGTTTGGACGCCATATTTAACTTTAACTATAACCTCTGCCTCTGGTGCAACCCAACCTAAGAATGCATTTACGCGTCGCGTTGCGGTCTGAATTAACACAAACTTCTAATATTTGTGTGTTGGTGTAAGAACCAATGTATTATGCGACACGCGATCTCAAAGTTGGAACTCGTATTACATCATAACACAAGACAAGCCCCGTATGTTACATAATATTTCATTTATATGGCGCCGCGGAATGTCAAGAGGCTCTGGATCAATTCTGACCGCAACGCTGACGCGTACCAAACAGACACGACGCGATTTGACAGACTTCAATTGCGTGAGACGTCATGCAAATCTGTCAATTCAACAGAAATTTAGAAATGCATCTACGCGTCAGAATTGACCCTTAAACTGTTTATTTTATTCCGTATCGTAATGAACACTTACTCTAAAGCCCCATCGGTGTTGTCACTGCTCTGCGCGCGCTTGACGCAGCGGTCTAACAGCTGTATACAGTCGGCGTACTCGCCGCACGGCTTGCCGCCGCCGCACAACTCCGCCAACTCGCGCCTGATGCTCCCCGCCTCCTCACGCACTTGTTCAAAGTCGGCCAACTCCGCCACTTGCGACAAATTCTGCGCCCGGCAAAACAACTCTCGCGCCTGTAAGTTTGTGACACTGTTCATGTTAGTAAGACTCCTAAAAAGGAGATTCATATTCATTTTTGAGATTAATCATAAATAATACATTATTATATTATACTAGCTGTCCCGGTGAACTTCGTGTCACTTTAAAACCTTCCCTGGACTTCTACGAATATTTTAAGACTAAAATCAGCCCAATCCGTTCAGCCGTTTTCGAGTTTTAGCGCGACTAACACATTTGGAAATCCATTTTTATATATATAGATATGTCGTAGGATGATTTGATAAATCGAACTATCGCGAAAATTCTAGGGATTTCGCGAAAACACGGATAATTAGATAATGCTGTTTGTATTTTTCAATTTTTTAAACGACTTCCAAAAAGGAGGAGGTTATATGTTCGGCTGTAGATATTTTTTTTTATATTTTTATTTGTGTATGTTCAACGATTACTCCGCCGTTTGTGAACCGATTTTCGAAATTTTTGTTTTTTTTGTATTAGGTTTCACTCCAATTTGTGATTCACTCGAATGTTCACAAAAGTGGTGACCTGATGATGGGATCTATGAGTAATCGAGGGAATTCCTCGAAATTTATATGGAAACATATGGTGATTTTGGTTTTATAAGAAGCATCCTATGCATATGCTACCAAAACGCAAGATTTTGCACCGAGGTATACTATGGTTCCGAAGATACTAACAGAACTCCGGATTCCTTATAAATACAAGTTTGGGGGCTTAGGCGCTGTTTTAAGAACTGAAAGCATATGCTACTATGAAAATTACATTTATCATCAACATCATCATTACCACGTCAGGGTCACCAATGTCACCAAAATTAAACATAACAAATTCAGCCGGTAGATGTCCGAATTCGTACACAAATTCACCTCCTATTGGGGGATATGTAGCAAAGTAGTTGTCAAATAAATAAATTACGAACAAATATTCGTGCTTGTGTTTCTTTTACGATATAATTCCCCACTTATAAGTCAATGTGTTTAAAAGAAACTATTTATAATTTCGTTAAATTAGAGTAGCTTATACAAATGTGTAGGTATTCTGTGGAGTTGCTGAATTAGACTATTAGAATTTTATCAGAACTTTTGTTCTATTAAGTAGTTTATATACGTTTTAGGATAATGAGTTATGACGTTTATTATAATATGGGAACTAATTTTTTGAGCGGTTATTTAAATATTTGAGATGTTATTATGATCAGTTTAAAAAAATATTGAGCAGTTATTTAATTTTATGGCGGTTGATTAATTATTGCGACTGTAAAACATGGACAGTAATAAAAAAATAATTGGGCAGTCCAATAACTGAATGAGAGATAAAAATGATGGAATGAGCAGTTCGATAATGACTTAACAGAAGGCCTACTTAACCACGGATATCGTAGCGGGGGGACGGGGGGGCGCAGCCCCCCGCCAAAACAAAAACAAACACAATCCAGCAAGTCCAAGAGTAGGTTAGGTTAGAACTTAGACCACAACACAGAGGGAGCCGAGCGAGCGTGCTGCAGCAGCAGCCGGCGACCGCCTTACTTTCGCTTTATAACGCGAGTATACGCTGTATAATGCGAGTTCGACTTGCACTTGGCCTATTTTATTATATTTTACCACCTCATTGTTTAAAAAACTGCTTAGAATGAGATTTTTTAGTGACAAATTCCGATTCGTTACTGCCCACACGTAACCACTCATTTATTAATTTTTATCGCTCATTTAAATATTTTACTGTTCAATAATGTTTTCAATGATCCATTTCAGTATTTTTTATAACTCATTTTACTTTACTTTACTGCTTAGTTTTAACTGCTTAACTAGTTATTACACGTGCCATTTATAATTTTTAACTTACCAAAACTGCAATTTACAACTGCCCCTTTAAATAAGTGCCTTATAATATTAATATTTAAAACAATAAATAAGTACATCTTCTTATCTTCATAAATTATTTAAAATTCTCGTGTCCTTATTCTTCCGAAACGGTTTTACTGATTATACTCCCATTAATCCTTCGATCGTGGATTCTTGGAAAACTACTGTTATTCTATTGTGTCTCGCTCACCGGTGAGCTTGTAATAAGATACGTAGAATAATATAGTGTATTAATTATTCTACGTATAGTACGCGATAGTTTACTAGGTAACTAAAAAGAGTGAAATTATTATTTTTAACAAAAAATTTAAACCGACTTCCAAGGTAAAAACAATAATAACATCCTTATAATATTATGAACTAAAAAGTGTTAAATAATTTTTCCTATCTAATAGTGCCTTTTTCTGTATTCGGCTAAAACTCAACTGTTTCTGTACTCAATCTTCATAATTTTGAAGTCGGTGCCAGTTACAAAAGTTTCAAATATTCTGGCAAACTGAAGATTCAGCTATCTGGTACCGACTTCAAAATGATGAAGATTGAGTACAGAAATACCTAGTTGAGTTTTAGCCGAATACGTAAAAAGGCACTATTAGATAGGAAAAAATATTTAATACTTTTTAGTTCATAATATTAT
Source organism: Aricia agestis (assembly GCF_905147365.1). Lineage (NCBI taxonomy): Eukaryota > Metazoa > Arthropoda > Insecta > Lepidoptera > Lycaenidae > Aricia > Aricia agestis. The sequence goes on from NC_056409.1 coordinate 18,151,369, forward strand.
AAGGATGTTATTATTGTTTTTACCTTGGAAGTCGGTTTAAATTTTTTGTTAAAAATAAAAATCTAAAAAAGTTAGGTTTTTTGCGAAAATGCGAGTTGCCTTAGTAACATTGCACATTCTTAACGCTGATTGGCTTGATTTTTGCTTACTGGCCAACTCTTATTCTGATTGGTTACTATCTTTTCCTATATGTATCTTTGAGGTATTACACCATAGAATAATAAAGTGTAAGCAATGACAATGCCTCGTCATAGGAACTTACTTTTTATTTAACCTTTTTCTTATCTCAACCATAACCTCAGAATTAGTTTCTGGTTTTGTTGAAATTTCAGCACTAATTTCACGTCTTGTATCAGTCATGTTGTATTTACAGACACACTTTTACATAATTTTTCGCACTATTTTTCAAGTCCAACTGCAATTTTAAACACATTAATTATCAAAAACTGCTAGCTCGCTTACAAAAACAACCACAAACAAAACAACGCGTGACAATGAATTGACACTTAAAACGTCAAGTCTTCAACCAATCAGAGAAGATGTTGTTGTGGGACGCTTAAACCGACCAATCAGTGATTTTTTTCGATAATAACTAACGATTCATTTCGCAATTTTACTAAGGCGACTCGCGTTTTCGCGAAAAACGACCTTTTGTCAGTAAGGTTGAAAAATGTAATCATCATTGTCTAATTATCCATGTTTTCGCGAAGTCCCTAGAATTATCGCGATAATCCGATTTATCAAATCATCCTACGACATATATATTATGTATACTTACTGTTTGCTTTATCGAAGTTTGTGATTTACTAGATTCGTTAAAACTTATAGAATGACATAAAAATAGGAAAATTTTCTTTAAAAACCTGACTGGTTTAATACGTAAGCAGATCTCCACCTCTTATTTTCAAAGTAATATATTTTCTCAAAATGATGTAAATTTCAGTAACGTACTATAAAATGAACAAACACACTTATAATTTACGCTCGCATATACATTGCACTGAATTCTAATACCTGTATTGCAGCGTCCCCGGTAACAGCCATGACAGCGGGCGAGCGCGAGCCGGCGGCGCGCACGCTCGTCACGCACACATCCCGCAGAGCGCCCGTACTCGACACGTGCGTACCGCAACACAACTCCCTGCATCATCGTACGTTACGATGTATTATAAGAGAAGGAAACTGGCATTCCAGGAACATCAAACATACTTACATATTATGCCGATAAAAAATATTTTTTGGCAAATCCAGAAATAACATAATATATTGTGACATTAGGTGCCAAAATTTTAATAAATAATATAGGGATATGATACTGTAATGTAGTGAATAATAATGTAATATGTTCTATTAACAGGCATTTATCTAAGCAAAGAGTTTCAGAAATAAAAATGGCCCACCCGAAATGATAATAATATCTTGATGGGCCGTTTGTCTTTAAGCAGAAGGTAAAACTATTACCACCTACTTGGAAGGTAATGGTGGAAAACAGGTGACCATTCTCAAGCCACTTTCAGGATAGGTTTCACCGGGCACAGTCAGCACATCTTGTTCCAATGAGAGCTGTGTACTGTTCAGTATTTGAGTCTGCACTGGTGCATTTGAATTTATTGATTCTCTGTAAGTGTCAAATAATTTATAATCAACTCAAACAAAGCCTTATTTTTTTAATGAAAATTCTGTAAAGCACATTTTTAATACATATTACATACCTAACTAGCTGCTGTGCTTTAAGTATGACATCTTGGGACAACTTTTCACCGTAAACAGAAAGATTCAAGCATAGCCCTCTATCCGTCACACTAGATCCAATTTGACATACTACACTATTAGGAAGCACTTTTCTAATAGCTGCGTTGAGTAAATGTATTCCCGTATGATTTCTCATAATGCTCAACCTTCTAGAATTATCTATTTCCAACACGACTTCACTTTTATTATCTACATATTGCGAGTCGGTCTTGCTTAGTTCAAAATGACCTTTGTGAAATACGAAGTTTCGAATTTTAAAAACACTATTTACTTTAAAATTGATGTTGCCACTGAATAAAATTTGGCCAGTGTCAGCTAGTTGGCCACCCTCTTCACAATAGAAGTTTGTGCTCTCTGTTACCACATAATAAGGTCTATCTATGCTCGGCTCTGCAAAATCTAGCCACTCTATATCCTCATTTAGTAATGCGATAACTTTTGTTTTTAGTGGTTCGAAATAAATTTCGTTGTCCTTGTGTATGTAATCATACTTGGGCTGATCATTAGTTTGTTTGATTCCCTTTTTGACTATATCTTCTATCACTTTATCAAACAAGACGCCTTTTGTGTTTGCTTGTTCTTTTAATGCAGTTTTGTGTCGTGATTTGTGATCCGCTAATAACTTCATAAAACCTCTCTTGTCTAATTCTAAATTATTTAATTTTGCTATTCGTTCAATAATGTCCTCTTGAAAACCATGAGTGTCATACAACTTGAACACTAGTTCGCCAGGAATTTTGGAATCTGTTTTTGACATTGTCTGGAAGATAATAATTCTCTTTTCAATATAATCGATACATACAATATTTTTTTTGTTTTGAAGCATCATACAAGTTAACATTCTACTAAAATTCTAATTTAACATAATATGTAATTACACATAGAATAACTTGTTAACAAACCTCTTTAAACTCCTTATAGCCAAGTGCAAAGCCTGCCATTTCAACGTCACTCATACTCTCAACTTCAGGGTATCTTTTCGTAAGATCTTTCCATTTCTTTGCTAGATCAGATCTTAGTTTCGCATATCCCTCCATTTCTTGCTCGATGACTAGTTTAGCGTCTTTTTGTCGTGCAACTAGCTCGGGATATGTCTCTCCCAAGATGTCAGCCACGTGGTCATATAGGTGTATCAGAAGTTTGGGATTTTTGAACACATCTGATGATAATTTGAATGCTCTCCTCATTATTTGTTTCAAATTGAGACTGAAAAAAAAAATAAGAAGTAAACAACATTTCTCTTAAAACTGAGTTTGTTCAGCTCTTTGGCTTGAACTTTTTTGCAATCACCTAGTAGAAGGGAAGACACCATCAGCAAGACAGACACTGATCATCCTGGAGTGGTCTGCTAGTCGGCGGTAGGCCTGATCGACTGTCGCATCTTGACTATAACTTCCACAGTATGGAGACATGTTCTTGCTATTCTGTCGAAAAAATTTACATGAATGTATCGTACTGCAGCTTAGAGCTTATGAAAATAATAAACGAAAACAGAGCATCACCTGTTCAATAGATTTTATGATGGGCTTAAAGAGATCGGTGTCATAGTTGGATGGTACTTTCTGCAACAGCGTCGTCAGCCTCTCCAAGCCCAAGCCAGTGTCAATATGAACTTTACTGAGAGGTCTCACCGATCCACGGGCTTCTCTGAAATGTAATAATGTTAATAACTTTATTACCCACAGTAGTTCAGATATGCATTCTCAATACTGGGCTCTGGTCTCTACAGTAGGATACCTTTTATCTTGGAGCCAGTCTTAATATTATCACAAATAATTTTAAATGGAGTGTTCTTTAGAAACTAACCTAAGTCAGATCTTAACCTATTTATAAACAATGAAGGTAAAAAATATAAGACCAAAATACAGATATTATGTTTAAATGGTACCTGTTAAACTGTATAAAGACAATGTTCCATATTTCAGTCAAGCTGCCATCAGGGTTTATGTAATGTATCTCAGTGCAGGGACCACATGGGCCAGTGGCTCCCATCTCCCAGAAATTGTCACTTGCACTTAGACCTTTAATGTGACTGTCTGGGACTCTAGAATTAAGAAAAAGCTCAAAATTATTATGATTCTTATTATTATTATAATATCAATAAGCACACTAGCAGCTTATAAGCTGATGCGTGTGTAATGTGTATCATTATATCATACAATTTAAAGTTTGTCTAGTCTGTTCTTTAGAGAATTTACTGTAGGGGCCAATATTACATTATCAGGCAGCTTGTTCCACTCAGAAACTACTTTATTAGGTAAGAAGTGTTTTAGGGGATTGCTCTTATGTGGTGTTCTCCATAGCTTTAGTGGATGTCCCCAAAGATGATTATTTTCATTTAAGACGAACAAATTCTCAATTCCATCGACATTGTAGTAACCAGTGTTTCTATAAGGCTGCCTCTCATCCTACATTCTTGGTACACCATGTTGAAAAAATCTTCCTATTTTACTGCTATTCAGTAAAAAACAAGTTGACTCTAATTTTTTATACTAGGTAAGCTTATTACTAAAGTACTCATCTTCTTGTAGATACCTATTATAATATTATGATGAGTTTAAATGGAATAAAAATCACCCAGTATTATTCTATGCCCACAATTATCACTACACACCCGATTTGTCTCCAAACATCTCTGCACTCCCTGTCTTCAGGAAGCCCAAGCACGGAATCTCCTCCAAAGTATGTCACCAAGAGCTCCTCAGGTTTCAGTCTGTAAGGACCTAGCAGTAACTCCCAAGCCATTTGACAGGCTTCTTTCTGAAATTATTTAAATGTTATTAATAAAAAAATTAATTCACTTAGGCAACATTTTGTACCTTTATTATGGAGTATTATTAAATTTTTAAGAGTGATGAAGTGAGGAATTTAGTTCACACAATCACTATCAATATAGTCTTTAAAATTAAAATCTTGTAATAGTTAGAATGATAATGTCAATAAACATACTTCATATAATATGTTTAACTGTGTGATGATTAAAAATTAAATTCTCTTTATGATATGACTTACCTTATAATAATCTCCAAAAGACCAGTTGCCGAGCATCTCAAAAAAGGTGTGGTGGTGACCATCTAATCCCACCAGATTTAAATCATTGTGCTTCCCCCCCACCCTCACACACTTTTGAGAGTTCACAGCGCGTGGGTATGGAGGATCTATCACACCCAGAAATATACTTTTGAACTGAAAAACAAATAAAAGAATTATTTAATTCTAGAAGAGAATTAATGAGTGAGAAAGAATTAATAGAGAATGAAAAATTAAATTATTTAATTTAAGTCTTAACAAATTGTATTAATTTGTCAAGACTATTTAGGAAATTGTAACATGGGGGCGAAATATTCAAAAGGTCTTAATTTTGTGTGATGTGGTATTAAGTGGATAGCCCCTAATAGAGATTTATGATGTAGACCATCATAAATATCTGCAATTATAATCAAACTGCATAGTTGAGATAGCTTGTATATTGAAGAAAAATATTATGAGGAAGTATGCATTGAGTATGTGCTTGGAAGGAAGGAAGCATAAATAGACAGCATTTTCGAGGAAGTGAAGGGTGAAGCTAGACGTTATAATTATTGAATTATTACCTGATTCATACCAGCGTTTACAAAAGGCACAGATGGATCATATAAAGGAACGACTGAACTGGATTTGACATATTTGTGGTTATGTTGTTGAACGAAATGATCAACAAAGGTGGTTCGTATGTGACTGCTAGAAGACAACAGACGTTTTGGAATATTTATTTTCATATTGCCGGTGAAGCCACGTAGCCGCAACATTTTGGTAAATATTCTTAACCGAGAACTTTTGTTGAATTTACATGGTCAAAACTTTTTAACAAAAAGTGATTTTATTCTTGTTTATAACTTGTTACATGGAAGGGTAGATTTTAACACTGCACAATTAATACAATTTTAATTGAATTATATTTAATTTATTTAATACCTCTAAATAAACATTATTTCTTCTTCTTTTTTATTAATTCTTTTGATTGAAAACAAAAGTTTACCGACAAATGTCAACTTGAAGTTTGTTTGCTTTTGACAAATACGTTTTTTAAATAAGGAATGCGTTAGAGCCAGAGACCAATGCCGCATCCACTTATAAAAGACAATGGTCATGGGTCACCTGTTGTCAACTGTCAACAGTCGATTGCCGAAAAACGTCACAAATCGCAAGAAATGGAATTATTTTTGTGCTTGATTTTATAAATTTTAATTAAACATGCTCCACAAACATGTAATGAGCCGCTGAAGTACACGTGTATATTTACTAGTGGTTATTCAGTGCTTGTGATTTTATTCGTATATAACTTTAAACAAACACCCTCAGAAGTCAAAATACCATTTAAACATAATTTTATTACAACTTGGACAAAAAACATAAATGTCCAAAAATGAATTTACTAAACATTTATGTTTTATGTTTTTGCTTTGTTCTGGCGGCTTCTGAGCTACTGGGTCCGGAGTCAAGGAGACGGCTCAGTAAGCAGAAAGAAGTCGATGACAAAGATGACGAAACTGTAGAAAACGAACGAGCTGTTGACGCCGAAGATGTAAAGAAAACTCTGGAAACTATTAATAATGATGTATATGCAGGATACAAGTTTCTAGATAACGTAGTTAAGAATCGCAGACAGCTAAAAGTTGAGGAACTGAATCCAAATGGTAATTTTTAATAGAAGTGCATCAAAACATCCGAGTGTAACTCAAAAAAAATTCTACAGAAGTTGTTGTATTATCGTTTTTTATTTAAAAGGTTTAAAAAATGTAACTATTTCTTAAGAATGACTTATTTACAGAAGCGGTAATATCAGAAAAGGAACTTGAGGAGATGGAGCTAGCACTAAAATGGCTGCAGAGCAAAATAAAACCAGAGAGTGCGTTGCTGCAACTAGAGGCTCGTCTCGAAAGTGAACCTGAGGTAACTGTTGTAATAGTTAAAGGTAACCTTTTAATTAATTTAACTCATAAAATAATTTATTATTTACTTGTTATAGAAACTGGATGAAGACCCACAAGAGCTACTGAACAAATTACCAGAACTTCCTGAAGAAGAAACAGAGCTGTCTCCGGAATTAAAAGAAGGTAATAACAGATTTTTTTTTGCTATTGTAAATGCACATCTAAATCCTAAATAATATTTTAGTAATTATATATGTTAAAAGAAAGTAAAATATCTAATATAGTACAAATATCAATATCCTTCTGTTATTATAACAATAATTGGCTGTTACAGGACATAAAGATGTTCTGTAATGGTATTATTGTAATATAATGTAAACTGTATTTGCAGCCAAAGAAATATATGATGATGCTGTGAAAAAATTAGAGAGGAGATCGCCAGACCTACTGGGCTCTATATTGCAAATAAAGAGAGCTGCGGAATATGGATATGCACCTGCAAAAATCAAGCTGGCTTGGTCGTACCTCTTTGGAGAAGGTGTCGAACATGACATAATGAAGGCAAAGATAACATTTGAGACGTTGGCGGAAGAAGGCAATGCTGATGCACATGCTGTGAGTTAAACTAGACACATCTTTTAAAAAACCAGCTGCTGAAAATGTCCATATATATACATATAAGACAAATAATTCTAATTTTATAGTGAAAATGAAATTTGTAGTATTTAGTATTCATACTGTGCTTAAAAGTTTAACTCCAAAAAAATTTTTAATTTTTAATTTCAGGGCCTAGGATTTTTGTATGCAACTGGCATTGGTGTGCCGGTGTCACAAGGTCGTGCGCTGATACACTACATGATTGGTGCGCTGGGTGATAGCGACTTTGCTCAGATGGCTCTGGCTTACCGCTACTGGAGCGGGGCAACTCTCCCCTCATCCTGCCCCAAAGCTTTGGAGCTATACATGAAAGTGGCCTCTAAAGGTTGGTGACTTTTAGGTTCCAGAAATAAAAAATCTGTTTGTTTGTTCTAAAAGTTCTTTTTTAGTAAATTACTAGCTGTATGACCAAGCTTTGCTCGGTATTCGATAAAACACGAATAAAATGACATTTTCTAAAAATGATTCCTAGCTAGATCGATTTATCGCCCCCGAAACCCCATATATACTAAATTTCATGAAAATCGTTGGAGCCGATTCTGAGATTCCAATAGGGATGATGACAAGGTCAAAGATTAGCGAATTTTGTTAATAAAATGAAGAAATCACGGTAAAAAATAAGTGTTCCCAAAATTTCAGCTTGATAGCATTTGTATTTTTTTTGTTATGCGCCTTCAAAGTTGGATATTCAAGTCGAATTTTTTTTCAATTAAATTTCTTAATATTTGTATACAATTCGATAACTTATGCAATTAAAAGCAACTTTTGTTATGAAACCACTTTCATAAACGCAATATTTAATATACCTGTCGAACAAAGTTGTCTCCCGATGCGTACAAACTACGAAAGACTGACGTCATACTTTCGTAGCACTTTGTATGGAGTGTTTCGGGCAGGTCTTTTTTACGAGATATTTGAATTGTCATATCTTGGTGAATTTTTAAGCTATCAAAATCATTCTTTCAACGATGTTTCTATTTTTTAAGTGTCTTTCAATTACCGATAAGAAAAAAAATAGTCATCATGCCTATTACATATATGTTACGCTCAAAGACCGAAATCGCTCAATGAGCGAAAAAATGGCTCACAACGCGTTGTGGTCACAGTGAAACAGCCACGACGCGAAATTCGCGTCGTGGCTCTAATGAAAACGGCCACGACGCGTTCTGGCAATCAGAAAAAGACCATAACTTGAAATTCGTGTCGTGGCTGATATGCTATTCGTTTTTCTTCTTGATTTGTTCTTGATTGATTAATCGTCCATAGGTATGGAAGATTATATTTGAATTACCACGCGTACTACAAAATATTTTTTCTTTTACTAAATCACTGCATAACGTGTTTATCATTATTATTTATAAAAAATCCATCACCAGCGCCAGACATACAGACAGTAATAATATTAGCACGGATATTATGGAACTATGAATATTTTCAAATAATATGAAAAATACGTTATGCAGTGATTTAGTAAAAGAAATAATATATTGTAGCTTAGGTATGGAAGCTAATATTTAAATTACCACGCGTACTACAATATATTATTTCTTTTACTAAATCACTGCATAACGTATTTTTCATATTATTATTACTGTCTATACAGACAGTAATAATATTAGCACGGATATTATGGAACTATGAATATTTTCAAATAATATGAAAAATACGTTATGCAGTGATTTAGTAAAAGAAATAATATATTGTAGTACGCGTGGTAATTTAAATATTAGCTTCCATACCTAAGGACGATTAATCAATCAATAACAAATCAAGAAAAACGAATAGCATATCACGACACGAATTTCGCGTTATGGTCTTTTTGTGATTGCCAGAACGCGTCGTGGCCGTTTTCATTAGAGCCACGACGCGAATTTCGCGTCGTGGCTGTTTCACTGTGACCACAACGCGTTGTGAGCCATTTTTTCGCTCATTGAGCGATTTCTGTCTTTAAGCGTAACATATATACAAGAATTGCTCGTATAAAGATATAAGATTATGCGGCTAAAGTCTCAGCTACTTTACATCCAGGCTTCCATTGACCCATCGATTACCAAGCGGCAGCCGGCTGCCGCGTAACAATTGAAAATCTATTCTGTCTGCGATAACCACGATGGAGGTGTTAATACGTGTCATTCTTGCAGGCCTACATTTAACTTCGTCTATTCAATGACATTGGCGATTTACTATGGAATCACTTTAAAAAAAGAAGTGTATAATGAATTTTTTTTCAGTGGCGGGTTCGGTGACGCTGAGCGGTGGGCCGGCGATCCAGCGAACGCGGCTGGCGGACGAGGCGGAGTCGGGTGGCGCGCTGGACTCCGACCTCATAGAGTACTACCAGCTGCTCGCCGAGAAGGGCGACGTGCAGGCCCAGGTACAACTAGCACTAGCAGTCTTAAAATAATGCTGGTTTAAGGCACGCTATGCCGAGCTGCAGCGTGTTAGGGCTGCGGAAATAAATCTGCACAAATCGTATCAAAGTTTGCATGCAATTTGTACCAAAATATTTATTTCTAAATAGGTTAATAAAGTTAACACTTTTAGAACGTCTACATGAGGCCTACCACCGGTTCGAGAACTAACACGGCGAGAAGAACCGGCGTAAGTAACTCGCAAGGGGCCATATTTTACTAAAAAGATGGAAAATTACAATAGTAACTTAAACAATTTTACAAAAAGTATGTAAGAATGTGTCAATATCTATAATATAAAAATGAGTCGCTGAATGTGTTGCTAAGCGCAAAACTCGAGAACGGCTGCACGGATTGGGCTAATTTTAGTCGTAAAATATTCGTGTAGAAGTCCAGGGAAGGTTTTTAAGTGACACGAAGTTCACCGGGACAGCTAGTTTATTATAGAAGCAGCTTACAATCAGTCAGCTTATTTTTCCCAATGTGTGCTATCGCCTATCATTGAGAACATCAGTTATAATATTATGCCCTAGCACACAAACGTTCTTTAACAACTTTTTTAAATTTATTAATTGAAAGATTTTGGACGTGTTCTGGGATTTTATTGTATAAACGTATACATTGATCTTTGAAAGATTTACTCACTTTGCTAAGCCTGGTTATTGGTATATCTAGCTTGTGCTTATTCCTAGTGTTCCTGCAGTGAATGTCTGTTTTAGTTTTAAAATTATTTACATTTTTTCTCACATTTAACACATCAATATCAATCTAATTATAATTATCGCACTCTATGGCGGGCCGCAGCATTATTGCGAGAATCAACTTAGATAGTTATCTAAGTTTGTTTGTTTCTCTTGCTCAGTGTTTAAATATAAAAGAGCGAAACAGAAAAGCATAAAACTTATGAAATAATCATCGCATATTCATGTTGATAGTAAACTTACTATCAACAAGAATATGCGATGATTATTTCATAAGTTATTATTTCATAAGAGTACTATTCTGAGTACTTATACATTTACCCATAACAAGAACTATGTAATGTCCCTTCGCTGGACTTTCAATTGTTCCACACCAATTTTCATCAACATCGAATCGAATCATGAGGTTTAAGCATAATATGAGGTAACATATTAACAAACTGAAAAATAGACAGACACTAAGCATTTATGATATTAGCATGGACTATTTGTTACAGGTGGGGCTAGGTCAGCTCCACTTCCAGGGCGGTCGCGGCGTCACGCTGGACATATCGAAGGCGCGACACTACTTCTCCCAGGCCGCCAAGACCGGCAACGCTGTCGCTAACGCCTTCCTCGGCAAGGCAAGTGCTTGCTTACCTCACCTTATCTTACCGGTCCCCTGATTCACGATGCGTAATTCGACTCGGATTCGGAAACTTCATCGCGCGACATCCAATAAACGCTCGCCGTGCTAGGCCAATAATATCTATAATAATATCTATGGACGCTTCACACCACCTCAGTCTGGCTCCGTGGTAAGTACCTGAAGGACTTGTGTTACGGGTACCAGACAACAGAAATATATTTAATACTTTTATACTATACATACATTTAAGATTTTTATTATATTATACATATATTTAATACACATCCAAGACCCAATAACATTTAAAACTTTTTTTTTGTTCCGTCGGTGGGATTCGAACCCGCGACCCCCGGCTTGAGCTACCAACTCGCTCACCAACAGCCACAGAGGAATGACCGCATGGTAAAGTTTCTGAATCCGTGTCAAACGGGAATCGTTAATCGCCCTGCAGATTTATAAAGTGAATTTCAAATTACATATAAAATAATGTCTTCTATGTATGTAATATATCGGCTCATTAGTTATTGAGCTGGATTCGTTCAAGAGATAAGTGATGACTGATGAATATCTGTGCCTGGGTCAGATCTACCATATTGTTTTTTTGGCCTCATGCTCAGGTCCCGTGAATTTAAATCCCAGCTATTAAGTGAAAGTAAAAAATAGAAAATGATATGAAAGGATCTTTAATTTTATGCTGGATTATTATTTATTTCGCTATCAATCAAACCCATTAATTCATTTCAATAGAACCAAAAACTTTTTACAATATTTAAGCTTTTGACATAATTAATTCTCAGATATATCTGGAGGGTGGAGATGGAATCAAGGCGGACAACGAGACGGCTCTACGCTACTTCCGGAAAGCGGCGGAACTCAACAACCCTGTTGGACAGAGCGGCCTGGGCATCATGTATCTGCAGGTATAGTAGCAACTTTTAGATCGCTTGGTATTCATATTTAATGGAAATGCTCAGTGTTCGATTTTTAAGTCACTCGATGAGACGAATAATAAGCTACTTAGTTTTTGGTAGCTCTATGCTCAGATAGCCCTATTCAGGGACCGTACCACGAAACCGTTTTGAGACTCAAACAATCGTACGAAAATGCCGCGTCCTACTCTAACAAACGTGAAATGACGTTGTTAGAGCAGGACGCGGCGTTCTCGTCCGATTGTTTGGGTCTCAAAATTGTTTCGTAGTAGGCTTACAGTTTCGTTAAGCAATTTTAAAGTTGCGAGTGACGGATATTATCCTTATTGTTATAGTAAATTGAAAGTATTTGGTAAACTCAAAAGTTATTTACAAGTTTTTTAATATATAGCATTCCAAATTAGTCCAATATTATCACAATTATTACAAAAGAGTATTAAAAAATGTTTATGTCAGTAGTAAATTGTATGCTCCAACTTTTCCTGCAGGGTCGCGGTGTGCCGAAGGACACGGCGACCGCTTTCAAATACTTCGCGATGGCGGCCAACCAGGGCTGGGTGGAAGGACAGCTGCATTTAGGATTTATGTATTTCGGTAAGTATTGATTTTTAGCTTAATCTACCATACCGTGATCACTCTACATATTATAGCGATAGCGAGTAAGCGTGACTCGTTCGCTCACTATATTGTGCCGCGACTTTCAGGCCTGGATAACACTTACCGAGTAGAGTGACGAGACAGTGGAGAAACAGTGTAAACAGACAATTCGATTGGCCGAGAGCACTGTCTCCCCCATAAAGTTAATATACCTAGCCAAATAGAGCAACAATCTCGAGCTGTCAAACGAAACCAAAATTGGTTTTCATCTGTGTGAAAAATATGTGTGTGTATACACTTACACAAGCATGATTGAACATGAATGAACTTTATGGTCTCCCCACTCTACTCGGTGGGTGTCTTCAGTTAAATACCCGAATTGTCAGAAATTATATTTTTTTTAGAAACCGATTCGTCTTAATTGTCAGAATAATCAAGATACAAACCGATGACTCTTTATTTGACAATAATGAGCAATCGGTTTTCTGATCGATAGATGTTCTGATTAGATTCTGCCGCAAAATGATGGTTGTCTTGTACCCATAATACACACGCGGTTACAGGCGGCATCGGCGTGCGGCGCGACTTCAAGCAGGCGAACAAGTACTTCTCGTTGGCGTCGCAGTCCGGCCACGTGCTGGCTCTCTACCACCTCGGCCAGCTGCATGCGCAGGGGCTCGGCGTGCTGCGCTCCTGTACTACTGCCGTCGAGGTGATAAATCATCTTGATACATACATCGATCTCGCCCCTACACTACTAGACACATAATATATAATTTAACAATTTTGCACCGTATTTGGTTTTTAGGAAATTATACTCTTACACTAAACACCTGTCATTTACGATTTAGAAACCGTAATTATTAGATAATGATGGCTGCTTATGGCGCGTAATATCACGATCCGTGCCGCGCCAGCTCGAGCCACGCGCCGTGTGAAGGGGGTGGCTCGAGGTCTGGTCTGGAGGCTGGTCGCCTTTGCTGCTCCCTTCACTCCTTTCCTCTGATTACCGCACAACTCCGCTCTGCCCGTTATATTTATCTGATTCGAATAAGATATCATACGGCACGCGTCGACGGCTGTCGACAAATGCCGTTCGTCTGTAAGAAGTCTTAGTTCCATGCCACACGATGCGGTGTGGCGGCGGTGCGGCGGCTGACCGGTGCCGCTCCAGTGTACTACTACATATAAAAATGTATGGTATGGCACACGGCGCCGTCCGGTGCGCTCCGGCGCTGAACCGCACGCGCACTGGAGTCGAGACGAGGCGGGGAGGGGTGTATGTATTGGTGGAGCTCGGGTCCGTCGCGGCTACAGTACTGCAAAACGTTGCGGCGCCGCACACACCGTATGGCCGGTAGTCCGGCGAGATGACCTCTGATGCGGCACTGCACCGCGTCGTGTGGCATGGCTGTTAGGGCCTGTTTCACCACTATCTGATAAAGTGCCGAATAGGCTATCCACAGCTTTTTTGACAGATTTTGACAGAGTCAAGTTAAGTGGTGGATAGCCTAATCGGCACTTATCAGGAAGTGGTGAAACAGGCCTTTAGACTTTCAACTTGACACTTTACAAAATCTACTCAAAAATTAATTGATGATACTTTCACCAGCTGTTCAAGAACGTGTGCGAGCGCGGGCGGTGGTCGGCGCGCCTGATGCGAGCGCACGCGACGTGGCGGGCGCGCGACGCCGACTCCGCATTCCTGCAGTACCTTGCGCTGGCTGAACGCGGCCTTGAGCTCGCGCAGACGAATGCCGCCTACTTACTAGATGAGGGTACGCCTCTCTTATATCTCTATCTCTTTCTCTCGAATACCTCCATACATATACTCTAGCCCTTTTTCTTGTTTATCAAGTTACAAGGTATCTGTGAATAAATGATAGTTCCTTAGAACAATAATAATATTTACTTAATAAACGAATTGTACAAGGTTTCTTCTCTAATACATTGTAAGGTAGATCGAAAGACAAAAATGTAAAAGGAATCCATTGTATACATAACTTTACTAATAAGGTGGTATGTATTTCAAAATTTGAATAACATGCTATATGTATTTATATGAGCAGGCGAAGTCCAGCTGTTCGGACCGGAGGAGCGTTGGCGTCGCGCGCTGCAGCTGTGGGGGCGGGGCGCGGCGCAGGGCCACGCCCCCGCGCGCGTCAAGCTCGGTGACTACCACTACTACGGCCAAGGCACACCGCAAGACCTGGAGGCCGCTGCGCACCATTACAGGTGAGGGTGGAAATAGTCCTCCTACTAATCTACGGACGCATTTGCAGGCTTAGCACGGTTACAGTAGACATGCGAAAGAATAGAAACGCTGACAGTTTCTGCAGACAAACTGACAGATTTTCATTGTTAATACATCACTTTGTCTACGTTACTGTAAGAATAAACCTTTCTATCATGGTGGCCATGCTAAGCCTGCTGCAAGCGAAAAGATTAAAAAAAAATCGAGTGTGTGTGTGTGTGCATATATTATACAAGTATTGCTATAGTAAGCCTTTAAAAAGAGATTGCAAACACAAGGTGCATGTTGCTTGTTGTGAGTCATGAGTGCAATCGTGTTGAGACAGTTTAAATTATTTTGTAGCTGCTACATATGGACAACAATCTTGTAGATGACATATTGCCATGAGGTGCGTGAATGCAAGAGGTTTTTGGTTAACTTGTTCGCAACAGTCGACTATCAAGTGACAATTTACGAGACAGTAGCATTAGTTACAATTTATTTGTCAGGTTGCATAATCCGCCATATTACATTACGGCTAGCTGTTATTAAAAACAATTGACCGACCGACCAATCGTTGAACCGCCGAATTAAAAAGGCCCTGTTGTTGAACAGCTAGCCGATATGTAATATGGCAGATTTTACAATCCGACTGCGACATGTATAAGATCATAGTAAGTTTATACTCAGTACATAAGTGTGTTCGTACCGTTTGTCACAGGATAGCGTCGGAGCACCTGCATAGCGCGCAGGCGACGTTCAACCTGGGCTACATGCACGAGCGCGGGCTGGGGCTGGCGCGCGACGCCCACCTCGCCAAGCGCTGCTACGACCTGGCCGCGGACGCCAGCCCCGACGCCCGCCTGCCCGCCGCGCTCGCGTCCGCGCGGTTAGCTGCCGCCGCCGCGCTCACTAGCCTCGCTGAGGTGAGACCACCATTTTTCTAATGCTGGCCTCACGGCGCGTAATATCACGAGCCGCGCCGCGCCAACTCGAGCAACGCGCCGTGTGAAGGGGGTGGTTCGAGGTGGCGCGGGTTGGCGATCCGATCCGATTGAAGTCGGTAACTTTAAAGGCGCGGCTCGTGATATTACGCGCCGTGAACGGGTAGCGCGGATTCGCCTGTTGGCTCGTATGTACCATTGAGGAAATTGATTCCTAGGCAGTTGACAGACCAACTTCATTTGGTCGGATCATGTCGATTCAATGTTAATTATTGTGATGTGTCTGTTGGGTTTGACGTAACGCGACCAAACTACGTAGGTCCTCCATCTGACTAGGAATCAACTTCTCCGATAGTACAAGTCGGCTCGGCGCTTTGCGGCTCGTGATATTATGCGCCGTGAGAAGCCAGCATAACGACTTCGTACCATCTGTGATGTTGATTCGTTGGCAGGTACTACGATATTGGTACTGTTTATGTCAAATTTATGATATCCATCCATACTAATATTATAAATGCGAAAGTGTGTCTGTCTGTCTGTTACCTCTTCACGCCCAAACCGCTCAACCAATTTTGCTGAAATTTGGCGTGGAGATACCTTGAGTCCCGGGAAAGGACATTGGATACTTTTTGTCCCGGAAAAATGTACGGTTCCTGCGCGATAAACAAGTTCACAGGGTCGAAATCGGAGCTTATGGTGTGGACGGAGCGTCTTCATTATTTTATAATTTGTCAGGCGCAGAAATGACGATCCTGTGCACGCAGTACGATAGGAATCAATACAAAACAACAAATCCGTCCGCTGCGTACGCTCCGATTCCGATCCGATGGATGCGCTTGTCCTGTTGCAGTCCAACTCAAAGTACGCAACGCTATCTCCCTAAAGTGTGAATGATGTCAGTATGTATCGCAGAGTCCGCTGGCGGTGATATTCCTGTCGGGCGAGTCGCCGCTCCTGTCGAACTGGGACCTGTACCTCATCACGGCGCTGGCGGGCGCGCTCGGCCTCGTCGTCTACCTGCGCCGCCCCGCCGCCGCCTAGGGCCGCGTTAGCACTGTTTGAGATTCGTTCATGACAGGGCAGAGGTAGGAGGTATCTTTTACAGTTTGATCGCACATTTATTAGCACGCACGCGCCGAACGTGCCGCATTTTAGAATTCGTTGTATAACACCTCGCACATTCGCCCGCATCGTACGTGCCGCATTTCGTGTACTATGCTGTGCTTTCGACGCGTACAGCGCGTACGGTGCTGACAAATGTGCGATCAACTTTATTTATAATGAAATTTATCAAAACGAAAATAATAAAATTTGGTAATCCGTAAAACCTAATGTAGATGGCGTTAGTGGACACTATCGCTTGCTCAAAACGCTCTATATTTATCACGATGTTTGAATTATTGTAATCCCGGATTTTTAATGATTGTTTAGCCTAAAAACTACGATACAGATCGTTGATATTGCGATGAAGAACCAACGGCATAGTATGAAATCCTTTCGGGTTTATTAACGGAAGTCATACAAGATAAATTCTTACCTCTACCCTACGATTCAGTAACCATATTGGTGTACTTTGACATATTCTTAAGAATTTATTGTATATCGATGTGGATTTAGGACATAAATCGCAGAATTTTATGGACTAGTGTGATACATGGTTGTCTGATTAATCTTTAAGAAGTTGTGGCTAACCATGCCCGAGTATTACATAGTCTTAAATGGACAGTGTTCATTGGTTTTATCCTTAAACGGTTTAAATCATAAATGAAAAAAGTCTTTGTTAATAACTATCAGTAATTAAAATTATTGTTATATTTGTTTTATTTTTATTATTTAAGGGCCTGTTTCACCACTTTCTGATAAAGTGCCTAATAGACTATTCACAACTTTTTTGACAGATTCTCCATACTTGATCTGTCAAGTTAATTGGTGGATTGCCTTATCAGGAAGTGGTGAAACAGGCCCTAAATATTGCATGTAAGCAAAACACACAAAATATCGGCTACTGTGAATGGAGAGTACATACATTATTATCTTAATTTTCCATTTCTTCGTGAACACAAAAATATAAATTGCACAGATTATATTTAATATTTTAGTTTTTTTTCCTGTGTTTCAGTCCATATAAAAATAAATGAATAAGTTTTATGTCGCAGGCACGAAATCAATTGCACGACTTGGTTTAACACAATTGTATAATGTTTTGGACTCGGTTGGAGACATATTTTTATCTTTTTCCTTTTGTTTTGTCATATTAAAATACTAGATGGCTGATCTCAATACTACTATTTACGGTATACAATATTTTGGATCTAGACGAGGAAATAAAGAGAACTATAATGTAACAGGCATTTAAACAAAACGATCCATTTCATAGTCAAGCTTTAGAAGTCAATAAAAATATTATTTCCAAAGCTACAATGTTACTTTTAATTTGTTACTTATGTTATTTGTAAATAAATAAATTAAGCTATAAAAAACTTGTTTTATTTCAGCTCTTGAAAGTTTACATTTCGCATTACCACGCTTTAATGTTGTTTATTTCACTTACATTCAAATATAAAAAACAACATTCAGTATCTATGCTTATAAGTTATGAGTACAACAGTAATACTGGTTGTAACTGTTTCATTCCATTTCACTGTTGCTTCTCCAACATTTCAATCTTGCGTGTAATATCGTCGGCCGAGAACTGGTAGTCGACGAGATTTTCTTGTTTTATTTCCTCCTTGTTGTTTTTCTGCAACATTATCACGATTTATGACGTAATAAATACACTAATACATACTGCGCCTATATAATATTATATAAGGACACTACAATAATAATTTATAGGTATTTTTTTATTTTTATTTATTTATTTAATGAAATAAGGGGGCAAACGAGCAAACGGGTCACCTGATGGAAAGCAACTTCCGTCGCCCATGGACACTCGCAGCATCAGAAGAGCTGCAGATGCGTTGCCGACCTTTTAAGAGGGAATAAGGTAATAGGGGAGGGTAGGGAAGGGAATAGGGTAGAGGATTGGGCCTCCGGTAAACTCACTCACTCGGCGAAACACAGCGCAAGCGTTGTTTCACGCCGGTTTTCTGTGAGAAGGTGGTATTTCTCCGGTCGAGCCGGCCCATTCGTGCCGAAGCATGGCTCTCCCACTTATAAGCATGGCTCTTCCACGTACGTCTTTAATGTATCTTTAATTTCTACGTAGAATCGTTAAAATTATTTTGTAACTATAGATATAAAATTATTTCAAGATCATTGATAAACTGTTTAAGCTACTCGGTACTTGTTATTTCTTACATGTCTAGTGCTGTAATCATGATGCATGTGCAATGCACATACTTAGATAGCTGTGTAGGTGGTCGATTAAAATATGCTTATCACGCTTGCAAATTACCATTCGAGATTTAAATTCTAGAATCTAGTTACAAAACAAACGGCCTCAGAGACATTTTATGATGATTTAACTTTAATTTAATGAAGAATTTGTTAGATAATTGTATGGGGTTTATATCAAAATCTTCATTTAATTACAGTTAAGTAATTAATATTCGTCTCTTGAGTGCGGCAGAAAACTTGAGAAGGATTAGCGTCAAGGTTACCAACACTAAAGACTTCTGATGTTATCGAGTGTCCATTGGCGACGGTAGTTGCTTTCCATCGGGTAACCCGTTTGCTCGTTTGCCCACCTAATTTCATAAGAAAAAACTACCAAAACTGGGGGCCTCGCGTCAATGCTACCAACTACCAACACCCCCAAAACTAGAACTCCTAATACTACCAACTCACCCAAAACACGGCGTACTCGGGCGAGATGGACTGGAGGTGCGCGATCTTGTCCTCTAGCGCCTTGAGCCGGCGGTAGATGTCGGGCGGTATAGGCCCGGAGCCGAGGTACGTCTCGACCGCCAGCACGCGCTCCGCAATGGCGGGGGGTAAGCCGCTCTCCGACCGAGCGGGCTCCGCGTCCAGCCGCACCGTCTGCGGGCCCCACTCGTTGTGCACCTTGCGAACTGTAATGGAGATATTAGCATCATGAGCGTACGAGCTACAAATAATATACTACATCCATGATAAGCATAGATTCAGACAGGAGCCAGTACTCAGTAGCCACGAACAATACTGTCTCGCTCTCAATCTGCATGTCACTGACGATTGTCAATGGTCAATAAAGCAGTATAATGTATTGTCTTTTATTAATAATTGTGCGCCACTGGTAATAGACGTATAGCCACTGACATTGTGGCCGAAATAATATTATGTAGCAGGTGCCACAATATGGCCTATGGGCCACTTACGCCAGTCCGGGTTATTGCTTAGAGTTTGTCAAAATACCATGTCTTATATTAATTTAATTATATTAACCCACGATTTATGATTAATTTTGCCAAGACAGGGGCAAATAAGACTTATAGTGGTCAAAGGGTCATGATTTTCATAACAGGGCACTGATTTACTATGGTGTAACTACTTAGCAAATAGAGTTAAATTATGTGTAGGTACCTGCTAAATATGCAGTAGTCGTGAGACGCTAATCAGTGTTACCTTTTAAACTGGCAGTGTATAATCAATAGTAAGCACGTCACAATATATTTTCGAATGTTTTTTTGTCACATAACTTATTGCTTTCTGGGCTTGTGATTAAATGTAAGGTCAAATAGAAAGTGATCAGTCTTACTTTCATATTATTATGATTAAGGCTAAAACGTACTTTCACATCACTTAAATGTGAAACTTTATTCCTAAAGCGCTGAATATTTTTTATGCTAAATGTGATAAACACAATAATATGTTTTAAAAATTATTGTAGCCTGTGTCATTGTTTACTTTAAGAAATTGAACAGATGTTTATTAAGGTTACTTATAACATAACTCATGCGTCTCGGCTCGTTTGTGGGACTCGACGCGACATTCTGAAAGAGTTAATCTGTTCACACGCGCGTGCGCCCTTGACTCCTGTGTCGCAGTGTGAAGTGACCCTTTGTGGTCATGGGGACCTAGGTCCATCCTAGTTGGAGACTAACATAATTCATCTAGAACTATCTAATGATTTTTTGACTTTTCTTTCTCATAAATACATTTTAATTCAACTAACTTACTTTTAAGATGTCCTTTAGAATCGTTACGCTTAACAAACTGCGTTCTGACTCGTGCACAAGTGTCAGACTCCTCGCTCTCTTCACACTTATTCGGTATGAAGTCGTGTATATTACTCAGATTCACCTGCTCTCTCTTCCTTTCTATAAAGTTCTCTATGCGTTTCTCTATTTCCTCGTTCGATACATTGATCTGTACCAAACTTTTGTCTATAATTTCAGTCGGTGCTTGAACACCTGCAACGAAAACTACACGTGAGAAGGGTTGTAATAAAAAGATGCTTTTCTAACAACGTTTATTTTCAACACAAACACCGCTATATACATATAATAAAAATATAATCTTAAAGAAAACTTAATTAAAAACAGCTAAAAGTAATTTTGATAAATCTAAATGTTTAAACATCTTTAAGATATCAGGCAAATTCGAATGTTTAATTTATTCTTATCACAGCAGTGACGATCTAATCGTTTATCGCAATTATTTTTGGTAACAATTATAATATTTTCCTGTTTCACCAAACATACCAACTATCTATAAACATGATCTGATTATGTATTGCTAAATAATGTTTTCTTGATCTATAAATAAAGTAGAAATATATTTTATACATAAATAAATAATGTAAGTAAAGTATGTAACTTCAATGAAAAAGCGTAACATAATATGATGTAAGGTAAAAAGGAACTAAAAATACCTCTAAAATGATGCAAAACTGCTTTTAAGCATTTAGCTTAAAAGCAGTTTTCATCCTACATTATACAGCTTAAAAGAACCTTGGACATAATTATAATTCAAAAATATAGATACACAAATATAATATCTGAAAGACTTAATCTTTTATGAAAAAAACTAAAGGGGTATATATTATTATGCACGTAGCAATGAGTGACGTCACAAGTCACCTTGCCAGAAATTTCACGCATCGTGTAATATACGACTAAGTATATAATATTATCATTTATCACCATTGAGATATTATTACTATATCCTGTCTCAGCCATCCAGTTAAATAGCCAGCCAACTCGATGCCGCCACAGGCAGTTCATTAAACACATGAAAAGTAAATTAACTTTTTTTAGCTGATTGGTAGTACAGTAAAGTGAAATATATTCCCTTGTAAATATTCTTATTAGATGATGACAAAGATAAACTCGTAGAAGCCCTAAGTAACGAAACGTCTGGCTACTTTAACTAGACGGCTGCACAACAATATAAAGGTGATCGCACATTTGTCAGCAACGTACGCGCCGCATTTCGTGTACGGTAGTAACTAAATTGCGACGTGTATGGTCGTGCGGCGCTCGCGTGTGTATTACGGCCCGGCCGCACCTGCGTCTATCGTCCGATGCTTCGTGCTATGAGACGATATACGCAGATCGTCCAATAGTATCGGTTTTAGAGCGAAGCACTACGCATATGCGGCCGCGGCATAAATGAAAAATAGTATGATCGCGGACGCGGGCGACGACCCTAGATACTTAAACTAGTTATTATTATGCACAACTTTACTCAATTAACAATTTAAACCTATTTCATTATGAAAGTCCTTTATTATCAGATCTAGTTTACTCTTACGGGTCAACTAAGTACTATAGGCACAAAATTACTAATAGTAGTGTGCTATTTAGGTCTATAGGTATTAGGTATAAATGTTTCCTTCCTCAATTCATGCGATAATATTTCTCTATCAATATTTTAACAAAAAACCAACCAACCATCTACAGATCTTACCTACATATTATACCTCCTACATTTATAATGTAGTCAACTATAGTCGAGCAAAAACTCTGAAGCATTCATGCACGAACTGGCCACTTAAAAAACTAGTAACATATGTATAATGTACAGTTAATACACTTCCTTTCATTATTGCAATTCATGAATTGGAAACGATTATTATAACTGTGGCGCTGGCAGCAAAACTTGCAAATATCTAGGTGGCAACATGCCAATTGAGCGTGCATATTTTATTGTGGTATAATGTGTACTTATATACTTGTTATGTACTCACGAAATGCAATTAAAAATTGTAATTGGGTGTATTAACCTTGTGTTCTTAATGCAGCGTGTAAGTCGAATTAGTGCAGTGTGCAATATCTAAATACTTAAATAAAATCTTCAGTTCTGTTCTGTCATCACTCATCTATGATTTATATCAGTTATATCACTCTAATCAAAGCTAAGCTTTAATTCTTTTAAGTAGTAATTAAACTAAAGAAAAAAACATTGTATAAATATTTCCTAACACTTAGTAAAAAGGCAAGAATATAGTTAGTTGTAGTACCTTACTACAAAGGTTGTAGTACATACATAATATTTAATATTATAACACAACATAATTCTACGCATCAATGTCTTCAAAGAATTACTATATGTATATTATAATATCTACGTTAAGGAGCCGATTAACCCAAAATTTTCGATTTTATAATTCATTTTTATACTTGAAAATAAGCTCCGAATTGTTTCATTTTCTAAAATTAGATAATACATTATATTTCTAAGAATCCGATTTGAGCAAAAACACGAAATCTTAAAATTTTCTCGATAGAAAAAAATCACAAAGATGCATCTAATTTTCACGAATTTTTCATTTATTGCCATAACCGTGCATTAAACTAAGTCAATATTTTAACACATTGTATAAAATTCTATCATTGAGAAACCGACCTAGCGGATTTTTAAAATGTTGTATATTTATAGAGTTATTGAGAAAAAACTAATTTGGCGATGAATCCGCGTCGTCCTTTTTCACCTGGCATATGAAAGACGGGCGTGAGTGTGAAGAGAGAAGGATGATGTTTGATTTTTTTGGGTTAGTCGCCCCCTTAAGAAGCATCGCCGTTAATACATCTACGTTCAGTAGCGGCGTTAGGGGAGGCGACGCTGGGCGACCGCTCAGGGCGCCGGTTAAAAAGGGCCGCAGAAGCCAAACAAAAAGGGCGCCGCAACCCCTACACACTACCAGCACCCTGGGCGCCGAAGAAATTTCGCCCAGGACGCTGGTAGAGCTAAAACTGGCACTGTCTACGTTTTAATGGCATTGCCGTTGATAGGTCTACGTTTACTGGACCACGCACATTCAAAGTTCTCCTTCCATGCCGGTTCCTCGCCGTCGTACACCTCCTTCTTCCAAATAGGCACGTTGGCCTTCAGCTGGTCTATGCAGAAAGCCACCGCGTCGAGAGAGTCCCGCCTGTGAGGACTGCTCACTGCGATGACCACTGACGCCTCGCGACAAGGTACGTTGCCTAACCTGGAACAAAACCGTCGATGAACAACGCTTTCTTGAATTTACATACGTAATAAAAGAAACGCGATATTTCGCCGGTAAAATGTGCAGATATCTAAAGGCGGCAGGTTTTTTTTTTTAATTTAACTGTTGTCACAATAAACGACAAATGAAAACGATAAATTATGCGACATGTTTATGAATGCCGCGTGTCGAGGTCAAAATCATTTGTACCATCATACTTCACGTGGACCATAATGTATGGCGATAAATTACGCATACATAAACAAATGTACGAGTATATAAAATTAAGACCTTTGCATCTGTTGTAAATGCAGTACTTTTTAAATGTATCAACTCTTCAAATACAGTTTGAGACAGGTTATTTTTATGTCCCTATGGTTTTCCAAGCATAAAATATATATTTAGCAGCATATACTGGACTAGTCCAGAGGTCAATGCATTTGGGACCAACCATGTGCAGGTGTTTTATGGTGTCTTCTTTTACCCTAGAACTGTATTTGACTAGTAGCATAGGCACACATGATTATCTGGGATTTAACATGCGGGTTATTTAGTGTAATTTATAAAAATACCCACAAGGCTATAAAATTAGGTAAAAAATTGTTATTTATGCTATAAAGGCACTGATCACTTAAATTATATTACTACTAAGTTTGTAACTAGTATAATATTAAAGTTCATCATGTACCAGCTAGTCTTTAAGTATACTATGTGTCATATACTTATATATTATATATATATATATATATATATATATATATATATATATATATATATATATATATATATATATATATATATATATAAATTCAAAGTTGGAGAAAAAAAAATTGGAACTCATGATTTATGGCATATTTTAGTAAAAAATTGGCTTTCAAATATTTTTTTTCGCCAACTTTTGAAAAAAAATTTTTATCTGGCTTCCATCTAATCTGACCTATACTTCATAGGAAAATCGTTATAACTTCTAAACTATCTGACTTAGAGCATTGAAGTAAAGAATTTATTTAAGATGAAAACCTTTTCTATCTTTTTAAAATAAGAAATAACCAGTTTAATGCGCTAGATTTTAACAAAAAGCCATTAATTAAAAAATATACTTTTTTTTTCCTAAACTTTCGTTTTTCTATGTTTAATTCCACGAAATTTATAACATATTGCCTATGTAAGCGTAGTTCACAAGTTTAGCTATCAAATGAGACCTTTTTTATCTTCATAGGATATTTACACGATAAGTACTGGTCAGATTAGTGTGAAAGCCCGAGAAAAACTAAAATGGCTGCCATTTCACAACCGTGAGAGAGACAAAAAATTTGAGAGCCAATTTGTCGATAAAATATGCCATACATCGTGACATCAAAGGATCGGACACCGGTGTCGGGACACATTGTATATATATATATATATATATATATATATATATTTGCCAAATTGTAGATATGAGCTGATGGAAACATCCAATAATAAATATTATAATAATAATATTATATTTGTAATAATTATTATAAGCATTCCCTTTTAAACTGAATTACAAAATTAGACTAGGTCGTACTGTTATCAAACATGATAAAGGAAACAACATTCATAAATAAAATAGATAAAATGGTTCAAGTCTAAGAACCTTGTGATAAGAAGGTGATGTAACTTGTTATCTCTTACAAATTTGTTTACAGCATGACAGGGCTCTGGAGTGTTGTTGTGTAAATATGTTATGTGCACCAAAAATGATAGTAGACATCAACATTTTTGTTAATTAAAATTGGAGTTTATGATTTTCGCCCTACACATTTACTTACGGCCACACCCAAAGACATTTAATCATGATTAAGCTTTATTTTAATGAAGAGTTAGACAGACCATGCATGGAGCTTATGTTATGCGGGCTCTACACTCGCGGCGCGAATTGCGGCCGCGATTCGCGGATGCTACGCGCCGTGAATACGATGCGTACAAATACGAAGCCGCGAAGCGCAAACACGAAGCTGCGAAACCCTCCACACTCGCGGTTCGCGGCCTTCGCGGGCTTTCGCGCCGCGAGTGTAGAGCCCGCATTAACCTCTCGAACCCCACCGACACCTTAACGTGCTACCCGTAAAAATACCTCTGTGTACCACCGGCACGTTAATGAGCCACCTGATGCACTCGACCTCACGCTGTTTTGTAACTTATTTTAGTGTATTTAAGATTTAATTTCGTTTGTTCTATACATTATTTTTAAGAGTATGAAGTTGGCTACAAAAAGAATGCACTAAATTAGTTCCTGATTGGCGCAATTTTGTAAAACTTGAAAAAAAAAATTCGAAAAATTTGAATGGCGCCATAGAACGCGGGTATTTGAGGCTCAATAGAATTTGGGTATCATTTAAGCTATCACCAATTTAATTAGTTTTGTGTTTCTTAAATAATAGGGTTTGTCCTCAAAATAGTAGATCTGTCACCAAAATGTAGTCACCAAACAATGCAAAATCAGTTCCACAATAAATCACCTAAAATCCTGAGATATAAGGTCTAGTACCAAATAAATGTTTTTGTATGTATTATAATAGGTGTGTCCTAATAAGTATTTAAGCAAACCAATTTAAAGAGATCACCAATAAATCATATTATGTTACTAGAAAATTGCATTAAGTTCAAATAAAAAATTAGGGTTGTCATCATCGTTTCAACCAAAAGATTCTGCTACTTAACTAGACTCCCAAGGTTCTAAATTTCCACTGGTAGTATAAATTATATTTAAATAAAATTTTTAGCAGAGTAGTAAATAAAACAATTAAAGTCAAAATAATCAATATTTATTGTTTAAAATAATTACCACTGAACAATCAGCGCTGGTTTAAAATAGCTGGCTTATGGCTAGCAGAATAGTAGATAAAACACTTAATTAAAGTTAAAATAATTAAAAAAAAATCGAACCTAGTTACCTACTACCCATCGTTGAGGCCGGATTGGTCAATTTTTAAAGCGCGCCAATTTGTCTCCGCCCCTTTGATCATTTTTTCATTAAAATTATAAATTGATGTATTAAATTGGTAACGAATACTATTAATTTAATATCTGAACGAAATAAAATGTTACTACTGTATTGGTGACAAAATATCAAATAAAAAGGAGTCGCAGTCAGGGATCGATAATCGATTTATTTGGTGACAGATCTACCATTCTGAGCACAGAGCTATTATTTAAGTAACAAAACTGTTATTATAAGAACGAAGTTTATATTTATGTAATGCAATATAATTTTATTGGTTATCGATCTCTTATTTTACACATGATATATTAACATTAATTTGATAATTCATACCTGGGAACAATTTTTGTTTATCTGAGAACGAAAATATTTCGTGGCGATAGATCTATTTATTAGGTGATACAACTTGATGACAAATATAAATTTTGGTGATAGAAAATATAGTTCCCATAGAATTTTGACATCCCGGTATTCGAGAGGTTAAATACAGTTAAGTAAGTAATAATTACTGTTTGTGTCTGAGTGTGACAGGTACATTATAACTATAGTATCTTTCAATTGAAACCCATTAAAAAATCCTACTAATCCTACTAATATTATAAAGGCGAAAGTTTGTTTGGATGTATGGATGTGTGGATGTGTGGATGTATGGATGCTTGTTACTCTTTCACGCAAAAACTACTGAACGGATTTTAATGAAACTTTACAATAATATAGCTTATACATCAGAATAACACATAGGCTACAATTTTAACCGACTTTCAAAATGGGGGAGGTGTTATGTTCGTTTTCTTATATTCAACGATTACTCCGCCGTTTGTTAACCGATTTTCAAAATTTTTCTTTTGGTATCATCCCAATTTGGTATTATATTCACAAAAGTGGTGATCTGATGAAGGATCCATAAGTAATCGAGGGAACTCCTCAAAACTTATAGGGAAACATGTGGTGACTTCGGTTTCGTGAGAAGTATTCTAAGCATATGCTACCAACAAGTAAGATTTTGCACCGAGATATACCTGCTATACCGTGGTTCGGAAGGTGCTGAGAGAACTCCTGAGTCTTTATAGATACAAGTTTGGGAGTTTCGGCGTTGTTTTAAGAACGGAAAGCATATGCTACTATGCAAATTACATTCATCATCATCATCACTACCATATTATACCATTTCATAGTCTTTTAGATCGAGACTCGAGTTTGTCAAGCGATAATTAAAAAAAAATCTATACCTACCTAATATTATAAACCTGAAGAGTATGTTTGCTTGAACGCGTCAATCTCAGGAACTACAGGTCCGATTTAAAAACTTATCTCAGTGTTAGATAGATCATTTATCGAGTAAGACTATAGGCTATATTATATTATCACGCTAAGACTAATACGACCGAAGAAACTCAGGAAAATGTGGGAAAAACGGGGGAAATATTTTTTATGGGAAAATGTACGTTTTCTGTAAAAAGCCGCCGTAAAAAGTCTGAAGCCGCGCGGGACATCTAGTAATTAATATATATAAAAAAAATCACATAAACAAATTAACAATAATTCTAATTATACCCTGATAACTTTTATATAATAGAGAGCCCTAACCTTTTTGAAATGAAAGTTAATTGTAAGTCTGTAGATCTGGCAAAAAACATACCTATGGTAAATAGCAATTCCATGAACAGCTGGCCACTTTCTTCTTGCATCCTCACATATCACTTTCATAGCCTTAAGTGCCATGGACTCATAAGCTTCGTACTCAAGATGCACAACCTAAAACAACCACTACATTATGAAATAAATGTATGCTCTATACCAGGGGTCACCAATTATTACTTTCGGCTGGGATCCATTTTATGAAATAAAATGACCTTTGCGGTCCACACACTTCAAAGCAAAGGTAATGAACTAACTATGGAAATTACAAAGGTATTTAAGGTATTTGCATATCAATGAGAAGTGACAATTTTTATTGCTAATTATCTATTCAAAGTTGGGAGTGAAATTGGTGCAAGCTATTGACATTAAATCAAGGAGATGTTTGGTCAGTCAGTCAGTCAGTGAGTGAGTGACAATATTAAGAAAGTTTTACAAGTTATAATTCTTAAATACTGGTTCAAATTCAATAAAATTTGAAATATACTGTGTTTATACAGTGCTTGCTTAGCAACTGAAAATTCAGGCTTGTTGTTTTATCCACAACAAAGTTATAGAGGGGTCAAAAAAAGCCTGAATTGCTTCAAGAAAAGAATGGTACGGCCATGCCGCTTTTTTGCTGGACTTGGCGGGGAGATACTACACAAATTAATTAGCAATTAAAGTTATAACTTTACTATACCTTCATCAAATATAGGTATGTTGAAAGTTTTTTTTCTATCTAAGTGAATTCTAGTGGCAAAGTAAACAATATACCTTTTTTCCTTCAAAATTGTCCCGTGTGGTTCCCACAAAAATAGAAACAGCACCACAACTATCATCCACGACCAAGTCACTTATACTTTCCACTGAGAGTTTGTCAACTGTGAGCTTAAGGTGATCCATCTTTTCAAAAAATTCAATTTAAATAAAGAACTATTTTAACCACCACTAAGAGGAGGTATTACAGCTATGTGGTCCCCGGGTCGGAGCTCTATATCCTTCCACTCTGAACAAACTTCTTCGTTTTTCGCTATAAGAATGTTGCTTTTAATAGTCTCCAAGTTGAACTGTCTCGATATAATGTTCAGAAGTTTTTCGTAGCTTATTTTGGCAGGTAGCCGAAAACAAGTTTCGCGGGTACCGGAAAGTTCCTTGGACTTTGCGAAAAATAAAAGCTTCACTGGTACATCATCATATTCCATATTTCATTATGCAATTTCTATATAAACAAAAATTACCAAGGTAAAGTGCAACATTACCAAACTATAACTTGATTCCAGTACAAAATTATCACTATTTTCACGAAATGTAATAGATATTATGTTTCATACGTATAAAAAAAACATACCGTTTCCTTATTTATTAAAACGTGGATTCTATAGAATCTAAATTTTAAATTAATTTTATCACACGACCGTGTAATAGCTCGTTCAGTTTTTTGACAAATGGCATAATTTGTTGATTTTTGACACTGACACGACCACAGAATTTTTTTAAAATGGCCATACAGTAATGCTCGGGCCGCACCAGGCACCTGCGTAGTGCCTCGAAATTCTTATTCATACATTACGTAATATCAAAATCATTTTTTCATACGAAAATATTTAACATATTTGAGTTATTTTTCAGCTTAAAATAGTAATTACCTAGGTTCCTGCGTAAAAATTTACTACTATAGTCGGGGCAATATAATAGGCCACATTTGACAGTTCAACAAAATTGAGCCTGGTAGCCTTGTAACGACGCCATAAAAAATAAATATTTTGTCATTGTTATTACTGCACAATTTATTCACTTTTTCTAATAACGATTACATATTTATTATAAACATAACCAATACGAGTTCTTTTACTATTTATTTTCACTGATAAACAATTTTAAACATAAAAAACAAATTATGATTTAAAGAACTGAACGTCGGTACAATGTTACGTCAGCTGACCTTTTTTCTTTTTAAACTCTAGGGATGTTACTCTAAAAATCGAAAGCGAATAAGTAGAATCAGATGCATTGATTAGTTGTAACGAAATATCCCCATAAATTCATAACCACGTTGTGAAAAGTAACACATATTCATGTGAAATGAATAATGATAATACAAAATTTAACAGTTTTGATATTTCAAGTGAATAAATGCCATTTTTCTTGTAAATTATGTACTTGTCTTATTTTGCTCCTTGAATTTGCAAAAAAAAAAAGTAATAATAGGACAGGAATTCGTTTTTGGTTTTATAAATAACATATGAAATTCAAATATTTTATTTCAAGTGCGTATCGATTTATTCGTTTTGGTCGATGTTTTTATGCAGCTCACCTCACTATGGAGATTATTCTGACAGATGTCAAATGTGGCCTATTAAATTGCCCCGACTGTAAATATATTTTAAACACTAAAAAATATATACAAAAAAACTAAAAATATATAAATATATAGTAAATTTACTACAAAATATTTTTAAACTTTAAAAAATATCTTTTAGTATTTAGAACGTGGGCGTGAGCGCTGCTTCCTGCTGGTAATGGAGAACTGTCAAAAGTGACGTTTTTGTATGATGGCAGCGTTAATTCCTTTTTTTGCCACGTTCATAATCCCAGCATAATTCAAATAAACTATTTAAAGCCTTGTCGAGCTGTAGCAAGGTAAATCGACAAGCTATATACAACTCGACAAGGCTTTAAATGAACGTGGGTGACATTGACGGGAGCGCTGCTGGTAAAGGAGAACTGTCAAAAACATGCCAAAAATGACGTCTTCGTATCATACGAAGACGTCATTTTTGGCATGTTTAGAAGCGTTAGCGTAGTTCCTTTTCTCGCTACGTTCATATAAAGCCTTGTCGAACTCTATGAAATGAATCATACTCCATGAACCATTGAGGTACTATAGACTGGAGAGAGCCTTATATCGGTGTATAACTAAGCGTTAAAAGCGTGTAATGTTATGTCCTACTTACTAGGACATAACAAAGGAGTCGGTCTGCATATTTCATGTAATAAAAGTGTTAATAAAGGTTTTTAGTGAACATTTAATGCTAGATATTGTTGAGTTTTGTAGTTCCGCTAAATAATAAACCATAAGAATGGTCAAAGAATGCCTCAAACACGTGGATTTAACATTAAATACGTAAGTTTTGAACAACGTTTTTTGGGCTTTTCAATCGGTATTTTTGTAAGCTAAAAAGACAATTTATAAGTTTATTAATCCCTTATTCGTGCTATATAAGGCATTAGTCAATGATGAAAAACTCAAAGCAGATATGTTACTACCGCGCGCGTTGTGAAGATTCAAATACGGCCCAATCGGGCCGTCTGTTGTTTAGTCTGCAATCTGCATCAAGCTCAGTCACGAACGTGCCACGTCTTGTCTTACCTATATAAATAAATTGAAAATGACGTCGTGCGTGTTTCGAAAATGTACCAATTATGACTCGAAAGTAAACACATGGAACCTCTTACCACATGTCTTGATTGCAATAAATACCTCGATAAATAATTATTTTTTGGAACAATCTGGAAAAAATCGAATTTTCGTCATAGCTCAGGCGAAGAAAGAGACACCGATACGATTCGACGTTTAAAAATAGAACTGTCTCTTTTATGTAAATGGTTTTTCGTATCTTTTGTTTCACTTATCTGTCAAATTAGTGCTAAAAATGTCACTAAATTAATAATTTGGCTATAAAAATTGCATAGCTTTTTACGTGTGTTTACGGATTCTCATCACTTGAACTATAGTTAATCGATATCATGAACTAATTGACTTTCTTTCCTGTATCATAATGTTCCTTCGAAATAATCGACAAATAGAAATATTCAAGAAAATAAACGCACACTACTTGTATGAAAATAAGCACAAAATGGCCACGCGATGACGGGCTAAGACTACATCTAGTCATCTATAGTATACATAAACTTATAATATACTGTCGTATACACCTGACAGCCCGAAAATGCGTGACCATTTTTGATCTGTCAATGTGTGCGTGTGCTAGTGATGTACATTTTACTATCGATAGTATAGTATTTTGCTATCGATAGTTTAGTCCGTTTGAGTTATTTTACCTGAGTTTCTATAAGAAATAAATAATATGCAACTTTGACAGATTTTGTATTTCAAATTAGGTATCATAAATTTTAATTGGCAAAAAAGGTGACGATTGAAAAGTAGATACACATTTTCGTTTGGAATGATTTTTCAATCGTCATTCGTCGGATATGTTATGACTTATGACATGAGGTTCTTATAGGGGTAAATAATATACACATAACATATTATAAAGTTACTTATTTATTACTCAGGTAAAATCTATCTGGAAAATCAGCCCTTACATTGCTGCATTTAAAGTAAACGTTGAAAGTAAACAACACACATAGTATATTATATTTTATTCTTAAATTAAATACATATCATAAAATATCGATGTGGCGGTACCCACAATTCGCCTAACATTCCTGCATCGCGCTATCGAAGTTTTCTAAGCGCGTCAGTATATATACGACATCTGAAATGTATCACGTGGGCTCCGGCCTGACCGAGCATACAACCTCGCTCGGTCGGAAGATCTTCCTTTGTGGTGGTCACGCCTTATTCCCACATCATAATGCTTTTGGGAGTGCCTCCGCTGCCGGCGCCGGCTCCCAAAAATATCAGTAATGGGAACTACGGTAAGTATACTGCCAGCAGCCGAGATATAAAACAACGACTGCCGGCGCTAGCACTCAAAATGGGAGCCGGTGATAATGCGTAAAGCGCTATAGGTTCCAGTGCCGATACACAAATTTTAAAAAGAAATAATAATTATAATCTCAATTTATATATTCGACTTTACCGACTTCCAAAGGTGAAGGTATGGTACCTATTTGTTCGGCGGTGGATATTTTAGTTTTTTTTTATGTATTTTCTTAGCTTAGCTTTACCTTAGCTATCTTTTTTCAGCTACCAAAAAGTAAGATTTTGCACCACAGCTACAGTTATAAACTCCGTGGTATACTTCCGAAGGTACTGAACAGAACTTCAGATTCCTTATACATGTTAGAGAGTTTCAGCGTTTTTTAAAGAAGCAAAGATATTGTCTTTAAATGCTACTATGCAGATCACATTTATCAGCATCTTCATCATCACCACCATTAACCCATCCAAGATTCAAGCACCGGTGATCGCGACAACAATAGAATACAATAGCATTTCCGAGAATCCCCGATCGAAGGATTCAAATAATTATGCATCCTTACAATTATTATGACCTTATTATTTGTACTTTTCATAGTCATGCGCCTCCT
Source organism: Aricia agestis (assembly GCF_905147365.1). Taxonomy (NCBI): domain Eukaryota; kingdom Metazoa; phylum Arthropoda; class Insecta; order Lepidoptera; family Lycaenidae; genus Aricia; species Aricia agestis. Next base: position 18,185,358 of record NC_056409.1, read on the forward strand.
CAAATTATTCTGTTTGACAAGCGATGTTTGCCGAATAGGCGCCGGCAGCCTATTCAGCAAACATCGCGTGACTTCGGCAAACTTCGGAGTTCGGAAAATGGCGCCGGCAGCCATTTCGGCTTCCGGCGCCAGCAGCGGAGGCACTCCCTAATACTTTTTATTACAATTATTTTTAACCGACTTACAAAAAGGAGGAGGTTAGTGGATATAATATTTTTTATGTATGTTCAACGATTACTCCGCCGTTTGTGAACCGATTTGAAGGTAAAGACAATAGTAATATTATACTTAAATGAAGTAAAAAGTATTAAATAATCCTTATTCTGTACTCCGTATTTCTGTTCTCAATCTTCATAATTTTGAAGTCGGTACCAGTCCTATTAATAAGTATAATATAAGTTGCAGTTATACCTATTCTGTCAGAGAACTGTCTATTATAATTATTATTGAAAGCTGCATTCAATGAGTAGGTATTAGATTCAAGTGACTGATCTGTGAAACCTTGATTTTATACGTCAAAAGTCGTATTAATTAACTTTTGACGTAAGTTGTATGTCAAAAGATAATTACTACTTAAAAATAATCGTTAAAATAAGATAATATGTCCTTTTTAAGGTGATAAATATAAAGGTAAATGATTTTTATTTTAGTTTTATGTTATTGTAAAATATCGAGCATATCGATAAATTTGATTCAAGCACTAGCGTATATGTAAAAAATCTTAATGAAAAATTTTTCTTCAAAATTTGTGTAATATAAGAACAATAGTAACTTTAGTTACGCAAAATATGAAAGTAAAAGGGAGGATTCACAATATTTTATTTGAAATAGAGGGCTAAAGACAGAATAGAGCAAAAATAAACACATCGTAGCAATTAGGACATGAAGATACCTGTGAAATGTATATTTTTCAGGATTATTCTTATGATTTACACTGCAAACAAGTACATAACAAGTAACCATTTTTAAATATAATAATATTTATTAAAAATAACAAACAAATTGAACAATATATTGGAAATACCGAAAGGGCATAAAAACGACTGACGACTTTTGACGACCTGTCAAATATAAGTTGTTACAATTTTCATTAGACTGCCTCTCTCTTTTCATATTGTTATAATTCCATAAAGGATTTTCTTCTCTCTCGCACTCTTTGTTGGTCTTTAGCATTATAGGTTTATGAATACGACCAAAGAGGAACACATCCATCGAATATGTCATAGTTTAAAATTCGTAGGTAACAAGTTAACAACCCTAGCGACGATTTTCGTCATAATACGTCAAATTTAAAAATTTCAACATCCAGTTCTAAGTCGGCGTACTCTATCATTCTGTCTACTCTGGTAGTGGTTTATTTAACCATAACGGCATGTGAAAAAAAAATATTGATGTGACATTGACGTTTCAATTTAAAAAATTTCATTCAACGTCCAACGGGCAACGATCTTTTACGGAGAATTCGAATAATGGCCTAACGCTTTTTTGGCAAGTTTCCCATGGGCGCGCGCGTTACGTAAAACGAACGTTGTGTTCCTTGTACTACAAAAAGGATATAAATAGATTTTCAGTGAGTTGCATTCTCGGGACTCCGACATTTGTTTTCTTCTAACACAAATACTGTGCCACATCTGTGCGTTAGAAATCTCAGTGGAATTCATAAACTCACAAAGTGTAAACATTGAACTGAATTTTTTACATAAATGTTTAATATGCTAAGTGAGCTACATATGGACGTTTAAAACAGTCAGTGAAGTGAATAATATATTTTTTATTGACTCCTACAAATAATGGCTCACGTCGAGCCCATGGATGTCGATAGTATGGAAAGTGATTATGAAGATAAGGAGAACTCAATACTCCATAGCAATGTGATACCAAAAATACCATGCACTGAAAAAGGGTATGAGGAGCTGGATGCTTCTGAATTAAATATGAAGTTAAGATATTCCATTACTCCTGCATCATCTCCTATGTCGAGAAGCTATACGGCCAACTGCAAGGACAATAAAAATATTGAAGAAAGAAATAGCAGTTGTATTGGAAACGCTAACCTCACAAATTCATTTAACTCGACCTTAACAAACAATGATATAAACAATGCAAGTAAGGTTTACCCATTACAAACTTTGCCAACTGAAAATTTAAATGACATGAATAGAAATGTGTTGCTTCCTAAATCTATTGATAAGGAAGATAAAAATGTTACTATAACTGTAAGTAATAGTGTAGATGAAAACATATCCATTCCAAGTACATCATCATCGATCACTCATACACCGGAGTCTACCACACCTACAAAAGAATTACCTAAAGATGGAGGCTCACCAATTATGAGAGGTTTACGGAGCGTTCTTAGTATGTTTAAGCCGCAAAGTCCTGGACCATCACATGAACAGGGACCACAAGAGGACAGTGGACCGCTGCAGGCTAATAATACTATTACGGACGAGTCTCCATTACATCCAGTTGAGGTTTCCACCCCGCTCCGTACAACAAATAGAACCTCCCCGAAGAGGACCAGTCCACATAGGGACAGCATAAATTTCAATGATGATTTGGAAAAGGAGTTGCAATGGAAAGATGATTCCACTATACTGTTTAAAGAAGAAAAAATTCCAAAACATAAATTGTTCCTGCAGGAGTCAGTAGCATCAAACATAGAATCTAAGATTTTAAATAAAACCAAAGAGGAATGTAACGGGACCATAGAATATATGGATATATCTTATAATGATAGTGCTCTTATTGATAAAACTATGACTGACATAGAAACAAAACCACATGGTCTGGAAGCTGGTGGACTGGAGTCTGATGGTGAGTTTGTAGATTGTGAGACTACCTTTACCAAAGATGAAATTGAATCTCTGTTAAAAAGTAAAGAAAATATTTCTATGCACAACAGTATACAACATACTTCTATAAATGCTGAGGCTGGTACTTCAGACTTGGCAAAAAATATTCACCCTTTGAATTTAACAATACCTGTTGAAACTTCAGATTTAGTTTGGTGTACAAGTAATGATGTAGTAAATTCTGAGGTTTTAGCAAGAGCTGAAAATGATAACATAGTTTCGAACAATGTTTTGAAACAATCTTTCTTGTTAACTTGTAATGATAAATCAGAATTAGTCAATAATTCAGATATGAATTTATTGCCTGTTGAATCTTCAGATTTACCGGTGTGTATAAGTACTGACGTGGCAAAGTCTGAGGACTCAACCAAAGCTGGAAATAAGTCAGATTTTAATAATATTTCACCACAGAATTTGTCCTTGACACCTTCTAATATAAATATAAATATTTGTGAGAATAGGCTAACTAATGATAATGTTTCAAACACTGAAGACAATGATATTTATATAAAAGATGAAAATAGTGCTAAAAACGTTACTGACATAGTGCCTGGTAGATGTACAGATTTACCAGTGTTTACAAGTACTGATGTAGCAAAGTCCGAGGACTCAACCAAAGCTGAAAATGGAAACAATTCAGATTTTAATAATGTTTCACCACAGAATTTGTCATTATCACATTCTAAAGATATGTCAGATTTGCCAGTTAATTCAGATATGGATATTTGTGAAGAAATGCTACCCAATAATAACGTTTCAAACACTGAAGTTAATGATATTGATGTGAAAAATGAAAATAGTGTTAAAAACGTTACTGATATAGTGACTGGTGAATATACAGATTTACCGGTGAGTACAAGTACTGATGTAGCAAAGTCCGAGGACTCAACCAAAGCTGGAAATGGTGCTGAAAACTTTACTGATACAGCTCAACATAGAAAAGAAGAAAGGAAAAACATTACATTTGTTACTTGTGAAAATGAAAGTTATAACAATTTACATTCTGCATATGAAAATGAGATAGAATGCAAAGAAAACTGTGTTGAAAAAATTAAGGATCTTGTAGTTAATGAAGACGCCAAAAGCGAAAATGCTGTATATGGAAATAGTCAAAGCAATGACGTAGATACTATTTTACCTCAAATAGAACATGAAATTACATGCAATGAAAACAACAGGGAGATAATTTTCGAAGCTATTGATTTTAATTTAGAAAATAAAATACTTGAAGAAAATAACAAAGAAATGGCTGAGTCTTTACAGACAATTAATAATAGTAGTAAAACTTTGGAAATAAATGTTGATTTTTGTGAAATATCACAGAATAATAAAGGTATTGATGAGAATGCAGAGTCTTTAAATGAAAAGGTGAAAAATAATAATGTAGACAAAAATACTAAAATCGTTATATCAGAAATAAATAAAATGTTGCCAATGGATGTACCACTTCCTACAGATAGCGAATTTGATAAAGAAATTGTTGATTTTTGTGATGCAAATAAAATTCCTGATGACTTAAAAGTTAATGAAATATCTGAAAGTTTTGAAATAAATGCAAACAAAGATTTGGATAAATTGACTTATTTGCTAGAAACACCAATAGAAAAAATTGGTGACAAAACCATTAATCAACAAAGCAACTCAAGTCATTGTAAACTTGATTCAACATTGAAAATTACTGACGAAAAATGTGTAACTGTGGCTTGTAATAAAACATTCGATAATAATTATTCATTTGAAGTTATTGAAAAGGGACAAGAAGAAGGTGAATCAATTGTACTTAAAAGTGGTCAGAGTAATAACATAACTATGTTAAATAAAAGCAATGCTGATGATATAGTAATTGATGACAAACCTGAAACCTTCAGCAATAATTCCTTTCAACCAACACATGATGAAACCTTTCAATGTTACACAAATGAATCAAAATCAAAAAACGAACTGTCTTCTCCATGTGATACCAATAGTAATTTTGAAAATTTGGGTGTAGAAGAGTTTTCTAATATAAAACAATTGTCGAATCCATTTGAAACAAAAAATAAAATACAAACATCACCTCCCTTATCACCAGTAATAAGCAGCAAAGGTTACAATATCAACTTTGATGATATTGAGGATCCATTTGCAACGAAAATTAAAATAAGACAATCGCCTAATCCTGAAACCTCAGGTCACATTGCTTTGATATCAGAAGATAATAAATCGCGAAAAGTGTCGCCAAAAGTTAATAAATCAGAAAAACGTAAGTCATATCCAATAAGAAAACCTATGAATGCTAAAAATAACTCTTTAAATGCTACTTTTGACTGTGATAATAAAAAGGGATGCAAAGCAAATGTTGAGGATAGTGACAAAATAGCGAAAAATACAAAAAAAGAAGAAACAATTGATTCTTTTAAAGCTGATACAAGTGGATTATCCAACACAGTAATTAATTCTACAAGTAAATATAACCTAGATATTAAAAAAAAATCTTTAATCGATAATAAGATTGAGGCTATAGAAGAGGGGCATTTATTTTCTAAGCCAACAGATCCCACTCCTGTACGAGATATTACCAAAAGTGTATTTAATTGCCCCGAAATTAATGATTTAAATTTTTGTTCTATTACTGATAAACAAAAAACTATGTCATCAAATTTAACGATACCGTCTGGCGATATAACATTCAGCGACGAAGATTGTCCAAAGGCAAACATAGACTCGCTAGATTCAATTTGTCCTGAAGTTCAAGGGGTGGCTCTTGTGGATGGTGAAACATCAATTTCTAAAGATTCTAAAAGTGGTGATATAAAAGAAGTAAATACTGAAGATGAAGATACCGCCACATTTAATGAAACAATTGAATTTATTGAAAATGATAAAGAAAATCCAAACACCGAAAAAGACTTGTTAGCATTTGAAGTTTCACATACAGCTCTAGACAATGAGAACATAGACAATGGTGAAATGTTTATTGACGCTGAGGCATTTGAATTTCTTTTAAACCAAAATCAAAGTAATGTTATAGCAGACAGTGGCAAAGAAAGCCTATTTCTTAAGTTTGATCCCTTGTTTACGAAAAGGGTTTCTTCGGATGGTATAATAGCTGCTTTGAAAAAAGTTCAAAATAACCAAAGTACCCCTAAAAAATTAACAAAGTTGCAATTACAAACACCATCAGAAATGCCAGGCCCTTCTCAAAAAGAAACAGTTGATGATGTAATTGATGAAGCGAGCATTCAAGCCATGACAAAACCAATGATGGTAGTTAACCCAGCTATTAATTCAATAGTTTCTCCCAGAAAAGCAGCAACTCCTAAAGTTAATAGGCAATCACTTACATTTACATCTCCTGCAATGGCTGTAATTGACAAACTCTTGTCATTAAGCGGTAGCAGTTTAGTTGCCAATCACAATACACCTGTATCACCTGTAAGACAGCACAACGAAACTGATATAGCAATAACTCAGCTAAGGGAGATGCTGGCAGATAAAGATATCCATGTCCATAATTTAAAGTCAGAAAGTAAGGAACTGAAAGATAGATTATCCAGTTTAGAAGCACAAGTTAAATCTTTAGAAGTAGAGAGCGCAGAGCGACTGAAGAAAGTAAACGACTTGAACGAAAGACTTCTCGAAAAGACTAAAATTAATAAAAGTATGTCCAATGTAGTTGAGGAATATGAAAGGACAATCTCAAGTCTGATTGCCCAAATAGAACAAGAAAAGAAAAATAATGCTGAAGAAAGAATCATGTTAATAAAAGAAAGAGATGAACAAACTGCACACTTAGCCAGCATGGAAGTGTCATTTAATGATCTACATAGTAAATACGAGAAAAGTAAACAGCTCATTTACAGCATGAAAGCAAACGAAGAAACATACAAAAAGTCCATCCAAGAATTTGAAGAAAGTTTAACAAAAATGCAAAACAATTATGAGCTACTAAAACAACATGCAACATCAAAATTAAATCATGCCAATCTAGAGTTGGAGAGATTTAATAGGGCACATGAATCTGAAGTTTTAAAATTAAATGCCCTAATTAAACGGAAAGAGCTACACATTACTAGCCTTGAAGAAACTCTAGCCCAGAAGACCAAAGCTAATGAAGAACTGACAGCCATATGTGATGAACTAATTAATAAAGTAGGATGAACTGTTTAGTAGATGTATCATACAATGTTAGTTTTGCCCTTATCCGAATTTCTGTGATTTCTTAATTCTTTGATTGTATTATAATGGCCTCTACGAATAATAAAAACTAAGGAAGAGTTTCTGTGTCAAAAAAATTGACCACGAGTCTAAAAAATGTGATCCGAATACATGCATACTTTATGCATGTATTCGGTAAACAATTTTGTGTAAATATAGAAGTGACAATTAATGTCAACGGCTTCATTTCGTAAATTTGAGTGTTAGTGTTTCGTTGCTAATGCCATATTTTAGTGTGCGAAAAGGAACCAAATTCAAAACGGTTGAAGTATGGGAGTTACATTTCCTTAGTTTTTATTATTCGTAGAATGACCTATTATAATGTCTCATTGATAAAAATAAAATAAGTAAAAGTGTGCCAAGCTGAGGTTTTAAGTTCGTGACTTGTAAAGATAAATAATATTTTTTATTGTCTATAAATTTTCTGTGTTGAATAAGTATTTAAATTTCATAAACATTTTATAATTATTGTCTCTTTATTACATTGATTTTTTTCCTGCTGACATTGTAAGTAAATGAGATAATAAGAAATATCTTATTATTATCAAAGTTGTTAATTTCCCGATAACTACATACTTGGCGACTTTAAATTCAATAAAGTTGTTAAAGTTATATATTATAATTTTATGTGGGAGGGCTGATAATTTCCAGTGGTTTTTGTTCATGTGAAAACTCGCTAGGATATTAATATAGAGGTCAGTTAAACCACATGACGTGTGTATATTGTATTGATGTTCGGCATAAAATTTTTCAGTGATCAGACGAGATTAGGGCCTTCTTAAATATATTTTTTGACGGAATGATATTACTTAGAATATAATATTTGTAATATTTTTATAGCATGTTAATAGTACTTTCTTCAGCTGTGACCACCTGGTTTTATCCACAATGATGAAACCATAAAACTTATATAAATGTGTATTTTTATGTGTCTATATTGTTATTTAAAGGAGTGAGCACACTGAGACGGGCCGTGCCGGGGCTCATCGAAAAAATCCGCCTCCATGCAATTTGTATGGAAGCGGATGCGCGTATCGTACACTGTGCCGGGACGCAGCGGATTTCCGCTTCCATACAAATTGTATGGAGGCGGATTTTAGCGATGAGCCCCGGCACGGCCCGTCTCAGTGTGTTCACTCTTTAGGGGGATATTAGATTATCATATATTATATTGGATCCGAGATCATTGAGTCAATGATATTGGATAATGTAATATAGAAATATGATTCATTTCCTCCTTGATAATAGATTTTTGACATTTGCTGAGAGATTGGATCCAATACGGTCATAGAAATAGGTGTTGCCAGTTATTTAATATAAAAAAGAGTTTTTAATTTCTTGTTCGTTAATATGTTTCAAATAATGTAATGTAATTATTTTTCTAATTATATACTTGGATAATCTTGCTGAAATAACAAAAAACAAGCCATATTAAAAATGACGATGTCTTTTGACAAATCGAATTCTCTGAGATCTAGTAACCCTGACGTAAATACCTGTCAGCGTTAGCGCTCTCCATTGGCTATTGAAACCACATATGACGTAAATTGGATCAATGATATATGATAATGTAATATGCAGATATGATCAAATGATCATATATATTGGATCCTATATATGATCATAGAAATGATCATATATAAATGATAATGTAATACCCCCCTTAAACCTGCATGTTAATAGTTTTTAAGTAGCCTTCGCGCAGTTTATCGTGTTTAATAAAACAAGTATTTTTTTAATACAATATCAATAAACCATGATATTATTTTATCTAACATGGTATGGTATCAAACAATCATAACCAGAGATGTGAAAAATAGTTTAGGAAAAGTATTTAAATACAAAATGCAAATGCATAGTTGTTAGGACTATTTCAAATATAAATACAAAATAGTTTTAAATAAAAGTATTTAAATACAAAATGCAAAATACGTATTTTAAAAATAGGTTTTGAAAATAAAATACCTTGTTAAGCATAAGCACTTATATATTTTATTTCCCAGATTTTAAAACTACAATTTGTTCAAAGAGTTCATCTTTCATGTTCCGCCTATGGGGCCTCATTATCATTCCACCAAAAGAAAATAGTCGTTCAACAGGGGCAGAACTCGGTAAGCAGGTATTATATTTAAGGAAGAGTTTTTTTACATTTGGATACCTGTTCAAGGATTCTAAGGTATTGTCTTCATCTTTTAAATATTGTAGTGTTTCCAGATCCAGATCTATTGTAGTATTAACATTATTACTGGCTGTTGAAGAGTTAGATGAGTCTTCAAGAAACATATAATAAGATTCTGCCCTTTCCTTCTCTTTATCAGAGTCAGTATGTTGGACTTGGGAACTCTTTTCGTTTTCTTGTTTTATCTTTCTAACTTCTGAAACAAATACTTCCTTGATGTATTTTCTGTTGGCTTTTGGCACCCATTTCATTTTGAAAAAAGGATAAGATACTGCTGCTATTATGCCATCTTTTGCTTTTGGCGCTTCTAATTTATAAAACATCTCAAAACGCTGACACTGGCAGAATGTCGCAAAAAGCGATGGTTTGCCGTAAATAAAAGAAGAAGAAGAAGACTACGATCAATCAGTGCGTTCAGTAATTTGGAAAAATGAATTAAAAATGTGACAAAACTATTTTGTATTTTGTAAATACAAAATACATTTATAAAAAGGATTTCAAATAAAATACAAAATACATTTAGAAAAAAGGTATTTCAAATATAAAATAAAAATAGGTATTTTGCATTTTGTATTTGCATTTCAAATACATGTATTTCAAATAATTCACATCTCTGATCATAACAATGAATCTAATAATATTAAGTAGGTATGTTATGAGTAATTATAACAAGATGGTAGAGTGGAGCTCGAAGAGCAAGTAGTAAACCGGTAAAAGCGCGAAATATTGAATAATTTAGAAATACCGTAAGGTTGCATATTTTTGAAAGTTTTCTGAAAATATGTAAGGATTTGTATCTCCTTGTTTCGGGTTGTTCAATTATGTATTTTTGTACTATACTATATTTAAAGAGACGTGATTTGTTTATTTTAGTTACTAATTTTATAATATATAGTTATCTATACAATATAGTTTCATTTGTATTCATCGTAATGATCTCTATGAGGTAGGGGTTTAGAGTTCAAATTCCCAGGACAGGTGATTTCCTGTGATCCTGTATCATAATTTAAGTATCCCTAACAATATGTCAACACCAGACACGCGACTATCATCGTGCCTATCTGTGCCGGCACCATTTTTAACAATGCATGGAACTATTCGACCGACCTCCTTCGATGCATGCGGTGGTGAAAGGTGATGCGGTGCTATTTCCTCGATGGTCAGTCGCCATGGAAACCAGCGACAAACACTGTCAAACTCAATGTTTAGCTGAGGCGCGAGGCATGTACGACGAGACCGTCGAGGTGGAAGGTCGAGAAATAGAAAGTCCCGCAGATTCCGAGGAGGAAGTTATGGCGAAATTCAATCCACCTGCTAAACATACGGCGAGACACGACTTCGATTCCGACAGCGACAGTGATCTCAGCCCTGAAAAATCGAAACCAAATCTGTCGGAAGATGATAAGGTGCTTAATGTTCATATTATCTTCAGACTATTATATTACACCATTGTACATCTTTTGGTTACGATTGTTGTTGAGTCGATTAACTTTGTTGAGATCAAATTTTGTGTCAATGCAATCCTAAACATTACGAAAACATCAATTTACAGAGCCATTGTTCTAAGCTTCGATCACATATACAGTGTGTAACAAAAACTAGTGATAATACTTTAGGGTGTGTACATGTTCCTTGTTCACTGTGAAAGTAGCAGCTCTGAAAGACGAATATTTTTTTCACTTTTGTATGTGCAAGGGCCCGCGTCACGAGTTTCCCCATACAAAAGTGAAAAAAAATTTGGTCTTTCAGCGCTGCTACTTTCACAGTGAACAAGGAACATGTACACACCCTAAAGTATTATCACTTGTTTTTGTTACACCCTGTATAATTATGTGATCGAAGGTTCTAAGTGAAATTTTCACATGTAACATAATGAGCATGCATTTCAGTCCTTAGAATTTAAGATGGACCAAAAAGACAACAAGAACCAGAAGGGAAAGAAGGAAATAAGTAGACAGTCCAGTAAGCAAATGGATTCCTACGATTCTGGTAAGCGTGTTAAACTAATTTTTAACTTTCCTAAATAGAAAAATACCAATTAGCCGCAATTGAGAATTGATTAAAGCAAGCTTTTGTTCTGCCTATGTTAGGATTTAGGAATTAGGGAGTATGCTTTGGGAACAATACTATGAACTAGGGATTAGGGTAGCATAGTAGTGATGATGATGACTACGTCGCGTCGCTCAACATTTCTAACAACGTTGCGAGTCAATCTACTGCGCAGCGCGTTCCTTTTAAATACTATTAGACTATTTTTACACCGAAGCCAACACAAGGACCGAGTTTTGAACTGTCTTGTTATAGACAAACGAAGTAGATATTTTAATAGCTCACGGATGTAGCAGAGTGCACCTGGCACCCTCTTAGGCCATATGGTGGATATTTTATGTTATATTAATTAAAGTTTTTAGTAGGGAATAAAATTTTAATTAGATGTTTTCTTCAACAAATTATTTACTATATAATAAAGAGGTTAATACTTTGTATCTGCTCCCTTTGCTTTGTTACTTTTAGGCCGTTATCATACTAGCGGTTGGCGAGCTTATGCGCGCAGCGAAAACGTCGCGAACACGCTGCGGTAGCGTACCGAGGACGTCGTGTCGCTGGCACGTAAAGAATGTTGCCCGTCCCACCCTGTAGCGGCTCGCTCAACCGCTAGTATAATAAGGTCTAAGGACTAATGGCAGTAACATCTTAAATAACATATTTGTAGATACGGACAGCGACGATGTTGGGGTTGATAGAGCAGACCCACTCCTAGCCCACTTGGGCAGTGGACGCAAGAGGGGAGGTGTGGTGATACCGGCGGAGGGCGCGTACGACCCCAAACTGTACCAGGACCTGAAGGCGCCACCGGAGTTGGACAACTTGTTCCAGTACATCATGAAGTATGCATTTATTATTAAAGTTTTGTGTATTGTTTTGTATAACTTACTTCTTTTTGGCAAAAGATGTTTCTGCATAACTATCTTGTCACTTAGGTATGCCACATTTTTCCAAGCTAATTCCTTCCTAAAATTAAAAAATCCTTTAAATAGTTTTATGCTTAAGAAACTTTTTTGAGCATTAAAAGTATCCAAGTTTCGGTGCATTCCCAACCTGCATAATAAATAAATTGCATTACAATTTTCATATCATTACATCTACTATAGTAAAATCCTCCATGGTATATTGCAGGTACACGCCCCAGAAGATCGACATCGAGTTCCGTCTGCAGCCGTTCGTGCCGGATTACGTGCCGGCGGTGGGCGACGCGGACGCGCTCATCAAGGTGACCACGCCCGCTGCGGGCCTGCGCGCACCCCTGCCGGACAATGTGCTCGAGTTTATTGACAACCTGGGTAAGGAAGGATATGGGCAGATCACGCACCTAACGTTGCGTTACGTCAAACCCAGCTGACAGATCACGACTATTATTGAATTCACATAACCCGACCAACTGACGTAGGTCTGTCAATCAATTTCTTTGAATTGGTATGAACCCAGGAAGTCATCACCGCAAAAGAGGAGGCCGAGCGCAGGAGAGAACGGGAGGCGCTCGACCCTTTGAGACGGCCGAGGAGAAGACGCACGCGACGGAGTGGCCGCGGCGACTTACATTAGGCGGGTACTCGGGGCGGTGGTGTGGGGACACCGCCGCCCATTGCAATTTGCACCGAGTCCTAGAGAGAGAGTTCCTGCGCATCGCGGCCCCCCGAGTAGAGGGGTGGTGTCGGGTCTGTAGATGATCGCTGGTAGAGTTGCGATAGGTTCTATCGTACCCGCAACTCTGCCTTAAGCGATGAGTGGAACACCATGGGGTTTTAGTGGGTAGCAGGAGTCCCACATACCCCGGCCGATATCCCCAATTTGCCCGGGATGCGTAAAGCATTTCCCCATGTTAAAAAAAAAAAAAAGGGTTTACCGAATTTTGGCAAAGCAAAGTTCCGGAAGCTTCTCGTTCAATAGTCACGTATTCATAAAAAAAACGTAGTTTGAGTATTGAATTTGCAGGTTTAACTGTTCTGGACGAGCCGTCCTCCGAGCAGAGCGATTCGGCGCTGCTGCACCTGCAGCTCAGAGCCATCTCTAAGACCAGCAGCGCCAAATCCACAGTGGTACAATATTTACAATATACATACAACATATCTTTTCATGATTCATACGTGGGAGAGCCATGCTTCGGCACGAATGGGCCGGCTCGACCGGAGAAATACCACGTTCTCACAGAAAACCGGCGTGAAACGGCGCTTGCGCTGTGTTTCGCCGAGTGAGTGAGTTTACCGGAGGCCCAATCCCCTACCCTATTCCCTTCCCTTCCCATCCTTACCCTCCCCTATTACCCTGTTCCCTCTTTAAAAAGGCCGGCAACGCACTTGCAGCTCTTCTGATGCTGCGAGTGTCCATGGGCGACGGAAGTTGCTTTCCATCAGGTGACCCGTTTGCTCGTTTGCCCCCTTATTTCATAAAAAAAATATCGAAATCATGTTCTAGCTTTAAACTCTAATCTTAATGTAAGGTATGATGAATTGATAATTAACGATATCTTCAGTACTTTTAACTTCACAGTCTTTACCTCTTTCATATGTTAGCATGTTTGGAAAGTAGTAAATTTCTCTTCTGTTCAGGTAACTAGGAAGATTGAGAATGCTGAGAAGAATCCGAAAGCGATAGAGCGATGGATCAAGGACGTTAGCGAGCTGCACATGTCCAAGCCCGCGCCTACCGTTACTTATACCAAGTAAGTTATCAGCTGCCTTCCTAAAGACCGATCGCCGGATAGAGTATTTATGTTATAATAGCACTATAGTGTCATTAAATCGGGTACATACTTAGTACTATACATATTGATATTTGTTCACATAACTTATCCATTGGTAACGAAGTAAATAAACATTTTTTGCGAGTAAGAAAAAGACAAGCAGCTAGACCAATGGACGAATTTCTCTGAATTCAGCGATCGACCTTTATGTCTGCTGGTCTGTATGTGAGCCCATCACCCTTAAACTATTTACTGAACAGAGCTCCGTAAACATTAATTTATTACTATTTGAAGATACTTACACCTCGTATTTATAATATAATCTACATATAGTTACGTAACGTCTATTGTTACAATTGAATATGTATTGAGAAAATCATAGAAAGTGTGTACTGTCCGTTATTCTTGCATATTATATCACACTACATAGGTACTTTGAATGTTGTTATTACTTATGAAATCCAATTTTGTGAGTGTAAGAATATGTAACACCATGTAAATATTTTGTTGTTTATTCATAATACATTCACGAAATGTGAATAACAGTTCCGGTTCAGCAAATACCAAATATTGTTACAATTTGTTCTCTTCTCATTCGACCAGTACAAATAGCGCCGACCAATAGACAAAGCAGAGAGAAAATATCTCTAGTTCCTATAATATTAATTATTATGTTACATCCAATTCAGGATTATTTTACCTCTTATCATTAAATGACATAAGCATCCCCGAAATCATAAAGGTTTAAAAAATCCTCATATTAGGAGGCTTAACCAACCATACATTAAAAAATAAACATTTTCTTTTTTTTTCACAGCAAAATGCCTGACATCGACAGCCTTATGGAGGAATGGCCGGAGACAATGGAGGACACTTTGAACGAGGTGGGATTTCCCCCCGCCAACATCGACTGCACTCTATCACAGTACGTCGACTTGGTTTGTGGGATTTTCGACATACCCGTACATGGCAACACTTTGAATGATCGGATACAAGCACTGCATTTGCTGTTCAGCCTGTATTCCGCTGTCAAGAACTCACAGTTATATTCTGAAAGAGAGAAGGAGAAAAATGGATAGTGTATAAAGAAAGCATTGAAACATGTGTGTATATTATAGGTATATTATAAGTATTGACACTTATAAACTTACTCAGAAAAGTATTTTGTCTGATAGACCTGCGGTAATTTCAGATTTGTGTCTGTAAATATTATTAAGAAGGGGAATAATATAATATTTAATATTAAGAGAGGCTTAAAAAATAAACATATGGAAAGTAAAACTAAACATTTTATTAATAAATCTGCTAATATATTACATTAAATTTTATAAATAATACAGTCTCTATCTGCTATTACATCTACGTTACAGATGAATCACACAATATGTATTCACAACTACCCTCAGTATGTACAGTATACACGGCTAACTCACAAAACATTATCACAGATACATATCTTGCCCCACACAAATTGCTCATTTTCTCATTTAACTCAAACATCATATTTTATCATAACACGAAAGTTTAAATTATTTTAACGATAAAATAAGAAAAATATCCTTACATCGAAAGACTACAACAGAATTTCACTATGTATAAAAAATATGTATTTGACTTATCTCGCATATTATGTTAACACCGTATGTTGCCAGTAAACAAAATACATTTTCTCATCTAAGACTATTTCGTAGCGGTCGTAATTTTGCCTCTATAATGCAGATCGATCGATCGATCGAGAATCGAGTGCAGCGCTATTACGACAGAATATTACCGTTATGATAAAATAAGTACTAAATAGTAAAATAATTACCACAATAGGAAAAGGTTTGTTGTTAGTGATAAAAACTTGTCGAGGAAGACGTTTTAGGAATTATAGTAAGGATTATTACGAGTACATAAATAATAACTAAAGCGAAGCCTCTTGTTTCATTTAAATTTACACATTAAAAAATAATTGTACCTCTTATACTTTTAGAGATTTCTAGCAGTGGCAGCGCAAGGCAAAAACTTAATTTGACCCAGCATTAAAAACAAGCTATTTTTGTCAATTTTTCGTTTTTGGTCCACTCTCTTGGAGTCCAAACATTGATTCGCTATTGGTCAAGTATAATGTTAATGGAGTAATCATCTAACAAAAAAATATTTTCTTTAGTCAATAAGGTTAAGTTTTTTTACGAAAATGTGACCACAGAGTGAAGATCTACTTAAAATGTACACTACAGCTTATGATACAACGTTCAGTCAATGATTCAATTATTAACCTACATACAATATCGAGTACATGGCTTTTAGTTATGGGCCATTAACCAAAAAACGCGTTGATTGTGCGTTTTATACTCTGTTGACAACTACAGTCCATAGAGTATAAATTGCCTATGGACAGTGACATTTATCTATACTAATATTATAAATGCGAAAGTATCTCTGTCTGTCTGTCTGTCTGTCTGTCTGTCTGTCTGTCTGTCTCGCTTTCACGCCAAAACTACTGAACCGATTGCAATGAAATTTTGTACACAGTTATTCTAGAGTCTGAGAAAGGACATAGGCTACATTTTGATGTGGGAAAATATCTTATTTCCATGAAAATATCGATGAAAATTTATTCGCATTGCGCAGGCCAGCGCTCATCCCGGGGGTCCTGGGTTCGAGTCCCGCAGGCGGAACAAGTTTTCAATGTTCCTGGGTCTTGGATGTGTATTAAAATAATATTTCAAAAATCTTAAATATATTTTATGTATAATATTATAAAAAATCCAGAAATATATCGATGCAATTTAGTTCTAATACGATTCAACAGATGGCGTTTTATTTTATTTTAGTTCTAATACGATTCAACAGATGGCGTTTTATTTTTTACTTAAATATATTTTATGTATCTATACTTCTATACTAATCCATACTAATATTATAAATGCGAAAGTATCTCTGTCTGTCTGTCTGTCTGTCTGTCTGTCTCACTTTCACGCCAAAAACTAATATTATAAATGCGAAAGTATCTCTGTCTGTCTGTCTGTCTGTCTGTCTGTCTCGCTTTCACGCCAAAACTACTGAACCGATTGCAATGAAATTTTGTACACAGTTATTCTAGAGTCTGAGAAAGGACATAGGCTACATTTTGTTGTGGGAAAATATCTTATTTCCATGAAAATATCGATGAAAATGAATTCGCATTGCGCGTGGCCAGCGCTCATCCCGGGGGTCCTGGGTTCGAGTCCCGCAGGCGGAACAAAAAGTTTTCAATGTACCTGAGTCTTGGATGTGTATTAAAATAATATTTCAAAAATCTTAAATATATTTTATGTATAATATTATAAAAAATCCAGAAATATATCGACGCGATGCAATGAACATTTTAGTTCTAATACGATTCAACAGATGGCGCTTTTTTTTACTTCGTTGGAACATAAAACTAATCATACTTATTAGTTATTATGTTTTTGTTTATAGTTTTTAATACGTTAGAATATTTTGTTTAATAATATTATCACTTGCTATAATAAAAATCAATCTATCTTATCTTATAGAACTCCTACTGCATTTCTAAGGAGTTCGAGTGTGTTGTGTTGGCCTATATTCCATCCAGAAAATATATCAATGCAATCAACATTTTAATTCTAATATATGAAAACAGATGGCGCTTTATTTTTTACTTCATTATTATAACAGAACTAATCATACGGTACCTACTTTATTATATATTATTGTTTTTATTCATAACTAGCTGTTGCCCGCGACTTCGTCCGCGTGGACTTTAGTTTATAGCGCGCGGTGTCAACAAAATTTGTGTCAAATTTAAAAACTTTTTAAAACCCTGGTAAGTGGTACCCCTCTTAGGGCCGCGCTACACCGGAATGGCAGCGCTGAAAGTGCTCGCCTCGCCGCTGCCATTCCGGTGTAGCGCGGCCCTTAATTAATCAAAATACCCAAAAGCAGCTGTGCAGTGTGCACATAATCTGTACTAATATTATGAATGCGAAAGTATCTCTGTCTGTCTGTCTGTCAGTCTCGCTTTCACGCCAAACGCCAAAACTACCGAACCGATTGTAATGAAATTTTGTATACTGATAGTCTAAAGCCTGAGAAAGGACATAGGCTACTTTTTTACTGGAAAAAAGGGTTGTAAGGGTCGTAAATTTGTTCAAAAAATTCATAATAGATGGCGCCGTGCGTCTTCTACATCGCGCTAGCAAAAGTCTTTCTATAAGAGGTGGTATCATCCTACATTTAAGTCTCGATTTTTTTCGATTGTTATATCTATTCTACGGTATTAAATAACTCAGTACTTTATCTGTGCAGGCAGTGACGTAACCTTAAGACCAAATTTCACCAACGACTGTTAAAGTTAATGCTCGAATTAGTATCACGTTAGCTGTTTTGTTTTTCATATGAATGAAAGAGAAGACAGGATATTTTAACAAGCTGTTAACACTAACAGACGTTGGTGAAATTGGGGCTAAACCTATCAATGATAAATAGTTTATGGGTAAAGTTCTGTAATTGGGGGGCTAAATAAGCTTTAAAATTTGGCATAATATATAAAGTTTAACATACAAAAATGAAGTACTTATTGTTTGCACACTGCACAGCTGTATTGATTTAAGGGGTACCAGGGTTTTTTTTATAAAAGCTTTTGACACCAATTTTGTTGACATCGCGCGCTATAAACTGAAGTCCACGCGGACGAAGTCGCGGGCAACAGCTAGTAATATATGTATGAGACTCGATCTGACGTATATTTACAACCAACCGCCAGCGAGCGCGTACGCAAATTCACGCGACTTTTTTTTCAAGTCTACGATAGTAGATCTAAGCTTTTTAAGATGCCTTGAATTTTTATCTTTATCGCTGTCTTTATAATCATTACACTTTATTAACCGACTTCCAAAAAGGAGGAGGTTATATTTGTATTAAACTAACGAAATGTTCATAAAATAAATATCTAATTAAGATGTACATTTTGGTATGATTGGCAGTATAAAATGGAATATACGTTACTAATTTACAAATAAAAAGTACAGGCAAGATGTTTTTCATATTTGTAACTATGTATTACTTCTGTAACTCAATATTACAATAACTATCACCTCATGTTTTCTATTTTTGTTCGCATGTGATGCAACTGTGGTATTTTTCATTTATTTTAATATAATTATTTCGATTTAGTTTTAAAAACTTATATTATATTCTGGTTTATTAGATAAATCATTCGGAAAATTGTAAGGCAGAAACGTTTTGTACTGTTTGTAAACAATAATTAAAAGTTGTATCTTGTAAGGCTTTGACGAGATCAAATTTAGACTCAATTGAAATATTTGCTTCCGAAATGATTGTCGCAACTTGGTTCACAACAGCTGTCAATTTATAAGACATTGGCATTAGTACCAATTTTGGCCAGGTGCCAAAATACCATTGTAGGACCTTAAACGACGCACGTATGAATATGAAGCAGTACAAAGTAAACTATAATTTCATTCGCGACTGTATCTAAAGCGTAATGGGGATTGTCCATTTTTTTTTAAATTTTGCTCATTACAAAAACATTTCGAGGAATAAGGTCAGTGATCGTTTTTCTGTATATAAACGAAAAAAATACCCATTAGTTACTTATATTTTTGAACACATATTATGTTTAACCTTAGTTTGACCTTCAATGGCGTTAAATTAGCAATAAATTCGACCAACATTACGTTTCGAACTTTTGGTAAGCTTCTCGTATCAACTTTCACATAATGAGAACTTGCATTTGACGAACCAGCCTTTATAAATAAGATTGAAAGGAAATTTAAAACATACTGCAGAGGTCGATTCGCCGCCGATGATGACGTCAGAGCGAAACTTTAAAAATTTGTTGAGAAAAAACTAGCCAATGAATTTCAAAATTATTTAATTTATATTCTTAAAATACCCTATTTTAACGAAAAAAAATATATAAAAAGTACATGTGATTTTTTTTGGACAATGCCCATTAATTATTATCATCATACTGTGACACATTTGTATACTTTGTAATGTCATATACTCTGTGACTGTACCATGTTCCTATGACGAATTTGTTATGCGGCGTACTTAAATAACCCGTGAAACGGCGCAAAGCGTGCTTAAGACGTTCAGTTTAAATAATATTTAATTAAATCTTTGTGTTAATGGGAAATCTAATACAAGTTTATTGCATTTTTATAATTGTCATCATGATATTAACAAATCAAGATTATGTTTGGGTAAATCGCATAAAATATCGTCGTTTACGTGTTATTTTTCACGTGTTATTATAGAACAGGCGCATACATGCTAGGTTTGTTAAAATGCGACACCTACTTTAGACCTGGGCCTGTTTTACATACTTCTAAGTGAGCGAAAGAATATTCGGCAGTTTTGTCTTTTTCTATCTTTGTCAAGTGATAGAGATAAAACTCAGAGATATCAGTGTTCGCCAGTTATATTTGTTTCAATTTAGATTCGGTTTTGTCTCAAGCCCTTCTCTATAACAAGTTATACAAGCAATACAACCTGCATATATTTTATCAACGTACTTCGAGACGTGTACTTACTCCAGTATTTATCTTGCTACACGCGTAACGTTAAAACCGTACAGTTCGGCCACAGTGTTTATTATATTTTACAAAGAACATTGGCGCATTTTTATACTACATGGGTCTAAATATATGCAGTAATAATCTTTGCTTGGACACGCTATCACACGAACAACTGAACCAATTTTGTCGACACTTGGCACATATATAATAATAGACCATCAAAAGGGATAGGCTACTTAACGAATAAATGTACGGTTTCCCGTTTATTTTGCGTGTAAGATGTCACACACAGCTCATAGCTATATGTACGTCTTCATACTACCTGCGGGCAGTATGAAGATATAACATGTGTACGGCCAAACTGCACAGTTGTACCGTTGTCTAGTGGTAGTGGAAGAGGTTGAGTATTCGCCTGTTGATGGGGTAGTGCTGTTTGATGTCGGCGCCGTCGTCGCCCTCGTTGCGGATGCAGAAGTAGCTGTTGATGGCGCTGCGGCAGATCGGACACTTGTCCAGTTTAGCTGGAAAGATAATTAAAATACAATGTATTTGGAGACCTTAACATGAAAAAGTTGAAAACAAGTATGTACAGGAAATGGGTAAGGTTTTTTTACTTTATGGTTTTATGTCAACCTAGATTAGGGCTTTTCGCTTATCAAACAATAAGAGTGCGAAGAAAGAAGCATAATAATGTAAACCAAATTATATTTAGCCAATCATTCTGTAAAAATTTAAACCAGACGTAGTGACAGTTTTTAGTGCAAAACTGCCCCCCTTAATGTCTGCTCGTTCACACCGTTACAAGACGACGCGCGACGCCGCGCTGCGATTAACATAATATTTACGATTTATGATGAATGAAATGTAAAATTATTGCCTATTGGCTATTACATTGTAATAGCCCTGCCATTCGGGGCGTTTGAGATAATTTTCTTCTCATCGACCCTCAGTATTAAATTTTCCTGTCTATGTGTCCTCGTAGGGATCAATAAATCGATGATCACATTATGGAGGTCTCGTGTCCTCCGCGGTGGACATTATCTCCAAACGTGGCGGAGGTCGGGGCGCGGCATTGTGCACGCGATCGGATGTGCGCGACGTGCGGGGAATATCTTATGGGGATGTCGTTGGTTATAAGCGGTAGCGGTATAATGTGATAGACCGCTGTGCGGAAATATAAGCGAGAGATACGAACTTATGTTAGACTACTGATGAGGTATTGGGTAATATCGCTCTACCATACATTATTTTTAACCTATTTCTGCATAAGAAAAAGACTTTAACGAATACCAGCTTGCGTAAAGAATTATTATTTCTACTTAGTTTTTATAATCTGTAAAGTAATAAATAACAATTATTTTTTTATTTTATTTTATTCAGAAAACTAACAGCTTGCAAACAATTTCAGTAAAGATACAATTATAAAAACATAGAGCCGATTATAAAGTTTTCACAAATAAAAGTAAAGTAAAGCAATCATAGATAACATGCACAGTTGTAAATCTAGTGACTTGATCGTAAAAATAAGCATATAGAACAACAATAATAATTAACAACAAACAATTTAACTTAATTTAAATACGTACTACACATCATCACTCACAAAACGCACTAATTAAGTACCTTTCGAAACCACTCAATATGATAAAATATGCAACAACACTCGTTCTTTGTATTTAAAAAACTCATTTGACAAGAGCCTACAAATCTCGGATGTTTTTAGTTTAAAAATGTCTTCGATATCTCTACCTGAGTAGAAACTATTAAAAAGTGCACTAGCTCTACAAACAAAAGAATTACGGCGGTAGAATGTTTTAAAAGGTGGAACATGAAACGGTACGTAATTACGGAAGTATCTGCTAGGGACATTCAAATTAAATTTTGATAATAAATCAGGGGCATCAATGGCATTGTTAATGATTTTACAAAAATATACTAAATCTGAAATGTCTCTGCGAAGACATAAGGGAAGGAAGTGAAATTTATTACACCTTGCCTCATATTTAGGAAGGTTAAGGTGGCACTTAAACTAAAGAAACCTTAGAAAGCGTTTCTGGATTGATTCAATTCTATTTTTATAGATATCTTAGGAAGGATTCCAAACCTCGGAACCGTACTCCAGGATACTTCGTACATATGAGCAATATAAAATTTTGATGGCTTTAATAGACTAAAAATGAGTACTAGATCTGATTACAAATCCGAGTGCTTTAGATGCTTTATTTACTATATAATTTACTTGTTCATCAAATAGTAATCTAGAGTCCACTATAATTCCGAGGTCCCTCATAGAATTTTTAAGGGTTATTTCCTTGTTTTATTTTATTTATTAGTAAGTAATGTTGTTAGTAATATTGTTAGATGTCAACACTAAAATTGTAACATTTAGGAGTTCCTTGTGATAAACTACAATTCTACAGTCTACATTTCTTCGTTACAATCTAAAATAAATAATAATATAACAATAAAACGGTCGGCCCGCAGCCGTGGTCACACTCGCTCATTGTCATTGCTTCTCTCAATGCAGATCATCGGCGGCGCACACCGCCTGAATACTGACGCGCACATTTCGATTCATACCGCGGTTAATCTATGTGTATTATCTTAGCGGTTCTAGATGTTACTTTTTTTTTTTTTTTTTTTTTTTAATTTATTCATGACTATGGATACATGTCCTTCAGTCGTACACATTATGATTATAGTACAATGAACTTTGTGTTGAATTAAAATACAATGAATTCAATATGTAAAATGAAATGAAATATGAATAACAAAAAGAAAACCATGAAAAACTGAAAGATACATTTCACATTTCTAAGACTCTCATAAAAGCTTAAATTAAAAAAAAAACTAAAACCAGTGACACATGACATCTATCAAAACAACTGACATTTATGAAAAACGTTACAAAAGTCAAAACACAAACTTAACCTAACCATAACTTACATAATATCTAGCCTTATCATTAAATTTTCTGTACAGTATTTACAATATATTTGAAAACAGAGTTAAAGAAAAGAGAATTTGCCAATAGGTCTTGACTGTGGCGGGGGACACTTAAAGAGTTCTCTTCAGCAATAACCTTGATCGTATCAACAAATATGGTTCTTTGTATGGCAAAGACTGGACACTTAAAAAGCACGTGATCTATGTCTGCATTTTCTTCCAAACAATGTGTACAGGTACTATTGTCTATTACATTTATTTTTCTAAGATGTGATGGGACCAGGCAATGACCAAAGCGCAAACGATTAATTGTTGTTATTAATTTCCTGTTCACATAAACTATCTTGTTGTACCATGGTATCGTCGGTATGTCTTTTTGAATTTCTGCGTACCATTTTCCTTTAGTTTCTATTATCTTCGCCCAATAGTCTTTCCATAAACTTTTAATTGAACTTGTAATTTGTGGGTATAAATCAGTAAATGGTACTTTAAAACTTTCTGAAAGATCTACATCGTGTTCCCTACGGGTCACCTGGTCTACAATTTCATTGCCTAATATGCCACTGTGGGAGGGAACCCAAACTAGTTCTATGTTCTTTTCCACCAATTTTGTTAACATATATTTAATTCTAAATATAATATAATTTTGTTTAAAAGACATACTTTGGTTACTTAAACTATATAATACACTTTTAGAATCAGTAATTATTAAAATATTTACACTATTTACATCAGTAAAGACATATTTTAAAGCAGCTAATATAGCCCAGGCCTCTGCTGTAAAAATACTGCAACTTTGTGGTATTTTAAAACATTTACTTAACTTACATTGTGGGTCATAGTATGCAGCTTTAACTTCCTCACTTTTGGAACCATCTGTATATATTGTGTAAAAATCTCTCTTATCCTGTAGAAATTGTAAAAAGTCAAATTTATTTGTAACGGAATCTAAATGACACTTAATATTAAAAATTGTAGTTTCATATGAATATTGATAAATTGGCCACTTGTTACTAGTGTACATATTTTTAGAGTAATTTTTTGTTAATAACATAATTCTTGGAATTTCAGGTAAAGAAGCAGAAATGAGATCATTAGATGTGATAGTTGGCGAAGCTGACTGTACAATATCTATAGGATGCAACAATTTCTTCACTAAAAAATTGTTATTACAGGATAACTCTTTAAGACAAAATCTCTCAGCCGATTGTAAACGACGCAAGGACAATGGAGGTATACAATTTTCAATTTCCATAGACACAATAGGGGTGCTACGCATGGCACCACTTATTATTCTTAAACCTATATTCTGTATCACATCTAATTTTCTAAGTAATGTTATACTTGCATTCATGTAAGCTAATGAACTGTAATCAAAATGACTTCTGACTATGCTTTTGTACAACATATTAAGAGTTTTTGGGTCAGAACCCCAAAATGTTCCTGCCAAACTTCTCATTACATTTATGCTTCTCATAGCATTCTGACATACATAGTTAATGTGTTTATCAAATTTAAGTTTATTATCCACAATAACTCCTAAGAATTTGTGGTGATTCACAATGGGAATTCTGTTGTTATTATAAACTATATTTACAGAATGTGCAGGTACATCTTTACTAAATATTAGCACTGAACTTTTCTCTGAACTTATTTCTAATTTTAAAATATTTTTATAATAATTTTGTAATTGAGCTAAGGCTCTATTTATAAGGTTGATAGCCATATTTAAGTTTTTATTTACACTGTACAAAAGCAAGTCGTCAGCAAATTGCAAAACTTTTACTCCAGGAATATTTACAAATTTAAGGATTTGAGATGTATAAAAATTATAAAATGATGGCGATGTTGTAGCCCCTTGCATTGTGCCTTTATTGGCCGTCTTAGGTCCATGCAATTTATTGTTGAATTTAACATAAACTTTTCTGTTACTTAAAAATTTATAAATCCATTTTAAAGTTTTCACGGGAAGCCCCAGTTCCTGTAAAACTTTAATTAACACTTCAATGTTGACACTATCAAAGGCAGCTTTTACATCTAAAAATACACATACAGCACTGCAGTGACTAAGTTTTGCCTTTTTTAAATCTTGTATAAATGATACAAAGCTTCCAGAACAGCTTTTTCCTTTCCTAAATCCAAACTGAATATCTGGTAAAATGTTTTGTGATTCAGCAAAATAATCTAATCTCATTTTTAACATGTTTTCAAAAAGCTTACCTAAACATGATGATAGGGAAATGGGCCTGTAGGAAGATGGGTTACTAGCTGGTTTATTTGGTTTTAAAATGGGAATGACACATTGAGTTTTCCATGACTCTGGTATGACTAAACCATCCCATAACCTATTATAAATCTTTAAAAGAATTTCTATGGCATTAGGGTGTAGTTTTTTAATTAAAATATATGGTATACTATCCAAGCCTGGTGTTGTGTCTTTTCTACTTTTTAAAGATATGTACAATTCGCTTAGTGTAAATGGCTTATTGAGAAATGAATTACTTTCATCTTCAATGGCTTGATCATAACTAGTTTTTAAATTGTTTTCATTTACCTGAGACTGATCTGAAATTTTATTTAAAAAGGATGGTACCCAATCATCATTTAAAAACCTATCATGGGAAGTACCTATTCTCTTGAATCTTTTAATATATCCCCATATTCTAGAGACTGGTGTCATTCTATGAAAACTACTACACAGATCTTGCCATGATTTAACCCTTTCATCCTTTAATGTTCTTTTCTTTTGAGCATCAATTTTTTTATAAGTAATAAAGTTATCAATGCTGGGCAAAGCTCTATAATTTTTTAAAGCTTCCTTGGACTTTCGAACTGCATCTTCACATTTTTGGTTCCACCAAGGAGCTGGTTTTCTTAATGGCTTCAAAACTGGCTTTGGATTTTGTTTTGGTACTGTTACTGATCTTAGATTACACAAAATACTGACAAAACTATTGTATAACTGAAGTGGTTCTAAATTATTATTATCTACATTTAATTCTGAAAAATATGTCTCTGATAACTTAAAATATTTATTCCAATCTGTTTTACTGTAAATATATTTTTCTTCCACAGGACGAACTTCATATATTGAAGGCTGTACATTAATAGTTACCTGAGTTGGATAGTGGTAGCTGCCCATTGGATCACTGTGGACAAGCCATTCGCAAAGAGGAGCTAAAGAAGGACTAACAAGAGCTAAATCAATTGCAGATGGATTTCTATTTGGTGCCTGAACTGTTGTGACACTGCCATCGTTCAATATGCACATGTCAAATTCATCTATGATGTTAAACAAACTGTTACCTCTGTTATTGTTCGAGTGGCATCCGAATAAAATATGGTGTGCATTAAAGTCTCCCATGATGAGACATGGTTTAGGAGTTTCAAGTAATACTTTTTTTAATTTATTTGTATCAAACCTGTTATTAGGTGGGCAGTACACACATAAAATGTGTATTGTTCCTATTGTAGTTTCTAAGGATATACAGATATTTTGAATACTTTCGTAAAAAGTTGTATTTACAATTTTATATTTGAGGTTTTGTTTAATGAGTATACCTACTCCATTATGTGAATTTAATGAATCTTTACGTATGAAATTATAAGGTGTAAAATCTGGAATTATACTTGAACTCTTAAGCCATGTTTCATTTAACAGACATATGTCTATATTATGATCAAAAAGAAATGTTTGTAATAAGGCTCTTTTATTCTGCAAGCTTTGTATATTAAATTGTGCTATTTTTAAATATGTATCCATTATGTGATTAAATTTGATAATAATATATCTTTAATTCTTTTATTTGTGACTGGAGTATTGTTATTACCGAGGATTACAAGAGACTTAACTAAGGCATTCATTATAATGTCATTATTCAAAATTTGTTCAACATTGAAAGTCGTTTTAGTATTACTAACAGAATGTACATTAGGTTTTGAAATAGCTGGAAAAGATTTAGGGTCAGTGAGCAACGGAACACTACTCACCACAGTGGCATAACTACGATTGAAATTCTCATATTTGGACTTCTTTTCCTGCATTTTCTTCTGTTTCACTGGACAGTCTCGCGAGATGGCCAAGTGATTTCCGCTACAATTGAGGCATACAATTTCTTCGACATCACATTCTTTGTATGAATGTTGTCCAGCGCATGAGGAGCACTTTTGTTCTCCTCTGCAAACTTTAGCAGAGTGGTTAAACTTGAGGCACTTGAAGCATTGTAGTAATGGTGGTATATATAAATGTACTGGATATCTAAACATTTGTATGTAGGCATACTGAGGTAAAGTTGTACCAGCGAATGTAACTGCAATTGTACCCAATGGAGTAAGTTTCCCTTCGACTTTCCTAAAAAATCTTTTAATAGAAATCACTTCTGTGTCGCATGTTATGTTTTTGTATATAGCTTCGTTGGACAGATCCTTAGGTACATACTTTATAACACCGGTAACCTCTGACTGGTGGGCCGGTACAAAGGCTTTCAGTTTATTTCTTAATAGAAAATGGTCTTGTTTAAGGAAATTATTCGCCGGTACGGGCTTTTTAAAAGTGACACCAACTTTGTAAGCGTTCACTCTATGCACTCCTATAATGCCCTTTACATTTTCCGTGAATAATTTTGTTAAAGCAATGGGATTTTTGTTTCCCAATTTTTCATTGTTTATCGATTCGACATAAACTACGCAATCACTAGTATAATTCTCTGGGAATTGTCTTTTATAGTTTATTTTTGTGTACATTCTATAATCCACTACACTATCGTCTAATTTTCTTTTCTTAGAAGTATCTGCGGGGGCCGGACCCCCGTCGCTATCTACACTCATCTTATTTATATTATTTATCACTATTGAAAAAGTACTATTTACAAATATATTACAGTAATACTACTGGAAAATAAATTTTATATAGCAGAGAAAATTTTAAAAACCCGCTCTTTTCGACTTCCCGCCAAAAAGTCCTAGATGTTACTTGTAATTATAGGGTTGCCAGGTCGCAAAACATATTAACCGGGCAAATCAGCCTATATACCGGACACTACTATTTAAGACTTTGCATCTTAACTTAGAGTGCGCGGCGTTCAGACATGCGCGTTTTCTGCTCGAGCGGTTTTTTTAATGTTTTTTTTAATAAGTGGACAAACGAGCAAACAGGTCACCTGATGGTAAGCAACTACCGTCGCCCATGAACACTCGCAACATCAGAAGAGCTGCAGGTGCGTTGACGGCCTTTTAAGAGGGAATACGCTCTCTTCTTGAAGGTTTGCAGATCGTATGGGTCCGGAAATACTGCTGGTGACAGTTCGTTGCAGAGTTTTACAGCGCGCGGCAGAAAGTTACGCGAAAAACGCACGGTGGAAGACTGCCACTCATCAAGATGATGAGGATGGTATGTTTTTCGCGTTGGACGATGGCGAAAAGTTGCAGGTGGTATGATTCCGAACAGTTCCTCAGAGCACTCCCTGTGATACAACCGATAGAGGAAGCAGATTGAAGCTACATCTCGGAGTAATTCCAAGGGGTCTAAGCTGTTTGAAACACTATGGCAGTCAACAATTCGAGCGGCCCTTCGTTGGATAGGATCCAGATCCAGTTGGATAGGAGCAGTTGGTATTTTGGCGCCCCTGCCCAGAGATGAGAACAATATTCCATATGAGGCCGAACCTGCGCCTTGTAGAGTTGTAGGCGTTGGTCCGGACTGAAGTATTGTCTCGCTCTGTTAAGAACACCAAGCTTCTGCGAGGCTAACTTCGCCTTACCCTCTAGATGATATCGGAACTGGACTGGACTCGATATGTTGACGCCAAGTATCTCAATGCTAGGGGAGATGGTTAAAGATGTGCCCTCAAAACGAGGATATACGACCATTGGTGACTTTCTAGTGGTGAACGCGCAGACTTTTGTCTTAGCGGGGTTAAATTGGACTAAGTTACGTCGACCCCAGAGACTTTATCCAATGAATTCTCTATTTTAGACACAAGTTCGTTTCGACTCTCTATAGCTTTGTCCACACTGTGCCTTTTTCTGTTCGTCAAGGGCATGCGTTATAGCGCAGTCAACAGCGAACGTGAGGCATGCCCGTGACGTATGCCCTCTGACGGCTCTGACCGTATCCAAAACTTCAAAAATGACAATATTGGCGTTGCGTTCCTTGACGCATTCAATTATTGAATGCGCCAATATGAAAGTTAGTGACGAAAATTTAAGATGAAAGTGCACAGTGTGGACATAGCTAATGACATTAAGCCGAGAAATATTTGGGGAGACGCTATATACAGCATCACCTGTACTATCATCTGCATAGCAATGAATGCCGTTGGTCTGTAACATGTCATTGATATGCAGTATGAATAGGGTAGGCGATAGCACACAGCCCTGAGGGACACCAGCATCAACAGACTGAGTTTCCGAGCATTCGCCGTCAACTACGACCTTTATGCTTCTATCTGCTAAGAAACTGGTGACCCACTTGCATAGTTTCTCGGGCAGCCCGTATGATGGAATCTTTGATAGCAGCGCTTTTTGCCAAACCCGATCAAAGGCCTTCGCTATGTCTAAACCACGGAGCTAATACTAAGAGGAGGTGTTGTAATCAAGTTTCCTTATGAAACGACGCGTGACAATTTGCGGGTGAGGGGGTGTCAAGCTCCGCCCACTTCTCAATATTTCATCTATCGGCTAAAAGCCAAACTACTAGCTTAGGTCGATGTTGATGTTACTACGTAGTTCAACTATCTTACACCAGATGTCATTCTGTCTTGAATATTATGGGACGTACTACGGCCCTGGATATTTTTTACGTGTCAAATAGTTATCATAGGTGACGACAGATGGCGGTTTATAAGTAATATCATAATAAAAGCTATATAATCACGGTTTTAGCTATTAAATGTGTTTAAGACTAAGTGTATAACGGTTTTCAGTATTCAAGTATGATTATTGTAATAAACTTATGCGAAATTATACGCATTTACGTCTGTATTATCTTTCAAAGGTTTGGTCACCTAGTGTCAAATAGTATAATTAACGCTGAAAGCTGAAATGTTCTAGAACTTTTATATTTAAATTACATTTAAAATTATTTCCAAATGAAATGTGATGGTATTTATATTATCAGAACGTCTGTCTGAGTGTTTTCGACATTGTAAAACACAAAATTTCATCCTTTCCTTGTTAAAAACGCAGAAAACACCAATTTATTGGGATTCTTGTTACGTGTGCACCTGACAAACGCTGAAAGTGTACTGACTTAAGCCCCGCCCACAATGATGACGTCAGGACCTAGTTGAAAATCACAGTGCACAGTTGCTTAGGCCAGCTCCTCTTTGTATTAGCTCCGTGGTCTAAACTAACAGCCAATGCCTCTTCCTTCGACTCAATTGCCTGAGCCCAACGATGAGTACGCCAAGAGATCACCAGCCAGGCGACCCTTACGGAAACCGTACTGTTTGTAGCTTAGTAATCCCTGGCCGTCCAAGTATCGAAGAAGCTGGCTATTGATAATGGATTTCATTGTCTTCGAGAAGGAAGGAAGGAATGGAAGGAATCAGCACGCGTCGAGTCTTTTCCCAAACGCTATAGCAATTTGGATCTGCGCGAGCTGAAAACGCGCGCGTCTGAACGCGCCCTTAACTGAGTATAATATTTAAATATTAATCCAATCAAAAAACCTGACTATGTCGTATTTATTCAATGCCTCGCAACTCTTCTTGCAGACTCTAGGTATATTCTACATTTTCCCTCTTACTAATAAATTATATAATATTGTATGCAGTGCACAGTGCAGCGTGTCCACGGTTCGCTGCCTTTATTTGCCATATGCCAGATAAAGTCAAGTAGACCTCGTAAAGTAATTGGGTGTAAAAATTTAAAATATATTTATTACACGTGTCAAACATTAGCGATTCTATAGTATGTCAAAAAAGTAAAGAAATTAAAAAGTGGCAACATCGTAGTGTCATTTCCCTTTCAAATCAATCTAAGAAAAAAGGGATGACACTACGATGTTGCCACTTTTTAATTTCTTCACTTTTTTGACAGACTATAATATTATGTCGGTATTATGTATATTATGACATGGAGACGTGTAATTAGGTGAAAGGGCATTTTCAAAAAAACGTGTACCCTTGCAAAAATATGTCTATATTTTTTAAGGTCATTTATTTACCTTTATTTGAATGTCATATACAAGGAAAAATATTGAACTAATGGAATAAGTTAAAAAGAACGCTGAAAACGTTATATTATTCTGATATTATTGAAACAAAATCGAATTTTCGACGAAACGGATTCCGTTGTGCGACTAAATGTAAAATATAATTTAATACAAAAAAATACAGCAATAAATGGATTTCTTCGTTAATTTAATCTAGTGAAATGCATATTTAATTGTTTATTAAAAAAAATTTGATAATTTCAAGGATCAACAAGAGTAGCAATTATTTTTAATCCATAGTGTGACTATGTGACCTACCCACTAGGTTATTTTTCATTTTTTTACATGAGTAAGTAATATTTAACATATATAAAGAAGTTTTTATAACACAAAAACCTTTTATTTAAACATTTTTATTGTTGCACTACTTATAAAAGTAAAAAATTCTTTGATTTCATAGATTTAACTTTATTAATTAGAGGGACGAACATCTCATAATCATAAAGATGTGTTCACATGTCTACGAATTCCTAAGTTATTAATGACATCGGATTATATGCACGATCAAAGTGCCGAAATATCCATGCAAATATGCACGAAAAATGGTCGAAATATGCACAAAATATGCACAATCAAAAGTCACTTAATATTAAAATTTATTATTTTTTTTAAGACTTTTCCGGTAGTGACATTAATAAAAGCGCCAATTTTTATAATTTCATAAAATCAAGGATCTTTAATTTCTTGAAATAAAGACTTTTTATTTATTTATTATACGCCAATAATAATTTTCTACCAACATTTTCCGATTGCAATCTTAATGCCCATGGAAGTTAAACTACCGAAATATGCACTATCAACGAAAAATTGCCAAAATATGCACTATCGCCTAAAAAGTGACATTATATGCATTTGCATATGCAAGTATGCAAATGCATATAATCTGATGTCTAGTTATTATAAATCTGCAAATATCAACGACACAAAATGATTTTCAACTTTACTGATAGAAAAGTAGTGGAAATAAAATCAAAATTATTAAATAAAACTTTTAGGTACTTAAATTTTAAATAGTATATTTGTTATTGTTAAGTAAAGTCGACGCCTTTATAATTTGGCTATAGCGATATCGATTTTTCTCAGCAATGACTAAAGCTAAGAAATTAAAGTTCATTGTCAGTATTTAATCAATCAATCAAAAGTCACTTAATATTAAAATTTATTATTTTTTTTAAGACTTTTCCGGTAGTGACATTAATAAAAGCGCCGATTTTTATAATTTCATAAAATCAAAATATTTAATTTCTTGAAATAAAGCCTTTTTAGTTTTTATTTATTTATTATACGCCAATAATAATTGTCTACCAACATTTTCCGATTGCCATCTTAATGCCCATAGAAGGTAAACTACCGAAATATGCAAAATTGCCAAAATATGCACTATCGCCTAAAAAGTGACATTATAATATGCATTTGCATATGCAAGTATGCAAATGCATATAATCCGATGTCTAGTTATTATAAATCTAAAAATATCAATGACACAAAATGATTTTCAACTTTACTGATAGAAAAGTAGTGGAAATAAAATCAAAATTATTTAAAAAAATAAAACTTTTAGGTACTTAAATTTTAAATATTTGTTATTGTTAAGTAAAGGCGACGCCTTGATAATTTGATAATTTGGCTGTAGCGATATCGATTTTTCAATGACTAAAGCTAAGAAATTAAAGTTCATTGTCAGTATTTATCATGTCTTTGTCTTTGATTTACCCATAGCATAACACGATTGGTCAACTTTTATAACACAGAATAATCAATCAAAGAGACCTGTGTAAAAAAAAAGGATTCCTATTTTTCCAACAGAGGAGAGTGATTTAAGCTTCCAAAAATGTACATGGATTGGTTCAAGCATACACTTTAATTTGCCCATAGCTTATATGAAATGTATTTATGGTTTTTAAATTACGCGACAAAACTATTTTGTCGCTTACGCCCTTTCCATTTTTTGCTGTTCCATTGCTTGTTTTCTGTGAGAGGCCGGGCCGGCCTTTCATAGAAAACTAGCAATCTAAAACATATCCAAAACGGTTTTTTACTTTAACGCGGCGTCACCTTAACACATAAGTACCTAATAAAAAATATATTTGTACGTTAATCGTACCAGTTTAAAAATCACCAATTTTCTTAATAAAATCTGTGAATAAAAAAATAATTTATTTAAAATGTGAACTAAGCCTTATGCTTTCCGCCTGTTGTGACTTGTCCGTTCCATTATATGTGACCATACGAAAAGTCACAAGTCGGAAGTCACGTAATATTACTTTCTTTTACTTTTAAAGTGTTTGTAAATAACCGATAATAGTTATCACAATTTCATTTTTTTTACTAAATACTAAGCTAATTTTGCAACGTGTTAACAGTAAAAACAGTTGGAGAAAGTATAATAATGCTTACAAAATATGGTCACTTATCTGAACAAATAAACCGTTCCTGAAGAACCACCCAACCTGCGTCCGCGTCTTGTAGCAGATTTTTAACTACTAAATTCAAATTGAAGTTTCTCGATGTACAATGAAATATAGTGCTATCATTTAGTGCCGAAAATATTTTTGTAGTATGTTTATAAAACTAAAAAAAACGGTCACTAAACCGAACATTCCGGCCGGGTTGTTT
This sequence comes from Aricia agestis, assembly GCF_905147365.1. NCBI lineage: Eukaryota > Metazoa > Arthropoda > Insecta > Lepidoptera > Lycaenidae > Aricia > Aricia agestis. Next base: position 18,219,640 of record NC_056409.1, read on the forward strand.
TTTCATGATTATAATTTTAATTAATTTGTAGTTAAATTATGTTAGATTTTTCAATAACAAGACATTCAATTGATACATTAAGTATTTAAGAATCTAACATATGTTTTTAAGTAACTTACTTTAAGAAAAAAAAATAGTTATTAAAGATTTTGTTACAACTTCTGGGAAGGGGACAGGTGAATTTAATAGGTTTCGGTACTTAAAAACCCTTATAAATCTCATACTAAATAAAATTTTATACAAACGTGAATGTATTTTAATAAAAGAAAACTTGTTTTTGCTCCTACATTAAAATTACAAAATGTTAGTATGTAATTTTTTACAAATAATCTGTAGCGAAGTCAAGGGACAAGGTAAAAACCAGGGGTACACATTTTTTTGAAAATGCCCGAAAACGAAAATAGCAGGATATTATTATAATATGTGACTAATGTGACTTAGAAATATTTAGTTGAAGGCATGACAGGTATGTGACTAATGTACGTAAATTAACAAAAACAACAACAACTTTGTTTTTGTGATTTTTATGATTTTTTGTACTTACAAATTACAATAGGTATCTAATTATAATATGGAGATGTATGGAGCGACCAAATCAAACGTTAGTAAACAATCTCCATTTTACATCACTCCAAATAGGTGTTGTACGTTAACGTAGTATTGTTAAATACTAGCCCTAGTAGACAAGTGGCATGCGATTATCGTAAACGCTAACAAAATGTATGCGATTTGACATAAGTCATCGCTTCGCTAGCGAATACTAATATCAAATCCCATACATTTTGTTGGCGTTTACGATAATCGCTTGACACTTGTCTCTAGGCCCTGATTTGTTTTTACACAATGTGCGTATCAGTTTTTATAGACACTCATCAATATTGCAATGGACCCCTTATTTGTTTTTGCGGTTGGTATACTCACGCAGACATCGCGCGTTATGGCAGCTCCGCGCTACCCCAGCACTCCGCCCCCGACTCCGCCTTCGGCCCCGCCTCCCCCGACTCGGATACTTAATATCCATGTAGTAAAGCGCGATACTGACGAAGACATCGCGCGCACTGGCAGGCGTGTCGGCATAACAACAGCGCGTTGGGGAGCGGCGCACACGCGTACGCAGTACAGCGCCGCGCTCCCCCCGCTCTCCACCCCACCTCCCCCGACGCGGTCTCCCCGCACTCCGTCTTCGCCTCCCCCGACTCGTATACATAATATCTAGGTAGTAAAGTGCGTCGTGCGATACTCACGTAGACATCGCGCGCACAGGCAGGCGTGTCGGCATGGCAGCAGCGCGCGGGAGAGCGGCGCGGCGGCGCACACGCAGCACAGCGCCGCGCCCGACAGCTCCGGGCTCCCCCCGCACTCCGCCCCCGACTCCGCCTCAGACCCCGCCTCCCCGGATACGTACAGTTGCTGGGAAAATAGAGGTTGATATATTAATATCGGTTTGAATAGAGAAACAATATAGACAGAAAATTTGCATAATGTGCTTCAACTCATGAGCTACTACATATTACACAATTTTAGTAAATAAACTTCAATTTATTCGAATCTACACTTGCGGCCGACGGACGCTTATTCACATGCATAATTTTTTTTTATTTTATTAAAGGTTCACAAAACTAGCCTAACACTTAAAATTTAACAAAATATTTGCTTATACTATATAATATAACAATTGTGTAAGACCTTCTTGATGTGAACACAGCATGCTAATATAAAATAATATTAAAATAGGATTGGCCACAATACCTACAGAGTTCCTGTCGACCTGCACCAAGTGCCTAGTCGATCAAGAACTCTGTCGATAGTACATCGCTTTCATTGCTTTAAACAAAAAATATATTCATAATTATAATAACATTACCCATTCTGCAATAGATGTAACTTTAAACAACGAAATGATGCGCTAAATATATCTATATCATTGCTGACTCTGTTATAAGCTGAACACATACGGTACAGTGGTGAGTGCTGACAGTAGTTGGTCCGAGATAAGGACAAACTAAAAGTTTTCATATTGTTCAGACGACTACCTGGTCGTGGGACAGCAAATTGCAATTTGTTCGTAAGGGAAGGGGCATCTAGCTTACCATTGACTATTTTGGATAAGTAGACTATATCAGCAATTAGTCGTCTATTTTCTAATGTTGTAAGTTTGAAATATTGTAGCCGGGACTCGTAAGAAGGTAATTTTTGACAAAGATTATGTGCATAAGAAATGTGGTACAAAAACTGTTTCTAAAGTTTTTCGATTCGAGCAATGTGTACTGCGTAAGATGGGCACCAAATTTGACAGCAATACTCGAGAATCGCTCTAACGTAGCAGTTGTAAATAATAATCGGAATCTCATAATCATTAAAGAATTTGGTTTGACGGATTACGAATCCAGCCAAACGAGTTCCTTTTTTAATTATAGCATCAATGTGAACCCGAAAATCTAATTTGCTGTCCAGCATTACACCCAGATCCCGAATGGTCGAGATCTCTGCAATCGCATCGTTCGATATATAATAAGTGGCAGCTATAGGATCTCTTTTACGTGTAAATTTAATGTGAAAGCACTTTGATGAGTTTAACAACATTCCGTTAGCAGAACACCAATGTTTTATTGCGTTTACATCATGTTGGAGAAGGATGATATCTCGGTGGTCGTTGATTTTTCTGTATACTTTGAGATCGTCTGCGAACATTTGGTATCCGGATGCAATAACAGAACACAAGTCGTTTACGTAGAACAGAAAGAAAAGAGGCCCTAGGTGTGAGCCCTGGGGAACGCCGCAAGGCACTACTTACATAATAGCGGGCTAAACGTTGACTCACTTGACTGTGACTAGCTATACAGTTTAATCGATGAAATCTGCAGCAGTGTTGTGCGTCGTACGTCCCTGCTGCACACACACTGTATGCGCTGACGCTGCACCGATCAGGCATTAAAAGTGCTTAATGGCTGTTTCTATGATCACAAGTCTTTTTCGCCGACATCAGCAGGGCGATTCACGATTCCCTTGCGACACGGATTCAGAAACTTTACCGTGCAGTCATTGGTCAATGCCTAGCGCGGCGAGCGTTTCCGAATCCGAGTCGAATTACGCATTGTGAAACAGGACCCAACATGAAATCCTTAAATTGTCTCCAAAAACGCGATGTCAGAGATAATAACCTCCTCCTTTTTGGAAGTCGGTTAAAAAACTATACCTACCTTCAAACACGACAGGTGTCCGTTAGCCTGCTTGAGGTACTGCGCTATGACACCGCTGGGCAGGTTGCACTGCTCGTCCCGGATGTGCACCACGCTCACTAGCGCCACCTGCAACAGTAATATTAACTTATGTAGTCGTATATCTGGATGTACCGTATAGACATTTTTTTATACATGGTCCACTCTGTATCATCTGATCTTGCAGCTACACAATGTTTCCTGCTCGTCTGTCAAGCGTCCTTATTTATTTTGATTTTTTATTTGACACACCAACAAGGAAATACATTAGAAAAGATCTTGACATAGAAAACATACAATTGTAGAATAAAGATTAATGTTTCCTAAATTACAGGTGTAGTTCTACATGCACAAATCATACACACATTATCTTAAGAACTAATAACTATGATGAACCTAAAATGGCAATAAATAAACAATAATTACATATAAACAAGCCACAATGTGAGACAGAAACGTACAGAGAGGGGTTAGAACCACAAAAACAAAAATTGTATGTAGCTTAAAAGTGAAACGCCATTAACAACCTAACGCGAGAAACCAACAATTTTTACATCCTTTCAAGTCCTTTCTAACGTATCGGAAAGCGACAACACCACCAGCGGGTAGCAGAGCTGCGCGGCGTGCCCGGCTACAGCGCCGCCGCCAGCCGCGTCTCGCTCTGTCGCGCGGGGAGGGCGGAGACGGCGCTTGCGTGTACTCACGGTGTCGTCGGGCCTCAGCTCGGCGGTGTCGCGGCGGTCGCGCGCCAGTATCACCACCAGCGGGTAGCAGCTGCGCGGCGGCGCGCCCAGCTGCAGCGCCTCCGACGATAGTCGCATTTCACTCTCGTCGTGAGGGTTGTACCTGCAAGAACCATGTAAATAGGTGAGGACACTGAGACGGGCCGTGCCGGGGCTCAGCGTCCCGGGGCTCATCGCAAAAATCCGCATCCATACAATTTGTATGGAAGCGGATGCGCGTATCCCACACTGTGTCGGGGCGCAGCGGATTTTCGCTTCCATACAAATTGTATGGAGGCGGATTTTTGCGATGAGCCCCGGCACGGCCCGTCTCGGTGTTCTCACTCCTTTAATCATATTATGTTTAAACTTAGGTACATTAATTGACCGCGATTATCATCAGATTTTAAATATTTTGGGTATCGAAGGACCATTTAAAATCATTACAACGTTAAACTCCATTGCAAAAGCTTTAACCTCTATGCCATTTCTCGTTAATACTTTTATTTTTAAATGAGTTACACGCTACGAACGTAGCATTAATTATAATTATGCAAATTGCAGACGCTCAAATAAAATAATATGCATCGTAAAGGTCAGTGTTAATGTGAATAATGTAGCGCGGCGAGTGATACAAATCTGTGCAGACTTAATGATATATTTTCTACTAGATGTTACTGGGAAATTACTACTAAAACAAAGATTTTGATGTGATAAAAACTATCTTTCTTTTTTCCCGGTACCCAAAGGAACTGCATGACATTCGTCTAAGAAATCGGTACATACAGCGGCTAAAGCGTAAAGAGGTTACAAACAGACGCACTCACGCATCACGCATGTATATAATCTATACTAATATTATAAATGCGAAAGTATCTCTGTCTGTCTGTCTGTCTCGCTATGTTAAGCTAGGTTTTTCGATTCTTTCGATTGTTATACACGTTATTAACAAAGAACTCACCTACCAACTTAGATTAGATATCAAATTCAAAAACAACAGCGCCAAAACTACTGAACCGATTGTAATGAAATTTTGTACACAGATAGTCCTAAAGCCTGAGAAAGGACATAGGCTACTTCTTACTGGAAAAAGGGGTTATAAGGGGGTGTTTATGCGTAAAATTGTTCAAATTAAGTTAGTTCCAAAAACTGGAACAGATGGCGCCAAGAGTCGCCTAGATCGCGCTATCGCTTGCTCATATGTATTTCTATAAGAGGTGGTACCATGTTGAGTTAATATTTCCATTCTTTCGATTGTTATACACGTTCTATACTAATATTATAAATGGGAAAGTATCTCTGTCTGTCTGTCTGTCTCGCTTTTACGCCAAAACTACTGAACCGATTGTAATGAAATTTTGTACACAGATAGTCTAAAGCCTGAGAAACGACATAGGCTACTTTTTAACTGGAAAAGGGTAAGGGGGTGAAAACGCGTAAATTTGGTCAAATTAAGTTAGTTCCAAAAACTCAAAATAGATGGCACCAAGAGTCCCCTAGATCGCGCTATTGCTTGCTCATGCGTATTTCTATAAGAGGTGGTTAAGCTAGGTTTTTCGATTCTTTCGATTGTTATACACGTTATTAACAAAGAACTCACCTACCAACTTAGATTAGATATCAAATTCAAAAACAACAGCGCCAAAACTACTGAACCGATTGTAATGAAATTTTGTACACAGATAGTCTAAAGCCTGAGAAAGGACATAGGCTACTTTTTAACTGGAAAAAGGGGTTGTAAGGGGGTGAAAATGCGTAAAATTGTTCAAATTAAGTTAGTTCCAAAAACTGGAACAGATGGCGCCAAGAGTCGTCTAGATCGCGCTATCGCTTGCTCCATGGCAACATGGTACTACTTCTTATAGAAATACATACTTATGTATTTCTATAAGAAGTAGTACCATGTTGAGTTAATATTTCGATTCTTTCGATTGTTATACATGTTATCAAATAACTCACGTACCAACACAGAAATCAGAAACAACAGTCTACCAATAATAAATAGTAAATAGTTTATGGCCTATGGGTATTGGCTATTGGGCAAAGCTAAAGTTGTGTAATGCATTATGCAGCTAAGTTGTGTACCGCTATATAAGCTTTAAAAGGTATAAAAAAGTTTAATTAAAAAAAAATCATATTACGGCACTACACGGCTGTTTTTGGTATTTTGATTTAAGGGGTACCAGGGTTTTAAAAAGCTTTTGACACCAATTTTATTGACACCGCGCGCTATAAACTGAAGTTCACGCGGACGAAGTCGCGGGCAACAGCTAGTATATTATATGTATCAGTTTCGATATATCCTATTTTTTTCCTTATGTTATTAGTTTAAACAGCGATTAGTCGAATGTTTTATCTAATCACTGTGGATTAATAAAGTAACAAAAACGGGTTCTGTGCTATGATAGATAGTTTCTTTATTAATGACAGTATATGAGCATTATAACATTATTAGATAATACCTACTTATTAAACAAAAATAACGTTTACAAACCGTGATAGTATTATAAGGGATATTATTAAATGCACATTAGAATAATTTTTCAGCACACTAGGTAACTCCGCTAATTAACTGAATGCATACCAGAAAAACTAATGCTGATCAAGAAAAAACAATTGATTAACTGAACATGTCCTTCAAAAAAAATATAAACATCATACAAAACAAAACGACCTTTATAACCGAATTCACACCAAAAATATGGTTCATACATCGGATATATTATTTGTAAAACGAAAATTTAAATTGTTTATCATAAATACTAACTTGCACTCTAAATTGGACAATCTTACAACGGAATTTCTAAAAACAATATCGAAAGGTGCACCACAATAAAATAATTTTCAATTATCAAAGCAAGTCTACAAATTGACAAATCGTGCAACTAAAATATTTTAACCTAACTTTATTTTCTTTTTGTTTCTCTGTTTTACCACGTTTTACTGAAAAACATGTTGGGGCTACCTCATCTAACGCCTTACGCCGCACTCACTCCTTTGCGCTCGCTCTTTACTGTTTAGCGACTTTCTGTGTTAGCGACAAAGATTTTTGGTAATTATGATGAGATATGGTGAAAGATTTTATCATTCCAAAACTATATAATTCAAGGTTTCTTGATAAAAATTAAGAAAAATTATCAAAATATCAAAAATGCAGGACGTAACGTTGACACTCAAACAGATATTAGGTCGCTCAAAAATTATAAAGCTGCTCATTTTGTATTTTAATAACTCAAATAAATAATTTTTAAGTTGCTGTTCTGTTAATTTCTCGTCACTCACTCTCAGTAGCTCAAATAGTAATTCTGTAACCCAAATTTAGTAATTTTGACACCTAAAACTGTAATTTACAGTCATTCGATTAAATACTACCCATAATTTATTAATAATTTTTAGATACTTATTAGCAAATATCTCGACTCGCGCGTTTAGCGGGCGAATCGAGAGACCCGCGGCATCTGGCGCGCATCAACGCGCGAGTCGAGATATTTGGGTGCCATTGCAGCGGCCAGAACTACGCGCGAGTCCGTTGCGAATGGACGTATTTGATTGGAGCGTGATAACTTGGAGTCCATGTTTATAGCGTTAAAACGCGCGTAAAACCCGGTATCTGGATGCAATAGAAATTGAAACGCGCGTCTGGACTTCGCGCGTAAAACGCGTCATCTGGACAGGCACTAAGACTAAGCATCTGGACGCGATATTATATACAGCAATATGTAGTTCTAGTATCTCTGGTACGCGCGTAAAACGCTCGAGTCGCTCACTCGCCCGTAAAACGCCTTATCTGGACAGGCTCTAAGCAGTCACTACTCACTAGCCTTTAACGAGTGTCTACAACTCCTAGTAGGTATCATACGGCTAGTGTGCGAGGTCCTTAATGTGACCTAGACGGTCAAAACACTAGACCAGCCCCTCTATCATGAGCTCTTAAAGCCAGCCAGAATACTGACTGGCTCGCATTTTGGTACCATGACCTCTATTTTCCAGCCAGTCAGTGGTCACGTGACACAAAACTCACTTCTCCATTGTTAACTGAGTAATAATTTCGTATCATTTGGTATCATGACAACACTTCTGACATAAGCTCGCTTGCTTTTACGTCAAATACAGCAATCAATAAACACCAACCAACGAGTAGCTTTTACTGAATAGTTTACATTTTAGTAATTTTATTACATACTTTTTAGTCTTAAATTATATTGCTATTTAGTTGGTTAGTTACTTAATAAGTTATATTTTAGTCTATAGCATATATTTTAGTGAAAATAATTCGTTATTAAAACCAAAAAACTAAACATTCGAAGTGTCCAAATTTTTGGAAAACGATTAAGTATTCTCAAGTTAATCACGAAGTGATACATAAGTAAAGACGTAGAGACCTTAGTAATCCATTTAGTGTTAGTGAGGTTTCAGAATAATAACATAAGTGAGGTGTAGTATATTAGTACAATATACCTATATGTCTAGTCAACAATAAGGTTTGCATTTGTGCGATGAGCTAAGACTGCATTGATTTAGTACACAAGAAACACATATAAGGTATAAGGAACACAAGTGTTGTGTATAATTACTGTAAAACTAGTATGAATTTTCACCAAAAACCTACAGGTACAATCTTATAGTTGCATTGTAGGTTTTTGTGTTATTTCACAAACTATTTCCTTGTAAACCTGAAGTATTTTGGTATATGCATGATAAACACTGCACCAAAGAGGTAAATTCAATATTAAGTACTTACTTTTAACAAGAATTTTCAGAACACAACCTTTTAAACTTTAGATGTATGTATAACATGCTCCGGATAAACATTGACACACCTAAACTAATAGAAAAGTTAAATAATTGATAATATCATAGAATCCCAATTAGCTCAATTCTCATATGAGCACTTTTTCATTTATAACTTCTTCTCTTGACTACAATATGGTATTATATGATGGGAATAGTGTAAATCACTAAATTTTACTCAAAAACAAAAACCTACATTATAGTACTTTTCCAAAAAAGACTTACTTAATAAGAATTGCATAACAAACATATAGAACTTATTGTTCATAAAACATAATATTATCATAGGAACATATATTATTATGTATTACCAAAAATACTTTTGTACTTACCTCAATAATAATAATAAGTAAGTATTAGTTTTATATTAAATTAAAACTTAAAATACATGAGGACTTACTATGTACTTCTTAGGAACCTGTCTTAGGAGCATTTCGTACAATCTTTTGATTGCAGTAGGTCTTTGTGTTATTTCACAAACTATTTCCTTGTAAATCATGCATGATAAACGCTGCACCAAAGAGGTAAATTCAAAGGTATTACTTTCTCAATAACAAGAATTTTGAGAACACAACCTTTGAAACTTTAGATTCATGTATATTCACGAATAAATATTAACACACACACATACACCTAAACTACTAGAAAAGTTAAATCATTGATAATATAAAATCCAAATTAGCTAAATTCTCATATGCACTTTTTCATTTATAACTTCTCTTGACTACAATATGATATAATATACAATGGGAATAGTCACTAAAACTCAAAAATATAATCCTACATTACTTATAGTACTTTTTCCAAAAAGACATAACAAAAATTGCATAACAAACATACTTATTGTTCATAAAACATAATATTTTCATTGGAACTTATATTATTATTACCAAAAATACTTTTGTACCTCAATAATAATAATATTAGTTTTATATTATTACATTAAAATTTAAAATACATGAGAACTTTAGTAAGTCCTCATGTATTATACATTTTAAAAAGATGTGGTCGTTTTAGGGACCTATCAGACAGAGTGGTCATGCGTTGAAGCATTTGCGTTGGTGACTGAGGAGCAATTCTGACACATTCAGAACTCCTCCTGTGTGAGTATATAGAAATACTCACACGGGAGGCATTCTACAACATAATACAACACAAAGAACACAAAACCCTTGACCGCTCTCTGTCTGAGATATCCCAGGCAATTTCCCATAGTTGCAACTTGCAATGCAGTTTCTAATTGTTATTGGTTTGCCAAATAAAAGTCTGAAATTATAATATTGTTTTTATCTTTCATCAAAAGTTTGTATTTGAACTCCTTTAATAATAATAAATTAATATTTACACAAGGGATATTTGATTCATCATCTTTGATTTTAAGTGACAAGACCTTGTTTAAGATTTCCGCTGTATAAATATTTTTATAAGTATAATATAAAAGAGATTTACCACTTGCCTATCTGATACTAGGTTGATAATAAGATGTAAGACAAATATAGTACCTATTGATGAAAGCTGTGTATGAATATGTATCTAAGGTAGGTATATTTAAGTGAGAAAATAAATGAAAAAACATTTAAAAACGAGTATTTATTAAATTTCTTTTAATTAAAGCTTTTGAGTGAATATATATTATCTTCCTAGGACTTTGTCATCATTACACTTGCAATTCTTTATTATAAAATGTAGTACTTATAGTATCTCAGTGTTAGCAATCATCCTTTATCCTGAAATATATTTGGTTCAGCGTACACAATACTAATAATGTAAAATGCCTTACAAGGCACGAAAAGGGGATTATTAAACTTATAAATTGCCTGTTTATGTTACAATAATACCTATTTGAAAGCTCAAAAAAACGTAGGTGTTCAAGAATGAGTTCAAGTTCAACAAACTATGTTCAACTCATGACATCAACTCTGTTGTAATGCATGTAATTGTAATCCACAAGTTTGATGCATTTCTAAGACTTTTTTATGGTAGATTATTAAGCGTAGGTATCAAATAGGTATAGGATATAATAAACTTATCAATTTCTTGCATATAACATAATCTCTATAAACTTAATAACAATATCTAATTATCTTTTTTTTTGTCTCCTTCTTCTTTTTTTTAATTGCCGACTCAGTTAGTTGCCAATGTCAGAGAATTCTTTCTCCTCTAGATCGCCATGCTTGTGATAATATAAACATGAAGGAGTGTTATTTTCTCAGTGTTTTCATAAAGGGCTTATAAAATACCAAAAAAATATAAATAAAACCATTTACACATTTATAATAATTACCTTTAAATACAATAAATCGGTGCAAAAGTATCTATTCCTACATTGACCACGTTATATATTAGAAAATAGTATATTTTATAATAAAAATTATAAATTTTTTTTAAACTATATTTTCATCTTGATTTACAATTTTTCCGTTAGTCGTTATGGCTAAGCCATTTCAATTCCTAAAAAAAAAAACAATTCCGTGAGTCAAATTTGACGTTCGTGTTTGACATTTCTTAATCCAGTTCAGAGACAATTATTACAGGTTACAACCATTCAGAAGTAAAAGTTGTTATGATGCGAAAAAAGAACAATTTACTTTACAAGTGTTTTCTGAGCTGCGCGGATTAGCTCAGGTTTTGACAAAGTTAATGATAAGGCCCCAGACAGACACCTACACGTCCGCCTCTATAAATCAATGAATTACGTTTATGTACCTTCATTCTACAAGATATGCAACTTAACAGGATCGAACAAGGCACTCGTTGGATCCAGTCAAATATACTGATTGAGACTCAGCTAAATTTCTTTCTCATGAAATGTTAATATATGTGGGCTACTAGACGATAAATATTATGCAATATCATTTACTTAACAACACTATTGAACAATTTATTTGACAATAAGATTAAAAGGCGAGCGCGTTCAATATCAGTCCTAGACGGTCAATAACATTGCACAATACGTGATATAAGATACTAGAGATCGCCCAATGGTCGAAATTCGACCTTAGTTTCACGACATTAGGACTACCATATAAACTACTAGATGTCCCGCGCGGCTTCGCCCGCGTAAATTAGGAATTTTACAGAAACCGTACATTTTCCCATAAAAAATATTTCCCCCGTTTTCCCACATTTTCCTGAGTTTCTTCGGTCGTATTGGTCTTAGCGTGATAATATAATATAGCCTATAGTCTTACTCGATAAATGATCTATCTAACACTGAGATAAGTTTTAAATCGGACCTGTAGTTCCTGAGATTGACGCGTTCAAGCAAACATACTCTTCAGGTTTATTATAATATTAGGTAGGTATGGATTTTTTTTTAATTATCGCTTGACAAACTCGAGTCTCGATCTAAAAGACTATGAAATGGTATATAGTATATGGTAATGTAATTTGCATAGTAGCAAATGCTTTCCGTTCTTAAAACAACTTGTATCTATAAAGAATCAGGAGTTCTCTCAGCACCTTCCGAACCACGGTATACCAGGTATACCTCGGTGCAAAATTTTACTTGTTGGTAGCATGTGCTTAGAATACTTCTCACAAAACCGAAGTCACCACATGTTTCCCTATAAGTTTTGAGAGTTCCCTCGATTACTTATGGATCCTTCATCAGATCACCACTTTTGTGCATATAATACTAAATTGGGATAATACCCTATATACCAAAAGAAAAATGTTGAAAATCGGTTAACAAACGGCGGAGTAATCGTTGAATATAAGAAAACGAACATAACACCTCCCCCATTTTGAAAGTCGGTTAAAATTGTAGCCTATGTGTTATTCTGATGTATAAGCTATATTATTGTAAAGTTTCATTAAAATCCGTTCAGTAGTTTTTGCGTGAAAGAGTAACAAACATCCATACATCCACACATCCACACATCCATACATCCAAACAAACTTTCGCCTTTATAATATTAGTAGGATTAGTAGGATAACTGTGCAAAATTTCATGCACCTACGTTTCCCCATTTTTCGTAAAAAGGGTTACAAAGTTTTTCGTTCACGTATTAATATTATGATTTCACAATAAAATTGACCGCCTAGGGGCCCGCTAACGTTTGTTAGACACATAATATCATTTTAGGGTTCCGTACCCAAAGGGTACAAACGGGACCCCATTAATGAGACTTCAACTGACACTTCTGACTGTATCTCAAGAACTGCTATAGCTAGACTTCTGAAATTGTGTATTTCTGGTGCCGCTATAACAACAAATACTAAAAATAAAATAAAGTTAATATTTAAGAGCCCATATGACCCTAACTTGACTACATACTTTAACCTAGATCTCAAAATCTGTAAGGTCTAGAAAACTGATTTTTTGACACAAGTAACTTCAGTTCATAAAGATTAAATGCTCAAGACGAAAACACGATTACTCAAAAAATGCTCGATAGTTTCTTTTTTACAAAAAACCTTGTTTTAGACACATTTTTGCTTAGATCTTCGAAGTTTGCTGTCTTTTCTTTAATATTTTTAAATATCTAAAAAGGTATTGATAAAACCTAATTTGCTCAAAACACTTTTTTCATAATCATCATAGTTCGTCTTTTATTCAAGTAAAACTAACTCGGCGATGATTCCGCGCCGTCCTTTTTCACCTGGCATATGAAAGACGGGCGTGAGTGTGAAGAGAGAAGGACGATGTTTGATTTTTAGAGTCAGGTGAGCTCTTAAGGATACATACAACCCAACAACCCATACAAGAAACGTGATTTTTTGGCCTTTTTGGCTCGTAATCCATAATGACAACATGTAGACACTTGAAATTTTCACAAAATCTTCAATAATATGTGTACTTTAATATTTATTAGTAAAATTAAAATAAAATAAATAATTAAGGGGGGCTCCCATACAAAAAACACAATTTTTTTAACTACTTTCGCTCTATGTATAATGGTACGGAACCCTTCGTGCGCGAGTCTGACTTGGTCGATTTTTTTATGACTATTTTTTTGCAGTTTGATTTAGATTTTAGACGAACAAAGCACGAAGTATCCATGTTACCGTCCACGAAGCAGCATTCAAGTTGCATAAAATAATATAATCTAGGACCTAGGTAGTTGTTACCGGTTACGAGAATGTTTTACGTATTGTAATGAATATTAATTCTGTTGTAGGTATCAGCAGGAAATGCTGAGCTATCCGTGTGTAATAACTTTAATTAGACGCAAGTTCCGTTCATTTCACCGCGCCGCGCCGCGTTATACAGTAACTAGCGGCCCGCCCCGGCTTCGCACGGGTGGACATTGATTTTTAAATATATTTTTTTCAATCTTTATTTCTTAGTCAATCTTTATGTTAAGCAGAACATAAAAATGGTTTACACTATTTAGCCTGTAACTACTATATTATAATTATTATACACATTTTTATTGTATTTTTTTTTATTTAATCAAACATAACACTGAAAATATAAAAAAAAATACAATAAAAATGTGTATAATAATTATAATTTATAATATAGTAGTTACAGACTAAATAGTGTAAACCATTTTTATGTTCTGCTTAACATAAAGATTGACTAAGAAATAAAGATTGAAAAAAAAATATTTAAAAATCAATGTCCACCCGTGCGAAGCCGGGGCGGGCCGCTAGTTAATTATAATAGCAATCAAAAATAATAGTCATTCAAAACGTAATGAATTAATGAAGCACTATAATATTATCCCATCAATGAAGCGGCACCCGGCTGTCGCATAACTATTATATTATAAATCTATTGTGTCTGCGATTACCATGATCGAGGTAATAATAATTAATATTTACGTGGACTCTCCGGGCGAGCACACCCGCGCGGCGCGCCTTGACGACGCCCAATTCGCAACGTGCAGCAGAAATCGTAATATTTTAATTTCGCCATAACATCAAAACCAAACGTCCAATTTTAATCATTCAAAGACCAAATATTATCTACATTAACTGTACTTAGTAATGAAATAATTTATTTTGATAAGAATTAATGCCATGAGTAAAATAAAGGCATTTAAATGTAGTCCAAAAACATTTAAAGATTTTTTTATAAAAAAATGTTTTTTTTTTTATGAAATAAGGGGGCAAACGAACAACGGGTCACCTGATGGAAAGCAACTTCCGTCGCCCATGGACACTCGCAGCATCAGAAGAGCTGCAAGTGCGTTGCCGGCCTTTTAAGAGGGAATAGGGTAATAGGGGAGGGTAGGGAAGGGAAGGGAAGGGAATAGTTGAGGGTAGGGAAGGGAATAGGGTAGGGGTTAGGGGATTGGGCCTCCGGTAAACTCACTCACTCGGCGAAACACAGCGCAAGCGCTGTTTCACGCCGGTTTTCTGTGAGAACGTGGTATTTATCCGGTCGAGCCGGCCCATTCGTGCCGAAGCATGGCTCTCCCACGTGGTTATTGTGCCTCACTCAATATAGATAGGTATAGTGTGTCGCGGACTTTTTTGTAGATATTTAAAAGATCTACAATTACTTAGAACATTTTATGGTTCTATCTTTTATAGTTTAGGCAGCGTACGCGAAAAAAGTAACATTTCTGGTTGATTTTTTACACCTTGCGTCCGAAAATCCCAAATATCTTACGGATCTCTATTTTTTTCCAAAATAAAATTTAGCCTATGTTCAGCAGAATTAATGTAGGATTCCAATGGTAAAAGAATCTTTCAAATCGGTCCAGTAGTTTCGGAGCCTATTCAAGACAAACAAACAATCAAATCTTTCCTCTTTATAATAGTAGTGTAGATGTTGCCCCATCCCGTGGTCAACTCTATCAGCGCCTCATTTGACGTTTCTATCGCAAATGATAATTCTTTGAAATATTTGTTGTATACTTATTACAAAAGTACAGTTTGCTCGTAATCATTCTATTTTAAATATAAAGTCAAGTATCATCTCATCAAACCTAGTTCAACTCTGAACGGTCACGCAATAATTTCGGTATGAGCACGCAGCGTGCCGAGAGTGTATCGGCCGATAACATTGAGATGAGGTTTCGCAATGGGTGTCGTAAACTTGCCATTGGCGCCGCCACCACCCGCCACCACCCGCCACCTAGGACGACTTGTAACGATACCTACACAAATAATACATCCAATGTGTTTCGCATGCATATAACGATAAAGCTATTATTTCAACATGAGAAATCTATAGTTATACACTTTTATTATAATTTATACTTGAATGAGAAATTATGTCTACCTCTGTGTGTTACATTTTCTGTCAGTTCCACTTGATTAGATGGGTATGGAGATTGGTTCCCGGGAAATGACATAGGACAGTTTTTGCAGCAAATGTAGGTACAATTAGAGAAAGATAAAAAGATCTAGTAGGTATGTATTTAATAATCTACCAGAGTATTTCAATTTTACCATTACACCTTGTCCATACATATTCCTAGCTAAGTATATAAAACCAAGGCAATTTGAGCATCTACGGACGTTTATCTGTCATAGATGGGTAATACCAGGACATTTTGGACGTATTTGGGCATGTTATGTCTATCTTGAAATTGATAGAAGGATTGCAAACTCGTGGAAACGTTACTGGTATCTTAAGGACATAATGAAAAATAAAGACTTCTCTGTGGCAATCAAAAGAAAAATATTCAACAGTTGCATTCTGCAGATTCTAACTTATGGAAGTCAAACCTGGGCAACGACTTCGAAAAACATCCAAAAGCTCAAATCCTGTCAAAGAAGCATGGAAAGAAGTATATTAGGCTTTACAAAAAGAGACAAGAAAAGAGCAGCTGACCTTAGGAAACTTACTAAGTTAGAGGATGTATGTTCAAAAATAAAAAAACACTAAAATGGCAATGGACAGGTCACGTCATAAGAGGACAAAAAAAGTGGTCAAAAATAACTACAAAATGGTTTCTAAGATACAATACAAAAAGAAAAAGAGGACGACTACTTAAAAGATGGTCAGATGAAACTGCTGGCCCTTTGTGGCTTCGGCTGGCTCGTGACAGATGCGAATGGAAAAGGCTGGAGGAGGCCTTTGTGTCAGAAGGTCACGCCAATAAGGAGGCTGACGTGCAGCTTCCCATTTCTAAATAATGTTTTTAATGAATTGTTTAGTAACTATTTTGTGAGTTTTGGTAATAAAAGGCTTTGAAATTGAAATGTCTATCTCTATTATAGTTTAATGTCACACACAATGCATTTCAATGCAGCATCATCAAATCATCTTCCGTTTCAAGGGTTCCCCAACGACTCGGCCTTACCCATTGCGAGGTCCTCAGCCGAAGGTCTTTGGTTTTTGCGAGGCCCTTTGTCTTACGAAAAAATACCTTGCGAGCAGGACCCTCCAAGAACGAGGTTCTGTTCGCCACCCCCTAGGGCCTTCACTGCCCAACGTACCTGGTGAAGTTGAGATGCGACGACTCCAGGATCTCGGGCAGCGTGCCCCACAGCGTCTGGTGCAGCTCCCGCACGGGCGCGCCCCACCAGCTCGCCCGCCAGTACCGCACCGTCGACGACACGCAGCACGTCACACCTGCGGATAGAGATTTATTTATTCAATTATCTCTGTATGATCCATGCGTCGAATGGGCATGTAAAAGGTCGGCTTGATCTCTCGCAAGTCGTGTCGGTCGTCCGTCCTGCTGGGTTATGAGATTAAAGGAATAGAGACTGCTCTTATGTACTGAGCACGCACCTGGGCACTATAAAATTACTCCTGCGTTCCTGGCCTGGTGGCTGGTTTCAATGAAACCGGCCACCGTCACCGAACAATTGAAAATTTAAATAGTGTCTGCGATACCCACGATGGAGGTGCTAAAATTGCCAAATTACAATATATGTATACCTTATACTAAGGTGCATATAATAAAATATATTATAAAGATAAACTACACTTTGTCACGAGTAGGTGAAGTGACGCGCTCTTCATTCCAGAGACTCCCCCGGAACCTCTAGTACTATGAGAATACTAGTACATATGTATATTCAGACTCCGGAAGGTCCGTTGGTTCTATGTGGCTATGTGCCCTTAGTCAATAATCCACAGGCACAATTCAGATTTTGGATAGTAGAATAAAGGGCTAATCCTTAATAACTATCTTCGTCATTATTGAGGACATGTTATTCACAATAGTCAGGATTTAGAGTCTGGCCAACGAAAGCTGAACCAAGCATTTATTTTGATTGGTAACACTATTCTGCCAGTCGATGGTTTGCGGTTGCACGATTTCATGATCTTGATACTTGGTCATAATTATTATTTTATACTCTTGTGATCTTTTAATTTTTCATACTAGACATGTTATTTATTTTAATAAATGGTATTTTTATTGAAAATCTTCACGAAGATTCGGATGAGAAACAGGAAAGTTTCCACCATACCATTGTGACCTAATTACCCATCGAATATTCTACTCTCTCGTTAATACCGATTAGACAAAAACACAAATAAGACACAATTATTTTACGTGCACTTTTTCCACTATATTCATTTATTATTATTACAAATTTTAGCTAAAAACACGACCGGTTTCGAAACAATTCTACTAGGCTTAGTTAGCAATATATTTTCTAAGTCAGTAGCTATAATTTATGTTAGACTTTTCTTTTATAGGTGCATAATTTTTTGCACATTGGAGTAATATAATATCTAGCATCAGCAGAAAATGATCTAAATCTTTTTTTCCTACTACATTATGTGATACCATATAAATAATTTTTAAATTTGCCGCGGTTCGCTTGGTTCAGCTTTCGTTGGCCAGACTTTTTTTTCTAGCTTGTCATAGTAGCGACTTGAAGCCGAGTTCAAGGCAATTACCTCGCCTCGAAATGCCCTAATTCGCAAGCTTTTTTGAACTTTCTATTTGACACACATATTAAGCTTAGTACGTCTTTTAAATTGACAAGAACTATTAACGTTGAGTCGCGGGCGAAACTCAGTGGTCGCCCTTCGACCTTGGAGTAGGCTGATGCAGTAGTTTTATATACATATATAGTATATAGTGTGAATGTATAATTGTATATTATCGACTGTTGTTTATTTTGAGCATTTATTACCTTGGAATACATTCAGCAATATTCCGTACTAGGCTACTAGCATTATAAATGCGAAAGTGTGTCTATCTAATAGCTCTAGTCTCTACACACCTGAGCAGTTAAGCAGCTTAACCTATCTAGATGAAATTTTGGTATGGACAAAGTTTCAGGGTGGGTTGCACCAGAGGCGTGATTATATTTAAGGTTAAGAATATCGTCAAATATGGCGTCCATTATGGACTTTTACTAGGGATTTGACAGTTCATTTAACATTTTGTAATAGTTAAAGTTATAGTTAAAGTTGGTGCAACCCACCCTAAGTCCTTACGTCTAATTTCCAATTAAATTTGTAATGAAGGGTTTTCGAGTACGTTATAAACAGTAAAACTGTAAAAAGCCGTGGGACGTCTATATAATGTTTAATATTAGTACTTTATATTTACTGTTACTTGTAGTTCATAATATATAAGTTACATGAAAAAAAAAAAAACAGTTTTCTTCTCTATTAATTTCTTTTTAACCTATTCAGTCATACGTAGATACTAGATAGTAACTAGTAGGTATTAATATCGCGTAGACACAAAAGATCTTTTGTGTCTACGCGATATTAATCATCAGATTACAGATATCGTCTAGAGTCTAGACTCTAGAAGTCTAGACTCATAAATATTAATTTTAACGGGTTTGACTGATTTTAAATACCACCAGGAACCGTAAACTAGGAACTGTTAACAAGTGGCACTTCTATTTTGAATTTTCGCTTTTCATGCTTATTTTCTTTATTTGAATATCAATGTGCCATTTAAAAATACAATAAAAATTAGACTACTTTTAATCAAAACATTTATTATGAATGCGGCAAATCCTTGTAACTATAAGATCATCTCATGACAAACAATTTATTATTATCACATCGATCATGGATGACACAATAATCATGATTTATAGATATAACATATATTATATTCATGGCTTCAATTGCATTTGTTTCCTTAATTTTCATTTGTTTTTCCGGAGTTAGCTTTTTATATTTATTTCATTATTTATTTCATTAGTGCTTTATAATTTATGTTAAATATGACAATATTTTTACCAGTAGGTAATTAGTAGATGTTGTATTCCGTTTATTTTTATTATTTTTTGAAAACAGAAATAGAACGCATAGCAGGTATGTATAAGATAGTATTACCATGTATTACAATATTATAAGTACACTAGCTGTTGCCCGCGACTTCGTCCGCGTGGACTTCAGTTTATAGCGCGCGGTGTCAATAAAATTGGTGTCAAAAGCTTTTTAAAACCCTGGTACCCCTTAAATCAAAATACCCAAAACAGCCGTGTAGTGTGCACATAATATGTTTTTTTTAAATTAAACTTTTTTATACCTTTTAAAGCTTATTTAGCGTTACACAACTTAGCTGCATAATGCATTACACAACTTTAGCTTTGCCCAATAGCCAATACCCATAGGCCATAAACTATTTAGTATTTATTATTGGTAGACTGTTGTTTCTGATTTCTATGTTGGTACGTGAGTTATTTAATAACATGTATAACAATCG
Source organism: Aricia agestis (assembly GCF_905147365.1). Taxonomy (NCBI): domain Eukaryota; kingdom Metazoa; phylum Arthropoda; class Insecta; order Lepidoptera; family Lycaenidae; genus Aricia; species Aricia agestis. The sequence continues at coordinate 18,239,914 of NC_056409.1, forward strand.
AAAGAATCGAAATATTAACTCAACATGGTACCACCTCTTATAGAAATACATATGAGCAAGCGATAGCGCGATCTAGGCGACTCTTGGCGCCATCTGTTCCAGTTTTTGGAACTAACTTAATGTGAACAAATTTACGCATAAACACCCCCTTACAACCCCTTTTTCCAGTAAGAAGTAGCCTATGTCCTTTCTCAGGCTTTAGACTATCTGTGTACAAAATTTCATTACAATCGGTTCAGTAGCAAAGAGAATGTCATATACTACGTTCAGTAGTTCTGACGCTCGCGCTGTTGTTATTGAATTTGATATCTAACCTAAGTTGGTAGGTGAGTACTTAGTTAATAACGTGTATTACAATCGAAAGAATCGATAAACCAAGCTTAACATGGTACCACCTCTTATAGAAATACGCATGAGCAAGCAATAGCGCGATCTAGGGGACTCTTGGTGCCATCTATTTTGAGTTTTTGGAACTAACTTAATTTGACCAAATTTACGCATTTACACCCCCTTACCCTTTTCCAGTTAAAAAGTAGCCTATGTCCTTTCTCAGGCTTTAGACTATCTGTGTACAAAATTTCTTTACAATCGGTTCAGTAGTTTTGGCGTGAAAGCGAGACAGACAGACAGACAGAGATACTTTCGCATTTATAATATTAGTATAGAACATGTATAACAATCGAAAGAATCAAAAATTCAAGCTTAACATGGTACCACCTCTTATAGAAATACGCATGAGCAAGCAATAGCGCGATCTAGGGGACTTTTGGCGCCATCTATTTTGAGTTTTTGGAACTAACTTAATTTGACCAAATTTACGCATTTTCACTCCCTTACAACCCTCTTTTCCAGTAAAGAAGTAGCCTATGTCCTTTCTCAGGCTTTAGACTATCTGTGTACAAAATTTCATTACAATCGGTTCAGTAGTTTTGGCGTGAAAGCGAGACAGACAGACAGACAGAGATACTTTCGCATTTATAATATTAGTATAGAACATGTATAACAATCGAAAGAATCAAAAATTCAAGCTTAACATGGTACCGCCTCTTATAGAAATACGCATGAGCAAGCAATAGCGCGATCTAGGGGACTTTTGGCGCCATCTATTTTGAGTTTTTGGAACTAACTTAATTTGACCAAATTTACGCATTTTCACCCCCTTACAACCCCCTTTTCCAGTAAAAAAGTAGCCTATGTCCTTTCTCAGGCTTTAGACTATCTGTGTACAAAATTTCATTACAATCGGTTCAGTAGTTTTGGCGTGAAAGCGAGACAGACAGACAGACAGAGATACTTTCGCATTTATAATATTAGTATAGAACATGTATAACAATCGAAAGAATCAAAAATTCAAGCTTAACATGGTACCGCCTCTTATAGAAATACGCATGAGCAAGCAATAGCGCGATCTAGGGGACTTTTGGCGCCATCTATTTTGAGTTTTTGGAACTAACTTAATTTGACCAAATTTACGCATTTTCACCCCCTTACAACCCCCTTTTCCAGTAAAAAAGTAGCCTATGTCCTTTCTCAGGCTTTAGACTATCTGTGTACAAAATTTCATTACAATTGGTTCAGTAGTTTTGGCGTGAAAGCGAGACAGACAGACAGACAGACAGAGATACTTTCGCATTTATAATATTAGTATAGATTCCAGTGCTCGTTTAAAAACACTCACTATCGTACCATAAGAGTGCGATAAAAATATTTGTGTTCGAGAGTGAAAGTGAAAAGTAGCAATATTTCAAAGAAATTATATAGGTACGTAGTCAGCCACCAGACTTTATTCGTAGCCATTAACTGTTTTATTGAGATTAGAAGTAGCGGCCTTTTATATTTTTAACCAGAATGTTTCGCGGACGCAGCCGGTGCAAAATCCGATCATCCTTGGTAACTTCCGAAAGGTTACGTGTAACGCAGGGCAGCCTCGAAGGTTGCCCGAAGTGACGGGCGTGCACTAGGTATGGTTCGTTCAAATCATTGTACCTCAGAGTTACTGTGTTATTGGTGCTCCAAATCTTTATTGTTTTTTACTGCAATAGATCTCTCGACCTCTGGCGACCCACCTGCCCTAGTAGACAAGTGGCAAGCGATTATCGTAAAGTGTAAACGCTAACAAAATGTATGCGATTTGACAAAAGTCATCGCTTCGCTAGCGAATACTAAAGTCTAGGCCCTCAGGGGTCGCTATCCACAGGTTGAACCACGGTTGAACACTGGTCTAGCGACACATGCCGCCGCGCCGCTGCTTTATAATGGGGTAGAGCAAAATGAAACCTATGGTTAACTTCGTAGAGTGGTATTTTATTTGAATTTTTGTCGGTCGCGTGCCGCGAGAATTGGAAAGCCACCTGCGTTTAAAAGCGATGTGTTGCGAGGGATGTGTTTTTAAAATCCAATAGAATCGCTTAGCGAGGTCACTGCAACGTCAAGTCAATGAAGCGACTCTATTGGTTCTCAAAAACACATTCCTAGCAACACATTTCTAGTGGAAACGTACCCTTAGGCGTGTACAGTGTACACTGTACGCATTTCGCAGTCCGCATTATACGTCACACGACACGTTACGTTGCAATATTCCACGCTGTGTGCCAAGAAAATGGCGCATTAGCCCGAGAAAACTATTTATTTACGTTGACAAAATTAAACAACCTTTGTATAATTGTGTTATTCTAGAATCTAGAGGTGAACGCCCGGGAAGATTACACCGAGACATACATTTTAATGAATCTATTTTGCACAGCTGCTGAAGTTGGATATTTTTACAACGAATTCTTGGCATGTTTCAGGTGTAAAGTTCTTGTTATTGTAAAACGCAAGGTCTATAGAAGGTGTGTATAAACTGTACAAAAGCAGCAGTCACCATTGAAATAAAACTAGTATAAAGACAAATGTAGAGGCGCTTTTTTAATTAAATTAAAAAAGCGCCTCTACATTTGTCTTTATACTAGTTTTATCTCGTAAGTCGTAACTCGTAATGTTGACGACTTCCAAAGACGATAAGTTCTTCTTTTTATATCGATTGCATAATTTAGGAGCTACTGAGTTCTATTTAAAAGAATCGTTGAAAAATGTAATCCTTTCCTGGATAATGGACTGTAGTATAATTACATAATGATTCACCTTACATTATTTACCTTTTATCTAATATCTTCGTATCTACAATGTACGGAAATTGTATAATTATTGTGTCCAAAGAAGGAGATAAAGTAAATTACATTACGAACTCACGTTAACCTTGCAACATAGAAAACTCTACCGATTATATCGCGGTATATGTTTATAATATCTAGAGGATATACAAAACACATACAAAACTAGCTGATAATAGTTTGGGGTGTGTATGGATCCCCTATACATATTGACTTCGCTTTGAAAGTAGCAGCGCTGAAAGAGTAACATTTATTTTTATTTTTTATGGGACAATTCATGAAGCTGTGGCGCTTGCCCATACAAAACACAAAAAAAATATCTTTTAGCGCTGTTACTTTTACAGTGAACTCTATACAAGCCACAAGGGATACAACTCATACATCACACATACACACCCTAAAGTATATTAATATTTTGTATTGTTACACCTTGTATATGTAGAGAGATTAACACTGTTCCAGTACAGTAACAGAAACCTAAATCTAGTTATTGGCCTAGATTACTTGGATCGCTCTCGAAAGGCTGCATGCAGGTTCTATGCCGAGTTGTAGCTATAACAAGTAATCAATATAGTTACCTATATGATCATCCACTTAACATTCTCAGCTTATGGACTCTAAAACGCGTTTCCTTTAGATAGATATATAGATACTTTATTGCTCACATTAAATTTAAATACAAGATCATGTTACTTAAACTAAACTTAAGGAAAACATAAATGTAGGCAAGGGCGGCCTTATCGCTTGCGATCTCTTCCAGGCAACCCTGCGGGAGAGGAAAATTTAATCTAAAAAAGTATGCTATGTACCGGATACCTTTACCGTTTAAACGCTGAAGGAGAACATCTTACGTCACGAGGATAATATTAATAAATATAAAAACATAAACATTTCGCTAATAAAATGATCAACTGAATAAATTAGAAGAGGTTTTGTCCTTACGATATATTATGTTAAATTATGTATGTTTTATAATATTAAATGTAATGTTGTATACGTCCGCCCGAACGCGTGGTTTGGCGGCTACCCGGCCGTTCCCCGAGATCACAAGCAAGCAATACAACGCGATAACGCCGAGAAAATACGCTAGCACTGTTTTTCCATACTTGAAACGTATTCCCCAATTTACTCCCTGGACAATGCGTCTAGAACACTAGACAAATATTTTTTTTTATACAATATTAGGATCTGTTAAAGCTATCGTTCGATTTCTCTACGTTCGATTTTTTTAAATTTAAGTAAGTAATAAATAAAAAATATTACCCTTCAAAAATAATATTATGACCCTCAAAAACCGCAAAAAATGAATGCCCCGTACCATACCCCGCCAATCGACCGATCATAAAACAAATTTGAAAGATCTTTAAGATAAAATAAAAACGTAGAGACTAGAGGCATAGACTCACTCTTCCCGAATATATTTAAAAAATAAATTAGATAGGCTCTATTTTGAAAGAGGAATCAGAGGACTGCGTTACCTCGATTTACTGCATCTGTCTTTATCACACAGTGCCGTAAATAGGGCGGTGCCACCGGTGCCCAGGCACAGGGCGTAGACTCTGGGGGGGCGCAAAAATGGCCAAACCAGGCAGGACTTTTTCGGTTTGCTCCCGATAATAGTTCCCGCTGCACCCCTAGAGCACGATTCCAACAGCAAAATAGACCTATACATTGCTTTGGGTAATATAATATCTAAAAAAGCAAGGGCGCAGTTGTAGAAGCTCGCACAGGGCGCAAAAAAGACTGTTTACGGCACTGCTATCACAATACAAAAATTCTACCGCGGGCCGCGTTACCTCTTGAATAAATTTTTACATACTATCGCTTGTGATCTTGCGCTGTAGCGCCCAAACCGCGCGTTCGAGCGGACGCGTATAAAGCCAGTCTAAAGCTAGCCCCTAGTTTTAACTCCGCAAAGCGTCTAGAAGTAATTTACATCCATGCTCCTTAATGGCGGGTGCCGGCATTACGAAACCTTTCAGTTACTATACAAACGTTTATTTATCGACTATATACTGTGTTGTAACCCGAACATCACTAATTATTCACTGTTACGTCATAATGATAAGAAATTAGAAAATATAACAAGCAGGAGAAATAAATATCATGCCTTTTTTTCTAGGCAAACCATGCTTTTTTTAATCTCTCTTTTATACTTATGGTTGCCTGGACATAAAGAACCATACTAATAATAATTTTAGGACGTGGGAGAGCCTTGCTTCGGCACGAATGGGCCGTCTCGACCGGAGAAATACCACGGGCTCACAGAAAACCGCAGTTTCGCCGAGTGAGTGAGTTTACAGGAGGCCTAATCCCCTACCCTTTCCCTTCCCTACCCCCCCTTTTACCCTATTCCCTCTTAAAAGGCCGGCGACGCGCCTGCAGCTCTTCTGGTGCTGCGAGTGTCCATGGGCGACGGAAGTTGCTTTCCATCAGGTGACCCGTTTGCTCGTTTGCCCCCATCTATACATCTATACATACATACATATAAATAAAATTGGAGTGTCTGTTTGTAATATTGAAAGAACCGTTTTTTGTGAAGAGAATGTATATAGGGTACATACACCAAAACAAATTTTTTTTACAATTTTTGTCTGTATGTCTGTCTGTCTGTTTGTTCCGGCTAATCTCTGAAATGGCTGGAGCGATTTTGACGGGACTTTTTTTGGCACATAGCTGATGTAGTAAGGCATAACTTAGGCTACTTTTTAACCGACTTCCGAAAAGGAGGAGGATATATTTCACTTTTTTATTTTGGTTCGCGGACAACTCCGTCGTTTGTAGACCGATTTCCAAAATTCTTTTGTTGTTGTATAAGATGTAGCCCGAATTTGGTAACATGATCACAAAAGTGGTGATCTGATGATGCAATCCATGAGAAATCGTCAGGACTTCTTAAAATTTATATGAAAACATATAGTGATTTTACGTTTTTCTGAAGGATTTTAAGCTTTAACTACCAAAAAAAAAGAATTTGCGCCGAAGTACACCCTGGTTCCGAAGGTGCTGTAAAGAACTCTTGAATCCTTAGATAAATTAGATAAATGTTCGGCAAATTTGGCGTTGTTTCAACAACTAAAAGCATATTATTATGTCAATGTGTCAATAATACTAATCATCATCATCACTATAATCATCACATTATTATCAAAAATCTTGCCTTTGATTATATTATTGTTCCACCGTTTGTTGACTGATTTTCAAAACTCTTTTGTTGCTATTTAGTGTTTATTGTAGTTTATAGAGGTACAATAACCCGAATTTGGTACAATGCTTACGAAAGTGGTGATCTGATAGGTACTGAAATTCGTGAGATATAGAGGGAACTCCTGGATATTTTTGGGACACACATAGACGCGTCAACTATTTCTGTATTCAATCTTCATATTTTTTTAATTCGTAGCAGCTAACTTTAGTGCAATTTCTATGTGCAATTTACCGCTTTTTTGTAGATCTTGATTAAATGAACTAATCAGTCAGTCACCTTTGAGTTTTATATATATAAAACTCAAAGGTGACTGACTGATTGACATAGTGATCTATCAACGCACAGCCCAAACTACTGGACGGATCGGGCTAAAATTTGGCATGTAGGTAGATGTTATGACGTAGGCATCCGCTAAAAACGATTTTGATAAATTCCAACCCCAAGGGGTTCAAATAGGGGATGAAAGTTTGTATATACTTAATAATACTTCTTAACGCGAGCGAAGCCGCGGGCAAAAGCTCGTTTCAATATAAAATGTATTGCAGATTGCTACATAATGATGCTATTGCGTATGATGTGCATCATATTATGTGTTAAGTCTATAACATGTGGAGTTAACTACATTAGCCTAATACCCCTCTAACACAATTTCTGACTAATACGAGTATATTCCATGAACACAACCAATACTCCTAGAAATTAGTTAGTGAAAGCTATTTCTAGTTTGACTTACGAGGGCTGCTATTTATGTATCCGGAATTAAAAAAAGAAACAAACATATATCATTTAATATGGTTTTATTGCTTTTCAAAATATTCGCCGCGATGATCGACACACTTTTGCATACGCTGGAACCAATTTTCATAGCACTTTTTCCATTCTGATTGAGGTATCTCCAAAACGTGCATTTTGAACGCATCAACAGCCTCTTCGCGGCTCGAAAAACGTTGACCACGTAATTTGTTCTTCGCGTATGGAAATAAAAAGAAATCGTTAGGTGCCAAATCAGGGCTGTACGGCGGATGACCAGTCAATTCGATCTTTTGACCCTCCAAAAACTGAGTTGTTTCAGCTGAGGTGTGACAGCTAGCATTGTCGTGATGTAATATGATTCTGCGTTGTCGGTTGTCCTTTCTTATTTCTTCAAAGACTTCTGGTAAACAAATGGTCGTATACCATTCAGAATTAACCGTTTTACGATTCTCTAATGGCACTGTAGCCACATGTCCATTAATTCCAAAAAACAGGCGACCATTTGCTTCAAAGTACTTTTTGCACGAGTAACTTTTGTTGGTTTCGGCTCATCTTGGAACACCCACACCGTTGACTGTTGTTTAGTTTCGGGGTCATATGCATAGATCCAAGATTCATCACCTGTGTAGATATTATAAACGGCTTTTGACGTACCACGGTTCTATTTTTTTTCCCTATTTCTATTTTTTTTAGAGCCCGTTTTTGATCGATTGTCAAGTTGTGCGGAATCCAACGCGAACATATTTTTTTTACAGCCAAATGTTCGTGTAATATCTTATGTATGCTCGTCATACTTATGCCTAAGGACGCCTCTATCTCGCGATATGTAACATGACGATCACGCATTATTAGTTCCCGCACAGCATCTATATTTTGTGGGACAACAGCTGTTTTTGGGCGACCTTCTTTATTTTCATCCGTGAGCATAGACCGCCCACGATTAAACTCACTGTACCAGTGATAAACAGTGGTTTTTGATGGTGCTTCATCTCCAAAAGTTGCGGTGAGTTGAATAAAGCACTGTTGTTGATTTAGCCCACGCCGAAAATCGTAGTAAATCATTGCACGAAAATGTTCACGCGTTAAATCCATGGCAAATGAAGACACGCAATTTTCAAAATGACGCCACAATGGAAAAATAATTGACAGTCACATGAAACAAACCCCGCGTTCCAGATGACGTTAAAACGCTAATGCTCAAGACTGTACTTTTTCCCGTTCCACTAGCATGTGAGCGTCAGTGATACAAACCCAAGTGGAACGGATTATGGATCGTTTTGAGCGTTTTGAGAAAAGTTTAAAAAAAGATCCATTTTTTTTTATACATAGACGTACATTGAACCGAACTTGGATATTACGATCCTTTTCTTCAAGTCGTAAATAAAAGTAATTGTTTATAGTTACATTTATTTTACAAATAAAATACATATTATTATATTTGTTTCGTTTTTAGTATTACATTTTTTTACATATTATGTAATCAATAATCATATTTTAATATAGTTAAACTTTTATTTTAATTGAGTTTTCACATTGAATCATATTTTAATAACAAAACCACATACTTTGAATATTGACTATTGTCACATAATATTATAAACGTTAGGTAACAATACCGCGTAATGCTTAGTCAAGTATGAGGTCAACAGGTATAGGAGAGATGAAAATTAGTATTATATTTTATAAGAAATATAATACTAATTTTCATCTCTCCTTATTTTATAAGAAATCATTTGACCTTTCATTTAAAACAATTTATTTTCCAATCAAAATATTTCATTAAATGTTATTTAATTTAATATACATATTACAATTAAAATATTATTTGTAATGAAATAATCTACGAATAATAAAAACTATTTATTATTCGTAGGAAATAATATAAAGTTTTTTTGTCTCTACTCTCTCCTGAAAACTTTCCGAACATGGCTTTCGCGATATAGTTCCGTTAAAATTAAAAAAAAACTAGAACGACCACTTTGACCCATCTTCGTCAAGGGTCGTTTTGAGCGAAAATGATGACGTCATGAGTGACGTCATAGCCGCGACCAAAACGACCCCGGTCGCCAAAGGGAACGGCAGAAGGGGACGTTTTGAGCGTTTTAGTCAAAATTAACGTCATCTGGAACGCAGCCAAAATGTATTCTTCAACCAAAGAGTTCTATTTTCAAATGTTGTAATTACTTTTTAAATATTGTTCTTGTAAGTGGCCAGTTCCGGATACATAAACAGCAGCCCTCGTATAGCTCGTTTTTTTTTTGTAAGAAAATCAGTAAATATAATATTTATCTCTATAGTATTGTATGAATCATTTGTTAATTAGTTTCAGAAGTCAAATCAATTCATATTTAAATGAGTACCTTAAAAACCTTAAGTAACTCAAAGCTCTATGTATAATATGCATAGAATATTTAACATATTCTAATCAGTAGAATCTATATATTAATACGTGAGCCAAAAACTTTGTATCCCTTTTGACGAAAAGTGGGGAAACGTAGGTGAATGAAATTTTGCACAGTTATCTATACTAATATTATAAATGCGAAAGCCGAAAGTATCTCTGTCTGTCTGTCTCGCTTTCACGCCAAAATTTAAAACAGGCTTAAGATTATCTGTATAACAGATTGTAATGAAATTTTGTATACAGATAATCTTAAGCCTGAGAAAGGACATAGGCTACTTTTTCACTGGAAAAAAAGGTTGTAAGGGGGTGAAAATGCGTAAATATGTTCAAATTAAATTAGTTCTAAAAATTCATAATAAATGGCACCGTGCGTCTCCTACATCGCGCTAACGCTTGCCCAAAAGTCTTTCTATAAGAGGTGGTATTATCTTACATTCAATTTTCGATTTTTTTCGATTGTTATTTCTTTTTTACGTTATTTAATAAATCAGTTCTTTATTTATGCAGTGACATATTACCTTAAACCTATCAATGATAAAAATAGTTTATGGGTAAAGTTGTGTGATTGGGGGGCTAAATAAGCTTAAAAATTTGGCATAAAATATAAAGTTTTATTAAAAAAAATTGAAATATTATGTGCACACTGCACAGCTGTTTTGATTTAAGGGGTACCGTACCAGGGTTTTTTTATAAAAGATTTTAACACCAATTTTGTTGACATCGCGCGCTATAAACTGAATTCCACGCGGACGAAGTCGCGGGCAACAGCTAGTAGTTTATATGGTGAAGGAGTGCATCGAGCTAATATTATTTTGAAATTATGCTTTTATCATAATTATTTTTAACAAATAAAACATGACACACACTACAATACGCACACTCAAGAAGATGACAGATTTTTGAGTGATAAGCCTATGCATAGGAATTATACTCTTTTATTTATGGTTGAAGTCTGTTGACAACAAGTTGACAAATTGATAATGGATTATTGTTTTTTTTTTATTGAATCTTAGATACTATTAGACAATGCTTACACGGCCAGTCTGAGATCAGTTGAGTCCCAGAGACAATAGTTGAAAAAAATAATAACGTCCTAATGTCGTTGAAACTAAGGTCGAATTTCAACCATTGGGCGATCTCTAGTAAAATAATAAAAGGCATAATGGTTTTTTTAGTGTAGAACTTATTATTAGTAATTCTGTGAATTATTATACTACCTGTTATAATATAGTATTTTAATTTTTACTCACCACTGTATTCTATAGGCTCGTTTTCTTTCAACTTGAATGTGAAAGGTATGTGAACCCGCTGCATCATGAGTCGGGGTGGCTGTATCGTTCGTGGCCAGGGGTCGTCCCGGCCCTCTCCTACTATACCTATAACTTCCATGTTTCTGAAACAAAAACATTTTAAGTATATCATTACCAATTACCATAATATTATATATTTTTAATTCTCAGAAAAGATATTTTATTGAAGTAAATAAATGCTTTATGTTGTTTTTCATTCAGTCTGGTTGCATATTAATTTATTGAACAAGTTATGCAAGGAGATTTCATTATAATTCCACAGTTGATATATGTATGAAAAAGTCCTTTGTTTATCCACATTAATAAAAAAACTAAAGTTCAAAAGCTAAACACATAATATTATGATTTATTTGTTTTGTTTTGGGCCCTATATAATAATTTAATCAAAGTAAACTTGCAATTCTAAAATAAAAAATCTCATCAAATATAATTAATTTTTTAATGATGAAATGTTTTAAAATTGGACACAGTTCACACCATGCAATTAGGGACATAAAACAAGTAATGTAAGTTTTCTTAATCTTATACATATATAAAATTCTTGTGTCACAATGTTAGTTACCATACCATACTCCTCTGAAACGGCTTTACTGATTTTTTAAAATTTTATATGCATATATTCAGTAGGTCTGAGAATCGGCTACTGGCTACTTTTTATATTGATAAGTGCAATTGTTGAATTGTTGAATAAATAATAGTAAATTATTACAACTCGAGACTGACGGTGCCCATTGTTCGTGTGACGGGATAGCGATGGATGTTGCCATGGTATTTAGTCACTTCAATAAAATAATATGGGCAAAATACTTTATATGGCAAAACAAGGTTTGCCGGGACAGCTAGTATATATTATATAATAACAAGACAGCCATCATGGCATTGTTAATGAAATATTTATTCAAATCTATCACCTGCCAGTTGCGACCAAGGTCCTATACCTTGGTGACAGGTGGTAGGTTCACATAGTAACATTCTATTGTCAGTTTTACCAAATAATATTATTACAAATATTGACAAATATTGATTCGCCTTGCGAAAATTAAGAGTTATATGTATGTATATTAGTTTTCTCAGCAATTACAAATAACAGTAACAACAGGTAACAATTTTTTTTTGAGGAAGAGATCTTGTGAGCTCTTAATTACTTTATAAATAAGAATTTGCCCCATGCACCTATCTAAATTTCATTAATTTCAATAAAGTAATAAAGTGTATATGATGAATTTAAGACATTAACAAAATGCAGTGACTTTTCTAATAAAATAAAAATAAATAGTCCCAGGATAAAGTGCAATAGGTTGATCTGATGATAATAATAAAAATGTAAAACATTATAAACATTGATGTTTTAAAGCAAATAAACACACTACTTTGTTATTGTTGGAAGGACATAAATGTTTAAAAAAATCCAGGTACAATTTTTTTTATTTTAATAAATTATTGTAATTTGTGTTTCAGACATTGTTTTTATCGCATTGAGGAAAAGAGTAAGCAGGAAAATTTTGTTTGTTTGAGAGTTAGTGAATTTAGAAGTCTCAATGTGCTAATTTTTATGGTTTTGACCAATATCAGTCCTGAAAATAGTGAGAGACGAGAATGATAAAACATAATATTGAAGTTATTTCTTTTTTGCAAATAAAATCTAGTTACAATCAGTTCTATTTGCACACACCAATGATATATTATATAAAAAACTCAAAGAATATCATTGGCACACACAAGTCACAATATCAGCTGATTATAGTACTTATTCACTTTTGAATCTGATTCCTTTTTGAAGACTTGAAATAATTGTTGATTTAAAAGAAGACTAACTTAATAATTATGAAAACAATACTCACTTGAGAAGAATAACAAGCATTGCAAACAATGCAACTAGAGCGCCGATCATTATAAATATATTCGGCAAATCGGCAAGAGTCAGACCCGTCGACCCCATGGTGAAACACTCTGTATCACAACAATAAACTAGAGTAACACACAATTTACTACGAGAAGTGTTGTGTTCACATTATACACTCGATAAGAAAATATTATCAATATCTCGATCACACGACTACACAATGCACCTACTAGTTTTCAGCTGCTATTTTGTCAACAATTCACGAGCAGGAAATTTTACCAAAATGATCGCACAGGGATTTCGTGTGTCCTCTAATCTGTTACATATAGCATCACTGTTTACACAAAATACTGTAAATGTTCACATTATGGCCTATCATAACAAAAACATTATCATTGATCGTAAAGAAAACAAATACGGTTGCTGTACGCGCATTACATACGACGTAATTTGACAGAATGAAAATGAATGTTCAAACTTCAAGAATCAAGAATGTCAGACAGGCGACAGCCGACAGCTGACATTCACTGGTCGAAGAAAATGGCAACACTAGCGTTCTGTTGTACTTCGTTCACTATCTGTCGGATCAGTACCATCATAAACTTATACATGAGTACCATTGATCCACCGACTATTATGGGGTTAATACTTAATAATGCTATTCACTACTATATGCACGGGTACTATATTAAGTTCTAGCTAGTTTTTGAGTAGTCGGAATTAGGATTTAGGAACATAATATGAAATATGGCAGCGCTATTCGATCGTTCCGCCATGTTCCGCGTTGGGTGTACGGCCTACGGGTGTACCTGTAGATTTTTTACTATTTTGAAGCTCTGTCTGTGAGAAAATCTCATACTGTATTGCAACGAGTATATTGTGTTCTGTGATTGCAACGTACCCGTACAACGCCGATACAGGTAATATTTTAAAGGTATCATTTTAAAACTGCAGAAGTTGTAAACACTGCACTGTAGTGAGTAGTCTATACTCTAACCACATGGTCAAACCCATGGAGGTATTAAATCTATGGTCAAACCTAATATTTAATAGAAGGGACTAATCAGTTCTTGCTTCATTATTCAGTCTAGTCGTCATATGAAATAACACCCTATCTCGGCTCGAAAGATATTTAAAAGTGGAAATCATTCTTGACTAACTGAACCACGAGACCTCTGCAGTAAGCGATACCACAGTATTACAAATACTGTGGGCTGTGGTTCATCATAAACAGAGGAACATAATATTATAACCTCCTCCTTTTGCGAAGTCAGTTGAAAAATAATAGTTAATTGACAATTAGTGGGTGGGATCACAGAAAATGGATCTAGTTAGTCGCTCCAATTTGTATGAACACGAGCGTGTCACTTTTTTCGCGCTTTAGTGAAGGAAATACCCGTACGCGCGGAATCGATTCAAAGGCATCGCCACGCCCCGTCTCTTTAGGTATATTGATTTTTTAATCGATTATTATTCGAGTTAATATATCACTTTCATTCATGTATAATAATTAAGAAACGAATAATACATAATATTATAATTTATGTTACATAAGTAGTTAAGAAATTACAATCCAAAATATTTGTTAAATACTATTTTATAAGCAACCGCCTGTACAAGGTGCTGAGTTTGTATACTGTATACTATACTTGGATGCTAATAAAGTCTTTGAATCTTTGAATCTTTGAATCTAATATACAGAGGAATGATAAATCTAAAGATACGTGCTTGCCAGGACAGCTAGTAATATATTATACTGTTCTAAACTAAATCACTAAACAGGAACATAAATACATCAACACCAAAACAAAATTTTTTACAATTTATGTCTGTATGTCTGTCTGTCTGTCTGTTTATTCCGGCTAATCTCTGAAATGGCTGAAGCGATTTTGACGGGACTTTTTTTGGCACATAGCTGATGTAGTAAGGCATAACTTAGGCTACTTTTTAACCGACTTCCGAAAAGGAGGAGGACATATTTCACTTTTTTTATATTGGTTCGCGGACAACTCCGTCGTTTGTAGACCGACTTCCAAAATTATTTTGTTGTTGTATGAGATGTAGCCCGAATTTAGTAACACATCACAAAAACACAAAAGTGATGATCTGATGATGCAATCCATAAGAAATCGACAGGACTCCTTAAAATTTATATGGAAACATATAGTGATTTTACGTTTTTCTGAAGGATTTTAAGCTTAAACTACCAAAAAATAAGAATTTGCGCTGAAGTACACCCTGGTTCCGAAGATGCTGTACAGAACTCGTGAAACCTTACAGATAAATGTTCGGCAATTTTGGCGTTGTTTCAGCAACTAAAAGCATATTATTATGTCAATGTGTCAATAATACTAATCATCATCATGACTATAATTATGCCATTAATCATCACATTATTATCAAAAATCTTGCCTTTGATTATATTATTGTTCCACCGTTTGTGGACAGATTTTTGGGGTTCCGTAGCCAAATGGCAAAAAACGGAACCCTTATAGATTCGTCATGTCTGTCTGTCTGTCTGTCCGTCCGTATGTCACAGCCACTTTTCTCCGAAACTATAAGAGCTATACTATTGAAACTTGGTAAGTAGATATAATGTGTGAACCGCATTAAGATTTTGATAAAAAAATGCAAAAATTATTAAAAATTTTAGGGGTCCCCATTGGTACAACTGAAAAAAAAAACTTTTTTTTTCATCTAATCTATGCGTGTGGACTGTGGGGTGTCTATGGATAGGTCTTAAAAAATCATAATATTGAGGTTTTTAATATCATTTTTTTTCTAACCTGAATAGTTTGCGAGGGAGACTCTTCCAAAGTGGTAAAATGTGTGCCCCCCCCCCTTTTAGCTTCTAAAGTAGGGACATGATAATTCTAAAAAAAATATATGATGTACATTACTATAAAAACTACCAACGAAAATTGGTTTGAACGAGATCTAGCAGGTAGTTTTTTATACGTCAATATAAATGATAAATGGTAAACCTTAACTTTTCTTTCATTAAATCAACTGAAATATAAAAATTAATCAAAAACCTTTTAATTTCATAGAAATAAACCTTATAGCTGCTGCGAAACCCTTCATGGGCGAGTCCAACTCGCACTTGGCTGGTTTTTACTATTTCGGTAAGGAAGGGGAAAATTTGTCTCTTTTTAAAAGCTTTTATTTAACTTGCTCTGTATGTATGTAAGTATGTATGTTACGGTGGAATTTCGGAACTCAATTTTAAGGTAGATATTTCATTTTCTTTTTTTATCGCATTTTGCTGACGCGGACGAAGTCGCGGGCAACAGCTAGTGTTACATAAAATATAATTACCGAGTCACAAAATATCCCAAAGCGAACATTATCATTCCTCTGTTTCATGTCTGTTTCGAAAATCGATTAATTAGAATCGAGAATATGTACAACACTATTTGCTTCATTTGACAGAAAAATGAGAATATTGACTGTAGGTACCTCGAAACTAAGCGATGAGTGAAAGTATCGATTGTTTTATTTCCATTGCGCGCTCAATAGCGGACAAACAGAACGGGCTCTATAATTTTTTAACTAAAGCGGCAATGTATTATGAATCATGCGGTACACACGCAGTTGCGTAGATTTCATGGTAAAAACTACAACCACCCACGATTAACATTAAATGATTGATTTTAAAATAAAGGACACATGATTTAATAATAAAATTACTTACCGATGAAAAGAAACGTATCTACTATTTAGACCAACATTTCTAGTCGAATTTCCAGAGCCCAATACGGCACAATTAGACATGTTTAGAATTCCGATTGACGTCCGATTCCGATAACGGTGGAGCGCAGACTAAAGAATAGACTTTCGAAATTTTGACATTGTACAACGTTTGGGAACGCGATGGCACGCGAAGTACATACATTTGGCAGTTCTAACTATATCCATTTCTGTGGGTGGGATTGACAGTTAGTTGACAATGGGTTGCACCCACGAAGCTAAGTTGCACCAAAGGCGTGGTTAAAGTTAAAGTTATGGTTATAGTTAAGGCTAACTTAATAACTTTAACCTTAACTTTGACCACAGAATTTGTCATAATTTGACAGATGACAGCTGGTCGAAAGGCTATAAATGAACGTGGGCGGGGGCGCTGCTGGTAAAGGAGAACTGTCAAAAATCGCGTTTTTGTATGATGACAGCGTTAGTTCCTTTTTTCGCCACGTTCATCTATAGCCTTGTCGAGCTCAAGGTTATGGTTAAATATGGCGTCCATTTTTGACTTTAACAATAGATTTTACATTTTGAATTGTAATTTGTAGTTAAAGTTATACTTAGTTAAAGTTACAGTTATAGTTAAAGTAAGTTGGTGCAACCCAACCTAAATCCCCGCTGCGGTGATTTGGATCCAATCTCTCAGCAAATGTCAAAAATCTATGATCAAGGAAGAAATGAATCATATGCAGTGTTGCCAACTTAGTGGAATTTCCACTAGATCTGGTGGTTTAGACGTACCTTTCGGCGGGAAAAATTTGGTTTTAGTGGCTAGTGGATTTCTTAGTGGATTAGATTATTTAAGTTAGTGGTAGCTTCGACGTTAAACCACTAGTTTTTTTTATTATGTTTCTAACCCTTGAAGACGCACACTGGAAAATTAATTATATTATTATTATCTTTATTCGTTTTGCCGCATTCTAACGCTGATATTATAGAGCGATTATCTAACATGATGAATGTTGTCAAGACTTAACATAGAAACCGGATGAAGTTTGATTGCTTTTCTTTCGTGCAAGGTTAGCACGCGAAGGCAAATGCTGTAATAACAACATAATACCAAATACCGTATTACAAAAATTAGAACTAAAGAAATTTATTCTTCACAAACTGAACAAGTAAATGACAATGATTCCTCTAAAGACGTTTATCTTTACTCTTTAGTTAAGTACCTCTAGGGCATGGCGGTATTGGGAATTTTTGCAATACCGGTATAATACCGGTATTGATTTTTCAAAAACCGGTTTTCCGGTTTTTCGGTATTTTTGCGGTATTAATCAAAAAAGCGCTAAATCCCTTATAATTTAATCGAATAAACAAAAAAAAAACATTAAAATCAACTTGTTTATTTAAAGTTTAACAGTGTTTTGTTCCTTACACTAAACAAATAACTAAAAAAATCTTCCCATAAGTATATTTAACCAACAATTTAAACATTAAAAAAGCGACTATCATTTACATATAAGTTTCCAGTGATGGAATCTAGACAGACCCGGAGAAACTGGAAGCAGTTCAAAATTGGCCAACCCCTAAGAACAAACCCGAAGTGGGGGCATTCCTCGGCCTATGCTCATGCTGGCATTTTGTTAAGGGATTCTTGGAGATAGCCAAACCATTACATCGGCTGACATAAGATAAACGACAATTTAGTTGGGATGAGACTTCTGAAGATTCTTTTCAGAAACTGAAGAAACATCTGTGTGAAACACCAATCTTGGAGTATCCACAAACTGAAGGTTAGTTTATAGTCAACACGGATGCAAGCAACACGGCCATCGGAGGTGTGTTAAGTATCTCAAAAACAGGGTGAAAGAGAAGTTGTTATTGCATATTTCAGCAAATCATTATCTAAGCCCTCTGGCTTCTCTCTAGAAACAAGTGTGTGACAAGAAGGAAACTCTTGGCTGTTGTAAAGACGCTACAACATTTCAACAAATATCTCATCGGCAGACAGTTTTTACGGTGAACTGATCATGCAGCCTTGAAGTGGCTACTGCAATTCAAGAATCCAGAAGGTCAAGTAGCTCGATGGATTGAACATGAATAGCTCCAGGAGTTTGACTTCAAGACGGAACACCGCTGCGGTAAGACGTATGGGAATGCCGACGCACTTTCATGAAGGCCGTGTTCGGAAGGCTGCAAACATTGTGTTAAGCAGGAATCTAACGAAGTAACATTAAAGTTAACGAGAACAAGTCCTTTGGGTCTCTGGGAGAATAATGCTATGAGGGAGGCTCAAGAAAGAAATGACGACCATCGGCACATCATCACATGGAAGAAAACTGGAGTGTACTGGGTGCAATGGGGGTGTACTGGGTGCAATCTTTACGTGGGAGAGCCATGCCTTGGCACGAATGGGCTGGCTCGACCGGAGAAATACCACGTTCTCACAGAAAACCGGCGTGAAACAGCGCTTGCGCTGTGTTTCGCCGAGTGAGTGAGTTTACCGGAGGCCCAATCCCCTACCCTATTCCCTTCCCTGTCCTCCCCTATTCCCTTCCCTTCCCTCTCCTATTACCCTATTCCCTCTTAAAAGGCCGGCAACGCACTTGCAGCTCTTCTGATGCTGCGAGTGTCCATGGGCGACGGATGTTGCTTTCCATCAGGTGACCCGTTTGCTCGTTTGCCCCCTTATTTCATAAAAAAAAATGGGACAGTCTGATACTTCAAAACGGAATACTCTACCGAAAATGGGAGAAGACTAACGGCAGATAGTTCTATCTTCAAATAGTTGTCCCAAGGACGAGAGTATCAGATGTTCTTCATGAAATACACAGCATAAGAGCAGTCAGCAGGTCTTTCTCTCCAAATCCTTCGAACCCTAGCACGTAACATTATTATAATAATAAGTGTGACTAAGAAATATTATGCCAACACAGGACTCACACACACACAGCAAAACTATTATTTTATTAGCAGTTGATTTTGAGTGTATTGGTATACTTTCAATTGCTTCATAAATCATAATATTGTGTTGAAAACACGTGTGCGTATACAAAAATACATTAAAGCTAAAATACCGAAAAACCGATATTTTTCTCTTTAATATTATTATTATAATATTTAGTATATAAAAATGGTCTAAATGGTGCGGTATTACCGGTTTTCCGGTAATACCGATTACCGGTATCCATGCCCTAGTACCTACCTGTACTTGGGTACATAGGTAACTAAAGTTTTCCTTTTTGTAGTAACAAAAAAAATATTTCATAATAATAATGACGTTATTGTTGTGTTATTTTCAAATTATATTCAGATAAGTTGTTGTTGTCTTTACGTAATTTAGTGGAATTCTGGTGGTTTGAGAGGCCATTTAGGTTTTAGCGGTTTCTGGTGGTTTACGCTGCTGAATTTGGTGGGTCAGTAAAAAAAAAGTTGGCAACACTGGCGGTGACTGGCATGGGCGTACCCAGGTTCTGGGCCAGGGGGGGGCAAATTATCCAGGTTCTGGGCCAGGGGGGGGGGCAAATTACGCAGATTCTGGGCCAGGGGGGGGGGGCAAATCAGATTTTTTATAAGCTAGGTGTTTATAAAGAATAAAAAATTAATAATATTTTATTCTTTATAAACACCTAGCTTCAAACCTAACGGCAAACAATCGTTATTTTTATAGATGAAAGTACTAGATAATATACTTAGTAGGGACGTCAACATGATCCAGGGGGGGGCAGCTGCCCCCCCCTGCCCCCCCTCGGTACGCCCATGGTGACTGGTGTTTATTGATCCCATCTTGACCACTAAATTATTTTGTGTCATTGTCTTGCTACAGTTTCTACTCTATAAATTACTCGATATAAGTAATACTTAAGTATATAAAACTCCTCCAACTATGAATCTTCAAAATATGAAAACAACTTATTATTTCTTGATTCTTCTCGACTAGTGACATTTTTTTTATGTGCAGGGGAAAACCATCGTGGGTGCCCCGGGTTGAGGCACGTATGCCTTATGCCGGGTTGAGGCCGGTCTACGGTCTACCTCACAAGGACCGGACTTCCACCAAAGGGGAACACTCCGGCAAACTGAAGCGTTCCCCTCGGCGCCGGGACTAGCTAAGCCATGCTAAGCCGGGCAGGTCCCATCCTTGCCCGGAGCCCCGGATTAGACGGAAGTTTGGAGCTTCGCGTAGCGACGCCTCCGCACTCCCGTCCTACGCCGGCGGAGCGGAACGGAGGATGGGTCATCCTCTCTGTAATCTGTTCCGCTCCGCGGCTTCTTTCTGCGAAAGGACGGTTTCGCAGAAAGAGACCGCGCCGCCTGCCAGGCCTCATCGCTCTCGAGCATGCAGCGAACTCTAGTGACATAAATACCGTAATTTATTTTAATAGTCGCTTATCTATCTACATATGTATCGAATATCGATTAACATCGAATGAATGCAAATTACAGGACCATATCGTAGGTGTCTATTTATTGTAAATAGATTCTGATACATACATTTTTGATATAATTTCTTATTGTGTCTGCGGTTGTCATGTACACAGGGCCATGAAAAGTGTAAACAAACCGACGGATCGATAATTTCCACATTGCAACTAAAAGCTTTCCAGCTTTCTTCAAGTCAACACACCTGACGAGTGACTACCTCGAAAAACAAAAGCAAAAACTTTCTTTTTCGTGTTTTGAAAATATTGACAGTTAATTTGGCGGGAAATGGAATAATTTTGCGTTTCGAAATACGAATGAATAGTGCGGTGATTTGGGAAGACATTTCGTCATTTAAACTGTGGAACAACGTGGCTTCCTGTATGGAGAAATGGTTCGGTGATAAAAAGCTGTGGTTGTTTGGCAACAACTTGCCTCTTTTACCCAGAAGGTAAACACAAAAGCAACTATTTAGGTACTTATACCGTATACCTCAGAACACCGTATACCCATCACGGTATACGGAGTAGGTAGATGTAGACCTGCAGTGTTCCGTACCTACTATTTTACCTTGGAACTCGAAGTATCTGTGAAATGGTCGTAAAATTGCTGAAATCAAGGTGCTGTTATATTACCATTTACCTCACAATATTATGTGGGAACTCTCAAAGGACAGTTCGTTGATGCCGTTTCCAAGTAATAATAACTATTTTAATTATTAACCTGTTTAGGCTCCGTGAGTAATGAGTATATTATGTGTTCTGTGGTTTTAGGTTTCAGGAGTACAGCAGCAGTTAAAGAGCCTATTATATTATACTATTATAGTACCTACAGAGTACAGACACAATATTATTTAGAAGTTGACATTATTCCTAATTTTCACTCTTAAAAACTAAAGTTATTATGTAATAATATATTTTCAACCCATGTACAAATACAAATGGATAAATACAGATTTTGATTTGAACGTTGAACTTCCGTTACAAATACAGGATGTAACAAAACTAAGTGATAATAATTTAGGGTGTGTACGTGTTCCTTGTAGAGACTGTGAAAGTAGAGAGTTTACTGAAAGACCAAAATTTTTTTCACTTCTGTATGGGCAAGCGCCCTAGCGTCACGAGTTTCTCCATACAAAAAAGAAAAAAAAATTTGGTGTTTCAGCGCTGCTACTTTCACAGTGAACTTTCTACAAGAAACACATACACACCCTAAGTTATTATCACTTATTTTTGTTACACCTTGTATAATGCTCAGCGGCCGGCGCACACTTGTTTTGAAAAAAATAGTAGCAAAATATTGTTTTATAAAGTGTACTTTAGAGAAATAGGATAAACCTTCATAAAATAACATCTAGTACAATTGAATAAACAAATATGAATGAATAAACGTACAATTTTCAACAAAAAAACGAAATCACATTTAGATTTCCTTACCTTTGACACACTTTTTAATTTTTATTTTTTTTTCTGAACTTCACTTCTGCAGAACAACTTCTGTCTCCGTGAGTAATTTGTATTCTGTGACTTCTGTCCTCTTTGCTTCTGTCAACAAAGCAACATTGTTAAGGAATACTTATGTAAATTAATTTAAATCCGCTTATTTGTTAGGGGATTATGTGCTAAAAACTGAAACGTACACATCAACTTGGCCGTTATGTCGCTTACTCATAAAGGCGAAATTACTGAAAAATCTTTAGCGGAGGGAGAAATCGATACGACGTTAATATCTCCGTACATGGTTTCTGCAAGGTGTTTTAATTGTATTAAAATATAAATATACGAAGCGTAGGTTGATACCTAGTAGTCTTTCATGTCGGCGTTTAGTTGTGTGGTATCGTTTAGGTGAAATGCTAATAAATCATTATGTGCAATTATCTGTGAGTACCGAGTAATGAATTAATTACAAAAACAATATTAATTGCTTTCGCGCCGTATACTAAAACGCTACTCAAAATAAGGGGCCCCCAAACTTTAAACAATCAATATGGTAGGCAAAAGGACATATCACTGAAGAAACCTGTGGGATGTGATGAACATACATTTAATTTCGTCAGTTCAAAGTTTAAGTAGCGTTTTAGTATTCGGCCGTTGGTAGACCGTGTGTGAATTGTTTAAGATCGCGCGCCAGCAGCCGCGCGATGGAGAGGTACGAGAAGCTGGCGAAACTGGGCGAAGGCTCGTACGGCCTCGTGTACAAGTGCCGGAATAGGGACACGGGCGAGATCGTCGCGATAAAGAAGTTCGTGGAGAACGAAGATGATCCTCTCATCCGGAAGATTGCTCTGCGGGAGATACGGATGCTGAAGGTAAGCAAGCACTCTTTTTATTGTAAACCGGCCCCTAGAGGAGCAATTTTATTGTCAATATCAGTTATCACCCTGCAATTTTATTGAACAGTTTATTTGACAATTAGATTGAAGGCGCGCGATGTTCAATATCAACTCTAGACGGTCATTATTTAATAATTATGCAATACGTGATATTGACAATAAAATTGCTCCTCAAGGGGCAGACTATAACGCTATAAGAAGAGGAAGGCACACAGATCACAATAATATTGCATTCATATCCAGCATATTATGCTGGAAAACGACTACCGTCGTCCAGAACACCCGAACAAGCTTCGGATAAAGAGTACTCAAAATGACGACTGTACCTTTTAACCGACTTCCAAAAATGAGGAGGTTCTCTCTGTATATTATTACAACTCTACTATATTTTTGAACTAGCTGTTGCCCGCGACTTCGTCCGCGTGGACTTTAGTTTATAGCGCGCGGTGTCAACAAAATGTGTGTCAAATTTAAAAACTTTTTAAAACCCTGGTAAGTGGTACCCCTCTTAGGGCCGCGCTACACCGGAATGGCAGCGCTGAAAGTGCTCGCCTCGCCGCTGCCATTCCGGTGTAGCTCGGCCCTTAATTAATTAAAATACCCAAAAACAGCTGTGCAGTGTGCACATAATCTATACTAATATTATAAATGCGAAAGTATCTCTGTCTGTCTGTCTGTCTGTCAGTCTCGCTTTCACGCCAAACGCCAAAAGTATCTCTGTATGTCTGTCTGTCTGTCTGTCAGTCTCGCTTTCACGCCAAACGCCAAAACTACCGAACCGATTGTAATGAAATTTTGTATACAGATAGTCTAAAGCCTGAGAAAGGACATAGGCTACTTTTTTACTGGAAAAAAGGGTTGTAAGGGGGTGAAAATGCGTAAATTTGTTCAAATTAAGTTAGTTCCAACAGTTCATAATAGATGGCGCCGTGCGTCTTCTAGATCGCGCTGACGCTTGCTCAAAAGTCTTTCTATAAGACGTGGTATCATCTTACATTTAAGTTTCGATTTTTTTCGATTGTTATATCTATTCTACGGTATTAAATAACTCAGTACTTTATCTGTGCAGTGACGTAACCTTAAATCTATCAATGATAAATAGTTTATGGGTAAAGTTGTGTAATTGGAGGGCTAAATAAGCTTTAAAATTTGGCATAAAATATAAAGTTTAATATAAAAAAATGAAATACTTATTGTGTGCACACTGCACAGCTGTATTGATTTAAGGGGTACCAGGTTTTTTTTATAAAAGCTTTTGACACCAATTTTGTTGACATCGCGCGCTATAAACTGAAGTCCACGCGGACGAAGTTGCGGGCAACAGCTAGTGTTACAATAAAGTAAAAAATAAAACGCCATCTGTTGAATCGTATTAGAACTAAAATGTTCATTCCATCGATATATTTCTGGATTTTTTATAATATTATACATAAAATATGTTTAAGATTTTTGAAATTTTATTTTAATACACATCCAAGACCCAGGAACATTGAAAACTTTTTGTTCCGCCTGCGGGACTCGAACCCAGGACCCCCGGGATGAGCGCTGGCCACGCGCAATGCGAATTCATTTTCATCGATATTTTCATGGAAATAAGATATTTTCCCACATCAAAATGTAGCCTATGTCCTTTCTCAGACTCTAGAATAACTGTATACAAAATTTCATTGCAATCGGTTCAGTAGTTTTGGCGTGAAAGCAAGACAGACAGACAGACAGACAGAGATACTTTCGCATTTATAATATTAATATGGATAGTATGGATTAGAAATGCAGTAGGAGTTCTACATAAGATAAGATAGATTGATTATTATTATACCAAGTGATAATATTATTAAACATAATATTCTAACGTATTAAAAACTATAAAACTATAAACAAAAACATACTAACTAATAAGTATGATTAGTTCTATGTTACAATAAAGTAAAAAATAAAACGCCATCTGTTGAATCGTATTAGAACTAAAATGTTCATTCCATCGATATATTTCTGGATTTTCTATAATATTATACATAAAATATGTTTAAGATTTTTGAAATTTTATTTTAATACACATCCAAGACCCAGGAACATTGAAAACTTTTTGTTCCGCCTGCGGGACTCGAACCCAGGACCCCCGGGATGAGCGTTGGCCACGCGCAATGCGAATTCATTTTCATCGATATTTTCATGGAAATAAGATATTTTCCCACATCAAAATGTAGCCTATGTCCTTTCTCAGACTCTAGAATAACTGTATACAAAATTTCATTGCAATCGGTTCAGTAGTTTTGGCGTGAAAGCAAGACAGACAGACAGACAGACAGACAGACAGACAGAGATACTTTCGCATTTATAATATTAGTATGGATGACTGTAATCTGGTCCTTTTAAGCAGTCAGGCTTGGCCCTTGGGGTACCTTGTGCTTGGTGTTCGCGTGTAAAAATGTATTCACATCTGCATCGTGCGCTGTTGCTTTGCTCCCCAATACAAATTCTTTCTCGTATCATGAAAGCCAATAGCCATGTAAACACACATTCCTTATGAAAGCTTAAGTCCATACCCAATATTATGTTACGTGTATTTATAAATGCTCTACGTGTCACGCTTTGGGGAAGAAAATGAAAATAGCGGTCTTGGGATCATTTATTATCTGGGTTAAGATCAAGCTCGCCATTCTACAAGAAGTTTGGACAATTTTTTCTAGACTTGTTGATGATATATAATGATGATATAACAGACAGACACACATTCGCATTTATAATACTTATTAGTATGGATGTGCTCAAGTGCGCCTTAGTTTAAGGCTTCTTATAGACGAACAGCTCTGTCGACGGCAGTCGACTAATCGCTAATCGCCTTTAGTTATAATTAATCTTTCTTATAGAATTTGAAGCATCCGAACCTTGTGAACCTGATAGAGGTGTTCCGGAGGAAGCGCAAGCTGCACCTGGTGTTCGAGTACTGCGATCACACGGTGCTACACGAGCTGGAGAAATACCCTTCTGTAAGTATAGACTTATATAGACTTGCTGCCTTCATAATATCTAAACACTATAGACGTTCCGCGCGGCCGCGTAAAGTAGAGATTTCACGAGAACCTTACATTTTCTCGCAGAAAATAGCCCATGTCCCTCCACGTGGTCTATTCTATTTATGTGCCAATTGCCAAATAAGAAGGTAGTTCGTGAGCTAAATTATTTGAAAGTACAGTGTAAACTCCATGTAACGTCACTCTATTTAACGACAAACTCTCTAAAGCGTCGAAATCAATTGACTTTGGTTGGTTTAACTTGTTTACCATACAATGGTACACTCTACATAGCATCACACCCACTCTCAATAACGTCAGCATTACAACAATTGAACAATAAAAAGTACCTTTTAAATTACTAAAATTAGTAAAACCTGCACAGCTGTGTACGTTTTTTTTGTCACATTGTTATCCTAGCCCGCAATAAACTCGACTTTCGGCGTCATGCATACAGGACTTTCTAAGAAATTAGTCCTTTTGTTTACAAATTGAGATTAAATGCACGTGTAGGCTGTTTTATGTGTGGCCCTAGTCCCTAACTAATAATAAGGAGTCATGGATTATTAATATCTATTCGTGTTTCGTTATCATAATATTCTCAGTTAAGTATACATAAAGTTTTAAACTGTAAATAGGTTAGTAAAAGAAAATCACTGTATAATGACGAAAAAGTATTGATTTTTCTTCCCTCCATTTAACGACAACTCCATATAACGTCATAAAATGCACGGTCCCTTCAGTGTCGTTATATAGAGTTTACACTGTACTTTCAAATAATTTTTCCTGCTTTTACCACATTTTCCTTTGTTTCTTCGCTCCTATTCGCCTTATCTTTTTATTACCTTTGTATGGAAAAATTCATGACGCTCGAACGCTTTGCCCGTAAAATCTCAAAAAAAAAGTGCTCTTTCAGCGCTACTACTCCGTACAGGGTGTAACAAAAATAAGTGATAATACTTTAGGGTGTGTACGTGTTCCTTGTAGAGAGTTCACTGTAAAAGTAGCAGCGCTGAAAGACCATTTTTTTTTCGCTTTTGTATGGGGAAACTCGTGACGCTTGGGCCCTTGGCGCCCTTGCCCATACAAAAGTGAAAAAAAAATCATCTTTCAGCGCTGCTACTTTCCCAGTGAACTCTCTACAAGGAACACGTACACACCCTAAAGTATTATCACTTATTTTTGTTATACACTGTATAAAAAGGAAACTTTCACAGTGAACTCTATTATACATATAAAGGATAGGTACATACAAACCCTAAAGTATCACTTAGTTTTGTTACAACCAACCTGTGTATATAGCTATAGCCTTCAACCTTCGTCAAGGAATAGACTACTGACTATCGAACACAAAAATAATTTTCAATTCGAACTAGTAGTTACTGAGATTAGTGCGTTCAAACTTCAAAGAAACAAACAAATTCTTCAGCTCTATAATATAAAGTAAAGTTAGGGACGTAATAAAAATAATATAATATTAACGATTGCCGGTGGGTAGAGCAGCCAGGTAGCAATATAGGTAATTTTTAGTGTCCGACCGAAGATTCGGCTTCCGCTTCGGCTTCGGCCGCCTTCGGCCAAAAAATCCACCTTCGGCGAAACCTTCGGCTTCGGCCTAAAACCCGGCCGAAGCCGAAGCTTTGCTGAAGGTCCGAGCAACCATCGAAATTGAACGAAAGACTGAGTGAGTCATGAGAGAGCGACGCGACGGACCGGTCGCGTATGCAGAGGCCACTGGGAGTCACTGTCAAATACGATAAACAAACACAAGGGTCAATTTATATTAGCGCAGAGTCAAAGCGCATCGAAGCGAATTATTAAAACTGAACATAACAAATTCAACCATAACACCAAAGCATTAACGCACTTTATTACTTCTGAGAATTTAAAAAGACGCGAGTACGCGCGGATGCGCGCGACCAACGCTGATTAGCCTCGCAGAAGTAATGTATTACGTTACGATCTAGAGTTAAGGTTGAATTTTTAAGGTTGTGTTCTGTTTTTGGAAATTCGCTTCGCTTCGACTCTGTGCTAATATAAATTGACCCTAACTTCTAAATCATTTTAATTTGGCATATTTGTTCAGACGCTGATACAGATTACAGACTAACATATACGAAAATTGGGCAGTTCTGGAAATATTACATACATACGCGTCGAATTGATAACCTCCTTTTTTTAATAACTGAGAGTCGAGCGATTAAGATTACAAACCTTCGGCTTCGGCTTCGGCCGAAGTTTGTAGCGATTGCCGATTAATCGGCTTCGGCTTCGGCCAAAAATAGACCTTCGGTCGGACACTAGTAATTTTAAAAATTGTATCTGACCTGACCTAACTTAACCTAGATAATATAAACCATTACTTAGCCTAGTTGTGGACAGCTCTAGCAGCTATCAGTAGAAATATACCACTATAATAATATTAGTATACCTGCCTACCGCCTAACTTTACATTTTCACACTAACCAAGCTCTTACAAGTTACAATGATCACAATAGTTACCTACAATTGGTGCATTGATGATACTTGGAGTGGGATTTGGACTTTGGAGTGGACAGAAAGCATCTAAAAATTACAGCATTCGTTTTCACTTTTCAGCCACCTGCAAAAATAATAAATGTACTTTGCTGTCTCTGACAGGGGGGCGCGATTAAACGAACGGCTGCCTTTTATGCGATATATCATTATAACTAAATGGAAGTGCGTTAGTTCGAAATTTAAATGTGTAGATTGTAGAGTCTGAAAAATTGTGATTTTTGAGACAAACAAAGAAAGTGTCAACTAGCAGGCTACTTGTAGTGTAGTAAATTACAATAGTGACGCGGATGTTAAAAATGTTTACGCTAAATGCAGCTTTAATTGTTTTCAAGTTAAGTAGCACTAAGAGTGGTTTTACATAACAGGAGTTTACGACATAATGCACACACGTGCGGAACGGTTTACCAAATCAAATGTAACGCTAAGGACTACTGCAGACTGGACAAAACTCGAGGCGAGGTTAATTCGTATAAAATATTAAAAATTGTATAAGATTGTGTGACTTGGCATAAGATTTGTCCCATCAACTATACTGATTTTAATAAAGCACAAAGCTTAACACTCGGTAAAGGTACAAAATGTTTGTTTAAAACCAAGATACCTTAACAGTTCAAGAAATCCGGTTTTTTCATTAGTTAATTCACTCATTATCGCGTTGTTGATTGGTTAATGTATTTGACAATATATATCCAAAACAAAACCGTTTGAATAGATATTATTAAAGCCCTAACAAAACCTCGGAAAAGGCTGAATTCGCTGTCAATCTAAATTCGCTGTTAAAATTATCGGAGGAAACTTGACCAACCAAGAACCAATACCTCACAAAGTCATCATACTGTAGGCTCCCTTACTACTACGAGTATAGACGTGAACTATTGCAAATTCGCAGCACCGTGAAACACATCACGTGTGTAAACCAGTTCCATATTGACTATTGAGGTCTATAAGTCATTAACTATTATTAGTGTTATTGCATACTGTAATTAATTGTTAAACCAGACAATAATGTGCGTTATTAATTTGTTATACAATCTGATTGACTGTGTTGTTAATTTGTTAGTTTATCACAACATTAGGAGTTAAAATGCTCGGTTGCTGGTAGAGGAACTCCTCTACCAGCAACCGATATAACTATACTGATGTGCATCTCTGCAATCACCTAAAATAATTTAAAAAACAAGAACAGAATACAAGGTGCTCGCCTGACGCGCTCGAACTTTATATCTATAGGCTCTACCACTCTATAAATCCGAAAAGCATGATTGGAGACATACTTAACTTGATTTACTTTGAGGGTTAGCTTTAATATGTTAAGGGTTTGGAGAAGCCAAATTGTTTTAAAACCGAATTACTAAAATACTATTACTATCTGTAATAATGACCGATGGAGAGACTGTCTTGTAGTAAAAATTAACGGCACTCTACCTATTGCGGTTTCTGACAACGATTCCATACAGTTATAGATAACAGTCGACCCCACTGAAAAATACGATACCAGTATATAGTACCTTCTCCACTTTTAGAAGTCGTTTTTAAATTAAGAATGTTTTGAAACAAAGGCAATATTTTCAACGCTATTTTTATCTCCCTCCCATCAGCTGGAGGTCACTTTTACGATGTTAAATCAGTTGTTCGACTTAAATTGCCTCCTTAGACATTGAACTGTGACCTTTGTGTGAACGTTTCATGTTGGAACAGCCTAGAAACTTTGTTAATTAGCACATGAACGAATTACCAACGTAACTGTAAAGCATCATCAGCCCTGGCGGCACGTTCAGACGTTTTCTGCTGTAGCGTTTGGAAAAACACAGGAGCTGAACCCGCGCGCGCAGAAAACGCGCACATCTGAACGCGCTCTGATTCGGGGATTCGCAGAAAATTATCTACTATCTAGTAGAGAAAAAATCTTTTAAAATTGTCGGGACATACTACACCGATATGCCGTTTCATAAAGCAGCAGATGCGAGGACTGAGGCGCGTACGCCTAAGCGCCTTTGCTCTTTTTAAAAAGATGATAATAAGTAGGTATGTAAAAAATATTTTTAAGTGGGTTAGTTGAGCTACTTGCTGTGATGTATTCATTCTGCAAAAGTCGAGACTTTGCAGGGTGAATGTTATGTACGTCTACTCGACCTTGTAAACGACACGGTCTTTCTGCAGTTAGAGACTGCGAAAAGTCGACCGTGCCAATATTCTACAAAAAAATGTTAACGTAACACAATCAAAAATAAAGCATTTTATTAACCAACAGGTTCTTAATTTAAAATATGATTAAACAACTTTTAAATATTATAACTTTATCAATAACCTGGCAACAATCCAACTTCTATACTTAAAGCTAATTAGTTTTGGAATAAAACACTAAAACTGTAGGTCTATATTTCATTATGAAACCTGAGGTTACTAAATAAAAATTTTACCTGTTAAGATTGCGTTAGGTTATCAATTTAATTTTTTTTTTGATACAAAAGAACCGTGGGGGTATATCAGTGGTAGAACTGGTAGAGTAAGAAGTGTACATAGAGCTGTTATAGTTGGAACTTGAAACCTACAAGTTATAGAGCTAATGCTATAAATTATAAACCTAATTTGGTCAGCTTCCTTCTAAGAATCTAGAGAATCTAATTTTAATCTTAGTCGTGCCCAAAACTGACTGTGATAATAATAAAAACATATTTTTGGTCATTTTAACAAAGCAACTAAATAAAAGACGGCGATATACTTATAAGCCAAGGCCATGTTGAGAGGCCTAGTAAAAATACGCAATTCTTGGGCATATCACATCAAGGATCGTGTTTTCGTGTGTTATTAAAAATCGGCCAAGTGCGAGTTGGACTCGCGCACGAAGGGTTCCGTATCACAATAGAGCAAAAATAGGCTGAAAATTGTTAATTTTTTTATGGGAGCCCCCCTTAATTATTTTATTTATTTAAATCTTATCTTATCTTATTTATAATATACATATATTATATAAAATTCTCGTGTCGCAATGTTAGTTACCGTAACCCTCCGAAGCGGCTTTACTGATTTTTAACAAATTTTATATGCATATAATTCTAGTATGTGTGTAGTAAGTCTGAGAATCGGCTACTGGATACTTTTTGTAGTGATAACTGATAAGTGCATTTGTTAAATAAATAATACTAAATTACTTACATATATGATATTACAATTTACAACTCGTGACTGACTCGACGACCATTGTTTGTGCGACGGGATAGCGGTGGACGTTGCCATGGTGCCATACTTATTAAGTCACTTCAATAAAATAATATGGGCGAAATACTTTAAATGGCAAAACAACGTTTTTTTTAATCGGGACTTAACGCGACTTAGTAATGCTACTACGAGTACTAGAGTACGAGTACGAGAGAACACGGCCGAAACGTCGAGAAAAAGTATGTACTCGTAGTAGCATTACTACTTGAATAAGTCGCGTTAAGTCCCGATTAAAAAAGTTTAATTATAATGTAACGCGAAAGTTTAAAATGTTAAAACAACGTTTGCCGGGACACCGGACAGCTAGTTTTATTATTTAAAATTATTTAAGTAAAAACACTACTGAGTATTTCGTGAATATTTCAAGTGCCTATGTGTTGCCGTTTTGATATCGAGCAAAAAATAGCAAAAAAAAAAATCACATTTGTTGTATGGGAGCCTTAAATATTCAATTTATTTTATTTTTAGTATATTTTGTTGAAGCGGCAACAGTATACAAAATCTGTGAAAATTTTAGAAGTCTAGGTATAGCGGTTCTTGAGTTAGTTAGTCAGCCTGGAGAGTGGAGACTGGAGACAGACAGACGGACAGACATCGAAGTCTATTAGTAATAGGGTCCCAGGTTTTCCTTTGGGTACAGAACCCTAAAAAGGTTGGGCAACCGTTTTAATATAACATTTCTTTTGCAACATGACATCTAGCGGCCGTGTAGCGGCATTGAACGTTTGTCACGGACACATTTTGTAATACTTACCACCCGCTGTTATTTTGAACATAAATAATAATGCAAAGTCTATCTGTCTGTGTTATCTCTTCACGCCCAAACTACTGAACCAACACTTTGAGTCCCGGGAAAGGACATAGGATACGGTAAAATGGATGGCTCCAGCGCGCAGCGCGATAAAGGAACTGTTCACGTTTCGGAAGTTGTAATCCGTGAGTCCCTATATAAAGTTAATGACATCTCATCTCATCTCGTAGGTTCGATTCCCGCGGTGGAAAAAAATGTATTCAAGTTTGGTTTGGAGAAGGCAGGCAGCATCCTCAATGCCTGACAAAAGAGATACCATACGTCAGCAACTCTGCACCCTAAAATTCATGTATGCTCAAAAATAATTGTTAAG
Organism: Aricia agestis; assembly: GCF_905147365.1. Taxonomy (NCBI): domain Eukaryota; kingdom Metazoa; phylum Arthropoda; class Insecta; order Lepidoptera; family Lycaenidae; genus Aricia; species Aricia agestis. The sequence goes on from NC_056409.1 coordinate 18,272,917, forward strand.
AAAAAAAAAACACAGCTGAACATAATATAATCTCCTCTTTTTGGGAAATCGGTTAAAAAGCAGATTTAGCAATTAGTATCAATTGGCAATAAAACAAAGAAAAGTCTAGATATTGGATATAAATTATAATCGCAGTATGAAACGTTCGACCGCCTGAAAGTTGCGCAAGTAAATATTTCCTCTGTTGGGCCATATTATCGCTCACGTGCAACTTGCAAGGCGATTTCAACTAGTAAATCTTATCGGAAACCGTGCGAACTATAAAATTTACAGTATCAAGTTTGAGTGCAAAGAAACGAGCTTATTTAGCGCTGTTATTAACTAAATCAGTTTTTATAATAAACACGTCATGCGCTCTACTAAAATAAAGTAATAAAATATTTTAGAACCAGAATAATATTATAATTTACTTAATGGCTGAATTAATTATTATATATTATTATATAATGTTTGATTAAGCGACTTAAGCGAACTTCTTTACAGCTTCTATAGCGAGAGCATGTTTCCAGGGCTGTCCCGAGCTGCTGTCGAAGCAGATAATATGGCAGACGCTGCAGGGCGTGGCGTACTGCCACCGCCACAACTGCATCCACCGCGACGTCAAGCCGGAGAACATCCTGCTGACCGGCGACGGCGTCGTCAAACTCTGCGACTTCGGCTTCGCGAGGATGATCAGTGCGTATCTAATTGAGGCTTCGTTTGGCGAGACTTCCTCAAGTCTTGTCTCCCGATGCAGAGTATGGCTGCCAAGTGCCATTGCGACAGTTATATCCATACGTCAAGACAAAGTATACAGGGTGTCACAAAGAACACAGAGCGTCCGTGGCCTAATGGGTAGACCTTTGGTTGTCACTCTTAGAGGCCGTGCAGGTTCGATCCCGGGTGGAAGCGTGTACCAATGAGACATTTCCTGATCTTAAGTACATAATACGGACGCTCGTATGGACTACGGTGAAGGAAACATCGTGAGGAAACCCGCACATAGTTGGCCCCAGACCGTATTGATTAGTTATTTCCTCGACTAGGCCGACTATGTTGCGAGAATGTCGTATGTGCTTGGGCAACCATACGGACATTTAAATCTTGTCCCAGGCATTACAGTATTTGAGGACTGGTTACTTCGCTCTGAAAATACTTTATAAATCATCCACAACGGATGCAAAGGCCTAGTTTTTTTTTGTTACACCCTGTATATTATGCGAATCATCAGTGCATATTACTGTGCGGAGTAGCCTTAGTCCGTAGTCCGTACTTATGCCTTGATCACAAAGTGGTGAGACAGTGCCCTCAACCAATTTAATTGGCCGGGATCAATGTCTCGCCATTTTTTGATTGACTTCCAAAAAGAAGGAGGTAATATGTTCGGCTGTATGTATCTTTTTCTCGGTAGGTGTAAATTGTAATCAAGCCACACGTGTATTCTGCTCTCTCAAAGCAAATTCTTTTATTCTGTGTAGGCCATCAATATATTAATATAATATACATACGTTAATATAATATATCTACGCAGTGTCATTCTAATTTGATATAATTTACATATTTTTACCTATGAAAATGAGTAAACTAGGTAGGTATGTTTAGCAAAAGATTGCAGTTTGTATCTTCATGTGAAATACATGCTAAATTTTCCCATATTCGCCATTTATATTTAGTAAAACTGTTGGGTAAGTTACGTTGCAATAATATCACCTTGAATTAATTGAAACAGTTAAAAGTTTGTAGTGGAACATGCAGAACTTACGTTTTGAATAACAAAATCACAAGTTCATGAAATTATTACTAAGTAGGTATAGCCCACGAAGCTAAAACAAAGCCTTTCTCAATATTATGGTATACATTATACTTACCCATAACTACGTACTTAATAGAATAAAAATTATTATTATCGATCAAACGACCTATTATCCTATCCTTGACTTTTTATTTGATCTGAGCCCTTATTATTATATCTATCCTTTATTCCTTATCCATCCATCGTTTACAGGCGGCAGCAGTGCATCTGTATACTCAGTCCACACCATGATACCTTTCGGAAAAGACGTCAGGAGACTACCCAGTAATTATATTTCCTAACATCTTGTATGTGACGTGCATCTTTAAAATTATAGATAGGTAGATCGTATATTTAGTACATAAAATATACATATTATAATATAGATTGAAAAAATATGGAGTTAACAAATTCTTCCCTACCGAACCTTTTAACCTCTGAACCAAATATACCCCAAAATTCTTAAAGCTAAGTCAGCTAATATGCAGGCGCAAAAATCTCATTAATATGTGCATATTTCAGAGCAAACGTATCGCACTTAAAAGGTTAATGGTCGATAACCGTAACAATCGGTTACATTTGGGTTAGGAGTTAGGACTATCGCGATGGCCTCATTGCATTCCGAGATAACGACTAACACAAAGCCTTATATTTTTTAGAATTTAATATTTTACAGGTTGGCTTCCAACAATAACGTCGTACGCTAAGTAATTAAAATGTAGAGCTTTTTTTATGAAGATAATTATCACGTCATAGCCTCGATGAGGTTACCGGCGATGACTCCTATTGTTGTGGATCATTATTGATTTATGTTTAACCAGTTTCGAATAGCATAATGCATATTAAGTAATATGTAACAAAAATGTAGCTCTACAAAGCGCAAGCAGCTCGGGTTTTGAAGGATGGTTTTGAAGTGAAAACTTCTGCAGCGGCGCGGGCGTTGTGCCCTTTTTAAGATAAAAAATTATAAAAGGAGGAAGCTAATAGACGTTCGGCGCGGTTTTGGAGACGAAGTAAAATCGCTTTCTAATGTTGAAGCTATCTTTATCTTTCTCGACCCTGTTCTGCCTGCACTCCCTGAGTGCAGACCCTTCTTTTTGGTGATTGTTAAAATTGTATCAACGTACGATGCTAAACGATGCTTGGCCGTGACCCCATTGCGTCGCGTGGGCCTAACTAAATGTCACGAACCTCGGCGCACGCGGGCCGGTAGATGCTAATTTTGGAACACAATACTAATTTTTGGAGTCATTCTCACAGACAGACGACAGACGTATAATTTGGGTACCTAGTTGTACCCTGTACAAAGTTATGTTAAGCTTCGTCTCTAATTTTTATTATAATAGGGCATAATCTTTAGATAAGCACAGTGACGGATTACTACTCGATGCCCTAAGCAATCCATGCCTGTGTCCGGGTCCGGGTCCGTATGTCAACTAGAATCTGTCTTTGAAACTTTACTCTTCTGGTGCCCCCTCAGACGTGATGCCCTAGGAAATGGGGATTGTCCATTTTTTTTTAATTTTGCTCATTACAAAAACATTTCGAGGATTAAGGTCAGTGATCGTTTTTCTGTATATAAACGAAAAAAATACCCATTAGTTACTTATATTTTTGAACAAATACGTTTAACCTTTGTTTGACCTTCAATGGCGTTAAATTAGCAATAAATTCGTCCAACATTACGTTTCGAACTTTTGGTAAGCTTCTCGTATCAGCTTTCACATAATGAGAACTTGCATTTGACGAACCAGCCATTATAAATAAGATTGAAAGGAAATTTAAAACATATGCAGAGGTCAATCGGCGGCCGATGATGACGTCAGAGCGAAACTTTAAAAATTTATTGAGAAAAAACTAGCCAATGTATTTCAAAATTATTTAATTTATATTCTTAAAATACCCTATTTTAACGAAAAAAAATATAAAAAGTACATGTGATTTTTTTTGGACAATGCCCATTGCTTAAAATGATTAAGGGTTAATCCGTCACTGGATAGCTAGAGCCGTAGACTACTGTAGACTGTAGACCACAGATTACTCTGTAGACACTAGAGCTTATTTTGAAGTCTGCGCTATTTCCATACTTAATGAGAATATTACCGAACAACATACATAGTTAGTAAAGATTTTTTCAAATAGAGATAGCCAATGTTGTGTACTCTCAACTCTGGCATCAAAACAAGTGAAAGTTCCGCTCAATATTTACATTTCTCTTCTCTCCGGCGTGTAGGCCAAAATATAAACTGGTTAATCGACCTACTATCTCCACATTAGGTGGGAAAATCATCAGTGCCTACCTACTGCCTTGAGAGTTGTGAGTGTGACTAACGATGTAGAGTTTCACTTTTTTTTAACATTTGATAGGCACCCTGGATTTAAATGATTTTTCTCCTTTCCCCTCGTATTCAGTATTTATCTGATCATCATCGTTCATCATTAATGTTCTAACAGTGCAGCTCTTTCTTCAAACTTAATTTGTTTTATGTTTATTTGCTCTGAGCGGCCGCGGCACTAGCCCGCAGATGACATCGACGGTGGACGCGAAACTCGTAGGATTTGCCCTGAGTGTAGATTATGGTTCTATCGACTATCTGCATTATTTATTTACTAGTTTACCCGTGAACTTCGTACCTACCCCTTTCTTCCTAATACAAATCTTCCCTAGACTTACACGAATACCTACTTCAAGACTAAAATTAGCCAAATGGCCATTCTCAAGTTTTAGAGAGACTAACAACATTTTAAATTAGTTTTTATATTATCTATATATTATATATTATAATATTATAAAGCGGAAGAGTTTGTTTGTTTGTTTGTTTGAACGCGCTAATCTCAGGAACTACTGGTCCGATTTGAAAAATTCTTTCAGTGTTAGATAGTCCATTTATCGAGGAAGGCTATAGGCTATATTTTATTACGCTAAGACTAATAGGAACGAAGAAATAGAGGAAAATGTGGAAAAAACAGGGGAAATTCTATGAAAGGGCTTATTTGAACGCGCTAATCTCAGGAACTACTGATCCGATTTGAAAAATTATTTCAGTGTTAGATAGTCCATTTATCGAGGATGGCTATAGGCTATATTTTATTACGCTAAGACTAATAGGAACGAAGAAATAGAGGAAAATGTGGAAAAAACGGGGGACATTCTATGAAAGGGCTTATTTGAACGCGCTAATCTCAGGAACTACTGGTCCGATTTGAAAAATTCTTTCAGTGTTAGATAGTCCATTTATCGCGAAAGGCTATAGGCTATATTTTATTACGCTAAGACTAATAGGAACGAAGAAATAGAGGAAAATGTGGAAAAAAACAGGGGAAATTCTATGAAAGGGCTTATTTGAAGTTTGAACGCGCTAATCTCAGGAACTACTGGTCCGATTTGAAAAATTCTTTCAGTGTTACAATGGATGTAAGGATGTATGGGCCATTTAAAGTTTTTACTTTATTTTTCTTTTCACATTTTAATAAAGGCAACGATGATAAATTTTATTATTTTATTTATTCTATATCCCTAAATCAAATGACTGGATTTCCCAAACCACTTTTTTGCACGGCAAGGCTGATAGCTATCTTATTTTTTCAAGATATCGTTATCATTTTTGATTTTAAAAGTAAAACATAACGCTTATAATTTGGGCCTATCTTTATTTTTTTTTAAATAATTATTATTTTCCAAGAAAATAAACATAATTTATAGGCGATTTCCAATTTTGGTGGCTTGTCGCCGAACTATTTTACTCAATATCTAGACCAATTAACAGAAAACTTGATACTGGATTAGATTTTTATTTTTATGTAGTCGTTTTAAATAGTTGACTCTTCATATATCCTAAGATCCGACCGTAAAATCCTGCATGAATCGTTTTTTTCGATCAAATATATTTTAAAATACCTAATCTTTAGAACGTATAGAATGGATTAATGTTGGGTTGCCATGTTAAAAGTAGCCGCAATTTTTTTTTAATTTTGGTGGGATTTACGAAACGTTGTTTCTAAAAACTACCATTGATCCTTAAGCATAAAAACCACGCCATTTACTTCATTCAGCCACACGCTAACCCGTTTAGGAGGTGGCTGTGGGCTGGGTCGTACCAGTTTCCAGCCAGAAATGAAAGAAAACCGTTTTATCACAAAACCCCCGATTTTATGCAATTTTGGTGTAGTACTTAAATTATCCTACGTGTGGCAATAATATCATGTTGTTATTTTGAATATCGGTAGAGTTTTGGTTTGTTTATAGTTAAGTTAATGTGGTATAACTTTAGTGCGCGTAGTTTTTTTTAAATAATTATTTTTTCGCAAATTCCAATTTTGGTGTAATTTTGGGTAAATTTTGGTGGGTAAGAAGGTGTGTAAAACATTATTTTTTACAAAATACTATTGATTCTTGAAGCATAAAAAAAACACGCCATTCACCTCATTCTGTCATAAGCTAACTCGTCTAGGTGGTGGTTGTCGTACCAGTTTCCCGTAAACACCTAATCTCCAATTTTGGTGGAAACAAAAATTTCCACCAAAATTATATACTTAAACATGCAAGTTGTTGAAATCTACTCAAATATTGTAAAACATTTTAAAAATATTTTAATTTTATTTTAAGTACCCTGTTCTTGATCAAAATAAATACATAAATATAATATTATAAAGGTAATATTATCACATCGCTGGATTAGTATGTCATTTCGGTGGTTAAGCTTATCATATCGGTGCGCAGAAATAAAAATCGGTGCCAGTTTATCATATCGGTGGAAACCAGAATTCAAACTGAATTTTAATAGTCTTAAATGATACGTTAATGATACTTATTAAATTTGGGAACATTTTGTATCGTAAAGAATACATAAAACCTGAAAAGTATATAAAATATGTATAAATAAAAAAAGTTCACCGATATGATAAAAAAAGGTCATTTGTTGAAATTCACCCACGTATGAATTGTAGGTAAAGTCGACAGCACATGAGGCTTTTCACTTGTACTACGAGCTTTCAATCTATTACCAGATTTTAATATTATAGTGGTCGTTGTTTGCATTATATTTAATTTTGGCAACTTTTTTAGAATCTTTAGAATCTCCCCCCCCCCCCCCCCCTCCCCCCCTGGCGACGCCTGCCTGCAGGGCCCCTGAACTCACGGTCCGGCCCTGAAGGTCAGGCAGGGTAGCACATGTCAGCAGTAGGCATTGACCTGTCAACTCCGCCAACATGTCCAGGTCCCGGGGAGAGCTACACGGACTACGTGGCAACGCGCTGGTACCGCGCGCCCGAGCTGCTCGTCGGCGACACCATGTACAGCACACCCGTCGACGTGTGGGCCATCGGTGAGTTTCAAGTAGGAGGCAAAGGGATCTTCTGGTGACAAAGGGCTCTTTGGATGGGAATTGGGATGTAGTTACCGTTGAGCATGGACACAAAATTACGTACTATACTTGCCTAGCAATTTTTTGTGTAGTGTAACTTTTTAGTTAAGACGTACCTATTTGTCTGCGTTAAAAGTTATGCTCTTGCTAAACAATTAGAAAATAACTCTAACGACATTTTGTGCATCCCAAAGTTTTATTTTTAAGCAGGTATTTGCAATCTTATATTTGATCATTTCTATAATAATGCCGATTTATGGAACCCAAATCTCAAGACATGAACGTATTTATATTTCAATAAACTAGTGTGGGAATATACAGGGTGTAACAAAAATAAGTGATAATACTTTAGGGTGTGTAGGTACGTGTTACTTGTAGAGAGTTCACTGTGAAAGTAGCAGCGCTGAAAGACGATTTTTTTTCACTTTTGTATGGGCAAGGGCAAAAAAAAAATTGGTCTTTCAGCGCTGCTACTTTCATAGTGAACTCTCTATAAGGAACACGTACACACCCTAAAGTATTATCACTTATTTTTGTTACACACTGTATAGGGTAATATGCGTGGAGTGGCCACAAAGGAAGATCTTCGTAATCGATAGTAAGCGTATCACGCATGACGTTAAAACTATATAGCTCGAAGAGATAGCTCAGCTTGAGACTAGTTGCGTGAGAACAGCAACAACTGTTGTGGTTGACGAGCCATCGGCAAGGACAGCAAGCATGGGTCGGTTCGATCGAAGTAGTATGTCGCCATTTATGTGTATCATCTATATATATTCCGTGTAGGGGTGGGCCGAAATTCGTTTTACGTTCGGTTTAGCCGAACTTCGGCAGCTCGAACCGAACTTCGTCATTCGGCCGAATTTCGGTTAAAATGCCGAACATTAAATATACTTGCACTATCTTAATAGAAATTAATGAAAAAAACAAAATACTACACGAACTATACTCATTCATAGTCATTTACTTAGAATAATCGGCCAAGTCAGACTCGCGCACGAAGGATTCCGTACCATTATTGAGGCATTTGTGAAAATATTAAGTGCCTACCTGTTGCCATTATTGATATCAAGCAAAAAAGGCCAAAAAAATCAATCACGTTTGTTATATGGGAGCCCCGTTTAAATATTAACTTTATTTTGTTTTTAGTATTTGTTGTTATAGTGGCAATAGATAGGGTAGGTTGTCTCACATTGAATCAGGTAAATTTCAAAGTCTCGTAGAATGCTTGTTTCTAAATTAATTCCCCGATTTTTTTTAAATATAGTTTGAAAATTTATTTAACTTCAATAAGGCCAACAATTTTATTTAAAATTCTGTTTGGTTTTAGCAATAAAAAATAAATTATAAAAAATTAGATTTGGTTAAATGTGTCCTTCGGGAGGTACACATTTAACCGGGGTATTTTCCACATTGAACCGCCTTATAAATCATTTACATTTAGACTAATTTGTATTTAAATTGCTTTGTAATGTAATAAAAAGCTAAATATCGATAGTATTATATTTATTATTTTACCATAAAACTAAAGTTTACAACGTCACTCTTCATTTGTACTTGAGCAACATGATTTTTATCACAAAATAATTAATAAAAGCTCTAAATCTTATAACCTAGACCTACTTTAAGCATAACAAAACATTTTTCTTAAACTTTGGTTCAATTATTAGACCATTTTTTCTCGCTGCCAACTATAAGGGATAGCTGTTATGTTATTTACCATCGCCATTTGGTACGCTACTTTACGACAGTCTTTTGGGGTCAGTCCATAAAATTTTAAAGTGCATTCTAAAATGTACTGCTTATAAACATCTTCTTGTTCGCTGGTAAAAATGAGATGATTGTCATAATTCGGTAGCAATCTCTTCCTAGCAAGGTCCTCTACGTTGACGTGCAAGTATTTTTCTACGTAACGTCGTAAAGTTGGGAACGCAATGTCATAAGTTTTCTAATACTTTCGCCTGATCTATGCAATTATTGGCAGCTGAATGTCCACCTCTTTTTCTAACTAACACCTTATTTCGCGCCATACTGTAACAAAATAAATAATTATGGTATTAGTACACATTTAACCTGTGGGGTGGTGCACATTGAGCCATGGTTCAATGTGTACCACCTACAAGTAGCTCATTGTGGGACAGACCACGTTTTGGCAACTAATCTCAAAATTTTACCCAGAAAATAATCTCGCACAGTAACGAATTAAGGTGCATTTTCAAGCTGGATAACTACAGTATACAGTATTAATATAAAGAGACCAATATCATTGATTGTAAAAAAGTGAAAAAAGAAAGAAATTTGTAAAAAATACTTACTTTTCGAGTTCATTTTCGTAAAAATGCTCCTCACACAACCTCTTCGCGCGCTGGCGCCACGCAAACTAGTGGGCAGACAGAGATAGTAAATACCTCTCTTTCAGCCATTTTTGCAGAAATTGGCAACGTCGCATTTTGGAAATAAAATGGTGGTTAAATGTAGCTGCCTGGTTCAATGTGAGACATCCGACCCTATACACAATCTGTGGAAATTTCAGAGCTCTAGCTATAGCGGTTCTTAAGATACAGCCTGGAGACAGACAGACGGACAGACAGACATCGAAGTCTCATGAATAGGGTCCCGTTATCACCCTTTGGGTTCGGAACTCTAAAAAGTAATCATACGTGATAAACAAAAAACTTAAATTGGTCTTTTTAACGACCAGGCTCAAAATCTTTGGTTAATTTAAACAAACTAAACACAAAATTAAACCGCTCTTCTTACTTACCAAACCAGCCTTAGAAATCTTTCTTAATCAAAAAACAAATGTTACTGCCCTTCTCACCAAGTCTACTAAATCTCTCTTACTTAATCAAAAAACAAAAAAAAAATACATACTTTACTTTTACTTTACAAATGACTAGCTGGCTAACGGCTCCGCGGGGAAGCGCAGAGTGCGGGCGACTTGTTTACGCACTTGCTGCAAATATCTAGCAATATTTGCAGCAAGTGCGTAAACAAGTCACAACTCGAAAAGGCGCAGCGAAATTGAACCGAAGTTCGGCCGAACTTCGGCCGAATTTTTCATTTTTACCGAATGTTCAGCCGAAGTTCGTATTCGGTTCAAACCACATTCGGCCCATCACTAATTCCGTGGTATCATCGAACTATATTATAACAAAGATACTATAAAAGAGAGTCTGTATATGTAGTTCCAGAAGAACCAAGTCTGGTTGCGCAGGAAACAATATTATTAGGTGACCTAGACGTATCTAACTTCTGCGGTATGGTTGTCAATTACCATAAGGCCAATTAATTTTTTTGTTTGTCGTTTATAAAAGTCAACATCTCATTGCAGGGTGCGTCTTTGCTGAGCTACTGTCAAGCGAGGCCCTCTGGCCCGGTAAAAGTGACCTCGACCAGTTGTACCTCATTAGGAAGACGCTAGGAGACCTACTGCCCAGGCACATGACTATCTTCTCACAGAATACCTTTTTCCAGGTACGCATAATATCGTAACATGATTAGGCACTAAGCGAAATATGCCTAGTACCCTCACAAATATAATATGTACTTACTACTTATCATGAATAATATAAGTAGTCTGTCAAAAAAGAGTAGACGCCGAACACAAATATAAAATTACTTAAGTACATAAAACCTCATAAAACATTGAAAAATTTAATTAAACCAAATAAAAAATGAGCCAGAATGTTATTATTTGAAGTGTACAAACCATAATTAACTGTATGGTTAATGGTACAAACATTGTCAGTGAAAATGCGAAGCGAAAAAACCACCATTCGATATTGATTACGATTAGAAATTTAAGTCTACTCTTTTTTGACAGACTATATTTGTAGATTATTTTTATCTCATTTCTCGTGCTTAATAGTTGTACCCTGATAACGCGTTAAAATGTTCTTATTCTTGCAGGGAATGTCCCTACCAGAACCTACCACACTCGAGCCCCTGGAGAAAAAGATACCGCAACGATACGCGAACAACGAATTAGTGTTAGACTTTTTGAAGGTAACTAACATTCTTAAATACAGGCTACAAGGCTACAGCTTACTCGTTTAAATAAAGAGAAAGTTCATAAGAAAAGAGACTTTATCGGTCCCAATCCCTCGATTTATTTAAGTACTAAATGCAGTACCTAGTTAATATTGAAGACTCATCTGTAAATCTCTTCATTATAGAAATGTCTAGACAAGGACCCCAACATGCGGTGGACGTGTGAACAGCTTCTACGACATCCGATATTCGAAAATTTCCTCTTCAACGTAACACTGACGGATCATGATGAATACGAGAAGAGTAGGAGGGCACAGGTAAAATTTCCTAATAATATACAGCGAATACAAAGTTTGCTTGCCTTCGTCTGGTACAAAGCCTTGAATAGTTGTACGCTCCGTAAATATCTTTATAATTAAGGGGTGGGTATCATACCAACATGCAACATAAAATTACCATTAAAATTTACCACTATTGTGTAGGCCAGAAGGTAATTTCAAAGATAAAATCACGGCACTAGAATATCGACCTGTTATAGTTTCCTGTCGGAGCCCTAATGAAACATGAGGGCTCATCAGCGAGTTCCATCAACGCTAATCGCATTACCCGGTATAACTACGATAATTGGAACCCCTCAGGGTGACAACGACAACTTCTTAAAACGACAACTTCCGAAAACGACAACTTTCTAGAATGTCAACTTCCGAAAACGACAACTTTCTAAAATGTTAACATTCGAAAATGAAAACATCCTAAATCGTCAACTACCTAAATTGACAACCGCCAAAATTGAGATCTTCCTGGAAGGACAACGCGTTCGATTCGATCCATTTTTAAAGGACTTTTGCCGCTGACTGTACCTATTTTCATTCGTATTTAGGGTTCCGTAATCCGTACCCAAATAGTAAAAACGGGACGCTATTACTAAGACTGTGCTGTCTGTCTGTCCGTCTGTCTGTCACCAGGCTGTAGCTCAAAAACCGCATTGCAAGACATTTAAATATTTTACAAATTATTTATTTCTGTGGCCTCTATAACAAATACAAAAAAAAAGAGGCGCTCCCATACAACAAGCGCGATTTTTTGCGCTCTTTTGCTCGATATCAATAATAGTAATAGGACTTGAATGGTAATAACTTTAAATATTCACAAAATACTCAGTTAAGTTGTATTTTTACTTTAATAATAAAATTAAAATAAAAAAATCCGCGCACGGAACCCTTCGTGCGCGGATCCGACTCGCTTTTTGTCATTAGTATGTATATTTATAAAATAAACTAACAAACAATTCATTCTCGAGTAAACTGCACTTTACTTTTTTCGAAATGCTACTTCCTCATTGCCCCATTGAAAGTTGAAACTCTATAATAATAATATAATAGCTCCCACACCGGTTTCGGTGACGGTGGCCGGTTTCATTGAAACCAGGCCAACTGCGCAGGAGTAATTTATAGTGCCCAAGTGTGTGCGCAGTACACAAGAGCACTCTCTACTCCTTTACTCTTTTAACCCAGTGGGACGGAAGACCGACACGACCGGCGAGAGATCAGGCGCAGGATCAACTTTTTACATGCCCATCCGACGCATGGATCATCTTACTTGTCAGACAATCAGGTGATCAGCCTGCATTGTCCTAACCAAACTTGGAATTTACATGTTTCCAACGCGGGAATCGAACCCACGACCTCCGGGTCAAGAGCCGCGCTCTATATACCACTAGACCACGGAGGCGGAAACTCTATAATAAAGGTGTTATCGCGTTCTTAAACTTCTAATTGGTCTTACTGGCATATTTAAAGTATGTCTAAGAAGAAAGCAGTATCTCTCAGCTTGATAATCCTAAAATGCAAATATTGTTGATTTCTTTCATGAATTAATAATGAATTTCTTAAAATCACAAAAGGGAAAGACTTATACTTACTATCAACGCCCTCTGCCCCCAACGTGCAGGTACTAATAAAAAAGTGTCGAGGTCAAATCAAGGTAATATATTGTTCTGTCTAGCCTTCAGATTTACGCCGAACGCGTGATAAGGAACTTCGTTCCAATATTTTTGGTGAGTCTAATTAGCAGTGGTTTGCAACATTCCGTCGCACGACTGTGGCGTCGCATCTAGAGGACTTTTCACTTGAGACGCAATAAAATAGTATAAATTAGACATTTATCATTTTCGGAATATTTTGTCATTTCAGGAATTTATTTTTTCGAATTCTGTCAATTTAGGAATTTGACATTTTAGGAATTTGCCATTTCAGGAATTTGCCATTTTCGGAAGTTGACGAGTTTAGAATACGTTCTCGGAAATTGGCATTTTCGGAAGTTGTCGTTTTTGGAAGTTGTCGTTGTCACCCTGAGGGATTGGAACGCAGTTATATCTTTTTTTTATGAAATAAGGGGGCAAACGAGCAAACGGGTCACCTGATGGAAAGCAACTTCCGTCGCCCATGGACACTCGCAGCATCAGAAGAGCTGCAGGTGCGTTGCCGGCCTTTTAAGAGGGAATAGGGTAATAGGGGAGGGTAGGGATGGGAAGGGAAGGGAATAGGGGAGGGTAGGGAAGGGAATAGGAGAGGGTAGGGAAGGGAATAGGGTAGGGGATTGGGCCTCCGGTAAACTCACACACTCGGCGAAACACAGCGCAAGCGCTGTTTCACGCCGGTTTTCTGTGAGAACGTGGCATTTCTCCGGTCGAGCCGGCCCATTCGTGCCGAAGCATGGCTCTCCCACGTATAAATATCTAGATTCTAGGTGCTACTATTGATTCTATTGAGCTACGACTTACGTGTTAATACTAACAAAAAATGCTAAAGTTACATTGCCTTACTAAAATTACAGGCGTTTTAATTTATAAAAATTGACAATTTTAATTTTAAACAAATAAGACTGGGTTGCACCAAAGGCGTGGGTAAAGTTAAAGTTAAAATTAAAGTTATGGTTATAGTTAAAGTAAATTTAACTTTGACTTTACCCTTAACTTTGCCCGGAGAACAATACATGCGCGTGGGCGGGGGCGCTGCTGGTAAAGGAGAACTGTCAAAAATTGCGGTTTTTGTATGATGACAGCGTTAGTTCCTTTTTTCGCCACATGCATTTAAAACCTTGTCGATGTAGTCAGAAAATGGTTCTAAATGAAAAGGCTGTGCGACAGTTCGCTTGGTTGAGGTGTTCATAAAATCATTTGTAAATCTTAAATTGTAGATGCAGTCTTCATCCCTATTGCCTCAGCTGATTGTGAACGAGCGGTCCCAGCCGAAGAAGAAGTCCGAGCTGGACTCGCGAGGACATCTACCGACCATATGACTACCACCGCCCGCGAAGCAGCGGACCATCAACATAATATAAATATTAAATTGTTGTTCAGTTAAACATATTGTATTTTCTTTAGTCTTTACCAAATACCAATCCCTTGCTATCAGATAATCAAATGTAAATCAGGAAATTTACTAACAGCTACATAGGCACAATGAACAATAACTTAACTTTAATTTAATGAAGAATTTGATAGGAATTGTTCAGCAATTGTTTCTGTCAAAATCTGAGTGTGGCCCTTAATAGTTAACCCTCAAATAGCCCTCAAAGGAATCGTATTTTTAAAAAAGGTTCTAGAATCGAGATGGCCATGCTAAAACTATAGGTTCAATATGAAGTCTAAGTAGATATTACAAAATACTCAAGTTACTCTCAAAACACTTGTACGCACAAAATAACAAAACTGTACAACAGTTTCCTAATACTTTTTACTGAGTGACTGCTTTTCTGTTATTATATTATGCAATAATAGTATTTTAAAAAGATGAAACCAACTTTAAAATTGTACATAATTGAGAATTAAAATTGCCTTATCTCAAAAACTACTGAACCGATTTTGATGAAACTTGTAGTGTTCCCTAAGTTGAACAATACCTAGTACAACAAAAAAAAATTACTTAAATCGGACTCGTAGTTCCAGAGATAACATAAGAACACAAACATAAAAACATACATGCATACATACATACACTTTTGAAATTTGGCACATTTGTTCAGACACTGAAATAGCACAAAAACTGGGCAGTTCTAGAAATATTACATACATATGCGTCGAATTGATAACTTCCTTTTTTTGAAGTCGGTTAAAAATAACCTTTCCAAAATACAAAGTAATAAACAATGTTACTTCAATACTTTTTTAACTAAATTGAACATTTATATTTACACTTTGTCTTACTACTAAAACATTATATTATTTTTTGCAAGAAATATTATTACATCTTGACGTTTTTATCCCCAGACGGCACACACAGATTCTTCATTATTTGTTAAACCACTGAAAACAAATCAAAAATGATTAAGGGCAAAATAATAGCATTAATTATATTATGTGTTGAAATAAGAACTAGTAGGCTGCTACAGAGTGGCTGCAGGTAAGTGTTTATTTACAAGAATTTTACAACTCGTTAATATAGTTATAATAATATATCAAGTGTTTATGAGATATATTTACCGAATATATAGGAACATTTTTGCGTTCCTTTTCCGAAACCAGGCTGTCTACTTCTTGTAATTTCATCCATCCATAGTGAGCACCAGCGAGCATGGGAACCATTACAATAAGGACGAGGTTTCTATTAATGAAATTACGGACATTCATGGTTGTTAAATGGAGTTGGAATTTTGATATATATTTTATTTATAGTAGGTAGGTAAATGTAATTTACTTAATTCTATTTTTTAGAGCAGAGCCAATTGCCAAAAATAGTTACCGAATTTCATGGCATAACTAATGTCAGCTGTCAAATATATTGACATTCCAATGTGACATTCACATCTTCATATGACAGTTGACACTTGACACATGTAAACATTGCGTTTAGATCGATTTTTAAAATAATATGAAACGTAGTATTTTATAATTTATTACCTCGATGATGGATCGTGGGAATCTCAGAGTTCTCAGTTCAGACACATCACACATCGCTTATCTTGGGAGTTGATGGGTTAAATGATTTGAATAAACTAGTCTAAGGGGCATGGGCGTAGCCAGGTTCTGAGCCAGGGGGGGGGGCAAATTACCTAGGTTCTGGTGCCGGGGGGGGGCAAATCAGATTTTTCATAAGCTAGGTGTTTATAAAGAATAAAAAATTAATAATTTTTAGTTGTAAAAATATTGTATTGCAAACAAATTCCCCCCCCTGCCCCCCCCTCGATACGCCCATGCTAAGGGGGGTATTACATTATCATTTTCTATGATTTCTATATAGGATCCATTATATATGATAATTTGATCATATCTGCTTATTACATTATCATATTTCATTGATCATATTTTACGTCATATGTGGTATCAATAGCCAATGGAGAGCGCTAACGCTGACAGGTATTGACGCCAGGGTTACTAGATCTCAGAGAATTCGATGTGTCAAAAGACATCGTCATTTTCTTGTTTTTTGTTATTTCAGCAAGATTATCCAAGTATAAAAATAGAAAAATAATTACATTACATTATTTGAAACATATTGACGAATAAGAAATTAAAAACTCTTTTTTATATTAAATAACTGGCAACACCTATTTCTATGACCGTATTGGATCCAATCTCTCAGCAAATGTCAAAATTATATGATCAAGGAAGAAATGAATCATATGTCTATACTAGCTGTTGCCCGCGACTTCGTCCGCGTGGACTTCAGTTTACAGCGCGCGGTGTCAATAAAATTGGTGTCAAAAGCTTTTTAAAACCCTGGTACCCCTTAAATCAAAATACCCAAAACAGCCGTGTAGTGTGCACATAATATGATTTTTTTAAATTAAACTTTTTTATACCTTTTAAAGCTTATTTAGCGTTACACAACTTAGCTGCATAATGCATTACACAACTTTAGCTTTGCCCAATAGCCAATACCCATAGGCCATAAACTATTTAGTATTTATTATAGGTACGTGAGTTATTTAATAACATGTATAACAATCGAAAGAATCGAAAATTAACTGATCATGGTACCACCTCTTATAGAAATACATATGAGCAAGCGATAGCGCGATCTAGGCGACTTTTGGCGCCATCTGTTCCAGTTTTTGGAACTAACTTAATTTGAACAAATTTACGCATAAACACCCCCTTACAACCCCTTTTTCCAGTAAGAAGTAGCCTATGTCCTTTCTCAGGCTTTAGACTATCTGTGTACAAAATTTCATTACAATCGGTTCAGTAGTTTTGGCGCTGTTGTTTTTGAATTTAATATCTAATCTAAGTTGGTAGGTGAGTTCTTAGTTAATACTTAATAACGTGTATAACAATCGAAAGAATCGAAAACCCTAGCTTAACATGGTACCACGTCTTATAGAAATACGCATGAGCAAGCAATAGCGCGATCTAGGGGACTCTTGGCGCCATCTATTTGGAGTTTTTGGAACTAACTTAATTTGACCAAATTTACGCATTTTCACCCCCTTACAACCCCCTTTTCCAGTTAAAAAGTAGCCTATGTCCTTTCTCAGGCTTTAGACTATCTGTGTACAAATTTCATTACAATCGGTTCAGTAGTTTTGACGTGACAGCGAGACAGACAGACAGAGATACTTTCGCATTTATAATATTAAGTATAGAACGTGTATAACAATCGAAAGAATCGAAAAACCTAGCTTTATATGGTACCACCTCTTATAGAAATACGCATGAGCAAGCAATAGCGCGATCTAGGGGACTCTTGGCGCCATCTATTTTGAGTTTTTGGAACTAACTTAATTTGACCAAATTTACGCATTTTCACCCCCTTACGGGTTGTAGCCTATGTCCTTTCTCAGGCTTTAGACTATCTGTGTACAAAATTTCATTACAATCGGTTCAGTAGTTTTGGCGTGAAAGCGAGACAGACAGACAGACAGACAGACAGACAGACAGAGATACTTTCGCATTTATAATATTATCTATTTTAATATCTAATCTAAGTTGGTAAGTGAGTTCTTAGGTATAACAATCGAAAGAATCGAAAACCCTAGCTAAACATGGTACCACGTCTTATAGAAATACGAGTACGCATGAGCAAGCAATAGCGCGATCTAGGGGACTCTTGGCGCCATCTATTTGGAGTTTTTGGAACTAACTTAATTTGACCAAATTTACGCATTTTCACCCCCTTACAACCCCATTTTCCAGTTAAAAAGTAGCCTATGTCCTTTCTCAGGCTTTAGACTATCTGTGTACAAAATTTCATTACAATCGGTTCAGTAGTTTTGGCGTGACAGCGAGACAGACAGACAGAGATACTTTCGCATTTATAATATTAGTATAGATTACATTATCCAATATCATTGACTCAATGATCTTGGATCCAATATATATGATAATCTAATATCCCCCTAAGTTATAGTTTCATATTTCATAATAATACTGAGAAAATAAAAAATAAACAAACTAAATAGGTTGAGTTGAGACCTCTACTAACTATTTAATTTTAAGAATATAGGTTATGTAGGTACCGTAGGCCGTAACTCGAAAAGATGAATTCATGAATTCATGATTCATGAGTTAGGGGGGTATTACATTATCATTTTAAATATATGATCATTTCTATGATCATATATAGGATCCAATATTATATGATCATTTGATCATATCTGCATATTACATTATCATATTTCATTGATCCTATTTTACGTCATATGTGGTTTCAATAGCCAATGGAGAGCGCTAACGCTGACAGGTATTGACGTCAGGGTTACTGGATCTCAGAGAATTCGATTTGTCAAAAGACATCGTCATTTTTAATATGGCTTGTTTTTTGTTATTTCAGCAAGATTATCCAAGTATATAATTAGAAAAATAATTACATCACATTATTTGAAACATATTAACGAACAAGAAATTAAAAACTCTTTTTTAACTGGCAACACCTATTTCTATGACCGTATTGGATCCAAACTCTCAGCAAATGTCAAAAATCTATGATCAAGGAAGAAATGAATTATGTCTATATTACATTATCCAATCATTGACTCAATGATCTCGGATCCAATATATAAAATATATTATTCTTTTATAAAGTGTATGTAATATTTAAACGCTAAACTGTTTATTGGTTTTTAAAAATGTCAGATTCTTTTATCCAATCAGAGACGTCAATATCATATTTTGTCCAATAGGACGAGTCTATTTGACATAACATGACAGCACAGCGGGGCAAAGTGAAACTTTCAATTTTTATAAAAAAACTTCAAAAACATGGTGGCATCTCAGTAGGAAGGTGTATTTTATAACTAGTCATTAAAAATTAAAGAAGCTTATTAAGCAAGTGTGTTTGATTCAATTTGTAAGTATGGTTTGAATGTTAGCTCAATAATGTGTTGGAAAAAAAAATTAAGCTCATGCCCTCGTAATTTTCAGAGAAACACCACATAAATAAGCTTCACAAATCAGGATGACGTCCGAAGAAGTCCAGATATCCGAGCAACTCAAAGGGTGTTACGAAAATCTTATTGTAATTGATATTGGTGCCAATTTAACGAATAAGAAGTACGGCCGTGATCTCGATTCTGTGATACAAAGAGCAAAAGATGCAGGTGAGGATACATTAGCTGCAATTACAGACTACAGAGCACCAACATCGCGTGCAAATATGTTACATACGTAACAGCGGAACCCTCGTTTTGATTCAACACTGAATTAATAGCTTTAGTGAAAATATGATAGTTTACTGCTCATAGAAGCACTTATAAATATTTCATGTCGTCTTGCTTGTTATATTGTTTTTTATTATTGTCAGCCACTGCTACATTCCAGGCTACTCTCTCAGAAGATAGTTTAGATTCATTAATCAACAGTCTACTGTAAATCATATAATAATACAACATAACAGAAGCTAATTAACATTGTGGGTATCACAGACATAATAGATTTTCAATATGGTTATGTGGCAGCAGGCTGCCGCTTGGGAATTGATGGGCTAAAAGTAATAATTTATAATATATAATATAATCTTAAAATATTGTAACCCTTTTCAGTTTTTGTGTACATAGTTTATAAACATTTAACATGTATAATTGAGCACTTCGCTAGTGACTCACATAATAACCAGATGGCCACTTGGCACTGACTGCACAGTCTGGAAATTAAATCATCCTTGAAAACCTTGTTTACACTGAATATGATTCGGAGGTTATATTTTCCTAAAAAGGAATTTTACTTGACATATTTTATGTACACCCTGTACTTTCCACTCTATTTACTTGTTTTGGATAATGAATGAGTTTGATGTTTTTTTTTGTAGGTGTACAAAAAATTATGGTTACTGGCACCTCAGTGAGGAGCAGTAAAGAAGCTTTAAGACTGACTAGACTTTACCCGAGCACTATTTATTCAACCGCAGGTGAGCATTAATGCACTACTATTAGAATTCGGAACCATGACAACTTTGCATATTGTAAACAACAATCAAAGCATTTGTTATTCAAAATCCCTAATTAAACTTGAGTCACCTTGTGGATTGTTAACTACGAAGAACCTATACACATAGATACTGTGGGTTGGCATTATTATTCTGGGTGGCTTTATTACTAGCATTAAAAATGTTCTGACACAAATTTTGCTTTATGATGTATCATAGAAGATAAATATTATTGTTAACTGACCATTTCTATTAATTGTATATATTTTTACATTTTTTAAGAAAATTTGCAGTAAAGTTAATTGTTCCCTCTTTGCCTGTTTTAATAGATGTTTCACCCAATAATCATTTTCCAAGGTGTACATCCTCACGATGCCAAATCCATGGTTGACGAGGACATGTGGGCGGAGCTCATGGAAATAGCAGCTGCCCCGGAGTGTGTCGCTGTCGGGGAGTGTGGACTTAACTACAGCAAGGAGTTCTCCGAGCCCCATGTGCAAAGAGAGGTGTTTAAAAGACAGGTGAGTTACGGACACACTTTTTTTTGATAAAGATTCTACAGGCAGCCTTAGCCTCGTAACTGAGGTATCATTTGAACTACTTTTTGAAAAATAAATTGATAAAATTCAAATGTAGGTCTTTAGGAGAATCTTTCTTTTTGAGAGGTTTAATGTGACAAAAAAGCAGTTGATATTATTATTAGAGCTTAAGTCTGATATTAGTAGAGAAATATGGTATTGTATTTCTCTACTAATATCAGTTTCAATTTACACAGAGCTTTAGCCATGGCATCAAATGTAATGCCTGATACACATTATTCATAAGTCATAAGAGACTAAAGCTACCTGGCTTCAAACTTCAAGGACGAATGCTACAGAAGTTTCGGGAAAATAGTTGTTTACACCTGAACTGTGATATCATTGGTTTGATCTCCGCGCGGCCAGAGGTCGGCCGACCACGAGGTGCTGTTATGATATTATGAGCTGGATCAACATAGCCCATAGGGTTGTCAGATAGTTAAAAGTTAAAATACATATAATTGCCAAATTTTTATATAAGCATTTCCATGTTGATTAATCACAGAATTTTTCCTATTCTAAAAAAACATACAATGTAAGTACATATAATAATAATATAATATATTAAACATAAATACTAATATTATAAATTCGAAAGTCTGTCTGTTACCGCTTCAGGCCCAAACCGGCAAACCGATTTTGGACATATGAAAAGCCGGCGCCAGACATGTGCTTCAAAGTTTGAGCAAACTTTTTGAAAACTTTGACGTGCGCAAACAGGATCACAAATATGCCTGCCAGACTTGTTTTCAAATGTTTCACGGCACAGTTATTACAAAGATGGCTGACAGATTGGACGACTATTTTGTGGACGCTATCAATCTATTTTATTTGAGTGCATTACATTTTTTATAATATATAATTAAATTTTTGAGGCTTTTGCTTGAAGTAGCTTAAGAAATTCGATAACTAACTCATTACTCCAGTTCATTATTGATGTTCCAATCTACAATTGCTCCAAAGTCCAAAGTTTGTGCGACAAGTGTGGCAGGCCGCACACACTTTGAAGTTTGTTTACTTTGATGTGCGCAGAAAAACCGACTCATGATGGCAAACTACTAACAAATGTGTGTTCAAACTTTGCACAAATAGGCAAATGTCAGTGCCACACTTGGGTATTTCCGTATTTCAACACATGTCTGGCGCCGGCATAATAATATGATATTTTTTTATCTCGGAAATATGTACGGTTCCCGCGCTAGAAACAAATTTTCGCGCAACGGACGGAACGGACTTAAGTATAAATCAAGCAGTTTGTAAGTTCTTTCCGCACTAGTTTGTTAAACTGACGTTCTGACATAGGAATAACTGTATGTTAAATGTTTTAATGTGTTAAGAATTTTAATTTCGCAGTTTAACGGTATTTTTGTTTTGATTTACTTGCGAAACATGCGATTAATGCCATATTTTAAAAGTGTTGCTCAAATTCGGCCCTCGCCATTTCCTTCATTCCTTGCTTAAATGTTTATTAATCATAAATTTAACTACACTTTCACCACTTTCTAACGTTTTATGTGGTTTGTGATATTTAACGTGTTTACACAACACGTGTGTAACAATGAGATCTGTTATCGCCTAGCATCTAGATTAGAACTAGATAAGTCTGTCTGCTTTTGAAACTTCTTATCGGTCAGTATAAAATAATATGTTAATTAATTAGTCATTATTTTGTTATTGCTTATTATACACTAATTAAAAGATAATTTAGCCGACCGATAATATTTTTCATTGCATCGTAAGCTCGTGTATCTATGAAACTTGGAAACCTTCCAGAATTTTTAAAGTTTTAATTAGCGCCCAAAATAGTCTCATCAAAATCAGGAAACGTGGAACTGACAAGTTGACAACCCTATATTTGTATCAGTTCAGTGACTCAAACGTTCACGTCACGAACTATATTTAGGGCCGAGCTGGAACTGTACATCTGGACGTAGTTTCAGGGTATTTAGGATATGCAGTTTACTAAACATTCGAACACGCGTACGGAACTTGAAAGCGATAATGATCTAGCAACGGAAATACGTCTGTTTCTCGTATATTTATCAGTTATCGCTTCTAGTTAAGCATTAAGCAATCCTGCTTGACATAACTTTATCATAAGACTGCCACGTGGATTGTTATTGGTATAGCTACTGGGGTCAGAAAATTAGAATGCTGTAGTAATTATTATCAACGATCATAACGGTTTGGGTCTCTTGAAAAGAAGTTTATTTCGCATTAAGAGGAGTCCACACCGCCCTTTTTTCCATACAAACGTTGTCCCCTGTTTCCTCCCTGGATAATGAATGAAATGAAATGAAATGAAATAGTTTATTAAATCAAGTTACATAGACTCATTTGTTAGTAAAGGCTTATAAATTATGTTAGTAAAATTATCTTTATAAGTTTAAATAAATAATATTACCTATTTTGAGTACATTGTGCATCACCTCTGCTCCATACCGTTAGATATGGCACAGCAGTGACGCACATATGGACAATCGAGTCGACTAGCTATCATAGCAAGAATGCTGTTGGTACTCCCCCTCACTCTTCGCACTAAAGACGCGCATCGTTTGCGCATAGTGGCGTAGAAGCAATCCACGCGTGCCTCAGCAAACATGCCCGAAGCGCTGCAGTAGCGGGGAAGCCCCAACAGCATTCTGAATGCGTTGTTAAACTGGACACGAAGAGCGTTGTAGGCCCTAAGCGTGTATGTGTTCCACAGGCTGCACGTGTAGAAGGTCGTGCAAAATGCTCTGAAAAGAGTAATCTTGACCGACCTCGTACAGCGCGCAAACCTACGGACCAACATATTAGCACGAACCGACAACGCCCTTCGTTCTCTTTCTATGTCGTCATCGTCCTTGAGGTCGGAAGTCAGCATATGTCCTAGATATTTAAACTTGTGTACCCTCTGTAACACGCAGTTATTAATAGATACAGAGGGCACATTCGACCAGCGTCTACTTCCGTCCTCAAAGACCATGACCACACTTTTTTTGACATTGTAGACTAGTCCATGCGAGGCGGCATACGCTGCACACATGGCTACCAGTCTCCTCAGCCCACACACTGATGCACTTAGCAGCACCATGTCATCCGCGTAACTTATATTATTAATACCTACTCCATCTATATAGCAGCCGACTCTGGTGCTGCTGAGCTCACCAATAAGGCCATCTATATAAATATTAAACAGGGTTGGCGAGCATAACCCCCCCTGTCTCATTCCACACTCCAACACATATGGCGCAGACAGCGCACCATCCCATCTAACGCAATTGACTTGGTTCCCATACCAGTACTTGAAGACTTTAATTAGATCTGGTGGTAAATTCCGATGTTCCAGCTTCTTCCATAGTATGTCGTAGGAAACCAAGTCAAATGCCCTAGACAGGTCGAGGAAGCAAGCAAAAACTGGTGTTTTACGTTTATTGTAGTATCTGACAGCATGCTTAAGACACAGTATTGCACTTTCTGTGGACAATTTAGGTCTAAAACCAAACTGATTGTCATGTAACTGAACATGCTTATTTAACTGTGTATTAAGCAAGCTGTCAAACACTTTTGACAAGATGGTAGCCAGTGATATAGGCCTATAATTACTAATGTCGGCTAGGTCACCCGTTTTATTTTTTACAATAGGTACTACCACTGTGCGCATCATATCATTTGGCATGTAACTATGTCCAATACAAAAATTAAACAGCATAAAAAGCAATCTAGGAAGATGTGGGCCAGCAAACTTTAGATGCTCAATACTGAGCCCGTCGTGGCCAGGCGATTTTCCTTTTGACATGGATTTAATAACATTAATTACTGACTTAGTATTAAAAAATATATTCCTGTCCACGACGGGACCAGCACTCACCATTGAGAGTGAGGGCCCAAGAGGAGACTTTATTACAAAGTGATTCGCGAATAAATTTGCAATCTTATTAGACTCATTTACCCCGTTAATAGAAATCGGTAGGCCTGGCCGAGCTTGGTGCCTATTTGTATGTTTCCAAAAAGAACGGAAATCATGTTTAGAGTGGTGCGAGGCCAGGATGTTCATTTTTATTTGCGTCTCATGGTTTTGACACCACTTCAGTCTAGACTTAAATATTTTTCTAGTTAAACACATTTCGTCATAGGTTTTGCCACAAATAGGTTTACCAGATGCAACCCATATATTAAACTTCTCCTTAGCCTCACGGTGCGCCTGCGCCACATGTCTATTCCACCCCGCGACAATTCTCCTCTTAGGTCTCACATTCTTACTACTTATTATAGACGCTTCCCTAAGGGCATCGACAATCTGTTTATACAAGTTATCTATTATACTTCTATGACTTTTGTCACAACACATTTTGTCACTACAGTTTTGAAGTTCAGAAGGAAAATCAATATTTCTTAGCCTACTATGACATTCGTTTTGGTAGGAAGAAATTTGTTTTTGTGTGCGCTCCCCCCATATAACCTTATTATGACTGAAAATTGTATCTACTTTTGTTGACAATACATTATCTAAATTAACCTCAATAACAAGTGGCATGTGATCTGACCAATAAGTATCACACAAAGTATATACACTTTTAATTGAGTTTGCAGCTGATTTAGTTATAATGCAATGGTCGAGCCACCTTCTAGACCCGTGTGCGTCACTGACAAAAGTGTAGGTGTCCGAATTTATACCCAACTTTTCCATATCAATACATATCCATTGCTGCTCCGCACAAAAATTATCAAGTTCGTAATAAAAACGTTCGTATGGGTGGGCGTTTAAGTCCCCCAAAATATATACACAGTCTAAACTACTACTGTCAATAATAGCACTTACCGAACTGAGCGTATCAGTAAATTCCACAAGATTGTTTACCTCATCTGTAGGCATGTACACACTCATCACGAGTATAGATTTCTGTTTTAACACTATTTTAATAGCACATATTCGCGAGTTATTGCATTCCACTACAGATACGTCACTAAAAACACTGCGCCTCCACAACAGGGCCACACCGCCAAACGGACGACCTCTTATCAGGCCAGCCTGCGTGTCCATAGCCGACACCCCCGTGCAGCCGAAGTCATCACAGATCGTATTTAGAAACGGGATATCTTCCTGTGTTAGCCATGTTTCCTGTAGGGCTATTATATCTGAGTTTTTACACAAATCTCGTATGTTGTCAACGGAGCGTTTAACATTTTTGCAGTTAAATGTAACAAAATTATAAGAATGCATAACTATGTAATTTGTATTTTGCCGGCATCTCTTTCAGAAGTTACATTTTGTTTCGTCTTGAAGTTAACAAATCGGCGAAAAATAATTCCTTTAGGCCATAGTTTATCGTCCAAAAACAGAGATAGCTTATGATGAGGCACAAAGAATTTATATGCGTTATAATCGCAATCTCGTTTCATTATAATTTTTTCGGGCTTGATAATTTCTTGTGTTTTACATTGCACATAGGCAGCGATGTCAGATTCGGATGTATTTTTATGCACATTCGTAATAAAAAGGGGTACATATCGCTCCGCCGCTTTAAACTTCTCCTCGGCCTCAACTAATACACTCCCTTTCTTCCCAACAATATAATTCTTAGCCTTACGGGGCCTTTTTTGCACTATCTCCCAGCCGTCATTCACAGTGTTTTTCGTATTCGACTTTATACGCGCGGCATACGACTGACATTCCTCTGTGCACTTGCCTATACACAGCTGATTGGTAACTTGTTCGTTATCGGTTGACTCAGCGCAAAGCGGCCTCGATAACGGGCTTTTAATATTTGTAGATTTGCCCCTACCGTCATTTTCAACACTGTTTTCCAGGTTTTTGGTATTTATTTGCACCGAACTGTTTATTTCGTTGTTGAAATCAAAAGATTCATCCAAGTTTGACAAGGCTATCGGCCCACTATCTCTATACGCACCCCTTTTCATGTTTATTTTTGCTGACGAAAAGGGAGGCGAAGTACTTGTCGATTGCAATACTTCTTTTTTCAGCTCTTCTAGTTGTTCAATTGTCACGTAGGACGATTTTATATTCTCGATTTCGCTGCGAACAATTGCTAGATCCTTAAGTAGCTTCGAGGTATCTAAGTGATCAAATGATATTGGTGGGAGCTTATCTAGATCCCGCGCCACGAACACCGGGAGAACATCAGGATCAGTCACTTTAAAGAAGGAAATCAAGTCATAAAGAATACGATTTTCCTTGCCTTTTCCTTTGCGACTAATTTTATGGAAATCCTTTGGTACCGAATCAAAAAGTAACTCCTTAGATTCTTTTATCTGCTCGCTCGAAAATGTTGAAGCACATATTTTCACTAACGTCTCTTCATCTGCAATCGATATCTTATTTTGCAAATAAGAAAGCAACTCATCAATCACAATATTACAACTGTTGCACTTAATTTTGACCGACATTTTAATTGCACACAACGAACACGCCCGCCACTGACGGAAGTGCACACAAGTATAATGCTAGTAGAGTTATAATTTTTTTCCTGAATATCTATATCTGCGGCCACTAATACAATATCCCTATGTTTTCTTTTTTTCATAATTTAATTATTAAATATAAGATATGAACGTTCAAAAACCCAAAAAAATGGCCAGATTTTCCGCTGTGTTCAAACATCCAGAAAACAGATTTGACCAGATTAAACCAAAAAAAAAAAAAACATAGGAACACAGCTCAAGCCTTTCTTTAATCTTTAATGAAAAAAGTACTTAAATCGGTTAATTTTTGGAGAAGGAATCAGGGGACAACGAATCGTTGATTTTCTGCAGTTGTCTCTATCGCGTTCTGCGGTATAGGCTTGAGGTAAGGGAGACAGCTATAGATATTACACGTAAGTACTTTTTTTTCATTTCTCTAGCCCCTGGTGTATCCTCTTAAGAAGCTAATAAAATCGGTATTTAAAGTTTATACCTTCTGCCTTTTGAATTAATAATCATACCGGAAGCAGCTTAAAATACAATGGAGCTTCATATCTTCATCGACACATCTATATTTTATCATAAGATCTAAAAGGCGTTTGTTATTTCATCCATTTCCTTTGACATTTGTAGGACCACATTCTGTCTGAGCTATTCTCGTATCCTGTTCGATACAATTTATTTGTAGTAGGAAACATTAATTTCGATACTCGATAATCTATGCGTTAAAGGAAACATTAATCTTGATATTTGATGGCCATGAAAGCGCGTGCTAGGAACGCTTGTGGTTTAGCCTTGGGATAGACAAAGGCCGATTTTGATGTGCACTAAATGTGCCTTTATAGTTAACTAGATGACGGCCGAAACTCCGTTGCGCCAAAATTCCTTTATCGCGCGGAAACTCGCAAACTTAGATCCTTCTTTTGAGAGAAAATTTTTGAAAATAGAACAATGTTCGTATCTCGGAGACATCTGAACCAGGTTATCGCAATATAAGTCTCAGGTTGATAAAGTTTTCAGATAAGATTTAAGAGTCTTGTCTTAAAGTAAAAAACCGTGTTGGATATATTTTAGACTAGATGACGCCCGCAACTCCGTTGCGCCAAAATTCGTTTATCGCGCGGGTACATTTTCCCGGGATAAAAAGTATCCCCTGTCCTTTCTCGGGACTCCATACCGAATTTCAGCAAAATCGGTTCAGCGGTTTGGGCGTGAAGAGGTAACAGACAAATAGATAGACTGACAGACGGACAGACAGACACACTTTCGCATTTATAATATTCGTATGTATTGCTTGTTTTCTATGAGAGGCCGGCCCGGCCTCCTATAGAAAACAAGAAATGGAAAGGGCGTAAGCGACAAAATGGTTTTTGTCGCGTAATTTAAGAACCATAAATATATTTCAAAAAAGCTATGGGCAAATTAAATTATATGCTTGAACCAATCTATGTACAAATTTTGGAAGCTTAAATCACTTTCCTATGTTGGCAAAATTAGAATCCCTTTTTTACAGAGGTCTTTTGATTGATTATTCTGTGTTATAAAAGTAGACCAATCGTGTTATGCTATGGGTAATTCAAAGACAAAGACATGATGAATACTGACAATGAACTTTAATTTCTTAGCTTTAGTCATTGCTGAGAAAAATCGATATCGCTACAGCCAAATTATCAAGGCGTCGCCTTAACTCATGAGTCACGGAGTCATGGTCCTTCAAACTACTTGGCAAAGCAATTGGTCCCTTCGCGTTCGGTTTGCACTGGCTTCAGCGTTAATGTCAACATGACTTATCTGAATAGCTTAAACTTATCACTGCAATGTTGTCACGCTAGACGGCAGCGCCAGCATAGGCAGTAAACAAAAATGTTTGTTCGACAACGTTTCTATTAATATTGTGATGTTTGCAACATTTTCCTTTTGGTAGGGTTATTTACTGTATGTGTTAGTAGCGCCCTCTGATCCGATCTTCGCGTATTCCCTACTGTGGAATATGAAGGATTTTATGCGTTATAAATCTATATACAGTGTGTAACAAAAATAAGTGATAATACTTTATGGTGTGTACGTGTTCCTTATAGAGAGTTCACTGTGAAAGTAGCAGCGACGAAGGACGAAAATTTTTTTTCACATTTGTATGGGCAAGGGCCCGAGGGTCACGAGTTTCCCCATACAAAAGTGAAAACAATTTTTGGTCGTTCAGCGCTGCTACTTTCACAGTGAACTCTCTACAAGAAACACGTACACACCCTAAAGTATTATCACTTATTTTTGTTACACCCTGTATATAAAACTCAAAGGTGACTGACTGACATGGTGATCTATCAACGCACAGCCCAAACCACTGGACCGATCGGGCTGAAATTTGGCATGCAGGTAGATATTATGACGTAGGCATCCGCTAAGAAAGGATTTTGATCAATTCCACCTCCAAAGGGTTAAAATAAGTGATGAAAGTTCGTATATAATAATACTTCTTAACGCGAGCGAAGCCGCGGGCAAAAGCTCGTATAATGTATTATGTTTTTCAAAACCTGATGTATGATGATTAATTGCAAATATTACTCGAATAAACTAAAATTAAAAAATATAGGTATAGTTGCAATATTATGAGATTATGATATCACTTGAAAGTTAATAAATCGTTAGCTCAAGTTAATAAGCAATAAAGTGGTTGCGAGAACCATAAACATTTAACACATTTAACAATTTACATAACTACGATACGCAATGTAATTTGGAACACTTTGATAATAATGATTACCTAAACTATAAGTTTACGGCAGGCGTAGAAGTATAAAGTTTTAAATTACCGAAACTTTAAAACCTTGTATTTTGTGTGATCCTTCGCAAGTAGTCAGCTCCCCCGTCCCTTAAGATAGTCTTGTGATTCTTACTATGCTCGGTAAATGTCTTACTTCTTAATCGTTGACGAAGGCCGTCTTTAACGCAATCTGTAAGGTTATATTTATTATGACCGCAGCAAAGCATGCGCAAGATGCATATACTTAATAAGTACACGACATAATTACCCGACCACGTTAAGAGAGTTGTGTTTTTCGACTGTATGTCGACTTGTTTTTGGGACCCAAAGCTGCCATTATTACGTTACGTTTTTAATAATAACATCTTAGATAAATGATTGGTCTCGCGCGCGCGCTCGACTAGATACCGCGCTGTATAGAAAATACAGATTCCCGAATGCGGCACCTCAATATTGTAGTGTGTGTAAAACAATGCACAAATATTGTTGTGTGCGTAGATAATCGGGTTGCCAGATACGTGACTGGTGCCCAATCAATGGGGAAAAATTAGTTGCTGTGGTCTTGTAATTTATTATTATTGTATAGTAAGTAATTTTTCAATCACCAGATAAACTTTACTATTGGAATAAAGTCCATTCGAAAAGAATGCGATAAAATAACAACGTTGTTTAGGTCAACGAAATATAATGGGTACAATATTGATGAGAAAACAATACAAAAACAATGGTAGGAAGTTTAACGAAAGTTGAGAATGAGTCATAAAAAAGCAAATGTTAAATTTGTTTTCTCATTTGTTACTGTATTGTGTACTTACATAAAATATAAACTGTATTTAAGATTTTTATTATAATATGATACTCATAATTCATATTTATTAATACACATTCATGATCCAGGAACTTTGAAAACTTTTTGTTCCGTTGGCGGGATTGGAACCAGCTACCCTAGCTAGAGATTTTAATGCGCTCATCCACTCATCCACTATGTATATATAAAAAAAAATAAGATATAATAAATAAATAAATAAAAATCACAATCTCAGAAAAATTTGGGAATTTTTAGTTTATGGTAATTGGTAACACTGAACATCAAGCGGTACTCCGATCCTAATTTTCAGGTTTATATTATTTTTCTGTGTTTATGACGATTTATATAATATTTACTGATGGTATGCGATGCCAGTACCCTTCTTGTTTCTTGTAGTGTTATTATTGCATAGTCTCACTACGCAAATTGGCATTTTGCTACGGACGTAACTTAAAATTTCGAAAATTATCGACACATCTACCTCACCCGAAGCTTGCGGCGCGACTAGCGGGGTTACGCCCGATGAGGCGTATTATTTGTTGCCGCATTTTTCAAGTACTCCGACGGTATCTAGTCGTAGCGCGAGCGCGAGACCAATCATTCATCTAAGAGTAACTTATTTGTTTGTAATATAACATAATCTTTATTTTTAATCCGCATTACTGATTTTTCTGACCATAAAAGATAATGTAAGAAATACGACAATTTCATTTCATATCTCACGATATGAAATGAAATTGTCGTATTTCTTCTGCCTTCACATTAAGTCGCGAGTAGTGCGGCAGCCGCGCGACTTATGTGTTAGGCCTTATGTATTAAGAAACTATTCGTTTCAGGTGGAGATGGCGTGCGAGCTGCGGAAACCTCTGTTCGTCCACGAGAAGGAAGCTCAGGACGATCTGCTGAAGATTCTAGACGAGTTCGGTAGCCGACTGCCCCCAGTAGTGATACACTCGTTCACCGGCTCCGTGGAACAAGGGCTTAAGTACATCGAGAAGGGGTTTTACCTGGGGATCACGGGGTATATCTGCAAGGACAAGAGCGATGGAGGCATCAGACGGCTGCTGTCGGAGGGAATTCTGCCGCTAGACAAGCTGCTGGTGGAGACCGACTCGCCGTTCATGTACCCCAACATGCGGGCCTCCAAGCTGCCCTTGCATGTTAAGGACTCGCTAACTGAGAGGTAATTTTAACTTTCTTAATTTCTTAGGGTGTTTACACACGCGCCGCGGCGACAGCGCGCCGTGTGTATACAGCCTTAGTAAATAAATTCATGTTTTTTTTTATCATTTGGGTTTTGCAATATGTAAATATTAATGGGTAAATATTATTTTTATAAATAAAAGGGACACCACCTTTTATTTATAAAAATAATATTTACCCCACGCTCACTACTCCACGAAGCTCTCTGTGTTTGATACATTGGAGAAGTAAATATTTTTGTTTATGTTTACGGGAGTGTAACTCTATTACTCTACCCACTACCGTCTGCGATAGCAAAGATCGCAGATTGATTCGTTCAAATAAGAATCGGGCTTTAGTTATCAGACTTATTTAAAGCTTACTAATGTTTAATTAAATACATTCCAGATCCATGAACTTCGTGAACCGCTACTGCACGTTCCAACGCAACGAGCCGTGCGCGCTGCCCGCCGTGGTCGAGCTAGTGGCCGGCTTCCTCGCGCGCGCGCCGGAGGACGTCGCCCTCGCCACAGCATTTAACGCGCTCAAGCTGTTCGGTCTTAGCCAGTGATTGTTGTCAAGAATCTGTGAAGTCGAGGGGTAGTCGGGATGCTCGAGTAAGTTTAGCGGCCTGCAGGAGCTATAGTGGCCTTCGGCAGCCCGTCTGAGGCCCCTGGTGTGGGGTAGTGCGGACCGCGCTTAACTATGATATATCTCGCCCTTCCCCTCCGTAATGAGGCTTCCGGGTGCTCGCAAAGCTCGCTCGAAAATCTGCGGCCCACATGGTAAACCGGCGTGAAACAGCGCTTGCGCTGTGTTTCGCCGAGTGAGTGAGTTTACCGGAGGTCCAATCCCCTACCCTATTCCCTTCCCTACCCTTCCCTATTCCCCTCCCTTCCCATCCCTACCCTCCCCTATTCCCTCTTAAAAGGCCGGCAACGCACCTGCAGCTCTTCTGATGCTGCGAGTGTCCATGGGCGACGGAAGTTGCTTTCCATCAGGTGACCCGTTTGCTCGTTTCCCCCCTCATTTCATAAAAAAAAAAAGAAATCACCAGTAACCTAAGGTTTGATTCACTTATCAAACAGATATTCGAGATTTTTTTCTAATAAAGTGCCTCTGCTGCAGATTATCATGAAGTTAAGAGTCGAGGCGTGTAACGATTACAATAAGATTTATATAATCGATTTATTTATAAATTATATTTATACATTAATGTTACCCTTTTAATATTTTATTATTTAGTTACTTCGGACGTGATTTGACGAAAATGAAAATATAATACTCGTTTATATGACAAACATGAGGTTTATGCAGGGTATCAATTGGATTGGCTGCTTCGTCCCTGTTAGAACAGAGGCTACACATTAATTTTACATATTTTATTTCTTGCCATCATACGTAAAGACTAAAATTTGCCTTTAGCTTCGAGGTTATGCCGTTTATTGAATGAAAATTACTCGCAAAATGTTCAATCTTATGCCATTATTGTGAGCATAATATTTTGTCTGTGGTTGATTTGTCTATAATATTTATGATTGTGCTTTTTATGTTAATTCCTAATTGTAAACAATGAATTAGTTTTAAAGAATATAGTGGCAATAGTTGGAGATAGTCGTGATGATCTCAATATACGAAGTGGTTATTTTTGTAACTCTATGAAGTATGAACTAACTGTAGACTAGGGACTGAACTATATCATCGAAATATTCCTGCTTTTTAATCTGTGTACAGAGCCAAAAGTTAGGTTGTATGTTTGTTGAAAAATATATGGTTCGGTTCTAGTCTATGAAATTACATTTACATATGTGAAATAACATATTTAACTATTTTTGTAATGAATCCCACAGGTAGATTAATACAGATATTGATATGCATAAATGTACTGAGTTATTTTTAGACTGGAAAACTTTATTATTTTTGTTGCTAAGAGCCATAGTATCATTTATTAGTATAAGAACTATGCCACTGTATTTCGCACGGTGTTCGGTGTATTCAGCTCTGCGCAGAGCGCTCCTATTCGAAATAATATTTAATAATATCAATCGAATATATTGTAAATAGTTTAGTTATGCTGGTAGTCACAACGAAATCAAAGACTGCAAGTATTAACCTATGTGGTATTTGATGTTGTTTTTATACCTATGTTTAATCATTGACTGCATGCGACATTGACATCTATTTATATTCTACTAGAGCTAAGATTCGCGTGTAGTCCACCCGAGAGTATTGTTATAAATTCCTTATTTTTTTTATAATATTGTTAATAGTTGTAAGCGTCTCTGGGAAGCCTGCTGGCGATGAAATGAACCAACTTATACATATTGTAGTCAGTAACGTTGTACTATAGCGTTTATTTCATCGCTGAGCAGGTTATATGTTAATAGATCCCGGAACTTAATGTAGTGCCTTCGACAAAACGTCCTTATGTGATACAATATTTTTCATAAAATGTACAGTTATTTCTTTCAATAAAATTTTAAATATAAAATTCTTGTTTTACTTGCGTCTCAAACACAAAATGGACATATTATCACTCTCGTTACTGTTAAGGAATGGTAGCTGAAGCTAAAAATTAGTTATATTTATATTATTATCAAAATAACGAGGCGAGAGTTTCATACTAACTTTGTTTTAACATAAGAAATTTTTGCACCACGAATCGACGTTTCGACTTAAGAGGATACACCAGGGGCGAGAGAAATTGAAAATAGGTATTTGAAAATGTATTGCTGTCTCACCAATCTCAAGTCTCCCACTGCAGAGCGCGATAGAGACAACACGACAAACGTTCTAATAAAAGAACAGTAAAACTTCAATTCGTTGTCCGCTGATTCCTTCTCCAAAACTTAACCGATTTAAGAAATTTTTTCATTAAGAATTAAAGCAAGGCTTGAGCTGTGTTCCTATGTTTTAATTTTTTGGAATATTCTAGCCAGTTTTGTTTTCTGGGTGTTTGAACACAGAGGAAAATCTGGCCATTTTTTTGGGATTTTGGACGTTCTTATCTTTTTTAATAATTAAATTATGAAAAAAAAAAAGAAAACATAGGGACGTGCTAATAGTGGCCATAGATATTCAGGAAAAAAATCAACTCTAACGGCATAATCCAGGGAGGAAACAGGACAGCGTTTGTATGAAAAAACGTTGGTGTGGAATCCTCTTAAGTGTACTCGATACAAATATTATTTGACAATTAATTCTAAATTAAAAACAAAATATTACTGGAAGTAATTTTATTTAATAATTATATATTATTATTTACACGTCTTTATAACAACTAATTATACTGAACTATTCTCGGTGCGCGGGTCAAAGGAAACTATTAGCAATTAGCATGCTTTTCAGCCCCCTATACCTCGGATGTCGCGCGCAGAGCAACCTAACTAAGCATAATGTTACTTCATATTTGGCTCTCTCTAATTTTAAGATGCTTTTAACACCTTTTTGATCTGAAAATACAACGAATTTCTATATTTTAAATTAATATTAGGTATGTTTATCGTGCCAATTACATCATAATATTCTAAACGTTTGTCAGTCTCTTGTTCCCAAAATTTGTTATAGAATTCGAAATCAAACATCCGATTGAGGGTTTTTGATAATTATTTAATTGGCTGCTAGAAGGCGCTAAGCGCCACCTGGTGAACTCCTTGTTCTCAAAAACTTAAATTTGGGAGTAAGGGCCAACGCTAAAACACAGGCGGATGCGGGCGCGGGCGCACGCGTCGGAAGACCGCCACGGGCCACGAATCCGCGAGCGGGCACCCGTTGCGTGCGCCCATCTCATATAGCGCTGCTAGTATAATTCTTATCTCGGGCGTGTACAGTTGTGTCGAGTAGATTACCATGGATTATTTACTAGTTTATTATTTGGCAAAAATATGTCAACGGAAACAACGTCAACTGCAAAAAGCGTGCGCCCGCGCCGTGTGCCCGCTGTCCGCTGCGCGTGTGACAGTCCGTCGCCCACGTCCGCGCTACGTCGCACGCGCCTGAGCTGCCCATACTATTTTTCATACACACGCGAGCGTGCGTCCGCGCGAGTTTTGAAGGTTTCTTGAAATCATAATATTACTACAAAAAATAATAATGCTACAAGTCTCTATACATATTGGCAACGTCAGCAGCATCATCCCTATAAATGGTCGCTGGTAAGTATATTTTGTGTTTAGTCACAATTTTTTTGCCGAATTGTGAATGCAGTATTGTTCTATAACAGCCTCCTTTTTCGAAGTCGGTTAAAAATCTAAATCATCAAAAGAACATAACTGCATTCATAACTCAATACGTAATTTTGTTGTAGGATGGTGCACAAATGCTTAACAGCGTCCATATATCGTACATCCAAAAAGTGACAGTTTCCTTCTAGCTCTTGTCGAGTTTTCTGACGATGGCTGGCGGGGGCGAGCTGAGCACCTTCTTGGACAGCCGCAGCTGGCCCGACACCGGGTCGCGACCGAAGTACTTCACCTGGATCTCCGACCCCACCTCCAGTCCAAGCACTGATGGGTGCATTATCTGAAAAAAAAAATTATATTAAATAAGGGGGCAAACGAGCTGCAGCCTGCAGGTGCGTTGCCGGCCTTTTAAGAGGGAATAACGCAATAGGGTAGGGGTGGGTAGGGGAGGGTAGGGAAGGGAATAGGGTAGGTGATTGGGCCTCCGGTAAACTTACTCACTCGGCGAAACACAGCGCAAGCGCTGTTACACTCCGGATTTCTGTGAGCCCGTGGTATTTTTCCGGTCGAGCTGGCCCATTCGTGCAGAAGCATGGCTCTCCCCCGTAATCGTGATCATACACACAGTCACAGTGCACAATTTTTTTTAATGATTAAAAATATGGCTAACTAAGACTAATAACTAATTTTACGATACTGTTACTTAAACTAAAACTTAATCTGTTAAGAACAAACTATGATTGTGTCTCCTTAAAGTCTTTCAAAATATTTAAGTGTATTTTATGACTGACCTTTCTGTGGTCGAGCTGCGAGTTGTGCACGAGCGCGGGCGCCATGTTGGGGAACAGCGTCACCATCACGCCGATGTCACGCACCTCCACCACCTGAAAAACGATATAATATTATATAGTATATAGCAGTCGTACTCAACCTTTTTTTATACGCGCCACAAACACATTTTGGTCTTGGTGTCGCCGGCCGCAACCTAAATACCTATGCTATTTGAAAGTGAAAAAAAAATCACGACTTTCAGACGTTTCTAAATTATTTTGCTGGTGGGCGTGAATTTCAAAATAGTTTCAACTTCACGCAGGCTACTAATTTAGTCCCATCAGACAGGTTGAGTGTAGCTGCTCTAAATAATATAATTAGATAAATCAAAGTGCTCACGGATCGAATCGAAGGTGCAAATTGTATCATACTGCTACTTGTATCGTATTATTTATTTCAATTAGGCTGTCACCTATTTTTTTTTAAATGAAATAAGGGGGCAAACGAGCAAACGGGTCACCTGATGGAAAGCAACTTCCGTCGCCCATGGACACTCGCAGCATCAGATGAGCTGCAGGTGCGTTGCCGGCCTATTAAGAGGGAATAGGATAGTAGGGAAGGGTAGGGAAGGGAAGGGAATAAGGGAGGGTAGGGAAGGGAATAGGGTAAGGGATCGGGCCTCCGGTAAACTCACTCACTCAGCGAAACACAGCGCAAGCGCTGTTTCACGCCGGTTTTCTGTGAGAACGTGGTATTTCTCCGGTCGAGCCGGCCCATTCGTGCCGAAGCATGGCTCTCCCACGTACTACGTACGTGTTTGACCGTCCTTTTAGAGCAATAAGGAAATAAATAATAATAAAACATCTGCACGCTGTGATCTCTTTTCTCTCTATAGTAAAGTGTATGTATGTGTACCTTGGCGGTGTATATGGCTCCGAACTCGAGTTCCGGCGCGCGGTCAGCGGTGAGCGCGGCGTCGATGCGCGCGCGTGCCTCGTCCATGGCGGCCTGCGACGGCGCGAACACGCTGTACCGCGTCTCGTCTATTGGCGTTATCTGTAAAAAAATAATAATTTGTAAATTGTAAATATCATTTCAAGTATTGAAAGTTACAACTTACTAATAAAAAGATCCATGTTGTTTAATATTACAGTTGTACAATATTTTATCCTTGTCTGTCAAGCCACTCTTCTAACGTAAGGAAAGTTCTAATTAGTCCGAGGTTAGTTACACAATGTTAAGGGCATGTTTCACCACTTCTTGATAAAGTTCCGGATAGGCTATCCACAACTTATTTGACAGATTCTCCATACTCCATACTACTTTAATGTTGTTAGTGGCGGCCGAAAAGGAAGATCTTCCGACCGAGCGAGATAGCATGCTCGGTCAGGCCGAAGCCCACTGACGTCATTTCAGACGTTGTATATATCTTGCCGTTATTCGAAACTTCGATAGCGCGATGCAGGATTGTTAGGCGAATTGTGGGTACCGCCACATCATTCCCCCCCGAAGACCTGTGGTATTCTTCGATGCGCTTGTGTTGTCAGGTGTGGGCCGAAGCTACGCGTGCAATGACCAGGAGAGGGACCCCGTGCTCTGCTTGCTGACCGGTCGTTGTAGCCTATGGCTGCCCCGTTCAAGCCAGACACGGGTTCGACCGGCGCGGACGCCCAATGCGGCTTATGGTCGAGGCGACCCGGTTATGCTTGATATCTGCTGACGTGGTGCGGAGGGGCGGGGAGTGTTGATGATGATTGATGTCAAGAAGGATGCGTGTTCTTGTCGGTGGTCACCAATTTAACGTTCTTAGTGGCGGCCGAAAAGGAAGATCTTCCGACCGAGCAAGATAGCATGCTCGGTCAGGCCGAAGCCCACTGACGTCATTTCAGACATTGTACATATCTTGCCGTTCTTTGAAACTTCGATAGCGCGATGCAGGATTGTTAGGCGAATTGTGGGTACCGCCACACTACTTATCAGGAAGTGGTGAAACCGGCCCTAAGTGTGGTTGGCCGTTACTCGTACAGCTAAGCAGCTATCAGTGGTTACAGCACGAGCGTGATTTCTGCCTATATAGGATTAATAGGATTAATCATTAATAAATAACTGACCAGTTTTAGACCAGCAGGGTCTAGAAGTTTATTGAATATGTTTTTGATTTTTGCACAATATTACACCTCTGATATTATGGTTGTGTGGCGGTACCCACATTCTTGCATGGCGCTATCGAAGTTTTCTAAGTGCGTCGGTATATATTATACGACAGCTGTAATCAATCACGTGGGCTCCGGCCTGACCGAGCATAACATCTCGCTCGGCCGGAAGATCTTCCTTTGCGACCTCCACGCATATTCCCACA
Organism: Aricia agestis; assembly: GCF_905147365.1. Classification (NCBI taxonomy): domain Eukaryota; kingdom Metazoa; phylum Arthropoda; class Insecta; order Lepidoptera; family Lycaenidae; genus Aricia; species Aricia agestis. The sequence goes on from NC_056409.1 coordinate 18,312,451, forward strand.
CATTGATGCATGCAGGACCAGCGCGATGGCAGTGTTTATAGGCATTTTATTGTGCATGAAAAAATAATATTATGATAGAAAAGACCAGAACACGGCCATTCGTTATAATTTAAAAATTGAATTTCGCCTGAAAACGTTATCTGTTCATGCACTGACCTGTACTCCAGTCTCCACATACAGTCTCTTGAGATTGATCCCCCCCACCCCGAGCAGCTTGGCCCGCTTGTGCACCTCCACCTCCATCTCCTCCAGCACTGGCATGTTCTCTTTGCGTCCTTGTCTGGTCAAACAAAATAGTAATATGAGAGTTGAGACAGATAATATACAGTGTGTTAGTGTAAACACCGTTATCCTTGAAACCATCAAATGAGCCCGTCAAAATGAACAACTTTTTCTATGAGAACAATGCTAGGAACTCAAAAAAATCCGTCTTCATACGTATACAAATTGCCGATCCGGGCAATTACAAACTAACAAACTATAATATTAGCGTTTATTTTTTTATTCGCGTCTAGAATGCTTTAGATTGCCTTCACATTAGGTCACCAGTAGTGCGGTAGCAGCGCGACTTCTATACCAAAGAGAAAAGCGTGGTTGTCGCGCTGCTCTTTTTAGTATAGAAGTCGCGCTGCTGCCTCACTACTGGCAACCTAATGTGAAGGCACACTAAGTTTTCTAGATTATAACATACCTGGGTTTATCTAAGCACTTGTTCATGATATCGATGATCTTGCTCTTGCCGTCGCAGGCTTTCTGCACTGACTCCATGACGACCTTGAGCGGCAGGCCCGGTAACTTCACGTCCGCCTGAAGCGCCGTGATCCCCTTCTTAGTGCCCGCTACTTTGAAGTCCATGTCGCCCATGTAGTCTTCTATACCCTGAAACACCCCCGGATTTATAAATAGGCCGTATAGACCACGGCCTCGGGGCGCAGCTAGGGGAGCGGCAACGTCCATGATAGGAGGCTGGTAGATTTCGTACATGGGGCGGCGGAAATAAAATGGCCTACACTTAAAACAAAATATAAATTCAGCGCTGCCTTGAAACGAATATTTGTGTTTATAACTGTGATAGTGAAGTAAAGGCCATACAATCTCTTCCATTTTTAAAAGTTGTACTTAATAAAATTTGCTAATATCAGTTCAGTTTTCTATAACAGTAATAAACTACCATCTATATAGGATAGGACTTAGCACAACAATGTTGCGAATTTCATTTATACTGTCCATAATTACAATGTTTATAATACACTATACTGTGCTCGGCGAAACATGGCGGTAGCGGTCATTGATTCCCTGTCAAAAACTTGTCATTTTCTATACAAAGCCGCGATTTACAATGAAGTGTCATATGTTGTCAATCGCGGCTTTGTATGGACAATGACAAGTTTTTGACAGGGAGGCAATGACCGCTACCGCCATGTTTCGCCGAGCACAGTATAGTAATAATAAGTAATAACCAATCTTAACTTAAGTTATCAAAATCTTTTGCTAAAGTTAAGTAACGATCAAATGTCTCTGAGTGCTGCAGTAAACGAAGTAACATAATAACAGTAAAAACAAACTCACTAACAAATCAGTGAGTATCCTGTAGTCCGCTATGTGTCCTTGTTCGTCAGGCCGGGACACCAGCCCTATGGCGACGCCGGCGGCGGGCGCGGCCAGCTCTACCCCCGCGTCCATCAGCGCCAGCGAGCCGCCGCACACTGACGCCATGGAACTTGAACCTGACGGAAAAGGAGTGTTCAGAAACTCTAACTACGTATGTGTACAATATCTACCAACTGGATGACCCCCGCAACTCCGTTGTGCCAAAATTCGTTTAACGCGCGGGAACAGTACATTTTCCCGGTATTAAAAGTATCCTATGTTCTTTTCCGGAACTCAAAGTATCTCCATACAATATTTGAGCACCATACAATACGAGGGCTGCTATTTATGTATCCGGAACTGGCCACTTACAAGAACAATATTTAAAAAGTAATTACAACATTTGAAAATAGAACTCTTTGGTTGAAGAATACATTTTGTTTCATGTGACTGTCAATTATTTTTCCATTGTGGCGTCATTTTGAAAATTGCGTGTCTTCATTTGCCATGGATTTAACGCGTGAACATTTTCGTGCAATGATTTACTACGATTTTCGGCGTGGGCTAAATCAACAACAGTGCTTTATTCAACTCACCGCAACTTTTGGAGATGAAGCACCATCAAAAACCACTGTTTATCACTGGTACAGTGAGTTTAATCGTGGGCGGTCTATGCTCACGGATGAAAATAAAGAAGGTCGCCCAAAAACAGCTGTTGTCCCACAAAATATAGATGCTGTGCGGGAACTAATAATGCGTGATCGTCATGTTACATATCGCGAGATAGAGGCGTCCTTAGGCATAAGTATGACGAGCATACATAAGATATTACACGAACATTTGGCTGTAAAAAAAATATGTTCGCGTTGGATTCCGCACAACTTGACAATCGATCAAAAACGGACTCGTGTCGATTGGTGCAAAAAAATGATAAAAAAATACAACCGTGGTACGTCAAAAGCCGTTTATAATATCTACACAGGTGATGAATCTTGGATCTATGCATATGACCCCGAAACTAAACAACAGTCAACGGTGTGGGTGTTCCAAGATGAGCCGAAACCAACAAAAGTTACTCGTGCAAAAAGTACTTTGAAGCAAATGGTCGCCTGTTTTTTTGGAATTAATGGACATGTGGCTACAGTGCCATTAGAGAATCGTAAAACGGTTAATTCTGAATGGTATACGACCATTTGTTTACCAGAAGTCTTTGAAGAAATAAGAAAGGACAACCGACAACGCAGAATCATATTACATCACGACAATGCTAGCTGTCACACCTCAGCTGAAACAACTCAGTTTTTGGAGGGTCAAAAGATCGAATTGACTGGTCATCCGCCGTACAGCCCTGATTTGGCACCTAACGATTTCTTTTTATTTCCATACGCGAAGAACAAATTACGTGGTCAACGTTTTTCGAGCCGCGAAGAGGCTGTTGATGCGTTCAAAATGCACGTTTTGGAGATACCTCAATCAGAATGGAAAAAGTGCTATGAAAATTGGTTCCAGCGTATGCAAAAGTGTGTCGATCATCGCGGCGAATATTTTGAAAAGCAATAAAACCATATTAAATGATATATGTTTGTTTCTTTTTTTAATTCCGGATACATAAATAGCAGCCCTCGTATTTGACAGGGATATTATATTCAAGCACCTGTTGCAGAAAATACGCAATCGTCCTGGTGGTTGCTACTAGTAACGTTTTTGCCCAGTTTTCGGTAGTGTGGAGTGTACAGCATTGAAAAAGTAGTCTTCTCTCTCCCTCCCGAGGAATTAAAATTAAAACGCTCTCAAATCATATGACTGAAATACTGTAAGGCGAATGTCAGATCAACTCCTAGCTCCGCTACTGACCGTTGCTCTCCAGCACCTCGGCGGTGAGGCGGGTGGCGCAGCGCGGGGGCGGCACCAGCGGCAGCAGAGCCCGCTCTGCCAGCGCGCCGTGCCCCGCCTCCCGCCGCGACCCCGCCCGCCCCGTCTCGCCGGTCGCGTACGACGGAAACTCGTAGTGCAGGAAGAAACTTTTCTCTTTTAGACCACTAGAATATAAAGAGTGATTTGTAAAATCTAGATTATTACTACACATTGACTGAAGTTCATGGCAGAGTTAAGAGTATACAATGCAAACACATCGATTTATATGTGGACGGCGGACCTACGTCTACGTTTGACATAGCCCATTATTTTTATGAACGCGATTAAATATATCATTTTGTATTTATACATATATATATATATATATATAATATATATATATATATATATATATATATATATATATATATATATATATATATATATATATATATATATATATATATATATATATATATATATATATATATATATATATATATATATAGTTACCACTAACCTTGTTATCATAGTCAGCGGATCCATTTTCATAGCGCTTTCTAGCGAATCAAATGCCACAGTACAGAGCACCTGAGTCTGGCCGCGTTGGAATAAGGCACTGCCATGTAGTGGTTCATATAACGACACCTGCAAATAAATCATATTAATATTAAGGGGACATAGTACGTCACAGAAAACTCGATGTTTTGTACCTCTCCCTATTTCAAGCTCCTAGTACTCAAAATCAAGTTATAGGTAGTTCAAACCTAAAACAAGTGAAAAGTTTTATTTTTAAATCACTTCTGTAGGGTTATTAACAACTATTATTGTAAAGATTGTAATAGATACTGTACATCTCTGCGATTGCTCATATGAAGTTACCTCACACCATGTCTATAAAATATGTTACCTCACAACTAATATTTCTCAAATCATCCAACATCCGTCCGTCACAGCGTGTGTCGGTCTCAAATATCATATCTCTGAAGATCTGTCGGAGGTGGCTGTTGAAGCAGTCCTGCAGCAGATTAATGTCAGCTTCCGTGTCTCTCATCTGATTGAGAACAGTCTGCCGGAGGTCTGAAATGGCCACGTCGCGACTTGTCTTGTCGTGACTGAAGTCACTGAAATATAATATTAATTTGTTAGATATTTTATTACTGAAATGTTACATTACTACCAAACAGTCAATGTTGTGAGGTTAGAATATTAAGTTCAATTTTAAACAGGTGTTTCATACATACCTCAATATTTCTCTTATTTTCATAGTGGATAATGTTTTAATGGAATCTACAATATTTTGGTCCAACGGTAGCAAAGTTTCATATTCTCTTTTACTCTTCCCATGAGATTTCTGCAGTTTTTCAATAGATCTTACTATGTGTTGTGCTTCTTTGGTTCCTATAAAGACATTTATATTTTTACAATAGACCATACAGATTTTGATTCCAGACACAAACAAAATTAGTAAGGGCTAAACAAAATTATTACATTATCACAAAACCCTGTAACAGGAAATGTATGAAACATATTTTAGTCTTGACTCTTGCACACAAACCCCTTGTCAAATGAAAAATGTCTACAATGAACAATATGGTTTGACTTACATTCATACCTAATTTGATGGCTTTCAGTAGATCCTGCTGGAGTATGTCGTTGGCAAACCCCTCCAGCATCACCACAAGGTTGCCTGTAGTAGCCGCTACTATAAGGTTTAGTGTTGACTTCTCAAGATCCTTTCTTGTTGGATTCATAACAATTTCATTGTCAATGTGACCAATTCTGGATAAAGAAAATCATACATTTTGTATGCTTATGTTTTAAAATAAATAAAATATCTTTTTATTCAAAATGGGTATCATGATACAGTTTTTGAAAGTCGAACGAAGAAACTACGTTGCCTACCACCGGTTCGGGAACTACCCCGCCGAGAAGAACCGGCGTAAGAAACTCGCACGGGGCCATCTTTTACTAAAAAATGGAAAATTACAATGTTATGGCTTACAGCTATGTAACAAAAATAAAAGAAAAGTAACCTGCATGGAGCCACCCTATTCTCAAGGTGTGCTGTCCTTGATGAAATCATTGACTTTATAATACGCTTTAGCACACAAACGTTCTTTAACTGCTTTTTTTTTATTTTTAAAGGTAGATTTTGAACATTTTCTGGGATTTTATTGTATAGGCGTATACATTGGCCTTTAAAGGATTTGCTTACTTTGGCTAGTCTGAACATTGGTATTGCTAACTTGTTCTTATTTCTAGTGTTTACATTATGATTATCACTTTTTAAATTTAGGCAGATTTCTGGATATTTATGATCCTGGGTATTGCCTAGCATTTTATTTGGATAATAATTCTAGAAAATCAAGTGACTTTTTCACTTTTAAAGACAAAAAATGAGACTTGTGAAAAGATTTTGTAATAAAAAATTAAATAATATTATTTATAGTGAATATGTTATGTGCTTAAGTACTATCAACACACACACATCATAAATTTTTATAGCTAGTCATAGCACATTTACCCAAGTATGTAAAGTAGGAGTTACATAAATAATTACATGTTCAAAAACCAATGTACAATTTCTATGTGCTGTATAACCAGACTAGGGACCCTCTTAATCAGCTATCCCCAACCTGCGGGCCGCCGGAACCTTATCTATGGCCCGCGTGATGTTAAACCACTTTGAAATTCACGCACACCGGCACACACTGGTCCCAAAGTAAAATAAATGGGACATTAAGAATTTTCGGATCGAAGGTCAACGGATCAGGCTGCTTTTTTTTTTGTAGACAGCTGATGCAATTACAAGTCACTTTTATAGATGTCGTTTTTTTCAAATATGCCGTATCTACAGAGATAAAAAATAATTAATTATTTTTTGTATGGACGAAATCACAATTTTGTCATTTTATTCCAAGATTCAAACGTATTCAAAATAAATCATAGCACAGGTTATAGAGGGACTCTTGTCGTACATTTTTGTCATAGACACTCAACTGCGATTTTTGCGCCTTTTAGAGCTACAGGCACTTTATTTTTTTTTACAAAAAATAATTAATTATTTTTTATCTCTGTAGATACGGCATATTTGAAAAAACGACATCTATAAAAGTGACTTGTAATTGCATCAGTTGTCTACAAAAAAAATCAGCCTCATCCGTTGACCTTCGATCCGAAAATTCTTAATGTCCCATTTATTTTACTTTGGGACCAGTGTGCGGCAAAATAATGTAAAGTCGTAAATTTCTTTCCACTTTTAAATCGATAATTTTGAAGAATATTATTTTTTATCCCTAAAAAATGTATGTTGCGGCCCGCGACACCAAGATCAAAACATGTTTGTGGCCCGTGTGAAAAAAAAGGTTGGGGACCACTGCTCTAAATTAATAAGGTTGTGAATGTAGGTATACCTGACAGCACCCACTGGTCCATTCCATGGTACATCAGACACAGCCAGGGCTGCACTTGCTGCATTGATTGCAATAGTCTCTGGGGGGTTTGTGCTATCTACTGCTAACATGTTACAAACTATTTGAGTATCAAAATTATATCCATGAGGGAATAGGGGTCGTAATGATCGATCTATGAGGCGTGATGTTAATATTTCTCGTTCAGTTGGCCCTGAAAATAAGTGACAATGTTTAAAGTTTTATTTTACTTAAATGTTATGGTGGCACTTCACATGGCTATTTGTTGCATTTGGCAAAATTATTGACGTATACACAAACGAGCAAATAAAGGCAAATACGGCCTTCCACACATGGATGTCAAATACCAAACTTTTACTTGATTATGTTTAATTGCCTATTTTACTCTTTTGATGTGCGTCAAAAACCAACAAAGGTACAGATATGTGTATTTGGTATTGGTCATATTTGTCAAATAGGCAATAAGGCCAATACTTTGTCAAACATACCGTCTACGGGCATTTTCAAAAAAATGTGTACCCCTGGTTTTTACCTTGTCCCTTGACTTCGCTACAGATTATTTGTAAAAAATTACATACTAACATTTTGTAATTTTAATGTAGGAGAAAAAACAAGTTTTCTTTTATCAAAATACATTCACGTTTGTATAAAATTTTATTTAGTATGAGATTTATAAGGGTTTTTAAGTACCGAAAACTATTAAATTCACCTGTCCCCTTCCCAGAAGTTGTAACAAAATCTTTAATAACTATTTTTTTTCTTAAAGTAAGTTACTTAAAAAACATATGTTAGATTCCTAAATACTTAATGTATCCATTGAATGTCTTGTTATTGAAAAATCTAACATAATTTAACTACAAATTAATTAAAATTATAATCATGAAAAAACAACCCGGCCGGAATGTTCGGTTTAGTGACCGTTTTTTTTTAGTTTTATAAACATACTACAAAAATATTTTCAGCACTAAATGATAGCACTATATTTCATTGTACATCGAGAAACTCCAATTTGAATTTAGTAGTTAAAAATCTCCTACAAGACGCGGACGCAGGTTGGACGGTTCTTCAGGAATGGTTTATTTGTTCAGATAAGTGACCATATTTTGTAAGCATTATTATACTTTCTCCAACGGTTTTTACTGTTGACACGTTGCAAAATTAGCTTAGTATTTAGTATAAAAAATGAAATTGTGATAACTATTATCGGTTATTTACAAACACTTTAAAAGTAAAAGAAAGTAATATTACGTGACTTCTGATTTGTGTCTTTTCGTATGGTCACATATAATGGAACGGACAAGTCACAACAGGCGGAAAGCATAAGGCTTAGTTCACATTTTAAATAAATTATTTTTTTATTCACAGATTTTATTAAGAAAATTGGAGATTTTTAAACTGGTACGATTAACTTACAATTAATATATTTTTTATTACTTATGTGTTAAGGTGACGCCGCGTTAAAGTAAAAAACCGTTTTGGATATGTTTTAGATTGCTAGTTTTCTATGAAAGGCCGGCCCGGCCTCTCACAGAAAACAAGCAATGGAACAGCAAAAAATGGAAAGGGCGTAAGCGACAAAATAGTTTTTGTCGCGTAATTTAAAAACCATAAATACATTTCATATAAGCTATGGTCAAATTAAAGTGTATGCTTGAACTAATCCATGTAAGCATAAATTTTGGAAGCTTAAATCACTCTCCTCTGTTGGAAAAATAGGAATCCCTTTTTTTACACAGGTCTTTTTGATTGATTATTCTGTGTTATAAAAGTTGACCAATCGTGTTATGCTATGGGTAAATCAAAGACAAAGACATGATGAATACTGACAATGAACTTTAATTTCTTAGCTTTAGTCATTGCTGAGAAAAATCGATATTGCTACAACCAAATTATCAAGGCGTCGCCTTTCCTTAACAATAACAAATATACTTACTATTTAAAATTTAAGTACCTAAAAGTTTTATTTTTTTAAATAATTTTGATTTTATTTCCACTACTTTTCTATCAGTAAAGCTGAAAATCATTTTGTGTCATTGATATTTGCCGATTTATAATAACTAGACATCAGATTATATGCATTTGCATACTTGCATATGCAAATGCATATAATGTCACTTTTTAGGCGATAGAGCATATTTTGGCAATTTTTCGTTGATAGTGCATATTTCGGTAGTTTAACTTCCGTGGGCATTAAGATTGCAATCGGAAAATTTTGGTAGAAAATTATTATTGGCGTATAATAAATAAATAAAAAGTCTTTATTTCAAGAAATTAAAAATCCTGGATTTTATGAAATTATAAAAATTGGCGCTTTTATTAATGTCACTACCGGAAAAGTCTTAAAAAAAATAATAAATTTTAATATTAAGTGACTTTTGCTTGTGCATATTTTGTGTATATTTCGACCATTTTTCGTGCATATTTGCATGGATATTTCGGCACGTTGATCGTGCATATAATCCGATGTCATTAATAACTTAGGAATTCATAGACATGTGAACACATCTTTATGATTATGAGATGTTCGTCCCTCTAATTATTGAAGTTAAATCTATGAAATCAAAGAATTTTTTACTTTTATAAGTAGTGCAACAACAAAAATGTTTAAATAAAAGGTTTTTGTGTTATAAAAACTTCTTTAAATATGTTAAATATTACTTACTTATGTAAAAAAATGAAAAATAACCTAGTGGGTAGGTCACATAGTCACACTATGGATAAAAAATAATTGCTACTCTTGTTGATCCTTGCAATTATCTATATTTTTTTTAATAAACAATTAAATATGCATTTCACTAGATTAAATAAACGAAGAAATCCATTTATTGCTGTATTTTTTTGTATTAAATTATATTTTACATTTAGTCGCACAACGGAATCTGTTTTCGTCGAAAATTCGATTTTGTTTCAATAATATCAGAATAATATAACGTTTTCAGCGTTATTTTTAACTTATTCCATTAGTTCAATATTTTTCCTTGTATATGACATTCAAATAAAGGTAAATAAATGACCTTAAAAAATATAGACATATTTTTGCAAGGGTACACGTTTTTTTGAAAATGCCCCTACACATGGTGATCGTTTGGCGAATACATCAAATAGCCATGTGAAGTGCCGCCATTAGTCATTACATATTTACAGGGGAACAATTATAATGAACATACCTAGTTCTTTTCGTAAATAATTTGTCGGTATTCTACCAGCGGCTGCAGCTTTCTGTCTGTAGTCGACTACTAAGGGGAGGAATGAGCTTGATGCTGATTTTGTTTTAGACACAACAGTAGAAAGAATACTGGTATTCCCAAGTGTCGCGACACAGGCTCCATCAGCAAATCTTGCGTACCGTCCGGTCGAGAGTTTTAATGTTGAACTAAAAGAAAAACGGTTACTTAAACTAATTGTACCTTGGCCTCACCTCAGATAACCTCTAAAATTATTTTAACTTACCCATTTGTGAATGGTACATCTATTTCTCCTGTACTGCTACTCGATGAAAAGTATTTATAGAGGCACTGATTTTTTACTTTGAGTCTAGAGAAAACACTTCTATTTTTATTCAACATTGTAATCTATTCCGGCGAAACTTATCATAAGTGTCTAGGTTTGTGATTAAACTTGAGGCGGTACAAAATGTGTGTATTTTGGTTCCAGTGTTTTTAACAAAAACGTCGAATCGAAATTATATCAAATCAAAGCAATAATTCGTAACAAGAAACTTAAATTTTTATCTAATTAAATTTTACAAGAAAAACTTTTGTCTTTTGACGATTTGTTTTTTTTTTATTTCGTCAATATCACAGAATAGTCAATATGTCAAAATGACATTACAATTTTTTTAACTACGGAGTACGGATCCGCGGGCGGCGGGACGTAGTGGTGGGTCGTCGAACTCGTCGACGCTTTTTTCGATCAACGAAACGAGACTGTTTATCGTTCATCGTAAACTAGTCGAAAATAGTGTGGTACTGGTGGGTCGTCGACGCATTTTTGATCAAGGAAACGAGATCGTTTATCGTTCATCGTAAACTAGTCAATGACAAAACACATTTTTTTTCAACTAGTTTTCGTCTTCGACGAACACTGAACTAAATAGTAAACTATGACAAACAAAGTAGTTTTTTGACTAAACGACTTTCAGCATTAACTGTTTTGACAAACATGTTGTCGTTTTGCACTTGGACGCGACGACTGATGACAACGAACGACGAGACGGTTTAATCTGTGAGCGGTGGAAATGCACTTCCCTACATAGTACATACTTTTGTCCAGGCAGGACTGGCAGGCAGGCAGATTTATTACTGAAATTTTACATTTACTTAATTAATTTAAAATATCACCACCCATCCGTCGATCGCGTCGTCGCGGCGCGACGAACGGTCTCTGTCACACACACCGTTCCGGTATGGTAACCGCTCATGTATTAACCAGTTTATCAGTAGACGCTAAACTGGTTTACCCGTTCATGACATATAATAAACAGTTTAATAAAACGGTTCGTTCATTCAACGCCCATCCCTAGTAGTAATGGGAATTAATGCTATTTTCTATTAATTTCATTAACATGCTAATTTTGATGTCACAGTATGCTAAGTATTATTGCTTTGCTATTTGCTAAAAACGCGGCATCGTGAATTATCGGTTCGCATCGCACCGCTCGCGTCGTGTATTATTTCGCATCGAGTGAAAAATAGCAATTCATTAACAGTAAGCACCGCGGTGCGAAACAGCGTGGACGTGTTTTTTATCATGATCGCAGACTGTTGCTGCGCACAATAATAATTGCAATCGTATTTTTTAGCAAGTACGATTAATTTAAATTGCTAATTAAAAATAAAAAAAAAATTGCTAATAGGCATTTAACAATTAAATAATATTGCTAATGCTATTTTTACGAACACTAATCCCTAGCGGGACGTCAGTTGTAACTTTTTGATACAAAGTTTGTAGTTTGCAGTTTGCACCAGCGAAAAAAAAATGACATTGACAGTGACAGTATTAGCAACCATTAGAAGAAAGAAGAGCCAGCCTTGAAAAATCATTCTAAGCTAAGTAGGTATATCCCAGACATTTCTGTAGTTTACAGTAACCAAGTTTTTCCAGTTAGGGATTCTGTTAAATATTTAGGCCTTCATTTGGATTCGAAATTGTCTGGTACAAGTCATATTAATAATTGTTTAAAAAAGGCGGAAAGAAATTTAAATATCCTTCGATCATTATCAGGAGTTTGGTGGGGTTCTCACCCATACGTCCAAAGGTTAATGTACAATGCTTTAATTCGTAGCCACTTGGATTATGCGTCCTTTTTATTGGAGCCATGTAGCAAATCTAGTTTAAAAATGTGTGATAAACTGCAGGCAAAATGTTTACGGATAGTCATAGGTGCAATGAAGTCTTCCCCTATTAATGCGCTTCAAGTGGAATGTGCGGAGCCTCCTTTGTCCCTACGCCGACAATATTTGTCGGACAGGTTTATATTTAAGGTCTACCAGTGGTCTCGTCATCCTCTTATTAATAAGCTGTTTTCTCTTTCACAATTTTCAACCAGCAGTTATTGGACACATAAGAATTTACCTTGTGTTGTGAAGAGCTATCAAAAGATAGTTTCTCTTCCATGTCCTGTGGCCCAATTTTCAATTAATCCGCTATTTGAAGCTGCTTTTTCCTCCCTTGTATTTTCTCCCAATATTATTTTAAATTTACCCATAGTGAAAGGTTCCCCTGTTTCTAATAATCAATTTAATGCTGTATTAAGTGATAAATTTAAAGATTGGACGTTGATTTTTACGGACGCCTCCAAATTATCCGATACTTCTTGTGTAGGTAGTGCCGTTTGGATTCCAAAATTTAATGTTGTCCTTAATAATAAATTGCCTTCATTTTCTTCGGTTTTTAATGCAGAATCTCTAGCGATTTTTGAAGCGATTTCCTTTGTGGAATCGCACAATCTAAATAAGGCAATTATTTTGTCCGATTGTAAAAGTTCCCTGGAAGCGATTTTGTCAAACCCCTTTAGAAGTAAATTTAAATTCCCTTTAATTTTTAAAATTAGGCAGTTACTATTTAAATGCTATTGTAGCAACATACAGGTTGTACTTGCTTGGATTCCTGGTCATAGCGGGATTATAGGAAATGAATGTGTGGATCTTTATGCCAAAGAAGCTGCAAAGTCTGGTGGTTTAAGTAATTTCAAAATTTTTTGTCATCTTCTTCCTCTGGCCAAGTCGCATTTGACTCTGGAGTGGAATTCCATTTGGACTGAGTCGAGTAGGGATAAAGGACGTTTTTACGCTGAAATTCAGGATTCAGTACCTAGTCGACCGTGGTTTTTTAAATATTTGAAAGCTAATAAGCCTGTTTGCTCTACTATCTGTCGGCTACGTCTGGGTCACTCGTGTAACCCGGTATTTCTAGCTAAAATAAGGGTGAGGGATAGCTGGTACCTGAGGATGAAGGCTCTCCAGACCATATATTTTTTGCTTGCGAAAACAACCTTTCATTGTACGATTACCTTCCTCCTAATATTCCTCGTCCCACTAATCTTAAATCTATTTTATCGTTAGTATATTCTCCATTTATAGACATCTTATGCTCGTTCATTGCTCATAATCACATTAGGCTCTAGTTGTAATATGAATTCTCTTCCTTTTATATTTAATATGAGTAGATTGTATTTATGTTTATGTACTCTGTGTATCTTTAAAGGCTAAGAAACAATATTTTGCTGTACTTATTTGCTTGTTCTGGTTTTTTCTGTTTCATTATCTTATCTTGTATTTGCATGGTCGCATGAAGTCATCACCCGTGCGGCCGTGCCCGCTGCATGGCAATCAGTTTACGTTATAAGTTATAACTGTTCACATTTTTCGCCTCAACTCTGACGCTGGCAACTCCTAAATGGGGAGGCTTACGCCAAAAGAAGAAGAAGAAGAAGAAGAAAATCATTCTAGGCTTCGGCTTGCGTGCTTGGTACAAGTATCGGGCAACTTTTTTTAGTTTTTTGCAAGGATTCTCCCTTTTCTCAGTGATTAAATCTTCATTGTTGTGTCCGTTATTGTGCCGTCCGTGTTTGTGGTTGTTTGTTTGCACGTAAGTAACGTAGTTATTTAGTTTACAATGGCTAACGACCCGCCGGACCCTGGCGGCGGTAGTCCAATAGATGTTTGTGTTACTCCTCCTAATGGTTTGAGCAGAGTAGACTTAGACGAAATCCCAAATAAGCGTCCTAGACACTCATCACCAACCCTTAATAATCCAGCTTCCTCACAAAATGATACGATGTTATTTATGCGACCAGATTTTTTTAATAAGCGCAAATATTCGCCGTCCGATTCCACCCCTTACATAGTACACGTTTCAAAAACCGATACTTCCAATAATAGTCAGATCCGCCCTATGGAGTTTGGCCGCTACCTATACCAAAACAATTTTACGACCGTTTCTCTCGGAGGAGTAAAACGTGTAGGCAGGAATCGTGTCTCAGTAGAATTAAAAAATGCAGATGACGCCAACTCATTTTTAGATTCCCAAATTCTAACTGAAGCAGGTTATACAATGTCCATCCCGTCATTTAATGTATCGCGGATGGGTATTGTAAGAAATGTTGCAATAGATATTACTATGGAGGAACTTGTTAATAGTTGTATTGCACCCTCAGGTTATGGTGATGTGATAAAGGCACGTCGGATGTGTAGAAAAACTGTAGATCCCAACAGTGGAACAAATTGGATCCCCACTCAAACTGTTGTTCTAACTTTCAACGGTCAGAAACTCCCACCACACATTTATTTATTTTACACCTCCCTTCCTGTAGAAATATACAAGCTTCCCACCATACAATGTAACCGCTGCTGTAGGTTCGGCCATGTGAAAACAATCTGTAGATCGAACCCTAGATGTTATAAGTGCTCTCAACCACATGAAGGTGACACTTGCACAACCCAAGCAGTTTCATGTCTTTTCTGTTCTGGTCCCCACACGGCTAACAACCAAAAATGCCCTGAATTTGTACGACAAAAGGAAATTAAGGTTATTATGTCTCAAGAAAATATTTCTTATGCAGAGGCATCTGCAAGATTTCCAAACGTGCGTAGAGCTTTTAATGATGTTGCAGCTACACCTATTAACACAACCTCACGGCCCCATCTATCCACTCCTTCTCCATCCACCCATTCTACTGTCTCTTACAGAAAAACTGTTTTCACCCCTCGACGCGTTATTCCCTCTCCTCAACCCGGTTACGACCGACTAGCCCATCAGTCTATTATCCGAAATCCTATTTCCGAAACTCCCAATGGATCTGCTTATCCTGATAACTCCCTTTCTATGAATGATAATTTCTCTGAACTCCTCTCCACCCTGTTAGTAAATCTTGTGTCCCGCTTTAGTGACACTGGAATGGGTATATCCAATACACTGAGAGACAACTTGACTAAGCTTGTATCTATAACAAATCTTAATACACTAAATAATAATGGATCAGAGGATCCTAATTCAATGGAACTCACGTAGCATACGTAATAAATTTAATGATATTATACATTTAACAAATAAATTTAAACCCCTTATTTTTGCCATCCAGGAGTCTTGGCTGAGGCCCGGTTCTCATTTCAGGGTGCCTGGCTTCTCTTGCCTCAGGGATGACAGAAGTGACGGTAGAGCTGGTGCAGCAATTTTAGTTTCTAGTTCTGTAATTTATAATTTTATTACACTTCCACATCACAATGATTTTAACATAGTGGCTGTCAGAATTCTTAACATTTCTTTTCTCTCTATATACATACCTGATCCTAACCCTACGATCCTCTCTCTTCTTTCCATCCTTAACCTAATCCCTCCTCCTATGATCCTTTTAGGGGATTTTAATTTACAAAATACCTCATGGGGCTCTTATTATTCAGATCCACTTTCCAATGCTTTCCTGGACGCTATAGACAATTTAAATTTAATTATATTAAATGATGGGTCTCCAACCCGAAGAGTTATTCCACCTCAAAATCCAAGATCCGCTGTAGATCTATCCATCTGCTCTCCCTCCCTTTCTTCCCAAATAACCTGGTCCATTCTTCCTAACTCATACGGCAGTGACCATTTCCCCATCCTTCTCAATTTACAGTTCTCTACAGTTCCAAGTATTATAAAGAATCCACCCAGATTTAAATTTAAAACTTCAGAAGCTGATTGGCCTCAGTTTACATCGCTGGCTGAGGGAAAAATTTTATCTCTTGAACCTGTCAATAATCAAAATGTTTTTGCTATTTACCCTCTTTTGATTCAAGCACTTCTTGACAGTGGATATGCCACCATCCCTTCTCGAGCTTCAAATCAAGCAGATCGCGTCTCCTCTCCCCCTTGGTGGGATTCAGAATGCACTTTGGCATGCAAAAAACGTAAGGAGGCAGAGAGGATTTTCTCTGCTGATATGTCTCTTGAGAATTATAACAACTGTAAGAGAATAGCAGCTGAAACTAAAAGAATGCTTTCTCACAAGAAGCGTCTCGGATGGCATAGATTCTGTGAAAGTTTGGCCCCTCTTTCTCTACCATCTATGGTATGGAATAATCTTAAAAGATTCCGTGGCTCTTTTTCCCCTAATTTAAATTCACTTTCAAATGACCCATCTCCTTGGATCCATGACTTTTCCCAAAAGATTGCTCCCCCTTGGGTGCCTTGCCTTGAAGAATTGCCAAATCTCTCCCTGCCCCCTTCTTCCTCCAATAATGAATTAGATGCTCCTTTTACTTTGGAGGAGTTCAAACTCGTCCTTGGCTCTCTGACTGACTCAACTCCTGGAGCCGATAATATCCCATACTCATTTATTACAGAGTGCAACACCAGGACCCAAAAAATTATTTTAGATTTTTTAAACTGTATTTATGATTCTGGACATCCTCCTGACCAGTGGAAGTGTCAGATAATTATCCCCGTTATAAAGCCAGGTAAACCGGAGAGTATCCCTTCCAGCTATCGTCCCATCGCCCTTTCTTGCACCCTATCTAAGATATTGGAGCATCTTATTAAAAATAGGCTTGAGTGGTTTTTGGAAAGCAGAGGCATCTTGCCGAGATGTCAATTCGGATTTCGTAAAGGTTTTAGTACCACGGATGGTATTTGTACACTGGTAACCGACATTCGAGTTGCCCTCTCCAAGCAGGAGACTCTTGTGGGGGTGTTTCTGGATGTGGAATCCGCATATGACAATGTACTTCTTCCAGTACTCAGGCAGACATTGCTAGAGCTGAGTATCCCTGAGAAGACAGTCAACTACATCTGTAACTCTATTTCAGGCCGTATCATCCAAATTTCTCATAATAACTCACAGCCCATTTACAGACAAGTGTGGAAAGGCCTACCGCAAGGAAATGTCCTCAGTCCTTGTCTTTATAATTTCTACACCCTCAAATTATACTTATCAGTTATCTCATTTTGTAGATTTCTTGGATATGCGGATGACATAGCCATTTATGCCTCCTCCAGAGACTTATCAGATGTCTGTGCTCGTCTTAATTCTGCTCTTTACTACCTGCGTGAGTGGTTAAATGATCATGGCTTGAGCATCTCTATTGCAAAAAGTAAAGTCGTAGTTTTTACAAGAAGCAGGACTATACCTGACATTCAAATAACCCTAGATAATCAAAATTTCCCTGTTTCAGACTCAGTAAAATTCTTGGGAGTCTATCTTGACTCTAAAATGACAGGTGTTCAACACATTAACCATGTCATTAAAAAATGTGAAAAAAATATAAATATAATTCGCTGCCTCTCTGGAGTTTGGTGGGGTTCACACCCCTACACCCAAAAGCTTATTTATAACGCTCTTGTTCGGAGTCACTTGGATTATGGTTCGATTGTCCTTGAACCATGCCATAAATCTGCTCTTAATGAATTAGATAAAATCCAGGCTAAGTGTCTCCGCTTAATTCTCGGTGCAATGAAATCAACAGCTAAAAACGCCCTACAAGTAGAGGCAGCAGATCCCCCTTTGTACCTCCGACGCCAGTATCTCTCTGACAGATTTCTTTTTAAAGCCCTGCAGATATCTGATCACCCCCTTATTCCAATTTTGCATACTCTTTCCCAATTAGTCCAATCCTCAGCCTATTGGTCCCATAAAACCCCTCCTTGTTTAGTTAAAAGCTTCCTCAAATTTAATAATATGCCCTGCCCTGTATTTCAATCTAAAATGCTCCCTATATTTGAAATTCCGTATGAAGCTCTAGTTAGGTTTCCTAGTGTTACCCTCAGTACTGGCATTGTAAAAGGCTCACAATCTGCTAAACATGATTTTATGGAATTAATAAAAACCAAGTATAACAACTGGTATCATATTTATACAGATGCCTCAAAATTAAATCAGCACGGCTCTGTAGGTTCAGCAGTTTGGATTCCAAAGGTAAACGTAGTTTTAAATTTTAAATTGCCCTCTCAGTCGTCAGTGTTTACTGGAGAGGCAATTGCTATACTTGAGGCTTTATCATTTGTTGAGTCCCACCATTTAAATAATTCAGTTATTTTTTCTGACTCCCGTAGTTGTCTTCAAGCCATACTTGCCAATCCGTTTCGTGCTAAACTAAAAATTCCATACATCTCTAAAATTAGGCACATGCTCTTAAAGTGTATCTCCCAAAATATTACTGTTGAACTTGTTTGGATACCAGGTCACAGTGGTATCCCAGGTAATGAGAGTGCGGACCTATATGCAAAACGAGCCACTGATACAGGAGTTCTTGATCAATTTAAACTTTATAGTAATGACCTATTACCACTGGCTATGCAGCATTTGGTGTGCAAGTGGAATGAGGATTGGTCAATTTCAGGGAATTTAAAGGGTAAATTCTACCACTCTCTACAGGATCAAGTTTTAGTTAAGCCATGGTTCTTTAAATATAGAAAAGCCAAAAAATTTGTTACATCTACTGTTTGTCGTTTGCGTCTGGGTCACTCCTGCACTCCAATATTTCTTCACAAAATTAGGGTGAGAGATTCATCTCTCTGTGAATGTGGACTTGATGAAGGCACCCTTGAACATATATTTTTCAGCTGTCCTAACCGTATTTGCTCATTGTATGATCCACTTCCCTCTGATGTCTCCCGTCCCTCCAATTTCCAATCACTTTTGTCCCTTGTTCATACACCATTTATAGATGTTTTGTGTAATTTTATTAATTTAAATAATATTAAATTGTAGAATTAAGTCTTTACTAATAAATACTAACAAACTAACATTATTTATGTTGTGTTGTTACAGGTACTGTGTGGATTTAATTGTATCTATTGTAATTCTTTATTTTGAATATAGTTCTTTCTTTTCCTTTTTACTTGTACATTCACAAAGGTTATACAGAGCAGAGTGATTGTCGTCGATGGCGACCAAGTTATTTTTTTATCCCGCCACACTGATACTGGCTATTCCTCAAGGGAGGCCATTTTTAAAAGAAGAAGAAGAAGGAGCCAGCCTTAGATCACATCTTTTGCTGTCCTAGAAACCAATCATCCCTATATGACTGTCTTCCCAATTTCATCCCTCGTCCTATCAATTTTAAATCGGTTTTAAGTTATGTAAATACCCCTTTTATTGAGATTTTGTGTACATATAAACATGTTAACAATATTAAATTGTGATGTCTTTACTAACACTTGTTTTTGTTTTAGGTTAATCAACTTGTAAATATGTATTAATATACACACACTGGCAAAATTAGCGGAACATAGGTAAAAAGGGCCAAAACTTGAACTCAAGTGGGTCGGGCTGTCTTTTTTATAGCTTCTAAGCTCATTCAAGAAATAAAATATTGAACAAAACTGGCAAGTTGACAGGTTTTTATAGCAATTATGCCCTAATAAGTGTTTTTCGATTATTGACGTTGTAAGTGTTCCTGATAAGAATGGCGTTTTAGCGGGGTGCAAGGTATGCTCAGCTCATTTGATTGTTTGGTTTTTGGAAGACCACATTGCTTAGATACAAAATTAGTGATTTCCCAGCATCTGCGACAGCTAGAGCTGTAACCACGATAGAGAAAGGTCACACCTACCGTCCGGTCAGTCAGGCCTTAGGTGTGTCGGCTTCCGTGGTTCATCGTAACTTTCAACGCTTCAGAGAGTCTGGATCTTACGTTCGGAGACGAGAACAAGGCAGATATCGGGTGACAATGGTTCAGGATGACCATTTTGTAAGGAAACAAAACTTAAGAAATCGACCTCAAACTGCTATGTAGACACGAAACCTGTCGGAACAGATCCAAGATGAACGTGTAAGTGATTGTACAGTAAGAAGAAGACTCAAAGAAGTTAAATTAAACTCAAAAGTGCCAGCAAGGGCACCAAAACTTGAGACAGGACACCGAAGAGCCAGGCTAAGATTTGCGCGTGAACATCAAAATTAGACAAGTGAGTGAAATCTTGTGCTGTACGGTGATGGGAGCAAATTCTGTGTACATTGTATTGACAGGCGATAAAGAATGTGGATAAATCATAAGGAAAGCTACAGGTCATCAAACTTACCGGAAACAGTGGCCTATGATGTAATGGTTTGGAGTTGCATATGATTTGGAGCCCGCATGGAGCTGATGATTATATATCCATCATCTATAATCATCAGCTCCATGCGGGCTACAAATCATTGACTACTTTGACAGTACAAGGCTATAGCACCGAAATCCTGGAACTGCATGGTGTTCCTTTTACACAGTTTTAGGTAGCAATTTCAATTTTATGTGCGTCCATAGAGTAAGAAAATCGGGCATTATTACCTAAACGATGCTGGCGTAGCCCAGTTGAAGAGGCCAGCGTGGTCTACAGATGTGGATCCGATTGAAGACGTGTGGCACATCAATGGGTGAACGGTACGAGTTAAAACTCCAGCTCCAAAATGTGTCCAGGAGCTCGAGTTGGCGCTACTGGAGGAGTAGGAGAATATCCCACAGGAAATGATTGACAATTAGAATGCAAGCATGGAATGGCGTATCCAGGCCCTCTTGAGATCCATAGAAGGCATTACACGCTTTTCACATGGCATTTCTTTAATAAAAATGGAGAATTTATCTTAAAAACTTACTACTGAAATTTCAAAGATTTTCTTAATTTTTTGATTTTTGCTGATTTTTTCTATTTTTCACGTTTTTATGCCCTAAATTTACATAAAATTTATTTCTTAATAATCAATTAGTAAATAAATAAATAAATATATAAAAATCAGTGAACAATTTTAAAAAAATTGACAATTTTAATATGTTCCTCTCATTTTGCCGGTGTGTTTAATTAACCATACCCTTGTTGCTTCACCAGACCTACAATAGAGCAAAGTCTATCTGTCAATACACTCTGACATTGGCAATCCACGAAACTGCCATTAAAGAAGAAGAAGAAGAAGAGCCAGTGTTTTTATTTTGAAATTTTATTTAGTTTTCTATTCATATTTTTAAAAAACTACTTAAAAACGCTTTAAATTTCTATTAAAAAAACAATAATCTTACAATCTAGATGATATAAAAGATGAGAAAGGTACAGGGTAATGATACTTTTCAAAGAATTAACTTCTTGTATCAAGTAAGTCATTTAGCTATTTTTCTATTTTTGTTGTTAGTTGTGTGTATAATACAGCTGTTGTTCATTATAATTTTTCTTCCAGTTAAGCAAAGAAGTAGTCGAGAAGAATCCTGCATTGTCGGTGTACTACGATAATTTAGTCATAAATATAGCCAAGAAGAGTGTCCTAAAAATGTATGTAATCACTTTTTTAAAACTATTTTTGCTTTATAATTTTGTTTATCAATTAGTTTAAAAGTGTTTAACATTGATTTGTATGTGTTTTAGCCATCCAGATATAAAAAGGCAAATATGTAAGAAATGTAGATGTATGCTGGTCGATAAAAAGTCTTCTGAAATAAAACTTAAAACTAAGAATAAACTGAAATTTATTTCACTGAAATGCACAGTGTGCGGTTATGAGAGAAGATTTCCAGCAGATAAAAACAAGGACCATAGAGTGTGGCTAGAAAAACCTGAAGCCGTTGTAGAGATTATCACATAAGTTATAATCAAACAATAATAATTCTAATACACATGCATTTTTGTTGAAACAATATTTCCACTGATTTGTTTGGGCTTATGATATATATTATTTTTTTAAATAAAATTGGGGCCGTCTATGGACTGTTCGGCCATATCCTTTTTTTGTTATTTTATTATTTAAATTTTTCGCACCAAGGATAATTGAATTAATATTATAAATTTTAAGGACATTTTTTTTTATATAATATATATGTATGTGTATATATATACTTATTACTTAATAGGATAGACTATAATTTATACATATAATAATATATAATATATATACATATAATATATATAATTTATACATTATATACTTATTACTTAATAGGATAGACTATAATTTATACATATAATAAATAAATATTTATGTTTTAAAAATTACTAATAATATTTAATGTTTTGAACGGTGTGGTCCCAGTCAGTGTGGCGGCCAGTAGAGCCGACATTTTCCGATTTCCTTAGATTTTATGCTGCTCCACCCTTTGCCTTTAGATGTTGTGACATTGGCTTGGTGGAGAGGGGTCACTTAAGCTGGGTGGAGTTTCTAGGGTGTTAAAAAGATATCGTTCTGTGTCGAATCTACCCGCTATGTGGCTTAGGACTTTATCGTTCCTGTCTTTTATAGCCATTTTTATGTTGTAGTCTTTTATGCATTCGGTTGACACCTCCGTGGCTCTTTTTATGAAGCTTGCTACAGCGTCTCCATCAGTGTCAGTGTAATAGACACAGGTGTTAGTGTGCCGGGATATAGCTACAACTGCATGAGGAACGCTGTCATGGATTGCCAGCTTTCAGGACTTGGTCTGTATGATGATCACCGAAGGACTCGTTAGCTTTATGGATTGTGAGGACGCGAGAGTCCGTTCCCGATCCATAGCCTGTATTAGTGAGGGCTGCTTTCTCCTCTTGTGTGTGGACAAGATACAGGGTATTTAGATCGGTTTTAGGTATTCTCGCTCCTGTATACTTCATTAGCTTTAGGGACCGCACAATTTCCTTCGATGAATAAATGTTATTATAGACCATGCTTAAGGCGTATGCCACATCCATAGGGCTCCTGTGTGTGCAAGACAACTCCTGGGTGATGCTGGTTACCAGGTTTGGACGAGTGTAATTAAGTTTAAAGAGGTTTTCACGCTCTATAAACGGAAGTTGGTTAATATCTCCAATGAGGATGACATCGTTGGCGCCTGTTAACTGATTTGCCATGACGATTGAGCCGAAATGGTTCATGAGGGCCTCATCAACTATCAACCTTTTGTAGGTTCCTTTTGTCCCATTCACCAGCAAAGAGGCCATGGTACGAACTTTATCTTTAACTTTGTTGCCAGTTCGTAGCGATATCCTTTGCTTTAGATCCTCGGCTGCTTCGATTGTCGTTGTTATTATAACGTCTGTTTCCTCATTGAAGTTATTAATGATCCAAGTTGTCTTTCCACACCCAGGAACCCCATTGACCCACGAGTAGTTGATAGGTTTCGCGAATATGTCCCAGCCCATGCTGGATTCGGGGTCCCCAGATAGGACTTCTGCCATTTCTAGTATCCTGTCTTCCAGCATTATTCCGCTATTACCACTATTGGATGGTAGCACTTGCCCGAGATCGGCCCTATATCTTTTGTTTTTATTTGCCGGTGTTTGTGTAGATGGTTCCCTCAAAAAAGCCTCTATTGCTAAAGCCTGCCGATTTGTTTGTGATGAAGCCTTGATCCGAGAAAGGGTGTTTTTATCCTCGATCATGTCTATTTTTTCACGATGAAGTACTTTTTTGATGGAGCCCACAAACGCTTTTAATTTGGCCATTGAGTTTTGAGACTTCTTAATTTCATTTTTATCCCTCTCTTTCTCATCCTCTTTTAGAGGGCTTATGATATTAGCTGTTACCATAAGTTTTTTGTGATTAAAATTATTGTATGATGCATTAAACCTGGTTATAATATATTATTCACTGACTTATCATAAAGATGAGCCAAGTCTGTGAGGCCTATAATATGTTAATGTTAGTGATAGAGGGATCAGTAGGTACATACAATTCATTTAAGGGTCGCCAGATGACTCAGGCTTAGTGGTGTCTGATGTTGTCCTAGTTGGCAAGCAATAAGCATTTTAAGAGCTTTGTAAAGATTCTTAAAGTTTTCGTAACCTGCAAGTAGTTTTTATTATTCATAGCTTACAAGTGTTATTTAGACACCGTTTTTGGGTTTAGGTGGTCTTCGGTTATTATGGGATTTATGAAAGATTGTGGCATTTTAAAAATGTAACAAATTAATTAAATATTTTATATAATTTAATTACTTAATTTGTTCCATTTTTTAAATTTCGACCAAGCTAAACACATACACATAAACATAATAATATCTTCTGACGGTATGCGATTTGCGCAGCTCGCCTACGACTAGTTCATCCAACATTTTGAGTCCTGGTACATATTTATTAATTATTAAAATACTTATACTTAATACATTATCTCGACGACCTCCGTGGCTCAGTTGGCGGGCTGTAGGTCGCGGGTTCGAATCCCGCCGACGGAACAAAAAGTTTTCAAAGTTCCTGGGTCATGGATGTGTATTAAATATGTGTATCATATTATAAAAATCTTAAATATGTGTAACACAACCCGTAACACTAGTCCTTCAGGTACTTAGCAAGGGGCCAGACTGACATGGTGTGAAGCGTCCATAGATATTATTATTATTATATAAATGAAGGCAATTATGATATAAGCCTACCAAATCTACGATTATTACCAACTTATCGAGATTACTTTTGAAAATAATGATCTCATTAATTTTTAAGTAGCCACCGTTAAAGTGAATAATTGCGTATCGCATTTCGCTTCCGTTGTAAAATAAACAACAGTAATAAATTGTATTGAAAATAATTCTCCAGAGAAGTAAAGTTTTATCGGTTAAATTTTTTATCGACGCGAAAATGAAAACCACATTCCGCCGACATGTGACTGCGTAAATATTAAAATGAAGCGAATTTTATGTGCCACGATATTTTTATTTAATTTTAGTATTTTCCAGTCTTTACATGCTACGAAATATAAAAACAGGGCCCATGAAATGCGTGACCAGCTATTTGATGCGTTGGAAGATGGTATCCGGCCTAGGCGACAGGTAGGATTAAAAATTAATGGCACAGCATATTTAGAATACTTATAATATTATATTCTAAATAATATGCTTTGCCCTCATGATTTGTCATTAATTTTCGGGTAACTTTTCCTTACTTTACCTTCTAAACGAAAAATCATAAATTACCTTTGGTAATGATATTATTTCTAGTTGTTTAAATCTCCCACCGGTAAATCGAATTGGCGACGCGCCGATAAACACTCTAGCAGTATAGAGAAGATGAAATACCAGGACGAATTCAGAGAACTTCACGAGCAGAAGAAGAAAGAGGCATTTCAAGCCGGGTCTGTGGAAACGGATGAGGTCAACATGGTGGCTGCCAGTGAGTTTGTTGTGGTCCGAATTAAAGTTTTTAAAAATGTAAAATTTACATAGATATAAAAGGCGTGTACCTAAGTACTAGATTCTAGAACATAACACCAAAAAGTTCTCAACTCAACGCTAGCGTACAGTTGGTCTTATTTAAAATGATGCGCCAACAACTTCAATTAGTTGATACTTATCATTAGAAAAAATACCGTAATTTATACGATAGAGTAGCATATCATATCCTCCTTCATTTTAAATTGAACAAACTCTACGTGCCTGTAGTGCAAAGCATATTAGGTAATGTGTATTACATAGGGCCAGCAGGAGTGCCGTGCGGCGACCCCGACCAGCACGACATGCCGTGGGGGAACTGCATGCGGCCGGAGAAATGCCCGCCAGAGTACCGCATCTACCGCGGCGACTACGCCTGCGGCTACACCACCTACGTCTGCTGCGCGCTGCAGCTCACTGGCGACGACACCATCGTGCCTCTCGACGCCTCCTTCGGCTCCGACTTCGAGGAAGACGAGAAGAAAAAGGTCGCGAAGAAGAAGAAGCACTCCAGCAGCAAGAAGTCCCGCAAGCTCCAGGACCGAAGACGCCGCGAGGAGGAGAGGAAGAAAAGGAAGAAAAGGATGGAGAGAATAATAAAGCGCATCACCCGAAGGATAAAGAAAGCTTTCAAGGGCGACTCGAAGGTGAGAAAGAGGAAGACTCGCGAGTTCAAGAAGTTCCTTAAAAGATTAAAACGCAAGTACGATGAGAGCAGGTTGCTAGTCAGGGACAGGCACAGGGAGGTGCTCAATAAAACGGACAGAGAGCGCGAGGAGCGCTTGAAGGAAATCTACAAGAAGAATAAAGAGTTTATCCGGGATGTGACGAATTGGAGACCCGAGGTTAGGGTGTCTGCGGAGGCGTCCGAAGACGTCACCGAAACGCCGGACGACAGGGAGGTGAATGCTGAAGACGACAAGGAGGTGAATGCTGAAGACGACAGGGAGGTGAATGCTGAAGATGATAGAGAGGTTCGTGCTGAGGGCAATGATGAAGTCAATACAGAGCCGTCCCGCAGGAGGACACTTCCTAGACACGATGCCCATGGATACTTAAATCGCGATGTTGGTGGCATACTGTTTCTTTAAATAAGCGCATAATATGAATGGAAGTATTATGAATTATGGATTTTGTTTTCGTTCATTATTAATTGAAATCTTCGAAATTAGCAGTAGGTAGTAAAATAGTACCTGCGTAGGCCAAAAGCAGCCATTAGGTATAAGATTTCAATAACTGCACCGCGTTTTAGATATTGGCTGAAATTAATTATTGTAATACAGGTTACCTTTATTAAAATAGCATACTGTCGCACTCAGAGACATTAAGTGGGTCATTTAATTTAATGAGTTCAATTAAATGAAGAGTTTGACAGAAAATGTATGGAGCTTATGTCAAAATATTCATTAAATAAAAGTTAAGTAATTTCTCTGAGTCTGCCGTTAACAGCTGGCCTATATTTGTGTATCATGCTTTAATGTATTATATGATAAAATGTTAAAGTTTGAGAGTATTCTGGCAATATTCCAGCTGTGATAGTTTCTTGTAGCGCTCTACCGTCTGATATTTTGGAAGGCAATATTATTTATTATCATTCGTATTAATTTAGAAGAGGATACTTCAATTTAAATCCACTACCGACTTTTAGATGCTTAGGGATTAGTTTATTTAGTATCCATAATATAATATTATGGTCGCTGTTACGCATTTGTGTCCTAACTCCTAACCCGCATTTGTTGTTAAATTTTGAATGCAGTCTTGTCCTAAATCATCTAAACAAAATAACTACATTCATAACTCAACACGTATCTAATTTTTTGTGGGTTAGTACACGTATGCTTAACAGCGTCCATATGGTACTCTGAAGTCTCAGTCTAGTAAACTGAACGTTCTGACAGATGAAGGATCTTCGTAATTTGGTCGTATTATGTTAAGCCCGGCCTCTAGACTAGACATAACTCGACCTAATCTATATATATGTCGCAGGGAAAAGAAGATATCAGGGATATCCCGAAATCCCTAGGGATATCACGAAATCGCGGTAGATACCGAATATTCTTGTTTCTTACGTCTTCTTACTAAACAAATCTAGTGATATGTCATTTCACTAAACTAAATCTAGTGAAATGTCAGAAAAGCGGACACCGCCGAATAAAAATCGAGCTACGCATTTCTCTCGCTCGCTCTAATACCCTATCACTATCTTATGGGGGCGACTAACCCTAAATTGACGATTTTATAATTCATTTTTATACTTGAAAATAAGCCCCGAATTGTTTCATTTTGTAGACATAGATACTACATTATATTTCCGAGAATCAGACCTAGCAAAAACACGATATCTTAAAATTTTCTCGATCACAAAGTTGCATGTAATTTTCACGAATTTTTCATATATTGCCATAACCGTGCATTAAACTAAGTTAATATTTTAACACATTGTATAAAATTCTATCATTGAAGAACTGACCTAGCGGATTTTTTAAATGTTACATATTTATCGAGTTATGAGGAAAAAATAATTTTCTTTCTATTTAAATGAATCCGCGTCGTCCTTTTTCACCTGGCATATGAAAGACGGGCGTGAGTGTGAAGAGAGAAGGACGATTTTTTGCGTTAGTCGCCCTCTTAACGCGAATGGGGCATTATCAGCGTGAAGGGATCTTATTATCGGTATTGAGTTATTAATATCCCCATAATATACATTTAACAGGCTATCGAACCATGCAAGTAACATGCGCGTAAGTCTGGAAATTATTAAAAAATGTTGAAACTCGAGAGTCGTAAAAGGTGATATTTAGAAAATCGCATTCAAACTTAACGTACACGTAATAATTTAACGACTAAAATCACACGAGCCGCGCCAGCTCGAGCGACGCATTTGTTTCACTCCCACTAGTGCCCGTGTGGGTATTAGAGCGAGCGAGAGAAATGCGTAGCTCGATTTTCGCGATATCCGCTTTTCTGACATTTCACTAGATTTAGTTTAGTGAAATGACATATCACTAGATTTGTTTAGTAAGAAGACGTAAGAAACAAGAATATTCGGTATCTACCGCGATTTCGTGATATCCCTAGGGATTTCGGGATATCCCTGATATCTTCTTTTCCCTGCGACATATATAAAACTCAAAGGTGACTGACTGATTGACATAGTGATCTATCAACGCACAGCCCAAACCACTGGACGGATCGGGCTGAAATTTGGCATGCAGGTAGATGTTATGACGTAGGCATCCGCTAAGAAAGGATTTTGATAAATTACAACCCCAAGGGGTTCAAATAGGGGATGAAAGTTTGTATACAATAATACTTCTTAACGCGAGCGAAGCCGCGGGCAACAGCTCGTAATACATAGGATTGATCTACAATCTACATAATAATAGCTGATATAGGTATAATATGGTCGATATAATATTAACCGTATCTATAACAGTTAACATTATAGCAAGTAAATACCACAATAGAATGAAAATATGGTTAACAAAGGAGATAGGCAAAGACAATGTTTTGTGACTTTGTTTATACAATTTGGGATTTTCACGTTCTACGAAAGCATACTTTCCTGGTTAGCCGTGTTACGTGTATCAAAACGCAGGCATAATTTAAAGTAACATCTTGCGTTCCACAAAATCAAAACAACCCCACTCGCTCGCTAATCCGGGGCCGTTGACGTATCATAATTCATAATAAGAGACGTCGAATAACACAAGTGTTAGGGCCAGTACACATCGCAACGTGACGCGTCGATACAATGGAATGCGTTTATAATTTTTTTTATGAAATAAGGGGGCAAACGAGCAAACGGGTCACCTGATGGAAAGCAACTTCCGTCACCCATGGACACTCGCAGCATCAGAAGAGCTGCAGGTGCGTTGCCGGTCTTTTAAGATGGAATAGGGTAATAGGGGAGGGTAGGGATGGGAAGAGAAGGGAATAGGGGAGGGTAGGGGATTGGGCCTCCGGTAAACTCACTAACTCGCAAGCGCTGTTTCACGCTGGTTTTCTGTCAGAACGTGGTATTTCTCCGGTCGAGCCGGCCCATTCGTGCCGAAGCATGGCTCTCCCACGTCTAAAGTTTATAAAAGCCTAATCAAATCTGAAATACACATTGAATTGACAGACTCGTAGCTCGCGGTATTAGAGGTAGGCTGCTATGCCTGTTCCCAATTTTAATGGCTCATTTAAAAATGCATTGCAACATCTCGCAAATTATACCGTGAAATCCAAAAATATAATAGGTTTAATTATGGTAAGTATATTGGATTTATACTAAAGAAAATCAAGTCTTGACGAGCTGTCCATTTTCCAGTAAAATCGAATTATTTTATTTCTAACGCTGTAGCTGCTGTTTTTATTTCGTTGATATCATGGGTCCTGTAATTTCATACGTGGTGCGAGTGTGCGAGGTACCTGAATATATTATTATGATGTCGATGTGCGGGTCGCAACGCGGAAGTATTTAATATTTGAATATGTAAATGAAATAACTTCACTTGACAGTCGGCGGCGAAGGAAAATATTGCGAGATCACAAGTACTCTCACATGATATCATAACGTTATACCATGTTAAACTAACATTATAGTAAAGGCCGGCAAGTGGCAATTCTTTGATGTTGCAAGAGTCCATGGGCGACGGTAGTTGCTTTCCATTAGGTGACCCGTTTACTTGTTTGCCCCCTGATTTTATATGAAAAAATTATTCATTAATAAAAAATATAAGAATACTATTTTATCAATTTTAGTTAAGTAGATGATACAGCTATGTAGTTAAGTATAAGGATCACGTCATAATATTTACCTGCTAAAAGTTTTCACTTTTCAATCAATATTTTCCAAATTGGTGAGCCACTTTTTTGGCAGTGAATTAGTTTCATTTATATTTATTAAAATCATAGCCCGTTACAGCGCTGCCATTGCATTTGATTAATAATTAAATAAAAGGAGGATGCAGATAAATTGAGCCTTGATAATTTGGCTGTAGCGATGTCGATTTTTCTCAGCAACGACCATAGCTAAGAAAGTAAAGTTCATGGTCAGTATTCATCATGTCTTTGTCTTTGAATAACCCATAGCATAACACGATTGGTCAATTTTTATAACACAGAATAATCAATCAAAAATAACCCTGTAAAAAAAGGGATTCCTATTTCGCCAACAGAGGAGTGTGATTTAAGCAGAACTGAATGACTACAAGCCAGGCTGGCCTGCGGTGGCGTCGGAGCGAGACAGATGGAAGACCTTGGGGAGGCCTTTGCCCAGCAGTGGGATAACATAGGCTAATAAAAAATTGCCTACAGAGGAGAGTGATTTAAGCATACACTTTAATTTGCCCATAGCTTACCTATATGAAATGTACAGTCTGTTAAGAAAGTGAAGAAATTAAAAAGTGGGAACATCGTAGTGTCATCCCTTTCAAATCAATCTGAGAAAAAAGGGATGACACTACGATATTGCCACTTTTTAATCTCTTCACATTCTTGACAGGCTATATTTATGGTTTAAAAAAAAAAAAACCGTTTTGTCGTTACGCCCTTCCATTTTTTGTTGTTCCATTGCTTGTTTTCTACGAGAGGCCGGGCCGGCCACTCATAGAAAACAAGCAATCTAAAACATATTCAACACGGTTTTTTACTTCAACGCGGCGTCACCTTGCGAAATCCATACTAATACTTTAAACGCGAAAGTCTGTCTATTTTACTAAAATTTGGTATGGTTACAGATACTTTGACTCCTAGGACCTTTCTTAGGGGACATAGGACATACGATATTTTTTATCCCGGAAAAATGTACAGTTTATATAAACGAATTTTGGCACAACCGAGTTGCGGGCGTCTAACAACAATTAAACTTCATCATCATCATAAACATCTCGGGGATGTTTATTGCTATCGGGACCCCCCCCCAGAAGTTGATGAAACTTGCTCAATTAATTACCGGCTTCGGAACTTGTTGCATACGTTACCGCGTCACCACACAGCGGCAACTTCTGACAAATATCGGACTTCCAAATTAATGGGACTTCGGAGGTTTCTCTACATACTACATACACTTTGTATCTCATAAACTATTTTGCTTCTTCGTTCCTTGAAAATTTTAAATTAGTCTATCGCGTGAGAACCGTACAGTTTTCCGTGATAAAAGTATTCTATTGTATTTTCCCAGCGGTCAATGAGTATCGATGCAATACGTGGGTCACACTGAAAGTGTTTAGAACTAGCCAGTTAGAAACATTACTAATGAAAACTTTTTTAAATTACAATTCTAGAACTCTTTGGTAACATAATCTGGTATATAACATTTATTTGTCGTTTGTTTTGGTGAATTGGCGGCAAATCTAAAACTATTGTTACACGTGAAAATGAACTTAACGCGAAAAAATTTTCAGTTAATGATTTTTTATGACTTTCGTTATGGGCTTACTCAATAACAAAGCTTTGATAGGCTGCTATTACCATTTCATAATGAAGCCTCGTCTCGTGTCACTATTTACAATTGGTTTAATGAGTTTAAAAGTGGACGTAGCAATCTCATTGATGATCCGCGTGCGGGACGTCCTTTAACAGCGACTACTGATGTTAACATTAGTGTTGTGCGACGCATGATAGAGGGAGATAAAAGAGTGACCTACCAGCAGATACGGGCAAGCCCAGGCATTGCTATGAGTCAAGTTTAAAAAATATTACATGAACATTTAGGCGTCAGGAAGCTTTGTACCAGATGCATTCCCCATACTTCAATCGACGACCAGAAACGCCTTCGCATGGACTGGTGTCGCCAAATGTTAGATAAGTTCAACGGCAGGGACTCAAATGCTGTATTTGACAACCTCACAGGTGATGAAAGCTGGATATATTGCTACGAACCCGAAACCAAAAGACAATCAGCTCAAGGGGTGTTTCCTTTCGAGGTTTGGCCAACTAAGGTAAAGAAAGGAAGAAGTCAAGGCAAAAAGATGATTGCCTCATTCTTTGGTCGGAAATGTAATTTTGCGACAGTTATGCTAGAAGATGAAAGGACAGTTACTGCAGAATGGTATGTCAATCGCTGTATGCCTGTCGTCTTGTAAAAATTTCGACAGCAGCGCCCTCGAAGCAGGACACTCTTTCACCACAACAATGCTTCAGCGCACTCCGCGAGACGGACTGTTGAATATTTGACTATTGCACGTGTTGAGATATTGAGTCATACGCCATATAGTCTTCGCCTGGCGCCCTGTGGCTTTAATTTATTCCCAAGAAATAAAGATAAAATTCGAGGTACTCGCTTTACGAGCCCCGAAGATGCGATTAAAGCATACGAAAATGCCACAGAAGAGACCCCTAAGGAAGACTGGGCCCACTGCTTTTTTCGGTGGTTCCATCGAATGCGACGATGTGTAGAGAGGAACGGAGATTACTTCTAAAAACAATAAAAGTAATGTCAACTTCCTACATTAAACCTTTTTTCATTTTCTAAACATTTTCAGTGTTACCTAGGTATTTCATTAATTGGTTCGGTTATCTGACCCTATCCTAATTTCTACAACTGTCACTATGCAGCCAAAGAAAATCTGCATTAAATCCATATCAATATTATAATGCGAAAGTGTGTCTCCAGCTGTTATCTCTGTACGGATAAAGCGTTGACCCAATTCAGATAAATCCCATATTCTTGAAATACATAGGATCTCCGGAAAGGACAATAACTGAATAGTTTTTATAGTGGCTAAATATGTGATCTCCGCACGATAAACGAAACTTCACTTTTACAGAGAGTCTAGAGGCTAACTGTAAAATTGTAAAATAGTAATTTTAAGATTGGTATGTACGAGTAGAAGATTGTAAACGGCGTGGCGGTCAAAAAGATAGATAAACTAAAAACCCGTGTACCCTTTATATTATAGCGTGCTCGTTTATAAGTTATAACTAGTGACCGACCGAACTTTCGGTTTCGGTTTCGGTTTCGGCCAGTTTCGGCCAAAAAATCTAGTTTCGGCCTTAGTTTCGGTTTCGGCCAAAATATAGCCGAAACTTTCGGCCCCGTCGAAACTCATGCGTCGTTCGGTAAACTTCTCAGTTAACTCTTGCTTGCTTGCCAGCGAGGCCCCGGCTCAGTTCGGCACCATCTATTTAATCGTGTTTTGAGATTATGTTTTCCAGATTTGTCCCAAATCAAAAATTTGCACTTCGTTTTATTTTCTTAAAATTGACTAAACTTATTGTTATCGAAATTATATTATTGAATTTTATTTCTACAACAAACGCAGGCTTATTTAAGGCTGGTTTTATTGTTAAGCGTTACATAACTGTTGGCAAATTACGTGCTATTTTAACAACGTTTCCCAAACAAACGATTTCGTAAATGCTATGATAAATTGATTTTATTGTGTATGAACTTCATTTACTTAAGAATTTTGTTTGACAGTGAGATTATAGGTTATATTAGGATATATCTTGCGAGAAATCTAGTAAATCATCTCGCCTCACTCTTTTCCTTTTACCATGCGTTTTAATTAAATATTTAAAATTGACTTTTAACTATGGACACGCAATCTCTTAGACCGTTCCTACACTGCTAGAATCTTATCTAGCCCACTTCCCCATAAGCTTCACTCTTGCGGCCCTCAGTATATTTTTCAGGTTTAGTGGCAAAACGCCTTCTGGAGCAAAAAAAAAAACGTGACGCCAACTGCAAGTTTGCTTAGTAATTTTGTTTTGAAGTTCGACCGCGGTCTTGTCCATGTTTCCCATAAAAATAATATACTGCAATTGATTGTGTTTTCAGTGGTACGTCGTTAATGTCTAAGGGAGGATTTCACCAATCATACAACTTCGTTTTATAAAACTTAGTTCTCATTAAACGCGTTCCTACGGAGATATAAATCTCGTTTTGTTTCAAGTGGATGGATTTATCAACAAAAAAGCAAGAAACGATACATGAACTACCTAAACGCATCTATCAAAACTGTCATCTTGACATGTTTTATGATTTTTGATTCGCCATGACACTACACTGACAGGACTTTAACGGCTTTTATGAAGTTTATCCGTACGACATTGGACGTTCTGAAGATAAAACTCGAATTTGATGTGTTATGTTGGTGAAATGCAATTTGGTGCTATAAAGCGTTTATACGCTTAGAACCGATTTAGTATATATTAAGCACGATCTATTTCTTAGGTGTATTAGGGTAATCATTCGTTGTAATACATTAAGGGGAATTTTACCAATCACACTTAAAACTTCGTTTTAGTAAATTAAGTTCTCATGAACAATGAACGCGTTTATATTATGGCGACGTAAATCTCGTTTTGTTTCAAATAGATTTTACATTCTTCTTTTAATCGCGATTAATGAATCTAAGTTTACATTACGTCACGCGATGATTTTTATATGTTTTTATCATCTTGGAGCCTTGTCACGTTGTTTCTTTTTTAACAAAATAGGAAGAAACGATAAATAAGCTAACCAAACGCATCTGTGAAAACTATCATCTTAACAATTTTTTCGTCTATTTTATTCGATCTGTCATGACACTACACTGACAGGACTTAAATGTGTTTTATGAAGTTAAAAATCGAATATTTACGCGTTCAGAAGATAAAAATCGGATTTGCTGTGAACGTGATTAGTTTATGTTGGAGAAATGCAATTAAGTGTTATAGTCAAATCAAATCATTAAAAACGTGTTTATACGTTTAGAACCGGTTTAATGTGCGCTAAGCGCGTTCAATTTCTTTGGCGAAATCGCACCTACTTGGAATCGTATAAAAAGACGAATATAATACAAAAAAGTTTCTAGGGAACATATTCAAGTCTAAGATAAATAATATTTATTTTAATAAATGTCGCAAAAAGAAAAAAATTCAATGTGGTACGTTTTCTTTAGTTTAAAAAGTTGTAATTTATGTTAAAAATCAATAAATTTCAGTAAATAATCGTAGTTTTAAATGTTTTACCAAGTTTCGGTTTCGGTTTCGGTTTCGGCCGAAACTGAGAGTAAGGCCGAGAGTTCGGTTTCGGTTTCGGTTTCGGCTGAAAAATCAGTTTCGGTCGGACACTAGTTATAACATTTAACAGGCTTATAATGAGAAGTTTGAGAACGGTCGGCCGAACTCGGTGGAAGTTTCTCGAAATAATCGCATTTGGGCTTGTGTTTAATACTACTACAAAGTATATTATGTACAGGTGGCTAAGAAAATTACTATTAAATTTTATTACCGTAATTGTATAATCTTAATTTTACAATTTTTTTTTTTAATGATATAAGGGGGCAAACGAGCAAACGGGTCACCTGATGGAAAGCAACTTCCGTCGCCCATGGACACTCGCAGCATCAGAGAGCTGCAGGTGCGTTGCCGGCCTTTTAATAGGGAATAGGGTAATAGGGGTGGGTAGGGAAGGGAAGGGAATAGGGGAGGGTATGGAAGGGAATAGGGTAGGGGATTGGGCCTCCGGTAAACTCACTCACTCGGCGAAACACAGCGCAAGCGCTGTTTCACGCCGGTTTTCTGTGAGGACGTGGTATTTCTCCGGTCGAGCCGGCCCATTCGTGCCGAAGCATGGCTCTCCCACGTATATGACAAACAAAAAAGCTTTTAATGGATAATAAAGGGTTGTACAATGTACCATCGAGAAAATTGATTCCTAGGCAGTTGACAGACCTCATTTGGTCGGATCATGTCAATTTAATGTAAATACTAAATTGTGATCGTCGGATGTCGGCTGGGTTTTACGTAACTCGCGCAAACTACGTATAGTAGGTCCCCCATCTACCTAGGAATCAACTTCTTTGATAGTACCTACATTATAAAAGTTATCACAATTCATAAAGCAATAGTTATTTTCTCCATTGAAAGGCTGATTGAGCGTGCCGGCAAAATCAGAATTACTTAGGCCGAAGCCAAACGAGCGTAATTTTGTGAGTCGTGAATCGCAGAATTTCTGCCGCGTAAATATCTTTTCATACAAATCATTACTCACAAAATTGCGCTCGTGTGAATCAAACTGGACTTTTGTATGAAACTGAATGCAGCAGAATTTCTGCCAGCCGAAATTCTGCGACTCACAACTCACAAATTACGCTCGTTTGGCTTCACCCTTACCTAATGCTGCCAATTGCATGCATCTTGTAAAGTGTTACTTGGGAGTTGGGACTTATCGTTTTACGTCCACGCTCTCGTCAACGACAACCAAGTATCATTTACAGATCGCTGGCGCAATTTTAAATGGCATGCTCCGATCCAAGACTCCATGACAATGTCAAGAACCTTGTAGTTCTGTAATTAATCAATAATTTTGTCATGTGGATTTCTTTGCTGACTATATTTCATTTACTAATGTAGTTAGTGGTGACAAAACGCGACCCGTGGCCGTTATTTGCCCAGCGATCGGCCCGCAGCGGACCCACCGCTGGACCTAAAACTTTATCAATGAAACGCCTGAATAGAAATTTCGGTACTCACCAAACATTAATAATTGTGCCAAAATGTTATATTTTGTTGTCAAAGCTTGGTAGACCGCAAAATACATTTTACCAGACATACAAATGAGCACATCGTTTGACTGATGGAATTTCATTGATACGCGTACGGGGTAACGCGAACGAAAACGTACAGTAGTCACAAGCAAGAAATAGATATAATTTTGTTGGTTACTCGGTGCTAATACGCTGCGCTGCCGTATTTTGGCTAAGATCAAATTGCGTCATGCTACGAGTGTTTTATGCAAAAGAGCAGCTAGCAAAGCATCTAGATGTAAAGTAGTTCTTGACCCGAAACATTTCACGTTAAACGTTTTTTCAATTGTTGATGTTAAAAGCACTTGGTTGTAATTGAGTTATAAATTACGGTATCGATTATGGTAACTTGAGCCTCGCCGCCTCGCCCTACTGACTGAAGGCTGAAGAGCCTCCATTTCCCTTCCATTACGTTGTTTGGAACTCAAATAACGTAACAACTAGTAAATTATATATAAAAAATAATAAATATTATTTTGTTTATTTTTTACTTTTTACTTTGATATTCAAAGTGAAAAAAATCTAAGTACATCCTTTTAAAAGTCTCACCCCCCTTAGCCCTTAGGGTGCCATTTTTACATGTCAAAATGGCGCTAAAATAATGGGGAGTGGTTCTTTTTAATTGACACATTGCCTTTACCTGCCATGTTACGGACATGAAGGTGTACGTCTTGGATGGTTTCCAGCAACAAAAAAGAAATACCATCAGGCGATGTGCCTCTCTCTAAAGGTCTTCATGTAGGTTAAAAATACAGTTCTAATGGCCTAAAGATAGGCCACAGGCCGACTGTTGTCCGAAACTGACAATGTATTCAAATTGTATACAGCTTTGCAAATTCTATGCAACCAAAATACACCAAACGCCATGTAAAGGCCTGTTCATAAAGTGATAAGGTACATATTTTGATTAAAAAATGTTATATAAAATACACAAATTTTACCTTTTGTAACAAGTGTTGCAAAAGGTATGTGTAATCGACATATTAAGTCATAACCCCCTTAATGTAAATTTTTACTCCGGCCCTACGCTTATAATCCCTGTTGTTGTCATTGGTTTTTCCGACGTATCGAAACAAAGATACCGACATTGACTAGCGTAAGTGTAGAGTTTTACGTAATTCTGTAGTTCCATCCAGTAGCGGCGTTAGGGGGGACGACGACGCTGGGCGACCGCCCAGGGCGCCTGATAAAAAGAGGAGCTACCTTTTTTAGCACCCTGGGCGCCGAAGCAATCTCGCCCAGGTAGCTGGCAGTGCTAAAACCGGCCCTGGTTCCATCAGGTGACAGGTGGTAGGTAGGAAAGTGTCGGAAAATTCTTATTGACAGTTCTTGAAAACACAAGTCCTCCAGTCGACGTTTTGTGTTAGTCGGCTTTGCCACCTAATAGCAAATGAAATATCGAAAACTCTCAACTAATAGGTATTTAGTTAATAATTCTTTATGGACAAGGCTTTACCAGTAAGCTGGTATTTGAAACTCGCCATTTCAAGCGGGAAGTGCTGGATGCACAGCACAGATATTGCTAATGTATTTTACCCAGCTATGTTACATACATTTAATACGTAGGCGATGACTATGTCCACACAGTACCTTTTTTTGTTCATCAAGGGCATGCGTTATAGCGCAGTCAACAGCGCACGTGAGGCATGCCCATGCACGCATGCGTTCTGACCATATCCAAAACTTCAAAAATGACAATAATGCATTAAATAATTGAATGCGCCAATATGAAAGTTGATGACGAAAATTAAAGATGAAAGTGCACAGTGTGGGTATAGCTATTAGATATTTCATTGGTAGCTGTGTACAACTACCTAATTTTTTTCGTTGAATTATGAATGCTGTCTTGTTTTAATGATATAAAGAACATGACTGATCCGTTTGCTCGTTTGCCTCTTTATTTTATAAAAATAAAAAAGACGTTGTACAATGTATGATCTATATATAGCTTACAACCTTAAAGAAGGTTATACCCACATACCAACCCCACCATGTAATACAATTAAGTACAAAAATTCATTCCGTATTACAACTCGTAAAGCAATTTTACCTTCGCGCAGCCTGCATACTGATGTTAGGAGATGAGGGGATATATACCGACACGTACTGAGGTCGGCCTCCCCTGGCCGCCTACTAAAGGGTCGAACTTGGCTTAGTCCTTTTATTTGTTTTAAGAGGAGCTTGACCTTTTATAAATCTTAGTACCTACCTGGATGACCGAGCTTTGCTCGGTATAACAAACACTCATTGCTTCGTGTTACTTAACAACGCCATCTGCTGGAATAGCTTTAGCTGTTGTTGTGTCGTTAAAGCAACTAGTTGCTCACAAAATAGTATTATTATTCGCCATTAGATGTCAGGAAGAGTCATATTTGTCAGTTTATCGATTATCGATAAAACACGAATAAATAGACATTTTCTAAAAATGATTCCTAGCTAGATCGATTTATCGCATTAGTACAAAGCAATGTACTTATATACGCATATGGTATTTCTTTGTTTAATAAGTACATTACAATGAGTCGATCCAACTTTTGATCAGAAGTGACAGAGGAAACGGGTAAGTTAGAAAAAGTCTAACGTCAAAACTCCCACCCTTGTGTACTAAACACAAGTATGTGAGTTGTGAGTGGTGTGACGAACTCTGATTGAAGACCAAGAGTATTTAGGTCTTGGGTGGTCCTATAATGAGGCAGGAGGATATTCTTTAAATATAAACATGTTTTTTATGAAATAAGGTGGCAAACGAGCAAACGGGTCACCTGATGGAAAGCAACTCCCGCCGCCCATGGACACACGCAACATCAGAAGAGCTGCAGGTGCGTTGCCGGCCTTTTAAGAGGGAATAGGATTACAGGATAGAGGAGGTAAGGAAGGGAATAGGAAAGGGAAGGGTAGGGAATTGGGCCTCCGGTTAACTCACTCACTCGGCGTGAAATAGCGCTTGTTTTCTGTGAGCCCGTGGTATTTCTCCAGTCGAGCCGGCAATTCGTGCCGAAGCATGGCTCTACCACGTTAGACTTACTTAGATTTTGTTATACTTAGCAGTTGGATAGCTCTGAGTAGTATAATAACTACGTAAACTAATAAAAATATATATTTCTCAAACTTAGCGGTGTAATATCTCAAGTACCAATATACAGTGAACCTCACACGGGTGTATTTGGGCAGCAGTCCAGACTGAGGTCAGGGAACTGCAGCTTCGTTGGGTCGACGCTCCGAGTCACTTTACTACTTGATTTTACTGAGGTTCGGCTATAGAGACAGCGTGGAATTTTTAAGACAGTCAAGATTGAACTTTGTTTACTACGCAATACAGTTCATTGTTATAAAAGTTCGCAATTTGCAGCATATCGTTCAAAACCCTGTCTTATTAATCCTTCGATCGTGGATTCTTGGAAATCTATTGTTATTCTATTGTGTCTCGCT
Source organism: Aricia agestis (assembly GCF_905147365.1). Lineage (NCBI taxonomy): Eukaryota > Metazoa > Arthropoda > Insecta > Lepidoptera > Lycaenidae > Aricia > Aricia agestis. The sequence goes on from NC_056409.1 coordinate 18,352,813, forward strand.
CACGGGTGAGCTTTAATGGGGCTTGATGGGTTAAGTAAGTACAAGATCTTTGCAGCTGTTTTTTTGCACTTTGAGTTCAAATGTGAAAATGCAAATTTTTGAGTATACCTTGAAATGAAATTGCGTCAAATGATAGTTAATTCTATTTCGATAGCGAAGTTGGACATCAAACATTTCTTTACATTTTAGTTAGTTACTTATTTAAGTTATATAGACTTTGACTACAAATAATAATACTAACTGTATGTATATACTTTAACCATAAAGTTAATACACCTAGCGGAATAGAGAAACAAAGGCCCGAGCAAGCGAGATGTCACTAAAAGTAACACTGCGCGGTAAAAAGAGACGTGTGAATTGTGATACATGACAATTGACAGCAGAACCAATTTTTTTCATCTGTTTGACGTCCAGTCGGCACTTATCGGCACATTGACAATTTAATCTCTAAGAAAGATGCTTACGTGTAAGTGTATACGTAAACAAATTTTTACACACAGACCTAAATCCATTTCGGTTTCGTTTGACAGCTCGAGATTGTTGCTCTATTCCGCTGACCGCTAGGTATATTAACTTTATGACTGAAGCATCGCAAGTGCCATTTTGCGAAGCGTTATGTCAAATTCTTAACATTTATACGTGGGAGAGCCATGCTTCGGCACGAATGGGCCGGCTCGACCGGAGAAATACCACGTTCTCACAGAAAGCCGGCGTGAAACAGCGCTTGCGTTGTGTTTCGCCGAGTGAGTGAGTTTACCGGAGGCCCGATCCTCTACCCTATTCCCTTCTCTGCCCTTCCCTATTCCCTTCCCTTCCCTACACTCCCCTATTACCCTATTCCCTCCTAAAAGGCCGGCAACGCACCTGCAGCTCTTCTGATGCTGCGAGTGTCCATGGGCCACGGAAGTTGCTTTCCATCAGGTGACCCGTTTGCTCGTTTGCCCCCTTATTTCATAAAAAGAAAATCTTTAAATCTAGTTAGTGAAGGTGCGCCCTCGAATCTTGCGTTCTAAGCACACTTCCCGCGGGGCTAAAATGGTCGCATTTAGCAATTCCTCTCAACCAATTCAGCAAATGAATTGTCAAAACTGTCAAACTGACAAATGTCAAATTAGTACGAATTACTAGACATGAATTGCAAGCAGACTTGCATTTTGCGATTTAGAAAAAATCGAATAATATTATGATTCTAAATATGATTTTCCACGACCATTTCAGCCCCGCCGGTCTACTCACGCTTATTACGGGAAGTAATAAAAAGTATAATGACCTGTTTCACCGTTTCCTGACAAGGTACCCGATATTAAGGGCCTATTTCACCACTTCCTGATAAGGTGCCGGATAGGCTATCCACAACTTATCTGACAGATTCTCCATACTTTATCTGTCAAGTTAAGTTGTGGATAGCCTATCTGGCACATACCGGGGAGTGGTGAAACAGCCCCTTATTCTCGTAACTACAAAAGCGTGGCGTGTTCTCGTATCTGTTAACCGTGGGTTTGACCGGGCGTGATCCGGATAAGGGTTCGTGCGGGTAATCGGCCGGACTCGCCAAAAACGCCTATCTCTCATATAACATAATATTCCTGTTACGTCAGGCGAATGAACAAATGTTATAGTTGCGAGTTTGTGTGGGTGTATGTTTAATGGCTTGTGTTTACGTAAAAAAAGGAATGAATGAATGTTCTGTCTTCATTTCTCATGTTTACTATTTTTTAAATCACACTTTAAAAGTCGCAATGTCGCAATATTTTAAAGGTTAAAACAAAAAACTTAAAAAACATTCATTAATCATAGGTTGAACTTTTATTCCGTTTTAAGACTTATACTATTTAGCCAATGCTAAAAATATGTTACAGATTTATCAGTACATTTTTTTCCAGTAGGAATGTTGCAACTTAGTCCTAAGACTAAGTTGCTTAATGCTTATTGAGTTTACGTCTTAAAACGGAATAAAAGTTCACCCCATGATTTAGCAATAATATTTAAGAGCGCATATGACCCTAACTTGACTACATACTTTAACCTAGATCTCAAAATCTGTAAGGTCTAGAAAACTGATTTTTTGACACAAGTAACTTCAGTTTATAAAGATTAAATGCTCAAGACGAAAACACGATTACCTACTCAAAAAATGCTCGATAGTTTCTTTTTTACAAAAAACCTTGTTTTAGACACATTTTTGCTTGGATCTTCGAAGTTTGCTGTCTTTTCTTTAATATTTTTTCATATCTGAAAAGGCATTGATAAAACCTAAATTTGCTCAAAACACTTTTTTCATAATCATTATAGTTCGTCTTTTATTCAAGTAAAACTAACTCGGCAATGAATCCGCGCCGTCCCTTTTCACCTGGCATATGAAAGACGGGCGTGAGTGTGAAGAGAGAAGGACGATGTTTGATTTTTAGAGTCAGGCGAGCTCTTAATAACCCATTTTTCTATATCCAATATCCATAAACCTCTTCCGAATGGTATTAAACTAAGTACTTAAAAATATTTTAACTACTGTATAATATTCTAGTAGCTTCTGCGCCGTAGCGCTACGAGTTTATTACTGCTTTCAATTTTTATTACTGAGTGCATATAGTATAGAGTGCACATACTATGCATAAATCAAGTTATATTATGCATCATGATGCCTTCAGAAACCATCGCATAATAAATTACTTGATGTAGAAAGCTTCTTTGTAACATTTTTACTGAAACTTTTTAAAAAGTTATGGCCTTTGCATCGAAGGCGATAATTTTAGGCGATTATATTAGGAAAGTGATGATATTAGACGATTATTAAAAATCATGTTTTAATCAGGCAAATATGCCTGCGTAAAAAATATTTACATAGACACAAAGACGTCATAGATTGCAGAAACTGGCAGAAACTCAATCTTCTAACTTTTTTTGAACAACGCAATGCTTTTCCTTTTGCCATTGTCTATGGATAGGGGGTTTGCCAAATCAGGTGGAACTAAAAAGAAAGGCTGTCGGTCAATTGCAGTCGGCTTGGCAGACCACCAAGAAGAGAACAACCAGCGTCTGATTACGACGCGTGTCCTATTGGATGTTGTGATCTCGTTGTTGGAACCTTTAGTTTTATTTATTTGGTTTTATTTTAGTTTTACCTCTTTCTTTTAATTTTATTTTATCCTTTGAGTCATCTTTCAGCATGTTATTCCTATAGTATGTTATACCTACAGAGCCTAAACAACAAAAAGTAACTTTTCTTCCCTCTATGGTCATCCATTCTTACTAAATATATTATAGTGTACCTACTTTACGTCCAAACCGCTGAATCAATTTTGCTGTTGGCATGGAGATACTTTGAGTCCCGGGAAGGGACACAGAAAGCTTTATCCTGGAATAATGCGCGGCTCTCGCGCGATTCACTAATTTTGGCGCAACGAAGTAACAGGCCGCACGTAAGGACACGGTTTTTTACAGTCATACGTCTTAACGAATAAATAGGGGCGCATACAATGTAAGTGAATGTATATAGAACCATTCACACGTCGATTGTACTGCACGATTTGTTGCAGTACAATCGGCGTATGAATGTTAAGACGTATACTGCAAAAAAAGTGCAGGATTGTGCCGTGTGAACCTACTCTTTCACACGACGTATTTTTTGCGCATTGACGACGCGCGTTTCTAACGCGCTCGTCTTCTGCGCATTTTTATCGCGTTTTGGCAGATATGAAGTTTAAAACGTGTCGGCTTCCTTGCGTTTGCTGAGCGTTCAACTGGCATTTGTATCTTTACAAACGAACGTAAAAAACGTCGTGCGGAAGAGTAGGTTCACACGGCACAATCCCGCACGTTTTTTTGCAGTATACGTCTTAACATTCATACACCGACTGTACTGCAACTAATCGGGCAGTACAATCGACGTGTGAATGGTTCTGTGTACATTGTATGCGCCACTATATTTTATTCATTAAGACGTATACTGCAAAAAACGTGCAGGAAACGTGCAGGATTGTGCCGTGTGAACCTGGTTTTATCTAGTGAGTATTTAATTCGCCTATATTGAAAAATCTTTTTGTACATTTTACAAAAAAGGAAACTTTTCTTTCCTCTATTGTCATATTATATTATACTACAAAGAAAAAGAATATACTAGATATTTGTTCAGCAGATCTTACATGAATGCTGCTAAATCCTTGTATCGTTACGCACAAACAATAATCGTGCACTGCAGAACTAAAATCGATATTCAAAAGATATGAAATAATGCCAAGTTTCTTAGTATTGGATGCCAAAAGGATGTGAAATGTGTTTGTGCGTGTGTGCTGATATTTCGAAAGTCTGCAATTTTCTATATAAGGTTTTTTAACCCAACTGTTGTCTTAAAATTTGTGAGAGTTTTTACTGTAATAAGGAAAATGGCCTGCATATTTTTGCTACTGCTTCTTGCTTCCATCTTCCTTTCAACTCTTTTTCTGTCGCCAGAATCGACCGTGGTAACCGCGAAAACACTTTAATCCAATCTCAGGGGTGCCACTATATTATACAGGGTGTAACAAAAATAAGTGATAATACCCTAGAGTCTAGGGTGTATACGTGTTCCTTTTAGAGAGTTCACTGTGAAAGTAGCAGCGCTGAAAGACGAAATTTTTTTTTTTACTTTTGTATGGGGTATCTCGTGACGTTGGGGCCCTTGCCCATACAAAACTGAAAAAAAAATCGTCTTTCAGCGCTGCTACTTTCACAGTGAACTCTCTACAAGGAACACGTACACACAGTATTATCACTTATTTTTGTTACACACTGTATATGTCTTGGAAATTGCTACGAAATTAGTAATATTTTAATTTATTAACGTCGGTTCAACGCATGAAGCATAAAGAGATAACAGACATACTTACACATTTATATCGAATTTTATTATAATAATAATATATTAATCTATCCCTACATTATATACCATACCAATAATTATCTGTAGATAATACTATCCCTATAATGATACTTAGATATATCTTTATTATACAAATCCCTTTTCTTTTTGTTAATACCTTAAGAAAAATAATAAGAAAGGGGAATTATATGGTAATACAAATGAATCACTCTATACTCCAGATGTATTCATAGCGCTTTCGTCCTCCATATTATTAGTTGTAATAACATTATCATTATGGGACAATATTATTTCTTAACGCAAATCAAAATATTACTTGTTTTTTTATTTTGGAAAAACAACTATCCATAAGACTCTTATTTCTCCAAACTCTATCGTAACGTCACGTGTGGGAGTTACGATATTACTCATACAATGTTCGCTTTTATAATTCTGGACGTCACGTTATCGTAGACGCAGACTTCCACGGTAAAACGTTGGCATTCATATTTCATGCCGGATTACGGCTTTATAGGTCCTATAGTCTCTGAGCAAAACTGCGGATAGAACGACGGACAGACAGACGGTCGGACAGATCGAACTATAAGGGTTCCTTGTTGACTACGGATCCCTAATCAGGACATTTAATGTTGGACGCCGACGTCCACGTTTTATCGTCCAGAATGATTATTATAAGAGCCCACGATGTTATGTGTGGTTCAGAAGAGTGAAGACATCGTCATAGCCTGCACGTATCCTCACATCGTGCACGTTATCCACCGAGATGAGCCAAGCGAAGCGCAAGGGCACTACCTACCTTTTCTCGAAGTGTTTCATCGTTTTTTTGAACCCTCAGAGTTGGTTTCCGATGTATACCATAGATTCATATTCTCAGGATATGATGGTAATAGTAGATTTATTAAACATACAAAGTCTCAATTGAATAGCTCTTAAACCTTAGATTTTATTGATATCTAAAATACACCGATTTCGTCATTGACACACTCATACACTGACACACTGATGATCATCAAAATGTTTGGCTTGATATACTTCCTGAAGTCCTAGAAAGCTGAAACTTTGTTTGTAATCTCAGTTTAGTAAACAACCAACAAAAAAAAAATCATAAACTTATAACTTTCGTCCCCGATCCCTTAAAATGGGGAGGTTTATGTTAGACTTTCACCAATTTTAGGAATTAGGATATAAGAGTTTACACGGGAGCGCAGACTGTAACTAAAACAACCTTTAAATAAGTATATATAACTTACAAGAACCAACTTACAAAAAGAACTGAAATCCCACCAAAAACATTTCTTGTAAAATGTTGCCGAGATGACCACATAAGGTAAACTTAAGGTTTACCCTGTGAAAATGATATGAGATCTCATGTAGAGTCAAGCCTCTGAATCTACATGGCCTTATTCTACTGACCCTAACTTAAACAAATTCTACATATCAGTAAATAATATGTATGGCTCGGCTGTTTTGTTACTAACTTCAGATCAGAAACTATAAGGCTCAAATCACACTGAAATGGCAGCGCAGGGCAGCGGCGCGACTGCCCACGCGCCGCCGCCGCGTAGGAGTCGTCGCGCACGCGTCGCGGGCGGGCTGCGAGACTTTCCAAGTTTCTTAAGCGATACTATGTATTACAATAATGTAGATAAAGTTAAAAATCATATTATGACACTGAAAATGCTCGCCGCTGCGCTGCCAGTCCCTGCCATTTCGGTGAGATTTGAGCCTAAATCTTCGCATCACCTCCGCGATGGAAGCGAAACCGCGAAGCCATACATATTTACTGGTAGATATGCAGAATTTGTTTAAGTTAGGGCCAGTAGCGTTAGGCTATGTAGGTTCAGAAGCTTGGCTCTACATGATATCTCATATCTTTTTTACAGGGTAAACCTTAACCTTATGTGGTCATCTCGGTAACATTTTATAAGAAATGTTTTTGGTGGGACAACGTTATCGTCGACGGAAATTTAAAAGGGTCTTCATATATCTCCACAGATTTTACTTCCTTGAGTTATCGTTTTACCGCGGACGTCCACGATATTACAGTCACGTCCAAAATAATAATTATAAAAGCGCACATTTTGAATCATTAAAAAATGAATCGCTTGTCACGTTACAGTTGCAATGTAAATATTATGAATCTTCAGTCTTGATTTAAAAAACACTCTGTGTTTTCGTCGTTTACAATAATTCTGAATCTGTATTCAAGACATTTTACGAGTCTTGGTTAGTTGTAATGACGAATCTTCAAGACGTAGGTCAAGCGGACAAGACGAAGCGGGGAGTGCCCCCCTCCCACTCCCCGCTCCGTCTTGTGGTTAACGACGGCGGCGGCGGCGTGTGCAGAATTGCCTCGTCAGCGGCCTCGTGCTTCGCTTCCGCTGCGACGAATGCGCGCATTCTTATTGATCCTAGACAGGGTTGTCACCAGTCCCGATCATAATTGATTGGCTTTTTACTTTTAAAGTAAGTTTTTAGGGTTCCGTACCCAAAGGGTAAAAACGGGACTCTATTACTGAGACTTCGATGTCTGTCCGTCTGTCTGCCTGTCCGTCTGTCTGTCCGTCTGTATGTCCGTCTGTCTGTCTGTCTCCAGGCTATATCTCGAGAACTGCTATAGCTAGACTTCTGAAATTTTCATAGATTATGTATTTCTGGTGCCGCTATAACAACAAATACTAAAAACAGAATAAAGTTAATATTTAAGGGGGGTCCCATACAACAAAAATGATTTTTTTGACCTTTTTGGCTTATAATTCATAATGGAACCATTTGAACACTTGAAAATTTCAAAGTCTTTATAACAACAACTATAATTTCTATACTTACCTAGTAGTTTTGGCGACTGAATCTCGTAATTTTTTGGAAGTTAAATTAGGTTTACAAATCAGTCCTATAAACACGTAATTAAAATCACACCTAATTCTTCCCATTCTTGATCACTCATCTGAAAAACGTTAAAATAAAAAATAAAAAACTATGAGCGTGACAGCCCTAAATCGATACGGAACGGCTTCAATAATAATAGCCGATCCCTAATGAGCTCTGAAGCCTCTGAATAAAGTCACGAAATATATATTATAACCCGCCAGTCGGCCCGGAGCTACAAGTTATACGGGGAGTATACCGGGAACCAAATTATACCGTATTGTTATGATTTTTATTATAATGAGTTTGGATTGACACATTTATTGAAATGTTTGGTTGTATTCAAGTTTACTTAGTAACTAAAGTACTCACTGAAAAAATAATCCATAACTTCTTTAATGCGAAAGTGTGTCTAAGTTTGAAAAATTCGTTTATCACGCGGGAACCGTACATTTTTCCGGGATAAAAAGTATCCTATGTCCTTTCCCGGGACTCAATATCCGTACCTTTCAGCAAAATCGTTTCAGCGGTTTGGACGTGAAGAGGTAACAGACAGACAGACACACTTTCGTATGGATTATAAATAAATTAGTATGGATTTAGTGATAAGAGTGTAAATACACTATACCTACATAATGACTTTGTAGTACAAGGCTGCTCAACCTTTTTTACAGTGGGGCCAAACGGTGGATTCCTGGATGGACATTTATAACGGCGTACACAAGGCTAATAAGACACTATAATTAAGTGGCATATCAATAAAAAATATTATGTTTATTATTATAATAATAACTCCTACACCGGTTTCGGTGGCGGTAGCCGGTTTCATTGTAACCAGGCCAGCTACGCAGGAGTAATTTTATAGTGCCCAAGTGTGTGCGCAGTATACAAGAGCACTCTCTATTCCTTTACTCTCATAACCCAGTGGGACGGAAGACCGACACGACTGGCGAGAGATCAGGCGCAGGACCGACTTTTTACATGCCCATCCGACGCATGGGTCATCATTATGTTTATTGGATATCATATTGTACAATTAGTTAATTAAGGGCCTGTTTCACCACTTTCTGATAAAGTGCCTAATAGGCTATTCACAACCTTTTTGACAGATTCTCCATACTTGAACTGTCAAGTTAATTGGTGGATAGCCTTATCAGGAAATGGTGAAACAGGCCCTAAGGCTTGCGTCACAATCGCGTCACAACTGTTTTTAGTCACAGCCTTAAGCCTATATATCGCCAATATATCGCATACTTAAAAATACGCTATTGCATACGTCACTACAGTAATATTACATTAGTATATCGTCATAGACGTATGATAAAAACTAGTCTCACAATTTTTACACTACAAGGCACGTAGAAGGTTTCATCATATTCAAACTATATCTAGGCTATATATTTTACGTCGCTGCTGTGTATAATATTATTAGATAGTGAAGTAACTGTCTTACTATGGTTTCCACGTGGGCCCGAATGACGATTTTCTTATTTACATGTATCTTTGCTATCTGTTTGGTATCTTGGGTAAATGTCAGATGCACATGTCGTCATTTGCAACGCTCTGATTCCGCAGAACTTTCTGGCAATAGCAGGGACAGCTTGGATTGTATATTACATATATACGAGGATGGACTGGATCACTGGACTGTAATCTGTATACTATACGAGCTTTTGCCCGCGGCTTCGCTCGCGTTAAGAAGTATTATTATTTACAAACTTTCATCCCCTATTTGAACCCCTTGGGGTTGGAATTTATCAAAACCTTTCTTAGCGGATGCCTACGTCATAACATCTACCCGCATGCCAAATTTCAGCCCGATCCGTCCAGTGGTTTGGGCTGTGCGTTGATAGATCACTATGTCAATCAGTCAGTCACCTTTGAGTTTTATATATATAGATATACCTAAGGGCATAATCAAATGTATAGCGATTTTTTTTTTGTTTTATAGAAGCTTATATACGAGTAGGTAGTCTATTCTAAATAACAATTAGGTTTAAGGAATTATGGTTTTCTTTTTTGCATCGGATATTTTTCAAAAGTACTAAGCCGATGTTGATAAAGGTCAAGATATTGACTAAAATACGGATAAAAATAATTTACTTTTATCAAATCTAAAATATGTTCCTGTGAGACACTAATTGCATACACAAAATCGCGATTTACTAATTTAACGGAGTTGTGGGAGTTACTAAGCAGCTTATATATTAATACTAGACGACGCCCGCAATTCCGTTGCGCCAAATGTCGTTTATCGCGCGGGAACCGTACATTTTTCCGTGACACATCGTGATTCGTGACTAATACTTGCACATATTTTGGTCGCGTGAGGATAAGAAATAAGTGCATTTTAGAGTTAAGAGAACAAAGATCTTGTTGTTTAAATTCAGCTCCATTATTCTGAGCAGCGTCTTAAACGTGATTCTCGTCTCAGTTAATTCCAACCACGTACAACGAACGGCTCTGTACAATTAGTGCCTTTGTTCTTAACAGTTGTAAGTTAATGTTGGTTTTGATATATTTGTAGTCAGCGGTGTGGTTTGTTAAGGCCCATTAATGTTTTGTGTTATAGTTACTAGATCTGTTTGTCATGAAATCTTGGTGGACCGCGGAGTGTATTAGATTGCTTATTATTATAGAATAATATTTTGTAATTTTTAATGCAACTCGCAGAATCCAGGAAAAATAGATCTAATTTTTTAAAATTCATTGCTACCGTCTGTCTGTCTGTCTCTAGCATTAAAATTTTATTTGTTTAACACAATATTACAAGACTATTGACAGAAACTATAAAATTATTCATATTTTGTTTTCATTTATTTTGTTTTGCAAAATAAAATTTAATATCACAGCAGGGAAAAATATTCGTGGGAGAGCCATACTTCGGCACGAATGGGCCGCCTCGAACGGAGAAATACCACGTTCTCACAGAAAACCGGCGTGAAACAGCGCTTGCGCTGTGTTTCGCCGAGAGAGTGAGTTTACCGGAGGCCTAATCCCCTCCCCTAATCCTTTCCCTATCCTCCCCTATTCCCTTCCCATCCCTACCCTCCCCTAGGTGACCCGTTTGCTCGTTTGCCCCCTTATTTCACAAAAAATAATAATAGCAGAACTGGTTGAAAATGCTTCTTTTAATTAGCATATTCATCACACATCTAAGATACACGCTTTCGTATTTCCAATTTTAGCATGGGTAACGGATTTTACACGGATAACAAGGTTGATTTCCTGAAATTCACGCAAAAAATATTACGTTCCCCGGCGCATGAGGTCGAGTTGATCGGGAATTAACTTCACTAATAAAAAATTTACGTCCTTAGTTGTAAGGCTGTGATCACACTAGAATAAATGTGATTGTTTCAAAAGAAAATTAATTTTTATTTTTGCTGAACGTAGGACGTACAAGGACGAAGTACATATTAGTTATAACATAAGCTTTATTAACTTGGATATTAGAAGTTTTTAGATTGAACTTATTGAATTGTTATTTACTGATATTCGAAGCATTATTATATTTCCCTGAGTTCGTAGTCACATATTATTAAGTATAACAAACTTTCTCTATTATTCGTCTACCTCCTTCTCATCAAAAATATAGTTCAATATAATATTATTATAACAGACCTTACTGTGGTTGAGCTTGGTTTAGAAAAGGCATTTTTCTTAAGAAAATACGTGTAGCACTCGGGGACGGCCTATTGCATAGCATTTTTTATTAACTTATGCAATTATAATTCGTATACGTCTAACCGCTCGCACACAAACAGTCAAACACCGTGCTGAAGTCTGGCAACATCACACTGACCGGTGCGGCGAGCATCACACCCGAGCCACACCGAGCCGAAGTCTGCCGAACTGAAACGACGTTAGTCGAACGTTAAGTGAATATCGGAATATCTTGATTCGGTCGCTGCATTCAAAGCGATAAAACCATAGTATAAGGAGGGGAAGTAAGTTATCTTCATACAAAGGCACCGCGCGCGGCTTGTATGTGTGCGCCATAGTATCAATGCATCGCCACGTACCGCACACAACAAAATCTCGGCGGTACCCACGAAGCTAAACTGGCCGAGATTTTGTTGTGTGCGGTACGTGGCGACGCATCGATACTATGGCGCACACATTTGTGCACCGCACAGGCTTGTGCCGCGCGCGGTGCCTTTGTATGAAGATAACTTACTTCCCCTCCTTTTACTATGATAAAAGCCTTGCAATAGCTTAAAAACAATGTATACCAGGTCTAACTGGCTGTGATAACAAAGGTTTTACGCAGCCATCAGCTCCAGAGTGGCAAACAGGTACATTGATTGGGTCGCAGTTTATGGACGTCGTTGTACGTTGAACCCGGGACACATGTGGTATACCCAGATAAGAGGACTTTGGACCGCAGAACAGTGGTATTGATAAACGGTGATGTGGAATATAATTTACATACCAGGGTGCTTGATGTCAAAGATCATGAAGCAATATCTCTAATGTAAAACTAATAAATCAAATTTAAATGAAAAAAAAAAATGAGTTCCAGAATTCCACCGCAACATACATACTTACATACATACAGAGCAAGTTAAATAAAAGCTTTAAAAAACCAAGAACGTGTGTTCGCAAGACAGCTTGTAATCGAATCGTTATATGAGAATGAAACTCATAGCGATTCGATCGCAAGCCGTCGAGATTGCAAGAGACTATATCCAGTAAAATATTATAACAAAATGTATTACTTCACGTACAAATTGACATTTTCACCATAAAATAATAATAAGTACACACAGATCGCGACAGGTTTAACAATATTTTCCTGCCCTGCTATTATTATGATAATATACTAAATTAAAACTGAGCACTGAACTAAAACATATTTAACTTTTCAGTGTTGAACAAAACACGGTTTTCAGATACCTATTCGAACAAACTAAAAACTAGAAATTGCAGTGCGGTGAGTAGTTCACACAAGTGTAAAGCTAAACACACCGGCAAAATTAGAGGAACATAGCAAAATTTTCAATTTTTTTTAAATTGTTCACTGATTTTTATATATTTATTTATTTATTTACTAATTGATTATTAAAAAGAAATTTTATATAAATTTAGGGCATAAAAACGTTAAAAATAGAAAAAAATCAGCAAAAATAAAAAAATTAAGAAAATCTTTGAAATTTCAGTAGTAAGTTTTTAAGATAAATTCTCCATTTTTATTAAAGAAATGCCATGTTAAAAGCGTGTAATGCCTTCTATGGATTCCAAGAGGGCCTGGATACGCCATTCCATGCTTGCATTTTAATTGTCAATCATTTCCTGTGGGATATTCTCCTACTGTACCCTGTGGATCCAATACACTGTAACTGCCAAAACCTGATTTTGAGAAAAAGAAGCCAATGTTTTTTTTTTAAGTTTTTGAATGATTACCTAAATCGTTGGTTAGTAAATATTAAGTGTTTGATATCAATTTAAAGGTATTTAAATCAGCTATCGAGCCAAGTATGTTTTATATATGCATTTACATCAAATATATTGATTTATCATAGAAAACTTGTTTTGTCGTAATAAGCATAAGAATGCGAACGTAAAAAATTATAAAGCAAAACACTGTATCTCATAGTTACATGGTATTGACTTGGTAAGAGATTCATTATAGCAGACAGGTAATTATAAAAAGTATTATAAGTGATGGGTATAAAACTAAAAACAAACAAGTATTTATTTTTAATCGTATAATATTTTCATATTATAACTATAAAACAAATTAAGTAATTCAACTTAACAAAAATAACAAACTTGTTATAAATGAAATTATACTTTTACAGTAATTATTTAAATTATCTAAACAATGTCATATAACTCTTATCAGTAATAATCAGTCTTACGGGTTTTCAAAAGAATTAGAAAATACTAAAAAATCTCAAAACAAAACAAAGTAAGTTTCAGAAAACAAAAAACTCAACTTAGCTTAATAGGAACTTTGAAAACAAAATTTAAGGCTTAAACGTAATATAGACTATATAATCGTAATAAATGATGACTCTGTGAACACGACATTAAGTATTTGGTTCATCGTTGTAATCGTCGAGGTCAGGCTCAGACGAAACAACGAGATTTTTATAGAATATTGACCTTGTCGGAGGCATAGATTTACAAAGCTCTAGTAATTCTTTTTTCTTAATGTCACTAACACCCCTGGCTTCATACATTTGGTTTCCTTTTTTTAGTTTCAGTAGTGGGGATGAATGTAACTTCGTTACAATGTGGTTGTTGCTCTATAACAGCCTTCGTTGTTACTGTGACAAAATCATTATTTACTGGTAATTCAATATCGTCGTTTAGGTCAATCGGAATATGTTCTGTAATTTTAAAGCTATGCGTAATCGATGATGACCCAACGACATCGACAGTTTTTAATTCTGTGTAGTTTCTATGTTCTGTATCTTCAAAAAAACTCGGAAAGTACTCAGGGTTACTTACGGGTAGTACAGGTTTGATATGGTCATAAGGTATGCAAGTGGGCCGGTTCTTTTTTTTTTTTTTTTTTTTTTATTATAAAATTGGGGCCGTCTATAGACTGTTCGTCCATATCCTTTTTTTGTTATTTTATTATTTAGATTTTTCGCACCAAGGATAATTGAAATAATATTATGAATTTTAATTAATTGTGGTCCATCACGCCATGGACACTTTTTTTTTTTTTTTTTTTCTTTATATATATATATATGTGTATATGTATATTTAATAGAATAGAGTATAATATGTTATACATATAATAAATAAATATATACATTTATTGTTTTATAAATTGCATAATAATAATATTAATGTTTTGAACGGTGAGGTCCCAGTCGGTGTGGCGGCCAGTAGATCCGACATTTTCCGATTTCCTTAGATTTTATGCTGCTCCACCCTTTGCCTTTAGATGTTGTGACATTGGCTTGGTGGAGAGGGGTCACTCAAGCTGGGTGGAGTTTCTAGGTTGTTAAAAAGACATCGTTCTGTGTCGAATCTACCCGCCATGTGGCTTAGGACTTTATCGTTCCTGTCTTTTATAGCCATTTTTATATTATAATCTCTTATGTGTTCGGTTGACACCTCCGTGGCTCTTTTTATGAAGCTTGCCACAGCGTCTCCATCAGTGTCAGTGTAATAGACACAGGTGTTAGTGTGCCGGGATATGGCTACGACTGCATGAGGAACGCTGTCATGGATTGCCAGCTTTCGGGACTTGGTCTGTATGATGATCACCGAGGGACTCGTTAATCCCTGAGCTTCATGGATTGTGAGGACGCGAGAGTCCGTTCCCGATCCATAGCCTGTATTAGTGAGGGCTGCTTTCTCCTCTTGTGTGTGGACAAGATACAGGGTATTTAGATTGGTTTTAGGTATTCTCGCTCCTGAATACTTCATTAGCTTTAGGGACCGCACTATTTCCTTCGATGAATAGATGTTATTATAGACCATGCTTAAGGCGTATGCCACATCCATAGGGCTCCTGTGTGTGCAAGACAACTCCTGGGTGATGCTGGTTACCAGGTTTGGACGAGTGTAATTAAGTTTAAAGAGGTTTTCACGCTCTATAAACGGGAGTTGGTTAATATCTCCAATGAGGATAACATCGTTGGCGCCTGTTAACTGATTCGCCATGACGATTGAGCCGAAATGGTTCATGAGGGCCTCGTCAACTATCAACCTTTTGTAGGTTTCTTTTGTCCCATTTACCAGCAAAGAGGCCATGGTACGAACTTTATCTTTAACTTTGTTGCCAGTTCGTAGCGATAGCCTTTGCTTTAGATCCTCGGCTGCTTCGATTGTCGTTGTTATTATAACGTCTGTTTCCTCATTGAAGTTATTAATGATCCAAGTTGTCTTCCCACATCCAGGAACCCCATTGACCCACGAGTAGTTGATAGGTTTCGCGAATATATCCCAGTCCATGCTGGATTCGGGGTCCCCAGATAGGACTTCTGCCATTTCTAGTATCCTGTCTTCCAGCATTATTTTGGTACATTCCGCTATTACCACTATTGGATCCTCAGATTTTGTGATAAATTTGAGAGTTCCCGTGCGTTTTGTCTCATCCTCGTCCAGAACCACGAATCCGCAGTCGGCACTTAACGCCGCCATATACTGCCCTGTCATCGCCCCGGCAATTATTGTGGAGGTGAGATTGTCGTATATGGCAGCTTTTGCATCCTCGAGTCTCACTTCTAACAGCTTTTGATTTTTCCGCTGATAGGCCTGCATGATCTTATTGCAGGTCAAGAGCTTTATGGTCTTATTTGCTTTATTATCGCCTGGAACTCGAGGAAGGCATTTATTATATGATCTTCGGGGCTCTGGGCCAGTCTGAGTTTTGGCGGGAGCACTTGCCCGAGATCGGCCCTATATCTTTTGTTTTTATTTGCCGGTGTTTGTGTAGATAGTTCCCTCAAAAAAGCCTCCATTGCTAAAGCCTGCCGATTTGTTTGTGACAAAGTAGGCCGGTTCGTGTTTGTTTCCAGATCACGGTTTATATTAGACACCATTGTAGCGCAATTAGAGTTATTATAATGTTGTACACTGTTTTGAGATAACTTAATCAACAACTTGTTACGATTACTACTCATATTGAGAACTAATAATCACATATCCTCACTTATAACTTCAAGAACAAAAAACTGCAAGCGCATTACACGGCTTTCAATTTGTAAATAAACAAATATTACGCACCACAGTCAAAACCCACTCGATAAACCAATAATGATTAAGCTTGACTCCCGCCACTGCTCTGATTGGCGCGTTCGAGTCACGCGAGGCTCTTGCTAACCGTTATGACAAAACACTGTATCTTGGGACGCGTCGAAATTATTTCAGCAATACACTGCATCTTTGAATACCTTGTTTTGCCGTTTTAGACCTTAAGTTTTGAGTAAATACAGTGTAATTCATATAATAATATCTCAGTACTTTTCATACTGACTAGAAAAACTGTGATATTAGTAAGTTAAAACAGGCTGAAAGAAGTCCAATAAACGTTGTTAATTCAATACACTGTATCTTAAGATACAGTGTATTGGATTCACAGGGTACTACTCCTCCACTAGCGTTAACTCGAGCTCCTGGACACATTTTGGAGCTGGAGTTTTAACTCGTACCGTTCACCCATTGATGTGCCACACGTTTTCAATCGGATCCATATCCGTAGACCATGCTGGCCTCTCCACCTGGGCTACGCCAGCATCGTTTAGGTAATAATGCCCGATTTTCTTACTCTATGGACGCACATAAAATTGAAATTACTACCTAAAACTGTGTAAAAGGCACACCATGCAGTTCCAGGATGTCGGTGCTATAGCCCTGTACTGTCAAAGTACCTTCATCTATAATCATCAGCTCCATGCGGGCTCCAAATCATATGCAACTCCAAACCATTACGAAGCCTGCATCATAGGCCACTGTTTCCGGTAAGTTTGATGGCCTGTAGCTTTCCTTATGATTTATCCACATTCTTTATCGCCTGTCAATACAATGTACACAGAATTTGCTCCCATCACTGTACAGCACAATATTTCACTCGCTTGTCTAATTTTGATGTTCATGCGCAAATCTTAGCCTGGCTCTTCGGTGTCCTGTCTCAAGTTTTGGTGCCCTTGCTGGCACTTTTGAGTTTAATTTAACTTCTTTGAATCTTCTTCTTACTGTACAATCACTTACACGTTCATCTTGGACCTGTTCCGACAGGTTTCGTGTCTGCATAGCAGTTTGAGGTCGATTTCTTAAGTTTTGTTTCCTTACAAAATGGTCATCCTGAACCATTGTCACCCGATATCTGCCTTATTCTCGTCTCCGAACGTAAGATCCAGTCTCTCTGAAGCGTTGAAAGTTACGATGAACCACGGAAGCCGACACACCTAAGGCCTGACTGACCGAACGGTAGGTGTGACCTTTCTCTATCGTGGTTACAACTCTAGTTGTCGCAGATGCTGGGAAATCACTAGTTTTGTATCTAAGCAATGTGTTCTTCCAAAAACCAAACAATCAAATGAGCTGAGCACACCTTGCACCCCGCTAAAACGCCATTCTTATCAGGAACACTTACAACGTCAATAATCGAAAAACACTTATTAGGGCATAATTGCTATAAAAACCTGTCAACTTGCCAGTTTTGTTCAATATTTTATTTCTTGAATGAGCTTAGAAGCTATAAAAAAGGCTTTCAGACAGCCCGACCCACTTGAGTTCAAGTTTTGGCCCTTTTTACCTATGTTCCGCTAATTTTGCCAGTGTGGTACATCGCTCTGTTGCGTATTCGTTGCGTCTTCGCAGCGGGAATACAGCGGCAGTACTCAGAATATTTATTTATTTTGCGTAGCGTCGTCAGATGCGCGTTTTGATTTTTTCAATGAAATATGGGGGCAAGCGAGCTAACGGGTCACCTGATGGAAAGCTTCCGTCGCCCATGGACACACGCAGCATCAGAAGAGCGTTGCCGGCCTTTTAAGAGGGAATAGGGTAATATGGGAGGGTAGGGAAGGGAAGGGTGTAGGGGAGGGAAAAGAAGGGGAGGGAGTAGGGAAGGGAATTGGACCTCCCGTAAACTCACTCACTTGGTGAAACACAGCGCAAGCGCCGTTTCACGTCGGTTTTCTGTGAGAACGTAGTATTTCTCCGGTCGAGCCGGCCCATGGCTCTTCCACGTTAAAATTAATTAACTTTTCGGCCAATTACATGAATGAAAACATGAAAATAATATATTATGTAGGTGAATGACGCGTTGTGCTGGCACCGTCTTGTATTGTGTTGATATGAGTCGCCGTACTGCACCGCGACCGTAGCAATTTAAGCATACAATTTGTTTCTCCGCTCGCAAATCGCAACGTACCGCACCGCTCTGGATGTCTGTGGCCCCGCTCTAACAGTGCTGTACGAATAATCCCATTACTAGTTTACAATTAACTTGGGAATTTATCCACTAAAAGCTTCCAACTAAACTTCTCGAGTGAGCCTAATTAAACTTCGAAAGAAAAAATCTGAATAAATAAATAAAACTTCGGGTTGCCTACTATTTAGGTAGTTTAACAATATTTTAAGAATCTGTGGTATAATGTATTTAATAATATTGGGGTATCCGTGCAGTTCCGTACCAAAAGGGTGGTAAAAACGGGACCCCAGCAACTATGGAGTTTCGGACGCGGTTACTTTAAGAGGTAACAGCTGAAGGTCTGACCTTTGATAAAGAGTTAAGTTAAGTTCAATTTTTTTATCTTATTTTCTTCGGGGTAACTGTAGGAATCTCGTCTTCTATTGCCGGATACCCTTTATCTTTCTTAGATTGTGGCATTTATAATATTCGTATATTTTTTCTTTTTTTCATCATTTAATTTTTTTTTTTATATTTTTTTTATATTTATGGACGCTTTACACCACGTCGGTCTGGCCCCGTGGTAAGTACCTGAAGGACTTGTGTTACAGGTACCAGACAACGGATATATATTTAATACTTTTTATACTATACATATATTTAAGATTTTTATTATATGATACACATATTTAATACACATCCATGACCCAGGAACTTTTGAAAAACTTTTTTTGTTCCGTCGGCGGGATTCGAACCCGCGACCCCCGGCTTGAGCTACCAACGCGCTCACCACTGAGCCACAGAGGTCGTCAAAAAATATTGAAACTAAATATATTTGTTCAAACGAGGTTTAAACCATGTTTACGCCCAGCACGTTACAGGGTGTTTCCAAAGAAGTGTGAACGCGTCACACGTGTGTAAACTGCAAAGTTTCATCTTACGTACGTCCTTCCTCAGTAGAATTTGTGTGACATGTCACGTACAGACTAACGTATGTGTCGTACTATGTATTATATTTGTAAAGTCACAAGCAATGTATTAGAATTGAGAATTAGGAGAAGAATAAACTTTAAGTATTTAATTTTCATATTCTTTTTTGCGAGTTTCTTACGCCGGTTCTTCTCGGCGGGGTAGTTCCCGAACCGGTGGTAGACCTCACGTAGACACGTCGTTCTAAAAGTGTTAACTTTGTTAACCTATTTGGAAATAAATATTTTTGATTTTGATTTTTGACTTTTTTTGACATAAAGAATACGTAGAGCCTATCAATTGTTACGCTTAGGGTCAATTCAGACCGCAATGCGACGCGCAGTCTATGCGTCGCAGTCGGCGTAGATGCATTTCAAAATTTGTACTGAATTGACATAATATATTTCAATTATTACGTGAGACGTCTTGCAAATCTGTCAACTCCATACAAATTTAGAAATGCATCTACGCGTCGCGTTGCGGTCTGAATCAACCCTTACCCTACTATCAGGCATAATTGTCTGTTGTGTATTTTTCAACTATGCCTATACATAGAGTATAGAATAAAGAAAAGGTTACATAGCATTGTAAATTCAACAGAGTTGGGCTCCATCCACAATATGGCTCCTTATTCTAACAGTTACCTAGTTTGCTTTAGCAAATTGAGCGTACTAGTTTGTACTGAAAGCACAATGAAACTAAGTAGAAATTATTATTAGATGTATCATAACAGATGTATCACACTTGTTATTAATAAAAATATAACTGTAAATATATGCGTTAAAATGTAAATAACATTAGCTACTAAATATTTAGATACTTTTCTCTGTTTTTAAAGAATTTAGTTTTTATAGTCTAAGAGCGAGTGTTCGGCAGACTTAGAGAAAAGTAGCAAACTCCATATTAATGCCAGGCTACGAAGAATAAAAAATAATTGCCCGGGAGCAGGTACATTTTTCAGAAAAAAATAGCCTATATATTTGTTGTAACAATTACATCAAAATAAATAGCAACTTCCAAAGCCTAAAAAACAAAATCTTAATCTCCGCCTCCCTATATTGAAATCAAGATTATAAATTGTAAGAGTTCGGCGTACATTTTTTCTTTCTTTACAGGTGAATCGATAGTCCGGGAACAAATTTGAACCCGCCCGACAATTTATTGAGAAAAAGGCAAATTTCGCTCGATGAATGAGTGTTATGATGAAAATGTTTCTTGATTTACGACCGAAATTCACGACAGAAACAGCGCTGATGAGCTCCGTCCTTTCCTGGAATTCAAAATGACTTTATTGAATTATCAACTTCGCAATCATTAGTCACTCGAAACCGGAATTTATTTTGTTCATTTCTAGGGTTCCGTACCTACCCAAAAGGGTAAAAAACGGGACCCTATTACTCGTTTCTGTCCGTACGTTTTGTCCGTCTGACTGTTTGCTGTCTGTCTAAAGGCCGACAGAGGCTCAAGAACAGCTATAGAGACTTTTGATTTTGTTCCCAATTTGCTACTTGTTCCTTTGGTAGTAAACGAATATTCTGTTTGTGATTTCATACAGTTTGAATCAGGCGAAAAAATAAGTCTATAATGAGGAGATTACAAACATAATATACTACTTGACAAACAGTACCTTATGATGTACCTGTAACAGTATAAACTGTTACTGTAGAAAAATGCTACACCTACTCTCACACGTTCCTTATACTACAGAATAGAATATGATTTCAAATAAGTTATTCTATTACAATTTTGATGTGATCGGGCGCATTATCAATTTATCACAGAGAGAGGACAATTTAACTTCACCTCACCAGTCACCACGCTTACAACATGTTCATGTGAATGTTTGATTTCAAGAATTGTGCCGAGTTAAAAACTCAATCAATTTTTTTGTTGACTCGTCTTTGATTGACTGACTGTCTGTCTGTTACTTAATCTTCACGCTTAAACCGCTAAACCGATTTGGAAAATTTTGGGCACTTTGAGTCCCAAAATTATACGTGGGAGAGCCATGCTTCGGCACGAATGGGCCGGCTCGGCCGGAGAAATACTACGTTCTCACAGAAAACCGGCGTGAAACAGCGCTAGCACTGTGTTTCGCCGAGTGAGTGAGTTTACCGGAGACCCTCCCCTATTACCCTATTCCCTCTTAAAAGTCCGGCAACGCACCTGCAGCTCTTCTGATGCTGCGAGTGTCGCGCGGGCGACGGAAGTTGCTTTCCATCAGGTGACCCGTTTGCTCGTTTGCCCCCTAATTTCATAAAAAACAAGTCAATTTTCACGCTATAAACGAATTCCTTCGCAACTTCTAATGCAAATACCTACATACCTACTTTAATAAAAATGAATTTTCTTAGCCTCGCTAAAACTTAAAACGGCTGAACCGATTTGGTCAATTCTAGTCTTGAAATATTCAAGGAAATCCAATCAGTTCACCGGGTCATCTAGTGGTGTGTATTTGTATTCCACTTGGTATGCCTTAGTAATGACTCGACAGGCTCAGTATGCAGTGACAGCCGCTAGGAAATTATGAATAACGTACAGCCTTGGCCTGGGAACATCAATAATTGGCTAATCTTTTGCTATTTCCAGCCAAGGTTCACCTGCGAAGGTAATCTGGTGGCGTGCCGTGTAAAAATTATTATTTATTACGGGCTAAATAAGATTTTCGATTATTTTCAGGTTGAGTTCAAGCGAGAATAAAGCCTTTGAATTGAATACAAGCCACAACGATGATTGACGGCCGTATCATCGCAAAATTCTGCTTTTTCCATTCGACAATCGATAATTGTTCCGATTTCAATGCGTCGTACCTTTTTAAAATATAAATAAATACGTGGGAGAACCATGCTTCGGCACGAATGGGCCGGCTCGACCGGACAAATACCACGTTCTCACAGAAAACCGGCGTGAAACAGCGCTTGCGCTGTGTTTCGCCGAGTGAGTGAGTTTACCGAAGGCCCAATTCCCTTCCCATACTCCCCTATTCCCTTCCCTTCCCATCCCTACCCTTCCCTATTACCCTATTCCCTTTTAAAAGGCCGGCAACGCACCTGCAGCTCTTCTGATGCTGCGAGTGTCCATGGGCGACGGAAGTTGCTTTCCATCAGGTGACCCGTTTGCAGGTTTGCCCCCTTCTTTCATGAAAAGAAATGTAATAAGGTAAAATAAATGTAATAATACATAATATTTACTGAAGTTGCTGCAGGCCTTAATTTTTTTTTATAAAGGTCTATACCGTAACACCCTTAACTTATAACACCCCTCTTTTGTTGACGGGGGTTAACAAAAGCGGCGCATTTTATACAGATTAAGAAGTTTTTTGTCTTAATTCGTCGTTTGAACTTTATACCGTAGATTGCACTTTTATTAAGAGAATTTAATTCAGAAGGAGACTATCCGATTTTTGCTACAAACGACCACGACCGACAAAAATGAAAATAAAATGCCATTAGCCAATTTATGAATTACGATAGCCTAATTCGTGTACATAGGTACAGCATGACTGATGAGACATGTTCAATACTCGAGGACGTGATAATATTTGGCTATTATATTAGTTGAAAAAAAATTTATATCAATTGATCATTGAGTAAAGGTAGCTTAAAGTTAAAATATAATTATTTACCCAACGCATGGGACGCAACGCACGCGGCCGGCACGCCCCGCGCCGGCCGCATAGTAATTTACTAGGTGTCCATGATTCATTTATTTAAAGGGAAATTTGGTAAAAAATAATTAAGTACCCAATTTTATTACTTACATAATTATAATGAGATACGAGTACCGAGTACTATCCTTAAGTATTGATCATGCCTCACCAGACATGCTGTATAATTATATGTTTCACTTTATACCGACATTTGTATAGCGAGTAGCGACCCATGCCGGTGTTGCTTTGTAGTGGCGTAGAGCAAAATTAAACCTATAGACAGTGACATTTTGTTTGAATTTTTGTCGGTCGCCGTCGCTTGCAGCAGGAATCAGAAGACTGGGGGGTGAGTCAAGGTCTTTATCGCTTTTTTTTATAGAATCGCCAATCAAAATGTATGGAATTGACATAAGACGAGTTGAACGTCAACGTCATAAACGAACGCTTATGCCAATTCCATTAATTTTGATCGGCGATTCTAATATAACGAAGCGATAACGAAAAAGTCTTGGCTAAATGGCCAGGGTCATACAGTGGCATTTTTGTTTGAATTTTTGTCGCTTGTGGCAAGAATCAGAAAGCCAATTTTCACAATTTCTCTAACACCACCATCTAAAAGCAATGTGAAAATCTGATGATGAAATCAATTCAATTTATATTTCCAGGACAAAATAATCGAAATATTGTGTTAATTAAGAAATACCAACACTGACCTTAATTGATTACTTCAGTCATTTTCGTGAAAGGTTATTAAGTCGTAAAAAGAAATCAAGTGCGTCGAAGCAAATACAGCCTAAAGCCAACAACGTTAAGGCCAAAAATAGGATAATTTTCGTTATCACATTTTTAATATTATTATAAAAGCGAATAGTCATGTTTGTTACTTCTTCAAGCAAAAACTTCAGATTCCGAAAAGAGCTTTTGATATAGCATAGGATACTCGACTTTATACCGAAAAGCTCGTCATTCAATTATGTAATACTAAATACAGAAAAATTGTATTTCTGTATAATATTTATTTATTTATTTATTTATTTATGCTTTCTGCACAATGTTGGTACATAGGCGGACTTAATGCCAGATGGCATTCTCTATCAATTCTACCAGTCAACCTTTCGGTGTCCAGAAACAAAATTGTGTAGGTGCCAATAGTGCGAAAGGATGGAAAAATAAATGAAAAGCAATCTAAATAATTATAGCTAAAGTCATGAGCAAATATTTTACTAATTAGAGCGAGACTACAATATAATATCTTCATTTCAGATGCATTCCTAAAGACATTTAAATAATATTTAATAATAACCACAGAAATGGATATCCATGATCTGTGATAATAACCAAATCAGAAGTAGATCATAATTCATATTCTAGATGCTAGAAGATGTTTCAAGACTCGCAATAATACAATTTGGCAATAACCGTATTTTGCGGTAAAATATTTTTAACAAACACATAAAATAAATCGAAAAACACAAGTGGAGGACCGAGTTGTCTACTTGAAACTGTTTCGTGAATTTTGTATTTTCGTATTTCGCTTATAACATTGGGAATAAAATGCTCGGTATGAGATAGGTTTCGGGAATTTACATACGAAGCGTTATCATCAGGGTGGTGACACTACACATGTTTTACTGTCCTGTAATCGAGGAAACTTTTGTTTTAGCGAATATTATAAATGCGAAAGTGTGTCCGTCTGTTACGTCTTAACGCCCAGACCGATTTTGCTGTTTGAGTCCCGGGAGAGGATTTAGGATACTTTTTATCCTGAAAAAATGTATGTGACTTGCGAGCACCGTTGCCAGATTTTTTTTGTGCCAAGTCGGGACTTTGGAACTTTTTGAGTGAAAAAGCGGGATTTTTCAGACAAAAGCGGGACAAAGTAAAAAAAAGGTATAAAATCAAAAGTTTTTTGAATTTTTATCTTTTTATATGCGTTAAAATAACGTTTACGTGACAATAGATAGAGGCTAAAGTAGCTATAGAAAATCCACCCCTCTACCTCCCACACTCTTATCTTCAATACGCACCTTTCTTTCTCAGCACGCTGCACGTACGTTCGAGCTTTCCCCGAAAAGCGGGACTGAGCCTGTCCCGCCCGGGACATTTAATTTTTATGAAAAAATCGGGACGTCCCGCCGAAACCGGGACGTCTGACAACGCTGCTTACAAGCGTCATCTAGGGCTTAAAGGACATCTAGGACTATAAGGGCCGAGTCACACCGGAATGGCCGAAGCGGCGAGCACTTTCAGTGCCATATGATTTTAAACTTTATCTTCATTATTGTAATAGGTACATGGTATCGCTTGAGAAACTTGGAAAGTCTCGCGGCCGCCCGCAACCGCCGGTGGTTGCGATTTCTCAAGCGATACTATGTATTACAAATTACAGTAATGAAGATAATGTTTAAAATCATATGACACTGAAAATGCTCGCCGCTTCGCTGCCATTCCGGTGTGATTCAGCCCTAGCATGCTTACATCTCCCTTTAAATTGCCCTCTAAGTACATCTGTGTCGTGGCGGCCTTACCCATTGCCAAACCCCGGGCGGAAGGTCTTTGCGAGGCCCTGGGCAGCAGGTCTTTGCGAAGCCCTTAGTCTTCCAAAAAACATCATCAAAACTCCTAGGGCCACCACTACATAACACCTGTATGTGTTACAGGATAACTTCCATAGTATTACCACTTATTAGTTACTACGTATTACTAGATAGTTAATACTCTGAAAGTAATTAATTCTCTAACACAGATATTGTCAAGCTAGCACATGATGATGATAGTGAAGAATTTTGAACTTTAAACTCTGTGCTAAAAACTCGATATAGTTTAAAAGCCACGTTACAGATATGTCGCACCCAACTGGTTAAAATAGACGTTCAATCAAACAGCTAGCCCTTTGACTGAACAACGCCATTCAATCTCACTTTTTAATTGAATATTTCAGTCGCTCGAAACGTTCAACACTACAGCTAATTCAAAAGCAGTCGTTTGATTGAATTAGTTCAGCGCTCACCACCGCCGCGGCGCTAGGTGCGTTTTGTTTACAATAATATTATGGCGTCAACTAATCGGTGTTTTGTGATTGTATTAAGATATTTTCGTAAATATACGTTACAATTGTTATTAAAGTCATAGAAATTATGGGGGCAGATACGAGTGAATCAAAACAAATATTCGAGGAGAAATTACGGGATTATGAAATGCATCACCAAGGTATTAATTGCAATTATTGTTTTCAAAATTTGTTAGAATACAATTTATTCTGCTTATTATCATTGCGTTTGTGTAACAATAACACTAAACTAATGGTCAGCTTAGTTAATTTGTCATTTAACCAGTTAGCTAAGCGTCGTCTAGCTGTAGTGTTGAATGTTGCAGTCCACAAGTCGGCTAAACGACGTATAGCCGTGTGTTTGAATGGCGTTGTTCAGTCAAAGGGCTAGCTGTTTGATTGAACGGCTATTTTAACCAGTGTACTGCGACAGATACACAGGGTCATAAAACAGATAAAGCCACTTAAAACTTTGACATCATTAAACTGTTGAAATCATTTTATTAGAAAGTATGGTTTCCAAATCTAATTTGTTATTTTCAGACTCAAAATGAATAAAATTCCAGTGAAATAACTTCTCAAACTTGAGTCTGTATTGCTCTCGCTGAGACTGTTTACCCACAAAAATGTGTACAATACACATTTTTGTGGGTAAACTTCCTGCTGTATTAAATTTCGTTAAAATTTTCGTGAAGGAAATAAAAATATACTTTTGAGTGTTATTGAGGGTGGAGATATTATTTTGGCATAGTTCGAAATTATACAATTTTAAAAAATTATTATGATTTTATTGCAATATTACAGCCAAAGGGATATAATGAGAACAATTATTATGTCTTCGTACCTACTAATACGCAATAATACGATAGAGCTACGATACGTGGGGCAGAGTAGTGGGGTATCGTAGCTCTATCAATTTGAAACAATAATGGGCATTGTCAAAAAAAAATCACATGTACTTTTTATATTTTTTTTTCGTTACAATAGGGTATTTTAAGAATATGAATTAAATAATTTTGAAATTCATTGGCTAGTTTTTTCTCAATAAATTTTTAATGTTTCGCTCTGACGTCATCATCGGCGGCCAATAATTGACCTCTGCAGTATGTTTTTTCCTTTCAATCTTATTTATAATGGCTGGTTCGTCAAATGCAAGTTCTCATTATGTGAAAGCTGATACGAGAAGCTTACCAAAAGTTCGAAACGTAATGTTGGTCGAATTTATTGCTAATTTAACGCCATTGAAGGTCAAACAAAGGTTAAACATATTTGTTCAAAAATATAAGTAACTTATGGGTTTTTTTTTCGTTTATCTACAGAGAAACGATCACTAACCTTATTCCTCAAAATGTTTTTGTAATGAGCAAAATTAAAAAAAAAATGGACAATCCCCATTGCTAAGCTATATGGATTGACTAATTATAATATTATTATTATTGCATTAGTAGGTGAGTGCTATTCTATTGTGATGTTAAGGGTCCCGAAACGGTCAAATGGCTTGGCGTCAATCATTATTATTGTTGTGAAAAACGCTTAAGATTTTAGAAATGTAGACAGTGAAAATGTTGGACTCATGCAATAAATGTGCTTGCCATCAAGGATCCTAATGATAACTCTCCTGTAATTTTTGTAATATGAGTTCCCAATAGACGGTGTGCCGATAGTCCATATAAAATGCATTTTTGTAATATAAACAAGGCATTTAGAATATTATGTACGGGAGAAAAAGGGAGAGGGCATCTTTTTAAATAAGGTTTCACGTCTTGTATCACGCGTAAACACAAAAATGATTTGTCCACGAGAAATAAGAATACCAGAAGAATTTAATAAAAACAAACATAACATGGCAATAAGTTATAATTATTGAGCGGCGAAAAACTCGGCCGGCGGTCAGCGCCGCGCTCCCGCGGGAATACTTTCACAGTCGCTACGGAACTTTTCAGTTAACGGAACTTTTGACAACCGTAAGAAACAAAATTTAATGTAGAGTAAGTAACGTGAAATGATTAAAAACGTTTGTTGTAAAATTAAAAATATATTAGAGTTTTTTTAAACAAAACATTTCCAAAATCATAATGTTACAACGTTATGTAGAGCGGCTCAATACGAAAGTTTCGTCATTAATTATTAGCAGGAACTATAATTTAATAGTGTTAATGTTTCACTTACAACTTGACAAGTATACACCGCACCGACTGTACGGCAACATTAAACTCCAACACAAAGTTCCAGTAGTAAGTACATCGTCGCTCGTTAGTTCGCCGGAGACGCGGCGAGTGTACGCGGCACGCACAATTAATGTCGCTAATAAGTTTTTTTCGCAAACGTCTAACTTTACGGCCCTCGGCGCCAATAAAACTTCATCAGTACGTGCAAGGACGAGCCCGCAGGCCCACGGCGTTCAAATTTTGAAAGCCTTTCGCGAGGGGTGGAGCGCCGTCGCGACGTTCAGTCGGGCGCCGGCCTCTGGCAGCGCCGGTCGTGCGCATGGATCGCGTAAGGTAAAGGGCATGCGACCCGCGCTCGCCGCGCTCGCGGCTTGCTGCGTGGTGGCGCGCGCCGAGTCGCCCTCCGCCCGTCTCGCCCCGCGCAACCACACAGCCCAGCACGTGCTCCAGTGCAGCGATGGGCTCCTCATCCCGGTGTGGCGCCCCCTGGAGGACGTCCCCACCGCCGAGATCGCCGTCCGTGGCACGGTCTACTTCCTCGCCCTGATGTATCTGTTCATCGGCGTGTCCATCATCTCGGACCGGTTCATGGCCGCCATCGAAGTCATCACGTCCCGGGAGAAGGAGGTGCGCGTGCGGCGGAACGGCGGCGACCAGATCATCGTCGTGCGGGTGTGGAACGAGACCGTCGCCAACCTGACCCTCATGGCCCTGGGGTCCAGCGCCCCGGAGATTCTGCTGTCGGTCATCGAGATCGCCGGGAAGAACTTCGAGGCGGGGGATCTCGGGCCCGGCACCATCGTGGGCTCCGCCGCGTACAACCTGTTCGTCATCATCGCCATATGTGTTTCCGTCATACCCGACGGTGAAGTTCGAAAGATCAAGCATCTGAGAGTATTCCTGGTGACCGCCACCTGGTCCGTGTTCGCGTACGTGTGGTTGTACCTGATTCTGGCGGTCATATCGCCGAGCGAGGTCGAGGTATGGGAGGGGGCCGTCACGTTTTTGTTTTTCCCGCTCACCGTCCTGACGGCGTACATCGCCGACAGGCGACTTTTAGTTTATAAATATCTGAAGAAAGGTTATAGAATGAACGAGCGCGGAGTGATCGTGGAGGGGGAGGGGGACGGCTCGGTGGAGATGGCTCTGAAGCCGAACGACGATTTTGCGTCCGACGACGAGGAGAGCCGAGAGCTGGAGAAATCGAAGCGGGAGTACATCTCGGTGCTCAGAGAATTGCGTCGGCAGCATCCCGAGGAGGACCTGGAAACGGTGGAAAGGATGGCACTCGAGACCTTGATGGCGAAGGGCCCCAAATCGAGAGCGTTCTACAGAGTGGCGGCCACGAGAAAAATGACAGGTGGGGGCGACTTCTCCCGTAAAATATCAGAGCGAGCCCAGAGTGACCTCAGCGAGGTGAAAGCGGAGATCCAAAGACGAGAATCGGGTTCGGTGGTGGAACCCAAGGGGCCGAACGTGCGGTTCGATCCCGACCACTACACGGTGATGGAGAACTGCGGCTCCTTCGAGGTGCGCGTCGTTCGGCGAGGAGATCTGACCGGGGAAGTGTCGGTCCAGTACACCACGGAGGACGGCACCGCCGAAGCCGGCTCCGACTACGTGGCCGCCCAGGGTACTCTCGTCTTCGGCCACGGCGAGACCGAGAAGACGTTCACGGTCCAAGTCATCGACGACGACGTCTTCGAGGAGGACGAGCACTTCTACGTTCGTCTCGTCGCCCCCAAGGGCGCCTGCTTGGCTTCCCCGTCCTCGGCGACCGTGGTGATTTTGGACGACGATCATTCCGGTGTGTTTGCGTTCCCCCAAAGGGACTTTGAACTAACGGAATCTGTGGGGACTTACGAGCTAAAAGTGACGCGGACCGCGGGGGCGCGGGGTAGGGTCCAGATACCGTACTGGACGGAGGACGGCACGGCAAAGGACGGCGCGCAGTACGAGGCTGTCCAGGATCATATCACGTTCGAAAACAACGAAACTGAGTGAGTACTTTTCTTAAATATTTTATAAAATAAGTCTAACTAGTAATTATATTTTATTCACTTTAGCCGGGAGAAAATCCAAGCTACAAGACCGCTGTAAAACAATTTTAAATAAAACTTTTGCTTCTATACAAAACTAACTCCGAAGTGCTTAAAACGAGTTTTCGCTCTGTGGAGAACTAGCGTTTCGTACGTACGGAGGAAAACGCCGAGAAAACAAGACGAACAAATTGGTTTTATTGTTTATTTTGTACCCATATGTTTTATTTGTAACAACAAACAAACGTACCAATCAATATCTGATGAGATAATTATCGACTCTACTAACAACCGCACTATTTCGATTAACTTCGTCCAGAGCACTGTATAAAATAGTAGTTATGTACGTGTATAATAATTTAATGGTTTTAAATGATATTATAATTTTGCAATATAAAATTATAATATTATCTATGTACTTACTAATATTATAATTTTGCGATATAATCATATATCGCAATATTATAATATACTGTTGGAAATTTTTGTTTCTAATGTGATTAAACTTACATAAAAGATATAATTTTTATTTTTTTTTAATTTTTAGATTACTATTTCAGTTAATAGTTCTCAAATAACTACAAACTTTCGACCTTTCATTTGTTGACCACGCATCGATTTAAATAAAGCTTTCACAAAAGTTATACCCTATGGATATCCATTTCAAAAGCTTGATAAGCTCGCAATTGAGCAATTTAGTTAAACAAGACAGTATTCATAGTACATTAGTCTGTTACGTAGACATTCGCTGGTATGAACATTGAACATGGCTGCCGAATTCACAATCGCTTAGTACCTAGGTTGTACAATGTACAACTTGTACATACCAAGTTCTAGCTCCTACACGATACCTACGTTAGATTAAGTTCTCGCTAGGAATAGGAGTAAGCCAGAGTAAACCAGTGGTAATGTTTGTATTCTTTAATTTGTTATTTTGTACGTATAAGAAAAACATTGAAATTGTGATTATACATTCAAATATTAAGTTATTTAAAACGAGAAGATTCCATTGTTTACTTGCTTGTATGAAGCAGACTTTACAGTCACACTCAGAAATATTAAATAATGTTTAACAACCTAACTATTGACTTTAATTTAGTGAGTTGTATTTAGTAAGACTTGAAGAGTTTGACGGAAAGTAGCTCTATATTTTACATCAAGTTGAGTATTTATTATTAAATGCAGTAAATGCGATCATGCTGAGCGCAACTGCTAGAAGCCCCCCGATGCACGATCGTCGGAATAAAGGAATTTCCCACCCACGTTTATAGTGGATCACAAAGGACAAAATATTATATTATGTCACTTTTTATAGAAAATAAACTTTTAAATTGATAACTATCCCATAGACGCTGAGTACTGTTTTTTTGTCAACACTAACTTATAGTCAGGGAGCCCTAGAACATTTTTTTTATTACTATCAAGCAAATTTTTTGTGGGTAGCTTTATTTTGATAAGACAAACAACATTTTTAACTGCGAAAAATCTTGAAAGTGGTAGCTAACAGAGATAGAAAGGATTTCATACTTTGATTTGATGATCCTAAAATATGGATTGTTCTATTTGTAGGGCAATATTACGCTTAAAATATATAACTATTAACTTACCAACATACAAAAAATCAGTTGGTTAGGTTTCCGTTTTAGGATTCTGTAATCAACAAAACTTGGTTGACTAGTGAACCCTGAAACGGAACCCTAACCAGCAGATTTTTTGTATATTGGTACCTACCAATATACAAAAAATCAGCTGGTTAGGTTAGGTTAGTTATATCAAAAAAAAAATGTTCTAGGGCTCCCGTACTATTATAAGGCACACATTCACGAATCAGAAAGCTACGGAAAAAATATATGGAAAATCCAGTGCTCCGTTTGGTTAATATGTTGATGATGGTTGATGATGGTTGATGATGATTAATGAACATAATGATGCACATGATGTGAACAATTTCGTAACGGCCGGCGGCCAGTCATGTACGCCGCAAAAATAGCCTAATGACCGCATTATTACTAAGCTTTGTTTTGGTTCCTTATTTTCTCTATCACTTTTTGCACCTTTCTGCCTTATCTCTCTATCTCCATTTGACATTTCTCTTTTTGTCGTAGCGTTTGTTAAGAAATTGTAATAAGAATAACATGCCCGTTTATATGTGATCTCTCTTTCTAATCTGTCATAGGCTAATGTGAAATGGCAGAAAAATGCAGGTTTGTTCCATAACTCCCCTCTCTGTTTACTGGTTAAAGCGTTGGGATCAAAACATTAACGAAAGTTTTATTAAAAACATATTCGTATATATACTTTATCGCGTCGCTGACGTTCACAAAGTCTTTTTATGCGAGAACATTAGAGTTTAATAGATTTTTGATGTCGGCTCAAACACCAACAATAAAACCCGGGTTAAGGTTTTGAGTGCTATTTATTTGCGTGTTATTTATTTATTAACTACTTTAATGTTTTAAGCAGGTACTTCAGCTCGATTTATATGCGTCCGAGCGAACGAGCGGTTTGGCTGCTATACCGCGAAGTCACAAGCAATTATTGTATGGAAATAAATAAAATAAAATAAAATAAAAAAGCCTTTATTCCTTACAATTTACAATTTTGATGTTTCACGTTACATGCATAATATTATCTAATGTAGAAGAGTAAACTAAACAAAATTACAAGTAATTTTCTAATGTTATTTATTCTAAAGTAAGGTATGAATTTAGCATCTAGTTCTCTATTGTTTGGTTTGCAAGCTTGTATGGAAATAGCGGCGCAGAAAAGACGCTAATATATAAATAAATCGTTACACACAATTGCTTGTAATCTGGTCGTCGCGGCCAAGCCGCTCCATCGCGCGGACGCATAATATAAATCGAGCCTAATAAAAAAATAGTAATTGTCAAGCACCAATTAATTATAGCGTTTGTAAACTCTCGATCTCGTTATTAAACAATAAAAATTATATTAAAATGAGTTCATCCATTTGGAAGCTACGGTGAAAGGTCAAATCGTTATCATCTCTGTTTTGTACGGTTCAAAGGTCAAAGTGAAATGAAACAATGAAACTATGTGTTAAATGTTAATTATAACCACATGACATATTGACAAAGTTTGTAGGTTAAAAACCTTTTTTGTTTATAATATTATCTATATTATAACAATAAAACTCCTAGACTAAGTCGACTGCTCCTAGGTAGACTATCGTAAGCCACAAAATGGCAAAATTCGTTTTATTGCGAAAATGCATGGAATTAAGTTAGATCTTTTAGGATATTCAAGAAAAAATATTGAATTCGAACTACAACTGCCCTTTTCTAAACGTAAACAGTAGTATGTTTCAAACGCCTCCGACGTTATTTATCGTTAGTCCCTTAACGATAGTCTACGCGGAGTAGTACGGGAGCAGATACCCGAATTTACACATCGTATGTATCAGTTGCGATTGTCTACGATGGATGAACCCTAACATAAACTATAGTTTGTACCACTTACAATAGTTTACATTGGAACTTCTTTCGAAAAATATATAGCAAATGTAACTTACAATTTTTTTCGTTGGAATTTTAGTAATGATAAATATCGTATGATAATTATACAATATTCTACTACGGAAACTATTATTTTTTATTTATTGTATATATATCTTACTACGTTCTACGTCGTACTGTTCATTAACATACGATATTTTACCGATCTATTTTTTTAAAAACAACTATTATTTATGAAATTAGGGGCAAACGAGCAAACGGGTCACCTGATGGAAAGCAACTACCGTCACCCATGGACACTCGCAACACCAGAAGAGTTGCAAATATGTTTTCAGGTCGTATTGGTCTGAAAAGACTGCTGGTGGCAGTTTGTTTCAGTTTTACTGTGAAAGAATCATCAAGGTGATGAGGATGGTATATTTCGATGGCGAAATGTTGCAGGAGGTGCTATTACGAACAATAATTCCTCGGAGCACCTCCTATTGATACAGCAGCTGATAGAAGATGTAGAGCGAAGTTACATTTGAGGGAATTCCAAGGGGTCTAGCTTGTTTAAAATCCCTATGGCTGTCTTCAATCCAAGCTATCTTTCGTTGATTACTATCCAGAGGGAATAGTTGGTATTTTGTCGCCCGTGCCCATAAGAACAGTATTCCACGTGAGGCCGAATCTTCGCCTTGTAAGAATACTAAATCTCGTTCTGTTAAGAATACTAAACTTATTTAAGGCTAACTTGACCTTAGTCGTTTATCGCCCGAAAACGGAACATTTTTTCAAGATGGTTTCAGGGATTCAAGGTATCCCCATACCAAAGATCAGAAAAATTGGTTTAGCGGTTTGGGCGTGAGATGGTAACATACGCATAGACAGAATAGACAAACGTACTTTTACATTCATGTAGTGTAAAAGTATACATATATTTGTACTTGGTTTATGTTTTTAAAATTTCTTTTTTTGGCCAGGAAACTTTCAGGACTAGTATAGTATCCCAAATGATCTACTTCCTATAGTCATATTCCTCATGTCAGAGGGTCGTGACTTCTCCTTTCTATGACATTCCTCCTAATAATGTTACGCCACCTTTTTTTTCCTATTTTTGGCCACTCGAAAAGCCTTGTAGGCATTGGACTCATTAATTGGGACGTGAATTTAATAGGAACAGTCCCAATCGTTAGTCCTAACGATTGGGACTGCAGCCCGAGGTCTTTTTCCCTCAGTCTCGCTAGTGACTATTTTAAACTTATCTCCTTTCTTGTTGGTTATGTGTCCATAGTATTGTAAGATATATTAAGGCAGGTGATTGAGAGCCTTGTTTTTATGTTTAGCTTAGCCAGGATGGACGCGTTAGTTCTGAAAAAAGTCCATGAAATTGGGCGCGTTTTCCTTATTGAAGGCGTCCTATGTTGTGTCTGCGGTTTATAGAATTCAGAGTCCATGTCATGGATCCGTAAAAGAATATGGAAAATACTAAAATATGAACAAGTTTAGTTTTATTTTTTAAGAAATCTTTTTGTCACACCAGGTCTTACACTCTACTGGGTTTTTTAGCACTCTTAGCCATCCCAATTCTTCTACGGATATCTTGTTCACAGGAGCCATTTTTCGTAATAGTGGACTCAACAGGCCTTCAGAACAATCCGCAACATGAAATAATATACCTATTACCTAGCAATGGTTTATGGTTTTCTAGATGATGCCCGCAACACCTAACGCCAAAAATTAGTTTTTTTTTGCGAATACCGTATATTTTACCGGTATAGAAAGTATCCTATGTCCTTTTCCAGGACAATCAATCGATTTTCCTCGTTTGGGTCTGAAGAAGTAACAACAGAGACACATTTTCGCATTTATTATAATATTAGTATTGAAGTATGGATTGTGATGAATACTTATCTCATACTTTAAGTTATACAGCATATCATATAGATTTTTAAGAATTTTAGAAAATTCCATTATTTCATAGAGCAGACCTTTTTTATTATTGATGCTTTGAAAGCCAACTTAGCTGATTACATACTATATTTTAGCACATTTTTGCACATCATTAGTATAAATCGTGTCAACGACCTATTTAAAACACACTTTTAAAGGTAAGCATATATTTTTTTGAAACAATAATTTATAATAATTCATTTTCTCAAACATACTATAAATTCTAATTTGGTTATTCCGCTGTAAATGAAGATATGTCTTACATACCGTACAAAAACGTTAAAGAAGTCCCCTGTATAGTATGGTAAGTAAACGTTGCTATATTTTACCAAGGAAAAATTTCAACGTAAACTGTGGTTAGTGTTAGTTGCAATAATTTTCGTTGTAGATTTTCCAAAGAATAATATCGCAACAACAATTTTAGCAAAACAAACATATAATATAGTATTTTAATGCATAAGTTAATACCTAACACTATTGTTGTTGCTCATGCCAATTTTCATAACAATCGGTTGAAAAATGAAGTCGTGGTTCAAATTTGCAACTTCAAACGCTCCTCCTGTAATGTTGTCTTTTTGATGTTACGATAGTCTACCTAGGAGCAGTCGAAGTAATAAATATATTTATTATTTACCGTTTGCAATCCCCAAAATGTTTTTCTTCATACAGTGCTTCACATTAAAAAATAAACAAGCTATCGGTCGTAAATTGTTATCGGCAATACGTAAACGAGGCACTGAAAACTCGAGATAAGCCAGACGTGCAACATTTAGGACTTTTTCAGTGTTCTCGCGTGGATGTAGCCTTTATTGTTTTATTGAGTGTTAAATTTTTATTTGTTACTTTTCACATATTGCACGAATGTAAAAAATTAAAAAAGTAATAAGATTACCAGCGGACCCGACGGAAGTCGTCCCGTCATATCTATTTTCTCCTGTAACAACCATCATCGTCAAACACAAAAACATAAGAATTAGCGAAATCGGTTTAACCGTTCTCGAGATTAGCTCTCACAGATATTTAGCGAATATTTTTAAAGAGTTTTATATATATGTCTATATATAAAACTCTTATAAAAATATTCGTCGTAAATAAAATCGTCGTAAGTAAAAAAAAAAATATATTGTCGAATGTTCTGTCGAATGACATGACAGCTACGAGTACGACAATAATAAAAGCTATATAACATTTTGGGTGAGGTAAAATCGACAGTATATATTAAGTCTATGGGTAAAATTACCCATTTAAACAGTATGGCGTAGTTATGTCTATTGTGGTATGGCGAGTTGTTTGATTCGAAACTATTGTCATAATTTGAACTTATCATTAAGTACAGTTCACCATGTCGGAGTCAGAAATATAAACAAAGTTTTATAACAAATTCTAGGACTCGTAAACCTTAACCTACATACGAGTCTTTTCACAGCCCGTCGAAGGTTTTTTATGTTTTTTGAATAGTATTAAGAATGCATCGTACGCCAGTTCTTTGAGCCATTGACTTGGTATTTTGGGTCAAATAAAACGTCACTTTTATTTATGAATGTAAGTCCTAGTATTATAAAATATATTTTAACTTACTTAATGTTGTATGCAGTTCCGTTGCGCTGAAATTCGTTTATATACTTTGCCATATATTTTTCTACGATATAAAGACAATATCTATACTTCTAATATTATGATTTATGTCCTTCCAGAGTCTCGTAGCATGGGCGCCGGCAGGGGGGTGCCAGGGGGTGCACTTGCACCCCTTGGGAATCTCGAGATCAACAGGAATTATTGAAATAAAAAGCCGTCTGTAATCCTATTACCATGCCGTACAAGGATAGTTCGTAATGTTTCGGCACTAAATGTTTTATGTTGACGTAAATAGACAGTCACTGTTGTTCGTCAAAAGTGAAAAGAAAAGAAAAAAGCTATGTCCACATTATTATGCAATTTCATCTTCAATTTTCGTCATCTTCTTTTTATTCAAATTTCGTTTGGCATATTCGATAATTGAATGCGTCAAAATCTGTGGCCAAAATCCACCCGCGTTGAAAGAAAAGTGTCTTAGCGAGAGCTACAATGTCAACGCGCGTCACGGGCATGCCTCACGTTCGCTGTTGACTGCGCTATACCTAACGCATACCCTTGATGAACAAAAAAAAGCAAAGTGACAAAGGCAAAGACACTGTGGACAAAGCTAAAGAAAACTAAAATCTGCACCCCTTGGAAATAATGTCTTCACAAAAATAGTTTCGCAATTACAGCGTGAAGGGCTAACAGACAGAATATAAACAGACATACTGCTGCATATTATTAGGTTGGATTTTTTCATCACGTTTTTGGATCATCTATAAAACATTTATTTGGTGAAATTGATCCTGTAGACTTAAAATTATCTGCTCTTGGCTTAATACGGTCTGCAATATACC
This sequence comes from Aricia agestis, assembly GCF_905147365.1. Lineage (NCBI taxonomy): Eukaryota > Metazoa > Arthropoda > Insecta > Lepidoptera > Lycaenidae > Aricia > Aricia agestis. The sequence goes on from NC_056409.1 coordinate 18,391,057, forward strand.
TCCTGGACGATACTTTCAAATAAATTGCTTTTCGATTTTCCACTGCAGACTGCAGACGAAAAGAGTTTGTCAAATAAGCACGAGACAGCCTTTTTAACATTCGTTACACATCAAATCCATACTGATATTATGAACTAGGAGATGCTCGAAATTCCGTTGCGACAGAATTGGTTTATTGTTTATTGAAACCGTACATTTTTACGGGATAATAAGTATGTCCTATGCAATGATATTCTACTTATACAGATCTGTTACGTTCATACTATTTGCCGGTTTAAATCTCTTCCGAACCACATTGACAAATTTGACAGTTAAGTGAAACAAAAGATACGAAATGCCATTTACATAAAGAGACAGACTAAATAAAAGATGACTCAATTGGGTCGTATTTGAAGCTTCACAACGCGCGCGGTAGTAACATATCTGCTTTGAGTTTTTTATATAATATATCATTGGTCCTATGTCTTTTCCCGGGAATCAAAGTATTTCCATACCTTTCCGCAAAATCGGTTTAGCGGTTTGGGCATGAAGAGGTAACAGACAGACAGACAGGCAGACACACTTTCGTATTTATAATATTGGTATGTGTGTCTTTCTATTTAAATCTGCCTATGTATTTGTCTGTAATCTCCTTCACCCTTGTGATCAAAATCACTGAACCGATTTTCATGATATTTGGTGTGAAGGTTTCGATCCCGTGATAGTCCCGGGAACTCGATATATAGTTTTGTTGCTGGCAACATTTAGTCCAAAATATTATGCTTCTTCATTTAGGCTCCGTTTTGTTTATTTAGGCTTCGATCGATCCTAATGAAAAGAAAATTTAAACGTCAAAAAATGCATATTTAAACGTCAAAAAATGCTTCATTTGTCGTCGTATGCAATAATTATGACTGATTTTAATTGGTTAATTTAAAACTGTTAATTGCAAAACAACCTCGCGATCGAAGATAAACTCCCATCAAAACACCTTAGTACCTGAGCTGCGCATTAATGAACTGCTTAAAATGTTATTACGACTTAATTATTATCAAGCAATGATAGTTCAAGTTTACATAACTACTTTAGATAACTTGTGTACTTAAATAAGCACCAGGGCATTTTATAAAGTTGGCGGAAAGTTGCACTTAACGAACTCAAGAATCTCATTTCCGAAGCTTTGCGAGGTATATAAAGTTAGAAAAAGCTCCTTATTAAGAAGCTTTCCAATAAACTAAAGTAAAATGTCGCGATTTTTTTACTCTAGCCCTCGTACTTAATAAGATGATCCACATACTATATTTAATGTAAATATAGTATGTGGATCTCTTTTTTTTTATGAAATAAGGGGGCAAACGAGCAAGCGGGTCACCTGATGAAAAGCAACTTCCGTCGCCCATGGACACTTGCAGCATCAGAAGAGCTGCAGGTGCGTTGCCGGCCTTTTAAGAGGGAATAGGGTAATAGGGGAGGGTAGGGATGGTAAGGGAAGGGAATAGGGTAGGGGATTGGGCCTCCGGTAAACTCACTCACTCGGCGAAACACAGCGCAAGCGCTGTTTCACGCCGGCTTTCTGTGAGAACGTGGTATTTCTCCGGACGAGCCGGCCCATTCGTGCCGAAGCATGGCTCTCCCACGTATGGGTCTCCCACTCTACAACATACAATATAATTATGGACCCTACATCTATAGCTACAACTCTGTCGGCCAACTCTACTGTACCACATGTTATAGGACATTCAAAACCAAGTTCGGTCTAGCAAGTCATATTAGGGATCATGATAGAAACAATCCTTAATTTCTGGGGTCGCCTAAAAAAGTAAAAGGAGGACTATATAATAAGTATATAATTATGGAGAAAGTTTGTTTGTATCATTGCAAAGACTTCAGGCAGACCACAGCTAGCAGGAAGGACATGATAATAGATATCCTTTTTGGAAAAATGTATGATTACCACGGGATACTGTTTTTATGTAAGTGGATTTTTTCACCACTATTTCCTACAAATCCCGAGAATTCCCGGGCAATATCATGCCATGTCAGTTCCAGGGATGAGTGACATGAGATGGAGCCGGCTCAGCCGCTGGACCGTGAAAAACAATTAACCAGAATACAGCCCATACGGCTTACAGCCAAACTGTACCTTTCAGGAAAATAAGATTGTGAAAATATATGATTATATTTTTACAATCTTATAAAAACAAGATTATGAAGAGACCAGGTCAGAGATTCGGAGCAAACTTTTTCTAATTTTAGTTAGGACGATACGTCATAATATTGCATACTAATCACTTGATTCTCGTCTCACAGTGTTTGTGCGCGAACTCCTCCAAAACGGCTCAACCGATTTTAATGAAATGTTGTATGTACATTCGATAGGCCTGAGAATAGGTTTTTATCTACTTTTCGTATTGATACTAGAAATAATTCATATCGCAAAACAACGTATGCCAGGTCAGCTAATAAAATTTATATTATAGCCTCGTTAGCTGTAAATTATTTTATGAAAACATTTATACCATAAATCCGAAACACAACTCTTTTATCCCGTTCGACCCTCGCGCCCCCTGGACCCATGGGGATGAAGCAAATCATAAATTCACTCAAACGCAAAAAGGGTCTCGCATATTTTTAGTAATAAAAGGACGTTCCTTGATGTTGTAGCTTTATTAACGTTTTTTTGGGATAAATGCACTTAGCGTATATATTATGTTCGAGTTCTAAGTAAAATCTTAATTAAAATTTTAGATCATACCCAAAAGTCAAATGCTTTATGCTTCAGAATGTTGGACAGTCAAGGAAACACATATACAAAAGATCCACACCACAGAAATAAAAATGTTACGATGGTCTGGAGGGGTGACACAACTTGACAAAATTAGAAATGAATATTATCCGGGGAAGCTTCAAGATAACTCCAGTGTCCGAAAAACTGACCGAGAGACGCTTAAGATGGTATGGCCACTTATGCGCAGAGACGACAACTACATTGTCAAAAAGGCGTTAAGTCTTCCAGAACCTAAGAGACCTAGAGGCAGACCACCAGCCACATGGTGGACCAGTATGACCAAAGCACTAGCTGTAAATAAATTGCCTAAATCGACAACCCAAGATAGAATTTCTTGGCGCAAATGTACTAGGAGAGCCGACCCTACGTAAAGTGGGAATGAGCTAAGAAGAAGAAGAAGATCCAAACGTCAAATGTGCCTTCTTCTTTTGGGACCGGATTCTAATAATGAAATTAAAAGGATATAATTACGAATTTACGACACTTAAAATAAATACGTACAGCTTTTGAAAATAACATTATTCTCACGGATATGGTCGTAGTTCATTTATAATTAACTAGTTTCGTTTCCCAACGTCTCTCCGCTATTTTGCACTCGTAACCACTAAATATGGCAGTAGATAGAAGTTTTTTTATGTACTATCGTTTAATTTCTCATCTTAGATATAAATATAAAAATGAATTTCAATTTGGTTGTCTCGCTGAAACTCGATAACTGTTGAACCGATTTGTCAAATGTTAGTATTGAAATATTCGTGGAATTTCAGGAAAGGTTTCTATTGTGAAGGAAGTGACACGAAGTAACTGAGACATCTACTTTTAATAGTTTTAAATAGTATTCTTAATAATATACAGTGTGTAACAAAAATAAGTGATAATACTTTAGGGTGTGTACGTGTTCCTTGTAGAGAGTACACTGTGAAAGTAGCAGCGCTGAAAGACGAAACTTTTTTTTTTCACTTTTGTATGGCCAAGTGCCCGAGCGTCACGAGTTTCCCTATACAAAAGTGAAAAAAAATTGTTGGTCTTTCGGCGCTTCTACTTTCACAGTAAACTCTCTACAAGGAACACGTACACACCCTAAAGTATTATCACTTATATTTGTTACGCACTGTATAGTTAAAACTCGTTCTACAAATAATCGTGGAAAAACATTAACTAGGTCCATAATATGACGTCATAGAACGTGATATTAAAAATTCAAATGGAGTCCCGATATGGGTAATATTTTAAAAATGTAGGATATTTTCCAGTGCTCTGTATGCGGAGCACTTGGGCGAAGAAATCTGTTTGACGTGCGAGTGGCCGCGCCCGCCGCAAACATTAGCGCGGGTGGAAAATTGAGAATTTTCTAGAAAAATATTTCTTGAAGGGCCCACAGCTTGTTGCGTAGTTAATGGCCGAATTTTCAGGGTTGCGTGTGTGAAACGACGTATCACGTGACTCTCGCACTTTTTCGTGAAAATTGTAACAATACAATAATCAAGTGCGTTGGACGTATAGGGAAATATATCAAGCTTTAGATTTACATTTTGTATCATTAGTTTGTGGGAATATGTGTGGCCGCCATAAAGGAAGATCTTCCGACCGAGCGAGGTGTTATGCTCGGTCAGGCCGGAGCCCTACGTGATACATCTCAGCTGTCGTATCTTATATCTTTAAACGAGCAATTCTTGTATATAATATATATAATTGGGATCTCGGAATCGGCTCCAACGATTTTCATGAAATTTAGTATATAGGGGGTTTCGGGGGCGATAAATCGATCTAGCTGGGAATCATTTTTAGAAAATGTATTTTATTCCCGTTTTATCGAATACCGAGCAAAGCTCGGTCAAATAGCTAGTATATATTATATACCGATGCGCTCAGAAAACTTCCATCTATTATAATAAGTATACTATCAATTATAATAATTCGATTGTTTGAGCCTCAAAACGGTTTTGTTGTACGGGCCCTGATTACACCTACCGAGTAGTGGCGAGAGTGCTTTTGACTTGTTTTTTTGGCCAAGTGCACCGTTTCGCCTCGCCGTGTAACAAGGCCCTATGGATCATGCACAAAGCTTAAGATACAAGAGTTAGTTATAACTTTCTCTCCTTTTAGATAGTACACATGTGTCGCTGCTGGGCTAGCATGACCTTTAAGATATGTTTCCGTTCTTCGCAGAGAAGATATAACTATAGTTTCTTGGATAAAATTGGATAAAATTGGATAAAATATACTACTTTACAAATCCGAGCTCGTTAAACAATAGGTAACTCGTAAGAGATGCTCGAAAAACTACATACAAATAATTTCTGTTGTCGTTGAACTTAATTTACATACTCTGAAGCAGGATCTTTTATCCAAGAAACTATGGTTATTTCTTTTCTACGAAGGTTGAAAATCAATCACCCAGGACCATGCTAAGGCAGGGCAGACATCCTTTTTAATATAAAATAAATAAATACTAGAATTTGTATCTAGAGGTACAAATCCTAATATTTATTTAGTCATCTGACTCGCCTGACTATGGACTTGTTTTGTGTGTCCTGTGTATGCACGACGAGTATATAGAACACCCCATAAGTAGTCTACGCTTGTAGGTGGTCTGATAATGATGATTACGAACTTCATAATTGGACATGAAAAGTCGGTGAAATTTAATTGGCAACATAAAGCAAACCCTTCTTTAATTTCGGCTTATAATAGACGTCGTTACATCGAACGACCGCCTTTCAAACTTCTAGTTAATTTATTACCTTTTCATAATCCTAAGTTTTAACTTCGTATTTCTTACCACTTTTGATCGGATTAAAATTTGAAATGAAAATAATTTTTGTGGAATCTAATATTAAAAATTATAAAAAATGTTGAAAAGTTCCGATGAAAATAATCGCTAAAGCAAGGAAATGTTATATTAATAAATGTCAGGAATCAGAATGATAATTATATGTATTTAAATCGATACCACTCAAAGTAGCTACAGCCTTTCAACAAATAGATTAATGCTTCGTTCAAACCTACGCGACCAAGCGACTGCGAAGCGGGAGCGTCAAGTTGTCAAATGTGTGTTTTGTATAGTTGTCAAATGTGTGTTTTGTTTGTATTCAAAACACACATTTGACAACTTGACGCTCCCACTTCGCAGTCGCTTGGTCGCGTAGGTTTGGCCTAAGCTTTACTCCAATTTTGCTCCAATTTTCACAGCAGTGAGAGACTTGATGATAATGAACTATTTCAATGAACACTTAGATCGTCAGTTTTCAAACAAAAAACACACACATACACACACAAAGAAACGTCAAACTTATAACAACCGTCTGTTTTCGTAGAGAGTTAAAAAGAACCTAAACAAACAATTTAATTGTACAGAACCAAGCTTGATACACGAATCGCACTTAGCGTTTTCTTCAACAAAGTTCTGTCTGTGTGCGGACTATGTGTTACATAATTCGCTTGACGTTCAAGAGGGCTTAAATGAAAAGAGTTAGGTATATAAAAGATTATATAAAAGTTTTAACCGTAATGACGTCCGTTTATATGATAGTAAAAGTATACAGACGAACCATTAGTAGACGCAAAATAACCCATCAGTCCAGTTTTCATGTTTAGGCGCGACGAAGAAACTGCATTTCGTATTTTGTAATACAGAGAAGACATAATAATATTAACGTAATTTGGTGTGGCTCACTTGCATCATTACAGGATCCCATGAAAAACGTAAATTTCCTCGTAAAGCTTAGGCCAAACCGCGACTGCGAAGCGGAGCGTCAAGTTGTCAAATGTGTTTTTTGTATACAAATACAAAACACACATTTGACAACTTGTCGCCTGGTCGCGTAGGTTTGGCCTAAGCTTAAAAAGTGGCTAAAGCAAGGAAATTGTCCTATGTCCTTCCCCGTAGTCTTATTTATATCTGTGCCAAATTGCAGAAAAATCAGTCTAGTATTTTGTGAGATTAGTGCGTTCAAATAAACTCTCTTCAGCTTATTATAAAGTTAATATATACGAAATACGATTCGGGACTCGTTGCTAAAATAAAGATTTAAAGAAAAATTAAGCCTTAAATTACGGATATTAACGAGGGAGGGTAAAAAGAAATCCTTCGAAATTAATAGTCCGAGCGGTGAATGCCAAAAGCGCTCATCTATAAGCGCCATTGGGACTTATTGGAATTTGAGGGTGCTTGTGTTTATGTTAATATAATACAATGTTTGTGATGCTTTTTTGCCATCTTTTTTTTGGCAAAGTTGTTTGCCGTTTTGCCTTCTTGTGTAGCTTTTTGTTAATTTTGATTCAAACTTGTACGAAATTGTTGAAAGTGCTATCTCATTTAAATGAAATATTATACAAAAACTGTATTTTTATGTTTTAAGTATGTTAAATGTTAGATAATTTCTAACTAAGATAGATGTTAGTTTGGAAATAAAATAAAATATTAAATTATTAAGAGCCACAAATTATATTTAAAAGAACAAATTGATTAAAAACCAGACGCATCTGTGAGGGCGGCTGTCTTTTGTTTCGGAAGCATTTCACCAATTTTCGTCGGCCCTCAGGGAAATTTCGTCTTATTGTCAGCTTGTTGTGCAAAAAAAGAACACAATATCACTATTGTTTGTCCGTTTTATATGAGAACGTTTGTAAATTTCACAATAAGTAACACTGCTTTTGACTTGTCGAACTTTTGCCTAAGTTCAAGCCACTCGAATATACTATTACATAGCAGTCTGTAATGCTCGGAAATTCTTCTCTACAAGATATGTCTAATCAAACAGAAATTGTAGAGAACATTAACTGGTTGACCAAATGGCAGTTCATAACGATAGACAACGTACGTACGTCTGTTCTATTGGACGGTACCCTGTCATGTCTTCCTTCAATGCACACCATAACCCAATACCGTCTTTTGTAACGTTATAATATTATAATGAAAACGCTCCCGATGGACCTACATATTATTTTACAATATTCAAAATTTAACTTTTTCATAACCTAGAAGCAATATAACGAGCTTACAGAAAGCTGATTAAAGTAATTCCTTAAGTCACTCTAAGCCGGTAATATGGGATAATACCCTGGGAGTGGCTGCCGGGTCCTTAGTGTCTGTGGCCCTTCTTGGCGTTAATATCTTAATCGCTGTATAAATAAACCTCTTCATCCGTCTAGCTAGAATAGTGTGTTTTAACTGTACTAGATAAAATAAAATTATGAATACTTACGTAGCAGGCGCAGGCAGAAATTTTCGACGCACGCTGGGTAGATATTACCTTTATCTACGCTACGCGCCGGCGTAGCGGTTATACTCCCTCTTGAATTTTCGATCAGGTCAGGAGTGCTGATTAAAATTTTTAACCATCCTAAAAAGGTGCACAATCACCGCTGCGGAAGTTTTAACTCCAAAAAAAAAAAAAACAGAATAAAAAGTGTCGTAAATGTTCTAGAAATTTATCATACGTCGAGTGTATCAAAATACAACACAATCATGTAGAAATCCCAATCCTCTTTACGTATTGTATTGAAAGCGAGAAACTGAACAAGTCCTGTGGGACGCAGTGACCACTGTACTTTTTCCTCTTTTATTACGATACAACTGGTTTACGAATAAGAATAGAAATAATTTGTATTTTAAAGGACTTTTTATTATTTTACTCTTCTCTGAATTTTTTTTTATATATATAGGAAAGATTTTTTTTATTAAAAACTTTTTGCATCTGTTACATAATTATACGAAAGTAGGTACAATACAGTTGTATATTGTATAGATTTTTGAACAGACTTTACACACTTTGTATATAATATATATCTTTGGCGCCTGCACTGAGCCTGTCCTGCAGAATTTGCTTTGTATATTAATTAATAGACTCTAAAACTACCGATTTTGATGAAATTCGAGATATACCACTCGAAATGACAGACAGACAAAAAAGGCACATTTACATCGCGAGAAAATGTGCCTTTTTTGTCTTTTATCAAAGTCGCGGAAAAGTGAAAATATTACGTTACTAATAATAATTTATTTCCACCGTCAGCGTTAAGATAAGTTAAGATACTGATTTATGTGGTTACCTCCTATACTATAATTGAAGGGAGCGTTCTGACGGGGCTTACCTCGCGATTTACGCGGTTTATGATTGATGGAGATAATGTACGATGAGCTGGAGGTAAAAAGTCCCGTATTACGTAAGTGTAATGGATTCATACAGAATGAGTAAGCGAAAGGGTCGATAGAAATTAATAAAAGGTGATTTGTTCTCTACCTAGGGCTATTTGCGCCAGTCTGGGTTAAATGTCCCTGGGTTAAATATTATTTGGTTCCTCGTCCTGGGCAAGACAAAGGTTTAACTTTGCTTCGGTTTGGCGCAATTTAGCCTACGGAACGTGTATGGTATTAAAATTGAAACCAAAAAAATAAGTAAGTAAAAATCAGAAGGTATATTTTTTTATTATTTAATCGTAATAATAGATAATAAAATTACACGGATTCGGACAATTTAGTTTTCTTCTCTCGGTCCTACATTGACAGATTTGACCCGTAGGTTATAAAAAGAAAAGTCTAGTGAAATATAAGCCCGTGTAATTGTGTATGGTTTCAATGAAGCCCTTAAAGCGTTGTATATTTTAATACACGATTACCCACGTGTCCCACCGCCCACTGTCCTACCATCATACGCCATTGACTGTCCTACCACGTGCATCGACTGCCTTACACGTCCTGGCTATCGGCCATCCTACACGTCTAGGGCCATTGACTTTCCTATACGTCTTACGCCATTGAACATCCTACCACGTGCTATCGACCGTCCTACAAGTCCTACCGGTCATCATCGCTAATCTCTTTACTGCCTTTTCGGCTTTATACCGCGAGCAAAGTGAAATTTATTTTTACAGCATAAACGACCGCGTAGAAATCTAATTTGTGAATACTTTGATGTTGCTCGCTGTGTAGTGTGTACACATTCGGTCTGATTAAATGATGATTTGATTTGGAATCACGAGCGTGGAAAGGAATATGTGTACTATACTGATTTCAACCTAAGTACCATAATTTTAAATAATTATTCAACTTACTATTAGCAAGTACAAAAGTTATATATATTATAATACTTTGCTGTGCAACTAATAAGTAGTAGTCAAGAATATTATTGATGAAAATAAGTAATATACAACAATGCTAAACTGTGTGGTTGTCGTTGTCGTTGTCGTGGGTCTGTTAATGAGTATTTTCCAACGTATCAAACAAAAACGGCAGAATAGATTAGCATATAAGTTTTAATAAAGTAATAGCAGGCTAGTTTCAATAAAATCACGATTCAGTCAAAACGCTGACTCAATCGCAATTAGACAACCAGAAAATACAAACGGGATTTAATCGATATTAGCTTAGTAAGAGTCGGGTCACTTCAGTAGATTATTGAACATAGAGTCTTACTTGAAATCTAAAATATTTACAAACGAGCATTTGCCCGCGGCTTTGCTCGCGTTAAGAAGTATTATTATATACCAACTTTCATCCCCTATTTTAAACCCCTGAAGGTAGAATTGATCAAAATCCTTTCTTAGCGGATACCTACGTCATAATATCTACCTGCATGCCAAATTTCAGCCCGATCGGTCCAGTGGTTTGGGCTGTGCATTGATAGATCACCATGTCAGTCAGTCACCTTTGAGTTTTAAATATATTATAAGAAATACTTATAATATATAAATAGATCGTATACAGGATGTAACAAAACTAAATGATTATATTTTAAGGTTTGTAAGTTTCACTTAAGTATGTGAAAGTAGAAAAAGAAATTCTGAAAGAGTTACTTATAAAAGCATTGTGTGTACAAATACATGACGTTGGGACTTGGGACATACCTCATAGAAACATAGACTTCAAAAATAACTATTTCAATGCTGCTATTGTCACGTTTTTTTTTTTTCGAAAGGGTCTAAGCTACTGGTCTGGTTAAGACCATGGTAGTTTAATCGTGGCTATAACTAGTCTGTTGCTAGTTGGTAACTGTCACGTGAACTATCGAATATAAGGAACATATTATACTCACCTTTTTCGTTTTTTAAAACGCAGGATGATTTTCGAAACCCTTTACAGTTTACATAACGCGGGTAAGTAGGACCGGACATTAAACTCACATTAACCCTGAAGTATTATCACTTAGTTTTGTTACATATTGTAGGTGTTTGTTATGTCTATGATGTAGAATCCAGAGCAGTAGCAAGAGGGCACAAGTGGTAACTGGTAGACCAACTGTTTATTGAAAATATTAATTATAATATTCTAGACTCCGTTCACACGTCACATCTTACATACACAATTATACAACTCGCACGCGTCAGCATTCACACACTTGCAAACAAGGTACAAAGTGACTGACCCCACAGTATTTAAAGAATTTTAAAGGTTATATGCATTAATTCGTCTCAAATTTAAAATTTTAAAAGTTAAATTTATAGGTTAATTATACCCTGGGGAAGTTGAAATTGAGTTCAGCTCCTGGGGTGCGAGTTAGTCGATAATGACGGAGAATGGACCGCGATTGAATTGACGCTAACTCGATCAGTACTAAGTCCTGACCTGGATACTTCCGCGATCTACTTCTTCAATTAATCGGTGACACAAATCAACATAACTTCAAACCTTCAAAAAGAGAGCCTTTAGAAGCGGGCAACGCGCCTGCAACTATTCTGATGTTGCGAGGGCGACGTATATCATCAGGTGACCCGTTTGCTCCTTTGCTCTCTAATTTTATTTAAAAAACAATACATAGTTGGGGCTGCTGGATGTAGGGCTGGATTTAAACGCCCACATGCTTGTAGTGTATAGACCTACGGATATAGACATAATATTATTATAGTGTAAGTTGTAACATCTACGTACTGTCATACTGTAATATCGGGTTTATATTATTTTAATCCAGTGATCCAATCCTGGAATGCTTAGCACAAAATTTCATCCTATAGTGCATTCCAGTGCCCGTTTATAATATCACTGGATTAGAATAATGTAAACCAGCCTTTAAGGCGGTCTCTTCTAGGCGGTAGCTACGCAAAGCTCACAGACATTTGCATGCTATAATCGACTTTATTTTCCCTCAAAATGTAGTGATTTACCTGTAAAAAAATTGTAGACAATTAGGTTTTATTTTGCGTCTACTATAGTCTTAATCAGAATGAAAATGGATTAAATCCTGGGAAAGGACAGGGGATACTTTTAGCCCGGAAAAATGTACGGTTCCCGCGCGATAAACGAATTTTGGCGCAACGGAGTTGCAGGTGTCATTAGAAATAAAAATTGAAGACGAAAGCGCATAATGTCCACATTATGCGCTTTCGTCTTCAATTTTCGTCATCTTCTTTCATTCAACTTTCATATTGGCGCATTCAATAATTGAATACGTCAAGGAACGCAACGCCAATATTTTCATTTTTAAAGTTTTGGATACGGTCAGAGGGCATGCGTCGAGGGCATGCCTCAAGTTCGCTGTTGACTGCGCATGCCCTTGACGAACAGAAAAAGGCACAGTGTGGACAAAGCTGTCTATTCTTCCCTAGAATCTTTGCTATCTTGCCCCAACTAGCAACTGAACAATGTAATTGCTGAATTATAATGCACTATAATTTCACCGTTCTATTTATACAGTACGATTTATATGACACACATATACACATACAACGCGAGCCAACTGCATCGCAAAAATAGGTTGGCATTGTTACTCCTGGGCATTATTTTAGAGATACCCCATGATGATGGTACATGAAAAGTACATAAAGTTTTTATATAAGTAATATGTATACTGGATAATGTTTGCAACTTCGTGGCCCGGGAACCGTTCATTTTTACGGGATGAAAATGTATCCTGTATCCTTTTTGGGACTCAAAGTATCTCCATAGTAAACATCTAAATCGGGCGTGAAAAGGCAGGCAGACAGACACACTTTTGAATTTATATAATATAATAATAACAATATATTATCTATGGACGCTTCACACCACATCAGTCTGGCCCCGTGTGGTAAGTATCTGAAGGTGTTACGGGTACCAGACAACGGAAATATATTTAATACTTTTATAGTTACCTACTATACATATATTTAAGATTTTTATTATAATTAATAAATTTAAAAAAAAGATACACATACTTAATACACATCTATGACCCAGGAACTTTGAAAACTTTTTGTTCCGTCGGCGGGATTCGAACCCGCGACCCCCGGCTTGAGCTACCAACAGCCCACCAACTGAGCCAGAGGTCGTCAAAAATATATATATAAAAATGTATTTCCAATTGTGTTAGTAACGCTAAAACTGGAAAACGGCTGAACGGATTCGGCTAATTTTAGGCTCAACATATTTGTAGAAGTCCAGGGAAGGTTTTAAAGTGACACGAAGTTCACCGTGACAGCTAGTTTATAATATTAGTATGGATTTTGTCATTATCGTTAGTACTGAAAAGTTGTACCTACTTCCGAAGAGATTTTTGCGGTACTACTTAAGGATTCAATAAGAACGTAGAAGACGTGCTATTTAGGGACCCAAATTCCATGGGAAGAAGACGTGCACCGCCAACGTAATCGTCTCCAATATACCCCGGGTAAATATTTAGGGGCTGGACTCTGCATATTTTTAATTTGAATTTCTTAACAGGAAAACCATTGTAGGGTATACCGTGATGTATTTTTGTATAATTATTAAGGCGGGGATTAATCTCAATCCAAAACTATAACTTTGCACACAACCAAAGACCAAGCGTATACGTATCGCAATAAGATTCATTTTAGCTTAGCATAAAACTGAAGTCACTCTAGCGGATTTTCTCTATTTTTCATGTTTTTTTTAAATATCTTTGAAAATAAACATTAAGAAACAAAATTGTTCGGTTAAAGAATTTTTAATATAGATTTATTAACAATTTATTCAAATAAAATGTATAATTATCCCAGTTAATACTTATATTTCGATGAAATAGATTTTTATCGGAGGTGAGTTTGTAAATTAATTACAGCCAAAGTATTAAGTTTTATTAAAATGTTTATGGTTTAAGGTATTTTAAATATTGTGCTTTATACCTCATACTCGTATTTTTTAAAACTTCGTTATTATATTGGAACTAGGTAAACCGGAAGTCGCGGAATAACAAATTGGGGTTTATTATGCCTGTTATTATGGGGGGGGCCTTAAGGATTTGAACTATAAAGAGGAAAAGTTTTTTTTCAATCAAGTTTTCTAGACTTTTCATTGTTTTCTTCTTGTTTATAGAACTAAAATGATGTAAGTAATAATTTGTCTATTTCTTCAAAATGTTACGAGCTATTATTTATATTATATATTTATATTTTTTTAAACTTTTAAACAATATTTTGTCTTTAAATTTCTTCTTAAAGTATATATTTTTCTTCTTCTTCTATATAATAAAAAAATCTTTAAGTATTAAAGTTTTTTCTTTTCCATGTATAAGGAAAGTTTTCTCAACACAAATTGTACTTCCCCGTACAAATATTACGTACGGGCACCTGCTGCCAATTATTGTGGAGATTGGGGATTAGTGAACAACTGTTCAGAAACTAATAGTGGGATTACTTCCTGTGGTTTCTGAAACGGTATTTTGCCAAATTTTTATTTCTTTTCAGCAATTCCTGTTTGTCTGTCTTATTATAATACAGTTAGCTAGATCTAGTTTAGTGACCAAATCATCTAAAAGACTCTAATGTCTGCATCCTGTATATAGTAGGTGGTGCAGTTATACAAGGTGTAACAAAGTGTTTTTTTTTTTATAAAATAAGGGGGCAAACGAGCAAACGGGTCACCTGATGGAAAGCAACTTCCGTCGCCCATGGACACTCGCAGCATCAGAAGAGCTACAGGTGCGTTGCCGGCCTTTGAAGAGGGAATAGGGTAATAGGGGAGGGTAGGGATGGGAAGGGAAGGGAATAGGGGAGGGTAGGAAAGGGAATAGGGTAGGGGATTGGGCCTCCGGTAAACTCACTCACTCGGCGAAACACAGCGCAAGCGCTGTTTCACGCCGGTTTTCTGTGAGAACGTGGTATTTCTCCGGTCGAGCCGGCCCATTCGTGCCGAAGCATGGCTCTCCCACGTATTATAATTTAGGGCGTGTAATAAAGTTCACTGTGAAAGTGGCAGCGCTGAAGAAGCATTTTTTGTGATTTGTATGGGTAAGCGTCCCAGTGGCATGAATTTGCCCATTCAAAAGTAAAAAAGTGACCCCTTCAGTGCCGCTACTTTCAGAGGGGACTCCTACACACGCTACACTCCAAAGTACTATCATTTTGTTTTGTTACATTCTGTATATTAGTCAAATTTTCTTATGGCCAGCTTACATTACTCCAATCATGTAATCTAATCCAGCGCAGGATTGCTATTCGAATAATGTAAACGGGCCATTAGATAGCCGTCTAAATTTTACACCACATTATAGCTAGGTGTAATACAAAAGCAATAATTGCGAGAATCGCAAACAACTTTTTGCGTCGATTGGGCGTACATAATAAATAGCAATTACCGCTGTTTGCTCGCCCGAGCTGATTGAGTTTCAGATATAATTGAGTTAAAACGTGCAAATGTTTGTCTGTTTGACGAGCTCCAATCAATTATGATACATTAGTTATTATCACTATCACTAAATAGAACGTGTATCAGCCACGCGTTATCAGCGGTTAACTAAAAATTTTATTCTAACTTCACTCTATTCGCTTTATACAATTAATTAACGTAATATAATTAATATTATTCATGTTAAATACCACTTAGTGGACCATCATCTTGATCCACCTTTTGAATTAGAGCTTTGAATGTCAGTTTTTCACTTTTCATAGTTAGGATGAGAAAATGAACAATAGCTTTGTCCACACTGTGCCTTTTTTTTGTGAGGCTATAGCGCAGTCAACATCGCACGTGAGGCATGCCCGCGACGCTATGGCCTATGACACTTTTCTTTCCAACGCGGGTGGATTTTGAAGCATTCAATTATTGAATATTTATATGCCAAACGAAAGTTAAATAAAGAGATGACAGAAAAAGAAGAAAGATGAAAGTGGTGACGAAAATTGAAGATGAAATTGCATAGTGTGGACATAGCTAATAGCTACTAATTAATTATTACATTCCATACAAATTATCTTTAACAAGCTTCAATGAGATTAAGGCTCAATTTCACCAACGACGGTTAAAGTTAACGCTCGGATTAGTATCACGTTACTTCTTTCGTTTTACATATGAATGAAAGAGAAGACATGACATTTTAACAAGCTGTTGACACTAACAGACGTTGGTGAAATTGGGCCTAAGCGACAATAACTAACATTCAGACTTTAGGGTATACTCAGGGTATTTTGAGATGAAAATTCTATAAGAACAAAAATATAATACTTATTATCACGCCACGTGCGTGATCTTGTCTTTATGTGAGCAGAGTTTGATTGCAGGAACTGAGTTATTAAAATGTATATGGGCCAAGTGAGTATTACACCTAGTTAGCTACATTTGTTCAGGTGCACTTTCCGAAAGGATATCCGATCAGCGCAAACTAAGCCAAGCTATTATCAGACAACTCCTCAGTTAAGTGCACCAATGCAAAGCTGTTTACAATGTGCACTCAAAACAGTGTTATATTTTTTTGAAACTACAAAATTGTCTCTAGAAAATGTATCTATAATTATAAAAATGGATTTTCAATTGTGTTAGTAACGCTAAAACTCGAAAACGACTGAACGGATTGGGCTAATTTTAGTGTTAAAATATTCGTAGAAGTCCAGGGAAGGTTTTAAAGTGACACGAAGTTCACCAGGACAGCTAGTCAGAGCTGGACAGTCAACTGCCGCTGAGGTTATTGTATATTTACAATATAAGCAGCTAAAAAAATCAAACCCTACCTAATACTTCAGTAAGTATTATAATTATTCTTTTTTTTTATGAACTAGGGGGCAAACGAGCAAACGGGTCACCTGATGGAAAGCAACTTCCGTCGCCCATGGACACTCGCAGCTTCAGAAGAGCTGCAGGTGCGTTGCCGGCCTTTAAAGAGGGAATAGGGTAATAGGGGAGGGTAGGGATGGGAAGGGAAGGGAATAGGGGAGGGTAGGGAAGGGAATAGGGTAGGGGATTGGGCCTCCGGTAAACTCACTCACTCGGCGAAACACAGCGCAAGCGCTGTTTCACGCCGGTTTTCTGTGAGGACGTGGTATTTCTCCGGTCGAGCCGGCCCATTCGTGCCGAAGCATGGCTCTCCCACGTATATATTCATATTATGACTGAAACAATAATAACAATGTTATTTATGTACTAGACGCCCGCAAATCCGTTGCTCAAAAATTCGTTCATCGCGCGGGAACCGTACATTTTTCCGTGACTCAAAGTATCCTCATACCCAGCAAAAACGGTTCACCGGTTTGGGCGTAACTCTTTACGCCTAAGCCGGTGAATCGATTTTGCTGAAATTAGTTCACCGGCTCCTTTTGTGACACACTGACAAGTGACAGACAGACATTCCGCATTTATCATAAATCATAATATTAATACGCGAACGAATAACTTTGTGACCTTTTTTACGAAAAATGGGGAAACGTAGGTGCATGAAATTTTGCACAGTTATAGTTTATATGGTGAAGGAGTGCATCGAGCTAATATTATTTTAAAATTATGCTTTTATCATCCATTTTTTTAACAAATAAAACATTACACACACTAAAACACACACACATGAGAAATGACAGATTTTTGAGTGACAAGCCTATTACCCAAGCATTACGAATTATACTCTTTTATTTATGGTTGAAGTCTGTTGACAACAAGTTGACAAATTGAAAATGGATTATAGTTTTTTTATTGAATCTAAGTCAATAAAAAAAACTATAATCCATTTACACGGCCAGTCTGAGATCAACTAAGTCCCAGAAACAAGAGTTGAAAAAAAAAAATGAAGTCAATATTTTTTACAAAATATAGGTTGTAGTCCTAATGTCGTTGAAAGTAAGGTGGAATTTCGACCATTGGGTGATCTCTAGTAATATTAGTAGTACTTTAGGCCTAATCATGAAAATAGGCAGATAGTTCTTGAAACGAGATTGGAGCAGGAAGTGAACAGAATTGACAATTATATCGGTGCATGGCATGAGACAGTGAATGAATAGTCTGTTGTATGGCGAGTATGTACTAGTATGTAGTGTGTAGTCTGCCAATACCGCTCGTATATTTAGTGCTGGAGAGCTGCCCAGTAGGTGTTAACGAACTTCAAGATACAGGGTGTGATTTTTGCTGAAAATTTTAAGCTTTATTAAAGTTATCTTGCAATAAACTTAGACTACGAAGATATTGTTAAAATCATTTTTCGTAGTAAGAAACTAATTTCTGTTACTTGTTTAGGAGAACAATTACAGCTTTATGTCGCACTCAGGAATAAAATCCTGTCAGAAGTAAAACAACTTCTGACTGACTGACCTGTCCTGACTAATACTAATATGTCTACTTTAATTCATTTGTACATCACACATAATATCATCTACTTGGGTAAGATGTGATAAAATCAAAATGTCATGTCAGTAAACGTATTCGGAAACACCCTGTATAATTATAAAGATACAGAATGTAAATTTAAAGCTTTATTAAAGTTTCTCTTGCAATAAACTTAGACTACGAAGATATTGTTAAAAATATTTTTCGTAGAGTATGAAACTAATTTCTGTTACTTGTTTAGAAAACAATAACAGCTTTATGTCGCACTCAGGAAGAAAATCCTGTTAGAAGTAAAACAACTTCGAACGAACTGCCCTTTACTGACTGACCTGACTAATAATAATATATTATCTACTTTAATTCATTTGTACATCACACATAATATCATCTAATTGGGGATCAAAATGTCATGTCAGTAAAAGTAATCGGAAACACCCTGTAGAATTATAAAGAATAGATCTGATATATTATATGTTGGCAATCGCAGAAGCACGTGAGAGATCATCACCCATTTAAATGATTACAATGATTTCATAAATGTGTCTTTTACTGGCTCCAAATTTGTACTAAAAATGGCTACAGTACACGTCCCTTGATCGTGGCTGGTTTTACGAGTAATATACGAGAAATTATTGATAATAGACCTACGTAATTTGGTTGGGTTATATCAAGCTCAGTCGACAGAATACAACCTTGAATTGACACAACCCGACCAAATAATGTAGGGCCGCCATCTGCCTCTGAGTCAATTTCTCTGAAGGTTCATTATAGTACACGCATGATCCATGCGTCGGATGGGCATGTAAAAAGTCGGTCCTGCGCCTGATCTCTCGCCAGTCGTGTCGGTCTGCCGTCCCACTGGGTTATGAGAGTAAAGGAATAGAGAGTGCTCTTGTATACTGCGCACACACTTGGGCACTATAAAATTACTCCTGCGTAGCTGGCCTGGTTTCAACGAAACCGGCCACCGTCACCGAAACCGGTGTAGGAGCTATTATTATTATTATTATAGTACACGCATTATCTTTAGGATAAAATATTTTGAATTACATACATCACTCTTATGATATTAAGTAGAAGAGTCAACTTTTCTTCAACTTCAAAATCAACACCCTAATATTTACTACAATCGCAGTAAATAAGGGTCAATTAACATTGCAATAGGACGGATTTGCCTTGCATTATTGGTGCCTGTTACTGGCAGCCTGTTCGGTGTTCCAAAGAACAACCAACCTTATTGGCATAGATGTCGTATTTTGATGTACACCTATGAAACATACGCCAATCGAAAGAGAAGATGTTTACAAACAACAAATACTCCTTGGTGAAATGTCGTAAATAATATACTTTCCGAGTTATTTCAGTTTGAAAATGTAAAATAAATAACATTTTAGATACATTTAAGATACAACCTGAAATAAATCAAAAAGTATAACATTTACGACATTTTGTCAAAGAGTATTTGTTGTTTGTAATTATTTTCTTTTCATAGGTGTACACCATATATATTATGTCTATGGTGTACACCAAAATACGACATTTTAAGTACTTCAAAATTATGCCACGCTCCATACAAAAAGGTTCGACTCTTTTAAAAAAATGCATGGTAACGTTGCAATGTGAAATGACCAGCTTTTTCATCCATTCTGGTGATATTCTAAAACTTTTAATAAACAACACGCTGCAAGGTTCTGTAATTTATTCCATTTTCTACGCCAACGTGGTATTTGAATAAAATATTATTTAAATATAACACGCCATGGCCCATGCATCATATTGGAATTGGTGCTGAAACTTTTATAGTGACATGCATACTGCATACACTAAATTCCTTTGAGTTTTATGAAACAAAAAATTCTACAATCAATCAAGAAAGACTTTAGACTACTCGCTGAACAAAATTTTCTGAATGTTATAAGACTAATCACAATCGAATGGTAGTTTTTTCGCCTCGTGTTTTTACAGACATATTACGTTTGTACACTTTATATACATATTTTATATCGATATTTTACAATATTCTCGCATATGAAAAATATACATAATCACCCTGCCGAATATACAAGACAATATTACGAAAATGATATGATATTTTATCAATAAAATAATACACTACGAAATAAAAGCATTGTTCCAAAAACCTTGTAAACAATAAATTATTAATATACAGTAAAATAATTTTGTCCAATATATCATTCATTACTAAACAATAACAATACAATAATATTCAGAACGGCGGAATGATAAACATTATATTATGCAAACGATTGAATTACTCACCGTTCATAAATATTTATAGAGCTTTGCTGGCGACATGTTGATTTAGATACCTCCACACCTATATTGTTGATAGGGTAGGTGATGATCACAGACATAGATCATGATAGATACTTACCGCATATGTATGTACCATCGAGGAAATTGATTCCTATGCAGTTGACGGTTTACAGTTGTCATCGAACCGTCGACAGTGTTGCACCGTTCCCAAAATTATTAAGTTTTTTATAACTACCCGCAATGGTGACCAAATGCGACAATTGTAATAAATCGATCACAAAATCGTCACCAGGAGTCGAATGTAATAAGTGTGAGCGCCTAGTACACCTTAGCACTAAGTGTACCGGACTCAGCAACAAACAGCTGGCCGCCCTGAAAGCTGCATCACCTGGGCTAGGATGGACATGTCAGGACTGCATTCATGAGTCTTCAACGCGTAACTCGTCCATCGTAATACCCGATGACGAAGATGAGGAGTATGACGACGATGTACAGAAGAACACAGCTCAAGGCGATGGTAAGAAGCTGTTAAAAGAAATCTCAAAGGAAGTGGAAAAAATTATAAAAAAGGAGATGACACAGATAGAAGAATCTCTGAGATTTCACACAAGTAAGTTTGACGAAGTGATGGCGTGCATAGAAAACTTCAAGCAGACTATTAAACAACTACAGAAGAAAAACGCGGAACTCACCAGCAAAAATAATAATCTAGAAACTAGGATTACCACATTAGAACAGCAAGTACAAGCATCGGAGCAAGAGAAGCTTGCAAAGTATATAGAAATTTCTAACGTGCCCTACCACACCAATGAAAACATAAAATTAATAACGGAAAATCTTGCTACAAAACTAAGTGTCTCCACAAATGGCATAAATCATACTCGCAGGCTGAAGGGACGAGGAGACAGGGAAGGCAACATTATCGTGGAGCTGCAAAAAGAAAACATCCGAGATGACTGGCTGTCCGCATCAAAAAGAACTCCGGTAACCGTCGCAGACATCCACCCTCAAGATCCTGGTAATAGTAGCCCTGTTTACCTTAGAGAGACTATGACTAAGCTTAACAAACAGATAATGTGGTTTGCAAAACAAGAACTTAAAATAAAACTAAATTTTAAGTATGTTTGGTTTAGAAAAGATTATGTCAAAGCAAAAAAAGATGAACAGAGTAAAATTTACTATCTTAGATCATTAAACGATGTACACACACTAGCTAATCAGCAAAATAATTTAAATAATAAAAAAATCTAAAATATTTAACTACCAGCTACTTGTTTAAACATTATATCTTTGTAAAAAACTGTTAATAATAAATTAAAATGGAATATGTAGATGATGAAATTACAGAATACTTCAACTGTGTAAATATTAATAGCTTCCTAAAGAAAATACCTAACCAAAGTAACCTATTATGTATACATGTGAACATCAGGTCGTTAGTAAAAAACTTTGCTTCTCTTGAAGAAATAATATCTAACTCCAAAGCATGTATTGAACTCATTGTTGTAACCGAAACCGTTGTAAAAAAAAAAACCGAAGTTAATATAAAAGATTGGATGAAATGTCTATTTTGTATATCTCATTATGAGATGTTAACTTGTTTGCGGGAAACTCGAAGAGGCGGAGGTATCGTGCTATATATTCATAAAAAACACAAATTTATACCAAAAAATATAAAAACAGAACACTTCGAAATATATTATGCACAATCACCACCCCTTCGGGTTATTCCGCGGATATATGTGCCGTGTACCGACCGCCTAAGAACAGTAAACACTTATTTATTGGCGAACTGCATAACACCTTACGTAAGCACTGTTTAAATAAAGAGTTGTTCTTGATAGAAGACATTAACATAGACATTAACTCGAACAATCCTATAAAACATAAGTATAATAACACACTGCACTATTTAGGTCTCGTACGAGGGATCTACGATATCGTTTTTAATATGATATCGGAATTTTAAAAATGCCTAAAGGCCTAAAAGTGCCGTATTGAGCTGTAGAAATTTAAATAGAAACGGCCTAGATAATGGGCACTTTCCTTATCATCGGTTCTTCGAAGTAGCTATAAAAAAGCAGCACGTTCGTTTTCATACAAATGGAGCAACATGCGATATCTATCTTGATCTATGTCTGTGGTGATGATCATAATAATATTGAATATTATATTCAAATAGGGAATATTGCGCGAAGGTCGGAGCAGAGAGCGCATCTACCACTAACCACATACAGTAACGGCGGTTTCCAATATTTGATCTATCTCTGGTTTGGCCCTACTAGAGATAGGAATAGCTCACATTAGACATTGGAGACATATATTTTATGTCAATTGTGAGCTATTACTATCTCTAGTAGGGCAAAACCAGAGATAGATCAAATATTGGGAACGGCCGTAAATCGACTAAAATGTTGGACACATCATATCAGAATATTGACAGTAATGGTGCCTTCTCACGGCGCGGATTATCGCAAGCCGCGCCGCGCCCGCTCGAGCCACGCGCCGTGTGAAGGGGTGGCTCGCGCTGGCTCGAGCAGGCGCGTTTAATATCACGCGCCAGCTCGAGCCACGCGCCCGAAGAAAGTGGTGGCGTGGTTGCGTTCTCACGGCGCGTGCTACTACGAGCCGCGCCGCGCCCGCTCGAGCTACGCGCCGTGTGAAGGGGTGGCGCGGCGCGGCTCGTGCAGGCGCGTCCCGATCCGATGAAAGTCGGTAACTTCAAAGGCGCGGCTTGAGCAAACAGGCGACCACGAGCCACCCCTTCTCACGGCGCGTGATATCACAAGCCGCGCCACGATGACAAACATTCAAGTTAAATTAAACTTTATTAATACGATAATAGATATCATTTTGCTCTAAGTCACTACGTTAAATAAGTAAATTTTAATGAAATGCAACTTTATTCACTAGGCAAATAGGTTGCATTTCAATATATGCCGCTAATTTTATTAAATTAAGTGTAATTAATTTTTTTTTTATTATTTTTTTATTATGAAATAAGGGGGCAAACGAGCAAACGGGTCACCTGATGGAAAGCAACTTCCGTCGCCCATGGACACTCGCAGCATCAGAAGAGCTGCAGGTGTGTTGCCGGCCTTTTAAGAGGGAATAGGGTAATAGGGGAGGGTAGGGATGGGAAGGGATGGGAATAGGGTAGGGGATTGGGCCTCCGGTAAACTCACTCACTCGGCGAAACACAGCGCAAGCGCTGTTTCACGTCGGTTTTCTGTGAGAACGTGGTATTTCTCCGGTCGAGCCGGCCTATTCGTGCCGAAGCATGGCTCTTCCACGTATAATTTTGATAACAGATGCCGCTGCTTGGCGGCTACATCGCGCTATAGCTAGCACGAAGATTTTTATTATAGGTGATTAACTAATATGAAACTCTTTTCACTTACACTCATTCTTGGTGTTGTAGAATTATCACGCCAGAGGGATTTAAGTCCCAGGGTGGGATACCCTGGGGGCTGGGACTAAATTCCTATGGCGTGTATTGGTCCTCAAATACTGGTGGCAGTTCATTCCTGAGTTTTACAGTGCATGGCAGGATGTTACGCAAAAAATGCACGGTGGAAGACTGCCACTCACCAAGGTGATGAGGATTGATGATGGTATGTTTTTCACGTGGAATGATGACGAAAGCTTGCAGGATGTACGATTCCGAACAATAATAATTGCTCAAAACCTTCCCAGTTCCCCGTGATGCTATACTACTTTTATAATTCACAATAATAATAATTATTATGTTTCCATCGTTCCTCGTACTGGTGGAAGAATGACGCTTCTGTTCGAGCACAACATCACGAAATCCGTCTGTACGGCTATCCTGGGACTAAAATCACTCTGGCGCGATAATTGTACAACACCAAGAGCAGAGTAGACAGAATTATAGAGTATGCCGACTTAGAAGTCTTAGAACTGATGTTGAAAATTTTAAATTTGACGTATTATGACAAAAATCGTCGCTAGGGTTGTTAACTTGTTACCTACGAATTTAAAACTATGACATATTCGCTGGACGTGTTCCTCTTTGGTCGTATTGTTGTTTGTGTTTTGGAACATGCGATTAAAATTGACAGAATCCAATTTTGAAATCTTTATTTTAAATATCAGCTAATACCAGCCTAAGGTCAAGCGTCAAACAAAACTTTTGGAACGAAGTTCCTCATGATGCGTTCGGCGTTGCGAAAGGAGGCTAGACAGAACGATATTTGTCATTTTTTTATTAGTACCTGCATAGTAAATAAATAAATAAAAAGTAGGGGTAGAGGGCGTTGATAGTATTCTTGTGCGTCAACTAGATGGCGTTTTTGAGAATAAACAGCGACGCGTTGTTAGTATTCGCGTCAATAGATGTTTTTGAGTGTATATGTATACTTACAGGTTTCTTGAACATAAGGCTGGCTTCTCACGGCGTGTGATATCACAAGCCGCGCCGCGCCGAGCCAGCTATTACGAGCGAGCACGAGCCACAGGCGAGCACGAGCCACCCCTTCTCACGGCGCGTTATATCACAAGCCGCGCCACGCTGACAAACGTTCAAGTAAAATTAAACTTTATTAACAAGATAATAGATATCATTTTGCTCTAAGTCACTACGTTAAATAAGTAAATTTTAATGAAATGCAACTTTATTCACTAGGTGACTAGGTTGCATTTCAATCTATGCCGCTAATTTTATTATATTAAGTTTAATTCCTTTATTTTGATAACAGATGCCGCTGCTTGGCGGCTACATCGCGCTATAGCTAGCAAGAAGATATTTGTTATAGGTATAAGGTGATTAACTAGTATGAAGTTATTTCCATTCACACTCAGTATTGGTGTAATGTTGTAGAATTATCATGCCAGAGCAATTTTAGTCCTAGGGTAGCCGTACAGACGGATTTCGTAATGTTGTGCTCGAACAGAAGCGTCATTCTTCCACCAGTACGAGTGAAAACATAATAATAATTATTGTTGTGAATTATAAAAGTAGTATAGCATCACGGGAAACTGGGAAGGTTTTGAGCAATTATTATTGTTCGGAATCGTACATCCTGCAAGCTTTCGTCATCATTCCACGCGAAAAACATACCATCATCAATTCTCATCACCTTGGTGAGTGGCAGTCTTCCACCGTGCATTTTTTGCGTAACATCCTGCCATGCACTGTAAAACTCAGGAATGAACTGCCACCAGTATTTGCGGACCAATACACGCCATAGGAATTTAGTCCCAGCCCCCAGGGTATCCCACCCTGGGACATAAATCCCTCTGGTGTGATAATTCTACAACACCAAGAATGAGTGTAAGTGAAAATGAAAAGAGTTTCATATTAGTTAATCACCTATAATAAAAATCTTCGTGCTAGCTATAGCGCGATGTAGCCGCCAAGCAGCGGCATCTGTTATCAAATAAATGAATTACATTTAATTTAATAAAATTAGCGGCATAGATTGAAATGTAACCTAGTTGCCTAGTGAATAAAGTTGCATTTCATTAAAATTTACTTATTTAACGTAGTGACTTAGAGCAAAATGATATCTATTTTCGTGTTAATAAAGTTTCATTTTACTTGAATTTTTGTCGGCATGGCGCGGCTTGTGATATTAGGCGCCGTGAGAAGGGGTGGCTCGTGCTCGCCTGTTTGCTCAAGCCGCGCCTTTGAAGTAACCGACTTTAATCGGATCGGGACGCGCCTGCACGAGCCACGCCGCGCCACCCCTTCACACGGCGCGTGGCTCGGGCGGGCGCGGCGCGGCTCGTGGTAGCACGCGCCGTGAGAACGCAACCACGCCACCACTTTCTTCGGGCGCGTGGCTCGAGCTGGCGCGTGATATTAAACGCGCCTGCTCGAGCCAGCCCGAGCCACCCCTTCACATGGCGCGTGGCTCGAGCGGGCGCGGCGCGGCTTGCGATAATACGCGCCGTGAGAAGGCACCATAAGATTCGTTCTTCTTTTCTTTTTTCTTGAACATAACTTCGTTCCATTCGGGTGTCCCTTGAAACCAAGTTTTTTTTTTTATTTACTGTCTGAGCTGGTGTTGCTTCTAACGTGAAAATATTGCAGTAAATATATTATTCTTCTTCCCAACCTAATGAAATACAAATATGGCTGACTTCCATCCAAATGGACGCATACCATTTTGGAGTGTCCGGCCATTTGGTTAAAAGGACGTGCAGTAAAGATGTTGATAGGGATAGGAATTAGTCAGGTAATATCAAACTCAGCCCCCTAATTCACGACTAACATTGCCTTGACATAACCCGACTAAAACGTGGCTCCGCTATATTCTTACGAATTAATTTCTCTGACTAACATAAATTACGTTTTCTCATTTATTCCACAAGCGAAACAGCGAGTAAGAAATAAGGTCTGATAAGAGTATATGCACGGGTCCGCCATGTATTGACTTGTAATTAGTCTACAATGAACATTTTCCCTCGGCTCTGATATTTTAATTAAAAATCTCATTAGTCGCATAAATTTGTTCTGTCCCTGACGATTTCCTTATTTTGTATTTTCTTTATATAAAGTAAACTTAGTGTCGACTGTCGAGGCAACTTGTGTCATGAAATAAAGGATGCAAAAAGTTTTACAGTAATGTGCTAATTATCTCCCAGCCGTAGTATAATGACTACTAAATACTAAGTTATGACGTGAGTTATGACTGATCCCAAGGCATGTTGCAGGGCTAGTGCCTTACTTACTTTACACTATCTCTTCTCACTACACTTGTTAGTGTTTAAATTAATATAAATAGTTACGTATTAATGTAACTACATATAATTTATATTAATTTTAGCATTGGTAGTTAGATGTTTACAAAATATATCGAAATTAAAAAAAAATACAACTGTTTCTCTTTGTGACGTGAGTTTTATATGCCCGGTCTACAAATCCAGTGATCTAATCCAACGCTTTTATTGCAAAATTGCATTCCAGTGACATTATAGCGGGTTTACATTATTCCAGTTCAGTATTTCAAATCAGCGCCGGATTACGACTGGAATAATGTAAACGGGCATTGGAATGCAATTCTATAATTTAATAAAAAAATAATAATCAGGCGCTCAAAAACAGTAATCCAGTGCTGGATTGGAATAATATAAACAGATCATAATGTATTGTGTTACCCATCCCAAAAAAGTGGAGAATGTCGCTGAAGAAGTTTTCACTTTCGAATGCCTGACGCGGCGCGACGCGCGCCAGCGCGTGTAAATTATTGCTTTGATTATTGCAGATGTAACATCATGTCATAACCACCATATTTTTTTAATTTTTAACACGGTTTAGTCTGTGTGCTGAAATTGTCGGTTTTTATTAAAGTGGTGGTGGGTGTTTCCCGGCCGCAATTACGCGGGAATTCGCTTTGTGGGCTCCAGCACTAAACTTCCTTTTGACATTTCCTACATTCCCACGCGCATAAACTTTGTGCTAGTTCTCTTGGACTTCTTCGCTGTTTATTGTCTGAGAATTGAATTCAATACTTCGTTGATGTCAATACCCAAATTCTGCTGCTCAATGCAATCTTTGTTCCAGGTCAAAACCGTCAAACGTATTTTATTACTAGATAATGCCCGCAACTTCTTTGCGCCAAAATTAGTTTATCGCGCGGGAACCGTACCTTATTCCGGGATAAAGAGTATCCTATGTCCTTTATTTCCGGGACTCAAAATATCTCCATACCCAGCAAAATCGGTTCAGCGGTTTAGGCGTGAAGAGGTAACAGACAGACAGACACACTTTCGCATTTATAATGTTAGTATGGATAACATATCAAATCTAGGTTTGATAATAGATATATAAATATGTCTAACTCATTCTGATTGGTACTCCAAAAGTTTGTAATTTCTTTGACGCAAAAAAGGATACTATCATTTGATGATATATTTTGATTTGAGAATTGACCGAATCAAATAAGAAATAACGCTGGAAACTGGATATCAATAGATAAAATAAAAAACATAATATAAAATCGTTCGAATACAAATATTTTAGTCTTTTAAAAAGATAAATCCACCGTTATATCGTGAGCTCTAACCTTAATTTTCAATATTACATTCTATTGTTTTACAAATTGCTAATAAATATTGTTTAACGGCACAATTTCAAAGGCTGTAAAATGTAAAAGGATTGTAAGTTAGGTTTATTGCACAATAAGACTAAAATTTTATAGTGTTTTAAACAATGAAGGCCTCTGTATCGTAATTCTCAATTAATAGTGATCTTTGTCGGTTGTACTTTAACTGTCTAAGTTTTCATAAATTTTACAGAGTATTTAATTTTTTCGTTGATTATTATTTATTTTAAACATTTTTCCTCAAAGTTCAATACTAAACATTTTATCATAAAAACTGAATTTAAGTAAATAAAGAGTTTGGCAGAAAACGCATGGATTTATTTTTCAATATTCATGAAATGAAAGTATTAGTCAAGAAATATTTTTGAATGCGGCCGTAAAGAAGTTAAACAGAGTTTGTACTTAGTATTCTAGTCATTTGCTGTTGAAAACCGAGCAAAACTGAAAAACATCGAGCTTAATACGATTTTTTACTTCAAAACTTTTGTATACAAGATAGAAAACAAAATCCAGCGACACACACTTTCATTCAATAACGTTTTTTGTGAATCTGGGCCAAGTGGCTGACTCCTACGCAAAGGTTGCTTTTATATTCATTCGTGAATATATCTGCCACACTAGCTTTTAAGGATTACACCCACTATTTTGCAAAATGTGGGTTTTCTAGCGACAAAATGACTGGAGCTCCGTGTGAAATGGTTTACCGGCTAAAATATGTGGTATGTTTTTTGGTTTGTGTTGTGGTTTACTAATATTAAATAGTCTATTAGAAGTTACACCTAAATCATTGTCCCTGGATTTCATTTCTACACTCCAGTATGCTTTTAAGATTTTTATGCACAAGACCGAATAAAAATTCACAGTTTTGTAAAACACAATCTTAATTACACGAGTACTTTACATATTATCTTCTCTGTCAATTGAAATTATACGCTTATGCAATTTTCTCCTCGGAGAAACCTCCTCTCTTGTTCACCAAATCCCGAATCTCTTTTCCTGTAGTCCTTTAACTTACACTGTATGTAGTCCATTGAAATGTTACAATTTAAGGACCGAATATTGCATTTATTAGAGGACGCAATTTTATTTTTGGGACATGTAGGGGGGGGGGGGGGGGTCAATAGAAGCTTAACCTCAAGTTTGTGGGGTCGCCACTCTTGTATCCCGTAACATTTCAATGGAACTTTAATCTTTATTTTTGTGATTTATGTACCTACAATCTACATATTACATAAATAAATTGTGACGTTTATGGCACATCAAAACCGTCCACATTTGACCACATAAAGAACTACAAAGGGCAGGAAGTAATCACAGTAACCACGTAAACAACGAACTTGCGCGGAAACGCTCGCATTATGCGTAATGAAATTCAGCTCAAACGCTCCCGTGTTTATGTTGTACATACATTAACTGAAACAATTAAACATTTGTACTCGTACATCATTGGGACGTAAACATGAACTATATGCGACTTGAGGCGGGTGTTGAGAGCTATGCATATTTATCGTCTTCGGCTTGTTATATGCGGCCATCATGCATTATGATTCCTGATACATTATATTACTTTTAGAAATATAGTTGGTGTATCTATTAAATGAAAAATGTTATTGTGTTACTTGAAAATATAATTTTGATGGTTGCGGGAAGTCTTAGTTGTTTTTTTTTTCAGTAAAACTGCTAGAATACGTCGAGTAGGTTATGAGCCCAGGACTCTTTCACTGCTTCTTGATAAAAGTGAGGATGGTGACTTTTTAAGTTCCGGGAAAAACCATAAAGTTAATATACTAAGCCTACTACTAAAATACCAGGAAAAACCATAAAGTTAATAATCTCGAGTTGTCAAACGAAACCGAAATTGATTTACGTTAAAAATTTGTTTACGTATACACTTACACAAGCATCTTTCTAAGAGTTTTTTATTTTCAACATTAAATTGTCAACGTGCCGATAAGTGCCGACTGGACGTCAAACAGATAAAAAAAAATAGTTCTGCTGTCATATATCACACGTCTCTTTTTACCACGCAGTGTTACTGATAGTGCCATCTCGCTTGCTCAGACCTTTGTTTCTCTATTCCGCTAGGTAAGTATATTAACTTTATGGGAAAAACATAGAATATTTTTTAATCCCGAAAAAATCTACGGTTCCCAAGCTATAAACAAACTTCCGTGCAAGAAAATTGTATGAAAGAGAAAAGAAATATCCCAGAAAGATGCAAAAAAAAAAACAAAGATCCATGGAATAGATATAGTAGACTATTCTTTATACTACACTATCACTTGGTAGTTGGTACTAATCATAATGAAGCGTGGTCATTACGTTTACGAGTATAATGATTCGGCAGTCGGTGTGGTTGCGCCTCGCGTGCCTTCTGCTATCTAACTACCATCTTACACGGAATCCTACTAGTTTCAGATTTTTGTTAGCTGCTTAAAGTTTCTAAAGCCCAATTCCCGTATTTTCCTTTACCACAGTAAACACATTATTATCTTTTTTCATCAGTGATTAACGCGAGTACGCGTTTTATGTAAATTATCAAATTCTGAACTTGGCTAGTTAAAGAGCAAAAAGTTGTGATATCAAAAGGGGTCCGTACACTACTGTTTTTGCTAGACAGAATTTATATAAAAATTAAGGCCCTGTCTGCACTGCGAATTCTAACCGCGCTGATTTTTTTACGCAATTCTGTAACATGTGCGGATACTCTCAAGAGATTCAATGATCTTTTGAGAGTATCCACACTGCCAATGAAAAAATTGTAAGAATAAATATGTGAAATTAAAAATCGCGCGTTTAAAATTCACAGTGCGGACAGATCCTAAGGCCCCACACAAAACTGCGAATTCGCATCGCATCGCAATAATCTGCAACAAAACTCATACTAAAAATAACATTGCGATGCGATGCCAATTCGCAGTTTTGTGTGAGTACTGAGAGCCCTTAATCGAACACAACGTGAAAACACGTAGCAGTTATTCGACATCGGGGGCTCTCAGTATCAGAAAATATGAGGAAAGTTTCCCCGTGATTCGTGAACTTACGAATTAGCATGGAAAGTGGCGAATCGCCCCAAAAGTAGCGCTCGCCAAATTATCTCCAACATCTTATTTAATTAACTCCACAAAATAATGGCCGGTGCCGGTTTCGAATAAGATTGCGATTGAATAGACGACCTTGTTTAACGATTCGAGACCTTTATTAAAATTTCAAATTATATTAGCGAAAAGAGGTCTGCCCGTTCTCTCTTACAATTTTATTTTTCTGGATTTTACAAGTTTTTATTTTTTCTGTTTCTATAAAAATATTACGACAAGGTTTTTTTCTAAGCTGACTGTGGCGGTTTTCTAATGTTCGGGCCACACTAACGTCAAACGCCGTTAATTATCGCGTTGTTGGACGTTAGCCGTAGGTGTAGCCACAATTTAACGCGATAATTTTCAACGGTGTTTACAATGCCGTTTTCCGTTTGGCGATAGCTCTAGTGGCGGTACATCAAAGATATTAACGCGAGAATTAATGCCGTTTTCAACGCCGTTGGGCATTAAACGTTGACCGTTCAAGTGTAGCCACCCACTTTAACGCGTTAAAATTATCGCAATAATTGTCGCGTTGTTGGGCATTGACGTTAAGCGCGTCGGTATATATACGACAGCTGAAATGTATCACGTGGGCTCCGGCCTGACCGGGCATACCACCTCGCTCGGTCGGAAGATCAATTCTTTTGTGGTTACCACTGTATACCATATTCTCACACTGGAGACCCCGACATGATATTCTCACACTGACATCAGGGGGCACGGGCGTGCCCCCGCCAAGATGAGCCAAGGGTGTATACGCGAAAGGGTTTCGTCGTATTTTTGAACCCTCGTAACTTTGGTTTAAATAATGCCAGATGGTTGAAATTTTAAGATTTATTATTTCAGCTTATATTTTAAAGCTATGAATATTATAAGGTATCTACTAGAAGTTGGCTACCACTGCTACCACTTCGTAATGCCGAAATTCCCGGGAAACAGATGATTCAGACAGATATAGATGGACAGGCAATGAAGTCTTAGTAATAGTGTCCTATTTTAACCCTAAAAAGAACACTATGCCGCTTAAGAAGTTTTCACTTCAATGAGCTAAGAAGCGCGCGGAAACTAGTCCGCGACGAACAATACTTGGAATCAGTAAGGAAAAAATTATCAGATTCGCTTCGTCCGGAATAAGCATTAATTTCTATTTGATTTTCCTTGTCCTACTTTCATAGTTTACCCCTCGCCCTGAAGAAATAAGTTTGTTATTAACTGCAACAGTTTAACTTACAACAAAATGTAAAGTTTATAAATGTGGCATTCAGCTAGCGACGATGACGGGACGCGGTAAAGGAGGGAAAGGCCTGGGGAAGGGGGGAGCTAAACGCCACCGAAAAGTACTCCGAGACAACATCCAGGGGATCACGAAGCCCGCGATCAGGAGACTGGCGAGGCGAGGCGGTGTCAAGAGGATATCCGGGCTCATCTACGAGGAGACACGCGGGGTTCTGAAGGTTTTCCTGGAGAATGTAATCCGGGACGCCATGACGTACACGGAGCACGCGAAACGGAAGACCGTGACGGCGATGGACGTGGTCTACGCGCTGAAGATACAAGGCCGCACTTTGTACGGCTTCGGAGGATAATTACATAATATACTATAACTATTACACTAAAATGTAAAGTCTTAATTATGTCGTTAGTTTCGTATGAAAGACGACATCGTAGCGGACCAAACAGTGTACAATCCTGAATCATGCTATCGAACTTTCTGAGGATGGGGGCTTTGGCCTGACCGATACGACCTCGCGCAGTCGGATTATCTTCCATCGTGGCCTCCACTCACATTCCCACAACATTATCATGAAGCTCGTCTCTAGAAGATCTGAATCGTAGGAAAGTACCTATAACAGCAATTGTTTCTGTCATGTTTCACAGTTACATTTCTTTCAAGAATCGCAACTGCTAAAAAAATATTATCATAACAGCATTTATACGAGCATTTCGTAATATACCCGTGAACTTTTAATATCCCAAATAGCAAATGTGGTGTTAAAATTCTACAAAGCAGATAGTCTGAGAATTCAGCACGCATAAAATGCGAGATATTTATTACAAAACGAAGAACAAAAGTGTGTTTCTCTGAATTGTGTCAAGGACATAGACAAGGATGACCCCAGGGGTTCGAGAGTTTCTGTCGACGCTACTTCCGGACCAAGACTTGTTCGGATCTAACTAGATGACGCCCGCAACTCCGTTGCGCCAAAATTCGTTTATCGCGCGGGAACCGTGCATTTTTCCGGGATAAAAAGTATCCTATGTCCTTTCCCGGGACTCAAAGTATCTCCATGACAAATTTCAACAAAATCGGTTCAACGGTTTGGGCGTGAAGAGGTAATGTGAAGAGGTAACAGACAGACAGACGGACACGCTTTCGCATTTATAATACTAGAATTTGTAAAGTATGGATTCCATATTATGTTTTATGACAAAATACAAAAAATCAATTTTTGCCTATTTTCGCTCTATAACGGTACGGAACCCTCCGTGCGCGAGTTTGACTCGCACTTGGCCGATGTTTTTATTTATTAACAACGCTTGATATAAAACTTACATTATGCTGAAGTAGCTGAGTTTGAAACGCTTAATAAAACAAGCTGCCGCTGAAATTAATATCATGATATTATTCAAGTTTTCATAAAGTTTTTTTATGATAAAAGAGAATTTGTTTTAAAATTATTCCCGCAAAAGTGTCGGGTTTAAACGCTTAGTTAAAATTAAATGGGCCAGTCTCGCGCAGTGACCAACGGTTTTGTAATTTTTGGGATTTAATTTTTTATGATGATATTTTCTACACCTCTGCTGTACTACATAACTGAACGATTTTTTTAAACTGGTGAACTTTGTTGAGCGCCGCTAAAAATATATTCATACCAACATTAAAAAACACAAAGTATAGCTGTTACATCCAGGATAGTTTTTAGAAACAAAAATTATATGTTTCCGGCACGACAATAGAATGTTGGCGCCACAAAGTTATAAAAACATTTGTTAAGGTATATTTAAATTAATTTTTAGCCTAAACTGAAGTTGTTAAATTTTCCACCAGCATGGTGAATGTACTAAGTTTTTCTTTGAGTTCGTTTTAATAGCCTCGATCGTTTCGCCGAAAAGCCATTTGGGCAGTATTCGAAAAGTTTTTTGTTGACTAAAAGATACAGGGGTATAATTTATTTTGGGGTTGTAATTTTACCTTCACACCAAATCTTTAGCAGTTTAAAGTCACTTCACTTAAAGTCACTTTTACCACGTTCTCACAGAAAACCGGCGTGAAACAGCGCTTGCGCTGTGTTTCGCCGAGTGAGTAAGTTTACCGGAGGCCCAATCCCCTACCCTATTCTCTTCCCTATCTTCCCCTATTCCCTTCCCATCCCTACCCTCCCCTATTACCTTATTCCTTCTTAAAAGGCCGGCAACGCACCTGCAGCTCTTCTGATGCTGCGAGTGTCCATGGGCGACGGAAGTTGCTTTCCATCAGGTGACCCGTTTGCTCGTTTGCCCCCTTATTAGATAAAAAAAACTTCATTATCGGTGATTTTATTTGAAAAATAACTTGACAAACGACTACCTCTGTAATATTATTTAAACACTTTACCCTCCGCAGTCGGGATAAAATACTTACCAACTTTGGTGCGCGGCCGAAATGCTACATAGAGATAGACTAGCCGGTATAAATAGTCAGTACTCAAGATGCATATCGGTTTCAAGGCACGGTTCAGGCTCTGTGATTAGTTGGCTGTCAAAATTTGGACCAATAACAGAGCCGAAACGCGTCTTGAGACCGGGTCGCATCTTTAGTACTGGTTATTTATACCGGCCTTAGACATTGGTTACACGGTCAGTCTGGCATCAGTTCAGTCCAGTAGTATGATCCAGACTGTAACTCGTGTGATTCAGATCGTGTAACTCAGTCTTTCCCAAAGTGGGCGATAACGCCCCCTTGTGGGCATTGAAGGTCTATAGGGGGGCGGTGTGGGACCCTAAAAAAATGTGGGCATTATGTAAAGACTTGGGGGTGATTTATTTCATCTGGATGCATTTTAAATTGAAACAACGGGGGCGCTAAAACATAATTTGTCCTCAATTGTGCAGTAGACAAAATAAGTTTGGGAACCCCTAAGTGTAACTGTCTGATTGACGGACTGATAATTTTTTATTTAGTATTTACGATCATCATTCTGGCGTCAGTCTCAGACTGACTGACTGAACTGATGCTAGACTGACCGTGTAACCGCGTACTCTTACGGCCGCATTCAGAGACGTTTAATGATGATTAAATTTTAATTTAATGAAGAGTTTGACAGATAATGTATGGAATAGAGCTTATGTCAATATTTTCATTTAATTACAGCTAACGGTAATTCCCAATATTTGATCTATCTCTGGTTTTGCCCTACTAGAGATAGGAATAGCTCACATTAGACATTAGAGACATATTATATTTTATGTCAATTGTGAGCTATTCCTATCTCTAGTAGGGCAAAACCAGAGATAGATCAAATATTGGGAACGGCCGTAAGTAAATACAATATTATTAATTTTCGTCTCTGAGTGCGGCAGCTAGACACAGTTAGGGTCAATTCAGACCGCAACGTGACGAGGCGAGGCGCGACGCGACGCGACCTAAATTTGTATGGATTTGACAGATGTCGTCAGTGTGAGACGTCTTGCGAATCTGTCAAATCCATACTAATTTAGAAATGCATCTACGCGTCGCGTTGCGGTCCGAATTGACCCTAAATGTTACATTCACACCCTCCAGTTAAGAGTCCGGGTGCCGTCGAAATTTTCATACAAACGTAATACCATATTTACCATATTTGAGTTATTATTCAGCTTATGATAGTATTCCTGTACAAAGATTCACTGCAAAATATTGACATACCAAAAAATATGAACGATTACAATTTAGTATGTAAATATTGTTATCCTTCATATTTTTTGGTATCTAAATATTGTAATCGTTCATATTTTTTGGTATGTAAATATTTTGCAGTGAATCTTTGTACAGGAACCTAGGTAATTACTATCTTAAGCTGAATAATAACTCAATTAATATGGTAAATATATTCTCGTATGGGAAATGATCTTGGTATTACGATTGTATGAGAATTACGATGGCACCCGGACTCATAATGTCATTCAAGTATCATTTCACGAGGACCAATTACGAAATGCTGGAACAGCGCTGAATCACAGAATTGCATTCATACCTATCGACATATCGTCCCAGTGACATCCTTGTGGTTCGGTATCTATGCATAATACATAATTTATACATCCATGTAATATTTTCTCAATATTAGCTAATAATGATAGCAAACACGTCCTCGTTCAAGTTTGATGTTTGCCCAAGCAAATTTATGGCTTAACGATGGATAAAGCTAGCAAAAAGTGATGTCATCGTATATTGCAAACGATTTATAACTCTTTCCTATTGTTATTAAGTATGAAAATCGCTCGAATGAATCGTAGGAAGTAGGAATATTGAAAAGTGGGCAGCATTATGAATTAAGAAGGAAACGGTCTATTTGCAGATACGTAAATGTCCCCATCGTGTTTACAGGATTTTGTGACTTATGTCTGCAGATGGAGGGGTCAGTGTTGTATGCTCGGGTATCGTAAACAAGATCCCGACTGGTGGAATACGATCATAAACCTACATAATAAACTATGATCAAAACTACTTTAGCACCGCAAGGTTACTCACGAAGTTATACGTTCTACTGGAGTCATTAAACTAGTGTTACGTCCTTTTGGCGAGTTTAACGAGGTTTAGGAAGACTTGATTAAAGGGAAAATTCAAGACAGAACTAGGAAAATTTGGTAATAATTCATAGTTAATCAATGACGTTTCCAAGCTGACGACAATCGTCAGCTGATCTTATACTTTGAACAAGTCGGTCTTGTCTTATTCCTCAAATTATAAATGTATTATACTTAGGACTCCTTTATATTTTTTAAAAGATTTAATTAAAATAAACTTGTGCCCGCCGTCGCCAATACTTAAAATACAATTACTTTTTCCAAGTAGAGTCAGTATGCAAATCGCTCGCTGGTAAGGACAGGCCTAAAATTTACTTAATTTTTTGGAAACTTTTTTGGTCGGAGATCGGAGGCTTGACTTGTATTTTTATTATAAAGTTTATCACTGGCCTTCTTTTTTTAATTATTCTTATATATAAAATTATCCTGTCGTTGTGTTTGTAGCCAAACTACTTCGAAACGGCTGGTGCTATTATGTTAAAATTTAGTATGCCTATACTGTCGGTCTGAGAATCAGCCAATATCTATTTTCTATTCTCGAAATGACTGACGTTCATAGCAGAGTTGTAACTTGTGGCGTAACCAAACGACGCACACCCCTCAAAACACCTATCGAAGTTTCTGAAATCAGCGTGACACAAACAACGCTCCCATGATTGTCATGATGACGCAGTTTGTATCACGCTAAAATGGTATAAAATGATAGAATGCGGGTGACTTTCATGCGGACCAGACCAAGACACGCATGACAGGAAAAGCGAAAAAATGAAAGCAAAAGAAAATATAACACCATAAATCCACCGTATATCCCCACACCGTTCTAAAAAAAAAACAACGTTTGCGGGATCAGCGAGTATTCCAATATGATCGTTTCGCGGTATTTTACTTCAGTAAAAAAATATATAATTAAATTGGGAACGGGATGGAAGTGGATGGACATGAGACTGACAAGTGACAACACAGCTGCCGGTAATTGGATACGGAGCTTACCACACGCCCGGATTCCGTAGGACATATTCAGATTTTTCATTAACGCTGTGGACTTGAAATTTTTTTAGCCACTATTCGCACGATACGCGTATACGGTCAGTGGCCAGTTGGCCACACTCGGCGAGATAATATTATGAATATGAGTAAACTTCAAGTTTGACAGATAATGTATAGGGCTTATGTCAAAAATCTTCATTTAGTTAGCCGGCCCCTAGACGATCAATTGTATTGTGCAAAATCACGCTTTAATTTAATTGAATAGTTTATTTCACAATAGCTATGTCCACATTATGCACTTGCATCCTCAATTTTCGTCATCAACTTTCATATTGGCGCATTCAATAGTTGAATGCGTCAAGGAACGCAACGCCAATATTGTCATTTTTGAAGTTTTGGATACGGTCAGGGGGCATGCGTC
This sequence comes from Aricia agestis, assembly GCF_905147365.1. Classification (NCBI taxonomy): domain Eukaryota; kingdom Metazoa; phylum Arthropoda; class Insecta; order Lepidoptera; family Lycaenidae; genus Aricia; species Aricia agestis. Next base: position 18,429,881 of record NC_056409.1, read on the forward strand.
GCGGGCTTGCCTCACGTTCACTGTTGACTGCGTATAACGCATGCCCTTGACGAACAGAAAAAGGCACAGTGTGGACAAAGCTATTTAGATTGAAAATGCACGATGTTCAATATCAACCCTAGACGGTCCATAATACGCAATACGTGATATTGCACGATAAAACTGCTCGTCTAGGGGCCCGCTTATAGTAAAGTAATTTACATTCGTCTCTGAGTGCGGATTAGTTTTCTGTTACAAGAAAAATGTGTTTTCAAGAAGCTACTTGATACTTCTTAGTGCTAAAAGTTATTTCAATCTTTAGAACGTAGTTTATTGCTTTTTAAATCTAGATACTAGGTTACAAACTATAGAGAAACTAACCTTTTATCCGGCAAAACGTACTGCCCCTGTGGGATAGATACAGTTCTCGTGCGATGTCACGGGTATAAGCTACTGAAACAAAAATTGTGTAACACGACAGATTCATTTACGCTAACTTTTATCTTTGATGTTTCTTTTCTTTATACTTTTGATGTTGCTCTTATTAAGATTTCCATACTTTTTCCTCATTTTTACTCTGTAATCGTAAGAATTTGGAAGGATTTAACTTTTGGAAACATAGACAAAGGTCTAACGATAAGCGATTATAATACTTTTTTCAAAACAAATTATTAAATAAAAATATATATATCCACAGCCGAACATATTATGACCACCTCCTTTTTGAAAGTTGGTCAAAATGTGCAAGAAAGATTTAACGAACTACTAGAATCGTGCGGGCGGCGGTCGCCCGCAGCCTTGGAGGTTTGCGTCCGCGCACTCTGCGATAGTTTGGCGGGCGATCGCAGTACCCATAGTAGGCGATCGTAGTAGAAACCGTCTTGCGATCATCGTCCGCAGAGTTTGCGGGCGCCGGGCGGTGATCGCGACAGCACCCCGGCGGCTGCGGACCCGCACAAATCAGCGGTCTCGTGAGTTGTTCAGCTGAAATAAAACCGCAGCTGCGCAACCGCTGCCGGCGCGGGCGAAAACCGCTCCGTGAGTTCGCTCACAGACTTACCTTATGTTATCGTAGCGCTATTTTCAGTGACGGATTAAGACTACTTGATGCCCTAAGCAATCCATGCATCCATGCCTGTGTACCCCCCCTCTATCCGTATGTAAACTAGAATCGGTCTTTAATTGGTCTTTTTGTCTTTCTTCTGGTGCCCCCTCAGACGTGATGCCCTAGGCAATTGCTTAATTTGATTAAGGGTTATTCCGTCACTGGCTATTTTGGCTTATTATGATATTAGCTGTTTATCTTATATCTTTATCTTTAAACGAGCAATTCTTGTATATATCTATATATATAATTGGAATCTCGCAATCGGCTCCAACGATTTTCATGAAATTTAGTATATAGGGGGTTTCTAGAAAATATCATTTTATTCGTGTTTTATCGAATACCGAGCAAAGCTCGGTCAAACAGCTGGTAATGATTATATATAATGATATTAGCTTAGCTTTGGCTTATTATGATAGTGATGAAATTACACCGACAAGAGCATGAATACTTAAAGAGAGAAAAATATTGTTCCTCAGCAATGTAAATCTTTCCCTTTAGCAAGTCCAATACATTATCAAAGTTAAATATTCAAGAGATGAAAAAAGTAAACTGAACCCGAATCGTGATCCATTTGCGACTGAAATTGAGACTTATCTTGTACAAGTTTGATTAAAAAGTTTACTTGAAAAGGTTGGGACTGGCAGCATGACTGGTATAAAATGAACTAGAATAAACTCACGAAGATTTTATTTGAAAATGTTAATAAATAATTATTGTTATAATATGACTTATATTTTTATAGTTATTTAATTACTGATGTTATTTTTATTAAAATCATTTTTTTGCATTTTGCATTTTTTTTACTTATATCATCACCATAATATTAATACGCGAACGAAAAACTTTGTAACCCTTTTTACGAAAAATGGGGAAACGTAGGTGCATGAAATTTTGCACAGTTATAGTTTATATGGTGAAGGAGTGCATCGAACTAATATTATTTTGAAATTATGCTTTATCATACATTTTTTTAACAAATAAAACATTACACACACTACAACATACACACATGAGAAATGACAGATTTTTGAGTGACAAGCCTATACATACGAATTATACTCTTTTATTTATGGTTGAAGTCTGTTGACAACAAGTTGACAAATTGAAAATGGATTAATTTTTTTTATGGAATCTAAGGTACTATTAGACAATGCTTATACGGCCTGTCTGATTGCGGCTCTTCACGATGGGCCAGCGTAGTGGGCCAGCGTGGGGAGGACGTAGTGGCGTAGGATGGTCGATGGCGCCAGCGCTGGCCGTGGAATGGCGGCGGAGTCGGTTTTTCGGCCGCACATCAAAGGATGATGGGCCAGCGATGGCGGTACGCCTCTACACATTGGCGATACGACAGTCGGTGCCTGACCGCGGTCGAGTGAGGACGTCGTAATTCGTATTACAATTTACGAATTTCATTCAAAATGACGAGTACGTGGTCTCATAATGAATGAAACTATGTTAATATGATAAAGGCGAAAGTTTGTATGGATGTATGGATGTTTGTTACTCTTTTACTCAAAAAATAATGAACGAATTTTAATGAAACTTTACAATAATAATAGCTTATACAATACATAACTCCTGACTTTTTAAAGATCCAAGATAGGGAGTTTCAGCGTTGTTTTAAGAAAGGAAAGCATATTATTATGCTATTATTACATTCATCATTATCATCATCATCACTACTATAAACCATTATTTTAATTTTAGACTCGAAATAATTATTCGTAGAATTCAAGAGAATTCATATTCGTAGAATTCAAGAGGTTCATATTGGAAGGGAGGTCATACGAAGTTCACTGGGTCATCTGGTGAAGTCATAAATTATTAAAAAGGCACGTTTTGCACTGCTGCAATGACTAATGCTTACACGTCCATCTTGAACGACGTTTAGATCACAACTGAACACGGCCATCATGTAGAGGCGTTGCGACCATTGCAGAGCCATCGCATGCGCCATTCGATCGGCCAGCGCTGGCCCATCTTGTAGAGGGGCAATGAGATCAGCTAAGTCCCAGAGACAAGAGTTGAAAAAAAAAAATGATAAAGTTAATATTTTTTACAAATTATAGGTAGTAGTCCTAATGTCGTTGAAACTAAGGTCGAATTTCGACCATAGGGCGATCTCTAGTTTTTATAGTTATTTAATTAGTGTTGTTATTTTTATTAAAATATATTTTTTTGCATATTATAAAGTAGCTCTTACAATTGAAACGCTGCCCCTGCCTGATTTTTTACGTGGTAGAGATGGCTCTACCACGAAGCATGGGCTTCGGCACGAATGGGCCGGCTTGACCGGAGAAATACCACGGGCTCACCGAAAACCGGCGTGAAAAAGCGCTTGCGCTGTGTTTCGCCGAGTGAGTGAGATTACCGGACCCTACCCTTTCTTACATCCCCTGCCCTTCCCTTTCTTACATCCCCTGCCTTGTAATCCTATTCCATCTTAAAAGGCCGGCAACGCACCTGCACCTTTATGATGTTGCGTGGGTCCATGGGCACAGTAAATAAAAAGTTTCCTGCGACGTACGCCAGCGTTCCTCTTTACATTCTAATATGACGTGTGGATTTTGGTCGAATTATTTACTACTAGAAACGTCCTCTGCTCCGTAATGCGACTGAACTTTGCGTAATATTCCCTATTGTCTAACGTTATTTTTATTACATAACTATCGCTTCATGATACTATAGGTCTACCAGAATCTGATGGTAATAAGTGAGAAAATAAATTGACTTCAGCAATACCGGGGTAATTGGAAAAAAAGATTTTGATCCTTTTTTTTTCTTTATAGCGGCGGTGTGGAACATGCACATATAAAAATTTATCCAATGATCAAGGATATTTTTCGAAAATCTGCCATCAAAATTTGCTATCAGATCCTGGTAGACCTATAATAACCCCTTGTCCCTAGATAAGATCACATTTCATACTTAAGTGGTCCATAAACTATAAGCACACTTTTTGACATAACTTTGTATGTACATAATGTTGCCAAACTAAATAATAAGTACATAATCGGCGTCAATACCATCGAATGCCATTGGATTTCCCCACTAACCCAAATATCGTTGGCGACCCATGCTCGTTACGACCCGTTGACATCATGCCTTAGGGCTGCCAAAAGCGATGACGAAACAATGTACTATTTTTAGGGTTGCGTAGTACCTGCCTGCCATTCATTTTCGTCGCTCGGTAGAAAAAGAGATATTACTCTACCTCTGCTACTTACACTCCCTTACGTCCTACGAATTTTGAGTCAGGTCACCTGTCCTGACGATAAAATATTTTTTTCTACTGACCCCATAAAAGTGTATAGCGTTAAAGAAGTTACCTTACCTTCTCTAATTTCTTTACAAAAATAATGAAAAGCCCCAGTAATCCTGTATAATATCTATTTATACCATCGTCTATCTTGTTTAATACCTTTATAAATATTGATCAAGTGACATAAGCCAGGAATTTGGTGTCGTGTTTCATATGGCGTTAATCTACAAAGTTGTATGGCTTACCAGCCCCTGACCCTGACACATCGAATTAAATGTGAGGTCGGCCTAATTTGTTCTGACGTGTCATACGCGATCTAAGGGTAGACCATGCACAATTTTAAGATCGGTGAAACTGCATAGAGGAATGTGAGCCTGCAATGTCCAGCAATAAAGATAGTTGCTAATAACGTGTCATCGATCGCGGAAAACCAATAACGAACCGTATCATCCACTCATTTTCTAATAGCGTTTTCCGTGCGCCACTCCTCGTTCCACCAAAAACCAAAATTGACCTTAAAGTTGTGCGTGGCCGTACACTCCATATTCACTGCCTCTCACCAAATTCGCCATTTAGACCTTGTCAAGGTTTTTTGTTAGAAAACCCAGAGTCTAAAATCATCTTAAAATGTTTTCGATTAAATAGTTTTCTTTATTTTATAATTATTATAGTGGCTCGGCAATGAGCTCAAGAAAAACAAATATAAAACTTCATATTTGGGGTAGTTTATACTTACACAAACGGCAACCGTAAAGTGTTTTTTAGTATGTAACGACGCATGTGGACGATGGTACCCAATAAATCCAATCAGTCGCTGATTATTTCTCTAGTGCTCATTGCCAAGCCACTATAATAATTATAAAATAAAGAACTATTGATAAATTCACTGAATGTTGATTTAAATTACAAAATAAATTGAAGGCTTGGCTTGAATGTGATCTGAAAACTTTTTGCGATAGATATATTGCATGGCTATGCAATATTTTGCTTGACTCCTTTTTACATTTAATGTTTTGGTGGGATTTCATTTCTTTTTTTAAGGTTTCTTTTCTTTTCAGGTCACGTTAAAACTTTTCTATACTTAGCTTAGCACCCATTCTCTATCTCTAGGTATATATTCTAGTCGTAAAATTAATTGATGATGACAGGTAGGTATTTCTACAAAGTACAAAATCTATGACGATAGACCAACAACTTTGAACTTTCAGGAGGTTATTCGTGCACCGATGTTACTTTCGATTGAGTATTACGACCTATCCCGATTTTTTTTAACCATAATAATTATACTCCGCAAACAAGCGATACCGCGATATTATAAAGGGAGTGCTACACCATCTATCGAGCAAGTATGGAGTGTACATCGTAATTCGCAGTCATTTATATTTTAATCGAATTTAATTATCATAGTTTCATTGTTAACTTCGTTAACACTATTTTTCTTTTTGTACGTAAAATAATTATTATGAAGTCGAAACTCATTTTTAATGTTCATGCAAAGCCACAAACAAAGTATACTACGGCCGTGCCTTTGCTAAAAAGCTTGGCTGGAGCACTGCCGTGATTTATAGTAATAATACACTGCTATTATCAAGGATATAAAATATTTTTATTCAAGACTTAATCATGTCTGCTTTTAATTAATGTATCTATTTCATTAGCTCAAGGGAGCTGCCACAAAATATGGGTTACCTAAAGTTTTGTTATAAATCCTGATTTGATTATTATACCCTCACGTATACGGGTTCGGTCATGTGCTCGCACGCGATCACACATGTCTATTTTAGGATCATTTCAGGGATGGGCGTCTCAGTTTTACATAATGTGTACAGGTGCGTTTATAAATTAATTTATTTATAGCAGTGACGACAACAAACTAAAAATATTTATGTCTATAATTAAATCTGTTTGCGTGACCGTCTACGTTACATAGTTTTTCATTACGAAATAGACTTTGAAATAGTAGAATTATAATATGAGACCTTTTTATGACATAAACCAGGAATTTAATATACGGACGCATACTCGATAATACAGTAAGCCCAAAAGTATCATATTCAGTGATGCCGACCGAATGAGGATGTTTGAAATTCTATTTGCTACCAGGTGCTGCTATGTAGCGTTAGGGTCTATCGTTTCAAACTGCTGTCGTATGTCACGATATAACTGTCATGTGTCACGACAATATGCCTATTTGGAGCGACCACATGTGGTCGCTGCCTATTTGCCACGACAGACCGTGTGCGTTCACAGTGCGGATCGGCCTGCTCTCAGTTCGACTGGATTCGATAGGTCTCCCCGTGGTTAAGACCATCCCCTTCCTTGAGCAAACGACCTTGACGATAATTTTTGCCGCGTTGCCGAGATCGCACCAAAATCCTATTTTTTTACTTATCTTAGTTCAAAATTGACCTAAAAATTCAAACGGCGAATATGTAGTTAGTGAAATTGTCGATCTATTGGCGTGTGTTTAAAATAAACGTATTTTGTAAATACTAGGGAGATATTGAATGTATGCTTGAATTAATATAAATTGGTATTACTTTGGAAGCTGATATCATGAGTATAATAAACAAACGTAGGAAATTAATAACGGAGAAAGGAATTTTCATATGCTGAAGATTAATGTTGTATTTTTATTTTTTAATATAATTTTGTAGCTTTCAAATTATGAGTTAATAAGACTTTAAAAACGGTAAATTTCGGCATCTCCGTAGGGCGTCTTAAGTGATAGCCGACACTAACACTAGGGGATTTACTTGCGTTCTTATAGTTTTTCTAAATTGTTAGATTAAAAGTTGCGCAAGGCTGAAGAGATTTGTGATAGTTATCTAAATTAACTGCGTATTAATATTGAGAGACTACTTTATTTATTTATTTTATTTATTTAATATTGGAAAACCAACAGCTTACAATTTTTTCTTAAATAGTTATAATATAGGTAAAACAGCTTCAATGTTTTGTTTCTTTACTTATTAAAAATACTAGCTGTTCCGGTGAACTTCGTGTCACTTTAAAACCTTCCCTGGACTTCTACGTATATTTTAAGACTAAAATTAGCCCAACCCGTTCAGCCGTTTTCGAGTTTTAGCGTTACTAACATTGAAAATCCATTTTATATATTTGACTTTTAAGTATTATCACAAATCTTTTGTATGGGAGGATAGAAAAGTGTTGTTTTTAGACTTTTTCAGGTTTTTTTTTTTAGAATTTTTCTCTCCGTAAGAACCATCCTCGTACTTCAAGGAATATTTTAAAAAAATAATTAGCGAAATCGGTCCAACCGTTCTCGAGTTTTGCGCTTAGCAATACATTCAGCGACTCATTTTTATATTATAGATGAAGATAATGATGAATAGAATGTTGAATGTAAAATAACTACAATCCATCGGCAAGTAGCAACAACTAAGTAATAAGTTCCAAGAAGCCTTACAGCACAGCTTAGCTTGACAGCTGTGCGAACATTCACCGAGTTATGCATTTCCTGTAGTATAACTATTTCGAAATATGTTTGTACTAGATGACGCCCTCAACTCCACATTTTTTTTTATGAAATAAGGGGGCAAACGAGCAAACGGGTCACCTGATGGAAAGCAACTTCCGTTGCCCATGGACACTCGCAGCATCAGAAGAGCTGCAGGTGCGTTGCCGGCCTTTTAAGAGGGAATCGGGTAATAGGGGAGGGTAGGGATGGGACGGGAAGGGAATGAGGGAAGGGTAGGGAAGGGAAATGGGTAGGGGATTGGGCCTCCGGTAAACTCACTCACTCGGCGAAACACAGCGCAAGTGCTATTTCACGCCGGTTTTCTGTGAGAACGTGGTATTTCTCCGGTCGAGCCGGCCCATCCGTGCCGAAGCATGGCTCTCCCACGTAATAAATATTTTTAATAAAAATTTCGTGATAAAAACTATTCTATCCAAAATCGATTCAGCGGTTTGGGCGTGAAGAGGTAACAGACAGATAGACAGACAGACATACTTTCGCATTTACATATTACATTAGATTGTAAATAAAAAAGGTTCTTCTGGCTTACCCCATTGAACACAAAAGTAAACAAGGCAGGAAGTTGCCGCAGAAGGCTTTGTGCCACAGTATAATAGCTACATGCATTTTGCAGCGTAATTTCGAAACCATTTTGATGAAAAATAAAGCGATGGCTTTATCATCTTAAACATTTTTCTATGGGATAATAAGTTACACTTGATCTAACTTAATAATTATTATCTATATATATAAAACTCAAAGGTGACTGACTGATTGACATAGTGATCTATCAACGCACAGCCCAAACCATTAGATGGATCGGGCTGAAATTTGGCGTGCAGGTAGATGTTATGACGTAGGCATCCGCTAAGAAAGGATTTTGATAAATTCCAACCCCAAGGGGTTCAAATAGGGGATGAAAGTTTGTATATAATAATACGTCTTAACGCGAGCGAAGCCGCGGGCAAAAGCTCGTAAAAATATAAAGTTGTAGAAAAATAAAAGTCTCAATTTAATTTGTTTATTTGATAAAAAAATACACTGCAAACAATAATGATTATAATTAGTAGCTGACGCCGTACCTTATTGTCATAGTAAAAGTAGATTTACTCTAGTATGTCTCATAAGTTTCATCAAAATCGGTCTATCCGTCCGATCCGACACCGTTCAAATAAAATACACATTTGCGGTGTTGATGTAATAAATCAAATGTCCAAATCAACATAATATAGCTTCGTTAACAAAGGTATAATTTATCACAAAACCCATAAATTAGAAAATCCAATATTCGACTCGTCTGCTTTTATTGTATCAAATATACTAGATATTACTCACGACTTTGTTGCACAGAAAACAAATGTCCTACCTTGGGACTCAAAGAATTTACTCACCTTTTAACATTTTGCATTTTGAATAATTTCCACATTTCTCTTACAACTCATATGAATTTTCATACAAGTCGATTCGACGGTTTAAACTTGAAAAGGTAGCAGACATACTGATAGACGAAAAGAAAGACATACTTTATCATTTATAATATCAGTATTCAGTATGGATTGGCGCGTGTAGCGTGCGGCGTGCACTATCGATTCTGAATTACAGAAGCCTTAAAACGCGGCCTTATTTTAGTTGAGTTTTACAATCCTATTAAAGTCTATTTGATTACAATGTAAGATTCACAAGGTTTCTCGGGACTTTGAAAGAAATAAGAAAAGTACATCTTTGACTATAGCAGACTACAGTAGTCAGTATTAACTTAATAGGGAATATTCTGCAAAGGAGCTGAAGGCATACATACAGTAAATAATCCGACCGAAATAACTGCTACACACAATTATTCCTATCAGAATATTGCTAGAACATTGTCAAACGTCGAAAAAAAAACTTTTTGTTTACTGTCTGTGCTGGTCTAGCGTGCAAACATTGAGGTAATATATTAGGACGTCGTGGACTACATCCAGAAGAAGACGACACTGCGCCTGAGGGTCGAGCGTCTGCAGTCTCGCCACAAGGTTAACTTTAGCTCCTTTGTGGTGAGAGTACCGACGAATCTTCTGTCGACTTTCGAGGCGCCGGAGTTCTGGCCGATGGATGTAGTCTATCGGAGGTTCCGGGGGAGACTCCGGAACGAAGCGAGTCACGTCGCCGGCAAAATGTGACAGTGTTAGTTTTTAAGTATATATAAAATATGTATGTTAGTTTTAAGGTATTTGTTATATGGGCCTCTGATGCCTGAATTAAATGATTTGATTTGATTATCCTAATATAACAAATATTTCATTAGCTGATGTGCAGAAGGCCTTGCTTGCGTAAATATAGTATCCCGCTGAAACCGTGCAATTTTCCTGCAGTTAAAAGTAGCCTATATCTTTCACGGTCCCGTTTCTACACAAAATTTTATAGAAATACTACACATACAGATACCTGCTGCACAGCTGTTGCTGTCGAGAAACGGATCAGTTACATATTATTAATACTATACCCGGTAAATGTTGTTTTACCTATAACTCGGGTATGAAAATTCGGGTATGAAAAATAGATCTTTGCCGATTCTGAAACCTACCGGATTGCATACAAAAAAGGAATAGAAATATAAATAATTTTTATTGCCAGAAAGAAGTTACAAAAATCTTAATCTCTCTTACTTTAAATAAAAACGGTTTATAAAATTACTTTATACAAACGAATATAAAATAGTAGTCCCACTTCCCCGCTAGATAGTGTGAAGTAGGAAATCCGGGCAGAGTTGACCCGCGGCTTATCGCCGATGCCTCCCGATCTCGCCCAACCCCGCCCGATCTCAAACGAACTCCGCCCGACATCATAAATCCTCGCCGCTGAAAACTATCTATGTAATATACATATTATACAGTAGAGTAACTCACCCGACCCCATGAATCCACACCGCTAAAAATTACTATCTTACTGTGGCGCAGGGACCCAAATCGAGTCTTGGCTCCACAGAAGCACTTGGTGCACGCCATTTCTTCCGATCCTGTGGGACATCTTGCCATGATTCCGCTCGCAACGCTATCAGGTCCTGTTTCACCTCTCTAGATCTACATAGTAAACTATATCTACATAGTATAAAAATAAAGATAGAGTTATAACTTATAACTCATCCGTGTCCTTGAAATCAAACTCGCTTAACACCGATAAAAGTTTGACGTGCATGATACCGCGTTGTTTTGCCAGCAAATCACAGCTATTATGATGGAACCAGTTGTTGCTACTAACAAAAAGCTCTATAGATGGTTCTAGTGTCCACTTGGTTGTGCTCTATTTTTTTAACCGACTTCCAAAAAGGGGGAGGTTAATCGCCGTAATCAACATTTCGTTGATTACGGCGGCGCCGCCGCGCCGTGGTGTCCCTATGAAATTAAACCCCAAAACCCTAAAAGTTATCTCCTATCACGCTTATGAGTGCGTGCGATTAGGCAGTCTAGTATGAAGATGGTCTACTGCGTACTGTTTATATTATGCTATATGTATATTTACTGGAATCGTCGAAAGTCGTTGATAACACAGTATCTAACACCGTGACCTTTTAGGTTTCACCGACTTAGTTGCGCGTTTTCTTTGAAAATTTTTTTACGCGGAAATAAATTGCCAGAATTGAGTAAAGGAAAAAGGAGGATAATGATATCGAAAGCCAAACGTATTGTATCTACTATGTACTGTTTTATTTTAATGAGCAGTTGGATGTTTCCATCTCGTTATAATATTCGTAAATTCAAAGTTACTTGGAAGTTGAAAAAGGCACGAGGAAAACTTTTCTTTTCGATGCCGATAGATATTTTATTTGATATTCTATTATTAACGATTAATGTTCGTTTAATTTTAACATTATTTAAAATAAATATGGTTTTCTTCGTACTACCTAGATCGATATTGTAAGTCATATACAGATCAATATCATTAAAAATTACGCTATTATTATGAAATAGTGGTCGATATATTATATTATATTGTGTCTTCCATATAATAAATATGCCTTCGTTAAAATCCATACTAATATTATAAATGCGAAAGTTTGTCTGTCTTTCTGTCTGTCCGTCCGTCCGTCTGTCTGTCTGTCTGTTAGCTCTTCACACCCAAACCACTAAACTGATATTGCTAAAGTTTGGCATGGAGATACTTTGAGTCCCCGGAAAGGACATAGGGTACTTGTTATCCCAGAAAAACGTACAGTTCCCGCGCGATAAATTGTTTTTGGCGCAACGGAGTTGCGGGCGTCATCTGTTTGTCGCACGCATTTTTTTCATGTGTTTCTACGCACCGATTACCCCAGGCCATGGCCTGGTTTATGGATGGCCTGAAGCGAAAGGTTTTATGTACCGCCTCTATAAACTTCCTTATCTTTTGTGCAAGAAAATGTTCTACACAAAAGATTTACGTCTCAGCTTACTCGAAGTAACATTCGGCTTAACGATGAAAATGCCTTATGCTCGATTTCTAAGGATTTGTCCAGAGTTCATCTATTAGATAGCGTTTTTCATTGGCTAACGACAAAATGTTAACAAATCAACAACATCGTTAAATATGGCTCTATAACTAACTCCTGTTCTAAGGTTCTAAATTTCGTCTTCTGAACTTCTCAGAAGTTTCAGTTAAGTTGTCTTTTATATACGAACAGCAAAAGCAAAGTTTAAATGACAATAATTTAAACAATATACAATAAACATTAAACAGTATCCCATAAGAATTGTTACAGTCACAATGAAAACAATAAGTTGATTTCGAAAAGCGCAAACAAATAAGTGCTTTAAAATTGTTCAGTCTCGCAGTAATCAGGAGACGCTCGAACAAAGCAAGAAGTTCTTCTACAGAAGGAAATCTATTAAAGCAATAAATAATACAACTTCAGATCTTTTATGTTTTGCGTTAAAACGTCCTTTGTGCATTTAGCATTCGATTCCGATTCGATTCTATCTAGCTATCTTTTGCAATATTCCATTTTATTTCGCTCGGAAACCATTGAAAAATGTGTTTTAAGCTCGTATAATAGGTACGAGGGAGGTAAATTGTATGTTTTTAAAAGCATAATATTATCTTTTTGAGAAAACTCAAGCAGGCCCGCAACGCACCTGCAGCTCTTCTAATGTTGCGAGTGTACATATGCGACGGTTGTGGCTTTCCATCAGGTGACCAGTTTGCATGTTTGCCCCCTTATTTTATTTAAAAAATTCTAACCCATTTAATATTATGTAGGTATAATGTATAATGCAAAATATACATATAATGCCAACAAAAATACAAATTATCCTTATCTTCCTTTATTATTTCAAGGAATTACTCGTAAGTTCTATATAATATATTCTACTCCGGAAGTTTCTTAAGTCTGAATAGTTTGGATCCAATAAGTGGGAGGCTGTGGGGCTGACGATTACAGTTGGCGTCTGATCGACTTGCAAATTACTTTCGAGAGCTCCTATCGGCAGGTCCAATATAAGATATAACTTGCTTAATATTATATACAGTGTGTAACAAAAAAAAGTGATAATACTTTAGGGTGTGTACGTGTTCCTTGTAGAGAGTTCACTGTGAACTACTTTCACAGTGAACTCTCTACAACTTTTTGGTCTTTCAGCGCTGCTACTCAGCGCTGAAAGACCAAAAAATTTTTTCACTTTTGTAAAATGTTCGTCTTTCAGAGCTGCTACTTTCACAGTGAACTCTCTACAAGGAACATGTACACACCCTAAAGTATTATCACTAGTTTTTGTTACACACTGTATAAAATATAAGATTATACTGAGACAAGGCATACGGTCGGACCGCCGTAAAATTTTATAGGAGAGCGAGTTTTGTTGTGCATACTTAATTTATGATTTAATAATTAATTATCTCGTTAATTTTAATTTGTGATATTATATTAAAAGTTAATTAATGGTTATGCGACTTTTAAAATAAGTTTCAACAAACTTCAATTGTTAAAAAAACACGGTCTTTAGTCGCTGTAGAATCATTTTCTTTGTTGAACAATAAACTGATAGTGTTCGAATACCATTTAACGATAGGAGTTTCACACGGATGTATGCTTTACCATCATGACTGACCTCTATAATACACTGGACAGGCTTTGCCGTACAAAATGACAGCTATTTTTTGTGCCGATTTGAAGCGCCGCGGTGAGCGTACAGCTGTGAACTAATTACATAGAAAATTACAACCGCCATTTGCAAAATAGTAGTTCCAAGTACACTCACTCCTGCTTTCACATAGCAAGCAGCGCCAATATGGCGACTTTCAAATAGGAACATTTTATTGATAGCGATCGCCTGTCCAGTGTATTATAGAGGTCAGTGTTTACCATATACTTTGGCAACGGCATCATACTCTCAAGTGCCTATTTAGGATTTTAGCCATGCGATAATCGGTCCCATAAGTATTGTAAATTACCATAATATGGATGTTGTAATTGTGTGCTCATATCATAAAGTTATTATACCTAGCTATATTAACTTTATGGTTTATATTAACCTTAGATTTCTACTGCAAAGGTGCTGGTTAGCAGCGGGTGACATGAAGCAAAAACAGACGACGTGTCGTCGCGACACTACTGTTTTCTATGTATTAATCCTATGAAATACCCTCCGCAGCAAGCGACATGAAGCTAGCGACACTTTTCATAGAAATACATAGAAACCAGTAGTGTCGCGACGACACGTCGTCTGCTGCCGCTTCATGCAGCCGGCTTCTAACTTGTAACTTAAGAGGATTCCACACCGCCATTTTTTCCATACAAACGTTGTCCCCTGTTTCCTCCCTGGATAATGCTAGTAGAGTTATAATTTTTTTCCTGAATATCTACGGCCACTAATACAATGTCCCTATGTTTTCTTTTTTTCATAATTTAATTATTAAATAAGATATGAACGTTCAAAAACCCAAAAAAATGGCCAGATTTTCCACTGTGTTCAAACGTCCAGAAAACAGATTTGGATAGATTATACAAAAAAAGCAAAACATAGGAACACAGCTCAAGCCTTTTTTTAATCTTTAATGAAAAAAGTACTTAAATCGGTTAAGTTTTGGAGAAGGAATCAGGGGACAACGAATCGTTGATTTTCTGGATTTTCTGCAGTTGTCTCTATCGCGTTCTGCGGTATAGGCTTGAGGTAAGGGAGACAGCTATAGATATTACACGTACTTTTTTTTAATTTCTCTAGCCGCTGTGGTATCCTCTTAAAGTGACGCCGCGTTAAAGTAAAAAACCGTGTTGGATATGTTTTAGATTACTTGTTTCTTATGATATAAGCTATGGGCAAATTAAAGTGTATGCTTGAACCAATTTATGTACAAATTTTGTAAGCTTAAATCACTCTCCTCTGTTGGCAAAATAGGAATTCCTTTTTTGCTGAGGTCTTTTTGATTGATTATTCTGTGTTATAAAATGAAGGTAATTCAAAGACATAGACATGATGAATACTGACAATGAACTTTAATTTCTTAGCTTTAGTCATTACTGAGAAAAATCGATATCGCTACAGCCAAATTACCAAGGCGTCGCCTTAAGAGTTTAACTAGTGGTGTTACCACCTAATGTTACCCACCCACTAATATTCACGTGGACGCATATATATATTATATATATATATATATATATATATATATATATATATATATATATATATATATATATATATATATATATATATATATATATATATATATATATATATATATATATATATATATATATATATATACTAGCTGTCCCGGCAAACGTTGTTTTGCCATACAATTATTTTCCCTATTTTCCTGCTTTTCTCTTGAAGGTTTTTCTGATTTTTTTTCTATAGACCTCACGGAGCCCGAGACCTTTCCAACGAATGCAAAACCGTGGAAATCGGTTCGTGCGTTCTGGAGTTATAGCGCCAGGAAGGAAAACCGAAGGAAAATGTCGTGATTCTAGTGTTTTTCCATAAAGCAGGGAGCACAATGGCTCTGGTGACGGAACTAATAATGGCAATCTTAGGTATTATTTTCGGTTAATAAAAATTTTTCGAAAATTAATGTCTAAAACAAACAAATTTAACAGTACCTGAACTTTGTAGACATTTTACAAAAAATAAATACACTCCCGGGGGAGGCAACATGTGCGCAATAATCATCAAAACCTATTTTAAAAATGCTTCATAAAAATAAACATAATCAATAAGTAATAAAATAAGTCTTGTCTTCTAAATTACAAAATTATAAAAATTCCCGGTGACTCTGCTAGTAATTTTCGCCGGGAAATTTGTCATGACCTTCTTCGCCCTTTAACTCCTGCAAGATGACGTCTCGTACTTTATCGTCTAGTCTTGCCGGTTCAGCCAGCTTCCGACGTAATGTGCGGTGTGGCGGTCCGGCCGACGTTCAAATGTTTCGTATCAGAAATTTCGGACAATGTGCGGCCGGGCTAAAGGTCTCAGCAACCAGGCCATGCTCCAAAAAAAAAATAGTTGTTACACTATTTGACAGGATTGGACAACAAATGTTTGACATGTAATAAAGAAATCAGCATCTATTGAAATGATAAAGTATTCATTAATCATTACGCATATCGAGTTTTCATTGTTTTTAAGATGTATTCTGCTTTTCGGGACGGAAACAAATCCAACAAATCAAAAACCATGGCATTTGGTCCAGCCGTTCTCGAGTTATAAGTGTTGTAACAAACACGACTTTCTTTTATATATATAGAGATATAAGATATATATATCGAGCCTAAATGCATCGTTTACTTGTAAGTAAATACTCGTATACTGGTTGTTGCGGTTTCACGTAGTAAATAATTCATGGGCTGCATCACCGTAGACGAGACTTCGGGACGTGCTGTCAGAATAGTACGTGTATCGGTGACAAGATCACTCATTTTAATATTCCATACATGTTTGTGCGTATCGAATATATTTGAGGCTGGATCCTCAAAGCCTAAAGTACCTATCAGACAGAAAACGTTCACGCGGTCAAACGCTGAAGCGGTTGGTTTTGTGTTCTTTGTGTTATATTACATTACATAGATGTACTCACACAGAAAGCGTTCTAACCGCGTCAGAATGCTTCCTGTGTGACAACCATAAAGTTAATACTCGTATACCTAGCGGAATAGAGCAACAATCTCGAGCTGACAAACGAAACGGAAATTGGTGTGTGTGTAAAATATGTGTACGTATACACTTACACAAGCATGATTGAACATGAATTCTATGAGATTTAATTGTCAACGTGCGGCACGTGCCGACTGGACGTCAAAAAAAGAGTGCTGCTGTCATGTATCACACGTCTCTTTTTATCACGCAGTGGTTACTGATAGTGACATCTCGCTTACTCAGGCCTTTGTTTCTCTATTCCGCTAGGTATATTAACTTTATGGTGACAACATAAAGAACGCAGACCTGACCGCTTGGACTTTTGACCGCTTGCCTGCTCTCTGTCTGATTAGTCCCTAAATCTTAGGAAATTTGAGAGTGTTTGTAAAGTGTCTAACTTTAATTTATTGAAGGGGTTGACATTTAATGTAGGTAGTAGCAAAGCCAATATTAAATTTAAGTTAGTAATAATTAGATGTCTCTGATTGCGGTCGTACTGGAAATCAATGCGTGACATAGGTAAGACTCAATTACAAAGATGTCAGGACAAAGTTAGTGCGTAGCCTCGTGTCCCTCTATGCAGGGCCCCCGCTACCATATGTGCAATGTGTGCAATGCACACGGGCGCCATCCTCTAGGGGCGCCAAATCGCCATCTTTAGGGGTGCCAAAACCAAGGACCCAAAAAAATTGCCTAAAGGGGCGCCAAAACCTTTTTTTGCACACAGGCGCCAGTAGCCCTTACGGGGGCCCTGCCTCTATGTTTAGTGAATACTAGATGACCCGGTGAACTTCGTATCACTTTTCTCCTATACACCTTCCTTCGACCTCCACGAACATTTCAAGACTAAAAATAGCCGTCGATTTAGCCGCTCTCAGGTTTTAGCGAGATTAACAAAATTGAGTATTCATTTATATTTATATAGATAGAAAATAGCAATATTGATAACGTGAAAACTGTTATCATTAAGAACACGTTATGATACTTGACACTCGTTCATAAGAACATTTATGGTACTAAGGAAACGAAAATGATTTTTCGAGTTCACGTAATATCTTTTTCTCCCACAACTCGGGCTGTTTTGAGTTCGTTTAGTATACAGGGTGTAACAATACAAAGTGATAATACTTTAAGGTGTGTACGTGTCCTTTTAAATATAATGTTCAATGTGAAAGAACAATTTGTTTTGAGATTTATGTAGGCAAGAGCATCATGAATTTTCCCATCCAAATTTAAAAAAAGTTACTCTTTCGGCGCGTATACTTTCACAGTGACACAGGGTGTAACAAAAATAAGTGATAATACTTTAGGGTATGTACGTGTTCCTCGTAGAGAGTTTACTGTGAAAGTAGCAGCGCTGAAAGACCAAATATTTTTTTCACTTTTGTATGGGGAAACTCGTGACGCTCGGGCCTTTGCCCATACAAAAGTGAAAAAAATTTTTCGTCTTTCAGAGCTGCTACTTTCACAGTGAACTCTCTACAAGGAACACGTACACACCCTAAAGTATTATCACTTATTTTTGTTACATCCTGCATACAGGGGACTCATATTATATTACATACCCATAAACTTTTGGGCCTAAAGTATTATCAATTTGTTTTGTCACATTCTGTATTTTCTTTTCGACTAGAGAGGCGAAAAGTCGGGAAAAAGCATTCGAATAAAAATGGCGGAACGCTAATGAACCCAGCATCTTTGCGATTGTAACGTAATAACGGGTAAGATCCAGTTCACACATAGCAGTTGACGCATAGCCGGCCACACGGGCGCTGCGCCATCGCAGCGTTATTGCGAATCAGTCTTAACGTCAACACCCCCACCCGCTTCGTCTCGGGGGCAGATCTCGGTCCATCATTTGTGCGTTGAGACGACGCAGCGCGCCGTGTGGACACCTTGGTTATTTGTACGTAAAAGAAAGCAACGGCAGCGCTGCGTCGACGCAACGCTGACGCAATGCGCCTTGTGGAAGTTGTGGACTGGCTCTAACTGGCTACGGAAACGACTCAACGCGTTAAGATATCATAATATTATCTTGGGGTGTTATTACTGTATGCTATACTATAATAATATAATATGATACTATTACCATCGTTAGGGCAAATAAACGTGATCGTTACGTTTATATTACGATTATACGTGTTAACGTACCGTGTATAGTATTATTTTGGGTATTATTTAATAACTTAACATTTTGCTGTATTTACTAAAAAATCTATGAAAAAATCTAAGAATATCTTATCATCATCATAATATTAATATGCGAACGAAAAACTTTGTAACCCTTTTTACGAAAAATGGGGAAACGTAGGTGCATGAAATTTTGCACAGTTATAGTTTATATGGTGAAGGAGTGCATCGAACTAATATTATTTTGAAATTATGCTTTTATCATACATTTTTTTAACAAATAAATCATTACATACACTACAGCACACACACATGAGAAATTATACTCTTTTATTTATTGTTGAAGTCTGTTGACAACAAGTTGACAAATTGAAAATGGATTATAGTTTTTTTATTAAATCTAAGATACTATTAGACGATGCTTACACGGCCAGTCTGAGATCAGCTGAGTCCCAGAGACAAGAGTTGAAAAAAAAGATGATAAAGTCAATATTTAATTACAAAATATATAATAATATTAATAGTCCTAATGTCGTTGAAACTAAGGTCGAATTTCGACCATTGGGCGATCTCTAGTATCTTTAAACGAGCAATTTTTGTATTTAAATAATTGGAATCTCGGAATCGGCTCCAACGATTTTCATGAAATTTAGTATATAGGGGGTTTCGGGGGTGATAAATTGATCTAGCTAGCAATCATTTTTAGAAAATGTCATTTTATTCGTGTTTTATCGAATACCGAGCAAAGCTCGGTCAAATAGCTAGTAATACATTATATGAGACCAACATAAAGATGAATGAACTGGAATTAATTTTTGAGTATTAAAGGTCCTGCCTCTAAAAAAAGTTGCTTTAATTCTGATGTGTGTTCATTATTTCTGCAAGTCACTATGAAATCTGGCTACGTCTAGACCAAACTGACAGCAAGTATTGTCAGTTAGGTTAGGTTAGTCTGTGTACGAAAAAGTGAAATACCGTAAAATGCGTAAGATAGCAAAGTAAACTGCTTTTCAGCGGCTGAAAGTATGATTGAAGCATAAATAATAAATATTCTTTCCGTATGTTATTACCTAAGTGATACGAAGTCCAAGAATGATAGTATCGTCAGTTAAACCTTACCTAGTCTTAGTCTAGGATCCCACGTATATAAACATGAAATCCTACATAGTCTAGGATCCCACATGGGTGTATAACGAGCTAAATTAACCTAATTAATACTCGCTGAATAGCCGAGCTAAACCTTCGGAGCGGCAGTAATATCCGCCATATAAATCATGCCCACTGCCTCGTATACATCAAAACGTCCAATTTGCTAGATAGGAGAAAGCTTCGGCATGGCTGCCTCAACCGGCAGGGTGATTACGTATCTTGCGACAGCTGTGAGACAGGCATCTGACAGGGCAATATCTGCTTGCTGTCTGTCAAAAATTTCGTATATAATAAAAAACAGACAACATATTATTTATTATACTATTTTAAAGACATACAGCAGCTGGCATTGTGCAATATAATTTTTTCTGCTGTCAAAACCCTGTTATTTACCTCTCGCCAGATACGTATCCTGCCGTAAATATACGACTGCTTCAATATACGTTTTTTAAAAGACTACACTACTTTCGTTTCTCCAATTATCGTTTGGAGAAACGAAAGTAGTGTAGTCTTTTCCTGTAGTCAACTCTATATTCGGGCCTTTCAGCGAAATTGGTTCAAAGTTTCTGAAACTATTCGATGCAATCAAGTGATTGCAAGAAGTAAGCATCTATTTGCGAAATTTGAGTAATTACTAGCTGTCCACAAAAATTACAACAAAGACTGTGAATACGAGTAGAAAATACGAAAATAAGTTGTTTGTAACATAATATCTTTTTGTGTTAGTAGTAGTAGATTTGTACTTGTTGTTATAGATTTTATTGAACGCCTCCGTGGTCTAGTGGTATAGAGCGCGGCTCTTGACTCGGAGGTCGTGGGTTCGATTCCCGCGTTGGAAACATGTTATTTCCAAGTTTGGTTAGGACAATGCAGGCTGATCACCTGATTGTCTGACAAGTAAGATGATCCATGCGTCGGATGGGCATGTAAAAAGTCGGTCCTGCGCCTGATCTCTCACCGGTCGTGTCGGTCTTCCGTCCCACTGGGTTATGAGAGTAAAGGAATAGAGAGTGCTCTTGTGTACTGCGCACACACTTGGGCACTATAAAATGACTCCTGCGTAGCTGGCCTGGTTTCAATGAAACCGGCCACCGTCACCGAAACCGGTGTGGGAGCTATTATTATTATTATTATTATAGATTAGGTTAGTAGTTACCACCTACCTAGGTAATAGAATAATTATAGGATACTTAAATTTCCAAGAACCAAAGATCGATAGCCTATTTTAGTTCGTGGCCTTTAAGTGAAGTTTGTTTGTCTTCACTGCGATACACATATCAAACGATTCACCAACTTGGCAGTTATTTATTTTCTGGTCTAAAATGTTGCGCACAGTTTGGAGTACAAAATATAAATGACCTTTCCGAGCGCTCGCAAATGGATAAAATTTAAACTACCCACGTAAATCTATTTAGTATCATCCGGTGCAGATTTTACTCTACTGCGAAACGTGTTACGGAAAACTAATTGAGATCTACTTGATTTTGCTTTCGGTTTTCCCACAAAATTTCCGTAAAAACTTTTTGGATACGTTAACTTTATATACAGATATAAAAGTATTTGCCAATCTCCGAGTTCTATGTGCAAAGTGACATGTCGATTGTCGATGCTATGCGATGCATTTTAAGCCCGGCTGCACATTATTCGAATTTCTGATCAGAAAAATTCGGATGCACCGCCCCGCTCATACATTTTGACACGTCAGAATTCTGATAGTATACGGGGTTCACAACAAAAAAGGCGGGGTGTCCGAATTTTTCTGATAATGTGCGGTCGGGCAAAATGTCTTCAACATTGATTTGACAGACTTGCCGCCTGTGGTGTCGGGCTGTTCAGTTCCACGTTCGAACAGATCTCAAAACTCGCAAATTTGCAATGTGACCTGACCCTTACAAGTCGTTTTGCGGAATCCGCGAAGGATGTCCCGCGGTTTACCAAAACCCGCGAATTGTGCGGCCTGGAGGCTTCCATTTAGACATTTAGCGCGGTTTAGTGGGATCTGTAAAGAATTCCGTGCGGTTTGATAACATACCATCAAGTACAAACGGAACAATCTTATGTAATAGTAATATTATTCATTATAATAATCGGTTTGTCGGAAATGGCTGTAATTTTCGTAAGCCGATTTTCGTTTCGGAAGATAAGGAATAGGTTATAATATGGCGGTCGTACTGTGTGACATTTAAAGATTACATTTTGATGAAGAGTCGTGCAGAAGATGTAAGGAACTTACGGCACAGAATAATAATAATAATAGCTCCCACACCGGTTTCGGTGACGGTGGCCGGTTTTATTGAAACCAGGTCAGTTACGCAGGAGTCATTTTATAGTGCCCAAGTGTGTGCGCAGTACACAAGAGCACTCTCTATTCCTTTACTCTCATAACCCAGTGGGACGGAAGACCGACACGAACGGTGAGAGATCAGGCACAGGACCGACTTTTTACATGCCCATCCGACGCATGAATCATCTTACTTGTCAGACAATCAGGTGATCAGTGATGTTTCCAACGCGGGAATCGAACCCACGACCTCCGAGTCAAGAGCCGCGCACTATACCACTAGACCACGGAGGCACAGAATACATATTAGTTTAACAACTTACGGCAAAATTTTCATTACATAAAATTAATTAATGAATCACTATGCGACCGTGGTGACGTTTTTTTGAGTTCTTTTTTCTTTATGTTTGAGCTCCTCAGGTTTTGTCTTTGCGTTTGTGACCTTTAGCTCTACTCTTCTTTTTTAATATGACAGGGATTCTATTTTTTAATCACTCTTCTTCCTAGTTTCAATGAAACCGTATTTAAAATCATCCAAAGCAGTGGTATTCAATCTTTTTTCATACGGGCCACAAACACGTTTTTGTCTTGGTGCCGCGGGCCGCAACCAAAATTTTTTAGGTAAAAAAATAACGTTCTTCTAAATTAGCGATTTAAAAGAGGAAAAATTTTCACGACAACTTTGCATTATTTGCTGGTAGGCGTGAATTTCAAAATGGTTTAACTTAACGCGGGCCACTGATATAGTCACGCGGGCCGCAGGTTGAGTATAGCTGATCGAAAACCCTCGATCGGAATCGGAGGTGTCCTCTTGGGTGATTTATTATGGCTGTCAGACCGTAATCCTGGAGGACACAATAGCGATTAACTGGCGTTTGAATGTCCATTCAAAGAATGAATGAATGAACGAACGGGTCTCTTCATTCTTCGGACGTGATTGAGGAATGATCGATGAGCTGACGATGAAACTCTCTTGACTATTTTTAAATGAAGGAGGATATGAAAACAAGTTTATGGCCACACTTAGAGAGATTAAACTGTTGCTTTACTTTCATTAAATAAATTTTTTGACATTAACTCTATTCATTTTCTGTCAGACTCTTCATTAAAATTTGTTGAGTAATCACTAAATTTGCGGCCGTAACTAGTAAAAAGATTTACTCTAAACTAAGTTGCTTGTTACTTTCTAAGATTCTAAGTCTATTATATCTGTTATATAAAGAGTGGATCTTTTTATTGGTAAGGGAGTAAGATTTTAGAGTTGTTTGTAACACGCGCAATAGTTTTTCGTTGATTAAATAGAACTAAGGAAGAAGCATAGTGTTTAAACTAGCGATTAACACTAACAGACATTGTGATTTAAGATCTTTGAATTGTTTATTCATTAGTCAAACGAAAGTACGATTTTTGCCCATTTTCAGAATCCGGTGAATGATTTACACTTGTGGATCTAACCATATATTACATCAAGTTATTGATAACGAACGTCGTAAACAGTATACGACGTAGTAAAGATATATTTAAGCAAATACTTATAGCCTCGACTGAGACAGGCTGGGGTGAAGACGGCACGATGTAATTAGGCTTGGAATAAGTTTTATGACTCAGACTGTATCAGTAATTACTCAATAAAGATTCCTAATAAACTATTTTTTTTTGAAACTTTTTTTTCGAAAAGACCAAAGAATTCTATTTAAACTGAGTCCTCAGTTTAAATAGAATTCTTTGGTCTTTTAAGTTAAGTTTTTGGAAAAGACTGGTAGAGGTCTTTTGGGTTTGAAGGCGTTCGGACTAATATCCGTGTTCTAGACACAACTTTTACTTTAATCTAAGGGCCTGTTTCACAACTTCCTGATAAGGCTATCCACCACTTAACTTGACTGATAGAGTATGGAGAATCTGTCAAATAAGCCTATCCGGCACCTTATCGGGAAGTGGTGAAACAGGCCCTTAGTCTAATAATATTTTATCTATTCAGTAGTTACTGCTTAAGAAAGTATCAATTACTTTCAACCAGTGAAATGTATTAATAGGCAAACGTATCAAACGTAAAAGTAATTTAGTCGGGTTATGTTAATATTCACGATAATGATCATCAGACAAAGATCACCTTTAACTATATAAACAAAATATATAACTTTACATAACTATAACAAAATATGTCGTAGGTGAGGACCTGACGACAGTTGATATTTTCAGAGGCATCTGCCTATGAAATATGAATACCCACTGATGGTACATTTTTTTTTTAAACGGGCTTTGGCCCACCACACATTCCCACCACTGTATCTCCTGTGTCGCCAGGATAGACACAGGAGATATGATGATGGTACATATTAAAACGAAAACTTTAACGAATAACAAATTCTACGTTTGTGCCATTATCCTAACATCAACCATCACTGTGGAATTCCACTCTAATCCCCGCTCAGACAGCTCCAAGAAATATTACAACCGTTCCCGTATAAATGTATGCGTTATTGAAAAATTCTAGAGAGTAATGCATCCGTCGAATAGAAGATGTTTCACCCTTAATGTTAGTGTTATTCTTCTTCTGGCTTTTGATTTTAGATGTTACATAAGACGATTTTGAGGTTTTGTTTGCGTGTTTAAGGCCCGTATTCATTTTCATTAGTAACTAGCTGTCCCGGTGAACTTCGTGTCACTTTAAAACCTTCTCTGGACGTCTACGAATATTTTAAGACTAAAATTAGCCCAAACCGTTCAGCCGTTTTCGAGTTTTAGCGTTACTAACATAATTGAAAATCCATTTTTATATATTTGACTTTTATGTATTATCATTTATTACAAATCTTTTGTATGGGAGTATAGAAAAGTGTTTTTAGACTTTTTCAGGAAATTTAATTTTTTTTTTTAGAATTTTTCTCTCCGTAAGAACCATCCTCGTACTTCAAGGAATATTAAAAAAAAAAGAATTAGCGAAATCGGTCCAACCGTTCTCGAGTTTTGCGCTTAGCAACACATTTAGCGACTCATTTTTATATTATAGATAAGTGCAAGTGATTAGGGCAGGTAATTAGTTATTAGCAGAAAGGTGTGGACAGCGACAGATTTTCGCAAGTGATTGGCCGGTGGCGTAGTAACGTGATTAGACCTGTATTCACTTTGATCAGTGATTAAGTGCAGGTGACTACTGCAGGTTATTAGTGAATAGGAGAAATAGGCTAGATTGACAAGTACTTGTGACCTTAATATTATTTTTCTGGAATAAATTAAATAGATTATAATATTACATGACGCCCGCAACTCAGTTGCGCCAAAATTTGTTTATCAGTTCAGCGGTTTGAGCGTGAAAAGGTAACAAACAAACGGACTTTTGCACTTATAATATTAGTAGGATAACATATTTTTTATTTTGACGATTGATAGAAAAGCAGCGGGTTACACCCTGGGAGAGCCATCAGGTATAGAACGAAACATCAGAAGCAGGCATTCATTTCGGCACAAAGATTGGAGGATTATTTACTCGCCTACGTCACCGGTGCATCGATTTAATTTCCCCCTTTCTTACCAATTTTTGATCAGCTCACGTATCCTGACGCGAGGTCCAAAGTGCACAAAGCCGCTACAGAAGTAAACACTTCAAATTCCATTTAACGCAAGCGTTCCTACTTCAAATACGTAATTTAAATTCAGAACGTATACAGTATCATTTTGAACTCCAACTCCTAAAATTATCTCAAAGTTAATATGAAGGCCGCCACGTTTCACGCTCGAGTGGCGACTGGCGAGACACATTTCGTATCGTACTCCCCAAGCGATTATATTTACAAGGACCCCGGCCATTTATCATACCCTCAAAATGAGCGATAAAGAAGCAACTATTTTATTTAGGATAACGCTTTTCTCTCCAAATTATTGTCTCACAAAACGCTGTCGTTACTCCCCGCTGTTCTTAAGTGGCCCTTAAGTAACAAAGATTCAAGCCCAAGAATGCCCTTCGTGAGATTGCTGTATTGTGATGAAATTTTAGCCCTAAATATAACGCGAGGGCCTTCGAGATTAATAACAGCCTGTTGCTCGGATAAATGACAAATCGTTGTACTCGAGTTTTTGTTACAGCGTAGGCTTGTAACTTGTCCGTTTCGATGTATTTGTGATCATAACTGTATGTCGAATATTACGGAAGGTTTTATACTTATTGGGTTTTCATTCAATTTATTATAATTGGTTTATATAATAATAGTTCCCACACCGGTTTCGGTGACGGTGGCCGGTTTCATTGAAACCAGGCCAGCTACGCAGGAGTAATTTTATATTGCCCAAGTGTGTGCGAAGTACACAAAAGCACTCTCTATTCCTTTACTCTTATAACCCAGGACGGAAGACCGACATGACCGGCGAGAAATCAGGCGCAGGACCGACTTTTTACATGCCCATACGACGCATGGATCACCTTACTTGTCAGACAATCAGGTGATCAGCCTGCATTGTCCTAACCAAACTTGGAAATAACATGTTTTCAACGCGGGAATCGAACCCACGACCTCCGAGTCAAAAGCCGCGCTCTATACCACCAGACCACGGAGGCGTTCAATAATTATTATTGGCTTAATTATCTCTTTGTTAGCAAAAATTATGATGTGATTTCTTACCTACATAATTATTTCAAATCTTCAGTTACTGTTTTAATATCTGATGAACCCTATTGATGTTACCTACACCTTTGTAGCAGAGATAATTATGTTCATCGCCCAAAAACCGTACATTTTTTGTAACAAAAGACTTTCCCGACTGACAAAACAGTCCTTTCTCTATTAAGCTCAAAGTATCTCAGTACCAAATTTCATCGAAAAGTTAAACAGTTTAAACGTTTATAAAAAAAAAAAAACATCAGAGAGACAAACAGACACACTTTCGCATTTATTGGTATTAATGATGATGATTGACGAAATGACATATCAAAAATAAGTCAAGTGCTGCCAAGGGCACCTATACTTGGAACAGCTCGGGTAAATCAATAAAACTATTACTCATGCATACTCCTTACAATACTTTTCATCGACTAATTGGGCGCTGCATTCTAGTTTTCAATGAAATTTCATTGTTTTCGTCACGTAGCAATGGAGCTTTAAATGCGGATGCTCATTCATATACATTCTTATCCACTCTAAAATTATAATTTAAGTGAACAGACACCCTGTCTGCTTGCTTGTTGCACATAATATAATAAGCCACTGAAATTAGATGACGGGGATACCTTACCTTAATAAATGAGTCTGTCTAAACACAATAGGCCGAATATACATGGCCGAAGTTCGGCATGATTACGTCAGCAATGCGCCACGCATACAACGCGACGTAATTTCGGCATGGTGTGTCATCGGTAATTTAAAATACATTGCAGGCGTAATCATGCCGATCTTCGGCCGCGTATTTTCGTCCTCAGTAGTATGTTTAGACACTTATACCGAATAAACATACAGTTCTATTTTATTTATTTTTTATGAAATAAGGGGGCAAACGAGCAAACGGGTCACCTGATGGAAAGCAACTTACGTCGCCCATGGACACTCGCAGCTTCAGAAGAGCTGCAGGTGCGTTGCCGGCCTTTTAAGAGGGAATAGGGTAATAGGGGAGGGTAGGGATGGGAAGGGTAGGGAATAGGGGAGGGTAGGGAAGGGAATAGGGTAGGGGATTGGGCCTCCGGTAAACTCACTCACTCGGCGAAACACAGCGCAAGCGCTGTTTCACGCCGGTTTTCTGTGAGAATGTGGTATTTCTCCGGTCGAGCCGGCCCATTCGTGCCGAAGCATGGCTCTCCCACGTAAATAAATAAAGTTCCCGCGCAATATACTAATTTCTGTACCGCTAAAGTCACGACCAACTATTTATATAACTATAATTAATTAGTACAAAAAATAAACAATTATAAGGATATTTTTCAAACCAAAATGAGACAAGTGTAGGCGATAAATCATGGTAAAAAAATATACAACATACGTATACGAAATTCTCATTTGAAAACCATCTTTGTCGATATCCGTAAGGAATTCTATGATTTAAAGTTAAATAATAACATTATTTCGCCTTCAACACAAATATTAAGCCAAGGACACCCACGATATTCAGTGGAAATAGTTTATTTTGGTGAAAATGCGGAAGCTGGTAATGATGGGTCTCCCGGGCTTGTTAGTTGGGACTGAGGGAACATCCGGTATATAAAGTGATAAAATATTATATATCGCTCAATTTGTTGACTCTTGCCTTTGTGAAGATAATAATAATATAGTCACGCTAATTTTATAAAGGCAAAAGTTTGACAGTTTGTATGTTTGTTAGTTCTTTTCGTGTAAATGGCTAGTTTTGAATGTGGAAAAATACCACAGTTTTTCGCTTATAAAGCGCGGATTACACCGCGGGGCACAGCTAGTCGAATAATATAATAGTACATAGTTTACTTTTAATGGAAATAAAATAGATAGGCGTTAAAGTTAATTTATGTTCATTGCAACATCTCGAGGCCTTCCAAAGCATTATAGGGGGTTTCGGGGGCGATAAATCGAACTAGCTAGGAATAATTTTTAGAAAATGTCATTTCATTCGTGTTTTATCGAATACCGAGCAAAGTTCGGTCAAATAGCTAGCGGGTTATCATGATAGTGATTGTAAATTCAGAAGCAATAAATATTCCAATTTCCATGTCCTTTGTCTGAGACCTTGGTCAGAAAATTGGTTCAGCGGTTTCTGCATGAAGACATATTATTATGGACAGCTGGATACATCAACAGACGGATAAATGCACACAGGACCAAGCGGACATTTTCGCATTTCTGAAATTGGAACAGAAAAGTGTTGTAGTCTAGTGTTGTAGTATAATATTATAGTACTTCTGTTGTAGTATAAGTTATAATGCAACTCCTTATCTGTAATGTAACTCCTATTTTTGGTCTAAATAAAGATGATATTATTATTATTATTAATGCAAGGTATAATGACGCAATATAAAATATCCAAAGTTCTAACGATGGAAGACGACATATGACTTTTTTGGGTTGTTCTACCGCGGCGCCTGACTATCGATTTCTCGTTGCTAATAAGGGTCTGGCGGAGATAGTGCGAAGGGATTTATTAGCCGTCAACACTAGGGCTGGAACATAACAGTTAAATTCGAGTACTTTTTTCTAAGATAAGGAGCCATACGAGAAAACGGGTAACCTGATAGAAAGCAACTACCGTCGCCTATGGACACTCGCAACATCAGAAGAGCTGCTGGTGCGTTTGTTTCAAGAATAAAGTGAAAAGCTTGACTATCGTCAAAATATATTTGTTGAGGAAAGCCAGATTTTTCAATATGATAGAAATAGGATATTAGGAAGCTGGCTTATCTATTGTTACTGTTATTATAAATGCAAAAGTGTGTTTGCCAATTTGTAAGGTTAAGCTATTGAAACTACTTTGACGAAATTTGGTAAAGTTATACTTTGACTTCCGGGAAAGCACATGCGACAGTATTGTGGATAGTACTGCGACAGTATTGTGGATAGTACTGCGACAGTATTGTGGATAGTACTGCGACAGTATTGTGGATAGTACTGCGACAGTATTGTGGATAGTACTGCGACAGTATTGTGGATAGTACTGCGACAGTATTGTGGATAGTACTGCGACAGTATTGTGGATAGTACTGCGACAGTATTATGGATAGTACTGCGACAGTATTGTGGATAGTACTGCGACAGTATTGTGGATAGTGCTGCGACAGTATTGTGGATAGTACTGCGACAGTATTGTGGATAGTACTGCGACAGTATTGTGGATAGTACTGCGACAGTATTGTGGATAGTACTGCGACAGTATTGTGGATAGTACTGCGACAGTATTGTGGATAGTGCTGCGACAGTATTGTGGATAGTGCTGCGACAGTATTGTGGATAGTACTGCGACAGTATTGTGGATAGTACTGCGACAGTATTGTGGATAGTACTGCGACAGTATTGTGGATAGTACTGCGACAGTATTGTGGATAGTACTGCGACAGTATTGTGGATAGTGCTGCGACAGTATTGTGGATAGTACTGCGACAGTATTGTGGATAGTACTGCGACAGTATTGTGGATAGTACTGCGACAGTATTGTGGATAGTACTGAAACAGTATTGTGGATAGTACTGCGACAGTATTGTGGATAGATATAAGAGTGATAGGACGTTTTCCCTGCGATAAACGTATTGCGATATACACAGTTTACTAGAATATGCCTACAAAGTAGTTATTTTCATTATATTTTAATTACAAATAAGCTATTGACCCACCTATTACCATATTCATTTCGTTAAAATTTTCCAATACAAACTTTTTCTCTTTGTCTTATAATAACAAAATATATTTTTTGGGAGCCCTAGTGGAGGGGATTAATGGCGGACACGAATATCGGTTACGTTAACCGAGAGGTTCTATTACGTCGGGATAGCGAGCGGTCGCCAATGGGGATAATTAGGCTGTAGGTAATTATTGAAGGGTTTGTATAATATCAGGTGATACAATGGGACTTTTGAATACTTTTGAAAACTACTTTTACTTTTGAAAACTAATATAATAATATCTTTTAATTATCATAAGACTCTCAGTCACAGTATTTGTCGCTAAACTCCTTCGAAACGGCGTAATGAAATGATATCTTCTTATCTGGGGGATGAGCCAAGATCTTTTATTTATCGTTTCTTTACAGAATCGCAAAAAATATATGGAATTGACATAAGGCGAGTCGAACGTCAACGTCATATTAACGAACGCTTATGTAATTTTGATCGGCGATTCTATAACGAAGCTATAACGAAAAAGTTTTGGCTAAATGGCCGGGTAGGTCTGAGAATCGGTCGGATCAGTATCGTTCTAAAAATGGTATTGGTTGGTCTAAATCTTTGTATTAGCTCCGTCGTCGGAATTATCTAATTTTCATACACGAAATAACGTATATTATGGCTAAATAACATTTGCCGGGCCAGCTGGTGTAATAAGATCATGCTATAAAGAGAAGCTTGTTTATTTTGTACTAATCCATTTTGATAAACAGATCTGATCACTGGGACATAGACTTTTATTCCGTGAAAATTTACGATCTCTATGGAATTTCATTTTATATTACGCATTGATATGCGTGAATGATATTTCATGTAGTAATAGAAAATCTCAAATAAGTTATAAAATACTAATTTAATATATAAAAATAAGTCGGGTTTTCCTTCCTGATGCTATAACTCCAGAACGCTTCCACGGTTTTGCATTCGTCGGAAAGGTCTCGGGCTCCGTGAGGTCTGTAGAAAAAAAATCAGAAAAAACTTCAAGAGAAAAGGGAAAATCATTTTATGGCCAAAAACGTTTGCCGGGACAGCTAGTCGCATATAAATTACAGTCGATAATGTAGTTAGTATTATCAGTATATACCACAACCTGTACAATTTGTGATACACTTAACGGAAAAACTATCACGCCTATTGATTTGTGCTTTAACATAGTAGTTTTATTTATATGTAGATGTTTTAGCATCAGTCAGTCAAACTTTTTATATGTAGATGTGTTATCATCAGTTAGTCAAGGTGTGACGACGCGAGCCCTCACAAAGCTCGGGTTTTAGCTAGTGTATTGTAAATCGGACGTCACAGATTATTCTCTACCCCTACTAAAATATCAACACAATAGACAACTACCAAATAAGCAATGAACATTAAGAGGGCGACTAACCCCAAAAATCAAACAATGTCCTTCTCTCTTCACACTCACGCCCGTCTTTCATATGCCAGGTGAAAAAGAACGACGCGGATTCATCGCCAAATTAGTTTTTTCTCAATAACTCGATAAATATACAACATTTTAAAAATCCGCTAGGTCGATCTCACAATGATAGAATTTTATACAATGTGTTTAAATATTAACTTAGTTCAATGCACGGTTATGGCAATAAATGAAAAATTCGTGAAAATTAGATGTATCTTTGTGATTTTTTCTATCGAGAAAATTTTAAGATATCGTGTTTTTGCTCAGATCGAATTCTCGCAAATATATTGCAGTATCTAATTTTAGAAAATGTAACAATTCGGGGTTATTTTCAAGTATAAAAATGAATTATAAAATCGACACTTTAGGGTTAGTCGCCACCTTAACAAAACTCTGAGTTCCATAGCAATAAAACTTACAATATTGAACTTTTATATATTTTAATATCGAAATAGAACATATCTCGTAGCAGATGCTACGCCGTAGCGCTACGGGCTGGTCGTTCGTAGCACCTGCTACGCGCTAGTGATGTTCGAATACTTTTACATTGTTATTGAATAGGAAGTGATTTTAAAGTCCATCTTATCTAAGCTTTTGAATAATATTGACGTGGGAGAGCCATGCTTCGGCACGAATGGGCCGGCTCGACCGGAGAAATACCACGTCCTCACAGAAAACCAGCGTGAAACAGCGCTTCCGCTGTGTTTCGCCGAGTGAGTGAGTTTACCGGAGGCCCAATCCCCTACCCTTTTCCTTTACCTACCCTCCCCTATTTCCTTCCGTACCCTCCCCTATTCCTTTCCGTACCCTCCCCTATTACCCCTTAAAAGGCCGGCAACGCACCTGTTTTTTGCTGCACTCTTTTGATGCTGCGAGTGTCCATGGGCGACGGAAGTTGCTTTCCATCAGGTGACCCGTTTGCTCGTTTGCCCCCTTATTTCATAAAAAAAAAAAAAATTATCTAACAAAAGATTTTCAAAATTTTTACACTGAAGTCGTAATGACACTTAATATGTTTTTTGAACAATGGTTTTCACATGGTGTAAAAATATTATAAAACTATTTTTAATAGGTTTCTTCCTATTCGAATAACTTCTACAAGAATATAGTATCCACTATAATAAACCAGTAAAACTCTAGAATGTACTGTCGCCAGTAGTAATTCCGGACGGAGCGTATTTCCTCTTAAAAGGCCGGCAACGGCACTTGCAACTCTTCCGATGTTGTGAGCAGAAGCGGCGTAAGGCGTTGGCGACGTGTGCAACCGCCAATGGACTCACCGTCTAAGGGCTCTCATGCCCTTAGACCACGAAGGTTTTTTTAGGTTTTACGAGTAATAATACTCAAATATTAATAAATAAAACGTTTTATAAATAAAAGTTTGAGTATATAAAAGTTCTTCCTCTCAAAAAATGCGTCTATTTGCGTCATCCATCAGGAGGCCTCACAAATGATATTTCAGGGGGCCCACAAGATATTATATATTCTGGTCCACAAAAAATTTTGGTCTTGCCCCGCCACTGGTTGCGAATGCCCATGGGAACGATAATTGTTTTCCATCAGGGATCCGTTTACTCGTTTGTCACTTTATTTTATTTCGAAAAATACGCTTGGCACTTAGGGACTGCCGCGGTAAAGCTATTGCATGGTATTTTTTATCAAATTATAATTCGCATACGCCTAGTCGCACGCACACAAACACCGTGGCGAAGTTTGGCAACGCCGCTGGTCGCAGCAGCGTTAGGTTATTTTAGTTTTTATTTTTAGTTTGTGTTTTTAGTTACGGAAATTTCTTTACGGAATTTATGGATTCGGTCGCCGCGCTCGAAGCCCGCGTGACGCGATAAAAGCTATAAAGTAGCTTAAAATATAAATTATGCTTGCTTGACCACTTAGATAAGAAACATCTAGATCAAGCTCAACGATCAGGAATATTAAATATATATCGCGGAACGTTCCACCGCGGTCCGCAATGGGACCTAATTAATTTAATTCCGCATTATGTCTTTTGTGCAAACTAATCGCCCCAAGTTTTTGTAGCCCCTCACTACCCAAGCGATTTTAAACGTTATCGCAAAAGGATAGATTCGAAATTGGAACGAAAGGAAATTGGTGCCTTAATTTGAAACAATTGACTTGCAAATTTTGTCAAAGAGGCCGACGCGCGACGTTCCGCCTTTTTTAGATAAGCTGTAATAGAAGTTAATAGTGGATATTATAGCTGCAAGAAGTTTCTATGTGACTTGCTGAATTACATAGTAATAATATAATAATAATAATAAGAACTAAGGATTAAGATTCATATAACTTAATCACTTCTTGCGCTTATTCCACTTTATTTATTAGTAAACTGGAGAATAAAATAAAATAGAAAAGTGTATAATTATATTGAATTACAAATGTAAAAACGCTTTAAAGTCGTTTTTATAAAACTACCATTTATGTTTAAGTACAAAAAAAGAGTTTTTTTGTACTTAAACATAAATTAGAATATGAAGATCTAAGCTTACAATTTATTACCGTTTTAGTATTATTTAGTAGCACTATTACACTGAATATTCTGGTACATTCTGACGGCTACAGATCTGAGGTCTTGTGATCTTAGACGTAGCCTTAATAATTTAATGTCTTCATAACTTGAAGTTGCAGTTTTATTGCTGGAGCACAGTTTATACTTTATATTTTATACTTTAAGATGAAGGATGTAGAATAGTTTTGATTACAATTAAACGTAAATTTTTACTCGTGTACAAAAATACGGACAACTTCAAAGTTAAGGAATTAAATGTTTTAAAACTACTAAACCAATTTTGATAAAAATTAAAAAATATATGTACAGTGTGAATGCGAAAATGTACGGGTTCCTGTACATTTTGCGCATTGCTTATCTCAGAAAATAAGTCTCAATAACTGCTGTAAATAAATGAATCAAAAGCTGACAAAAACATCTATTAAGATGTATACTAACAAGACTATGCATTGTTTCAGGAAGTTCATTCCACTCCACATCATAGAAGAGGACAGCTACGAGAAGGATGTGCTGTTTTACGTCAACCTCGGCAATCCTGAGCTGCTCGGAGGTAGGTACCGTAGTTTACTATTAATATACTCTTTCTGTTTTATACTCTTTGTTACATCTATGTTATGATCTATGTCTCTCTGTATTATACTCGTTTACAATATCTACGTTATGCCTTTAAGGTTGGTCGCATACACACCAACTTATTATATTTCCTTTAATGCTAAATTTCGATTTGGAATTCCGTGAGACTAGTGCAAACTTTCGTTTTTCTACACATACGCCCCGCCTCCGTATCACGTAACTTTCGAGAGCAATGCGATAGCAATTATTGCGCGATAATTGCTCCAAAATCGCAATTTCGTAACACGTAAACACAAAACAATACGATTGCAATCGATTACTATACATGACACCATTGTTATTTGTTTGTGACATTCATGACACCCAGCAATCAGTCGCGCGATTATTGCTAGTGGATTGCTGATCGCTTTTTTCACGTGATAAGGTAGCTAGGCTTGCGCTCAAAATGTACGTGTGGAATTTACTCCGTTCGGAGGAAAACGTACATGTTTGTTAATTAGTTAATAAATCTACTGATTCAATGCATTCGGATGTCCGAATCTGGAAAACGAATTCGGAAGTTGAATATGGAAAACGTCTGTATGGGGCCAGCCTTAAATATTTGTTTACACTATGCACACTCTGTATTACACCTATGTTATGCCTTTATCAATATTTTTTTACACTTCGCACACTTTTTAATTGTGTTTAATTGTTATTAATAATATTTAGAGCAATATTCACTATAGATTTACAGGTTGTATTATTATAAAAATTATTAAAGAAAATTTTAAATCTATGGTGAATGTCCTGCCAATTTCTTTAATATTTTTACACAATAATTATGCATCCTCACTAGTCACTTTTAATATCACAACAATAATTATCAAAATCAAAATAAAACATACAGATGAAAGAAACTTAAAGTGATTTTATATATTATTATAATTATTGTTTGCTAATTTATAAACAAAAGTTATACCGCACAGTTAATTATATGAGTTTAATATTAACCTCTATTATATTTGAGTATACATACTATTACCATGCTAAATTATAATTTGTTTACTGTCATTGAACGTTCGTTTGATATAAATGTATTTATTAATTTAAAGGCACTCAGGGGAAAATCTGGCCAAGTGCGAGTCATGCTCACTCTCATAGGGTTCCGTCTGAACCGTGCCTTACTAGACTAGCTGATACTAAGTTAGTTGCTGTAATCACAGACGGACGGACAAACGGAAAGAAAATGTCTCTTACTTTATTTCTCTCTTTCTCTCAAATTATTACTGAGTAATAACATCGTTACCAATATTATAAAATGCGAAAGTCTGTTACCTTTTCACGCTTTTAAACCGTTCAACCGACTTAAATAAAATTTGGTTCAGAGATACTGTGAGAGAAGGGAGAGGATATGGGATAGTTTTTGTAGCATTCAAATATATTATATTATGTTGATGCCCTTACTTACTTGTTCAACTCCATTTACGACTCTGGTGTTATAATCTCGGATTGGCTCGTGTCTACCTTCATTACTCTGCCCAAAAAACCAAACGCCAGGCACTGTAAAGACTATCGCACTATAAGTCTTATTAGTCACGTTTTAAAAGTATTTCTCTCGATAATACATGATTATCTCACTGAGAGCCAGTTTGGTTTTCGTTCTGGTACGGATACGAGAGAAGCTCAGTTTGCTCTTAATGTATTGGTCCAAAAGTGTAGAGACATGCAACAAGATGTATACCTTTGTTTCGTTGACTATGAAAAGGCATTTGACCGAGTCAAACACGAAATCCTCATTGAACTTCTTCATGACATTGGACTGGATGGCAAAGATTATTAGCAATCTCTATTGGAACTTATTAGCAATCTCTATTGGAACCAAACAGCAACTGTTAGAGTAGATGGTGAGAATACTGATCCCATAGCTGTAGAATGTGGTGTTCGACAGGGGTGTACCCTTTCCCCGGACTTGTTCAATGTATACTCGGAATCAATAACAAGCAGAGCTCTTGAAGATATTGAAGACGGTGTCATCATAAATGGTGTTCTCATCAATAACATTCGATACGCTGACGATACGGTTCTTATTGCAACATCCAAGGAAAGTCTTCAGCGTATTATCACTAGACTAGCGAATGAATCCCATAAAGCAGGTTTGAGGATGAACGCTTCAAAAACAAAAATAATGACTATAGCTAATAACCCTCAAAATACAATAATTAAAGTGGACAACACCTTGCTGACGAGAGTGGATAAGTACAAATACTTGGGTTGCTGGGTAACAGAAAGCTGGGAATCAGAGACTGAGATCCGTGCCCGTATAGAGATAGCGAGGGCAACATTCATAAAAATGAACAAAATACTCACAAGCCGCTCTCTCTCTGTTGAGTTACGAACCAGGGTACTCAAGTGCTATGTTTGGCCACAATTCCTTTACGGTTGTGAAGCTTGGACTATGAAAGAAGACCTAAGAAAGAAATTGGAAGCATTTGAAATGTGGACTTACCGGCGAATGCTGCGGATAAAATGGACGAAAAAAGTTACAAACGCAGAAGTACTCAAACGTATGCGTAAAAAGGTAGAACTTGTTCGTACCATCAAGCAAAGAAAAGTCGCGTATCTGGGCCATATCTTCAGGAACAAACAGTACAAGCTTCTTCAAACCATAATGATAGGAAAGATTGCCGGGAAACGAAAACCAGGGAGACGCAAAACATCTTGGCTGAGGAATATCCGAGAATGGACATGGATAAAGACTGTTGAAGAACTTTTCAGACTCGCTTTGGACAAGGAAAAGTTTCGGAGCATGACTGCCAACCTTCAGTAATTGGAGAGGCACTTGAAGAAGAAGAAAATATATTATACTAGTCCGGGTACCGTAGAACATTTTTTTTACTTTCAAGCTATTATACCTGTTGTAGGACAATGATACTCTTAAATTATATAACTACTAGCGACCCGCCCCGGCTTCGCATCGGGTATAAAATATATAGCCACTGAAAAAATGATTAAAATCGATTCAACAGTTTTGACTTGTATTCATTATTAATTTATTACTATCCGTGGCCCGAATTGGTCGGCACCGCCGCAAAAGCTACTTCCCGCAATTTTTAAATCTGTAATATCTTCGAAAATATTTAAATCGTATGCTGTAAAGGGCCATATAGATCTACATTAAATCAATAATGTATTAAAGTTATTTCATTGGATAAGGATTAATGCTGTATTTATTAAAATTGCTTCGAAAATTAGCCATTATTTGTCGTAAATAGAAAATGACAAAAAAATGTTATTGTGGAATATCCATAAGAGATAGGAATTAGATATATACCATCGCGGAGTTTTTTGTAGACCTTTTCAATGTGTACAATACTTGGTACATTCTTTTGATAAATCTCGTAGGTTTCAGCCTGCGTTTGCAATGTAAGCGGAAAAAATGTAATTATTTACGACATCACATTAGTAACCCCAACAATAACAGTATTTCTCCACTATTTAATTAATGTTATTATACCTATAACCTTCCTCTTGAATCACTCTATCTATTAAAGAAAACTGCATCAAAATCCGTTGCGTAGTTTTAAAGATTAAAGGGAACAAAGGGACATGAGGGAAAAAGCGACTTTGTTTTATAATATACAAGTAATATATATAGATAGATTAACCTATCAATATATAGAAAATCTGATTGTTAGGGTTCTGTTTTAGGAATCAGTAGTCAACCAAGTTATGTTGATTACAGAACCCTATAACGGAACCCTAACGAGCTGATTTTTTGTTCATATAATTTAAAAGTAACATTGTCCTACAAATAAAACAGTCCATATTTTAGGACCATCAATTTAAAGTATGAAATCCTTTCTATCTCTGTTAGCTACCACTTTTGAGATTTTTCGCAAATAATAATGTTGTTCGTCTTATCATAATGAAGCTACTCACAAAAAATTAGCTTGATAGTAATTTAAAAAAAAATTGCTACGGAACCCGGACTATACAGTTCCCGCGCGATAATCGAATTTCGGCGCAACAGAGTTGCGGGGGTCTACCACTCCGCTATTTAAATAAATCGTTACATACATTTGCTTGGGATCTCGCGGTGTGGCGGCTGTACGCGATTCCGCGATTAGAAGAACCATACACGGTTATTCCATTTTTAACGGGCAAAACACACAAGCAATCCAGCATCTATTCACCCATCTGTCAAGACCTAGCAACACAGAAAGGCTGGCAACACCGCAACAATAGGAATCTGTGCTTCAACTTGACAGTTGACACTTCCTTCAATGAAACGACCCCGGCTGGGGTGCCAAGTTTCTTTTCTTTAACGTAATAACCTTTTTTATATTATCTTCTATTTTTACATCTTAACGTCTTATACAGTCCACAAGTTATTAACACGGCCAAACCGCTCGTTTGCGCGGACGCATATAAAACTGACTTATACGAATGTTTCACGTCGTGTTACGTTATCTTTTTTTTTTAAATAAGGGGGCAAACGAGCAAACGGTGGAAAGCAACTTCCGTCGCCCATGGACACTCGCAGTATCAGAAGAGCTGCAGGTGCGTTGCCGGCATTTTAAGAGGGAATAGGGTAATAGGGGAGGGTAGGGAAGGGAATAGGGGAGGGTAGGGAAGGAAATAGGAGAGGGTAGGGAAGGGAATAAGGTAGGGGATTGGGCCTCCGGTAAACTCACTCACTCGGCGAAACACAGCGCAAGCGCTGTTTCACGCCGATTTTCTGTGAGAACGTGGTATTTCTCCGGTCGAGCCGGCCCATTCGTGCCGAAGCATGGCTCTCTCACGTCAAAAATCGTATCTAGTTTAGAAACGAGTTTATCTAAGCTGTTTAAGCTGTTAATTGTAGTTAGACGCCATTACCTTTTTCTTAGCTGTTCTTCCCCGTGAAGGATGAATAGCTTTAGTCAATAGATTATTGTATAAGTTTATTTGTTTATTAGTTTCTTACTAGATTATAGTGATATAATGTTGCGCGTGGTGAACTTTCTAAGCTGTACCAGACAAACCTTGCAGGTTTATGGTACACTCTCAATTAGACATAAGTAATAATTTATATTACTTAAATAAATAAATAAATACCAATTACATTCCGATTTCAATGGCCGACAATTATCGTTATTGCAGCGGTGAGCGTAGTCAGCGGAACTTGCTGAGGTTTTTCAAACGACCCGAGTAGAATAGGTTCTTTTAGTATTACTTGAAATTGAAGTACATTTTTAAATATGATAAGTTTTTAAAGTTCACACGTCATTCATTTTTATTTCTTACTTATTAAACCGTCGAATGTTGAAAATACAGGACGTAAATTGCATCTAAAATCAAAATGTTTCATTTCCGGGTAGACAAAATCAAAATTACAAAAACTACGACTTTACTTATATCAAAATGGCATTTCGTACTTTTTTTATTAAAGGTTCTTTTTTACAACTTATTTAAAAGTCGTCCTGTATATCATTTTAATAATTTAAATTTGAATTTTGCTACAAACATCTATCAGCAACACATGAATCGTAAAATACCAAAATAAAGGCCTTAAAATTTACAGTACTTAGGAACTTACAAACCTACAATAATTTTTTCGTTTTAAGCAAAATATTACTAATTTTCTGATAATTTCTTGGTAATTAATTAGACAAACGAGGTATCTAGGTCTCAAGTAGTAATTCGGTTACGGTACGGAGCGTGCGGCATACGAATGGCCGCGCTGAATATTTTATCCGCGCCGCACGTCCTGCGTGAGAGACTAAAGGAGTGAGCACACTGAGACGGGCCGTACCGGGGCTCAGCTTGCCGGGGCGCATCGCAAAAATCCGCCTCCATTCAATTTGTATGGAAGCGGATGCGCGTATCGCACGCTGTGCCGGGGCGCATCGCACATTAAAATCGAGCCAATAGTTCGTGAGAATGCTCAAACACAAAAACTCAATTTTGTAATATTAGTAACTAGCTGTTGCCCGCGACTTCGTCCGCGTGGACTTCAGTTTATAGCGCGCGACGTCAACAAAATTGGTGTCAAAAGCTTTTATAAAAAAAAACCCTGGTACCCCTTAAATCAAAACAGCTGTGCAGTGTGCACATAATATTTCATTTTTTAAAATTAAACTTTATATTTTATGCCAAATTTGAAAGCTTATTTAGCCCCCCAATTAAACAACTTTACCCATAAACTATTTATCATTGATAGGTTTAAGGTTACGTCACTGTATATAATATAAAGTACTGACTTATTAAATAACGTAATTAAAGAAATAACAATCGAAAAAAATCGAAACTCAAATGTATGATGATACCACCTCTTATAGAAACATGTTGGGCAAGCGTTAGCGCGATGTACTCGTAAGAGACGCACGGCGCCATCTAGTATGGATTTTTGGAACTAACTTAATTTGAACAAATTTTCGTATTTTCACCCCCTTACAACCCTTTTTCCAGTAAAAAAGTAGCCTATGTCCTTTCTCAGGCTTTAGACTATCTGTATACAAAATTTCATTACAATCGGTTCGGTAGTTTTGGCGTGAAAGCGAGGCAGACAGACAGAGATACTTTCGCATTTATAATATTAGTATAGATAATACAGTAATTCCTACCGCCTAAATAAATAAGGCCTATGTCCAGCAGTGGACGGCTATAGGCTGATATGATGATGATGATGATGAAACAAATAAGGATATTTGATCAAAATACATTTACTAGTATAATAATGGTTGATATAAAATAATGAAAAATATTTTAATTGCATATATTATGACCCAAGTTATTGAAATCAATCTTTTGTCCCCTCCGCAGGATTCGAACCCGCCACCTCCGGATCAACCCTAAGTTTAACAAATAATTATTTTAATACTAGATGTCCCGCGCGGCTTCGCCCGCGTAAATTAGGAATTTTACGGAAACCGTACATTTTCCCATAAAAATAGCTCTTATGTCCCTACTCCCTTCACTTGGTCTACTCTATATCTGTGCCAAATAT
The DNA here is from genome assembly GCF_905147365.1 of Aricia agestis. Classification (NCBI taxonomy): domain Eukaryota; kingdom Metazoa; phylum Arthropoda; class Insecta; order Lepidoptera; family Lycaenidae; genus Aricia; species Aricia agestis. The sequence continues at coordinate 18,472,161 of NC_056409.1, forward strand.
TGCCATAAAAATTGCTCCAGTAGTTCGTAATTTCTAATATTTCCCCCGTTTTTCCCACATTTTCCTGAGTTTCTTCGGTCGTATTAGTCTTAGCCTATAGTCTTAGTTCTTACTCGATAAATGAGCTATCTAACACTGAAATAAGTTTTTAAATCGGATCTGTAGTTCCTCCGATTCCGTTCAAGCAAACATACTCTTCAGGTTTATAATATTAGGTAGGTATAGATTTTTTTTAATTATCGCTTGACAAACTCGAGTCTCGATCTAAAAGACTATGAAAAGTACTTACCAATAACATGGTATAATATGGTAGTGATGATGATGACGATGTTGATGATGAATGTAATTTGCATAGAAGCATATGCTTTCCGTTCTTAATACAACGCCGAAACTCCCAAACTTGTATCTATAAAGAATCAGGAGTTCTCTCAGCACCTTCCGAACCACGGTATACCAGGTATACCTCGGTTCAAAATCTTACTTGTTGGTAGCATATGCTTAGAATACTTCTCACGAAACCGAAGTCACCACATATTTCCCTATAATTTTTGAGGAGTTCCCTCGTTTACTTATGGATCCTTCATCAGATCACCACTTTTGTGAATATAATACCGAATTGGGATGATACCCTATATTTATGATGATACCCAAAAGAAAAATTTTGAAAATCGGTTAACAAACGACGGAGTAATCGTTGAACATAAGAAAACGAACATAACACCTCCCCCATTTTGAAAGTCGGTTAAAATTGTAGCCTATGTGTTATTATGATGTTTAAGCTATATTATTGTAAAGTTTCATTAAAATCCGTTCAGTAGTTTTTGCGTGAAAGAGTAACAAACATCCATACATCTACATATACATCCATGCATCTATACATCTGTGGGATAATGCGTGGCGACGCTAAAGGAAGATCTTCCGACCGAGCGAGGTGTTATGCTCGGTCAGGCCGAAGCCCACGTGATACATTTCAGCTGTCGTATATATACCGACGCGCTCAGAAAACTTCGATAGCGCGATGCAGGAATATTAGGCGATTTGTGGGTACCGCCACACATCCAAAATTTTTCTCACCTTTTAAACCTTCCCTAGACCTCCACGAATAATTCAAGACCAAGATAAGATAAATCCGTTCAGCCGTTCTCGAGTTTTAGCGAGACTAACGAACAGCAATTGATTTTTATATATATAGATATAATCTTCTGTTCTTTGAATTTAGTCTACGCTAAGTTAAATTACGTTTTAAAGTGTTATTTTATTCCATAAAAGAATGATATTATTTATGTAGGTACAATGAATGGAAACATTCATCTGCATAATACATTTGCGATGCGAATGAAAAGATAAGTGAGGTCCCATTAGCAGAATAAAAGCATTAGGTGTAAAACATATTGTACACTGTATAACAGTCCACCGCATTATACAGCGTGTTACATTATTACATCTACAAAATCTCTTATTACTAAACTTATTTGGGCAGCTGCATTTAACTATTCTTGACGACCTCTGTGGCAGCTCAAGCTGGGGCTCGCGGGTTGGAATGCCGAAGACGGAAGAAAAAGTTTTCAATCTCTGGATGAGTATTCAATATCTATACATATTATAAAACAACTAGCAACCCGCCTCGGCTTCGCATCGGGTATAAAATATATAGCCACTAAAGGATTAATGTACTTAAGAATTAATGTATTTAAGGATTGCTTTATTTATTAAAATTGCTTCGAAAATTAGCCATTATATTTTGTCGTAAAAAGAAAATGACAAAAAAATGTTATTGTGGGATATCCATAAGAGATAGACATATACCATCGCGGAGTTTTCTGTAGACCTTTTTAATGTGTACAATATACTTGGTAAATTATTTTGATAAATCTCGTAAGGTTCAGCCTGCGTTTGCAATGTAAGCGGAAAAATGTAATTATTTACGACATCACATTAGAAACCCCAACAATACCAGTATTTCTCCACTATTTAATGAATTTTATTATACCTATAATCTTCCTCTTTGTTTTATAATATGTATAGAAGTCGCTTTTTTCCCTCATGTATTCTTAATTCTAGTTTAATCTTTAAAACTACGCAACGGATTTTGATGCGGTTTTCTTTAATAGACAGAGTGATTCAAGAGGAAGGTTTATAATAGAAATTTGCTTGAGCCCGCGATTATTATTTCTGTTATCATGGAGACGTTTCTGTTATCATGGAGGCGTGACAAAAATGTCACGCCTTAGGGTAAATTCAGACCGCAACACGACGAGGCGAGGCGAGGCGTGGCGCGGCATAAATTTGTATGGATTTGGCAGATTTCAATTGCGCGAGGCGACATGCCAATCTGCCAATTCAGTACAAATTTAGAAATGCATCTACGCGTCGTGTTGCGGTCTGAATCAACCCTTATACTTTGATAAGCGCGATCCAGGACTGTGCTGTTTAGTATGTTATAACGTTATTTCGAAGAAAAAAAGATGTTCGTTTCTCAGATCCACAGAATAAGCACATAAAAATTTTAACACAATCGGTCCAGCCATTTTAAAAGAGTTAGATTACTAGCATCCTGTTTCCTGATACAAGAATTATAATAATTGGACGCTTTACACCACGTCAGTCTGGCCCCGTGGTAAGTACCTGAAGGACTTGTGTTACGGGTGCCAGACAACGGAAATATATTTAATACTTTTATAGTATACATATAATATTTAAGATTTTCATTATATGATACACATATTTAATGAACATCCATGACTTAGGAACTTTGAAAAACGTTTTGTTCCGTCGGCGGGACCCGCGGCTTGAGCTACAAACGCACTTACTTACTGAGCCACAGAGGTCGTCAACAAACAAATTATATAAAAGATTGAATAATAAGTACTAGCCACTACATACAAAAAAGAACTACAAAAGAACGGCCTTTTTGTAACATCCTGTAAAACCATTATGGCGCCGCTGAGTCTTAATTGAGTGAATTGTATTATCCCAAACAGACCAAACGTGGGACGAACTCAATTAATACAATATACAAGACCGTAACACCTCAAACTATCTTACGGTGTATATTCAATATTTATAATATAAAGATATATTATTTACTAGCTGTTGCCCGCAACTTCGTCCGCGTGAATGTATGTTATTAAAATCGAGATTTAGAAAGTTGAACACCCATCTACGACTATTTTATTGTAACTGAGCTAAGTATACTTAGCTAAATTAATATTGGAATTTGTTGTGTTAGACTGTTGCCAATAATAATTGTGAGAAAAACGCTTGAAGGCTCAGATTAAATTCCTATAGCGCTGTCCATGATATCACCGTAGTATGCGACATCAGATTTACACTGTAGGTTGTCTAGCATTGTAGTTCTTTCGTCTTGGCAGAAAAAACTCTCCCATAGAACATGATGAGAGGTTTATTCAAACATACTGCCTTCGGTCGTACATATTCTACCATTTTTACCTATGTGCTCGACCGATGCTAGTAACTTAGATAATTTCCATGGCCGCTAACGAATTGAGATACGCAGTGGTCAATATCCATCCAGGGTTTGGATAATCGTTTACGAATATTAGGAAAAGTTTAAAGATTGACCTTTGCTAGAATTGGTAATCACTTTGGTTGTCGTTGTAAATTTCAAGGAGTTCCTCCAATTCCATTACTTATCAAGTCACGGTTTTTAATGTTCCGTACCCAAAGGGTAAAAACGGGACCCTATTACTAAGACTTCGTTGTCTGTCCGTCTGTCTGTCTCCAGGCTGTATCTCAAGAACCGTTATAGCTAGAGTTCTGAAATTTTTACTGATTGTGTATATCTGTTGCCGCTATAACAACAAATACTGAGAACAAAATAAAATCATTATTAAAAGGGGGCTCCCATACAACAAACATGATTTTTTTAGCCTTTTTTACTCGATATCAATAATGACAACAGGCAGGCAGTTGAAATTTTCACAGAATCCTTAATTATATGTTTGCTTTAATAATTATTAATAAAATTAGAATATAATTAAAATTTAAGGGGGGCTCCCATACAAAAACACAACTTTTGGCCTATTTTTTCTCTAATAACGGTACGGAACCCTTCCTGCGCGAGTCTGACTCGCACTTGGCCGATTTTATTGTAAACATGGTATCAAATTCAGGCAATCTATACAACAAAAAAAGAATTTTCAAAATCTGACCACAAACAGCAAAGTAAACATTAACTCTTCCTTTTTTGAAAGTCGGTTAAAAAAAGTATCTAAGATGACCATACCAGGGATGTAAGGTATCATCATGCCAAATTTCATTCAAATCGGTCCAGCGGATTCAGTGATTAGCCTGTACAAACAGACAAACAGACAGAGAAACAAAAATTTCAAAAACAGGTAAAATGTGTTCTATTATTCTTCTAACATGCCCCTGACTCGTTTTCTCAAGTTTATTTACAATGTACAAAAATTTTACCTCTACGATTTTATTATAAGTATAGATTTATAATAAATCTATATATTAATACGTGAGCCGAACACTTTGTATCGCTTTTGACGAAAAATGGGGAAACGTAGGTGAATGAAATTTTGCACAGTTATAGTTTATATGGTGAAGGAGTGCATCGAGCTAATATTATTTTGAAATTATGCTTTTATCATACATTTTTTTAACAAATAAAACATTACACACACTACAACACACATACTAGGAAAATGACAGATTTTTGAGTGACAAGCCTATACATACGAAATAAACTCTTTTATTTAAGTTAAAAGTCTGTTGACAACAAGGTGACAAATTGAAAATGGATTATAGTTTTTTTTTATCGAATCTTAGCTACTATTAGACAATGTTTACACGGCCAGTCTGAGATCAGCTAAGTCCCAGAGACGAGAGTTGAAATAAATGATAAAGTCAATATTTTTTTACAAAATATTACTATATTTTGTAAAAATATAGTAAAATATATTTGTAAAAAAAACATCCTACATCCTTTCCTGGAACACAAAACATCTTCAATAACCTTTCATCAAAATTATTGTTTCAGCGGTTTAAGCGTGACTCTGTAACAGACAGACAAACTTTCAGATTTACTATCATAAGATTAATATGGATGTAACAAATTATAATTAATAATAATAATTAACTGTGTCGGTGTAATACATACTTTTATATTATTTACTCACAAAACACGCACTATGCAAGATAATTTCTGCACTAGCGATAGAAGACAATATTTATGAATGTCTAAAACACTAATTATGTCAGTGTCTTAGTACCACAAAAATATGAAAAAAAAACCCTTCCTAAGTTTACATGAGCAGTGTATTTTGATAAGAATTGCGTGACTATATATATATATATATATATATATATATATATATATATATATATATATATATATATATATTTTTTTTTTTAACCAATGTATTGTGTTGAGTTTTTAGTTAATTTTTAGTCTTTAATATGTAAAAACTTATTAATGGCTCATAGTTAATATTATTAGTTTTAATTGTTTTTATTGCATAGCTGTAAGTTTTTCTGGAGAATTAAAATAAAATAAAATATACTAAAAAAAAATTTTTTTCTTCGCTTCGCTTCTGTGTTTTACAAAATATTATGTTGCTATTAATCTATTATTTATTTTATATTTTTTTAAACTGCTCGCTTCCATTTAATCTTCTAGAAACTATTTTTATATATTTTTGTGGTGCTGTTAGTGTATGTTATATGACGCATGTATATCTAATGATGTGTTTTCCTGCACTCTTCTTTGCACGCTTGACGGATCCGTCGTCTGTCTGTGTCAAGTAAGAATTATTTTATATTTGTCATGTATCGCTACACGCTAGAGTGCAACGTGACCGTTTAGCCTCGCTTTACCCTTATATCTGGGAATATTCTAGGAATGTTATATTTTGTGTGAATTTTTAATACAAAAAATGACTGTACTTTACCTTAAATATTTTTTATTCTTCTTCTTTTTATAATTTCAATATTTTTACTGTGTCTCAATTAAAACCAATATAAGTGAAATTGTACTAAACTAATAAGATGGTCTCGTTGAACTCTAGCTTTGCTTGTTTGCATGTTTTATCATTCTTTTGCACCATTAGCATAAGATGAAAACTTATAATTATCTTTAGAATACTTTATTTAGTTAATAATTTTGTTGGAGTACGGTAAGGATATTTAATGTGTGATTTAGGCGCTCTCCTTGTTTTGTGAATTAACAACGTAATTTTAAATCTTAATTTAGAAGTTGAAATAACTAGTGCGTAGAATAATTAGGTGAAAAGACGCCGCGTCCGTAGTCCTCGTAGCGCTTCGTAGTGCTCCGTAGAGCCTCGTAGCGCTTCGTAGAGCCTCGTAGCACTTCGTAGAGCCACGTAACGCTTCGTAGAACCTCATAGCGCTTCGTAGAGCCTCGTAGCGCTTTGTAGAGCCGCATAGCGCTCCGTATAGCCTCGTAGCGCTTCGTAGAGCCTCGTAGCGCTTTGTAGAACCGCGTAGTGCTCCGTAGAGCCTCGTAGTACTTCGTAGAGCCGCGTAGCGCTTCGTAGAGCCTCGTAGTACTTCATAGAGCCTCGTAGCGCTTCGTAGAGCCGCGTAGCGCTCCGTAGACCCTCGTAGCGCTTTGTAGAGCCACGTAGCGCTCCGTAGAGCCTCGTAGCGCTTCGTAGAGCCTCGTAGCGCTTTGTAGAACCGCGTAGTGCTCCGTAGAGCCTCGTAGCGTTTCGTAGAGCCGCGTAGCGTTTCGTAGAGCCTCGTAGTACTTCGTAGAGCCGCGTAGCGCTTTGTAGAGCCTCGTAGTACTTCATAGAGCCTCGTAGCGCTTCGTAGAGCCGTGTAGCGCTCCGTAGACCCTCGTAGCGCTTTGTAGAGCCACGTAGCGCTCCGTAGAGCCTCGTAGCGCTTCGTAGAGCCTCGTAGCGCTTTGTAGAACCGCGTAGTGCTCCGTAGAGCCTCGTAGCGCTTCGTAGAGCCGCGTAGCGCTTCGTAGAGCCTCGTAGTACTTCGTAGAGCCTCGTAGCGCTTCGTAGAGCCGCGTAGCGCTCCGTAGACCCTCGTAGCGCTTTGTAGACCCGCGTAGCGCTCCGTAGAGCCTCGTAGCGCTTCGTAGTACTTCGTAGACCTTCGAAGCGCTCCGTAGAGTTTTGCAGCGCGTGTAGCGACTAGGGTTGTCACTTAATCCTCTTTCTAATAACGATATTTGCAGCGTATAAGTATAAAAGGCCCGCTATCTTCTGCGGTGTTAATATTGCAATGTGCCAGACAAAGACCTTGTATAGTTATTCGCAAAATTCAAATGAGTTATTTTTAAACAAAAAATAATATGTTTTTTTACCCGTGTATAATTTTATGTGGCGTTTTGTTACAATAATTAATTTAAAATAATTAAACTTTATGAAATATTTTATGTTTATAACTAGATTTGCATTAGAAAAGACGTTTTTTATATTCTATTATATTACTTTATGAAGTATGCATTTTTATGAGCCAAGCAATCTTTCTTCACATAATTTTGCCACTTCTGAAAACATAATTTAATTCATCGATAATTCTGTCAACCCTACATCACACATATCACGCACTTTGTACCGTTCGTGATACTGTATTTTAAAAGGTTCTGTGTTTAATTATGCTAATTGTGATATAATGTAATGTGTAGGGCTCTAAAACTTTTTAATATGACGACTTGGAAATCTTGACTTATAAATTGCATTTTTAGAGTCACGAAATTTTTAAGGTGTAAAAATAACATTATTTTAACATTAAAAATGCATTATAATAGTAAAGATTTGTTAAATAAGTTTCTAAAGAGTTAAGTTACAATACTCATATGGCGAAGGAAAACATCGTGAGGAAACCCGCACATAGTTGGCCCCAGACGTATTGACTAGTTATTTCCTCGACTAGGCCGACTATGTTGCGAGAATGCCGTATGTGTTCGGGCAACCATACGGACATTTAAATCTTGTCCCAGGCACTACAGTATTTGAGGAGTGGTTACTTAGCTCTAAAAATACTGTATAAATCATCCACAATGGATGCAAAGGCCTAGTTTTTTTTAAAAGTTATAATGTATTTATAATATAACTTAAATATATGTAATAAAATTATTAATGAATTAGTAACAAACAGACATGACATTTGACTACGTGTCATTATTAAAATATCGGTGATACATCCTAAAATAATAAAATATAGTAAGTATTAAATGTTCGTAGTGCTACAGCTAAAGTACAAAGCAGTTACCACAAACGTTTTCTTAAAGCCTGTAAAATGAAGTGAGAATTCCAGTATTAAGTGAGAATTTGTGGAGAGCGCAAAATTTCTTAGCTCAAGTTCTTAGCGCTATAAATTTTGGGATACAGAGAGGGTATTAGTAATTGCAAAGAATAGCAGAAGTTTTACAGAAAGAGATGCGAAATAGCTTACTTATAGTACTATAATGATTATGTTCATAAATACATATGAGATTATAATATCGCCACCTTGGGAAAGAAAGGTCGTAAAAGCCATTTTGGCGAAAATGAGTTATGAATGCAGTCTAACTTAAAATTTTCCGCTCTATCGATTGGTGTTTATAACTTTTGTCAATTTGCAAAACAGAGTCTAAACAGGCTTTTTGTGGGAATTTACGGTGTAAGAACCAAAAAATATATTATTCCTGTGAAAAAGGGTCGTAAAAGATAGTAAGTTTGGGGCGAGCTGGTGTATTAACAAAGTAAAAAATGGTAATTGGTTGATTGGCTTATATAATAAGGCAAAGTAGTTGTCAGAACTACATTGTTCTTTCAAATTTATTACGTAGAGTCTACGAATAATAAAAACTAAGGAAAAGTAACTGAGTCAAAAAGTTTGTCCACGATTCTACAATATGTGACCTGAATACATGCATACTTTATGCATGTATTCGGTATACAATTTTGTGTAAATAGAAGAGAGAATAGAAGTGACAATTAATGTCAACGGCTTTCTTTCGTTTTGAGTGTTAGTGTGTCGTTGCTATTGCCATATTTTAGTGTGCGATAAGGAATGGGAGATTTCTTTATTATTCGTACCGTAGAGTTCGTATTTTTCGCAAAAATAGACCACACACGATAATACTCTATACGTAAAGTTATGATAAGAACCGTAATCTTAGGTCAAATATAAATAGGCTTTCGACATGTGAAATACATTCCATATGCCCTGTAAATTATTGAAATCAGCCGTATTTGGGTTTCCTAGGCGTGGGGTTTACATAGTGACTACTAAAACCCCATGGTCCTTTAAAAGGCAACGTAGCGGAAAAAAAAACACCGCAACTGTGCCCTCAATCAAACAAACCCAGCAAAAACGTTACATCCTACGCAGTGAAAATCCATACAACAAGCGACATTTACGCACTTTTAGTTATGAACTACGAATAATAAAAACTAAGGAAAAGTAACTCCGTCAAAAAACATGCTCCACAATACTTGTCAAAAAAGTGTACCTAAGGGCTGGTTTACACGTATTAAGTTGATAAGTAGTTAACTAAATTTTAACTTAATTTTAAGTTATTTATTGCATGTAAACACAAAATTTAGTAGCAAGTAGCAAGTTAAAATTTAGTTAAGTACTAAACAAGGAAATTAGAAATTTGACTATTTTCTATTATGTTGGCAGGCGGAGCTTGTCACTAGACACATTTCGGGCAGGCCGCAGGCACTTCAAATTAAGTTACACATTTCCTAAGAGCGGTACTAGGCTGACGTTACATGACAGATCAAAAGGAACCAAATTTAAAACTGTAATAGTATGGGATTCGTAGGTTATAGAATAGTGTTTTTTCATCATAAATGACGTAGGTCACATTTGTTAGATGCCAAGGTCGCTGCATTATCTTAAAACATATTCATTCGTATGACTTTATTCATAAATGCGAGCGCATTCATTTTATTTTCATTCGAGATGAGCAAGATATTCTATAGTCGTTAAATTATAATGAATATTTATTCAAATGCTCCGTGAACTGTATCAGTTTGTTTTAAATTAAAAACCCGGGTTTTAATGAAAGTGTTTTTATATTAACCGTTTCCACAAAAAGGCTTTATAAAAACTTCGTGAAACGAGTCCCTATGGTTTTTGCGATAACGAAGTTAGAACTTTCTCGCTAAAATCGGCGGTGGCGCCACCGGTGATTTCAGCGGCGCGGCGCCGCAACGTGGTTATGTGTTTCGGCCCTAACAGTTACATGTATTCGGATTTAAATAAACTGTTCAAGTTATAAGCTTTAAACGTCAGCTTCAAATGTAAGCCGACAAAAGGTAAACATTCAAACTTTTGATTACTCGGTACTGAGTGAAGTTGACGAGAATTTCACGACGCAAGTTCACCGCTTACCCGCACGTACGAACTTCACTCTGAAACTTCAAGTCGTATAAGAAAGTGGCACGTTGGCTCTTAGACTAAATAATCCAGGAGTGCGCCATAAAAGTGACGTATGGAGCGAGTGCGAAAAATATATCACATTTTTGCTGTTTTAAGTTGTTTTCTCGTAAATTTATGTAGAGTTATGGCATTTGTTTCAACGCATTCCTCATTTTAATAGCATAAATTATGAGTGTTTGTTCTATTTGTACGGTGCAAGATAATGCAGTTGTTTTGACAAGAGAACGTTCAGGTAAAATAAAGATGAAAATATCTACAGACTGCAACATTCGCAACGTAAGCGCCGTGACTATTAGCGATGTCAATTCATTTACATTTTAGAAATCTACAGAGTGTAACAAAAATAAGTGATAATACTTTAGGGTGTGTACGTGTTCCTTGTAAAGAGTTCACTGTGAAAGTAGCAGCGCTGAAAGACCAAAATTTTTTTTTGCACTTTTGTATGGGGAAACTCGTGACGCTCGGGCCCTTGCCCATACAAAAGTGAAAAAAAATTTTCTTCTTTCAGAGCTGTTACTTTCACAGTGAACTCTCTACAAGGAACACGTATACACCCTAAAGTATTATTACTTATTTTTGTTACACACTGTATATTCGTTGATGAACTGGTGAATGTAATATGACTAAACACTCAGGTATATCCTGGTATCGAAATTAGCTATTATAAACATAAACCTTCCGTATATTGCAGCATAATCCCAACTCAAGCCTTAAAGCATTGGAAATCCCAGGGAAATAAAATACTGCAATTCGAATCGCAAACGCGATCTTTCTACGTGACCAGTGCATGGCTTTTACTATTTTAATACAACATTAATATACATCTAAATCCATGTCAGTTTTCCATTAAACACATAAAAATGTTATGATGAACGTTAAACAAAAATGGTTTTAGGAGAGTTTATACGTTAGTTTATGATGATACAGAAACTGCATCCTTACGGTATCGAAGCTGGTGGAATTGGTACCCTAACTCTGCCATTTTAATCCAACAGCTACATATTTATTTTAGGCGTTTGAAACTCCAACCAAAGTCCAACCTCACACAACACACGACAAAGCTTACTTTACCCTATCTTCCAGATGACGACACTCTGATTCCGGTGCCAGTGGAGCACATCGATGCGCTGACCACGCTGCCGGAGGACGACGCGGTGGTGGCGATGATGGGGCTACCTCGCGCCGGCGAGATCACAAGGGCCCAGCTGAGGATTAAGGAGAGCAAGGAGTTCAAGGTCAGTATTCCACCCATTGATGAATGATATGCTTGATGTATCTACTTTGTTAGGAGGTAGTAGTAGTGGAGGTGATGGGCTACCCTGTGCCGATGAGATTGCCAGGGCTTAGCAGAGAATCAAGGAAAGCAAAGAGTTCAAGGTCAGTGTTCTGCTTGATGCATGAGCACTGAGCAGTCCCTGCGTTGCTAGGATGAAATAGTAGTGAAGATGACAAGGCGTTCCTACGCAAGCGAGATCACCAGGGCCCAGCAGTGGATTAAAGAGAGCAAGGAGTTCAAAGTGATGTATGTTATCGCCATGTTGCTAGGATGATTTAGTGATAGTGCCCAGCCGCTGATCAAGTTTCAATGCCAGTTTTTTGTTCTGTGTCCTGCCCATTGATGCATGTGATCCGAGCGCTGATTGAGTGTTTTTTAAACTATTTATTTACTAAAATGTGTTATTGAAACTATTAGTAAATAACTTGTTCAGCACAGAGACAAGATTTACTTGAGCGCAGCGTGATACTGCATTGTATTGCTTCCTAAAGTCATCTGAAGTCACGTTTATGTGTGCGTACGCAAGAGTCAGGCAATTTAGTATGAACAGGGCCGGTAGTTATATTATTCATCCTTATAAGTATTATGAGGAATTATGCGTGCGTGAGGTGCAATTAAACCTTCCGGCCAAATTTCGATACATTGATCCTTGTTAAAAATAAGTATAAGTACACGTATTTTTTCTTTTATAATCACTCAGTACTAAAATTTTGAGAAATAGCTTTTGAAAAATTTCCTAAAAAAACACCACAATTAATGGACACTACGCGTCGCCGGCGCGTGCTCCCGTGCCTCCCCCCGTGTCACCCCCCGCGTCACCCCCGCTCTACCCACCGCCACGAAGTGACCGTTCTGCAATGATTTTGAATGGGATAAAATATTATGTTATCGTAAAAAAATTAACACCCTATTTTTTTGGTTAAATGGACTCTCCTAATGATACCTATAAAGAACTAAAAAAATTGGCCGGTACGTTTAACTGCACCCTGTATTATGGGACTGGTAAGTTTGGGATCTATATTATTTACTTACTTGTGTGACAGGTTCCCTAACCATAATAAACATAAACATCTGTTTAATACGATTCTGACTTTAATACATTATGCACATTCCTAGCCCTTTTCGAATATTACCCGCTTCCGGCTTCCCGACCCTTTTTAAGAATTTCTTCAATTCAGTCCATGAATGTTCATTTTAGGTTGGACCCTTTCCTGTCATATCGTTCGAATTCGCACTGTAATCGGTAGTCAATAAATACCTATCTACTAAATTATACTTTCGGTGGTATATTTTATTAGGATAATCTTACTCTATCAATCAATGCTTGTTTTAGGTTTCCGTACCCAAAGGGTAAAAATGGAACCCTATTACTAAGACTTGTGTCTGTCCGTCTGTCTGTTTCCATTCTGTATCTCAAGAGCTGCTACAGCTACACTTTTGAAATTTTCACAAATTGTGTATATCTGTTAAAATTTAGCGTTGCAACTAAAAATAAAAACATTTCAGGCATGCAATATCTAGTTTCATTACATCGGTTCGCTCGCGTGTCAAATTTTATCGTACGACCGAGTACTGAACAATAAATTCTAAGTATTTTTAGCAAAACCAATTTGTGGTAACTATTAAATCTAGATTTTACTCCATAACCTCGATTTAGTAGAACAATTTAAATATTATTTTAATCCTGCATTAACTTTAATTTAATTAATTACTTGAAACTAAGTAATTAATTAATTACTACAAACGAATATCACCACGTCACCACCAGTATTTCCGGACCTATACGACCTGCAAACCTTTAAGAAGAGAGCGTATTCCCTCTTAAAAGGCCGGCAACGAACCTGCAGCTCTTCTGATGTTGCGGGTGTCCATGGGCGGCGGTAGTTGCTTTCCATCAGGTGACCCTTTTGCTCGTTTGCCCCCTTATTACATAAGAAAAGACATAGAGTTTGACAGTTAATGTATGGGGCTTATATCTAAATTTTCATTTAATTACAGTAAAGTAAATAAATAATAATACTAGCTGTCCCGGCAAGCGTTTCTTTGCCATATAAAGTATTTCGCCCGTATTATTTTATTGAAGCGACTAAATAAGTATGTCACCATGGCAACGACCATCGCTATCTCGTCGCACAAACAATGGTCGCCGTCAGTCTCGAGTTGTTATAATTTACTATTATTTATTTAACAAAATATGCACTGATCAATATATAAAGTACCCAGTAGCCGATTTTCAGACCCACTGAATATACATATAAAATTTGGTTAAAATCAGTAAAGCCGTTTCGGAGAAGTACGCGGCCTAACATTGTGACACGAAAATTTTATATACAGGATGTAACAAAAATAAGTGATAATACTTGAGGATGTGTACATGTTCCTTGTAGATAGTTTACTGTGAAAGTAGCAGCGCTGAAAGACCAAAATTATTTTTCAATTTTTTTATAGGAAAACTCGTGACGCTTGGGCCCTTATCCATACAAAAGGTAAAAAAAATTTCGTCTTTCAGCGCTGCTACTTTCACAGTGAACTCTCTAGAAGGAACACGTACACACCCTAAAGTATTATCACTTATTTTTGTTACACACTGTTTTTTTTTTTTTTTTTTTTTTTTTTTCGAAAGGGTCTAAGCTACTGGTCTGGTTAAGACCATAGTAGTTTAATCGTGGCTATAACTAGTCTGTTGCTAGTTGGTTTGGAAATAAACAATGAGGGGGGCCTGGCCCCCTCCCCTAAAGTCACACGTGTGACATTCTAGACGGGCAATATTGGGGAAAGCTACGAAAATAAGCTATTTTTATCTGACGTGGGGACACGGGTCCCCCCTGCTCTTAAGGGGTCCGACCCCTTACTCACTCTCAGACGAGTGAGGCTGCTCGCGCGCGGTAGCACAAACTAGCTGCGTACGAGTTATCGCGGTAGATGAGCTCAAGTTATTAATGTTATTGCTTAAAAGAGGGCCGTCCCTCTCCCCTTCCGAGTCCGGTTGGGGTGACATACGCGTGTATGTTCTAATGTCAAAGTAATTGGTAGAGCTCTCTACGACAATGTCGCGGTCGCGGTCATGATTTAGGTGTGTTCCTATGCTATCCGCATGCGAACTCGAACCCGGGATCGAGCTCGGCATCGGATTTCGGTCGGTCTGTCTGTTTGTCATTCGGGTCGTGTTAAGTCCTCGGGGAAGGCGCCGGCGTCGTCCCCGGTGCAGTACTAACCACGCGGGTGAGTGTGATTTGTGTTTACGTAACTGTACACAGTACGTTACGTATTCTGTGATGGGGTCTACAGGGTCGGCTAAGATATGCTTAGGCCGTCTGAAGGGGTATCGGAATGATGCGTCATGTTCGTAGTCCACAGCCTTACGAATGAGCGGATTGGGATGTACTTTGCCTTTCTCAAAGAATCTCTCTGAGAGTTCTTTGATATAGGCTTTGATAGTGATAAGCTCGCAGTCTCTATGCAAGTCGATGTTTCGCATGTAACGGGGGGCACCTGTTGCCATGCGCAAAAAACGGTTTTGTACTCGTTGCAATTGGTTCATCTGATTGTCACTTATGTGTGCGAAAGAGACGCACGCATAAGTGAGTATCGTTCTTATACATGTTTTGTATAAGGTGAGCTTATGTCTTAAGGACATTTTGCTACTTGCGTTGAGTAAAGGATATAATTTGTATAATACAAATTTCGCTTTACGTACGGTATTCGATATATGGTTCGTGAATGACATCGACTTGTTTAGTACTACTCCTAAGTATTTGACAGCCGTGACTTCGGGAATTAATTTTCCGTGCAGACTAATAGGTTGCATTTTCTTACGTTTTAGTCCGTTAAATAATATAGCGTGACTTTTGTCGGGGTTTAGTTCGATTCTCCATTTAGCGAACCATTTACCGAGTTCGGTAACTGCTTCTTGGAGTTTTTTGGACGCGAAAGCTATTTGGCGATGAGCAAAGAAAAGGGCCGTGTCGTCCGCGAATAGCGCTTTTTGTACTCGAGGGTGGGTGGGCAAATCGGACGTGTAGAGATTGTAGAGGGTCGGGGAGAGAACCGAGCCCTGCGGTACTCCAGCTTCTAGATCTCTAAGTGAAGACAGAATGCCTTCGACTCTAAAACGAAATTTACGGTTTTTGAGGTAGTTACTTATTATTATAACAAGACTATCGGGAATGCCGAGTTTAAAAAGTTTATAGATTAGCCCACACAGAGATGTCTCTGAGTGCGACAGTAATACAGGATGTAACTAAACAAAGTGATGATACTTTAGGGTGTGTATGTATAAACTTTTTTTTTATGAAATAAGGGGGCAAACGAGCAAACGGGTCACCTGATGGAAAGCAACTTCCGTCGCCCATGGACACTCGCAGCATCAGAAGAGCTGCAGGTGCGTTGCCGGCCTTTTAAGAGGGAATAGGGTAATAGGGGAGGGTAGGGAAGGGAAGGGAAGGGAATAGTTGAGGGTAGGGAAGGGAATAGGGTAGGGGTTAGGGGATTGGGCCTCCGGTAAACTCACTCACTCGGCGAAACACAGCGCAAGCGCTGTTTCACGCCGGTTTTCTGTGAGAACGTGGTATTTATCCGGTCGAGCCGGCCCATTCGTGCCGAAGCATGGCTCTCCCACGTATAACTTTATCTATACTGTGGCAGTCGACTTTTAATTTTTTATTTTGTACAGGAAAATTCATTTATCATTCTGAATACAGCTTTTATTCAAAATTTGTATGAAAGTTGGCTTAAAGTAGCACAATTAGAGTACAGATAAAATCTACTTTCAAGCGAGTGTATTGTTTCGTTTCACACGTTCCTTGTGTCGTCTTATCGTGTTCTTGATTACCCCTTACGTTCAAAACTGTCGTCTTACCATCTCTGTGAGCGATCGTTCTTAATGACCCCACTGCCGCACTGTAGTGTTAAATGGGGTAAGCATGCAATTTGTGTGCATCATAGTTTTAACGTACTTGAGTTTTAATAGACGGAAATATTTCGAAAATTAAGAAATACAAAAGAGAGGTAGGTTTAATGGTAGTTATTTTATAAATCTACAATAATATAATAAAGAGGTAAAGTTTTTTTAAAAGAATTTTAACACCAATAGAAAGCTCGTGTGTTCTTGAGTGCCATAAGCTATATTTTATGTATAAAATGAAATTTTGTCGTTGACAGAATTTCACGCAGGCGAAGCCGCGGGCAAAAGCTTGTGCAATAAATAAATTACATAGGCCGGGTTGCACCAGGGGTGTGGTCATAGTTAAGGTTAAGGTTATCGTCAAATATGGCGTCCATAATGGACTTTTACTAAGGATTTGACAGTTCATTTGACATTTTGTTATGGTTAAAGTTATAGTTAAAGTAAGTTGGTGCAACCCACCCATAATGAATGAAATAAAACATGTCGTCATCATTATACGTATAACATTTCGATTAAAACCTAAAGCTCCTGTTGTCTAAAAGTGATTTGAATGAACGAGTATCTATAACATACCTACACATTTTTTATTTTGTTGATCTTTTAGGCAAACTTATTTTTCTTGTACGAAGATTTTTCTCTCAAATGTACGTTGTAGCCTACCCCTGTATTTGAAATCATTGTATAGTTCTGTTTACTTTGCCCTTGGACTTTCAATTTCGCGTGTTTTTCGTGACGTGGCAATTTTATGGTTGTAATAAAAAGTCTTATTTCGTAACATATTTTATTGATAAGAGTTCACGATAGTAATTAAATATTATAACAAATATAAACACAAAACCTGTTAACAGCTAAAATTCTTCTTTAAAATACAAAAAAAATGTAAAATCATATTTTAAAGAATTTAAATTTGATTCACGCAACTGAAGTTTTTTAACGGACAAGGTCAGATTTTAATGAAAAAATATATTTCGTTGTGAAAGTGGAAGCGCTGAAAGAGTTACTTTTTGAAATTAAATTGTATGGGTAAATTCTTGATGTTGAGTGGTTTCTCATGGAAACATAGGGACCGTATTTTTGGTCAGTACTCAAGATGCATCTCGGTCTCAAGACACGGTTCAGGCTCTGTGATTGGTTGGCTGTCAAAATTTCGACCAATCACAGAGCCGAACCGCATCTTGAGACCGAGTCGCATCTTAAGTACTGACCAAAAATACGGGCCATAGAAGTCAAAAGTTTCGCTGCTTTTACGGTGAAGTCTACTTAAGAGACATGTATACGTCATACATACTAAAAGTATTTTAACTAATTTATATCTTACTTCTAAAACTTACATCGGGACCAAACTGACTGATATTATTAGTTTGAAAATAAGTAACATAGTTAAGGACAGGTACACACTGGTCGCTACGGCGAGCAGCGGTGACTTTCACAAGTTTTAATTAATCAAAACACGCGATAACCTCTAGGTTAATGGCCTTCTTGACGTTAGACAATAAATATTGTAATAATTGCAGGTGACAAAACAAATCGATCGATGAAAAAGACGCGTCTATTTTTCGTTGGTTTACGAGCCCTGGCCATTTAGCCGAAACTTTTTCGTTTTCGCTTCGTTATAGAATCGCCGCTCAAAATGTATGGACGCTTATGTCAATTCCATACATTTTCATCGGCGATTCTGTAACGAAGCGAAAACGAAAAGATTTTGGCTCACCCCCCTGGTACGTAATCAATCGGAAAGATCATATTGAGTCGTCCGTCATAATTGTTATTTGTACTGTAAACTAACTCATACGAAAATGACGTTAAGAGGAAAAAAGCGTGGATCTAAAACAACTGTCCCTATTGTGGCACTGCATATTGAGGTTGAAATCCATCGATGAAATTGATTCCTAGGCAGATGACAGACAAACGTCATTTGATCAGACAGATCAAAGTTAACATTGAATTGACATGATCCGGTCAATTCAATGTTAACTGTGATCTGTCGGCTGGGTTTGACGTAACGTGACCAAATTACGTAGGTCCCCCATCTGACTAGGAATCAACTTCTCTGATAGTACATAAGATAGTGATGTTAGTTCCGATTACTTGCCGGCTAACCGGTTATTCTATTAAAGTGTAAATTAACTTCAATTTAATCATTATGTTACCGCTCTCTGCTCATACGACGTGCAAGTAACACTTATCAACGTATAAAGGAACGTAAACAAGAAATTACGAGCAACTCCCGTTTGCAAAAAAGTAACATTGTAACAAACTTTTTGACTCTACGATACTTTGTTATTGTTACAAAGTCGCTCTGTTATGTCTCACGAGCGGTGATTCCGCTGCGTTTATGTCGTGCGTTATAAAACCCTAGTGCGCACTTACCCTGAATATTAGTTAAGGTGGAATTTTTATTGCTAAGATAAAAAGACGATGTTTATTTGTGAGTAAGGAAGAGCTGACAAGTTCTGAACTGAATTGAAACTCACTTTCTAAAACAACCACAGCAATAGTAAGTAAATGTAGGCGTTGGATGCATATTGCATACTTCATAGTCCATACCTATAGGTAGTTTGTATGCATTTGATTGCCTAATTTTGTTGCTTAGCTAGGTATAGATAAGCAAGAAAATTTTAGAAGAATCCTCCTTTTAATAGCTATATTGAATAAATTAGTGGTTTCCACGAGATTTATTTTTACACAGTCACGGTCGCAGCCACTTGAACAGACTCTTATTTTCTACCTTTAGCCTTCGATAATTTAGATCTTATGAAAAAGTTGACTTGGGGCCAGGCCTTGCGTTGCGGCGTCGTATCGCAAAAACAACATCGCACAGAAATGCGATGCGTTGTCACAACGCAAAAATGTCATCGGAAATCTCGCTGTCGAAAAAATTCCACGATCAGTTCTGCGACGTCGTAGATTTTTACGATGCGACGCCGCAACGAACTGTTGTGGCCTGACCCTTAGAGCTTATGTCGGACGCAAAATAATAATGCGCGTGCGTGTCTCTTACGCCGGATCTTCTCGCCGGGCTAGTTCCCGAATCGGTGGTATAGGTATCGTAGTTTCGACGTTCGTTGAAAAAGTGTTTTCATTATATCTACTTTGAATTAAAATATATTTTATTTATTTTAAAATGTTATTGTTGTTGCCAGAACACCGTGGACAAGCTGGTGCAGCGTGCCAACGCGTCCATCATCATCGGCACGTCCTCGTGGGCGGAGCAGTTCGCGGAGGCCCTCACCGCCAGCTCAGGTAACACCAGCTGACCATAGGTACAACATTTACACATAGGTACACAGTTTCAACGGAAAAGCAGGTGTCTACTGCTAGCTTCTGGGTTCTCTTTTAATCCTTTAAAGGTGCTGTGTGCTGTAACATTCGTCTTCGAGCATTACAATTTACATTACAATAATACCTCCCTGACTGACAAGCATTCGCGTGTAATGTTAGGAGTAGTATCAAGTTGTATCAAGATATTACACATTGTCCTAGTTTTCCAACAAGAGACCATAATGCGACTCAGTGGCGCTTAATGTCGAATTATGCTGAAACTACATTTCTGTCAGAGTTGGTATCCATTGCACGCATCAAGCGAAAGCACTACTTTTGATAGTGCTCGATTGTGCGAAGCGGTGTTGTTGTTGAAACATTCAACGTTAAGCATTATGCCACATAATGCGCTATAATGCTCTTATTGGAAAACACCAAGTATCATTATAAGGTGCGCATTGTGATGATCGGGGCTAAAATGGTCACATTTAGCAATTCCTTTCAATCAATTCAGCAAATGAATTGTCAAGTGTCAAACTGACAAATGTCAAATCAGTACAAAAATACAGAAATGAATTGCAAGCAGAGGTGCATTTTGCGATTTTGGAAAAATGAATCATATTATGATTCATATCATGATTCTTCAAAGCGACCATTTTAGCCCCGCTGTTCACCTCCTTCACTGATTTAAATTTTCCGTAAAAATACGTGTCTTGTTCTTCTTAAGCTACCTAGCTAACATTATATTTAGAAAAAGTCAATTGTTTTATGTAAGAACTAGATGTCCGGCGCGGCTTCGCCCGCGTAAATTAGGAATTTTACGGAAACCGTACATTTTCCCATAAAAATAGCTCTTATGTCCCTACTCCCTTCACTTGGTCTACTCTATATCTGTGCCAAATATTGCCATAAAAATTGCTCCAGTAGTTCGTAATTTCTAATATTTCCCCCGTTTTTCCCACATTTTCCTGAGTTTCTTCGGTCGTATTAGTCTTAGCCTATAGTCTTAGTTCTTACTCGATAAATGAGCTATCTAACACTGAAATAAGTTTTTAAATCGGATCTGTAGTTCCTCCGATTCCGTTCAAGCAAACATACTCTTCAGGTTTATAATATTAGGTAGGTATAGATTTTTTTAAATTATCGCTTGACAAACTCGAGTCTCGATCTAAAAGACTATGAAAAGTACTTACCAATAACATGGTATAATATGGTAGTGATGATGATGACGATGTTGATGATGAATGTAATTTGCATAGAAGCATATGCTTTCCGTTCTTAAAACAACGCCGAAACTCCCAAACTTGTATCTATAAAGAATCAGGAGTTCTCTCAGCACCTTCCGAACCACGGTATACCAGGTATACCTCGGTTCAAAATCTTACTTGTTGGTAGCATATGCTTGGAATACTTCTCACGAAACCGAAGTCACCACATATTTCCCTATAATTTTTGAGGAGTTCCCTCGTTTACTTATGGATCCTTCATCAGATCACCACTTTTGTGAATATAATACCGAATTGGGATGATACCCTATATTTATGATGATACCCAAAAGAAAAATTTTGAAAATCGGTTAACAAACGACGGAGTAATCGTTGAACATAAGAAAACGAACATAACACCTCCCCCATTTTGAAAGTCGGTTAAAATTGTAGCCTATGTGTTATTATGATGTTTAAGCTATATTATTGTAAAGTTTCATTAAAATCCGTTCAGTAGTTTTTGCGTGAAAGAGTAACAAACATCCATACATCTACATATACATCCATGCATCTATACATCTGTGGGATAATGCGTGGCGACGCTAAAGGAAGATCTTCCGACCGAGTGAGGTGTTATGCTCGGTCAGGCCGAAGCCCACGTGATACATTTCAGCTGTCGTATATATACCGACGCGCTCAGAAAACTTCGATAGCGCGATGCAGGAATATTAGGCGATTTGTGGGTACCGCCACACATCCAAAATTTTTCTCACCTTTTAAACCTTCCCTAGACCTCCACGAATAATTCAAGACCAAGATAAGATAAATCCGTTCAGCCGTTCTCGAGTTTTAGCGAGACTAACGAACAGCAATTGATTTTTATATATATAGATTAGAACAAAGTATTGTATATTAAGACCACGTTGTATAATGTATAATCAGGGTGAAGTATAGCTCGCAACAATAAGGTGTAATGACACTCGGGGGCACGCGAGCTAAATGGCCCTCTTACCAAGAAGCTGGCCACTTGGCCTCCATTACCCCCGCACAATTGCCACAAATTGATGGCAAACACGAACTTGCATTGGGATATTTTATTTTGCTTTGTGGCTAAATTAAAAAGCTAAGTTTCAAAAAGTAAACAACTTTATCTTTTTGGTATTTTTTTTCTTATGAATGCTACAACATTAGAAGCTGAAAAGTCAGTTAGTCTTAATAAGAAAATATGATTGTTGTTTATTAGGTACTTCAAAAGCAGTAAACAGTAACAAAACGGTCATGTGAAACTTTTATACGAGTCATCTATATTTTATACTTCATTAAGTGTGCAAAAAATCGATTCTATTCTGTTCTGTTTAGAAATATACAATACTAGATGACACCCGCAACTCCGTTGCGCCAAAATTAGTTTATCGCGCGGGAACCGTACATTTTTCCGAGATAAAAACTATCATATGTCCTTTCCCGGGACTCAAACTATCTCCATGCCAAATTTCAGCAAAATCGGTTTAGCGGTTAGAGCGTGAAGAGGATACAGACAGACAGACAGACAGACGACACACTTTCGCATTTATAATATTAGTATAGATTTACACAAATTTTGACGAAACGAATTTATGTAAATTTCTATTCAATATTCTGTTGGTTTAATCAATAATATTATTATCATAAGAGGGTCCAAGATTTAAGTCGCCTCCAAAGTTTCACAAGTTATTACTAAGCTCTCTCCTTTATGTAGTGAGGCGTACTTCCAAGGCACAAGTTGTTAAGGGGAAACTACACAGACAAGCGATAGAAAATATTTACATTCCCGTCTTTGATCCAGCACTATTCAGTGCTTAGAAACTCCTTTGACGGACTAAGATCAAAGGCTAGGCATTTATAATATTTTTGCAACTCACCGATTAGGCCGATTTACAGTACTTTCTGTTACTTTACTTGGCATTATATGATTCTAATAATAAAATATAGTTACAAAAAATAAAAAACATGCTTTCGGCTAACGAACGCACTTGAAGTTGAAGGATAATATATTAACAGTATATAGGGAGAAGGGGCTACTCTTCGCTCCAACGGAGACTGAAGAGAAGAAGAACTGCAGTAGTCCAACGGAGAATTACAAACATACAATCTGTAGAAGCTTATAAAAGCGTGTTAAAAATTGTCTTAGCCTCTGGTGCCCAAAAATTTCATAGCTCGCATTTTCTATTCTCTATTGCAAATATTATCGTATGCATACAAGTGAGATAGTCTACGATTATACCGACATACGACTTCCTTTACTAAAAATGTCCTAAGCATCAATTGTTGTATTTTACCTAAAAGGCTAGCTCAATGCTATAAAGACAGAGTGTATTTTATATTTTAAAAAGTTTATTAAGAAAAAATAATAATAGGATGGTAAGGCAAAACAGCGTTCGGTACCCTGTCTTTCCCAGTCACCGGTCGCCCAGTTCCTATTGCCCGAAACCTAAGATTCTCCTCTAATAAAGTGTGTTGTTTTCAGATGACCCAGACGAGCCGCCGTCCTGGGCGGACTACATCATGCATATCCTTACTGTCTTCTGGAAGTTTATTTTCGCCTTCGTCCCACCAACCGGTATGTTCTTTGCATGTTTTAGCTTTCGAATCTATAGAGTATTTCCTTTAATTTGCCCTTGATGGTTAACCATGATTACGCTACTGTCTTAACAAGGACGACGTAGACGATGAGCAATCAAATAACATACACATTCGTAATCCCCATTGTTTGTCCATCATGTGCCAACGTAATGAATCCCTGTAAGAAATATTATAATTTATTTATCCACTATCCAGTACTCATAATAAAAACCGTGCTTAATTTAAAATTTTCTTTTGAAGACTTAATTTCATGCAAAGAAGATTGCCATAATTTTATATTCAGTTGTGGCGTACGTAGAAAATTGCAAACTAATTTATTTTTAATGTCAGGTTAAGGAGCTCAGGGAAAGGAGCTTATCGATATTACTCACGAATTCATATTTTAAATGGCCAGTTTATTTTGTTTTCGTGCTTTTTTTGCTTGGGGACAATAATAATTAACTTTTTTGCAATAACTGAAGATGTTCGTCTTACCGACTAACCGTCTAAACTAAACGTCGTCTTACCGATTGTATGCTGGCCAATCATTAAAAAAAATAAGACGTTCGTTGTTTGAAATGAAAAAAGAAGATATACATTCTTTATTTAAAATCCAAAATCTCGACGCTACTGTATCATGTAAATTGTAACGCGACCTTGACATTTTACTCTGAAAGTGCCTAAATACACCTAAATAAGTTGTTTAAAAAACAATTGTGTGCAGATATTGGCGGTGGCTACGTGTGCTTCGTGGTGTCGATCATCTGCATCGGCATTGTGACGGCCGTCATCGGCGACGTCGCGTCGCACTTTGGCTGCACGCTCGGCATCAGGGACTCCGTCACCGCCATCATATTCGTCGCGCTCGGGACCAGCATACCCGGTAAGGGATGGCGATATGTGGTATGTTGTAGCGTGAGAGAGACGGGCATACTGACGGCCGTCATCGGCGATTTCGCGTCGCAGTTCGGCTGCACGCTCGGCATCAGGGACTCCGTCACCGCCATCATATTCGTCGCGCTCGGGACCAGCATACCCGGTAAGGGATGGCGATATGTGGTATGTTGTAGCGTGAGAGAGACGGGCATACTGACGGCCGTCATCGGCGATTTCGCGTCGCAGTTCGGCTGCACGCTCGGCATCAGGGACTCCGTCACCACTGTCTTCTAAAATCTGTGGTCACCACCATCATATTCGTCGCGCTCGGGACCAGCATACCCGGTAAGGGAATGAAATAGCGATTTTTCTGTGAGAAACACAGATATAAAAGTGCATGTCGGCATCAGTGCATAAGTGTTGGCATTCACGCGTGTGGAACAGTTGCAAAGAGCTGGTATAGTGACTGTAATCTCCACCATTGTTTGACAGTGAATTAGCTACTCCTTTTATATTGGGAAAGTGATCTTAGAGTTCTGCGCAGCCTACACCAACATGAACAATGGAGTATAATATTATGCTGGAGTAAGTTGAAACTTGTTACTTGATTATCTACTTTTGTTGTTCCCTCAGATACGTTCGCGAGTAAGGTAGCAGCTATACAGGACAAGTACGCGGACGCCTCCGTCGGCAACGTGACGGGCTCTAACGCGGTCAACGTGTTCCTGGGGATCGGCGTCGCCTGGACTGTGGCCGCCGTGGTGCACTGGAGCAAGAACGAAAAGTTCCATGTTGAACCTGGAAAGTGAGTAGATCATAAGATAAGATATTTACGAAGCAATACGACCTGCGAACCTTCAAGAAGAGAGCGTATTCCCCCTTAAAAGGCCGGTAACGCACCTGCAGCTCTAATGTTGCGAGTAATAGGCGAAGGTAGTTGCTTCCCATCAGGTGACCCGTTTGCTCGTTTGCCCACTTATTTTATTTAAAAAAAAAAGAAAAAACTGCCAACTCAAGTCGAGGCCACTCCAGGGTGGGTGTCTTATCGTTAAATATCATACCTGTTCTTTCATAAACACGAAGAACGGGAAATTATGTGACGTCAAAAGAGTTTTTTCCCAGAGAATAAAACTTTTTCTGATACCAATGAAATAAGTGTTTTTTTTTTTATGAAATAAGGGGACAAACGAGCAAACGGGTCACCTGATGGAAAGCAACTTCCGTCGCCCATGGACACTCGCAGCATCAGAAGAGCTGCAGGTGCGTTGCCGGCTTTTTGAGAGGGAATAGGGTAATAGGGGAGGGTAGGGATGGGAAGGGAAGGGAATAGGGAGGGTAGGGAAGGGAATAAGGTAGGGGATTGGGCCTCCGGTAAACTCACTCACTCGGCGAAACACAGTGCAAGCGCTGCTTCACACCGGTTTTCTGTGAGAACGTGGTATTTATCCGGTTGAGCCGGCCCATTCGTGCCATTTAAAACAAATACTTCTTTAACCTTTGCAATCTTTACAGCCTCGCGTTCAGCGTGACGATGTTCTGCTCGGAAGCCGCTTTTGCCGTACTGGTCCTGATGCTGCGCCGGCGCAAGTCCATCGGCGGGGAGCTAGGAGGCCCCCGCTGCGCCAAAACCCTCACATCCATGTTCTTCTTCTCCCTCTGGCTCATATACCTAACGATGTCCAGTCTAGAAGCGTACGGCATCATCAAAGGGTTCTAATTTAATTTATGAGTATTTTAATACTGTTTGGTTGATTTGAGTATTTCAATATTGATACTTGGTTTGATGTGTTGAGTTATGAGTACTGTAATATTGACACTTTAATTTATTAGGTTTACGTGTTTTCATTTTTAATTGTCGGTTATTAGATACGTAATTTGTTGTAGTTATTATATTAGTAAATTTATTTACATGTCGATTATTTATTTATAATTGAGTGTTGTAATATTCAATGAACTAGAGATCGCCCAATGGTCGAAATTCGACCTTACTTGCAACGACATTAGGACTACTACCTATATTTTGTAAACAATATTGACTTCATCATAGTTTTTTTCAATTCTTGTCTCTGGGACTCAGCTGATCTCAGACTGGCCGTTTAAACATTGTCTAATAGTATCTAAGATTAAATTAAAAAAAAAACCATTTTCAATTTGTCAACTTGTTGTCAACAGACTTCAACCATAATTAAAAGAGTATAATTCGTATGCTTCGTTCGTATGTAAAGGCTTGTCACTCAAAAATCTGTCATTTTTCCTAGTCGTAGTGTCGTAGTGTGTGTAACGTTTTTTTTTTTTTTTTTTTTTTTAAGAGCCTATGCTGTCCCACTGCTGGGCAAAGGCCTCCCCCAAGTCCTTCCATTCATCCCGATCCATCGCCACCGTCGTAACGTTTTATTTGTTAAAAATATATATGATAAAAGCATAAGTTTAAAATAATATTAGCTCGTTGCACTCCTTCACCATATAAATTATAAACTATAACTGTGCGAAATTTCATGCACTTACCGTTTCTCCATTTTTCGTAAAAAGGGTTACAAGGTTTTTGTCTCACGTATTAATATATAGAGATAGATATTTTACGATTTTTCTTGGTAACCAAAGACAAAATGCCAATAAAAGTTTTCATGGAAAATACAAATATATAATCTAATACGCAAATATTCCTTTGCAAAGCGATCTCGCTTAAAGGCTTTTGGGTAGAGTCTAAAGGAAATTGTGTCAGTATAGTGTACAATGATCTACATAAACCACAATATCCAATTTTGTGTCTACCAAGGCTGAGTAGTACCTACACAGTATAAATTATACACAGTAGACCATCTTGATACGAGATCACTCGAATACACACACACATAAGAGTGATAATATTTTCGGTAGGGTGCTGGTGTCTAAGTGTGCGCGCATTATACAGGAGTACTCTCAATTCTTTCACTCTCACAACCTAGTGAGACGAATGACTGACACGACTGGCGATATCAGACGCAAGACCGACTTTTTATGCCCATTCGACACATGCATTATTTTTTTTGTCAGGCCATCAAGTGGACAGCCTTTATTGCCCTAACTAAAATTAAAAACAATATTTTGGCAACGCAGGAATCGTACCTACTACCCACGTCTTCCGAGTCAAGAACAATGCTCTATTTATGATTTTATTTTGGAATTATGCGAGAAACATGTCTCTGCGTTTTAAATTCGATTGCCAGGAGAAGATTATGCTACTGTATTTTTAATTGTGTTACACCTTTACACCGATATATAGCCACAATAGACATAACTACCAGTAGTTCGACTGCAAAGAGACGGACAGGTTTCAATATCTGTCAAATTCGTCGGGTTTCACTAGGACTTTGAACGGAATGTGCCTCGCGCTGGCTGATATTTTTAAATATTAAAAATAAAGATTTCAAAATTGGATTCTGACAATTTTAATCGCATGTGCCAAAACACAAACAACAATACGACCAAAGAGGAACACGTCCAGCGAATATGTCATAGTGTTAAATTCGTAGGTAACAAGTCAACAACTCTAGCGACGATTTTCGTCATAATACGTCAAATTTAAAAATTTCAACATCAGTTCTAAGACGGCATACTCTATAATTCTGTCTACTCTGATATAGCATTGTCATTTCGCATTACCCGCAAATGAGTTTTTTGGTTTATGTGGAAGTTATGTAATTGAACTCGGTTTAAGTGTGATTAAATGTAATGTACGTGTACGGTTTTATGGTGTGCACCAAATTGGAATCATGTCATTATTTTTTAATATATAGGATATTTTACATATTTTCTAGTGACCCCCAAGAATTATAGCTAGGAGTAATAAATACTATATAACTGATTCAAATAGGTAACTGAGTCAAATAAGTAACTGATTCAATATTATTTTTTGTGTTTTCAGTTATTAAAAAAATTTTTTATTTGACACAATAGGCATTCTGTTGTAAAATTAAAGTCAATATAATACAATTTACGTTACTAAAGCTAAGTTTTGGTCAATGATATTCTATGTTACTAACGTAACTAGATTGGAAGTTTACGGTAGCAACGCGTTGCCACTTCGAAGATGCCTGCAGGCATATCTCACATATATAATGACATAACGAATATATGACTTGACATTGTCTTTTGAACAAAAAAGTGGTTACGCATTTCTGAGAATCTTTTGTAAGACATTGCTACTCTAGTATTTTAGAAACTCATTGGTTTTGGTGATACGTACTGGAGCCATATTTGAGGGGTCAAATTAATTACTAACTCTAACTTGTTCTTTATTGTATGTTTCGATGCATTATAGTAACTTATGGTAATATTATTCATAAAATATTTAAAGAACATTATTGAAACCGTTCATTGAATATTACAATACTCATTACTGAATACAACAACGAAATAAGCCGAATTTTATTTTACATTTTTATATTTGTCAAATAAATTTTGTATTCATTAATAATTATTATATCATAACATTTTTTCATATAACGTTATTTAAAACTAAGTTTTTTTTTTAAAGTTTAGGCTACAACGAAACAAAACGCGACTTGGCGATCAGTAGTCCTAGCACGGCCACCAGTAGAAATGCGAAAGTATGGACAAACTGTGGAGATAAACTTAAGGTAGCGTTCCGATCTTTTTTCGTTCCCAAAAATTCAATTAAAATGTCACTTTATGACAGACTATAGTCCTAAAAATTCAAACAATATCCTACTCTATGACATATACTATAGTCTGTCATAAAGTGGCATTTTAATTGAATTTTTGTCGGTCGCGATTGGCCGCGGTAAAGATCGGAACGGCACTTTTAGTTTATGTCCACAGTTTGTCTATACTTTCGCATTTCTACTGGTGGCCGTGCTGGGACTACAGGGTAATTGAAAACAATATGCAGCGCAGCTTTTAACGTTTGTATCGCTATACGTCGCGTGGTTTCAGGGAAGGCGTTCATGTAGCCTTTATTTGTTTTCATCCACCTTCTTTATAATATAAAGATACGCGTTATAAGCATATCTATAAGGTAGTGTAGTTCCCAGCAGTTAGATTGAAATGTGCTCAAATGTACAGTTTTCAAAGTCCAGTAGTTTCAAATTCTCTTAAGTGTTACGCTGTGACCACATATACTTTAAAATACGGACAAAACTTTCATTTTGCTTTTTATCTATCAATGCGAAACGCTAAAGAGAATAATTCCCATGTTTGCTTACTGTCACCTCATACTTTGATATTGAATAATAAATATTGAATAACCAAAAAAAAAACAGTTATTCATTGAAAATTTAAATTATTTAGTTATATTGTATCGAATGGTTAATTGAGTTTTTTACATAAAGTGTGGCCACCATTTTAATTTTGGCCAGACACGCATGTTTTAATTAAAAATTTAGTTAATAAAGCACGCGTGGTTACATCTCGTCCGGGAATGTCCAGGAAAGAAATGTGCGTGTGGCCACCACTTCGTCGATTGTATTGCCTTACAGGCTGTGTTAAAGAGGTCTAACTAGACGGATATGATAGTTTTTTAGAAATGTATTTGAATTAGGATATTTTAATAAGTTTTTTTTATGATTATTTAAATTCTGAACACATTTTTTTTGTACCTAATTGTAAAAGTATAAAGTATAAATCATAAAGTTAATATACCTAGCGGAATAGAGCAACAATCTCGAGCTGTCAAACGAAACCAAAATTGGTTTTCATCTGTGTGAAAAATGTGTGTACGTATATACTTACACAAGCATGATTGAACATGAATTCTATGAGATTAAATTGTCAACGTGCGGTATGTGCCGACTGGACATAAAAAAAAGAGTGCTGCTGTCATGTACATCACACGTATCTTTTTACCACGCAGTGTTACTGATAGTGACATCTCTCTTGCTCAGGCCGTTGTTTCTCTATTCCGCTAGGTATATTAACTTTATGGTATAAATTACTGTATTATGTCACGCGCTGATTAATTTATTAATTTAATTTACAAACACATTTGTTAATTTTGAAAAAGAATCAGAAAAAAAACTTAAGTAAATTGTTATTATGTTTTGTAAATATAAATCGATTTATGTATAAATTGAGTAGAGATGTATTTCGTTTATTGTTTTAATAATAATAATTATTAAAAATATTCCTTCATTGTCATTTTGATGTTAGTTTTAACTTATAATTTCGTTGCTACATTATAGTACTCTTTAGGTGTGTTTAATTTTAAGCTGGCCTTACACCAGCCGTCCATGTGGAACAGCTGCTCTCCACGCACTCCAAATAAAAGATGTTCCAATTATGAATGGACGGATTTTTAACCATTCACGAAGCGATTTTGGACTATGGACGAGAAATTTGGATCGATGAAAGGCTAGTGTAAGCGCAGCTTTATTTATCAAGATTCTTGTTACTAATTTTAACGTATGAACAAATTATATATTATTAAATAGGTTAATATATACTAAAAATGGGTTAGTAAATTAATAAATATTACCAACATAATATTATTAGTATTACTTAAAACGAAAAATGTTTGGTAAATTTTATTATGTGTTCATATTGGGTGGATTAGGAATATAACTGCCAAACGAAGGTCTTATGTAATTAACAGCTGTTTATTTTCATACATTATGTACCTTCAGTAAAATTTATTCATAGATATACATACATTATTTGGTCCAGATTTTTTTTATCTAGAAAAAATGACCTTATCGTAGAACGATAATGCCGCCATTTTGGTCCAGTTCTGTCAAGTCAGTGTTGGTCTTAGGGCTGGAAGTAAACCGACCAAATTACTTAGATCCACCATCTGTCTAAGAATCAATTTCTCTGACAGTACATTTACCTTGAAACGCTTCATAATAATCTATAGGTTCTAAAATTTTATCAGTTAATAATTTTATTGATTTATCATTAGTATACTTACCAACATATTATTCTAATGTTCATGAATATAAATAATTCTATTTATTTTTTACAAATTTGGAAACCTTTTTAAATTTTGAAGTTTGTATTCATATAACGGACCAGTTTTTGTTTTTAACTCAGTTGAGGTATTTTACGGTTTACAATCAATACTTTTATAAACTGTACCAATTTGTGTGATTTACTTTTTACGACGTAACTTTTGATGAAAATATACCGAATGTTATCAGAATAATATACCGAAAATTACCAATCAAGTAACAGAAACATTAGAATATTTATATATTACGCATATCAGAACAGAAAAACAGTTGTGGAGTAAAAAATAAAAAAAATATTGATGATAAAATATGTGCTATGTAGTGCTATATGCTATTATTTTTATCACATATTGCTTTTGGTAGTGTTGCTAATCAAATTATCAAACGTATTTTACATACGTACAACGTGCTACGCGCCGTCGTAGAGGAGCTACGCCGTAGCAGCTAGTCAATCTAAAGGCAAAAAAACACACAAAGAAACTGATCTATCCGGTCAGACTACTCGCAGGCCGACTTCACCGGACTTTTTTTGTACATTTCCATGTGTGCACGAGACCGATCGGCTTGCGATCAGTCCGACCGGTCAATCGCTCTCCCCGTATATAGGGGCCTTGACGAAACGCCGTTTCGTTAAATAAAATCAAACATGCTCTCTATTGTTTAACAACAATATACCTACAATAATAATATTAATTTTTAAATGTATGGTACACATAAACTAGTCGATACAATTAGTTGAAAGTCATTTTACTTTTTTCCTTTTTTTTACTTTAAAATTCCTAAAATATTGCTATCGAATAAAAATAAATTCCATGTTTATTAAAAATCCGTAGATTCTAGTGTACTATGTCATTACTACGTGTGTTTATTTTTATGTGTTATGAGATAATAAAAATTAAATAAAGATAAAACTTACTTAAAATATAGCAATGTTCAGGTAGCCTCAATTAATATATGTAGTACAATAATTAACAAAGTAATAAAAAGCTATAAATTGTGTTGAGAAATATATTTTAAAATGAATTATTTACATATAGAAGCTATATCAAAATATATTTTATGTTACGTATAGTATAGTTTTTGTTACTGTAAAATATTATAAACAAATAATAAGTGTTCAATGTTTAAATAGACTTATAGAGGTATTGTATACGGGAAAGCCGATTGATTTGGTGGGCCTGCCATCAGTCCGATCGGGATGATCGATCGGCCTTCCCGTGTATAAGGGCCTTAATACTCATGCTCTAAATGTTCTCCATTTCGTTGTTCGTGAGTGTACCGTGTATATAGTTTTATCAAGATTCGTAGGAACTTAAGTTAACTAAATAATCCTAGTCCTAGAAATTATTTATTAGTACTAGAACCTTTGAGCTATAAGTGTTCGATCACATGGGTACGTGACACTGCGTTTTAAAGACAGCGATTCAAAATTAACTTTAATCACAAGATGATACGTTAGCTCTTGATGCAGCTCGAAATTCAAACTCTGGTAAAGAAAAACGTGTTCTAATAATGTAGTAAATAAAGTTCAATTTTAATTCGCTTTTTCAAAAAATTACGCGGCATATCACGTATCGGTGTGAACTGACTCTTAGTATAAATTTTTCCTATTAATCCTATAATACTTCTAGTCTTTCGAATATTCTAATCTAAAATTTCAAAATTGGTATTATAATTTGAATCCTCCGCTTGCTTTGTTTAGTAGCGAATATTCAAAACCACGAGATAGAATAAATTATGTTACAATACTATTTATTTTTCCAAAGTTGAAAAAATTAAGTTGAAAATTCAATTTCAACATTCGTGTCATTTGAAAGTAATAACTAATTAGTAACTTCGTTTTAAGACATGTATTCACTTTGATTAGTGCGTGTGCGGGTGATTAGTGCAGATTATTAGTGATTAGGAGAAAATAAAGAACTTGCACTAATCAGTCGCTGTCCACACATGCTCTCTCCTAATTCCTAATCACCTGTACCTATCACTAATCAAAGTGAATACAGGTCCATAGGGATGATCTACATAGATTCGGTAGGTATTGTTTGCTGAAGCAGGCTGCAGGACCGACTTTTACTTGCCTATGCGTGGATCTTTCTATTCTCACAATCAGATGTCATCAGCTTGTATTGTCCTAATCTAACTTGGAAACCAAATTCCAACGCGGGAATCAAAGAGACACGTTCTAAACCACTGGATCACGAGGATTCATCTGTCGAAGGTCAATCATTAAAACAACTATATCAATGTGAATTGTTCTAGCACTATTTTTAGTCTTTAAGTAAGTGATAACTTGATAATAATAATTTTTTAAAGATTAATAAGTCCTAAATGTCCGTTTACATGTTTTATTCTGTCTCGTGAGCTGACTATAGTCTTGTGGTTATGTAATAGATAAAGACAGCACGCCAATCGATCGTTGTGGTTATTTTGATAATTATTATTGTTATATAAATTAAAGTGTTTGTTAAGTACTTATATTGGTATTTTATTTTAGACCTAAGTCTTAGGTTTTTAACTTAACTGACTACAGCAAAGTTAATAGAAGAATTTACTGACAAACTATGGCCAGAATTATTAAGCAGCTCTTTCATTCTCATACTCAATACCAATCTTGGCTGTATACTTGAAGCGTCTTACAACTCTTTCATAATAAAGTTTGATAAAATTATGAATGTACTAGATGACACCCGCGACTCGTCTATCGCGCGGGAACCGTACATTTTTCCGGGATGCAAACTATCCTATGTCCTTTCCCGGGACTCAAAGTATCTCCATACCCAGTAAAATCGGTTCAGCGGTTTGAGCGTTTGAGCGCCAGCGTGTTACAACAGACAGAAAGACATACTTTCGCATTTATAATATTAGTATGGAAGTATGGATTGAAAGAAAGAAAGCAATTGTGCCTACATATTATACTTGTCTCTGTCTTGTAGTAACAAAAGACAAAGACAACTAACTGTATTAGCCGCATGCTCTCTTCTACACTTGGCCGTATTTCCTATTAATAAGGACTGCTCTATCCATTTCTATGTCTATGAGACAAACAAACATTTCTTGTTTATAATATAGAAGTGTAGACGAGATGTAATAAGTTTTATTTACACAATTAAGTTTTGAATTTAGTTTTATTTGTGTTAGAGGCAATTAGAGTGAGGAGTTGTGTTCAAATGTGAGAATAAACAAACACAACTTGGAAATGTCGCAGATGAATTTTGTAAGATAATGTAGAGTAGTGCCTAGGTCCCGGATGAGTTTAGTAAGAAAATTCTAGAGTAGGTGAGAATATCAGGGTATTTGGTCAAAATGTATTCGATAGTTTCGACAGTGGAAATATAAATCAGAAATGTATGGGATTTGACATGGGGGATCGCAAGCCCAACATGTTACTTAGCGATGTATAGACTTAAGGATAGGTTACACAGTGCGAGCATTTCCAAGAAATTTCTGTACCGTAAGTTTAATTGAACTTTATTTTCTAACACCTCTAGCGGCAAGTTTCTTCAATGAAAAAAAAATGTTTTTCCAGCGCTGCTACTTTTACAGTAAAGTAGCAGCGCTGTGTAAGAGTTCATTCACACCCTAAAGTGTTACCACTTAGTTTTCTTACACCTTTACTTGTTTACATATTGAATTGAAAAACTTGCTGGAGGTGTTAGGATGACAGTTCCAATTTTGAATGGCTTCTACAATCTAAAAAATTTAAAAGTACATCGTATAGTATGAAAGTCACGTACAGTAACTCGAGCTAGCCTAAGTCATAGAGATGTAGACATAACAATACACTCTACACCAGCTATACTCAAGATGCAGCCAGCCGGGACTTTAGTCCTTACCAGCTGCTGTGGCCCGCATGAAGTCAAGCCCAAGTTAAGCCAATTTGAAATTCACGACCACCGGCAAAGTAGTGATTTCACTACTTTGCCCGTTTGCCGGTGGTCGTTTCTTTCACGACTTTCAAGTCGTGAATTTTTTTCCACTTTTAAATCACAAATTTTAAAGAACGTTATTTTTTAAACCCTAAAGAAATTTTGGTTGTCAAGAGGAAAACATGTCCCAATAGAAAATAAGGTTGAGTACCTCTGCTCTACACTATCGCATTTATATGGATTACAATAATTATTAAAGGAAAAAGTTATATGTAGCCTTCAGTGTACCAATAGAAAATAAGGTTGAGTACCTCTGCTCTACACTATCGCATATATATGGATTACAATAATTATTAAAGGAAAAAGTTATATGTAGCCTTCAGTGTACCAACATCAGTAGTTTTAAACAATACATTGCGCAATGAAACTAATAGCGAGAGTATAAAAGTTGAACAGTACATTATGTTCTGTTGAGGCCATTTATTTAACTACAATACATTTCGCTGCAGACGCCGACCGCATCTCGCTGTGCGCTCATCAAACGCGCATTGTAAGGTAGAGATTACAAAAAAGACGGAAGCGTTTACCGATGCTCATTATTATAATTGATTCTAAAAGTGGTTCGCTAAGAATTTTCTTTTTTTAAATACTGCCTGATTTGGTATTTTTCCGTTAACATTCTGCAGAGCTCCAAAGGAAAATCTTTCGATGAGTACTCATCACTCATGTCATTTTTTTACGTTGTATATGTTACGCCTATCTCCGAAATTTCAATTTGGTGTTTGTGCATAGACCAACACAACAAGCTTATAAAATTTCAACAAAAACGATTCAATGGCTTCAGAGGAATTAAACAACAAACACCGCGATACGAGGACTTTAAATACATTTTTGGAAATAAATCTTTCCTCACAAATTCCATCAAATTATAGAGGCTTATTAGGAATTTTTAAAAATCGCTTATCGCTTAATCTAACAGCATGTCCTTAGAACATCGCGATGAGTATTTGCAGTACACATGGCGCAGTGCTGTGAGGATCTCATGACTTGAATGCTGATATTTTGTTTCATTTCAAATTCCCAACTATTTTCGATCGCATTTACTATATAAATTACAATCAGGTCAGGTTACGTTTATAGTATTTTGTAGCCAAAGTTAGCAAAATTGAATTAGATGACATCACAGTGCCGTAAACTTGTTTATGCTTTGTTCACTTTTTGGGATGACAATTTTAACCAACATCACTTCACGTGGCGGCCTGCCAGCCTGCAAGACTTTTCCGTTATCGCTTCGTTCTAGAATCGCCGATCAAAATGTATGGAATTGACATAAGCGTTCGTTAATATGACGTTGACGCTCGACTCGTCTTTAATGTCAATTCCAAACATTTTGATCGGCGATTCTATAGTGGGGGTGGTAGCTATAATTTCTTATGATCTTATCATCGTACTGCGCGTCGTTCGTTTTTACTTGCTGTTTTTTTCCCTATGTTCAAGGCAATATACAATAAAGTTGTTAAACTTCTTAACAACTTTATTGTATATTGTGTAATTTTAATAAAACGTGTATATTCAATCTGAGGGGATAAATAATTTACTGAGAATCCCAAACGAACTTTAAATTCTACGAAAATAAACGTAGCTTAGGCATTAGGTAGTTTAATTCAGCATGCTGTCCTGATCTTTTGCCAGTCGTGTCGGTCGTCCGTCCCACTGGGTTATGACTTATGAGAATAAAGGAAAAGAAAGTGCTCTTGTGTACTGTGCACACAACACAGCACACAGTGCTCAAGTAGCACTATAAAATTACTCCTGCGTAACTGGCCTGGGGGGTGAGCCAAAATCTTTTCGTTTTCGCTTCGTTATAGAATCGCCGATGAAAATGTATGGAATTGACATAAGCATTCGTTAAAATGACGTTGACGTTCAACTCGTCTAATCAATTTCATAAATTTTGATTGGCGATTCTATAACTAAGCGAAAACGAAAAAGTTTCGGCTAAATGGCCCGGTTTCAAAGAAACCGGCCACTGTCACCGAAACCGATGCGAGAGTTATTATGCTGATCAGTTCAGAATGTAATAACGTAAGCTATCCAAGCTTTTTATTATGTTTTTTTTTTACCTATTCTTGACAAATAATATATTATAAACGAAAAAATATCCAATATTTCGACGGGTGCAAAGTAAAAAGAGTCATCTACAAAACAGCAACTTTTCAGGAGAGCGCATAATAGGAAAAAATGCTCCCATTTTGTCAATTTCCGATCAAATTTATTGAAATTTTTATCATTGTTTCATTATTTATTAATGAATCCACATGTATATTTAATTTCTTCTAATTATGTTTAATTTACGAGATATTGTAGTTGTCTGCATCTACATTGCGCTTGAAAATATGACAACTGAGTTAACTACCACTTGGTCGTTTCTACGTGGGAATTAAAAATTATATTTATTAAAGTATTTTAACCGATTACCAGTACGATTATCAGTAACTACGTAAAGTGTAACACTTTATATTATTAAAATTATTATTAAAAGTAAGTTATATTATTAAAATATGTAGTTAAACGTTTTACATCTTAAACACCCCAAGTTCAGAACATAATTGCGTAGATATCTTTTTCTACGTTGTCGATTCGGTGCAAGGTACACGATTTAGAAGGGAGTTAAAATATGAAATACTAGCTTTTGCTCGCGGCTTCGCTCGCGTGGAATTTGAAAATCGCGTAAATTGCAAATGTTCCCGTAAGCTCCCTTAGAAACAAGATGTTTTTCCAAGACCAAAAGTAGCCTATGTTACTTTTCATCCTTTCAATTAAGTTTATGCCAAAAAACAATACGATTTGTTTCTTCGTTAGAGCGTGAAGGAAGGACAAACAAACAAATAAATAAATAAACATACTTTCCCATTTATAATATTAGTATGGATATACTTAGGAATCATTCATTTACTTTCGTAAAAATCGTATTTTCTCACAACAAAAATGAAATTCTGTGTCAATACTTTAATTATTTTAAACTAATTTAAAAATTATTCAGTATCATTATCAGTACAGGAACTATGTTGTAAATTATTATAATTTAGGTAGAGGCTTATTAAGTCTTTGTACTTGGCACTTGTAAGCATGATGGATTCATTATAACATCATAAGCATCGCCGGACGTTTTACACCATCGGAGGGGTGCATACGATTCTTCAGAACACAAAATGAAATTTTATTTCAACGATTTCTCAATTGCTTCTCGTGATCACAGAGATCCCAAAACCGGTCAAAGATAAGTTAATAGAAAAACTTCGCGAGAACTTGCAAATGCCGGGATATGATGTTACGCAGGTTGCAATTTACCATTTCTGGACTGATGTAATTGTTTACCTAAATTTGGTCGTAATTTACGTCTCGTATCAATACACGTGTCTTTATTTCTCAATCGTCTTTTCTTTAGATCAATATTTACCTGACGTCTTTTTCTACCGTTTAACGAGGAAGGCGTAGAACATTCACTTGATGAATGGTGTTGTCTATAGAAGATTTAAAGTTTGAGAGGGACAATATACTCGATGGCCTGTTTGAGTTAATAAACTCAAGCAGGTTATAGATTATATGAGATCAAAGTGTCTGTTTAATAAAAAAGAATATATAATATTTTGATCTAATACTGATAATGGACGCGGCGGACTTGAAGTGATGAATGAACTGTATTCTGAGGGTGTTGGCGTATTTGTTAATTTGCTGAGATCGACAAATTTTCAAAATCATTTTATATTTCAGACTGAGAGTGAACTGGTGTGACTGGCCTAGAGTATTTAGATCATGGGGACTTATCTTACAAAGTTAACTTATATTCATTTGTCTTCATCGGTGACACATCAAGGTTTTCTATAAGATGTTCAATAATTTCATCGGGCAACACAGTATTTTGCTCGATAAATCTATCACTTATGTTCTGGAAACTTCTTTAAAAAGTCGTTTTGGACTTTCTGAACATGAAAAAACAGTAAAAAATAACAGTAACAAATTAGAAGTCAATTAATATAGCTAACAATAAGAATTAACATAAATAGGTACTCATAAACATAATAAACAATACTAATTTGCAAAAGTAAATTGAGACATCTAAATCACAATCGCAACGTAGAAAAAGCTATATGGCAGATAGCCGCTTATGCCGCATAACATGACCCCCGCGCGTCCCGCGTATAGACGACCAGCGGTAGTTATCCGCATCTACATCGTGCAATTTCACAAAACAAGAGTAGATGTCTTCTTTTACGTGACAAAAGTACCAAAAATAAGGTGATATTTGAATTTTTGTTTTTGGTATGTTGTAGAACATGATATTTTAAGCTAGTTTCTACAAAAAAACGAAAAACTCAAAATTGCAGATGACTTTTTTTACTTTGCACCCGTCGATTTGATGGCAGTTTCCACTTTTCCGTATCTATTGGGCTCTGGCTCTGACAGGGCGATATATTATTTTTCCAAAGCATTCGTCGAAATTGTCATACCCTTGTTTTTCTGCTAAACGTTAATCGATGGCGGGATTTTTCTGCAGTGTGGTAGAAATTTAGTGACGCATTTAACTTTGTCTAGCTCAGTGGGCCGAACAAATTCAGTGATATAAAGCGTCCTTCGGTCACCAGGCTTATCTTCTAAGCTTTAGTTGGATAACATGGTTTTTAAAGTCAAGGTATATAATAACAAAGAAGCGATTTTGTGCGTTTCGCAAATAAATAAACTGCACCTAATCGTATCTTATTTTTTCATGGTCGCAGCATGGTGACCACTGAGCACCTTATGTGCGATTTCATTGTAGACATAAAAGATTTAAACTGATAAACTAACTGACACTCTTTTGCGTTTGTAATATATCTTACTGCTAACCTTTGAATGAAATAAAAATGAAAAAAATATATATTTCTAAATCGGTTACAAATTAACACTTTGAACGTTTACATGAGGCCAACTACTGGTTCGGGAACTAACCCGGTGAGAAGAACCGGCGTAAGAAACTCGCACGGTGTCCACGGTACCCATCTTTTACCAAAAAGATGGGTAAATTATTCTTTTTTTTAAATCTATAGTGCGTTCTCGGTTTTATCTAGGAGTGCCTTCAGCTACGTATTTCTCTAATAAGTTTGGAAGTAAAATAACTCTGAACGGGAGCAATAAAACACTTGACCCGGACTGCAATATCACAAAGACCAAATAAAGGAAATTTATTTACAGGAGACCAGCAGTCTGCTGTCTCGATGATGGATGGGGTCTGTTTGTTGTTTCACGCCTGTGATGGATGGGGAGTGGGAATGTTTTGTTTCTATATTTTTATGATATAGCCAATATTACCTGTTGATTGAGGCACCTAATTAATCTTTCGCCAAGCATTTGATAGATTTGACAACAATAAGTGCCTAAAAATGTCTTTCTTAGGCCATTTTTCCAAAGCAACGGCGAAATTACGTAACTAGCGAAGAGTGAAACTATCTTACAATTATATTCTAAGGGTAAACTAAGTATGTCTTGATAAGTATTCTATTTCATACCTTTTCTTTTTTTGGACCTAGCATAGTATCAAATTATAAGTAGATAGTATAATATACAGGATATACATCTACGTTATAAAGTGCCGTCGCCGTTCTATCTCCGTAAATCTCAGCCATTACAAGGTTTCATGTAGCCACATTGTATGTTACTGCCAGTCTACCGACAGCGCCGTATTATTATATTTATTTGAACCCCGCTGATGCTTGACAGATTATTAGGAACACCTTATGTCTTATAATAATAATAATAATAATAATATCTATGGACGCTTCACACCACGTCAGCCTGGCCCCGCGCTAAGTACCTGAAGGACTTGTGTTACGGGTACCAGACAACGGAAATATATTTAATACTTTTATACTATACATATATTTAAGATTTTTACTATAATCATACACATATTTAATACACATTCATGACCCAGGAACAGTATTCAAGGTTTGTTGTTATTCTATTTTATTTGTTCCCTCGGCGGGATTCGAACCCGCGACCCCCGGCTTGAGCTACCAACTGAGCCACAGAGGTCGTCAAATGTCTTAAGATGTCTTAGGAGAATATGTTATATAGGGATAATAATAATACCCCCCACACCGGTTTCGGTGACGGTGGCTGGTTTCATTGAAACCTGCAGGCCAGGTATACGCAGATTTTTAGAGCTTAAATAATTGTAATTGCCCATGGGCGACGGTAGTTGCTTACCATCAGGTGACCCGTTTGATCGTTTGCCCCCTTATTTAATAAAAAAAATTGTACATCCTGTTCATTGAGATTGAAAAAATGAAATTATTACAAAATTAAAATAATATTAGACAACCTCCTATTGCAGCGCAGCTCTCGAAGTTCGATAGTGGACCGGAAATGAGTCGCAGACGTCCACTCTCCCTGAGATTGTGCTCTACAGACAT
This sequence comes from Aricia agestis, assembly GCF_905147365.1. Lineage (NCBI taxonomy): Eukaryota > Metazoa > Arthropoda > Insecta > Lepidoptera > Lycaenidae > Aricia > Aricia agestis. The sequence goes on from NC_056409.1 coordinate 18,513,934, forward strand.
TAAACGGGGTTTATGTACGACTAGCGACCCGCCCCGGCTTCGCACGGGTAAAAATATATAGCCTATGTCACTCACTGAAAAAATGATTAAAATCGATTCAGTAGTTTTGATTTATATTCATTACTATCCGTGGCCGTGGCCTGCATTAATGGCCGGTACCGCCGCAAAAGCTACGTCCCGCAATTTTTTAATCTGTAATATCTTCGAAAATAACTCGTAACTTTATTGGTTAGAGTCTAACCAATATGTAAAGTCTAACGGCCATTCCCAATATTTGATCTATCTCTGGTTTTGCCCTACTAGAGATAGGAATAGCTCACAATTATATGACATAAAATATATGTCTCTAATGTCTAATGTGAGCTATTCCTATCTCTAGTAGGGCAAAACCAGAGATAGATCAAATATTGGGAATGGCCGTAAGCGTTAGACTCATTAGAGGCTTTATAATTCGTCGCCTGTTTTTGTACATACGTCGATAATATTAAATTATACTTACCAAACTTCCTGCTATAAATTGGGAATATTTCAGGCGTAGCTCTCTATAAGAAGGAACATGAGCGAGAAGTAATAAATATCGTGTATTGTACGCTAGGGTTGTCAGACACGGGAAATTATATTAGAATTAAAGGGCCTGTTTCACCACTTCCTGATAAGTGCTGGATAGGCTATCCACCACTTAACGTGACTGATTATATGGAGAATCTGTAAAAAAGTAGTGGATAGCCTATCCGGTATTCTATCAGGAAGTGGTGAAACAGGCCTTAAAGTATAAGTATATTATACTATTGACTTGAAATCTAGAGGGCTTTTCTTATCACCCCAAGATAGCCCTTTAGGTTTTCTATAAACCTACTAGTTACTACAGGAAATATATTTTTTATTTTTTCAAGCACTGGATATTCTAATACTAGAAAAGTAGGTATATTTTGTAAGCTATATTATTCGCATTTAATTCGAGAGTCCTGGTTTTTTATTTCACTAGGTGTGTCACCTATAAGTAAAGATTTTTTATTTTGAAAAATCTAGTTATTATTTATCCAATTTTCTATGTAATTTATGTATGAATTATAACATTATAATAAATCAAGTACACATAATATTTTAAATACCTTTAAAAATTAAAACAAACTTACAACTTACCTGATTCCTGCACTGCGATGATAATATACTATACAAGTAGTATATCCCGTTGTACCATAAGTCATTAGTCATTACCATATTATATTATTACTGTTTATGTATCGCGTAAGTATGTATATCGCTCATTGCTACGGTGGTGTATAGCGGTGGCCGATATTCCTGCGCGCGCGGCGTTCCTACCTCATGGGACAGCCGTTTGCGTTATGGTGAGAGCACGGGTTTTACGAAGGGCGCGGGCGCCGCACTATGGAAAATGGTAGAACTAGAGCATATCATAAATGGTTTTTAAAAATATCACAATTTGAATGAAATATTTATTGAATTCGATACTCTAATAATCCTAATCAGACATTTTTTTCTACTAAAACTGCATAAATATTTTTTTATCATAGGTTTAAGTAAGTTGAAGTAGCGGATGGCTCATTCAAATGTTTGCATACACATCATACACGTTTTATACATTTTTAAAAAGGATATTTTATGTTCTTAATAATGAGCTATTAACTTTTTTTAATAATCTTTTTATTTTGAGTAAGTACTTAAAAATTGACATGCCCTATTTTTCACTTCTTTTTTTTTCGTCGAAGGTTTTCACATTTACCCACGTCTCCCCACGCGCAACTTTATGTGTTATTTGATAGCCTAACTATTCATAAATGAAAAATTAAAAAAATCAACTGCGGAAGTTTGCGGTCCTGGAAGTTATGGGTAAAAATGTGATAGAGGTCGGAGTAGATATTTCGGTATCTTTTGCGGTTACTGCTGACATATGTAGTATACAAAAACAATATTAACCACAATATTTTGATAGCAATAGCTTATCACCTTTTTTGCACTCGTCCTGCGTGAGTAAATATACCATAACATTGATATTAGTACGTATTTCATATCTAAAAAACCAGTATATAAGGGGAAGCAAACATCTTGAAATTGCACACTTCAGCGTGTATTTCATATTAAGTGACACTTATTTAAATTGGTTATTTCCATTAAAATGTCAACTTTCAACTGTACTAAGGGCGATTTCATCATTCCCTATATCGAGCGTGGCAGAACCTTGGAATCGTTGTCCATAGTTCTACAGCAAACATTAAATGTTTCTGAAAACAACTTATTTTTTTTTAATTGGTGACATTCAAAGACATATTCTGCCTTCTTTAAATAGCACTGGGCTCAAGCATCACGGAAAAAGGACAAACAAGCTGGCTGGAGTCAGGATTGAATGACCTATTAAAAGTGACCTGAAAATGAAAGTGCTTACCAATATGGATTATCCACATTGCATGCTTGGATTTGTAACATGGAAATGGTATTAAACATTTGCTAAAATCTTGACTTTAAGACTTGGTCTGCTACAACAGAAGAAAAAAAGAAATTGAAGAAAGAAAAGAAGGAATTTGTTCAAAAACGTTTCAGGAAAGAGCTAGGATTAATTATCGACAAACCTCGTCAAGTAAGTGGAAACTCAAGTGATGGAAATACAGCACGAAGGTTCTTTTACAATTACACTTGAACTTGAATTGAAGACGTATTTAAAACGCTTCTATATACTTCAGATCCATACATTTCAAGTTTAAGAAAACCTTATGTGAGAAATGTGAAGGATCTTGATGAAGAGGCACTAAGTCTTTTGAAGGTGGTACCTGAAGGTGATCCTACATTTACATCGGAAGTAATTTTAGTTAGGAATAGCGAGGGTAGTAACAATTAGATATAACAATAAGTAACTAAAACCTAGTTATATAAAACCAATAATATTATAAGATTTGTCTAATCTTAGATCAATAAGTTTGGTGTGAGGTATAGATAGGTACTATACGATTTTATAATTTTATGTATTTTATTGTGCTTGTGTGATAATTAGTAATTGTTTAAGTTTTCTTAATTTTACTCATATTAGTACTTATTTATAAAAAATAAACATATACTCGTAAATACTACTCGTATTACTTTTTTCTCTTTTCTTTTTTTTTAACCTAAAATAAATATGTATACATTGAAAAAAAAATACAAAATTGATTATTTTTAAAATCTTTGTATATCACTGTATACATGTGCCAAATCTCAATACAATACGATGAAAAACCTTGAAGTTACAGATTTTTGATCCGATACGGACCCAAATTTTCCACTGTGCGCCGGGTGGACGGGTCCGCCGCATAACCATTAACCATGCCATAGCACTGAGTCACACGCACAACTCATAATATTATAGTACTTATTTTATATTATATTTTGATATAGTAATTATCGTTCTAATGTTGTAAAATGTTTGTAACGTGGTTCACCTATAAATCTGCACTCATGTCTTTAATAATAATTGTGCCAGCCCTACAGCGGGGCGTGCATAATTTCCTACGTACGCCATTTATCAATTGTTCCTTTGTATTATAACAATTTACCTGCTTTTGGGATTCAATACAATGATTCATATTCCCTTTACTGCCATTTTATATATAATGAAAATAAAGTATTTTATAATTCATAATATTATGCAAAACTCAATGCTTATCGCATGTTGAGTTCTTAAGTTGAGTTGAGTTCTGGACGCGACTGAAGATAAAATTTATTTACATAATTTAAGACATCAATATTATTATTAGTAGGTACTAGACACTAGTAGATGAGGGAACACTTTTCCGTAAGCAGTAATCTACGTCCTTTCTCGGGCTTCAAAGTAGGTACCATACCAAAATATTTCACCGGTTCAGCGTTTAAGCGTGAAGAGGTAACAAACATACTGATAGACAGACACACTTTCGCATGTCTAATATTAGTATGGATAATACGTAAATATGGATTTAAGGCAAGCATAATATGATAAATATCTCTGTGGTGTTTGACTTCTAATGACCTCTTAATTCGTGGTAGTACTAATGACAGTAATAATAATTAAGTCAGTCTTAATGATGGTTTAACCATTAATCAATAATTAACCTAGTATTATTATAGCCTATTATTATCGGCTATACACATATTATTTAACTAGCTGACCCGGCAAACGTTGTTTTGTAAATAAATTATTTCTAGTATCAATATAAAAAGTAGATAGAAAACTATTCTCAGGCCTAACGAATATACCATCGAGGAAATTGATTCCTATCCTAGGCAGTTGACGCACCAACATAATTTGGTCGGATCATGTCAATTCAATATAAAATTTCATTAAAATCGGTTGAGCCCTTTTGGAGGAGTTCGCGCACTTAAACACTGACACGAGAATTTTATAATAATATTAAATAGAGAATTTTATAATTTTATAAATTACTTATATAGAATTTTATAATATTATTATTAATAGGTTGTATGGCAGAAACTGCTGTTAGCAGTAAGACCGCCTATTTGTATATATTTTTCCTTTATTGTGTTTTTTAAGTTTAAGTTTAGTTTTAAGTTGTACAAATAATGTATTTTCTATTCTATTCTAATATATTAGAGTAGACGACGCTCGCAACTCCGTTGCGCCAAAATCCGTTTATCGCGTGGGAACCGTACATTTTTCTGGGATAACAATATTCTATGTCCTTTCCTGGGACTCAAAGTATCTCCATACCACATTTCAGCAAAATTGGTTCAGCGGTTTGGTCGTGAAGATGTAACAGACAGACAGACAGCGTACAGACGGACAGACGGACAGACAGACAGACAGACACACTTTCGCATTTATAATATTAGTATGGAAGTATGGATATGGATATCATTGATTATACATCACGAAATCGAATTAACACTCAATTGTCCATAGTTGGAAGACTAACACAGTTTAATCTGTGAAATGGACAACGCAGATCGCTCGACTGGCAAATCGATCCAAAGACTGACTTTGATGGATTAGGAGGGTTGGTTGTTTGATGATTGTAATGATTTTAAGCTGTATCTATATTCTATAGTCTCAAAAATAACATAATATGTTTAAATAAATTGCCTGTAATTTTTACTTGTCTCGAACAAAATATTCAAAATTATAGGTAATTTACACGTCACTTGTATTATAAGATATTTTTATCTGGATGACATATCCTAAGATCCGACCGTAAAATTCTGCATGAATCGTTTTTTTCGATCAAATATATTTTAAAATAATCTTTAGAACGTATAGAATGGATTAATGTAGGGTTGCCTTGTTAAAAGTAGCCGCAAGTACCTCTAATTGAGCAAAATGAAAGCCCGTAATACAAACTTGCGTGTATTCAATAGATAAGTAAGAGAATTAAGAAGGAATGACATTGAGGAATGACAGGACAATACACATAAAAATAAAAACGCCTGTTACATAAAAATAGCAATCTTGCGAGTTCTCGACTTCCTCAAATAAAGCCAGGCATAATAATTGTAGGCCTGAACATTTGTCATATACAAAAGTGATGGCAACCCCAGTTTGCGGCTATCGTGCAACTGGCAACCTGACGCCATGAATTACAAGATGCATGAAAGTTTTATGCATCTTGTAATTCATGTACTTACAAGATGCATAAAACTTTAATTTGATATCAAAATTATTAAAAAAATCGATGCTTCAATTTTGATGAAGAACTATGTCTGTTTACGGGCTGGCAACCCTAGGTTGCGGCCGACTTAGAGCTGGCAACCATTTATACCTTATTTTCTCACGTCATTTTCTTTCAAATGATGTAAAATTTACTGAAAAAAAATATACATGCAAATTATACATTTATCTCATGAACATTCAACTTAATTAGAGGTACTTGCGGCTACTTTTGACAAGGCAACCCAACATTAATCCATTCTATACATTCTAAAGATTATTTTAAAATATATTTGATCGAAAAAAACGATTCCTGCAGGATTTTTACGGTCGGATCCAATACTAACATTGTTTTAATTGCGTACCTACTTGATTGAACTTGATTTTTTAAAGTAAAATATAATAATAATAAGAAGAATAAAAATACTTTTTTGATGTGTAAGTTTTATGTGTGGACTGTGGAGCGACGCTAGGCGACCGCCCAGGGCGCCGGATTAAAAAGGGGCGCCACAGGGTCCCCTTCTTCTAGCACTACCAGCATCCTGGAAGCCGAAGAAAACTAGACGTCCAGAAATGAAAGCTTTGTATTCGGGGCTATTTTAAGCTGGGTAGGTACTATGAGTAGTATATAAAACCTTATAATGAATTGTAATGAATCGTAATGTGTAAGACTCTGGAGTCTAGGCAGTACTTACTCTTTAATCTGACTAATTCGCTAATCCGACACGGCCCTGCAAATCGTTTGTCAGATTAAGAGGAGTCCACACCGCCCTTTTTTCCATACAAACGTCGTCCCCAGTTTCCTCCCTGGATAATGCTAGTAGAGTTATAATTTTTTTCCTGAATATCTACGGCCACTAATACGATGTCCCTATGTTTTCTTTTTTTTTATAATTTAATTATTAAATAAGATATGAACGTTCTAAAACCCAAAAAAATGGCCAGATTTTCCGCTGTGTTCAAACGTCCAGAAAACAGATTTGGCTAGATTATACAAAAAAAGCAAAACATAGGAACACAGCTCAAGCCTTTTTTTAATCTTTAATGAAAAAAGTACTTAAATCGGTTAAGTTTTGGAGAAGGAATCAGGGGACAACGAATCGTTGATTTTCTGGATTTTCTGCAGTTGTCTCTATCGCGTTCTGCGGTATAGGCTTGAGGTAAGGGAGACAGCTATAGATATTACACGTGCTTTTTTTTCATTTCTCTAGCCCCTGGTATATCCTCTTAAGAGGATATTGGAATCCAATCGGAAACATTAATTCACCAATTGGGAGCAGGTAGGAGATTGAATACATTCGTTAGAAGTAAACATATTTCCCTAATTTGGATAATACCTACTTTAGAGGGTAACGTGGATACGGGAGGACCTACCCCATACGACTGATGTTTTTTTTTAACAGGCTTAAATTTAAATTAGCTTACCTACACACATTTACATCACAGCTTCTCCTGTAAGTCCCGGATCTAAACACTCGAAAATGCATAGAAAGTGTTCGATCCAGCGCTACACTTTATTGGCTTATATAATATAGTTTACTTAGGGCCTGTTTCACCACTTCCTGATAAGGCTATTCACCAATTAACTTGACAGATCAAGTATGGGGAATCTGTCAAAAAAGTTGTGAATAGCCTATTAGGCACCTCATCAGAAAGTGGTGAAACAGGCCCTTAGTATAATATTATGTGCTACTTTACTTTTTATTGTTGTTATGTGTTTAATTGGTGTTTGTTTTCCACTATATAAACATATAAAATTTCAATAAAATCGTTTAGCCGTTCTTGAGGAGTATAGGTAGGTAAGGGTTAACAAACACAGCCACATGATAATAATATTATGTACATAAATAATAATATAAGATTATTATCTACATAAAATTTTGTGAGGGGAGGGATCTGTAGGACAACGCAAAAGGCGTCAAGGAGTATAATATTATGTCGTAAAAAGATATTAAGTACATTATTATCTCATATGTCATCGCTTCCGATAATTCGAATTTTAAGACGACAATCATAAAATAGAGCCATAAAAGCATCATAAAACGTTGTAATATGATTTATTCGATACTAAAAAGACGAAAGTTTGAAGCTGGCGTGTTCTCGGGGGAGTCGCAGTTTAATAAAACAGAGTTGACCAAAAGTATGAGATTGGATATAGGTAGGTTTGTGTAAAGGCTTTTGTATACGGAAAATCTGTTGGATTTGGTCGCAGTGATAACATGCTGGCCTGCGTTCATAATAAAAAAGTTGCTTGTATCTATGTTGAACTCAAAGCAAATCGGCAACGCGACGCGTAGATTCATTTCTAATTTTGTACTGAATGCATCTACGCGCCGCGTTGCGGTCTGAATTGACCATTATGTCAGCTCCATACATTTTGATCGACGATTCCATAACGAAGCGAGCAAAAATACACAGAAAAAGCGTACAGATTAATTGTAAATGATCCCTGCGAATATTGTTTACCACCGGGTTAGAAGCCCACTCCGTGCAAAGTATTCATTACAAACAACATTTGTTCCTGATACACGAAGGGGCTTTCTTTTATATAAGAATTTTAAAATAAATAAAATAAATAAATAAAATAAAAATTGTTTTATTTCTGAGTAGATTTTAAGAAAATACTTTCAGAACGTTGATATAAGCTACTATGTATGAAACTAAGGAAAATTTGTATGAAAATCTATACAGGGTGTAACATAACTAATTGATAATACTTCAGGGTATGTACATAGGTCCCCTGTACCTATAGAGTTGGCTGTTATAGTAGCAGCACTAAAAGAGTAACGTTTTTTAAACTATTGCAAAAATTCATGACGCTTGCCCATACAAATCACAAAAAACTTGCTCTTTCAGCGCTGCTACTTTCACATCGAACTTTATGCAGGGGACTTATACACACCCTAAATTATTATCACTTTGTTTTCTGTAAATAGTCTTGTGGCTTGGACTATAGCCTCTGCAACTGATAGTGTTTACTCGTCGCTGTATCGTCGCCACGGTCACTCGCGTGGGTTATCAGAGGTGGACTATTTATAAATAATTATTTGTTAAATATAATTAAGTACATTGTGGCGCGATGGACCCAGAGAAGCAGCCGCTATTAAGTCCACTCTCCCCCACGGTGACCGATGAAAGGTGTTACAGGAGTTTTAGGTATGTAGAGTTTTTTGATTGTTTTTTCAAATTAGTTTTGGATAAATAATGGTTCAAGCTTTTTTAGGGCTTAGGTAGATATTTATTATTTATTCTTTTGGTAACGAGTGCTGATTTTGTGGTTCAAAATGTGATAAAAGTTTCTTCTTAATGTCAATCTTAGTGTATTGTATTCAAGGTGTAATAAATACATTATATTCAGGATGTAATAAAACTAAGTGATAATTGTGTACTTATGTGTTCCTTGTAGAGTGTTCACTGTGAAAGTAGCAGCACTGACAGAGCAAATTTATTTTTCACTTTTGTATGGGAAAACTCGCGACGCCTGCCCATACAAAAGTCAAATCACAAAAAAAAATTGGCCTTTCAGCGCTGCTACTTTCACTATTGCTAAAGGCACCTACTGATACCGTGTGAAATTCATGTAATTAGCTAGTATACCTATACAGTGTGTTAGTGTAAAAACCGTTATCCTTGAAACTATCAAATGAGCCCGTCAAAATGAACAACTTTTTCTATGAGAACAATGCTGGGAACTCAAAAAAATGCCAACTTCATCAATATTCTATACGGATGCCCGGATCGGCAATTTGTATGAGTAATGGGTATGAAGATTGAAGACAGATTTTGTTGAGTTCCCACTTCCCAGCATTGTTCTCATAGAAAAAGTTGTTCATTTTGACGGGCTCATTTGATGGTTTCAAGGATAACGGTGTTTACACTAACATCTTGTATAATATTGTTTATCTCATTAGAAATCTTATGCTATTATAGACAAAGAAAAAATTTAAAAAAATATTGCTTCCGGACTTAATTAAAAAATAATACATACTATTTACTAATGTTAATAACTTGTGGACTGTATTTGACGTTAAGATGTAAAAATAGAAGATAATATAAAAAAGGTTATTACGTTGAAGAAAAGAAACTTGGCACCCCAGCCGGGGTGGTTTCATTGAAGGAAGTGTCAACTGTCAAGTTGAAGCACAGATTTCTAAGTTGACGGAAGTCCTGTGTTGCCAGCCCTTCTGTGTTACTAGATGACACGTCTTGACAGATGCTGGATTGCTTGTGTGTTTTGCCCGTTAAAAAAGGGAATAACCGTGTATGGTTATTCTAATAGCGGAATCGCGTACAACTAATTTAAAAATGCTAAACAGTCTGCCTGTGTGTTAACATTAAACCGATTTGTAAAATTTTGTATAAGGGCGTTTGTGCACTACACGGAATTTTATTGTCCGGCGTTCATAACTTTCATGTTTGCCATATCAAAACGTAAGAAATCGTTAAGCCGTACCGCGCCGGATGGTAAAATTACGTGTAGTGCACTAACGCCCTTAGTCGCGGAAGAAGGTAGGGTTCCCACGCAATATTCGAACTAAAGTCGCGGTCAACATCTAGTTGGTTACTGTACGGTGTACCTAAGTGCTCACTCCTTTTCCCAACAAATAGACCGAATAGTGCGTCTTCTGTTGCTATTACTGAGCGATTGTAGTTGTACGGGACCTTTACTTTATTAATTTTGACTTGATGCGTTGTCGCTTATGTTATCTAGATATTACATTCGTCTATTAACTACTTACTATACAAAGTGTAATAATAATAATTAGTGATAACACTTTAGGTTGTGTATGGCGGAAGCCATATTATAGAATATAGGGGAGATGGAGTCTGCTGTAAAAGTAGCAGCGCTGAAATAGTAACGTTTTTATTACTTTTTTTACTCACAAACACTAGATTATTATAATTTGTTTTATAACACCTTGTATTTAGATATTTATCAATATATTCTATATCTATTTCCAGACCACTAACAAACGACGAGGTGCTAGTAGCTCACCACGCGGCACCATGGCGTCGCGCGCGGCTCGGTCTGCTGATGGTGCTGTGGCTGGCGGTGGCAGCGCTGCTGTCGCTGGCGGTGTCCATCCTGATGCGGTCCACGTGCCCCAGCGGCCAGCCTATTGTTCCACCCGTGCATATGTCCTTCGCGACCCTTGTGTCTAGCGTGCAGGCCGTATAGTGTCTAGCGTAAAGACTAGTGTCCAGCGTGCAGGCTATATAATGATTAGCGTGCAGGCTGTATAATGACACTGTATGTGTACAGCTCTCACGCAGCGCTGCACGCCGTCTGTCTGCAACTGGTGGTGGGGCTGGCGGTGGCGGCGCAGCCTTCGATGGCGGTGCTCCAGCGGCCAGCCTATTGTTCCACCAGTACTTATTATGTCCTTCGCGAACCTCGTGCCTAGCGTGCAGGCCGTATAGTGTCTAGAGTGCGGACTATAGTCATAGCGTGCAGGCTATATAATAACTAGCGTGCAGGCTGTATAATGTCACTGTAGGTATGTGTACAGCTCTCAAGCAGCGCTGCGCGCCGTCTGTCTGCTACTGGTGGTGTGGCTGGCGGTGGCGGCGCTGCTGTCGATGGCGGTGCTTCAGCTGTCAGCCTATTGTTCCACCAGTACTTATTATGTCCGTCGTGAACCTCGTGTCTAGCGTGCAGGCCGTATAGTGTCTAGCGTGAAGACTAGTGTCCAGCGTGCAGGCTATATAATGACTAGCGTGCCGGCTGTATAATGACACTGTATGTACAGCTCTCACGCAGCGCTGCGGGCCGTCTGCCTGCTACTGGAGGTGGCGACGCTGCTGTCGATGGCGGTGCTTCAGCGGTCAGCCTATTGTTCCACCCGTGCATATGTCCTTCGCGAACCTCGTATCTAGCGTATACACAATATTACATATCTATGCTGATTGCACATTTGTCAGCACCGTACGCGTCGAACCGCGAACGCACCGCATAATTGATAATACACAAAATGCAGCGCTAACGGTACGGACGACGTGAATGTGCGATCATACCTAATATGTCGAATTTCTACGCAATGCAGCAGCATTTGCCGGGACAGCTAGTTATATTATATATTTTTTGCCTAGGCTCATATCTTTTAGTATAGAATAATAATTTTAATTATTAAGTATGTAAAACTTTCGTAAAACGAAACAAAGTCTGTAAGGATAAATACTAGGAATACTTACATTAAAATCGCATTTGATTGTTTTATAAGCGGTTTCTAAATTAGTTAAGTTTATATTATGTATTTTAAATTTTACTTATTTTTAACCGACTTAAAAAAGAAGGTTTTGTATTTGGCTGTGGTTATTTTACCTAGTAACTAAGTTGTCTCATGTTAAATATATTATTATGTAATTGATTGTACTGTCGGTTCTTGGTGGTAATTCATTTTAAACACAAATAAAACACAATATTATGTGCATTTTTTCCACTATAGGTGTTCATTTATTATTATTCTCACTAATTCATTAATTATTTAAAATAATAATTAATGAATATAGTGGAAAAAGTGCACACAATATTGTGTTTTATTTGTGTTCATGTTATGCTGGCACTTCACATGGCTATTTGTTGTATTTGGCAACATTATTGACGAATACGCAAACAAGCAATATGATAAAGGCAAATACGACCTTTTCATTTTCATCTGTGTGAAAAATATGTGTACGTATACAAGTTTACACAAGCATGATTGAACATGAATTCTATGAGATTAAATTGTCAACGTGCGGCACGTGCCGACTGGACGTCAAAAAAGAGTGCTGCTGTCATGTATCACACGCCTCTTTTTACCACACAGTGTTGCTGATAGTGACATCTCGCTTGCTCAGGCCTTTGTTTCTCTATTCCGCTAGGTATATTAACTTTATGGTACGGATACGTGTATTTGGTATTGGTCATATTTGAATCAATGATTTCTAAAACAACATAAGTAACTAAAAGTAAAATTTTCAGGAGACACAAAAACCTGGATAATTTTTGATAATGCAAGTAATATATAATTATGTATATTATATTTTATATTTCTGTATATATAGCTCCTAATAATGTTTTTTTATACGTTTTTATTTTATTTTAGTACTTATAAATAAATGGATAATAAAGTTTTTCACTTATGTGCTTTTGACATTAAATCTGTTACTTGTGTTGTTTTGATACCCAAGAAACTACTGTAACATAAAATAATAGCTCAAATACTCATATTTATTCAACTTTATTAATCTTAAAATCATAACATAATGTTATGATTTTATAGTTATGCATCATCTCCCACTTCATCTACAGTTTCTACTGTTGTGGTTGGCCACTCCAAAATTTCAGGTATAAAAAAGGTATCAGGTCATAGGAAATTAACTTTTTGATATCTTAATTTTTTTTTATATTTATCGGTAAGTATCAAAAGTTCGAAACGTAATGTTGGTCGAATTTATTGCTAATTTACGCCATTGAAGGTCAAACAAAGGTTAAACGTATTTGTTCAAAAATATAAGTAACTAATGGGTATTTTTTTCGTTTAAATACAGAAAAACGATCACTGACCTTATTCCTCGAAATGTTTTTGTAATGAGCAAAATTAAAAAAAAATGGACAATCCCCATTGTATGCACTTGTGTTGTTCTAACAATCACCGAAGAGAAATGTCAGTCAGTTATGTTGTTCTAACACTAAGCGGTATTTTCAGTAGTTCAATTTACATAGAAAACGCAAAGCAATTATGTTGTTTTAATGCACAATTTATTAATGGCCATAGACTAAATCCAAAATCGCTATAAACTCGATTTCGGCAAAAATGTTAGTTATGTTGTTTTAGAAATCATCGATTCATTTGTCAAACTGGCAAATAAGGCCAATACTTTGTCAAACATACCGTCAATACATGGTGATTGTTTAGCGAATACATCAAATATGCAAATACAAATAGCCACGTGAAGTGAGGCATTAGGTATATTTTGTAAATAAAACAGTTTATAAAACATCACAATAAAGTTTTATTACAAATGCATTTTAAAAACGGTATTTTAAATATTTATGTACAAAGTATAAAACATTGAATTATACTTAATTAAGTAGATTAATTAGTGATCTAAAAACAATACTTCATGTTTAGCTGACCCGAAGAGAATTTCTTAAAAAGTAATCGCATATGTTTCGAGATGGAGAGAAGAGAAAGAAAGAGAAAGCAAAGGAGGTAACAGAGAGAAAAAACAATGGCAATTGGGGTCAGATGTAATCACTCACTTAAGATATTTTTTATATTATTTTCTCAAAACATCACATTTAAACAATACAAAATTATGCTTAAATAAAAATATAATAGGACAATGGGCAAGATGTAGTAAAGGCCGCAAATGACTTTAAGATTGCTTGGCAAAACTAGAGAAGGCAGTTGGCGCGAAGGAACTATCGGAAGGTTACATAATTTGGTCGGATTATGTCAAACCCAGCATACGAATCGCGACTGAAATTGTTTTGACAGAAGCCGACCAAATAATATGGGTCCGCTAACAACCTTTGAACCAGTTTTTCTGTTGGTACAATATTTACCAGTATCTAGGATACAATATTTACCCGCGCACGCGCACTCGTCCCGCTCTTGCCTTGCTCCACCAAAAATATCCAAAAATTTAAAACTACACCTTTCCATCAATATTTTTTAAAGAGCGATCTTAAATTTGTGCGGAGCCCTATGCATAAATCTTGCCCACTGTCGTATACATATTGCAGGTTGTAAATTAACAAGGCTGCTAAAGGTTGGTATTATGGACGTCTAGTTCGTTCTATAAGAAAAAATTTAGATCCTATTGAAAGGTGCTCACTATATCTTATTATTACCTAAGAGCCAGTCCACACGCGCGTTGCGACGACGCAGCGCTGCCGTTGCGTTGTTTTACATACAAAATAACCATGGTGTTCACACGGCGCGCTGCGTCGTCACAACGCACACATGAAGCGGGAGGTGGTGTTGACGTTAAGACTGCTTCATAATAACGCTGCAATGACGCAGCGTCCGTGTGGCCTGCTATGCGTCAAACGGCAGTGCTGCGTCGACACAACGCGCTGTGTGGACTGGCTTTAACTCTCGTTTGCAAGTCGCTGCATGACGCTATAACCTATATAATGACGATTATGCTATCGTAGAAAACCAGGATACTAAGTAAATTGTAGTTGATATTTTTGAATGCAACTTGACTAACCTGATCTTGTTAGTTGAGGTTATAAAAATAGTTTTTCTAAACTTATTTAACCATTCTTAAAATAATTATTATGGCACTTTATAATACAGATTTATTTTTAGTTTTTGTAGAACAATTTTGTAAAACAATTCTGTATGTTGTTAATAAAGAAATGCAAAGTAGTAATTATTGTTCCTATAGTAAATATGTTATATTTTATTGATACAGATCTATTGAAGGCATTATTGGTTTACTTTTTGTTTTCATTTTAAATACTTATAGGCTATAGCTAACTCAATACTATGGTAATTCTATAGCTACTATAGTATATTTTGTTTTATTTCGAATCATTTTTATAATTTGTTTCGAATTATTTTAACGCGGTACTCTATCGCACTGCCCACTGGTTACAAAATTTTACCGTCTTATCTAAAAAGATAATACTATATTCTACATTATTAAAAATAATTAACTGGCTTATAAATAATAGTTTAAAATTGAATATAACAAAACTCAACTTATCCAATTTCAAAATTACAATAGTAAAAAAACAAATTTGAATATACAATCTGATAATAAAAACATTTTAGAAGTCAACTCTGTAAAATTTCTGGGTTTCATGCTCGACAAGAACTGTAACTGGAAGGTCCACATCGAACATGTGTGTAATAGACTTGATCGATTTGTTTATGCCTTGCGTAGATTGCGACAAACAGCAGGTATTGAGGCAGCCCTAACCGCTTACCATGGCTACGTATCCTCGGTCCTTTCGTATAGCTTGTTATTGTGGGAAAATTCAGTGGATATCGAAAAAGCATTCCGTGTTCAAAAAAAATGTGTCCGAGCTATTTGTGGCTCCTGGTATTTAGAAAGTTGCAGACCACTTTTTAAGAAGCTGCGCTTATTACCGCTAGCCTGTATGTATATTCGAGAGCTTTGTATGTTCGTTAGGTTGCATCCAGAATACTTTAAACTCAGTTCAGATGAAGGTCGGAAAAATGAGAGATATAAGTTCAAACTTTATCGTCCTCGGTGTAATTTGAATGTATACAGAGATAACGCATACATACAGGCTATACACATATTTAATAATATACCCAAACAATTTAAGGAACTACCCTCGAACAATAAATTTAAAAAGGAATTGACATCTTGGCTTATGGAAAATTGTTTTTATGACTTAAAAGAATTCATGCTACATAGTAAAAAATGGTACTAAACTTGTTTATATATAATTTATTACCATACAATAATTATATTAGGCTTATTTTTTTTTTGACACAATAATATGTTTTGACGTAATTTTAATTTTAAACTATTGACTATTTATTATGTTTGACATTAGTTATTATTTATGATGTGCATTTTGACTTGAGACATTTTATATAGGTAATTAGTAATTACCTATAAATTATTATTATGATGTGTTAAAATGATTTACTTTAAATTATATATACCATTATTGTCTCGCTATTTAAAGAATGTATTGATTGTTAATTTCATTTTGATAGATATTATTAATTAGAGGACTTAATTTTGCATTGCACACCATTTTAATATGGTAGAATGAAAGATTCAATTGTATAATATATAGAATTAAGACCAACCTGCTTCATTCTGGCAATAAATGAATTATGAATTATGATAATATATTAACAGCGGGAAACTTATCATTTCACGGAAAGTTCTCACGAATCCTCGGAGCTAGCGTACGGACTACGGAGTTACGGACGCAATAATAATAAAATAATTAACACAGCAAAATATAAGTATACTTGTCTGGCATTTTAAAAACGTCACAGCAAAGTCCCCGCGACTTTGCTGTGACGTTTATAATATGCCATATTGAATTGTTATTTTCTGCGTAAATAATTCCATTAGAGAGCTTAATAGAAGGTATCAAATGAAACTTAGGCCAGCATTGCCTAAAATAACATTGATTACCTATATAATATTATGTATCATACAATAATCTTACAAACAGAATCGGGTATGGAGTATAGTGCGTATAACTGGACTTCTTCAGATCTGTTCTGGTTGCTTTGTTTCACTAAATTCATCAGTTCGTGTAACGCCTCGTCTAGAATATTATGCAGTTTCGGGAACCTGAAAAATGATGATTTGTTTTACATACAATGCGTAGTTTTTTAAGAACCTATACTATCCCACTGCTGGGCAAAGGCCTACCCGAAGGTCTTCCATCTGTCTCGCTCCAACGCCACCGCAGGCCAGCCTGGTTTGTAGGCATCCAGTACAGTACAATGCGTATAATTATTTTTCAATTTTAACGACATCGAGACTTGAACGAAAAAGAGATAACCCTATTCATACAACCAAAAGTATTGTTTGAGATGTGAGACAGTAAATATGTAAGCCAATTTTTTATTACAAAAGTTCTTACGCATCGCTTGCCGGCCTGAAAGCTGACGCCAGCTGGTCAGCTATAAGCGGCAAACCGAGATGCGACGCCAGCAACCGCACGCACGCACCCTCGCACGCCAGCGCTAGCACACTCACGCGTATACGGCCGCACGCCACGCCCATGCCCAGTTGAGAGATTAGCGACGCAATTTGATTGTTTATCTGGAAAATGTTGAATAAATAATTTAGAAACCAGAATGAAACATGTAATATTTCGAAAGGTGGTATACAAGATACACAACGACTACGGAGTTTTGCTGGCTGTAAGTCATCGTCTAACTTAAAGCGCTGCCATAATTTTTCCCATAGAATAATAATACGTAAACAGAGTTATTTTTTTATCCGAACAGTGTACTCTTTAGTTAACTTTTAAAAGGAATATAACGTTAACTCACCTGAACTTCACAATGCCTCTTCGAGTTCTTAGTGATTCTTTCTCTGGCAGTGATGAATGTGATAGACATGGTCGGACTGTTCGATTTATCACTTTCATTCCAGCTTATAGAACGGTTACCTGTAAATATTATTATTTATTCTTTTATTTTACTGCACATTATGTTATGATTATATGGAACGGTTACCTGTAAATATTATTATTTAAACTTTTATTTTACTGCACATTTTGAAAATTAGTCATACAAAATTATATGGTAGATACTATAAAAAATAGATGATGTAAAATGAAAAACGGTGAATTAACGTACCATATTCTGGACTCCTGACGGTTTCCGACCTGAGCTTTTGCTTTACAAAGTCTAATATTTCTGAAAACAGCACTTTGTGTTCTCGCACTCTGTAAAATGATAAGGTAAAAGAAGATTTAGAATAGAGCAATACCGGTTGTATGAAGGCAAATTACTTCAAAACCTGCGCCACTTAAAGCTTGGTGCAGTACTGTTTTAGGACAAACGTAATTTCAAATTTGTTATTTAATCTAGTGACAAATTACTTTTTTATAGATCTACAATTACTTACGATTTTTTTTTAATGAAATAAGAGGGCAAACGAGCAAACGGGTCACCTGATGGAAAGCAACATCTGTCGCCCATGGACACTCGCAGCATCAGAAGAGCTGCAAGTGCGTTGCCGGCCTTTTATGAGGGAAATGGGGTAATAGGGGAGGGAAGGGAAGGGAATAGGGGAAGGTAGGGAGGGGAAGGGAATAGGTTAGGGGATTGGGCCTCCGGTAAACTCACTCACTCGGCGAAACACAGCGCAAGCGCTGTTTCACGCCGGTTTTCTGTGAGAACGTGGTATTTCTCCGGTCGAGCCGGCCCATTCGTGCCGAAGCATGGTTCTTCCACGTATGGATACTCAATGGTTACGGATCTACAATCTATACTTAGTTTCAATACATTTCGATCTAATTTTTATCGACCTAATTATTAGACGACAATCTTAAAAACTAGTAGCATTACGAGTAAAGCCGATTATAATTTTGTTTAAATCAGAAGTCAGAACTATACACATCAGCTTACCTCGTGCCTTCCCAACACGACACCAGCACGTACGCCCCCTCGTGCTCAAGCACTAGCGACGCGCGCGTGACGTCACGTGCGTCGCGCGCCGGCCCCGCCCACAGCTGCGCGCGCACGCCACCGCCCCACAGTAGACGCGGCAGTCGGGACTGTTCCTCCGCCGCCGTGGTCACTGCGCTTACGACTACGCACGATACGTTGCTCTGTAGATGTAATAAATTGGTCAAAACAAAGAACAAGAACAACGTCACTAAAGACACATAAGACTCAAGCTTGGGCCAAACCTACGCGAGCAAAGCGCGCGTAGGTTTGGCCCAAGCTTCGCGTCGGCAGAGCCGGTATAATCTACGGTGCGAACCGTAGATTATACCGGCTAACTGCAGTTTCGCGTTGCAGACGCTCCCGTCCCGCGTCCCGCCCGCGTCCCACGTTACTGACGCGCAGGGTGGCCGAAGCCTTAAGCCTTCATAATTTAATCGATCTTGTAGAAGTCATGAAACTTTTGATTTCTTGTTACCGATATCTCCACGTTTAGTATGACTGCTGGGAAAGGGTACCATTTTGTGATAGAAATGAGAATAAAGATTGGCAACATCTAATACACTTTTTTGTTTTGTTTTACTAGATAAATATAGTAAAATCACCTATCGGCGTATATTTAATAAACATATTTTCAACATACGACTATATTACCTGTGAATCCTGTTCAGCGCTCGGCACCTCAACTTCCATACTCTTGATGATGGCGGCCATCCGCTCCAGAGACAGGGAGAACCCCACGGACGTACACCGCAACTCGGTGTTGTCGTTCTCAGCGCGAGCTACCCTCCAGAACTCTTGGACTAGATTATCGTATCTGTAAAATTAAGTAATATTTTACATATAAGAACGTGTTTTAAATCTACTTTAAGAGGATACACCAGGGGCTAGAGAAATGAAAAAAAAAGTGCGTGTAATATCTATAGCTGTCTCCCTTACCTCAAGCCTATACCGCAGAATGCGATAGAGACAACTGCAGAAAATCAACGATTTGTTGTCCCCTTATTCCTTCTCCAAAACTTAACCGATTTAAGTACTTTTTTCATTAAAGATTAAAGAAAGGCTTGAGCTGTGTTCCTGTGTTTTTTTTGTATAATCTAGCCAAATCTCTTTTCTG
This sequence comes from Aricia agestis, assembly GCF_905147365.1. Taxonomy (NCBI): domain Eukaryota; kingdom Metazoa; phylum Arthropoda; class Insecta; order Lepidoptera; family Lycaenidae; genus Aricia; species Aricia agestis. The sequence continues at coordinate 18,533,801 of NC_056409.1, forward strand.
GATGTTTGAACACAGTGGAAAATATGGAATTTTTTTTGGGTTTTTGAACGTTCATATATTCTTATTTAATAATAAATTATAAAAAAAAAGAAAACATAGGGACACTAGATGTCCCGCGCGGCTTCGCCGGCTTGAATTCGAAATTTTACAGAAACCGTACATTTTTTTCCATAAAAAATAGCTATGTATACTCCCTTCACGTGGTCTACTCTATATCTGTGCCAAATATTGCTATAAATATTGCGCCAGTCGTTCGTGAGATAAACCCTTTCTAATATTTCCCCCCATTTTCCCACATTTTCCTGAGTTTCTTCGGACGTTTTAGTCTAAGCGTGATAATATATTATAGCCTATAAGCCTTAATCGTCTCGATAAATGAGCTATCTAACACTGAAATAAGTTTTTAAATCGGACCTTTAGTTCCTGAGATTAGCGCGTTCAAGCAAACATACTCTTCAGGTTTATAAAATTAAAACTCGAGTCTCGATCTAAAATACTATGAAAAGTACCAATAACAGGTTCATAAAAGGCTCATAATCATGGGACGATGCATATTGCATGGTATAATATGGTAATGATGATGATGATGAATGTAATTTGCATAGTAGCATATCCTTTCCGTTCTTAAAACAACGCCGAAACTCCCAAACTTGTATTTATAAAGAACCAGCGGGGCTAAAATGATCGCTTTGGAGAATCATATAAACTTTGCGTGCAATTCATATAGTGATTCGCTAACATCAATGATTGGTCTCTCGCGCGGCGCTCGAGTGCGGCGACCAATCATTAATCGAAGCGAATCACTATATGAATTGCACGCAAAGTGGAGTTTAAAAATAAATCATATTATGATTCAATATATGATTCTCCAAAGCAACCATTTTAGCCCCGCAGGAGTTCTCTCAGCACCTATACCAGGTATACATCGGTGCAAAATCTTACTTATTGGTAGCATATGCTTAGAATACTTCTCACGAAACTGAAGTCACCACATGTTTCCCTATAAATTTTGAGGAGTTCCATCGATTACTTATGGATCATTCATCAGATCACCACTTTTGTGAATATAATACCAAATTGGGATGATACCCTATATACCAAAAGAAAAATTTTGGAAATCGGTTAACAAACGGCGGAGTAATAAAAACTCATTAAAAACGAACATAACACCTCCCTCATTTTGAAAGTCGGTTAAAATTGTAGCCTATGTGTTATTCTGATGTATAAGCTATACTATCATAAAGTTTCATTAAATTCAGTTCAGTAGTTTTTGCGTGAAAGAGTAACAAACATCCATACATCTATACATCCCTATATCCATACATCCAAACAAACTTTCGCTTTTATAATATTAGTAGGAAGTAGGATAGGATATTGGTAGGAAGTAGGATTGTATTAGTGGCCGTAGATATTCAGGAAAAAAAATATAACTCTACTAGCATTATCCAGGGAGGAAACAGGGGACAACGTTTGTATAGAAAAAAGGGCGGTGTGGACTCCTCTTAAGGGCCAACCCACACGTACCACAACCACATCACGTGGTCGGGCGTATATTTCGTATTGTTTTTTTTTTTTATGAAATAAGGGGGCAAACGAGCAAACGGGTCACCTGATGGAAAGCAACTTCCGTCGCCCATGGACACTCGCAGCATCAGAAGAGCTGCAGGTGCGTTGCCGGCCTTTTAAGAGGGAATAGGGTAATAGGGGAAGGTAGGGATGGAAAGGGAACGGAATAAGGGAGGGTAGGGAAGGGAATAGGGTAGGGGATTGGGCCTCCGGTAAACTCACTCACTCGGCGAAACACAGCGCAAGCGCTGTTTCACGCCGGTTTTCTGTGAGGACGTGGTATTTCTCCGGCCAAGCCGGCCCATTCGTTCCGAAGCATGGCTCTCCCACGTCTAAATAAATGAACTGGACCGCTCACTGCACGTACCACACATTTCGCAGTCGTTGTCGACCGCTTGTGTGATACCGGCCACATCGCAACCACATCATTGCGTCGATGCAATGACACTGCGCGTTTCATTGACTTTCGTACGTAACCACATCGCAACTACTGGCGACCACGCAACCACGTCGACATTTTGTCGTTATTTATTAATTCAGTCCATGAAGATCCAGAAGCATGGTACAATCTAAATTAAATTGACCAAAATAGTATATATTTTTTTGTTTCAATCAGAAAAATAAATGCGTGATATATCTCCTCTCACTCCAACGTAAAATTAGATGAGATTTGACTCGACCCCCTCCCCCCTTAAACATCTCTGGTAATTTATTGCCCCCTTACCTTCCACCAACAGCGATGAGATCCTTCGACCTGTGTTTGGGTGTGGGCCGCGTGTCGTTCCGCACCACCAACATCTGCCAGAACACGCCGCTGTGCTGCGTCGCGTTGTACGCCAGCAGCGGCGCTATCGTTATTGGACACTGGGACATTCAACAGACAAACTTTAGTGTTAGTATGTCACTTAAAATTGTTCCGCTTTCAATCAGGTCATTTTAAAAGAGCGTACATACGATTTGGGTCATAAACGCACAATTTGCGTACACTTACATCTGGGGGCACGGTAGTGCCGAGACGAACCAAGCGAAATAAAATACACCGATTTCGTCACAGACACACTGCCCCACTGATGATCATCAAAATGTTTGGCTACTTCCTGAAGTGCTAGAAAGCTGAAGTTTAGTATGTAATCTAACTTTAGAATACAACCAACAAAAAATTTATAAACTTATAACATTCGCCCCCTTTCCCTAAAATGGAGGAGGAGGTTTATGTGTGACTTTCACCAATTTTATTAATTAGGACATAAGAGTTTATGCCTCCTCTACATATCGGCGGATGCGTTGGGAGATGCATCCGCAACCATATCTGCGGATAAATTGCGATCCGTCCACACATCTGTGAGTTAATCAGTCTGTGCTCAATCGTGAAAGACGTAACTCGTGCCGCAAAAAATGGATATAGAGACAATAGCGGCTGCTTCTATATACTTAATTAGCACCTATAATTATTACCTAAGAGTGCACTGCAGTAGAGTAATAAAAAAAATTAGCAAAAGAAGGTGGTGGATGCTGTCTATACACAAAAACAGAACAATCAACAAAGTAATCTATACTAATATTATAATTGTGCAGAGTTTGTTTGTTTGTTTGTTTGAACGCGCTAATCTCAGGAAGTACTGGTTCGATTTGAAAAATTCTTTAACTGTTGGATAGCCCATTTATCGAGGAAGGCTTTAGGCTATATTTTATCACGCTAAGAGTAATAGAAGCGAAGAAATAGAGGAAAATGTGGAAAAAACGGGGGAAATTATATGAAAGGGCTTATTTGAACGCGCTAATCTCAGGAACTACTGATCCGATTTAAAAAAATCTTTCAGTGTTAGATAGCCCATTTATCGAGGAAGGCTATAGGTTAAATTTTATCATGCTAAAACTAATAAGAGGGAAGAAATAGAGGAGTATGTGTAAAAAACGGGGGAAATTATATGAAAGGGCTTATTTGAACGCACTAATCTCAAGAACTACTCGTCCGATTTGAAAAATTATTTCAGTGTTAGATAGCCCATTTATTGAGGAAGACTATAGGGTATATTTTATCACGCTAAGACTAAAAGAAGCGAAGAAATAGAGGAAAATGTGGAAAATATGGGGGAAATTATATGAAATTGCTTATTATCTTTAGAACTACTGGAGAATTTTTTATCATATTTGGCAAACATGAAGAATAGACCACGTGAAGGGACGAAAGCTATTTTTGGCGGAAAAATGTACGGTTGCGTGAAATTCCTAAATTACGCAAGCGAAGCCGCGCGGAACATCTTTATTCTTTATATAATAAAATCGTATATAGGAAAGTCAATTCTGTTAAGTACAGAATTGACTTTCCTATATACGATTTTAATTTTTTTGTACAATAAAATAATAATAATTGGGATGTGGTCTACTATGCTAACGCGGACGAAGTCGCGGGCAACAGCTAGTTAAAAATATATTTGAAATAAATATTTTGGCAATATTAACTTATATACATAATAATAATATTTATTTAATTTTGATTAGGGCGAACTGAAATGTTTCCTCATTGGTCATGTTAGCCATTTCGACGACAAACACACACGTCCACTCCCACTAAATTTCCGTCGAATACTGATACATCGGCAGACGTGTGGACAGGCGCCTTGCATTCGCGCTCGATCCCTTTGATCCGTGTCGAAAAAACGACACCAAACGGATGTGTGGCAGATGCATCGGCCGACGTCAAATACCTTCCACAGACAAGCAAAAACCGCCGTCTACACATCGGCGGACGCATCCGCAGATACAATCTGCCGACGCGTCCGCCGATATGTAGAGGAGACTTTACACGGGACTGTAAACAGTAACTAAAAATCTATTCTTAAGTACTTACTAAAAGTACTGAGATCCCATCAAAAACATTTCATGTAAAATTTTGCCGAGACTACAACATAAGATTTACTCTGTGAAAAAGGTACGACAGCGTACGAACGTCGCACAACGGTAGCGAAACGGCAAAGCCATACAATATAATTATTAGTTAGGCCGTGTAGATTCAGAAGCTAGGCTCTACAATCTACCTGGTAGTCTCGGCATCATTTTACATGAAATGTTTTTGATGGGATAGCATGTATTTTAGTAACTACTAACCGTACACCCTAGCGCTCTAGCCGCAGTCGCGACATTTTGCAGCTGTCTCAAAGCCCGCTCCTGTGCGGCGGCGCGGCGCGTACGCAGCGGGTGTAGTAACGCACGCGCCGCCTCGGGCGCGACGTCCGCTTCCATTAGTCGTAACAGGTTAGCGGCATCGCGGTCGGGCAGGCAGAGAGTCGCTAAATGCGTTTGCAGTTGCAGCTGGGTTATGCGTCCTGAATAAACAGTCATAGCTCAGTAAGACGAAGATAATGACAGGCGGAACGAGTATGAAAGAAAACCATTAAAATAGATTGACTTGACAACATATTATAAGTAGGTATACTATTTGCGTAGTCAAGTAATATATTGACACCTCATTCAGAAACAATTCAGTCAATAGGTTATAGGCACAACGTTGATCAAGTAATAGTTGGCCCCTAGACGATCAATTGTATATTATGTAAAAATTACGCTTCAATCTTATTGAACAGTTTATTTGACAATTAGATTGAGGCGCGCGATGTTCAATATCAACCATAGACTATCAATAATATTACGCAATTATTGCGCTATAAAATTGCTCGTCAAGGGGCCCGCACACATATTGTAAGATTACGTCATTATGGTAATTGGCAATGCCAAATGAGTATAATTTATCAATACGACCGTCTTATTGATAATATTCTCTTACCCAAGCTCACGTCGACTAATACAGGATATAACCCAGCGTGCTTATCCTGAGGCACACCACACGCGATCAACAAAGTCTTGAGGAGATCCGTGTGGTTCATTTGTATGGTCACTTTCAGCGAATTCGCCATAGCCACTCGACTCGCTACTACTAGTAACTCTGCGTCCGACCAGAAGGAATCTATAAATAAGAATATCTTGGGTTTGGAGAACCACCCATTTCTTTGCAGATTTACCTACTCAATATAATTATGTTCAAAAGCTGAATATGTCATACATTAATATGCCGGTTAAAAGTGACGTCAACAGAGAAAATATATGTATGTAGAATACGCTATACGGTAGATCGCCTAAAAAACGTAAGCCAATGCTTACGTTTGCATTGGTGGTGACTAACCACTCTAAGGAAGCGAATAGACTACTAATGTCGTAGCTCTTTATGGCTGGGGTTACCGCTTACAGTCAGCGCGAGCGCCTTGATTTACGTTCTACTTGGATTTGAAAACTTAGAGCGCGCTCATTAGCTTTGTCCACACTGTGCCTTTTTCTGTTCGTCAAGGGCATGCGTTATAGCGCAGTCAACAGCGAACGTGAAGCATGCCCGCAACGCATGTCCTCTGACCGTATCCAAAAAACAAAAATGACAATGTTGGCGTTGAGTTCGTTGACGCATTCAATTATTAAATGCCCCAAAACGAAAGTTGAATGAAAGAAGATGACGAAAATTGAAGACGAAAGCGCATAGTGTGGACATAGCTATTGATCTACGCTAGAGGCGTCACGCATTTGGTGGTTGCTCGTGTCAAACTACGCACTGTGATTTGTGAATCAAGCCCTCAATCCGTCTATTCATTAGCTGCTGACTTACCAGTTCTCGGCGCGACGATATCGAAGGCGCACTCGATGATCTCTCGCGGGTGGAAGCCGCTCGCCGACCGCTCTGTCTCGCGGTACACGCGCTCCACTACGTAGCGACGCATGTATTTTGTCGCTGTATACGCTATATACCTGAAATAAGTATTTAAGCTTGAAGTCAAACGGAACTAGTTACATTAAAATTACAGGCTTTAATTTATTATAATAGCCTACGAATAATAAAAACAAAGGAAACATAACTTCCATACTTCAACCGTTTTAAATTTGGCTCCTTTTCGAACACTAAAATATGACAATTTAGATTTTCGCCAAGGTCGTATCCCAGGTAGCGTATCATAATATTGCGCGCCGGACAGCCTGCGCGGTTATTGTCATTGTCACAGTTATGAAACAAATAATTGTCAAAAGCGGATAGTATTATGCAGTATACACCAAGCACATCTACTATCACGAAGAAACGAGCACATAATTATTATTTTAAAATCAAACATTTTCTTCTGATCCTTAAGACATCGATAATAATTATAATATACATCTACACTACTATTATAAAGAGGAAAGATTTGATTTTTTGTTTGTTTGTTTGTTTGAGTCGAATAGGCTCCGAAACTACTGGACCGATTTGAAAAATTCTTTTACCATTGGAATCCTGCATTATTTCTGCTGAACATAGGCTAATTTTTATTTTGGAAAAATATAAGGTTCCGTAAGATATTTGGGATTTTCGGACGCAAGGTTTAAAAAATCAACCATAAAAGTTACTTATTTTGCGTACGCTGCCTAAACTATAAAAGATAGAGGCATAAAATGTTCAAAGTAATTATAGATCTTTTAAATATCTACAAAAAAGTCCGCGACACACTATACCTATCTATGTTGAGTGAGGCACAATAACCATTTTTTTATTAAAAAATCTAGATTTTTTTTTGGACTATATTTAAATGCGTTTATTTAAATCATGCTATTGACCCTTATCAAAATAAATTATTTCATCACTAAGTACAGTTAATGTAGATAATATTTGGTCTTTGAATGATTAAAATTGGACGTTTGGTTTTAATGTTATGGCGAAATTAAAATATTACGATTTCTGCTGCACGTTGCGAATTGGGCGTCAAGGCGCGATGCGCGGGTGTGCGTGCGGTAGGGGAGAGATTTAATTATCAGTGCCACAGACTCGCCCGGAGAGTCCACGTAAATATTACCTCGATCGTGGGAATCGCAGACACAATAGATTTTCAATAGTTATGCGACAGCCGGGTGCTGCTTTATTGATTTGATATAGACTATCGTGCTTCATTATTATAATCCTAATTTCAAAAAAGCTTTAAAAGTTATGACTACGAAAGTAATATTTTTAGAACTTTTTAAAATAAGTTTTGAATGACTATTATTTTTGATTGCTATTATAATTAATTAATTTCTTTAACTATAAATCTCCAATAGCGGCAGCCGGCTGCCAGCATAACAATTGAAGATCTATTGTGTCTGCGATACCCACGATGCCGATGCACGATGGAAGTATTAATGCATATTTTTTAATCCACACTATTTCTGCTGAATATAGGCTATATTTAATGAGAGAAAAAAGGGAACCGTATTAAGTGTTAATAATTGTGTGAAAAATCTACCAAAATATTCCTTCTTGCTTATGCTTTATAAATTATAGACTATACTTACTTATCGCAAAGTGATGTACTATAGTCTTATAGAGGACATTAATATCAACGTAAAAGTCCGCGATATCGTATGTCTGACTACTACAATTATTATTATCTTACAATAACTACTTTTTAATCTAAAAATATGCAATAGTAACGTTGCGCTGGTACAAACCATGCCAAACTACTTATCAGCAGGTATTAGTACTTACCAGATTTAATAATCCATACTAATATTATAAATGCGAAAGTATCTCTGTCTGTCTGTCTGTCTGTCTGTCTGTCTCGCTTTCACGCCAAAACTACCGAACCGATTGTAATGAAATTTTGTATACAGATAGTCTAAAGCCTGAGAAAGGACATAGGCTACTTTTTTACTGGAAAAAAAGGTTGTAAGGGGGTGAAAATACGAAAATTTGTTCAAATTAAGTTAGTTCCAAAAATTCATACTAGATGGCGCCGTGCGTCTTTTACATCGCGCTAACGCTTGACTAACATCTTTCTATAAGAGGTGGTATCATCATACCTTGGAGTCCCGATTTTTTTTCGATTGTTATTTCTTTTCTACGTTATTTAATAAGTCAGTACTTAATATTATAATATACATTATACAGTGACGTAACCTTAAACCTATCAATGATAAATAGTTTATGGGTAAAGTTAAGGGGGCTAAATAAGCTTTAAAATTTGGCATAATATATAAAGTTTAATTTAAAAAAAATGAAATATTATGTGCACACTGCACAGCTGTTTTGATTTAAGGGGTACCAGGGTTTTTTTTTATAAAAGCTTTTGACACAAATTTTGTTGACATCGCGCGCTATAAACTGAAGTCCACGCGGACGAAGTCGCGGGCAACAGCTAGTAATATAATAATCATGAACAAACCTTGTACGACTCGGGCGAATCTAATACTGTCCGAGCACCTAGAGAAGACGTTTCCAGATTACAAAAATCTATGTGCTAAATTATTACAGAATTGAAATTAAAAACTTACGTAAATTTTTTACAGTTTATAACTCACAATTAACATAATATTTTAATAACAGTTAGCAGTTTTTTATTTTTGTTCATTTACAATATTAAAGGAAATACTTATTGTTTTTGTCGATCGAACGTAACTTTTCGATTTAAGATTTTGATACGTGGGAGAGCCATGCTTCGGCACGAATGGGCCGGCTCGACCGGAGAAATACCACGTTCGCACAGAAAACCGGCGTGAAACAGCGCTTGCGCTGTGTTTCGCCGAGTGAGTGAGTTTACAGGAGGACCAATCCCCAACCCTAATCCCTTCCCTACCCTCCCCTATTCCCTTCCCTTCCCATCCCTACCTTCCCCTATTACCCTATTCCCTCTTAAAAGGCCGGCAACGTATCTGCAGCTCTTCTGATGCTGCGAGTGTCCATGGACGACGGAAGTTGCTTTCCATCAGGTGACCCGTTTGCTCGTTTGCCCCTTATTTCATAAAAAAATTTATATTACATTAAGTATGTTTTTTTTTTGTTTTGTTGTAAAAAAAATCCGTAGCAAGAAATATGAGAATAGGTACCCATATCATCTTATAGCGCATTTAGTTTAATGTCAGCCAGACCCTAAAATTTCATTTATGATTAAATTGTTACATCTTGCATAACACTGTCCATAGCGACTTTGTAAAAAAATTGTAATTATATTATTATTTTTTGATTATTGCACTTTTAGAATAACATGTAAATTTAATAAGACAAACACAAAGAGACCAGCTTAATTTTATGCAAATACCCTAGCATCCAACATAAATAAACCATCTTTTTTGGGTATAAAACAACAACAAAAATACAAGAAATTTAAACATAATTTTAAACAATTCACTTACAGTTGAAAGGTTATTCCTGTATTAAAAGTCGTATCTGTATGACTTCTACACCATTTCACAGGGCATTTAGGCATTTTAACAACAAAAATATTGTAAAAAGCTACGTAAAAAGTAAGTAAACAAACCTATGTAAACAAATTGTAAAGTGAGTTTGACAAAATTGTCATGTCAACCTGGTTGAATGTCACTCGAGTATATATACACGAAAAATGTGTACCGAACACATGCATAAATATATGCATGTATTCAGGTCACATTTTGTAGCCTTTTGGTGCACTTTTTTTGACGGAGTTACTCTTCCTTAGTGTTTATTATTCGTAGATAATAGCCCATAAAAAACTTTCAAGGTGCTTTTTCAAAACCTACCGTTGCTTAAAGTAAGCACACGCACTGCGAATACGCATTACGTACACAAGTGCGTATATAACTGCGTAACTTTGAATTTTGAATAAAACTTTAGCTTTGCTAATGCTGCTAAATAAAATGAATTAATTATGGTATACCTTGCGAAAGGCAATCTCAAGTCGTGCGGCAGATGACAGACGTAGCCCGAAAACGTCATGAGTCGCACCGCATTCGGGTACTGGTCCCAGCGTTCCGCGCGGGGCATTAGTAGCGGCGGAGAAAACTCCTTGGCACCGTGACTTTTGAACACCTGAATGTAAAAAAAAACATAATCTCATTGTAAATAGTAGTATAATAACTATACAGTATAATAATATAGTACAGTGTTGTCATGTACTACATGTAGGTACGAGAGATTTGAAGATTCGGTAAAAAAATAAGTAATTTTTCAAAGTAGGGCATCGCTCAACTTTTAACCATATATTCTATTCTTGATTGTTTACATTGAATTGACATTTTAATTAAATTCTCACCTCAATAACAGCATCTTTGATAGCACCAATAGCATCCATAGGCTTCGATCTTGCTGCGCTGTGATACAAAAAGTCCTCAGCCGCAGACGGTTTTTGGTCTAAGCATGCAGCCACTAGCCTCTGATATGGCCTCGAACCCCGTTGACTCAGTGTATGCTGGAGTAGACCAGCCAACGCCCCCTCGGGTACCGCTCTAGGTACGTGCGAACTGCTCAGAAGTTCTGCACTTGTTGGCCGAGCGGATGGGTCGTGGTCTAGGAGCCATCTGAGAGAGATAGAGTTATGTTTGTATGTGGGAAAGGGATGGAATTGAAAAGAAAGTATGAAAGAGAAAGATAATTCTCAATAATCGAAAAATAACCAAATTTTTCCCTCGTAAGAATTTCCCTTACAATATTTCATTTGCCGCTGAGTACGAGCTACGTAGCAATAGGGTATTTCGTGTCAAACAGCTGTTAGGTGTCCTTAAGTTACGAACATAAAATATGTAATCCCGTTTAGAAGTTCTTCAACTTTGTTATATTGAGTACTATAAAATATACTTTATTTGAGAGTCTTATAATATTTATTACCTTAGCACATGTATCTGTTTCGAATTCTCATCTTTGACGAAGTCTTCGGGCATTATGATCTTTTTCTTTCGCAAATTCATGAGCACCGTGCATCTTTCCGTGCCCGTATCGAACGGCTGATGGAACATCTCGAACAGTATGATGCCGAGTGAGTAGATGTCGACTTTCTGGTTGTACATCACTTTTGTCGTGGATTGTTGTAGTTCCGGTGCCACGTATAGTGTTGTGCCGACCTGAAAATATATCTCTAGTTAATAATGCCATTAATTTTTTTAATTAAGAATAGTTGACAACCGTTAATATTATATTAAAGTAAACTATCCATTTATCACGTAGGTTGAAAATAATTGAAAGATGAATCTACCCCACACTTATTAGACCGTTCTGAATAAAATTAAGTAGAATTTATAACGGATTAAAAAAATTAAAAAAGATATGTGGCAATTTTATTTTATGTTTTCAATTATTGATGTTCTCATAATAATTTGTTAAAAATTAAAATATTTCCCCAAAGCCTGGCTGGGCCGAACGCAATGCGAACTTTCGCCTACCTTACCCGTGAGAAGACCGTCCACTTCGTCTTGAGATGGGTTCGAATCTGCAACACAAAACATAAACATGTATTTTCGTAAATTGACCCCTTACGAATAAAATGATGTGAATACGGACGCTATTTAAATGTTTTGTTCTTGTCTGATAGAGGACAGAACTTTATTCTTAATAGATATTTGTATACTAGAAAATAATGTATACTATACAGATAAAATTCTGTCTTTTTGTAAAGTGTTGGTTTTTTAATATAAAGGGGCAAAATGATACATACTTTGTACGGGCAGGCCAGTGAAGCATTTAGTAGCGAGGCCAAAGTCCCCAATCTTGACGTGGTCGTTGGAGTCCAGGAAAATGTTGACCGGCTTCAGGTCTCTGTGTATCATACCCTTCTGGTGGACGTGGGATAGACCTGAAAATAATAAGCGTATGTCACTCCTGAAATGCCAATGAATATAGCGCTCAGGCCAGATGCGAAACAAAATCCAACAATTTCCTACATTATGCCCGGTTTTTGTCATTTGGGCTTCTTTTGGACCCCCAATATGGCGGTGTCTATTCCACCGCTCATAAAAATATTGCTTTAAATTGATATCAAGTTTTATATGTACAGACTATAGACTGTACACTGTACAGTGTATATAGTCCGCGCAATACGAAGACGCGCCCCACTACTCCTCCTAATTGTTTATAGTATATGTGTGCAAGATTTCGCCAATGTTTGAGTGTTATCGGTACACACTATAGTTTGTGCGTTCTAAGATGATATGGGTAACAGTTTTCATGTTCCTTGCTACGGGTTTTTTTTACAAGAAAACAAAAAAAAAAAACAAAATGTAATAAATTATATTCCATCTACAAAAACAAATGTTTCCTATAATAATTGTAAATTAATAAAAATGAAAAGATGCTAAATGCTAACTTATTAATAAAAATTATAAATATTAACTGTGAAATAGGAGTATAAAATTATTGTTACGAAAACATTTGAAAAATGGCATATGCATGAAACAGAACTTATGTCAATAGAGCTTGACTCTGTTGAATCGAAATCAAATCGATAAAAAAGGGAGGCCATCTTAAATCGCCGGCACCACTGAAATTTCAGTACGAAATCGATAATTTCGATTGCAATTCCTTTACGAAGTGATTCGATATTTTTAAACTATCGATTAATTTTTGTTAGGTAACTTCCCTACTATTGTCAATTTGTCAATTATAATGTGTCACGCATATCATCATAAAACGCACAAACTATAATTACCTATGAGTGCACGCTCACACTACATTTTTTTTTATTAAATAAGGGGGCTAACGAGCAAACGGGTCACCTGATGGTAAGCAACTACCGTCGCCCATGGACACTCGCAACATCAGAAGAGCTGCAGGTGCGTTGCCGGCCTTTTAAGAGGGAATACGCTCTTTTCTTGATAAATATACCAATTAAGAAAAAGCGTCACGGTCAAAGGGAAGAATGCTCACCCAAAAAGTGGTGAGGCGCGTCTTCGTGGATTGCACGGACTATACTAAAGAACTTCCTTTTCATTGGTAATATTTACAATACTTTTTGTTATACCAGTAGTATTCTTTTTTTTCACCAGTAGTATTCTATTCAGTATCCATACACACCTTCCAATATCTCCCTAAACAGTCTCCAAGCTCGGAAATGCTCCTGATACAGCCCGTTATCTATCGCCTGCCGCAGAGTATTCTTCTCACAAAACTCCATCTGTATGTACAGCACCTGTTTCAACGCTGGTGAGGGAGATATCGTGTCTTCCGTGGTAATAGTCATGGACTTGTTGTCGGAGTCCTGTTCAAACTCTATGCCGGTACTGCTTTCGTCTTCGGGCCTAGAATAAGGAACATTATTGTAAGTACTGTATCGTATGTTTTTACTAAAGCCACCGAGCACTAAGAATTACGAAATCGTAAGCTTCTTGTCACTTATACGCGTACAAATATCGAGCTATGCCTTATTATAAAGAAAAAATTAACCTATATTCTTGTGCAAGTAAGAGAAACAAGTACCGATGAATTAAAGTAAGGATCATTACGTGATCCACGAACATTAGCGCGTTGGCGTTTTTCCTTTACATAAAGACTGTTTAAATATTTTATTAATTTATTTTGAATACATTTCATCGCGCTATAAAACAATATTAAAAAAAAAGTACCTCATAATGTTAAAGAAGAGGTCTGGCTCGTCGTCGGAGCTGTCGTCGCTGTCGGAGGACTCGTCGCGCACCTGCACCGGACCGTCGGACATCGACCAGTTCACCTGCACGACAAACACACTGTGATTAATATTATGAGTTTTTAACTTATAAAATAAATACATTTGATGAGTGAGAGTTCTTGTCAATGTAATTGTTACTATTAGTCGTAAATAAGTTTGCGACATTGCATCGTCACGTCACTTTCGAATACTTAGTCAATGATTTTCATAGCTAAAGGTGGGACCGCACTACGCTATAACACAAGATATACGCTAGATCCATCCTCGCTGCTGCATTTTGCGTTTTAATTCATACGACTTTATACAAAGAATATTCTGTCGTTAAGTGTCGTGTCGCTTCGCTGCAGTGTAGTAACGTCTAGTATAACGGTCTCTTTCTTCTCTAATTTTTGAAACGAAGTTGCTTATCGCGCGTTACGAAAGGGGGCTAGACGGAACGACACTTTTTGACCGACATTTAGTACCTGCAAAGTAGGGGCAGAGGGCGTTGATGTGGCGATGACGTCAACTGGCGGGAAATTTAAAACTTAGTTTTATTTTATTCGTAACATATCTTTACAATTGAAACCCACCTTTACGTCCTGCCCCAGCTTGGCAACGACCTCCAGCAAGCTGTCCTCCTTCTTGATGGGAGTTTTGACCACGTTACTTTCCTCGACGTCACTAGCAGTGCTCGTCTCAATCCACGCGTTGTAGTATCTGTAAGGAAATTATATCTTTTTATATTCAAAAATATGGTGTAGCATATAAAAAATTGTATTTACAGTGACTCCAGTAGGCCTAGTAGGCCTACTGGAGTCACTGTAAATACAATTTTTTTTGAGACTCAAACAATCGGACGAGAATGCCGCGTCCTGCTCTAACAACGTCATTTCTCGTTTGTTAGAGTAGGACGCAACATTCTCGTACGATTGTTTGAGTCTCAAAACCGTTTCGTGGTACGGGCCCTGGCTACTTATTTATTTATTCAGACACGATTATTACCAATGGCTTATTGCCTTTTAATTGTTACGCGAAGTGCGCTTTTATTTTTTTATTTGGAAAACAAAAAGTGATACAATACTAAGTTACATATTGAGTAGGTTTTAGTACACCATAATAATATTAATAATAATAATATCTATGGACGCTTCACACCACGTCAGTCTGGCTCCGTGCTAAGTACTTGAAGGACTTGTGTTACAGGTGCGAATTAGAATGATAATAATTATTAAGATGGTACTGGAGAAAAAGAAAGCGACCTATTATGCGAAGCGTAATAAGCATAATTTAAGCAGGTGAAATATTTTAGTAATGATGGGTCAGTGTACGAATTTTTACATGCTCTGCGACCAGACTATGGTAAATACTAATTACTATAACATGAATAATGAATTATTCATGATATCTGTAATCTATATATTTATATAAAACTCAAAGGTGACTGACTGACATGGTCATGACCTGGTGATCTATCAACGCACAGCCCAAACCACTGGACCGATCGGGCTGAAAGGCATGCAGGTAGATATTATGACGTAGGCATCCGCTAAGAAAGGATTTTGATCAATTCCACCTCCAAGGGGTTAAAATAGGGGATGAATGTTTGTATATATACTTCTTAACGCGTGCGAAGCCGCGGGCAAAAGGTCGTTGGTGTATAAACTCATAAGTGTTGCATTACAGTCTTGCATGGATTTAAAAATTATAGCATAATTATAACAGCTAGACTGATTTTAATTTTACAACTCCGATAAAATATAATCTTGTCAATAACAATCCTAGTAGTAGTTTACTTGTCTTATTTTATTTCGAAAGAATTGAATTTACCTGACAACGTTTTCGTGGTTCAGTCGAGAGAGCAGCTTCACTTCGCGCGTGATTTTTTTGTTCAGCTCCACGCTTTTCGGGTTCAGTTTGACGTGCTTTATCGCGTAGAAACCGCCGTCTAGTTTGTTCTTTACCTGAATCAATAAAAAAATGTCGACAATGCAAATGTATATCTGAACAGGAGATAGTTAAATATTTTATTATAGATAATTTAAATCAACTAAAGCATGATATGTAGTATTTACAATCAACTATAATTTAATGTAGGTAGGTAGGTTAATATTGCGATCGGATCCCGATCGCGTACGTGTAAAACCCGAACGAAAGAAACTTGCTATATTACACTACTTAGCATTGTACCACATAATACATATTAGTAAAAGATTATACAAATAATAATACAATGTGTCGCGACACCAGTAAGCCTTTAATGTTATCATGTATGGGCATATTTTATTGACAAATTGGCTCTCAAATTTTTTCTCTCTCACGGTTGTCTCACCTTTAACACATCACCAAAAGCGCCTTTCCCCAGCCACATGAGCACCTCGAACTCCGCGTTGAGTCGCGAGTGACCGTTGAGAAGAGAGTTGATACCCTGAATATTATGCGGTGCGCTCTCGTCCTGAAATATTATTATTTATTAAGAATACTTGAAACTTTCTGAAGACAACAGTAAGATGACTTATTGAACAGTGATAATATGCTAATAACAAGTTTTCACTAGTGTATAATATGTTGATGTTTAAGTTTAGTCTGGCACAATAGAAAATTATGTGTGACTCAGATGTGTGTGTGCGGAGTTAAAATAATATACTTGTGTTTCAATGTCAGTCGGACCAATATTATATATATAATATATCTTTTCATTTTTATACAATCTTTATGCAATTAAAATTTAGAGAAAACACTAGATTTCGCAAACAATTTTAAAATGATAACGTGCTTTTAATACTACATACCATTATTAAATTAGAGTAAGGGACCGTTTCACCACTTACTTATCTGTCAGATAATCTACAAATTATCTGACAGATACTTCATACTCCATCTGTCAGATAAGTTGTGGATATCTTATCCGGCACTTATCAGTAAGTGGTGAAACAGTAAGCTTGTTTGATATCACTTGATTTTTGTCATAACGCAAATACACTATAGTAAATACCTCAGATTCCCCATCAGCGACGTTATTCTCCTTAGTGCTGGGCGCGTTCTGCGGCGCGTCTATGAGGAACGCGTGTTTGGCGAGCTGCTCCGCCGACCACTGCGCATGCTCGTCCTCCGTGAGACACCTGTAATCTTATATCTTTAAACGAGCAATTCTTGACGTTTTGTGCGTTTCAGAAGAATGTAGACGTCGTGATGTCCTCTAACGTGCACGTTAAAAAGTTATCGTCGACGGAAATTTAAAAGCGCCTTAATAATATATTTCCATACATTTTACTTCCCTATGTTATCGTTTTACCGCGGACGTCCACGATATTACCGCCACGTCCAAAATTATATAAGCGCACATTAACTATAATTTAGGAATTAACGTAAACAAGTACCTCGAGAAGAAATCCTTGGCCGGAACAGGTAAATCTGAGGGTATTTCATGTACGGAGTCTTTGCTTATTATGGATAGCAGCATCTGAGCTGCCGCAAAAATGTCTTGAGCTTTGGTCTGTCTGGGAAATTGTATCAAGTTTATAGCATTAATTATGTTAAATATTATTTAGCTGATGGGTTACCGTTATTGAATATACAACTCTGCTCTCCACAGATTTTAGAAGTGTTCTGAGGTGCTCTCAGTGCAGGTTTTGTCAAACTCGGTGCGTGTTGACAAAAACTCATTTGTGAATTGTGTGGAACCAAACTAGTTATTGATTTCCGCCAGGGGCGTTGCATCGATACAATAATTCTAATTGTATTTAACTTTGTCACGGCGAGAAGCGTCAAATACTCGTATTCAGTACACAAATACCAAAAGAAAATCCATACTAATATTATAAATGCGAAAGTGTGTCTGTCTGTCTGTCTGTTACCTCTTCACGCCCAAACCACTGGAGCGATTTTGCTGAAATTTGGCATGGAGATACTTTGATTCCCGGGAAAGGACATAGGATACTTTTTGTCCCGGAAAAATGTACGGTTCCCGCGCGATAAACGAGTTTGAGCGCAACGGAGTTGCGGGCGTTATCTAGTATATTACTTTTGTTTTATATATAAATCAATATAAGATACTTTATTCAGTGAAGATTAATTTGAAATAATATGGCAATAATACATACATTAATTTCAAATAATTTGAATAACACTCACTTATCACAGACATTTTCCCCGTCTATCATCTCCACTAATCTGGCATCTAGGCTCGCACCCACCAACTTCACGGCACCACCATCCTCCAAAAACACGTTTTCATACCGCACGTCACGATGCAGTAGATTCAAATTGTGCAACTCCTTCAAAGCACTCATGACACCTAGACCAACATGCCTCAAAAGTCTTAACGCTTCAAACTTATCACCACAACTGGACTTATTCTGTAGGAACTTCAGAGATGTGCCGAGGACGAAATTCCGGAATATGTATATAAACTGTCTGGCTGTCCGTTTCGTCTCCATGGACATTTCCATCGCTATGTAGGGTACTAGTGAGTGATGTCGCACTCTACACATAGCTTTCAGTTCGTTCTGTAGTGTTGTTATTTGTCTATTTCTGGTCTGAAAGTCTGTGGCGGGTTGTAGAATCCATTTTTTCGCGATTATCCGTTCTCCGTCGTCATCGATTGCGAGGTAAGTTGTAGAGCCGTTTGACGAGTGACCTGTAAAACATTTTTTTTTCTATATAACATCTGAATAACAAGTGGTACATCTACTCGTTATTCTGATAATAACAGATAAGAAATTATATAGGTACGTAATTTACTATCACTGACTTATCTATCCCTATTAACTTTTTTCACAAATTTGAAGCTCATAGACACGATTTTAAAACTTTCTCCATTTTCCTTTCCTTTTACAACTTAAACCACTTGCTACCTCAGTAAAGTGCCTTTTCCAATGTATGAGGCAGGCCCTGCTTAACTTATCGCCTGCTGTGTAAATGTTTTGTTTCATTTCAGGTTCAGCCACAGATTTATAAATAGGCAGTTATAGGCCACCTATACGCAGCAGCGTCCATAGAGGCCCTACAGACTACGCGTACAGTCAGCGTTCAAAAGTCTAGTAGCACCGTAACGACCATATTCGTTTGCCGGTATAGTGCGTATTTATGTGTGCGTCGTGTTACCGTGCACACACTTAAATGTCGTACAGTATCAATACAACAAAGTTTAAGCGTGTAGTGGATGAGAGACAAAGATAACATATAATTTTGTCTTCTTCATTCATTCTTCTTCATTTATGCACTGCACTGTGTCAATAAATGCAAAAATGTCGTTAGACACGTAAGACAGTTCATAGCTCCATCAGTAAATAGTTGGCCTCGCAAGGTTAAAGTTTTCGTATTGTTTTTACAATCTCAGCATTCTTAAAATTTCAAATTAAGTATATTTTAATTAAACATAAATTAATTAAACATAATTGACGGACGACGGTAAAATCTTTGATCCGCAGATCTATAAATATAATAATACCTATTAAATTATCTATTGTGTTATCAATATTTCATGCTATTGAGGTTATAGTTTAATTATTCGTTTTCCGAGGAAAAGAGGATTAAAACTTAACCTCAACCTAAAAACCTACCAATTACTGGCCAGCACGTTCGTTTGTATAATGCCCAATTGAAACTTACAATATGTATATATATATATATATATATATATATATATATATATATATATATATATACATATTATAACAATTAACACTAATTATTGCGACATAGAAATACATTTTTAATTTAATAATATGTATTAATGATTATTAATATTTTGTGTAACCTCCATTATTTTCGATACAACTAAGAAGACGTCTGCGCGTGGAAGCCACAATATTCTTACAAATATCTGTTCCACGTAAGTCCTCCCACAACTGCATGCAATGGGATTTGAGCAGCTCCGGACATCTTTCATCGCGTGCTCGCCATCTTTGCACCATTAAATCCCATATATTTTCAATCGGGTTTAAATCTGGGGATCGTGCTGGCCACGGAATAATCTTAATATTAGAATGATCACTGAACCAATTGCGAACTACGGAGGCTCGGTGAATTGGACAATTATCATGCACAAAACTTATTTCGCTATCACCATACACATTTCGCACAGTAGGCAAAATAATGTCCTCTAACACTTCCACATAATTTGCACTGTTGGCTCGCGTAGGTATAAATTCAAGTTCACCCGGCCCTTGCGCACTAATCCATCCCCACATGTTCACACTTATTCTGCCAGATTCAGTGTTTGATACGACGTTATTTTCACACCAACGGGTGTTATCTTTACGCCATAAATGTAGTCTTCCTTTTTGAGAGGATTTAAAAGTCTTTTCATCGGAAAAAAATGTTGTTTCCTAATCAAAATCAAAATACTCTCGTGCAAAGCGTAACCGTTCGTCTTTATGCCTTTGAGTCAAAAACGGTTTTTTCGCCGGCTTTCGGTGGTGTAGTCCCTCGTCATGAAGTGCACGACGAACGGTGACCAATGGCGTGTTAAATTCATCGGCAAAACGTCTTGTCGGTATGAAACCACACGTTTCATACTCCGCTGCCATATAACGCCGCAGTCTGGTTAATAAGAAGTGGCCTCCCACTTCGTTTACGACTCTGCAAGCCACCTTCTTCCTCGAATCTTTTCACCCATCGACTCACTATATAGTATTTCTCTAAAAAAAAAGAACAAATTGTAAAAGACGATTTTTACTAATGAAAAAATACACATCAAAATAATATAATTAATTTCTACTTACTGAGAAGCCAGTTTCGTCAGAAATTGAGAAATATTCAGGCCATTTGAATATAGGGCCACAATATTAGCTCTTGCTTCGATAGTAATATTTGCTTGCATATTGGATAAATTGTAAATCGCAACAGTACGTACGTAGTAAGAACACAAACACTCATAGCTGAGTTCACCAACCAACAACATTATTTTCAATATTTTGTTGTCTCCAAGCCTTTTTTTTAATCTACCCTCACATTCTTTGCTGTGACTAGAATGTTACGTTTCTAACTAAAGTTACTGTGCTTTTAGTTAGAAACGTAATTTTTAGGGTTCCGTACCTCAAAAGGAAAAAACGGAACCCTTATAGGATCACTTTGTTGTCCGTCTGTCCGTCCGTCCGTCTGTCAAGACCCTTTTTCTCAGGAACGCGTGGAGGTATGAAGCTGAAATTTATATCAATTACTCAGGTCTACTGTCCCTTGAAGCTGTGAAAAAATCAAACTTCTAAGCCAACGCAATCAAAAGATACAGCCGTTTATGCCGCAAATTTTCGACACTTGCAAGGGAATCAAAATCTACAGGGTGCTTCCCGTGAACTCAGAATCTTGAAATTTGGTACGAAGCAACGTCTTATAGCATAGATAAAGGAAAAATTACGAAAACCATAAATTTTTAGTTACATCACATAATATATTTTTTTTTAATAATTTTAAACTTACTACCCATTTCCTCATAAACGCGTAGAGGTATTAAATTGAAATTCATACCAAATACTCAGGTCTATAATACCTTTAAGCTGTCGGAACCCTCGGTGCGCGAGTCCGACTCGCACTTGGCCGGTTTTTATATTCTACATATAGTTGTATCAATACTCATAGTTCATAATAATTTATAAATATTTCTCAAAAAGTGTTATACGCAACACTTGGGTCGGATTTGATCCTGCAATTTAGCTGGTGACTTAATAATTCTCAATTTAGCTGGTGACTTAATAATTCTCAATAGATGCACTTGCTAAACCACTGGGCCACGGCAGTGCTCGCGTGTTGACACGAAATTGACGATATGAATATACAGACAAACAAAGTGTATGTGTGTGTGAATTGTCTTTATGGAAAAAGGTCACAAGTAACGTTAAGTGTTGACGCTATCGTTGCGTTCGATTGCTACTGGACTTTTGAACGTAACTGTACATGGGGCAGCGGAAATAAAGTGACCTCATAAAAGAATATAAATTCGGCAGTGAAGAGGGTAAATACACAGATGATATGGTGTTAAATACACCATATCATCTGTGTATTTACCCTCTTCTAGTAGATATGGTGTATTTAACTACAATAGGGGTGTTTCCAACGTCAGTGATTAGCATATTTTTTAATATGCTAATAATTGACATCAATAAGTATTTTCAAAATTTCAGCTTGATTGGTAACTTTTGTATTTTTTTTGTGAGCCTTCAAAGTTATAATAGTTTAAAGGATAGGCAAGTCGAATTTTATTTTAATAATATTTCTAAATATTTGTTTACCATTCGATGCATTATGCAATTAAAAAAAAAATGAAACAACTTTATAGAGCGTTTTGGGAAGGTTTACTTTATGTGATTTTCGAATTGTCATATCTTGAAGAGTTTTTAAGATATCAGAGTATTTTTTTCACCGATTTTTCTATTTTTAGGGTCTGTTTCACCGCTTTCTGATAAGGCTATCCACCAATTAACTTGACAGATCAAGTATGGAGAATCTGTCAAAAAAGTTGTGAATGGCCTATTAGGCACTTTATCAGAAAGTGGTGAAACAGGCCCTTAGAGTTCTTTCAATTACCAATAAGAAACTAGCGTATTCTTACCAATGCAATTGCCCATATACAGCTTCTTGTTGTTCCTCTGTGAGTGTCGCAGCACCTGCGCGCCTTTAGCGTTGCACGTACACGGCACGGACGTGCGTGCGCGCGGGACGCTCTTAGCCGGCGACGCCTTGTTGTCCGCATAGCTGAAAAGTAATTGATATAATCATTTTATTATGATAAGTCAATCATTTTGTATTTTGATAACACTTGATGTTACTGGGTATTCAATATGGGGGGCCATTTTTAAACACTTGATGACGCTCGTAACATTGTTACTAAGCAATTCTATGCGGAAACCATACTTTTTTGGTACAAAAAGGATATAATTTTATCGAAGCTAACTTTAAAAAAGTTGTTGTGATATTTTTTTTTTATGAAATAAGGGGGCAAACGAGCAAACGGGTCACCTGATGGAAAGCAACTTCCGTCGCCCATGGACACTCGCAGCATCAGAAGAGCTGCAGGTGCGTTGCCGGCCTTTTAGAGGGAAAAGGGTAATAGGGGAGGGTGGGGATTGGAAGGGAAGGGAATAGGGGAGGATAGGGAAGGGAATCGGGGCTCCGGTAAACTCACTCACTCGGCGAAACACAGCGGAAGCGCAGTTTCACGCCGGTTTTCTGTGAGAACGTGGTATTTCTCCGGTCGAGCCGGCCCATTCGTGCCGAAGCATGGCTCTCCCACGTATAAGATTGAATACCTGGTAAATGTTTAAAGATTACTATAGCCATATGACTAGGCACAAGAATTGCCCAAAGCCACACAACATTAAGGCGAATGTTTATGACTATTATGAGATTAACCCTGAACAAGTATTCCCATGTGATACTGTAATAACCAGGCTTTACCAGCCCCAGTATAAGCTATAGAATAAAAATACCTACTACACTAGTTTCGGATCATCTCCATGTCCGTTTACATCCTCCTCTTGGTGCAAGCTAGAGAGACGAACTCTCTTGCCATCACGCAGCTCCTCTTGTCTCTTTTGAATCTCATCTTTCACTTTTTTCAGCTATAATAGAAAAATATTCATAATATACTATAGTGCGCGCGGAACTAGTTGGCCGCGCCATAGGTATTGTGAGCGATGGGACGGAGAGGCGGGGGCGCTTGATTTTGACAGTTCTAGCTAGTTTAGACAAAACGCACAGGAGATTGCAATAGCAAGATGAGTCCGCCGATAAAAAGATAATCTAAGGAAATAATATTCAAAGTGCGTACGTTTTTTAAAAAACGGATTGCCGATGTCAATAGTTTAGAATATAAAACTGATTAACTAGGTCTTTAATTTATTATTTTCAATACTTGAATAATTATTGTTCACGATATCTCGAGATTGGTGGTCACTGTCTAATCTCATGTGCATTGCGAGCAGCAAGCAACCCGCCCCCTCACCCCTGTCCCTACGTAAGGCGCGGCCAACTAGTTCTGCGCGAACTATAAGTAGATCCATTTAAGTAGTAGACATCTCTTCATGGTACAGTAAATAAAATTTCTTCCGCTGCTTAATAAATATTATGACTACTTATATAATACTGACTCAGCCTTGTCCTAAAAGCCAAACTCACTTAACAAAGACGCATGCGCACGCAATTACATTATTAGTATTTATTAGTACAGAATTTTTCTTAAAATTAACATCATCATGCCAATGGATGCAACCAGTTCTCAATATGGCCTTGCATACATACACAATAATTAACATAATTATAAATATGATTATGTTAACACAGCATTTTTAACTTTAACTATTTCGCGAATTGTGTCTATTATGTGATATTTCAATGTGCCAGACAGAGACAAGCAGACTTTCATACCTAAACGTTCAAGCCCAGTTTGCTCGCTCATATTTTGTTTTTAATTTTTACCTCACCTTCAATACTATTTTGGGATTTTCTGAATCTGCCCCCCCCCCCCCCCCCCCCCTATATAGAATCCTCGCTACGCCCATGGCAATATGTAAAGTGTGCTAGCAACAGCTGGCGAGGCATGCTAGCAATACCTAAGGGGACGTACACAGAACTGTGATGCGACATCACATCGCAAATGTCGATGGAAAAAACATTCCAATCTCATAAAAAACACTTTAAAAACTCGCAAATATTTTCAGTGCGACGCCGTATCGCAATTTTGTGTACGAGCCTTAAAAGGTGCAAGTCTAAATTAGTGTTTTTGTATTTTTAAGAAAATCTGTTATCAATATGGTAAACGCTTTTAAAAATAAAATACCTCTTCATTTTCTCTGACTAGTTCATTCTGTTGTTTTAATTTTTCCTTTTCATTTTTCTGCCTTATCATTTCTTCATAAAAGGATAATATTGGCTTGTTGTGTTCATGAAGAAATTGCTAAAAAGAAATAGACATATTTCATTTTGTATGTTATAAATTTGAAAAAAATCTGTAATATGAGCATTACAGTAACAACATCATTACCACGCAAAATATTAATATAATAAAGACATAACATTGAAATTATTTTATTAAAATATTAAATTTTGTACAACATTTAAATGATGTTATAATTATTATGATCACTACATTAACCTTGTCACAACCAAAACTGGATATTGTCCATTTTATAGAACAGAATAATATAGATAATACCTGTGTATACTGAGCCAGTTGGAATATCATCACCTCACCGCACAACTGCTCGGCTAACACATCTAACTCATTCAGCAACTTCTTTACATTTTCATCTGACAGCCCAACTGCTTTGACAATAGATATTTGAGGAGGCCTGTAAAATTAATAAAAAATTTATTAATATTTTGCACTGACATGAATATAAAATATGTACTAACTCGATTGTGGGAATCGCAGACACACAGGTTTTCAATTGTTATGCGACAGCCGGGTGCCGCTTGGGGATTGATGGGTTAAGTAATGTACAAACTATGTTCAGACAAAGTTAAAACATTCTTCCAAAAATAAAAAAAGTAAGAAAGATAAATTATCAACTTCACATTCTTTTATTAAGTTTTTCCAGAAAATACCTTTTCTTGTTACAATGGGTTGCCTCAATTTAAATATTAGCATAGAATGTAGATAATAAGAAAAAATACTCACTTTTCAGGATAACTTTTGCAGCATTTGAACTGTAAGACTGCCGTGGAATGAATTCCGTCAGAATTGTGTAGCGGTTGCAGGGATAATACAATATTGTTCGGACTCCATCCATTCCAAGCTACCTTTTTTCTGTCATCCACAACAGCATCACCAAAAATAGCCTAATAAAACATAAAATGTCGCAAGAAAACTTTTTATACAGACATAAGAAAGAAACTGATACTGAAATATAGAAGAAACTGCTGTTAGCAATAAGACCGCCTATTTGTAAATAGTTTTCCTGTATTGTGTTTTTTAACTTTTAGTTTAGTTTTAAGTTTTTTATTGTATAACAACTTCAGAATCTCGGCAATGATTGAATTAAGTAAATTAGAGTTAAATTAAAGAGATAAATGACAGACAGAAAAATTTAAACAGTCAGTTTAATTAGCAACATGTAGGATAAATACAAAAAAATGTTATTTAAATTGGAATCATAACAAAATAATAACCTCTAAGGCAACCAATTCGTTGTTTTGCCTTTCTTGATTAGTTTCCTCGCACATCTTAACAAACCATTAGTTAATAATAAATAAGAATTCTAAGCACAATTTACAACTATTGAAATTAATTAATTCATTTCAAAGTTTTATAGAAAATTATAAAATGTTTATGTATTCCATTTTTATCGGCATTTGACAATACTGAATACAATAGTAGATTTTGACAGTTGACACTTTTTTTTCATAATATGGCGCTCGGCTTTTTAACCATGGCCAGTGTCAAGTAAAATATGGCGGGAAATTTTTTTTTTTCGTGAAAAGTTTACAAAATTTAAAGTCGTTTTTCCAGATGATCCTCAAGTCGAAAGTCTAGTAAAAGTCTAAAAAAGTAGTCAGTAAAGTCAACGACTCAAGTCAGTTGTTTTAGTAAAGTGGTAGACGCTTTACTAAAACTTTCGATGGAATTTTGGAGGGAACACGAAGTGGCACGTTTCTTGAAGTTGTATCACTTGCCCACCCTTGTGCACGACATCGAATATTTAATGGTTAATATTCCACCAACATTACACATTAAAAACGGAAATAACACAATTATTGAAAAATCACAACGTCACTCTTTTATGCTCTTTCATATTCCCAGCAAAACTCCAGTTGTCACTTGATAAAAGACTCATGACAGATACATTTCTTAACTAGAATTCGAAATAATACAGTCAAAGGAAAATAATTGCAAATTACACACTTTATTTTATGATCGGTACTTGGTTTTGTCCAAGTTTTGTCCCTATTCGTCCTTGGATTCACCTTAAGTTACCGGTACCATATCAGAATAAAATAAAAATTGAAATTCACGTTTACATTTCAAATCTATTTATATATTTTATATTATGTGTTACGTAGTATATGACATTCTCTTTGATATTATGTTTAATCATCAGAGCTTTATGTAGTTGACCCGTGGAACCCGTGGAACAATGGTTGGTGGTACAATTATAGGGATGACAACAAGGTCAAAGATTAGCTGATTTTTTAAATAAAATAAAGACATAGAGATAAAATATAAGTAAGTCACGTAGGTACTTATTTCCAAAATTTCAGCTTCGTAACCTATGTATTTTTTTTGTTATGAGCCATCAAAGTTCGATAGTCAAGTCGAATTTATTTACTTATAAAATGCCTTAATTTTTGTACTTATACCATTCGATAAGTTATGCAATAAATATAATTTTTTTTCTAATGAAACCACTTTCATAAACGCAATATTTAACATAGCTATCGACAAAACTACCTAAGCGTGACGTCACAGTTAGGTAACATTTTGTATGGATATCTTGGAGAGTTTTTAAGCTATCAAAGTCATATTTTCACCGATATTCCTATTTTTGAATAAGGATCATTTCATTCGATACTTACCAACTTACCAACGACAAAAGTTGTAAGCAATGATATTCTACTTATATTTTCATATTATATCATTGGTTGTAACTTGTAAGTATTTAGATTCTAGTGACTGAATAATAATTATTCTTATTATTTTTAGTAGCTAATAGTCCTGATTCCTGAGTGTGTCTAATGTTTGGAATGCGAAAGTAGGGAAATCAATATTATACCTACTTAATAATATTATAATTTATGAGTAATATACATATTATAATATAATATGTATATAATAGTAATATACGTGGGAGAGCCATGCTTCGGCACGAATGGGCCGGCTTGACCGGAGAAATACCACGTTCTCACAGAAAACCGGCGTGAAGCAGCGCTTGCGCTGTGTTTCGCCGAGTGAGTGAGTTTAACGGAGGCCCAATCCCCTACCCAATCTCTTCCCTACCCTCCCCTATTACCCTATTCCCTCTTAAAAGGCCGGCAACGCACCTGCAGCTCTTCTGGTGCTGCGAGTGTCCATGGGCGACGGAAGTTGCTTTCCATCAGGTGACCCGTTTGCTCGTTTGCCCCCTTATTTCATTAAAATAAGTAATATAATATAATTAATGTACTTAATAATACTTATCTATCTTTATCACTAGCTCTTCAACTAATAACAATTACTTTAAAAAATTAACCATTAGGTAAGTAATACCATAGGTAAAGTTATAATAATTAATATACGGTACCTAGATTAATACCCTGCAGGCTGCAACGGCAACACCTGTAGCATCGTAGCACCAAAAAATGCCTAATTATAATGCCTATCTCATAAATCCCTCAATATCTCAAACAAGAAAATTAAACCCGAACATTATTCACCGTAATAAACACGATAAATTATAAAAATCTCTAGCAATAATTAACATTCTCCTGCTGTATCACATTTTTCTTGCGGATTGCAGCGGTACACCTGAGCCCAGACTCCAGCCGCGATGTTTTTGTTAGTATTTAGTGAAATGGGTCTGGCTGAATGTCGACTCCATGTTAAGATTGAGGAAGGTTACCCCATATGCCCATATTATAATAATAATATTATGGACAAAATATGTTATGGATTAATATTTTGCTAAAGAGACAGCATTAATAATTATTATTATTATTTGTGTGTGACAGACAAAGACAACCTACTAATACGGGTAAATAATAATTATTATTATCAAACTACTTAATCTATTAAGGCGACGCCTTGATAATTTGGCTGTAGCGATATCAATTTTTCTCAGCAATTATGACTAAAGCTAAGAAATTAAAGTTCATTGTCAGTATTCATCATGTCTTTGTCTTTGAATTACCCATAGCATAACACGATTGGTCAACTTTTATAACACAGAATAATCAATCAAAAAGACCTCTGTGAAAAAAGGGATTCTAATTTTGCCAACAGAGGAGAGTGATTTAAGCTTCCAAAATTTGTACGTAGGTTGTTTCAAGCATACACTTTAATTTTCCCATAGGTTATATGAAATATATTTTTGGTTTTTAAATTACGCGACAAAAACCATTTTGTCACTTATGCCCTTTCCATTTCTTGCTATTCCATAAACAAGCAATCTAAAACATATCCAACATCGTTTTTTACTTTAACGCGGCGTCACCAAGGCGGCCTCAGCGCCAGCTGGCTGCCAGCATAACAATTAAAAATCTATTGTGTCTGCGATACCCATGACGCGATGGACGGATTAATTAATACAGTGTCTGTCTGTCTGTTACTTCACGTCCAAACCACTGAACCGATTTTGCTTGGTATAACTTGACTTTGAGTCCTGGAAAAGGACATAGGACACTTTTTATCCCGGAAAATGTACCTACAGTTTCCACGCGATAAACGAATTTTGGCGCAACGGAGTTGCGGGAGTCATCTAGTTCTGCGGGGCTAAAATGGTCGCTTTGAAGAATCATGATATGAATCATAATATGATTCATTTTTCTAAAATCGCAAAATGCAACTCTGCTTGCAATTCATTTCTGTATTTTTGTACTGATTTGACATTTGACAGTTTTGACAATTCATTTGCTGAATTGATTGAGAGGAATTGCTAAATGTGACCATTTTAGCCCCGCTGTACTTAAAAGGTGAGCAAACTTAAAATTCAGTACTCTACTCAAGTATCTCAAAAAAAAAAGGTTCAGACACATTTTAAAAAACTTCTCGCCCTTCAAGATCATTGGCAAAAGTAAACACTGTTATCGCGATTTCGCAAAGAAAAGAGTGTTCTAATCTAGCAATTCACAAAGGATAACATTAAAACGAATGTCCGACAATAAAAACGGAACGACACAAAAGATGGGGTTTTTTTAACAACGGGATCAACCCTTTACGAGGGTTTAAACACCCTGCGAACGACACTTCGGCCGACGTTTTATAATTACTAGATTCTATTCTGTTTGCTTCACGTTTTTACTACATGTTTGTGACGTCATAATAATTCATTGTGTATAATATTTTTGAACCAAAAGCTAACTGCCGCATTCAGAGTCGAGTATTAATTACTTATCTGTAAGTAATTACTTAAATTAAGAGTTTGACTTTTTTTATGAAATAAGGGAGCAAACGTGCAAACGGGTCACCTGATGGAAAGCAACTTCCGTCGCCCATGGACACTCGCAACATCAAAAGAGCTGCAGGTGCGTTTTCGGCATTTTAAGAGGGAATAGGGGAGGATAAGGAAGGGAAGGGTAAGGAAGGGAATAGGGTAGGGGATTGGGCCTCTGGTAAACTCACGCACTCGGCGAAACACAGCGCAAGCGCTGTTCCACGTCTGTTTTCTGTGTGCCCGCGGCATTTCTCCGGTCCAGCCGGCCCATTCGTGCCGAAACATGGCTCTACCACGTTAAGATGATAATGACTTCGTAAATGATGTCAAAATCTTCATTAAATTATAGTTAATAATATTATAGGTATGTTATTCGTCTTTGAGTACGGCCATAGACTAATAAAATTATTATTATGCCTATGGTACTCGTACAGCAGTAGGTAAACCTATATTATTATTGTTACTTATAAGTAGGTATCTAGACGTAAAAGTGGCTAAGTATATCTAGCAATAAATGGCCTCAAATGAGTCAAAACAACTGTTCAATAGACATTGTTTAAATATTTTGTGGTAAGACCGATTATATTTTTATTACACTAAAGTCAAATGAAGTAAAATAAATCGGCGCAAGAATGCCTTGTCAAATACGCTTTTTTTAGGATTACTTACCAGTTACCTAAATCCTATGATTAATAGGTAAACTACTTGCGTCGCAATTCTGACTTTTTTCGAGTTTAATAATTACTAGTGACCCGACCGGTATAAAATATATAGCCACTGAAAAACCGGCGCAGGTATAAAATATATAGCCACTGAAAAAAATATTAAAATCGATAGCCTATGATCCTTCACGTGGTCTATTTCTTATCTGTGCCAAATATCATAAAAAATGCTCCAGTAGTTCGCGAGATAATATTAAGCTCTTTCAAATAATTTCCCCCGTTTTTTTCACATTCTCCTATTAGTCTTAGCGTGATAAAATATAGCCTATAGCCTTCCTCAATAAATGGGCTATTTAACACTGAAAGATTTTTTCAAATCGGACCGTAGTTCCTGAGATAAGTGCGTTCAAGTTAGCCCTTTCAAATAATTTTCCCCGTTTTTTCCACATTTTCATCTATTTCTTCGTTTCTATTAGTCTTAGCGTGATAAAATATAGCCTATAGCCTTCCTCAATAAAATATGGGCTATTTGACACTGAAAGAATCATTAAAATCCGTTGCGTAGTTTTAAAGATTAAAGGGAACAAAGGGACATGAGGGAAAAAAAGCGACTTTATTTTATAATATGTATAGACGTAACTATTTTGAAGTGGCACTACTAGAAGCCAGATTATCTCTCGAATTTCGTTATCTTATTCTTTTGTAACAACTCGAGTATGTTCGGTTGTCTTGACTATCGTTAGCTATCAGAAGTACGAGAATCGTGCCCCAGTCTTTAGCTCAACATTAATTCCGTTTGAAAATAAGCGAGCGTCTCAAGGAAATTTTTATTTACGATTTAATTTGTATTCAAGTGGTGGAAGTGCAATTTTGTACCCAATTGCACTCTGGTTCCGTCTAATTGGTTTTTAACGAGGTATGCCGAGTGCTTAGCTAGTCTAAATGATCCTTGAGATAGGTTAGAGGTGCACGTGAATTTATTCAGGCTTTTAATTCCCTAGTGGTTACACAAGGTACATTTTTATGACCGATTTTATGGGTAGGTAATATTATATTTTATTCATAACCTAGCTTATTAATATCTGTAAAAGGTACGTGTTCTACAAAATAGTTACTTTGTCAACTGATAATATTAGCACATGTTAGTTTCGGTGTACGATCTTCTATGTTCAACATAAAATACCGGTTGGGGCAACAAACTACAAAGTATTTTGTCCCAACTTTAAGTGGACCCCTACTAGACGATATATTTTATCGTAAATAATATTACACAATAAAATTGATCGTCTAGGGGCCTAGGTCAGAGAAGACAGAATGATATGTCTATTGTGCTTATTTGTGCCTAGGTTGTAAGCTGTTCGTGCTTACAACGCCGCGCTTCGGGTGACGTTCGCATGTGACGTTTTTAACCATATTGGACATTGCTTTAATTTCAGTCAATAAGAACACTACACATCACTTAGGTTGTTTTAAATTAGTCTGTGTAATTACTAAAAAAACCAAACCACATCAACGATTCTGAGTTTTCTATTACAACGATTAAATACGCATCAAGTATGAACGTTTCAGTTGCGGCCAAGAATTCAGTTTTCATATTAAACTGAATTTTATTACAGAATCTTCATGGCTAAGGCTAAGGCGGCTTTCACACGAAATCGCAAGAAACGCTCGATGATTTGATGATATTTTCAACAATCGCAAAAATATAGTTTTTTTTATGTTCGCACTGATTGCTCGCTGACTGTCGGCACCGACACCAAAATGTATGAAATATCTGCGCAGACTGCTACTAATTGTTATTCAATAACGCTCCCTTTTCTTCTTATCTTTCATATAATTAATTATATCAGTATAAAAATGTAACTTTTGTAAAAATTTAATGAGTCATCATGCGTCTTCCACATATTATATCCCACAAAATCATATATTTTTATAGGCTACAATGTTAATACAAATTACAATAACTTTTGTGACATATCCACCTACGTGTGAGGTTGGTCTGGAACTGTGCCCTTTGTTCTTATCTGTGACAACGACAAATTGCGTAACAGTCAAAGTGCATAAGCGCAGCGTGGTGTGAAAGCGCCTGATACATATTCATCCAGCCCAGTTACATTATGGAGCAGGTGCAATTTATGGCAAATCTTTCGGAACGTGGAACACATTATACAGACGTCAAGATATAGGACATGGAAATGTGCGTTGTTGTTAAGCAGTTATGTCCACATTATGCGCTTTCGTCTTCAATTTTCGTCATCTTCTTTCATTCAACTTTCGTTTTGGCGCATTCAATAATTGAATGCGTCAATGGACTCAACGCCAACTGTCATTTTTAATAACAAAGCGAAAGTTTTGGATACGGTCAGAGGCAATGATATTCTATGTTACTAACGTAACTAGATTGGAAGTTTACGGTAGCAACGCGTTGCCACTTCGAAGATGCCTGCAGGCATATCTCACATACATAATGACATAACGAATATATGACTTGACATTGTCTTTTGAACAAAAAAGTGGTTACGCATTTCTGAGAATCTTTTGTAAGACATTGCTACTCTAGTATTTTAGAAACTCATTGGTCAGAGGGCATGCGTCGCGGACATGCCACACGTTCGCTGTTGAGGTTGAGGAGGATTGGAGGTGCGTTGCTGGAAAATGGGCTGAGGCTTCTTCCGGTGTAGCCATCCATATTATGGTCACATGATCTACATACTCATGAGTCATATTGTGCAGACGTTTAAGCAGAAAAACACATAATTGTCGCACTCGAAAAAATAATATCCTTATAGCATGAGTTGAAAGAAGAGTCACTTAAAAGATGAAAATTTTACCATGGGTGCAATATATTTCTGTCAAAGCGGTTTTATGTAAGCAGATAGATCTTAAGCATACAAACACAATATCTGTGTGTATAACACTATTTTTTTTTACACTATTTCTCAATAAAACATTCTATCTCCTCATATACATTCTATAGCGCATCATTTTTCCATTATCCCTTTCCATTTATTTGTGAATTGTGAAGCTATTCAATATTTCCAGCAGACACAAAAGGACGAAGGTGTCGCCCTCTATTCAAAATTCCAAAAAGTCCGCCAACGGTATTCAAATGTATGCGTCAGAATAATCGGCGCGCCAATTATTGACGGAGCCGACGAGACGTGGACGGAATTCTGCGCCTATTATTAAAAAAATAAGCAAAACAAGTGAGAGTCGTGAAATCTGTTTCATTGTGTACTGACATGATTGAAATAGTAAACAGCTACTTGCTGATGCGCGATAAGGTGGTCATGAGTCATGAGTCATGACTGACAAGTCACAACTCACAACAAAATGTACTTAATTGATTATACATAATATTATTTAACTAATAATATTAACTCTTTTGATGATGATGATGATGATCTTAAATTCATTGAGTTACGCACAACCTTTTACTCTTCCAACAGATTTTTATTAGGTATTTGTTTTATTCCACGAAATACATTTTTGTAAGTACCGTAGATCGTAGACCATATAATACGATGTACGAGTAGTAGTTGAATTGTCAAACATTACCGCCTGCAGTGCTGGGCTGCCAGTTCCAATTTGGAATCGCTCATATAAAAATGTATCGCCTTGTTACATTGCAACAACCTAAAACCGTCTAGGATTAGTAAATAATAATTAAGAAATGAAGATACCCACGTTTTACTTGTAAGCAGTGACCCATACGGTAGCACACGGAGTTAGTGAAAACACATCTCGAAATTATTTACACGTAAGCACGAACGAGATAACCTCAAAACGTGGCGCATTCCACTACGACATTAAATTACACTTCTAGTTTACACGACGTATTAAATCTACAGACGTCGCAACTCGCAACGCTTCCGTGGTCAGAGGTTTAGAGCGTGGGTCTTGGTGCTATCAATAAAAATGGCAATAAAGGAAAAACCATAATAAAACGTAGTAGTGTCGTACTACTTGTATGCGTTTATGGGCAAATCATAGGCTTTTGAGTTTTGGCGAATATTCGTTATGGTGAGACAGCACAAAGCGTGAGTTCACTGCAGCGGAGTGACGCGACACCGCGCTTACGGCTTGCCGACTGCTGGCTGACATAATATTATGTTGGCCATATTATTTTGAATTATTATTCTTAATCGTAGTACCGAAGCGAGGCAATTACGTTACGTTTCCGATAAGTTTTTCTTAATGTTATAAAGAACTAGATGTCCCGCGCGGCTTCGCCCGCGTAAATTAGGAATTTTACGGAAACCGTACAATATTTTCCCATAAAAAATAGCTTATGTCCCTACTCCTTTCACTTGGTCTACTCTATATCTGTGCCAAATATTGCCATAAAAATTGCTCCAGTAGTTCGTAATTTCTAATATTTCCCCGTTTTTCCCACATTTTCCTGAGTTTCTTCGGTCGTATAAATTAGTCTTAGCGTGATAATATATAGTCTTACTCTATAAATGAGCTATCTAACACTGAAATAAGTTTTTAAATCGGACCTGTAGTTCCTGAGATTAACGCGTTCAAGCAAACATACTTACTCTTCAGGTTTATAATATTAGGTTTATACTCTTCAGGTTTATACTTATACTTTTTTTTTAATTATCGCTTGACAAACTCGAGTCTCGATCTAAAAGACTATGAAAAGTACCAATAACATGGTATAATATGGTAGTGATGATGATGATGATGTTGATGATGAATCTATTTTGCATAGTAGCAAATGCTTTTCGTTCTTAAAACAACGCCGAAACTCCCAAACTTGTATCTATAAAGAATCATGAGTTCTCTCAGCACCTTCCGAACCACGGTATACCAGGTATACCTCGGTGCAAAATCTTACTTAGTGGTAGCATATGCTTAGAATACTTCTCACGAAACTGAATTCACCGCATGTTTCCCTATAAATTTTGAGGAGTTCCCTCGATTACTTATGGATCCTTCATCAGATCACCACTTTTGTGAATATAATACCAAATTGGGATATTACCCTATATACCAAAAGAAAATTTTTGAAAATCGGTTAACAAACGGCGGAGTAATCGTTGAACATAAGAAAACAAACATAACACCTCCCCCATTTTGAAAGTCGGTTAAAATTGTAGCCTATGTGTTATTCTGATGTATAAGCTATAATATTGTAAAGTTTCATTAAAATCCGTTCAGCAGTTTTTGCGTGAAAGAGTAACAAACATCCATACATCCACACATCTATACATCCATACATCCAAACAAACTTTCGCCTTTATAATATTAGTAGGATACTGAACGGCTCGAGGCGATACGGGCTACGATCCGTTTCTAAGTTGATGACGTTACTCTTTGTATAGCTTTTGAAGCTTCATTACACAAGCAATACAAAATGTCACGTCCCTAACTATGTAACGTCAACGGTCAGGGTGTAATGTTTTGATGTTAACGGGAGTTTTCACCAGATGGCGCCCGTCTAGACGATGGCTGATAGCGAACTAATTCCGACGCCTGATAACGGATTTTAATTTCCAGGCAAAAACCTTCTCGAAACTTGCCAGCTGATATTAAATTGTAATAAGTCTCCGTAGTCAAGTTTTTTCTGAAGGTAGTGATTCATTTTAGCATAAAATGCGATTTTGTTTTGGTTGAGTAGGAAAATTATGTATTTAATTAATTTTTCATTTATTTATTTAAGTCGGGCATCTTGGCCCATATTATAAATACCTTATAGACTGACATACATATAATTATACTAACACTTACAACATTTAAATATTTGGGACAATCACATCTTCGATATTTAATGTGTAAGTAATTTATAGGGAAATAGATGTTGCTTACAATTTCGTTATGTCAAAATTCTTTTATTTTTCCCATAGACTTAATAGGTATATACTGTCGTCAGAATCGGTTAAGCGGTTACGTGAAGAGATAATAGACAGACAGATGTACACTTCATCTATATAATATTATAAGTATGAACATTGAAAACTAATGTCCATCATCAGCTATGCTGCTCGCATTCAGATATAAATTTTCTAGGAACTAATAAGTATATACTTACTACAAATACAAACGTGCGAGTTTCCTACGCCGGTTATTTCTTCGGTAGTTCCCGAAACGGTGCTAGGCACCATAGTTTTGGCGTTCAGAAAGAATTTTGTAAAAAAATAGTAGGTGACTTTGATTTTTAAACTGTGAAAGCAAAAGTTAATATGAGTGGAAGTAGAAAAAAAAGTTGAGTACGTAGAAAAGAATGACCATAAAGCCCAAGTTTTCATTAAGACGTGGCACTCATGACCAAGAGCTCATGAGTGCCACGTTTCTTTGATGGCCAGCGAAGGGTTAAATAAGGTCTGGAATATTCATATTCCTGTGAAAATTATTTACTTACTTTATTTTAATTTGTGTTAAAAACACTTAAGTATTTCTAACAGTAAGGGGTCTATCAGACAGAGAGCGGTTTCGCGGTCAAGCGTTCAAGCGGTCAGTTTTGCGTTCCTTGTGTTGTATAACGCTATATACCGGGTGTAACAAAAATATGTGATAATAGGTACTTATTATCACATATTTAGGGTGTGTACGTGTTCCTTGTAGAGAGTTCACTGTGAAAGTAGCAGTGCTGAAAGACCAGTTTTTTTCACTTTTTTATGGGGAAACTCGTGACGCTCGCGCCCTTGCCCATACAAAAGTGAAAAATAATTCGTCTTTCAGCGCTGCTACTTTCACAGTGAACTCTCTACAAGGAACACGTACACACCCTAAAGTATTATCACTTATTTTACATTTTTTACACAGGGGGCGTTCTGACGGCGTCAAAATTCCTACTTAGGATATTTAGGATAGTTATTAAGTATTTGTGAAAGTACATAGAAAATATTGTAATCTATATATTAATACGTGAGCCAAAAACTTTGTATCCCTTGTGACGAAAAGTGGGGAAACGTAGGTGAATGAAATTTTGCACAGTTATAGTTTACTAGCGTCCCGCGCGGCTTCGCCCGCGTAAATTAGGAATTTTACAGAAACCGTACATTTTCCCATACAAAATAGCTTATGTCCCTACTCCCTTCACTTGATATACTCTGTATCTGTGCTTAATATTGCCATAATTGCTCCAGTAGTTGGTAATTTCCTCCGTTTTTCCCACATTTTCCTGAGTTTCTTCGGTCGTATTAGTCTTAGCGTGATAATATTTAGCCTATAGTCTTACTCGATAAATGAGCTATCTAACACTGAAATAAGTTTTTAAATCGGACCTGTAGTTCCTGAGATTAACCCGTTCAGGCGAACATACTCTTCAGGCTTATAATATTAGGTAGGTATAGATTTTTTTTTAAATTATCGCTTGACAAACTCGAGTCTCGATCTAAAAGACTATGAAAAGTACCAATAACAGGGTCATTAAGTCTATAATAAAGTGTAATCATAAGTCATAACCATGGGACGATGCATGGTATAATATGGTAGTGATGATGATGATTAATGTAATTTGCATAGTAGCATATGCTTTCCGTTCTTAAAACAACGCCGATACTCCCAAACTTGTATCTATAAAGAATCAGGAGTTCTCTCACCTTCCGAACCACGGTATATCAGGTATACCTCGGTGCAAAATCTTACTTGTTGGTAGCATGTGCTTAGAATACTTTTCACGAAACCGAAGTCACCACATGTTTCCCTATAAATTTTGAGGAGTTCGCTCGATTACTTATGGATCCTTCATCAGATTACCATTTTTGTGAATATAATACCAAATTGGGATGATACCCTATATACCAAAAGAAAAATTTTGTAAATCGGTTAACAAACGGCGGAGTAATCGTTGAACATAAGAAAACGAACGTAACACCTCCCCCATTTTGAAAGTCGGTTAAAATTGTAGCCTATGTGTTATTCTGATGTATAAGCTATATTATTGTAAAGTTTCATTAAAATCCGTTCCGTAGTTTTTGCGTGAAAGAGTAACAAACATCCATACATACACACATCCACATATCCACACATCCATACATCTATACATCTATACATCCAAACAAACTTTCGCCTTTATAATATTAGTAGGATATGGTGAAGGAGTGCATCGAGCTAATATTATTTTCAAATTATTCTTTTATCATACATTTTTTTAACAAATAAAACATTACACACACTACAACACACACACTAGGAAAAAATACAGATTTTTGAGTGACAAGCCTATACATACGAATCATACTCTTTTATTTAAGGTTGAAGTCTGTTGACAACAAGGTGACAAATTGAAAATGGATTATAGTTTTTTTATTGAATCTTAGATACTATTAGACAATGCTTACACGGCCAGTCTGGGTCAGGAACTAAGGTCGAATTTCGACCATTGGGCGATCTCTAGTTGTAAATAAATAGATTTACATTGCAGTATGATTGCAGTTCGAATATTTTCGATTTTTTTCTTAAAAATAAATTAGACAAAATTATGTTATAGTGAGTGTGGCAAA
This sequence comes from Aricia agestis, assembly GCF_905147365.1. NCBI lineage: Eukaryota > Metazoa > Arthropoda > Insecta > Lepidoptera > Lycaenidae > Aricia > Aricia agestis. The sequence goes on from NC_056409.1 coordinate 18,572,941, forward strand.
GCGCGCCAAGTGCACCAACTATACATATAGTTGGTGCACTTGGCACTCCATATTGCTGATTACTGATTAGAAATTTCCAATCAGCGGTATGGAATTATAGTTATATGGCGCACTTGCCGGAGTGGTGCGCTTTGCCCATAAAGTTAACATACCTAGCGGAAGCTTTGCCACACTCACTATAATTATTATGCTTCTTATAAATGTAGCTTGACAGACATGGACAAAATATTACATTGTTTAACTATACTATAACGTGTGTACTGTGTATACAATTATACATATAAGTAGAATGTAATACGTGTTTATAAATAATCAAATGGGTACGTATAAGATAGGTATATGTATATCATTATTATTTAATTGTTTCTCAAACTCGTGTCTCCAAAACTTGATTATCTTTTAAATGAATAAAAATGAAATGGCGCCCACACGGAGATGTTAATTACATTAAGGAAGTTCTATCTTAGAATTAATTGTATCAAATTAAGGACGTACAAAATTAAATTTTAATGAGCACGGGCTGCTATCGTTACGTTATTACAAGATTAAAGGGGGGTAGGGGGGAGGCTGCCCCCTTTGAAGTCGTAAAAACAATCTGCCAGCTCTGTCCATTATAATGCGTTATGGATAATACAATAATCTTGATATAATATTCCTATGTGCCTCAGTAATGAAATATTTACACAACGGAAAAGATGATGATTATTACTTATCTATACATCTAGATGTATAGATGTATAGATGTATAGACATATAGATGTATATACATATATGTATAGATGTATATACATGTAAATATATATGTATATACATATATATGTATAGATGTATATACATATAAATAAAATTGGAGTGTCTGTTTGTAATATTAAAATAACCGTTTTTTACTAGATGGATATGAATGTATATAGGGTACATACAACAAAACAACATTTTTTACAATTTTTGTCTGTATGTCTGTCTGTCTGTTTGTTCCGGCTAATCTCTGAAATGGCTGGAGCGATTTTGACGGGACTTTTTAGGCACATAGCTGATGTAGTAAGGAATAACTTAGGTTACTTTTTAACTAACTTCCGAAAAGGAGGAGGATATATTTCACTTTTTCTATAAAGGAACCTTTAAAAGGGGATTCCTTTCTCTTTTTTATTATCTTTGTTATCACATTTTGCTGACGCGGACGAAGTCACGGGCAACCGCTAGTTAGGTACTATTTTTGTCTGTCCAGGGATTGGACAGTGCTAAAGACAGACTACAAATAGCATGTTAGGAAATATAATATTATGTATCACTGATATAAAATGTTTACCTAAAATTTATCAAAAAAAAAGGGAGTCTTAAGTATATTTGATAAGCCGGAAAACAATATTGAACATACAATCATAACATTTACACATCGAGGCGTTATGTATAAAGTGTTTACACAATAAATAAGGGGGAGCCGGGCGAATTAAAAATCTATTCAAACTTCTGTTTATTCAAGTGCTAATCTGTTTGCTTTAGCGTGAAATCTATTGAAAAAATTCCATTAAGGTACGCGCATATTATGCTGGGCTGGGTAGCATGACGTAGCTAGATGCTAACTTAACTTAGTTTCGGGAGCGCTGCGCATTGATAGATTTGGAGAACTGTGTTGCTATTAGTGCTTTACGTGTTCGTAGCCGAGCATGGTCGGATCGTTCAAACAAAAATATGCTATTATAAGACTACTGCCCGACAAAGTGTGCATCATAGCAGTTGTTGACAGGCCGCATCGTGCTGAAGTAAATAATCCTCTAGTACTAATACGAGCTGCTGTAGCCCAACTCAGTGTGAAATAATTTTCACAAATTATATTCAAGCCATTTGAGCGGTTTTTTTATTAAAGGTCCGACTAATATGCGTAAGCCCCAATACGCGGTTTGGCAACTACACGGCGACATCAAGAGAAAGTATATGTAAATGACAGCGCAATTTTTATGCTTGCTTGTAATCTCGGGGCTTAGCCTTCAAACCTCGCGTTCGGGCGGACGCATATGTAATGATTGATCCAGCCTTATCTCGACACTGCAGCCCGGCATAATGTGCGCGCACCAAGTCGCACCGCGGCTCCCCATTCTCCCCGGATGACTGGATAGATCGAACAGTTTAAACATAAATCAGTTCGGTTATTAAATCCCGAGCAGCAGGTTCGAGTATCGAGGGTGCAGCGAGGGTTGGCTTTGTTCGAGTTTCGGGAAAAGATTGCAAGTTTTTTCAGTTAGTAAAGAAGCGTCGGTTTTTTAATGGAAACGGTGCTTTTAATCGGTGCAAGAACGTGCAAAGTAGTAATGTTAGAAGATTTCATTGAAAAACTGCTTCTATTGTATTGAAAATGTTATCCCCAGTAAAAACAATAGCTATGTCCACACTGTGCACTTTCATTTTCAATTTTCGTCATCAACTTTCATATTGGCGCATTCAATAATTGAATGCGTCAAGGAACGCAACGCCAATGTCATTTTTGAAGTTATGGATACGGTCAGAGGGCCTGCGTCGCGGGCATGCCACACGTGCGCTGTTGACTGCGCTATAACGCATTCCCTTGACGAACAGAAAAAAGCACAGTGTGGACAAAGCTATTGATTCGTTAATAACGTCATCCTATCAAAAGTCAAAATAACCTCAAAAACTGTGCTCAGATTTTTGCTGATATATAAAAATAGATCGTGCAAAGTAAATAACATACTTTTTCACGTTAACCAAACATTTTTTTCCAGTTTTCCATTAGTACGTCACTCTCGTAAACGCCATTAAAAACCCAATTCCTTACAATGAAACACTCGTACGTCGTCTTGTCGATGCGACTGACAGTTTTAAATAGCACCCACGCCCTCAAACCCTTTGTGAACGCGGCTTTAATAACATCTTTTGTGGCTGAACCACTTGTATACATCGTATTAGCGACGACTAATTTGCTCATCCGCCAAATAATTGAGTATAATTGTTTTATTTTGTACAGCTGATAATATTCATTCATAATATTATCAGCTGTACAAAATAAAACAATTATACTCAATTATTTGGCGGATGTCCAAGTCGTCCTAGTAAAAATATGCAACAGAGTAATATAGCCGTATTATTGAAATGAGACTCACTCAACGAAGATACAAGTTATTTCCAAATTTTTTGGTTTGTATCTATAAGGTTACGTAAAGTTATTAACTCACTCAACAAAGACACAAGTTTTTTTTTTATTTGCTTCTATAAAGTTATCTAAAATCATTCTAAAGAGTTATTGTGCCTTCAGGTGCCGAAGTATGAAGGTAGTTTATGTTTTGTGTCATAGATTAATAATGTGCGGGTAACTGCCGCATTTAGAGACATCAGACAATAATCAATATGAACATTTTGACATTATCTGTGAAACTCTTCATTAAAATTAAATTTAATCATCATTATATGTCTCTGCAAGGGGCGGTTATTTACGAAAGTTTTTTAGACAAAAAAATATACACAATCTACGAACCGCGTAGCACCTTTACGCAGCTACGCCGTAGCGCTACGAGCTACGATAGTGCTACGTCGAATAGAATTTACCTGAGATCAAATTCTGGACGTTAATAATAGCCTCAGGCTATCGGCTCCTACTGGCCTGGCTGGCCTGGATTTCGTTTGACACAAAGCTGCCTACAGGCCTTTAATTTCAACTTTCGCACGAGTCTGAACAGTGCTTTTGTTGCACTAGAAACTTGAATAATTCGATATGAGCTTAGTATTATTTTAATTTAATTTTTAAACAAACTATTTAGTTTGTTTAAAAACATTTATAATAGCTAGGCTTAACGCAACTTAGGTTTGTTTTCTGAAAGCGTATTTTAATTATGTTTCTAACATTTCTTTTAGTGAGCGAGTGAACTGGGACCCCGCAACACTCTCCGCTCCACGTTTAGGCCCATGTTAAACATATCATCGTAAAACAATAAGTACAATAACATGTTTAACAAATACACGTTTTCCGAAATCCTTTTCAGTATTCGGAAATCCGAATGCATGGAATCAGTAGAAAATACCTGACGCACACTTTCGTTTTTTTTCCGAATGGAACGAATCCAACACGTACGTTTTTAGTGCGCGAACGCGTGGGCACGCGTTCGCGCTAGTCTTACGGAATCCCGATTCAATATTCCACATTAGGAAATCGAATACGGAAAACGTGTGTATGAGGCCAGCCAGGCAGCTAAATAATTCCTCAACCCATCGCATGTCGATAATGTTTGTCAACGTGCGAAATCAATTCGTGGTATTCAGGAGGCTGCGGCGGTCGACGGGCTGAATGTCTATGAGCTATGTCAACGCCGTCGTCAAGTTGCCGGCTCGGCTTGCTCAACGTCGCAGAAACGACGCAGGAATGCGTATACGGGGTGATTCGATACCGGTGGTTCGGTTTGGGATTCCTGGAGTAAAATATTGGACACAAAGCCATGTGCTGTTTCTGTATACTACGAATAAATCCAAATAATAATTTATAACAAACTAGTTGATACCCGCAACTCTGTTGCACCAAAAATCGTTTATCGCGCGGGAACTATGCATTTTTCCGGGATAAAAAGTATTCTATGTCCTTTCCCGGGACTCAAAGTATCTCCATGACAAATTTCAGCAAAATTGGTTCAGCGGTTTGAGCATGAAGAGGTAACAGACAGACAAACGGACGGACAGACAGACAGACACACTTTCACATTTATAATATTAAATATAGATTATCTATGCAGCCCATAATAATGAAAATATGAACAACATGCATGGACGTTGTACAATATCTTAAAGCCAAGTACTGTGTGAAAAATTAAAATAGAATCCTGACAAAAATTAATTAGAAGTTATCCATTAGCCTATAAAAATATTCACGCAGCGAATACAAGGTCTGCTCGTCTTTGTCTGGCATATTGGAAATACCATATGAGAGACAAAGACTTTGGACAAAATATAGCAAAAATATTTTTATTTGCAAAGGGGTTCATTATAAAAAACTAACAAAAAACATAAGCTATTATATTCAAATTCTGTCAAAACTCATAAGCACAAAGACAATATATTTCCCGAGACAAGCTAACAATTGAAACAGCCTGTACACAGAGTGATGCACAATACAGATGCCGCTGTCAGATGACGTGCCGTACATAGCCGGGTGAGGGATAGTTAATTAATACCTACTACACTTGATCAGAGTAGTATATTATAGCACTGGATCCCTTACTATAATGGGCACATAACAAGTAACAACCCACGCATCATCGATATCTGCGACAAAATCCTTACTAATATTATAAATGCGGAAGTATGTCTGTCTGTCTGTTACCTCTTCACGGCCAAACCACTGAACCGATTTTGCTGTTTGGTATGGAGATACTTTGAGTCTCGGAAAAGGACATAGCATACTTTTTATCCCGGAAAAATATACAGTTCCCGCGCAATGAACGAATTTTTGCGCAACTGAATTGCGGGCGTTATATAGTTCATAATAAAAATGACATTACGATGCGATGCAATGCAGGTTTGTCTGGGAGCCGGGAGCCTTATTATAGGCCTCATACAGTCGAAACTATCTGAATCAATTAAAATCTGAATTCCGGTAAATTGTCTCCGGTCTGCCCCTAATAACCGAAAACGCTAGTCAGTATCATTTTTATAGGTCTTAAAAAACTGAACTGATGCTGTAATAATGGTGGTAAGCATATAACATATTATTATTATGATATACCTTATTAGTCATAACTAGCTATTTGACCGAGTTTGCTCGGTATTCGATAAAACACGAATAAAATGACATTTTCTAAAAATGATTCCTAGCTAGATCGATTTATCGCTCCTGAAATTCCCTATATACTAAATTTCATGAAAATCGTTGGAGCCGATTCCGAGATTCCAATTATATATTTATATATATACAAGAATTGCTCGTTTAAAGATATAAGATTAACATTAATTATTCCCGTGGTGCTTTCCCTTTAGTTCTTTGACTTTCGGTTATTGCGACTTTGTGCTGTCTCCCGCTTTTTATGGGGAGGGAAAACTGTATACTTCCTACTCCTATCTTCTTCTGATTCGTTGCGGGTCCCAAGACAGCTTTAGCATGTGTCTCGGGCTCTCTGAGATCATATTAAAGGGTTTTTGTGGTTGGATACCGCTGTCGATCCTGGTGACACGGGAGATACAGTGGTGGGAATGTGTGTTGGGCCAAAGCCCGATTAAAAAAAAGGATATAACATCAATTAAATTAATAATATGAAATCAAATTAGTAGCAGTTAAACTTTGGTTTGGGGAGATGATATTGTATTAGTTTTGAAGTTTGTTTGAATAAACATCTTAAAAAAGGTAAACAAACAATATCCTACGCAAACTTTTTGGATCTCGAAAATATGGGGAATATCGAAACTTCAAGAACAAAAGAGGATCACCTGACTTCGACACTTATAAATCGACGTAACACTCCCAAGACCTGTTCGCAGAGATAGCGAAATACAAAATCATTCGCCATTCAAACGCACAAAATTAGGCTGGCCGTCCATCATTAATAGAACTTTCAAACACCTTTAATTCTATCACCATAAGGTTGAAAATACAATATGTCAATATTAAGCGGAAAGATCAAATTTTAAAGAGGGTGCATCACCCCTCTCTGAAAGGGGAAACACTTCGGTTTCCTGAGGCCTTTGATCCTTTTTATTTATGAAGTGGAATTTTGAAGTTAATGAGAGTTATATGAAATAATAAAATCGAAAACTCTTTTCGTATAGCAGTAAATTATGTACGCCAGTCTGTGATTAACAAAATTCGTGTTTTGTTAGTCCTGTTATGTAAGGCAGTTATTAGAGGTACATATTAGAAAAACTGTGTCTTTAGAAAATAATTATGTAGCGAGCTGTAAATTGCATGTTATTATCAGTCAATATTAAATCGTCTTAATTGTTAGTAAGTAACTTCTAATACCAGGTTTTTGGGGTTATTTGACCAAAGTTTATTATATTATATTTGATTGATGTCAAAATGTTAACCAATTTACAACGCTGTTGTTGAATAGATAGACTGTGGAAAAAACGGTAAGAAACGGGGAAAAGGACAATCATTAATATTTAGTCTATTCTGAGCTGTAGTCGTGAACATAAGTCAAAGTAACCGTAACAGTGGTTGTGACTAAATACTACAAATCTCAGTCTCATATTACAAAAAAAAGCAAGATTTTTATACATTTGCCTTTCTTTTTACATGAGAAGTTAAGTAAGTTATTTGAAAATCTTATAAAAACGATGAAGATTATAAATGTTCTTCTTGCTGGGTTGGTAACAGCTGTGTTGGCAACTTTAGATATAAAAAATAATATGATAGCCGATATTGTAACTTCTTACAAAAACCCTACCAGTATCTTATTGTATGAATGCATCAAAGAAGGTAAGAGTTTTGATATTATAACAATGATAATCTACTTATACAGATCTGTAATTACGTTCATACTATTTTCCGGCTTAAAACTCTTCTGAATAACATTGACAAATTTAACAGATAAGTGAAACAAAAGATACGAAATGCCATTTACATAAAAGAGACAGACTAAAATATAAAAGACGACCCAATTGGGTCGTATTTGAAGCTTCACAACGCGCGCGGTAGTAACATATCTGCTTTGAGTTTTTTATTATTATATCATTGTATTAAAATGTTTATAATCCACCTTTTTTTTAAATAGTGACTAATAAAATTACTTACTTAACTTAATTTATGCGTTAAATTACGATGAATTTAAAGACTTTAGGTTAAGCTTGGTGAAACTACTAAACAAGAAGAACAACTTACAAATTACAAAAGATACAAACTTTGTGCAGCACAGATTTAAGATGGATGCCAAAAATATAATGTTCATAGTTGATCTAAAATGCACTGAGGCTAAAAAATTCTTACAGCACGTAAGTGATTAAAAATACTTACCTAATTTAAATGTAGTTAATGCGGCAAGTATATAATAACACATACTTTGTAATAACACACACATTGTGTTATTATATAACTATTTATATAATAACACAACAAGAAATTCGCAGGCACTGTACATTTTCTTACGATAAAAATAGCCCGTGGTCTGGTGGTGGTAGTGGTATATTAAAACAATATTTTCAGTGCATCAAATTAAACTTATTCCAAGCACCATACAGATGGCTTCTATTCCACGATGATGATCATGATATACTAGAGTTAGTAGATGATTTACACTTTCCAGCAGATTCTGAGGTGGCAATCGTGAACGAAAAGGGACACCGTCATGAAATTAAGTTTAGTAAGTATTTCGTTACTTATTGAAAAAAATCGGCCAAGTGCGAGTCGGACTCGCGCACGAAGGGTTTCGTACCGTTATAGAGCAAGAAACACAAATTGTGTTTTTTGTATGGGAGCCCCCCTCATTTTTTTATTTTATTTTAATATTATTATTAATTATTAAAGTATTAAAGTCTAGCTATAGCGGTTTTTGAGATACATCCTGCTGACCGACAGATGGACAGAGTACAGACAGACAACGAAGTCTTAACTCTTAGTAATAGGGTCCCGTTTGTACCCTTTGGGTACGGAACCCTAAAAAGAATAATTTGAAATTTATTTTAAAACAGTCCATAGTTTAGTACTTTAATTGTGATTTAAAAAGTTCTATATATATTGGCTAATTATTGTTACCTCTTTTTTTTTATGATAGAAGAGGCAAACGAGCAAACGGGTCACCTGATGGAAAGCAACTTCCGTCGCCCATGGACACTCGCAGCATCAGAAGAGCTGCAGGTGCGTTGCCGGCCTTTTAAGAGGGAATAGGGTAATAGGGGAGGGTAGGGATGGGAAGGGAAGGGAATAGGGGAGGATAGGGAAGGGTATTGGGCCTCCGGTAAACTCACTCACTCGGCGAAACACAGCGCAAGCGCTGTTTCACGCCGGTTTTCTGTGAGAACGTGGTATTTCTCCGGTCGAGCCGGCCCATTCGTGCCGAAGCATGGCTCTCCCACTTGTTCGCAGCTTCATTGCTTCCCATTTTGTTGGTCCTATATGGACCGTACGTTTTCCGTAATAAAACTATCCTACACCCTTTCCTAGGACTCAAAGATCTAAGGGTCAATTCAGACCGCAACGCGACGAGGCGAGGCGAGGTGCGGCGCGGCAAACATTTGTATGGATTTGACAGATTTCAATTGCGAGAGAAGTCTTGCGAATCTGTCAAATCCATATAAATTTAGAAATGCATCTACTCGTTGCGTTGCGCTCTGATACAACCCGGTTCATAGTTTTCAGTTTTTAATATTTACCTAAGCAAGTATCCTAAAATTATGTTTTTATTTACAGTCTACAAAGTAAACGCCAATCAAAACTGGGTAATAGAACATTACGGCCACTGGAACCGTACACACGGGTTGCAAGTGAAACATTTACCAGTCAAAGCAATAAGGAGACTCAATCTTAACGGCCAAGAGATTCGAATCGGCTGGGTCATGGAAGACAACAGTACCCTCTACAAATACTTAACTAGAGAGTGAGAACCACTTAATTGAAATCAGTTGAAGTCAGAATTTATATTTTTTATGCGTGTAGGCCGCATGTACGAAATCTACCGGCCCACTATGGACGCTGCCGCCCCTAGGCCGCGGCCTAAATGGACTATTTTTAAATCCGGGGCTGAGTCATGATGTGATCAAGCCCTTAGAAACTTTAGCGATACTTTTAATTTTTTATAAAATTAATACAACACTACAAAATAATATTTTAGTCTAAAATCAGATAAAAACTTTTGCTTTCTATGTGGGAAAATTCTTTTTAAAGACCTCAATTTGAATTTTTGAAGCCGCAATCGCATTTTTAAGATTCTAGCAACGGCTTAGAATAAGAAAATTTGTTTTTATTTTTTTGTAATTTTTAAATATACTTATTGTATAATATATTGTACATATTTTATATATATTGTAGATATTTTTATCATTACGAGATAAAAAATATCTACAGCCAAACATATTATTTCTTCCTTTTTTGGAAGTCGACAGTTAATGCATAACCAATGTTCCAGAGAACCCCACATTGATGGAATTACAAAGGCTTGTATGGAGACAGCGGGGTTCTTGTTCCATTTCCTCAACGCCAGTCAGAAAAACGTCATTTTCAAGTCCTGGGGTACCCTGAAGAATAATACTTGGGACGGAATGACAGGACATCTGGCTAAAAGTGAAATCGATCTAGGAGGTCAGTTATAAATTTTTTTTAATAATTATAAGCTGGGAAAAATATTTAAAGACTGTTTAAAGACTTTATAATATTTTGTGTAGTATTCTACGTTAGTGATTATATTATTTTATTTTCGCTTAGCGTCTAAACACATAAGACCGAAGTTACGCGGCGTAAATTCCGCATGATTACGCCCGCAATGTATTTTAAATTACCGATGACACACTATTCCGTCGCGTTCCGTCCGTATTTTGTATGCGTTTAGCTATGTCCACACTGTGCACTTTCATCTTCAAATTTTGTCATCTTCTTTCATTGAACTTTCGTTTTGGCACATTCAATAATTGAAAGCGTCAGCGACCGCAACGTCATTTTTTGTCAAAAAAAGAACAAAGCGAAAGTTTTGGATACGGTCAGAGCGCATACGTCGCGGGCATGCCTCACGTGCGATGTTGACTACGCTATAACGCATGCCCTTGATGAACAAAAAAAGGCACAGTATGGATATAGCTTTTGACATTGCGGACATATTCATGCGAAATTTACGCCGCGTAACTTCGGCCTAGTGTGTTTAGACACTTAAGTCAAACACTAAGTCAAACAAAACTTTAAATGAGTATAATCACCTACCCAAACTTACGTAAAACCAGCTTTTACTATATAAAAAAAAAAAAAAAAACATATTAATATCAGTACATTTCCTATAATATTATAATTATCAATATTACTTACCAGGTTTTTTAAAATTGGTCTCCACTTCTAATGCAGCAGGTAGAATATAAGCAAAGTCAGTTTTCCTGACCCACCTAACTTCTTATATCTGCTACCTTTTCCACAAACGTTACTTGTTCCAGGTACCCCAATGTTTATAGTACCGGAGCGCTTCTCCTTTGTCCAATATACCCTCTCCCCCGCCTACCTCCGCCCCGCGTTTGTGTTCAAACAACCTCCTTTGTCGTACACCACTAATATTTTCCTACTTTCCTTCCAAAAGTCCCTCTGGTATGGTATAGGTGTGTTGCTTGGAGTAATATTTGTGTTGCTATGTATTACAACTGTTTGGGAATGGAAAAAAGGTGGTCCTGATACGGTAAGATGATTAAATAAGCTTTATATAGTCGAAGTAAGATTGCAATAAAGAGTTAGCACAAAAGGAAAAATTATTCCATAACGCTATGTTACAGACAAGAATAAAGTAAGTAAATCTAAAGTTACCAATAAATAACGCAAACAGTAGCTGGTAACTTTAAATAACACTCACTGCAATCTTCGTTTTTGTATTATTTATTTTAAAACGTTTTCTGTTGAAGTTGGAACTAAGTTGTGTGCTTTTGGTTTCACATTTTAGCGCAAAGATAATGACATGTTACGGCCGAAAGCATCAGACGTTGGGATGTTGGTGGTCGGTGCTACTTGTCAGCAAGGAAGCCCTGTACAACTTAAAGGTACGAGTATCACAATTTTAATATCAGTAAAAACTTAAACATTAAAGGAGTGAGCACACTGAGACGGGCCGTGCCGTGGCTCAGCGTGCTGGGGCTCATCGCCAAAATCCGCCTCCATACAATTTGTATGGAAGCGGAAATCCGCTGCGCCCCGACACAGTGTGCGATACGCGCATCCGCTGCCATACAAATTGTATGGAGGCGGATTTTTGCGATGAGCTCCGGCACGGCCCGTCTCAGTGTGCTCACTCCTTAACGGTTCATATCATGGTTTTAAAAGACTGTTAAGTGCCTTTTCTTTAATTTTCAAGAGGATCTCAGAAGTTTGGTTAGTTTTGTTATTTATTCTTTAGTCGTAGTTCAGTAATCTTCTAAAGACTAAGTACTTTAGAAGATTACTGAACAAAATGTTGTTGAAATTGTTTTATTTCATAAAAACATACAATTAAAATATGTGAGTCCTAGGGACTCATAGAAGGTATTTACGTTAGTAAATTTCACCTAGTGAATTGAGAGTTAAGGTGTGTGTGAGTCTCCTGTGTAGATTTCACTGTGAAAGAAGCAGCGCTAAAACACATCACAATCACAAAAAAAAAATGTCACTGTAAAAGTAGCAACTTTTACTCAGATTTGTTACACCTGTAGATTTTATTCAAATCTCTAACATCTCACAAAATTTTCCATAGAAAATTTTGATGGTTTACTTATGTTTTATTCATTTTTGTAGGCATTTCGGGACGCATAGTCCTAATACTCCTTTTCCTGGTGCTTACGTTTCTGTACACGTCGTTCTGTGCCAACATCGTGGCGCTGCTACAGTCGAGTTCCGTACAAATAAAGACGCTACAAGATTTGCTCGACTCCAAACTGAAGTTCGGCGTCGAAAAAGCCGTTTGGGTTAAGCGGTATTTTATGGTATGTGTTTTTTATCTTTATTTAAATAAAAGGCTTTTTATTCTATACTTGTATATTATAAGCAAAGCTCAATATGTTTTCAGAAACATACTGAGCTTTCTTACATTGATCTACTGTATGAAAAAGCTACTTCCTCCGTTACAAAAGAATAAAATGTTAGTTAATCACACTTTTAATACTCACCGAGAAGGTTTTTATGAACAGTTGGTGTTATATTTAGTTAAACTTGAGATCGCCCAATGGTCGAAATTCGACCTTAGTTTCAACGACATTAGTACTACTACCTATATTTTGTAAAAAAATATTTACTTTATCATACATATTTATTTCAACTCTTGTCTCTGGGACTCAGCTGATCTCAGACTGGCCGTGTAACGGCCGTTCCCAATATTTGATATATCTCTGGTTTTGCCCTACTAGAGATAGGAATAGCTCACATTAGACATTAGAGACATATATTTTATGTCAATTCAATGTTAGCTGCAATCGGTTGTATGTCAAACCAGAGATAGATTAAATATTGGGAACGGCCGAAAGTATTGTCTAATAGTATCTCAGATTCAATAAAGAAAACCTTAAACTTATAATATACTGTCGAAGAAAACTATAATCCATGTTCAATTTGTCATCTTGTTGTCAACAGACTTCAACCATAGATAAAAGAGTATAACTCGTATGTACAGGCTTATCACTCAAAAATCTGTCATTTTTCCTAGTGTGTGTAATGTTTTATTTGTTAAAAAAATGTATGATAAAAACATAATTTCAAAATAATATTAGCTCGATGCACTTCTTCACCATATAAACTATAACTGTGCAAAATTTCATTCACCTACGTTTCCCCATTTTTCGTCAAAAGGGATACAAAGTTTTTGGCTCACGTATTAATATATACTTTGTAATAAATAACAACAAAATTATTTGATTTCTAAGTTGCCTATACTTATACCTCTAATGTAAGAAAATAGAAAGAAGAGGTTAAACAAATTATCTCGTAGACTAATATGACTTGCTACAAACTCATTTCTGATCTATTTTGTGTGGAATAACTTTAGAATGATGTATATTTTTGTAGATGGAAACTGAGCCAGTCAGGAAAGCGTTGTATGAGAAGAAAATTGCACCTCGTGGTAATATACAGAACTTTGTAAGCTTGGAGCAAGGCGTAATGGAATTAAAAAAGGTTACAACTTTTATATTAAACTACATGTTGCTAGCAACTTCGAAGCACAGTGATTCGTTTATCGTATGCCATGATATTATGGACTATAATGTAAAATAATTCAATCCATATTTACTAGTATTAAAATGTGAAAACGTGTCTGTCTGTCTTTCCGTCTGTCTGTCTGTTACCTCTTCACGCCCAAACCGCTGAACCGATTTTGCTGAAATTTACAAACATGCTTTGAGTTCTGGGAAAGGACCTAGGATACTTTTTATACCGGAAAAATCTACGGTTCAGGCGCCATTAACGAATTTTGCGGGCGACATCTAGTTCTCAATATAGGTTATGTATAGTTTTTATTATTCGTAGGTTATGTACAATGTCACACAGAGTAGCTTATACCAATATGACAGAGGTCATCTGCATATGTTAGCTATGTACTCACTCGATCGACAAACATCTTGGACGGTTTGCCTAACGTTCTACTTGGTTCCGTAGCTAGGCAGCCAGAAGATGGTGAGGACATGATCTGCTTACCTAAACAGATTTTGTCCTCACCATTTGCTTGTAAATTATACGGGTCTAAACTCATTTAGATACCCATATTAGTCTTGTTAACCTTTTGAATAATACGTAAAATAATATTTTCGATCATTTTACTTTCGTGTATTTTTTTTATTTTGACCGCTACACACTAGTTACTATCCAATTCATTCATATGTTTTATTAGTCGCGCATAACATAATAGTACCTGGATGACCGAGCTTTGCTCGGTATAGCAAACACTCATTGCTTCGTGTTACTTAACAACGCCATCTGCTGGAATAGCTTTAGCTGTTGTTGTGTCGTTAAAGCAATTAGTTGCTCACAAAATAGTATTATTATTCGCCAATAGATGCCAGGAAGAGTCATATTTTTCAGTTTATCGTTTATCGATAAAACACGAATAAAAAGACATTTTCTAAAAATGATTCCTAGCTAGATCGATTTATCGCCTCCGTAACCCCCTATAATATACTAAATTTCATAAAGATCGTTGGAGCCGATTCCGAGGTTCCAATTATATATATACAAGAATTGCTCATTTAGAGATATAAGATAAGATAATACCATCACATAAAGTATTGCTGCCACACTCAGAGAAGGATTAGTTAACTCTATTTAAATAAGGAGTTTGGCAGATAATATTTGGGGCTTATATCAAAATCTTCTTTTAATTACAGTAATTAATATTCGTGTCTAACGGCCGCACTAAGAGACATTTAATGACGATTAAAATTCAATTTAATGAAGACTTTCACAGAAATTTGTATGGGGCTTATGTCAAAATCTTCACTAAATTACAGTTAAGTAATTAATGTTTGTCTCTGAGTGCGGTGAGTTAAGTAATTAATGTTTGTCTCTGAGTGAGTCTGAGTGATTTAAATATATAATATATTATGATTAACCTTCAATCTGATGAAGAGTTTGACAGATAAAATGTATGAGGCTTATGTCAAATTTATAAATTAATTACCATTTAAGCAATTAATGTTCCACCACGTTCCACTCTGATTGCGGCAGTGAGAACGGCAGTTAAAGTTCATATTATTTTATTCCAGGGTCAATTCGTTTTCCACATGATCCTAGGCACCGGTTACAGAGCTATCGGGAAGTATCTGGAGGAGCACGAGAAGTGTAACCTCTACGAGATCCCGTACTTGCGTCTAGTGGACCCTTACGTGGCCGTCAGGAAGGGCTCGCCCTACTTCGAAATGTATAAGATTGGGTAAGTTCTGGCTTATGGGATCCCACAAAAAACTGCGAAATTTACTTCGCATCGCAAGTATCTGCGACAAAAATCATAACAAAAATGACATTGCGGTGTGAATTCGCACGAATTCGCAGTTTTGTGTGGGAGCCCTAAATAATTGTACTTACTTGAAATAAGGACGGAAGAAATTCATATATCATTTATATTATCAGGTAATCTGAAAATTGGTATTTTAATATTATGTACTAAGTTTTTTCAGATATTATAATTTAGTGTGTAAGTATTTAAATTATTGTACCATCGAGGAAATTGACACCTAGACAGTTGACCGACCAACGTCATTAGCTTTGTCGACACTGTGCCTTTTTCTGTTCGTCAAGGGCATGCGTTATAGCGCAGTCAACAGCGAACGTGAGGCATGCCCGCGACGCATGTACAAAACTTCAAAAATGACAATATTGACGTTGCGTTCCTTGACGCATTCAATTATTGAATGAGCCAATATGAAAGTTGATGACGATTGAAGATGAAAGTGCACAGTGTGGACATAGCTATTCGGTCAGATCATGTCAATATGTCGGCTGGGTTTGACGTAACGTGACCAAATCACGTAGGTCTGGACCTTTGTTTTAGCTCCGTGGTCCGGACCGCCATCTGCCTATGAATCAACTTCCTGATAGTACAAGCAATCCGCATAATGATAATATTCTGATATTTATAGTTACTTTTTTCAACACAATATCATAACACTAAAATATGATGCTAATGCATACGTATAACGCAGATATAACTATCAGGAGATAGTTATCTATATTGGCACACATTTTTGAAATCCTTTTTGGTAGTACTATCTAATGTAATTTGCCTAAACCAGTACTGTATACAAGAACCCCTATTTTGCGGTACGATGTTAAAGCAAAATAAAAACAACTCTCCACTTAAACCAAAGTAATCACTTTACTGGTTCACTTTACTTAACCCTAAACACGCTGCATTGTTCGCTTAACCGATGTTCATCAAGTAATACAATTTGCATAACCTTAATATATTAAGCCAAAGTTGCTTTTGGACGAGCGGATAATATAGTTGGGAAATTTTATAAACTTCGGTGAACATTGGCTTTTGAAAGTGTTTTTATAAGAAAAGTTATCTTTGGGAAATTTTGCACACACACACATCTTATGTTTTGTTAAATGAATAACTATATCTAATATTATGTTAAAGAAACTCTGGTTAGTTACGAGTACACTATTTAAAATTCAATGATATCTGGACTGAATTGGCTGAAAATTGATGGGGGTAGCTTAGATTAGAACCAGACGATTATGCGATATTTTTATTTTGTTTCCGAGGGGTGTAAAATACATGGAACGCGTGCAAAGCCGAGCGCATAAACTAGTAATTATTAAGAGGGATGCGTCTTACACAATGTTATTATATCTGTTGACGTGCTGAAACTACAATTACAGTACTCCAAAATAATATTGCGCATGAATAACCGTGAATAATGACCGTGTTACAAAAGCTACACGAATATCACGACGAACTTTGCCTAATACATGTATCTTAAACGCAATGGAATTGTGTAGGTGAATATCAAAACCCGGCAAGTCACACGGACACCCATACTCGAAACTGAACTCTTGTCGATTTTATTAAACTTTGTGAGAAAAATGGAACAACGCAGTATATACAAATTAGTGTGGTGAATCCTGAAAGAGCAAAGAAGATGTCTGTGTCAAAAGTTAAAAAAAAAAAAATGCCGAGAATAAAGTAAAATAAAACGTATTTCTCTCATTTGCCAAGTTTCGCTTATGGTGGACATACCGGATTTGATATTTGCCTACACAATTATAAAATGCAATATTGTTTACCTTCGCTCGGGAAATATGACCATTGCCGAAAAATTTCGAAAACTTCTATGTGCGCATTATCACTTTGGGAGCACTGTATTAGCATGAATTACATTATGTAATGTAAGAAAATAATTCATTTATTACCTTATTATAACTATTTAGTAATCTGTCATCTGTGATATTACTTCCAGTTACGAGCGCATTCAAGAACACGGGTTGCAGAACAAGTTGAATAGGATCATGTTCACAAAGAAGCCCAAGTGCTCCGGACGCCATGTTTCTTTCTTAAGTGTCAGTCTGGTGGACTGCGAGCCAGCGTTTCTGGTGCTGGCCTACGGGGCCCTCATAGCCGTGCTTGTTGCTATCTTTGAGAATATATATTTTAGGGTTAGAAAGTGTAATCACAAATGTAATCACTTCTAGATTTAGTTTTCAAAAGTGTGTGTGCATCAATTGTTAAAGCATAGTAAATATGAAACATTTTGATAATGTAATACTTTAAATTACAGATTACAAATATACCTCTAAAATAAGAACTATAAAGGAACAGTTTTTAGTCTTTAATTAATAAACATTCTTACGAATCGTCGAGTTCTCATCAATAAGTAAATTATATTTAATTAATCAATCAAAAGGGTTCAAGAATTTTCCATGATTAAATAAAATTTAATAAAGATTCTTTATTTCTTGTTCTTTTTGGGTGGCGCTGTAGGGTTCCAATAAAACTTTTCGTAGATTCTGTCCCAGAATTTGTATCCGTCTTCGTTGAGGTCCGTCTTTAGAAGCAATTTCCTGTTAATCTCCAAATAGTAGGGTATTATATTTGAATATGGGCGCCATTTTAAAGTAATTAGGGAACTTTCGTAGGCCGTCGGGTCCCTGCAAATAACAATTAGAGCTTTTATTGGGGTTCTGATGCGTGTTTCATTAATATTACACCGAAGTCTGCGGTTTGAAAAGAGTCAATACATTTCTCAATTATTTACATAGTAACAGTTTGTGAATATGTTTTTGAATTCAGATGAACTAAAAGAAGTATCCGCTATTATAGGTAAATACTATGTGAGATAATAATTAACACTTAAACAGTATACTAGTGACCGACCGAACTTTCGGTTTCCGTTTCGGTTTAGGCCAGTTTCGGCCAAAAAATCTAGTTTCGGCCTTAGTTTCGGTTTCGGCCAAAATATAGCCGAAACCGAAACCGAAACTCATGCATCGTTCGGTAAACTTCGCAGTTAACTCGAGCTTGCTTGCCAGCGAGGTCCAGTTCGCCACCATCTATTTAATCATGTTTTGAGATTATGTATTCCAGATGAGTCCCAAATCAAAAATTAGCACTTCGTTTTATTTCCATTAAATTGTCTTATCTTGTTTTTATCGAAATTATATTATTGAATTTTATTTCTACGATAAAAGCAGGCTTATTTAATATAATATATAACTGTTGGCAAATTACGTGCTTTTTTAACAACGACTGTATTGTGTGTGAACTTTATTTACTTAAGAATTTTGTTTGACTTTGAGATTATAAGATATCTTAGGATATATCTTGTGAGATTTATTTAGTAAATCATCTCGCCTCACTCTTTTTTTTTTTGGATACGCAATCTCTTAGGACTTAGACCGTTCCTACCCTGCTAGAATCTTATCTAGCCCACTTCCCCGTAAGCTTCACTCTTGCGGCCTTCAGTATATTTTTCAGGTTTAGTAGCAAAATGCCTTCTGGAGAAAAAAAATGTGACGTCAACTGCAAGTTTGCTTAGTCATTTCGTTTTGAACTTCGACCGCGGTCGTGTCCATGTCTCCCATAAAAATAATATACTGCAATTATTGATTTTGTTTTCAGTAGTACGTCGTTCAGTAGTATGTCTAAGGGAGGATTTCACCAATCGCACAACTTCGTTTTATAAATTTAGTTCTCATTAAACACGTTCCTACGGGGATCAATAAAAAGCAAGAAACGATATATAAACTACCCAAACGCATCATTTTATTCGTCTATGATTTTCGATTCGCCATGACACTACACTGGCAGGACTTAAACGGCTTTAATGAAGTTTAACCGTGCAACATTGGACGTTCTGAAGATAGAACTCGGATTTGTTGTGAACTTTATGTTATTGAAATGCAATTTGGTGCTATAAACGGGTTTATACGTGTAGAACCAATTTAGTGTACACTAAGCGCGTCCTATTTCTTAGGTGAATCGCACCTAAATAAAATGACTTCAAATAACTTCTGCTCTTGTTTCTTCGTTATAATACATTAAGGGGAATTTCACCAATCACACTTAAACGTTTTATTAAACTAAGTTCTCATTGAACATTTTTTTGGACACGCAATCTCTTAGGACTTAGACCGTTCCTACCCTGCTAGAATCTTATCTAGCCCACTTCCCCGTAAGCTTCACTCTTGCGGCCTTCAGTATATTTTTCAGGTTTAGTAGCAAAATGCCTTCTGGAGAAAAAAAATGTGACGTCAACTGCAAGTTTGCTTAGTCATTTCGTTTTGAACTTCGACCGCGGTCGTGTCCATGTCTCCCATAAAAATAATATACTGCAATTATTGATTTTGTTTTCAGTAGTACGTCGTTCAGTAGTATGTCTAAGGGAGGATTTCACCAATCGCACAACTTCGTTTTATAAATTTAGTTCTCATTAAACACGTTCCTACGGGGATCAATAAAAAGCAAGAAACGATATATAAACTACCCAAACGCATCATTTTATTCGTCTATGATTTTCGATTCGCCATGACACTACACTGGCAGGACTTAAACGGCTTTAATGAAGTTTAACCGTGCAACATTGGACGTTCTGAAGATAGAACTCGGATTTGTTGTGAAATTTATGTTAGTGAAATGCAATTTGGTGCTATAAACGGGTTTATACGTGTAGAACCAATTTAGTGTACACTAAGCGCGTTCTATTTCTTAGGTGAATCGCACCTAAATAAAATGACTTCAAATAACTTCTGCTCTTGTTTCTTCGTTATAATACATTAAGGGAATTTCACCAATCACACTTAAACGTTTTATTAAACTAAGTTCTCATTGAACAATGAACGCATTTATATGGCGACGTGAATCTCGTTTTGTTTCAAATAGATTTTACATTCTTCATTTAATCGTGATTAATGAATCTAAGTTTGAGTTATACGTTTGATTGATGATTTTTATACATTTTTATCATCTTTGAGCCTTGTCACGTTGTTTTAGTAACAAATAGCAAGAAACGATAAATAAGCTAACCAAACGTATATCTGTGAAAACTGTCAACTTAACAGCCTATGTTTTTCGATCTGTCATACACTACACCGACAGGACATGTGTTTTATGAAGTTAAAACTCCAATATTGGGCGTTCAGGAGATAAAAATCGGATTAGCTGTGAATGAGACGAAACGCATCTACTTGGAATCGTATAAAAAAACGAAAGTTCGGTTTCGGTTTCGGCTGAAAAATCAGTTTCGGTCGGACACTACAGTATACTAATCGTAGTTATAGGTAAGTATAATTACTAATGGTACTTTATATTATAGCACATTATTGTTTAGAATGCCAGTGATTAATTACGCTATTTGAATGTTGAGTAAGTATGTCTATACATATTGAAGCCTTTTAACGCTTTGGAACTATCCTGTCGAGAAAAACCAGCGTAAGTAACGTGGTTACGTTTTGGGTCTCTAAAAACATGTAAAATCTGTGTTTGAAAGTAGCTTAAAAACTTACCCGTATTTGATGAAATCAGACCACATTGTCGTCATACGATCCCGTGTGTCCAAGTCCTTATAATTAATGGTGTAGCCGAAGAAGTCTAGGATATAAGCGGTTTGGTCTCTGTGACTCGCTCCTTTAATCCTGTCCATGTAATTATGCTCAATATTCAGTTTTCCAACGTAAGAGAATTCGTACAGAAACACAGGCTTCTTAGCCACATCTGCATGCAATTTAGCCGATCTCAGTATTCCGTATTTGAACATGGAATCGGAGAAGTAGTTGATATAATTCTGTAACGTCTCAGCACTCACTGGCTTGTTATCAAAGTAATACTTTTTTACAGATTTTATGAAATCTTCTTTAGATTTTTCACTATCAAAGGCGAGGTCTGCTGGGAGGAAGTCAGCAAAATTGTCATTCATCTCGTCCCTCCATGTGCCGAATTTGATAGTTCTACTTATGCCTTCCATGTTTGAAAAGCCGGTCATGATAGTGACATCATTGCTTTTGCCGTTTTTAATTGTGTCTACTGGCGATTCAGTGATGATAGATTCTATTCCTTCGATAGCATTTTCAATACACGGTGCAAAACCGAAGGTGCTGTTGGGCAGGAAATAATTAAGACTTTTTAAAGCAAGATCCTTGATGTCAGCATTAATGTAAAATTCAGATAAATCTTCCACAGAGCCAGTGCCATTATATCCGAGCGATACTGCAATATTCCTTGCAGTCGCAACAGGGTCCCGATTGATTGCAAATGGTGACAACGCTGAACCACTTTCAAGAATCAATTTATCAAACAGTCCCTCGGCTGCTTTCGACAATGTAAGTAATTCAGCCATAGCTCCGCCAACACTGAAACCGGCTAGGGTTACTTTTTTCGGATCTCCACCAAAGTTTTCAATATTCTTCTGAATCCATCTTAAAGCTGCTACTTGGTCTTTTAAACCAGCATTTCCAGGGACTTCTTTGGTACCAAGACAAGCGAACCCAATAGCACCTAATCTGTAATTGAAGCTGATTACTAACACGTCGTGTCTTGCTAGGTAATGTGCTCTGGCCATATTTCCACTGCCTCCAGAAAAGGCTCCACTGTGAATGTATGCTACAACGGGTACTAAATTGTCCTTATCGGCTACTTCTGGTACGAGGAGGTTCATTGTAAGACATTCATCATCACCAGATAAAACTACTTCGTCGTCGTCACCAGCGCTGTAGTAGCATTGGTGACATAATGTGTTCTTCTTAGTCGCTTCAAAGACGCCTTCCCATGGCGTTGGAGGTAGGGGTGCCTGAAAATTAGAAAAAAAACTTTTATTAAACTTTACTGTTCTTTTAGTTTATTGAGTTACAGTAATAGTAAGTTATACTATAACCAAAATGACGAGGTACATACTTTGTATTGTTTTGTAAATAATAATATAGAAGTTAGTATTTACACATAAATTTCATAACAAAGAATCTACAAAAATAACCATCAAAAGGTCTGATCTATCTGTATATTCGAAGTCTCAAATCGGATGCATTTAAATGAGTTTGAAAGATACTTCCTATCTAACTCAGGCAGGATTTGAGGCGTCGTGTGCCAGGTGAGCTGTCGATGGAAAATCAAAATATATTCAAAGTTGTATGGACTGTCTAGATAGTTTATATTTCCCCTCGCGTGATCTCATTTTAATATTTTCTATATTTGTATTCAATGAAACCGCTTTCAAATCTCGGCCCACGTATACACAGGTGTGCGTTTCATATTATGATGCCTTTGATTTTGATCATTAATAAGTTGACTATAGAGGTATTTCGGGTACCTCATTGATGGAGAAATAAGTTTACTGAAAGTAAATTAACAAGTTACACCCATAAAATTAACAATTTGTTTTTATTGTAACCAATTCCTGAAACGCGCAATAAAATTAAGGGTTGTTAGTATGTCTGGCACATCATGGAATTCAAGAATTTCCTTAGTTAGGAGACCTTCGACTTTATTGTCTCATTTCTACAAGCAAATTTTTTTCTAAATCCTCTTACGCACAAAACTTCCTCGTTTAGCCACGATAAAAATAGCCTTGCCTACGTATTATGTAAAATTTTATTTTATTGATCTCGTAGTTTCAGAGTGTCCGCTACCTCAGGCTGATGTTGATTTCAACCTATCCCAATGCCCATAGACCATAGGGTTTTTGTGCATCAACCATACAATCAAAAAATTTTTTTTAGTTAATTACAGAACATAGAGTTTTAGCCCGTTGCAAACAACCATACAATCGAAATTCTGTTATATTTAGTTTACTTAATAGTCTGTAATGTACACAAAAAGTCTAGTAATCATGCGAAATTCACTGAAATTCGCATAGCTTCTTTCTTTCTTCTTTTTAATTTGTCCTTAACAAAAGTGTATTTCTTCTTAAACCTACCTGATATCTTTCTCGCCCCGTCGGCACGCTAGCGTACGGTATTCCGTAGAACTCGTAGAAGTCTCCATCCCAGTACTTTTCTCCTCTCACCACACCCTCATCTAGACTCACGAACTTATAGTCCTCGGCGAAAACGCCGAGAATCAGAGCACACAACACAACGCTCCTCATGTTACCACGTACATAACTGATAAATATAATAATTATATTTTCGAATATTATTATCAATTGATTAATTGATAAATCGAAGTAAATCTAGTGGTACACGTAGTTAATCCTTATCTTGGGTTTAATTAGTTCAGTAGGTTTTCTTTTTTGGTGTGATAAAAGAGATAACATTTTTGAATCGGTTTTTAGCGTCTCGGGATGCACTTTTTTCGGATATTAAATCGGCGTCAGGACCCGATTATTAGGAGGTAGAGTGGGCCAACGTCGCGCCCTAGGAGAGAAATTAGTTTACAGAAGTAAAATAACTGTCTATCTTTTGCTGTTTCGTTTAACTTTCACTACAGCTGGTACTGCCGGAGTGCATAATATTGTGTTTTATTTTTAACTTAATGATGCCCTCAACTCCGTTGTGTACAAGTTAGTTAATTGCGCGGGAACCGTACATTTAAGGTTCGCGCTCACTTTGTCGGCGCGTGCCGGGGCTTGCCGGGGCGGATCGGCGCTCAGCGCAGCGCAAAATGCGCTATAGCACACTATTGCCGGGCCGGGCCGCATCGCATTGACAAATTTTGATTACTTTGGATAGCTCCAGTGTGACCACTCTTAAACCACTCGTAACTCGATTTATCAAAAACGTTGCTATATTCTACTAAAATCTACGAGTACTAGAGCGTGTTTTAGATTTTACCGAAAATCTACCTTTATTAATCAATGTATTCTTATGTATTAATATAATCGTGGTTGAAACTAAAATAAAACTAAAATATTAATGTGGACTGTCTTCATTATGCATTTTAATTTTTTATATTATTTGATAAATAATATCGATCTTCTACTAAAATTACAAAAAAATTTGGACTGCTAAATCATCATTCATTTGACCTCAAATCTACCAAAAAGTGGAAATCTATGTGAAGTGTGGTCACACTGTTGCCGGGGCGCAGCGGGTTTGTCGGGCCTTGCCGGGCCTTGTCGCATTGACTTAAATCCGCTGCGCCCCGACACAGTGTGCGGTACGCGCATCCGCTTCCATACAAATTGTATGGAGGTGGATTTTTGCGATGAGCCCCGGACGCTAAGCCCCGGCACGGCCCGTCTCAATGGACTCACTCCTTAAACAGGATAAAAAGTATTTTATGTCATTTCCCGGGACTCAAAGTACCCAGCAAAATCGGTTCAACGGTTAGGGCGTGAAGAGGTAACAGACAAACACAGTTTCGTATATTTTATAATAATACTAGTAAGAATATTAATTTCTTTAATAATTTTAAACACTATAATATATTTTAAACCGCTTAACAAATACCAGTATAAATCTACATATAAGCCGGTAAACTAGGGTAGAAGTGGGAAGCTGTGTTCGCGTACATCACACGCAAACGTTTTAGGGGAGTTACATAAAAATGACATTACGCCGGGAGCATAAATAGGGTAATATCCGTGAATCGCGAAATGTGAACTTATCGAGATGTTTCGCCGCTGGGCACTTACATCGACGACTTTTTTTTATAATATAAGGGGGCAACCGAGCAACCGGGTCACCTGATGGGTCAACTACCGTCGCCCATGGACACTCGCAACATTAGAAGAGCTGCAGGCGCGTTGTCTTTTTAAAAGGAAACACGCTCTCTTTTTGAAGGTTCAGGTTGTATGGGTCCGGAAATACTGCTGATTACAGTTCGTTCCAGAGTTACAGTGCGCGGCAGGAAGTTATGCGAAAAAGGCACGGAAGATTTTAGGTTTCTGTAGAATCCCCACGATTTGAGGGATTCTACATATAGAATTGGCTCGCTCAGCACCCACGCCATTATGAACGGTTCTGACGCCAATGTCATCCAAGATATGAGTGTACGAGACAATGATTCAGTACAGGTTACAGTTACCTCGAAGGTACCTTCGAGTACACTTATATCAATTTGTTGTCCGTCTGTCTGTCTGTCAAGATAGTTTTTCTCAAGAAGTACAAAAGTATCAAGCTGGATTTCACATTTATATTAGAGTCAGTCAGTTTGTATATTATTTAAGAATTAGTGTGCAATTAAAGTTTTTTAAGCGTATAGTTAACCAGAGCATGTATAGATAAAAAAATAAAAATGACGATTGCAAGGCACAAAATTACAAAGAGTTTTTATAGTAGGATATCGCCGATCCTGGCGACATAGGAGATCATACAGATGTTGTGAAAAGGCATAAAATCCTACTTATCCTACTAATATTATAAAGGCGAAAGTTTGTTTGGATGTATGGATGTTTGTTACTCTTTCACGCAAAAACTACTGAACGGATTTTAAATAATATATTATTGTAGTGTTATCCTGATGAATAAGCTTATTCATCAGAATAACACGAGGCTACAATTTTAACCGACTTTCGAAATAGGGGAGGTGTTATGTTAGTTTTTTTATCATCAACGATTACTCCGCCGTTTGAGAACCGATTTTCAAATTTTTTATTTTGGTGTATAGATATCATTCCAATTTGGTACCATATTCATAAAAGTGGTGACTTGATGAAGAGATCCATAAGCAATCGTGGGAACTCCTCAAAATTTATATGGAAATATGTGGTGACTTTGGTTTTGTGAGCAGTATTCTAAGCATATGCTACCAACAAGTAAGATTTTGCACTGAGGTATACCATGGTTCGGAAGGTACTGAGAGAACTCCTGATTCTTTATAGATAATAGTTTGGGAGTTTCGGCGTTATTTTAAGAGCGGAAAGCATATGCTACTATGCAAATTACCTTCATCTTAATCATTATCACTACCATAAACCGTTATAGAATCATGTGTCGTCCCGTTTTGACCCTATTATTGGTACTTTTCATAGTCTTTTATGATATTGCACTTAAACCGCGGGTAATACCGCGGGGCACAGCTAGTTTTATATAAATTTTGACTAGCCTGGATTAGCCGTACTAAACGTTAGTGGAGTCCAAACAGGCCGGCAACGCACCTGCAACTCTTCAGTTGTTCGAGTGGACACTCGCAACAGCCATCGCCCATGGACATGGGCGACGGTTGTTGTTTTTCATCAGGTGACCAAACAGGTCACCTGATGGCTCGTTTGTCCCGCAATTTTATAAAAAAAATTAGGCTTACATTTTAAATAGAAAATTAATTGATGACTTAGCAGACAAATTAAAAGCAAAAATACCTACTGCAGCTGGACACAACTAACTAGATAAACTTTGTTGTCAGTGGTCAGACCCAATTTGTAGACACAATGTAAGTAGTCGAGTTTATGAGGAGCACAAATTAACGATGACAGAAAACTATTTAGTTTAGCTTAGATTACATATTATTATGTAGTTGGGTCAATCAATTTTTAAAGGTCCCGATCATAATTTTCTGCAATTTTTTTTTTGCTTCTTTTTCAGCATTTTATTATTTCATTTAGAAGAGGATTCTTCGTAGATTAAGATTATATAAGCAGCAGTTATGTTGATTAAACACATTTGTGGATTTAACTTCACTATAATAATAATAATAATAATTTTATTTATTTCTCACCACATAATATTAAAAGACAGAAAGTAGGTACATAATTATAGACACAAAGTAGTATGACTAACCGATCTTTTCACGGGAAATAATGTCCTTTGGACAACTTACACAGTAGTACTTTTTTAAATGTTAAATGCCCTTAAGAATTAAAACAAATTCTTCTAATATTAAATAATAAATAATATTTTGATATTTGTTCTATGTACACCCAAAATACGAAATATTTTTATTAAAATTGAAACGAATGATGTCTTTTGGACAACCAAATTATGTTTCTAATATAAAAAAAATAAGTAAAGCGGAAATAGTGATATTTTTTTACAAAAAACAATTAAGGCGAGGTTGTTACGTATTGTATTATAGATTTTACTAAATTGAAATGAACTGATTCTCGATAAAACTGAATGAATGAAGTATAATGTGATTTTCATATGGGGACATGTTAGTTGTCCAGAAGACATTATTTTTTTCCATGGGACATTTGGTTGTCCATGGGACATTATTTGTTTGTCCAAACGATTTCCAAATTATTCTGCAGTTATTTTTTTCCTCCGGCTCCATATTCGCAACTAACTTTTTATTTTTGTGATAACTTTCCCTTTTTTTTTCTTTTCCGTTCAGCCAATTTATCTGGGTCTGCTTTAAGCCTTTCTCTGTAGCGTCTTGACTTTTCTTTCTCCGACAATCCCATTGTCTTATCTAAAAAAATTAAAAATTACAATTAAACTAGACATAAAATCGCGTAATAAAAATGTATTCCCGAAACAGCTGAGTAATAAACAAAACATGCACTATTTAACTGTTAAAGTAAGTTTTAAATAATTATTGTCCTAGGTACAACCAAATTGTCCATGGGACAACCACTTTAGTTGTCCAAGTGACTGGTTGTCCGCGGGACATTTTTTTAATTTTGAGCCGCCAAGCAAATACTATTGTTATTTTATATATTAATCTCAGCTCATACTAAAATATAGACAAAAGCGCATCTCGTGTAGTATAATTGACAACAATGCATCAAGTACTTACGTTTTAATCACAGTTGTCCGACGGACTGACAAAAAAGCCACCCACACTCACCAACGTCGCTCGGACGACTGTCGCCGTGATTTTATACAAATCAAAATGGCGTTTGAGCCCGACAGTTAACTATTGTGTTTGGCTTGTTGTTTAGGAGTCTACCGCGCCACCTGTGTTTTGGTTCCATAACTAAATTACGGTTGTCCGTGAGACCTGTGCCATGTAGGTGATTTATGGGGACAAAAGTAAAATGCCTGAAAATTTTATTATATCCAATAAAAAAAAATTGTTTGTATGTTTTGATGTCAACAATTATGAACTGAAACAAGAAATGTATTTGGTATTTATGGTCGTGATAGTATGTTTTTCGTGATGCGAAGTTTGTTAATGCATTGTGGCTTGGGGACAAATGTGATAGTACTGGAAAATTGCATATAGTCTGTCGGACAACCATTAAACTACGCACAAATTAATAAAACAAGTAAAATATTGTTCACAATAATGCTAGAAAATATTAAAAGGAATATAATTAAAACCAATTTAACTCTTTATGATTTAATATTTATTAATTATCGTTCAGGGACATGATGCGTGTACCGTCGGACCAATAAAAGTTGATCGACCCAGTTAATTGAATGTAAATGTTTGTTGCGCCTAAATTTGTTCATCGCTTGGGAGCTGTCCATCTTTCCATGATAAAAAATGAAATCTTTTAAACAGTAATAATAAGATACTTGTTTTCCAAAATTTTTCTTATTTTAAAAGGTTGCTTCAAGAGTAGAGTATGAAAAATATTATTTTTCTATCTCTTTATTTATGCCGCGTTTTTAAGTGGGAGAGCCATGCTTCGGCACAAATGGGCCTGCTTGAGTGGAGATATACCACGGGCTCATATAAAACCGGCGTGAAACAGCGCTTGCGCTGTGTTTCGCCGAGTGAGTTTACCGGGTGCCCAATCCCCTACCCTTTTCCCTTCCCTACCCTCCCCTATTTCCTTCCCTACCTCCACTGCCCTATTACCCCATTCCCTCTTAAAAGGCCGGCAACGCACCTGCAGATTTTCTAATGCTGCGAGTGTCCATGGGCGGCGGAAGTTGCTTTCCATCAGCTGACCCATTTGCTCGTTTGCCCCTTTATTTCATAAAAACACAAAATATCCGCATTTGATTTTACCATACCTTGGATAGTCGACAATGTAAGAAAATAACGACCTCGAATTTACTTATAGGCGTATAGCGATGGCGGCAAATTGGATAAATCTCTACCAAGGGAAGAATCGGATCGTTTAGTGGGAATGGGACGAATAGGGAGGGTTATCGAAAGTTCGGTGACGACAAAAGATGCGATTTGTCAAATCAAACATCACTCAAACGGAAACACACGGGTGGAGAATTCGCGAAATTACGCTATATAGTATATTATTCTCATTTACAAAGATCCATTGTATAATTGGTTGTATAAATTATGCCCTTACTAATAAGAATATTCAAGGTCCGCTATAATGTCTATCATGTGACGTTTCTATTAAGTATGTAAGACAAATAAACATAATATACCCTGTATACTTCTTATATAGCTATTCACAGTTTGAATTAAGGCCAGGTAGTCCCTAAAATTAGCAGGTCGATATCTGTCAGTACGAATATCGACGTAAAATACATTAAAATAACATTCATATATGCGCGCCTTGTTACAGTGGTAGTTACGACGCTCGCCGCGTCCTTGATAATTGGGCGAAATAGGAGAAAATTATACTTTTCACTTAGATAAAGGCCAAAATGCAAAATGTAACCACATAATATTATTCTTCTTTGTGTTATGACTTAATTATGAGCTTTTTCGTAGATATGATTTTTGAAAGTAAAACTATCTATCATAAGCTTCATGAAAAATAAGAAAATAAACAAAATATTCGAATTTGGCCTTCTCTTCGGAGTTATTTTTGATCGAGTGAAGTTTTCAATGTTATGTTTCGAACCACGAATTGTCAAGGTACATAAAATACACACCAATGTGAATTTTTTTTTTTGGCTTTTATGAGTCACTATTTATTTATTTATTATTGATTCAAAGTCATGTAAATTAAGGACTACCTGGCCTTAATACGGGGGTCAGAACTCAGACCACAGCAAAGCACGCGCTTTCTGAACGTGGGCAGCATTTTCAAGTCAAACAGATACATATTTAATGATTATTGCATATCCTCAATTTAATGAAAAGTTTGTCAGAATTCATAGAAATTAATTAGAAATCATTCGATTTTTTAATTTCAATCTATAACATTAAAATAATTCAAGCAAAAATTTCTGGCTGTTAGCTACGCAAAGAAACGTAGCGGGTTCGCACTCGTGTATTGTAAAAGAAAATCGTTTCTTTGTATCAACACTAGTCTCTAGAACAGTGTTTCTTAACCTTTTAGTCATGATTTTTAGCATTTTACCATTAGTCATTTTACCAAATGTTTGTCTTGCCGGGGACCACCCAATTGGTTTACCTAAATTAAGGGTTGTTTGATAAATAAAACAAGGACAACTTTATAATTATTAACACTAATTTATTTTTTATTTAGCAAAAATCTAAATGAAACAGATTTTAATTGAATGTTATTTTTGTGTCTGCGTACTCTTTACTAACTTCTGAATTCTCACATATTATGTATTATAGAATGGCTTCGCGGACCAATTGGAATGCCTTCAGGGACCACCAGTGGTCCGCGGACCACACGTTAAGAACCACTGCTCTAGACCCTGGCGGAGTGTTTGTCCGAGACGGTAAACTTAAATCGTTAATCGTTCTCACTGAAATGTCTATTTCGGCTTCACTTTGACTTTGAGATATAGAATTTTATGTACTTTTAGGGCACATTCAGACGTGAGCGTCTGTGTGCGCGGATATAGTAAAGTCAAGTGCGAGTCGGACTCGCGCAAGAAGGGTTCCATACCGTTATAGAGCGAAAATAGGCAAAAAATTGTGATTTTTGTATGGGAATATTTATCTTGTATGGGAGCTCTTAAATATTACCTTTATTTTGTTTTTAGTAAGTATTTGTTGTTATAGCAGCAACACATATACACAATCTGTGAAAATTTCAGAAGTCTAGCTATAGCGGTTCTTTAGTTACAGCCTGGAGACAGACAGACAGACGGACAGACATCAACGTCTCAGTAATAGGGTCCCGTTTTTACCCTTTGGGTACGGAACCCTAAAAATGAGCTATAAGAAGCTTGATGAGCTTTATGCATAGAACCTCAAAATGCTACAGCGTTACCGCGCTGAATCTGAGCGCTTCGCGTATTGTCCTAAACGCTACAGCAGTTTGAGGTTCTATGCAAATTAAACAAAGCTTATTTTTATATGGGAAATAATAAAACGAGCGAATAAAAAATTACTTTGCGACTGATGATGAACATACTGTTTTAATAACATGAGCGGTATTAATTTGACTAAGCGAAAAATAAACTAAACTAACGACTAATATTGATTTATAATAAAATCCAGAACGAGCTTACAAAATGTGGATTGCGATTAATCTATTTCAGATATTAAAATTCTATAGACAATAGATTTCTATTGTTATCGCGGTCGCCGGTGTCCTTATGGGGGTTGACAGGATTTTAACGCAGAGCTACGACAAAGCAGAAATTTACGCTTTTTGCAGTCTCATGTTTGCGCCTACAACTCCGAATCCGAGAAATGTCGTAGCACCTCCATCGTGGGTATCGCAGACACAATAGATTTTCAATTGTTATGCGACAGCCGGCTGCCGCTTGGGGATTGACGGGTTAACACACGAGTAACTTGAACAAAAGCTTTCCTTTATTTTTGCTACTAAAAGGCACTTAATTCTTAAACTTAATTAACCTGAAGCAATTCTTGAATACCAATAAAACTCCAATTCCTAATTTAGTTTCCCGGATAAAGAAATATGTATCCATTTGTTAAATAGTTGAACGTTGAATTTAATTAGTATTCCCGTTAATTTGCCGTTATCCCGCTGGGAAGGAGGGAGAGGGGGAAAGAGGGAAAGGAGGGATAAGTTGGATGCGGCATAAATCTTCGGTGAAATTAAATAACTAAGTTTAAGTCACGGTAACTTTGCGAATTTAACGGCTGGTCCTGCTTAAATTTGTAGATCAAGGTGCTACTCGGAATTGTTTTCTTGTTATGCATCATTCTGATAGTTAAATTATGTGGATATTAAGGTGAGTGGAGACTACCGTGTCGTAACAACCGGTATAATAATATTATAACCGAGCTCACTCGAGAGATGTACCGCTCAGAAAATAAATGTCTAATGTTACATCCATTCCTAATATATAATATAACTAATAAGTAAATGTTTATAATATATAATATACAATAAACATTTACTTATTGTGGAATGTGGATTGTTTTGTATTCTATATCTGCAATCTTGAACTGTACGTCCAATTATTTTTTTTGTCTTTTAATTGACTTTGTATGCTTCTGATATAATATTATTCTTGTGGTGTAATGGTAAAAAAGGGGCATAAACGTTTATTTATTTATTAAAGTATTTAAAATAATAAATGCAAAAGTGTGTCGGTCTGTCTGTCACCTCTTCACGGGCAAACCACTGATCCAGTTTTGCTGTTTGATATGGAGATAATAATTTTGAGTACTGGAAAAGGACATAGGATTTCTTTCCGTTTCCGAGCGAATGGAGTTGCGGATGTCATCTATAGTAGGTACTTAATAAATGCTGTAGATGAGTACACACTTCTGACATAGTAAAAGGAGGGGAAGTAAGTTATCTTCATACAAAGGCACCGCGTGCGGCTTGTATGTGTGCGCCATAGTATCAATGCGTCGCCACGTACCTACGGCACACAATAAAATCTCGGCCAGTTTTACTAGGCTGGTACCGCCGAGATTTTGTTGTGTGCCGTACGTGGCGACGCGTTAATACTATGGCGCACACATACAAGCCGCGCGCGGTGCCTTTGTATGAAGATAACTTACTTCCCCTCCTTTTACTATGCTTCTGATATATTAGTGATCGAAGTTTTTATCACAAAAAATATGATCTTCCCACGAACAAAGCTTCAGGCAACTTATTTGAACTAGATGTTGCATCCATACCAATAACCTACTAATATTATAAAGGCGAAAGTCTGTCCGTCTGTTTGTATGTCTTTCTGCCTGTTACCTCTTCAGGCCCAAGCTGCTGGAAAATTTTGCTAAAATTTGGTATGGAGACTTTCGAGTGCCAGGAAAGGACCTAGGAAGTTTCATATCCTGGAAAAATGTACGATTCCCGCGTGATAAACGAATTATCTAGTATCATATAATAATAATAGCTCCCACACCGGTTTCGGTGACGGTGGCCGGTTTCATTGAAACCAGGCCAGCTACGCAGGAGTAATTTTATAGTGCCCAAGTATGTGCGCAGTACACAAGAGCACCCTCTATTCCTTTACTCTCATAACCCAGTGGGACGGCAGACCGACACGACCGGCGAGAGATCAGGCGCAGGACCGACTTTTTTTACATGCCCATCCGACGCATGGATCATCTTACTTGTCAGACAATCAGGTGATCAGCCTGCATTGTCCTAACCAAACTTGGAAATAACATGTTTCCAACGCGGGAATCGAACCCACGACCTCCGAGTCAAGAGCCGCGCTCTGTACCACTAGACCACGGAGGCGTTAATTAAGTAGGTATCATATAATATTTGGTACGACTCCATTCATTTCCTCGTTCCGTGTAAAGAACTAATGGAGTTGAAACACAGTGTGGAATAAAAGATTTACATATTGTGACTTGAAAGCTTTAAGGATTTGAGGTATCTTTCAATATCATGAAGGCTACCGCACTTACGCAGAACACAGAAAACTATGGAGACTTTGTTGTATTAGTTATTCAAAGCTCATAATAGGTATAATAATTATAAAATGTTAGCTTTACGTGCCCTAAAATACTTTTACTTATACCATCGAGGAAGTTGATTCCTATGCAATTGACAGACCAACGTTATTGTCGAATATGTCAATTCAATGTTAATTGTGATCTGTCGGCTGGGTTTGACGTAACGCAACCAAACTACTTAGGTCCCCGATTTGCATAGGAATCAACTTCTCTGATAGTACCTACAATAGTTTTTAGTCTGTCTGTGAGGAGATACTATGTCGAGTCCTGGGAAAAGACATGGAATTATTTTTATCCTGAAACCACGCCATAAACGAATTCTGGGGCAACGGAATCGCGGTATCCATCATCTAGTATTTAATAATTTATGTAAATGCTTGGATACATCTACTATCTAGGATATTATGGCCAGGATATAAACACAAAATCCATGGGCGACGGTAGTTGCCTTCCATCAGCGTTTACTCGTTTGCCCCCGAATTTTATATTAAAAAAAATATATACGTAGTGGGAAGAGTCTCCATGTATTCTTTATTCTGGCGTATCTTCGAGTTCACTTACTTTACGCAGTTTACACTCAATTTGAGTAATTCGGGGGCGCGAAGATGTAAGCGTTATGTAAAACTCTAGCGATGTTACTGAAGCTTACTCAAGTATATAAAGTAAATTCCATTTGCTAAATATTTACTAATATACTTACATACTGATATTATAAAATCGAAAGTGTGTTTGACTGTCTTTCTGTCTGTCTCTTACCTCCTCATATCCAAACTGCTGAGCCTATTTTGCTGTATACTTTGAGTCCCAGGAAAGGACATACGATATAACTTTTAATCCCCGAAAAATGTACGGTTACGCGATACGGAGAGGCTGGCGTCATCTACACGTTATAATTTTTAAAGTTTCATAGCTAAAGGGCGAAAAACGGAATCCTGTGTCTAAACACACTAGGCCGGAAAAACGCGACCGAACTTTGGATAAATTACGCCTGTAATGTATTTTAAATTGCTGATGACACACCATACCGAAGTTACGTCGCGTTATGTTGTATGCGTAGCGCATTTCAAGCGTAATCATACCGATTTTGGCCGCGTATTTTCGGCCTAGTGTGCTTAGAAACTTAGGGTGAGGACAAATAATTTTGTGAATCGTGAGTTGCAGAATTTCGGTCACAAATTTTTTTTTAAACAAATCATGACTCACAAAATTACGCTCGTGTGAATGAAGTAGGAATTTTCTATGAATCTGAATGCAGCAGAATTTCGGTTGGCAGAAATTCTGCTGCATTTTTCCCAACCGAAATTCTGCGACTTACAACTCACAAAATTACGATCGTTTGGTTTCACCCTTATGGAATATGGAATCGTCATTTCTGGTATTATAAACGAGTAAGTATAGCATGTTTGCTGTCAAATATACGTGTCTTATCTTTGCTTACGGTACATATTAAACAGAATTAATTAAGGCGAACCAGATTATACTAATTAAAATATTATTATAATATATCTATTGAAGATTAGTGATTTAAATAAAAATTGGAGTTTCCAATAAAATAACTGACACTTCCACCCTGGAAGTGTCAGCAAGAATAAAAAGTACCCTGCGTCACTTAAAGAAAACAGTAGGAGTAGGCTATGTTTTACCCACGCGGTAGATAGATGGAATATTACCTCCTCTCTTACGCCGCGCTGGCGGTCTGCTCTCCGTCCGTCTCATGTCTCTCCTATCCACCTGTAACGGATAGACAGACAGACATAGTAGATTTTAAAAATTTGTTATTGTAGCGTTGTAGTCATTCGGGCACGATTTCATTTCACTTATAATAATTAAGCATTTGTAAACAGATGTTTAATATATCCCATCACTTGTAATCGAATCCCATCAATAAATGCATGCAGATTTTACCCTTACGTCCGAAGATTTGCATAATTTCATTGTCGATTTTCGCTTACATTACTTGCGAATTTTGCATATTAATCGGCACAGCCGGCGCCCATTATGCAAACCGTATGCAATTGTATGCGAGCGTAAAGTATTCAATTCGGACATTCATTATTGACGTTTTTGTGACGGACTTTCTTTCTATTCGATTATTATTCACTGATTCACAAAAGCTTCCGAGGGTTTTTTGTGTACGGTGAAAAATATGTCTGGATTTAAAGTTTTAATTTCAGCTCTGTAGCGTATGAAATTTTATAGAGCACCTTAGCAACAACCATATACCTAGCGGAATAGAGAAACAAAGGCCTGAGCAAGAGAGATGTCACTATCAGTAAAAAGAGACGTGTGATACATGACAGCAGCACTCTTTTTTTGACGGACAGTCGGCACGTGCCGCACGTGTACAATTTAATCTCATAGAATTCATGTTCAATCATGCTTGTGTAAGTGTATTCGTAGGTACACATATTTTTACACACAGATGAAACCAATTTCGGTTTCGTTTGACAGCTCGAGATTGTTGCTCTATTCCGCTAGGTATATTAAGGACGCTATCACATTTTTTCACAAATATCAGCGATTTTCAGGTACCATTTTGAAGAATTAGGAGTCACACTGCGAGAATATTTTGGTTTCAAATGAAAGATAACATTATATTCATCTCCACTTCTACAATATAATTTTTTTATAGCCGCATACTTTTCACATAAATACGTTTTAACCATCACAATAATCGCAAAAGATTAAAAAAATGGGGTTTGATTAGGTACCATTATAGCTAAATACACTGAACCACAATAGACATAACTACCAGTAGTTCGACTGTAAAGAAACGGACAGGTTTCAATATCTGTCAAATTCGTCGGGTTTCACTAGGATTATGAACGGAATGTGCCTTGCGCTGGCTGATAATAATTTATTTTTAAATATTTAAAATAGAGATTTCAAAATTGGATTCTGACAATTTTAATCGCATGTGCCAAAACACAAACAACAATACGACCAAAGAGGAACACGTCCAGCGAATATGTCATAGTTTTAAATTCGTAGGTAACAATTTAGCAACCCTAGCGACGATTTTCGTCATAATACGTCAAATTTAAAAATTTCAACATCAGTTCTAACTTCTAAGTCGGCATACTCTATAATTCTGTCTACTCTGACTGAACTAAGGAAAATATAAGTTTGACGTTTCTGTCTTTGCCTGTCTTTGTGTGAGTCTGTCCGTGGCATTGTAATTCGTAGCGTCTACACGGATGGGCCAATTTTGATCTACATTCTTTTTAGAAGTTGATATGATCGAGCTCTTAGTCATAATTAATTAGTTAGCTCACTACTGAAAGATTTGAGGTGTTTTATATTTTCATAATCTTATATAATATAACAATAAGTCGGGTTTTCCTTCCTGACGCTATAACTCCGAAACGATTTCCACGGTTTTACATTGGGCTCCGTGAGGTCTATAGAAAAAAAATTCAGAACAAAACTTCAAGAGCAGGTAAACAGGGAACATCATTTTATGGCAAAACAACGTTTGCTGGGACAGCTAGTTTATAATAATTATTCTCTCACCATTAAAACGTTTCTGGAGCCACTACAATTAATTTTGAGATTAGAATTTGCCCAATCAATCCTTATTTTTAACCGACTTCCAAAAAGGAGGAGGTTATATATTCGGCTGTGGAGATTTTTTTTTTGAATTTTATCATCAAACTGCTATCCATTTTAAGTATCAATTATTATAGTATACATTATCTTTCTAAGATTAAAATCTGAGTAAATTCATTAAAAACATCCCCTATTCAATGTTTTCTTTAACTAATATCCAGCGTATCTCATTCTCAGCATGTGGAGCGACCTCACACTTATGAAGGCCCCGGGGGAAATAAGACACGTTATTTGTTCCCGGCGTCACCTGCGGAATAAACGTGCATAAATTGCGACTGATGTATACATTTGAGATTTTATAAAGTAGGTATAGTTATTCTGAAGTTTGGTTGATAATATGAAAACAGTAGAGATATCTAACTATCGAGTCAAAATAAGTGAATCGTGTATTCCGTTAGCCAAATATCAGATAAATATACAATGATTAAATAAATCTCAATTTCATTTGAGTCAATCGTCTTCCGGGATCGTAATACTTATTAGAAAACACAGCAAATTTGGCAGCCCGCTCTTAATTTAACTTAATTATTCCTGTGCTATGTCATTTTCTCGCCGTTTCGAAATCATCTAGATATTAGATACACATTAAATAAACCAAAATAAAATATATCAAGGAACAGTTTACAAGTCGATGCTGACAGCCCAATCTCGTCTCCAAACCACCAAACGCAATCGTTGCAGGTGACATATTAAATTGCCACATATTGTTTTTGGACAACGAAATAGCTTTCTATTTTCAATCAAAACTTGCGCAAACTAATTTCCCTTATAAATAAAACCTGTGGGTGAACGTTTTAGGGTAGAATGGATCGGAGATAAAATCTATTTTAGACTATAGTCAAAAATAGAAAAGATAGGTAGGTACTTATTAAATGTAAGCATTCTAAAACTCATACTCAATAAACTCATACCCGAATCATTAGTTGTTTCCTCGAGGTTCTCAATCTTTAAAATTTATGACGTTTTGTTAAACATAATATATTTTGGACGTATTGTGTTTGAACTTTGAGTAGAGTGGAGGAAATGTCGACGAAACAAAGAACGCGCGTTAAAGTTAATATGTAATTTAAACTTCATATTTGACTAAAAATTAAAACGTCAATGTCAAAATGGCCCAAACAACACCAAAGTGTCACAACCATAAAGTTAATATACCTAGCGGAATAGAGAAAGAAAGGCCTGAGCAAGCGAGATGTCACTATCAGTAACACTGAGTGGTAATTATTATTTTTAACAAAAAAATTAAAACCGACTTCCAAGGTAAAAACAATAATAACATCCAGGTTATAATATGAACTAAAAACTGGTTTATTAGTTACCTAATAAACCATCGCGTATATTTTATATTCTGCGTATCTTAATTCTTATTACAATTATTTGATAAGAGTCACACGTGCTCACAAATATCAAGTGAAGTGAACAGTAAACACGTGCTAGCCGCTAGGTAATTTAACAATTATTATTGTATAAACTTGCATAGGAATTCGATCTATATTTGTATCAAAATCGTGTAAATAAATAAAAATACATTAAAGTACGAAGTATTTTTTATACTAATTGCGATTGTGTTTCTTATTCCTATTACGATGTAGATTAGCTATGTCCACACTGTGCACTTTCATCTTCAATTTTCGTCATTTTCTTTCATTCAACTTTCGATTATATTATCTTATATTAAAATCGCTATGAAAAGTACTTACCAAATAAATAAGGACATAACGTGATGACTGATGATATAATTATGGTGTGTGTATATTGTATCCATAATATACAACCATTGTATATTGTATCCATAATATACAACCATGTGAAAATCGGTTAACAAACGGCGGAGTAGTGGTCGAACATACAAAAAAAAATATCCACAGCCGAACATATAACCCCGTCGTTTTTTGGAAGTCGGTTAAAAAGAGACGTGCCAGCATACATGGCAGCAGAACCATTTTTTTTCATCTATTTGTCATCCAGTCGGCACTTATCGGCACGTTGACAATTTAAATCTCTTAGAAAGATGCTTGTGTAAGTGTAGATATAAGTACGTAAACAAATTTTTACACACTTCAAAATCAATTTCGGTTTCGTTTGACAGCTCGAGATTGTTGCTCTATCCTGCTAGGCATATTAACTTTATGGTCACAACCTACGTCACAACTCACATTTGACCACGTTTTCTGCACAATAGACATATTTTCTGTCCCGACGCACTGTCTAGCTTTTCTTAGATGTCTACTACACTAATAAATTGTTATAGCTCAATTGAAATAGGCATTTTGTAATAAACTTAAAAGGATATTACAACTTACAGGCTTTAAATGAAAACCTAAACGCTCGAGTATTTTTATTTTCCATTGCGGCTATTCCTGGAATACAGACTAGTCTAGCCACCATGTTATGAATCCAGAGGCACTTAAGATTATTACTATCGTAAATAATGTATGCCGGTGTGCTCTATGCACTAAAATGTGCTAGGTGTTTTAGATGGCCTATATTTTGCGTTTATAGTTTGTAATATCTCGTGACTCGTGTTACAATATGAATTACATTCTGGTGACAAATAGTTTCTAGAATTTGGGGTTTCTCGCGACTCCTTATGTAAAATCAAATAGCACAAGAACCATACATTTTGTCGGGATGTAAAGAAGCCTATGATCATTTCCATGGTCTTCTCTAAGGTGTGTATTTTATAAAAATCTGCTCAGTGCTTTTGTGGACACTTCAGACAAATTTACCTTTCCGTTGAGCAACCAACAATCCAAAAGCAGGCAAATCCTAATACCTTTGGGCTTCGACTTTTCTTTTTCTGCAGCGTTTGTTAAAAAAGAAAAAAAAACAGTATTTTTTAAATCCTGATACTTGGACAGACGGTATTTCAAAAGTTGCACTACACGCACGTTTTCCGTTTCTTATCTGTCTTTGTTTGTCTGTCCGTATGTCTCATTGTTGCCGTAATATCCAATCACCCAAATAAAATTAAATAGAAACCACAAAGGAAATCCCCAAGCCCGGTGCTGTAAATTTCTGAGAGCATCGCGAAGGCGTCGCTCGCAATTTTCCATTTCATCGCTTTGCCGTAAGAACCGAAACTTGATGGCCGTGTCCACTGTCACCGTAACCGGGACGTCACCAACAAAAATTCAAGTAAAATGCCAATTTATGAGCTAGGCTATAGGTATCATTATCTACCGACATTGGTCAAGTGACCTATGTCATTGCAACTTTGTGCTGTCTCCCGCTTTTATGGAGAGGGGAACTGGAATCTTCTTACTCCTCCTATTTTCTTCTGATTAATTTCGTTGCGGGTCCCAAGACAGTTTAGCATGTCTCTCGTGCTCTCTGAGATCATATCAAAGGGTTTTCGTGGTTGGATACCGCTGTCGATTCTGGCGACACAGGAGATACAGTGGTGGGAATGTGTGGTGGGCCAAAAAGTGACCTATGGCCACTGCATTGTTGTGGCGGATAGCAAAATGAAACCTATAGCCTAGGTCATAAAGTGACATTTTATTTGCATTTTTGTCGGTGACGTCCAGGTGATGGGCGATGGACAAAAGAACGAAGGCGTTGCGGCTTACGTCCTGTGGCTGGGTGTTTCGATACAAACGAGTCCTTTAGA
The DNA here is from genome assembly GCF_905147365.1 of Aricia agestis. Classification (NCBI taxonomy): domain Eukaryota; kingdom Metazoa; phylum Arthropoda; class Insecta; order Lepidoptera; family Lycaenidae; genus Aricia; species Aricia agestis. The sequence continues at coordinate 18,614,218 of NC_056409.1, forward strand.
GCGTTTTGTCTTTGGATCAATCCTTTGAATGATGCAAGACGACAGGTTGGAGATGAGCTGATTGTAAATTTATTGTTATTAAAATGAAATAACATAACAGGAGAGAGAGAGAGAGAGAGAGATTCTCTGCGCGGTATGAAGCGTAGGGGAAATTACTCATGCAGCGCAGTCTACTCTCTATGGCGGTAGACTCTTCGCAACGCAATAAAATTTCTTACCTGTCCAAAAAAAAAGTCCACAAGTCACAACGTCGTTAAATAAGTTTTAACTTCACATAAGATCCACCCAACTCCGCCTATCAAAATAATTATAAATTCACATTTGTATAAAAATATTCTGAATTCTGAACACAATTTTCCAATGAATTTAACAAGGACGGATTATCCGACTATTCGATCGCTGAGGAAAAAATATAAACAGCATTAAGACCCCGACCGCTTACTACGAAAATAGTTGCCATTACAAAAAAGAGACCTTTTCGCTTGTATGCGCAATATCATTTTATTGTACAGCGTCTATTAAAAATAATATTACAGTCATCATTTTACTAGATAATGCTAAGGGATTTCGGTCGCGTGTCGTCCGCCATTTTGAACGTTATTATTATGAACCCATTTCTAGGATTCGCATACATGAAGCGTGTTATAGAACTATATAATTTCTGCATCCCAAACACGTCGTAAGTTCCTCCGAAATTCTGGTTTGCTTATCTTAAAATATAAGACCCAGATTACATATTGAAAGCTACGCCCCTTTTTGCTAAGTTTTCTGGAAGTATTAGTGACTAGATGATGCCCGCAACTCCGTTGCGCCAAAATTCGTTTATCGCGTGGGAACCGTACATTTCTTACATACATTACGGGATAAAAATATCCTATGTCCTTTCCCGAGACTCAAAGTATCTCCATGGCAAATTTCAGCCAAATCGGTTCAGTGGTTTAGGCGTGAAGAGGTAACAGACAGACAGACAGACACACTTTCGCATTTATAATATTAGTATGGAAGTATGGATTTAACTTTGCAATATCATTTCGATGTACGCAGTATCATGATGATCTTATCACAAAGACGAATCGCCCAAATGTAATGTGGAGAAATTAATTCATTAAGCATGTGGGGTAACCTTCGTTATTTTGTCGAATTACGATACTTGTCAAAATAGTAGACCGTACAGTACTCTCAAATTAATAATGCACATGGAAATCTTCGCTAATTATCGTAATCACGAAAACACCCGAATCTAGTCGTATAAAACGTAAGAGCTCCAAACAATGCACTTGCATTTTGCACCTTGTTCAAAGGAAATAGAAGTAAATATCATATCCGACAATAAGTGCTATAAGTAGGCTATAAGTTGTAACTTATAACTCACCGGGAAGCCATCGGGGCGTTACGATGGTAACGTCCAAGCAACGTTAGGCGCCTCCACGTCGCTGCAAAGATGTTTTTTTCTTAAAGTTAAGTTTAAAACTTGCTGCGTGGAACATCTAGTTAAATATATTTCCGTTGTCTGATACCCGTAAATCAAGTCCTTCAGGTACTTAGCATGGGGCCAGACCATCCAGACTGACATGGTGTGAAGCGTCAATAGATATTATTATTACTATACCCAGCAAAATCGGTTCAACGGTTTGCGCGTGACGAGGTGACAGACAGACACACCTTCGCATTTGTAATATTAGTATGGATTCCCATCAGACCGACCTATTATTTGAACATCCATATAAAAGTGTACGGTAAGAGGCGATGATATGTCAGACCCGAAGACATTCCAGTCCCAGAATCAATCGCGGCTAGATTTATTACTCTATCCACATTCCTTTCTGTCCCTGATAGTTTTTGTCGCCGGGATCTTCTTGAAATATATCCCGTCCCTTCCGCCCAAAATAGTTTCAGAGCCCTATTTTGCATAGTTTTTATGGTTTTAATTTCAGATAGGACGTTATATTACATGGATAATGTATCGGGATATTAAAACACTTAAAACAATTAAAACACTAAGGTTGAGTTGCACCAACTTACTTTAACTATAACTTTATCCATTACAAAATGTCAAATTAACTGTCAAATCCCTAGTAAAAGTCCATAATGGACGCCATATTTGACAATAACATTAACCTTAACAGCTATAACTTTGCCTCTGGTGCAACCCACCTTTAGTAATTAATTGAATTTAAGGCGGTTCCTCTTACTAAACGCTCTTATGTTAAAATCTTGGTGTTCTTGTCTGGCAAATAACTTTTTTAACTTGTCATATTACAATGACAGCAACTGCGCGCATGGTCGACAGCTGAAATTAGGGGTCGCAATACCGGATCATTTAAGCAAAACCGGTATTTGCGGTATTGACTCCAGATCAATACCATTATACCGGTATTTTCGATATTTCCGGGATTTGAGCTAAAATTGTTAAAATCTCACATATTTTAAATAACATGAACTGTTATTATAGGTATCCAATAGGTAAAGCAAAGAACTAGAGTTTAATACTTGTTTATAATGTTATTTTATTTCTACAAATACATAATATTTCGATTTTGTATAGAACTTGGCACTAATTTAAGTCTCAAATTTTTGTATTGAACTTGACTCTCCTTTTTATTTATTTTTTATATAAATTAAGGGGGCAAACGAGCAAACGGGTTACCTAGTAAAGCAACTACCGTCGCCCATGGACACTTGCAACATCAGAAGAGCTGCAGGTGCGTTGCCGACCTTTTAAGAGAGAATACGCTCTCTGCTTGAAGGTTTTCAAATCGTCTTGGCCCGAAAATACTGCTGGTGACAGTTCGTTCCACAGTTTTACTGAGCGGGGCAGAAATTTACGCGAAAAACGCACGGTGGAAGACTGCCACTCATCAAAGTGATGAGGAGGTATATTTTTGCGTGGAGCGATGGCGAAAAGTTGCAGGAGGTATGATTCCGAAAAATTCCTCAGAGTACTTTCTGAGATACAACCGATAGGGTATGCAGAGTGAGGCTACATCTCCGCGTAATTCCAAGGGGTCCAGCCTGTTTGAAACACTATGGATGTCAACAATTCGAGCGGCACTTCGTGGGATACGAAGCAGAGGGAGCAGTTGGTACTTTGGCGCCCCTGCCCAAGGATACGCTGTCGCAATACCGCCGTAAGTGGCACAGAACTCCTAATAAGGCAATGATCAGATGAACCAAGTGGTGCGGTCATGGATACTTAGTAGCCATCAGGATTTGAAGTCAGCAGAAGGTCCAACAGGGAAGGATTCTGACCGTCTACATGTGGGATTCGCGTAAGCGTAGCAACCAGTTGTGTTAAGTCGTTCGCAAGGGCAAAGTCACAGACAGATCTCCCAGCATGATCATTTTTCAGGAACTGGATCATTTATGTTTTTGGTCGAATATCATTGCTTTTTCGATAGGTGTTTTGAAAAGTTGAATCTTTTAAGATAAGCGTTATAAAAATTTTAGCACTCCCTTATAATTATTATGTATAATAATTGCAAGCATTTGAATTTTATGAGTTCAAGAGTTGTTAATGAATCAGAAGTTATGAACATAACAAGACACGATAAAATTTCGGCATTTGAGACGTAAAATATTTTGTTTGAAGTAGTATAAAGCTGTGGCTGATAAAAGATCCACTTAATATATATATTTTTGAAACGTACTTAAGTATTAAGTGGGTACTTATTTAATAATTATTATGGTTACCTATCACTAAATCACTTGTTTTTCATTTACTTTACTAAAACCGAAAATACCGGATATCCCGGTTTTCGTAAAATGAATACCGGTATTAAGACCTAAATTTGGCCCGGTATCCCGGTATTTTTGAAATCCGGGATCCCGGTTTGCGACCCCTAGCTGAAATAACTCACCACCGCATTATCCAGCTAGACTCTTCTAAAAGCGATTATTTTGCTACACAGTAAAGTTTTTTGGAAAGGTAGACTTATTATTTTTACGTGCTCGAGAGTTCTATACCCAAAATGCAAAGTGTAGATAGCGACAAATTTGTCTATCTGCGACCATGTGCCTACCCGGCCTACCTTTAGGGCTCGTACTCACTTGAGAAAGTCTTAAGATAGATTATAATAATAATACCCCCCACACCGGTTTCGGTGACGGTGGCCGGTTTCATTGAAAACAGGCCAAGTACGCAGGAGTAATTTTATAGTGCCCAAGTGTGTGCGCAGCACACAAGAGCACTCTCTATTCCTTTACTCTCATAACCCAGTGGGACGGAAGACCGACACGACTGGCAAGAGATCATGCGCAGGACCGACTTTTTACATGCCCATCCGAGGCATGGATCATCTTACTTGTCAGACAATCAGGTGATCAGCCTGCATTGTTCTAACTAAACTTGGAAATAACATGTTTCCAAAGCGGTAATCGAACCCACGACCTCCGAGTCAAGAGCCACGCTCTATTCCATTAGAGCACGGAAACGTCACTTATGATAGATTATTACTACTACAAAACGCATGAAGATGGACATTGGACACACAAACAAATATTCTGAATCGTTATAGCCTTAAGACTATCTGTGCTCACTATATCAAAAACTTCGTCCGATACAGACATCAGAGAAGCTTGCAAACTTTATGTCATCCAATAACAAAGCATTCGACGTACAATCCGCTCCCGCAGGAGGCGCTGTCGCGAGAACAGCGCCATGCTAATTTGTTCAACTTAGATTGTAACGCTGAGAATAGGGAGTTAACTGACAATGTTTATGAGAATTGGGACTCGACTGACAAAGTTTATTAAGTTTTGTTGCGGGGATTGCTCCGAAAGTGGCACACCTCTGCACAATATAAATATTAAACAGTACGGTCTTGATATTATGTCAAACCAAGATTGCCCGGCCGCAAATTATCCGAATTTTTGATCAGAAAAATTCGGACGCCCCGCCGCGCTTAAGCATTTTGAGACGTCAGAATTATTTGATATAGTGCGACAATGATAGAGTGCGTTCCGGCGGGCGTCCGAATTTTTCTGATCAGAAACGTCATAATGTGCGGCCGGGCTAAACACTGGAGTTGCAGAGTTGCAGTGCTGGAAATGTATAGTAGGCCAGTCCATTCGGAAAACGGGCTTATTAAAGAAAGTACCATCTTGATTAGATGCACCTGAATGTGCGCGCAAAATAACTACATTAGTTGATAATATTATAAGCTTATGTACGATGCGAAGGTGATACGTGCACGTGTATAAAACTTGTCGTTGTTGACTGAGTTTGGACACAGTTGAGTTACTATACAGTATATTAAACTGTGGTAGCTGCTTGTTGCAATTTTGAAATACGTAACAAAGTTGAATATTTTACGCGCTTGATATGAAAGACTATTAAATATTACACTTCATCGTACATGTCTTTGACCAGTATGTTGGAAAGTCAGTATTTCAAATTGTAACTTGTAATAATATCTAAATTCTTCCATTTAATGTCCCAGCGATACGGTACAAGTATTATATAGATTGTCACCATTACTCAATGTAAATAAGAAACCCCTCAAGATGGAGTTCCAATTTTAATATTAACACGTGCCCCCGAGCGCGCGAACTTTAGATGGAAACTTCGAGTTTTTCGAGTTTCGAGCTAAATTTTTAATTTTGGAGAAGAATATTTTTTTTCGTTGAAACATTTTATTTTATACTTTTGGATTTAAATTTCTTTAAAAAATATTAACGAAAGCGGCATAATGTGAAGCTATTTAGGTAGGTTTAAAAAAAATGGCATTTAAAGTTAAACTTTTAAAGAAGTAGAGTCAAAATATGATTTTAAGAAAAATCTTACGGAAAAAATACGTCATTTACACCAATTTCATCCGTCACATGTTAAAATGTTCCCAAACTACTCCAACGTGGGTGTTATCGATTAGCTAGGCTTGTTGTCTAGATAAATCATAATATTCTGTTTACGTCTATAGACAGACAGACGGGCACGAGAAACTTATAACACCCCTCAGTTTTCTGCTTAAAAATATAGGTATACCTTTTCCTTTACATATTCAAATCATATTTAAAACTCTTGCTAGTGATTACTGCTTGTGTGAAACAAACGCGGTCATTAGCGGTACTAGAGATTTAAAGAGGGGTACTGTTAGACCCCATCCCTGGGGAACTTAGGGCTTCCGTACCCCACACAGGTTCCATGACGTAATAAATTTTAGGGACAAAGGGAACAAAACTAGTGTTGTATGTAGGTATAATATTTGTTGTAAAGAGGACTGAATTGCGCGTCAAACTTTTTGGCGGTAGTTGAAACTTTAAATATATAATATCTGTAGTAATAAATAAATATGAAATTTCAATTTTGTTAGTCTCGATAAAACTCGAAAACGGATGAACCGATTTAGCTAATTTTAGTCTTGAAATAGTCTTGGAAGTACAGGAAAGGTCAGGAGGGAAGTATAATGAAGTTCACCAAGTCATCTAGTATTTTAGTAAACATTAATAATTTCATGGTTAAATATATTGTATGTTCTCTAGAAAATTACTTTTAGTATACCTACTCATCTATACATATAATAAAACTGTAGAAATGACAATGGGGATTGTCCATTTTTTTTTTAATTTTGCTCATTACAAAAACATTTCGAGGAATAAGGTCAGTGATCGTTTTTCTGTATATAAACGAAAAAAATACCCATTAGTTACTTATATTTTTAAACAAATATGTTTAACCTTTGTTTGACCTTCAATGGCGTTAAATTAGCAATAAATTTGACCAACATTACGTTTCGAACTTTTGGTAAGCTTCTCGTATCAGCTTTCACATAATGAGAACTCGCATTTGACGAACCAGCCATTATAAATATGATTGAAAGGAAAAAACGTACTGCAGAGGTCAATTATTGGCCGCTGATGATGACGTCAGAGCGAAACTTTAAAAAATTATTGAGAAAAAACTAGCCAAAGAATTTCAAAATTATTTAATTTATATTCTTAAAATACCCTATTTTAACGAAAAAAAATATAAAAAGTACATGTGATTTTTTTTGGACAGTGCCCATTCTGTACATTAAAGATATCCAAAAAATAATAAGCGGGGGCTGTTACTACATCGCTATAGAAGCCAAAACTGTAATTAATTTTTTGTCTGTCTGTCTGTCTGTCTGTCTGTCTGTCTGTCTGTATGTTTGTTCCAGCATCACACGAAAACTACTGATCCGATTTGAATGCGGTTTTCGCAGATATATTTGTCTTCTCCCAACTTAACATCTGGTGTACAAAAAATTTTCTCCCCACCTCTCCAAGGGGTCAAAAGAGGGGGTAAGATTTTGTACCAAACTTTTTTCTTTAACACGAAAACTACTGATCCGATTTGAATACGGTTTTTGAAGATATATTTATCTTCTTCCAACTTAACATCTGGTGTATAAATTTTTCCCCCCTCACCCCTCTAAGGGGACCAAAGAGGGGATCAAATTTTGTATCAAACTTTTTTCTTCAATGGACTAACTTCATATTAAGTATTTACTGTATTTTCTAATTTAACATCTGGTGTATAAAATTTTTCCCCCACTTAAGGAGGCCAAAGAGGGGGTCAGATATTGTATCCAACTTTTTTTTTAACATGAAAACTACTGATCCGATTTGGTTTTCGCAGATATATCTGTCTTCTTCCAACTTCATATCTGGTGTATAGAATTTTTCCTCCCCACCCCTCAAACGGACCAAAGAAGGGGCAGATTTTGTATCAAACTTTTTTCTTGAATAAACTTACATCATATTATAAACTGTATTTTCCAATTTAATATCTGGTGTATAAATTTTTTCCCCTCATCCCTTTAAGGGGACAAAAGAGGGGGCAAGATTTTGTATAAAACTTTTTTCTTTAACACGAAAACTACTGATCCGATTTGAATACGGTTTTTGCAGATATATATGCCTTATTCAAACTTAGCATCTGCACCGCCCCAATCCCCCCCCCCAACTGGTAATGTTGCTAAGCAAAATGGTGTTGCGTCGTTAGTGTTGAGTTTTACTCCTTCCTTAGAATCAAAGTAAGTTATTTATTAAAAGTGAAATTAATCAAAACTAAACATGCAGATTTTGCGTGTCGTTTCATTAATATGTGGGAGGCTTTGCCCCCCCCCCCCCACCTGGTAGTGTTGCCAAGCAAAAACGTGTTGCGTCGTTAGTGTTGAGTTTTAATTCTCCTTTAGGATCAAACAAAGTTATTTATTAAAAGTGAAATTAATCTAACCAAAACTAAACATGCAGATTTTGCGTGTCGTTTCATTAATATGTGGGAAACCCCCCCCCAAACCCCCCCCGCAAACCCCTTTGTTTGTCCTTTCTTCGTAGCCAAACGAAGCAACCAATTGACTTGATTTTTGGCATCGACTTAGTTGAAAGGATAGAGAGTAATATAGGCTACTTTTGGTCTTGGAAAAACATCATGTTTCTAAAGGAGATTTGCAAGAATATTCGTATTGTACACGATTTTCGAATTTCACGCGAGCGAAGCCGCGGGCAAAAGCTAGTTTTTTAAATAAAAACCACAGCAGGTTATTTTATCGACTTAAATAAATATCATTGAAGTTTTCATAAGGAATAACCAATTATTATTATTATCTAGAGATCCCTTAAAACCAAGAATACAAGGATCACTTCTTGCATAGTGTCTTGTAGAGGTAATTTACCTCTGAATGAATATAGTCAGGAGATAAAAAGATTTGAATATTCAGACATATTGCCAAGCTTCCGATTACGGATGCGGACTTCTCTAATTTCCTAAACCATTATGTCAAGCCCAGCTACCAGCTGAACAGAACGATCACGATTTATGATAATGCCCTGCGATATCTGCTAATAAAGGAAACTTGGATTCACTGGAAAAAACGGAACAGAATTCTTACGTTTTGTTTGATTGTTTTCGACGTAATATTTTATGGTGGAGTGATTTTGAGTCTTTAATTATTGCGGATGAATATCTAAATGACGATAAATTATTGTATAATAAGAGGAATTACTAAAAACAGACCTATACAATTTTATTTTGTTGGCCTATGTCAAGCCTGGTCCAACGGATCACCGCTAACAATTAACATATTTTACAGTCTACTAACCTACCAGATAAAGTGGGTCTGACATAAAGGACCGTTATATCAATTTATTTTTTCAAATCGAATTATCAGGCTATTCTGGCACCCAATTGTTGCACCTCTGTTCAACATAATCATCAATCCATCTGATATTTGAGATGAAAAAATTGAGCCTAGGAAAATCTATTATTTCAAAACAAAATCGTGTAGAAGCAAAATAATTTATTGCGCTTATAGCTAGCGCATACCGAGTCATAGTTGATGTTTTAAGACTAATTAGAGAAAATACTGCTATGGATACGGACACGTAGTGCCATCAGCGCAACTTATTGAAGAAACGCAGACAGCGTAAATCCGCTATTCGATACCAGATGGCGTTAGGCTTCTAGAAATATACCACACTTGTTTACGCAAATCGGGTTTATTCTAGAAAGGAATGTTCCGGAACATTCTGTGATTCGCCTCGGCCCATATAAATAGTCGCAGGCAGACGGGCTGGTAATTCAGTTTAGTCTGAGCAATCTTCAAGGCGACTTCGGAGTGAAAACAAGTGATCAATTATAGTGAGTGAATCAGTGAAACCTACGACTTAGCTATAACCTAGGACAATGATAGTGCTTAGTGTTTGGACCTAGTGCTTAGTGTAATTGGACTTAGTGCTTGTGAATAAAGTCTTCAAGAAAGTCAGCTGATCTTTCTCTCCAAACAATACTATGACTTGGAATCTGGATATTAGGACTGGACACTTAGGTTACTTAGATTTTGATTGGCCTCGGAACCTAAAAGCTCACTTATCTTCCCATTCAAGGGCGCAAGGGATAAGATATCCGCCATAAAAAGGGGTAAGGAAGCGATATTCGATAAAAATGAATCTAAAATACACATTTATAAACAAAGAGGAACATAAAACCCGATGGCATTATCGAAACAAAAAACTTTTCATATCCTCGATGAAATTTATGTGAATTTAGATGAGATTGGAACGCTGTATCGGTGATATTATTCAATTTACAATATCAATTGATATAAAATTAAAGCGAGCAAAAAGTTGTTTCTCTCGCGGATATTGCCTTATGGAATATTGAACGCGACGCTAATAGATATAAACACTAGAATCGTTTATGAGACGGGGAAGAATTTGCATATTTATTGCCACCCTCGTTTGTATTAGCTCTTGTAGTCTAAGAGCCCGCGACACAAAATCACGTTTGTGAATGATGCGCTAAGTGCACCTTAGCGCAACATTCACAAACGTAATTTTGTCTGTCTGTTTTGATGATAGATGATGTTAGATTATTTACTGAAAAGCACACTGTATGTGTGAATTAAATAATATAAACTTTCCTTCTTTTGCCTTCCTGCCCGAATCTTAAAAAACTTTTCTTCTTTTCCCTAACTCCCTGAAACTTGAAAAACTTTCCTTCTTATCACTTCCTTTCCGAAACATGAAAAACTTTCATTTTCACTACCTCCCTGAAACTTGAAAAACTTTCCATTCTTTTCACTTCCCTCTAAAACTTGAAAAACATTCCTTAATTTCTTGATAAACTCGACCATCCACGTTCTCTTGGTCTATTCAGGTGACATTCGAGTTTTATGCTCGAGTGTAATGCAATTCTCGTAAAATAGACGATTAACAGGCCAATTTAAGATCATTCTGTATCACTATTATCTGGAGTTTTATGTAAATTTTAATATTGAAAAGTTTTCCTTTGTACCGTGAGTTGTGACTCTTGAGTTTGATTTAATACTTGAATAAATCTTTGAGATTGTTCTGTAATGTTAAATAATGGTTCAATACGTTTTGTTTTTCAGGTTTATTGACAATGATTAATGAGTTATCGTTTTACTTTATGTGATATATTTTAATTTATTCAATTTTTATTTCACCGACAGTTATTCAGACGAAATGAATAATATTATTGCTCCTTATATATCTATCTATATATATAAAACTCAAAGGTGACTGACTGACATGGTGATCTATCAACTCACAGCCCAAACCACTGGACGGATCGGGCTGAAATTCGGCATGCAGATTACAGGTAGATGATATGACGTAGGCATCCGCTAAGAAAGGATTTTGATTAATTCTACCTCCAAGGGGTTAAAATAGGGGATGAAAGTTTGTATACATATAATAATACTTCTTAACGCGAACGAAGCCGCGGGCAAAAGCTCGTATATTATAATATTAGACTAGGACAAAATCTTTGTATTAGCTACGTGGACAAAATACTATGTGAAACTTATGGATCTTTTTGTTTGGATGTTATAATTGTTTAAGAATTTAAAAGATGAACATAAAATATTGCAATAAAACAAAACAATGTATTTTTTTTCTGTAGTAACCATCTGTTAATATTCTGAAGATTTACACATTTTACCCAGCTAGTAAATTAGCGAACCAACAAAGCGGAATATTATCAAAATTGTCACACGATCGTAAATATGAAGTTGGGGTTCCTCTGTACATTGTCTGTAATATCATAAACGGAGTCCTCCGTGTTGTTTACGTTCCGCTTCCGTTCAAACTTTGTATTGTTCACCTTAATTTACATGACATTACTTGAACTATGAACGTTTTGCATACCTCCAAGGCTGATTTGACGCTTAGTGTTGATTCAGACAGCAACGCGACGCGTAGATATGCATTTCTAAATTTGTATGGATTTGACAGATTTCAATTGCGTCGTGCAAATCTGTCAAATCCATACTTTAGAAATTCATCTACGCGTCGCGTCACGGTCTGAATCAAGCCTTATGGCCTGTTTCACCACTTTCTGATAAAGTGCCAAATACAACTTTTTTGACAGATTCTCCATACTTCATATTCTGTCAAGTTAAGTGGTGGATAGCCTATCAGGAAGTGGTGAAACAGGCCCTTAGTCATAATTACCACCGCAATATTGAAAAGAGTTGAATTAACGACCTCTGTGGATCAATGGTTTAGCGTGTTGTCAGCGCTTAAGCCGGGGATTGCGGGTTCGAATCCCGCCGACGGAACAAAAAGTTTCGTATGTTTCTGGGGATGTGTATTAAATATATTGTGTATCATAATAATAAAAATCTTAAATTTAATGTATAGTATAAAAGTATTAAATCTAATATTAAATAATATATTTCCGTTGTCTGGTACCCGTACCACAAGTCCTTCAGGTATTTAGCACGGGGCCAGACTGACGCGGTCTGAAGCGTCCATAGAAAATATATTTTACTCTTATATTTTAATACATTTTTTCATGAGCATTTCACATTGCATATTTTGTTTCTTTAAAAAATTAGTACCTATAGCTTTTTTATAAAGAAAAAAAATATTTTGCCCTAATTCCGGAGTTTTACCAAAAAAACCTTCAGGCTATACTTTTTTTTCTTACGCACTATTTTGAGATTATTTAAACTGTAAGTATGCGAATTTCCCCCTATTCTCCTTGTGTGAAAAAATAACACAAGGAGTAACGAGCAGTAATTTGAAGGATTTGCCTTCCTTCTTGTGAATCAATTGGGGGACTCTTTTGTGGATTCCGCTTGAGCCCGAGTATCGGTTAGACAACGTAGTGTGTGGACATGAGACAACTTTTATTTAAAATCAAATTTTTTATAGATCAGAATAGTTATGTTTGAAATACATAATTTAATTAAATGTTTGTCTTTATTACCCAAAACTTTATTATGGTTCATGCCATAGTTATTTAATTTTATTGATACTAGGTAGTTATATTACAGTCTGTCAAGAAAGTGAAGAAATTTAAAAGTGGCAACATCGTAGTGTTATCCCTTTCAAATCAATCTAAGAAAAAGGGGATGACACTACGATGTTGCCACTTTTTAATTTCTTCACTTTCTTGACGGACTATACGTCTTTATTACTTAAGTCAATCTGGTAACTAATACGTTACGATCTGCATACATTACGTGAAATTCTAGTTTCGGGTGATATTTATGATTTAAAAAAAAAAATAAGTATATGGCTGCCATTTTACAACCGTGAGAGAGAGAAAAAAACGAGCCAATGTGCCGATAAAATATGCCATACATCATAACATTAAAGGTATGGACAGTGGACACTGGTGTCGGGACACATTGTATAACGAAAAAGATACGAAAATCTGTAATGAAAGTTGAAACTAGAAATGAAAAGTTCAAGGTTCGAATACACGGTGCTCAAACTATACATTGAAAATCGTTGTCGTCGAGTTCCTACTTCCTAACGATCCACTTTCAGAGAACTCTCATGCTTCTAATGTATTAGCTGTTAGTGGATAGCGTGATAAAAACGGATAGATGTCTTTCAAGGTTTAATGCTAAAATATCTTTCATATTACCAGCTTTATAAAGACGGAGTGGGGCAGTTCATACTTCATGATAGTGCAAAATTGAAGATGATTAAGATTTTTTAAGGGTGGTGATAACGACGGGAGAGATGGACTGTATGATACGAAGATGAGGAAAACTGTAACTACCAAATGATAACACCAAGTGAAGCGACAACTGTAATGTTCCAAGATAGACTAAATCACAAAAACAGTAAAAACGTCAAAAGGAAAAAATGTGACATAGAAAAGTAAAAAATACAATATTTAAAAACAGAATGGTCTGTCCAGCCAGTCGCCGCCAACATACCCCAAGTGGGACACTAAAAGTCGGTGGCGACTGGCTGGGCCTCCAGTACAATTAATTTTCTAGCCGGTCGGCGCAGCGTACCTCCCTTTGTGAGGAGGTCCGCTACGCGGACTCGACCGTCCTGACCGGGGTACGTCCTCAAGACCCTGGCTAGCGGCCACAAGCCGCGCGGAAGGGTAGGGTCCACGATCAGCACCACGTCCCCCTCCTTTATGTCTTGATATGGTTGGGACTCCTTCAGTTTCTCTCTCAGCGTCGGCAGGTACTCCCGCAGCCATCGAGCCCAGAAGTGGTCCGCCAGCCGAAGTGCCTTCCGCCACTCCTGGCGTTGTGAAAACTCCCCATCTGTCAGGTCGTTAGTCCAAGGAACCACCGATGACGTGCCTATTAGAAAGTGGAATGGTGTTATCGCTTCTGGAGCGTCGGTCGCCGTGGGGACGTACGTCAGTGGCCGGGAGTTGACGATTGCCTCAGCCTCTAAGAGCAATGTTCTGAATGTGTCCTCTTTGGGGAGGGACCTGTTTTTGAGAGTTGTCTTGAGCGCGTTCTTCACGGTGCGCACTAACCGTTCCCAGGCCCCCCCCCATAAAAGGCGCGGCCGGGGGGATGAAGCGCCATCGTATTCTTCCATTCGTAGCGAAGTCAATAACGGGGCCACCGTGGAGTTTTCTCATTTCTTTGCTTGCACCGACAAAATTCGTTCCGTTGTCAGAGAGGATTTGCTTGGGCGATCCTCTTCGAGCGATGAACCGCCTTAGGCTCGTTATTGCGGCGTCGGCAGATAACGTTGTAACCACTTCCAGGTGTATAGCCCTCGTGACTAGGCATGTGAAAAGGGCGACGTACCTTTTTTCTTGACGACGGCCCACAGCTACGGCGAACGGACCAAAATAGTCTAGGCCAGTGAACGTGAATGGTCTTGTGTGGTGGTTCAGCCTCTCCAGGGGCAGGTCTCCAGTTGGTGGTAGGACCGGGCGACCCTTAAATCTTCGACACCCAGCGCAAGAGCTCGAGACGCTTTTAATGGTTTTTCTAGCGTTAATAATTCGGTATCTTTGTCGAAGCTCGTTGAGAACAGTTTCGTCAAACCCGTGTCCCATCTTTACGTGGAGTTCCATTATTAATAATCGCACGATGTGGCTCCGACCGTCCAATATTATTGGGGCTTTTACGTCTTCGGTAGCCGTTAATGCCAATTTGATGCGGGTGTCCGCCCGCAGGAGGTTATCTTTGTCCAGGAACGCACAGAGAGACGCCATTCGGCTGGCTTTGGGGAGGGGCTGCGAGGCCCGCAGGTGTGTGATTTCTTCGGCGAAGCAATCCCACTGCGAGTGTCTCAATAATGTTTTCTCCGCCCAGGCGAGGTCGGACTCTAGAAGTTGAAGAAGGGACGTGGTGCTCCCTGGACCTATGGACATGAAAATTGAAGAATTAAGATCAGCCGAACGAGTTATTTTGGACATAAACAATCTAGCAAATTGATAAACGCGTGCAGTGGATCGCAGAAGGCGCAGCCAACTACTAAAACGTCTCGGATCGGGCACTGGGAATTTTGAAAAAGGTTCTTCGGTAAGAAGACCAACAATTTCTGGCTTTAATTCGGAATCTGAAGGGTTCGCGGTATTGGCTTGCGTTTCCTTTGGCCAAAAGTCCTCAGTCTGCAAAAGGAAAGGCGGGCCAGAAAACCATCTATGGTTAGCCTCGAGTTTCAAAACTTTAGGCTTCGTGGCATCGTCAGCCACGTTGAGAGAGGTAGGGAGCCATCTCCAATCAGACGGGTTGGAGAGTTCCGCTATCTCTCCCAACCTATGCGCTACGAAGGGCTTAAAATTACGCGCGTCGCTCCTAATCCACTTCAAAACTGTAGTGGAATCCGTCCAAAATATTGTCCGCGACGGTTTTAGACGGTGGGCACTTTTAATTGTTTGCGAGAAACGTGATGCAATTAGCGCTGCTTGTAGCTCTAATCGGGGTATCGATAACGGCTTCAGTGGCGCCACTCGCGCTTTACTACCGATTAGGGCTACAGACACGGTGCCATCTGTGTACATCACGCGCCAGAAGGCGACACAGGCGTATGCTTGTTCTCCACCGTCCGAAATGACATGAAGTTGAATGTCACTCCGCTCCAGGTTGAGAAGGTAGCATCGTGGCACCTCTATAGAGGAGGCTTCCCTTAGGAGTTTACACCATGCTTTATATTCTTCTACGTACTTACTTGGCAGTAGCGTATCCCAACCGACGCCTTCGCGCCATAATTTTTGTATAAGAATGCGTCCCCAAATTGTGATGGGCATGAGAAGACCTAAAGGATCGTACAGCTTCATCACATTTGAGAGAACAATTCGTTTGGTAACGGCTTCGTCAGTCGTTTCAGTGGTCGCCCGAAAGGTGAGAGTGTCTCGGGCGGGATTCCATTTGACGCCAAGAACGCCTACTTCCTTGTTAGAGGGTAAGTAGACGTCATCACAATCGCTTCGGAGTTCTTTTGGAATTTTAGATAATGCGTCTGGTACGTTGGAGATCCAGGATCGCATTTCGAATTGGCAATTTTTGTGAACCATGACTATCTCCGAAGCTATTCGTGCTGCGTCAGCGATGTTAAAATGACTAGATAGGTAGTCGTCCATGTAGTGATCGTTTAAGATGGCGCTGCAGGCTTCTGGGTGAGTCGATTGAAATTCTTTAGCGTTTTTATCTTTAAGGTGGAGCGCTATAAAAGGGCTACAAACGGCGCCAAAGATCATCGACGACATACGATACTCGCGTACCACTCCGTTTGACCGCCAAAGAAAGCGCTGAGCGTCCCTATCTTTAGGACTTATTTTAATCTGGGGAAACATCTCCTTTATATCCGCATTTAAAGCTAAGGGCCCTCCTCTAAACCTGAATAGTATATCTATCAAAGATCGCAGGAGGTCCGGGCCCTGTAACAACATGCTGTTCAAACTGACACCTCGTGTCGTAGCGGCAGCATCGTGAACGGCTCTCAACTTCTTTTTCTGCGGATGGAAGACACCAAATATAGGTAGGTACCAGCGGACGCGACTACGATGCTGGTCGCTTCCGTGGTAGGTACTAGGTTCGCATTCCTCGGCATATCCTTTAGATAGAATATCCGTAATAAATTTTCTAAACGCTACTTCAAACTTTGGGTCCTTTGACATTTGCCTTTCAAGAGCCTTAAGGCGGGACAACGCTTGTGGGTAACTATCGGGTACAACGTTTGGTAAGTGCTCCTTCCAGGGTAAAGCGACTTCAAACCTGCCATCCGCCAGTCGTCGAGCCGACTCGTCAATGATACTGACGGCGCGTGCATCGTCGACGCTCTGGCGAGGTAGGCTTTTTGTAATGCCTAAAGAGTCAATATCGTATTGACTTTTAATCAAGGCGTCCAACTCGTCACAGTGCTGGTGAACGTTGAGCTGGTTCACGAATTGCATTGGCTTGGAAGAGTTAGACGAGGCACCGTGGAGTACCCACCCTAAGAGGGTTCTCGAGGCGACAGGTTCATTTTTCCGTCCACAACGCACCTCACGGCTGACTGTCAAATGCCAGTCAGGGGCACCGATAAGTATGGAAGGGGGGTCGCTGCTTGTCGTCAGGTCGGTGGACAAAGCCGCCAAGTGGTCGTAATTTACCACGTTCACTTTATCGTTACGCACCCGTAAATTAAGGGGTTTAATGGCCCTTGCGTTTTCGACAAGGTGTCGTTCGGTTTTATTGCGACCACGGATGTAGAAGTTGACATAACTTACGTCCACGACCTTCGACATATCGCCAACCCCCTCTAACCTGACCCGCTCCTGTCGGATGGGAACAGCACCGATACGAGTCGCTACTTCGCTGTCGATGAGCGTCGCGGTACTGCCCTCGTCCAGTAGTGCCGTCGTCTCATACTCGCCGTCGGGGCCCTCAATAGTGACCGCAATGATTTTAAGAAGGCCGCGCGGGAAGTTGACGGGCTGCGGAGTTTCTGGAAATTGTGGGAGGTCAGTATTAGATATCTGTAGCGGTGCTTCTGTTTCGCTACTGTTACGTATGGTGGCGCTTGTGACGGCACTTTGAACGTCGGTACTGGTATTGGTTACCTGCACGTCGGCCGGTGCGCGTAATGTAATGTCAGTTTGGCCATGAAGTTAGTGCGTGGTGTCGTCTGAGACATCCGTCGACCCCGCAGCGTTTGGTTCCGCGGCAGTTATTCCACGAGTGTGGGTAAGTTTTAAAACATCGATAACACGCTTTTGAGTCTTTTACCCACTGCCACCTGTCGCTTACCGATAGAGAAAGGAATGGTTGACACGCTCTTATGAGGTGTTGTGCTTTCTTGCAAAAACTACAAGTGGGTACGGAGTTGCCGGACGTTGTTGCGTGTACCGACTCAACTCGTTTGGGAAAGGTTTTGTGCATAGTATAAACAGGCGGCCTGGGCGTCACGTTAACAATATCGGATACAAAGTTATATTTAAGTTGTTTGTCCGCCTCCGCTAAAAGAAATTTTGACAACGTCTCTAATTTTGTCATATTTTGAGACGAAGGCATACAAGCGGCGGCAAAGTCGGTAAATCGAGACCTCGTATGCTCGTTTAGTTTTAATAGAATAGAGCGGAAAAGCTCGGGCGAGTACAAGTAGTCATTTTGATTTAAAATTTTAATTGTACTAATTAAGTTTCGCAGTTTGTTCGCAAGTGCATTTAAATGTTCAGGGGTACTTATCTTAGGACTGCCTCGTATGTCCGAGATTTCTCGGGCCACCAGAATTTCCGGCCGGGCGTATGTCTGCTGCAGGGCGTCGATAATCTCCTGAGGGTCAAGAGACGTCCACAGCAAGGACGCCACGGAGTGGTAGGCGGGTCCGCGAATCGCGTTTTGCAGCCGCGAAATGTTTTCCGCTGCGGAAAAATTTGCGTTACTTCTATCGTAACTGGATTTAAAGGCAAGCCATTGGCTTAATTCACCAGCAAAGGGGACCAGTTCGGGTCTTTTAGGGCGGTCGGCGAGAGCATTGATGGCTTGGGCGAGTCGAGCGATCGGTTCAGACGATGAATCAGCTCTCGGTAGTCCTCCGTTAGTACCCGTCATTTGTGTGGGTGGGCAAGGGTTGGCGGTAGCACGTGGTGACAAGGCCTCGAAGGTCAGATCCGCCAGCTGTACGGGTGGACCTTGGGTGTTTCCCAAAGTCACAGCTGGGGTTCTACCTGGCCTGTCACCTGCAATTGCCATGTTTTGCCCGCGTACCCATGACGCGGTACGTCGTAAACTAGAGTAAGAACTACAACGAGACTTATCTTTTAGCTCCGATGCGGCAAGCTTCGCACGAAGCTCCGCTTGCTCGACCTCGGCCTCCAGGCGCGCGAGTTCGCGCTCGCGTTCGGCCCCTAGGCGCGCGAGTTCGCGCTCGCGCTCGGCGTCGCGTTGTGAGAGCTCGCGCTGCCACTTCAGTTGCTGCTGCGTGCACTCCGCCTCCAGGGCCAACCTTTCTGCCCTTACGGCTGCTGAAGAGCGCGAAGACTGCGTGCGCTCGTTTCCGGTTCGACCACTGCAAGAACTCACGTTAGTGCTTTGAAAGAAAGCCTCCCCTGTTCGGCGCCGGCTGGGATGGTCGTCTGCCTCGGGCCCTGGCGACGCGCCGGAAGGCGCTGTGTCTGTGGGCTGTAAGACTCTCCCAGCCAACGATGCCGGGTCAATCTCGGAACCAGTGTTCGAAACCAGGCGAACGTCGTGAAGTGAACGATCACTGCACTGGGTTTGCTCGGCTTCGGCAGTTGCCGCTTCTGCGATGGATTTTCTAGAACTCTTAGAACGCGTCAACATGATGAAGTTCTAAAAAAAAAAATGCGCAAACGAAAGATTAAAGTGTAATGTGAAGTAAATGACGAAAATAAGCTACGGTGAAGAGAAGGATACTACAAATAAAGTGAAATAAGGTGATACTACAACGCATTAATGATAGTACTACGCTAAGGCGACAATGAACTAGAACTAAGACGATTTTAAAACTACGATGAAGACAAAATAATGGTTCTAAATTACAGCGAAGAAGGACCAAATGATAACGACGGGAGAGATGGACTGTATGATACGAAGATGAGGAAAACTGTAACTACCAAATGATAACACCAAGTGAAGCGACAACTGTAATGTTCCAAGATAGACTAAATCACAAAAACAGTAAAAACGTCAAAAGGAAAAAATGTGACATAGAAAAGTAAAAAATACAATAT
The DNA here is from genome assembly GCF_905147365.1 of Aricia agestis. Classification (NCBI taxonomy): domain Eukaryota; kingdom Metazoa; phylum Arthropoda; class Insecta; order Lepidoptera; family Lycaenidae; genus Aricia; species Aricia agestis. Next base: position 18,634,103 of record NC_056409.1, read on the forward strand.
TTAAAAACAGAATGGTCTGTCCAGCCAGTCGCCAACAGGTGGGTTGCACCAACTTACTTTATCTTTAACTGTAACTTTAACTATAACTACAGTGCGAAATGTCAAATCTCTGGTTAAGGACGCCATATTTAACTTTAACCATAACCGCTCATACCTACTTAAATCGTCATTTTTCGTGAAAATTTACTGTGTTGTTATAAGAAATATTTTTCCTGTCGATTTTTACGGATTATGAAATTCTTTATACTCTCAATCCCGTTACCTGTAGGTTGAATAAAAAAATAAACGCAACAGACATCTGTCAATTTCTCCGGTCAAAGTTAAGGTTAAAGTTAAAGCTAAATAGCCTTAACTATAACCATAACTTTCGACTCGGGTGCAACCCACCCTTAGTAAATTTTAACTACAGAAATTACTAAGAGAAGAGATAAAAAATATCCAGGGAAACTTTAAGGGTTCCTTCTTGCAATTCTAAGGATCTCCTAGATATTCTAGATAAGATAAGGGTTGAGAATTCTAGGGGAACCTCAAGCTCTATATCTATTCTGTGCTCTAATTCAAGTTTCAACTATACTTAATAGTAATTCATTTTAGTAATTGGCATACCTTTTTAGGGTTCCGTACCCAAAGGGTAAAAACGGGACCCTATTACTGAGACTTCGATGTCTGTCCGTCTGTCTGTCTGTCTCCAGGCTGTAACGGTAATAGCTAGAGAGTTGAATTTTTCACAGATTATGTATATCTGTTGCCGCTATAACAACAAATACTAAAAACAAAATGAAATCATTATTTAAGGGGGGCTCCCATATAACAAACGTGATTTTTTTGGCCTTTTTTGTTCGTGATCCATAATGGCAACATGTAGACACTTGAAATTTGCACAAAATCCTTAGTGTGCTTTAATATTTAATGATAAAATTGAAATAAAATAAATAATTTAGGGGGGCCTCCCATACAAAAAAACTTCCCCTAATTTCGCTCTATAACGGTACGGAACCCTTCATGCGCGAGTCCAACTCGCACTTGGCCGATTATTTAATGTCAACTCAATCAAACATCCATAGGTACTTTATTTACTTTTACTAATATTATAAATGCGAAAGTGTGTCTGTCTGTTACCTCTTCACGCTCGAACCGCTGAACCGATTTTGCTGAAATTTGGTACGAAGATACTTTGAGCCCCGGTCCTCGAGCAAGGACATAGGATAATTTTTTATCCAGGAAAAATGTACGGTTCCCGCACGATAAACGAATTTTCGTGCAACGGTGATGCAGGCGTTATCTTACTTACTTACTGCGGCGCAGCGACCCAAATTGAGTCTTGGCCTCTGACACAAGCACACGCCATTTCTTTCGATCCTGTGCGACATCTTGCCATGATTCGGCTCGTAACGCCTTCAGGTCCTTTTCTACCTCATCCCTCCAGCGGTATCTGGGACGGCCTACCGGTCGTTTGCCAGTCATTTGCCCCACATACGCTTTTTTTGCCGCTCGGTCATCATTCATTCTTTCTACGTGACCGAGCCAGCGGATTCGGTGAGATTTGTATTCCCCGATAATATTGGGCGTTGCCACAAGTTCTTTAATCTCAAGGTTTTTCCGTGGCCTCCAACTGCCATCTTCATCCCTCGTCGGTCCGAGAATCTTGCGCAGTATTTTTCTCTCAGCTACTAACAGCATTGTTTCCTCCTTTTGAGTTAGGGTCCAAGTTTCACTGCGTATAAGAGTATAGGTCGAATTACAGTTTTATATACTTATTCGTATCTTCGTACCTCTACTTAGGATCTTGGACACTAAAATTCTATGGGGTGCCGCACTACACCGAAGAGCACTTTGGATTCGGATGTCGATCTCATCTACTCTAGCATTTGTGTCGGTTATAGTGCAACCTAGGTACTTAAACTTAGCTGTTCCTGTGTATGAGATGTTATCTACTACAAGATCTTCAGGTGGTCGTCGTTTATCTTTGTATCTCCGCATGTGCAAGTATTTAGTTTTGCCATGATTGATTTTAAGTCTGACTTTATTGGCTTCCTTCACAAGGGTCCTTACCATATCCACGACGTCAGACTTTTTCTGACTCATGAGAGCCAGTTTTCCATTAAGCTGGACGCCCCTGTCAAGGTCTGTTACTTTCCTTATTATGTATTCTAACGCAAGGTTAAATAACATTGGTGAGAGAGCATCCCCCTGTTTTAGTTGTATGTTAAATAAACTCGTATATGACCTGTCTACCCGTACCACCACATTACTCTTACTCGTAGCTGTCTTGATCAAGTTAATAAGTTTTTCAGGGATTTGGAAATTCCTTAATATCGTGTATAGGATGCAGGCGTTAATTATAAAGCGGAAGAGTTTGTTAGTTTGTTTGTTTGTTTGTTTGTTTGAACGCGCTAATCTCAGGAACTACTGGTCCGATTTGAAAAATTCTTTCAGTGTCAGATAGCCCATTTATCGAGGAAGGCTATAGGCTATATTTTATCACGCTAATACTAATAGGAGCGAAGAAATAGAGGAAAGTGTGGAAAAAACGTGGGGAAATTATTTGAAAGGGCTTATTTGAACGCTCTAATCTCAAGAACTACTGGTACGATTTGAAAAATTCTTTCAGTGTTAGATAGCTCATTTATCGAGGAAGGCTATAAGCTATATTTTATCACGTTAATACTAATAGGAGCGAAGAAATAGAGGAAAGTGTGGCAAAAACGGGGGGAAATTATTTGAAAGGGCTTATTTGAACGCTCTAATCTCAAGAACTACTGGTCCGATTTGAAAAATTCTTTCAGTGTTAGATAGTCCATTTATCGAGGAAGGCTATAGGCTATATTTCATCACGCTAAGACTAATAAGAGCGAAGAAATAGAGGAAATGTGGAAATAAACGGGGTAAATTATTTGCTTATCTCACGAACTACTGGAGCAATTTTTCTGTTATTTGGCACAGATAAGATGTAGACCACGTGAAGGATCATAGGCTATTTTTGTAGACTAATTTGTCTGTGAAATATCTTATTTACGCGGGCGAAGCTGCGCGGAATGTTATATTTCACGTGGTCACGACATCACGCGTAAACGGCTGGAGTCTGGACCCATTTTGCTGAAATTTGGTGTAAAGATTCTTTGAGTCCCGAAAAAGAACAAAGGATACATTTTGTCCCGGAAAAGTGTACGGTTACTGCACAATATACTTTTATGATTTGCGCGTAAGCTATTCAATCTATTTTAATGGAATTTGGTATGGAGATACCTACTTTGAGTCTCGGGAAGGGACAAGGAATACTAATTTTGTCCAGGAAAACGTACGGTTCCCGCACAATATACTTTTATGATTATCGCCTAAGCTATTCAATCTATTTTGATGAAATTTGATATGGCAATACTTCTCATATAGTCAATACAGTCTCGGGAAAGGACAAGGGCTACTTTTTATCCCGGAAAATATACGGTTCCCGCACAATAAACTTTTATGATTCTCGCCTAAACTATTTAATCCAAATTTCATCAAAATATGATGAAATTTGGCATGGAGATTGGAGATACTAATTTGAATCTGGGACAAGGAATGTTTTTTGTCCCGGAAAAATGTGCAGTTCCCACACAATATACTTTTCTGATTTGCGCGTAAACGACTCAATCGATGTACGGGAACAACTATAAACTAAAGTCCACGCGGACGAAGTCGCGGGCAACAGCTAGTCTAGTAATATTATATCAACGGTACGGTACCCTTCGTGCGCGAGTCCGACTCGCGCTTGGCCGATTTAATTTCAACAAGTTCATGAATTTGTGCGTTTAAATTTTTCCAGTCGGACCGCATCTTACAGAAATTCCCTCCCCCTACTTGCGTCAGTATGAACCTTATGAGTTAGGGGCTTTCGAATATTTTCCTCTTGGGTATATTTTACAAGAATCGTCTGAAGTGAGGTCAGCCTTAATTTTAATGAATTTCTTTAGTGTTCTGTAATCTGTTGCTTAGGCCTTAGTGTCACTTGTTATTCTCGGGCTTCAAGGTCAACGAGGGCTCTCGAGTACATCGCTCCAGATTGTACTTTAATCATCATCAACATTATTATCACCACTTTGTACAATGTACTTTCTATATCCCAATCCCCTACCCTATTCCCTTCCATACCCTCCCCTATTCCCTTCCCTTCCCTACCCTCCCCTATTCTCTTCCCTTCCTTACCCTCCCCTATTACCCTATTCCCTCTTAAAAGGCCGGCAACGCACTTGCAGCTCTTCTGATGCTGCAAGTGTCCATGGGCGACGGAAGTTGCTTTCCATCAGGTGACCCGTTTGCTCGTTTGCCCCCTTATTTCATAAAAAAAAATATGAGAAGCGACCTTAAATTAGGTTTTTTTCTTATATCATCATCATATCAGCCTATAATCGTCCACTGCTAGACATAGGCCGCTATCAATGAACGCCAAGATGACCGATCTCCTGCTACTCGCATCCAACAAGGGCCTGCAACTAAACGGAGATCGTCGTCCCACCTAGTTGAAGGTCGACCTACACCCCGATTTCCCAGCCTTGGTCTCCATATACTTACTCCATATTCTTATATACTTGCCTAAAATAAATCTTTATCCAATAGCATTATAACTGCAGAATTTTGACGCTAGAGTGCAGTACCAGCATAGATAGTAAAAGTTTTGTTCAACGTTTGACATTATTTCTGTCAATATTCTGGTATGACGTGTGCAACATGTTGGGTTTTGGTCAGATTATTTACTGTAGTATAACCACAGAATAGATAATAGGGGGCGCTATAGCGACCTCTGCTTGTTTGCGTATTAATGTTTTTAGATGTGAAAATTAAAATTTTAACAATAAATAGATCTTTAATAGTTAAGACACTCGACACTCTTTAAAACTTTTTAGTTTTTTTTTTACCTTCAATATACATACAAATTTTGTAATTACTTTTATTCGATCATGACCACCACGAGTAAAATTACTATGCAATAAAAGTAAGAAAATATTTTTTTCCAAGCAAGGGCCATAATAATATTATAATTCATAATTCATTTATTGCCAGAACAAAGTACAGGTTGGTCTTAATTCTATATATTATACAATTGAATCTTTCATTCTACCGTATTAAAATGGTGTGCAATGCAAAATTAAGTCCTCTAATTAATAATATCTATCAATATGAAATTAACAACCAATACATTATTTAAATAGCGAGACAATAATGGTATATATAATTTAAAGTAAATCATTTTAACACATCATAATAATAATTTATAGGTTATTACTAATTACCTATATAAAATTTCTCAAGTCAAAATGCACATCATAAATAATAACTAATGTCAAATATAATTCATAGTCAATAGTTTAAAATTAAAATTACGTCAGCGACCACATATGTGGTCGCTGAATTACGTCAAAACATATTATTGTGTCAAAAAAAAAAGAAAAATTTAAGCCTAGTATAATTATTCTATCATAATAAATTATATAAACAAGTTTAGTACCATTTTTTACTATGTACCATGAATTCTTTTAAGTCATAAAAACAATTTTCCTGCCAAGATGTCAATTCCTTTTTAAATTTATTGTTCGAGGGTAGTTCCTTAAGTTGTTTGGGTATATTATTAAATATGTGTATAGCCTGTATGTATGCGTTATCTCTGTATACATTCAAATTACACCGAGGACGATAAAGTGAACTTATATCTCTAATTTTTCCGACCTTCATCTGAACTGAGTTTAAAGTATTCTGGATGCAACCTAACGAACATACAAAGTTCTCGAATATACATACAGGCTAGCGGTAATAAGCGCAGCTTCTTAAAAAGTGGTCTGCAACTTTCCAAATACCAGGAGCCACAAATAGCTCGGACACATTTTTTTTGAACACGGAATGCTTTTTCGATATATACTGAATTACCCCACAACAACAAGCCATACAAAAGGACCGAGGATACGTAGCCATGGTAAGCGGTTAGGGCTGCCTCAATACCTGCTGTTTGTCGCAATCTACGCACGCAACACACATGTTCGACGTGGACCTTCCAGTTACAGTTCTTGTCGAGCATGAAACCCAGAAACTTTACAGAGTTGACTTCTAAAATGTTTTTATTATCATATTGTATATTCAAATTTGTTTTTTTACTATTGTAATTTTGAAATTGGATAAGTTGAGTTTTAGTTTTATTTAATTTTAAATTATTATTTTTAAGCCAGTTAATTATTTTTAATAATGTAGAATATAGTTCCGCTTCAAAAGAATTCTTGTCCTTGCATTTTACAATGATTGTGGTGTCATCTGCAAATAGTATTGTTAGATATTTTGTTATATTTGGTAAGTCGTTTATATATAGTAGAAATAGGAAAGACCCGATGAGACTCCCTTGAGGGACACCAAATGCATTTTTTCGCAACTTTGATCGAGTGGTAACTTTAATTTCATTAATTCTACTTATTTCAACACATTGGTATCTGTCAGACAAATAGGATTTTATCCATTTTTTAGCAATACCTCTTATGCCATATTTTTCTAATTTATGCAATAAGAGAGCATGATCGACAAGGTCAAACGCTTTGCTCATGTCGAGAAATATCGCAGCAACCTGTGTCCTATCATTTAGGGCTTCTGTGACTGCTTTTATAAGATTGAAACACGCTAAGGTAGTGTTACTATTTTTCCGAAAGCCATATTGATTTTTTGTTAGTATATTATCACGGTATACAAAACTCTCAAGACGGATTAACATAACCTTTTCAAATAATTTAGAAAGGATTGGAATTAATGTTATCGGACGGTAGTTATTAGGGTTTGTTCTGTCTCCATTTTTATAAAGTGGCTTAACAACCGATGTTTTAAGAGCTTCAGGAAAAGAGCCCTCTTGTAGGGACATATTAATAACGTAGCTTAAAGGTTTAGATAATAGTTTTGATGAGCTTTTCAATATTTTTGTGCTGATGTTATCTATTCCGACAGAGCTAGTGTTGTTCAAGCCATTTATAATTTTATGTATCTCTGAAGGATCAGTTGGCGTTAAAAATATTGATTCTGAAATATTATTATTTGAAGTCATAGTATCCGATATGTCATGTGTATTAAATTTAAAGTCATTTTTATTAGTCATATTTATAAAATAATTATTGAAGAGATTGCTAATGTCAGTAGGAGTTGTATATATTTTATTGTCATGTAATATTTTATCTATACCTAAGTCAGAGTTTGTCTCATTAATGTTATCATTTATAATTTGCCATACGGCTTTGCATTTGTTTTTATTTTTTTCGACGTGTTTTTTGTTTGTTAGCTGTTTTGATTTAAATATGCATTGTTTTAGTATTTTTGCGTAATGTTTGTAGTTTTTGTCATTCTTCTTTTTCTCAGTTCCCATTAGCCTATGTTTAAGATAAAGTACCCTTTTTTTAATGCAACATTTCTTGAGTCCCTTAGTCAACCATGATGTCTGATTTTTTTATTTATTATATTTTTTTTACTCTAACAATAGGAAAACACAAGTTAAAAAATAAACACAGTAAGCTATGAAACTCATGAAAAGACTCCTTTAAAGTAGTTTTTTCATATACCTCTGAAAATGTTAGTGCTGAAATACAGTTCAGAAACTTATTAATATTTGAAGTGCTATAATCCCTGACATAATCATACCAATAACTAGGTTTGCTGATTTTTTTACTTTTAATTGTAAGTGTTTGGCCGGTTTCGTGATCAGATAGGTTTAGGTAGTGAATCTTAGCTTGAGCTTGTTTGATATTACTCGCGAATTGATCAAGACATGAATCAATTCGAGTGGGTGCTTTAATATGCAGATTAAATGAAATTGATGAGAAATTGTGTTATTAAGAAGCTTAGTATTTAGGTAACGGTTGTACTTAACTCCCACTATGAATACATGTGAATTTGGTAGTTTGCTTAAGGTGTTGCAAATATCAGTGAACAGCTTATAGGGGTTCTTGTCATTACTACCAATACCGATTATACCAATACTATTTTTGCTTAACAAATTTGATTCACACAAGTTATTGCAATATTGTAAAATCTTATCTCCTGTAGCATATGGCTTAACAAATCCATATGCTACAGGACAAACTTTTACAATAATTATACTATAAGTATAATAATTATTGTAAAAGTTTTTTAAATTATGCAGCTTATTATGAATGGCTACTGTTAAGTTGGTCATTTGTTGGTCGCCTAATATGTATATCACTTCACTCCGTTTGAAATGCCCTTCAGTGTTGTCCCGTCCTTGAGACGCGATGTCGTTATTTGCAGTGATAGGCGAATCCATAGGTATTTTGCGTAGCAAGTAATTCATTTCAGTCGAATCTTGAGTGGTCTTGAGTGATGGTTTAATTTGGTGTGGCGTTAAGGATTGCGCAGATTTTTTATGTTTTTTTAATATTTTGGATGAGTTTGGTGTGCAAAGTGATTTTCTTGGCGTTAAGTCTTGATTTTCTGAGACGGATTTTAAAATAGAATACTTTTTATTGCATAGTTCCAATTGTTTTTTCAAGTCCAAAATCTCCAGGTTCAAGTTTCCAATTTCATCGTGGGCTGAGGTAAGTTCAATTCGTAAATTTTCTATTATAGATTTTAAGGATATTACTTCTAAGGTGTTATGTGTAACATTAGGCTGACTTTCATAATATAATATTAGCTTCTGCATAAAAAGTTTAGAATCTGTGCTACAGAGTTATAGTCACGTTATTAGTAACAGCAGCGACCACAGTAACAGTATCTATACATATAATAAAACTGTAGAAATGACAATTCTCTACCTTAAAGATATCCAAAAAATAATAAGCGGGGGCTGTTACTACATCGCTATAGAAGCCAAAACTGTGGTTAGTTTTTTGTCTGTCTGTCTGTCTGTATGTTTGTTCCAGCATCACACGAAAACTACTGATCCGATTTGAATGCGGTTTTTGCAGATATATTTGTCTTCTCCCAACTTAACATCTGGTGTACAAAAATTTTTCCCCCCACCTCTCCAAGGGGTCAAAAGAGGGGATAAGATTTTGTACCAAACTTTTTTCTTTAACACGAAAACTACTGATCCGATTTGAATACGGTTTTCGCAGATATAATTATCTTCTTCCAACTTAACATCTGGTGTATAAATTTTTCCCCCCTCACCCCTCTAAGGGGACGAAAGAGGGGGTCAAATTTTGTATCAAACTTTTTTCTTCAATGGACTAACTTCATATTATTAACTGTATTTTCCAATTTAACATCTGGTGTATAAAATTTTTCCCCCCCACCCCTCAAAGGGGACCAAAGAGGGGGCAGATTTTGTATCAAACTTTTTTCTTGAATAAACTTACATCCTATACATATAATAAAACTGTAGAAATGACAATTCTGTACATTAAAGATATCCAAAAAATAATAAGCGGGGGCTGTTACTACATCGCTATAGAAGCCAAAACTGTGGTTAGTTTTTTGTCTGTCTGTCTGTCTGTCTGTATGTTTGTTCCAGCATCACACGAAAACTACTGTTCAGATTTGAATGCGGTTTTCGCAGATATATTTGTCTTCTCCCAACTTAACATCTGGTGTACAAAAATTTTTCCCCCCACCTCTCCAAGGGGTCAAAAGAGGGGGTAAGATTTTGTACCAAACTTTTTTCTTTAACACGAAAACTACTGACCCGATTTGAATACGGTTTTCGCAGATATATTTATCTTCTTCTAACTTAACATCTGGTGTATAAGTTTTTCCCCCCTCACCCCTCTAAGGGGACGAAAGAGGGGGTCAAATTTTGTATCAAACTTTTTTCTTCAATGGACTAACTTCATATTATTAACTGTATTTTCCAATTTAACATCTGGTGTATAAAATTTTTCCCCCCCACCCCTCAAAGGGGACCAAAGAGGGGGAAGATTTTGTATCAAACTTTTTTCTTGAATAAACTTACATCATATTATAAACTGTATTTTCCAATTTAATATCTGGTGTATAAAATTTTTCCCCTCACCCCTCTAAGGGGACAAAAGAGGGGGCAAGATTTTGTATAAAACTTTTTTCTTTATCACGAAAACTACTGATTCGATTTGAATACGGTTCTTGCAGATATATATGCCTTATTCAAACTTAGCATCTGCGCCGCCCCAACCCCCCCCCCCCGCCCCCCCTGGTAATATTGCCAAGCAAAAACATGTTGTTGAGTTTTAATTCTCCTTTAGGATCAAACAGTTATTTATTAAAAGTGAAATTAATCTAACCAAAACTAAACATACAGATTTTGAGTGTCGTTCGATTAACATGCGGGAGGCTTTGCCTCCGGCCGGTACTTGGGAGGGCTGCGCCCCCCCCCCCCCCCAAACCCCCCCCTCCTGGTAATGTTGCTAAGCTAAATGGTGTTGCGTCGTTAGTGTTGAGTTTTACTTCTCCTTCTTTAGAATCAAAGTAAGTTATTTATCAAAAGTGAAATTAATGTAACCGAAACTAAACATGCAGATTTTGCGTGTCGTTTGATTAATATGCCCCTGCCCTTACTTAAGGGGGCTGCGCCCCCCCAAACCCCCCCTCCTGGTAATGTTGCGGAGCAAAATGGTGTTGCGTCGTTAGTGTTGAGTTTTACTTCTCCTTCTTTAGAATCAAAGTAAGTTATTTATTAAAAGTGAAATTAATATAACCAAAACTAAACATGCAGATTTTGAGTGTCGTTTGATTAATATGTGGGAGGCTTTGCCCCTGCCCCTACTTGGGGGGGACTGTGCCCCCCCAAACCCCCCCCCCCCCCTCTTGGTAATGTTGCTAAGCAGGTATCGGCAGGGGCAAAGCCTCCCGCATATTAATCAAACGACACTCAAAATCTGCATGTTTAGTTTTGGTTATATTAATTTCACTTTTAATAAATAACTTACTTTGATTCTAAAGAAGGAGAAGTAAAACTCAACACTAACGACGCAACACCATTTTGCTCCGCAACATTACCAGGAGGGGGGGTTTGGGGGGGCGCAGCCCCCTTAAGTAAGGGCAGGGGCATATTAATCAAACGACACGCAAAATCTGCATGTTTAGTTTCGGTTACATTAATTTCACTTTTGATAAATAACTTACTTTGATTCTAAAGAAGGAGAAGTAAAACTCAACACTAACGACGCAACACCATTTAGCTTAGCAACATTACCAGGAGGTTTGGGGGGGGGGGCGCGGCGCAGCCCTCCCAAGTACCGGCCGGAGGCAAAGCCTCCCGCATGTTAATCGAACGACACTCAAAATCTGTATGTTTAGTTTTGGTTAGATTAATTTCACTTTTAATAAATAACTGTTTGATCCTAAAGGAGAATTAAAACTCAACAACATGTTTTTGCTTGGCAATATTACCAGGGGGGGCGGGGGGGGGGGGGGGGGGGGGTTGGGGCGGCGCAGATGCTAAGTTTGAATAAGGCATATATATCTGCAAGAACCGTATTCAAATCGGATCAGTAGTTTTCGTGATAAAGAAAAAAGTTTTATACAAAATCTTGCCCCCTCTTTTGTCCCCTTAGAGGGGTGAGGGGAAAAATTTTATACACCAGATATTAAATTGGAAAATACAGTTTATAATATGATGTAAGTTTATTCAAGAAAAAAGTTTGATACAAAATCTTCCCCCTCTTTGGTCCCCTTTGAGGGGTGGGGGGGAAAAATTTTATACACCAGATGTTAAATTGGAAAATACAGTTAATAATATGAAGTTAGTCCATTGAAGAAAAAAGTTTGATACAAAATTTGACCCCCTCTTTCGTCCCCTTAGAGGGGTGAGGGGGGAAAAACTTATACACCAGATGTTAAGTTAGAAGAAGATAAATATATCTGCGAAAACCGTATTCAAATCGGGTCAGTAGTTTTCGTGTTAAAGAAAAAAGTTTGGTACAAAATCTTACCCCCTCTTTTGACCCCTTGGAGAGGTGGGGGGAAAAATTTTTGTACACCAGATGTTAAGTTGGGAGGAGACAAATATATCTGCGAAAACCGCATTCAAATCGGATCAGTAATTTCATGTGATGCTGGAACAAACATACAGACAGACAGACAGACAGACAAAAAACTAACCACAGTTTTGGCTTCTATAGCGATGTAGTAACAGCCCCCGCTTATTATTTTTTGGATATCTTTAATGTACAGAATTGTCATTTCTACAGTTTTATTATATGTATAGGATGTAAGTTTATTCAAGAAAAAAGTTTGATACAAAATCTGCCCCCTCTTTGGTCCCCTTTGAGGGGTGGGGGGGAAAAATTTTATACACCAGATGTTAAATTGGAAAATACAGTTAATAATATGAAGTTAGTCCATTGAAGAAAAAAGTTTGATACAAAATTTGACCCCCTCTTTCGTCCCCTTAGAGGGGTGAGGGGGGAAAAATTTATACACCAGATGTTAAGTTGGAAGAAGATAATTATATCTGCGAAAACCGTATTCAAATCGGATCAGTAGTTTTCGTGTTAAAGAAAAAAGTTTGGTACAAAATCTTATCCCCTCTTTTGACCCCTTGGAGAGGTGGGGGGAAAAATTTTTGTACACCAGATGTTAAGTTGGGAGAAGACAAATATATCTGCAAAAACCGCATTCAAATCGGATCAGTAGTTTTCGTGTGATGCTGGAACAAACATACAGACAGACAGACAGACAAAAAACTAACCACAGTTTTGGCTTCTATAGCGATGTAGTAACAGCCCCCGCTTATTATTTTTTGGATATCTTTAATGTACAGAATTGTCATTTCTACAGTTTTATTATATGTATAGATACTGTTACTGTGGTCGCTGCTGTTACTAATAACGTGTAAAAGTAAGTTATTTATCAAAAGTGAAATTAATGTAACCGAAACTAAACATGCAGATTTTGCGTGTCGTTTGATTAATATGCCCCTGCCCTTACTTAAGGGGGCTGCGCCCCCCCAAACCCCCCCTCCTGGTAATGTTGCGGAGCAAAATGGTGTTGCGTCGTTAGTGTTGAGTTTTAATTCTCCTTTAGGATCAAACAAAGTTATTTATTAAAAGTGAAATTAATGTAACCAAAACAAAACATGCAGATTTTGCGTGTCGTTTGATTAACATGCGGGAGGCTTTGCCTCCGGCCGGTACTTGGGGGGGCTGGGCCCCCCCAGACCCCCCCCCCCCCCCCCTCCTGGTAATGTTGCCAAGCAAAAACATGTTGCGTCGTTAGTGTTGAGTTTTAATTCTTATTCCTTAGGAACAAACTAAGTTATTAATTAATAGTGAAACATGTGAAACATACAGATTTCGAGTGTCATTTGATTATATTTGCCTGGATATGGACAGACGGACAGGCTGATATTATATCTTTGTAATCGGGTTCCGTTTTTTACCATTTGAGTAAGGGACCATAAAAAGGAGAGAATTATCCATTTCCGTTATTATACTATGGTAACGCCTACGAAGTCGCGGGAAACAGCTATCCATACTAATATTATAAATGCGAAAGTGTATTTGTTTGTGTGTTTGTTTGTCCTTTCTTCGCAGCCTAACGAAGCAACCAATTGACTTTATTTTTGGCATCGACTTAGTTGAAAGGATAGAGAGTAACATAGGCTACTTTTGGTCTTGGAAAAACATCATGTTTCTAAAGGAGATTTGCAAGAATATTCGTATTGTACACGATTTTCGAATTCCACGCGAGCGAAGCCGCGGGCAAAAGCTAGTAATAAATAATAATGTAATATAAAATATTCTATCCAAAATATTAGCTTCTAAAATCAATTTTAGCACGTATGCGGCCCAAGGCAGACACAAATTCAAGGTTAATTATTGATATTATACTATTGCAAAGGTTAACTTCCCGTATATTAATTATACTATAAAATATAACCGTATGATGACAAAAAACACATTATAAAGTTATAGGTCTAAAAATATAATCGATTATTATACCTGGTTTATCTGTAAAGTGAAGACGTGTTTTTAATAACCTTAGGTGATTATTCAAATTATTTTTTGTGGTAAAATTAAAGGTTTTAATTTTATTATATTACAAACATAATATTATATTTCTTTTAAAACATTTGCAAAGATACTTTGAAGATGTTTTCAATATTCTTGGGAATATGTTTGTTAGCTACAAGTTTTATATTTGTGCCCATCAACCCAGCTCCAACAGCACAAGATAAAACAGAAAGCGACATTTTATATTATGAAAATGAAAACGATGGCAAAGGAAATTATGAGTTCAGGTAAAAATTAATTAATCCTACTAATAATTATTATAAAGGCGAAAGTTTGTTTGGATGTATGGATGTGTGGATGTATGGATGTTTGTTACTCTTTCACGCAAAAACTACTGAACGGATTTTAATTGAACGGATTTTAATGAAACTTTACAATATTATTGTAAAGTTATTATATTGTAGTAGCTTATACATCAGAATAACACATAGGCTACAATTTTAACCGACTTTCAAAATGGGGGAGGTGTTATGTTCGTTTTCTTATATTCAACGATTACTCCGCCGTTTGTTAACCGATTTTCAAATTTTTTCTTTTGGTATATAGGGTATCATCCCAATTTGGTATTATATTCACAAAAGTGGTGATCTGATGAAGGATCCATAAGTAATCGAGGGAACTCCTCAAAACTTATAGGGAAACATGTGGTGACTTCGGTTTCGTGAGAAGCATTCTAAGCATATTATGCTACCAACAAGTAAGATTTTGCACCGAGATATACCTGGTATACCGTGATTCGGAAGGTGCTGAGAGAACTCCTGATTCTTTATAGATACAAGTTTGGGAGTTTCGGCGTTGTTTTAAGAACAGAAAGCATAATATGTTACTATGCAAATTACATTCATCATCATCATCATCATCATCACTGCCATATTATACCATTTCATAGTCTTTAGATCGAGACTCGAGTTTGTCAAGCGATAATTAAAAAAAATCTATACCTACCTAATATTATAAACCTGAAGAGTATGTTTGCTTGAACGCGTCAATCTCAGGAACTACAGGTCCGATTTAAAAACTTATCTCAGTGTTAGATAGATCATTTATCGAGTAAGACTATAGGCTATATTATATTATCACGCTAAGACTAATACGACTGAAGAAACTCAGGAAAATGTGGGAAAAACGGGGGAAATATTTTTTATGGGAAAATGTACGGTTTCTGTAAAATTCCAAATTTACGCGGGCGAAGCCGCGCGGGACATCTAGTTTATTTTATATTTAAGTTAAAACATTTTGAGTTCTAGTTAAACCAATATCACATAATTAAAATTTACTATCATTCTCCCAATCCGTCATTAGCTGTACTAGAAAATATTGATAAAATTAAATTAATTCGTTTTTCCATAACCGTGTACGCATTTTGTATTGCGCCTTGCTGGTGTACATTTTTCCGTTTAAGTGACACCTTTTTATTCCTCCTTTCTTATTTTTAGTTTTGCAACAGCCGATGATACGAAGCGAGAGGAGATTGGAACAGTCGTGAACGCCGGTCAGCCAGACCAGTACATCCAAGTCGAGGGATCCTACTCGTATAGATACAACACACCAGGTGGATACAAATGGAGGATGTTCGAATACACCGCGGGCAAAGAGGGCTTCAATATAACTGAACTTATGGTAATTATCTATATCTACTAATATTATAAAGCGGAAACAGTTTGTTTGTTTGAACGCGCTAATCTCAAAAACTACTGGCCTGATTTGAAAAATTATTTCAGTGTTAGATAGCTTATTTATCAAGGATAGCTTTAGGCTATATTTATTATATTATTACGCTAATACTATTAAGAGCAAAGAAACAGAGGAAAATGTGGGAAAAAAACCGGGAAAATTATTTGAAAGGGCTTATCTCATGATTCATGAACTACTGCATCAATTTTTGGAACGAAGTTCCTTTTCCCGCGTTCGGCGTAAATATTCTGAAGGCTAGACAGAAAGACATTTGACCTTGATTTGACCTCGACACTTTTTTATTAGTACCTGCATGTTAGGGGCAGATGGCGCTGATAGTAAGTATTCCTGTGCGTCAACTAGATGGCGTTTTTTTAAATAAACATCGATGCGTTGTTACGTTAGGTTAGCTTTTATGCTCTTCGAGCAAAATACGCGCGCAGAGCATAAATTGGAGTCGTCTACAGGAGGTTCCAAGGACGACTTCCGAAGACGTCGCGCCCCACGTCGTAGTCAATACGTATTTAGTGCTTAGTGTTAGTTTAAGTATACCTAAATGTATGCATGTTAGTCAAGGTATATATTATATTATGGGCCGAGATGCCTGATTTAAATAAATAAATAATACATATTATTAGTATCTTTCTTTGCTCTCGTAACTCTGTGAAAGTAAAGCAGGACGCGCTGAAAGCTTGTAATACTCAAATAACACTTTTTTCTTTCACCAGGTAATAGAAGGGACTCTGAGTGGTCACATTCCACCTGCAGCGCTTGCAACACTAACAGGATAGGAGATGAAGTGAATACAATCAGAAGTTCACTAGTAACGATCTTATTTATCTCTACTATTGATACTGCAAGAAAAACATTTTTTTAGCTATGGACGGTTCACACCACGTCAAGTACCTGAAGGACTTGTGTTACGGGTACCAGACAACGGAAATTTTATATTAAGTATACATATATTTTTATATTATACATTTATTTAAGATTTTTATTATATCTGAATACATAATATATTTTATACACATCCTATACCCAGGAACACTGAAAACTTTTTTGTTCCGTCGGTGGGATTTGAACCCGCGACCCCCGGCTTGCGCTACCAACGCGCCACCAACTGAGCCACAGAGGTCGTCATGACTTTAGTACATCCACTATCCAGATTCAGGAGCTCTTTTTTTTTTTTTTTTTTTATGAAATAAGGGGCAAACGAGCAAACGGGTCACCTGATGGAAAGCAACTTCCGTCGCCCATGGACACTCGCAGCATCAGAAGAGCTGCATGTACGTTGCCGGCCTTTTAAGAGGGAATAGGGTAATAGGGGAGGGTAGGGAAGGGAAGGGAATAGGGGAGGGTAGGAAAGGGAATAGGGTAGGGGATTGGGCCTCCGGTTAGCTTAGCTCTTAATAAAAAGATACAGTTTACAACAAATCCAAATTAAGCAAAAAATAAATTGTATTTAAATGAAATATTTTGTTTTACTCAGATTGTAACACAATACTTCAACATGACTTCAACAATAATAAAATAATAGTACGGGAGCCCTAGAACAATTTTTTTTGATTACTATCAAGCTAATTTTTGTGAGTACGGTAGCTTCATTTTGATACGACGAACAACATTTTTATTTGCAAAAAATCTCGAACTGAACGAAATCTCTGAACCGATTTGAATGGATAGCTTTGAAGATATTTTGGTGATGGGACCAAGGGTAGTTTTTACGGCAAAATGTACGATTCATAAACGATAGACAAAACATCTAGTGCCATATTAGTAAACAAATTGACTACACAACAAATATTTTTAAATATCGGTTCAGCAGTAACGTTAAGAAATTACAGAGAAACATACAGATAGAAAGAGAGACAAACTTTTGCATCCACGTTAGTCTTGGATTATGTGTCTAAACACACCATGCCGATGATACGCGACCGAAGTTCCGCGGCCGATATTACGTTCCGACCTACGAATAATATAGTTTTTATTATTCGTAGGTTCCGACGCATTCGGCTGCTATGACACACGATAAGAGACGAAATTACGCGGCGGAAATTCAGTTGTGTAACTTTGTCCGAGTATTCAGTGTCTCGAACGCCGCCGAATCGACGCCGAAAAAAAAACCACCGCCGAATCGCTGCCGAACTTACGCACGACCGAAGTTCGGCTGTATGCTATAACGCGACGTAATTTCGACATGGTGTGTCATCGGTAATTTAAAATACATTGCAGGCGTAATCTTGCCGAACTTTGGCCGCGTATCTTCGGCATGGTGTGTTTAAAGACACTAATACTCACAAGAACAAAAAAAAAGACACAGGTGATACAGTGGTGGGAATATGTGGTGGGCCAAAGCCCGTTAAAAAAAAATACTCACAAGCAAAGGCATCTGCGGTACAACAGCCGACCCAATCCAGCCGATTGTAGAACAGATGGCGAGTAGCGTTGTCCTGTATGGGGAATACAGCCGAACGTATTACTTCCTCCTTTTTGGAAGTAGTTCAATAACTAAAAAATAATGAAGAAAATAGTATCTAAGTACTACATCACATTAATGCTACAAAGCTCAAAGTTAAATCTTTTTCTGAAACAAGTTTCGCCAGCACTGAACCTCCATATAACTTTAGTGGTCTCTGGTGCTAGCTCTGTAGCGAGCTGCAGGAAGCAAACCCCAAAACAAACATGACACCAGCCTACTGCTTTACATAATTCTCGCATTTATATGCCAATTTTCGGCAGGCATACAATACTGGGTAACCAAGACATACACCTTCTGCGGCCGTTATTTGGAGACTCTAAACTACGCCTTCATCGCCCGTGTTAAGGGCTACATTTGTTTGCACGTTTGCGAACTCAAGTGACGCTGTGCTCGGCTTATTTAGTGCCTGAATGTGACTGTGAAAGGCTTCTGTCCGCAAGTTTAGTCTGTCGCATCAATTCATTTCATTCTTCTATTCATAACTATTTGCTTTATTTTATTTCAGGTTTTTACGTAAAAACACTTTCAAACGAATGAAAATAAAAAATGTATAAAATTTTGAACAATGGTTTTTTACATAAAATCCATATTTTTACCCATCCCAAAAAGTGTACAACGCCGCTAAATCACTTCAATATCTATGGATATTGGATCCTAACGATCAATACGAAGTCATTTGACCACCAAAATAGTTAATAGAGTTACGAATATAGAACGATAATATTTTATATTATACTTAATAGTATGTTAAAACATAGACCACTAAATATATTATATCCAGTTACTATCAAAAGAAACGTAGCTAGGACAACCTAAATTGTAACGATCGACCCGAGTATGAAAATGTTAGATACAGCATATTAATTGTACACCTAGGCACAGAATACATATTAGTTTAACAAACCTAGGTGATAATTTGAATCACTTTTTCGCATAACGCTTCCGTTGCATTTACAATTCGTAGTTCGGAACTATTTCTAAATAGAATAGAATATTCAAGTTTAAAAGCTAATTAATAAATAATGAGGTGGGCCGTGATTGGCAGCGCCAGCCCGCAGAGTGCTCCAAGAGCTACTAATAAATTAACCTGTCTAATTAATTCCGGTTACATTTATTTCAGTCTAGTTACGCTCTTTCATTGTCTCGGATAATTGGAGTTACGTCAGTGCGTCTCTACCGGGATTTATTCGAGTCTGTAAGACGCAGGTCTTACCTCCGCACCACTGAAATAAATCAAGGTAGAACGGCGACGCGCGTTCGTTGCTAAAGAATCGCTCGTGTCAATTGCTTTGCTTTCAATTAAAATAAATAACTTCCCGTGGCAAGAAATACCTCCTTTTGACCGATTCACTTTCGTACTTCTGTTTTTACAATTAGACACTGCACAATGAGGCATTTTTGCACAACCACTCCGGTGTAATCAAGTCGAGACGTGCGCGCTGACTGAATGAAAATTCTACGAATCTTGCACGACAGAGCAAGATTGAAACACGCGTACTCCACCCGCTTAGCCGTTCTATCTTGATTTATTTCTGTGCTCCGCACTCACTGCCGCACTCAGAGTCGAACATTACTTACTTAAATGTAATTAATTTAAAATTTTGACATAGGCCCCATACATTATCTGTCAAACACTTCATTAAATTGAAGGTTAATCATAATAATTATTTTAATGTCTCTGAGTACTGCGGATAGATATATAATATAATTGAATTTAAATGACTATTTTGACATAAGCTCCATACATTTTCAAATACTTCATTGAACTAAACTAAAGTAATAATAATAATTATGAAATGTCTCTGAGTGAGGCTTGTACTATTATCCATTCTGTGGACTCTGTGGTGAGGCCAAAAAATCGGCCAAATGCGAGTCGGACTAGCGCACGAAGGGTACCGTTATAGAGCAATAATAGACCTAAAATCTAAAATTGTGTTTTTGTATGGGATTAAATTTTTATTTTATTTAAATATTGTTACGTGCTAGGGTTCGAAGAATTCGGAGAGAAAGACCTGGTGACTCTCTTGAAGACTTTATTCACTATGTCTAGGTCACACAAGCACACACTAGGTCACAACACTTAGCACTAAGTACAAACACTAATCACTAGGTCCAATCACTAAGCACTATCACTGTCCTAGGTCGTAGCCAAGTCGCAGGTTTCACTGGTTCACTCACTATTGATCACTTGTTGTCACTCCGAAATCACCTTGATGATAGCTCGAAACGAACTGAATTGACGGGCCGTCTACCTGCGACTTTTTATATGGCGAGACGAATTCCAAAAAGTTCCCGATTCACGTAAACAAGTAAACAAGTATGGGAACTTTCTAGGAGGCTCGAGCATGTACCACAATAAACATAAACAACTAAACACGTAAACAAAATTAACCGGTAAACACGTAAAAAAATGTTGGACTTTGCTAGAAGGTTCGAGTATGTTCTTGCGCATCTCACTCCATCTAGTATTGAGTAGGGGATTTAGGTTGCCTGTGTTCCCTCGGTAAGTTTCGCTGGTTTGTCGTTAAATGACACTACGTGTCCGTATACCATGTACCGTAACAATATTATTACTAATGATTAAAGTACACATAATTTATTTAAGGCCTTTGTTAAAATTTCAAGTGCCTACCTTTTGCCATGCCAGGACCAAAAAATCACGTTTGTAGCATTTCAAAAAATTTCAAAATATTTATTTTTACAATTTACAGTTTCAACTTAACAAATAAAGCAGAGATTGGGACCACCTGGTAAGTATTTTACTTGTATTAGTCCATAAACTATAGCATACATAACAACATTTAACTATAAAATATAACGGTAAGTAACTTAAAATTTTGTTTACAATTTTTGTTTATAAAACTAACATCTAGGAAACTACATGCCAGTGTATGTATAAAATATTTTATGTGTGTGAGTGTGTGTATGTGTGTAAGTGTGTATATTGCGTATGTGTGTGATTAGAACAGATATTTTTATAATTTTAAAGGGGAGAAAAAAAGGTAAGTAAAAATTTGAATGTTTAGAACAGATATTTTTATAATTTTAAAGGGGAGAAAAAAGGTAAGTGAAAATTTGAATATTTAGGTGATATACTGCAATATTGATTCTGTCTCCGCGTACGACAGACATAATAGCCAATGTAAGATTACATTTTTACATTTATTTAGATTTAGTGGGTAAATTTTAAGATGTTTATCTAGTTTATTGTATATGTGGACAGACTGTGAATAATACTGCCTTTGAGCGAATTGTGTGCGAACTTTTGGTGGTATAGCCGCTTTTTCTGGTCTCCTTTTTTTAATATTATCATTAGATTTATACGGCAATGTTTTATGGAGTCTTAGGGTACTATTTAAAATGTAAAGTTTCCTGACTGATAATAGTTGGTAAGATTTATAGAGGTCGTCAGTTGGGTAGCGGAAAGGCTTGCAGTACATGACTTTTATTAGACATCGCTGGCTTCTCTCAACTTCTAGGAATCTTGTTTTTGCTGCACCACCCCAAATCGTGACACAGTAGTTTATTAAAGATTGTACTAGAGCAATGTACACTTGTTTGATTGTTTTATTTGAAGCTACGCATCTAAGTTTCCTGAAAACCCATATCATTTTTCTAATCCTATCGCTAGTATAATCAATTTGCCGGTGCCAATTTAGATTTTGGTCTAAATATACTCCAAGATACCTAGTTGATATTACTTTATTTATTTCACTACATGAACAGTTTGTTGAAGTGTTATTTGTTTGGCACTGGTGAATTTTTAAGTTATGGTTACTTTTAGGTTGCGTTTTATTATTTATAGAGAAACAGATATAATAGGTCTTGGTAACATTAAGAGTTAGGAGGTTGCTAGCCAACCACTGCGAAACTACTATAAGGCCATCTTCAGCGCTTCGAAAAACTGATTCCCATGTCCTGCCTGTGAAAGTAATTGCAGTATCGTCTGCATAGGATACCACTCGTCCATTTTTTAAACTTATATTTGTCAGTGAATTTATATATAAAAGGAAGAGGGTAGGGCCAAGAACACTGCCCTGGGGAACTCCAAAATCGACTATAGTGTCGTCACTTGTATGGTTTTCAATTTTTACTTGCTGTTTCCTTCCCTCTAAGTAGTTTACAAGCAATCTTAAAGGTGTGCCTCTGACACCTATAGTTTCTAGTTTACGTATGAGTTTAGGTATTGATACAGTGTCGAAGGCTTTTTTTAAGTCAAGGAAAACAGTCAAGCATTTGTTACCTATATCTAGTTGTTGCGTAATATCTTTTGTCAGAGCCTGAACTGCATCTTCAGTGGACTTATTGCACCTAAAACCAAACTGTGAGTCCGAAAGAATGCCAAAAGTTTCCAGGTAGTTACGTAGTCTTTTATTAATGAGTTTTTCGATAATTTTAGATATTGCCGGTAGTACTGAGATAGGTCTATAATTATTTATATCTGTTTTGTCACCGGATTTGTGTACAGGGGTGATTAAAGATTTTTTTAAATATGTTGGAAATATGCCTTGTTTGAAACAGAGATTTGTCAAATGGGTTATTACAGGTACTACAAAATTTCTCGTTAATTTAAGGAAACGAGTGGGTATGCCATCCCACCCAGGTGCGCTATCAGACTTTAGACTACTAAGGACGCTATCTACTTCTTGGAGATCAGTATCTAACAGTACAAAAGATGACATTATATTTGATTCCAACACAGCTTGACGTCTTTCTGTATATAGGTTTGTATTTACGCTCTGAATATTGTTAGCTAGGTTTTTTCCAACGCTAGCAAAAAATTTATTTATATGCTCTACGGATTCTTTAGGGGTTTCTTTTATATGTAATAGTTCTGTATTTGGCATTTTATTAGTGTTTAAATTTGTAATATTTTTAATATTTTTCCATAGTTTTTTAGTATTTTTAGCTGATTTGTCTATTTGTTCTCTATCGTATTTATGTTTTAATTTATTTATAAGGTTGTTACAAAAGTTCCTATAACGTTTATAGGTTATTTTCATAATTTCATTATTAGGGTCCTGTCGTAGTTTATATTGCATTTTATTTCTGTTTTGGATACATCTTAAAATGCCAGGTGTAATCCAGGGTTTAAGAATTATTTTAGATCTTGGTTGACTTTTCAAAATCTTGCCACTGTTAAGTGATTCAATGAGGTACTTTGTTAATTTTTCTATAATATATTCGGGGTTTTCGCTAGTCAATAGTTCAGAGATATTGCATTCCATAAGAGAAGCCATTGCTATATTATAATCTATAGTTTCAATAGTTCTATTGTTATTTAGTCGTTTTATTTTACCTATGTTTATAAATACTGTATAGTGATCGGTTATTGAAGTATTTAAAATACCTACATATGGAATATACTTACTATGGTTTTGTTTAATCATAACATGATCTAGACAGTTATCAAGTCTAGTTGGGAAAGAGTGACCTGGGAGAAATCCATGGGTAGACAACATATTCAGATAGTTGATCCTGTTTGTATTTTCATAGGAACTTTCCGTCGGTTTGCTGATTAAATTAATATTTATGTCACCTGTTATAAATATATTGTGGTGTGATTTTAAGGAGTCTAAGTAAGCACTTAAAGAATCAATAAATTTAGCAGCATTACTATTTGACGGAGATCGGTAAATACTTAATATAATTTGATCTTGAAGGTCTATCTGGATACAAGTTGCTTGTTCTAATCTAACTTCAGTCAAATTTACTTTCAGATTACGCTTAACGTAGACCACTACACCATCGTTTTGGTTTAAATTATATTTCGTTCCTATGGATACGTAGTTTTGTAGTATTGGTAGTGGTCTATCCGACCTGATTCTACATTCAGTAAAGGTTAAAACGTCTACTTCAAAATTTAAAAGCGAATGCGTAGTTGAAAAATCGTTAAGATTGCTATAAATACTCCTTATGTTTTGAGAGATTACTGTAAGTCCACGATCATTTGTAATATTTATGTGTTTAGATATATCTTGTATATCACATTGAAAGCATTTACTAATTTGAAGGTAATCTATTTCTTTTATTCTTGTGTATGTGTTATCCATTAATATAAATTATTATAATGTATTTTAAATAAATAAAAATAAATGTATATATTATATAATTAATTTATATTTATTATAGCCAATTTGAGTGTTGTAATAATGCTGAGTAAGATTCTGTGGTTTTCTTTTGAATAGCGAATCGTCTGTCCCGTAGTGAAAATATATATTTTTAAATATACCTTTTATAATATTTAGTGTATTTAATAGTTTTTTCCCTTTTTTATATACATTTTTAATCAAGCGTGATAGTATTTTAGTTTCTTGTATGTCTAAGTATTTTAATTTATAAAGGCTAGTATGTACGTAAATGTAAGTGTATGTGTTTGGCATGCGAGCACAAAAATAACTTAAAAATATAATCACACAAAAATTACAGGCTAATTTATAAATAACTAAGCAATAAATTGATAGGACAAGGGCTAGTCAAGCCGTGACAAGCTGGTGAATTTGAGCTTCGCTGGTAACTAAAATAATTTTTGAGTTTTCTTCCTTGCGGACGTAGACCTTTCCGTAAGCTGTCCAGCAGTATTTATAAGAGTGTGACTTGACCAGATCTCTAGCCAAAAAGAATAGTCTGGCGGCTTTAGCAGTTAGTTGCTCTGATACATAAATGGGCGTATCCTCTGAGAAGCGGTGACCCAAGTGTCTCGCACATAATTTCGATTTATTTTTTATGTTAAATGTTTTACACATTCTTATGAAATCATTTTTTAATATTGTTGAGGAGGTTTCAATAATTATTGGCGTATTTTTAACATCCTCTCTTTTTCCACGCACTCTATAAATATCCTTGATATCGGATTTTCCCATTTCACAATGAATAGTTTTGGAGAGACTTATTACCATGTCAATAAGGTCCTCTTTCGTTTCATCGAATTTCTTAGGGACATTTTTTATTTCTAAATTACTTTTACGTCTATCTTTCTGCAGGTCTTCTATTTTATCTTCTAACACAACAATGTATTTTTTGTCCTCCTTAACTTGTGCCTCCAGCTTTGTGACTTTTTCCTGCAATTCCTTGTTTTGAGATGTCAAAAAAGATATAGAATTTTCGATATTTTGATTGGATTTCTTAATTTCTTGTAAAAGGTTTGAGTATTTCTGGAATTCAACATTTTGCGTTCTCATAAAAGTTGTAAACATGTTTTTCATTTCATCTCTTAAAGCACTAAAATCTGAGCTCTGATCATCTTCTCGTCTTCTTTTTCCGGTGCGGGTAGTTATTAAATTCGGTGGAGTTTTTTGTTGCGACATTTCGAACTCGGAGTCCGATAACGATTTATCCATGTTATCCATTTACACCAGGATATTATGAGTATAAAGGAGCAATACAAAAATTTAAATATGGCCTCTAGCAAGTTACGCCTTTAATCCTAGACGTCACCCTATCATAGATAGGGGGTGGAGCTTATACAGGTGGGTGGTGTTTCAGGTATTAAGATGGCGGAGTATCGATCGCTCTGATAGGCAGGAGTATGCGCACGCGCAGCCACAGAAGCGCAGCTTAGATGTTGACGTCAAGGGAGTTTTGGTAGAGGGGTGCGTGCTACGTACCAGGCGCTCAGCAGTATCAGGAGAGTCTTGACTCACGGTTTAGCCGGCCTCCTCACTATTTCTGCACTCCTATTTTTCTGACTTGGATTTTTGATTTAGTTTTGTATTTAATTAGAAAATAAATAAAATGGCATGGATTTTAGACACAACTGCACTTTAAGGCGGTCCGGGGGGAAGAGCATGGGAGCGGTAGTATTTGTTGTTATATCGGAAACAGCTGATATACACAATCTGTGAAAATTTCAGAAATCTAGCTATTAGGTATATATAGGTTCTTGAGATACAGCCTGGCGACAGATAGACAGACAGACAGACAGACGGACAGACAACGGAGTCTTAGTAATAGGGTCCCGTTTTTACCCTTTGGGTACGGAACCCCAAAAAAGAAGTTCAACAAATAAGTGCGTTACTCTTTTGATGTTGCAACTATTCAGATTAGATTCAGATAATCAGTAATCAGTCTGCTCCCATTTTGTTCAATCTATGTTTCCTATAAATGCCGTGATGATGATGGTAAGCATATACCTTATTTATGATTGTATGATAAGTTGCTTTTCACGTAGACGTACGTCCTCCTTGGAATACGCTTAGAATATAAATAGGCATTTGATTCAACGTTTTCTGTAGGTAAGTATAATATTATTAAGGAGAGATTATTTTTCTCGTATATTTCTTAGAACACACGACGAGATCATATTTCTTTCATTCACTTACGTGTAGTACACGGAACATTTATAATATACTAGCTGTTGCCCGCGACTTCGTCCGCGTGGACTTCAGTTTATAGCGTGCGATGTCAACAAAATTGGTGTCAAAAGCTTTTATAAAAAAAACGCTGGTACCCCTTAAATCAAAACAGCTGTGCAGTGTGCACATAATATTTCATTTTTTATTAAAATTAAACTTTAATTACACAACTTTACCCATAAACTATTTATCATTGACAGGTTTAAGGTTGCTTCACTGTATATGATAAAAAAGTACTGACTTATTAAATAACGTATAAAACAAATAACAATCGAAAAAAATCGAAACTCATTGGTATGATGATACCACCCAGTATATAATATGTCTATGATACCACCTCTTATAGAAAGATGTTGGGCAAACGATAGCGCGATGTAAGAGACACACGGCGCCATCTAGTATGAATTTTTGGAACTAACTTAATTTGAACAAATTTTCGTATTTTCACCCCCTTACAACCCTTTTTTCCAGTAAAAAAAGTAGCCTATGTCCTTTCTCAGGCTTTAGACTATCTGTATATAAAATTTCATTACAATTGGTTCGGTAGTTTTGGCGTGAAAGCAAGACAGACAGACAGACAGAGATACTTTCGCATTTATAATATTAGTATAGATTTTGTCCATCTTACGTTTATTTTTAAAACTAACTTATTTGCATGTAGGTAATCCTATACAAACAGTAAAGAATTTTCAGAAATACCACGTACAGTCGTCAATTATAGTGCTCGGCATTGTCATACTTATTTCTTTTATCGTCTGTAATTTTCATAAAAAATGAAGATTTTTGAGTACTATTAGAGTTATGTCTATTGTGCTATTAGTGTAAGAGTCGTGATAACAAGATTCATTGCGTGTTTACAAAATACTTTTTAATTTTTACTAGTTTTCATAAAAAATATATCATATTATACAGTGTGTAACAA
This sequence comes from Aricia agestis, assembly GCF_905147365.1. NCBI lineage: Eukaryota > Metazoa > Arthropoda > Insecta > Lepidoptera > Lycaenidae > Aricia > Aricia agestis. The sequence goes on from NC_056409.1 coordinate 18,661,481, forward strand.
AAATTAGAGATAATACTTTAGGGTGTGTACGTGTTCTTTGTAGAGTTGAGAGTTCACTGTAAAAGTAGCAGCTCTGAAAGACGATTTTTTTTTCACTTTTGTATGGGCAAGGGTCTGAGCGTCACGAGTTTCCCCATACAAAAGTGAAAAAAAAAATTTGGTCTTTCAGCGCTGTTACTTTCACAGTGAACTCTCTACAAGGAACACGTACACACCCTAAAGTATTATCACTTATTTTTGTTACACCCTATATACGAATTTTATCCCACATATTCGTATAATACAACTTAATACTTCTAAGAACACCTGTTTACTCGTATATGTATACTAGTTTACCGGAGGCCCAATCCCCTACCCTATTCCCTTCCCTACCCTCCCCCATTCCCTTCCCTTCCCTACCCTCCCCTATTACCCTATTCCCTTTTAAAAGGCCGGCAACGCACTTGCAGCTCTTCTGATGCTGCGAGTGTCCATGGGCGACGGAAGTTGCTTACCATCAGGTGACCCGTTTGCTCGTTTGCCCCCCTATTTCATAAAAAAAAAACTATGTACCTACTACCTAGTAATATAATAATATTAAGTAATAGTACAGTTAATGAAGGCAAAAATCAGGCACAACCTCCGATTTCGTTGAACCTCCATCGATTTGGATGAAATTTTGGAATTGAGGTGTTTTACCCTCTACTTGAAAAGTGACATAAGTACGCTCGTATTGCGCTTTTTGCATTTTAGGGGTGAAATTCACCCCTTTTTCAAAAAGGAGGAAAAATGCAGATCTAACCATTCTGGCTTTAGTAATTGTGTTTAATTAGATAAAATAAACGTTTTTTCAATATTTTTATATCTGATTTATGATTCCCCCTTAAATGAAAAACTATGAAAAAATCATTTTTTGTATTTCTGAGTTTCTAAATATAACATACAGGCTTTGTTTCATATTGATAATATAATTTTTGCTTGACGATGAAATTTCAACACTTACAAACTTCTCTCTTGATGCAAAACCACTGTAAAACTATTGGTTAAAAACTTAAGCCTATTAAATTATTGTACACGAGAGAAGTAAAATCTTATTTACTAAGTATGTATTAAAATTATAATTATTGCGAAATTTTTCATCCTTAAAAACTACGGCTTGCCTTAATAATAGTTCTAACTTTTTTATCAGCTAGTTAAACCTGATAAAAAAGTTTGGATGGAACGTTAACTTATCTTATAATTAAATAGTATTTTAAAAAGATAAAACCGACTTCAAAATTGTACGAATTAAAATTGCCTTATCCTCAAAAACTACTGAACCGATTTTGGTGAAACTTGTACCGTTCCCTATGTTGAATAATACCCAGTACAACAAAAAAATAATTACTTAAATCGGACTTGTAGCTCCGGAGATATGCGAACCCAAACATAAAAACATACATACATTTGAAATTTTGCAAATTTTGCACAAATTTGCAAATTTTTTTTGCACAGTTCTGGAAATATTACATACATACGCGTCGAATTGATAACCTCCTTTTTTGAAGTCGGTTAAAAAATAAACACATTTTTATTCTAGTTCATCACAGCTCTCAGCTGAGCCGTTACCGAAAGGGTAAGAACGGGACCCTATTACTAAGACCGATCGATGTCTGTCCGTTTGTCCATTTGTCTGTGTGTCTCCAGGCTGTAACTCAAGAACCGCTTTAGCTAGACTTCTGAAATTTTCACAGATTATGGGGGGCTCTCATACAAAAAGACACAATTTTCAGCCTATTTTTTGCTCTATTGTGATACGGAACCCTTCGTGCGCGAGTGTAACTTGCACTCGGCCGATTTTTTATTTTTGGATTGTCTATTGTTTTCCCAGTGATCTGAAATTAATAGCAGGTTATCCCCTTTCTGTCGAATCTCACTAACCTAGTGGGTATTTTGAGAGTTTAGGAAGAGAGAAGACTCTAGTGTACTGCGCACACACTTGAGCACTGTAAAATTATTCCTGCCTATCACCAAAATTGGTGTGGAGGTATTATAATTGTTATAATTTAGAAAATATACTAAAATATTCAATAGACCACGTCATCCTCGAAAGCCCCACCACTTTTTCCAGTAAATGTTTACCATTTCTTTCACTTTTTCCGTCATGAAAAGACACATACACGTACCCATACATGACGTGTATTTAGTTTAGTAACTATTGACACGTTTTCCTACAATTTAAGAATACCAAATCTCTGCCTCAATTTTTTTTCAAAAAATAATTTATTTGTTTTATTACCATAGCTTCCTTAATTTTTTAGTTATCAGGTTCATTTAAAAAACATTTTAAAGGTAATTTCAAGAACTTTAAGATCATGCTAAGAAACCTTTTTTAAAGCCCTTAATTTTTAAAATAAAAAGGGTTAATAAGTGCTGGTTACGTGGTTATCGCAGTAAAAGTTAGGCTTTATACGTCTCTATCTTGGCTATTTTTCATCCTACAAAAATAAAAAGGAAACCAAAATCTTTTTTAGAAAACGAACTCAAATTTTGTTTTAGTGTTTTTTTACGAATATCCAATATTTTAAAAGTTATATCCAATAGAAAATGAAATATAAGAAAATTTTAAAAATTAAAATTTTATGAAATCATCTTTTTTTCAAAAGTAAGCATTCTAAAGCACGTAAATTTTTTGAGGTCATAACTTATGCTAAAATAAAGAAAAGCCTTTAGGGATAACCATAAATTTGAGATATTGTAGAAATGGTGAACGTTTTATATTTCGTTTTTTCCAAAAAAAAAAATCGAAAGTGTCATCTTATTTTTATCATAACTTGCTCAATTTTAATGCTATTAACTTTTTACAGTACTCAATAGAAAGGTAATTTTAAGTATTTTAAAAAGTGTTCAGGAACTATATGTCATAAAATGCATCAATTTTCCGTTATTTGTGTATGAATGTTTAGATTAAAGTACTCGCCGAAAAAAAGTATACATATAATCACCTATATTTCACTTTAAATTAAAATTAGAAGGTTATTAAAATCAGGCATTTATTTGTTATTTTATTGACTTTAATTTAGGTTCTAACATATTTTTCGTAAAAACGTACTATACGTTTTGAGTTATTTATGAAAAACCGTTTTAAAACATGTAGTTTTATACCGAAAAATCACAATCTTCGATCTTTAATTACTCAGAAAGTATTGATTTATTTAAAAAAACTTTGTACAACAAAATTTGCTTAAAATTTGTCTGTTTATCGATTTTTGCGGTTTTTTTTATTTAAAAATATTTCACCCCCGAGAAGGGTTGGCATCCACCCCCAGGGCAAAATCGCAAGTTCGCACTATGTCACTTTTGTTTCTTAGGGTCCCCCACCTACTCACCAATTTCCATGAAAATCGATGGAGGTTCAACGAAATCGGAGGTGAAAACCTTCAGCGACTCCACTATAAATGATACTTGCTAGTAACAAAATAAAATTATTTTGATGATAAAAACCAACAAAGGAATTTCTCCTCACGGGTTTTTCATTGAAGTTATAAATAAAAATAATTTACCTTTAAATTGAGAGAAATATTTTCGATACCTCAAATGGCGCACCTTCAGTCCATTGAATGAGGCAAAGAGAAATCCTTAAATAATAGACTTTAAGCTTCTTAAATCGGTACAGGTTGCCTAGGATTTTAAAGAATGATTTTATTTGGGAAAATAAAGACGAAATGCTTTTAATGGTAGATTTTTGTAGCTAAGTATATAACAATACTTAATATGCCTTCTCTCTACGTTAGCTTTGATACTTGACAAAGGTTTTATTTTTATATTCAAAAGAACTTCAAAACTAAATATCATAATATCTTATATCTTAGTTTCGGGGGCGATAAATCGATCTAGATAGGAATTATTTTTAGACACTGTCATTTTATTCGTATTTTATCGAATACCGAGTATACCGAGCATTTGCATAATTGCATATGCATATGCATATTATAATGGCACTTTTTAGGTGATAGTGCATATTTTGGCAATTTTTCGTTGATAGTTTATACTTCGGTAGTTTTCTCCAAGCTAGTTATTAGTTGGGGAGGGGAAGAGGGGATTTCGGGACAAGCTCGAGCGTGTCAGATTAAGCTTGTATAGGCTTCCAACATGTGTCTAGTTGTAATGGTGTAGAAATTATATTTCTCACATGGTGGGTTATTTTTTTTTAAATATTAAAATGACATCGAATCTGTCAGATTAAGGTAGAGGATGTTTATAGTATACCCCAAAGAAGCTTCCATATAAAGCACTGACGATTCAAAGGTTAGGTAAGACTGTATGAACATTTTAAAATATAAAAAAATAAAGTTTCATATTTTCCTAACTAAGCTTTGCAGATATTTTATTTTGCACTAAACTAAATGATTTAGTCCTTGTTGTCTATAAATTAAATACCATAAATAAAAATAAAACAACATATAAAAAAAATATTCCATCATGGGCCAACGTGTAGAAACCGCATATTATACTGTTGACATTTGAGCAGTTACTCCAAATAGGGGTATCGATTTATGCTAATAGGCCCTGCATCTGACAGCACTCAGCAGTAAAATGTGTTATTAGTCTGCTGTTAGTGTGATTTGCATAGGTTTAACCGCTATACTTTTACAGTTTAATGTTTATGGTCAAACACCACTTTATATAAAGGGCTGTTTGACAATTTTAATAGGCTCTTATGATTGGTCACTGATCAACCAACAAAAAATTTGGTATTGATCTAGAAATAAGCAGAAGAACTGCATGACTGAATTCATAAGTCATAACTCAATATATTTTTTGTGGGGTGACACACAAATACTCCATTATTAGATATATATAACCACGAAGATAAATCTGTATTAGCTTCATGGATATAACTATCTATCTAATAATAAAAAAAATACGTTTATTTCAGGCTTTTTAACCCATATTTTATAAATAGACAATAAACCTAAAAAGACTATGTTAGTAATAGTTACAAAACAATAAATTAGTTTAAGTTAATAATAGAGTATTTGTTTTTCTAACGAAAATGGTATTTATATTAAGTATAGTATATTAAATTATAGTAATTATAGTAGACAATTATTATATTAAGGCTGTATACAATGAGGATTAGTGAAATTTCATGTTTTTATTTTCACTAGAACTTTGACCAGAAGTAATTATAAGCATTTAAACATTTTTTGTAAGTTTGTTACGTTCCTTACCAAGGTTCCAGACAGCTTAGAATTTTGATTTAAATCCATTTACTACTAAAAAAAAAAGAGTAATAAAGAATGATACTTTCAAAATTTTATTTCGACTAGAATTCAGCTAAAATAAATGCAGGAAAAAATATTTTTTGCACAAAAATGTTTGAATTATGATTTCGAAGGTCCTGGGTCAGCTTCGTTTTTGATTAATAATAATAATAATAAAAATAAGTAGTTTAGATCACAAATTCGAACGATTTGTTAATTTACAATAGCAACGATTATGCTTTGAATTTGCCACTTCAATTCCACAGGCACTTTGATGGATAAAAATTGAATGACATTAAGTCAATTCTGTGTGTCAGAGGCTGATTGTCTATCATAGAAAACCTAGAGTATGTTCACAAATATATTCCAGTATTCTGGCCGTACAATACAGCCACAGTATAGCAATATTAGTCCCTACAGTAACGAAACGCCTTTGATGTCGCACGATGCCGCCACCGATGTAGGTACCGAGCAGATATGCCAGGGTTGCCACGGAACGGGAAACAAAATAAAAATAAAATATTGTGCTTGTAATGCAAATGTTATCATTTAACTGTTTAATCAGCGTGTTATATTTACTTACATATTACTAGAGATCGCCCAGTGGTTGAAATTCGACCTGTTTTTTAAAACCGACCATTTTGTAAAAAAATATTGACTTTATCATATTTTTTTCAACTCTTGTCTCTGGGATTCAGCTGATTTCAGACTGGCCGTGTAAGCATTGTTTAATATTATCTAAGATTCAATAAAAAAAAAAAACTGTAATCCATTTTCAATTTGTCAACTTGTTGTCAACAGACTTCAACCATAAATAAGAGTATAATTCGTATGTATAGGCTTGTCACTCAAAAATCTGTCAATTTTCCTAGTGTGTGTGTTGTAGTGTGAGTAATGTTTTATTTGTTAAAAAAATGTATGATAAAAGCATAATTTCAAAATAATATTAGCTCGATGCACTCCTTCACCATATAAACTATAACTGTGCAAAATTTCATTCACCTACGTTTCCCTATTTTTCGTCAAAAGGGATACAAAGTTTTTGGCTCACGTATTAATATATAGATGTCGTACTGCCAGATATTTACGTGAAACTTTATTTTTAGATGATTTTAGTTCTCTATTTAAAAATTTAATTAACCAATCAAGCCCCATAAGCTCACCGGTGAGCGAGACACAATAGAATAACAATAGATTTCAAGGATCCACGAATCACGATCGATGGATTAAAATAATAAAAAGACGCATTCGAAATTTTGAATATATAAAATATCCAATAATTAATCACACGTCAGATGTAACAGAAGCACTTCAAAACTCTTATTACGTGCGCGATAAAGCCGGTCCAAAGGACAAAATGTTACACTTGGTGTGTGTACCCAGCTAGGTAGGTACTAATTAGTATGTAACAGGGTATTTGACAGATTTTTAATTTATTCTATATTATTGTTTTTCTCCTTGTTACACACTTCTTACAACGTAAACAATAAAACAGAGATGCAAATAAATGCCGCCAAGGCCAACACAATATTAGTGAAACTGTGAGCCGATATTTATGAAAATTTAAAACCTTTTTGTTTTTTGAATCAGATTTATATCCGTACACTGAACATTTATTATAATATCCCATTGTTTATAAGATAAGTTATCGTTTTACAACACAAAATTCGTAGACAACGCGCCAACGTCACCCCTGTGCGCGCAGGTATACAAACTCCCCGAATTTGTATACGCGGGCCCGCGCCGCCCGCTTCCCCGCGGGTACCCCTCCGTTGCTCTGCGCAAGTACATTCGTTTCACTACTGTAGGCATATGTCATATTGCTATACTGTGATACAGCGCCGTAAATTGACGTCTTGAGCAATGGTCAGTAGACTGAGTTTTATTTCGGAACCTAGTCAACATTTTTGGTTTACAAATACTACAATATTGCTTTGTAATCTAAATAATATGGCGAGAGACCATCTAATAAGATGCTATTTGATAATTTACATTCACCAAACGATAATTTTTACGTTTTTGGTAGGTTTGAAAGTCATAATATGTAAACATTACAGCTTAGTCAGAAAACAATGTATAGAGTACTGCAACAGAGAGTTATCTATGTTTCAAAACTTTGTAAAATGATATTATGTTATTTTATCGCACATGTCCAATCCATAGCAATAGAAAGAATTATCACATCTTAGCACTGGAGTACTGAAATCTGCACAAGAAATCGCAAAAACATAGTGCTATTATCATGCGGATATTTCTAGATCTATAGATACCTACACCATGATTTTGGTGCACCTCGGGAGGAAATAACTAAGGATTCTTTACAGAAAATATATTTTGATCGAAATGAAGTGCCCTAGAACCCTATTTGATTTTATCGAAAAATTATATTTCTTGAACAAAAATCGCGACGGTATTTAAAAGTACATAGTAAAGAGCATTTATACAATTATTAATTCTTTACTCACGACAATTTGATGCGATGTACTGGTACCGTAAATTTTTTCGGGATAAAAAGTATCCTTTCTAGTTTCTTTACCAAATTTTATAAAAAATGGTTCAGCATGAATCAAAATCAAAGATGACAGACAGACTATTCTAATATTAGTATAGATTATTATTAACGTTGAAATATATTAAGGTACATATTATTGAATTATTGATGTCAAACAAAAAAGGTCTAAAAATCGCGTTTTTGTTTTGAATATTCCAGCCCTCTTAAATATTCATTTTAGTTTGTTTCTATTTGTTGTTATGGTGACAACAAGAATACATATTCTTTAAAAGTTCTCTAGCTACCGCGTTAATTAATATTGTTACGTGCTATCCACTGACTAGTCTACCAGCGGCTATTTATATGGGCCGAGACGAGTTCCAGAACGTACGAGAATTTCCTTCCATTCCTTTCTAGAATTTACCCGATTCCCGTAAACATGTGTGGAATATTTCTGAAAGCCAAGCGCCATCTAGTATCGAGTAGGGGTTTTATGTTGTTTGAGAGCATAATATCCCCCGATAAGTTCCATCGGTATGACGCTAGATGGCACTATATGTCGTAAGTTCGTAACAATATACACCCTGGAGACAGACAGACGGATAGATAGCAAAGCGAAGACTTCCCGGGCCAAGGGTCTCTTTTAGGAACAGATTCCTGAAAATGACAAAGAAAATATGAATATGATCTGCATAACTATAATGAATATTATAATCTAATTAAAAACTTGTCAAGCGGGTCAAAAACGTTACCTTTCTGCACTATACACACCCTAAAGTATTATTACTTATTTACACTGTACTTAGTAATACTGTATTTTGTTATACATTGTCTAATGTATAACTCTATCTAATGTACTATTTAGAGGAAATACATTTTTTATGTTTGTGTACAGTACAGAACAAACATCATATTTAAATACCTAATACATCATTTTATTATAATACAAAATTCATTAAAGATTTCGTTTATCAAGTGGTAAACATGGCCTCTCTGCTAATCCTTACTCTGTTTGTCCAGTTTACCACGTGATCACATTATTTCTGAAAATATTAAAATCGACGATGGCTTGCTATGTAAATATGTAAGTACCTTTCGAGCGCCATCTATTGAGCTAGTTTGCCTCAAATTCTAAAACGTCAGTGGCCTATAATCCCGCCTTAATATTATATAGTAATTATAGTTATTAATAGTAATTATGCTGCGACAACAATCTAAAACCGACTTCCAAAAAGAAGACGAAAATAGCCGAACATAGAAGTTCGGCTATTTTTATTAAGTAAGTACATTTTTTCAACATAATATTTAAGTCTCATCACTTAACAACATACATTAGTAAATAGTGATCATTTCATATTGTTCCATTAAAAAGGCAAAGTTTTATCAGTCGAAAAAGACTTATAAAGTGGTTCGCCATCGCGGGTGGAAAATTCCTCGCAATTATCGTCTAAAAGGGTTCGAACATGCTAAAGCACAAAGAGCTAAGAGCCATTTTAATCTTGCCACATCATCGCAATTGTCTTGACGTCCTATAAAAGATAATAACTAAAGAAGTCACAAAGTAAACTCCACGTCATTTTACAATCTATAAGACAGTTTTCCCCGGGAAAGCTGTCTGAAAGTTCATTGAGGCCCGACGACAGGGGCTTTTAACGTTAAACGTCCGATTTTAAGTAACTTTAAAATAACTCGCTTCATTTCTGTCTCCCCGACGTAAATGCAAATCATTATGAACCATTAAAGTCTAAGTAATCGTAAGTTGTTGATTCATGGAATTATTTAAATGTCTGTTTTTCGAAACAAATGGACGCATTTCAAATTACTGGCTTTCTAAATTTATGTTTGTTTTGTTTTGTTTATGGACTTCTGATTATAATCGTTATTGATGGGACTTTTGGTGCTTTTATGACACCTTCATCATAGCTTTCTACAGGATTATCATCAGTATCCTAAACATCAACATTGACTTTTTTTGGAACTTTTTATCCGACTGCTCTTTTCTATTAAAATTCTTTTTTCTCATAAGACAATAATGAAAAACATTTCACAATTTCCAAATGTTATTCTAAAAGCTTTCCATTTCCTTTAATTAATTACTTTAGTAATTTTCACAATAATAAGATGGTACATTTAAATAATTTTGCATACTTTGGGCTTAACTGTATGTACATCTCGGCAAAGTAAACTCAAATAGTTAAGAACCGCGAGAGTTGCTTGTTCGTGTGCACCTGCTCAGTCTAATTTACATTTAATTACTACGTCTTACTTAACTTTAATGAGATCAGATTTGAATGTATACTGTAGGGTGCAAATTAAGAAAAGTTTTGAAGAGGTGTCTCATAAATCATAATTATTTAAACAATTGATATACTTAGTTATAGTAGAAGTAATAACAATACATATAAATATTTTTTTTAGTTAGACACATAAAAAGTACATAAAATACTAAGAAAAGTTAAACCGAATTGAAAAATATCACCTAAAAAGACTTTAAGTTTATTATCTATTAAAACTCACATAAAAATCATAGTATCTTATTAAAATATTAGTACATAGCTATTTAAAAGAAGACGGAGACGATCTGCAAGTTCCCAACCCAATTTGTTTAATAATTGATTGTCGCGGTCGACCCGCCATTTGTATTGGACCCACAGTCGTGTCTGTGCTCATGTGGTGGGTTCTACTTGGCTCTGCCTTAGTAAAAAGTCGTAATAAAAACACTTAATAATTAATATAATGTGTATACGTGTTTTATGTTGCCTAATATTATACAATATCTTTTAATGGAAGTAAACATATATAATATTGATACATATATATACAATTGCACAGTGTGATAAAACCTCGATTTTGTTTCACCGCGTTTTTCTTTCAAAATACTATAGTTGATAGATATATAAATATTAGAGTAAAACTCCGAGATTGATATTCTTTATAGTAATTTTTTAAAGAGTGTCAAAGTTGGCGTTTTTCCGGGTCAAAAATTTGCATATAAATTAATTTAAAAAAAACTAATCAAGTAACATTAATTTGGTTTATACCAATTGAACAACCATTTAATACTTTACTTTTTCCAAATTTGGTTAACCTACTGTGATCAAGTAGGGAGATATTTATTTATTTAGTAATTTTAGTTTTTTATTTTTAATTTCGCGATTAGATCGAATTAGAAAAAGTTTTAAGCATGAAACGATAGTGTGAGTATTCCTTTATCAATGTTATTAAAAATCACGCTCTAATAACCTCTGTGTCAGAAGTTATTATAAATACCATCTAATCCTCATACGGATAAGAATTTTAAATATATTATCTGAGTATTAGGATAATGTTTGTTAGCAGTCATTAGTAATTATTATAATTTTCTGCCATAAAATATATTATGACAGAAAAGTATAATTAATTTGAGTACATAAATTAAATTGAGTACATGTTTGGAAATTAATGGCTATTAGGAGTTAATTATTATACTATTAATATCATATAATAACAATAATCATATTAATATTAATAATATCACTTGTAGAATTAATGCAGGAATTGTTTTTTATTGGGAAGTATATCAAACTGCCATGGGTACATTTAGCCCCAAGTGGAACAGCACAATCGGTATAGAGGACCTCAAGCCTCAAATTAATTGTGACCCCAACAGCACTAAGATATTCACCGAATGAGTTTTTAACGAGAACGTCTACTTGAGTTACACCCTCGGTCGTATTGGTGTCTGCTCCGATTTAGATACAAGTTGTCAGAACTTTGGATTAAATTGGATTTGTAATATTAGGTCAAAGTTTACTAGAGCACAATAATATTATTCAACATGTTGCCCGCGACTTCGTCAGCGTTAGTATAGCAGATCACATCCCAAGTATTATTTATTGTACAAAAATATTTAATGTACAGAATTGACTTTCCTAAGATTATATTATATAAAGATGTTCCGCGCGGATTATCCTTGCGTAATTTAAGAATTTCACGCAACCGTACATTTTTCCGCAAAAAATAGCCTATGTCCCTTTACGTGGTCTATTCTTCATGTTTGCCAAATAACATAAAAATTGCACCAGTACTTCTTAAGATAATAAGCAATTTCATATTATTTACCCCGTTTTTTCCACATTTTCCTCTATTTCTTCGCTCTTATTAGTCTAAGCGTGATAAAATATAGCCTATAGCCTTTCTCGATAAATGGGCTATATAACACTGAAAGAATTTTTCAAATCGGATCAGTAGTTTCTGAGATTAGCGCGTTCAAATAAGCCCTTTCGTATAATTTCCCCCGTTGTTTCCACATTTTCCTCTATTTCTTCGCTCTTATTAGTCTAAGCGTGATAAAATATAACCTATAGCCTTCCTCGATAAATGGGCTATCCAACAGTGAAAGAATTTTTCAAATCGGACCAGTACTTCCTGAGACTAGCGCGTTCAAACAAACAAACAGACAAACTCTGCAGAATTATAATATTAAGTATAGATTTCCTCTATTTCTTCGCTCTTATTAGTCTAAGCGTGATAAAATATAATCTATAGCCTTCCTCGATAAATGGGCTATCCAACAATGAAAGAATTTTTCAAATCGGACCAGTACTTCCTGAGATTAGCGCGTTCAAACAAACAAACAAACAAACAAACTCTGCAGAATTATAATATTAGTATAGATGAATATTGTAAAAGGTCATAGTCAAAACTGACAACGAACTTTATATTAAACTGTTTTTATTTTACTTTAAATGGATTCTTATCATATTAAAATTATATTATTCCTCTTTCCATTCTATCCTACTATCCTTTCAAACTCTTTAAATATAAGTAAGCTTAGACAAAACAATAATATAAATTAACAATACATTAAGGAGCAGGTAGCCGAATAACCATCATATTTCTCGTGGGATTACTTTTGCTCCACAAATCCTTTTTCGATGGCCGCCCAATAAAACATCCTCTGTTTCCGTATGACGTGATCGTCGAGGGATATAATTCCACTAACACTGATATTGAGCTGGTCGGACGTGCGCCGCCTGCTAAGTGTTCACCTTTATCCATACTTTCCAGACGTTTCAGGCTTCAGCCGCCAACCTTGGATGAGGTATGGCGCAAGTTAGAGTCTTTTGTTCTTTTCTGTAGTATTCACGTGTTTTTTTTTTTTTTTATGAAATAAGGGGGCAAACGAACAAACGGGTCACCTGATGGAAAGCAACTTCCGTCGCCCATGGACACTCGCAGCATCAGAAGAGCTGCAGGTGCGTTGCCGGCCTTTTAAGAGGGAATTGGGTAATAGGGGAGGGTAGGGATGGGAAGGGAAGGAAAGGGAAGGGAATAGGATAGGGGATTGGGCCTCCGGTAAACTCACTCACTCGGCGAAACACAGCGCAAGCGCTGTTTCACGCCGGTTTTCTGTGAGAACGTGGTATTTCTCCGGTCGAGCCGGCCCATTCGTGCCGAAGCATGGCTCTCCCACGTTAAAGTTCAATGGAATATCTAAGCAATATTAAATATTGCTTAAATATTGCATTGATTTTTTATTATGCAAGAATGGTGCTTGGATGGGGGTTTGCACAAGTTAGAGTCTTTTATTATTTTTACCTTTTTGTTTGTCGTGCTTAACGGAATATGATAAGCATAATAGTGTTGTATATTTTGATTAAACAATAATGGTTTCACTTTAGTTTTATAATCGTGTAATTTTATAACATTTAATTACTTCTAAGCATGTTACGAATCTAGCTTATTTTTTAAATAAAAACATCCTTATTATATAGGTCATATTTCTTTATGACAACTGTTTATTATAAATACCATATTAAACATGAAACAAATACGACTACGTCCGCGGACGCGCCTCGCCGCCGTGTCCGCGGATGAAAAAACATCTCGCTAGCCAGATTCTTTTCAAACGTCCGAACGCTCAAGGTCGCGTCTGCGACTTATGTCAGACAATGTGCACAGTTTAGTGTATTTTGTATTAACCAGATAGAAACAAGCCGCATCCGAGGAAAACGTCCGAGGACAACGTCCGATAATTTGTTCCCAGCTTTATTATTTATAATATTTTCAATGACATTGTTCATGGATAGACAACCTAAGCATCATATCTAAATCCATGATCCACTGCAGGTTTATTTATTGGCAACCTTTGTTTCCTTTCCTCGTTTCCTCTCGTACCTTCTCCCACATTCTGGGGTAAAGTTCATCAGCCTGAGACGTAACGTCGTTACATAGCTCAATCAGGCGCCATTGACGACGCGATGTAAGCCCGACTCGATTGCCTCGCGTTATTCCCACCTACCTCTTACGCTATTGTTCTACGAAGTTTAACACCTTCCCAAAGGTATCCAAATAAATAAAACGTGTGTGGGATATCTTGATCGATTGTATTAAAATTATGAAATTCTATAGGGTGAATAACAGAAGGAGATTATGATCAAATAGTTTCTACCTACCCTTAAGAGTCCGGGTGCCATCGCAATTCTCATACAAACGTAATACCAAGATCATTTCCCATACGATAATATTTATCATATTTGAGTTATTATTCAGCTTAAGATAGTAATTACCTAGGTTCCTATACAAAAATTCACTGCAAAATATTTACATAGGTACCAAAAAATATGAACGATTACAATTTAGTATGTAAATATTGTAATCATTCATATTTTTGGTATGTAAATATTTTGCAGTGAAATTTTGTACAGGAACCTAGGTAATTATTACTAACATAAGCTGAATAATAACTCAAATATGGTAAATATTTTCGTATGGAAAATTATCTTGGTATTACGTTTGTATGAGAACTGTGATGGCACCCGGACTCTTAATACTGTCTTTGTACGTAATATGTATTCTCAAAAGCAAGGGGTTTTTTCTTTATATTTTCATCATCATACTAACGTCTGCTAGAATATGGACTCTCTCCGACGCCACTGTGGATTTCACGGCTAAATTCATCTATCACCAGGCAAGTTCTTGTCAGAAGCTCATTTGAGGAGAATTCGCCAGACTATACATCAAAATAATAACACTTGTATAATATCTCGTCGTATCCTACGAATAAGGGCGCCCTGGTCACTATGGCTTTTTATTTTTATTGCATAATCGAAATCGGCAGCTCATTATCTATATCCTTCAGTTTAAAAAAATATTAAAAGTTAACTTTAATAACCAGTAAATGAAGTTTTAAAAAATGCCACACTTGCTAGCTCTTAAATTCCCCGCCGAAAAAAGCAACAAAGGCTTCCGTGACCGTTTTCTTTGAGTGCGTGAGAGGACGCGCGGGGCGGGGACGAGGCGCTCGCGCCACATCGCCTTTACTCCGCGAACTCGCGTTATGAGTCATTGCACTGTTACTTGTTTAAATTACGTTGTGTTAACCGTTAAAGGGAACACACAGTAAGTACAAAATATGTTTTACATTATTTAAAGTAATTACCTGGAAAAAAGACACTGTTGCGTCTGTGGCCTTTTTCCACGGAATCGTCTCTTAGTACTAGCACTAAGGAATCGTTTGCCCTAATGGCTTTTGTTGCCCTAATGGCTTTTGTTTTGCCTTTTTCTATGTACGGTACGAAATTTATTTCTTTAATTTTTCTTTAGTTAAACAGTTATTATTGGCAAAATTATTACATGAATTTACCTTTTATTTACTAACCATTTCGAAAAGTATATAATTGAAAGTTTATAATGTTTTGTTTTAATTTTCTTAAAAAGCCGCAGTGAACTATGTGGCTTTTTCCGTAGTATAGAAAAATAGTTAAAGATAGTGTGCTACAAGAATATTTACTTATAAAATAATATTCCACAACACAATTTGAGTTTTTTTTTTTGTATTTTTCGGTTCTAGGAAACGAAAACAGTCCCCGGTGCCTGAAGGAATTGAATTTTTTTCAATTCCTTCAGGCACCGGGGAGTTTTGTTTTTGTTAAAACATTTAGGAAAAGAGCTTTTGGTGTATCGAGAGTGAGTGTAACGAAACTTTTTTTATTACTATTATTTTTTTTGGTTTATTGGACGAACTGTTAGTAACTAAACGTACCCAAAATTTTGAGTACATCTCTTGAGCTGTGCTGATGATGTATCATCGGTCATCACACTCTTGCAAAAGGACACGAGGGATGTCGTATATCGTCTCATTTTAAAAGAATTTGATTTAAAATACAAAATATAGAATAGGCACCGCTCCGTCATATTGTAACTACTCATAAGCTAAACCAAGAGCCAGCGACAGCCAGACTTTTTCATTTTATAAAAGCTGAAAGTTTTCCTTTAACTTAATTATGCTATACTCGTAATAAAGCCTATACTTATATTATAAATGGGAAAGTATGTTTGTTTGTCCTTCCTAGCGAAGCAACTAATCGACATCATTTTAACAACGACTAAATCGAAAGAATGAAGTGTAACATAGGCTACTTTTGGTTTTGGAAAAACATCATGTTCCTAAAATACTCGTGTTTTTACGCGATTTTCGAATTCCACGCGACCGAAGCGGGGGGTAAAAGCCAGTAACTCATATAGAGGTAAGAACGGCAAGCAACTATTATAGAGCTTCGGGCGCGGATACTTTAGGAGGTATCCAGTTTTGAAAGTCTACCGCACCTTCGATAAAATTTAAGGCAATTTTTTTCCTGGGGATAGCTGTGTGAATCTCGTCTCCCACTGACGGAACCTTATGACAGTTGCTCCCTACTGCCAGACAACTTATGCCAGTTACTTCCTACTGCCATGCCTCCTTAAAGTGTAATACTTTTGGCATTTTTGGGAATAGTGTCTGAGATGAGATTCCTACATTTCCGTAAGAATTAAGAAAAGAAAAGCGCTTTACATTGTATGGAGGACTAGGTAGAACTTAAAAATTGGATACCTCCTAAACGCGATCGAAATTCTATAGTTGCTGTTCGTTCATACAGGAAAACTTTCAGCTTTTATAAAATGACAAAAAACTGGCTATCGTTGGCTCTTGGATAATCTAATTGCCATAAAAGTTAACCAATATTAATATAGTCGTTAGTTATAATGATATTTGGTAATTTAAAATAACTGCCACAAAACTGAGAAGTCTTATCACGCTATACGGAACCAATAGTTATTGTGATTGCTTTCAGGGTCGAGAATTAATATAAAACGTATTCCATATTCCCATTTATATTGTTTTTTTAGTTTACGTACCCAAAGGGTAAAGACTTATTAATAAGACTTCGATGTCTGTCTGTCTGTCCATCTATCTCCAGGCTCTATCTAAAGAACTTTTCCCAAATTAAGTATATCTATTGCCACTATAACAACAAATACTGAAAACAAAAGAAATTAAGGGGGCTCCCATACAAGAAACGTGATTTTTTGCTAGTTTTTGCTCTGTCAATATTAGCAGCGATCTGTCAATAAACGAGCTTTTGAAAAAATATTTCGTTGTATTTATACTTTAATAATAATAATTGACGACAAAATTAAAATAAATTAAAAAATTAAAGGGGACTCTCAAACAAACAAAAAACACAAATTTTTGGCTATTTTTACTCTATAATGGTACGGAACCCTTCGTGCGATAATACAACTCGCAGTTGGCCGATTTTTCTATGTAATTTTAAAAAGAAAATTCTTTGATAATGAGCAATGAAAAGACATAAATGCGCTTAAGACCCCGTTGAATCCGAACAAAAAAGGCATAACGTTGCTTGTGTCTGATGAGACTTATTTTACTCCGCCGAAAAAAGAAATAAGGGACAAATCTACCCGAAATATCAAATTAAACGTCTCATTTAAAATTTCATAGCAACCGCTACGTAGTTATGCGATAATTTCATAATTAATTTCTAAAAGTTGTTTAACAATATTTTGAAATAAACACAAAAAACCTTCTCCTGTAAAGTAGGGTTTTTGCAATTGCGCCTTTATTCGTAGGATACGACGATCTGTTGTAGTCTACTAATTCATACATGTCATAATGAAATAAGCATAGGGAGCCCCGAATAATTAAACGCATAGGGGAAGCTGTAGTTAAAGGGGAAACGAGGTTAGAACTAAGGGTTTGTTGGTGTAGACCTAACACGATTAGGGTTTGTATGGGTTTGGGTAATAAAATGTATTATCATATTATTATGAATATACATGATAACATTACACAGCTTACACAAATGAAGGATATCATACAATAATAATTAAAAACAAAACTTCGTGTTCACCTGTTTTATTAGTACAGTACAGCTTTGTTGTAGAGGTAAATCACTTATAAACTGGTTTTTACTATTTACCAAAGGAACTTTTTCTTTCTTTATAAGTTTAACCACTACAGGCCGCCACACCGACTGGGACCTCACCGTTCAAAACAATAAAATATATATATTTATTTATTATATGTATAATATATTATAGTCTATTCTACTAAGTATATATATATATATATATATATATATATATATATATATATATATATATATATATATATATATATATATATATATTGTTAGCATAAAGAAGTCCCGAAGGCGGCCATGTTGGCAACCCAGCTATATAAGCAGAGCGCTTGCGCCGGTCACCCTCTTTGCTCATCGAGCTTTCGTGCTGTGAACATCTCGTGTGTCGTGTCGATAATTTCGTTTTTGTTAATTTCTGTTAATTTGTAAAATTTATATTTAGTGCATTAAAATCTTTTTGTATTTTGATTAATTTTTTTTTAAATAATTAATACGTCTTCGCCAAAATCAGAAGTGGGATAGAGCTCTTTTGCCTATTCCCGCAGCTGGTGGCAGCGAGTGACATTTTTTAAATTGTAGTGGTTAATAATTCTAAGTTTAAATAATGTCCGGACGCCGAACACGTGCTAGTGGCGGTAGGGCTACGCGTCGCGACGAGAGCTCGAATAGCAACTTGCAGGAACAGATAGGCACGATCCTCGCGCGACTACGGTCGTTGGAGGATCGCGCCATCCCATCGGCCAGCGTGGGCTCCGTGCGCGCGCTTGCTATCGAGCCCGACCACGTGGCGTCCGAGCCATCAGCACCGTCGGAAACGGTTCCACCGCCGGAATCTACCGCCAGTGCTGCCGAAACGTCCACCGCGAGTTCGTTACCTACCCTCGACCCGACGGACAGGATCATCGAAGCACTCGGCGTGCTATCAAAAGTAAGATCCAACCATTATTACATTTCAAATTTCGATCCGAGCTTACACGACATCGATTCTTGGTGTGAAGAAGTTGAAAAAGCTCGCGCGATCAACGGGTGGGACGATAACGAGTGCTTAGCGAGAATAGCTAACTGTTTAAAAGGGGACGCCCGTAGTTGGCTGAACGACTGGGTCACCAGTGATCGCAGTTGGACCAATTTTAAATTAGAATTTAAGCCATTGTGCTCGCGAAGAATCGATGTCGCTAACATACTTTATGAGGTTATGAGTACGAATTCTGATCGCTTTGCTACATACGCGGAATATGCTAGACGCTCGCTTTTACGCTTGAACATAGTAAAAGGCTTGAGCGATGATTTAATCGTTGCTATTGTTATTCGCGGCATTTGCGATCCGCAGATTCGTGCTACAGCCATGAATGCTCGACTCACATCTAAAGACCTTGTTGAATTTTTGTCTATTTACACTAAACCGAAACCGAGTGCATTCCGTGATCCTGTGCGTCCTTCGCGTAGTAAATTTGTAGATTTCAATAATCGTAAACGTAGTGCTACGCCTAGTCAAACCCATACCAGACGTGATTTAAAATGTTATACATGCGGTAACGTCGGTCACGTACAAAAACTTTGTCCGAAACGTCCTAAGCCTGAAAACAATACCGGTTCTACGATAAGTTCAAATACTACGAGTAATATTAATACTTCATTAACTGTGTGCGCTTTTTGTAAGAAAACCGGTCACGACGTCACGACTTGTTTTGCTAAACAGAGATCGGAATTTCGTAATACAAAAAATGTAAATTTCTGTCGTGAAATTGAAGGCTCAATTAATAGTGATCTCACTACCGCGGTCGTACAAGGTATTCCGACTGACGTTTTAATAGACAGTGGCTCCCATATCTCGTTAATTTCAGAGTTTGCGGTAAAACATTTTAATTGCGCGCGGGTACCCACATATCAACTTTTGCGCGGTATCGGTAATCAAAACATTGTTTGCACTAGTTACGTGACATTAGTGATCGAATTCAGTGATATCTCGTTAGAAGTTGATTTATTTGTTGTTCCGACGGGTTGTATAAATGTGCCAATTTTGATAGGAACGGACGTTTTAAATAGGGACGGAGTGGCTTATATACGTGTGAATAATGAACAAAGAATTACTCGGGTGTGTAATACGAATTCAGTGAGTACTGTGTTAATTGTTCGATCTGACGATCCGTTGTCGATTGAT
The DNA here is from genome assembly GCF_905147365.1 of Aricia agestis. Lineage (NCBI taxonomy): Eukaryota > Metazoa > Arthropoda > Insecta > Lepidoptera > Lycaenidae > Aricia > Aricia agestis. The sequence continues at coordinate 18,681,542 of NC_056409.1, forward strand.
ACGCCATTGCAAGGAATCGATCGGGATAAGCTTTATGAGGTAATTAATCAGTTTAAAGATAGTTTTATCGTGGGTACCGCCTCAACTACTGTTAATACGGGCAGTATGCACATCGAATTAACGAGTGATGTCCCAGTACATTATAGGCCTTACAAGCTTTCTATTGACGAGAAAATGAGGGTTCGAGAAATAATACGCGATCTATTAGATAAGCGGGTGATACGCGAGTCCGAATCTCCATATGCCAGCCCCATTATTCTTGTCAAAAAGAAAGATGGTAAGGATCGGCTTTGTGTAGACTACCGGGCGTTAAATGCAATAACGGTGAAGGATCGCTATCCATTACCGTTGATTCAAGATCATATTGATCGACTTGGTAAATGTAAGTTCTTCAGTTGCCTGGATATGGCAACTGGCTTTCATCAAATAGGATTGGATAGCGATTCTATACCGAAAACGGCCTTCGTTACGCCCGAGGGCCAGTACGAATACTTGAAGATGCCCTTTGGTCTAGCCAACGCTCCGGTCGTCTATCAAAGAATAATTACCAAAACCTTGAAAACATTGATCGAAAGTGGCAAAGTCCTGGTTTACGTCGACGATGTCCTTGTATTAGCTAACACGATCGACGAGGCAATCGAAAATTTACGTGAGACACTCCAAACTTTGACTACAGCTGGATTTTCCATCAACCTGAAAAAGAGTACGTTCGTGGCAACAGAGGTGGAGTATTTGGGGCGTAAGATATCCCAAGGTCAGGTGAGGCCAAGCGAACGTAAAATTCAAGCTCTCATTGATTCACCGGTTCCCACGAGCGTGCGACAGGTACGACAGCTCCTAGGGCTAGCCGGATATTTCCGCCGATATATACCGGGTTACGCATCTAAAACCGCGCCCATAGCGTATTTAACACGAAACGGTGTGCCATTCCAGTGGGGTGAGGAGCAGGAAAAAGCGCGGAAATACTTAATCGACTGTTTAACTAGCGAGCCGGTGCTTGCGGTGTTCAACCCTTCACTCCCCACAGAATTGCACACTGACGCGAGTGCTATCGGGTACGGCGCTGTGCTCATTCAGGTACATTCTAATAATCGACGTCGTGTAGTCGAGTATTTTAGTAGAACCACGCAGGGCGCCGAACCACGATACCATTCCTATGAGCTCGAGACTCTCGCAGTCTTGAGAGCTCTCCAACACTTTCGGCATTATTTACTCGGAATTCCGTTTAAAATCGTCACCGATTGCAATGCACTAAAACTGACTAAAAATAAGAAGGACCTACTTCCGCGTGTCGCCCGCTGGTGGATGTATATGCAGGATTTTAATTTTGTTATCGAATATAGAAAAGGTGCATTGATGCAACACGCGGATTTCTTAAGTAGAAATCCTGCTGACGTTCGCCAGATAACACGACCCCGGAATTGGGCCCAGATCGCGCAATCTGCTGACGATGAAACGCGTACTTTAATTGAAAAAGTAAATAACAATGAGCTTGACTCGTCTAGATACGTCGTTCGAAACGACATACTTTATTACAAATACGCTCCAATAGGTGAGGAGCCCAGACTCTTATGCTATATCCCAAAAGGACATCGTTTAAGCCTCTTACGTATCTTTCATGATCAACACGAACATATAGGTTATGATAAAACTGTGGAACTAATTTTACGTCACTTTTGGTTTCCGGGGCTTCGTGCTTTCGCAAAAAAATATACTAGTCACTGCTTAGTGTGCTTATCCTCTAAGAAAATTCCCCGCGCTCCTCAACAACCAATAGCTTCTTGGCATAAGCCAGATACTCCGTTTAGTAATGTTCATGTAGATATACTCGGTCCATTACCCGAATCTAATGGTTTTAAATATGTTTTGCTGCATGTAGATTCATATTCTAAATATTGTTTACTTTATCCAATGAAACGACAAGACACAAACGAGTTAAAACAGATTTTTTCCAATTCTGTATCTTTATTCGGCACACCAAAATTGTTAGTTTGTGATCGAGGCCGTATGTTCGAGAGTATGAGCTTCCAAAAATGGGTAAACGAGATGGGATGTCAAATTCATTTTATCACACCCGAAATGCACGCTGAAAATGGTCAGGTAGAGAGATACTGTAGGACTGTTTTAAATATGTTGCGTATTGAGGCCGGTAACAAAAAGGAGTGGTCCGACTGCTTGTGGCGGCTACAGCTTGTTATAAATTCTACTAAACATAAAACCACACAAACTTCACCTTTACAAGTACTAGTGGGTATTGACGGCACCACCCCTATTATACGGGCTTTGATTCGTGATGTCGCAGTAGAAAATACTCGACCTAACCGCGAAGGTTTACGTGAATTACGTAGACAACGAACTACCAGCCTGTTGGAGCAAAACAGGCAAAAACAAGATGCCTACATCAATAAGAGCCGCAAAACTATTCGCACCTTCAAGGAAAATGACTTAGTTTTCGTCATTAAAAACGCACAGATGACTGGGAAGTTAGACTCTGGTATGAGGGGTCCTTATTGTGTTACTAAGGTTTTACAGCACAACCGCTACCAACTACGACTACTTGGCAACTCCTATGGCAAAACAACGCAGGCCGCTGCCGAGCATATGGTAGTTTGGCGTGGAGAATGGACCCCCGAGTCGTGCGCCACGTTTTTTGACAGTAAGTGTTGTCTTAGTCATTTACTTGAAGTGTATACATGTAAGGAGGCATAGAGCCATGCTCTGCTGTATATGTGTCGAGCGTTGCTCCACTGTGCGTTGAGCGTTGCTCCGCTGTGCGTTGAGCGTTGCTCCGCAGTGCGTCGAGCGTTGCTCCGCTGTGTGTTGAGCCTTGCTCCACTGATCCTATTAGATAATATTATAGTTTAGCCGATAGATCAATAATAGTACTTTTGATCGTGAGGATTTTTAAAATGAACATGTTTTCTCGACACTTATGAAAGCAAAAGTCTATACTATTGTTTAGTTCACCTTGCTTTTAGTGACAACTAAGTAAATTTCATTCTGTTTGCTCTTGGTTGGAGAATAAAAGCGAAGCTATGATTTATTGTTTTATTAAATGAGATTTATGTCATTTCAGTTGCGGATAACGAAACTTCCGAGGAATCTGTTGAAGGTGAAGAAAATGCAGCTGGACCAAGCTGTGTGCATATTGAGGAACATCCTGATGGTAGCACACCATCGGAGACATCCTTCGTCGAGGAAGGTGGTGCAGAAGTGGCCGAGAACGGCCCCTCGTCAGGAGAGGCCGTGTTAGCATAAAGAAGTCCCGAAGGCGGCCATGTTGGCAACCCAGCTATATAAGCAGAGCGCTTGCGCCGGTCACCCTCTTTGCTCATCGAGCTTTCGTGCTGTGAACATCTCGTGTGTCGTGTCGATAATTTCGTTTTTGTTAATTTCTGTTAATTTGTAAAATTTATATTTAGTGCATTAAAATCTTTTTGTATTTTGATTAATTTTTTTTTAAATAATTAATACGTCTTCGCCAAAAATATATATATATATATATATATATATATATATATATATATATATATATATATTTTTTTTTTTTTATTAGCCTATGCTATCCCACTGCTGGGCAAAGGCCTCCCCCAGGGTCTTCCACTTGTCTCGCTCCAGCGCCACCGTTGGCCAGCCCGGCTGGTACGCCTCCAGCTCATCGCGCCATCTTTTCCTAGGCCGGCCACGGTTGCGTCTTCCATCTTCAGGTACCCACTCTGTCGATATCTTTGCCCAGCGGTCGGGATATATATATATATATATATATATATATATATATATATTACTTATATAAAAAAAAAGAAAAAAAAAAGTGTCCATGGCGTGATGGACCACAATTAATTAAAATTCATAATATTATTTCAATTATCCTTGGTGCGAAAAATCTAAATAATAAAATAACAAAAAAAGGATATGGACGAAAAGTCCATAGACAGCCACAATTTTATAATTAAAAAAAAAAAAAACCACTACAGGCTCTACCACAGCACTCATTCGGCGGATGGCTCCGTACTCGATCTTTTTACCTCATCGCCGAATGTTTTCAGAAATACACTTTCTAGACACTGGTTCTCAAAATAATTGTTAATCGTTAGTCAGTTTAATTGAGTTTTGTTAAATGTCTTTTATTTCGTCTTGTTTAAAATTAGTTCATATTATTACTTAATTACTGTTTGTTATCCGGGAAAACGAAATAAATAAATAAATATACTCTTAAATATAACATTCATTAAAAACATTAGGTTCAATAACCTCCTCCTTTTTGGAAGTCGGTTAAAAATACCCTCTCTTTCTATCTCTACATACCTATACTGTCTAGGTTTAATCAATGCGGTATAATATTTCAAAGGGCTGCAACCCCACGCTTAATTTAGTTACAAATAACCCCTTCATTTGGGAATAAAGTTGGTGTAACCTGTAGCGTAAATATTATAATGAGAAAAAAACTTTTTTCCCAACCTTTTGTCTGCCATATTAAACCGATTTAGGAATTTTTGAATACCGTGAAAGAACATAGGATACTTTTTTCCCAAAAAATTAAAAATTTTTGCGCGAAAAACAACTTTCTGCGCAACGGAGTAGCGACCATCAACTTGTGTAGTATAAAGATTAAAGACAAAAACTTCTGATAGTAAAATCATTAATCTATTAGGGTCAATTCAGACTGCAACGCGACGAGACGAGGCGCGGCGCGGCATAAATTTGTATAGATTTGACAGATTTCAATTGCGTGAGACCTCTTTCGAAAGACCATAAAATTATAAATTTACAAATGCATCTACGCGTCACGTTGTGGTCTGAATCAACCCTATGGGTCAATTCAGACCGCAACGCGACGAGACGAGGCGAGGCGCAGCGTGGCATAAATTTGTATAGATTTGACAGATTTCAATTGCGCGAGGCGACATGCCAATCTGTCAATTCAGTAAAAATTTAGAAATGCTCTACGCATTGCGTTGCGGTCTGAATCAAGTATCAACCTTTGGGAAACAGAAAATCTGAGAGCAATACGCAAAAATGATATTGCTAAAAAAACTTGCAGGCGCTTACATAAATCGAAAATAGGAGTCTGCTGTGTCCCTCTCTCCCTATACCAACATATTTTCATGAAAAATAGTTGGTTCGATTCGCACCCTTATACAAAAGCGATGGGGTGTTATGAGGGGTGTAATTTACAAAATTTTCCCCTTCATTGTAAGACGATTGTAGTTATATAAAGGGACCGATGGCCATGACTTGCTCTGGGGTAAAATGTGGGAGCAAAAAAATTTGGATAGGTGGTCGGTAGGTATAGTTTATTAATATTTTAACAATTATTATTTCTGATAGCTTTATAATTCCATATTAATTATAATATAAGAATATGATTTACAGGCAAAGAGCAGACTATATCTACATCAAGCTCAGCCGTCTAATCAATTAAAGCCAACCAAGTAACGCAAATCTGCATTTGAATTTAATTTTTTTATGGTACGGTATCTCAAAAAATATCGTGTGGCACTCGCGGACTGCCGCGGTAAAGCATTTTTTATGCAATTATAATTCGTATACGTCTAGTCTCACGCACACAAAAACCGTGCCGGAGTCTGGCAACGCCGCACCGCTGTGCCGGTCGGAAAGGGGTGTGTTAGGTTTTTTTGTTACAGAATTTCTTGATTCGATCGCCGCACCCAAAGCAGGCGACAGAAGCTATGCAATACCATAAAAGAAAATATAATAATATAATGTACCATAAACGTACACGTTGGCAGCCCGCTACATGTAGCGGCGGCAGACGACGTGTCGTCGCGACGCTACTGGTTTCTATGTATTTATATGAATAAGTGTCGCTAGCTTCGTGTCGCTAGCTGCGCAGGGTATTTCATAGAAATATATTTTTTTTAACATGGGGAAGTGCTTTACGCATCCCCGGCAAATTGGGGATATCGGCCGGGGTATGTGGGACTCCTGTCTACCCACTAAAACCCCATGGTGTTCCACTCATCGCTAAAGGCAGAGTTGCGGGTACGATAGAACCGAAGTAGTTAACCAGACACCAGTAGTGTCGCTACGATACGTCGTCTGCAGTTGTCGCGTGTCCGTCAGTTCCAGCTTGTACCTTTATACTATTATCTTATGTAACCATAAACTATTGTCCTCATTGATGACTAGCTGTCCCGGTGAACTTCGTGTCACTTTAAAACCTTCCCTGGACTTCTACGAATATTTTAACACTAAAATTAGCCCAATCCGTTCAGCCGTTTTCCAGTTTTAGCGTTACTAACACAATTGAAAATCCATCTTTATATATACAGGCTGTAACAAAAATAAGTGATAATACTTTAGGGTGTGTACGTGTTCCTTGTAGAGAATTCACTATGAAAGTAGCAGCGCTGAAAGACAAACTTTTTTTTTACTTTTGTATGGGAAAACTCGTGACGCTCGGGCCCTTGCCCATACAAAAGTGAAAAAATTTTTTCGTCTTTCAGCGCTGCTACTTTCACAGTGAACTCTCTACAAGAAACACGTACACACCCTAAAGTATTATCACTTATTTTTGTTACACACTGTATAGATATAGATTTAAGTCAAGCTATTGAAAGAATAAAAATTGATCTTTATTGCGAACATCCACTTGTATTAGCTCCACGTGACCGGGGGAGCCGGGTGCTGAGAATAAACTGATTTATCGTTATCAGTGAAGATAACATTCACGCCTTCAGATGCCGGCGATGTCGGCGGCGTCGTTACCGGCGTTTTACAACAATTATTTATGCTTCTTTTATGTTTCACATTGTAAACTCGTGGTGTGTTTAAATACTGCTTTTGTGATTGTCAAAAGATAAAAGAGTTCTTTCTTTTATATTTTTGTATCCTTGGAGATAAGTAAATAAAATAATGCCTCCCACGCTGCTGTTTGAAACCAGATTAGGTACTTACGCAGGATTTTATGGTGCCCCAGTGTGTGCACATTTGATAAGTGCTTGTATATAAAGCAGTTATTACTTGTGTAACCTAGTAGGAGGCTACGACACGACTGGCGTACGTCCGTTATTTTATCCATTCACCATAATTTTACCAGCGTAATTTGTGATTAGCGGAATTTCGGTCGCGTAAATATCTTTTCATACAAATCATGACTCACAAAATTACGCTCGTGTGAATCAAACAGGACTTTTTTATGAAACTGAATGCAGCAGAATTTCTGCAAGCCGAAATTCTGCGACTCACAACTCACAAATTACGCTCGTTTGGCTTCACCCTTACCTGTTTATATTTAATCCATATCTTATAATATTATAATACGAGAAAGTGTGTCTATCTGTTACCTCTTCACGTCCAAACCGCTGAACCGATTTTGCTGTTTGGTACGGAGATACTTTGAGTCCCGGGAAAGGACAGAGGATACTTTTATTTCGAAAATGTGTACGGTTCCCGCGCAATAAACGAATTTTGGCGCAACGGAGTTGAGGGCGTCACCTAGAATTTAAATATTTTAGTGATAGTTACTAAGAAAGTAATAAGTAATAACAAAAAAACTTGAGAGGTGTCAAGGGACACCCGAATGGAATGAAGTTATTTCTTATATTCAAAAAACCTGTATAGAAATACATTATACACTCAAAAATATTAAAAAAAACGCCATCTACTGACGCCCAGGAATACTAACAACGCGTCGCTGTACTTTATTCTCAAATACGTTGACGCACAGGAATACTATCAACGCCCTCTGCCCCTACCATGCAGGTACTTATAAAAAAGTGTCGTTACTTTTTCAGGCAAGCCCAAGGCGCAACGCACGATAAGGAACTACGTTCCAAAACTACATTCCAATAATTGTCCGCAAAGAAGCCTATGTATATTATCTATTTGGGCGCCATGGCTAACAAGTAATTCAGAGTGATTTGCATAACTATACAATAAAATATTAAAATCGCCCACTCTAAGAAGACAAATAAATATGTCCCTGCTTGTTGAACAATCCCTATGGGTATTAGTTATTACCTACCCCAGTGCCAGCGGGTTTTAGGCCCAGAAACTGACAGAGGATTTGTGTGTGAAATTAAATCTTAGAAATTCCTGACAGCTTGGCATAAAAAATCATCTTCAGATGGAATCATAACAAATGAATGTGGAGCATTGAGCGAGGTGATGATCATGAGATATAAAAGTTAAAAGCTTTTGCTATCATATCAGCTTCCAAACAAAAAATCGGTCAAGGGCTAGTCGGACTCGCGCACAAACAGTTCCGTATCGTAGCGTTATAGAGCCCCCCTTAAATTTTTAATTTATTTTAATATTATTATTTAATATTAAAATACACATATTATAACAACTTTGTGAAAAATTCGAGTGCCTACCTCATGCCATTATTGATATCTAAGAGCAAAAAAGCTCGAAAAAATCACGTTCGTTGTATGGGAGCTCCCCTTAAATATTGTTTGTTTTGAGTGTTTGTCCTTATAGCGGCAACAGATATACACAATCTGTGAAAATTTCAGAAGTCTAGCTATAGCGGTTCTTGAATCTTGAGATACAGCCTGGAGACAGATAGACGGACAGACAACGAAGTCTTAGTATAGGGTCCCGTTTTTACCCTTGTGTACGAAACCCTAAAAAAAGAGCTAAATCGTCCCACTCGAATATATGCTACGAACATAGTGACATACACATACACAGACAGACAGATCAAACTTATAACAACTCCTTTTTGTCGCGGGTTGAATATAAAAGAAGTAATAAGGTAAGAACCTAATTGCTTCTTAAATTTTTGTGTGTTTGCTATCTCTTTTGTCTTTAATATACCAAAGTATGCAAGTACAAAACAAACTATTCCCCAGAGACAAATTTCGACGGAATCCAATTTTCACTCGCAAGTTTTAAATGCACAAAAAGTTCGCGAAAAAAAGGTCGCAAAAGCTAAAAAACGTTTATTTTGGTCACACCGCAAGTCAATTACTGTGCGAAAAACAATTACAAGTGTGTCTGTTGTCGAGTATAAAAGTGAAACTCTCAAATGGACTGCATGTAGGTCGACCAGGATTTTATTTTTCCAAAGGATTTTTGTTCAAAATATATGCATAGCTTTTATGCGCGTTCGTAGTTCTAAATCCTGCTATTATTTCAAAGAGCACGAACAAAACAGTTTGTCAGAACTGCAAGTTTATTCCCAAAACGAGTATTGCAAGCCTAATAAATTCCAAATATTGTATTGGAACAATATAAAATTATTACTAGCAGTTATCATATTTTACACCCGCTGATTTCGTGGTAATTTTGTTTGGGGACTGTGTTTACAATTTGGAATTGTAGTTTTAATGGAAATTTGTTTTAGGTGTAAAATTTGTCACTACGTTTTATAATTTACAAACTTAAATAAGTACACAGTTTGTGTGCTTAAACCTATTTAATTTTTAAGGTTCAATATAAGCTGTGGTACAGGCTTGAAAGGAAGGCTTAGTTCTTCATCAGTTCGACAAATAGTTTTTTTAATATAACAAACGAGCAAACGGGTCACCTGATGGAAAGCAACTTCCGTCGCCCATGGACACACGCAGCATCAGAAGAGCTGCAGGTGAGTTGCGGCGTTTTAAGAGGGAAAAGGGTAATAGGGGAGGGTAGGGAAGGGAATAGGAGAGGGTAGAGAAGGAAATAGGAGAGGGTAGGGAAGAGAAAAGGGATTGGGCCTCCGGTAAACTCACTCACTCGGCGAAACACAGCGCAAACGTTGTTTCACGCCGGTTTTCTGTGAGCCCGTGGTATTTCTCCGGTCGAGCCGAGGTCGAGCATGGCTTTCCCACGTCAAACTTATATATAAACTTATTACTTATAAAGTATGTCAAACTTCTAATAATTTTTTTATTAAGTACTTTAAAAATCTTTAATCCAATTAATTTTCATATAGTCTTAGAATCTAAGAAATTCCGATAATAATATTATTATACTTATAGTCATAACATAACAATATGTAAAGAGGGCCTTTTTACCGTGATAAATGTTTTCTAAGTTTAATAAATGTCGTTTTAGAACAAGATGTCGCCTAACTTCTAAAAATACATCAATAAACTGACATAACCTAGAAAAATCCACGCCCAAAAAGATCAGCGAGTTCGGAAAGTTTCCTCTCGATGGAATTTCAATAATAGGCCCCGAGTAAAAGCCACTCAAACGATCAAACTCGAGCTCGCGAATACTTTCCACTTTGAAATTCCCAACATTGATGGATAGCATACTTGTGTACTTCGATGTTTCCGATGACGGGGTAAAATTTATCTACACGCGCCATGCTAATAACCGACATTAATGTGTCACTTAAAAGTTAAAATATAGAACTTCATAATAGAAAAACGACGCAAAAACTTAATACAGTAGACCCACAAGTATCTTTTAGCGCGTGGATGACATTCAAAATCAAAATATTTATTTCTAAATAGGTTAACAAAGTTAACACTTTCAGAACGTCGTGTCTACATATTGAGGCCTACCACCGGTTCGGGAACTACCCCGCCGAGAAGAACCGGCGCGGCGTAAGAAACTCGCACGCTATCATTTTTATTTTCCACCTTTTTGGTAAAAGGTGGCCCACCTTTTACCAAAAAGGTGGAAAATAACAATGATAGCTTAAACTAACACTAAGTAAAGTAAGTAAAAATGTGGTATATTTATATAGAAGCGACCTATGATCTGTCAGCTTATTTTTCCCAGGGTGGGCTATCATTGAGAAAATCAGTTACTTACCTACCTTTTAATAAGCCTTTGCAATGAGGCACGAAGCAGCGGTTCAATATTATGGCGTTGGAAGCATGACGCCATGAGCACTGTACACTGGCCAGTATCCAGTAGCGATGAGCAAAGCAAGACCAAGGCCAAGACTCGACCAGTCTTGGTCATGGTCTTGGTCTTGCTCAAGTTTGTCTGGTCGTGGGTCTTGGTCTTGGTCTTGGTCCTGGTCTTGGTCTTGCACACCTAGTCTTGGTCTTGGTCTTGCTAACATTTTTCAAAACTTTTTGTAAACGTTATTTTCTCAAAGGAACATTTTCAAACCTAAATTATTAGACTGGCTATTCTCAAATTGCGGAATTCTGTCTGTATCGGTCATTGACTCCCTTTTCATCTGTCTGTTCCAGGCTGTATCACAAGAACTTGAAATTCATGGTAAGTAAATATTTTATCTCATACTATAGTGACTGTGACTTGGTACTACTAATATATATATATGTCGTAGGATGATTTGATAAATCCGTGTTTTCGCGAAATGCCTAGAATTTTCGCGAAAATTCGATTTATCAAATCATCCTACGATGTCGTAGGATGATTTGATAAATCGAATTTTCGCGAAAGTTCTAGGGATTTCGCGAAAACACGGATTTATCAAATCATCCTACGACATATATATATATTCTGTGCTGTGACTAAGTAAAATTTTCAGCAAGAGTCTTGCATGGAGTCTTGGTCTTGCTAGTCTTAGGATAGTCTTGCCTTTTTGCCTTTTTGCAAGACCAAGACTGCAAGAGCAAGACCAATTTCGCTCATCACTAGTATCCAGCTCTGGATTTATGTATAGGCAGTATAGGCCATGGGCGGCAGCGTCCTATGGCGTTCTAGGACGACGGCAGAGCTAATACATAGGGGCGGCAAAATTAAAGTGGCCTATAATCTTAAAAAATATAAATCCGGCCGTTCCAGTAATAAATAATATGTATATTTTGAAACTTTTAGAGCGCGGGTGATTGACATGGGGGCGCGAATCAGCAGTCAAACATAATGATGCGATATTTCGTTATTCGCCCACATGTAAAATGATACTTGAATGCCATCGACAGGAGTAAACTTAAAGGTGCTCCCTCACCTGGGGCATTCGCTTGCATGTAATGTATTGCATGTAATTACAGAGTCTAGCATTGCAATGCGCACCTTGATACAACTTGTAACATCAATTAGCTATGGAACTCGAATGCTCAAAGTCGAATGTTACATTACACGCGAATGCTCGTCAGTCAGGGGAAAGTATTGTAATGACGTAGTGCCTTGTATAACTATTTCATAATTCTGTCATCTGTGGTAATGCTCAAAGTATTGCATTAAGCAAAATATTGCATAGCTTTAATACTTCTGTCGTAAAAAGTTTTCAGATCACATTCAAGCCAAGCCCTTCAACTTATTTTGTAATTTAAATCAACATTCAGTAAATGTATCAACAGATTTCTTTATTTTATAATTATTATTTTATATTAGTACCTTTGGTAAAAAGCTTGGCTGGGGCACTGCCGTGCCCCCAGATTATAATTTTATTTTATAATATTTGTGGTTTCGGATAGCGATTGAGGATCGACTCATGGCGCCCCTCTTGCGGGGGATAGTTTGGGAAGTATAATAGTTGACTAAGCATCCAGGATTACTATCAACAAACCGATACAACCAAGAAAAGCAAGAAATCCCACGACCCTAGTCGCGTCTGGAAAGTTCTTAAAACTTTCGCTTTCCAGTTTATAATCTTTTTAAGAACAATCCCATCGCTATAAAATATCCATACACAGCGCAGTTAAATTATTTTACGACTTTTTAAGGTGTTTTATGTTTGTTTAATAACATTAGAGTAAGTTTTCTTGTTCGTTTGTTTAAGTTTTAGTAACTTTGACAGCCAATAAAATAAGGAAACAAGCGAAGATAAGCTCGCTTGCACTATTCATAATTTTTTTATAGGCCCACACAAGTTTAATAATTTACTTCTAGTAAGCGATAGAGTACATTATTGTCTAAATTATGTCTCCAACGCGACGTAAAGTAAATTATACTTACATAATAATTGGTTTTAACTTTTAGTTAGAGATGTGCCGATCATGACTTTGGCCGACTAGCCGACTAGCCGATTAGTCGGTTGCAAAGAAGCCGACTAATCGGCCGACTAGTCGGCCAAACGATCATGGTTTCAGATGTTTTCGTAACGCTTCGTTTACTAAAGTAAGTCGCATACGCCGCCTGCGATCGTGTTGGATCGTGTTTTGGTTATGTTAACGTCATGATATAAAGCGGTAAAGCTGTGCAATAGCTTCACCGTGGCAGTCCTCGAGTGCCACACGTATTTTTTATTAAAAATGTTTAGAATAAAGAAGATATTATGTTGTTAATAAATAAATGTCATAGATATATTTATTTATAAGCAAGTAATTTCAGAAAAAAAAAATAATTTCAAGCAATCAAGGTTTTTCTTAAATGTAATATCAATAATAGTAAAATAATAAAAAGCCGGATAGTCGGCGCTTTTTGCCGACTATTCGCCGACTAGTCGCCGACTACCAAAGTGGCCGAATAGTCAGCTTTATCGGCGACTAGTCGGTAAAGCCGACTATCCGGCTATACTTAATGGTTCAGGATGTCTACACCCTATAAAAACGAACCAACCAAAATCCAACTTTATAGGTGTTGTGGGTTTTCGCTTTCGTATAAAATATAATATTATTACCTATAATTAGTGTAATGTGATTTGATAAAAAATACCCTATAAATACACTTCTCAATGTCTCAAGTATTGTTATAATTGATACTACAAATTCAAGTGAGCGAGACAGACAACAATGGGCGAATAAAATGATGTAACCACCTACAATCTACAACCCAGATGGAATGCAAAAACGTGAATTATCCGAGATGAAGACATTATCTCGACGGGTCGTGATCTCACCGACATAGAGCGAGGAAAAGACAGAGATGGCTAATTTCTATGTGCATAATGTGTGTGTGTGTGTGTGTGTGTGTGTGTGTGTGTGTGTGTGTGTGTGTGTGTGTGTGTGTGTGTGTGTGTGTGTGTGTGTGTGTGTGTGTGTGTGCTGGCGTAATGTTATAGCTGGTTTACATTGTTCTAATCCAGTGATCCAATCCAGACCTGAATGCACTGGATTAATGTAAACGGACACGGGAATGCAATTCAGTGCATGACTGGAATGGGACATTGTAAATCGTCCATAATTAGTAGCAATCCAGCGCTGAATTGGATTACTGGATTAGAATAATGTGAACCTGCTATTAGTTTGAATGCCCAAAATATTGTGAATTTTAAAAATCCGCATAAACGTGGGCATAGCTCATAAGCCTCACCCGATAAGAATTTAAATCTCTTTCCCCTAATTTAATTATTCATTCGTTAAAGTTTGAGTATAACAAATAAACTGCAAAATGTTAGTACCGATTGTCGTGTCTATTTCATTTTTGCCTGAGGTTAAAGGGTCAAGAAAGGTCATCTTACGCATAGAATGAACTAAATGCGAAAAGGATTTTGGCCTCAAACTGAGTTATGAGTAGTCATATTTTAGGGTTCCGTACCCAAAGGGTAAAAACGGGACCCTATTACTAAGACTGTTGTCTGTCCGCCTGTCTGTCTGTCTCCAGGCTGTATCTCAAGCTTATAGCCCATAGCTTCTGAAATTTCACAGATTGCGTATATCTGTTGCCGCTATAACAACAAATACTGAAAACAAAATAAAATTAAATTTTAAGGGAGGCTCCCATACAACAAACGTGATTTTTTTGGCCTTTTTCGCTCGATATCAATAATGGCAAGAGGTAGCCACTTGAATTTTTCACACATTCTTTTGTTATATTATGTGCACATTAATATTTAATAATATTATTAAAATAAAATAAAAATTTAAGGGAATATAATCCCATACCAAAACACGATTTTTAGCCTGTTTGTGCTCTGTATCGGTACGGAACCCTTCGTGCGCGTGTCCGACTCGCACTTGGCTGATTTATAATAATTATAATTTTTGTCAAGCAAGAGAGAACCGGCGGAAGAATCTTGTATTATAATAATTTGTAAATTATATTAATATATTATATAACTTAATAACTTGTTTTTGTAAGTAAGCTTAAGTTTTAGTCAATTTAATTGCGCGTCCATCATCAATGTTGCCCAACGCTTCTCAAGAAATCATGTGTAATAATTAATTTTATAGCGCAATCAAAAATTACATTGAGTTGTAACAAATGATAGCTATTGAACTATGCAAAAAGCTTACAATATACCATTAAGTGTTCTCGTTATAACGAAACAAAGCCCACCGCTCCTATTATATTGAGAGTAGTGGACATAGAGAGACTGGATGAGACATGGTTAATTATTATGTGTATTTTTTTACAAATAAAAAAATCTTTATAATAATATAAGGTTTGAGAAGTAGTGTAAAACTGTTTTCGACTTTTATTTCGATATTGAAGTCAATTGGGTCTAATATACAACCCTACGATACACCCCGATCGAGTTATCTTTGTCAGATTAAACTGACTTTTCATTAGTCTTTAGTATAGAAACGAGGAGGACGTTTTTTGGATTATTTAGCTAACTTTTTAGAATATTTCAGTTTATTTTCAAACTAATGTGATGTGAAAGGTGAATAATATATTTGTGTCTATTATAATTATCTACTTAAACCTGTTCTTCAATTGTTTGGTACACGAAATTGGTGTTTAGCATTTGCGTTCTACAATAAAAAAGAAATGTAAAAAAGAGTAAATATTTGTAATCGCTTGTATTGTTACTTACATCCATATTATTATATATTATACATGGGTCAACATGGAGAGGTTAAATTAAAGGGCTCCAGAATCGGAAAAATATATTCTAATTATATTATTATTATGACCAGGGCTACCATATTATGTGCAATGCACATGTGCGCCATCCTCTAGGGGCGCCAAATCGCCATCTTTAGGGGCGCCAAAACCAAGGTTCCAAAAAAATTCCCTTAAGGGGCGCCAAGATCTTTTTTTTGCACACGCCAGTAGCCCTTACGGGGGCTCTGATTATGACTCACGCAAGTCGCAACTCCGTTGCTCAAAAAATCGGGTAGGTATATTTTTCCGGGATAAAAAGTATCCTAATGTCATTTTCCGGGATTCAAAGTATCTCCATGCCAAATTGCAGCAAAATTGGTTTAGTGGTTTGGACGCGAAGAGTTGACAGACATACACACATTTGAATTTATAATATTAGTATGGATGTTGATGTAAAGGCACAGAAAATATTATATTAGGGTAAAGGATCTTCCAGGGGCTTTATATCAATGTTCATTATTACAGTGCTAACCCTCAACACGTAGACGCCCGGTAAAGATGGTCGTTAACATTTATTCACATAATGACTTTATTATAAACTATCATCGGCGATTTGATGACTTAATATCCATTCGCCATCTTGAAAAATGGCGTCGATGTCCGCAGGCTCGGTCACGTAACAACTGCTTTATTGTTTAGACAATGAAGCCGGCAGTTTTATTAAATGTTTTTGTTTTTAATTATTATTTTTAACAAAAAATTAAAACCGACTTCCAAGACGTAAACAATAACATAACTTATTTTTAAATGAACAAAAAGTTTTAAATCATTAGTAGTGCCTCTTTCGGAATTCGCCTAAACCTCAACTATTTCTGTAATACACTCTTCATTATTTTGGAGTCGGTTAACAAGGGCGTCGCCAGCCGATGGCGCAGGGGGGGGGGCAAGTTGACTTTACCTACTACAGTCTACAATTCATACTTTACTCACTCTCTATAAATGAGAAAAGTAGGTATGAATTGTAGGTAAAGTCGACAGCACATGAAACTTTTCACTTGTACTACGAGCCTTACATCTATTACCAGATTTTAATATTATAGTGGTCGTTGCTTTTGCATTATATTTGGCAACGTTTTTTAGAGTCTCTAGGGGAGGGGCAGCTGCCCCTCCCTGCCCCCCCCCTGGCGACGCCCTTGAGTCGGTACCAGCTCATTGTGAATTCTATGACAAATATTTTAATTTTTTTGGACTTTTTGGACTTTTGGGAAGGACTTCAATTTATTAATAAAATTTTAATTTGATATCTCTTGTAGATAATATTACTTCATGCGAGTTGAATAGGAAGAAATTATATTATGTATTATGGAGTACAATAATTATCACAAAACTAAAATATAACTCTACCGTTGTTGTACTTTACGTAGAGCTACAGCTGTTGTTTGATACAAAATAATAATTAATAACATAATTACTATGATTGGGACGGCGGACCTTCTATTTTAAAAATTAAAATTATCGTAACCGCTCATTTCCCGTTCTAAAACAATACAAAAATTGAACGTGACTTAACTTTGAAATATAAGGACCATGGACCATGAAAGGCCACGCTTCTTTGAAGGCCAACTATTAAAAAGTCGTAGTTATCGTCACGGTAAGACATATCACATATTCCTTCTACTACACCATCCATCAAACTTAAGGCCACAAATTCAAATTCTTTATTAAGCATACAATAGTATAAAGCTAGGTAGCGTACATCACGTCGTCCAATCCCATGCCAAGTAAAAACTTGTGTTATGGCAATCAGACAACGGATGCACGCCGAACAATTTTATCCTAATATATATTATTTACACATTCACACTACACTTTATCACGTAAAGTCTCTTTCGGCGACGTGATGCGCGCTTCGTTCGGGAGCCTTCCCCGGAACCTCCGGTAAACTACACCGGCGGGCCAGAACTCCTCCACCTCGAAGATGGATAAAACTTGAGTCGGCACTCTCACCACAAAGGAACTGAAATTCACTTTGTGGCGAGAGTGCAGACGCTCCACCCTCAAGGTGTAGGTGGTCTTCTCGCGGATGTAGTTTACGACGTCTTCAACCGTCATGGACCAGTGCAGGCGCGACACGTAGAGCGGCGTCGCGGGCACCTCGCTCCGCAGGCGCAGCTCGGGCACATAAGGTGCGGTGCCGCGGTGGTTGCGGACGGTGGGCTTCCTCTTCTTCCTCCTCTCCACCAGAACGAAGCCCTCCTCGTCGGACCTCCTGCTCTCGTCCCTGTCGAGTCGAAGATTTTCAGCCTTGCGCCCCTCGCCTTTGCCCGCGGGGGCAGTGCGGGGCAAGCAGCGACGCTTGCATAATTTTTTGCTTGAGTCGGTGGCCTCAATTTCGTGTCGACGTCACGCGGGGACGCGGACGGCGAGCTGACGACGGCGGCTGTTGCTGACCCACTCGATTTCGCTGACGTGCAAAACGGTGAGTCACGCTGAGCTCCGCGACGCATATTTATCGAGTCGATCGGATGCTCGGGTGACCTACATAATGAATTAATACTTTTTAATTGTCGTAATGAATTATTACTTTTTAATGGAGGCGAGTCGATCGCGCCGCAGTTGTGGCAGTGCGATCTCACTGTTTTTGACTTTGGTTGTCGAGGTTATAATTGTAATTTCCGCACACTGCCAAACTTAAATTTCTTGTTACATAACCTATATCTAACTCACATACTATTACAATGAATTGTCGTATAAGGATAATATTATGTACATGTAGTACTATAACAGTAAAAGAAAATCCACTTATGCCTTGATTTAAATTAAAATATTGGTAATGTTCCTGGGATTTGGGAAGGCCGGTGGTTCCTTATAAAGCCTAACCAAAGATTTGATGGTTGGCCTTGCTAGGGTATATGGACTTTACAAGGAAAATCTAATAATCATTATATCTACTTAACTGTTTATATGTCAATATCATTAACATATAAACAGTTAAGTATTTTTTTAGTTAAAAATGCGTACCGTAAAAATTAAAATATTTTTTTTATAATATCTTAACTTATTATTAAACTAATACACTCATATTGAACATTTTGGTATAAAGAGGACGGGTCCTTAAGAAGGCTATTTAAGATTATTTTTTTTAATTGCCACTATAAAACGCGTTAGCAACTAGTTATTAGGTATCAATGTGAATTTCCGTTAATATATTCTTAGTTATAAGATGATGTTCAAGCAATGTTCGTTAAAGTTTTTTTAGATGATATAAATTTATTGATCATTTTATGTGTTGCTTAATTAAAATACATTATAATGTCGTTTTAGTAAAAGCAGATAAATAAAATATACTTGTAACTCTATACTCAATAATTCAGCTTGTTTGGAGCTGTGTTCCTTACAAGGCCGTTTGGAAGAGCTTAACAAATTTTAAGATTATTAAATGGCAATTGAAGCTAAGTTAAAAAGTGATTTATAATATATTGAAATCTAATAAAACGGATCATGCTTGATAATTTGTTTCCTTAATATATTTAGTCAGTAAACAAACAAAAAGTATTTCCCCGTTAGGGTGGCCTTACATGGTCCCTGGTTCTTATTAATTTAATTTACCTATAACAATATTACTGAATGTTGCAGAATAGACTTGTTTCAGAATATCGCCGAGCAGCGTCCCGAGAAATGCAACGGATATTATATTCTTAAACAAATAATTGAACTTTGCTTGGCCTGTGTTCAAGCAATTTTAGACTATATTATTTTAAGACACAACTCATTATTCCATGAACATGATAATTTAGCTTTGACTTTCCGTGTATATTGTGAAATGTTTTAAACCATTTTGACCTTTATGTGCTCGGAAATAAGGCTTAGAATTTAGATGTACTGCACTCTGCTTTGAGATAATAGAGTTATAGCGTGCATTAAGATGCGTTAACTCCTTTAGAACTATCCCACTATTTCATAAATTGCTTATTTCATAAATTGCTAATTCTATACGAGTATTATAAGACGTCGAATTTCATGAGACTGTACTTATCACAAAACTATGATAAGTGAAGTCTCAGTATTTGTAAAATGCTTAACTTATTTCTCATTTAATATATTTAAACTGTTCTCTTTTTACGCTAGTTTTTATTGTAATTTAGTTTTATTGTTTTAGTTTAATAAAGATATAATAATTACACAGCATTCGACAGTATTTCTTTAATTTTGTATGTAAAATATACGTCATTGGTATAATGTACAATTTACTTTCAAAGAAATTGATTCAAAAGCAAATGACAGACCTACATAACTTTGTCGGGCTATGTTGCCCTGAGCGAGACCCGACATAATAATCAACATTGACTTATCAACATAATATACTGAATTCCTGACTAAATAGCGTTATACTGTCTACTCAATTTCTCTGACACCACATAGCAACATTATACACATTATATTAACTTTGGATATCAACGCAAAAAGCGAATGCCTTTGTCAAAAACTTACTAAATACCACCGCTTAAACTAAACAATAAAATGAGGCGGTCTCTTTGTGTAACTCGAAACCGCTATTGTGAGGAAAATAATAATTAGGAGGAACATTTTAATTCGCACATTACAAAGGCGTCGAATAAATCAGGGGATAAGATCCCCCATTGTCCCCCTGACCCGTGTATATTGGCGCAATAATTTAACAATAACAAAAAATAAACATGTTAATCCGAGTGTAACTACGTGATAGGACGTCCGCGATAGGCTGTAGATTATAGATCCAGCAACTTTCATTTAAATTTTCAACTATCGCGATTCTGTTGGCTTATTTTTTCTGATCAATGGTCTAAATTCCATTTTTTTTGTTATCAAAACATATTCAGAGAATTCGGTTTAATCAATACTAAATGTTAAAATACTAAAGTGTGTCTGGCTGTCTGTTACATCTTCACGCCCAAACCACCGAATCGATTTTAAGACATTAACCGAAACTTAAGATGATAAACTTATCTTACCGTGTATACAATGTAAAATTACAAAATCATAATATAATATATTATTCTTACCCGTATTAAGGGGGCGACTAACCCAAAATTTACGATTTTATAATTCATTTTTATACTTGAAAATAAGCCCCGATTTGTTTCATTTTTTTAAATTAGATACTACATTATATTTCCAAGAATTCGATCTGAGCAAAAACACGACACCTTAAAATTTTCTTCATAAAATGCATCTAATTTTCACGAATTTTTCATTTATTGCCATAACCGTGCATTGAACTAAGTTGATATTTTAACACATCGTATAAAATTCTATCATTGAGAAACCGACCTAGCGGATATTGTATATTAAGAAATATTGAAATATTGTATATTATTGAGAAAAAACTAATTTGGCGATGAATCCGCGTCGTCCTTTTACACCTGGCATATGAAAGACGGGCGTGAGTGTGAAGAGAAAAGGACAATGTTTGATTTTTTGGGTTAGTCGCCCTCTCAAGTAAAGTCTTCAAAAAAAATCTGCATCTTTTACTTTAGTAAGAATGTTTCATCTTTTTTTATACATCGCACCCCGTCCTCTAGTGACGGCTTGTTTATTCGATAAAGCCTCGCATATTTTTTGAGATTATACACAACGTGGGTGTTGAATATTGTGCTGCTTAAGGTTGTAGGGTTATTAACTGTATTATTGTGTATTACATCAACAATAATTATTATACTATTCATAATAATGTAAGTGCAAAATTGTTATTTGAAATACCATGAGCTAACTTCGTTGCGTGTATTAATTCTGCAGCTTACATGTAAGAAACTAAAGTTGAATTTACAATTAGTTAAAATTTTATTTATAGTATAAAAATGTCCAATAAAACTTATCACGAATTAATTTGCACCACTTCTGAGCTACTCGGAGAAGCTACTCAAGCCGATGAAGCATTATTCGAAATTGGCATCACTGAGAAAACAGCGATTCAACCGATTCTTTCTGAGCTACGAATAAGGTATACCATATTACTGGCAAGACTGGATACTGTATACGATCAAATGCTGCAGCCCCAAAAGCGGTTGGTCGTGAAACGACTGCTCGAAGCCTGTCTCGGAAGACTTCTTGAAGTGAAGCACGATTTGGTGGAAATTCATCTATCGGACCATACCTATGACGATGACGATGTAAGTTATTCTCGGCTTTTCTTATGACTAATAATTGTGCTAATAGTTTCATTTTCATGTCAATAAAATAGAATTCGATAGACTTTATTATTCTTTAAATGTGTGTTTGTGACCAAACCTATCTTTGTGTGCCTATTCTACAGGTCCAAAATTCTAGGACATCAAAACACTGCACAGTCCTGAATCACGCCTATGGCATGCATTGCATAAACAACATCTCCATGACAACGTCTAGATAACAGAGGGCTCAAGTATAACACTCTAACACTGTATTTAAGGGCAAAACAACGTTTGTCTGATCAGTGATCAGCTTCTTTCATTACATGATTTTTCGAATAAAATGCGTTTTTTGCTTGCTTGTAGGCTCTTGAAAAACTTCATGTTACGCCTATCGAAGCGGAACCCTGTATTCCTGAGTACTTTATCAGAGAAAGGGAAGAGGAGGTGGAGCAGCGTCGTAATTTTATTACAGAAGTTTTAAGAAAATTAGGTTACGAATCCCCAAAACCTCGGCCTCTTATATTGACTGAACAACAGGCAATTATTATCATACAAAGTCATGAAAGAGCGAGACAGGGTCGACTCAGGTAAGCTATTTTTATCAAACAATTAATGAAGTGACAATAATTATAAATTATTAAATTTCTCCTCCTACTAAAACCTCTTTACAGGGGTCAATTTATGAAAGAGATTCGTCTTTTAAAGGAAAAAGGTAGAGATCAAAAGAGCGAAATGTCAGCAACTGCAGCGACTGCTATTCAAAGAGTTTGGAGAGGTTTCATAACTAGACGGGAAACTAGAAAAAGAAAACACTTAGAACAATTGTTGATTGGAATGGAGCTACAACCTTTTATAGAGTCTGAAGAAATAAAGAAAGCTGAGCAGGTAATTTTTTTTCAATTGACTGTAAGTAGTATTTTTATCAAAATAATCATAAAATTAATTTTATGTTAAAGATCAGACA
The DNA here is from genome assembly GCF_905147365.1 of Aricia agestis. NCBI lineage: Eukaryota > Metazoa > Arthropoda > Insecta > Lepidoptera > Lycaenidae > Aricia > Aricia agestis. The sequence goes on from NC_056409.1 coordinate 18,704,186, forward strand.
ACATCGGAGAACTTTACAAAATGAATTAAAGAAAGAGTACAATGAAGCCTTGGATAAGATCGAAAAAGATTTACGAGTACAACACGAAGCTAAAATCAATGAACAAATCGGAGATGAATTGAGAAGATGGTTTACAGAGTATTATGAAAGAACAGGACGCTTGCCAGAGTTTCCTTCAGAAGACGCAGGTGGAAGTAGGGCTATGTTTAGTAGACAAGGTAAGAAGCATTTTTTTTTTCGTTTTTAGGTCTGAATCTGAATATCAAATAACCTAAACATATTATATTATTTACAGGAACTGCCGCAGATAGCGATCCCAGTAAAATGTCGCCTATTTCATCTAAGGACTCAAAAAGAAGTAAGGAAAGCAAGGATAAAAAGAATGACAAAGTTGAAGATGGTAAAAATAAAGATGAAAGTGAAGATTTAAAAACATTTAAGTGCACTGAATCAGCATTTTTACAGGACATAATTAGTGCTAATGAAGAGTAAGTTAAAAAATTTGCAAACTACTTGAAAGTTATCTTAAACTTTAATTCATCGCCTTTTGAAATGCTTAGTAAGTATATAAATTATTGTTTATAAATATTTCAAAATGATAGGTTTGAGGATATTTGGAAGTTTAAGGACGATGGCGATGAACAACAAGAAAAATTTGATAAAGACATGATTGGAAGAGAAAAAATGCTAAAATTAGAACAAGAAATAAGAAATAACGTTGACGAAGTGATGAGGGGTGAATTAGATCTTCTACAAGCGGCGTTTGATAGGGACAGAGCTCATAAAGGAAAAAAAGCAAAGAAGCCACAGAAAAAGGTACTTTTTTTTAACAGCAACTGTAGAATTTATATCTATATTTAAATTATTAAATGTATAAAATATGCTCAACTATATTAATAATAAATTAAAAGAACCCAATGCACATTTGAAACGGTAGTTTAAAATAAGGTTTATATTTTTTTAGGTTCGTCGCGGAGGTAAAAAGAATAAAAAGAAGAAAGAAAAAGATTTAACTCCAGATAGAACAACGGAATCCCTTTTTGAAGAATTAATTACAAATGGAATTATTCGACCGTATCCATCCGTAAGAATTGATGATTATTTTGGCGAGAAAAACTATCTAGGACATGAAATGCGAAAACAAGGCATTGAGCCATCTCCTTGTTTGGGAGATATACGTCAGCTTGTAAAAGAGTACTGCATTCTGTCTCTCGGGTCTGAAGCTGTAAGAAACAGTGCTCCTCTAGTTCGCTCAGTTTTGATTTCAGGTATGTATCAGTACGCTAATAATATGCAAGACAAAGTAAACTATCTATTTGACCGAGCTTTGCTCGGTATTCGATAAAACACGAATAAAATGACATTTCCTAAAAATGATTCCTAGCTAAATCGATTTATCGCCCCAAAAACCCCCTATATACTAAATTTCATGAAAATCGTTGGAGCCGATTCTGAGATTCCAATTATATATATATACATTATACATATATACAAGAATTGCTCGTTTATGAAATTTAGTATATAGGGGGTTTCGGGGGCGATAAATCGATCTAGCTAGAAATCATATTTTTTAGAAAATGTCATTTTATTCGTGTTTTATCAAATACCGAGCAAAGCTCGGTCAAATAGCTAGTATATATATATTATACAAGAATTGCTCGTTTAAAGATATAAGATAGGGAAATTTACAGAACTAAAAAAAACAATATAATTTACCTTACAGGACCATCAGGCAGTGGTAAAAAAATGTTAGTCCATGCGATCTGTAGCGAAGTGGGTGCCACACTTTTCGACTTAACACCAGCGAACATAGTTGGGAAGTATCCCGGGAAAACTGGACTAATTATGCTTATTCACCTCGTTACGAAAGTTTCGAGACTGTTGCAGCCATCAGTCATCTGGATGGATGATGCTGAAAAGCCATTCGTGAAGAAAATACCCAAAACAGACAAAACCGATCCGAAAAGGTTGAAAAAAGATTTGGTGAAAATTATCAAAGGTTTGTGTTGATAAGGGCTAAGTCGTATTGCATCGCAAATTATAGCTGCGACAAAAATCTAGAAATGATATTGCGATACGATGCGAATTCGCAGTTTTGTGTGGGAGCCCAAAATAAACAGTTTCGATTATATAATTATATTTTGCTAAGCTATAGATTGATTCCATCAAAGCGCGAAATTTATATATTTCAAGTCATTTACACATATTTTATTCTCTATGTTTTAATGAAATAATTAATCTTATTCAGCCATCAACCCCGAAGATCGAGTGCTCTTTATTGGGACATCACGAGCGCCGTGGGACGCTGAACAAAAGTTGCTGTTCCAGTGCTACTCCAAAGTCATACAGATTCCTAGGGCAGATTACGGCAGTATATCATTAATGTGGAGATGTCAGCTGCATAGAGCGGGGGCTTTATCTCCGAGATTAGATTTGTCGTGCCTGTCGAGAGTTTCAGACTCATACACAATTGGTATGTAAATTAGTTGGTATAATTCACTTGACACTAAGGAAACGATTTGGTTGTGTGTTCATGAATTTAATTTGTTTTAACTGGGTTTCTGAGTTGTGGTTATAATTAGCACACATTGTGTAGAAAGTTACGTATTCTATAGGGCGTAACAAAGTGATAATACTTTAGGGTGTGTATGATTCCACTGTATAGAGTTGACTGTGTCTCCTGTGTAGGCAAAATCACTGGGGCGCTTGCCCATACAAATAACAAAAAAAATATCTCTTACAGCGCTGCTACTTTCACAGTGAATTCAATAGGGCATACATACTCTAAAGTACTACAACTTCATTATGTTACAACCTGTCATCATCATCATATCAGCCTATAGTCGTCCACTGCTGGACATAGGCCTCTCTCAATGAACGCCAAGATGACCGATCTCCTGCTACTCGCATCCAACATGGGCCTGCAACTAAGCGGAGATCGTCGTCCCACCTAGTTGGAGGTCGACCTACACCCCGATTTCCCAGCCTTGGTCTCCATTCCAGAGTAAGTTTACTCCAGCGATCGTCTGTTCTTCGAGCTACGTGACCAGCCCAGTTCCACTTCAGCGTACTGATTCTCTGCACTATGTCGGTGACTTTAGTTCTTTGACGAATTGTTTCATTTCGAAGCTTATCCGCCAAAGAAACTCCGAGCATAGCGCGTTCCATAGCACGCTGAGCGACGGAAAACTTACGAGCTAGCCCTGTTGTAAAAGGCCAGGTTTCCGCCCCGTAGGTCATAACGGGAAGCACGCACGCCCAACCCAACTGTATCCTCCTATTGGTTTCTCTCTCGAAGTTTTGTCTACCTACCTGCAGTATGTGCCCCAAATAGACATATTCCGTTACGACTTCGGAAAAGACACCGTTAACTGCAACCAGTCTCGGGAGAACATGTTCGTTGAACATGACTTTCGTTTTGTCCAAGTTCATCCCGAGACCGATCCGCCGGGAAGATTCATTTAGGTCGTTCAACATTTCCTGCAAGTCCTCCAACGATTCTGCCAATATGACGATATCGTCAGCGAAACGAAGGTGTGAGAGGTACTTGCCATTAACGTTTATGCCACATCCTTTCCAGTTTAGGGTCATGAAGGCGTCCTCTAACGCATTTGTGAACAGTTTCGGGGAAATAATATCCCCCTGTCTCACTCCTCGATGTAAATAGATTGGCCTTGTTGTGGCCCCCTGTAGTCGGACGGACATAGACGCGGCATTATATAGACCTTTCAAAACTTCGACGTAACGCCAATCGACTTGACATCGTTGCAGGGCTTCCAGAACAGCCCAGGTCTCAACAGAGTCAAAAGCCTTCTCATAGTCCACAAAGGCAAGACACAATGGCTGCCTGTACTCATGTGACTTTTGTACAACTTGCCTTAAGGTGTGAATATTATGGTCTATGGTGCTAAAGCCTCTGCAAACCCAGCCTGCTTCGGTGGCTGGCATTCGTCAAGTTTATTGGATAGGCGATTCGTAATGATCCTAGAAAACAACTTATATATGTGACTCAAAAGCGAGATGGGTCTATAATTTTTAAGAAGGGTGTTATCGCCCTTCTTAAAAAAGAGAACCACCTCGATTTTAAGCCACTCTTCGGAGGAAACTCCCCGTCGAAGGACAAAATTAAAGACTTTACGAAGCTCTCTCAAGACGGGTTCGCCTCCCGCTCTGAGAAGTTCGATCGTAATTCCGTCCCTCCCCGGGGCCTTTCCTCCTTTAAGTTGTTTCAGAGCGAATCCGATTTCGCCTATACTGACGTCAGGAAGCTCGCCAGAAAGATGCCGGGTGAGTTTGGCACGCGGGTCATCATCACGAGGATCAGGTTGCGAAGCATGTGAAGCATACAAGCGGCTCTAGAAATCCTCGATCTCGGACAGAACCCCCCCTCATGAGGAAACGATTTGGCCACAGCTATTCTTCACCTTCGTCAGATGACTCCTCCCGAGGCGCCTTACGAAAACTTTAGACCCTTTATTCCGCTCAATCACTTCCGTGAGTTCCAGCGTATTCGAGCGGCGATGATCTCTACGTGTAAGTTTCCGTATTCGCCTCGAGAGAAGTTTTACATCTGACGAACCCGAGTCCGTGTTTTCCCTCCGTTCCCTCATAAGTTTGAGTGTCTCATCCGAAAGTTTGGATTTCCTGCCCGCATGTTTGGGCCTGCAAAACCTTTCACCTTCGACCCGTATGCTCTCCACAATTGCATTTAAAGCCTCGTCAACTTCCATTGTAGTTTCCGAGATGTTAAGAGCGTCGAACCTATTTCTCAGTTGTAACTGAAATGTCTAAGTGTCAGCGACGGATTGTTGGAAGTTGGGTCGGAGAGTAGACCTCAGCATATGGGCTCTTTCGAGTTTGAAGCATACATTCAAGGCTCTTCGCAGTAGTCGGTGATCGCTACCGGTATTGAACCTGTTGATCACAGAGACATCCCTAAATATATACTTCCGATCCGTAATGATGAAATTTATCTCGTTTCTTTCCACAGAGTCAGGGCTTCGCCATGTCCACTTTCTTTGGGGCTTCTTTTTGAAGAAGGAATTCATCAAGAAGAGCCCCTCTTTTTCGAGAAAGTTGACCAGCATTTGCCCCCTGCGGTTTCGAATCCCAACACCGTGCTGTCCCAAGCAAGATTCGCCGCTAGCTCGTACTCCTACTTTGGAATTTGAAGTGGGTCTTAGGGGTGGTATTTAAGACCTTGGAGATGTCTTCGTACATGGTCTCCACTTCGTCATCGGAATGTGTCGAGGTTGGTGCGTACACTTGTACTATCTTGAGAGAATACCTATCGGTGAGTCTCAAAACAAGGTACGCTACCCTCTCCGACACACTCGAGATCTCGACAACGTTGTCGACGAGAGATTTGTTGACGAGGAATCCCACGCCGCCCCGGGATATATGATCTCCCTCTCGGAAGTAGAAAAGGTGACCCAATGGCAGAGTCATGGTGTCTTCCCCTTGTCTTCGGACCTCGCACAACCCTAATACGTGCCAACGGATTTTTTTCAATTCTACCTCCAGTTCGACTAGGTGGTCTTCGAGTCTAAGCGTTCGTCCGTTGTACGTCGCCAGGTCCAGTTGGTAGTAGCGATCCGTAGCCCGGAGATTACGTAGCCTTAGCACCCCTCGCAGTGCCGTTACCATAGCCGCTACCGTGGCCAGGAATAGTACCGCTACCGGGAACTAGGGGCCATCTTTTTCTGGTGCGTTTCATAAGAGGCATTTGCTCATAATTGCCACGCGGAGCACGCCGATTGGCAATCTGACAGGGGGCCAATGAATCAAACCATCAATGCTGCAGCCCATTGATGACCATGGATTTCTTCACTGACCCTATCGTTGATGGTTTTACCGCCATCCTTCGGTTGACTAACTGCGCTTGATGTTAGCTCTATCCCACACTAATTATTGTGAGACAGAACAACCATCAGGCGGGCGGTGGAGTCGTCACATCCCTACGCTTACACCCTGTACCAATCATTATTTAATCTAAGCTGTTCCGATCTAAGGTACGCTGTTGTCGGCTCTGAATTCTGTGCTGACAACGAAAAGAAGGTTGCAATTGAAAATTCGAGCGTTGACAGCGCACGAGATCGCCACGCAACTCAGCTGTCGCGAGCCAGTGTATGCTGAGCAGGTATCAATTTTTTTAAAAACTATTGCTTTTGTGGCGGACGTTGAGCGCGGCGATCAAGAAATTACGTAACGAAAAAACCTAACACCCGGTCAGACTTCAGCACGGTGTTTGTGTGCGTGCGACTAGACGTATGCGAATTATAATTGCATAAGCTGATAAAAAAAAAATGCTATGCGATAGCTTTACCGCGGCAGGGTTTTAGGGATTTGTAATACATCCTATTGATGATAACTTATAGTTCAAATATTTTAGCTGTAAAATCAACAAATTTTTGAAAAATATTATTAAGCGTAACAGCAATAATTGTATTTTGTAGGAAGCTGCAGCAGAATCCTGGTGGTCTAAAACGCCTTTGGAGAGACGACGCCAAAAAGTTCTGCAACGATTACTCGAACTAGAACAAGAAAACGAAGAAAAAGCTGCTGCTAAATAGTTTTCACGATGACACAGAAGTTTTTTTATAATTTTTACACAAACATTTATAAATTCAAATAGAAATATTCAGACACTGGATAGATTTTTGTTCTTGTCTGGGCCTCTATCATGAGCTCTTAAATCCATTCTCTTTAAGTCCTTATACTGACTGTATAAGGACGTAAAGTGAATGGATTTAAGAGCTCATAATAGGCCCCCAGGTCAGTTTAAAAAACCGTAGTATTTATATATTTTTACAAGTAAGGGCGTTTTTATTTAAGTGAAATACAGTGAATGTGAAACAAACATTAGTTGTCGATGAAAGTTATGGAATCATTAGTCTTAAAATAAAAATAACTAATTGTACACGACAGTACTGTTTTTTCTTACCTACTAGCTGTCCCGGTGAACTTTGTGCCACTTTAAAACCTTCCCTGGACTTCTACGAATATTTTAAGACTAAAATCAGCCCAATCCGTTCAGCCGTTTTCGAGTTTTAGCGCGACTAACACATTTGAAAATCCATTTTTATATATTACCTATATTTGGTTCATTTGAAGAGAAGAAGATAATTATCTGTCTACATAATATAAAAGGTCTACACTCTACAGGGATGGAAATACTATTTTTGTCAAAGGATAATGCACGGTTTCTGAGACATTTTATTTTACGAAATCGCGGGGAACAGCTGATTTTGAATAGACAAGTAGGTAAAGAAGTGTTGCCTCAAAACTTTGTATTGTGGCTGCAATTCCAACAGCTTCAAATAATATAAAAGACTTTTCCTAACACTATTTCCTTTAAGTCTTTACTTAAAGTAACTTAAGGTAGGGTAACCAAACAAATAAATCCTTCTTTCTTTGGTTTAAACACGTGTATTGATGTTTACTTAACTTATTTAAGGGTAAGGGTCATCATTTTTGTTTACTTTTAGGCTTAAAGTAATAAATGATTCATATAACACTGGTTCTTATATTTTATTCACAATTTAGCCCAACATGATAATTTCCAAGGATTTCACACAACACCACCACTCAGTTTCACTTACAACTTACAAGCTTCACCACAACAACCAGTCATCACTTACAAGTTACATGATACCTACCTAATATATAATTAAAAAATCGGCCAAGTGCGAGTCGGACTTGCGCACGAAGGGTTCCGTACCGTTATAGAGGAAAAAAAGGCGAAAAATTGTGTTTTTGTATGGGAGCCCCCCTTAAACCTTTATTTTATTTTAATTTTATTATGAATTATTAGAGTACAGATAAAATCAAGGATATTGTGAAAATTTCACGTGCCTCTTGCCATTATTGATTACGAGCCAAAAAGGTCAAAAATTATGTTTGTTGTACGGGAGCCCCCCTTAAATATTAATTTTATTTTGTTTTTAGTATTTGTTGTTATACCGGCAACAGATATACATAATCTGTGAAAATTTCAACTCTTTAGCTATTACCGTTTTTGAGTTAGAGCCTGGAGACAGACGGACAGACAACAAAGTCTTAGTAATAGGGTACCATTTTTACCTTTTGGGTACGGAACCCTAAAAATCAACATAAAATATTATAAAAATAAATAAAGTTTAATAGTACCTGCTTTAATTGAGGATTATTAGTGAAAACACGTTTTTATTATTATCATAATGTTTTGTAGTCAATCTATAAAACATCTTTACATATTTAACAACTTTTGTACAATCTAAAACCCTATATGTAAGTAATAGTTTGTAAGATACCAAGTACTTTTCCGCTTTCAACTTCATCGGTGTCCATAATCCTATCATGGTCACCCTACAAAGGTAAAAGAATCCCAGTAAAATCCCGTCTCATGAAAGTTGCGTCGCTTTATCGGTAGAAATCTTCAAAGCAAAAAGGTCTAGTAGGAGGGCGTAAGCTCCGTGCACCTGATCATTTTCTCACGAATATTTTACAGGGTTGGGCGAAATTAAAGCAACATCCTTTCGCTAGCATAATAACCCCTATCCCAGAGACTTAAGTGACACTTTCGTGTAGCGCTAATAATGCACCTAATTTTTGGCTTTCGGATCACGTCCCGTGGAACTATTTTTTGCCTAATGAAAAGGTAAATGTAGGATTTGCTCGTTCATAAAAACAAAATGTACGGAGTTCGAATTATAATGAATACCTACCTACATCATTGGCACAAAGGATTTCCAGTGCTAAAACTGCAGGTATCAGTCAATACTAGCTATTATTAATTAGTATTCTATGAAAATGAAATTTTCTAAAAATGATTCCTAGCTAGATCGATTTATCGCCCCCAAAACCGCCTACATACTAAATTTCATGAAAATCGTTGGAGCCGATTCCGAGATTCCAATTATATATATACAAGAATTGCTCGTTTAAAGATATAAGATATTGTGTAAAATGTTCCATAATTTTTTTAAACGTACCTAAGTAATTTTCAGATATTTTGAATTCCATATTATACTGCAACTACATGGATGGACATTGTATAATAGCCTGTCCAGTGTCCACGTTTGCTCATGATGAATAAAATATTGCTTATTGGCTTATCACGAAACTGTAAACTTACGAGTATATCTATATATTAATACGCGAGCCAAAAACTTTGTATCCCTTTTGACGAAAAATTGGGAAACGTAGGTGAATGAAATTTTGCACAGTTATAAGTTTACATAGTGAAGGAGTGCATCGAGCTAATATTATTTTGAAATTATGCTTTTATCATACATTTTTTTAACAAATAAAACATTACACACACTACAACACACACACTAGGAAAAATGACAGATTTTTGAGTGACAAGCCTATACATACGAATAATACATATAATATAAAATAATAATACATATAAAATAAAATGGTCACATTTAGCAATTCCTCTCAATCAATCCAGCAAATGAATTGTCAAAACTGTAAAACTGACTGCAAGCAGAGTTGCATTTTGCGATTTTAGAAAAATGAATCTCATGATTCATATCATGATTCTTCAAAGCGACCATTTTAGCCCCGCTGCATATTGTAGACAGGTGACAAAATCATGGTGGCGAACATAATTTTATCCATTTTAGCCAACGTGAATGCTTTGAAGTATAATCCACAATTTTAAACTAAACTAAAACAAAAACCCTTGTCAAAACTAAAACAAACCCCTTGTGCAAAACACGAAGCGAGAATACCAAGAACAGTATAAAAACAACAAAGCCAATAAACAATTCCGTCTTTAATATAACAATGTGATAGTTTGAAGAAATAGCTGAAGTGACGGCAAAACCTCAAAGTAAATCACTAGGGATAAAAAAGCCCGTACACAAAGGCTTAAAAGGAAAACAGCGGCGTAGCTAAAAGCAAAGAACCTGTATTTTGCAGCACTCTTTGTGGAACGAATTTTCCATGCAGGGACTACATTTATACGGCTTTGGAATGCTTTTGATTTATCGCGCACTAAACTTAGATTTGTTTGTTCTGCAAATGGATCGCAGCCACTGATGCAATGATCCAGTTTGCCGCTAAAGATGTCACTTGACCCAGATTCCGTATAGCAGATACTAATCATTGTTAAAAACAGAATTAGACTGGCATATACGTCAGCTATGCTATGCCCCGCGTTTGAAAGTAAAAATATTATACAATTATTATCAGTGTGTAACAAAAATAAGTGATAATACTTTAGGGTGTGTACGTGTTCCTTGTAGAGAGTTCACTGTGAAAGTAGCAGCTCTGAAAAACGAAAAAAAAATTTCACTTTTGTATGGGCAAGGGCCCGTGCGTCATGAGTTTCCCCATACAAAAGTGAAAAAAAATTTTGGTCTTTCAGCGCTGCTACTTTCACAGTAAACTCTCTACAAGGAACACGTACACACCCTTAAGTATTATCACTTATTTTTGTTACACCCTGTATATAACACCCATCCTTAACATAGGCTTCATAGTAAAATGAAGCCTATGTTAAGGATGGGTGTCAGCTATTTCAATACCAAATTACATTAAAATTATTTCAGTCGTTTAGACGTGAAGAAGTAACTTACTAACAAACTTTCGCATTTTTAATAATAGTAGTACTTGTATGATATTAATAATATGATGTACGGATTCTAAGGATAAGTAACGAGGTTTACAATGAATACTACTATCTAGTGAGCCAAAATTCAAAACAGATTTTCTATTTTTTCTGCACGCATTAATTATATTTATCTTGCTCGTGATACATGCTTTTCTATTCAGTGTTAAACAACTTTTGGATATTGACACATATACCTACGTTTTCCTGACGTTTGCAGTTATAGGAACGAAGTTCCTTATCGCACGTTCGGCGTAAAGGAGGCTAGACAGAACGATATTAATTGACCTCGACAGTTTTTTATTAGTACCTACATGGCGGGCGGGCAGAGGGCGTTGATAATATTCCTGTGCGTCAGCTAGATGGCATTTTTGAGAATAAACAGTGACGCGTTATTAGTATTCCTAGGCGTTAATAGATGGCGTTTTTTTAAATATTTTTTTTGTGTATATGTAGCTACGAATAATAAGAACATATTATGTAGGTATCTTTCCAGGTTTTTTTGAACATAAGAAATAACTTCGTTCCATTTGGGTGTCCTTTGACACCTCTTATGTTTTTTAATTTAATATTTTGATTAAATATTTAGAATAATTAAATTATTTAGTTTTTTATTTTGTATCCTAATATAATGGTATAAGTACTATTAAAGAATCGATTAGTAAAAGTTCAACGTTAAATATGAGCAAAACTCATTAAAATCACGAGACCATGGAGCGTCTTCTTTCGACGAATTTCACTTATTGTCCCTCGATTCGGGGAACATGAAATAATTAATATCTATAGGCAAAAGTATAATAATTATTATGCTATTTGACTTTCATCTAAAATCGTATTCATTGAGTAAGTAAGGCTTTAAAGTTATCCACCGTGCTGTCACCATGAAGTCACGGACAGAAATTCAAATAAAATACCACTTTATGATGTAGGCTATAGGTTACATTTTGCTCTACGCCGTAACAAAGCAGCAGTGGCATGTATCGCTAGCGATACATGCCACTCGGTAGAAAATGAAATCACAGGGACGGTGACGGCGACTGTGGACAAACGCCCTTAGAGTTAGTTCATATTTATTTATTTATTTCTTTATTAGACTCGCCAACAGCAAAACACAAAAACTTTAAATATATTCAAACTAAAACATGCACTTATGTGAAAGCCAATTATAGGTATGTACAGCATTCATCAAGAACAGTAGATAATATTATTTCTTAAACCTAATAATGATTACAATGTAGTTTTAACATTCCAATCCGTTATTCAGTACATGTAATACGTTCTTAATTGCCTATAATTACATACATCACACACGATTTTGATTGGAATGTAAATTAAAAAGAATAGAAATGTAAATCGATAACAAAATTATGTAACGCAATGCAGTAGGTACTTTGAATGTATAGAATATGTAAAAGCATAGAAGATAAAATATTAAAGTGTACTTACAGACTTATAAAAAATGAAAAATGTAAAAAAGAAAAAACAAGGCAGAAAATTTGCCTGTATAATGTACGGGGGAAACAAGCATTAAAAAAAATGTAGTTTTAACTGTCGAAAACAGAAGTTCGAGTAATGTATTTTTGACTAGGTAATTAGCAGCAGCAACTTGATAGTATCTAAATTCTAATAATATTTTGTTTAGATATAGATCAAAATGAAGTACACAATATTAGCTAGTATTTGATCGTTGTGAACAATTTGAAGCGGCCATGAAATTAGAACGGTAGAGCTGCGGTATGAATATTGTATGCGCCGTCGACCTGCGTTTGTTTATCTCGATACCGGCCCTCAGCTAAACGCTTTAGCACTTCCGGTCCTGACGCGGGATTAGAGACGAAATTGAAAAAAATTCGTTAATTTTTTTAAAGATTACTTTGTTTGACACAACAGATTAATCTAAAAAAAAACTTGAGAGTTGTCTAGGGACACCCAGATGGAACGAAGTTATAAAATAGGTCCGGTAGATGTCACTGTTTATTTTCAAAAACGCCATTTAGTTGACGCCCAGGAATACTATCAACGCCCTCTGCTCGTACAGCGCAGGAATTAAGAAAAATGTCGTTACAAATTTTTCCGCCTAGCCCCCTTTCGCAACGCGCGATAAAGAACTTGTCCAATAATCTAAAATCAATCTAAAATCTATATAAAACTACCGTATATTTATAAAACTTGTGGCCGCACTCAGAAAGGATGAACAATTCTTATCTGTAATTCATTATTGATGATTTTAAAGCAAATACTACATCTTTTCTGTAACATACTTAAGAGGGCCTTAAATTTTCGCTGAAAAGTAGAAAAATAAGAGCGTCTTTCTACTGTGCGGCGAAAATGCATCCTGTAGCTGTTTCGTTGTTACTACCGGAACTCGCATGGTAAGAAAGCTACAGATTGTTTTTTTGCTCATGCACGAAACTTGTTTTTTTTTTCTTGCTCTACGCTTTGTTTTTTTTTTTCTTGCTCTACGCTCGCGAGTAAATAGATATAAGCAACCTTCTGCTAATGATCGTCTGTCATTCACGTCCTGATTATAAATTTTAAAGTGGGTCCACCTCACATTTTATTTAAAATTTTAGTATCAAACGATTTTCACGTACCCCGAGCACCGCACCGTTATATTCGTATGGTTGGTTCCGTATGACTGCAGGTATGAATGTTGGATGCCCGCCGGCTGTTTGGTTTGCTATCGTTAATTCGAGAACAGATATTAGATACCAATAATTGATTAGCTTTGTTAGAAATACAGGCTGTTCAGTTTTATTTTACCTCTGACAGACCTCTTATGTTAACGTCATAAGGATCACCCTCTCATGTCCAGTTCCTTAATTTTTTTGACAAGAGTTGTACTCAATAAGGCATTTGCTTGGCCGTCGTCAAAATATTAACCAATCAACAAGGCTATTTAATAGAATAAACTCTTGTTCAAACACCTGAGAGTCGAGAGACTATAACAACAGCTAAAGATAAAACTGAGAGACTACCACAGACATAGATCAAGATAGATACCGCATGTCCCTCCATTTGTATGAAAACGAACGTGCCAATTTTTCCTACCTACTGTGACGTACCGATGATAAGAAACGTGTCCATAATCTAGGCCAACGTTTCTATTCGAAGTTCTACAGCTCAATATGGCACAATTAGGCATTTTTCAATACGATCGACGTCTGATTCCGATAACGGTGGAGCGCAGACTAAAGAACAGACTATCGAAATATGAGCATTGCTCGTCGTTTGGGAACTCGATATGGCACGCGATGTACATATACATGCGGAACTATCTTGATCTATGTCTGTGGAGACTACAATAAACATACAGTAGAAATAGGACTGCTAAAATTGTTTCAGCACCGTAATTTTTTTGTATTGCCATAATATTAATATGTTGTTACCGACTCTTATTTACTTTTATAAAATTAGACGGCAAACGGACAAACGGGTCACCTGGTGGAAAGCAACTACCGTCGCCCATGGTCACTCGCAACATCAGAAGAGCTGCAGGTGCGTTGGCGGCATTTTAAGAGGGAATACGCTCTCTTCTTGAAGGCTTGCAGGTCAGTTATTCCAGAGATGCTATTTTCTTTCTGGATTATTTAACGCGAGCGGATCCTACAAATCATAATGAAAAATATACAAAAAATCACTTGTATTTTAATCTATTCTCACTTAATGTCGTGTCCATTTTGTAACGTTGGCTATATATAATTTGACAACAGCCGACCACAAATGAAAACACGAAAGTAGCTGCAATCAACAAAACCGTCGCAATTATTAAATGTGGCCTGCGGTGTGTCGCCGTTGTCAATTGTCGCGTCTAATTGATACAATCAATTAATTATTTTATTAAAATGTTATCATTTTTGTTACAGTGGTTTAAGCCAGTTGCCGGAATTACGTTATCCAGACTATTGTGAATACGAAAGTCTATATTTTTGCGATTTCGATGAGTAGCTACTTCGAAGCCCGAAGAAAAGGACATATTAAGATAAATAATAATAATAACTCCCACACCGGTTTCGGTGACGGTGGCCGGCTCCATTGAAACCAGGCCAGTTACGCAGGAGTAATGTTATAGTGCCCAAGTGTGTGCGCAGTATACAAGAACACTCTCTATTCCTTTATTCTCATAACCCAGTGGGACGGAAGACCGACACGACCGGTGAGAGATCAGGCGCAGAACCGACTTTTTACATGCCCATCCGACGCATGGATCATTTCACTTGTCAGACAATCAAATGATCAGCTTGCATTGTCCTAACCAAACTTGGAAATAACATGTTTCCAACGCGGAATTCGAACTCACAACCTCCGAGTCAACAGCCATGCTCTGAACCAGTGGACCACGGAGGCGTTAAAATATTGATAGTTGTTACTGTAGCAAAATTGACGGTTCCTGCGCGCTAAATGATATTAAAGTTTCAAAGGATTTGCGGGAAACATACCTACCGAATAACAATGTGTAAATTTTTTTGCAAATTTAACGTGTTTTATTTACATGAGCTACTAAAACCCTCCTTCTGGCATCGCCGGTACACAGTTCCTAAAAATGTACACCGATTAATATCTCTTAGTGATTAACCCGAAGTATTTGGGAAGTTTTTGAATTATTCGTCGGGCCTCATCCCGAAGATTGCTTTGAAAGATACCGAGGAGGCCGCGAGCTCCACGAAAATGGAAAAACTTTTGATTGTTCAGAAATTTTTTTGTCACCCCGTGATTTAGACATTTCATTCCCGAATAATCTCTGTGGGCTTTTGTTGTGTAAATAAAGTCTTGAGGATTCTCTTCATAATCTTTGTTCTTTCGATTTAAAATGGATTTGTGATTCGGATTACTGTCGTACTTTTTGTTGAAGTATCGCGAGATTAGGGTTTTATCAAATAACGTTTAGGGCAGTGATTCCCAAAGTGGTCCAGGTGAACCCCCAGGGGTCGCATGATGATGAGCATGGCTCTACCACACTTGAATGCTCCCACAACTTGAATGCTGGTGTTGCTTCTAGCGTAAAAAACATTGCTGTTACATATCTCATTCACTTTACTCTTAGTGGAATATGGAGCCCATAACATCAGTATAACGGTAAATTCTTAGCCTTGGCCGTAAACAACTAGTTAATAATTGAACTTAACCCGGCATGGTTTATTCACACTGCCCGCACTGGCCAATAATCGTCTTAATGAAAACGGACAGTGTCCCGTCAACGAGCTTTACACCGTAAATCGGTAAAACCATTTAAATGTGACAGGACACTGTCAAACTATGATTTTTAATTAGCGCAGGTGATAAGTGCAGGTCATTAGTGATTTATTAGTGCAACTGATTACCTATATAAACCTGCACTCGTATTAATCAAAGTGAATACAGTATGGTATACTTAAATTTGAAAAAATCCGCGAAGGACAATCGAAAAAAAATTACGAATAAGTAATTTTTTTTTTCCGGAACCTCGTCAGTTTAGTTATAAAGTTATTTTTCCGAGGACTCGCATTATCCATGATGAATTTCATCTTAAACGTCAAGTGGTAGGCAGTCAGACAAATGTTCACAATATAATATTAATGTGGAAATAAAATAAAAACAGGGACAACATAGAAAACGTAAAATCAAAACTTTATATACGAGTAACGATAAACTTTTCTTTGCTACGTTAGCGTAGCAAAGAAAGTAGCGTAGCGGGTCTACGTCGTAGGCCGTAGCACGAATTAGGTGCGTAGCAATGTAATAAAACGATATATAATATTACTAGCGACCCGCCCCGGCGTCGCACGGGTATAAAATATATAGCCACTGAAAAAATGATTAAAATCTATAGCTTATGATCCTTCACGTGGTCTACTTCTTATCTGTGCCAAATAACATAAAAAATGCTCCTGAAGTTCGCGAGATTTAAGCCCTTTCAAATAATTTCCCCCGTTTTTTTTTTTTAAAAAAAAAGAAGAATGTGGACATTCGCCTATTAGTCTTAGCGTGATAAAATATAGCCTTCCTAAATAAATGGGCTATCTAAGACTGAAAGAATTTTTCAAATCGGACCAGTAGTTCCTGAGATTAGCGCGTTCAAGTTAGCCCTTTCAAATAATTTTCCCTGTTTTTAATAATGATAATAATAATAAATATACTTTATTGTGCACACGTTAAGAAGAAAATTACAACATTTATTAACTAATACAGTGTACTACAATGGCGGCCTTATTACTAATTAGTAATTTTTCCAAGCAACCACAGGTAAAGGACTGAATATTATTGAATTATTATTATGAGTTTTTCTCACATTTTCCTCTATTTCTTTGCTCCTAATAGTCTTAGCGTAATAAAATATAGCCTATAGCCTTCCTCGATAAATGAGCTATCTAACACTGAAAGAATCATCAAAATGCGTTGCGTAGTTTTAATGATTAAAGGGAACAAAGGACATGAGGGAAAAAGTGGTCCTTTGTTTTATAGTAAGTATAGATTATTATTTAATTTTAATTAAAATAAAAAAAATAAATAAATAAATAAAGCTTTATTGAATTCCATAAAGTATTGAGTTTACATAAAAAAATAATTATTATAAAAAAGTTTTCTGCATGTCAATTATTATAACAAAAAATCTAGAAGCAAATTAATTTAAATCACAATATCAGATGTCAAATATAACTAATAATTAAAATGTCACAATATTCTACAAATTCATATAATATTATATATTCATTAAATTACATTTATAAAAATTATATTAAGTAAGTACATTATTTTGCATTTTCTGCATGTCAATAATTATTATAACAAAAAAATCTGAAAGCAAATTAATTTAAATCACAAAATCTTAGTATGTCAAATATAACAGCTAATAATTTAAATGTCACATTATTCTACAAATTCTTATTAGTTATTCATTAAATTACATTAATAAAAATTAGTACATTATTTTTTAAATTATTTTAGCATTTAATAGGAAAATTGTCAAAAATTATAAATAGCATGCAGAAATTTAGAATTTTAGAATATTTCTTTATGAGCCCAATATTTTTTGCACGTTTTTAAATAATTTTAATTATAACATATTTATTATAGTGCTAGATAACGCTTGCAACTCTCTTGTGTCAAAATTAGTTTATCGCGCAGGCGCCGTTCACTTTTTCAGAATATTATATTTTTTCAGAATGCTTTTTGCCGAGACTTCTGTATCTTCTTAACAAATTTCGGCAAAATCAGTTTAGTGGTTTGGGCTTAAATAGGTAAGAGACAGACAGAAACATATTCGCAATTGTAATAATATAAGTATCGGTTTTGTATAATTGGTAACAAATATCATAACACTCTTTCTGGCGCAGGTAAAACTTTTCAGTTTGGTGGAATTCTGATTGGATCGGTTAAATTAAAGTTATTGGTTAAAATGATTGATGGATGGCGGCTGTCATTAATAGATTCCCGTGTTTCATGTTTGTGATGGATGGTTTTGTTAGTTTTAAGGTTTTAGTTTTTAAAAATATTTGTAAATCTCTGTTTCAAAAATCGTTTTCAGAACATTGCGATTTCGTCTTATTATTTTTCGATCAGGTCACGTCTATTTAATATATGTAACTGATTTAGGTTTCACATTTTCAAACCACACCAAAAAGTGTACATGGCCGCTAGTGAAGTTTTCACTTTAATAATAATAATATTCTTCTATAGCGACTATGTTCAATTTTAATTAATATTATGTTCACCATTTGATAAATACAATATTATTTACATATTATTATAATAAATTCAATTAGCACAGAGTTATAATAAGTTATGTATATTAATCAATAATCATAAAGTTAATACAGCTTGCGGAATAGAGAAACAAAGGCCTGAGCAAGCGAGATGTCACTATCAGTAACACTGCGTGGTAAAAAGAGACATGACAGCAGCACTCTTTTTTTGACGTCCAGTCGGCACATGCCGCACGTTGACAATTTAATCTCATAGAAATCATGTTCAATCATGCTTGTGTAAGTGTATACGTACACATATACACACAGATGAAACCAATTTCGGTTTCGTTTGACAGCTCGAGATTGTTGCTCTATTCCGCTAGGTATATTAACTTTATGATATTAATTTAATCTAAGTTCTAAAGCTCGGTGTGACAGGCGGAAAGCGAATTTATGAAGGGTGTTGTGGGCGTAACGTTTGATGTCTTGTTCGCAGTTCAAACTTGGCAATATTGTCCAAAGTTTCGCCCCAAACTCGTAATCAGACCTTTACAAGTCATTTAACATGTGTTTTGCATGTTTGATTCAGTTAATTTATATTGTCTTTGGAAGTTAACGTTGGACCTTCGAAATTGACAAGCGTAAAATTATATATTATAAGCGTATAATTATATCCAACCATTTATACGATCCAAGTGATGTACTATAAAGTGCAATTCTCGCAGCTGTATCTCTACAAGGCTATTGCATCGGGACTAAAATAGTCGCTTTGGAGAATCATATTATGAATCATAATATAATTAATTTTTTTTAAATCGCAAAATGGTCACTCTGCTTGCAATTCATGTCTTGTAATTCGTACTTATTTGACATTCGTCAATTTGACAGTTTTTAGGGTTCCGTACCCAAAGAGTAAAAACAGGACCCTATTACTGAGACTTCAATGTCTGTCCGTCTGTTCGTCTGTCTCCATGCTGTAACTCAAGAACCGCTATCTACTTCTGAAATTTTCACAGATTGTGATTAAAATTGAAACGTGATTTTTTTGGCCTTTTATGCTCGTAATCGATATTGATAGCAGGTAATTACTAATTATATTTGGACTTTAATAATTAATAATAAAATTAAAATTAAATAAATATGGGGGGGGGGGCTTCCATACAAAAAACACATTTTTTGGCAACTTTCTATCAATAACAGTACGGAACCCTTCGTGCGGGAGTCCGACTCGCACTTAGCTGATTTTTACAATTCATTTGCTAAACGTGAATATTTTAGCCCCGCTGAGCATTCCCAAAAATAAAACTAGCGCCGTCATCTTTTGAAATCTAAATATCTTCCCTTGTTATAAATAATAATACTCCCACACCGGTTTCGGTGACGGTAGCCAGTTTCATTGAAACCAGGCCTGTTACGCAGGAGTAATTTTAAAGTGCCCAAGTGTGTGCGCAGTACACAAGAGCACTATCTATTCCTTTCCCTCACACTCACATCAGAGCATAACCCAGTGGGACCGATGACCGACTTTTTACATGCCAATCCGACGCATCGATCATCTTACTTGTCAGACAGTTAGGTGATCAGCCCGCATTGTCCTAACCAAACTTGGAAATAACATGTTTGCAGCGCGGGAATCGAACCCACCACCTCCGAGTCGAGAGCCACGCTTTAAATCACTGGACCACGGAGGCGTTCTCTTGTTATACAGGCAATGTAAATCAATAATATAATTTTGCACATGGCTGACATCAAACTAACGCTGGTTTAATTTTGGGAAAGATTTTCACTCTCATGACGACCACGAGATCTCCACAGGGAGAACCTAATGAAAGGTATGAAGCTAAAAATATGCGAATAGTGAATACTACCAACCAAAGAATTAGTCATATACATTACGAGCTTTTGCCCGCGGCTTCGCTCGCGTTAAGAAGTATTATACAAACTTTCATCCCCTATTTAAACCCCTTGGGGTTGGAATTTATCAAAATCCTTTCTTAGCGGATGCCTACGTCATAACATCTACCATGCCAAATTTCAGCCAGATCCGTCCAGTGGTTTGGGCTGTGCGTTGATAGATCACTATGTCAATCAGTCAATCACCTTTGAGTTTTATATAATAACGAGCTTTTGCCCGCGGCTTCGCTCGCGTTAAGAAGTACTATTATATACAAACTTTCATCCCCTATTTTAACCCCTTGAGGGTGGAATTGATCAAAATCCTATCTTAGCGGATGCCTACGTCATTACATCTACCTGCATGCCAAATTTCAGACCAATCCGTCCAGTGGTTTGGGCTGTGCGTTGATAGATCACTATGTCAATCAACATTTGAGTTTTATATATATAGATAGAGATATAAGATACATACCTAGCTACTTGAAAATGTCCAACGAATAACAATAAACCATGTTTTGGACGTACAAAAATAATTATATTATTCCGTAACTAAAATTAACTTTAAATACAAGCAAAATTACTTAAATAATGCTATTCACATAGTTTTGTTAAAAGTGCGAGGTAAAAATTCTAGCACGAACAAAATGGCGCTTATTTGCGAGCTAAAGGTAATACGACCGCGTAATTCCGTTCCTTCGAAGCCTTTGTGTACCTAATTGTGTCTACATTGATTCGAACCCAGGTCATTTGAGCCCGTAATAACATTTCCGATTATATCTCCTATGAAAGTATTGCAATCTGCATTTTGTCGGTATGAACTGGTTTTATCCAGATTTTCTGTGGCTTTTTGTCATTAAAAGCAGTCTATTTGGCTTGAGTTTGCTTAAAATTATTATAAGTATTAACTTTCTGATTAATGATTAGTTTTAGATTATTTTGCGTACTTACCTTCTATATTATTTAAATATTGTGTACCTACTAGCTGTTCCGTGCCCACCTCGTTATGCGTAAAAAAGTATCCTTTGTCCTATAATTCCTAGTCCTAAACAATTTTTCCGGCAATTTTTAGCGAAACCGGATCAGTCGTTCTAGAGCAGTGGTGCCCAACCGGTAGCCCGTGGCCTGTTTTAAAGGCGCCCGCGAACAATATGGGTAAAAAAATAAATTAAATAAACAATAACTAAATTACGTAGTTCCCTTTATATCGCTTAAGCTTTTTTCTTTACTTCGTGGTACCCACGTGGTTTATCGATATTTTCAAAATAGCCCTTTTAGCAATACCAGTTGGGCACCACTGTTCTAGAGTTATAAAAAGTATAACGAACACTACTTTATTATAAATATAACATCAGACGGATGGATGAAATAATGTATACCGTTGAAATAAGCTAGCTCGGTTTTTAACATTCAGAAGATTCGTGTAGTGTTGTCCTCTTTTCAACGAAATTCCTAGCAAGCTTGCACTTATACCGAAATAATTTGTACGACAAAGAGAGCGTAAAATTTAATTTCCTTGATCACTTAAATTTGTTTCTTCGAGTAAAGGAGTCCGAACTCAATCCTCTTGGACGGGATAATAAATTTTGTCATTTGCGAAAGTGTCTAAGTTGTTCAGAGTCTCACTTTGTGGATTAAATGCTATTTGTAGATTTAATTGTCGTTTGTTATTTCGTTGTACTTTGCGGAATTTTTTGTGATTTATTACGGAACTTTCGAACCGATATTTTTGAAAAATATGAGAATAACATTGCAGACTAGTACTGGGGGCTACGAATAATAAAAACTAAGAAAGAGTAACTGTGTCAAAAAAATTGTCCACCAGTCAACAAAATGTGACCCGAATACATGCATACTTTATGCATGTATTCGGTGAATATATAGATGTATAATGTAGAAGTGACAATTAATGTCAACGGCTTTATTTCGTAAATTTGAGTGTTAGTGTTTCATTGCTATTGCCATATTTTAATGTGCGAATAGGAACCAAATTCAAAACGGTTGAAGTATGGGAGTTATAGGTCTACCAGGATCTCATCGCAAATTTGGATGGGAGATTTTCTAAAAATATTCTTGTTCATTGGATATTTTCTTACATTTGCATGTATGACACACAGAATTAGCTGCTATAAGGAAAAAAATGTATCAAACGTTTTGCTCCAATTTCCCCAGTAGATATTGGTAGCATGTTGCGGTGGGTTGATCGTGCCTTTTTGCCTAAGCGGGGAGTGGAGCTCCATGGGGTTTACTGGGTAGTTCCTCGGAGAGTCCCACATACCCCGGCCGATGTCCCCAATCGGCCGGGGTTTCCCCATGTAAAAAAAAGGTATTGGTAGCATCAACTTCTTTTTTCCTTTTTTTGCCATCAGATCCTGGTAGACCAATGACAAATGATACAAATGGTAGACAAATGAAATGATAAATATTTTTTTTTCTAAGTAGGTTAACAAAATTAACACTTTTAGAACGTCGTGTCTACATGAGGCCTACCACCGGTATAATAATATGTTTCCTTAGTTTTTATTATTCGTAGAAAAAAAAACCCTAACACCTACTGCCTAAATTGCAAAGAGTTGACAGTTAAATTAGTACATCTTATATCTTTAAACGAGCAATTCTTGTATATCTTAACATATATATTTCTTGTGTGCGTGTGTATGTGACTGAACTCCTCCTAAACGACTGGACCAATTTTGATGAAATTTTTTGTGTGTGTTCGTGGAGATTCGAGAATGGTTTAGATTTACAGTTTGGTCTACTGGAAAATGTTTTTTCAATTAATTTCTTATTTATAAGGAGTTGTTGATTTTGGAATGTTTTACATTAGATCCGGCGGACGGCGCTATCATCGCATTCAATATTATTCTATTTCAATTTTAGTTTGTCCTGACAGATGGTGCTACGATTAATTTGAAAAAATGTTTGTTATTCAGTTCATGTGCTGATTAAAATATTAAATGTAATTATTTTTTAAAGAGTTTTGAAGTGTGTATAAATAATTTTGTGAATTCAGATGTTTTTTTAATTAATTTTTATTTGTAAGGAGTTTTTGATTTTGGAATGTTTTACATCAGATTCGACGGATGGCGCTATCATCGCATTCAATATTATTCTATTTTAATTTTAGTTTGTCCCGACAGATAGTGCTACGATCAATTTGAAAAAGTATTTCGTTATTTTGTGTTATAATTGTGTTATTCAAGTGAAGTTGCTAATTAAAATATTTAATGTAATTAGTTTTCCAAGAGTTCTGAAGTGAATATAAATAACTTATACATTTTGTATATATAAAACTCAAAGGTGACTGACTGATTGACATAATGATCTATCAACGCACAGCCCAAACCACTAGACGGATCGGGCTGAAACTTGGCATGCAGGTAGATGTTATAACGTAGGCATCCGCTAAGAAAGGATTTTGATCAATTCTACCTCCGAGGGGTTAAAATAGGGGATGAAAGTTTGCATATAATAATACTTCTTAACGCGAGCGAAGCCGCGGGCAAAAGCTCGTATACATATATAATTGGAATCTCGGAATCGGCTCCAACGATTTTCATGAAATTCAGTACATAGGGGGTTTCGGGATCGATAAATCGATCTAGCTAGGAATTATTTTCAGAAAATGTATTTTTATTCGTGTTTTATCGATAATCGATAAACTGAAAAATATGACTCTTTCTTACATCTATTGGCGAATAATAATACTATTTTGTTAGCAACTAATTGTTTTAACGACCAGCAGACGGCGTTATTAAGTAACACGAAGTCAATGAGTGTTTGCTATACCGAGCAAAGCTCGGTCATCCAGGTACTTTTTATTAAAAGGATGAGCATCAAAACACAATTTGATATTTACGCGGCGGAGTTTCGTTATTTATCGTCGTGTAACATTTGCGATATAAATCATTGCACAGTTGGCGCTAGCGTTTCTTGGAGCCAGACCCTCCAACTCGGAGGCGTATGATTTTTTAAATGTACGTGATATATTTGCAAAGTGTAGGTGACCACGCGTAAGAAAATTCTAGGAACTTATATTAGTACTTTGATCTGAATTTTCAGTTCAACTTCTTTTTTTATTAACGGAAACTTTGAACAATAAATTTACTTAGTCTTAATTTTTTTTTTTTTTAAATTGTGAGCACAACAAGAAAGCTTTGTTGTGCTCGAGCGTCGCGTTGCGTTCGTGCGCGAGTCCGACTCGCACCTGGCCGATTTTTTAACTTTTGTATGAGCAAACTTATGACGCTGCAATGGAGCGCTTGTCCTTACAAATCACAAAAAAACTCCTTCAGCGCTGCTACTTTCACAGTGAACTGTATAAGAGACAAATACATATACAGTATACACATAGTATACAGTGTGTAACAAAACTAAGTGATAATACTTTAGGGTGTGTACGTGTTCCTTGTAGAGAGTTCACTGTGAAAGTTGCAGCGCTGAAAGACCAAATTTTTTTTCACTTTTGTAGGGGGATACTCGTGACGATGCACTGGGGCGCTTGCCCATACAAAAGTGAAAAAAATTGGTATTTCAGCGCTGCTACTTTCACGGTGAATTCGGTACAAGGAACACATACACACCCTAAAGTATTATCACTTAGTTTTGTTACACACTGTATATTATGTGTATACTGTATATGTATTTGTCTCTTATACAGTTCACTGTGAAAGTAGCAGCGCCGAAGGAGTTTTTTTGTGATTTGTAAGGACAAGCGCTCACTTAGTTTTGTTTGTATTGTCAAAAATTGAACATCGCCACTACTCTTGAGTTACACCAACAATCAACATAGAAACTTCTATAGCCAATAAAATCGATAAACTATTACGGACAAAGTTTTCAGCCATTAAATGAAAATTGCCTTATCATTTACCGATCTGGAGATAAAAGTTAAAAGATTGTAAAAGAAACTATTACATTTTATACTTATCTTAACCGCTAACGTATTTTGTATTAGACTTGGGCTCCGAGCCAAGATGCTTTCGTCAATTTCAATGAATCAAACATTTTTACGGGATAAAACTATCTTTTGTCTTTTCCCGGGAATTTCCATATCAAATATCATTTAAATTGATTTACCAATTTTGGCGTAAAGAGGTTATAATATAAACTGACATACAGCCAGATACACTTTAGGGAGATCGCACAAAAAGTCTGTCGTCTGCTATCTCTTAGATTTACAATACTAGTATGGATGGTATAAAATGAATATTGTACGCAAAACAAAACAAATTCAACTATCCTGGGATAGTAAACGTAGGTTGAAAATAACATAGACACATAGACAGGTTAGTTTTCAAAGCCATGTTAACATTTGAAATCTTGTCTTTCGGTTCGGTGAGCGTAGTAGTAGATAGCGGAGTGGAGCTAACCACAGACTGTTTCGAGTTACACCGAAACTACAATTTCGGTGAACAGCATGCAACGGGAGTAGATCCATGCATCAAATGGTTCACTAACGTATTGGATGTTACGTATAAAAGCGTGTATTAGATTTGCTGAACCGGCAACGTTGTTTTGCCATGTGGTGAAAAGTGTGTTGGAGTTTCATGACAAAATCGCTACACGGGGATTGTAAGTAACATTACCTATACTCCACTCGGGCTAACTTGTCGCTAGCGGTCATTGACTCCCTGTCAAAAACTTGTCATTTTCCATATAAACCGCGATTGACAATGAAGTGTCAGATATTGTTTATCGTGGTTTAATATGGAAAATGACAAGTTTTTGACAGAGAGTCAACGACCGCTAGCGACAAGCTAGCCCGAGTGGAGTATAGTGTAAGTTAAGATCCATAAAGTTAACTAGGTATAACAACTTTATGGTTAAGATCAATCTTACTAAGTACATAATAATATTAAACCTTTACTAACGTACCAAAGTTACTAATGTACAGTTTGGTACGTTAGTAAAAGTATGTACCATCGAGGAAATTGATTCCTAGGCAGTTGACAGACCAACTTCATTTGGTCGGATGTCAATTTAATCTTACTTGTGGCTGGGTTTGAGGTAACGCGACCAAGCTACGTAGGCCATCTGCCTAGGAATTAACTTCTTTGATAGAACCTACTATCAGAGAAGTTATAATATATTCATATAAATATATTCATAATAGGTAGATGGAACCTACTTTTGTTGCACATGTCAAATCCGACCAAGAAAGTTAAGGAAGGTTCTCCATATTATGGAGTTATAGGCCTACAAGGACCTTGGCAGATGCCAAGGAATCAATTTATTTGATGGTACTACACAACTATAAATACACATAATATTAATAAATTTTTCTTTGCTCTTTAGTCGTAGAGTTGTAGCGTACAACGCCAAACAAATATCCATACGTCATAGGTACCATACTTACCTGCCGTAAAACATAATTCCTTAGCCGCATTAAAGTTATAAATTTTACAATTTGATATCAAATAATCAAACGTCTATTAGACGGGACCGGGATTGAGTCTGATAAGTCAAAATCAATACAATATGGACAGGTGTGGGATTATCGGCATTGTGACCCGCCAGACGATGTGACTAGCGTTGCGAGTTGGGACTTAGTGTCTATACACACTAGGCCGAAGTTACGCAGCGTAAATTCCGCATGAATTCGCTCGCAATGTATTTTAAATTAGCGATGACGCACTATATATTACGTCGCGTTCCGTCCGTACATTGTATGCGTTTGACATTGCGAACGCTGCGTTTCCATTGACGTGGAGCGGAGCTTAGCGGTGCCGAATTGACCAATCACCATGCTCGAAATCTTCGCTCCGGTTCGCTGTCATTCCGCTGGAATAGCACGATTGGTCAATTCGGGCACCGCTAAGCTCCGCTCCGCGTCAGTGGAAACGCGGCCTTAAGCTTGGTCCACGTTCGATGCGAATTCGCGCGTTTACAATCCTTTGACAAGGATCCTGTGCCAAGATGACATTAAATGTTGCGCAATTTACGCTGTGAACGTTGCGAGGCGTTTCATATTTTGTAAATGATCGATTTGAATATTTATTAAATTGAAGCAGGCTCATCACCGCAGGCGGCGAGACTGTCGATTTATTATGTATCTTCTGTGTAGTGAATAATTTTTAATTTTGAATGGACCATGAAAATGGATCAAAGTCTATCGACGAGTCGTTGGACGTAATCGACGTTGATGTGAACGTAGTCTGAGCTTAGACTACGTGTTCACAGACGTGCGAAATCTACTGACCCAGAAGGCACTATAAGAGGCATTTGAATGATAGTGCCTAGTAAGAGCCCGGGTGCCATCGAAATTCTCATACAAACGTAATATTTACATACCAAAAATATGAACGATTACAATTTACTATATAAATATTGTAATCGTTCATATTTTTGGTATGTAAATATCATGCAGTGAATCTTTGTATAGGAATCTAGGTAATTACTAACATAAGCTGAATAATAACTCAAATATGGTAAATATTCTCGTATGGGAAATGATCTTGGTATTACGTTTTTATAAGAATTTTAATGGCACCCGGACTCTTAGGCTTATGGCACGTTCACATAGCTACGGTGAGTGAGGGTTTTTGATATTATATTTGCCACCAGTAGCGGTAGCACGGCGACCAGCGGAAATGCGAAAGTATGGACAAACTGTGGAAATAAACCTAAGGTGCCGTTCCGATCTTTTTTCGTTCCGAAAAATTCAATTAAAATGCCACTTTATGACACACTATAGTATATGTCATAATGTAGGATATTATTTGAATTTTTAGAACTATAGTCTGTCATAAAGTGGCTTTTTAATTGAATTATTCGGAACTAAAAAAGATCGGAACGGCACCTTAAGTTTATCTCCACAGTTTGTGACTATAATCTGTCATAAAGTGGCATTTTAATTGAATTTTTCGGGACGAAAAAAGATCGGAACGGCACCTTAGGTTTATTTCCACAGTTTGTCCATACTTTCGCATTTCCGCTGGTCGCCGTGCTAGCACTACAGGTGTCGCTATGTAGACCCTAAGTGTCACCGCAGACTTACAATTTAAAGTTGGCCGACTATCGTACAAACCACAGAAATAGATCAAGATAGAAGCGCCATGTTGCTCCAATTTGTATGAACACGAGCGTATGGCGCTTCTATCTTGATCTATTTCTGTGGTTTGTACGATAGTCGGCCAACTTTAAATTGTAAGTCTGCGGGGACCCTAAGGCTATAATAACAGCACCTGGTGGCAAATAGAACATCAAAAACCCTCATCCACATCTTCTTGATGTGTTTGGTGTCATTTTAAGCGATAAATGCAGCCATTGGATGGTTGCATTTATCACTTCAAATGACACCAATACAATAAAAATCAAACCTTAAAATTAATCAAACTCTTTAAATTATGATGAGGTTGCCTTACTTCGGCACGAATGGGCCGGCTTGACCGGAGAAATACCACGGGCTCACAGAAAACCGGTGTGAAACAGCGCTTGCGATGTGTTTCGCCGAGTGAGTGAGTTTACCGGAGGCCCAATCCCCTACCCTTTTCCCTTCCCTACCCTCTCCTATATCCTTCCTGCCCTCCCCTATTCCCTTCCCTACCCCTATTACTCTATTCCCTCTTAAAAGGCCGGCAACGCACCTGCAGCTTTTCTGATGCTGCGAGTGTCCATGGGCGATGGAAGTTGCTTTCCATCAGGTGACCCGTTTGCTCGTTTGCCTTCTTATTTTATTTAAAAAAAGCGGCCAAGTGCGAGTTGGACTCGCCCATGAAGGGTTCCGCAGCAGTAATAAGGTTTATTTTAATTAAATTAAAAGGTTTTTGATTTATTTTTATATTTCAGTTGATTTAATGAAAATTAATTTAAGGTTCACCATTTATGACGTATAAAAAAAACTACTTGCTAGATATCGTTCAAACCAATTTTCGTTGGTAGTTTTTATAGTAATGTACATCATATATCATTTTTAGACTTATCATGCCCCTACTTTAGAAGTTAGAGGGGGGGCGAGACAAATTTTTCCACTTTGGAAGAGTCTCTCTCGCAAACTATTCAGGTTACAAAAACATTATAGAAAAAACCTCAATATGATTTTTGAAGACCTATCCATAGATACCCCACACGTATAGGTTAGATGAAAAAAAAATTATTTTGTTTCAGTTGTACATATGGGGACCTCTAAAATTTTTAACATTTATTCCATTTTTGTATCAAAATCTTAATGCGGTTTACAGACTACATCTACTTACCAATTTTCAATACTATAGCTCTTATAGTTTCGGAGGAAAGTGGCTGTGACATACGGACGGACAGACAGACAGACAGACAGACAGACAGACAGACATGACGAATCTATAAGGGTTCCGTTTTTTTGCCATTTGGCTACGGAACCCTAAAAAGAAAATAGTACTAGATGACGCCTGCAACTCTTTGCACTGAAATTAGTTTATCGCACAGGATTTTTCGGCAACAAAACTATATCCCTTACTGTCTCCTAAAATACCATCGAGGAAATTGATTCCTAGGCAGTTGACAGACCAACGTCATTTGGTCGGATTATATCAATTCAATGTTAATTGTGATCTGTCGTGGTTTGACCATAAAGTTTAATATACCTAGCGGAATAGAGAAACAAAGGCCTGAGCAAGAGAGATGTCACTATCAGTAACACTGCGTGGTAAAAAGAGAAAAAGATACATGACAGCAGCACTCTTTTTTTGACGTCCAGTCGGCACGTGCCGCACGTTGACAATTGAATCTCATAGAATTCATGGTCAATCATGCTTGTGTAAGTGTATACGTACACATATTTTTCACACAGATGAAAACCAATCTCGGTTTCGTTTGACAGCTCGAGATTGTTGCTCTATTCCGCTAGGTACGAGTATATTAACTTTATGGGCTTGACGTAACGCGACCAAACTACGTAGGTCCCCATCTGCCTAGGAAGCAACTTCTTTGATACCAAATATTTGATACCTTCAATATATCAAATATTTGGTGACTAGATTTAGAGTGGATAACCAAATACACTCTAAATCTAGTCAGCAGTTAAGCATGGAGAGGTAACAGATAGATAGACACGCAGACACTTTCAATTTCGAAAAATTAGTAAGGATCTACTCAGAAGTCAGAACACACAAAAAGGCGTCCAAACATTTCGCTCGAACAACCCTAATATTCGTCCGTCCACTTTTAATTTTCGCCTAATAATATTTTTATGTAACGGCATTATGGTCCAGGCGTTCTCCAGGAACTTAAGTAGGATATCGTAAAATTATTACTTTAAGAGCACCTGCCGGCTTATGACAGGGGATAAGCAACGAAATATAGAGGGGCGAGGTATTATACTCTAATATGGAATTATATTCTGATAAGAAATTTTCGTTATACAGTGTTACATACTAGAATCAGATCCATTTTCGACGACTTCTGCTAGCTCAAGCCGGGGGTCGCGGGTTCGAATCCCGCCGACGGAATAAAAAGTTTTCAATGTTCCCGGGTCTGGATGTGTATTAAATATGTGTATGATATAATAAAAATCTTAAATATATGTATAGTACCTGTACCTGTACCTGTACGTCTCGTACCTGTAACACAAGTCCTTCAGGCACTTAGCACGGGGCCAGACTGACGTGGTGTGAAGCATCCATAGATATTATTATTATTATTATTTTTAAGGGTAAAGTAAGGTAAGGGGGGTCCCCTTACCTTACTTTCAGCACGATTGGGCAGGCTGGATGAAAGCCACAGCGTCATAGAAAAACACAATGAAACAATGCGCAGGCTGTATTTTGAATAACTTAACGGAGTAAGGATTAAGCTGATCGCACAATGCACATTAGTCATCAGTCATCACCGTATGCGCTGTACGCGTCAAACGCACCACATAGTACACGAAATTCGGCGGTGGTGCAGACGAATGTGCGAGGCTTTACATTTTCATACATGATACAAAGAATTCAAAGCGGCGCGTTCGGCGCGTGCGTGCTGATAAATGTGCAATCACCTTTATGGGGACGAGAACTGGAGACTCGAACTTGCAAGGAGTTATAAACACCTATAATTTTTAATCGACTTCAAAAAAGGAGGTTACCAATTCGACCCGTATATGTATGTAATATTTCCAGAACTGCCCAGTTTTCGTAATATAATTATTCTATATCAGCGTCTGAACAAATGTGCCAAATTTTAACCCATCAACTCGTAAGCGATACCCGGGTGCCGCATAACAATTGAATAACTATTGTGTTTGCGATTCCCACGATTGAGGTATTAAAAGTGAATGTATACATACACTTAAAAGTAAAGCTACATATCATATTGTCATACTAGCTGTTCATCCGCGCGACTTCATCCGCGTTAACATAGTAGAATAACAAAGATGGATAGTTTTCTCCTTTTTGTTTTTGTGGTTCCTTATACAAAGGGTAAAAACGCACCCTATTTAAGCAAACGTCAAACGCAAACGTCAATAAACTTTCATGTTTCTAACTCAAGAAATGATGGACTTTCATTCAAACTTTCAACTCCAATTTCACCCCCTTGGGGGTAGAATTTCTAAAAATGCTTAAATACCTATCCATTCATTTTTAATCAGCAGTCCAAAAATACACATTCATGTTTCTAACTTAAGAAATGACGGACTTTCATTTAAACTTTCAACCCCTATTTCACCCCCTTCGGGGTAGAATTTTCAGAAACGCTTAAACACGTATCCAATCATTTTTGATCAGTAACCCAAATATAAAATTTCATGTTTCTAACTCAAGAAATAACGGAGTTTCATTCAAACTTTCAACCCCAATTTCACCCCCTTGGGGGTAGAATTTCCAAAAACGCTTAAATACGTATCCATTCATTTTTAATCAGAAACCCAAAAATAAAGTTTCATGTTTCCAACTCAAGAAATGACGGACTTTCATTAAAACTTTCAACCCTTATTTCACCCCCTTCTGGGTAAAATTTTCAAAATTCCTTCCTTAGTGGGTGTCTACTTAATAAAACAACCCTACTCATCAAATTTCGTGGCTGTAACTTTTACAGTTTTTGCTCAGCGATGATGAATCAGTCAGTCAGTCAGGACATGTATTTTTATAAGTATAGATTACATACATACGTAATAAATATAATATTATGTATGATAATATAATAATGATACGGACCTTTATTTTTTATGTACAAGTGACACACAAATTCGTAGCTATAAACTTTTTGTGTATCGAATATCGATGATAATATTAGATTTGAACAATGAACATAACTTAAAACAGAAATTCCGAAGCGTTGTTCGATTTTTCGTAATTGAAATTTTCATTTACCTTTAAATAAGTTTTTGCGAATAAAATATTTGCTTTCAACGGGGTAAGAGCTTCCATTCAATAACTGAATAGGAATTTCTATAATAAATTTTTAGCTAAGCAATTATTTTGATGATTTTATATCAACGAAATCCAGTCGGAGTGTTTAAGGCGCCCGCAACTCTTTATCACGCAGGAACTATTTTTTTCCGGAATATAAAGTATTATTATACTTAATATGTCTTTTCCCAGGACACAAAGTATCTCTATATCAAATTTAAGCAAAATCGGTTCAGCGGTTTGGGCGTGAAGAGGTCTAGAGAGGAGGGATTGTTTACACATAGATTAGCCTTTCCCAAAGTGGGCGATAACGCTCCCTTGTGCGCGCTCGAGGTCTAAAGGGGGGCCAAAATGGGTGCGTTGTGTAGATGCTTGGGGGTTGATTGAAGCATTTTAAATTGAAACCATGGGGGGCACTAATACAAATTATAGCGTTTTCGGCATCTGGAACTGCCCCGGGACCGGGCAGGCCTAATAGATACGGAAATAGCCGAACAAAACCGATGATCTACGAATGTGGACTTAGTACTAGTGCAATACGTAGCTTAAGTTCTTAATTTAAACTTCGGCTATTTTCGTATCCGTTCGGCCTGCCCTGTCTGCCCTGCCCCGGGGCAGTTCCAGACGCCGAAAACGCTAATAATTTGTTCTCAAAAACGGTAGTCAAGATCGACGAAAGGCGGTAGACAAAAAATGTTTGGGAGCCCCTGACATAGATTGAAATAAATTGAAATAGAGTATAGTGCGATATGAGTGATGTACGTCCATTCGGCTCGGCTGAGCGGAAACGGTTACCTAGATGCAGCCCGATGAGTTTTACGTTCAATGGTTTTGTTCCGAAAACAAAAAGTATAAATAAATTCAATGCTACGTGGGTTTTGTTAGTCTGGAGAACGATTCTCAATCCTCGAATTTCGGTCCGACTGGAAGATTTGCCATGGGCTCGTGCGCGCGTGCATTGTGCGTGGCCATTGCCCAAACCGCTTTTGCTCTTTAATATTGAGATACTTTGTGTCCTGGAAAAGGCTATGTCCTTTATATAGGATTCTTTTTATCCCGGAAAAATGTTCGGTTCCAGCGCGATAAACGAAGTTTGGCACAACGGAGTTGCGGCCGTCATCTAGTTGATAATATTCTACTGACTAATGTGCAACTGCAGCTTCATGTATAATATAGGTAGGTCTGTTCAGTGGTTTGGGCGTGAACGAGTAACAGATATAATATACAGTCTCGCATATAGTATATAATATTATATTCTTTCTGGAACTCAAAGTACATGACATATTGACATAATAATTAATATAAATTATAAATCGATTCACGCGAACTCACGGAGCGAATTTTTCCCGCGCCCGCCGCGGTTGCGATCAGCGCCCGCAAACTCTGCGAGCGATGATCGCAAGACGGCAGGTTTCTACGCACGGACTTACTACGGACGCAAACCGGCGAGGCTGCGGGCGACCGCCGCCCGCCGCGCCGCGCCGGTGCAGCGGGAGCCGCAAACAACCGCGAGAGCCGCGGGCGAAAAACTCGCCGTGTGAGTTTTGCTTTCATTTTTCACATACAAAACTGTATTCTACGAAGGCCGCGGGCCCGCAGCCACGGCGGGCGCGGGAAAACACCGCTCCGTGAGTTCTTAGCCGAGGGGTGTTGAGCGGCAACAGGCGAACCGACAGACAGGGTTTCTACTGCCTCAAATGTGACGACCCGTCTAGACGGGTCCCGCCCGCACCCTACAGCCTAGAGTCTAGACTCTAGAGCGGCCAAAAAAACCATTATGCGCCTGTCCGCACTGCCAATTTTAACCGCACGATATTCTCGCGAATTTATTCACATAATTTTTTCATCAGCAGTGCGAATACTCTAAAAATATTCTACATCAATCAAAATTTTTCGCCTTTTTTAGGGTTCCGTACCCAAAGGGTAAAAACGGGACCCTATTACTGAGACTTCGAAGTCTGTCTGTCCGTCTGTCCGTCTGTGTCCAGGCTCTAACTCAAGAACGGTAATAGCTAGAGAGTTAAAATTTTCACAGATTATGTATATCTGTTGCCGCTATAACAACAAATACTAAAAACAAAATAAAATTAATATTTAAGGGGGGCTCCCATACAAAAAACGTGACTTTTTTGGCCTTTTTTGCTCTATATCAAAAATGCCAACAGGTAGGTACTTGAATTTTTCTCAGTCTTTAGTTATATTATTATGTGTACTATAATATGTACGGAACCCTACGTGCGCGAGTCCAACTCGCACTTGGCCGGTTTTTTAAAACATCCGATAAGAGACTGTTGACACTGCGAATTTTAATCGCGCGGATTTTTTTCGCACTTCTGTAACACATTGAATCGTATGAGGGTATCCGCACTTGCGATAAAAATTTCGCTGTTATATGAATTAATTCGAGCGAATAAAATCCGCGTGGTTAAAATTCGCAGTGCGGGCAGTCCATAAGTATCACGAAAAAGTCTACAGCTATAATACCTGTTGTATTTTGCGAAGCTGAAAACCATTTCAAGCCATTGAACAAGCTGTTAGGAAGCGTCCTCACAACTCTGCGGACGCTCGTTTGCGAAGTCCGCCTGTTAAAGTATTTGAGATGCAATTCCAATTTCCAAACAACATTATGATGCTAGTTCTCCGTTTGTAAGCCGTTTAAAATAATAGCCCGGCTGGTTTAACTTTAAAACTTTATTTTATATTATTTCATATGATAAAATATATGAAATAATATAAATAATAAAATTGGCCAAGTGCCGATCTCTAATATTATAATATATTACATTAAGTCGGACTTGCGCACAACGGGTTCTGCACATTTAAAGAGCAAAAAATTGGCCAAAAATTGTGTTTTTTATATGGCAGCCCCATTTATAGATATGTATACTAAATTTTATTTCAATTTTATCATTATTGATTAAAGTTTATATTACACGTCATTTACTTAAGGATTTTGTGAAAATTTAAAAGTCTGGAGACTGACAGACGGACAGACATGAAGTCTAAGAAACAGAGTTCCTTTCTCACCCTTTTGGTACAGAATCCTCAAAAGCTAGAGAAAAACTTTTTTTTTTGCGATCTAAAATTAGAAGTAATCATTATAATTTATTGCAAAATATCATCAATACTCGTAAAACCTATCGCACGAGAATTCGAATATAAAATTATGCTAAGCCGACATTAAAGATAAAATATGCATCGGATTGTCGCCCAAATGGCACGAGTCGTTTTAAGATACGACCACGTGTATTTTATGTCCTTTCACCAATACAAGGGGCGATTTTATTACCGAATTTGTTAAATCCCTTGTTTTATTGTACCCCGAAGTGAGATAACACTTGTTGATTTCGGGTAATCATTCGTTTCTTTTAATATCAATAACAATAAGTGTGGGTTGCATCCACTCACTTTAACTACAACATTAAAATGTGAAATCAACTGTCAAATTTTAACAGTGATTAAAATAACGCCATATTTAACGATAAGCGGTAACGGTTACCGCTCAATTTTGGTCGGTTATCGTTATT
This sequence comes from Aricia agestis, assembly GCF_905147365.1. NCBI lineage: Eukaryota > Metazoa > Arthropoda > Insecta > Lepidoptera > Lycaenidae > Aricia > Aricia agestis. The sequence goes on from NC_056409.1 coordinate 18,740,181, forward strand.
AATGTTAAAATTTACATATTAAGGCAAATCATTTTTTCCTGAAGATTTTTACGGAAAATTCATTAAAACATGTTAACAATGAAATGTGTTGCAAAAAATGTGCAAGTGACATTTGCCAAGTTCTGCGCTCATTGTTATAGTTATTTCAAAAAGAATTCGCATCGTATCGCAAATATCTGCGACAAAATTCGTAATAAAAATGACATTACGATGCGATGCGCATTCGCAGTGTTGTGTGGGAGCCCTTAGTCCGCTATTGTTAAAAAAGTAGTATTGTTAAAAAAAATGATGACGATTTACCAAAATTAAGAAAACACAATTCGCTCAAAATAGGTAGTTTAATTACGAACTGAAAGCAATTTCGGGTTAGACGGCGCTAATGAAGTTCAAACACACCGGAATCCGGACATTTTCGAGCACGTCGGATTCCGGATATTTTCATAAAATCCCACCGCACGAATCCCACCTACTTAGAGCTCGACACGTTCCCTCACACCTGGTCAATGTTTGATTAACATTTTCGGGTGTTCGTTACTACGGCGTAGATTCTAGAATTAATTTGAAGTGTACTGTAGACTTAGCATGGTCACCATGGAAGCGGTTTCTTTCTAAGCAAGAATAGACAAAGGAAGAGACAAAGAAAATCCACCATTTTATCCCTAACATTTCATACTACTAGTATGTAGATTCTTTCCCGTTTCTTATGTTGTAATGCTAAGCCTGCTGATATTTGAAGACACTATGAAGTTGAACTTTGATCAAAGCTATAGAAAATCTATGAAAAATTCACTCACTAGTCACTACACTATTTTTTTTTTCTGCGCCCTTGGACGGTTCTGGGTTGACAGCTGCTGTCTAAGGTCGGACGCAGTGGTGGTTAGGGGATAGCTAGAAATTTCCCAATTATTATTTGGCAAGATTTTGAGATTTTTCAATTTGACCATAGATTTTGGGGGGAGTCATGTCCCCTGTGAGTCATGTCCCCGCGGTCCGAAGGGGGGGGCCCCTTCGGACCGCGCCTGTCTAATAATATTAGATGACCCGGTGAATTTGTATCATTTTCCTCATAATAAACCTTCCTGGACTTAAACGAATAATTCAAGAGTAAAATTAGTCGAATCGGCGATGTTGTTTATATAACCTTAGAATATGATTCAGATAGTCTACATCGAACCTCCAAAACCCAGGCGCGTATTGTAAACAGAACAAAATAATATTAATTTATTTCGCCCGCATTCCAAACACTCGTAATAGGGATGCTATGTAAATTTCGAACTTACTCAGATTAGCCCAGGAGAGTAATTTTCACGTATATTTTTGCGAAACGGTATTCGACCTGCATTAAATTATTGTCGGAAATATTTGTAATTCCCTTTGAGTTTATCCTTTGAATGTTAAATCAAAATATTTGTTTCGAATTGTTAGCCTCTTTGTATAAACAAATTGGCAGGGTTGAGAAATATGATGTTTGTTGTGCCTTGAAAATGGAATAATATCGTGTTTTGTCTATACCTACTTATCTACGTTTTTCTTCGTATGACCGACGTTGCATTGGAATTCTTAATATCTACATAATATCATAATTTTATATATTTTAATCGTAAAATTTATTATAAATGAAAAAGCTTAACATTTTAATTATTTTTTTTCCCTTGGCATGAGATTTTCTTTTAAAAAATAACGTTTATTAGCAGAGCTTAAGCTTAAATTGGCCTTAGACAACTCAATTAGTCTCGAAATTTCTTTTAAGCGGAAAATTATTTAAATTTTTCAAATTATCCGGCTCAAACATTTTTCCACAAAAATATTCTTGCAAATAGAAATAGCTGAAGCTTTACGAGATATATTTAATACAATCCAGCCTCTATGTTTAATTAAGTGCAAGTACAATATAATAATGCTTTCAGGGTGTTGGTGGGCCTCCCTCACTGGTGTAGGGCATCGGCGATGTTTGCGCACGCCCGCACAGACGGTTTTCACACCGTACTGCGACGTCGCATAGCATCGCTGATGATCCGCACGCGGGGCGGCCCCAACAGCATCCTGAAAGTGCTTAGCATCAAGCTGGACAGCCCCCTTCTGGGGCACTGGATCCATACACATATGCACTATGCATGTGTCCGGGGCGCCAGAAGGTGGCAAATACTTAAAATAATTTATTTTTGTAACTATTATGAACATAACTTTATATGGGTTGAAAAGCCTGAAATAAACGTATTTTTTTAAGTAATAAAATAAAACAAGTAGGATAGGTAGGCCTCTTATACTGCAAATCAAGGCATTCAACTTAAAAAAAAATGTCAGTATTAATTAATATATTATAATATATTATGTTATAATAAGCCTAGTCTCGTCAATTATGATTAAAAATATTTATTCTTAAATCGCGGAATTCTGTCAGTAGCGGTCATTGACTCCCTGTCAAAACTTGTCATTTTCTATATAAACCACGATTGACAATGAAGTGATAGATGAAACTATAATAGTCTGTTTCTTTACAAGAATTCAATTTTATTTTTAAGTTAACAGAATGCGAGTATGTTTCACATAGCTCCTAGACTATTATTGTGCAATATCACGCAGGTATTGTGCAATATTATTGACCGTCTACGGTTAATATTGAACGCGCCCGCCTTTTAATAATATATCGTGTAATATTAATGTAGGTCTAGGGGCCTGCTTAGGTACCTACGTTTTTTCTGCAATTTCTCAATAAATAGTTTAATATTATGTTTACTAGGTTTGACACAACCCAACCAAAAACATCTTCTATATTTTGTCTATTAATACATTATTTTTCTAACCGTGTTTAAGTTCGTAGCGTGACAGAAAATAAAAAATATAAAGAAAAGAACCGTGTAAACACATAAACATCTAAACGAGCCATTTCCTTTGCAACCTGTAAAGAGCATACAGAAGTAGGGTTGCCAGCTCGCCAAATGTAATTGCCGGAGAACTAAGTCGGACATATTTTATATATTTACTATTGAGTAGTCAGCATCTCAATCTCTCAGGGCCTGTTTCACCACTTCCTGATAAGGCTATCCACCAATTACCTTGACAGATCAAGTATGGAGAATCTGTCAAAAAAGTTGTGAATAGCCTATTATAGGCACTTTATCGGAAAGTGGTGAAACAAGCCCTCAGTATAATATTATGTACCTACCTAAGTATTAATAGGTTTGGCATAGCGCTTATAAATATTCCATTTATAATTTATTAATAGTTATAAATAATATTTAAATTGTCTAGCATTAGTAGTATCTCTATAATATTACAAAAAACATATAAAAAACTCTACAAAAGCCGGACTCTCTCAAATTGTGGCCGGACATGCAATCAAAAAGTCTGACTATGTTCGGCCTCATGCAGACGCTCTGACCTAGAAAAGCTCCACAGAAGAAGGACTACCTCAAACTTTGGATGGACACGCAATCAAAAAGTCTATGTCCGGCTTTATCCGGAATCCTGGCATCCCTATTCGGAAGCGAGCGCGGGTAGTCAATTAAAAACGTCAGCGATAACCGGACAAGACGGATGGCGATTAGAACATGGAAGCCCACTCGGGGCCCACTCCGCGCAGGAAGCCGGCAAATTGAGATCCGCTCCTGAAAGTATACTAATGTGAGGTTTGCTTTAACGGGAAAAACATTTACAACCTTTTTTGTAACAAATTGCTTTTTAAGTTGTCTGCATGTCGAAATTGTAGCGGACTAATTGCATTTTGCATTTCTTTTCAGCGTTTGCATTTCTTTATTTTGTAGGTACTTACTTTTTATCAAAACTGCATAATGCCCTGGTGTTCGTTACACTGCACTGGTGCACTTCGGGCACATACCCATTAGAGCAGTACTGCACTGTACCCCTTTTTGACATCTTCCGGCAACAGGGTGACCGGCGCCCGACCCCGGCGGCAAAATGTTGGAAATTTTAATATGTGCGTTACGTATGAAAGCGTTTATCACACCAACAGTTCCATTTTAAAACAAAATCATGATATGTTCGGACAAGAATTGTGTATTTTCGTTACGTGCTCGATAGCAAAGAAACGCTTTACAATATAATCCTATAAGGCTGTTTTGGCGTGCGGTCCTTATTAGAAGTAACGACCATCTTGTAAAGTATCTTTAAAGATTTACACACATGCAGTCAAAATCATCCAAGTAATCTCATGATCGAATTAGAAATCTTCGATGGTGTCATGAAATGACAGATGTTTCACATCCATGTCAATTTCATCTGAGCTATCCTTGTCTATAAAACACAGTCGTATTCACTAACGCAGTCAGCTGCATGTTAATGTGCTGATCTTCCAGCTAACTTATGAGACCGTTTATGCCAAGTGCTCAGCATCTAAAACTATACAGGATAATAGAACTGGCTGGCTTCCAGATAGTTTCATGGCCTGTTCACTCGATGACGGCTGGGATTAACCAGCGTTAGTGCTAAGCATTGACTTTTATAGTAGTAAGGACAGAACGTAACCTACGCGTTAACGTCTACAAAGTTACTCGACCAGCATCTTAATTTTGTAATACACTAGTTAATACATTTATAAGTACTTGAATTATTGTGCGTAATTCGTGCAAATTATAAAATTGTTGTTCATTGTCTTTCATTGTCAACGTCTGATGAGCAGATTTCTTATTGATTGGTGCCTATAATGTTCATATTCATTAAATGGATAATCTATGACCGACGAGTCTACGATTCTCGAAACATACACTAGGTACAAATGCAACAACCAGGTTGTTCAAACTACTAAAAGGTTTTTTTATAACTGAAATGCTGTAATTGCGTTAATAAATATTATATTTATTCACTTCTCTAATTTGCAATTATTAACAAGCCATATTTTAACAGTGATCAACTGACAATTTCAACTTGTCATTAGTTAATTTCTTAAATACAAATAGGATACTTACAATATATTCGACCAAACACAGGCAAAGCCGTTAATTATTCCTAATTTGCTCACACAAAGATGGTATTTATTAAAATGTTTGCAGAAACCTACCCTTACTTTCAAAATCGTTGGTGCTAAGTTATCTTGTGCTGTTCGGCGGCAAAAGGTTGCAGGTTTCATCGAGCGTGTTTCTCGATCGGGATTGCATTTCACTTGTTTTGGGATTGTGGAATTGAGTTTTTACAAAGCTGTGAAATGGATTTTATTCTCGTCTCAGTTTTATACATTTTTATATCGGATGTAGTCTATAGAGAAACATTTTATGCACCAATATAATTGTAGATTAATAGATGATAAGTAAAGCTTATAGTTATAGTCTACACTCTACAGATATTATATAATAAAATTTTGTCTTTCATTTTTCATAAACACAGTTTGAAACAAAGTTGATTACATCAATAAACTTATAATAATAATCAAAATAAAATAAAACAATTCATTCCAAATTTTGTACAATGTTTGGTTAAATATAATACGCTATATTTGCTTTTTATGAGATTTAATTGACTGTGTAGGTAATAAAAACTCAATTTCGCCAGCGGGAAACTTGTAAATCATATTTGAGGTGAAATACGATCACATAAAACGTTTCCGAAAACAATTAGTTACGACCGCGTTCCATACAAGTACGGGGCCGCCATTTTTTTTTTTTTTTTTATAAAATAAGGCGGCAAACGAGCAAACGGATCACCTGATGCAAAGCAAATACCATCGCCCTTGGACACTAGCAACATTAGAAGAGGTAGCTGCAGGTGCGTTGCTGGCCTATAATTATTGTTATGATAATCGAACTATTATTTTTAACAAAAAATTAAAACCGACTTCCAAGGTAAAAACAATAACATCCTTATAATAAATTATTATGAACTAAAAAGTATTAAATCATTTTTCCTTTCTAATAGTGCCTTTTTCCGAATTCGGCTAAACTTCAACTATTTCTGTACTCAATCTTCATCATTTTGAAGTCGGTACCAGATAGCTGAATCTTCAGTTCCTTCTCTGAAGAATAGGTATTTGAAAATTTTGGAACTGTCACCGACTTCAAAATTATGAAGATTGAGACATTGAACATACAAAAAAAATATCCACAGCCGAACATAATATAACCTCCTCCTTTTTGGAAGATTTCAGCTCTTCTGATGCTGCGAGTGTCCATGGATGACGGAAGTTGCTTTCCATCAGGTGACCCGTTTGCTCGTTTGCCCCGTTATTTCATAAAAAAAAGTCTTGTTCATAGCTTGTCAGTGCTATTATAGTAGGAGCCTGGGACAGCTAGACTTTCGTCGTTTTATAAGAGCTGAAAGTTTTCCTGTATATGACAAATAATAATTATAGAGGTCAGAACGACTAGAAACTATAGAGTTTCTAGTTCTGAAGGCCTGATCTTCGATAAAGTATGAAGCTAAACTATTTTATTATATTTTCTTTAGGATAACTGCCATAAGTGTCCGGCAGTAGGCGACGAGATTACTACAGCTTACAAGGTTACAGCTGATATATTGCTAAATGGAGAAACTAGAAAGGAACTATTGTGCAGCGCAAAGCCCTCGCGCAGAGTAGGTACGGCGCGGCGCGGGCGGCGGAGAGCGCGGCAGGTGTTGCCTCCCGTCTCCTCCGGGTTCGCGTCGTGATTAAGTTATTGAAGTTATTACATAAAGTACACATATGTAAAGTACCTATACTTAGCAATTAGTACACAATATGACTGTAGGTATATGTATATTATTTTGTATTATATAATATTTATTAAAAGAGGACTGGTGACTTGTGTGGTCAGTCATTCACCTGACAGTCTGGATCCACTGAAAATCAGGGACTGCGAATCGCGGTCACTACCTGAGTGGATGCCAATTCAGGTTTTGATCATTACACTTCCTGCCTTGCTTCGTTGGACTTTGAAATCTTATTATGCCTAATAAATGTGCATAATATTTTTGTATTGTCGTATACACTATACACTGTAACATTTACTTATTGTGGAATGTCGATTGTTTTGTATACTATCTGCAATCTTGTACTAGTACGTTAAATGTATTTATTTTTGTCTTTTAATTGTATTATTCTTGTGGTGTAATGGTCAAAAAAGGGGAATAAACGTTTATTTATTTTTATTTATTTATTTATATGACGAAAGTCTGGTAGTAGCAGCTGGCTCTTGGGTTATATAGCTATCTTGGGACATATAATTATATCATGGCTAAATAATATTATTATGGTATTGTTACTTAACTTCTAAAATGACGAACTTTTATCTTCAATTTTCACCTTTTCAATAAACCTAATTGGCTGGTTTTAATATTAACTATCGTTCTAGTTCAATTCTTCAATCTTAAATCTTAAATCTGTTTCTTATCATTTACATACCTAATATTTTGTATCTAACGCAAACTAAGGTTAGGTTAGCATTTTATTAAATTATCATATCATATTATGAAAACAACCAAAATTCAGTATTATTATATTTTACGTTTACTTATGTATAAATAATAAACTGACAGCACCTATAAAATATTTGTTATACCTAATATGTGATTTTCCATACGACGGAAAAATTCTATAAAATGCAATTACAAAACCAGAATGTAGGTTGAAGTAAAAATCTAAAAGTTAGTCCTTTGTTGGCGTAAATTGCGAAAGTTTACATCGAAAAATGTAAAATTTTCCCACCATGAAATATTAATATAACGAAGTTTTATTATGAAAGTGTTAACACGTTCAGATAATGAATTAAAAGTCGGGGCGGGTGGCATGTGTTAGGAATTTTCGCTGAAACTCAATAAAGTGCACAGAGCGGCTTATACTACATTGTTGACTGGATAAGGTGGGGTGCCACTGCACCAGGAAAGCGTTTCACGCTACTAAAGTGGGAAAATCAGGCTGTTACTGTTTATAATATTTAAGATATATTTAAGATATAAGATATAATATTTAAAAACTATTAATTAGACATTGAAAGCAGTTTGTGATTTTTATACAAGATGATTTGAATAAAACCTTCGCTCATTTCTATTATGTGATTCGTGTGGAGATATTTTATTGTCATCAATTTTCGTTCGATTTGGATTTGAAAACTTATCACTATTTCTTACTCGAAAAATGATATTTAAGGTAAAGGACAAATTTTACTGAAGCTAATAATTATGTCTCAATACTTAACTTAAGAGAATTGTACTAAGCTAAAGGTTAAGGTTAAGGTTAGGTAAGGGACTGAAATATATTTAAGAAGCATTTAAGTTATTTTTTTAACACGTTTAAATATTTACGTCCGTTAAATCAATTTTTTTAGGAAAAAACCTATCTAGACTTTCAAAAATGTGTACTGTAAAGGACATTTTCTTTAAAGACATAGGAATTTCAAGTATGCCAAACGATAGAGCTCGAAATTCTGAATCCAATGATATATAATATTATATCTCATTTACGCCGAAATGTCCCTTACGTTAAGTGATATTTCCGGTGTCGTATTGTCAGTCTACGCTAAGTCTAAACGCAATACGGTGAGTTTTGAGATTGGGAGTTGAAAATTGAAATGCCTCTGCTGGGTCATCAAAATTATTCACAAGTATCAAACTTTCGGCCATTTTAACCATAATTGTATAGCTATCGCTTAGCCTTAAAATTGTAATAATGTTTTAGTAGAGTTATCAAAATTAAACATCTCATTTCACTGTTATTGCTTCAACTAACTGATAAAGTTGAGCTTACGAGGGGATAATAATTTTATTTGTTGCTAATGTTCTTTAAAGCTAATTAGTAAAAGTTGTTCTATTGGTACTGTTAACACTAGAAAGACCGGAATTCTGAACTTCCTAGAAAGACCAAGAGCAGTCAAAACCCATCGCATGTTTTAATTTTTTTTTCTGTGTCTTACTATTTTGCTTTTGCATTTTATTGATTATGTAATTATTTATAAATGTAACTAAATTAAATTATAGAACAAATATTCAAGAAAATTATTTAAAAAGCATTTTATAGACCTGCTACTGATATAGTACTGATATTATAATGTCATTATAATGACTCCACAAGATTTATTGGTTTTGTTCCTGTATTTGAGCAAAAACCAAATTTTTTCAGATTTTATATTTTCTTATTTTAGCAATTATAGAATGGTGAAGTTACTCTTATGTAGTTATTATTTCACGTCTAGAACCCATGAACATCTTGATGAATATACCCTATTGGAGGACAAAAATATTATTTTTTCGTGTCGTATTTTTGGTCACAATATAAAAAAAAAATATCACTAAAGCTAAAAAGTACAAAAAATATGCTTTAGAAATGAAATATACTGAAAATTAGCATAAATATAACAATTTTTATCATATTTTCATAGAACTACAATTCGCAACCTTTAGTTTGTTATTTGCTTCGTTTGTGTAGATAAAACAAAAAATAAAATTAACTCAATATAAATATTTTATTGAAATTCGATCTACTAATAAACCATGGCTGTGTTAAGTCAACTCAGACAATAATACTATGAAAATTGACACTGATTTTTGTAATAACGTTCATAATTTTCAAAAAACAGGTTTTCATTAGGCAAAAAACTTGAAATACGTTACAATATCAAAACAGGCAAGGCAAAAGGTTTTATCTGTGCACATACTATATTTGTAAATATAATACCAATATTTGTATATTTAAAAATGTAAAATTTTAGACCATTTATGTAAATAAAAGAATTTATCCCACTTTTGTCCTAAGAGTCATTGACAAGTCTATTTCAGTCGAGTTTTTTTATAAATTTTAAATCAAATTTTAAATACAATACACAAACAAAGCATAATAATAATAAAAAATTTGAAAGACAAATAAAACTTGCAAGAAAAACCCACTTTCTTTAGAAATTTTATTCAAGCGGTCAATTAACCGCTGCGGTCTTTCTAGGTAGGTTGTTATTTAAAACTTATGATTATTGAGCAATCATTAAAAACACGTTATCACAATTTAAACAATCGGAAATTATTAAATGTCACGAGAGGAAAACGAATTTCGCGCAACGGTTACCAAAATATCGCAAATTAAAAACGAAAATGCGGTCATTTGACCGCTCCGGTCTTTCTAGTGTTATGTTTTGATTAAATTGATTATGGTCATTGTAAGAATACAATGACCATAATCAATTTAATCAAAACTACTGCATATTAAATAAGTAAAATTTTAAATTTGTGTCAAAATTATCTATGAGAAGTATTTACAATTCATAGTTTACCACAAAAATGTTCTAAAATGTGTGCCCATTAATATAATAAGTTAGCAATATGTTGCAAAAACTATAACCTACGTAAAAAACAATTAAGAAAATTATAGCCTTTGTCACCCACGGCTACGTTTTTAATAAGCCTCGCATTTTTAAAATCAGACCAGTAGTTTAGCCGCTATATTTTACATACATGCATGATGCATAGACTGCCAACATCATTACCCTTTTAGGCTACGCCGCAGTCGGTAATACTAATCACCCGCTCGCAGTGAGACCACGCCTCAAGGCACTATTTTAATTAACTGCGATACTAAAATTTTTCTTGATTAGCCGCCGGAAACTGTTGCACAGTTAGCCGCTAATTAAGACCTACGATATATTTTTAATTAAAATACAATTTACAAACTCTCCCAGTGCCTTAAAATATTAAAACTACATTTGTCGTTTCATTTTCACTATCTGAGAGTATTTATAGAGAAAAGTTTGTTTGCATTAAGTGATTTTAATGGGCATAGATATATAGAGTAGACCACGAGGAAGGACATGATATTAAGACACATTCTTAATATCATGTCGTGGAAAAATGTATTATTACCGCGGGATGATTCTTTTAGTTTCAGACATAGAGGCAAGGGGTCCTAGTCAAGGAGTACTAGGGTAAAAAACTATAGGTCTACCAGAATCTGATGGCAAAAAGTGAGAAAACAAATTGACTCTAGTAATATCGGGGTAATTGGAATAAAACATTTAGATCCTTTTTTTTTTTTTTCGTGAAACATGCAAATAGAAAAAAGTAGCCAATGCCATCAGATTCTGGTAGACCTATACATGGGTATAGTTAAATTGCAAAATTATGGTTAAATGATGGTAAAATTAAATTACAAAATTAGACTCTGTATTATTATACTATAGGAGTCTTAAAGGAATTAAAGCATTGAATTTTACTTTACTTGATGCTTGAAAGGACGTTATCTTTGCCTTTCTTTGAAGACGTCGCATGTCCTGAATCCTGAAGTCTGAACTCGGAGAAGCCGTACAAAGATCCCACAGATTTGATATACTGATAATCTACTTACTTCAAGACTTAGGCTAGGAATATACGAGAATTCCAGGAAAAACTACAGAAATGGAATTAGAAGTCTGCGCTTTGCCTGCGGTTACTATGTAGCAGAAAATCAAATTTCAAGTCAAATGGAAGTTAAAAAAACTATTGAACATTAACAAAAATAATCGATTTATAAATGGAGATTTTATTAATCTATATATATAAAAATGGATTTTCAATTGTGTTAGCGCTAAAACTCGAAAACGGCTGAACGGATTGGGCTAATTTTAGTCTTAAAATATTCGTAGAAGCCCAGGGAAGGTTTTAAAATGACACGAAGTTCACCGGGACAGCTAGTATCGTATAATTTTAATGATCAGAAAAAAATATTGAGTCCTAGATCAAAAATTAATTTAAAATGTACCATCGAGGAAATTGATTCCTAGGCAGTTGACAGACCAACGCCATTTGGTCGGATCATATCAATTCAATATTAATTATTGTTATCTGTCGGCTGGGTCTGATAACGCCACCAAACTACGTAGGTCCCCCATCTGCCTAGGAATCAACTTCTCTGATAGTACATCATTTAAATTGCGGCGCTAAAATGGTCGCTTTGGAGAAACAAGTTATGAATCATAATAATATGATTCATTTTTAAAATTTGCAAAATGGTCACTCTGCTTGCAATTCATGTCTAGTAATTCGTAGTAATTTGACATATTTTGATTTGTATTTAATTTTAATTTGTACCATATTCTGGCAAATAAATATTTGAATTTCAATTTGAATTCGTCAGTTTGACAGTTTTGACAATTCATTTGCTGAATTGATTGAGAGGAATTGCTAAATGTGACTTTTTTTAGTCTCGCTGATATTCGTCTTATACTCGTATAAGCTTTAGCTTTAAAAATAACCTCCTTGAGTTACAGTCAAATATCGCACACAACCTTGCAGCCTTGCGCTTGCTTTTAGACTTCTGTCAGTCGTATTGTCAATATACAAATGTAGAGATGGTAGCGCAGACGGGCGATTTTCAAATCTAATTTATTTTGGAATTTGTCTTCATTGTTATCGAAAAAAAAATGTAAAACCTAAAGTAGGTTTTACACATCTTGTAATTTTGTTTCACTTCAAAACGTTTTTATTTCTTCACTTTTAAACGACATAATATGAAATAATATAATGTAAACACTTTTGTGTCTTTCAGATTTTTATTTGCGATGTAACTGTGCTAATTTGCCAGACAAACTTTTATTAGTACAGAGTAGTACTAACTCTAGTTTTAGGGCTGCGATTTCGCATTTCGCATCGCATCGCAAATATCTGCGACAAAATTTATAATGAAAATGACATTACGATGCGATGCGGATTCGCAGTTTTGTGTGGGAGCCCTAAATAGAAGAAGATCTTTTACAAATAAACCAACTAACGGAGTCGTGATAAATATATAAAACGGATTTAATATTTTAACAAAAGTAGTCGCCAGTCCGCCCAGCCTCCATACATAGTTCCTCCCAACTTAGCGGAGTATAAAGTATTCATAATGTGTAATATGGAAAAGTCGTGTTGCTCTGAAATGGGGTTTGGCCTCTCAGAGACTTTTAAGATTTCGCTTAATGTAATTGTTTTGTAATATTCTTCTTATTTTTTCTCGAAGGGATTTTGATATTTATGGTAAAAGTTGAAAGTATTTTCATTTCAGAAAATCGACTGGTGGTGCTTAAAACTTAGAGACTAATAAATACAACGAAAATAGTCATTGCACCTACATGATAATGTCACTTAACAATTTGTATGTATGACAGTCAATGTTTGGTGTGGTAACTGGTAACACAATTGAAACGGCATATTATGTACGACATAAAGTTCTACATTTTATAAATGCTAATATGTGTCCCTCTGTCCGTCTGTTACCTTTCACACCCAAACGGCTAAGCCGATTTTGATGAAATTTTATACAGAGATTATTTGAGACTGTGTTCGGTCTAGTACAACATAAGATTTTTGTCTAATGTTGTACTAGATAAATAAAATAAATAATAATTGATGTGAGAAAAGAAATTGACTCTAGCAATACCGGGGTGATTGGAATAAAACATTTTGATCCTTTTTAGGGTTCCGTACCCAAAGGGTAAAAACGGGACCCTATTACTGAGACTTCAATGTATGTCCATCTGTCTGTCTGTCTGTCTGTCTGTCTCCAGGCTATAACTCAAGAACCGCTATAGCAGCTAGACTTCTGAAATTTTCATAGATTATGTATTTCTGGTGCCGCTATAACAACAAATACTAAAAACAAAATAAAGTTAATATTTAAGGGGGGGCCCCATACAACAAACTTTATTTTTTTGGTATTTTTGGCTCGTAATCCATAATGGCAACATAAAGACACTTGAAATTTTTACTTTAATATTAAATTATAAAATTAAAATAAAATAAATAATAAACGGGGGCTCCCATACAAAAAGCACCATTTTTTCCTTATTTGCGCTCTATAACGGTACGGAACCCTTCGTACGCGAGTCCGACTCGCACTTGACTGATTTTTTTTCCTTATAGATGCTGATTCTGTATGTGAAATATGCAAATATAAAAATTTATTCAATGATCAAGGATATTTTTTGAAAATCTGCCATCAAAATTTGCCATCAGATTCTGGTAGACATATAGTATCACAGACGAGCACTCGTTTGTATTGTCTATTCCATTATATCTTATCTACCACACATAATAGGTACATCGTCCAATAATTCTATGGATGTACGACTATCCAATAGATATAAATTATGTTCTCGATATCTCTAGCCCCGGGCTGCGACTTTCTTTGCTCAGCGTCAACTATAGAAATGAAATATTCCGTTTCAAAAGGTACGTTTCGATTACTGTTGGAACACAAAATCCTTTTTTCCTTTTACATTCTGATATTGGATATGGATTTATTCAAAGATGTTCTATGAATACAAAAGTAATAACTGCAAAGTTTTAACTAAGGCTGGATATGGGTCCTCTCGAACGCGCGGCTAGGCGGAGCTATACTGCACCGCGAGATCACAAGCAAATAACGCAGTGTCGCTCTCATTTTTTTTTTTTTTTATGAAATAAGGGGGCAAACGAGCAAACGGGTCACCTGATGGACAGCAACTTCCGTCGCCCATGGACACTCGCAGCATCAGAAGAGCTGCAAGTGCGTTGCCGACCTTTTAAGAGGAAATAGGGGAGGGGAGGGTAGGGAAGGGAAGGGAAGGGAATAGTTGAGGGTGGGGAAGGGTATAGGGTAGGGGTTAGGGGATTGGGCCTCCGGTAAACTCACTCACTCGGCGAAACACAGCGCAAGCGCTGTTTCACGCCGGTTTTCTGTGAGAACGTGGTATTTATCCGGTCGAGCCGGCCCATTCGTGCCGAAGCATGGCTCTCCCACGTATATCTCATCGTATATCATTTAATTATACTATTACAATTTCTTACAATTTCTTGTGATGTCACGGTGTTGTCGCCAAGCCGCGCGTTTGGGCGAGCGCATTAATAAATCTATGACTAAAACTTTTGGGCTTCGTCCGCGTTAAAACTATATCCTAGTAATCTTACATTTATCTACTTTCTATCGGATATGTCTTGTGACTTACGGAGCCCTATTTTGGCAGAGACATAGAGTAGATTAGTTGTCGCAGATATTTGCGATGCGATGCGAATTTGCAGTTACGTAAGCCCTTAAATACTTCCCTGTAGTAATCTATGTCTGAGCCTTTAATGACAAAATCAGACTAGTAGTTTCGGAGCTTAGTCGATACTCGATGCAAATAATCAAACCTAATCACTCTGTTCGTCGTAAATGAAATTTGATTACTTATTTAAAATGAATTACTTATTTATTATTATTATTCAATCCAATATAACATTGAATAAGCACATTTCAAAGTTACTTTGCTGTACTTACATTAGCTATTAGAGCATGAAGACATCAAAAAGTTTTTATTAGTCGGAAAACTTATAAAAAGGCTATAATTTTTCTTTTACAGTACTCGCACTTGAGAACTTGTCTCTCAGCTCATTTACTACAAAATAAAGGTAGTAAATAAGCTAATAAATTAGTTGTGGTCTTTTTTATCTTTTATTAATTTTATTAATCTCTATACCAACAAATAAAAGAAATATTAGAGAGTTAATATTTACATTTTTAAACAGACTCTTTTTATTAATTTTACGTAATGAAAACCATCCTTTACCTCCCTCTATTACCTAAATTATTATTATCTTTTTGTGTGTAATGATTTCTTAGGCTTACGCGAGTATCACTCATTATATTGCAAGGTTCAAACACTTACGGATTCTGTCGCGGAGCACTTTTATTCATCCCGACGTTTCGGCTACTTTACAGCGGCCGTGGTCACGGGTGGACTGAGGTGACAGGCGTCCAATTTATTGAAGTTCTTCAACTACCCGAAGATTCATCAATTTTTGTTTGCGTTTCGATCTACGCAGAATCTTTTTGTGTATGTTGAGATTTGAGTGTAAAGGGTCCCACACATTAACAGTCCGCCTGCAGGCTCTGGTCGGCAGGCTGCCTGACAGTCATTCCGTCTATACAAAATCTACAAAATCGTCAGAGGAACTGTGAGTCTGTGCTCTTTTCCGATTAACTGCCAGGCGACGGCCGGGCCTGCCGGGGCCCTTAACACTCAGACACTGATTCATATTATTACCTACCAATAGCAGAAAATATTCAAAAATGGTAACCATCCACATAACAATTTCATTATTTCTGGTAAGTAATAATTATTTAAATTTATGATATTCTATTTATTGTTACATTTTAGAATTTAGGTTCAGAAACTGCACGGCAAGCCATAATTTCGAAATCTTAAACGGTCTTGCCAAACACTAAACTGTAATTTTAACTGTCACTAAGCTGCGAACATAAACTGAAACTACCCTGCAGTTTATTGACAATTTTTAATCTGGCAACACTGTAAAGAAAGTAGTTCAAATATTTTGTGCGATGTATGACCAAAACTATGTTGGTTTGGTTTTTTATATAAATTATATTATAATTTATATGTAAGTTCTGCAAATAGCACGTAGGTAATAATAATTCTTCTATTAATATTTAGCTAATATTTAGGACTAATTTTTTCATATTAATTGCTTGAGTCATAAATAAATAATAATTAATTATTACTAGATCTCAAAGAAAAAAATGTTCTAACAGCTGATTTAAGCAATGATTCAGCAGATTAAGATTTAAGGATGTATATAACATTTATAAATTCAAAGATTCTGACCTAAAATCGAAACATATAGTAAAATATAACATCCTGCATCGATTGATACCAAAAAATCAATACCTTACCGATAAGTTACGTGAAATAATTCATTTTAAAATTTCCATTTATCATACGTAATGTTTGCCGGAAATGTTACAATTTTTGAGAATTCTTTAGAATTGGTAACTTTGTATCAAAGATGAACATCTGCTTATCAATTTCTTTGTACGATTTGCGATTTTTTAAGCCAAAAAAAGGTGGGTTCACCGGTAATTCTGGGGAAATAATTATTTCAAATTGAAATTTATGAAAATTATCCTTCGAAGGGTGCGACAAGATTTTATATGAACTTGGGCGGGGGCGCTGCTGGTAAAGAAGAACTGTCAAATATGTCGTTTTTGTATGTGGCAGCGTTAGTTCCTTTTTCGCCACCTTCATTTATAGCTTTGCCGAGATTTCTTGGCCGCCATTTGCGGTAGTCAAATTACAACAACTTTTTTTTCAATAATAATTAAATGTCGAATAGTTATTTAAAAATCTATTATAAAAAATCATTGATTAATAAGTGTCTGGGTGTCCAATTTTTTACATATTTAGTACTTTCATAATTTAATTGGACGTAGTACGCAATTTGATCTTATATACATCCTTAACAAGCCTCCCTCTCCATAACTATAAATATTTACACAATGCTACGCACAAGTTTTTTTTTCTTTTCGACTTTCTAATGTATCGGATAAGGATATTGTATAGCGTATTCTTTGTATAGCATTTTTAGTAGGTGTTGATAAAGAGCAAAAATTGGCAACACTGTTGTGTATTTGGCGATGAAATTTATCAGGTGCTGTAAAAGTAGGGTAAGCCGTTAGTATGAAGTATGCCTTACAATGTACAGCTTTAAACAAAAATATTACCTACTTTATTCTCTGTATTGTTTTAAATTTCGAAATGTATTGTTCATTTAAAATTTTCAAAAATACATTCGGAATATCATGATGAATAGAAGGCAATGGTTGGGAAAATTATTGAACTATCCAGTTTTTGTGTTTAAAATTTTAAATGTTTTATAAAACTAAATTTTATTGTGTATCTTGTCTTACTTTTACCTAATAATATTTTTAACATTTTAACGTCGAGAAAAAGTATGTACTCGTAGTAGCATTACTACTTAAATGAGTCGCGTTAAGTCCCGATTAAAAAGTTTAATAATAATATTTTTTTCTGTAATAATAGATACTATGTACTTCTCCGTGGTCCAGTGATTGAGAAAATGTCTCTTCGGAAGTCGTGAGTTTGATTCCCGCGTTGGAAAAATGTAGTTTCCAGGTTATGAACTTATGACAATGCAATGGAGCTAATAATATAGCACATCTAGTTTCAATGAAACCTACTACCGTCACTGAAACTAGCGTGGAAGGCATCTTAATAATATCATTCACAAAACGACTGAACTTCGTAACACCAAACATAATATTTTCTCACCGTACAAACCTTCCCTGAAATTCCGCGAATATTTCAAGACAAAAATTATACCAATTTCCAATTTCAAATTGGAATTTCGAATGTTCCTATTATGTTATCTGTGCCACATATTACAGGCTCTTAAAGGTGTTTTAGACGATCTCATCACAGTAGCCGTTATAGCCTATAATTTGTAGCAACCAATCACGCCTACACCAGCAATTCTGGTGACTGGTAACATCTACAATTATCTCCGTAATACTTTGACATGTTAATTCCGTGTTGATGAAATAATTAGTGTTGCCATTTGAAATATTGTCGTGGTTCGTTGTTAGATCTTTTATCTTGTTTTATTGCTTTTGATAATCTCTTGTTTATGTTGCAACATGCAAAGTGTATGTATCTATATTTTTTGTTTGTGCTCGCGTATCTCCCAAACTACGTCCGATTTACGTGATTCTTCTCTTGTTGTAGTAGGTTTTGTTCCACTTAGCCCTTAGGGAATACTACAAGTTTCATCAAAATCAGTTCAGTAGTTTTGTTTTATTTTGAAGTCGGTTTTATCTTTTTAAAATGCTATTATTTATTAATTGATATAAGTATTGATTTATGTATTTTTTTTATTTTTTCGTCTTTAGTTAAAGTAATATTTTTCAATTAGGTCAAAAAAAAGGTCATATTAACAAATTTTTAGTTAGTAAAGCTTTTTATTTATATTTTGAACTTAGCTTGTAATTATTTGTTATATTATAATAACTTTGTTATCAAAACCTAATTTAATGTTTCTGATAAACCGTTGAAATTTATGGTGTTATAACAAAAACCTGCACATCGCCATAAAATTTTTAAGGCTTTTTAATACACTTCTAAATACATAATCAAGCTTTACATTATCAGTGTAAAGTCGTAAACCACGATCGTTAATTCTCGCCTCGTCCAAAATTGTTTGGTCGATTTTGAATTCAAAAACGAGGAATTGCCGGTTACTTTTTATTTGAAGAGAAAATTTATTTGGAGGCATTAGGAAGTTTTTTGGGATAGTTAAAAATGTTGAATACTCGTCAAGACATGTGACCAGGTCGAAAATTGGTAAGAATCCTGCGTCTGACCAATTTTCGAACAGGTCACGTGACATGTTCGAAAATTGTTACTGTTCGAAACAATACCAGTGCGTTACACGAGAAAAGTAACATCCCCTTTTACCTACTTCGAAATTTTATGCCTGCTTTTTTTGAACGAAGTTCCTTATCGCGCGTTGCGAAAAGGGGCTAGCTAGACAGAAAAAAATAAGCGAAGTCCAGTTTCGATATCATCTAGAGGGTAAGGCCAAGATAGATTCGAAGAAGCTTGCAGGTGTTCTGAACAGTAGCTCTACCATGAGATTAAAGCTATAGTATTTATCGACAAATATTTAGTACGGCGATTTTAGTTCCGCAAGTAACCGCTTGAAGCGCTGTAAAATTTGCCATACTAAAAATTTACGGTAGTCGGTATCGAGTATCGATAAATACTATAGCTTTAAACTCATGGTAGAGCTACAGAAAGAGACAGTACCCGTCCGTACCAACGCCTACAACTTAAAAGGCCGGCAACGCACCTGCAGCTCTTCTGACGTTGCGAGTGTCCATGGGCGACCATAGTTGCTTTCCATCAGGTGACCCGTTTGCTCGTTTGCCTTATTTCATTTAAAAAAAGAAAGTTGTTACGACACTCGACACAAAAGTGTCGTAACAACCGCACGGCTTACAACTGTAGCAAAAATGCTATAGTTGTAAGCCATGCGGTAGCGCGTGTTTTTCCTTTCTCTCTCGCATTGAACAGTGTGGTGTTGCAACGATTTTTTTTTTTAGTGTTTACAGGTTTTTTGTACATAAGAAATAATAAACTTGACACCTCTCAAGTTTTTTCGTAACATGCCTTGTACTAATAATGTATTCTGTGGTAATGCTGAATACTATAGTTGGTCGCTGTTAAGCATTAGTGTCCTAACCCACAGTTTTTTGGGCCGTTAAATTTTGAATGCAGTCTTGTTCTAAATCATCTAAAGAACATAACTGCATTCATAACTCCATACACAATTTTTATGAGGGTTAGTACACGAATGCTCCAGTTGTGGAATGGATCCCATAGGTTTTGTGTTGTAGAGTTTAAAATAACTCTCGACCATGGACCCGTTTTCTTTTACAACAACAAAAAAGTTTTTTTTCGTAATTGACCCGATTGATGATGACGTAGTAAGCTTAATCCATAGGTACTCAATTTATATAAAGAATAATGTTTTTTTTTAATTATGTTAGGCCTTCTAAATCTTGAGAACGGCTGAACTGATGTGCCTAATAATTAATTTTAGTCTTCAAATATTGATGGTAGTCCAGGGATATACGGTGATACGAAATTTACGGGTCATCTAAGTCTCGGGAAAGAACATAGGATACTTTTTGTCCCGGAAAAATGTACGGTTACTGCACAATATACTTTTATGATTTGCGCGTAAACTATTTAATCTATTTTGATGAAATTTGGTATGGAGATACTGTGAGTCTCGGGAAAGGTGAAGGGATACTTTTTGTCCCGGAAAATGTACGCTTCCCGCACAATAAACTTTTATGATTTTCGCCTAAACTATTTAATCTATTTTGATGAAATTTGGTATGGAGGTACTTTGAATCTCGGAGACAAGGAATGTTTTTTGTCCCGGAAAATATACTTCCCGCACAATATACTTTTATGATTTGTGCGTAAACTATTCAATCGAAGTACGGGAACAACCAGTTTTAAACTTAAGTCCACGCGGACGAAGTCGCGACGACGACGACAACAAAATACGACAGTATATATATATTTTTTTTTTAATGAAATAAGGGGGCAAACGAGCAAACGGGTCACCTGATGGAAAGCAACTTCCGTCGCCCATGGACACTCGCAGCATCAGAAGAGCTGCAAGTGCGTTGCCGGCCTTTTAAGAGGGAATAGGTTAATAGAGGAGGGTAGGGATGGGAAGGGAATAGGGGAGGGTAGGAAAGGGAGTAGGGTAGGGGATTGGGCCTCCGGTAAACTCACTAACTCGGCAAAACACAGCGCAAGCGCTGTGTCACGCCGGTTTTCTGTGAGAACGTGGTATTTATCCGGTCGAGCCGGCCCATTCGTGCCGAAGCATGGCTCTCCCACGTATTATTCATAAGTCCCATTAAGTCAGTCTTTTATTATTTATATTATAGAAATACTTTGAGGACTTATGGTACTTTTATTGCGGCCAAATGTTTTCAATAAAAAGTCATTTCTGCGCCAATTTTAGGAATCTGAACCTTTCAATACCTCACTTCAGCAGTTCGTACGTGGTTCCTCGCGAGATTGCAATTTAGTTGCGAACAATGCTGTCAATTAGAACCGTCTCACCCAGTTACGCGCCGAGAACCGACGTAAATGGGCGAGAATCATGCTTTAATTATGTTAAAATTATTTACGTAGAACCTGGTGAGATACAACGAACAAGATGTTACTAATAAAGCTAGCGATACAACTTAAAATTATGAATATGAGGAAGACAATGCAGGAAAAGGCATCCATGATAATCGGTCCGTCTATCAGTTACCTCTTTACGCTAATGTTAGGTTTCCGCGCAATGAACAAATTTTGGCGTAACGGAGTTGCGGCCGTTATTTACTAAAATACAAGATGTTAGTGTAAACACCGTTATCCTTGAAACCATCAAATGAACCCCTCAAAATGAACAACAATTTTTATGAGAACAATGCTGGGAACTGAAAAAAATCCGTCTTCATACCCATATAAATTGACGATTCGGGCATCCGTATGGGTATGAAGACGGCATATTTTTTGAGTTCCCAGCATTGTTCTCATAGAAAAAGTTGTTCATTTTGACGGGCTCATTTGGTTTACACTAACACACTGTATACTAATGCCCGTTTTCACCAACATCACCAAAAATTTAGGTGTCCCTTAAGCCAATATAAGGGGCACCTTACGTCAGTTTTGTTTTCACCGACGTTTAAGTGACACCTAAACCATTATAATTTAGGGGATGAATTGATGACCCCGTAACACTTAGGTAACGGTTGCCTTGACAATAAATCTGTTATCGAATGGCCGTCTGATATTTTACTTGTAAAATAGCGAACTCCCATAAATATCTTCATATTTATCACAAACCTTCCTCTTTAATCACTCTATCTATTAAAGAAAACCGTTGTTTTATATTAGGTATGTAGTGATATACGTCACCTAAGAAGTGTTACGGAGTTGTCAATAATTCATCCCCTAAATTATAATGGTTTAGGTGTCACTCAAACGTCGGTGAAAACAAAACTGACGTTAGGTGCCCCTTATTGTGCTTAAGGGGCATCTAAATTTTAGGTGATGTTGGAGAAAACGGGCATAAGTTCTATAACGTCACACCTAGCTAGATTGTATGCATCGCGGTTTTCAAGATTTTGTTTGATAGCTATGTAAAATATTGCGTTTGTGAAAGTGGTTTCATAAGAAAAAATGTTTTAAATTTCAAAACTTATCGAATGGTAAACAAAAATTGAGAAATTTTATAAAAAAAATCGACTTGACTGTCAAACTTGGAAGGCTCATAACAAAAAAAATGTACATAAGTTATGAATCTGTTTCGAGAATACTTATTTTTTATCGTTGTGCCTTTATTTTATTTTAAAAAATAGTTAATGTTTGACCTTGTCGTCATCCCTATTATGGGGGTCAGTTCTGTTTTCATGAATTTACTGGTTTCCTTAGCCACCAGCTGCCTCCAGGCAGAGCATATTGTATCGATTTGGCCTTTGTGTCATAGCCATATTTACCAACATAAAAACTGCTCGAAACTAGCATATAATTTGAAATAGTTCCACTCCTCTCGCGTGGATTTCAGAAATGCAATAAAGGGAAGATTCCTTTTTTCATCAGTCACAATTCGAAGGAATATCCATTTACGCGAGCAGATTTTTCGGAGCCAAACGAAATGCCAATTCAGATCTTTTTATTTTTAACACGTACCCGAATTCGTTCTAGACCTAAACGAGGGAAATTCGCTTGGTGACAGATGACAAACTAGCACTTTCTAGCCAAGAAGTAATCGAGAATTCATACTGAGTTTTCTAATGAACTGCCCTACTGTAGAGTGTATGAATTGCTCTATTGTAGATCGTAGAGTGAAGTAGGTGGATAAAATTTCTATGATATAAAATAAATAAGATGTTTTGTTTTCAAATTGTTTTGAAACGAACACTTTTGGAATTGACTTATATGATAATCTACCAAATGATCGGGATTTTTTTAAGAACTGACGAAAGAAACTCGACGTGCTAACACACTTCCGAATTTGTTTATTTATAGTTGTGAAATGTGATGGTGGATAAAACAAAATTCAAGTTTAGTTAGGACAGGACTCATAACACTCGCCTCGTTTTTATATCATTAATCGTATCTTTTTCCGATATAAAAAGTATTCTATCTCCTTTCCCGGGACTCAAAATATCTCCATACCACATATCAGCAAAATCGGTTTCGCGTTTTGGGCGTGAAGAGGTTTCGCATTTATATATTAGTGTGGATTGGTATCCTTTAGAAACCGGATTCAACTAAATGAACAATCTAAAATAATTAAAATTAATCGGCCAAGTGCGAGTCGGACTCGCGCACGAAGGGTTCCGTACCGTTATAGAGCAAAAATTGGCCAAAAATTTGTTTTTTGTATGGGAGCCCCCCTTAAATTTTTACTTTATTGAAATGTTATTATTAATTATTAAAGTACACATACTCGTATATTTTAGGCCTTTGTGAAAATTTCAAGTGCCTACCTATTGCCATTATTAATATCGAGAAAAAAAGGCCAAAAAAATCATGTTAGTTGTATGGGAGCCCCCTTTAAATATTAATATTATTTTGTTTTTAGTATTTGTTGTTATAGCGGCAATAGATATACACAATCTATGAAAATTTCAGAAGTCTAGCTATAGCGGTTCTTGAGTTACAGCCTGGAGACACACAGACAGACAGACGGACAGACGGACAGACGGACAGGCGGACAGGCGGACAGACGGACAGACGGACAGACGGACAGACGGACAGACGGACAGACGGACAGACGGACAGACGGACAGACGGACAGACGGACAGACGGACAGACGGACAGACGGACAGACGGACAGACGGACAGACGGACAGACGGACAGACGGACAGACGGACAGACGGACAGACGGACAGACGGACAGACGGACAGACGGACAGACGGACAGACGGACAGACGGACAGACGGACAGACGGACAGACGGACAGACGGACAGACGGACAGACGGACAGACGGACAGACGGACAGACGGACAGACGGACAGACGGACAGACGGACAGACGGACAGACGGACAGACGGACAGACGGACAGACGGACAGACGGACAGACGGACAGACGGACAGACGGACAGACGGACAGACGGACAGACGGACAGACGGACAGACGGACAGACGGACAGACGGACAGACGGACAGACGGACAGACGGACAGACGGACAGACGGACGGACGGACAGACGGACAGACAACGAAGTCTTAGTAATAGGGTCCCGTTTTTACCCTTTGGGTACGGAATCCTAAAAAATCATCCGTGTGGGCGGAGCTCTGTAGATGAATTAACAAAATTTTGCATATTTCGCGCGTGGGACTGCATTAAACTTATTATACCCAAATAAAAGTTAATATAGATGTTTTGTATTCCAAATAGATTGTGTTATAAATTCGATTTCTTAGGATAGACTTCAAGTTATAAGATATTATGAGAGTAAACTAGTTTGGTAAATTATAAATCTCATCTATGGGTGACTCTCCAATCAACGCTAATCCATACTTATATTATAAATGCGAAAGTGTGTCTGTCTGTCTGTCTGTCTGTTACCTCTTCACGCTCAAACCGCTGAACCGATTTTGCTGAAATTTGGCATGGAGATACTTTGAGTCCCGGGAAAGGACATAGGATACTTTTTATCCCGGAAAAATGTACGGTTCCCGCGCGATAACCGAATTTTGGCGCAACGGAGTTGCGGGCATCATCTAGTTCTCTTAATAAAGGCAGTAAAGATAAATAAAGGCAGTAAAGGTAAATAAAGGGTAGTCTTTCAGATTATAAGTATTATGCTTAAAATATCATTCGTTTAAAAAACGAACCACTTTGGCGGTCCAACTAGCGCCACAATCCTGCATCGCGCTATCAAAGTTTTTAAGAGGTGTGGGGAGCTGGTGTAAATAAGAAACGGTACTGTCTTGATTGAACTTATGTTTTATTGTGTTCTAATAAAAAGTAAGTAGTAAGTACATTTATATAATTTACAATTTAATAAAATTATAAAAATTAAGTCTATGATTGACAGGCTCATTGAGACTTCATAACATGAAGTTCAATGAACCTGCCCACCAAGACTGAATCTACTCTTTCACTGACCATCCTCAGGACTTTGTTCGAGCTCCTTCGCACTCTGTTTACTAGTGTGGCGACCTTTTTCCAATAATAAACAAGTAAAAGCTTATAATACGAATTTATGTAGATATCCCACTTCACCGGCAAGACATAATATTATGTAGTACAACGTTTGAAATGACGTCAGTCTAGCTTCGGCCTGACCGAATTAATAGACGAAATTGGCAACATTTTGACTCCTCTAGTAAAATATTCGCATTTTCGTAGAGTTTGCCTCATAGGCTCATAGCTCATCGATCAATTCACAAAATCGCTTCCGGCTATAACTTACGACTAGGTCAGTTTGTCCACACAGACCCAAAACGTACTATTATCCAAAGATTTACGCGGGTGTGGTGTCAGGCTTAATTTGAAAATATGAGGACGCTTAATTGTTCGTTATAGCTATAAATAAATTATATTGCTTATCCGTTTATTAATATAAATCATTGATATAATATTATGAGGTGTATGTTTTTTATAACTTAATTAATGTTTTGATTTCTTCTTAATACATGAACATGGTATATTGTATGGGTAGTTTTTGGCTTTGGTTGGCTTTTAAAACCTGTAATTATAAAAATTGTAATTTAATAAATAGAATAAGAAGAATATAATAAATATAATAGAATCCCAAAAAAAAAATCGTAAGAAAAGAAAATATAATAATATATTATTATAAGATTATAATAGTAAATAGGAATATTATCTAAATGGCTAACTCAAATTGTTGCTCACATTTACGCAAAAACCACAAAAAAGTTTTTAATCAAACGTAGAAAAGTTTAGGCACAAAATAATACGATCTAGGTCTTTCCTCAAATTGAGTTCACATAGGATACATTTTTGTGCAGATGGACCGGCAAGCAATGATTTTATGAAATTTCATCAAAAACTGATATCCGTACCAAACTTCATCTCAAACAGATATTAATGAAATTTGGTATGGAGATACTTTGAATCCCAGGAAAGGACACAGGAGACTTTTCTTCCCGGAAAAACGTATGGTTTCCGCGCGATAAACAAATCTTTGTGAAACGGAGTTACCGGCGTCTCCTAGTAAAAACATAATTGGGTGTGCCGTGTACTAATAAAATTATAATGATATAGTTACATAAGCTGTGAAGTATCGCACTAGCATACCTCTAGAGAGAGATGGTTGCCCTTAAAACACCTCAAAAATTGTAACCACGAAATAAGCGACAGTATGCGCTGAAAATAACATGACAACAATGGCAATAATTGATTAATCTTTCTGTCTATCTGTTCGTCTGTTATAGGTCTACCAGGATCTCAGACAGATTATCAAAAAATATCCTTGATCATTGATAAATTTTTATATTTATACACAGAATCAGCCGCTATAAGGAAAAAAAGGATCAAAATGTTTTATTCCGATTACCCCAGTATTGGTAGAGTCAATTTATTTTCACACTTTTTGTCATCAGATCCTATGCCTCTTCACCCTTAAATCGCTGAGGCGATTATGATGAAAATGTGAATGGGGATACTTCGAAAAATGTATGGTTATGTTAGGGAATGACTGCGCGACAGCGTTGCGGACATCAAGTAGTGTTTATATAAACGTGCTGTACGCAAACGCGCATTTCGTGGCCACACGAAAGTAACAGAAAATGATTGATACGGAGACAGTAACACAACCTGCGCACGCGCCGATAACATCGCGTCGGGCCGGATAGACACGTCGGCAATCGGACTGACACGTTGGACTGACAGACGTCCGTTACGCTTCGCGTCAGATTTAAGTTAACCTATCTGGTGCATAATTGGTGTCATGTCGTAATTGTTCCATCGTTCCGTGGAATTTTGAAGTAACAATGTTTTTGTAGAGATTTTAGACTTTACTAAATGACCCTGTGAACTTTGTATCACTTTCCACTGCCATAACCTTGCCCAGACTCCAGACTGTCACTTAAATATTTAAGACTAAAATAAGCCAAATCGGTTCAGCCGTTTTTGAGATTTTAGGGATAATATTTGTATAAAGGCACCTACACGTCATCTGCTGATGCCCCTTCTAATTGACGACAGTGCAGGTGACATGAAGAGCCAGAGGCGACTAACCCAAAATTGTCGATTTTATAATTCATTTTTATACCTCAAAATAAGCCCCGAATTGATTCATTTTCTAAACTTAGATACTACATTATATTTCCAAGAATTTGATCTGAGCGAAAACACGATAGCTTTAAAAAATTCTCGGTAGAAAAAATCACAAAGATGCATCTAATTTTCACAAATTTTTCATATATTGCCGTCACCGTGCATTGAACTAAGTTAATATTTTAACACATTGTATAAAATTCTATCATTAAAATACTGACCTGGCGGATTTTCAAAATATTGTAGGTATATTATTATTTATTATAGTAAAACTATCTTGGCGATGATTCCACGTCATCCTTTTTCACTTGGCATATGAAAGACGGGCGTGTGTGAGAGAGAAGGAGGATGTTTGATTTTTTGGGTTAGTCGCCCTCTACATCGGCCAAAAACACGGCCCGAAGTCGTACGGCGCCGCCGTATCGGACGCGCCGTACGACTTCGGGCCGTGTTTTTGTGTGCCGGCCCTTAGTGGCATACAATTTTTCTCGTAGATTAAATTCAATGTTGGTGGCATGCAGTTTTTCTCCAGGTTTCTACCAATGATGAACAGTTGATACAAGATTTAAAAGCGGCCGTGTAAGTAAATCCTGGCGAGTCTGTCTGGCCAGCGCCGCGTCTGGGCACGTACCGGTATTTATGGTCTGCCTTGCTAACTCGGATTTATGTTATTAAATTAATGCATTAAATATGTATGGGTCCGTGAAGATGAATAGTTTTGAACTTGCACTTGCTGTTAGTGTAGGATTCAGGTGAAACATATACGAAAACAGTATCATACGACTCTGTAAGCGCAAAATGAAATATCACGGGTAACGTAATATATCGATACCTTTCACAAAACATTAAGTATTTTACCCACTGACCTCTACAATACACTGGACAGGCGATCGCTATCAATAAAATGTTCCTATTTGAAAGTCGCCATATTGGCGCTGATTGCTGTGTAAAAGCAGTAGTGAGATGTACTTGGAACTACTATTTTGCAAATAGCTGTTGTAATTTTCTATGTAATTAGTTCACAGTACGCTCACCGCGGCGTTTCAAATCGGCACAAAAAATAGCTGTCATTTTGTACGGCATAGCCTGTTCTGTGTATTATAATTTATAGAGGAGAGTATTTTAAAATATATATATATATAATAAAATACTCTCCTCTCAAAGGACAGACAGTGATACAGTTTCATAATAGTATAGGTAGGTGGAGAAATTGGTAAGTCAATTTACAACCCCCGTGAGTAATATGACGTGTTCTGTGATTACAACCTATTTATTACAACTGACTTTTTTTGAATTGACTGCTATCTAAAAATCACTAAAAAAATCAGGTTATTTACAACCCATATTTTGTTAGTAAGTATTACACCATGTACGTCATAATATTTGATATTGCTAACTTGCGTAAGTTGACAAACAAAATGGAGGACAATGATGAAAAACTCAAAGCAGATATGTTACTACCGCGCGCGTTATGAAGATTCAAATACGGCCCAATTGGGCCGTCTGTTGTTTAGTCTGCATCGAGCGCAATCACGAACGTGCCGCGTCTTGTCTTACTTAAATAATTTGAAAATGACGTCGTGCGTGTTTCGAAAATGTACCAATTATGACTCGAAACTAAACAAAACACATGGAATCTCTTACCACATGTCTTGATTGCAATAAATACCTTGATTATTTACATTTTCAATTATTTTTTCGAACAATCTGGTAAAAATCAAATTTTCGTCATAGCTCAGGCGAAGACAGAGACAGCGATACGATTCGACGTTTAAAAATAGAACTGTCTCTTTTATGTAAATGGTTTTTCGTATCTTTTGTTTCACTTATCTGTCAAATTTGTCCTTGTTTGCAATTTTGAATTTGAAAATTGTTCGGAAGAGATTTAAACCGGAAAATAGTATGGACGTAACTTATCTGTATAAGTAGAAGGAATATCATTGATGGAGGATAACAATGGCATTATAGGCATCAAATGTGTAAAATGTTTGTATCATTCCCAATTTTATTTTACTTCAAATCCAATAAAGTAGTTACTAAAAATAGTGCTAAAATCTTTTATAATACAATATATCATTCATCGCATCACGTTCCTAACGTAATCGAACATTGAAATTTGAAAATGCACCGCCCGGAAATGAACCCACTCGCGGCGTCTGCCCTGATACGGATCTGATGGAGCCTGCACTGACTTCCGGCCGATTCGCGCCTTTATGGCTTCCAATTTTAAACGTGTTGGAGAATGACGTTATTTTTTAAATCATCGAAAATCACTAGCCCGTGAAATACGGAATACAGATTCTGTATTCATAACATTGCATTATTTATATTTTTACACGCGAACGAATTTCGCAATGGATTTGTAGATTTTTCTTTTGACTGTTGTTTGTATTGATCAATTTTTGTTCGCTTTTAAACTAATTTACGATAAAAGGAGAAAAACTAATGTATGTTCGCCTGCGGATATACAAGGTGTAACAAAACAAAGTAATATTACTTTAGGGTGCGTATGTCCCTTATTACTTTAGGGTGCGTATATCCCTTATAAAATTCACTGTGAAAGTATCAACGCTGAAATAGTATTTTTTGTGATTTGTATGGACAAGCGCCCTAGCGCGACGTCTTGAGTTTTCCAATTGTAATGTACTGGATTATTTACTTATCTCCCATAACTACACAGGCTCGGCAACACACGATACTGGCAGGTCTCCGGCACACATCCGCCCTCGCCCATGGCTCTCGCTGTAGTGATGTGTGCCCCCTCCAGATACCATGACTCATGAGCACGAGACCGTGTTATAACTATTAAGCAGCCTCTACACGTTGGCCGTGTTTGCCGAACAGAAGGGGACGGCGCTATACCAGAAAGAAAGACGCAAATAATTCAATCTCTTTTTTTAGTATAGCGCCGTCCTCTTCTGTTCGGCAAACACGGCCAACGTGTAGAGGCTGCTTTATGATAGTTAGTATACTAAGTGCATACACTACACCAATACAAAAGAAAAAAAAAAACTGTTCAGAGCTGCTACTTTCACAGTATACTCTATTCAGGGGACTCATATACACCCTAAAGTATCACTTTGTTTATTTACTCCCCATATACAGTGTGTGTATATGGGGAAACTCGTGACGCTCGGGCCCTTGCCCATACAAAAGTGAAAAAAAAAATCGTCTTTCAGCGCTGCTACTTTCACAGTGAACTCTCTACAAGGAACACGTGCACACCCTAAAGTATTATCACTTATTTTTGTTACACACTGTATATTTTTTACTTAAAACTTTGTGGCGGTACCCACAATTCGCCTAACATTCCTGCATCGCGCTATCGAAGTTTTCTGAGCGCGTCGGTATAAACTATATAATATATAGGTATTAAATAAACCGACGCACTCAGAAAACTTCGATAGCGCGATGCAGGAATAATAATAATATCTATGGGTGCTTCACACCACGTCAGTCTGGCCCCGTGCTAAGTACCTGAAGGACTTGTGTTACAGGTACCAGACAACGGAAATATAATATATTTAAATATTTTTTAATGCTTTCATACTATACATTATATATTTAGGATTTTTATTATATCATACACATATTTAAAACACATCCAGACCCGGGAACATTGAAAACTTGTTGTTCCGTCGGCGGGATTCGAACCCGCGACCCCCGGCTTGAGCTGCCACATCACTCCCCCCTGAAGACCGGAGGTCGAATCTTGGAGTCTTGTCGCTTGAGTCGCCAGTGCCAGAGAGTTCTAGTGAGTCGGAACTGTTGCAGTCACAGTAACGGTCGATTTACACGGGTGACTAACGGATCGACTTTAGTCACCAGTCGAATCGCCTGTCCAAATCGAATAGTCACCCCATTTACACGGGTGACTAACGGGTCGATTTTATCACCCGGCAAGTCACCAGTCGACAGTAGTATTCGCAGCAAGCGATCGCTTGCGACTGAGCGTCTGCACGGTCAATTTTAGTCACCAGCCGCATGCGGCCATTGGCCGCACGAGTTTGGGGCTTGCGACTTTAGCCGCAGCCCGCATGCGGCGTAGTCGAATTGCCATTTACACGGTCGATTTTTGCCGTGCGGCGTAAATCGTGAGGCTTTAGTCACTCGTGTAAATCGGCCATAAGTCGGAACTGTAAGCTGCTGCACGGGATCCAGTGAGTCGGATAGCTGCCGTGCGGGGCCGATGCTACGTGCTGACCAGGAGAGATGTGCTCTGCTTGCTGACCGGTCAGTAAAACTTCGATAGCGCGATGGAGGAATGTTAGGCGAATTGTGAGTACCGCAACAACTTTATGCTTTAGCATGTAAAGAGTTGTTTATCTGTTGGCATCTGGCTATAGGTGTGATTTTACGGATTACGGCAGTAAACTCCTGGCATCAGGCACGTCTGCGTTCATTGAGATTTGTGGTGCTTTTAGTCTGCCAAAATCCCTGAAAATTATCATAGTTCAAGTTTTGGATTCAACTGAAATGTATTGCTGTAAACCTGAAATACTTAAACTGGGAACGTTCGGGTGTAATAGTCGTCGTTTTTTTTTTTTTATGAAAGAAGGGGGCAAACGAGCAAACGGGTCACCTGATGGAAAGCAACTTCCGTCGCCCATGGACACTCGCAGCATCAGAAGAGCTGCAGGTGCGTTGCCGGCCTTTTAAGAGGGAATAGGGTAATAGGGGAGGGTAGGGATGGGAAAGGAAGGGAATAGGGGAGTATAGGGAAGGGAATTGGGCCTCCGGTAAACTCACTCACTCGGCGAAACACAGCGCAAGCGCTGTTTCACGCCGGTTTTCTGTGAGAACGTGGTATTTCTCCGATCGAGCCGGCCCATTCGTGCCGAAGCATGGCTCTCCCACGTATAAGTAAATTAAATGACAGACTAGGTAGCTATAATAGTCATTACTAATGTACAAATTAAAACTTACTTTGAAGACATAAGTGGAAGAATAGGTTACTAACATTTTATAACATAAGCACTCATATTTTCCCTCATTCTTTGAACAAACCTTGTAACTTTTACCTACTTTATTATCTGGCTAATATATCTGGCTATACATAAAATCATTTTCTCGGTCCAAAAGCCTCCATTTATATAAAAAAAATCAATTTTTAAATTGTTACTTACTCACTTATCCGTTTCAATCATTTTTAGTTCCTTTTGTTTAATATTTTTTGTATTAATACTTCGATCACAGTTTCCAGGAAATGCTATTTTATTCTATTGTTGTCGCTATCACCGATGCTCTTATGGGGCTTGAAGAATAATTAATATTTTAATGACAAAATTTAATCATAAAACAATTGAAGCCATAATGCTATCTAAAAAAATATTTCAAAAAACAAAAACTTACCAGAAACATACAAGAGAATGCCACGTATGAAATGATCCATTCTTTATTCTATGAAAGCAATAAAAAATGAGATCTGGCTTTTACTGAAATTATTCTACGCGGGGAATAAAAACATTTCCCTGGAACAGTGCAAGGTGGAAATTCCGTTAAGTGCATCCCTAGTGGTAGTGGGCTTATAAGAAAATCTGATTACACATTGTCTGGTTCGTGGGGTGCGACTGCGAGCGTGTATTATGGGGTAGGTGCTTGTAGCGGTTTTTAGGATTCCAAAGGGTAAAAAACAGATTACTGAAATTCGTAAAAAAATTTAAGGGGGCTCCCATACAAAAAACACAATTTTTGATCTATACCGGTACGGTACCCTTCGTGCGCGAGTGCGCACTTGGCCGATTTAAAGGGCATTAATTTTAGTGCGTACGAGGTCACAGGAAATACCTAATTTATCTAGTTAAGTATTGTCTTGTATAATATAAAATTATACAAACTACTGGTAGTAGGCTTATAAGAAAATCTGATTACACATTGGTTTGTGAGGTGCGTTCGTGCAAAAAATCATCTACACAATCCGTACGTTTTGTCGTGAATAAATCTATAATAAGGGTCTTTTTTTATAAAATAAGGGGGCAAACGAGCAAACGGGTCACCTGATGGAAAGCAACTTCCGTCGCCCATGGACACTCGCAGCATCAGAAGAGCTGCAGGGCGTTGCCGGCCTTTTAAGAGGGAATAGGGTAATAGGGGAGGGTAGGGAAGGGAAGGGAATAGGGGAGGGTAGAAAAGAGAATAGGGTAGGGGATTGGGCCTCCGGTAAACTCACTCACTCGACGAAACACAGCGCAAGCGCTGTTTCACTCGCGTTTTCTGTGAGAACGTGGTATTTCTCCGGTCGAGCCGACCCATTCGTGCCGAAGCATGGCTCTCCTACGTAAAAATTGAGAGGATTACGCTGATTGTACCCCATCATCAATAACGATTTAAGTCAGGCTACTGGTCCCTAGACACTAGATTGTATTTTAATAATACAAAGTCATCATCGATGTAATATTTTATTCATATTATGCTTAGTAAAAAAGTCTATAGCAAAGTTAATTTTGCACTAAAATTGTCAATATTTCCGTGACAAAAACTATATTATTGTCCGTTTTTAAAGCTCAAAATATTTCAAATCATTTCGGAGGCTCAGCGGTAGTTAACAGACAAACACGTCATTTTCAATGTACTAGCCGGGTTTTATATAACAATAATAAAATTGAAAATTAAATAATTCAAAAAGAATTTCCAATCATACTAGTATGATTAAATAATACTATCTTTTGTTTTCTGCTCTTTTAGATAGAAATCCCTACTCCCTCGCCTCTAACTAGTGCCCCTCGAAGCGTCAGGTGTCAGCTTAATCAAAGAGAGGAAATTCCGAACTTTAAATGCTTTTGTTAAAACTTCTACCGTTGAAGCCATTCCACCGTAGTTTTATGTCCACGGCAGTCGCTCTCATTTTAAAAACAGAACCCATAAAACTTTTATTTTTAATAACAAAATTCAGGTGCGCAATAGTGCAGTCAACAATACAATCGCATTGTCGATAACGTCGTTTTAAAAATAAACTAAATGTTCGTACACACTAGCGGGTTATCGATAAAACACAAGATACCAGTAGCACTTCTCAGTGGCGTTTTACGTTTTTACAATATATTTACTTCATTCTCCAATTTCATACTATTCTTCGTAATGTCATGATGCGTCTTGTGTCTGATGTGTATTTTGTTTATTATAATGTTGTTGCTGTTCTTCTCTCTCATTCGTCGCCAAGTGCGTACTTTAAAAAGAGCAAACTAAATCGACTACGGCACGGGAATAAACAATATGGCGGCGTGCGTGATTTACGCGCCGCTCGGATATTGTTGAAATCCGCGTCGATAGCGCTTTTGTTTCGCCGTCTGCCTTCTTATCGCTTTGTAGTGTTGTACTCAGTTTTGCTTATTATCGATAATTTAAAATTTCAGGTAGGTAAATATTTTTAAAGTTCATGTGAAAATTATACTTGTCTCGAAATCGGCATTTACATACTTAATTATTATGTCATTAATTTTTATTGATTAGTACGTATTATATTTTATAATACTTACATAAATAGAATTATAAAATCAATACAATATTCTTCATCAAATCTACAGCATACAGCATATTATAAATTTAGTTATTTACCTATTTTGACAAGAAAAATGAAGTTCATGAAATGACTAGGTATTATAAGGAAAAACTTTTGTGAACTCACAGCAATTTTTGACGCAACAGCAACAATAATAATTAATACAGCTGTATCGATTAAAGGGCCATTTCCCATCACTAACATAGACAAAATATCTATACAAGGCATTGCGAAAATATTAAACGCATTCCTCTACACTGTAAAGGTAAATTTATTGGTTTTAGCTTCATAATCTTATAATCTATGTTGCGGTGGGGACGACGTACACGATGTATCAAAAATTATTCGCTTTTAGCGCTTTAAAGCTGTATTAAATGGCTTTCGCTTGAGGACACAATTTGTTTAGCAATTTTATAGAAATTTTTTATAGCGCTCAACGTGGCATATTCGACGAGAAAGAATTTAAAAGGTTTTTTCAACAATATTGTTGGCTTAGTTTTGAATAAAAATTGAGCATCAATAATCAATAATAATTATTATCCAGAGTAGGTTGTGTACTAAAATTACACTTTGTTCCATATTTATTTAAAGTGAAAAGATAATAGTGTACCTTTATCACAGACTACTTAGGCCACTACCCTACCCTCCCCTATTCCCTTCCCTACCTATCCCTACCCTCCCCTATTACCCTATTCCCTCTTAAATGGCCGGCAACGCACCTGCAGCTCTTCTGATGCTGCGGTATCCATGGACGACGGAAGTTGCTTTCCATCAGGTGACCCGTTTGCTCCTTTGCCCCCTTATTTCATTAAAAAAAAAACTACGAATTACGAGTATGTATCAATGAGATTTGAGTGTTGGCAGATTTCTGATGTTTGTTACTTAGTCTCAGACTTTTAGGTTTTTAGGTTCAGTTTTACGACACTCAAGCAAGAACTTGCACCTATTCAAGTAGATCTCAAGACCGAACGGCGCTCACTTATTTTATTTTATTTAAGGACGCTATCACAAAAATTATGTCAAAAATTAGCAGGTCAGTACGAATATCGACCTTAAGAACATTTAAATAACGTTCGCCGCTTTCTTGATAGGGCGAAAATGTATGAAGAAATTTGAGAGCGTTTCTTATTTTTCTTATAAATGGAAATGTTATTTATTTTTATATAAAATATTTAGCTATTCGTATAGGGGACTAAATAAGGAACCATTTTTTTGTATATTTATTTTCCTTAGTTCAATGTATTTAGCTATAATGGTACCTAATCAAACCCCATTTTTTTATATTTTGCGATTATTGTGATGGTTAACACGAATTTATGTGAAATTTTGTATGCGGCTATAAAATTTTTATAGTATAGACGTGGAGATGAATATATTATCTTTCATTTGAAACCAAAATATCCTTGCAGTGTGACTCCTAATTCTTTAAAATGGTACCTGAAAATCGCTGATATTTGTGAAAAAATGTGATAGCGTCCTTAAGCAAAAAATGTGCCTTGCAAAGCACCTCATAATTTTATGCTTTTAAAATATTACATAGACCGGATAACGGGCACTTGGCTTGCGTAATCGATTTTTGAGGCATATTTCACCACTTCCTGATAAGTGACGAATAGGCTATCCACCAATTAACTTGACAGATCAAGTATGGAGAATCTCCCAAAAAAGTTGCGAATAGCCTATTCGGCACTTTATCAGAAAGTGGTGAAACAGGTCCTTAATTTTTTATTTCATTCAGATTAAAAGGGAGTACTTTAAAACAATCACTAAAGGGTAAAAGTAGAGGTATGGTACTGAAACTTTGCGCTAAGCTTGATCTCCAAACTAAAGCTTAAATTCTTGACTATGAAAGAATAAAAATTATAAATAGAACAAATATACAAGTTATCCAGGATAACAATAATTCACGCCAGTCATCACAATTCGTCATAATTTCAATTTTTATTCAAGTCGTAAAAATCTTCCAAAAATATAACACAAATATCATTAGTATCAAAGGCCCACCTAAATCACCAACCTTAAATGGATATTTATACAAATTCATGTCTTAATTTAACTTGTTAAGCCATCGACGTACGAGTATCTAGATAAATTGTATCTATTTTTTAAAAACTAGCCCTTTTACATCCGTTATGGATGATTTTATACAGTATTTTTTGGCCCCTTACTACAAAAAGCTTGACTTTAGCAGCTGTAAATAATTGTAACAGCCGAGTCCCTTGAAACTAACTTGAAAAATAAACAATAATAATGATAAACTAAAAAAATATACATTTAAATATTATACGACCCTTAAAGTAAAAATTTATACTATCGACACTAGGGAATGCAATCCCGGTATAGCATTCCCTAAGGACACTATAGACTGTTTTGTCTTTTTGCCTTGACTAGTAAAGTACAAAAAGTCACTCGTCTCGGAATGCGGCAGTTAAAACTCTATGAATAAATAATCTCGGAATCTTGTGAATCTAGAGTGTAACGTCGAAGCCGAAAGAACCTATTTACGTGGATAAAAGATTTTTTCTTGCTCACTTTAAACGCTTCATCTTGAAGGGGCGGTAATCACGTTAAGGACAACGACGTTAAGCTCCAACCATTTATATTTTAAACATTTCATTACACCTGACTCGAGATTAGATTTTAAAATTTATCATTTCCAGTCGAGGAGGCTAATTAGCCTGATTTTGGACACATTGCCCCGTTTCGTTTAGTTGCGTTGTAGGATTGTGCCGCATGTAACCTGCGTTGTATAAAGGAGTGATCACATTGAGACGGGCTGTGCCGGGGCTCAGCGTGCCGGGACTCATCGCAAAAATCCGCCTCCATACAATTTGTATGGAAGCGGATGCGCGTATCGCACACTGTGTCGGGGCGCAGCGGATTTCCGCTTCTATACAAATTGTATGGAGGCGGATTTTTGCGATGAGCCCCGGCACGCTGAGCCCCGGCACGGCCCGTCTCAGTGTGCTCACTCCTTAAAGATTAACTAGGTTCCGTTTTTTGCCATTTGGCTAAGGAACCCTAAAAAGTGCTGTTTAAAGATTAAAGTCATAATACTTTAGGGTGTATATGAGTTTAGTGAAAGCAGCATCGCTTAAAGAGTAACTTTTTAAAGAGTTTGTACTCGCCGGGGCGCTTTGGTTGACTACTGAACTCTAAAACGAAACCCTAACAAGCTGATTTTTTGTTTATTGATAGGTTAATAGTTATAAAATTTAAGAGTAACAATATTGTCCTACAAATAGAACAATCCATATTTTAGGATCATCAAGTCAAAGTATGAAATCCTTTCTATTTCTGTTAGCTACCACTTTCAAGATTTTTCGCAGATAAAATTGTTGTTCGTGTTATCAAAATAAAGCTACTCACAAAAAAATTTTGCTTGATTATAGTAATCAAAAAAAATGTTCTAGGGCTCCAGTACTGGGAGAAATGTGGCTCACGGTCTCACCTGTTATAGGGCTCACCGCTCAATTAAGGGGGCGACTAACCCTAAAGTGTCGATTTTATAATTCATTTTTGTACTTGAAAATAAGCTCTGAATTGTTTCATTTTCTAAAATTAGAGAGGTACTACATTATATTTCCGATAATTCGATCTGAGCAAAACACGATATCTTAACATTTTATCGATAGAAAAAAAACACAAAGATGCATCTAATTTTCACGAATTTTTCATTTACTGCTATAACCGTGCATTGACCTAAGTTAATATTTTAACATATTGTGTAAAATTCTATCGTTGAGAGATCGACCTAGCGGATTTTTAAAATGTTATATATTTATCGAGTTACTGAGAAAAAACTAATTTAGCGATGAATCCGCGTTGTTCTTTTTCACCTGGCATATGAAAGACGGGCGTGAGTGTGAAGAGAGAAGGACGATGTTTGATTTTTGGGGTTAGTCGCCCTCTTAAGTAAAATTATTATCAAGGAATTATCAAGGAAAATTTTATGTAACTAGTAATTTCAATATTTTTTGTATTTCACGATTATTTGACTTTTCGTAGATAAAATCTAGATTGAACCACATTTAACAGGTATTAGTCATGAGTTTTTATCAGTCTGTATCAAGACTGATAAAAATAAACTAAACATTATAAGTAATTTATTTTTATTAACAAGATGACCCGGTGAACATAGTTTCATATTAAGCATAATGCACACCTTCCCTGGAATTCACAAATATATATATATATATATATATATATATATATATATATATATATATATATATATATATATATATATATATATATATATATATATATATATATATATATATATATATATATATATATTTGGCTAATTTTAGTCAAGTAATATATATCTAGGAATAATTTTTAGAAAATGTCATTTATTCACGTTTCATCGAATAGAGAAAGCAAAGCTAGTATTGAATTATTCTTATAACATTGAAATGTACTTTAGAAGCATACAAATTACTACTTACTGTCTCTGGATTGTTTTACAGCACTCCAATCTTCGAAATTATAATCAAAATTCTTATAACACCAATAATAGTGTTTATTTCGTCCATCATAGAATACAATATACGTATTATGGTATCAAAATGCGGATATAAAAAAGTATATTATTATTTAATATTATATTAATACATGAGCAAAAAACTTCGGACGCATTTTGACGAAAAATGCAAAGGTTTAATAATGATAGAGTACGCCATTTAATTAAAATATTTATTGCATGCCAAGAATCCAAGCCTTTTCTGGATATTATCATTACTATCCACATTATAATCAGCTGAATGTCAAGAATCAAGATACTTTAACGCATTTGATATAAATCAATGATCCCAACAAATATATTTTTAAATTATGCCAAGACTAACTCCAGGTAATTTTTAACCGACTTCCAAAAAGGAGGAGGTTCTATGTTCGGCTGTGGATATATTTAGGGTTCCGTACCCAAAGGGTGAAAACGGGACCCTATTCATTAGACTTCGATGTTTGTCTGTCCGTCTGTATGTCTCCAGGCTGTATCTCAAGAACCACTATTGCTAGAGTTCTGAAATTTTCACAGATTGTGTTTCCGCTATAAAATCAAATACTAAAAACAAAATAAAATTAATTATTTAAAGGGGGCTCCCATACAATAAACGTGATTTTTTTGGCCTTTTTGCTCGATGTCAATAATGGCAACAGGTAGGCACTTGATATTTTCACAAAGGCCTTAATTATATGACATGTACTTCAATATTTAAGAACAATATTAAAATAAAATAAAAAATTAAGGGGGGCTCCCTTACAAAAACACAATTTTTGGTCTATGTTTGCTCTATAACAGTACGGAACCCTTCGTGCGCGAGGCCGACTCGCACTTGGCCGATTTTTATTTTTCCTATAGCAAGTTTTTAGTGAATCTTCCTGGAAGATATCACAATTGTAAAATATTCTTTCTCTTGATAAGTCTTATTAATTCTACGAGTATGCATTTTTTATTATTAGAAATCACAGAAAAGCGTCGAAAATATTCAATATTTCAAAACAAAAATCCAGATATACGCTTAAAAGGTTTTAGTAAGTTACGAGCTTTTGCCCGCGGCTTCGCTCGCCTTAAGGAGGATTATTATATACAAATTTTCATCCCCTATTTTAACCTTTTGGAGGTAGAATTTATCAAAATCCTTTGCCAAATTTCAGCCCGATCGGTCCAGTAGTTTGGGCTGTGCGTTGATAGATCACCATGTCAGTCAGTCACCTTTGAGTTTTATATATATACGAGCTTTTGCCCGCGGCTTCGCTCGCGTTAAGAAGTATTATTATACAAACTTTCATCGCCTATTTGAACCCCTTGGGGTTGGAATTTATCAAAATCCTTTCTTAGCGGATGCCTACGTCATAACATCTACCTGCATGCCAAATTTCAGCCCGATCCGTCCAGTGGTTTGGGCTGTGCGTTGATAGATCACTATGTCAATCAGTCAGTCAGTCACCTTTGAGTTTTATATATATACTATATATAGATAGATTGAAGATAAATTCACCGAAAATCAAAGCTCAAACAGAAAGTGCATATATTTATAGATCGCTCGAGCTCTGCGCAAATTTCCGTTAAATTTTTTAAGTAAGCATATCAAGCAATTTCCATGTTTGAGTTCGTATGAAGTATTTATCAATAGTTTGATGAAATCACGAAGAGGAATAATGATTTTAAAAGTTCGTACTCGATTCCATCAAAAGCTGCGCTTAAATTGGACGTATGATTTTATTTTCAATGTATTTATAAACATATTCCATTTTATCATAGAATGTGGAGGAAAATTGGATGCAATCAGAGTTCTGGAGGGCTAAAATGGTCGCTTTGAAGAATCATAACCCCTCACCAGTGGCGAATCCCGCTAGGGGGCGCACTTCAAAATTTCGATACTGTGCGCAATCCCTTTCCGGGGCGATGGGTACCCTCACATGTTTAATGTGCAAACACAGCGATAAAACTTCTTTTGTCTTTGTCTATCCTATTAAAACGCGTCTAAGTAGAACAAGACAGCTAGCAAGCGTCATTTGAGTTCTCGGTAGACAAGGACGGAATGCGAAATCTCACTTCAAAAAACGGCCGCGACGAGTAAGGACAGCGCAGTTTAAAAGAGTTTTAAAAAGTTATAAAACAGAGTTATTTGCTGAGAAGAACTGGGAAGTGCATATTATGTAAGTAATCTTTCAGTTTTTATTAGAATGAAGTGTGTGTTTAACAAATAGAAGTAAAAAAAAAAAGAGTTGAAACGGCAATCTAACCCGTGCATGGCCCTTACTCGCACAATGATTTTGGCTTTTAAAGCATTAAATAACATATTTATGCAGTTCATATTACTTTACTGTAATGATAATTTAACGTAGTTTCGTTTAACTAAACTCTAACACTAATAAAACGTTCTTTAATTTCTAAATAATGACGAAAACTAGTACCGTCCGATTAGAGCCCCGAATAGGGTTTTGTCACAGACAGGTGACATCCCGTATCCCGGCCGCTAGTAGAATGTTCGCATAACATGGAATAGCCGAATCATTTTGTTGTTGGAGTTCACTGTGAAAGTAGAAGCGCTGAAAGATCAAAATTTTTTTTCACTTTTGGATGGGGAAACTTGTGATGCTCATTCCCTTGCCCATACAAAAGTGAAAAAGAATTTCGTCTTTCAGCGCTGCTACTTTCACAGTATCCTGACTGTATATGTCAATTTTTTTTACTCTTTTTAGAATGCGTGCGTGATATTTGTGTCTGAAATAGAAGCAGTTGGCTGTGCGATAAAAGAGGCATTGATTTTTTTTTTTTTTTAGGGGGTAATATTTTTCCGCAGTAAAAAGTACGCTATCCTAGAGATAAAATTTTCTTTTTTGTCTGCGATGGTCAAACGCTTGCACAATGCATCCAAGTACTGGATGAAAAAGGTCTTATCCATACTAATCTTACACTCATTTATGAAAATTTTAGCATTTTTGCAAGTTTTCTTTTCATGTTTCTACTCAGTTTTCCTTTAATTCATCCATAAAATCAAACTTCTGTGGATAAAAGTTAGTACTTATTTTGTAAATTGCATTAGTATCAAAGTAGGTTTTTTCATGAACAAAACAGATATCTTTTTGTGTAACTCCTACATATTATTTACTGAACCTACAATATTGATACTCTTGTACCACCCAGATAATAACCTTAATTTATTGTTTATGTAGTATTGTAACGCCTGGAGTATGAAATTACTTTAAGATATCATGTAATACACAGCCTACTTGAAGCTGTTTGAAAGGCAGCCTCCATTTTTGTTCTGTACTTAAATCTTTGATTTTATAAAATATTTGTATGTGAGTCATGACTTGAGTGATATTATTTTGTAAGTAGTACTATAAGGTTATAAATAAATACTCTTGGCTCGCTACATAGTGGTTTATTATTAAAATATGACCCAAAATCTACTGAACATTTTGGTACCCAGTAATTATACCAGCTGTATAACATTATTGCCGTCAAATATAACATAAAAGTACTATTTTCTAGTAAGAAAATTTAATTAAAAAATGATTTAGATCCTTTTATTATCCTCCTGCAAGACCAAGGAACAAGAAATTGCAGTTTTAGTGTATGCTGGTCGTGTAGGTACCTCGGACTGTGCGGAACCCCCCCCCCCAGGGAGCCA
Source organism: Aricia agestis (assembly GCF_905147365.1). NCBI lineage: Eukaryota > Metazoa > Arthropoda > Insecta > Lepidoptera > Lycaenidae > Aricia > Aricia agestis. The sequence continues at coordinate 18,783,361 of NC_056409.1, forward strand.
CAGATGTGCCAAAATCTGCCATTTTGCATGCCACTGGTGAGGGGATAATATAATGAATCATAATATTATGATTCATTTAAAAAAAATGCAAAATGCAAGTCTGCTTGCAGTTCATTTCTAGTAATTCGTACTAATTTGACATATTTTGTCAGTTTGACAGTTTTGACAATTCATTTGCCGAATTGATTGAGAGGAATTGATAAATGTGACCATTTTAGCCCCGCTGAGTCATGTGCTCAAGCCGGTGTCGAGGATGATATGAACAACGGAGTTGATTTGAATAGAAATTTTGACTTCCACTGGATGTGTAAGTTCCTGGTAGCATTGCAAAAAATAAATACACAAAATATCATAATAGATGATATTAATTAAAGTTCAATACGTATAATTATCTATCAGATTAATTTTGTAAATAATATCAAATAAAATGCGCTACTACTTATTCACACATCTCTTCATTACAGCTTCAACTCATCCGCACAGCTCTTCGTTATACCTTACAGCCATGTGGAGAGAATTGATCAGCTTGAGGCTGATAATTATGCTGATATTATAGTTTGTACTTTGTGCAAATAGTTTTACCATCTTATTTTTTTTATGAAATAAGGGGGCAAACTTGCTCGTTTGCTGGGTCGGGTCACCTGATGGAAAGCAACTTCCGTCGCCCATGGACACTCGCAGCATCAGAAGAACTGCAGGTGCGTTGCCAGCCTTTTAAGAGGGAATAGGGTAATAGGGGAGGGTAGGGATAGGAAGGGAAGGGAATAGGGTAGGGGATTGGGCCTCCGGTAAACTCACTCACTCGGCGAAACACAGCGCAAGCGCTGTTTCACGCCGGTTTTCTGTGAGAACGTGGTATTTCTCCGGTCGAGCCGGCCCACTCGTGCCGAAGCATGGCACTTTGGGCCAGAGGTTTTAAGGATAATGTTATATTTTTGGATGTGGAAAAAGATATTAGCTCTTAGATATCGGGGTTGATTATAAGCATTTAATTGCGCGGACATCACCGAAGCCTGTACATATAGAGCCTGCACAATGCGAACTATTTATTATTTTTTTCTATGCAGCTTATGCTTGATTTCCAATTGCTTGAGGTGACATTGATTTATATTTTCAGTTGCGGTATTATAACAGCTGTAGTGATAAATTATTATATCAAAATTTCATAATAGTGAAATCTTAAGTAGATTACCTAAACGCCTTAAAATTTTTGTAACATCATTTTTGATTTTCAAAATTACAATTACTTATAATTATAATAGTCTTTCCGGATATCAGTATCATCCATAATCAGAATGATTTTGACTAACTTGATACATATCTATTTAATACAACAATGATAATCTGGATATTTCATATCAATTCGATAAATTAAATAAATGAAATTTTTGATTTTCATTCAGTGTCCTCTAGATATCCAATTAATGCAATAATGACATTAAAACTAGCGTTATATTTTTCTTTTGCGTTATTCGCTTGTGCGGAATTAAAGATAAGTTATGAGGGGTACTCCGTTTACCAAATAACCCCAAAAACAGAAGAACACCTAGAAGCACTCCAGGTCATTCAAAAGAATCGTCTGGCAGAATACTGGGACGATGAATACGCAGTTAATTTTCAAGTACAAGCAATGGTTTCTCAAGATAACAAGGATAATTTCTTGAAGGCTTTAGAGACAGTGAAGATGGAGTCCAAATTAATGATAAATGACTTAAATCAGTGAGTATTTCATGTGTTAAATAGTGTTTTTAATTCGTAGTACTCAATGATTTCTTTTTTTTTAGGGTTCCGTACCCTATTCATGAGACTTCGATGTCTGTCTGTCCGTCTGTCTGTCTCCAGGCTGTAACTCAAGAACCGCTATAACTAGACTACTGAAATTTTCACAGATTGTGTATATCTGTTGCCGCTATAACAGCAAATACTAAAAATAAAATAAAGTTAATATTTAAGGGGGGCTCCCATACAAGAAATGTGATTTTTTTGCCCTTTTTTGCTCGTAATCAACAATGGTAACAGTTAGGCTCTTGAGATATTCATAATAAAATTAAAATAAAATAAATATGGGGGGCTCCCATACAAAAAACACACTTTTTGGCAACATTCTATCAATAACAGTACGAAAACCTTCGTGCGTGTGAGTCCGACTCGCACTTGACCGATTTTTTTATAATTCTAAAGACAAAATTTTAAAATCTTACAGAGTCATCAATGATCAACTCAAACCATCGAGGGTCAATACCCACTCATTTCTATCATACAACTGGTACTCGTACCAAAGTCTGGAACAAATTAACTTCTGGCTAGACGAGTTAGTTGCGACCTATCCCGATATCGTCAGTCCTGTTGTTATGGGACGGTCAGTTGAGAACAAAGAGATCAGAGGTATTAAAATTGATTATCATCCAGAACGAAATGAGACACTGATTGGAGTACTAGAAGGAGCTCTTCATGCGCGAGAGTGGATATCACCGGCAACTGTAACATGGATAGTCAAGGAGTTTTTGACAAGTACTGATCCAGAAGTAAGAGCACTAGCAGAGAATATCCAATGGCATGTTTTTCCTGTTGTCAACCCAGATGGATACACCTACACATTTAGATCTGTAAGTCTTTACTATCGTAAATTTATGAAAATTTAAAAAAAGAGACCTATCGATTCATATTCATGTATGAATAATGGAATAAAAACGTTTCCATACATAACGCTAAAATTGTTATGTTTCAAATTCATTTTAAAAAATACAACGATAATTGAAAGCAGCGCTTAGGGTTAAGTTTATAAACATCTATTTCAATAACAAACATTCCCTTTCAGAATAGAATGTGGCGAAAAAACAGAGGCAAAACGAGTTCTCAATCATGTGCTCATGCAGGCGTCGAGGATGATATGAGCAACGGAGTCGATTTGAATAGAAATTTTGACTTCCACTGGATGTGTAAGTTTTAGTAATTTCCTAGTAACGTTCTTGTACTCATCATATCTTAGAACATAAAGAAGATTCCTTGTCCAAAAGTGTGAAGTGTTCCGTATCCGAAATTCGATAAATTTTAATTTTGGTACATCAAAACTTAATTTACTAGACGTTCCGCACGGCTTCGCTTGCGCAAATTAGATGTTTCACAGACAAATTAGTAAATAAAAAATAGCCTATGGGCTATGATCCTTCACGTGCTCTATTTCTTATCTGTGCCAAATAACAGAAAAATTGCTCCAGTAGTTCGTGAGATAAGTCCTTTCAAATAATTTCCCCCGTTTTTTCCACATTTTCCTATATTTCTTCGTTCCTATTTGTCTTAGCGTGATAAAATATAGCCTTCCTCAATAAATGGGCTATCTAACACTGAAAGAATTTTTCAAATCGGACCAGTAGTTCCTGAGATTAGCGCGTTCAAACAAACAAACAAACTCTTCAAAATTATAATATTAAGTATAGATTACTGATTGGTTTGCAGCTGTTGGTGCATCTAATGACTCCTGCTTCAACACCTTTGCCGGCCCAAGCCCCGCTTCTGAGCCAGAGACTCGGGCTATAGTTGAATACGTGACAGACTTGAAGCAACGCGGGCGCATCATTTACTACCTATCCTTCCACTCCTACACACAGCTCTTTATTATACCCTACAGTCATGTGCAGAGCATTGAAGAGTTTGAGCCAGATAATTATGCTGATATGGTTGGTTAATAATATTTGATTTATAAAGGAAAAAATAAATATTAATATATAAAATTATAGAGTGTAGGATATAGAAGGCAGACTTGAATTCTTCCGATGAAATATTTCGTATCATAAGAGTAATACGACTACATAGCGATCTTTTTCCAAATAGTTCCGTAATTACACCTTTAAATACCTAAGAAACTTCTTGATTAATATAAATTTTAATGTTAGACACCTTTATAATAAGAATCATTATTATATTAATTTTATTATACCTTCTATTTCTGATTGCTCTTGCTGTTAATGAAATTATATCACTAATGATTTTCAGTTCGAGATTGCAACGAGAAGTGCTGAGAAACTCAAAGAAAGATACGGAACGACTTACAGAGTCGGGATTGCTGCAGACATTTTGTGTGAGTTTAACATTGACATTAATTTTTACCTTGATCTGATTTTAGTATCATATACATAATTATCATTCCTATCTTTATGAAAAATATCCGTAAATATATTGATATACTATGTTAAAGTTAGTACTTTACACTACTTAAATATAAAAGAAAATACCTCAAAGTAAGTAATATATTAAATTTCTAGTTTACGATTATATTATCTCATATAAAGATTTATATTATGTAATTTGCGCAGATCCTATGGGCGGCTCGAGTTTCGACTGGGTGAAGTATTCCGCGAACGTTCCAGTCTCGTATCTGATCGAGCTAAGGGACCTCGGGGAGTACGGCTTCCTGCTTCCCCCCGACCAGATTGTCCCTAACAACTTGGAAATCATGGATGCATTACTCGAGATGGATAGAACGACAAGGCGCCTAGGATATTATCATTCCGGGGCCCAAACGATTATTTGCTCATTTGGTGTTGTTATGTTAAGTTTAATGTCTCTAATGTATATTTGAATTAAATTAATAATTTACAAAACATTTTTTTTATATAATATTATACTTACTCAATAAATAATGTTACTAATAAATATAAAGTTTTAACACCTTCCTTTCCTTGATTGATATTTAAAAAAAAATCTGCGTCGAATGGTCTATATCTCGTCTTGCTACGATAAATTCTAGTAAAGATATGACCATGGATTTTTACCACCTTTTAGCACAGACCTTAACAAATTGTCGTAACTAGACGAAAAACTGCAATTCTTGGATAAAAGATAGATACGGCAATGCATGAAAAATAATTAAAAAATGATACCACATTGTTTCTTTAACTCTCGAGTTTGATTTGAATGAGTTACGACATTTCTGTCACCTAAAATACATCATTCACAAAGATACGACAATTTATTTCATACTAATTTATAGGCATGAAAAAGTTATTACATATTAAACACATAATTTTAATCTTAAACCTATACTTACAACCAACGAATATAGTTAAGTCAGAGTTACAGACATAAGTAACGCCATTTCATCTCCCTCCCGCCTCTCTATGATACCTTCGCCGGCGCTCCCTATACGCTGTTCTTAACACCTTAGTTGATGCGCGAGCGTCGATTTGAGAAAACGTATTTCTTGCTATATTGTTAACACTATTGTATCAATGCACGTTTATTCGTGTCATAAATGAAGCTTATACTAGTGTAGTGAAATGACGTCGCATGGTTATTCCACGTATATTTTTTCCCCTGAGCCTTGCTCTGGTCATCAACACACTAATTATTCTTGTATATTTTGTTGCTTTTACATGTCTGTGAAAATAAAGCCCATATATTTCTGTTAACAAGATCGACTCATTATTTATGTACGACTGTAGTGCATGGTATAAAATGTAAATTTGCTAATATTTTTTGCCATATTGGTTGTAGAATGACATTATGATATTCGTTTTCGAGTTACTTTCAATGAGCCCTTTCATTTGATATCCATATTGCAGAAGTGCATAAAAAATAACTATTCCCCTGTCTTGGATATGTTGGATGTAGAATGATAATACATTCGTTTTCGAGTTACTCTCAAAAAACCCTTTCATTTAATATCCATATTGTAGGACTGCATAGAAAATAATTATTTCACCATCTTGGATGGTCGGCCATATTGAATTTAGAGTGATGTCACATACCATATCGCGCATGGTCATCCGAACTATACAAGTATGCAAAATTTCAGGTCAATCGATTAAATATATCTACTTCAAAATTGAGGTCCAAAATTCCACCGTAACACACATACATAGCAAGTTAAAAATAAAAGCTTTTAAAAATGTTTGTTTTAATTTTTTTTAATAAAATACGAAGATAATGAATGGCTTTATTTTATTGGATTCAGAGACAAACATAAAAAATAGGTCCAAGCAAAAATGTTTTAGAACTTCCAATGTAAAAAAATTAGAGTAGGAGAGTGAAAGGAGAAATGATTAACATGACAGTGTTTTCGACGTTTTGTCCTTTTGTGGCCGTTTAAAAGAGCTTAAATTTTTTCTGTTAAGTCTCAGTAGTGCACTAACCGCAATTGTACGATAAAGGTACGTACCTAATCTAATTAGATAAGTAAAGTATGTGATAAAATATCAAATGTTTTATCAAAATTCCCTACTAAATATTCGAGCAGTATCGGATAATTGATAAAATTATCTGGAAATTACATGTATGTGTTAATTAAAAAATTACACTGAAATAAATAACGATTTAGTCCAAAATGGGTCGTGTTATATTACAACTTATATTTTTTATTGCTGCATTTAACTTTTTGCGTACAGAACAAGTGAGTTATAAAGATTTTAAAGTTTATAAAGTAACACCACAATCAGAACGAGATGTAGAGCATCTTACGAAGCTAGATGCGACGAATGAGTTTATGTTTTGGAAAGATGTGACGAAAGTGGGAGGCGATGTGAAGATAATGGTAGACCCGAAGAAGACCGCCAAGTTTGAAAAATACATGGAAGATATTGATTTGAAATTTGAAGTCGTTGTTGACGATGTGCAAAGGTAAATTGTGATTCCCTATTTTGTGATAGTTCAAACAAAAACCTGCAATAATAATCATAATAATGATATAATATTGCAATACAAATATCATAATAATTATTGAAATACAAAATATAATGACGACGAATTATTATTCAGCACTTGGTTTACATGCAGTAGCATATCGGGTAGTTTGTCTAAGCGACGTCATAATATTATTATCTGTTCAGATATCGTTAGAGATTGCATACATAGGTACCATCAAAGAAATTGATTCCTAGGCAGTCGACGGACCTACGTCATGTGGTCGGCTTACTTCAATTCAATATTAACTGTGATCGGTCGGATGGGTTTGACTTAACTCGATCAAATTACTTAGGTCCGCCATCTGCCTAGGAATCAACTTCTCTTATAGTACTTAGTAATATAATGACAAAAAAACATTAAGTTGTTCATTTATTTTTCAGTGTTATTGATGAACAAATAAAAAGACCAACAAATGCTCGCAATGCACAAGGATACAGCTGGAACTATTACCAAACTTTCGATGAAATTCTAGAATGGATGGAAAATATTGTAAATGAACATTCGGATGTCGCATCTTTGGTCACTATTGGACAAAGTGTTGAAGGTAGACCAATTAGGGGAGTAGTGATTGACTTCAAGAAAAGGGATAACCCTTTGATAGGAATGCTTGAAGGTGGTATACACGCGAGAGAATGGATATCACCAGCAACACTTACTTGGGTCATTAAAGAGTTTCTGACAAGCACTGACGAAAACGTGAGGCAGCTAGCTGAGACGTTCCAATGGCATATATTCCCCGTCGTCAATCCCGATGGTTATTCGTACACTTTCACAAATGTAAGTATTTTTAATAAGTTACGGCAAAATATGGTACTCAAATTTGTGATGTTGAATTTATTAAATCTATGTAACAAATTTAAATATACAGGATAGAATGTGGAGGAAAAACCGGAGCCAGGCGAATTTCATGTCGTGCTCCCAGTGGAATTTGAACGATGACATGAGTAATGGCATCGATTTGAACAGGAATTTCGGCTTCCTATGGATGAGTGAGTTAATTTCATTGAAATTTCGTGTATATTGAAAAAGTTTTACACGAGTTAATAATTGAACATAAATCTTTCGACGTATAGATAAAAATAATAAATATTGATACTTTATTGCTTCAAAATACAATAATAAAACGCAAGGAAAATTATAAATTAATTACTTCTTCCATTAGTTATATCATATTATGCTTTTACCCACAAGTAACCCACTTCTTATCTAACGATATTTTAATGGTGAATACTGTGTGTGTTATAAACAATAGGTAAAATATTGTTTTTTCTCGTTGCAGCTGTCGGTGCCTCTAATTTGGCATGCTCTGAAGTATATGCTGGCCCTAACGCCTTTTCTGAACCCGAGTCCCTCGCGATTATAAATTACGTCCTAGCTCTTCAGCAGCAAGGCACTTTACTGTACTATGTGGCTTTTCACTCCTACTCCCAGATGTTCTTAGTCCCTTACAGTCATGTCGGTGGCTCACAAGTTTTAGAAGCTCCAAATTATGGTGACATGGTAAGTTTTGTTATGTCAAGTTTTTCACTTTAAAACTGAGAAATACTTTGACGAAATTATTTAATTATAGTAAAGGCGAATGCCCAAAAATGTATGGTCCAAAAACCCGTAATCGATTGAAACCATTTATATGTGGCATAGTAGACTACATATACTGTATCCCAAATACAATGTCCTTTTTGGATTAAACAATCACCGAGTACTTTAAAAACGATCGTAACTAATTGACTTTCCTTATAGGAATCTATATGATTTTCAGGACGACGCGATGCTACAAACGATAGTGTGGCGATCAGTATGTAGTAAAAACATTTTTAATACAGATGTACAGTGTTGCAATTATGTATTTATGAATTTAATGTTTAAATATTTATCACTTTTATATCTGACAGTATAGAATGTTAGTTTGGTATCGAAAATAATCTGTATACATTAAGTACTGTTTTCTAGGATTATTAAGTACACGATATCGGTTATATGATCGTTTTTTTATAGTATACTGTCGCCTATGGACACTCGCAACATTAGAAGAGCTACGTTGCCGACCTTTGAAGGGTTGCAGGTCGTATTGAAAATATAGTGACAGTTTATTTCAGAGTTTTACAGGGGGCAGCAGAAAGTTACGCAAAAAACGCACGGTGGAAGACTGCCACTCATCAAAGTGATGAGGATGGTATATTTTTCGCGTGGAGCGATGGCGAAAAGTTGCAGGAGGTATATGATTCAGAACAATTCCTTAGAGCACTCCCCGTGATACAACCGATAGAGGATGTAGAGTGAGCCACTTGTGATTTAGTTTATTCTTAAAATATTAATATATTTTAAGAATAAACTAAATATTATTATTTGACATACTATTTTAAGGTTCCGTACCCAAAGGGTAAAAACGGGACACTATTACTGAGACTTCGATGTCTATCTGTCTGTCTGTTTGTCTCCAGGCTCTTACTCAAGAACCGCTATAGCTAGACTTCTGAAATCTTTACAGATTGTGTACTCGTATATCTGATGCCGCTGTAACAACAGATACTAAAAACTAAATAAAATTAAGATTCAAGGGAGGCTCCCATGCAACAAAAGTGATTTTTTGCCCTATTTGGCTCCTAATCTACATAATATTAATATTATATACATACACATGATTTTTTATTAAATCCTCAATTATGTGTGTACTTTAATATTTAATCGCAAAATTAAAATAAAATAAATAATTAAACCCACACAAAAAACAATTTTTCCCTACTTTCACTCTATTACGGTACGGAACCCTTCGTGCGCGAGTCCGACTCGCACTTGGCCGATTTTTTCCTATTTAATTGTACATTATTGTCTATCAACATCGCTTTCACAAGAAAGATCACAAAAACAAAGGAAATAGCTAGTTGATCCGAAGTAGATACCACACTGTGTATCTCAGATTTATTTTTTCAAATTATCGGTTTCGGTTATGGTTTAGAAAATAATGAATTGCATATTTTCAATCTACTATTTATGCTCTACTTTGCTGTACATAAATTATTGTTTTGGATTTGAAAATATTATGCAATTTTTTCATGTAAAACTTTTATTTTCAGTTTGAAATTGCTATTAAGAGTGCAGAAAAACTTGAACAGCGGCATCATACTGAATATACAGTAGGGACATCAGTTGATATCTTATGTAAGTATTACGAGTATATTGTATAACAAAATTACGTTGACACTTGACAACAACCTTGTTGTGGAGAAATTCGCTTATCGCTTTGGAGCCGTAACATTTTTAGCGATGAAACTGTCTTATTAAGTAGATGTATCTACTTAACAAGACAGTTTCATCGCTTGAGAATAATTATCTTTATCGGACAAATAGACAAACATATTTTCGGATTTATAATATTGATATATCCGACAGAAGTCAGAACTCGCAGCATATTAAAGCCCGTCACAGACTTAAGCTACAATATATACTAGTCAAAACAAAATAAGGGCCACCACGTTTTTTAAGTGCCCTCAAGAATTTATGCGATTACAGGATAAATTAATGAATAAATTAGATATATTAATTAATTTTAAATTAATTAATCTTAAATTAATGAAAAAAAAAGATTAAAAAAATATTTTAAAACATCTTATACCGAAAAATCAAATATTGAGGGAAAATTATAGAGAAAGAAATAACTGAATAACTAAAAAAATAAAAAGGTGTTCAATTTTTTTTTTTTTTTTTAATATCTGGTATGGCCTCCTCGTTTTCTAATGCACTCTTGCAGTCTTGTAGGTACACTCTCCACAAGGTGAACAATTGTTTCTTGCGGAATTTCTTCCCAGCTTCTTTTCAGCACGTCGATCAGCTGTCTCTCATTGTGGACGGGTTGGTCAGTGCTTCGGACCTTTCGTTTTAAGATGTCCCACATGTGCTCGATGGGATTCAGGTCCGGACTGTTCGCAGGCCAGGGCAAGACCTGTATACCGGCGGACTCTAGGGCTTCCCTGGTGGCTCCAGCTGTGTGTGCGCGAGCATTGTCGTGCATTAGGTGGAATCCTGCGCCAACTCTGTGTGCATATGGGGCCACGTGGGGTCCTATGACCTCCTCGATGTATCGCTGAGCCGCTATCTTTGCACTTGACAGAAATAGGACGACTCTATGTAATAATTACTTACTCAAAGGTTAGAAATATCAAAATTAACTGATAATTAACATTAAAGATTATGGTCATCAGAAGTGAGGGTAGTTAAATAAAAAATATATAGACGATAGAATATGTTTATTGTCGGTCCAAGGCCCTACCACTGGTTCAGTGACCTTCCCACCGAGAAGAACCAGCAAGAAACTCGGTGGGTCTAAATATTCTTTTCAACAGTATAAATTACAATACAAAACACAGTACACACAACAATCAAGTCACTAACAATAATAGCAAAGGCATAACCAATAATCAAATAACATTTAAGTAATATTATCCACCTAATAAACATAAAGCAACACAAATACAATAAAATATGGCGGATAATAATTACAATAGAAAAGTACTTAACTCACTGTTCAGCCGTCTCCAGGTCACCAGGGAAAGTGACCCAATTACGACTTTCTATGGCTTATATATCCCGGGTTTGGCTTTGACCAGGGGATATTTCCATCTATTGGCTAAACCCATTGACCAATCAATAATAAGTCAATATTATATCTTGTATGATATTTTAATTATTAAATATTATTTTAATTTGACCGGAAATATTCCCTTTATCCAATCAGCCAACCATAACATTTCTATTGGATAATACAATGTGTGAGCCCTCAAAACGTTTTATTTCTCATTTAAGTATTTATGTTCGAAATATCCTAGATATTTCGAACAATACATTTATAACATATCTTTAATTGAAACAATATTATAAATAACAACTTCTAACTGAAATAAACATTAGGTGTCGATAATTAGATAAATAAGTATCTAAATGAACCAAAACTTCCTTATGTAATTGATTGTACTGTCGGTTCTTGGTGGAAATTCATGTTGTACACTAATAAAACACACTTTTCTTGCACTTTTTCCACTATATTAAGATATTATTATAACTTTTAACAAATAACACGACCGGTTTCGAAATTATTCATCATCAGGTGTAAGTTTAACGTCGGTACTTTTAAAAAATTAAATATTATCAAAACAAACATATAATATCTTAATATAGTGGAAAAAGTGCAAGAAAAGTGTGTTTTATTAGTGTACAAAACTTCCTTATCATGTCTCACAGATAATAATCATTTTTATCTACTTCGAGGTGCATATTTCACAGATAACAAATACTTTCATCTTCTTCGAGGTACAGCTAAATAACCTAGTTATTTGCCACATTTTTGATAACCTTACTTTTCAAATTATTGTAATTTCTTTATTCCTTTGTTTAATTGTTACTATTATAATCTCAATTCTATATTCTTATTTCATTTTCTAACACACTCGTCAGTGAACAATACTCTGCTCCAATCACTCATATTCCATACGAGATGCCGCCTGGCAAACGATAATCGGTTTGCCCGATGAGCACTCGTTAAGGGAATTCGTACTAATTGTCTTCTGGAGAACTGCTGGTCCTCGTGTAACCGATTTCTAATCGTTTGGTCACTGACGCTGGTTCCCGTCGCCTGCCGCAGACGGTTTTGTATAGAGCGGGCTGTGCTGGCGCGCTCTCTACGGGCCGTCAAGCGCACGTAGCCGTCCTCCTGTGCGGTGGTTGCTCTTACTCTACCAGATCCCCGTCTTCTGGTTAGTGCCCCAGTCTCTTGAAATCGATTCCAAGCATTTTGAATCGCTCGCCGAGAAAAACCGAGCTGTAACGCCACAGAACGCTGTGAATGGCCTTCTTGCAGTAATGTTACGGCCCTAGATACGGTTGCTAAGTCCATATGTCGTCGAATTAGCTGCATGATGTCCTCAAAATGATAATTAATTAAGGCACTAGTAAAACAAAACTTTAACTGCCCCTGACGAAATCTTTATTTGAAATGAGTTTAAAATCTGTCTTAAAATCAGGTAGAGTCATGTGGTTACAATAAAGTGTCCAAAACTATCCATTTCAAAAAAATATCCAAGTGGGGTACTTAAGAAATCTTTGCTAACACGTGTGCTAACACAATCATAAACCGTCAGCCACTTAAACAATGCATTAAAAGAAAGTAATCGCTTCCAACAACAAAAAAGACGCGTGGCCCTTATTTTGTTTTGACTAGTATATATTAATATATTTATAGCTAGACATATTTTCTATACTAAATCCACATGCCACAGAATTATATATTATAGCTGAGTGTGTGGTCACGCGAAATTAGTATAGAAAGTATATATTAATATGCTGAGCTATAAATATATTAATATATATTATAGCTAAGTCTGTGACGGGCTTAATTTGAAATTATTTCAGATCCTGTCTCTGGCTCCAGTTTCGATTGGGTAAAAGGAGTTGCAGGTGTGCCCATAGTATATTTGATCGAGCTTCGTGATGTAGGAGAATATGGCTTCCTTCTTCCACCAAGTCTAATAATTCCTAACAACCAAGAAATTGTGGATGCGCTTGTTGAAATGGATCGCGTCACGAGAGAACTGCATTACTATCATAGCTCAGGAAGTATTGTGAAGATTAGTTTTGGGTTACTCTCAGTTGTTATGTTAAAATATTTCCTTTAATTTTTTAAAATAAAAAGTTATGAAGATTCTTAATTTTTATTGGTCATATTTTTTGTCACACAATACCTGTCTTATCAATTAGGAAGTTAGGAACAATGTATGTGCCACAATTAATATAAACAGTTAAAATTACTTTGCAAATAAGTACCAATACAAAAACCTAATATTATTTTAAAATGTCGAATAGAGAAAAATATAGTTATTTTCGAAGTCGGTTAAAAATAAGTTTTAAAATATATTTTCGGCTGTATGAAAAGAAATAAAAAACGACATACTCTAATCTAACAGCGATTAGCTCTAACAAGCCGCATCTGTTACATGACCGATCTAGATGGAGGCGGTCAGGAGAGTGGCACTTCTGTGTATTATCTCGATCTACTTATCTCGAACACATATCACGATGTCTGAAGACTTACCACAATGTAATCTCGTGTATCGTTGATACTTTTCTCTACTTGGACGGTCTCGATTTACTGGGTTGGGTGGGCGTTAAAATCGTAAGTATGTATATTACGATGATGTTTCGGCGCGTATCCAAAACCAGTATCACTTGGGAGACAACTGTTTCACAGCTAAGCCATCCTCTTAGAATTACCTGAATCCTTCGATCGTAGATTCTTGGAAATCTATTGTTATTCTATTGTGTCTCGCTCACCGGTGTGCTTATGGGGCTTGATGGGTTAATACCGTTTTAACTGTGGCCGAATTACAAATAATTAACTCAAAAATACTTTGGCGTCCTGAGTACAATATAATAGTAAATCTGAAAATAGATTTAAGAAGTTAACTCTTCATTATTGAAAGAAGAGTGTACATCGTCCGTAGAATTATGCTGGAAAATAATAATAATATTTAGTAAGCAATAAACCGGTATCTATTGATAAATTAATCTAGCCATTTATGAAATCAATAATACATTTATTGCTCTATTAAGATAGCTGTTACACATAGATAGTTTGTTAACATTAATTCAGTCCAATTCGAGTATCCTGTGACAATGTATGTTAACATTGTATTATGTTTGTTATTATTTGGCTACACCAACGGACAAAGGAGCTATGAAAATTACAAAGTGTACAAAGTTCTACCCACTACGGACAAGCATGTGCAGATGTTAACGGATTTGCAAAAAGAATATGATTTTTGGTCTGAGGTGGTGTCTATTGGAAGTGATATTAGAGTTCTCGTATCTCCAGAAAAAGACGAGGAGTTTATTAAATATACCGCTGGGGTAGGATTGAATGCAACTGTCGGAATATCAAATGTACAGGAGTAAGTTCTTATTTTATGGCATTAAAAATACAAATTCAAAAAAAATATCGAAAGCTAAGATGATAGGAACATAATGAGGGATCTTTAAAACTGTTTCCTTTGTTCTCAGTTTAATAAATGCTCAAATGCAGCCTACAGTAGGAAGGAGTACTTCACTTGGTTCTTTCAACTGGGAACAATATCATTCATTGGCAACAATACACGCTTGGTTAGATGAATTGCAGACTATGTATCCAGGGATTGTAACCACTGTCAACGTGGGCTCTTCATATGAAGGAAGACAAATCAAAGGAGTTATTATCGATTTCAAATCGGGCCAGAGAGGTGATAATCCATTAATTGGAATGATCGAAGGTGGTATTCACGCGAGGGAGTGGATCTCACCGGCCACAGTGACATGGATTATAAAGGAGTTTTTGACTAGCACCGACCCTGATGTTCGGTTTATGGCGGAAACGTTTGTTTGGCATATTATCCCCGTGATAAATCCTGATGGTTATTCTTACACCTTTGACGGAGTAAGTATTTTGTATACGTAGGTTCCGAAATGGCTTGATAGATATTTAGCTCAAATTGTATAATTGATTTTAAAAGTTCAAGTTCAAAAGTTCAAACATTTTTATTTGCAACCAAGTAGGTTCTTGGCGGAAAAATTATGTTAAACACTGATAAAACACAATATGCGTGCCCTTTGTTATGCAATTTTTATTAATTACTGATACACTTACTTGATATTAAGCAATTTTTTATCAATTTTAACGAAATGGGTGAGTGGTTTCGATACTAATAAACATGAAATTTTGTAGGATCGCATGTGGAGAAAAAACAGAAATCCCAATCACTACACGAATTGCTCTTCAAACAATGATTTGAGCAACGGCATTGATCTGAACAGAAACTTCAATTACTTATGGATGAGTAAGTTTTGAATAATTTAAATTAATTTATTATTCTCAACAAAAACACTCTATTGCTAAGTACTCACATACGGTTTTGCTCGATAGTTTTACTCCGAATCGAAGGAAATGACATAATTGACATATTTAATTCTATCGAGCCGGCTGGAAGCGAGCCTTCGAGTTGTCAGTTTTGCGGTCCACACGGTGGTTATTGCTCGATTTGGAGTAAAGCTATCGAGCAAAACCGTATGTGAGTACTTAGCATTTTAGTTCTATCGGGGAAAGGAAATCTATCACCAATATTATTTTGATGGACATTTTACACCTATGCTAATGTAAAATTGATTTACGTCATTATTTCATGACATGACTCAAACCTGTTTGAGAATTTCAAATCTTTACGCTCAAACACAAAATTCTTCGAACTTAACCTTTGCAGCTGTTGGAGCAAGTTTAAATCCTTGTGATCAGACGTTCGCTGGTGCATCAGCAGCATCAGAACCGGAAGCTCAGGCCATTCAAAACTATGTCCTAAGTCTGAAGCGCGCTGGCAACCTGATTTATTACATCGCTTTCCACTCCTACTCTCAGATGGTGCTCATTCCGTACAGCCACCTGTCTGGTCAGAATGTACTGCAAGTACCCAACTATGCAGAATTGGTAAGCGCGCTTCACTATCACTACATATTATAATAAAACAAAGTCGCTTTTTAGGGTTCGTCATATCTGTTAGTCTCTCCGTCCATAATATGTCACAGCCACATTTCTCCGAAACTATAAGAGCTATACTATTGAAGCTTGGTAGGTAGATGTAATCTGCGAACCGCATTAAGATTTTGATACAAAAATGGAAAAAATATTAAAAAATTTCCCCATTGGTACAACTGAAACAAAAAAAAATTTTTCATCTAACATACTATGCGTGTGGGGCATGTGGGCACCTATCTATGGATAGGTCTTCAAAAATCATATTGATGATTTTAATGTCATTTTTTTCTAACCTTTTGCGTTTTTAAATTAGTTTGCGAGAGAGACTCTTCCAAAGTCCATTCCATTCCAGTTCCATTGGTAAAATGTGTGTTCCCTCTATTTTCTTAAGTAGGGGCATGATAAATAAAAAAAATATATAATGTACATTACTTTAAAAACTACCAACGAAAATTGGTTTGAACGAGATTTAGCAAGTAGTTTTTTATACGTCATTAAAAAGTAAACCTTGAACTGAAATATAAAAATAAATCAAAAACCTTTTAATTTCATAAAATTGACCTTTTTGCTGCTGCGAAACCCTTCATGGGCAAGTCTAACTCGCACTTGTTCGGGATTTAATGAATCTCAATACTAAATTTAAACAAAATTGGTTCAGCGATTTCGACATGAATAGGTAAATGACAAACAAGCAGACACACTTTTTCATTTACAATATTAGTATGGATTGTATGTTTTATAGTATAAGACATGAATAGGTAACGGACAAACAAGCAGACACACTTTTTCATTTATAATATTAGTATGGATTGTATGTTTTATAGTCCTACTAATCCTACTAATATTATAAAGGCGAAAGTTTGTTTGGATGTATGCATATGTGGATGTATGGATGTTTGTTACTCTTTCACGCAAAAACCACTGAACGGATTTTAATGAAACTTTACAATAATATAGCTTATACATCAGAATAACACATAGGCTACAATACTAACCGACTTTCAAAATGGGGGAGGTGTTATGTTCGTTTTCTTATATTCAACGATTACTTCGCCGTTTGTTAACCGATTTTCAAAATTTTTCTTTTGGTATATAGGGTATCATCCCAATTTAGTATTATATTCACATAAGTGGTGATCTGATGAAGGATCCATAAGTAATCGAGGGAATTCCTCAAAACTTATAGGGAAACATGTGGTGACTTCGGTTTCGTGAGAAGTATTCTAAGCATATGCTACCAACAAGTAAGATTTTGCATCGAGATATACCTGGTATACCGTAGTTCGGAAGGTGCTGAGAGAACTCCTGATTCTTTATAGATACAAGTTTGGGAGTTTCGGCGTTGTTTTAAGAACAGAAAGCATATGCTACTATGCAAATTAAATTCATCATCATCATCATCATCATCATCATCACTACCATATTATACCATTTCATAGTCTTTTAGATCGAGACTCAAGTTTGTCAAGCGATAATTAAAAAAAAATGTATACCTACCTAATATTATAAACCTGAAGAATATGTTTGTTTGAACGCGTCAATCTCAGGAACTACAGGTCCGATTTAAAAACTTATCTCAGTGTTAGATAGATCATTTATCGAGTAAGACGAAGGCTATATTATATTATCACGCTAAGCCTAATACGACCGAAGAAACTCAGGAAAATGTGGGAAAAACGGGAGAAATATTTTTTTATGGGAAAATGTACGGTTTCTGTAAAATTTCTAATTGACGCGGGCGAAGCCGCGCGGGACATCTAGTATAAGTATATACATTGTAAGCATAATATCACAGAATAGAAAATAGTACAAGCAATAAGTAATAATATTAATAAAATTTATTAACCGACTTCCAAAAAGGAGGAGGTTATATGTTCGGCTGTGGAGATTTTTTATTTTTTATTTGTATTTTATAGTATGAAATCGCGATTCGTGGAGCTGAGAAGCTAACTGCGACGCATGGAACTGCTTACCAAGTGGGAACTTCTGCTGACATTCTATGTGAGTTTCAATATCAAATTATCGAAAGGCATATTAAGCTAAACTAGAGATCGCCCAATGGTCGAAATTCAATTCAACGACTTTTGTTTCATTGTAAAAAAATATTAATTTTATCATATTTTTTCAACTCTTGTCTCTGGGACTCAGCTGATCTCAGACTGGCCGTGTAAGCATTGTCTAATAGTATCTAAGATTCAATAAAAAAAACTATAATCCATTTTCAATTTGTCACCTTGTTGTCAACAGACTTCAACCATAAATAAAAGAGTATAATTTGTATGTATAGGCTTGTCACTCAAAAATCTGTCATTTTTCCTAGTGTGTATGTTGTAGTGTGTGTTGTGTTTTATTTGTTAAAAAAATGTGTGATAAAAGCATAATTTCAAAATAATATTAGCTCGATGCACTCCTTCACCATGTAAACTATAACTGTGCAAAATTTCATTCACCTACGTTTCCCCGTTTTTCGTCAAAAGGGATACAACATTTTTGGCTCACGTATTAATATATAGATAAGTTGATTACCTGAAATGACATATTATGCAAGTGATGAAATTAAGCAGTTATAACCGGCCAAAGACAACATTTTTACTTAAATCTTACGAAATTTTTAAAGGCAAAATCCATACATTTGCAAGACACTAAATCAACGCCTTTGTCTTTGAAATAGAGATAGTAACGCCTGTCGAGGATATTGCGTGCTTTAGGCTATTCCTAAGAAGATTAAAATCTCTTTGCTGGATACTTTCAACGGCTATAAAATCCAAAAGGTCGTTGTTCTCTGTGTACTTTGCATGATTTTGCGAATAACTTAAGTAACAATATAATATCGTACTAGCTTATTAGTATTTAAAAAAAGTGGCTAAACAAAACCTAGTACTTTTGCGAGAAATAACGGCTTAACGTCCTTATGACTTTAATTCTGCCTAGAGCCTCAAATGCTATGTTGAACGCCAAACTTGATCAAATCCGTTCAGTAGTTTTTTGAATTAAAACTAACAAACATACACTTTCAATTTCCGCTTTAAGAATATGAGTGTCATTCGCTTTCAAATAATGGCGGGTTTACATTACTCTAATCCTGTAATCCAAAACTTATCGTCAAAATAATAGTTATCCATTCCAAACCTAAATTAGTGCAAACCGACCAATAAGGATTTGTAATAACGAAGATTACCGAAATACTTTTATCTTTTCAGATGAAGTGTCTGGCTCTTCTTTTGACTGGGTGAAAGGCGTAGCTGAGGTCCCAATAGTATACCTGTTCGAGCTACGCGACGTGGGTGAATACGGTTTCTTGCTGCCTACTGCTCAAATCGTACCAAACAACGAGGAAGTCATGGCATACTTTGTGGAGATGGACAAGAATACTAGAAGACTGGGATACTACTCTGGATCATCAGCTGTTTATGCTTCCGTTTCCCTTATTGTTACCATCGCTTTCCTTATGTTGAGCAATTAAAGGAAAATATGCATGTTATTTTTATTTGCTAGAATTTGTTATCTTAATACCTATGTAAAAGTAAGGTTTTCCTTCCTGACGCTATAACTCCATTTATAACTCCGATTTCCATGATTTTGCATTCGTTGGAAAGGTCTCGGGCTCCGTGAGGTCTATAGAAAAAAAAACAGAAAAAACATTAAGAGAAAAGCAGGAAAACAGGGAAAATAATTTTATGGCAAAACAAAGTTTGCCGGGACAGCTAGTATCTAAAATTAACAATGTTATCGGTTGCGCAGAAACTTAAATCGCTCATAGAACCCATTAAAGTTTAAAATTAACTATGTTATCGGTTGCGCCAATATATTATATTATAAATATAATATTTGGTTTTAAATCGCTCATGAAACTTTATTAATTAATTTTTACAGCTACAAGTGATCAAAAAGTTAAAAATAATGAACTTAAGTTCGTTATTGTTAATTACTAACAAGATTGATGATAATTTTATAGCTATTCACAAACTTTTATGATGACATCAGATTTCGCCAGGTCGGCCGAATTTTAGAACTCCCTAAATGTTTAAAGGCCTGTAAATCACTGAATAGTATTTCACGAAGACTTCAAAGTAATTACCGGGTGATTTAGGATTAGGAATGTTTATTTCTCCCGGGGGAGTACTAAAAATATTTTGGTTACTTCACTTTAAGATTCCCAAAAAGTATTTGAATTAGGAAACATTAATTTGGTGCCGCCATTTTTATGGTTAATTTTATTATCAGCTTCTTGTTTTAATAATTTTGAGCTATAAGTAACAATTAATGTAGAAGGTACTTGTTAAACATGCTTCTACTAGAGGTAGTACAGAAAATGCAAAACTCCAAACGTTATCTAGGTACAAAATATTATAATAAAGAATGTCTTTGAACGTAATTATAATATGTCTTTTATAATTTTGATTGCCTAAAGTTAAGACATTAAAGTAAAAATGTTTTTGTTAAGGTACCTATTATTTTCGTATTAAATACCTGTAGCTGAAGTTTTGGATCCTGACACTGCTTGTTTAATTTTTTTGAAGCCCCTTTTTTAGGGTTCCATAGTCAATAAGGAACCCTTATAGTTTCGGTCTGTTCGTCCCTCTGTCCGTCTGTCTGTCTATGGCCTACAAAGCTGTATTTCGGCATGAATGCACATTCAATTAATGATGGCGACAAAATGGTATAAGTATAAAATCTTTTTTTTGTGGTACCTCCCATACACAACAAGCGGGCGTAATTTTTTTTCCGCGTCCACCCCACCGTGTGGGGTGTCGTTGGATCAGGGTGACCATATGTGGCAGGTTCCTGCCATTTTGGCAGGATTGGCGTATTATTTTGGCCTATGGCATGATCGGTTGACGTTTCGAAAATTTGGCAGGTTTTGGCAGGATTGCGTTGGATAGGTTTTTTTAAAAACAATACTAATAGATCATTTTCTGATTTATTTCCCTAAATCAGAAAATAATCTATGAATACTCGTTCGTCCATTTGTGAAATATGAGGTTTTAAAGAAGGGGGGGCCTTCTATTAGCTAAACGGTTGCTTCTGGAAATCTGAAAAAATTCACGGGGTTAGGAAATATGCTGAATTTAAAAGGGAAACTATCATTGGTAAGAAAACTTTAACAGTTATTGAATAATAGTCGATCTACAAAAAAATGGTATTCGAAGAAGTACTTATAGAGGAAATATTCTTTCAAATTCTTTTGAACGTAACTAAGATGATGTTGTTAGTAGTGTAAACACGTTATGAATGTACATTCATTAACTAATAACTAAACAAAAATTATCAAAAATTAGCGTTAGAACGGAACCCTATATTGCGCATAGCCAGACACGCACTTGGCCGGTTTTATTTTACTAAGCTCTTTTGATAAGCGCCAATTTCTATTCAACTTTTATCATAAGGACTTAGCGTATCTTGAAATATATTTTTATAAGTCTTTCATAAAGGAAAATTTTATCACCGTCATAAAATGTTTTAAATTCTGAATAACGTTATAATGAGCTTATAAACGAAATTTAACTTAGGTCGTAAAACCTACCTGTTTTATTAAGTCACCTGCTGCTAAAACCGTCTTCTGCAATTTCAAATTTTAAGAATTATTTCTCTCTCTAGAAATAACTTTAAAAAACAAATATCTTCTTCTTATACATAAATTAATTCTCGTGTCACAATGTTAGGCCGCGTACTCCTCCGAAACGGCTTTACTGATTTTAACCAAATTTTATATGCATATTCAGTGGGTCTGAGAATCGGCTACTGGGTACTTATTATATTGATAAGTGCATTTGTTGAATAAATAATAGTAAATTATTACAACTCGAGACTGACGACGACCATTGTTTGTGCGACGGGATAGCGATGGACGTTGCGATGGTAACATACTTATTTAATCACTTCAATAAAATAATATGGGCGAAATACTTTATAATATTATATAACTATATTATAAAACTTTTTATTAAGTATTTCGCAGGGCCGAAATAAGCAAAAATGTATTTTACTACCACACTGTGTTCGAATTGTAGTACATTCTTAATTTTTGTGCTATTTTGTTCATACTTATAAAGGAATAAAAGGATTACCTACCCTCCGGCAAATATCAAAACATCAGGGATCGCGGTGTAGGTCCAATACCGCCATTTGCACCTGAGTGGGGTCCTTCTCGGCAGCATTCGCATTACACTACATTGTGTTTTGTACCCAAATAGACACAATATTATTATGTGTTATAAATTATAATGAACGTTTGCTTACTAATTTATTGTTATTTTCTTTTCTTTTCTAAGTTCTGTGTCATTTTTTATTTTATAATTATACTTAAGTAATGTGTTTTTTCCTTAGGTAAACTTTATTGTTATGTGGTGTAATGTGTTTACATGTTGAATAAATGTCTATTAATATTATTATTAAAACTTAATTATTAGTACTAATTCCCGAACTTACCTTATATTAAAAATAACTGTCCCATAATGTCCCGAGTCTAAGCGCTGGCAATAAATTAGGGGAGCCTGTGACAAGGAGACGCGTGACTGAAATCAGATGTCAGGACGCGGTCACAAATCATAACGGTCACCTATTTGACTTGTGGGAATAGGGAAATGATTTGAGTCGTCTTTTTTATTATACTTCCTGTGGTTTGTGATAAACCAAGTAACGTTGTGTAGTTAGGTTTATAATAGAGGTATAGATTCATATTTCTTTATTTTTTTAAACATATTAAACAAGTTAAAAATGCAACTACAATAATATTAAGTTGTGCTGTGGATTATTATAAAATGTTTTTTTTTTATGAAATAAGGGGGCAAACGAGCAAACGGGTCACCTGATGGAAAGCAACTTCCGTCGCCCATGGACACTCGCAGCATCAGAAGAGCTGCAAGTGCGTTGCCGGCCTTTTAAGAGGGAATAGGGTAATAGGGGAGGGTAGGGAAGGGAAGGGAAGGGAAAAGTTGAGGGTAGGGAAGGGAATAGGGTAGGGGTTAGGGGATTGGGCATCCGGTAAACTCACTCACTCGGCGAAACACAGCGCAAGCGCTGTTTCACGCCGGTTTTCTGTGAGAACGTGGTATTTATCCGGTCGAGCCGGCAAAAATGTGAGTGAAATGTAATTTTAGATGTTTTGCAAGTTAAAAAAAAAGTCTATCCATAAGTCAACTTCCTATAAAAAGTGTTCACGTTAATTTATCTATAAACATTAATTATGTTAGTCTTGCACTGGACTTTGGACTCCATTGAATAGTGATTATTATTCTACAAATTACATAGATATATACCTACCATACATATTATGCTTATCTTCTATTTTTTGCTATCATTCTCTGTCAAGTGGCTTTTCCAACGTGTCACAAAAATACAGCTACATGGTGTAACGTCAGTAAGTATTTAGTCAGAATTTCAGTATAAGAAAAATATTTTTCTTCATATTTTTCATCGAAGTACGATATTTGTACGGTTAATATTATATTTATTATCATAATAAGCAATTTTTTCGCAAAAAATATATTAATATTTCCACTCCACGGGTTCGTTGGCAAATTCAATTTATATGATAATTCTTTATAATGGTCCCTTTTATTTTCTTCCGTAACCGAGCGTTAAATGAAAGTGCAAAACCATTATTATTAGGCAAAGTTATTGAAAACCAATAAGTTGTAATACCTATTTGGTTCTATATGGCTTATTTTGTGAACCTGAACGGTTTTTTTAAATGCTGAAAATATAATGGTAGAGCTTCTTCTTTTTGCCAATGAAATAATTGTAAGATTTTGTACAGGTAAAATTATTTAAATGATGCGGTTAAAACTAGATATATTTCAAGTATTTCTAGAAAGAAAGCATCCAATATTGCGATGCTGTATAAAATCTTAGCTACTTAGCAAAGTTAACAACATAATATTTCATCAAAAATATTGATAAAACTAAGCTTAGACGGCGAGATTATATTGTTCTGACTAAAAGCTAATGTTAACAGTTCCACCGAACATTTCCAAACGATTTCATCCCTAAATAGACGTGAAAACTTTTCAAAGAAAGTCCATTAGAAATAATAGTACAGAACAAATGTTGTAAATTTTACACTTCGTAAGAAACTCTTTCCGAACATTAAAACCATCTTCACAGTCATTCATCATTGGAAAGTCGTTAATGAGCCCAAACTAAATATTTTCTGGGAGCGATAATCCAACGCCAATATATCATGACCCGTCACAACAGATAGTCGTCGAGACTGTAAAGTTCTTCTCTAAACTGGAGGACCAATATAAAACGGTCCTTGTCTCCATGTAAGTCGTTAAACGATATAGGTCACTGTAATTGGTCGTGATTTATTTTGAGCCGGCTACCGATTTACGTTAAAAACTATTATGAAAGTCATAAACAAGAGGCGTTGGCGTTTATTATTGCTTTAAAATTTTACAACCAGCGCTTAGACTATTTTTGTTAGAACGGATGCATATTTGTATTAATTAGGGTTTCACGATCACCGGATGACTATTTTTTATTAGTGAATGGGTGAACTTATGGTTTCTGATTCCTTCATAAATCACGCGAAATTTTGTCGCTTTGATCATTTTTGTTCATGTCACCATAAATAATAATCATAATAAAATTATATTTATTTGTGATGTGTCTGAATTTTAAGGTAAATTGTAAGTTTATCAAGTGGCATAAAACCTTCAGAGTTACAACAACTCAAGGTTTAAATATATAATAGTACTTATATACTTATAACTTTATGATTAAAAACTAGTTTATAATAGTTTTGAATCATAAAGTTAGAAAATAGTCTTGTTCAATAAATACCAAATCAATTTACAAACCATATTTCAGTTTAAGTAATAAAAGTAAAAACGTACCAACCTATAAACTATACAGGGGGTAACAAACATGGGCGTACCCAGGTTCTGGGTCAGGGGGGGGGGCAAATTACCCAGGTTCTGGGCCAGGGGGGGGGGGGGGGCAAATCAGATTTTTCATTAGCTAGGTGCTTATAAAGAATAAAAAATTCATAATTTTTAGTTGTAAAAATATTGTATTGCAAACAAATGGCAAAAATAAGTTTTCTTAATTTTTAATTTTTATAGATAAAAGTACTTAGTAGGGACGTCAACATGATCCAGGGGGGGGCAGCTGCCCCCCACTGCCCCCCCCCCCCTCGGTACGCCGATGGTAACAAAATAAAGTGATAATACTTTAGGGTGTTTATTGGTCCTATATTATTATAGAGTTCACTATAAAAGTAGTTTATATAGACATATAGATAAGGAACACAATATACACACCCTATGTATTATCACATTTGTTTCCCCTTGTATAATAATTACACTTATAGCAATCAATTGTAATACTTTTTTGACCTATACGCAAATTCAATTATTTAGCCCAATAATCTAAGGGGTTTAGGGGATTGGCACCTCATTAAAAATGGCTTAAAGATGCTTATCAGCAATTTATCACTACCTGCCCGCGTGGTGAGCCCTCCTTATTTTGATGCGTGCTCGTATGTCACTCCCGCCCATTCACATTTCATACTGTCATCGGGATGCGGCGATGACGGACACAAGAGGAGCGATTAGCGTAGCGACACAAAGTCCCAGCACGGCTGTCCGATCTCCGATGTCATAAAATGCCATATTTCATAACATTAAATGATCGGGCACCGGTGTCCGGATACGTTGTATTTTGTAGTATTGTGGCACTGTATACTATTAATGCTGATCCTAAGTACCAAGGTTACCAATATGAACGCCTTAATTAAGCGATGATATGTATTTTGTAATAATTGGGGTTCTGTATTCTGAAAACGCTGATTCTAAGTAGCAAGGTTGTCAATATGAAAGTTTTAAAATGATTGAGCCTTTTATTAAATTTTAGCATTACTTATGTTTCTAAGTTCTTAAGATTTTTTTAAATATAATATTTATGATTAAAAAAAACTTAGTGAAACTTACTTATGATTAAATTTATGAAAATATTTTGTAAGAAGCGATAAATTTACTTACAGCTTATATAATAAGTTTAACAAATTACAAATTGTTGTTAATAATCATGATTAAACGCTGACGCTTCTCCTATTAATAAGTCACGCGTCTACGTTTGGTGAAAAGAGACACCGTACTTTTTACGTGCATTCCTAGACCATTTGGGTTGCCGGGGGTTTGGTAAAATATTTTTATATTCGCTTTAATTATGTGAAACTTTGTGACTTCCTTTAAGACTTTGTTTTTGGGTATTTTTTGTTAACTGCTTAATTATGTCTTCACGTTTAGAAGGGATGTGAAATATAGCTGTGCAACTTATTATGCGTCATTTATTTGATGAGCACTATAGTAAAATTACTATTGAAACACTGGTTACATAACTCTTTGAATTGTTTTTATTTTCGTTTATTGGGGTCTCCAAACAGTCATACATTTTATAAAAGTAAAGTCCTGTACACATTTACCAGATTTACTAAATGTAAAACCAACGGCGGTGACCACAATTATTTTTAATATTTAGTAACGTTCATCTATATACCTTTGAAGAAAAATAAAGCAATAGTAAACAAAACTAAATAAGAAAACAGTTCACTGCAAATAATATAATAGAATTCACAAATTGTACAAAAGTTTGTATTCAACAAGGTGTCTAATCAAAGTGGTCAAAGCGATTCGAATTAAACTTCCGAGTCGTGGAATAGTTCAAAATTAATAGAGTAAGCGGTAGTCAACTATTCGCGCCGGCTATCTCCTCTGGAACAGATTTCTCTAAGTTTCCTAACCTTATTGTTACGAGAAGTTTCGGATTGTTCCTATTCTGTGGCAAAAGGCTCCAGAAACTTCGGAAATGAAAACGTATAAAATAATTTTTCGAACCCAGATCGAAATTTTTGATAGTATGAATACATACTAATAGTTTACTTAACAATTGATTGTTATGTTTACTATCACTGAAGATCTATCACGACAACGTAACGATAAAAAATCACAAATAAAATATTAATTGGACAAAAATGAAATAATAATAATACACTTTTCATTAGTATCGAGAAGGTATCAAGTTGAAAAGCTATTTCCAGATTTTTTTAAAATATTTTCAAGACGGCTGATATTAATATCCATACACATAACGTCTGTTTTATCAAAATAAAAAACGAAAGGGGAGACAGTAATAACCAGCTGTAAGACATTATCACCTACAGAACCATCCTCACCTACAGACGGAAGAGCGTAACACTAACCACATAATGTGGATGTGACGTCCCGTTTCATCAGCTGTCTCCCAACGTTGACATCGGAGATGACATTTCAGAACGCATTATGTTCGATGATGTTATTTGTGTATCGCCTTGTTTTACTACGCTATAAATTAGACATGACGGTCGCGGTGCTAGATAACGAAAACTCGGTATCTATAGAAGGATTTGTAATACATTTAAGATAATAACAATGTAACACTGACGTGGGCAAGTTTGTTCGCACATTAATTAGTCTATCGCGACGGTACCGAAGTAGGTATATGGAATATGAACAAACACGGATAAATTCACTGAATGTGATGGAAATGGATGGTACCTATCTATATATTAAGCAATTTTTCCGTGAAGAGGTGACGGACAGACGCACTTGCATTAAAAATATCATAATAGATAACTGCCAGCTTAAATTGTGATGCAGCAAGCTATCCGATCGAAACAAAAAACTCTGAGTTGTGTACTACCATATACCATGAATATTGCATCGTATAGACTCAGCATTAAAATCATATCATCGTCCTCGGAAGGGAAGCCCGATAAATTTCCATGACAATTACAAAGCCTTCATTTCCACATATCACAATACCTATGATCCACAATCGAGGCGACTCCATTAGCGAGTCATGTCAAGTCACTCAGCCTATTGACAGATGATGCCATTTCTACCGGGAATCGAATCCACTACCGATAGGGGAGCTGGAGCTAACGATCCGTATGATTTATTACTGTCATTACTGACTTTTAACTGTGAAAAGGAAAATATTACAATAAATGCACAATCGAAAATGAACTTTATGTCATCGACGCAGAACACGTTATGGATGCCGCTCGCGAAGTTATGTTGGATATTTTGATTTTCGCGAGGGTAAGAAAAGAACTTTGTATGTGTGGTATAATTGCGTTTTGAACAATCCCCTCCGCAAAGTTTCCTGGCGGGATTGTTTTTATTATGACCATCAATTAGTGATTCTGTTATTAGCCTTTATTAAGTTATGGTGTCATTTCCTGATGTTCCATTGGAGCCATTTTTTCATTAGGAAGGTAATTATGCTTGATGATAATTATATTATGTTCCCTTCGAGAA
The DNA here is from genome assembly GCF_905147365.1 of Aricia agestis. Taxonomy (NCBI): domain Eukaryota; kingdom Metazoa; phylum Arthropoda; class Insecta; order Lepidoptera; family Lycaenidae; genus Aricia; species Aricia agestis. Next base: position 18,811,891 of record NC_056409.1, read on the forward strand.
AAAAAGTAATTACTAATAAATAATATTTTGTTTGAAAATTATGGAGTAATACTCGTATATAACTCCAAAAAGCTCTCTTATTTTAAGCAGGAGTCATTTCATCAGATAACAATAGGTAATCATAAAACGGTTCTTTGTACAATTTTCTATTATCAAAAATATTTTAAAGATGCGACATCTATTTGTGAAGTAAAACCGAACAAATATGATAAGTTACAATAGAAAATACAGAAGTTTGTGAAGATAGTGACAAACAAGTTTCTGAACGTGTATGAAGTCACACTAAAACACATTGAGATAAGCGCACAAAAGAACTAGTGAACAACTTATAAAGAGCGTTGCTCATACGTTACAACCAAGTTGTCCTAAAGTACGAACAAACTCTCAAACTTATGCAAAACTTGTTACAGATTACGTTGACAACAGAGCGTCGAAAATATTTATAATGGTTATTATAAAATACATCGTTGTGTATTATAATACGACAGGATTAATGGTATTAGTACACGTATCAGAAAAATCATCACAAAATACGTTACGCCGTAAAAATCAATGACAGGGCCCCAAAATCGCCCTTGAACGTTACCGTACTCAATTTTTTTACGACGATAACATAATTATTTAATGGAGAAAAAAACTCCGTTTTGAAAGAGAATTGAGCGCTATCTGGCTGTCACATCCTTAGGTATATTATTATGTACATAAAGAACAATTTTGCAACAGTTACATTAGTATTGCATTATATTTTAAAAATAATAAGTTACCACTTTAAAATTCATATAATATCTTTCTTTTTCTGCTACTAGATGACGCCCGGTCTCCTTTGCGCCAAAATTCGGTTGTTATATACGGGAACCGTATATTTTCCCGGGACTAAAAGTTCGGAACTCAAACTTCTCATTATGTCTGTCATTTAAGTCTCTGTGCAGTGCTACTCTATGCGTAGCCTTATCATTGGTAATGTCGGTGGCAAAGTTTTAAGTAACGTACACACATTTATGAATATTGTGCTCTAATTACGTTAATTACTCACACAATTTGTACATTTATGAATTATTTATAACGAGTCTAAAATGTTTCATACGAGTTATATTAATTACTTCCGTTCTGCGAAATTTAATTTTCTAATATTCGTGGAATGGCGCAAACCTTTTTAAACTTTTCAGGCTTCATTAAATACTGAAGTCGATTTCCAGGAGTCTTTAAATTTTAAAATGTAATAATTGGGCTTTTTGAGACTTGTGGTTTATAAAAATACTTTTATTATAATAAATGTAAGAGTTTGTTTGTTATAATGTAAACTCAGGAAACCGCAAAATTTGACTTGAGCGTCGTCACACGAGCTAGTGGCCACAAAGTTCGTCAATATATTGATCTAAGGGCCCTTCCACACGACGTTTTTTTAACGCGCGTTTGCATCGATACAAACGCAAGATGAACGCTAATAAAGCGTGCTTTTAACGCGCGTTTGTATCGATACAGACGCAAGTTGAACGCTATTGTAACCCGCTTTGAACACGCGTTTGTATCGATACAAACACATTGCGACTCAGCGGGGAACGACGGGTGGATGTGTCCCCCACCGCGACACGAAAGCGATATAGACGCGATACAAGCGCGCGCTTACAGCACGTCCTAGTTGCGTTCGAAAAACGTGCGTTTGTCACGATACAAAAATAAGGATCTTGTGTAAAGGTTAGAACGTGTCGGCTTCCTTGCGTTTGCTGAGCGTTCAACTTGCGTTTGTATCGATACAAACGAGCGTAAGAAAAACGTCGTGTGGATGGGCCTTAAAGCAAAGTTCATACTTCTATCTCGATCCTGTTAATAAGTAGCAGAGGCGCACTTTGTTAAAATTTAATATCGAAAACTTTAAATTTTAGTTACAAATTTTTGATGTAACTTTGAAACTAAGTTGAAGTGTCGAACGTGTGCCAATATTACTCTACCAAAGTTTGAAGCTCGGATCTTTTGCGCTTGTCTACGAAATACGTCGTGCTAGGGCTTTAAATTAGTTTCTTGAGCATGCATTGACGACCTCCGTGGCTCAGTTGGTGGGCTGTTGGTAGCTCAAGCCGGGGGTCGCGGGTTCGAATCCCACCGACGGAACAAAAAGTTTTTCAAAAGTTCCTGGGTATTGGATGTGTATTAAATATGTGTATCATATAATAAAAATCTTAAAATGTATAGTATAAAACTATTAAATATATTTCCGTTGTCTGGTACCTGTAACACAAGTCCTTCAGGTACTTAGCATGGGGCCAGACCTGACGCCCAGACTGACGTGGTGTGAAGCGTCCCTAGATATTATTATTATCCTAACTAACATAATAAAGGTGAATGTGTCCGTCAGCTGTTACCTCTTCATGACTTAGCCGCGCTTTCTTATCATCTTTTTTTAACTTTAAGAAACGTTTTTTTTTAACTTTAAGGGCGAACTCACAAAAAAAATTGTGAGGTACTCGTACACACCCTAAAGTACTATCTCTTTGTTTTGTTACAACTTGTGTATAAATATATAAAAAAGAAAAAAACTTTTGTCAATGATTATGTTATAATAATAATAAAAACATGAAAATAGAACTGTCGTAAATTTTGTTACAACGCTCCGAGTATACTTTGTTAATTTGCAATTCAAGTTAACGAAATTAATTGCCAAAGTGAGTTCCAAAACTCTGTTAACAATTTACAGAGCGACTGAGATAAAACCTCAAATATCGTTCGTGTAATTAATTTTCTCTAAACAATATTACTCAATTTTCTTTATGGGGGTTCGAATCTTACACGTGGCATGCAATTTGTCCGTGCTGGCTAAAGACACTTATGTCTGGTTTCTAAGGTTATTTTTTTAATATGGACGCTTCACACCACGTCAGTCTCGCCCCATGCTAAGTACCTGAAGGACTTGTGTTACGGGTACCAGGAAACGGAAATATATTTAATACTTTTATACTAATTATACTATACAATATTATATATTTAAGATTTTTATTGACATGATACACGTCATATTTAATACACATCCATGACCTTTGAAAACTTTGTGTTCCCTCGGCGGGATTCGAACCCACGACCCCCGGCTTGAGCTACCGACAGACCACCAACTGAGCCACAGAGATCGTCTTTTTACTGAAGTGTTACATATTATGATCATTAAATATTTTGATTGTCTCAATGTCTCAAGCTACGGTCTCAGGTCAAAATATTATCCAATCAACAATGCAGCTGTTGAAAAGATAAATTTTAAAAACTCAGAAACTGGTCTTAACTGACTGATACTGACTTTCGTAGCACTGCTACGAGAGCGTAGACCGTAGAGCCTTCAAGACGCAACGATTTATTTAGCTAGATAACCCAGTTTCGTATCACATTCTATATAATTATATATTTTTTTTATGAAATAAGGGGGCAAACGAGCAAACGGGTCACCTGATGGAAAGCAACTTCCATCGCCCATGGACACTCGCAGCATCAGAAGAGCTGCAGGTGCGTTGCCGGCCTTTTAGAGGGAATAGGGTAATAGGGGAGGGTAGGGATGGGAAGGGAAGGGAATAGGGGAGGGTAGGAAAGGGAATAAAGTAGGGGATTGGGCCTCCGGTAAACTCACTCACTCAAGTGACTCTCACTCACAGCAAGCGCTGTTTCACACCGGTTTTCTGTGAGAACGTGGTATTTATCCGGTCGAGCCGGCCCATTCGTGCCGAAGCATGGCTCTCCCACATTTAAATTATAATATTTCAAGACTGAAATTGGACATATGATTTTTTATCACGAAATGTACAGAAAAGCCAATTTTGGCGCAACAAAGTTGCAGGCATCATCTAGTAATACATAAATGATGGGGCGAAACGGAACGAACGTGACGTCATCATGTTAGTTATGGGGCCTGGCTGACATGACATATTAGCCTAATTCGTCACATCCACATAATGGGTCGCGCTTAGGAAATAGCATTGTTTTAGTTGATTACATATGCCCCGCCTTTCATAATGAGCAGGTATTAATTGTGAATGGTTGTGTTGATAAACCTCGACTCATTATTTTTATGTTCTATTATTCTAATGGAAAGATTAGTTGACGTGGTTAATATTTTACTATTAACTATATTGGATGTGGCAAGCTATGTTTATGTCAGACAAATTGATTGTGAGTCAGATGGTGGTCCACATTATAACGTTGATGTTACTATACAATTTGATTTAGTAATGATCTAGGAACGAATACAAACAAAGATATTTTTGAAGTAGTACATAAGTATGACATCATTTCATTTCATTTGATATTGCAATCTTCAGGTATAAATTACTTTTATGACAATAATGATGATAATTTAAATAAAGCTAAACATACTCAATGCAATAAATATGAAGCATAGAATGTGAAGCAAAATTGCTAGGTAAGCTACCTTTATCACCATTATAAAATACGACGCAATGATGATCATGAACATAATAATTAATTTGAAAATAATGACAGTAACAATAATAATGTTATTATTGAAAGTCTGTAGGAACTATGTATCAGCATCATCAAATGCTTAGGGAAGATAATTTTTTTTTTTTTTTTTTTATGAAATAAGGGGGCAAACGAGCAAACGGGTCACCTGGAAAGCAACTTCCGTCGCCCATGGACACTCGCAGCATCAGAAGAGCTGCAGGTGCGTTGCCGGCCTTTGAAGAGGGAATAGGGTAATAGGGGAGGGTAGGGATGGGAAGGGAAGGGAATAGGGGAGGGTAGGAAAGGGAATAGGGTAGGGGATTGGGCCTCCGGTAAACTCACTCACTCGGCGTGAAACAGCGCAAGCGCTGTTTCACGCCGGTTTTCTGTGAGAACGTGGTATTTCTCCGGTCGAGCCGGCCCATTCGTGCCGAAGCATGGCTCTCCCACGTATAAATGATGATATAAATGATTTCGTCAATAATGTCAGTAGCCTTGTACTTGCGGAAGCTACTAAGCTACCTCTTTCACCCTCTAAGAAATAATTACGACTTGAATTCTGCATCCCATTACTCTAATCCGTGATGATGGCCTTAAACTTGTAATTTGCTCGTTAAACTTTTTACTGTTGAGTCGTCACTTAACAATGGGACAAGATTGCCAAGTTTCAGAAAAAGTATCTTACTCCAGCTAATAGGAAAATTTTGAGCCGTCACCACCATTTAATTTACCAACTTCAGAAAGCAGTTTATTTTTAACAATTTTTTACTTATGTGCTCACATTTTAAGTATCTTAATTCGTTTATTTGCATAATATTATCATTATGATCGTGTCTTTTTGTATATTTTAGAGTTTAGCACGTCTACTTAATATTTTACAAATATTAATTTATCACTTTTTGGTAAAAAGTGGCCCCGTGCGAGTTTCCTACGCTGGTTCTTCTCGCCGGGTTAGTTTCCGAACCGGCGCGGTGATAAGTTAACACCTAGACATTCTGAAAAGATTTGTTTTAAATTTACTCAGAAATAATCAATTTTTTATTTTAATAAGCAATGGCAACAATAGGGCTGGCTACGTTTATCAGTGCACTGTAAAAGGTTGATCATATTTTTCTTTATTTAGAAGCTCTATCAAGCTATGCTGATGGTGATAGCACACTAGCAGCAGCTACTTCCAACCATCTCCTGATTATTTTGTTTGTGTGACCCAACACAGCTTTAACATGTCCCTCAGGAGATCATGTCAAAGGGTTTCTGATGACACAAGAGATACAGCGATGGGAGTGTGCGGAGGGCTAGACCCCGTTTAAAAAACACATCTTTTATGAGAACCAAGAACCAACAAAGTTCTTATCTGTTACAATGAGTTATACTTAAGTATACTTAAGTAATAGAAGCAAAATAATTCTACAGTCGCATATAATATAAAGAAAAAACTTATTTCAAGTACTAAAATAATACCGGGTAATAAACTCGGATCACTCACAAAATCTCTTTTAATTTAAAACCGTTTTCTGCCGAAACAAATAATGCATTCTCGTTAAAAGTTCCTCGCGAATAAAGACTGAACCGTGGAAGTTTTTGTAAGTTATGCACCAACTTGGACAACGGTGACAACAGTTTCAATTCGCTATTTTTCTGCCTTTTAAATTTCTGAAGAAAATACGATTGCGAACTTTAAACTTGATGATTGAACTGTTTTCCAACCTAGTTACCAGTATACGGAGGATATTTGTAAAATATAATTGAACACGTAAGTGGATGATGTGGGTAGGTAAGTAACAATTTGAAAATGTTAGTTGTTTTCATAATTTGAAATATAAAAAATGTGCATTTACTATTTTATATGTATAGCCAATTATATTATTAGCCAGATGATGAAGTAGGCAAGTTAAAATACTTGACAATACTACATACTTACACTCTGCCGTATATTTGATGTGCTAATTGTCCATACATACTTGACATACATTGAGCATACTTACATGTTGCAGAATTGTTCATCACTTTTTGAAAAAATCAATATCATTTATACCAAATTGTTGGTACGTGCTATTTTTTGCATTCCCAAAGCTTTATTATAGTCAACAGGTCAGGGTGGCGGGAACAAATCTGAGGCATTAGTTAGCGGTCCGGTCATATTCCCCAGCCCTTCGCAGTAGATCAATCAAAACAGGCCCGTCGCCGTGAGGTCAATAAATCGCCCGAATAATAGAAACCACCACGACACTTTGCCAGATGATAAATCAAAATTGACTAATCTCGCACGTGAAGAGAAAATATTTTTACACGAGGAATTAGAGTAAGAAGAATTTTTATGGCAAGAGTTTTGGAAAGAAATGAAGTCGAAGATCTTTCTTCGTCTCGGAATCTCTTGATTAAATTAAAAAAATACGTTATTACGGACGTGTTAATTACTGTACTTTTATTTCCGACAAGTACTACCTAATTACATAATTATTTTCTATATAAAATGTTTCACTATCAACACAATACACACTATTCGGAACATGCACGGCAGTAGCGACATATTTCAAACGAAGTTTTAGGACCAATTTCTAAAAATTTCAAACAAGACTGACAAGTTTGTTTGGCTTCTGACTGATCCCCTTATCACACCATTTTTGCCGCGGCAATCGCGGCGATCGCTTTCTTTACCCCCTCCACCCACTTCGCACGCTCCGAATAATTGCTGAATAGCGATACTAATAATTATGTTGCTATTTGCCAATGTCAAAAGCATTCCATGCCAGCGGCTAACCATTGCAATTGTTGTAAATATTATCGTCACTTCCTTTAGCCCGGCCGCACATTATAACAATTTCTGATCAGAAAAATTCGAACGCCCGCCGGGTACCACACAGCCCACCTATCAGAAATTTCTAATAGGTGTGCAGGGGTCTAGTACAAAACTTATAGCGAGTGCGCGGTCCGAATCACTTTTACCATCCGATCGACGGCGGACGTCAGACACGTCAGAATTCTGATAGTATATTGTGGGATCCACTTCAAAACATATTATGAGCAGAATGCGTTCCGGCGGGCATCTGAATTTTTCTTATAATGTGCAAATATTAGGTATGTCATTTAAAACTAAAAAAGGTAATTAAGATAATTTACGATAATTGACGAATGTGACTGTCAGAATTTTTGTTCTTTGACTCTTAAGATTGGCAAATATTTTTTTAATGAATTAAAAGTAAAAATACGAAAAGGTGTTAACAAAAGTCTCAAAAAAGACCAAGAGTAGCTTTTATTACTGAAGAATGTTTAGCTCCGGGTCAAATTTTGGAATTTGGGACCATGAAGTTTCGGGAAACATCTTGTACATAGGCTGTTGCGACAAGATATATGACTCCTATGACTGTCTCGGTTTGGGAATCTGAGCAATTTATAGAGGTAATTTACGACAATACGTATCTGTACTACTACTACCGTAGCTAGGGTGCTAACCCCTTTAAAATAATAATATTAATGTTATTAGAGTATAACTACAGTGAAATATAATGGAGTTTATTTCTTGCAATATATCCTTAGAAAGATATTTGGCAATAAGTTAATATTTTAGTAAAAATAAAACCGTTTTTAAAATCCCGTATCTAAAAAACTACTCAACCGATTTTGATAATTATTGTAGTCCCTAAGTTTTACAATACAACATAGTACAACAAAAAATGATTACTTAAATAGGACTCGTAGTTCCCGAGATATGCGAACACAAACAAACGCTTTTAGGCCATTTCAACCCACTTACAGGTTGAATTGATAACCTCCTTTTTTGAAGTCGGTTAAACAAAAAATCACAATTTACATGTAGTAACAGAAATAATTTTATGTCATTTGATACAGCACAATTCATTCGAAATCCAAATGGATTATGAATTAATAATTGTAAATAACAACAGACGGCTGTCGCGTCTCATATTTCGAAAACTTAATTAACGAAATATAAAAATAATTGTCCATTACAGCAATGTACATGACAGATTAAGCCCGGTCGCATATTATCCGCTGATCAGAAAAATTCGGACGCCCCGCCCCGCTCATACATTTTGACACGTCAGAATTCTGACGTTATGCGGGGGTCCACAACAAAATATTGTATGAACAGAGTGCGTTCCGGCGGGTGTCCGAATTTTTCTGATCAAAAATTTCGGATAATGTGCGGCCAATCTAAAGGAAAACAAAAATAGAGACATATAAATTCAATTTCTTAATAATATAGCAGCTAGTGCTGTTCCTCCAACATGTTCTCTGACCGATTTAAATTTCAAATTGATTATTCCGTCCATTTTAGGACTGTTCAGAGTTCACCAGCTGATCCATGCGTCAGAAGGGCTTCTAAAAAGTTGGTCTCGCGCCTAATCTCTCGCCTGATCTTTAGTCGTGTCGATCGTCTGTTTCATTGGGTTACGGAGAGTAAAGGAATAGAGAGTGCTCTTGTGTACTGTGCACTGCGCACACATTTGGGCACTATAAAATAACGTAGTGAGCGTTGTTCAAATTCTATTTGCCACCAGGTGCCGCGATGTAGCCTTAGGGTCTATCGCAGCGTTTCCCAATGTGGGCGATAACGCCCCTTGTGGGCGCTGAAGGACTAAAGGGGGGCGGTGTGGGACCCAGAAAAAAAATGGGAGCATTGTGTACAGGCTTGGGGGTGATTTAATTAATGTAATCTGGATGCATTTTAAATTGAAACTATGGGGGCGCTAAAACATAATTTGTTCTCAAAGTGGGCTGTTATAGACAAAATAAGTTTGGAAACCCCTGGACTCTATCGTGTCAAATAGACATATTATCATGACTCAATATGATAGCTATATCGTGACATGACAGCAGTTTGGTTATAATAATATTACGTCACGATATTATTAATGTTTGCGGCACCTGGTGGCAAATAGAATTTCAACAACCCTCATTGGCCCGGTTTTTAATGAAACCAGTAGGCCTACTACGAAACCGTTTTGAGACTCAAGCAATCGGACGAGAATGCCGCGTCTTGCTCTAACAACGTCATTTCACGTTTGACGCAACATTCTCGTACGATTGTTTGAGTCTCAAAACCGTTTCGTGGTACGGGCCCTGTCACCGTCACCGAAACCGGTGCACTAATAGTACACTAAAGTACACTAATGCAGTAGCCATTCTATGTTTCAGTCGTCTTGTGCTTATTCCATATAGCTTGTTTTCCATAATTTTCCCCAACGACGTCCGGATTCAAAATTCACATGAATATTCTGATCGTGCGCGGCGACGGTTTGTTTAAGCGATACAATTTCGATACAACTCGATTTATTCCCTTGCCGCGAGTTCGGGGCACTTTGACGAAATATTTGTAGAAAACTAGCTGTCCCGGCAAACGTTTCTTTGCAATATAAAGTATTTCGCCCGTATTATTTAATTGAAGTGACTAAATAAGTATGTCACCATGGTAACGTCCATCGCTATACCGTTGCACAAACAACAGTCGCCGTCAGTCTCGAGTTGTAATAATTTACTATTATTTATTCAACAAATGCACTTATCATATAATAAGTACCCAGTAACCGATTCTCAGACCCACTGAATATGCATATAAAATTTGGTTAAAAGCCGTTTCGGAGGAGTACGCGGCCTAACATTGTGACACGAGAATTTTATATATAAGATTAGATGACGCCCGTAACTCCATTGCACCAAAATTCGATTATCGCGCGGAAACAGTACATTTTTCCGAGAAAAAAACTATCATGTGTCCTTCAACGGGTCTCAACTCTCAAGGTATGTCGATACCAAATGCTATCAAAATTGGTTCTGTGGTTTAAGTGGGAAGAGCTAGGAGACACAAGTTCGCATATAAGTAGTATAGAATTATAGATACAGACATACAATAGTAGCTCTACCATGAGTTTAAAGCTATAGTATTTATCGATACTCGATACCGACTACCTAAATATTTAGTATGGCAAATTTTACAGTGCTTCTAGCGGTTACTTGCGGAACTAAAATCGCCATACTAAATATTTACGTATCGAGTATCCATAAATACTATAGTTTTAAACTCATGGTAGAGCTACAGGTAGTCCTAAAACCTACGGATCGATTCCGATTTCCGAATCGATCGTGCTCTTATAGCTTCTGATATTTTTAATGAGGCACAACATTTTTGCAATTTTCATGCTATAATGGAGCTTCAATATTTTGTTTTAAGATTAATTTATAAAAAATATACATATTTTATTTTAATTTTTACAGTGTAAACAGTAAAAATTAAATGCAACCCCTATTATATTTTAACCCAAACATCGTACGTATTTCTGTGTAATTTTCGAGTTATCTACTACATACAATTATTTAGACACTACATAGTATTATCCGAACTATAATAATAATAGTTATTGAACTGAAACGGAGTATACATAATAATTAATTAGCACAGCATTAACATAGTGTCCAATTAGAAACACGAATACCATTTGGCTTAAATCAAACAGTTAATTAAGCTATTTGTGCTAAATATTGATATGAGCTTTGTCTAAACTAGAACAAAGACAATAGTGCTTTGCTTATTACCTACTGCACGCCTTTGTCGAGATGAATGGGTACAATTGCAAAGAGATTCACACACAAAATATACGTGTATTGTAATGTGTATGTATAATATGAAATGGAATATTGAATAGCGTATTAGACTAGGGCGAATAATATGTATTTGAATGTAACAATAACTTCTCTACATAAAGACCTTTTTATCTAATAAGTAAGTAGTAATAGAGCTTTGCCTACGACATAATTATACATGGCCTGGCTTGATTAATATTTATGTTCCTTTTTTTTAATTAAACCTGCAGTACACCTGATGATGATTTTTTCGAAACCGGTCGTGTATATTTAATATAATTTTGTAGGTAATAAATCTATTAAAATAACGTGGAATAAGTGCAAGCAAAGAGTGTAATTACATAATTGAACATGAATTTCCACCAAGAAGTGACAGTACCTACATTCAATACGAGTATCACATTTTTTTTTAATTTTAAGAACTGCAGGTGCGGTGCCGGCCTTTTAAGAGGGAATACGCTCTCTTCTTGAATGTTTGCAGGTCGTATTGGTCCGGAAATACTGCTGATTCTTTTATTGATTTATATTTTGAGTCATACCCATTAATGGTTCATCCCTAATGTGTATCCCATGAGTCACGGGTTTACGAATGTTGGTTCAATCCTGAATTGAATAGTAAAATTAGTAATGACGTTATCAAAGGTGGTAACATGACTAATGATCTGAATAATCGCTTAGGCGTTACGACAAATTGCCCCATCACGTGACCTGCAATCATTTACCTCCACCCACCCGACCAGCCTACCCTGACCCCCCGTCTAAACGAGTGCCGGATAAATATCGTATATTAGAGGCGAACGAATCGACGCCAACGGCTCAATTTATATTGGAGATCCGGCTGATTTACGCGCAATCTATTTTATATTCTGTACACTCGCAATAAAGTCGGTTTTATCACTTAATATCGTTTCGACTAAAAGGCCACTATTTTAGATTCGTGTAACTTTCTTGTAATTGAATTGAGTCAATTTATACGTTTTGATGTTTTAGTTGATGTTCCTAAACCTCCATAACACTCGCCCAAAATGTTTCTCACCATCATTACCATCCGTTAGACTTAACCAAATTTAAGCTTTCGATAATTTGGTAACAATGTCTTCAATTTAAAAATTCGATATTATTTTATTATCTTCTCATCGATCTACAAGCCCGTATTATCAAGAGCATATAAAAAACTCATTATCAGCAAAATGCTCATTATGGAAGGAAATTCAGAAAATGCATCGTTAGCTTTAATAATCAGTGGAGCATGCTTGAGATTAAGTAGAGAATTTGAAGATACAGCGGAAATCTTGCCAACGCGAATGACCCTCGAGCGAGTCTGAAATAGTGTTTTGTTTATATTTTAACCCAGTTTCCGTCTAATTATTGTGTAGTGAATTCTAAAGACACACTTTCAGCACTGTATGGCCACTAAATAGTTCTCTTTTAGCTTTATGTTCTCCCGTGTGCTTTGCAAAGAGTTTCGAAGCAGGTTTTATAAAGCATTTTAAAATATTTTTAGACTTAAATAACATAGGAATGATAGTTCTGAACTGGTGATATATTTTACAGTGCTTATGCTTCATTGCTTTCATTTAGGTATGTTTTATCAAAGGCGATTTTTTTGTAGGTACCTAAAAGTAAAATAAAAAAAATCGTAATCCAGATATTATATTTAACTATTTAATGAAAATTGAAAATATCTTCAGCTTGTCAAAACTTATCACTCAAGCTTTCACGCTGTTCTATATAATTATTATTCAAAGCAGCGGACCCATAGACGAACAATTTAATTGTGCAATATATCACGTTCAATATTATTGACCGTCTAGGGTTGTTATTGAACCCGCCTTTCAATCTTATTGTCAAGTATTGTTCAATGATGTTGTACAATAACATTGATCGTCTAGGGGCGCACTAAACGCAATTTACCATTCTTATTTTTGATTCCAATTACAACAAATTTGACAACAACCGAAAACGTGAGTGGACGATGTGGCTAACAATTTAAAAATTTCCATAAAATCCTCCATTTCAAATCAAACCTCTTTGAGGACCGACAAAATAATTTGAAATAAAAAAAATGTAGATTTTATGCATAGCCAGATGTTAGCTGGATGTTAGCCAGATGTTAGCCGGATGATAAAGTAGGTAAGTTACAACGATTGTTAAAAATAAAATTAAATAATAACGCAAGAATGAGTAATTGCACTTATGTTATAAAATGTCAGTCATCCACTTCACCCAAACGTCTTGAACTATTTTATTTTTATTTTATTAGGAAAACATACAGTGATTTAATTAACAACCTTAAATATTACATAAACACTTAACACTATTAACACGTTTTCACAAAATATAACGCAAAAATTGTTAATCAAAGTATTCTCAAGCGAATTAGCTTTTTGAGGCACACTCGCATCAACTGAAATGGCATTGTTTGCTCAAGTCCCGTGCAATTGGAGACTCTCCAAGCTGAAATTAATTAATCGGGGCACGGGACACTTCCTGATACTCAGGAGTTTTAAGCCATTTAGCCAAATAAAACTTCGCTTCGTGAAAGAGAGGCATTGTTCCCTAGATAGGAAGGTGCTACGGCTTTTGAGAAAATTGATGTACTATCAGAGAAGTTGATTCATAGGCAGATGGCGGACCTACGTAAATTAGTCGCATTGTGTCAAACCTATCTGACAGATCACACCTATTATTGAATTTACATAACCCGACCCATTAACGTAGGTCCGTCAACTGCCTTTGAATCAATTTCTTTGACATACATAAAATAACACCTGCATGCTTAGCATTATTTAGCTAGTTTAGGCTCCACTTAACTGTGGCAGAGTGGAAGCGACGCGTCACGTCATCAAAGCATTTTCATCTCTATTGATCTTCTATTTCAGTACAAATTTCTGTTGTGAAAATATGGAAGCGTCGATGAGCGAATGCGCTAGCATATTTTTGTAACTGGTACTTAAATAAAATAACTATATAGATGAAGAATAACTAGAGAAGAAAATAATATTGTAGACAAAAAACGTGACGCTTCGTGACTTCTACATTGGCCCAGTGTAAGTTGAACCTTAGGAATAATTTCTTTCTACGGATACTATAAACTAAGTGACATAATGTAAAGAAGTCTGTCATTTCGTCCGTTTAATCTGTCAGTTTTTATTTTCATTTTTTTGCTCTTTACTTGGGAACTACACAACCTGTAGTGTTTGTTTGGTGACAAATAAAAATAATTACTGACAAATATTATACATTATAATATTGTGTCCTGTCTACAACTTGTTTGCCTTTTTCTCAAAAGCTTACTGGCTGGACTAGAGATAATTTTATTGTATGCATTTGAAGTTCCTCAATATAAAGGAACAGTTTTATAATATTAAAATTATACAGATTTTAAAAAGGAAAACTTTCATAATTTATGTAGATAGATAAAAAGTTCCTCAAAGTTGAAAGAAAGAGTTTCATATCACAAAGAGTTCTCGTATTGTGGTGTAGTTTTAGCTCAAAGTAACTTTTTATGAATCTTAAAATAAACCAATTTAATTTAAGTATGGAATATTCTCTTTTTCATTTTCTTAAATCCACATTTTCCTCAAAAGAAGAGTCAATAATATTATGAATATAATATTGAAAACCCAAGTGAAAATAATATTAAGTAAGTGGAAAACCAGGGGTAACTTTTTAAAGCGGGTATTGTCGCTTATCTATACTAATATTATAAATGCGAAAGTATCTCTGTCTGTCTGCCTGTCTGTCTGTCTCGCTTTCACGCCAAAACTACTGAACCGATTGTAATTTTGTACACAGTTATTCTAGAGTCTGAGAAAGGACATAGGCTACATTTGATGTGGGAAAATATCTTATTTCCATGAAAATATCGATGAAAATTAATTCGCATTGCGCGTGGCCAGCGTTCATCCCGGGGGTCCTGGGTTCGAGTCCCGCAGGCGGAACAAAAAGTTTTCAATGTTCCTGGGTCTTGGATGTGTATTAAAATAATATTTCAAAAATCTTAAATATATCTGGATTTTTTATAATATTATACATAATAATATTATAAAAAATCCAGAAATATATCGATGCAATGAACATTTTAATTCTAATATATGAAAACAGATGGCGTTTTATTTTTTACTTCATTATTGTAACAGAACTAATCATACCTACTTTATTATATATTATTGTTTTTATTCATAACTAGCTGTTGCCCGCGACTTCGTCCGCGTGGACTTTAGTTTATAGCGCGCGGTGTCAACAAAATTTGTGTCAAATTTAAAAACTTTTTAAAACCCTGGTAAGTGGTACCCCTCTTAGGGCCGCGCTACACCGATTCCGGTGTAGCGCGGCCCTTAATTAATCAAAATACCCAAAAACAGCTGTGCAGTGTGCACATAATCTATACTAATATTATAAATGCGAGAATATCTCTGTCTGTCTGTCTGTCAGTCTCGCTTTCACGCCAAACGCCAAAACTACCGAACCGATTGTAATGAAATTTTGTATACAGATAGTCTAAAGCCTGAGAAAGGACATAGGCTACTTTTTTACTGGAAAAAAGGGTTGTAAGGGTCGTAAATTTGTTCAAAAAATTCATAATAGATGGCGCCGTGCGTCTTCTACATCGCGCTGACGCTTGCTCAAAAGTCTTTCTATAAGACGTGGTATCATCTTACATTTAAGTTTCGATTTTTTTTCGATTTATATATCTACTCTACGGTATTAAATAACTCAGTACTTTATCTGTGCAGGCAGTGACGTAACCTTAAGACTAAATTTCACCAACGACTGTTAAAGTTAATGCTCGAATTAGTATCACGTTAGCTGTTTCGTTTTTCATATGAATGAAAGAGAAGACAGGACATTTTAACAAGCTGTTAACACTAACAGACGTTGGTGAAATTGGGGCTAAACCTATCAATGATAAATAGTTTATGAGTAAAGTTGTGTAATTGGGGGGCTAAATAAGCTTTAAAATTTGGCATAAAATATAAAGTTTAATATAAAAAAATGAAGTACTTATTGTGTGCACACTGCACAGCTGTATTGATTTAAGGGGTACCAGGGTTTTTTTATAAAAGCTTTTGATACCAATTTTGTTGACATCGCGCGCTATAAACTGAAGTCCACGCGGACGAAGTCGCGGGCAACAGCTAGTCAATAATAACTAGCTATTTGACTGAGCTTTGCTCGGTATTCGATAAAACACGAATAAAATGACATTTTCTAAAAACGATTCCTAGCTAGATCGATTTATCGTCCCGGAAACTCGTTGGAGCCGATTACGAGTTTCTTAATAATTATATATATATATATATATATATATATATATATATATATATATATATATATATATATATATATATATATAAAAATATATATATATATAAATATATAAATATATATATATATATATATATATATATAAACACACCGGCAAAATTAGAGGAACATAACAAAATATTAAAATTTCTTTTAATTGTTCACTGATTTTTATATATTTATTTATTTATTTACTAATTGATTATTAAAAAATAAATTTTATATAAATTTAGGGCATAAAAACGTGAAAACTAGAAAAAAATCAGCAAAAATCAAAAAATTAAGAAAATCTTTGAAATTTCAGTAGTAAGTTTTTAGGATAAATTCTCCATTTTTATTAAAGAAATGCCATGTTAAAAGCGTGTAATGCCTTCTATGGATCTCAAGAGGGCCTGGATACGCCATTCCATGCTTGCATTTTAATTGTCAATCATTTCCTGTGGGATATTCTCCTACTCCTCCAGTAGCGCCAACTCGAGCTCCTGGACACATTTTGGACTGGAGTTTTAACTCGTACCGTTCACCCATTGATGTGCCACACGTCTTCAATCGGATCCTCATCCGTAGACCACGCTGGCCTCTCCACCTGGGCTACGCCAGCATCGTTTAGGTAACAATGCCCGATTTTCTTACTCTATGGATGCACATAAAATTGAAATTACTACCTAAAACTGTGTAAAAGGCACACCATGCAGTTCCAGGATGTCGGTGCTATAGCCCTGTAGGTGTCCAAGGGGAAGTTTTGTAGAGTTCGAAAAGATTATGTTGTTTGAGCACCTTTATTATGTAAGTTCACAAATGTTAGCGTGTTAACAAGTACGCGTTGCTAAGTGCACTGCTAAAACTGGAATATAATAAAATAATTTGACACCACAATGACGACACGGCGCGTCAACGTATTAAGTTAGGTATGTACAAACCGTACATCTTGGCAACCCAAAAAAAAACAATAAAAATATCAATTAACAATAAATGAAATAGTTCATTACCTTGAGTATAAATGTAAAGAAATATAAAAGTTAAAATATAAAGGTAAAAGTAAAAATAAGTATAAAATGACTTTTCACAAAAAAATTACTTAAAATTGAAATTAATCAAAATTAAAAGCAAAGTTGGTTCTACTGGTGTTTTCGCTTCGTCACATATATCAATGTGTAGATATCCTTTATATCTTCTTTGTAGTTTTCTACAGGTAATGATAAGTCTTTCGGAATTCTCCCGGATATTTCGTTCAATTGCTGTATAAGATGAGCTGGAGATATCAGATGCACATCTATATGTCCTTGGTAGACGTTTGTAAGCGAATTGAACAGCATGTTTTGGAAAGTCTTTAAGCTGTTGATGAGGAGATACACAGTCAATGATGCCGAGTTCAAATAGGTAGTAGCGGAGAGAATCTGCATTTCCGTTCTAATTGTTGCCATGTTTAAGTTAGTTTGGTTGACAAAGCGGTCCATCATATCGAATTGCCGTTGAATGTTATCTTCACTTTTCTTCAGTACTTTGTTTTCTAATTCCACGATGCTAGTTTGGTTTTTTATTAGCTCAAGTAAATAGTCCTCGTTACTCTGAATTATTTTTATGTCATTTTCATATTTTTCAGCAAAACGTTGGTCCAAAATTCCAAACAAGCTATTGGCTACGTAGCCCACTCCGTCCACCAAACCGCGTTTCTTTCTGCTAGTCAAATGTTTGTGCGGATTTATCAAAATCGAGTTATAATGACCGAGCAGTTCTATCTCGTGACTTAATTGTTCTACGATAATTCTGCAGTTTTGTATGTTCGCACTGTGACACAAATCTTTCACGGAATTAAAATAGTTTTCGACAGGACGAGTTCCTTCCCAGTACGTTGTTATGTTGTAATACATAATTAAAGTCCATTGATTGTGTTCCATCTGCATTTTACCGATTGCATCATAATAGATAGGGCGCTCATGTTCTAAGGTTGTAATTTGAGCTCTTGAACCATATGATCCAGATATAAATGTAAACATTGTCAGAATCGTTAGTAAAAAACTCGATAATTTATTTCGACCTTTTCTGCTTTTGTTTTCAGAATTTGACCTTTGTTCCTCCTCAGTTGTGGGATCTTCTTCTTGGCCTCGTGTGGGTTCTTCTTCTTTGTTTTCGATTTCAGAGCCCAACGGTAAAGGTGATAGTTTTGTTACAGGACGTTTGATTACCCCTGTTCGAGTCTTGATGGTCGTAACTCGGACATACCCGTCAGCGCCTGGATGAGTTTCGAGCACCCGCCCTAGGGCCCATTTTCCAGGAGGTAAGTTGTTGTCTTTGATCAGTACGATATCGCCGACGCTGATATTTTTCGTAGGTTTGTTCCATTTGCTCCGAGTTTGCAGTTGTGTTAGGTATTCGTTGGACCAATTTTTCCAGTACTGTTGAAACATTTGTTCTACAAGTTGCCATCGACGACGTACGCCAATGTGAACATCAGTGTAATCCGATAATGGTAACGTCATTATTGCGCCGCCAGTGATGAAATGGCCCGGTGTTAAACAGTTGTAAAATTCTTCCGGATCTTCAGTAAGAGGGCACAAGGGCCTCGAGTTCAAGCAGGCTTCTATTTTTGTCAGTAGCGTTGACATCTCCTCGTAGGTAAGTTTCTGGTCACCTAGTACTCGTCGTAAATGTCGTTTCATGGATTTGACGGCGGCTTCCCACAAACCGCCCGCGGTCGGCCAGGCAGGGGCGTTAAAATGCCACTCGACCTCCAGTTTAGCTAATTCATCAAAAAAATCCGATGTCATGATGTCTTTGAAATTTATGAATTCCTTACGTAGCACCTTTGCAGCGCCGATGAAATTAGTTCCACAATCTGAGTACATATGTTTAGGGGTGCCACGCCTTGAACATAGTCGTTGAAAAGCTGCTATGAATGTTTCAGTGCCGAGATCGGAAACAAGTTCAATATGGACGGCTTTGGTAGCCATACATATGAATATTGCAATATATCCCTTAGAAGTTTTAACGCCTCTGCCTTTGTTTATTTTCAGTTCGATGTAACCAGAGTAGTCAACCCCTGTAAATGTAAAGGGTCGACATGGGGTTACTCTCTGTTGCGGAAGATTACTCATCAGTTGATGGTTGTCGGTTTGTGTAAAACGGTGGCAGCGCACACATTTTCGAAGTTCAGTTTTGACAGCCCTGTTGCCGCCGACGATCCAATATCGCTGTCGTATGTGACTTAACGTCAGCCGAGCTCCACCATGCAGTGTAATTAAATGGGAATATTTAATCAACAGTTGCGTTAATCGACTTTTATGTGGTATGATAATTGGGTTTTTCATTTCCACAGGTAAGTTTGAGTTTTGGAGGCGGCCGCCCACGCGAATTATCTTATTTTCGTCTAGGTACGGGTTCAGCTTCATAATTGCGCTCCTTTTTGACACATTCTCGTTTTTCAAAAGTTGTTTATATTCTTGATTGAAGTGTATCTGTTGTATGGTTTTAATAATAATATTTCTTGCTGCAGTTAGTTCGGTAGTAGTCAGGTACGGGGACTCAGATTTCCTTTTAGCGCTCATATTTGTTATGCAACGTAATATCCAAGCAGTAACTCGGAAAAGTTTTGTTAATGAGCTGCATTTATTTATCAAGGTTGTTATCCAATTATCATCATCCTGATTTGACGAAGTCTCTTGATTCTCATTTTCTTTGCAGCCGATGTTTGTATTATATGTTTTGTAGGTTGCAGTCTCATCTGTTTCAAATTTCTTCAAAAATGCAGGGCCTTGAAACCATAGATCGAAGGTCATTAGTTTGGTAGGTAAAATGCCTCTGCTTGCACAGTCAGCTGGATTAATCTCTGACTTAATGTAACGCCATTGTGTGGTAGGTATAATGCGTTTTATTTTTGTAACTCGATTGGATATGTAGGCCTCTCTTTTAGTAGTGTCCCCTTGGAGCCACGCGAGAACTACTTGCGAGTCACACCATGCTTGAATTTTCAGATTGTATTCCGAAAAAGCTTTCTGAGTTTTTTCCATAAGTTTAGCCAACAGTAAGGCACCACACAATTCAAGTCTCGGCAGGGTGGTTTTTTGTGCTATAGGAGCCACCCGTGTACGAGATACAAGAAGCGTAATTACCGGAGCTCCGTCGGAATTTTTCACGCGACTGTATATAACACAAGCATAAGCTTTCTCGCTTGCATCACAGAAACCCAGTAATTCTATATCTTGTTTTGTTTCGCCAATCCATCTTTTCAGAGTTATGTTGTGAATTAATGGCAATTTTATTTTTAGTTTCTGCCATTCTTTCTCAATATTTTGGGGAATTTCGTCGTCCCAATCAATGTTTAGAGTCCAAACCCTTTGAAATAGTAATTTTGCAGTAATGGTCACCGGAGACAGCCATCCCAGCGGATCATAAAACTTCGAAATTTCGGACAATAATAGTCGTTTTGTTAATTGTGTTGTACTTTGTTTTACAGGCCATTTTAGGTGAAAGGTGTCGCTGCTGGTGTTCCAGGTAAGTCCCAACGTTTTTGATGTTTCATCAGTTTTGAAGTCGAAGCTGTTTGTTGTTGAAATTTGCTCTTTAGGTAAGTCTTCTAATAAAGTTGGGTAGTTGCTGGACCATTTTCGTAAATTCATTCCCGCACCTTTTAGTAAATCGATTAGGGACCGCTGTAACTTCTTGGCGGCTTCGAATGATCGTTCACCACTCACAAGGTCATCTACGAAGAAGTGGTTTTTCAGGACCTCTGCAGCTGCAGCGGGGAACTTATGACCATCATCCATGGCGAGTTGTTTCAGTGTACGTAAGGCCAGCCAAGGAGCGGGTTTGGTACCGTAGGTCACTGTACAAAGTTGATATTCTTGAAGAGGCTGTTCTGGTGAATCCCGCCAGACAATTTTTTGCAGGTGTTGCTGATCTTCATTTATCCACACACATCGATACATTTTTTCGATGTCAGCAGTGAAGGCAAATTTGTATGTTCTCCACTTCAAAATAAGCGACTGAATATCTTTTTGAAGATTTGGGCCTTTTTCTAAAAGGCTGTTCAAACTGTGGCCACTCGATGTTTTTTGAGATGCATTAAAGACTACTCTCAATTTGGTCGTTGTAGAGCTCTCTTTCAAAACGCCGTGATGTGGTAAGTAACAGTCGGCGGGTGTTATATGAGACGAAAGTTTCATATGGCCAAGGTCCGCGTATTCTCTGATAAATTCTTTGTACATAGTTGAAAGTTTTTTATTTTTAGCGAGCCGTTTTTCCAGTTGTAAAAATTGTGAGACCGCGATGGGTCTCGACGAACCTAATTTTTCTTCAAGGTCAGGGCGGAGTGGCATCTTCACAACATATTTTCCGTCGGCAGCTCGTTGTACTGTTCGCGAATAAAATTGTTCACACTGATCGTCCTTGGAAATATCTTCCGAATTATGTATTTCTTCGCTTTCCCAGTATTTAGCTAATTCGTCAAAATTCACCAAGGTCACGTGGCAATTAAAAGTTTTCATTTTCCCACATA
This sequence comes from Aricia agestis, assembly GCF_905147365.1. Taxonomy (NCBI): domain Eukaryota; kingdom Metazoa; phylum Arthropoda; class Insecta; order Lepidoptera; family Lycaenidae; genus Aricia; species Aricia agestis. The sequence goes on from NC_056409.1 coordinate 18,833,732, forward strand.
GGATCCATCCTAGATGTGTCTGTTGTGCCACAGGGGATTGACAGCTTCCTTTTAAAACTCCATCCAGTATAATGTTAGAGTAAACATCGGCACCCAAAAGTAAGTCGATGGGGCGCGAAATGTTGAAGTCAGGATCAGCCAGCTGTAAGTTTTCCAGATGAGGCCAGTTCGATTTTTCGAAAGTAGCATTCGGTAAGTTATTTGTAAGTTTTTTCATTATAAGTGCTTGTACTTCGAAGTCGTATTCAGAGTGTATTGATTTACAGGATAAGTTTAGTTGACCCCTGCAATCACCAGATACTGAACCAACCCCCGAGATGGTAGCGGCGAACCTCTTCCTCGGCAGGCGTAATATCTGTGCAGCATTTTCTGTTATTAAGTTTACTTGCGAGCCCTGATCCAAGAGGGCCCTAAGTTTAACGTAAGTGCCATCATAGGCCTTTATTTTGAGTAGAGTAGTAGTTAGTAAAATTTCAGTTTTATCCGATGATAAGTGATTCGAAGCTTGTTGCTGAGAAGAGGACGCTTGTTGTCCAAGGTTATTTTTGCCATTCGCTGGAATTACCCAGTTCACGTTGTGTAACATGGTATGATGTTTCATGTTACACTCCTTACATGTTTTCGCCGATTTACATTCTTCGTTATTGTGGCTATAAAGACAATTTTTGCAGAGTTTCAACTTCGCGACGGTGTGATTCCGCTGGGCAATATCCATGTTAATAAATTTAGCACATTGCATTAAAACATGATTTCCATTACAATTCGGGCATTTTCCATAAGTAGCGTGATAGTTATAAGTTTTCTTAAAATCATATGTAAATTTTTTTACAGGTTGTTTGTTGTTAGCAGGTTTCCAATGAGATGTTTTTTCGGAAGTGGTATTTTTCGCAGATTTTGTTGACTTTGCAGTTTCATATGCCATAAACTTGCACTCCAAAAAATATAAAAAATCTTGCAAATTTTGTAATTCTCTGTGATCTCGGATTTCGTTCATATAATCATTTAAAGTTGTTGAATCTAATTTTGGTAACATTAAATGCACGATCATTGGATCCCACGTTGCCGTATCCAGCCCGATGTTAGCTATGCCGTTCATGCACTCCTTGATGGCGTCATGCATTTTCTTGAGATTGTTGGCGTCAGGTTGCTGTATAACAGGGAGACTCATCATTGTGTTGAAAAACGATGAAAATTGTAAGCGGCGATTATCATACCGTTGCACTAAAATATCCCAGCAGGAATTGTAGTTTTCAGCACAGACGGATAAATGCTGTACCAGACTTTCTGCTTCCCCCTTCAATTTAGTTTTCAGGTGTTTCATTTTTTGTGCTTTATTAATTGTTGGGTTGTTATGGATCGTTTCGAGAAACAAATCCTTAAAAGATATCCACTTACTGTAGTTTCCATAAAAATCAGGTATTTCCATTTTCGGTGCCGACTGCTGATAGTGAGCATTCGACCAAATTTTAGATTGAAGTTGTTTTCGCAAGTCATCATATTTTTCTTCGATATCTGAGTACACCTGGTAATAATGATCGTTAGACCCCTTCAGCTGAAAGTCGATTTCCCAGTGCAGTTTGTCGATGGACTCCCACTTCGATTTTAAAATGTTCAAATTATCTTCCAGCTCCCACTTTTCACTAACTCTAGTGATGTCGATTTTAGCCATTGCACGATAAATCGCATTAAAATTGCATTCTTGTCTATTTAAAAGTTGTTGCAATTCTTCAGATTTTCCGTCCTCGCAGCCTTGAGCGTAGTCAACAGAAATGTCACTTAAATCAAAATTCACACTCTGTTTTTGCTGTTGCAAGTATTTAAGTCTGTTGTTTATGTCCGTTTTCGTTGCTAAATACATTTCTTTAGTTTTGTTGTAGACGTCTTCAGAAAAATAATTTATATTTTTGTCTTCCAGTTCCAGTAGTAATAAGGCATTTCTCGCCTCGAAGTCTCTCCACTGTTCTTCCAGAGATGACAAACGAATGTTGAGGTACTCTTCAGTTTTTCGAGACGAAGAATCTTTGCGATAGTTTGCACACAAAGACTTGATATTCTCGAAACAAGTTGATTGAAGTTCAAGTTTATCCATGTTGATGTTATGAAATAATGTGATAGCTCACTAAACTTGGCACGTAGTTGACGGTGACAAGTACAGCTAGGCGTAGTTCACGACACGAAGATCCAATTTCGATGAATGGGTCGTATCCAAATCTCGCTATGATTATGCACTCTTACCCAGTGTGTGCGTCCTTGTCTCAATGCAGCTGGGGGTTCTCGCTTGTGAGAGGCCAGCCGCACCGATTCGCCACTGTCGTAAGAAACACACAAAACACGCGAGAATAACCTCGAAGGACCAAAAAAGATGTAGGTGTCCAAGGGGAAGTTTTGTAGAGTTAGAAAAGAGTATGTTGTTTGAGCACCTTTATTATGTAAGTTCACAAATGTTAGCGTGTTAACAAGTACGCGTTGCTAAGTGCACTGCTAAACTGGAATATAATAAAATAATTTGACACCACAATGACGACACGGCGCGTCAACGTATTAAGTTAGGTATGTACAAACCGTACAAGCCCTGTACTGTCAAAGTACCATCATTTATAATCATCAGCTCCATGCGGGCTCCAAATCATATGCAACTCCAAACCATTACGAAGCCTGCATCATAGGCCCCTGTTTCCGGTAAGTTTGATGCCCTGTAGCTTTCCTTATGATTTATCCACATTCTTTATCGCCTGTCAATACAATGTACACAGAATTTGCTCCCATCACTGTACAGCACAAGATTTCACTCACTTGTCTAATTTTGATGTTCACGCGCAAATCTTAGCCTGGCTCTTCGGTGTCCTGTCTCAAGTTTTGGTGCCCTTGCTGGCACTTTTGAGTTTAATTTAACTTCTTTGAGTCTTCTTCTTACTGTACAATCACTTACACGTTCATCTTGGACCTGTTCCGACAGGTTTCGTGTCTGCATAGCAGTTTGAGGTCGATTTCTTAAGTTTTGTTTCCTTACAAAATGGTCATCCTGAACCATTGTCACCCGATATCTGCCTTGTTCTCGTCTCCGAACGTAAGATCCAGTCTCTCTGAAGCGTTGAAAGTTACGATGAACCACGGAAACTGACATACCTAAGGCCTGACTGACCGAACGGTAGGTGTGACCTTTCTCTATCCTGGTTACAGCTCTAGCTGTTGCAGATGCTGGGAAATCACTAATTTTGTATCTAAGCAATGTGTTCTTCCAAAAACCAAACAATCAAATGAGCTGAGCACACCTTGCACCCCGCTAAAACGCCATTCTTATCAGGAACACTTACAACGTCAATAATCGAAAAACACTTATTAGGGCATAATTGCTATAAAAACCTGTCAACTTGCCAGTTTTGTTCAATATTTTATTTCTTGAATGAGCTTACAAGCTATAAAAAAGGCTTTCAGACAGCCCGACCCACTTGAGTTCAAGTTTTGGCCCTTTTTACCTATGTTCCGCTAATTTTGCCAGTGTGTATATATATATATATATATATAAATCATTTTTAGAAAATTTCATTTAATTCGAGTTTTATCGAATACCGAGCAAAGCTCGGTCAAATAGCTAGTATAGATATATACAATAATTGCTCGTTTAAAGATATAAGATTTTAATTATTATTATCAAACAGTTATCAAAATACAATTTTAAAAATTTTCGCCATTACTATTCACTACATACATCAATTTACGTCATTACTATTTAATATTTATCCATATTTTGTCACCGTTCAAACTTTTTCTGGACTTTAATTAGCCACATTGGTCCAGCCGTCCTCGAGTTTTAGCCAACTACAAATTAAAATATTTTTATTAATATAAGTTTAATCATTCAGAATTCAGATCATCAGAAAATTGTTCATCACGTCGCTGATGATTATGTTGCAGTAGAAACAAAAAATCCAATCGCTAACAGACCAATAAATCAATTAAACATTGCAACAATAGAAGTATCGGAATTCGAACGGGCCTGGAAGTTTGCCAGGATCGTGCCTAAAACAACGGTAGTTCGACTGCAATTGTCTGAATTAATGCAGCAGTTTGATAGATCACTTCGCAGTGGCGACGTGAAGGCGAGGATAGATGATGTTATTACACATTTAGATGCAATTGTGCACTCGGCAAATTAAAAATTGGAAAAGTTTGGACGTTTCCGCCAATTTGTGGACCAAATGGTGTGGGACTGTGGTTTGAACGTTAATACTTTAGCAAGCTGCGCTAGTTTTTTTTTTGGAAATGTGATCAATTATTATTATGATCATTTATAAATACGATTAAAATATTTTGATTTCCGTAATAAGGTTCTAATTTATCGACTTCCAAGACTTCTTCGTTGTACGTGGCAGCAAAATACCCTAAACTTTGACTGAAGTTTCATCAACTGACAAAACCAGATGTAGGCTATTTTTGGGCTACCCTTGGAATTGGTGAAAATTAAATAAAAATTCTTATTTTGGTATTAATAATTTTAGACCTATTCTATACATCTTAAAAAGCCTAGGACAGGTACTAGAGCAGCATTTGATTTTATTGTTAATTTTTGCGAATGAATAGAAGGTGAAGAGCAACTGTACAATTTGTGCACTCTTGTAGGGTGAGTAAATTAAACACAGAGTACTGTATCACTAGTGGGCGTGCCTATCTTTATTTATGAATACACTACAGCAACCAAAATGCTTCTGTCTATGTCTAACTGCTGCTATTTTGTTTTCACTTCTGCTGGCTCTCTCTGAATTTTTAGTGCACTCATTTATCCGTTTTTATTTAGTTTAGACGTTAGGACAATGCAGGCTGATCACCTGATTGTCTGACAAGTAAGATGATCCATGCGTCGGATGGCCATGTAAAAAAGTCGGCCTGCGCCGGATCTCTAACTAGTCGTGTCGGTCTTCCGTCCCACTGGGTTATGAGAGAAAAGGGAATAGAGAGTGCTCTTGTGTACTGCGCACACACTTGGGCACTATAAAATTACTCCTGCGTAACTGGCCTGGTTTCAATGAAACTGGCCACCGTCACCGAAACCGGTGTGGGAGTTATTATTATTTCTTCAGTTGTTCTTAGTTCTGATTTTACAGTATATTATCAGCAGACTTATGTTCTATCAATATCGTTGCAGTTGACGTTGCAGCTCACATTAGCGAGTGCGTGTGCGAGCGGCGAGCGGAGACGACGCCTGATTTATCGGACCACCTCCTGCCCTTAACGACACGCTGTGATGTACGGCCCGAACGTGTGCCGTGTGTCACAAGCATAGGCGGAAGCGTTGTTACTACATCTCATATTATGTACTTTCAGAGAAATTGAGTCATGGGCAGATGGCGGACGTATTTAGTCTATTTATGTCAATTCCAGTCAATATATGAAACTTACGTTTAATTGATAAAACGCTATTAGCCTGTAGGTTTTAACGATGTCAATGGCGGCCGAAAAGGAAGATCTTCCGACCGAGCGCGATAGGATGCTCGGTCAGGCCGAAGCTTACTGACGTCATTTCAAACGTTGTAGGTATAATATAATATCTTGCCGTTCTTCGAAACTTTCGTAGCGCACGCGATGCAGGATTTTCCTTCTTCTAAAATTTCAAATGTTTTCAATATTTTTTTTTGTCGCTGATCTGATTTATTCATTCCCCTTTTCCAAATAAATACAGGTAGCCTAAAAGGAAAATGTCAATCTACTGACAATATATTTATGACAATTTTCGGATACCAATCAAATCCGGGCCTGGAATGACATTAGAATTACACTTGGACCGCACACAAAAAAACGGTAACAGCCATCTGTACAGAACAAAGAGAATTATTCCAAGATGAAGTCAACCGCGTTATTGTTGCACGGACGGCCGACGAGATAGATGGCTGCTGTAATTTACACACGCTTTTGTTTAGATCTTTTATTACAAATAAATCCGGTGAGCGCTTTGTACACGGTAAATCAAATTGCAGACTCAAATAGACTATAAAACTACATACCGCTCCTTCAATCACAAAGCAGTATACATGAAGGGTTGTTAATTTTGAACTACATAAAAAGATGCGTCAGCTAACTCGGTCACTCAGGCAATCGCTTGAAAAAATCAGCAACAGGCTGTTCTAAATACCAAGTTGTTGTTATAAAATAAATTACTTACGAGACAATTAAAAATGCCATGGAAACAGAAAAAAATATCAAAAAGTCTCCATCGAAAAAGAGGTGTTGTATTATTATCTATTACAATTAGTAATTTTTAATGTTTACGACCTCTGTGGCTCAGTAGTGAGCGGTAGGTTGGTAGCTCAAGCCGGGGGTCGCGGGTTCGAATCCCGCCGACGGAACAAAAAGTTTTCAATGTTCCCGGGTCTGGATGTGTATTAAATATGTGTATGATATAATAAAAATCTTAAATATATGTATAGTATAAAAGTATTAAATATATTTCCGTTGTCTGGTACCTGTAACACAAGTCCTTTAGGTACTTAGCACGGGGCCAGACTGACGTGGTGTGAAGCGTCCATAGATAAAAAAAATAATGTTTAATAACTTTAATATGTTCAACAATGGATCAATACCACAAAAACTTTCAAAAATAAATATATTTTATTCGCCTTAGATTTATATTAATTCAGCTCCAGAATGCAGAAAGTTTTTGTTTAATTAATTCAAGTTTTATCCAGTTACCTTCTCTTGAATATTAGCACAATCCCAGAGAAATTCGAGTTGTTATCCCCAACCACTAGTTAGAATTTGTAACGAGTATGACCAAAATGCTTACCTATACTTTCGATACATCATAATGATCTCAGATTTTCTTTTTCTAATGTAGGTATATTTGTCAAGATTTTTTGACTAACAAAAAATGCAATTATGTACTTATTATGAGAATTTATTTACTATAAAATTGTATAAAAATGTCTTCTAATTTCAGCAATAAACTACAATATTATGTATAAGTATTTCAAAGCATTTGATACATTACCCCATCCAAAATAAAAGTATGTGCTTATGAATCTTAAAATATTTCTACAAAAGTGTTTGTAATCAATTTTGTTACTTTCCTTTGCACAGTTTATCAGAAAAATTTAACCAGAATAGTCGATTCGAGTCAATTAGTTTTGAAGATTTAATGAATTTGTTCAACTCTTCTCTTTCTGCGGCATTTAGGTTCGCAGATCTTGATACCACCCAAGCGAACTCTATAATGTCATCACCGTTTTCAATGCAGCTGTATTTAATCGCAAACTTGTCGTATTTAACTTTTACTATAGTCATTGGTGCTTCAATTTCATTCTTGGGAGCTGAAATAGAAGATATTTAAGAATGAAAGATATATTATATCTAAGATACTTTAACCACGTTTTTAAAGTGTATACGGTCCCTCCATTTGAAATTGTTGAATTTCACGAACTCAATCAAAACCGAATCAATATTACATACATGGCCATTTACGGTTCGGTTTTGGACTACGAACATGTCATTTAGATTGCTGGGCGGCTCGTAAATTTCACAAAAATGATACATAAAAATTAAAATAAAAGTTGGTGTCAAAAAAGATTTAAATGAGCAGTAGATAATAGGGTAAATTGAAAAGATATCAACATTAATAAAATATTATATTATCGCAACGAAGTTACGAACTGAAAAACCTATTTTGTTGCCCCTTCCTGGGTTACACAGTATCTCCATACCGATTTGATTCTATATCGGTTGACCCTGTTTGTGCACAAAAAGAAAAAAGACAGACATCGCATTTAGAATTTGCAATGGATGTATTACAAACAATAGTTAAAAACACAAAGTCTTTACAAAAAATAACAAAATACTTACAGGTGCCAATCAGTCCTTTAAAATAAATGCTTCCATCAGGCTGAGGTTTGCCAGTTGCAGTTAAAAAGTTTGGTCCCTCTACTGGAACTGGATTGTTTATGGTGACGACGTTGCCGTCGTACGCATATCTTAATGACAAACAGTCTGTGGAGGTTTCGATGCTGTTGGGATATCTTGCCAAGTCGTGCCAAACTCCTGATGCGAACTGTGAATATTGTAGATTATTAGAACATCTTTGTTTAAGATTTGAGACAAAAAAATTGCATCACTATTTTTTTGGTGGATGTGGAACCTTGGTAATTTTTATATTATACTTATAAAGATTTGTTTGTTATTATGGAACGAACCTTTCCGAAAAAAAGTAGTTTTGTGTGTTATATTATTATCATTAATAGTTTCGCGACCCCCTATCCCATGCCCCTGACGCTCGGTACCACCATACGATCTTAGGGGATTTACTGTCCCATAACTCAACCACAGCTCGTGACCATATTTTTAATTGCCCGTTGTATTTTTGGTGTACTTTTGTTGCCCTATTGTGACTTGAGGAAAAGAATAATAATAATAATAATAAAAATTTTATTCAAACATAAATACTTACCGCAGCCAAGTTAAAATTTTTTGCCGGGCGTACTACAGGACATTTCTTAGCTTCAGCGTAAGCTACATACAAAACGAATAGCACTATCTTTAGATACATCACTGAGCCTCTAATTCACTTCTGGTAGTATCTTAATCTGTGTTAGCTTTATATAATATTTATACCAATATTTTTTACAAAAACTGAAACCTAAAGCTGATCGCACATATTTTGTCAGCACTGTACGCGTTGAACGCACCGCATTGTACCCGAAACGCGGCGCGTAGGTGCGAACGAATGTGCGAGGTTTCACATTATTTCATACAACGAATTCAAATGCGGCGCGTTCGGCGCGTGGCACTGATAAAATATGTGCAATCACCTTTAACGTAATATTCAAATTAAATATTAATAGGTGCGATTATACAGTTAAATATTTATTATAGATGGGAAAATATTACATTCATTGCAAATTACCATAACGAATCAGAGGAAAAAAACCTGCAAAACCTTGAACTACTACTAATATAACTACTAATATATTTTGTCCGTTTTGACCTACGTTTTGGTAGTAGTTATTCATACTTGCAATTATTATTAAATAATTTATAGACTATAGTTACATAAATCCTGTAGGTACTGCTTAGACATCTAGCAGCTTCCATTGTTTTTTTGCGCTGACGCAATGCATTAAATGAGCATCTCTACAGATTAATTGTAGGCATCGAATCCGGCGGTTAGCTGTAATAGCTTGGTTTACGCGTCGAATTTAGTCCAGTGGTTTTAAAATTAAGCAGTCGTGCGACAAGATAATTCCTATGTTTTATGTTTAAGATATTGATCGTAATATTATAATTACAGAAATTTCGTCTTTTGGAAGAATAGTAGCAAAATTCTGATCATAGTCACAGTTTAAGCTAATTAAATCTCAGAAAGTACTATAAACTTCTTTGTTCCTTATAGGGGGAGCCCAGAATGGTATAATTAAAATGGAGGAAAAAACAGCACGCCTGGAAAATATATTCTTCTTAAATTGAAGGGACATTAAGTGAAGTATGAATAGAGTGTATTTAAAATATTCGACTATACTCTAATCCTTTTCCTCAGAAAAATAACAAGCATAATGTTATTATATTTATCTGATCAATAGTGAATTCTGGTATAAATCGCAAATGGCCAGGAAAAGAAGTAAAAAGCTCTGTCAGTCGCGACGGCAGGGAAGACAAATGGTGACGCTCCTCCTTGTGAAGACATTAATAACAATTACCCAGGCCATAACGCTGCAACGCATTGTTTCTTCCAAAATGGCGTTTTCGGTATTTATGACGAAAATGCTTACTTTCGATACATTATAATGATCTCAGTTTGTCCTTATCTGATGCAAAGTTAGGTAAGTAATATATTTTGTCAAGATATTTTATCTAATAAAAATGCAAATTTGTACTTTTTATGCAAATTTATTTAAGTACTTTAATATTATACAAAAAGTTCTTAATAACAATCAATTTCATTTCAGCAATAAACGATTATTCAAAGCTTTTGTATGATTGATACACTACTCTATCGAAATAAAAAATGTGCACGCCTAAGATGAATCTTAAAAATATTTCTTCAAAAGTGTTTGTTATCAATTTTGTTACTTTCTTTTGCACAGTTTATCAGAAAAATTTATCCAGAATAGTCGATTTGAGTCAATAAGTTTTGAAGATTTAATGAATTTGTTCAACTCTTCTCTTTCTGCGGCATTCAGGTTCGTAGATCTTGATACCACCCAAGCGAACTCTATAATGTCATCACCGTTTTCAATACAGCTGTATTTAATCGCAAACTTGTCGTATTTAACCTTTACAACAGTCATTGGTACTTCAAATTCAGCTGCAGCTGAAATAGAAGATATTTTAGAATACAAAATATAGATAACAGTAACAACGTTTTTGATGTAGGTAAATTGATTTATAGACAGTTGACGGACCTACGTCAATTGGTCAGATTATGTCAATTCAATGTTAGCTTTGATCTGTAGGATGGGTTCTGATCTGTAGGATAGGTTCGACATAACACGAACAAATTACGTAGATCCGCCATCTGCCTGTGAATCAAGTTCTCTGATAATATTTATATCTTATGATCCGTTCATTTGAAATTGTCCAACTCCACTATGCCATTTGGAGCTGTAATAAAAGGTCGTACCAAAAAACGTACATAAAAGAACACTAGATAATAGGGTAAATTAAAAAGATACCATATAATTATATTGTTACCGAAACGAAGTAACTGCGGGCGGGGTAGTCGCAACTAGTAAAATCCATTGTATGCCCCTTTCTGGATTATACTAGATGGTGCCTGCAACTCAATCGACACAAATCTGGGATAAAAAGTATCCTATGTCCTTTACCAGGACTCAAAGTATCTGCATACCAAATTTCATCAAAATAGGTTAAGTGGTTTGGGCGTGAAGAAGTAACAGACAGACAGACACTTTTCCATTTATAATATTATTACAATGAATCTCTATACCACATTGATTCTAAATCGGAAACAGACAGACATCGCATTTAGAAATTGCAATGAATGGATTGCAAACAATAGTTAAAACCACAACGTCTCTACAAAAAATAACAAAATACTTACAGGTGCCAATCAATCCTTTAAAATATATGCTTCCATCAGGCTGAGGTCTGCCAGTTGCAGTTATAAAGTTTGGTCCCTCTACTGGAACTGGATTGCTTAAGGTGACGACGTTGCCATCGTACGCATACCTCAATGACAAACAGTTTGTGGAGGTTTCGATGCTGTTGGGATATCTTGCCAAGTCGTGCCAAACTCCTGATGCGAACTGTGAATATTGTATATTATTAGTTTTGTTAAAAATTTCAGACAGAATATTGCTCGTATTGCTTGTATCTAGAAACTTACTGTAATTTTCCATTACAACGTGTTAAGGTGACCTTAAAAAATTTGAACTTTATTTTTTACACAAGAAAATGCACAATATGAAATTGATGGACTTGCTATTATAGATAGCGGTGTTGCGCTACCAGTTGTAAAAAAATAATTTATTTAAAAATGCTCTGCGACGCCTTGCAACGTTGCACTATGAATTAACCCTTGAGAATATACTTTTTACCGGGCTATCTGTGATTAAATTGATATTACGAATGAATGGTGGTAGACATGTCCTGTAGACAGTAATCTTATGTCGTCTACATGACAAGAAAAAGATTCAATTCATTTATTTTTAAATAAAACAATTGTATATTATAATATTATTATTAAGTTTCCTTTATCAATCAAAGATGGAATCCCCTACAATAACTATTATGGATATGACATTAATATTTTTACGACCCATTATATTAGCCCGTCAGGTCTGACTGATGTCTGCTACCACCGAGGGTCCGTCCCTGGAAGATTTAATATCCCATGGCTCATTGCCCATAGCAGTTTCCCTATTGTGACTTGAGGAAAAGAATAATGTTTCAATACTTACCGCAGCCACGTTATAATTTTTTGCCGGCCGTACTACAGGACATTTCTTAGCTTCAGCGTAAGCTACGTACAAAACGAACAGCACTATCTTCAGATACATCACTGAGCCTCTGGTAGTAACTTCTGGTAGTATCCTAATCTTTGTCAGCTTTATATATATTTTAGCTTGGCAATAATTATATTAATATATTTTACAAAAACCTAAACGTATTTAAATTAAAGATTAATAGGTTCGATTATTATGTAAGTAATATTTTGGATGGGGACATAACATTGCATTCATTTCAAGTATAAATTATCATTACAAAAAAACCTGTAAAAACCTTGAACAATATATTTTGTTTTGGCACTAGTAATTATTAGTCATACCCGCAATTATATTAATTACTTATAGACTATACTCTATAGTTATATAACTCCTGTAGGTACTGCTAGACGTCTAGCAGCTTCCATTGTTTTTATGCGCTGACGCAATGCATTAAATGAGCGTATCTACAAAGCCACAATTTACAGTTGTCACGACTAACACCTAAAACGGTTCACTTGTTCAGATCGCATTAGTTTAATTTTAGGCATCGAATCCTGCGGTTGGCTGTAATAGCTCGGTTTACGCGTCGAATTTAGTCCAGCGGTTTTAAAATTAAGCAGTCATGCGACAAGCTAATTCCTATTTATGATGTTTAAGATATAGATCGTAATATAATAATAGAAATTTCGTATTTTGGAAGAATAGTAGCAAAATCCTGGTTATAGTCACACTTTATTTAATCTCAGAAAGTACTATAAACTTCTTTGTTCCACGTAGGAAAATGGGGGGCCCTGAATGATATTAATACGGAGGAAAAAACAGCACGCCTGAAAAATTCATTCATTTTTTTCAAACTTCACTTAATTCAAATTTCACACTTCACTTAATGTCCCTTCAATTTAAGGAAATTGAAGGGACATTAAGTGAAGTTTGAATAGAGTGGATTTAAATATTACATATGTCCCAATTTTTTTCGACTAAAATCTAATCCTTTTCCTCACAAAAATAACTAGCATAATACTATGTTTATCTGATCAATGGTGAATTCTGGTATAAATCGTAAATGGTCAGGAAAAGAAGTAAAAAGCTCTGTCAGTCGCGATGGCAGGGAAGACAAATGGTGACGCTCCTCCTTGTGAAGGAGGAGCGTCACAATTAGCCAGGCCATATCGGTGCAACGCATTGTTTCTTCCAAAATAGCATTTCCGGCATTTCTGATTCAGATTTAGGCTTCAAAATTATATTGATTGATAATCAAATTTATAATTATATTGAGTGACTGACTGACATGGTGATCTATCAACGCACAGCCAAAACCACTGGACGGATCGGTCTTAAATTTGGCATGTATGTAGATGTTATGACGTAGGCATCCGCTAAGAGAGGATTTTGATCAAATCTACCCCCAAGGGGTCAAAATAAGGGATGAAAGTTTGTATATAATAATACTTGCTAACGCGAGCGAAGCCGCGGGCAAAAGCTCGTAACGATATAATTGGGAAATATCAGTCGATTATTTTATTTTTTCGAATTCGAATTTAAAATCGTAATGGTGTTACTAGACAAATATAATATAACGATGCTAAAATCTGAAAGTAGGCACAACGAAACAACACGCTATTATAGTTAATTTGTTATAGACGCCTTAGGCTTAATTTCAATATTTATCACTATAAAATTATAAATACACAACTAGATGGACGAGGGTCTAAAATTATAATTTAATAGAATTAATATCGAATAACTGAAGTGACCCTTGTCTATTTCAAAATGAAGCATCATCCGAATTGAAATTAAAATAATGAGACATAATTTCTGAAGTTCTTCATTTGTTTGTCAATTTAATTAAAATTATCCGAAAAAATATGTAATATGACCTTGATTTATTTCTGTGAATATGACCATAATGAGAGACGATGTGACATAAAACCCTACTCTTTAACTGACCGTAAAAGAAAACGTTATAGTTCTGTTTAAATCACTCGATGATGATAATGAGAAAATGCACCAATAAATTGTGAACTTTAAATTGCTTCTATCATATATTATAGGAGCCAATAAAAGTCAGGAAGAAAAATGATAACCCCCACAATATTACTGCATTGCTAATTACGAAATCGCAATCAATCTTGTATGCTCTGGCTGCAACAAATTTTCATTTGGATTCCGTTTAATTACTGATAGGCATTAAGGGTTTTATTAAAGCTTTTATGTGTATGCAAATTTTATCTGCGACGGTCATTTCAGCATATTTGGTCTCGATTTTTTTTTATTATTTGACGTATTATGTATTATCAGAGGAGTGGCTTCATCGGTAAAAGGTAACCAACCTAAATAATTAGGTAGGTGCCCCTTTACCTATGAATCTACTCCGCCCGTGAATCAATTTCTTCGATGATATTATAATATTATAGTTGGGGAGGGGAAGACGGGATTTCGGGACAAGCTCGAGCGTGTCACATTAAGCTTGTCTAGGCTTCCGACATGTGTCTAGTTATCGTGGTATAGAAATCAGATTTCTCACATGGTGGGTTAAACTTTTTTTTTTAATATTTAAATGTCATCGGATCTGTCAGATTAAGATCATTTATTTATTCAGATTAAATGTTCAGTATACCCCAAAGAAACTTCCATATAAAGCACTGACGGTTCAAAGGTAAGATAAGCCGGTACGGACATTATAGTATACTAGATTAGAATTTGAGTTATACAGTAGGTACCCCCTCTAATTTTGGTAATAAATTATTTTAGTTAATAGAATCTAGGTTTTTGTGTCATTTAATTTTTGGGTGTTTACTAGGAGATAGTAACAAGTCAATGACCAATGTTTTCCTGCTCAATGGCCTTGACCACGATAAGCCATATTGTATTCGGATTGGCCATATCAGTAGACCAAGCTTATCAAAATCACTCCTATATAATATTTTAAATCTTTCTTCCGAAACTATTTTAAAAAGAGATTAGTGGAGAGACACTCAACGATGATTGAACTTCAATTTAATGAAGAGTTTGACAGAAAATTTATGGGGATTGGGGCTTTAAATGTCAAAATCTTCATATTATAATTACAATTAAGTAATTAACATTTGTCTCTGAGTACGGCAGTAAGTCCTCAATCAGGTCAGAGGCCAACAGAATGATTATTCTTACATGGATAAGGGTATAAGTTACGCGATGTCCAAATATTCCAATTTCTGCGTTAATTCAAAAATATTCATACTTCGATCGCAGATGCCAGGAAGTGATTTTGTATTCTATTGTTGTCGCGATCGCCGCTGCTCTTATGGGGCTTGAAGAATTAATCTAGAATTTTTAATACAGTTTTACCTTATCCTTTCATAAGCAGTTATACTTAATTATTTATTATTACGAATTGATTTACCTTTAATATTATTTTGGAAAACATTTTATTCAAATTCAAGTTGAGAAGAATTCTTGCAACTGTAGTTTGATTCATTTCGTTTGGAAATAAATCTGTTCTTGTTTCACATGGTAACAAATTGGAATATAAATCATGAGACCAGGTGTGTAAGCTGTGGTAATTGTTATGTCATAAGCACATCTTGCTATTTAAGTTGTGATATTTCTGTAAATGCGGATGTATTTACATATCATCTACGGCAAGAAAGGTCTGTGTTAAAGATGTTTGCATGTTCACCAACTCAACTTACGTAAAAGCCTCAACGTTCGCCAACACGAGACTAATAATGTTCTTCTACAGTGTGTATCAAAAATAAGTGATAATACTTTAGGGTGTGTACGTGTTCCTAGTAGAGAGTTCACTGTGAAAGTAGCAGCGCTGAAAGACCAAATTTTTTTTCACTTTTGTATGGGGAAACTCGTGACGCTCGGGCCCTTCCCATACAAAAGTGAAAAAAAATCGTCTTTCAGCGCTACTACTTTCACAGTGAACTCTCTACAAGGAACACGTACACACCCTAAGGTATGCTAAGGTATTATCACTTATTTTTGTTACACACTGTATATAAACAAAATTTAAATTTAAATTTTGTGAATCTCTCTAAGACTCTAGCTTATTATAGTTTTGAAATATTTGTAAAAGTCCGTCAGGTTTGTACAGTGAGAAAATATATTAATGATACGAAGTTCGCCAAGTGATAGATGACCTTAAAAACATTTTCCATGTCATGATGTCCTATGACTTGAGTTAAAGTGTAAAGTGCAAATTATATTTAACTGGACGTTCGCTTCGCCCGCAAAAATTAAATGTTTCACAGATAAATTAGTCCACATAAAAATAGCCTATGATCCTTCACGTGGTCTACTTCTTTGCTAAATAACTAACTAAATTGTTCCAGTAGTTCGTGAGATAAGCCCCTTCAAATTATTTCCCCCGTGTTTTCCACATTTTCCTCTATTTCTGCGATCCTATTAGTCGCAGATAAAATATAGCCTATAGCCTTCCTCGATAAATGGGCTATCTAACACTGAAATAAATTTTCAAATCGGACCAGTAGTTCCTGAGATTAGCACGTTCAAACAAACAAACTCTTCCGCTTTATAATATTAAGTATAGATTTTATCAATTGAGTATCCTTTATATTTTCAAATTTCCATAATATTTTATACTTTTTGTCCCGTAAATAAAAATGTACGGTTCCCGCACAATAAAATTTTATGATTTTCGCCGAAACTATTGAATCTATTCTGATGAAATTTGGTATGGAGATACTTATTTGAATTGAAAGACAAGGAATGCTTTTCGTCCCGGAAAAATGTGCGGTTCCCACACAATATACTATGATTTGTGCGTAAACTATTCAATCGATGTACTGGAACAATTACTATAAACTAAAGTCCACGCGGACGAAGTCACGGGCAACAGCTAGTTATAAAATGTGTGTTTATTTGATTTTAAATTATTCGTGCTATTAGATTTTAAATTATTCAGTTCAAAATATTACTTAGATAGCCAAGGTTTTCCTGTTCTAAAAAAACTATCGTAAAGATCTTAATCAATGGTTAGTGTAGATTACAATAATTTAGAAGAATGAAGATTACATAGATAACAAGAGGTATTTCGTAACATCATTACATTTAATTATAGCATTACTTTAAAAATAAAATAACCAACGTTATTACAAAAATATGTTTAATGATTGTTTTTATCGAAATTTTGTAGGAGATTAATAAAATTGATACATTTTTGCCAGAGAGTCCACCTAAGATCTTTATTGCTTGCATTTTTCATCGGAATTATCTAGCCACATAAGTCTATTCACATCTATGACGTTGGACGATTTCAGAAAATTAAGAACTGTATCTTTGTCTTCGTCTTCCAGATATTTCTTTCTCGATACTATCCAAAACGATTCTGTAAAAAATATAATGTAACAAATGAGTAAAACCATCAAAACGATAAAAAAATATAACATTGTTCTTATAGTTTCCAGGGACAATTTTTTTGTATTAGCGTATTTTAGATATTATTTTCTTTTTTATTAGCTTCCCAAGTAGAATTTTACTCCATTTAAGAGTTCACATATAGTTTACACGTGTACTTTTAGCATTAATGTAGTGTTTTTGTAGATCACCCGTGATGTTTATGCTGTATTATTGCGATAAATTCACCTAAACCTGTCTAAAGGCTTTATATAAGTGTAAATTTGATACTTATAAATTTCTATTGGAAATATAATACACTACAAATACTCCATTAGTCAGCTGGCAGAATAAGAGCATTATGGAGGGGTAGATGTGAGCTAATAGATGTTTAGTATTCCACTTGTTATATGATATAAAACTAGCAATTTAAATATAAGTAGTCACTATTAAAGTGAACATAATATATTATAAAGAAAAAAGCTGTCATGTTTACTTGTTATACAGATCACAGCGTTAAATTAAAGTTACAATGGTTGATAGCCGTATTACACTTCCACCATATTATTTGTTTGCTAACCTAATATATCAATTTTTTATTTAATAGTTGTATCATATAAAAACTACGTAGTTTTCAGTTTTTGTTAGAAGGTACAATTAATAAAGTTACTTTTAGAACTATTTTCATGCCTAATTATTATATCAAAAATTTCAAATTGTATATTTGAATTTAATTTAATGATTTTTTTTTATATTTTTACTGAAGCGCGTAAATATTTTAGCAGTAAATATGCATATTATATTTCACAGTAAACTTGCATTCCCCATTCACTAATATTTATTTAAAAGTAAAACAGGCACAACATGTTTTATAATAATTAAATCCAAAGTAATATATGATATTGAATGTACCGTAACTTCTTGGTGGAAATTCATGTTTCACAGTAATAATATACACTTTTCATGCACTTTTTCCACTTTTACGAGTATTAATAACATACTTGTTAAATCTAATATATAACAATTATGTGTAAAACATAATTGTTATTAATAAAAGTGGAGAAGTGCATGAAAAGTGTATATACTGCCAAAGTAATATGTACGCCAGAGATTGAAATAGTTTTCGTAATGACACGTCATGAACGATGCACGCGCCATCTTGAAGCAAGTGTACATATTTAGCTATGTCCACACACACTTACATCTTCAATTTCCGTCATCAACTTTCATATTGGCGCATTCAATAATTGAATGCGTCAAGGAACGCAACGCCAATATTGTCATTTTTGAAGTTTTGGATACGGTCAGAGGGCATGCGTCGCGGGCATGCCTCACGTTCGCTATTGACATTGTCACTTGTTACTCTAATAGACAGCCGTATGTTCAATTGTTACTACTAATTATATTCCTGATTTAATACTAATATACTGCTGTTGTACGGCGAGAGTGAACTTAAGGGCTGACTAACTTGTGCCCAAACTGGTAGTTTAAGAGCATTACATCCGGTATTATATTATGATATACTTATATCCTAAAATGCTACTTGCATTGTAACGTAGAGTTACCTGTGGTGTCGTTATTTTCATGAATGCAATCATATATTACGGCATACTTTTCGTAATCAACCAGCATAACAGTAAGAGAATATACATCAACCACATGTCGAGGGTCTGAAAAGAGAAAAGAAAAGTGATTATAATTTATAATGTTATGTAAATGGAAAAAGATCTATACTAATTCTAGCTTTTCTGGCAAATGTTGTTTTACCATAAACTTTGTACGAGGGTAAAATAGTAATAGCATTATAATAATTATAAACTACAAATTAAAAATAATTAATATGATTTTAATTATTCATTCCAAAGCTAATAGCCTTCATTAAAATAAACATTGAAATACAAAATTCACGTTAATACATACATCCAGTCGCTATTGTAAAATACATTTTTCTATCGGCATCCTGTTTTCCAGTAGCAGCTACGAAGTGGTGTTCATCTTCAGCTACATCTATACTGTCAATCCTTAAGACATCGCCTTCCTTGGAATATTTAGCTGATATACATCCCTCCGCTGTCTCAAAATGATTTGCGTATCTCGCTATATCATGCCATACACCAGAAAAGAACTGAAAAAATCAAGCATAGTGCTTTTAAGCTCATCGTATTTAAGCTGATATATTTAGTAAAGATTCAAGTAATCACTGAGTTTATAAAAGTTTCCTAAGGACTTATACCATAGTAAAAGGAGGGGAAGTAAGTTATCTTCGGCACCGCGCGCGGCTTGTATGTGTGCGCCATAGTATCAATGCGTCGCCACGTACGGCACACAACAAAATCTCGGCGGTACCAGCCTAGTAAAACTGGCCGAGATTTTGTTGTGTGCCGTACGTGGCGACGCATTGATACTATGGCGCACACATACAAGCCGCGCGCGGTGCCGAAGATAACTTACTTCCCCTCCTTTTACTATGCTTATACTTACCGAGTAGAGTGGCAAGACAGTACAGTCGGCCAAGCACTCGATATGTTTATTATGGATGTATTCGGCTGAGGCCGCTGTCTCGCCAGAGGCCCTAGCCAAAGAATTATTCGTTAAAAACGATGACGAAATTCGTTATTCAAAATGTATGGGATTTGATATTAGTCTTCGCAAGCGAAATCTCATTAGCTTTGTCCACACTGTGCCTTTTTCTATTCGTCAAGGGCATGCTTATAACGCATTTAACAGCGAACGTGAGGCATGCCTGCGACGCATGCCCTCTGACCGTGTCCAAAACTTCAAAAATGACAATATTGGCGTTGCGTTCCTTGACGCATTCAATTATTGAATGCGCCAATATGAAAGTTGATGACGAAAATTGAAAATGAAAGTGCACAGTGTGGACATAGCTATTTAGCGATGACTTATGTCAAACCGCATACATTTTGATAACGAATTTAGTCATCGTTATCAACGAAATATACTTTGTCTGGGGCCTCAGTCTACTCGGTACTATTTACTTTCTTTGGTTAGTTTAGCTCAATACTATATACTTTCTTTGGTTAGTTCATAGTTGTACGAAATGTAACTTACTGCAGTGACGTTGAAATTATCAGCTGATTTTACTTCGGGACAGGTAGCCTCAGTTCTAGCCACATAGGCAATCAGCATCAAACACACGTAGATTTTCATATTATATTCGTACACAAGCAAGTTATTATCCGTAACTGGTCTTTACGTAAATCGGCAAATATTTATATTGTTAATCTCCTCTCCTAAAAAACTGTAATTATAGCAAACAAGTTAATTTGCTATAAATAAAAGATGCTGTTCATGAAGATGTTAATAATTTATGTAGAAGTTACATAACATTGTATAAATATCACGCCGTGTGAGTTTCTTATGTTGTGGGCCTGTGGCCTGTGGTCCCATTCTCTCCCGAACTGATTGTATATAAAAAAATATGTTCTATAATTAATTCTTTTCATTTCTTTCTAATTTTATAATGCTATTAATGGTTTCGCTATCAGCATACTTCGTGATCGGCTTGAAAAATTGGAATGGCAAATAATTTTAAAACGGCGCAATATCGGCCAAATAATGTGGGGTTTTCAAGATCAATTACGTAATTTTAACTGCAGTTAAATCTTTAATTTATTTGGAAAGTTCTTAAGTTAAATAGGTATTTAAACATTTTACAGAAACAAAAATACAATTCTCTTTTATAAAAATCATTTAATGTCATCCGTTTTAAATAAAACGAATCTACGAAAATTTTAATTTGTAATTATAGCCTGCAATTTTTGAAAAAAATATTTAGTTGATTTGGAGTACAAGTATTAACCGCTCTGCATTCAATTCTTTGTTTTGACTTATTACATTTTTCATCTGAACTATACAACCAAATGAGTCTAGTAATGTAAATAATCTCCCAAGTGCGAGTCGGGCGAGGGTTCCGTACCGTTATATAGCGAAAGTAGGCAAAAATTGTGTTTTTTGGCTATGACCCCCTTAAATATTAACTTTATTTTTATTATTAGTATTTTTGTTATATCGACAACAGAAATTATTTATTTATTTATTGATACACAAAAATTATTATACAGTTAACAAATAACAGTGTTAAAAAGCCCATACTGGGCTTGTGCTAACACGGCCTCACGGGATATAATATAGGTAACGCTACAATGGAAAAATTAAGTAACCTACAGCTAACATAATTATCTTCTAGAATCTAGTACATTTATTTTATTAAATAAGCATTCACCATAAATACACAATCTGTGAAAATTTCAGCAGCTACAGCGGTTTTTGTGACAGCGGCCTAGCCTGTAGACAGACGGACAGACATCGAAGTCTCAGTAATTATAGGTTACCGTTTTTACCCTTTGGTAATTTAGGGTGGTCGCAACGCCTCCGTGGTCTAGTGGTATAGAGCGCGGCTCTTGACTCGGAGGTCGTGGGTTCGATTCCCGCGTTGGAAACATGTTATTTCCAAGTTTGGTTAGGACAATGCAGGCTGATCACCTGATTGTCTGACAAGTAAGATGATCCATGCGTCGGATGGGCATGTAAAAAGTCGGTCCTGCGCCTGATCTCTCGCCAGTCGTGTCGGTCGTCCGTCCCACTGGGTTATGAGAGTAAAGGAATAGAGAGTGCTCTTGTGTACTGCGCACACACTTGGGCACTATAAATTACTCCTGCGTAGCTGGCCTGGTTTCAATGAAACCGGCCACCGTCACCGAAACCGGTGTGGGAGCTATTATTATTATTATTATTAATTTAGGGTTCCCTAAAAATTACCAACAGTATTGTTGTTGTCATGAATACAATCACTATATTACAGCATACTTTGATCTACAAAGTGAACAAACATTAAAGTTAGAGTAATATCAACAACTTGTCGAGGATCTGAAAATAAAGAAAAGTAAACACTTAGAATCCAGATATTATACTTAGATAATACTAGAAGAATGTTAAAAAATAACTACAGCAGCACAGAATATAAAGTTTAAAAAACTAAAAAGTAGAAAAAATATTACGGTCCAAAAATATTTTGCTGTAAACATTTTTGAACGTATTTTAATGCATTTTATGACAGTAGTTTAACATAAGCAATTAATGGAAAAGAATACAACGGTAGAGCTCGTCCAAAAATGACGCGCCCCTCTCTCGTATTTACAGTACCAAATTTCTCATAAACTAATGAAGTGGTGGGGCGCGTCATTATAGTTAGACAAGCTCTAAGTACTTTAATTCATACTTACATCCAGTTGCTACCGTTAGTGATATTATTGTTTTATCGGCTTCAAGTTTTTCAATTCTAGCTACAAAGTGGTGCTTGTCTTCAGCGACTTCAATGCTGTCAATCTTTAAGACAGCACCATCCTTGGAATATTTAGATATAGAAATCATTTTGAGACAGCGTAGGGATGTATAATATACATCCCTACGCTGTCTCAAAATGATTTTCGTATCTCGCTATATCATGCCATACACCAGAAAACAACTGTAAAAATGTTTTTTTTAATTATTTCAACGTGTAAATCCCTTTACAGCATTTGTATGTCCAGCGTGATTTTTGATCAAAATATTATGTTTTATTAGTGTTACACTTACTTATGGAATAGTTGTATCTATTCTGTAGACGTTACTATTATTGTAATCGTAGAATTTAACCCTTAGTCATTTAAGCTTTAGTCATCATCATCTTTTTTTTTTGTAATTTTAGTTGGCGTATTAAATCCCCAACCAATAAGAAAAAAAATTGGATAGAGCTGCCCTTGAATTCTTGCTTTGGGTTTTTTTTTTTATAAAAATTAGGGGCATACGAGCAAACGGGTGGTGACCCACTTGATTGGAGATCAACTATCTACCGTCGCCCATGGTTACTCGCAACATCAGAGGTGTTGCATGTTCGTTGCCACTTGCCAGCCTTATAAGAAGTAAAACGCTCTATTATTTCATTGAAGACGTATGAAAAAAGGTGAAGTTATCAGCTGTTTTTACTATGGGACAGGTAGCTGCAATTTTAGCTACATAAAGTGCGAAACACGCCGTAATTTTCAAAGTATTCATATTGAGACAAAGTTAACTTTACTGTTCTTCAACTACTGGGTCCTTTAAATTAGTTGTCAATATTTATAGTTACCAGCGATGCACTTTTTGCATGAAAAATGTATATTAAAGACTTTTAATAATTTACCCGGCGACAATGACGCCGGGTCATATTGACCCGAGGCGTGTTTACTTCGTCATATTTTATCCTTGCGCCAATTTTCAACCTCAGTATAGCTGGAGATACAACCCCCTTACACCCGTCTAGCTGTTACAGCTAGGTACTACGAGGCGTTCGTGTGAATCTTACACGCGTGCTAAGTAAAAACGGGTCAATATGACCCAAAGTCATAGTCGGTGTAGTATTTTCGTGACTAACTTTTATTCGTATTAAAATATTGTTGTGCCTTATTTTTAACGTTTTGAAGAAGAATGTCATTAACTAACAGTCCAGAAAGGATTTAAGAGTTATTAAAAAAGTTAGAACTTGACAATGACGAGTTTCAGGCTGCTTTGGGCATTGAACTTGAGGACCACGTATCGAGGTAAAAGTGAAAGAAATCCTGGAACTTACAAAAGATATGAAGTCTGTTCATCTAAAAAAGATAAAAATACACTTCACATATGCACAGCATGTCCAATTTTTATATACCAGGGCATGATTACATATTGTGATAACTGTAAATGAGGAAGTAGAAGACTGATTTCTTTTTATTTTCATGTAAGTATGTTATTACAACCTCTCTTTAATTTCATCAATATTTTTTTTCCTTCATAGGTAAGAAAATTTTGCGAAAATATAAAATTAACGTACAGGTTAAGTTTTCAAGGTTGATTTTGCATCTGCCGTAAAGAAAGCCAATAACAAAAATATTTATAATATAACACAGGGCTTTTTTATGCATAATTACAAAGTCCTCTTTTTAAATAAATAATGAACAAAATTATAGTTAGTGGTTTACTTAGTTTCATTAAAAAATCATCAACAAAGTTCTAGTCAAAATGACCCGACGTCATAGTCCATGTAATTATTTTCACGTCAATGACGCCGGGTTAAAGACATGTAAACAATTAATGACATTAATTTTACAAAGGTACTAACACAAAAATTAATCAAGATTTATTTCTGTGGGTACCTACTAATGTTGTAATAATTATTATTTCTCATTCGTTATTATAATATTATAGTAATTAACAAACGAACGTTTTAGATGTTGGTTTACCTTTTCATAAAAAAGAGTAGTTTAATAGTACTAAATTCGTTGCAGTAGGTAAAATTGAGGTACAATAATACATAAATGTAATAAATTTATTATAGCAGTAGGTCTGACTTTTGTCCAAAAACAAAATTTTGTTAATATTGTGTAACTTATTTTTAAATTTTTGCAGAAATACCTGCCACGGCAAATTTAACATAGACTTTGCTTTGAATTTTATTTAAAATCCTTATTAGATACGCTGTTTTGCTATGCAGGTAGCTACAGTTCAATAATAAATAAAAGAATATTGTTTTGTTATGTCATTTTATTAGAATTACTTATGTTGTGATTTGTGAATCACCGGATAAAAAAGAAAGACAACAAGAATAAGAATTTACGAAAAGAAAAATATTCGGCTAAGCAATATTATATTTTAGTAAAACTTGCAAGTACGAGGATTCAAGAAATATACATTTTAGGAAAATAGGGAACTGAATTATATAATAAATCCATGGCTGCATTTTTAAACTCTTGTTTTCCAAGCTGCCTTTTGGTTTGTGCTAGGATCTACGTATGAGTCCAAAACCTTTTGAATCTCTGCCTTAACTTTCTCGTCCGGATTTTCTTGTCTCGTTGACAGCCATGTAATTGCTGTTAATATGAAACAATAATTTGAAATTAGTTCAGAGTTACAGAGAATTGATAATAATAATAAATACCTAATTAATTAAAAGTTCTAGTACCTACATTGTAAATGGTTTTTGTACAGTCATGTGTGTAAAATTTTGTGGGAATCTATTTATTTCAAAATGAAAATTGAATTGAATCGTCAGCGCGAAAATGTGTCACCCTCGAAATGAGTGAGCTCACTCATCTGAGAGCAGTGTGCCTTAGGACGCGGTAACAGCCGGACGTGTTTAATTCATTAATAACCGCGTTGTTTTCCGCTGCATTTCGCTCCTGAATGCCGTCATGTGCCTTTCGACAGTGCAGTAACAAAACGAGGAATACAAATAAAGCCAAAGGTGTAATATTTCACGCGTGATTACTAAGATTTTATTAATATTTAAATTATTGTCTTCCATTTTAAGAGAAAAATCAAAGCGAAGCGTAAAATGAGCGAAAGAGAAAGTAGTATATGATATTATTGTAAGACAAAAAAGGACGACAATATTTTCTCGATTCGATTAAAGCGTAAAATGAGCGAAAGAGAAAGTAGTATTTTATGATATTACTGTAAGACAAAAAAGGACGACAATATTTTCTCGATGCACATTTTGCATGCAAAAACATTGCTACAGTTTTGACGGCATACGTCGTATCTAAGTATTTTGATATCGTTGGATTAAATAAATAAAATTATACAATACATTTAAACAGCTTGCACCATGAAACTGTTTTGAGACTCAAACAATGGGACGATAATTCCGCCTCCTACTCTAACAAACGTGAAATGACGTTTGTTAGAGCAGGACGCGGCATTCTCGTCAGATTGTTTGAGTCTCAAAATTGTTTCATGGTACAAGGCCAGTTTCGTAGTAGGCCTACTGGTAAGAACGAAGGCTAATAATTTTTAGTGTGGAAAATGTAGAATTTTGACATAATTCTATTTTGAGTGTAAGGAGTTGATAGAATATAGTAATCTATAGAAATCTTACCGCTAGACTCGTCTCCGTTGACGCAGCCGAAAAGACCAAGGATGTCGTCACTTAGAGCGACCACAGTCATATCAGCATCTTGGCTAGAATCTGTTGGAACATAGTTTTATTGGATTTAATGGAAAACATTATCTTTCTAACTGTGGGTGATGTGACTTTTAAGGTAAATCTTTGTTTATTCTTAATGTTATAAAACTTATAGCTACTACACTATAGCTATTATACCACTTCATACACTATTTGTAGCTATTATACTACTTCAAACTATAATAGTACACGATGTTAATATTTTAATTTATTTGAAGTATTTATAAGCATTCAAAGCATCTTTTCTGCATTCTTCCTCCTAAGATATAATAAAGCCTTTTTTTCGAATTTTTCATTCCTCCCTACCCATATTACTATTTATTCAAAATTTTGGCTTACAATTATTATGATAAAAATTTACCTCCAATACCGAATCTGAAGATCATTTTGCCATCAGATACAACTCGGCCTGTACCTCTAACGTAGTTAGGATCAGAGACAGGAATGTCTGCTGAGCTGAAAGTTATTACATCACCGATGTGATTGTAAGCCAGCGATGAGAATATTTCTCCATTGGGATAGTTGTTGCGGGTCACTGCGACGTCATACCAGACACCATTCGCCCACTGAGAGAAAGAAAATGTTAATGTTTTAATGATGAGGCTTAAAATACGGTAATATGACATCTATACATAAATATTATAGACCATTTGAAATAAATTTTAAAGAAAATTAGATTGGCTAGGGCCCCCAGATAGTGAACACAATAGTTGTAGAATTTCATTTGAAAAATATGTAGTGCACAAATTAAGAATTTCTCCCTCTGTACTCTGTTCCACTGCTGGCTAAAGGCGGAAGACTGATATTATAATCGTGGCAGACCTTGGATGCCTTACCTTGGGGCAACCCAAGATTTGCCACGATTTTATGAGCCTGTCTTGTATGGACATCGCCCCAACTTTTTCGAGGCCGGTTCCAGTAGCGTTGCTGATCTTTGCTAAGTATATTGTTGGATATACTTAGCAAAGATTAGCAATTAAGCTTTATTCGACTATTGTGGGACGTAGATTTTTTTTAACTCACCTGGTCCAAGTCAACGTTGTCTACTGGCTTCACATTAGGGCAGCTGCATTGTATGAATGCAAGATGGTAAGCAACTAACAGAAAACCAATTTTGGTAAAGGACAACATTGTAATATCCAAGAAGTTGAACTCAGTGATTTCTTTGACTGGTCTGTAGTTTATATACTCAGAGAAGTAGACCTAAAGATGCTTTGGGTATATCATGTTTTATTAGTATAATATTAATTTTTTATATTGTTGTTGTTGTATAAATACAATCATAAGTAGTTCTAGTTTATAATAATATGTTTGTCAGTTTGTACTTTCAAAGAAAGGTATTTCAATAGTTCAGCATTCAAAATCTGTAACTTATTTTCAAGTATGAAGTATCAGCTTCGATTTTTTTTTGCCACACTCAGAGACGTGCATTAATTAATTGACTGTAATTAATTGATGATTTTGGCAGATATTTATGGGGCTTATTTCAAAATATAACAGTTAAGTAATTAATATTTTGTCTCTGAGTGCGGCAGTTTATCTTATTGTTTCAACTATCTTATTAGCGTCGCCAGCTTATGACTTTAGGGCCGGTTGTTTGATCACTAGTAAAAAATTAATAATAGTATCCGTAACCATTAGTTAGTTGACTGTAGTTAAACCTTGACCAGTTATTAAAATAGAAATACGTTGTTTCAACTGATTTTTGACTTTAGTTAAAAGTAACAATCGTCAATTATGTTGCTATATGAAGGAACATGGGGAACCCAAAATTCTGCCGGGAGATTTTTTTACTACTGGTAATATTGTTTATGAAACGTCGGCTGTACAGTCGCTTTTGCGCTTACGCACAACCAATGTTCAAAGAACAATAGCTCTTAAAGTACTTGATATACGGACGTAATTAAAACTTAACTCAAATTCTTTGGATATAATAATCAATCAAGATGGGTTTAATGGGTCGTGGGGACTCTTTCTGTAAAAAAAATACAATTGTTTTTGTTTTCTCTATTTTTTAGAAACTTTATGACTTATTTAAACTTTTTGCATAAAATACCCTTTTTTGTGTTTTATATGGTAGCCAGGTTTCAATATTTATGTAATACAGCACTGTTGTTATTGGTACCTACTTACCTATTTAGTAACTTAATCACTTCAGCAACTATCCAAAGTACTGTTTCTTTGGACATTCTAAACCTTTCGAAAACTTCGACTTCATCCCAATAGTCTAGCAGCTAGCTGCACATTGCACAATTCTAGAGCGAAATGTTTTCGGGCGGCGTGTTAAAACGCATGCTAGAATAATTTCTTCATCAGAAAAACTTTCCGAGTCATCGAAATGTATAAGTACATTTAAATCCATTATTTTTTTATAAAAGCACTCTTTTTGGGCAGTAAAGTATCTCAACTCGACTAGATATTATCCGCAACAACAAACATATCAAACTAATGGTCAATGTTAACTACGCAGTCCGAGCGTGGTCAAATTATTTAACAATTTGTCAAAAACTTTTACTACAGTTAGCTTAACTATCGATCGAAAAACAGCATTTTGTAATTTTTAACCAATAGTTAGTTTAACTAACAGTTTTTAACTATTAGTAATCTTAACTAGCGATCAAACAACGGGCCCTAAGGGGAGACAATGGTACAGTCGAGAACTTGAAGCAACTCTTGGGAAGTTTTTGCCTCGATGACTTTAAAATATATAATGACTATAATATTTTGATCTCAATCAAAAGTAACATTATTATTTTAACGTTAGCTAATTCACAGGCACTAGAGATCGCTCAATGGTCGAAATTCGACATTAGTTTCAACGACATTAGGACTAATAACGTTTAATTTGTAAAAAAATATTGACTCTATCATAGTATTTTTGTCAACTCTCGTCTCTGGGACTCAGCTGATCTCAGACTGGCCGTGTAAGCATTGTCTAATAGTATCTAAGATTCAATAAAAAAAAAAAACTATAATCCATTTTCAATTTGTCACCTTGTTGTCAACAGACTTCAACCATAAATAAAAGTGTATAATTCGTATGTGTGTCAATCAAAAATCTGTCATCTTCTTGAGTGTGCGTATTGTAGTGTGTGTAATGTTTTATTTGTTGAAAAATGTGTGAAAAAAGCATAATTTCAAAATAATATTAGCTCGATGCACTCCTTCACCATATAAACTATAACTGTGCAAAATTTCATTCACCTACGTTTCCGCATTTTTCGTCAAAAGGGATACAAAGATTTTCGCTTGCGTATTAATATATAGATATATACCTACCACTGTCTTACATATTACTCAAAGTCGAAGGATGTAGCTACATCACATAAAATATTGAAAGGAATTAAACGGACAACTCATGTTCTAAATATACCAACATCTATAGTTACCAAAATGATACTTCTGCATAATATATATTTTTAAAACTGTATTTTATGATAGTATAATATGACCGATGAGTAATGTATAAAATTTTCCAAGACACCACAAGAAATCGGCCAAATGCGAGTAGGACTCGCGCACGGATGGTTCCGTACCGTTATAGAGCGAAAGTAAGCAAATAATGGTGTTTCTTGTGTGAGAATCGCCCTTAAGAATATATTTTATTTTAATTTTATTACAAAATTTTAAAGTACTAATATAATAATAATTAAGAATTTTGTGAATGTATGTGAATATGCAAGTGCTGCCTGTTGCCATCATTGATTACGAGCAAAAAAGGCCAAAAAAATCACGTTTGTTGTTGCGAGCCCCCTTAAATATTAACTTTATTATGTATAACTTTATTTTATTTGATGCTATAGCGGCAAAAGAAATACACAATCTGTGAAAATTTCTGATGTCTAGCTATCACTATAGCTAGACTTCAGAAATTTTCACAGATTTCATGAGCCTGAAGACAGACGGACAGACATCGTAGTCTCAGTGACAGAGTCCCTGAGACTTCGATGTCTGTCGATGTGTGAATCAATATCTAATTGGTCGCTCTGATTAGTCACAATTCTAGCCCAGTCACTACATAATAGGGGGTTGACCTCGGGAAATCAAGATACACTAGAAAAAATGACAAATTTTTGAGTGACAAGCCTATATATACGAATTATACTCTTTTATTTATGGTTGAAGTCTGTTGACAACAAGTTGACGAATTGAAAATGGATTATAGTTTTTTTTATTAAATCTTAGATACTATTACGGCCGTTCCCAATATTTGATCTATCTCTGGTTTTGCCCTACTAGAGATAGGAATAGCTCACAATTGACATTATGTCTCTAATGTCTAATGTGAGCTATTCCTATCTCTAGTAGGGCAAAACCAGAGATAGATCAAATATTGAGAACGGCCGTAAGACAATGCTTACACGGCCAGTCGAGATCAGCTGAGTCCCAGAGACAAGAGCTGAAAAAAATATGATAAAGTCAATATTTTAATAATTACAAAATATAGGTAGTAGTCCTAATGTTGTTGAAACTATGGTCGAATTTCGACCATTGGGCGATCTCTAGTTGATAATAAATACAAATAACTTAAAACCCATAGAAAATGAAATTTTTGTGACTTTTGGCCCCTGATTTTAAAACTTGCGACCATACAATAATTATAATATATATGTGAATTTTGAGAACTGTTTCAGGATGCCAAACTACAAGTTTTTACGTGGCAATATACTGAGTAGGTACCTCGATTTTTCGAGATTTGCTGCTAATTTGGCCTAAAGTGTGACTATTTCTTATAATCAGTTTAACATAATACCTGATAAATGATAATATTTTAGATGTTTAAAGCGGAAGTTAAAAAAAACTTTGACATTTGAAATACTTTTAATAGAGAAGTTGTTGAGATTTCAATAGGTTAAGAATTAGAATTTGGTCATCCAAGCAGCGTGTTGTTTGGTGTAGGGGCTTATGTAGGTGTCCAAGTAGTTTTGGACTTTGGCTTTCAACGCGCCTTCTGGTTTCTCCACCCTCGTTGCAACCCAAACGATTTCTGAAAAACAAAGATTAGTTATTATTAAGCAAAATATAAAACAAAATTTGGCGAAAGGTAACTTAATTGTCTATACAAATAATTATTTTTCAATGAATTTCAGCGAAAAATGAAAAGAAATTGAATTACGATATACAAAAAGTTTAGTAGGTAGGTACATGATATTAGAGACGTTTATATCCTTCGATCGCGGATTCTTGGAAAACTATTGTTATTCTATTGTTGTCGCGGTCACCGGTGTCCTTATGGGGCTTGACAGGTAAAACTAAAAGTTTATTATTTAATATCAAGATGATTACATAATTTTGTTATTCAGCAGCGGCGCTTATTTTGTAAGAATCAATAATATATTTTTATTTTATTTAAACACGTAAGTGATTACTTTTTAACCCCCGATAAAAAAGAGGGGTGTTATAAGTTTGACGTGTCTGTCTGTTTATCTGTGTGTGTGTGTCTGTCCGTGGCATCGCGTAGCATCCAAATGGGTGGACCGATTTTGATCTAGTTTTTTATTTTAATGATGTTTGTATTGTAATATTATGATTATTTGACTTTTGTTCTATAAAATTTAACTTGTGTTTTAGATTCAATAAAGTCTACGAACAATTTTATTATTATTTGCACTATTTTGGGGGCCTTCATCACTTCATAATATATTTATCCGATCGAAATTCCAAAGAGAAATAGGAAAATTAAGAGCTTTTTTTATGAAATAAGGGGGCAAACGAGCAAACGGGTCACCTGATGGAAAGCAACTTCCGTCGCCCATGGACACTCGCAGCATTAGAAGAGCTGCAGGTGCGTTGCCGGCCTTTTAAGAGGGTAATAGGGGAGGGAAGGGATGGGAAGGGAAGGGAATAGGGTAGGGGATGGGGCCTCCGGTAAACTCACTCACTCGGCGAAACACAGCGCAAGCGCTGTTTTACGCCGGTTTTCTGTGAGAACGTGGTGTTTCTCCGGTCGAGCCGGCCCATTCGTGCCGAAGCATGGCTCTCCCACGTATTTACTATTATATTACTAGATGATGCTTGATGATGATGATGATGTACGCTTTTAATATTATATTACTACATGATACCAGCATTTCCGTTGTTCTAAAATTTGTTTATCGTTGGGAGCTGTACATTTTTTAGCAACAAACACTATCCTGTGTCCTTTCCCGGGTTTTAAAGTACCTGCAAACCAAACTTCACCATAACCGGTTCAGATGTTTAAGCTTGAAGAGGTAATAGATACACAGACACACAATTTTAATATGGATCTCTGAATTTTAAATCTGTATTGAACTAAGTTCAAAAGTTGAGATTTACCTTGATGCTCGTCATCATTCTTGCAGCCGTACAGTGAGAGGAAATCATCATCAAGAGCCGCAATCGTCACCACGTTATCCACTTGCTCCTTTGGTTCTAAAATTAATATTACATATTGATTAGTTTTTATTTATGACCTGACTAGCTGTCCTGGCAAACGTTGCTTTGCCTGTTTTCCCAGTTTTCCTGCTTTTCTCTTGAATTTTTTTTCGATAAACCTCACGGAGCCCCAGACCTTTCCAACGAATGCAAAACCGTGAAAATCAGTTCGTGCGTTCTGGAGTTATAGCGTCAGGAAGGAAAACCTGACTTATTTTTAACCGACTTCCAAAAAAGAGGAGGTTGTAATAATATGTTCGGCCGTGGATATTTTTTTTCAATGTTGTTGATGTACAACGATTACTCCGCCGTTTGTGAACCAATTTTCAAAATTTTTGTATATAATTAATTAATTATATAGTGTGTAACAAAAATAAGTGATAATACTTTAGGGTGTGTACGTGTTCCTCGAAGAGAGTTCACTGTAAAAGTAGCAGCGCTGAAAGACGAAATTTTTTTTTTCACTTTTGTATGTTTATGGGCAAGGGCCTGAGGAGCGTCACGAGTTTCCCCATACAAAAGTGAAAAAAAAATATGGTCTTTCAGCGCTGCTACATTGTACGTACACACCCTAAAATATTATCACTTATTATTGTTACACCCTGTTTATTAGATAACGGGATTTTCGGAATATCTATATATATAAAACTCAAAGGTGACTGACTGATTGACATAGTGATCTATCAACGCACAGCCCAAACCACTGGACAGATCGGGCTGAAATTTGGCATGCCGGTAGATGTTATGTTGTAGGCATCCGCTAAGAAAATATTTTGATCAATTCCAACTCCAAGGAATTAAAATAGGGGATGAAAGTTCGTATATAATTATCTTTCTTAACGCGAGCGAAGCCGCGGGCAAAAGCTCGTAAAATATAAATTCTAATGTTTGTATTCAGCAAAATCGGCTCTGCGGTTTCGGCGTGAAGACAGAAGACTCACTTTCGCATTTATAATATTAGTTTCTGGGAAGTTTTTGGAAGCACCAGATGCTCCAGATTTAAGGCGGTCTATATCTGATCCTAGCTGGATTAGAGAGCTTACAACATTAATTTGCAAGAAAATTTATTAGTAACATTATGATGCTCAAATAGAAATAAACAAAATTTACCAACGTGGGAGAGCCATGCTTCGGCACGAATGGGCCGGCTCGACCGGATAAATACCACGTTCTCACAGAAAACCGGCGTGAAACAGCGCTTGCGCTGTGTTTCGCCGAGTGAGTGAGTTTACCGGAGGCCCAATCCCCTAACCCCTACCCTATTCCGTTCCCTACCCTCAACTATTCCCTTCCCTTCCCTACCCTCCCCTATTAACCTATTCCCTCTTAAAAGGCCGGCAACGCACTTGCAGCTCTTCTGATGCTGCGAGTGTCCATGGGCGACGGAAGTTGCTTTCCATCAGGTGACCCGTTTGCTCGTTTGCCCCTTATTTCATTAAAAAAATATATATATTAGGTATAACTAATAACTCAATGTCCAGTTCTAAGCAATAAACTTACCTCCAACTATATAAGTGTAAAGGAATTTTCCGTACGATAGCACCTTGGCGGAGCCCTCAACGTAATTAATATCATCCTTAGGGATGCCGGCTGTTTCGAATGTAATTTTGTTGCCTTTTTTCGTATACGTCAAGGATGCAAAAATCTCCCCATTCGTTAGATTGTTGTGTGATATGGCAACATCATACCAGGTGCCTGACGCGAACTAAAACAAAGAAGCGGGTTAGCCTTATTCCAATCCAGTGATATCTAGCGCTAAATTGGATTTGAATAAATAATAAGCTTAAACTTATTGACCTTAAAAGGTTATTAAGATAAACATAAAAACTCACAAGAATTATTATAAGGTCGGCATTACCATAAATAAGTAAAATATTGTCGCAAAAAATCTGATATTTATTTGCTCTTAAATGTTATAAATTTGTTTACTTATCAGTTACTAACGGCCGTTCCCAATATTTGATCTATCTCTGGTTTTGCCCTACTAGAGATAGGAATAGCTCACATTAGACATTAGAGACATATTTTATGGCAATTGTAAGCTATTCCTATCTCTAGTAGGGCAAAACCAGAGATAGATCAAATATTGGGAACGGCCGTAAATGACACACTCTTTAAGCTAAACGTCGTTATCGCGCGGGGACCGTAGATTTTTCTCCGGGATATAAAGTATCCTATGTCCTGTCCCGGGACTTAATGTATCTCCATAGCGAATTTCAGCAACACTGGTTCAATGGCTTAGGTGTGAAGAGGTAACAGACAGATAGACACACTTTCGCAATTATTACTTAAAATATTAGTATGGACTAGAGAATAACAATTACACAACTTAAAAAAAACCGAACTATTTACCTTGTCCAAATCGATGTTTTTTGCCGGCGTAATTTCAGGACATTTACACTCTATAGTTGCTAAATAGTAAGCCAAAATAAGAAAGTAGCTTCGATATAAGAGCAACATATTGACAACAGAATATAATCTTTACGAATGTACTTTGGCAACTGATTGTTAAATGAAACAAAATATATAATATTATATATTTGCATCAGAAAAACAGGTCTCTCATATCAGGTTCCATTAAATGATAGCATTTGTTTTGTTTGTAAAGTTCATGTTTTTCGATAAATTTCTAGAATATTTTACATTATGCATAATCTTATTATTTTTGTTCTTGCTCCTTTGGTTTGGTGTTTGCTACATGGAAAAATAACACGTTCTTAGGGATCCGTAGTCAACAAGAAACCCTTATAGTTTCGGTCTGTCCGTCCGTCTGTCCGTCTGTCTGTCCGTCTGTCTGTCCGTCTGTCTGTCCGTCTGTCTGTCCGTCTGTCCGTCCGTCCGTCTGTCTGTCCGCGGTTTTGCTCAGAGACTATAAGGCCTACAAAGATGGAATTCGGTATGAATGCACCTAAGTGCATTCAATGAATCCCTAAGGATTCATTTGTGAAATATGACGTTTTAAAGTGGATACAATCGTTAGAGTCCAGTGTCCCCGCCTTCTACCAGCTAAACGGTTGCTGGAAATTCTGGAAATGTGAAAAAATTCACGAGAATAAGAAATAATTATGCTGAATTTAGAAGGAAAACTATCACGGCTAAGAAGACTTCACTTAAGTTAGTGAGTAATAGTCGGTCAACTAAATCAACTAAACGAATATTAAATATAAACTAAAAACATATTATTTAAATAAAGTGTTACATGAGCATGGCTAAGAGGATATGATTTTCTTGTTTCTTGTTAGTTGTTACTATTGTGTTAGTAATAATGTTTTTAAATATTTTGTTTTCTTATAATTATGTTATGATTCAGTTTAATTTTATGTAAAATAATATTGAATTAAGTTTCCCAAGTATTGTAGTATTTTAAAACAACAGTACACTCCGGACAAACCTTAGTGGTTTATGGAGAGTAACTATAAAGAATTATGTATTTTTTAATAAAATAAATAAATAAAAAAAAGACTAAAAAAATGTATTCGTAGAAGTACAAAGGAACTTTTCGTTCAAAATCCTTTTGAACGAATTGATTATATTGTTAGTATTGTAAAACACGTTATAAATGTGCATTCATTGACCATACAAAAATTATAAAAAAATAAGCGGTACTATGGCAACCTATAGGTATTGCGCGTGGCACGACACGTACTTGGCCGGTTTATTGATTAAGTACTAATAAAACCAAGAAATCGCTGCGGAAAACTACCTGCAGGCTTAGCATGAGCAAGATAATATCAATTCGAAAAATAAAAATATGTGTAGGTATTTCAAAAATATTATTTTCGAAAAAGGAGGTTATAGGTTTGGGGCAAATTATTATCCTCCTATAGTGAAACCTCCTTCGTCGGTTACGATATGGCGCGAGATTGGCTCAAAAGGGGATGGTCGATTACATTTGGTTGAAGAAACCATGCGTCAAGACCAATATAGACCTGTGTGTTTTGCAAACTCCTCTCCATTATCACCAGAATATGGCTGAACAGTAGCCAGACGGCACCTGCATAATCATACAGGACTCTACACCTTATACATAAATTATGGATAAATTGGGTGAAAAAGTTTTTTTTATTTTTTTATTTATGAAATAAGGGGGCAAACGAGCAAACGGGTCACCTGATGGAAAGCAACTTCCGTCGCCCATGGACACTCGCAGCATCAGAAGAGCTGCATGTGCGTTGCCGGCCTTTTAAGAGGGAATAGGGTAATAGGGGAGGGTAGGGAAGGGAAGGGAATAGGGGAGGGTAGGAAAGGGAATAGGGTAGGGGATTGGGCCTCCGGTAAACTCACTCACTCGGCGAAACACAGCGCAAGCGCTGCTTCACGCCGGTTTTCTGTGAGAACGTGGTATTTATCCGGTCGAGCCGGCCCATTCGTGCCGAAGCATGGCTCTCCCACGTATAAATTTGGCATTATGGTCCATAATGCCAAAAAATATTAACTTTTTCAAAAATAAAAATGTTACATATTAGCACTGACCTCTACACATTATAATACACTGGACAGGCGATCGCTATCAATAAAATATTCCTATTTGGAAGTCGCCATATTGGCGCTGATTGCTATGTGAAAGCAGGAGTGAGTGTACTTGGAACTACTATTTTGCAAATGGCGGTTAATTTTCTATGTAATTAGTTCACAGCTGTACGCTCACCGCGGCGCTTCAAATCGGCACAAAAAATAGCTGTCATTTTGTCCGGCATAGCCTGTCCAGTGTATTATAGGTCAGTGCCTATTAGACACAAAAATGTACTTTTTTTTCAAGTGAGTATAATTTAGCCACCGACAGTTAGTATTAATTTCGCTTAATTTGTCTAATGTAATCCACCCATAAGTAGATTAGAATTATCAAAATGGATATCCAGCAGAGCGTGCGCCAATTATTATCATTGCTTGAATAGGCGCCGTTTCTAGTCTATTAGACCCTCCAGAATAATCTGATTATGTTATTGCAGATAGTAGTATTCATTCAACCAAAATATTCGGGAATGTTTTTGTATTTCTGAATTACCAATTGTACAGTTTTCTTCTGTTTAGTTAGCGTAATAAATTCATAAAAATTCTTATACCAAATACATTTATTTTTTACTACATTTTGCTACTTCTAGTAAGAATATTGTAATCTTTTATAGTATGTATGTAGGTAGGCACCGAACCGGTGGTAGGCCTCATGTAGACACGACGTTCTAAAAGTGTTAACTTTGTTAACCTATTTGAAAATAAATATTTTTGATTTTGATTTTTGCATGCTTTAGTGCTCAAACAAAACATAAAATAATGGAGCTTGAGAATAATATAATAAAGGTACTATTAAATTCAGACTGATCTTGATTCAAAAATAGTAGACGGGTCATATAATATTGTTTTTTTATAAAAACATTTCAGAATATCAAAATATATTATGGCAGGTAGCAAAATCTTCGGAAGCCAAACCGCTCGTTTGGCCTCACCCTATCAGCAAGATTCTTTTGATCGCGTGGACGACCTATATAGTAGATTTGCTTCGTAAAGAGATGCGTTGTATCGTGATTCGTGGATAGCTTGATCGCGTTTTTTTATGAAATAAGGGGGCAAACGAGCAAACGGGTCACCTGATAGAAAGCAACTCCCGTCGCCCATGGACACTCGCAGCATCAGAAGGGTGAGGCCAAACGGGCGTAATTTGTGAGTTGTGAGTCGCAGACGTAAATATCTTTTTATACAAATCATGACTCACAAAATTACGCTCGTGTGTATCAAACAGGACTTTTGTATGAAACTGCATGCAGCAGAATTTCTGCCAGCCGAAATTCTGCGACTCACAACTCACAAATTACGCTCGTTTAGCCTCATCCTTTATTCAAGGCAATTAAGAATTAAGACTTTCTTACAAAAAAAGAATTTTAACAGACTTCAACTGATAGCTGTTATCTAAAGGCCGTCTGTGTGATTGCACCTAATTATTTAATACTTCAAACAAGCAGTACCTATCTTAAGTCTTAACGATACTCTTTTTACAAAATGGTACCATCCATTAAACATTTATATCAACATAATTCGAATATGTTTAATAAGTATCTTATTAATATAACAAAAATCGGCCAAGGGCGAGTAGGACTCGCGCACAAAGGGTTCCGTACCGGTATAGAGTGAAAGTAGACAAAAAATTGTGTTTTTTGTATGGGATATTTACTTTATTTTAATTTTATTATTAATTAGCGGTTCTTGAGTTACAGCCTGGAGACACACAGACGGACAGACAGATGGACAGACAGACGGACAGACAGGCTTCAAAGTCTTTGCAATAACTCTTTTTTATTAGGATTCCGTACCCAAAGGGTGAAACCCTATTCATGAGACTTCGATGTCTGTCTGTCTCCAGGCTGTATCTCAAGAACCGCTATAGCTAGACTTCTGAAATTTTCACAGAATGTGTATATTATCTGTTGCCGCTTTAACAAAAAATATTAAAATAAAATAAAATTAATGTTTACGGGGGGCTCCCATACAAGAAACGTGATTTTTTTGGCCTTTTTTGCTCGTAATCAATAATGCCATTAGCTGGGCACTTGAAATTCTCACAAAATCCTTATTTGTATATTTTGTTCTTTAATAATCAATAATAAAATTAAATGGATATTTAAGGGGGGCTCCCATACAAAAAAAACACAATTTTTTAATTATTTTCGCTCTATAACGGTACGGAACCCTTCGTGCGCGAGTCTGACTTGCACTTGGCCGATATTTTTATCTTTGTTAACACATTTTACTGACACGGACGAAGTCGCGGGCAATAGCTAGTTAAAAAAAAGTTAAGGACCTGTTTCACTACTTTCTGATAAAGAGTCGAATAGGCTATTCACAACTTTTTTGAAATATTCTCCATATTTGATCTGTCAAGTTAATTGGTGGGTAGCCTATTCGTCATTTATCAGGAAGTGGTGAAACAGGCCCCTTAACTATTG
This sequence comes from Aricia agestis, assembly GCF_905147365.1. Lineage (NCBI taxonomy): Eukaryota > Metazoa > Arthropoda > Insecta > Lepidoptera > Lycaenidae > Aricia > Aricia agestis. The sequence goes on from NC_056409.1 coordinate 18,873,316, forward strand.
TAACAATTTAACCGCAATTGATTTACAACTATATATGTATAATAATACTTAAATTATTTATATAATGCAAATTAAATATGATATTCCCTGTTTACAATAATATGATATTATAATATTATTATAACGTCCTTAACGTGACCTATTTGCTATCTAAATAGCTTCGACATGATAAGTCGATAAGTTTATGACCTATAGTCAATATAACAAGATATAAGGATCGATAAAGGAGTAGATTAACTTTATTATCCATATCAACTTATCGAACCTAATTGTTTTACAAGATACGTCTTCACATTGCACGAGCAACCGTGAACAAACAAAATGTTAATAAAAATACTCCTTTTACCGGCACTTTTTAGTTTAGTCGCAAGTGAAAAATTCCGATTCGATAACTACACGCTATACAGAATCACACCGGAAAATGTTCAGCAGATCAAGATTTTACAAGACATACAGAACACCGAGAGCAAATACGATTTCTGGACCGACCCAGTCCCGTCGGCGGATTTTGTTTCGGTGATGTCGAGTCCGCAGGATCGGAATGCCTTTGAGAATATTCTTAACGAGAATAAAATAAGATTTTCGATATCCATGGAAAATATTCAAGAGTAAGTATTTTACGAACATATTTCTACATAAAGCAAGTTTATAGAATTAAATGTTTATTCAAATATTATTATACAAAAATTATATTCAAATATTATTACCAAAACTGCAACTAACCTAACCCAGACGGAGAGCGTTCACGCGGTCTAGCTTTGAAGCGGTCAGTTTCGGGTACTTTGTGTAATGCGCGTCGTGAAAGCCCGCGAAGGCCGCGAACCGCGAGTGTGGAGGGTTTCGCGGCTTCGTTCGCGCTTCGCGGCTTTCCCCGTCCGGTGTCGGTTTTTTGGCCCGCGGAAAAAGGCTCGCGAAGCGCGAATGCGAATATCATCCATACTCGTTTTTATTCGCAGTCACACAAAGAAGCAGAGCATAGCATGCCAAAAATTTGTTGCGGGCCAAAAACCGACACCGGATGGGGAAAGCCGGGAAGCTCGACCGCAAAGCCGCGAAACCTTCCACACTCGCGGTTCACGGCCTTCGCGGGCCTTCGCGCCGCGTTTGTTGAGCCCGCTTTATACTTTACCACATGAAGAGTTCTAGCCGCGTCAGAATCCCCCCCGTGTGACAACATAAAAAAACCCTCAAGACCGCTCTCTGTCTGATAGGTTCCTACTCGTAACAAATAATTGTTTCACTCCAGAGCAATCGACAAAGAAAAGGTGGGAACGTATACCAGAAATAGTAGATCTATGCAGTGGAATGCGTACTACACTTTGGATCAGATCTACGCTTGGCTTGACGATATAGCTAGAGCCTACCCCAACATAGTGTCAATCATAATCGGTGGTCGTTCCTACGAAGGAAGAGACATTAAAGGAATCAAAATATCCCACGGATCAGGTAGAAGAGCTGTTTTCATCGAAGGTGGTATACATTCGAGAGAATGGATTTCTCCATCGGCGACGTGCTATATAATCAACGAGCTATTGACCAGCTCCGATGTGGAGACAAAGGCTGCAGCAGACGATTTTGATTGGTACGTGTTTCCTGTTACCAACCCCGACGGATATATATGGACACACACACAGGTGCGTACTTGTACGAAAGTTTTATGAAGACATAATATGAAAGTAATGAAAGTTTTATGAATAAGATAATCGAAGACGTGAGTGGGAGAACCACGTAACTAACATTTTATAACATAAAGACAATTACTTACTGTTTTCCTTATAATTAGAACAAACCTTGTAACTTATCCACTTCGTCATCTGGCTAATGCATCTGGCTAATGAAATCCACAGTTTTATCATTTCAAATCATTTTTCCGACCCTAAAGCCTCCATTTATGCAAAAGACGGCATTTTTTTAACTGTTACAATTCTTCAATAATCTCCAAAGTAAATTGAGTACCTACACTTTAAAAAGTTGGTACCTATACTACTTAAAAGTTAGCTATCTATACTAATCCATACTCAAAATAGAAATGCAAAAGTTTCTCTGCTACCTTTTCACAACTAAGCCGCTAAACCACAGGCATAAAAAAAAAAAAAAAATCTAAATAATAAAATAACAAAAAAAGGATATGGACGAACAGTCCATAGACGGCCACAATTTTATAATAAAAAAAAAAAAAAAAACCACAGACATAGATCATGATAGATACCGCATGTGTATGTACTAGGGTTGTTGAGGAAGTGATTATGAGGAAGAGGAGGAGGAAGAGGAATTGTCACGCGCAAATTTTGAGGATGCGGATGAGGAAGAGGATATTTTATGAGGAAGAGGATGCGGATGAGGAAGCGGAAGAGGAAGCGGATGAGGAAGAGGAAGATAGAAAATTATAAATACTAGCGGACCCAACCCAAACTTTTGTCCTGTCTGTACTTTGTACATAACGTACTAGGTACATACATTACACAAAAATTAATTAAAAGGGCATTTTCCAGTGAACCAAACTATGCATCTAAATTCTAAACCATTCTCAAAACACACACAATAAAGAATCATCAAAATCAGTCTAGCAATAAGGGCCGTAAAATTGTTGCAAAATTACGTAATTTTACCGAAAACGCTGGTAAAATACGCGTATTTTACGGTAATTTATATATATTACGGTAAAATTACCGGCTACGTATGTATGCGAAAAGTATAGCGGGGGGTGAGAAGAGCGTGTAGTTGCAAGTTGCAACTTGCAACATACTTACGTTCGGCGGGGCTAAAATTTGAAGAATCATGATATGAATCATAATATGATTAATTTTTCTAAAATCGCAAAATGCAACTCTGCTTGCAATTGTTTTGACTGACTGCACTATACGTGCATTTAGTAAATTATGCCACGAAATCAAGCAAAAGTGTGGGATTATTTCCAAGTGCTAAGTGAACATGACAAAAGGAAACATGTGATGTGTATATTTTGTAATACGGAGTACAAAAATGCTAATGCTACTCGGATGACAGAACATTTTGAGAAGTGTAAAAAGTGTCCTAATGATGTTAAATTATTATTTATTAGTTATTTTTGCATAATAGTCATACGTTCAATGCCTTGGTAGTTATCCAGTTCATGAGAAATGAATTTACAGAACATAAGATTATTAAGTCTTATGTTTTCACCAACTTCAGTAATATTTGTCTGGATTTTGACTATTTATTTTTTAAAGAAGACTGCAATAAGTAATTATTACTAACTAAAAAGGTAAAATACGATTTAACTCTTGTTAAATTGAGTTTTACCCAATTTTACCGTAATTTACGTAATTTATTTATATTTTACGTAAAATATGGTAAAAAACCGAATTTTACGAAAGTAATATTACCGCTTTACATCCCTCGGAGCGCTTTCATGACTAGCTGTTGCCCGCGACTTCATCCGCGTTAACATAGTATAATAACAAAGATGGATAGTTTTCTCCTTTTTGTTTTTGAGGTTCCTTATACAAAGGGTAAAAACGGACCCTATTTAAGCAAACGTTAAACGCAAACGTCAATAAACTTTCATGTTTCTAACTCAAGAAATGACGGACTTTCATTGCAACTTTCCACCCCTATTTCACCCCCTTGGGGGTAGAATTTTCAAAATTCCTTCCTTAGTGGGTGTCTACTTAATAAAACAACCCTACTCACCAAATTTCGTGGCTGTAACTTTTACAGTTTTTGCTCAGCGATGATGAATCAGTCAGTCAATCAGTCAGGACATGTAATTTTATAAGTATAAGATTTTAAACTTTATCTTCATTATTGTAATACATAGTACCGCTTGAGAAGTCTACGGCCGCCCGTGGCCGCTGTACTATGTATTACAAAAATGAAGATAAAGTTTAAAATCTTATGACACTGAAAGTGCTCGCGTCGCCGCTGCCATTCTGGTGTGTCGCGGCCCTTAGGCTGTTTAGACACACGCCGCAGCGGCGCCGCTGCAATACTCATCTTTGCCCTCAGGGTGCGGTGCGGCACCGCTCCGGCGCCGCGCCGCCGCGCCGCGCCAGAGCGTGATTGGATACGCGACGCGCATGCGCAGTGTAATTCCTCATAAATTCCTCTTAAATTTTGAGGAAGCGATAGCGGAAGAGGAATTTTTATTTTTATTTATGAGGAATGCGGTAACGGTTGAGGAACCCAAAATATTGCGGAACTTCCTCATTATGAGGAAGCGGAAGAGGAATCCTCAGCAACCCTAGTATGTACTTCGCGTGCCATATCGCGTTCCCAAACGACGAGCAATGCTCGTATTTCGAAAGTCTGTTCTTTAGTCTGCTATCGGAATCGGTCGTCAATCGGAATTTTAAAAATGCCTTAATGCCTAAAAGTGCCGTATTAAGCTGTAGAAATTCAAATAGAAACGTTGGCCTAGATAATGGGCACTTTTCTTATCATCGGTACGTCACAGTAGGTAGGAAAAAAGTGGCACGCTCGTTTTCATACAAATGGAGCGACATGCGGTATCTATCTTGATCTATGTCTGTGCGCTAAACCGATTTACATTTTTAAAGGTACTTTACGGGAAAGAGCATTATTTTTTTGCGAATTTGATTCCGAGTGACGTCTACTGTTTAATTGAATAAAACAAACATTGGGGGTTAGTTTAGGAAAACTGTATTTTGTTCTAGTTTCGAATGTGGCGTAAAAACAGAAGGCCTTTCGGCAACAACGTTGGTGTCGACTTGAATAGGAACTGGAATAACAACTGGCTCGGTAAGCTGATAAGAATGAACTTCTTGGCTTATAACAAATATTGTAGCCAAGAAGTTCATTCTTATATACGTGCAATTAAGTACAGTACACGAGAGAACCATCAAAATAGTTTTGTCCCTCCTGAAATCTGGTACCTACGCCTAGAGACAAGTGGCAAGCGATTATCGTACACGCCAACAAAATGTATGGGATTTGAAATTAGTATTCGCTAGCGAAGCGATGACTTATGTCAAATCGAAGAGGTTTTGTTGGCGTTTACGATAATCGCTTGACACTTGTCTAGCAGGGCTAGTAAGTTTCATCGATATACTGACAGCAAGATTATCTAGTTTAATATACAACGGGTAACAAAACTTAAAACTTTAGAGTGTGTATGTGTATAGTCCCCACCCTTGTAGAGTATAAATAAATAAATAAAAAAAAAACGTTATTAAAGGGACAGAACACAGCCAGAGTTAATAACAACACAAGGAATTACAAGTGAATTGACATGACGCACACAACATACATACAACAATTAACTACTTAAAATTAAACTAAAAAGTAGTCGGTTATGGCTGTGCAATAATGTGCAAAGTTACCACTCCCTGTAGAGTTCATTGTGAAAGTAGCAGCGCCGAAAGAACATTTTTTTGTGATTTGTATGGAAAAGCGCCCCAGTGTCAAGAATTTTCCCATAAAAAAAAGTTTAAGAAAAGTTACTATTTCAGCACTAGTACTTTCACAATGAACTCTATACGGTCCCCTCATACACACCCTAAAATTATCGCTTAGTTTTGTTACACCTTGTATTAAATAAACAGTAAAATAAAAAAATAGTGTTAAAACTCATGATTCAAATATATTCACTAAAACAGATTTACCCAACAATTAATTGTTTTGTCCTGAAATAAAAACAACAAATTTTTGAGAGACTAATATTTTTTTTACAGTTGCCGGTTCTAATCTTGATGCATCTACAGACATATTTGCTGGTCCTGGGCCTTTTTCTGAACCTGAAACCAGATCTTTGTCAGAATTTATAATGTCAATTGGCGACAAAATCGATCTTTACTTATCATTCCACTCCTTCAGTGAGCTCCTTCTGATACCATTTGGAAACTCAACACAGCCGTACGCAAACTACCATGACGCGGTAAGTTAGAGCCTCAATGGGCGTCCACAATTTGCTAACTTTAAATTTTAATATGTTATTCTAAACCAGTTATAACCTAACTCAACCCTGACCCTATTAATAAGACTTCAATGTCTGTCTGTCCATCTGTCTGTCTCCAAGCTGTATCTCAAGAACGGTGATAGCTACAGAGGAAACAGATTATTTAATATAACATATCTGTTGCCGCTATAACAACAAATACTAATTATTATTTTTAACAAAAAATTAAAACCGACTTCCAAGGTAAAAACAATAATAATATGAACTAAAAAGTATTAAATAACTCTTACTCTATAATAGTGCCTTTTTCAGAATTTAAATCTCAACTATTTCTGTACATACTACAGTCTTCATTATTTGAAGTCGGTACCAGCTAATTTTATCGTGAGTTCAGTCAATGTCAGAATATCTGAAGCTTTTGGGACTGGTACCGACTTCAAAGTAATGAAGACTGTAGTATGTACAGAAATAGTTGAGATTTAGACGAATTCTGAAAAAGGCACTATTATAGAGTAAGAGTTATTTAATACTTTTTGTTCATATTATTATTGTTTTTACCTTGGAAGTCGGTTTTAATTTTTTGTTAAAAATAATAATTTCACTCTTTTTAGTTATCTACAAGATGAGGCTTTATGCGTAAATAACCACTACGAATGTTAACTATTCACATTATGTTACTGTAAGCGAAATTGTGGTAAATGCTTGCAGTTATCTAAGCGATGCTGCAATTTAAAAGGTTTTATCTTTAAAGGTTCAGGAGTTCTGTTCAGTGCCTTTGGACCAAGAGACACCTTCGTACGGACTTTCTCTTATTCGGAACATATGTTTAAGTTACTAGAAATAACATTTTAACCACTATGAGTCTTTTGATAAATTTCAAGGATTTCCCTCGATTGCTTATAGACCCCATCATCAGCTCACCACTTTCGTAATTATTATACAAAATAAAGATTATACCCTATACAACAACACAATAATTTTGAAAATCGGTCCACAAACAGCGAAATAATTATCAAAAACATCTGCTTCGACGCAAAATATCACGAAAAGCATCAATAATTGGGTCATAGTGTGATGACCCATGGCATAATTATGATTTTGATGATGATGATCAAATAAATTGATGTGTTGGCTTATGCTTTCAATTGTTTAAACAACGCCGAAATCCCCGAACCTGTATCTATAAGGATTCAAAAGTTCTGTTGGGTATTGAATCAATGGGGGGGGGGGGGGGGGGGGTGCGCTACGACATAATTTGTTCACAAAGTGGGCAGTAGACAAAATAAGTTTGGGAACCCCTGCTTTATATCAATAATGGCTACACGTAGGCACTTGAAATATTCACAAAATACTCAATAGTACTTAATTTATACTTTAACGAGCTTTTGCTCGCGGCATCGCTCGCGTTAAGAAGTATTATTATATACAAACTTTCATCCCCTATTTGAACCCCTTGAGGTTGGAATTTATCAAAATCCTTTCTTAGCGGATGCCTACGTCATAACATCTACCTGCATGCCAAATTTCAGCCCGATCCGTCCAGTGGTTTGGGATGTGCGTTGATAGATCACTATGTCCATCAGTCAGTCACCTTTGAGTTTTATATATATAGATAATCTATTACATATAAATAAAATTGGAGTGTCTGTTTGTAATATTAAAATAACCGTTTTTTACTACATGCATATGAATATTTAGAGGGTACTTACACCAAAATAACAATTTTTATCAATAATAAAAATAAAATGATTTTGCGGGCTCCCATACAAAAATGCAATTTTTTGCCTATTTTTGCTATTAAATGGCACGGAACAATTCGTGCGTGAGTCCGACTCGCACTTGGCCTATTTTATTATTATTATATTATTATGATTTTAGTTGAACATCGGTCGTCGTGCAATGGGTGCCCTGTCTGTGAGATACGGTACTCAATATACCACTGGAAATATTGCCGAAGCTATATGTAAGTATCTATAGCCTGGTCACCGAACACTAGTAACCTATAGCATCTTGTCTCTTTCATTGAAACTGGAAAATATATTGGTATGGAGACATTTCGAATACAAAAGTAAGATAGCCAGTTTTATTGCAGCAAAAAGTACCGTTATTATACAAGCGATTTCAGTGAATTAAGTTTCATTATCATCTAAAATAATATATAATTATGTTTTATTTAACAAGCTTATCAGGCATAACACGATTACTATTAATGTAAAATACCTAATCAATTATTACAAAGTTGAACGCATTACAATCAAATGCCTAAGTGGTTGAAGTGACTAGCATCTTTGAGAACTGTCGTTTTTTTTGTATAAACGGACTAGTAAAATGATTTGCAATAAAAAAGTGGAAATTATGTAAAGTTACAAAGTTAGCTAGATGAGACGAAGTAAGTTTTTTTTTTTTTTTTAATGAAATACGCAAACGAGCGTACGAGTCACCTGATGGAAAGCAACTTCCGTCACCCATGGACACTCGCAGCATCAGAAGAGCTGCATGTGCGTTGCCGGCCTTTTAAGAGGGAATAGGGTAATAGGGGAGGGTAGGGAAGGGAAGGGAATAGGGGAGGGTAGGAAAGGTTATAGGGTAGGGGATTGGGCCTCCGGTAAACTCACTCACTCAGCGAAACACAGCGCAAGCGCTGTTTCACGCCGGTTTAAAGTTACAAGACTCGTTGAAATTATAAGGAAAGAAATGGGTAATTGCCCATCCATACTAATATTATAAATGCGAAAGTGTCTGTCTGTCTGTCTGTTACCTCTTCACGCCCAAACCGCTGAACCGATTTTGCTGAAATTTGGTATGTACTTTATGTCCCGGGAAAGTACATAGGATACTTTTATCACGGAAAAATGTACGGTTACTTGGCAATAAACGAATTTTGCGTCATCTAGTATGCTATAAAATGTTAGTTGGTCACTTCATCGACTTAGGTACGTCTTCAAATATTTTATTGCATATGTTATAGACCAAGCAACGGGAGGCAGCGTTGATTGGGTTAAGGAGCACCTGAAAGTTCCTCTGGTCTACTGCTACGAGCTCCGAGACAAGGGCAGGTACGGGTTCCTGCTGCCGGAAGACCAGATACTCCCCAACAACCAGGAAACCATGGACTCGGTGTTGGAAATGATACACCAGGCCAGACGATTCGGATACATGAACAGCGGACATGGCCTGGTTTCATCTATTACTTTACTTTTAGCATCATCTATCTATGTATTGTTGGATAGATTGTAATTGTGGATGTTGAATAAAATTCGCTTTACATAAGTCTCCTCTTTTTATTACATACTTATTTTGTTAAAAAGCAAATATTTTTAATAAGTTATTCTGATAATTCTTATGTCGCAACACAATAATATCAATATTCAATATGTTCTGGAGTATTTCATTCACTGTATTAATGCACATCTGTTATAAATATTTCATTCATTTTATTCAATAAAAAGTAAGACGCTTTGTTCCAATTCAATTCCGATGTTCTGTTTTAATATTCACTGTATAAAACCTAATATCAAATATCTTGATGCCATTTCGAGAGAGAAAATTCAATTTAAAGATTGCCATCTTTCTGTTAGAGGCTTTTATATTACTAGCTCCACAAATGTATGATATAAAATGAAACTACTTTCCGATTAAAACAGAGGTCGTATTGACTGAAACTGTATAACATGTGAAGATTTAGCCTCCAGCCATAAAGCTGTATGGGGTGGCCAGACAAATGGATGGTGTTATTCAAATGGTTGCATTTTATGAGGTTTTTAAACGTATTGTTGCAGGTAGGACAGTTGTTGAAAGTTGAGTATTTTACACTATAGTTGGTCAAAATATTGTGTTAATGTAAATAAGTGTTTTGATCTTATTATTTCTTAATACTTTATGTAAGCTAGTATGCTAGTATAAGTATTCTTAACTTCATCTTTAATTGTTTATATTTGAACCAGAAAATACTTAATTTAACCTACCTAAATCCTCTTAAACTCTCTAATATTATTTATGGAGATACCATAATATTACAATAATCTGTTTTTCATAATATGATATTGTTTTTTCACTCTCACATACAACGATTCGTACAGTAGAGAACCACGTCTGGTGTTCGAGTTATCGCAATCAGGTCTTTGAGTTTAGTCTGAGCCACTCGCGTGAATTCCTCAACAACTCTCAACTAACATTAATGAATAGCTTATAATACCAGTTGATAATCTGTGATTTTATTATTAATACTAGATGATCTGGTGAGCTTTTTATCACTTACCTCCTAATTTAAACCTTCACTGGATTTCCACGAATATATTTTCAACACTAAGATCAGCCAAATCGGTTCAGTCGTTCTCGAGATGTAGCGGGACTAAAAAAATTAAAATTTCATTTCTATGTTTTTTTTATGAAAGCAACTTCCGTCGCCCATGGACACTCGCAGCACCAGAAGAGTTGCAAGTGCATTGCCGGCCTTTTAAGAGGGAATAGGGTAATAGGGGAGGGTAAGGAAGGGAATAGGGGAGGGTAGGGAAGGGAATGGGGTAGGGGATTGGACCTCCGGTAAACTCACTCACTCGGCGAAACACAGCGCAAGCGCTGTTTCACGCCGGTTTTCTGTGGGAACGTGATATTTCTCCGGTCGAGCCGGCCCATTCGTGCCGAAGCATGGCTTTCCCACGTATAATGTATGTAGATACTCGTAGATTCTGAGTAGGTAATACAAATTACTTCTTTACGTCAAAACGTCAGAAACAGATTTCGATGAACTTTGGTATGGAGATAATTTGAATGACGAAGGATAAAGAAAATATAATATTATGGACCCAGCACGATAAGGAAATTTAGGATGGACGGAGCTGATGTGAATATACATAATATAATATGTAGTTTATAACTTTATAATAAAAAACAATTATATTGTATCAAATTCAGCGGTGGTCTTAAATTTTGACAAATTATTATTGGTATTCTTATTATGTAACCTCAGCAAAAATAGATATTAAAATATGTACTTATAGTAATTTTCAATTTCAAATGCTGACCGCTAGATAAATATAACTGAGTCATAACTTTCAGTTATTCTTATTGCAAATAGTATAAATGCTACCACTGATGATACTTTATTAATTAAGACTAAAATATTTTTTATCCCAAAATGGCTTCCCAACAGAGCACTCAGAGATAATGGATATGGTAGGAATTAATTATTTTCAGTGTGTCCAGGAGTTCTGGCCAGATATCTAAATAAACTTTATCTCGATGTCATAAAGTTGAATTTCCTCTGTACACTTTACTATTGTTAGCTTTATCATGGACTTGGGAAAAAGTAGTCTTCGTTTTGTGAATTTTGATACCTTGGCACCTGTAATTACTTTTTCCTGTTATAAGTATGCGTGACATTTTAGGACGTTGCTTATTTTTATTTTTTGTTTGCTTCTCAGCTTTCATCTTCTCCGAATAATATTTTGGTAACTAAGTAACAGTGGTCTAAAATTATTTTTCTGCTTTTTCAGTTAATTACTTTTTACGCGTCTTGAAACTCTGATCATAATAATTTATAGGCTATTTGTATCAAAAAGTATTATTTTCCTCAATATGTCCACGAAAACGCGGGACCCTGACAAAGATGGAGAGGCCCTTTGGGATAGCGAAACAAAACTGCCCATCAAAATCAAAACAGACGTTAGCGGTTAGACCCTCGATGATATATGGCACAAATATAGGTAAAATTTTCTGATTGTAGTACAAAAAGAAGCGAAAAATGCACTGCTAAAAGCATGTACTATCAGAGAAGTTGATTTATAGGTAGACAGCATTCCTACGTAATTTCAGTAATTTGAGATCACGACTAATATTGAATTGAGAACCCGTCCGAATGACGTAGGTCCGCCATCTCTATCGTCTATGAATCGTCTATGAATCGATTTCTTCGATTGTTCATTTTTCACAAAACAGAAATGCATTGACACACTTTATTGTTGGATAGTCCCAATGTAGTGAAGATAGCGAGGTAAAAATAACAAAGGAGGAGGTCAAACCTCGACACAAAATTGTTTTCAATATTCAAGACTCGCAAAGATTATACAATATGCAGGCTTATAAAACGAGGTCATAATACGAACCAGGCGATATTTCATATCTTTTAGAAATTCAACAGTAGCGTTAGTTCCCGATACGAGCATCGATATGCAAGCGAACCGTGACCCCTTCGGTTTCCAATAAATTGACCCCCGGTTGCACGGGTACAAAATGTACCCATTCGTACACACAATACCCATGTAACCGTGTTTCCATGTACCTCACATATTTATTGTTTTGTTTCAAGTTAAACGTACCGAACACTTGCATGCAGTTTTTTGGTGTTTTATTCTATTGTTGGTTTTTGGAGTGAGAAAAATTTATTTATTCGCAATGTTGGCACAGTTTTATGATATAGCATATTTAAAATATATATATTTTTTCGACGTTGCTTTCTGCATTTGTGATTATTTTGTTGAAATTATTTTGGCATCGCATGCAAAGAGAGGAGAGCTATTAAAACATAAAATAACATAAAATAGTAAGTAAAATATAATAAATTAATACTGAAGTAAATATTTGTGTACCTAAAGCTATACAAAATGACACAGTCAAATTGTTAGTAGAAACAAGGGAGGGCCATGATTAAAAAAAGCAATAAAATAACCCTAACGAACTCCGCGTACCCAATCCTAAAGGTTACCGTTAAAAATAAGAAAAAACAGCTCTTGATCTTATAAACAAAAGCCCGAGTCAGCAGAACCCTAATACTCGCTCTGCCGACTAAGCCAATTTTAGTTTCCACCTTTCAAATATTTATAGTTAGAAATAAATACTGGTACGGATGGTTGAATTCAGTTTTCCGATTCTATGGCTGCGTTTTTTAAAATGGCTCTTTGTTACGCATTTTTGAGTTTTTTGCATAAAACATGGGTTACGGATTTTTTTCGTTGAATGGGTCTCCGAAGTTCGTATTTTGTTTTTAGCGGCGGTGATCAGACAATAATTGAGAACTGGGTATAAAAATAGGTTAGGAACTTCAAATTTGTGACATTGGTTTATATAATACAAAGAAATGACATGGGAGAACCATGCTTCGGCACGAATGGGCCGGCTCGACCGGAGAGATACCACGTCCTCACAGAAAACCGGCGTGAAACAGCGCTTCCGCTGTGTTTCGCCAAGTAAGTGAGTTTACCGGAGGCCCAATCCCCTACCCTTTTCCTTTCCCTACCCTCCCCTATTTCCTTCCGTACCCTCCCCTATTCCCTTCCCTACCCTCCCCTATTACCCCTTAGAAGGTCGGCAACGCACCTGCAGCTCTTCTGATGTTGCGAGTGTCCATGGGCGACGGAAGTTGCTTTCCATCAGGTGACCCGTTTGCTCGTTTGCCCCCTTATTTCTCATAGTGTTAATAAATTGATAGTATAACCCTCCTACTAATTTATTAACACCATGTAATTTATTTGATTTCTTTGTCTAATACATTATTATAGACAAAAAGAGCATAATATATGCACTTCATAAAATTTGATTAGCAAGGGGAGTATATTATTTACAAATTACTAACATGGTTTTAAAGTCACTGAGACACGAGAAAAATTATATTATTTTAAGTGCACCCGTAATTTTTACGTGGAAATGTTTTTTCGTAGAATCCATTTCAAATTGGCATTTCTTACCTATTATGAATCGGTCTGTAGGGAAATAAAAAGGGTTTTTCCCTTATAATTATCGCCAAGATGTATGTAAGAGCGTCAGAGGTGAAAACGATTGATTGCAACATGAGCTATTATGTTTATTCGCTTTGAAATCTAGTACCACTAATCAGCATTGGCCAGTGTTTTTTTTTTTTTTTACTTTAATTATTGATTTTCTTCATGTTAAAGAAATCTTTTAATAATAAGACTGTTTTGAATGCAGTGCATTGCATTACAATAATTTCTAGGTACAAGTATATTACTATCCGTCCGGCAGTCCTTATTTTATTTTCATGTGATAAAAACTCTCTCATTATTATCACCAAAAATTGTGTTTGGTTTATTAATTATGTGTTTTTTTAGGATTAACAAACTTTTAAAGGAAAAGCAAATCCTTTCTGTACAACATTTTTATCCAAGTCTCAAAGTGCATAACACCGCCAAAGAAGTTTTCACTAAAAATGATTTCCTTTTTAAACGAACCAAGACGCTCCAGCGTTACTACAGTGATCGATCCATTATCGATAAGAAGCGTTCCTATTTCGAATGTAATTGATTGATACGGAGATAACAGCAGAAAGTTAATGTTGTTTTGTTTACACCTTCCATTTAGATCTAACCGTCCATTTAACTTCTTATTTGACATGAGCTTAGCTACTTATCCCCACACCGGTTTCGGTGACGGCGATCAGTTTCATTGAAACCAGACCAGAAATTATTATCTTACATCTTCACGTAAGTGCATGAAGTTAAAATTAACATAATATTATTATAATATAGGAACAATTCCCTATCTTCCCCTTATAATTTGAACAAACCTTGTTACTTACCTCATTATCTTGCTAACATAAGGCCTTACATAAAATCCACATTTTTTGATCCCAAATCATTTTTCCTGGTCCTAAAGCCTCAATTTAAGCAAAAACGACAGTTTTCAAATTGTAAGTTATCCACTTCACCAACTTACGCCTACAATTTAAAAGTGCCAAATGCAGTATACAACATAACTCTGTTCCTTAACTCTCGTAACTCAGTGAGGTTGATGACGTACACACGAATGGTTAGAGAAACCCAGCACTTCTGTGCGGTGGACATGTACTAAGTCAGTAGCCAAGTGCTACTGACTTAGTACATGTCCACCTGACGCGTGAATCGAGGTTGGAGACAACATAATATTATTGGCGATCGAACCTACGACTTTACAGTCAAGACTCGAAATCATTGGTCCAAGGCCTTTTTGAAGCTAGAAGAGTAATTCTGTCTAGACTTGCGACGGAAAGACAGAGCAACACGGCACTCTAAAACCTTACTATGTATGTAGATGATATTATAAACTTTTTAGGGTTCCGTACCCAAAGGGTAAAAACGGGACCCTATTACTAAGACTATAATGTCTGCCCGTCTGTCTGTCTGTCTGTCTCCAGGCTGTAAATCAAAAACCGCTATAGCTAGACTTCTGAAATTTTCACAGATTATGTCTTTCTGGTACCGCTTTAACAAAATAATAATAAAAACAAAATAAATTAAATATTTAAGGGGGCAACACAAAGGCACTTGAAATGATCATAAAATACTCAGTTATATTTTTAACTTTGATAATTAATAATAAAATAAGATTATAATAAATAATTAAGGGGGCCATACAACAAACACAACTTTTAGCCTATTTTTGCTCTATAGTGATACGGAACCCTTCGTGCGGGAGTCCAACTCGTACTTGGCCGATTTTTTTATTTCCTGATATTTCAAACATCCTGACCTCCTAAAACAATTGCCCATTAAACTACTGTTACCAAGAATAGTATAATGTAGAGCAGAAGCTTGTTCTGATAAACTGTTCCCATAGTTTGGTCATTAATATCGACATCAAATGGTAGAAATGCGTGATATTTAATTATAGTACGCTGTGGGAAAAGGGAACTAACGTAATAACAACATTTACTTACACGATGTTTGCCATGTATTATATTGATATTAAACAGACAAACTCATAATTGTGTTAGCTGTATGAAGTTGAGCAAACGGGCCGCTGAAGCTACTGCAATGTGTATTTTTCTTTGTAAGCGTCCATAATTGAGAGAGAGAGAGAAATCCGTATCTGCGATTTGCACAATTGCACTCAGTTCGACCACATTCGGTCAAGTTCATAATGTAAATAAGAAATATAGGCTGAATGACTGACATGGTTATCTATCAACGCACAACCGAAACCACTGGACGGATAAGGCTGAAATTTGGCATGCATGTAGACGTTATGACGTAGGCATCCACTAAGAAAGGACCTTGATAAATTCCACCCCTAAGGGGGATAAAATAGGGGATGAAAGATTGTATATAATAAATAATAATACTTCTTAACGCGAGCAAAGTCGCGGGCAAAAGCTAGTAATATTAAAAATGCGAAAGTGTATCTGTCCGTCATCTATTACCTCTTCACCTCTAACTGTTTTAAAAATTGTGGCATTATTGCTAGGTGCAGCGTGAACGTGTTGGTAACAATACTCGTTAATTTTCAAAATATTATTTCACATTGTCATCTCACATCTATAGGTGCTTTATCGTTCAATCAAAATGGCTTTTTTTGCACTTTTTGAAGTCGGTCTGCACCGAACCTAAATAAGCACGGAAATTTCTTCAATACTGTCACAGTTTCTTCCATTTTTATTTTCTATAGATAGAGCTTCGGTACCAGAATAATTGGAAATGTAGAGTCACTTTTCATCAAGTGTTCACACATGGAATGAACATTGGACGACACTATAATAATTCATAATATTTAGTGTACCTAGTGTACCTACAAGAAAATAAAACGCTTATTTTATTAACTACTGTGGGAATATGCGTGGAGGCCGCAAAGGAAGATCTTCCGACCGACGCATTGCTCGGTCAGGCCGAAGCCCACGTCACAGTATAGCAATATTGCTATACTGTGCCCACGTGATACATTTCAGCTGTCGTATATAATCTATAATATAAAAATGAGTCGCTAAATGTGTTGCTAAGCGCAAAACTTGAGAACGGTTGGACCGATTTCGCTAATTCTTTTTTTAAATATTCCTTGAAGTACGAGGATGGTTCTTACGGGGAGAAAAATTCTAAAAAATAATTAAATTTCCTGAAAAAGTCTAAAAACAACACTTTTATATATATAAATTGATTTTCAATTGCGTTAGTAACGCTAAAACTCGAAAACGGCTGAACGGATTGGGCTAATTTTAGTCTTAAAATATTCGTAGAAGTCCAGGGAAGGTTTTAAAGTGACACGAAGTTCACCGGGACAGCTAGTATATTATAATATTAATATCATACCGACGCGCTTAGAAAACTTCGATAGCGCGATGCAGGAATGTTAGGCGAATTGTGCATGGGTCTCGCCACACTACTTAGTATGGCCCTACTCCTGAATTGACCTTCCTACTGAGTCTGCAAATAAAAATGTAATATAGAATTCGTAACTCGTAGAATATAGAATTATTATTATTCAAAAGAAATTTTAACTCTTTATAAAATAAATTATAAAATAAATATTATGTGACTCTGCTTCAAACCGAAAAGTCGAAACAAGTCCACTTAATATAATGAACTACAAAATAACCCTGCAACCTGAAACCAGAGTACCCAGAAATTAAACCATAACATTAGACAATTTTATATGTCTTACTTCAATCTCATACCAAAGTGAAGAACTTACGAGAAAAAGTGTATTTGGTAAATACACTTTTTCTCGTTTTAAATATAATGAATAGCGATTAAGATCAACAACAGAAGCTTGTTACCAAGCACAATTAGGCGGTCCACCTGCTCGGAAACAGGACCCGAATGACATTTGATTAAGAATTAAGTACCCATAACATGTTTATTTGAAAATGACCTCTCCTTGGTAAATTTTATCGACTAAGTGAATAATAATGACCCAATTATATTCACATTCCCGAATATTTGAACAGTCATTATACGTCACAATAGAAAATAAAGTCTTGGGTATGAGGAATGATATTTGGAGGTGGTATCGCTTGGTTATGCGGAAAAGTATTTTTTTTAGTGTTTTTTTAATTAAAGAAAATCATTCGGTTTTTGACTGAAGGAGAAAGGCTTACATAATTTTATCTAAGTGTAAGTCCTGATCAAAAAGATTGTAAAAAACATGGTGTAGCGATGGTTTATGAAATTCCTGTACTTACATAATATTATTGTTTTTCAATTTCTCTTGTTTTCAACAACAGTTTTGTTTTGGAATTGTCGTTTACCAGTGTCATTAAATTATGTCACTGATAATTTGAAATTTTTATTGTATAATGACAAAATCAAGCCGTCAAAATTTTTAATTGACCTAATGCATAGATCATTAAAAATAAGCTGGGTGTTTGCTTTAACCTAACAACTGAATTTATCAATATTTAAGCTGAAACACATTTTTGGAGCGTTATAAAAATAGCCAAGGGAAGCCGTATCCAAATTTCCAACTCCGTGCATCTAAGCGCTCAGCAACCTGCGAACAATAGCTTTTTATGGGAATCGAAAGCCTGACGTTTGTGACTGATGTCCATTCCAGCTTCCATTAAGTATATACCCATATTTCCGATTTCACTCAATCTTGACCCAATATCGAAATTTTGCCCAATATCGGTATTAAGGACGTAATATTTGGGGGTAAAGAGCACAGAAATTTTGTATTATCGTAAAAATACGATACTTAATACTAATTGTTGATCGCAATTTCACTCAGAAATTGGTTTCTACGTAGGTTTGTATGGAAGCCGTCCCTGTTTGTATTTTATTAAGTTGGGAAGCTTTAAACAGCCATTCGAATGCACGCCATTAGCGTCGACAATTCTAAAGTTTTACTAAAAATCTTGAAATGCCAATAAATTTTATGTACCAGTATTTAATACCAGAGCCGCCCCTACGTAAGGTGGGAAAGAGTTAAGAAGAAGAAGACACTCTTAAAGTAAGTACCAATAATAATAGCTAGTTTCTCCGAACGTAATTTCTGAGATCACAAACCTCCCTCAAGAATATCACGATCAAAATCCATTGTTTATGCCGGTCTATGATTTAATTACAAACTCGCTATTTCTGGGGTTATCCGAAGATGCCGATATTTAATTAAACTGATCCTCAGTTTCTATCTAGCCCCTAGCGTTTACGTCAAAATTATAGCTCCTCGGACATTGGTCAAGCGATTTTGGCATCTAAAATGTTCTCCAAAGACGATATCTTGGCGTGTTCGTCTCGGGTTACCGATCTTTGATTTGATATTCCTATAGCTCCCTGCCAATCAGTAAAGTGATTCTACTGAACACTTCTGTTTACGTTTTGCAATTGTAATATTTGGAAGACGTTTCGATCATCAGTGTCAAAGGCAGTCATTTGAAAATTCATGCTATTTTATTAAAATATAATCTTTTGTATAATATAATATACAGCAAAGTTGAAATGGGATTGGGCGGGACACGTAAGCCGCATGCATAATGATCGCTGGGCAAAGATCTCAACAGAGTGGGTACCGGAAGATGGACACCGCCCCGCGGCCGGCCTAGAAAAAGGTGGCGCGATGAGCTGAAAGCATACCAGCCAGGCTGGCCAGCGGTGGCACAGGAGCGAGCACAATGGAAGGCCTTGGGGGAGGCCTTTGCCCAGCAGTGGGACAGCATAGGCTAGAAAAAAATATATATAATATAGCGTTTTCGGCATCTAGAACTGCCCCGGGGCAGGGCAGGCAGGGCGGGCCGAACGGATACGAAAATAGCCGAATAAACTACGTATTGCACTAGTACCTACTAAATCCACGTGCTTTGTGAATCATCGGTTTTGTTCGGCTAGAAATACGGAAACGGAAACGTATCCATTCGGCCTGCACTGTCTGCCCTGCCCGGCCGGGGCACTTCTAGATGCCGAAAACGCTATTAATTTCCACATTGATTTCGGTATCGTTGGCCGCTGTTGTGTGTTGCAAATATGCACTCTTTTTAGGGTTCCGTAGCCAAATGGCAAAAAAACGGAACCCTTAAAGATTCATCATGTCTGTCTGTCTGTCTGTCCGTCCGTATGTCACAGCCACTTTTAAGAGCTATACAATTGAAACTTAGTAAGTAGATGTAGTCTGTGAACCGCATTAAGATTTTGATACAAAAATGGAAAAATTATAAAAAAAATTTAGGGGTACAACTGAAACAAAAAAAAAAAAATTCATCTAACCTATGCGTGTGGGGTATCTATGGATAGGTCTTCATAAATCATATTGAGTTTCCTACTATCATTTTTTTCTAATCTGAATAGTTTGCGAGAGAGACTCTTGCAAAGTTGTAAAATGTGTGTCCTCTAACTTCTAAAGTATATAATAATATACATAATAATTCTAAAAAAAATATATGATTTACATTACTATAAAAACTACCAACGAAAATTGGTTTAAACGACATCTAGTAAGTAGTTTTTTTATACGTCATAAATGGTAAACCTTAAATTGACTTTCATTAAATGAACTGAAATATAAAAATAAATCAATAACCTTTTAATTTCATAAAAATAAACCTTATTGCTGCTGCGGAACCCTTCATGAGCAAGTCCAACTCACACTTGACCGATTATTTAATTTGCTTTGTTGCGGTCACAGGTCCGATCTCTTCCTGCTCATCCGACGCATCATCATCAGATGATCAGCCAACCTGATATAACCAATCTTGAAATCAACATTTTCATTTCTGTAATTGAGTTCGTATTTTATGATCTCACTCAGTACTAGATACTAAAAGGAATGATCAATAAAGTATAACTTTTTACACGCATACCTAAAATATATCGGAGATTCTTTATCATGTAGTAAACCAAACTGTTTTATGGCGACTCGAATGGTGGACCATAACATATCAGGTTGATTTGATTGATTCGAGATAAGAAACATCAAATATATGATCGATCAAATTGGTTCGAGGGTGGAAGCTAAGTCGACATTAAATTTATCTCGTGCGTAAAATTTTCATACGTTACCATGTCTTAATTTTGTATCAACGCCTTTAAATTTTAGCTTTTGTTTAACCATTTCTTCTTCTCGGTTCTCTTCTTGTATAAATTGCTTTCAAGTCAACAAGGAATCCTTATAGTTTCGGTCTGTCCGTCCGTCTGCCTGTCTGTCTGTCTGTCCGTCTGTCTGTCCGCGGTTTTGCTCAGAGACTATAGGACCTACAAAGCTGTAATTTGGCATGAATGCACATAATATTATTAATAGTGCCGACAAAATGGTACATAAAATCTTTAAAAAATATTTTTTATGGTACACATCAAGCTGGGATGTTTTTTTTTTTGCGTCCACCCAATCATGTGGGGTGTCGTTGGGTAGGTTTTTTTTTAAATATTATGACTATTCGTAGATCATTTTCCGATTTAGAGATCCATTTGTGAAATATTAAGTTTTAAAATGGAAAAAATAGAGTCCAGTGTACCCCCCCTTCTACCAGTTAAACGGTTGCTTCTGAAAATCTGAAAAAAATCACGGGAGTAGGAAATGTGCTGAATTTAAAAGGAAAACTATCACGGCTAAGAAGACTTCATAATTTATTGAGTAATAGTTGATCAACTAAAAAAATGTTTTCGGCGAAGTATAAAGGAACTTTTCGTTCAAATTCCTTTGAAAGTAACTGAGATTTTTTTTTATGAAATAAGGGGATAAGCGAGCAAACGGGTCACCTGATGGAAAGCAACTTCCGTCGCCCATGGACACTCGCAGCATCAGAAAAGCTGCAGGTGTGTTGCCGGAGGGTAGGGATGGGAAGGGAAGGGAATAGGGGAGGGTAGGGAATAGGGGAGGGTAGGGAAGGGAATAGGGTAGGGGATTGGGCCTCCGGTAAACTCACTCACTCGGCGAAACACAGCGTAAGCGCTGTTTCATGCCGGTTTTCTGTGAGAACGTGGTATTTCTCCGGTCGAGTCGGCCCATTCGTGCCGAAGCATGGTTCTCCCACGTATAAATGATATTGTTAGTAGGAACACGTGATAAATGTACATTCATTGACTATACAGACATTTTCAAAAACTAGCTGTACTACGGAATCCTATATTGCGCGTGGCCTGACACGCACTTGGCCGGTTTTTTAATTAATTTGTCAATGAAGTAAAGACGTATAAATCACGAATTAACATCTGCTCCATTTTGGTGATTATTTTAATGTCATTTTTTTGTTACGAAGATAAGATATACAGGCTAGCAAACTACACAAAATAAAATGTAATATTGTGTCTTACATTTACTGCAGTGCCTGCAGAAAGTATGAAGTAACTGGTAATTTTTATTCTGAAATATCTGATATTCACTATTACATTCTCCAAATACTGCACCAAAATCAAACTGCACCACCGAGCAATAAAACCTGTTAAAATTGAATTTTCAACCGTCCGACCATCGCTGTATCTGTGTTTACACAACCAGAACACCCATTCACACGAAATACCCCAATAAATCTGGATGCGAACTTGCCACTTCCGTTCGATAGAGTCTGTATCGGAATGGACGCTGAAAGACCTCCAGCAAATATTCTAGTAGCATTAGCATATGAATGATGAAAAAATTCCCCGGAGGTGTGGTCGGAAATGGGGTTTCGGAGGATAGACGACGCGAAATTGAATCGATTCGAAACGATTTTTAAAAGTTATATTATTCGATTTAATTTTTCCGATTCTGAGCTGGTTCGATATTTGAATTTGAAATTGCTTGAGTTCAATTTAAATACTTCTACCATTCCAGGTAATATTAGTGCTATGCTCAATTTTTGTATCAATGGCATTTGTGATTTCGTATTATTAATTTAGTACTAGAGATCGCCCAATGGTCGAAATTCGACCTTAGTTCCAACGTCATTAGGACTACTTACTACGTATATTTTGTAAAAAATATTGACTTTTTCATATTTTTTTCAACTCTTGTCTCTGGGACTCAGCTGATCTCAGACTGGCCGTGTAAGCATTGTCTAATAGTATCTCAGATTCAATAAAAAAACTATAATCCATTTTCAATTAGTCACCTTGTTGTCAACAGACTTCAACCATAAATAAAAGAGTATAGTTCGTATGTATAGGCTTCTCACTCAAAAATCTGTCATCGTTGCTAGTAGTAGTGTCGTAGTGTGTGTAACGTTTTATTTGTTAAAAAAATGTATGATAAAAGCATAATTTCATAATAATATTAGCTCGATGCACTCCTTCACCATATAAACTATAACTGTGCAAAATTTCATTCACCTACGTTTCCCCATTTTTCGTCAAAAGGGTTACAAAGTTTTTGGCTCACGTATTAATATATACTAGCTATTTGACCGAGAGAGACTCGGTATTCGATAAAACACGAATAAAATGACATTTTCTAAAAATGATTCCTAGCTAGATCGATTTATCGCCCCTGAAAACCCCTATATACTAAATGTCATGAAAATCGTTGGAGCCGATTCCGAGATTCCAATTATATATATATATAGGAAAGATGAAAGAAAGCTAGTAAAAACTGTTAAAGTCACTTAGGGTACAAATATATATATATATATATATATATATATATATATATATATATATATATATATATATATATATATATATATATATATATATATTAGTACCCTAAGTGATACTTTAACAGTTTTTACTAGCTTTCTTTCATCTTTCCTCCTATGCAATCGCTACAGTCTATCGTTTAAAGTCCCATCGATCGTTGAAAAGCACATGCAGCGCACGTATTACCCCGGAAAGGCTATGCTGATTTTAGTCTCTTTTTGTAGTAATCCTAAAATGCCCACTCTATAGCGTTTTAGGGTTCAGAAAGGCTCATTCCGGTAAAAAGCATTTTCTACTAACGAGATATACACGTGCCAAGACACCACTTTGGATATGAATAACTGGAGTTAGCCTTTCATATTTTAATACTTTTAGCCTTTTTGAATAGTTTAAGCATCGTCTGCAAAATATTCAATTATTTCATTTGAATAAATGTTAGTTCTGTTTGAAGGAGGTTCTTAAATGTGACTTAAAGTAAGAAATACGTTGGGTATGGTTTCAATGAGTGATACAGCGTTTTGAAAAGCTTAGATTAATGGTTAAATTATTATTACAAAACGTACCTATTAAGATTATTTTAGTCTTTAAATTAACAATTAGACCTTTTTCTGGGAAATATATTCGTTTATCGCACGGAGACTCTGTATATTATAATATTATATTCTAAATAAAATTATGTTACGTCCTGGGTCACATAATGTATCTTATCCCCTCAAAAACTTTGAACCAGTTTAGCGGCATATTAGGTGTAAAGAGGGTTACCTATAAAATTAGTATAATATTCTATATTGCCAGCCAGAGTAGACAGAACTAAAAAGGCCCATTCACGGCAGGACTGCACGGCATGATGGTTTATAGGATTTCTATGGTGAGCGATATTCTAAAATATGCTCTAAGATAATATTATATATTTTATATTATCTTCACCGTCTGTGATGCGCTTTAATTTTTATGGATTTGACAGATGTCGTCAGCGTGAGACGTCTTGCGAATCTGTCAAACCCATACTAACCCATTAGTACTGCGCGCCGGCCGATCACCGATGTGACATACTACGTCAAACGTATTTTCGAGATCTCTTCTGAGCATAAAGTTTGACAGATTCGCAAGACGTCTCGCGCAATTGAAATCTGTCAAATCCATTAAAATTTATGCCGCGCCGCGCCTCGCCTTGCCTCGTCGCGTTGCGGGCTGAATTGACCCTTAGTTCTGTTTACTCTGGCGGAGCCCTGGGGGTTTGTATGGGCTCCGTGACTCGAGTGATACATAAATTGTTTTTAGAAATGTCATCAGATTTAATTTTCATTTCATCAGATTTCATTTTGACATCAGGCAGGGACACAATTCATTCAAAGACAAAATATAATTCTTTGGGTATCCCTCAAAAATTGCTCTTATTAATAGGTTTCCGCCACCAAAAAAGTTTGAGAACCGTTCGTATATTGTATATATTACCAAAATGGTGCAAAACCGAAAAAGCTGAGATTTCACGACCACGGAACGGGCAGTGCTTTAACTTTTGTTCGGTAAAACCCGCCAGCCCGCTACTTTGTGGCTGTGAGCATTGGCTGTATTGTTATCGATTCCGAAATAGCTTCTGTGTTTGTTCTAGAAATGCTTTGAGTCGATTTAAAGGAAACGGAATTGATTCTAATCCAATTCTATTTCTTTGTTGTGACTTTTGTATGGTTTTTGAGTTAAATAGAAATGTAGATAAATTATATTACTTTTAGAAACATACGGACGTTAACAAGCAGTTTTTATTACCGACTTCCAAAAAGGAGGAGGTTATACGTTCGGCTGTATGTATCTTTTTTTTTTTTTTTTTTGTATGTTCAACGATAACTCAGCCATTTCTGATCCGATTTTCAAAATTATTTTTGTGTTGTATAGGGTTTAACTTGAATTTACCAAATTTCACAAAAGTGGTGATCTGATGATGAGATCCTGGAGGAATCGAGGGGACTCTTTGAAATTTGTATGAAAACATATAGTGATTTCAATTTTTTCTGAAGCATTCGAGGTAAATGCTGCCAAAAAGTAATACTTCGCACCAGGTTATACCCTGGATCCGAAGGTACCCAACAAAACTTTTGAATCCTTATAGATACAGGTTCGGGGATTTCGGCGTTGTTTAAACAACTGAAAGCATAAGCCAACACATCAATTTATTTGATCATCATCATCAAAATCATAATTATGCCATGGGTCATCACCACAGGTCATCATTATGACCCAATTATTGATGCTTTTCGTGATATTTTGCATCGAAGCAGATGTTTTTGATGATTATTTCGCTGTTTGTGCACCGATTTTCAAAATTCTTGTGTTGTTGTATAGGATATAATCTTGATTTTGTATAATAATTACGAAAGTGGTGAGCTGATGATGGGATCTGTGAGCAATCGAGGGAAATCCTTGAAATTTATCAAAAGACTCATAGTGGTTAAAATGTTGTTTCTAGTAACTTAAACATATGTTACGAATAAGAGAAAGTTCATACGAAGGTGTCTCTTGGTCCAAAGGCACTGAACAGAACTCCTGAACCTTTAAAGATAAAAGTTTTTAAATTGCAGCATCGCTTAGATAACTGCAAGCATTTACCACAATTTCGCTTACAGTAACATAATGTGAATAGTTAACATTCGTAGTGGTTATTTACGCATAAAGACTTATCTTGTAGATAACTAAAAAGAGTGAAATTATTATTTTTAACAAAAAATTAAAACCGACTTCCAAGGTAAAAACAATAATAATATGAACTAAAAAGTATTAAATAACTCTTACTCTATAATAGTGCCTTTTTCAGAATTCGTCTAAATCTCAACTATTTCTGTACATACTACAGTCTTCATTAGGTACTTTGAAGTCGGTACCAGTCCCAAAAGCTTCAGATATTCTGACATTGACTGAACTCACGATAAAATTAGCTGGTACCGACTTCAAAATAATGAAGACTGTAGTATGTACAGAAATAGTTGAGATTTAGACGAATTCTGAAAAAGGCACTATTATAGAGTAAGAGTTATTTAATACTTTTTAGTTCATATTATTATTGTTTTTACCTTGGAAGTCGGTTTTAATTTTTTGTTAAAAATAATAATAACATTATACTTGCTTTCGTTTGTACCGCGGGTACCATTTTCCGTGAGAAAACTATTCTATGTTCTTCCCCAAAATTTTAAGTATCTCCATACCAAAAATTATTGAAATCGGTTCAATTTGGTTTTATTTTGCAGAGGTAACAAACAAACGTAAAAAGAAACACATTTTACATTTCTAATATTGGCAAGGATTATTATAGCCTATACCTGTCCTACCGTAATGCAATCCTCAGGCTATATTTCAGGTAAAACCTTAAGTTTAAGTCGCCATAAACGCAGCATTAAATCCCACTCAAGTATATATCAGCGGTTCTGTTTCATAAATAATAATCATAAAAGCAAAGCCTAATAATCCTACGTTAGGATCTCACCATTCGCCACCCACTGGTTTTCATAAATAGTCATAGATATGAGATCAAAAAGCGATGAACGAGAGCAGCCCGTCTATAATGTACCCCGTTAATATGTAAGGAGTCCATTAAAGTACAGGGTACTGAAGCGACAGAGGATTCAGATAGCAAATATTCAAAATTGAGGTAAGAGGAGACTAAGTAAAAGTTTAGAAAATTAAAACGTTAAAACCGATGATTCTACATTAAATTGTAGAGGTACACTAGTTATGATTTATGATGTTCAACGAAAAAGAAAAATAATATTGATAGTTATGATTTATGATGTTCAACGAAAAAGAAAAATAATATTGATAAGCAAGCATTACTTGCGCCGGTGTAATAACTATAATATTATGATTAACAATGTTCTTAAATCAATAAAAGAAACGGCATTAAAAAAAGAAGATATATTTTGTCAATTAGCAATAACCCAAAACCGCACAAAAGGATTTAAGTGTACGGATTTTACGCAATTTTAGCTCATAATTTAGTAATTACAGTACTTAAACATCAAATGCTGATTAAAATTTCATGGAAATGCCATTTTATACTTTGATAGAGAACTGGGCCAAATAAGACACAACTAACGTAAGATCCAATAGAATTGAGCTACTGATATACCTAATTCAAAAGTTTATGATATAAAACAAAACGTAGCCTCTGCCGCCAAACTACTCTACCCAAATACGTCTCTTAAGCCGAGGTGAACTTAAATATGGCGTTAATGTGTTTACTAGTTTAGTTTTAAAATACGGACTGAAAGTAAACAAAATAGTAATGGCGCGGCGTGGGGCGTCAGATAACTCTTTATTCTAATTAAAACTTTCGTAACAAATAATGGTGTAAAAGTGTAAAAGGATGCACCTGAGTGAAAGTAAAGGGTATCCCTCAGGAGGTTTCCATGACACAAGTAGTCTCCATGTCACTTTACGAAGGATTAACTTGTCTTTTGTATGCTTGATATGACCCCAAAAATTGTGAAGGGCCACAATACGAGTATTAATATTATCTATGATATCAGTTAGGTATTTAAAAGTTATCTCTAATATAACAGAGGAAAAAAGTAAGTAAATACAAAAAATCATCCAAGTGCGAGTCGGACTCGCGCACGAAGGGTTCCGTACCGTTATAGAGAAAAAGTTGTCAAAAAATTGCGTTTTTTGTGTGGGTAATTTATTATTTAATAATATTATGGCCAAAAAATGTTTGTGTCGGAAATCAAAGTGCATTGCGGTGAGGACCATTATAATTATTATAACAGTATATTTAATAATAATTATTCAAAACACACACAACAGAAATTATATAAGATATTAACTACTACATTAATAGAGTAATAAAATTCTAAACCATCTGTAGCCGGTTAATAAATCAGATTCAATATAAATCAAGTTTTGAATAAAACACCGTTCATCGGCATAATTGCTGTGAAGTTATCGACTAAATCAAGTCATTCGCAGCGACTTATTGCGTCTAGATACATAAATCTATTACAATAATGACATAAATCTGTGTCTAGACACGCGCTTTCTTAATTGATGCTAGAAATAAAGTGAGAAATTGAGATAAATATTTGAGAACGTGTTAGATGGTTCTTAACACGGGTGGATGTGATATGCTAGTTGTGTTGCAATATTTTGTTATTAAACATAATATTTCATCAGTGGTTTAGATACTACAGTTGCAATTTTTTGTCCTAAAGTGAATTTCTATCATTCTGAAGAATACATCTCATCTCTGCCTCACTCGCGCACTATTGTACGAGTGGAACTCGTACAATAGTGCGCGAGTGAGGCAGCCCGCTATCAAATCGAGATAATAGAAAAATCTGGCTTATCCAAAATCGCTCATTACAATGGCGATTAAAATATAGGTATGACTAGATGACGCCCGCAACTCCGATGCGCCAAAGTTCGTTTATAACGCAGGAACCGTACAACCGTACGGGATGAAAAGTATCCTATTATGTCCTTTCTCGGGACAAATTCGACGGGACGAGACGGGACAAGACGAGAAAAATCATTTCGGCGGTTTGGGCGTGAAGAGGTTACAGACAGACATACACACACAAGTATCGAATAAATTTTGTCCTCATTAAGTTCCCTACATACGGAGAGGCCAATTGGTCCGATAGGACCGATCGCAGATCAACCTGTCTACTCAGTACACACCCGTGTGTGTATAATTACAAAATGTATCTGATCAAACTTCAATCAGATATTAGAATTTCCTAACTTCATCACCAATTTTATACGTGGGAGAGCTATACTTCGGCACGAATGGGCCGGCTCGACCGGATAAATACCACGTTCTCACAGAAAACCGGTTTCACGCCGAGTGAGTGAGTTTACCGGAGGCCCAATCCCCTAACCCCTACCCTATTCCCTTCCCTCAACTATTTCCTTCCCTTCCCTTCCCTACCCTCCCCTATTACCCTATTCCCTCTTAAAAGGCCGGCAACGCACTTGCAGCTCTTCTGATGCTGCGAGGTCCATGGGCGACGGAAGTTGCTTTCCATCAGGTGACCCGTTTGCTCGTTTGCCCCCTTATTTCATAAAAAAAAAAAACCAAAGAGGATATGCCTACAACAGTGCCTTTAAGCAATCAATATCAACATAGAGGGGTAGTAACTCTATAACAATGACATTTAGCTGAGTTACGAAACAAAGGCACATATGCATTGCGTCAGAGTATGGGCGTAATGAACACAGCACATTAATTAATAAATCAAGTCGCGTGCTCCGCCCCCGCTCGATATCTCAATCGCCAACTTGTTCCCATGATCTATATCTTAACATCTTCCTGGTCTGTTGCGGTTCCGCCATTCGTAACATAGTACCGCATCTATTTAAATACATTTTTGTTAGTATCTTTGAAACTAGAGAAGGGTTTTTTTTTAAATGAAATAAGGGGGCAAACGAGCAAACGGGTCACCTGATGGAAAGCAACTTCCGTCGCCCATAGACACTCGCAGCATCAGAAGAGCTGCAGGTGCGTTGCTGGCCTTTTAACCCTTAATTAGGCGCAAAAAGAAAGTCAAACAAGTAGTCGCATGGGGTCTATACTGACCCCAAATAAAATAGTGAAAATTAAGGTGAAGAAATGACTAAAACGAAGAATCTATTATTCAGATTGTTAGAGGGCTTTATTGTAATTAATATTAATAAACAAAAACCCTAGTTTGCCTCTTTACAACAAAAAAATCACTCAACTTCTTTTCTGTCTCGAAATCTATAAAATATCACCATAGCTGAGATCGAGATGAAAAAAAAAATACTTTTCACTCTGATAACCAAATTTTTTTTGCAGCACCAAAGGAATTAGATCTTGCGATAATATTGACAAACATATTTTCCTCACTTTCTGATTTTTACGAACTTTTGGTCATCACCCTCTGATCATCATCATCATCACCATCCAGTGGTCAGAGATAATTTTAATCATTACTGAAGTCTTCAATCTTGCTTTCCGATTCATTGCCATCACAAATCGGTGCATAGTTTCAAAGTTCGGAGGTTAGCCTCACAAAATATCTTTCACCTTCAGAAACCTTCCAGCTGCTATCGTACTTTACTGTCTTGGCTCATATTGACATTTTTATGCGGCAATTACGTAAAAAAATGCTGTCAATAGAATGGATATACACCTATATTTATGAAACATCCTAAATTATAACACAAACTAGATGTCCCGCGCGGCTTCGCCCGCGTAAATTAGGAATTTTACAGAAACCGTACATTTTCCCATAAAAAATAGCTTATGTCCCTACTTCCTTCACTTGGTCTACTCTATATCTGTGCTTAATATTGCCATAATTGCTCCAGTAGTTGGTAATTTCTTATATTTCCTCCGTTTTTCCCACATTTTCCTGAGTTTCTTCGGTCGCATTAGTCTTAGCGTGATAATATTTAGCCTATAATCTTACTCGATAAATTAGCTATCTAACACTGAAATAAGTTTTTAAATCGGACCTGTAGTTCCTGAGATTAACGCGTTCAAGCAAACATACTCTTCAGGTTCAGGTATATTAGGTAGGTATAGATTTTTTTTAAATTATCGCTTGACAAACTCGAGTCTCGATCTAAAAGACTATGAAAAGTACCAATAACAGGGTCATTATAGGCTCATAAGTCAAAACCATGGGACGATGCATGGTATAATATGGTAGTGACGATGATGATGATGAATGTAATTTGCATAGTAGCATATGCTTTCCGTTCTTAAAACAACGCCGAAACTCCCAAACTTGTATCTATAAAGAATCACGAGTTCTCTTAGCACCTTCCGAACCACTGTATACCAGGTATACCTCGGTGTAAAATCTTACTTGTTGGTAGCTTATGCTTAGAATACTTCTCACAAAACCGAAGTCACCACATATTTCCCTATAAATTTTGAGGAGTTCCCTTGATTACTTATGGATCCTTCATCAGATCACCACTTTTGTAAATATAATACCAAATTGGGATGATACCCTATATACCAAAAGAAACATTTTGAAAATCGGTTAACAAACGGCGGAGTAATCGTTGAACATAAGAAAAAGAACATAACACCTCCCCCATTTTGAAAGTCGGTTAAAAAAATTATATCTTTTTATTCAAAATGGGTATCATAATACACTTTTTGAAAGTCGAACGAAGAAACTACGTTGCCTACCACCGGTTCGGGAACTACCCCGCCGAGAAGAACCGGCGTAAGAAACTCGCACGGGGCCATCTTTTACTAAAAAAATGGAAAATTACAATGTTATGGCTTACAGCTATGTAACAAAAATAAAAGAAAAGTAACCTGCAAGGAGCCACCCTATTCCCAAGGTGTGCTGTCCTCGATGAAATCATTGACTTTATAATACGCTTTACGCACACAAACGTTCTTTAACTGCTTTTTTTAATTTGTCTAAAGGAAGATTTTGAACATTTTCTGGGATTTTATTGTATAGGCGTATACATTGGCCTTTAAAGGATTTGCTTACTTTGGCTAGTCTGAACATTGGTATTGCTAACTTATTCTTATTTCTAGTATTTACATTATGATTATCACTTTTTTTTTTGAAAATATTTATGTTCTTTCTAACATATAAGAGATTTTCCAAAATGTATTGAGATGCGACGGTCAGAATTCTTATTTCTTTAAATTTTTCTCTAAGAGATTCAAAAGACGACATCTTATAAATAGAACGAATAGCTCGCTTCTACAGCACAAATATTGTATTAATGTCCGCCGCGTTTCCCCACAAGAGGATGCCGTAAGACATTATGCTATGAAAGTAGCTAAAGTAAACTAATCGCGCGGTCTCTACATCAGTGATTTCACGAATTTTTTTAACAGCATATGCTGCAGAATTAAGCTTATCTGCCAGTTTTGCAATATGTGGACCCCATTGTAACTTACAATCCAGTGTTATGCCTAGGAATACGGTGGTGTCTACTAAATTCATTTTCTCATCATTTAATAGTACATTGGTTTGTACTTGCCTAACATTTGGCAAGATAAATTTTAAACATTTTGTTTTATTTGAGTTCAAAATAAAAAAAAAAGGTTTAAAATTTATGTTAAAATTGTAGCCTATGTGTTATTCTGATGTATAAGCTATATTATTGTAAAGTTTCGTTAAAATCCGTTCAGTAGTTTTTGCGTGAAAGAGTAACAAACATCCATACATCCACACATCCACACATCTATACATCCAAACAAACTTTCGCCTTTATAATATTAGTAGGATAATCTAAAAATTAAACATAATATTACAATAATAGAAACTTATCTTGTGACAGAAAAAGTTACGTAAGTGGTCGCATGGGGTCAGCGCTCAAGAGAGTACCGACGCATGCACCAGCGCTAGCTGACCGGCTACCACTTATTAGGATACCTCGATAGGAGTTAGGAGACTACCAAGAGCATCGTTGCATTCCTAGAACTCTAGCACATATTTTTTTCGGTTTGAAAGTCATTTGACTCCATGCGACTAATTAAGGGTTAAGAGGGAATGGGGTAATAGGGGAGGGTAGGGATGGGAAGGGAAGGGAGGGGAAGGGAATAGGGGAGGGTAGGGGAGGGAATAGGGTAGGGGATCGGGCCTCCGGTAAACTCACTCACCCGGCGAAACACAGCGAAAGCTGTGCTATGTTCGTGGAAGTCCAGGAAAGGTTTGGCCTCTGACATGAGCACACGCCATTTCTTCCGATCCTGTGCGACATCTTGCCATGTCGCCCTTTCCACAGCGGTATCGGGGGTGGCCCACCACCGCCGGTCGTATGCCGGTCACTTGTCTCACTTACCTACGCTTTTTTTGCGACTTGGTCATCTTTCATTCATTTAACGTGACCGAGCTAGCGAATTCGGTGGGATTTCTATTCCCGGTAATATTGGGCGTCGCCACAAGGTTTTATTTCGCGGTTTTCGGTGGCCGTCTGCCGATATCCTTGACAGTTATTTCTAATTCGCAATCACTTTGACCAGATCATAATATCACGCTGGGACCCGGGATGACTTTGTGAAATATCCTTGGACAAATACTGACAGACTTCGATATCGAGATGATACTGATGTGTAAAGTTTGGACGCGATAAGTGTAATATAAAAATTTAAGGATTAACTTTCACGAGTCACCTTAGTTGCCACAAACTATAGGAATAATAATTATTATGACAAAATCTACAACATTCATTAATTTTGTTGCAAGGGCATAAAAATATTGCTACAAATACAATTACTTGTGTACTGAAAAATGTTCTCAATGGTATAATAATAATATAATATCTTATAATATCTATGGACGCTTCACACCACGTCTATCTGGCCCCGTGCTAAGCACCTAAAGGACTTGTGTTACAGGAACCAGACAACGGAAATATATTTAATAGTTTTATACTATACATATATTTAGATTTTGATTATATCATACACATATTTAATACACCCGGAAACATTGAAAACTATTTTGTTCCGTCAGCGCGATTCGAACCCGCGACCCCCGGCTTGAGCTACCAACGTGCTCACCACTGAGTCACGGAGCTACTGAGCCACATAATAGATGATTATTATTTAAACAAGAACGTAGAAATTGCGCCTAAGAAACCTTATCCAAACTTCTCACATCAGCAACTGAAGTACGACAAACTTGCTACTCTAAGTTATTTGCATAAGATCTTAAAACAGCAATCGTTTGATAGGTACATTTAATGCCAAAGTCAACAGCGCCCCTGGAATTTGCAGGAGCACACAGATACTTTGTGCCAACACTCCAAACCTTATCATAACTACTCCGTTTACTTTTACTTAAGTTAACATTTGTTATGTTATTTACATATTTGCAGACTTCTCTGCACACGTGAGTTGGTCACTTTTATTCATGTACATTTTATGTAGTGTACACTGTACATGTACAACTTACTCTAACTCTTATGCTTCACTAATAAATACTGCTAATAAACAAAATATTGATAATAATTATTGTCGTTAGTAAGTATTTTAAACCACACTGGTGTTCTCTTCCTCCGTTTTATGAATTTTCGATAATTTTAACATTTTTATCCTTACCAAAAATAGTAGAAAAAGCCGACAAAGAAGTTTTAACTTAAAAACTGTGTTTTTCCTTTTCTGCTCAATTCCACGATAACTCAAAGCCAACTGTGATTTTATTGCTCTAAAATCTTCACGCGATCATAAAATCTATTCGCCAAGACGTTATGCGAGTTGTAGTCCTCTCTGATTGAAGAACATGGCACCCTTTCCCGACAATTTAGATAAAATAGAAAAAGGTTCGACTGGGAAAACAAAAGAGAGATTTTATCTTTTTAACTTTAGTAGCTGAATTGTAACGTTTTCGGACAGTGCTTTCCGAGATAGTAAAAATGATTTTTCAGACACTAAAGAAAATGATATTACATTTCTTGATAAAGTATAATATTATGTAAAGGTGGATTATAAAATATGTCAACTAACTGTCTAAATTCTATATAATTTTAATTTTATTCCTAGACCCATACTGCGCAAACACACTACTGAAACTGTAAGTTAATATACCTAGTTATAGGCATAAAGTACATACAAAAGTGTCTGGACACAAGCAAAATACTTTTTATACGCAGTATCAATCTTTAAATTATAAAGGGGGTAAATAATAAAATGACATCTGTTTATTGGTTATGATTTTTTTTTTGTTTAATTTTACGTTACTATTTTTTACAATAGTCAATTGTTGATAAACATGCAAGAAACACATTCAAATAACCTAGAAAATCTACCATATATTCTATGGATAGCGCATTAAAAATGCTGGGTCTGCGAGCTATTAGTCTTCCGTTCAATAGTGTAATTACAGAAATGGATGCCTCCACAGTCGCGGGTTTTTCATTAATCTTACTATCACTGACGTGGAATCAATGGAGTAAAATACTTTATGGACGATATATTATTTTTAATAGCAATTATATTTTGATTGATAACTGCAAAGCACTAAGATCTGTAGGATCAGATAGTATGTAGAGTATCTAGGTAGCAGCGTGTGTTACATAATGTATAACAATCTTACTATGATGAAATGCATCTGCAGTTACTAACAGACTAAACGCCAGTTCTAATTTATTTCAACGTTTAGTCATCTTTAAATCACATACCATCTTGTAGAGTGTCCTGAGATAGACAGCTCCTGGTTCACATCTACACTCCAGAATCTCCAGATTCCTGGCCGAATCATGAATCAACGCTGATCTTTTTTAGTAATAGCTGTTTGCATCCATATTCTGCTCTGGTAGCTAAAATCAAGTTTCTATCGTACCCGCAACTCTGCCATAAGCGAGGAGTGGAGCACCATGGCATTCAGGAGTTCCACATACCCCTGCCGATATCCCCAATGCCGGGGATGCGTAAAGCATTTCCCCATGTAAAAAAAGAAGCTAAAATTAAGCTTATGACTCAAACAATCTACTAAGCTTACATGGAATTTCTACTTAGGTATAGAAATTCCATGTAGGAGATTAGTAGCCTAGTAGCCAATAATTTACAATTATAATTTGAAATTCAAAATAAACTAAAAATATATCAGTAAAAGTATATTCAAGTATACATTCAATAAAGAAAATACCAAAAATTCAAATTAACATTCTAGCAATGTAGCTCAAGTCCGTAGTCCTAACTCCTAAATCACTTTGACATAGGTATAATGAAATAGAACGTGTCCAGAGAGACGAAGATAAATAATGCCTTCTTTTAGCTTTCATAATTCACTTTGAATGGCTATTTTACTATCTCACAATATTCTACGTCTTAATTTGATTTATTCTGATGCTGAGAGTGGAGGCTCAACAATTATTAGATCTGGATTATTTCAAGATTGGTTTTTAAAGTAATTTAGTTACAGAATTTGTATCTTTAAATTTAAATGTCGAGATTTATAAAGTAATTATTTATATATTTATACTATCAAAGTAATAAATTAACTACCGCACTCATAGACAAACATTAATTACTTAACAGTAATTAAATGAAGATTTTGACATAATCCCCATACATTATCTGTCAAACTCTTCAAATTGAAGTTTAATCATCATCAATCAAGGGGGCGACTAATCCAAAATTATTGTCGATTTTATAATTAATTTTAATACCTGAAAATAAGCCCCAAATTGTTTCATTTTCTAAACATATATCTGAGCGAAAACACGTTATCTTAAAATTTTCTCGATAGAAAAAAATCACAAAAATGCATCTAATTTTTACGAACTTTTCATATATTGCCATAACCATGCATTAAACTAAGTTAATATTTTAACACATTGTATATAGTGTTAGTGTTAGTTTTAGTGTTATTGTATGTATGTTAGTCTATTAGGTATTTATAATATGGACCAAGATGCCTGAATTAAATAAATAAATAAAATTCTATCATTGAGACACTGACTTGGCGGATTTTTAAAATATTGTATATTTATCGAGTTATTAAGAAAAAACTAACTTGGCGATGATTCCACGTCGTCCTTTTTCACCTGGCATAAGAAAGATGGGCGTGAGTGTGAAGAGAGAAAGACGCTGTTTGATTTTTTGGGTTAGTCGCCCTCTTAATGTCTCTAAGTACGGCCGTAAGGCAATGTTCATTTTTCCTTCATAACGTGTTTGGTAAGAAATCTATACTAATTACTAATATTATTATACACGGAGGCGTCATAATATTATTATTATGACGCCTCCGTGGTCTAGTGGTTAGAGCGTCGCTCTCGACTCCGGAGGTCGTGGGTTCGAATCCCGCGTTGGAAACATGTTATTTCCAAGTTTGGTTAGGACAATGCAGGCTGATCACCTGATTGTCTGACAAGTAAGATGATCCATGCGTCGGATGGGCATGTAAAAAGTCGGTCCTGCGCCTGATCTCTCGCCAGTCGTGTCGGTCTTCCGTCCCACTGGGTTATGAGAGTAAAAGGAATAGAGAGTGCTCTTGTGTACTGCGCACACACTTGGGCACTATAAAATTACTCCTGCGTACCTGGCCTGGTTTCAATGAAACCGGCCACCGTCACCGAAACCGGTGTGGGAGTATTATTATATTATAATATTATTATAAATGCAAAAGAGTGTCTACTTGTCTGCCTGTTACCTCTTCACCAATTTTGCTGAAATTTGATACTCTACTTCGAGTCTCGGGAAAGGTCAAAGGATAGTTTTTATGACAAAAAATGTACGGTTCCTACGCGACAAACGAATTTTGGCGCAACGAAGTTGCGGACGTCATCAAGTTAGATTTAGAAATAATAATTTGAATTACTTACAGGGTAAACTTTTGCAATTTAATATTCAACAAAAAATTTCAAATGTTCAAGGGTGTCATAGGGGTGTGCAATAACCTTAAAATTGCCATACAAATAACAAATATAAAACACCAATAATTCAAGACACACCTCCCTGATGCAACTGGGAATTCCAGACGTCGCCCAGCATCTGCTACATTCTGTTTGTTCCGTGTTATCCTGGCCGACGCTTGCATATTACGAGCTATAAATCTGTATGCACTAAAATGTTTATTTGAGAGTTTCACAAAAATTGTGTCCTACTAATATTAAAAAGGCGAAAGTTTGGATGTACGGATGTTTGTTACTCTTTCACGCAAAAACTACTGAACGGATTTTAATGAAACTTTACAATAATATAGCTTATA
This sequence comes from Aricia agestis, assembly GCF_905147365.1. NCBI lineage: Eukaryota > Metazoa > Arthropoda > Insecta > Lepidoptera > Lycaenidae > Aricia > Aricia agestis. Next base: position 18,911,100 of record NC_056409.1, read on the forward strand.
CATCAGAATAGCACATAGGCTACAATTTTAACCGACTTTCAAGGTTAGGAGGTGTTATGTTCGTTTTTTTATGTTCATCGATTACTTCACCGTTTGTGAACCGATTTTCAAAATTTTTCTTTTGGAGTATAGGTTATCATCCCGTATTGGTACTATATTCATAAAAGTGGTGACCTGAATGAGGGATCCATATGAAATCGACTGAACTCCTCAAAATTTATAACATATTGTGGTGACTTTGGTTTCGTGAGCAGTATTCTAAGCATATGCTACCAACAAGTAAGATTTTTCACCAAGGTATACCATGGTTCGAAAGGTGCTGAGAGAACTCCTGACTCTTTATACATACAAGTTTGGGAGTTTCAACGTTGTTTTAAGAACGGAAAGCATCTGCTACTATCATATTAAATTCATATAAACCATTATAGAACCATATATCGTCCCGTTTTGACCCAATTATTGGTAGTCTTTTATTATATATCACTTAAACCGCGAATAACACCGTGAGGCATAGCTAGTTATCCATATTATAATTTATTACTGATACTATAAACGCGAAAGTAAGTCTGTATGTCTGTTGTTAGTTGTTACCTTTTCACGTCCAAACACAAATTTTAGTATGGAGATACTTTGATAACTTTGGTCCCGGAAAAAGGAAGTTTCACGCGCGATTAACGAATTTTGGCGCAATGTAGTTGCAGATGTCATCTAGTACCCAAATCAATCAATCAAACTGAATACTCCAGATTAAATTTAAGTGAAAAAAGAACTGTAGAATAAGGCCAGATTCACACGGCACAATCCTACACGTTTCCTGCACGTTTTTTGCAGTATACGTCTTAACTTTTAACGAATAAACGGTGGCGCATACAATGTATATGGGACCATTCACATGTCGATTGTACTGCACGATTTGTTGCAGTACAATCGATGTATGAATGTTAAGACGTGTACTGCAAGAAAACGTGCAGGATTGTGTCGTGTGAACCTACTTTAAAACTTCTTTTAAATCCAAAAATTACTGTTCTAGTGACAACATAAAATAAATACGCGAAGACCAAATAAAATAATTACGGAATATAAAAAGATTCTATAGCTTTAAAAAAAAACAATTCTAATCCATTCTATCTTTCGCACTTGCTGTAGTCATTGTATTGTAATTTATAAAGTATTCAATATAAAATATTCGTAAAGCTCACAAATATCTGGTCGATTCTAGAACCAAATATGGCCGCGAACGGGAATAGTTTTCAAATTAGATTATGGGAACTCTTTGTTGGAGTTTGTTCAACAAACGATTATATACGTAAGTTCCTCTTACTTGAAAATATCTAAAAAGCAGTTCGGTTGAAATCAAACACTTCTACTTCTTAATTTTGCTCTGAATAATAATAATAATGGTTGATTTGAAAATGGGAATTTGAAAATTATGTAAATCCATAATACCTGGAGTATTATAATTTAGAGTTAGTTTGTAGGGTTCGTAGTAACTACAAAGAATAATTTTGTTTCGCTCTATCCGCCCGTCCGTCTGTCTATTATTATGTATTTTTATGAACCAAAGTAAATTATACTTTTTACAAAGTTAACTAATTTCGGATAATTAATTGACCTCCAAAGTAGTTTATAAGCCTCCTGACATTTCTTAACCACGAATGTTAGAAACTTGCAATTCTCCATACTGACAGGGATTTCTAAATATTGTCCACAATTTTTTTTAAAGAAATTTAGACGGTTGTACTTAGAAGTTCATATTATTATTAAATTTTAAAAAATATTCGCACGTTAAAAATTATATAACTAGTCACTAGAACTGGTTATGTACATTAAGTTCATTTTCTGAAATTCAATTCCTTTTTACAAGTATAATTAAAGCCGCTTCCAATTTTAATAATTTAAAAAAAAAAAAAAAAAAAACTTGTAAACCACCTGCTAAAAACGTCCCTATTCTGATTATGAACTCGACGCGCACTCGGAAAATAAACGAGAGCAAAAAGACAATGCGCTTATCGCGGCTGCGCGGCGGTCGGCGATGCGTTTTTATTTTTGACAAGTGCCATCGATACTCGCCCATTGTTCTGCGCCCGCCATCATTGCTTGTTATTTTGAACGTTCTGGTGTTGCAAACCGAAAGAATTTATCGCGCTTTTAGTTGGCAACGTTTTTCTTAATAGTCTAGCTGTCAAAATTGGAGGACACAAACTTTTTATGCGCTCCAAAAATTGTATAAACATTCTCGTACACGACCGGTGGTTGCCACCATGATTGTGACTGTCTTTAGCATCCACAATAGACTCAGATACTGAGCAATCATAGACGAATATTATGCCTCTGGAATTTTTCATAATCGCATTAGTCCATCTAGAGCCAACGGCAACTCGGCCTCTAGTTCGGCTCTGGATAAAATAACATTTTCATGTTACCAATGAAATAATTTACGTTGAAATTGCTACGATGTTGAAAATAAACCGCGGTTTGTTAAGCACGGTAATGAGGACGTTACTTTATAAATTTGAAAAGCGTACATTTCTTCAATTGTTTTTACTGTGTCTGTATTTTGTATTGCAAAATCTCGTACGTGACGCCGTATGTTCCAAATTGAATGTGTCTTTGTTTTGTAACAACGTGGCGTGTTTGTGCTAATATTGTTTGAAGTAGAAATATTTCTGTTTCTTTGAGCTTCTTCTTGTCTTACAATTTAGAACTTAGAAGCAATAATTTCAAAACCGTAAAGTATTTAAAAATATATTTCAATTTGGCTCCCCCTGTTTCTCCCCCTTAATTTTTTATGTTTACGCACATCATTATCATAACAATAATTATGTAATGCAGGACTGTTTTCACTTAATATTCTGCCTTTATCTTTTTGTCCTTCATGCTGTTGTTTCAAAATTTCTAAGCTTTCAATTTTTATTATCACTATCAGACTAACAGATGCATAGGCAGATAGACCTACATTATTTGGTCGAGATTTGTCTAGTCAATGTATATCGTGATGATTATATTGTGTTGACTGGGCTTGACGCAATTTGTCCAAATTTCCTAAGTTTCTAATTCCTTGTACACTGTTATCTATATCACAATTAGTATCACTAACTATAGCACGTACTACGTATGTGTATGGTATGTACTATCATTGTTTTATTTATTCCTTTTATTCGGATTTATATTCGTGCGGCAATTCTGTATCCTTTCTCGACAATCGTTATTTAATAACCGGTCGGTTTATACGGCAGCCGATGTTAGGCGGGTGTTGAATACAAAAGTGTAGATTATACATTTAAAAGCGCTCGTTAAAATATCGAGTTTGGCTCGTTCCGTTTGCAAAAATACACAAATTACAGGTTGAAAATAAAATAGGTGTCGATGAATATACATTTTTTATCGTATGGAAATCTCGTGAGAACTGTACATTAGACTAATTTAAATTAGACATAACTGTAGAAACTAGCCTATTTATCCGTGGTTAATTCATGTCTATGCTCTTTAAAATCGGTTCACAATTTTAACCCTTTTCCAGGATGAAAACAAATAAACAAGCCTTCCTCTACATAAAATTATGTTATATTAATATTATGTGGTTGGCAATGCTACAGTAGAGGACTTAATTTGTTTGACAGATAAAAGAAGGAAAATAAGATTGTGAGTTCCTATGACCGCAAGTCTAGAATCGAATCTCGAAAGACGGATACTTCTAAAAGACGTCAAAACTCAAAACTTGACACGTTCATGAAAATTGACAAGTTTGGAAACCAAAATATAGTACCCAAAATATTTATGACGTGGGAGAGCCATGCTTTGGCACGAATGGACCGGCTCGATCGGAGAAATACCACGGGCTAACAGAAAACCAGCGTGAAACACCGCTTGCGCTGTGTTTCGCCGAGTGAGTGAGTTTACCGGAAGCCCAATCCCCTACACTTTTCCCTTCCTTACCCTCCCCTATTTCCTTTCCTCCTCTCCCCTATTGCCTTCCCTACCCTCCCCTATTACCGCAGCCTATTCCCTCTTAAAAAGCCGGCAACGCATCACAGCATCAGAAGAGCTGCAGGTACAGGTGCAGCATGGACACCATGGGCGACGGAAGTTGCTTTTCATCAGGTGACTCGTTTGCTCGTTTGCCCCCTTATTTCATAAAAAAAGGGAATATTACGCAAGTGTCGGAGCAGAGGGCGCTACTAGCACATAATATTCCGACTAAAACCAGACATGTTGCACACGTCATATCAGTTTTTTTTTTTTTTTTTTTTTTTTTTAACAATTTATTGTGCACAAGAAACAATTACAATAAGACAATATACACAGTAAAACGACACAAAGGATCTGCTTATTTCTAATAGAAATCTCTTCCAGCAGCCCTACGGAGAGAGATAGGATTAAGACAGCAGATAGAACGTGCACTATTATTATGAATATATAATATAGAATATTGACAGAAATGTTGTCAAACGTCGAACGAAACTTATTGCTTATTGTCAATGCTGGTGCTGCCGCTAGCGTGAAGAGTAATATAACCTTTTCTCTCATAGTAGGGGAGGGGAAGGTGCTAATTTAGTAGTCACTCGAGCGTTATGGAGACCTAGTAGGTATTTTACATTAGGTAAAACTGATAAAAAAATAATAAGAGCGTTTTTTATTTTAGCGGTGGGTTCAGAAACTGCGGCCATTTTAAAGTTTTGAAAAAGAAAATATATTCAGTAAATTGCTTATTTCGGTCAGTTATTATTATATTTTAGACAATAAAGACTAAAACATTTAGTTTAGTGCAAAATAAAATATCTGCGAAGCTTAGTTAGTAAAATATGAAGCTTTTCATTTTATATTTCAAAATGTCCCTACAGGCTTACCTAACCTTTGAAGCGTCAGTGCTTTATATGGAAGCTTCTTCGGGGTATACTTAAAATCCTCTATCTTAATCTGACAAATCCGATGACATTTCAATATTTAAAAAAAATTAACCCACCACGTAAGAAATCTGATTTATATACCATGATGACTAAACACATGTCGGAAGCCTATACAAGCTTAATCTGACACGCTCGAGCTAGTCCCGAAATCCCCTCTTCCCCTCCCCAACTATCACACTTATCACGGTAAATTGGCATACTAATACAATTTTGGCCTATAGTGCTTGAGTATCCAATATCTATAGTTATAGGAAAGCATAATCATTAATAGCAGCCTATGTGACAATAATAACGGGTCTCGGCTTCGAGATCCCATAGATACCACTCCCATAACTATCATACTACAGTTTGATTGACCATTTGTAAGGTCAGAGACCTAGAAGCTCGCGTTTTGTTTCAAACGATATGAGGTATAATAGCAATCTGAGTACCGTCAGCAAAACAATTAAAAATAAAAAGTTTATGCACATCATAATAATATTATCTACGACGCCTTGAATCTAATAGGTGATAGTTGATTTTTTTTTAACAAAACTCAAAACGATGACCAACAATAAAATAATAAAATAAATAATCGCAAAGGCGACGGCAATCGTAATGGGATACGGCTTGTGTGTCATACTTTGAAAGCGAAAATGTTATTGAATTAGACTTCAAGTTCAATTTTTTTGGTTCACTACTATTAATACTGAATTTACGATGGATATTTAGTACACTTTTAAGTTTTAATCTGATGAAAAAAATGCTAAATTCAAAATCGGCCACCGAAAGTAGGTATTCATCTGCTGACCCTACAAGGCACGCGGTGGGTAAGTACAATCGGGACGGCATAATGCAAACCGGTCCATGCCCACCAATGCGATTTCAATGCCGCCGCAAATAACATATGCTTACCGTATAAAAAGGCGAATTTACTGTCGCCCACGCGATAATGCCGTCCCAACTTCGACGCCAAGCAAGAAACGCTCCTATCACGAAGGAATAAAGTCGCATAAACAATTTAAAACCACGTGAGAGTTTAATACAAGAATGCACCATGTTTTAAGGACCACCGTCCCTCTTATCGCCTCATTGTGAGACAAAGTAAGGTCACTTTCAGGTTTCGAGTTTATAAATATTGAGATTAGTGCCATAAAACTTAATACAGTAGCCGGGGTATCAGAAATCTCAGAATATATTATATGTACGGCCACTAAAAGAGGACCAGTTGCAAAGTAATATGTGTAAATACTAAATGATATAAAATATTCATAAGAACAGCAATGCACACGATTGAAAACCAATTTCACAGAATAGTTTTGTTCTTAATAATAAATAAATTATAATGTTATTTTGATGATTTCGTTCTTAGTTCTGGTACATTTTAAAGGTTCATTATATTATAATTTATAGATTTTGCATTTTATTCACATGACTCTATAAACTAAAATCCAAAAGCAATTTATTTTTTATCTTTGTGAACAACTTTTATACATTTTCAATCTCCGGTATTAGACAGCGTTGCGTTCAAGATTTTCTTAGCTATACAAGACTTATGATGGAAATTAAAGGCAAATATTTTATCTTGTATTAATTCCTAATAGATACTGTTGTTGCACTTTCAGATCTAAAATTATTTTTTTCTTTGCAATTATTATATTTTACAATCGTGATTTTAAGATGAATCATAATTTATACCTGAGGAAAAGTCAAAAGAAAATTTAAATCCAGATTTATAAAGTAATCGTCTATATATATAAAACTCAAAGGTGACTGAGTGACTGATTGACATAGTGATCTATCAACGCACAGCCCAAACCACTGGACGGATCGGGCTGAAATTTGGCATGCAAGTAGATGTTATGACGTAGGCATCCGCTAAGAAAGGATTTTGATAAATTCTAACCCCAAGGGGTTCAAATAGGGGATGAAAGTTTGTATATAATAATACTTCTTAACGCGAGCCAAGCCGCGGGCAAAATCTCGTAACATTATAATTATAGCTTTGTTCACTGTGACTCTAAAATGCTTAGCAAAGATCAAAGAAAACTAAAGAAAAAAGTTTGTAAAAGAAAGGTTAAAATATTGTACATTTTTGTAAATAATTAACATTACTAAATAAATAATTCTAAAAAGTGTTGGCAGTGTTTATACTCTACCCCGAAGAGAAAATTGTAAGCACAAACTATTCCTTTTATTTCCTCGCTAAAGTACGAAGTTTCCTCTGTTTTTTAATGAAGCTCTCTATGTACTAGTAGCAAAAGGAAATGAAAAATATTCTTGATGTAGGTAACTAAAATTTTTATTTTAGGGGGTAGATTACATTTATCTATTTGTTTTCAGTGTCATATAAAATTACTTTTTAAGCATCTTCTTGGAAGCGTCGTATGCCCTTTATTACATCTAACTATTATAAAATATCAATGCTTGTCTAAAATATGATAGGTATATTATGTAAGTATATTATAAGACAACTAAAATCAAACGGATTACTTTTTTTTATGAAATAAGGGGCGAACGAGCAAACAGGTGGACACTCGCAGCATCAGAAGAGCTGCAGGTGCGTTGCCGGCCTTTTAAGAGGGAATAGGGTAATAGGGGAGGGTAGGGATGGGAAGGGAAGGGAATAGGGGAGGGTAGGGAAGGGAAAAGGGTAGGGAATTGGGCCTCCGGTAAACTTACTCACTCGGCGAAACACAGCGCAAGCGCTGTTTCACGCCGGTTTTCTGTGAGAACGTGGTATTTCTCCGGTCGAGCCGGCCCATTCGTGCCAAAGCATGGCTCTCCCACGTATAAACTTCTATGTCAAATACATATTTTGTAACTTTTTCTGTTGTCCGTACACGCCGTAAACTTGCGCGAAATGTAACACAAGCCGAGGTGTAAGTAAACACATAATAAAAATGTCATTTAAAGGCCTTAGCTTGATTAGAAGGTCCCTCCTAAATATCCCTCTTTGTGTCCCTCACAAAATGTTCTATTTCGTGTTTTGTGAACAGATTGTTACGGATAATTGCTTTTACCGGGTTTTTTTGAAAATGTTATATTAATATAGTTTATGAAAATACATTTTTAATTGGTCATATATTTGTGTTATTCGAGGATTGTGTTTTCCACTTTTTAGGGTTCCGTACCCAAAGAGATAACAACAAATACGAAAAACACAACAAACGTGACTTTTTGGCCTTTTTTGCTCGTCATCAATAATGGTAGCAATTAGGCACTTGAGATACTCACAAATTCTTAATTATATTTGTGCTTAATTAAAATTAAAATAAAATAAATATTTAAGCGGGGCTCCCATACAAAAAACACAATTTATTGCCAACTTTCGCTCAATAACAGTATGGAACCCTTGTTGCGCGAGTCCAACTCGCACTTGGTCGATTTTATTTTATTTTAAATCTATTTTAAAGTTAGAAAATGCAATAAATTATACTTTGAGTTTATATCGCTAGTAAAATAATAATAATTTTATCTTTATTTTGATGCGTACCTAATGGCTAATACCACAGAATATATAATAGTTGCTAATACCTATGTATTTTACTAAGTTACCTTTTTTCAGCATCCATGATTTTTTGTGATCGATCAAACATTTTAGCATTGCTAACATAGTATCGCTGTTGGAAAATCGTCCTCATCCATATGTATGATCTCCGCTACGGTCACAACCAAAATATCGAGTCAAATTGTAGTTTAATCTATCAACTGAACCATTTCATCTAATCGGCGCAGCTGTGAACAGCTCTTTGTTATATCGCAATCCGTATTCGATAGTCATTTAATCCACATATCGAAGATTTGCATTCATCTTGTTGGATTCAATTCTGGCGACGACTTTTACGATATAGGTAGTTAAGTCTGAAATCACATAAATCAGTTTCTTGTCTACATAATATTTTAAATTCTTTTTAAAATTTAAGGCTAGCTCGTGGCACAATAGACATAACGACCAGTAGTTCGACTGCAAAGAAACGGACAGGTTTCAATATCTGTCAAATTCGTCGGGTTTCACTAGGATTATAAACGGAATGTGCCTCGCGCTGGCTGATATAATTTATTTTTAAATATTTAAAATAAAGATTTCAAAATTGGATTCTGACAATTTTAATCGCATGTGCCAAAACACAAACAACAATACGACCAAAGAGGAACACGTCCAGCGAATATGTCATAGTTTTAAATTCGTAGGTAACCAGTTAACAACCCTTGCGACGATTTTCGTCATAATACGTCAAATTTAAAAATTTCAACATCAGTTCTAAGTCGACATACTCTATCATTCTGTCTACTCTGCTCGTGGTATCTGGTGTTAATGCTTCGATTCTCGCTGACGCTACTTCTGAATGTCGACTTATATAATTTTCACAGCTTAACTGATTTCTATGAATTTGGGTTGGTCGTTGGTCTCAACTTATTCTATAAAAACATAATAATATTTAAAATATTAGAATGTCTGAAAATTTTTTGTATGTTACTATAATATTATTATATAAAATTACTCTTCTATGTCTTTGGAAACATGGTAACGTTATTGATGGAAATAAAAAAAATCCCCTTTATTTTGTAAATACTTACCTAATAAGTACCTATGCAGTTTTTGGATTTATTCATGGCTTATCCGCAGCAAAATTCTAATAGGCCGCCGTATTAAGCGCTACATTTATAAGTGCCTTCGGAAGCCGAGAGCCGACATCGAATAAATTTCGCCGGCTCTCGATTACCGTTATCGATACATCGCTCGAATAGAATCGATGATGCACATCGTGCAACGATATGCGATACGAACTAGATCATTCAGTGGTTATAATTATCTTATGTAGTTCAAATTTTAGCTTAAAAAAACTACATTTTATCGAATAAAATGTAGCGCTTTACAGGAAATGGGTGTTGTAATTAACATTTGTAACTCCTCTATAAGTGTAGCGACTTGCGAAATATGAAACACATAATGTAAGCATTGGTTCACTATGTCGCGTCGGTTTTCTATCACACGTATTCATTTTCTTTTGTACAGATATTTCTGTTAGGACACAACATTCTTGTTACTTATTATCTTTTCAGTTGTCAAGTTTTTTTGCACTCTCTTAAGCTGCCGGTTGGCAGCGGGCGACATAAAGAGGCGGCAGACGACGTGTCGTCGCGAATCGCGACAATGCTGGTTTCTATGTATTTCTATAAAAGTGTCGCTAGTTGCGGAGGGTATTTCATAGAAAGACAAAGAAACCAGCAGTGTCACGACGCGACGACACGTAGTCTGCTGCCACTTCATGTAGCCGGATTCCAAATTGTACCTTAAGCCCAGCCGCACATTATCCGTAATTGACATTGAAAAAAAAAAAAAAAAAAAAAATTCTGATCAGAAAAATTCGGTCGCTCGCCGGAACGCACTCTGTTCATACCTTTTGTTTTGGACATTCTACCAGAATTCTGATGTGTCTAAATGTATGAGCCGGGTAGGGCGTCCGAATTTTTCAGAAATTCGGATAATGTGCGGCCGGGTAAAGAGTTATCGTCCCTTTCATTCCTGAACCGTAAGTTTTCCGACTGAACTCAATTGTGCATCTAGATGTTATAACATCGACCACTACTACTTTTTATTAAAACTTGTATTTTATAGCTTTATATTTTTCTTCGATCCTGTTGAGTTTTGATTTTACGGATAGTGTTTACTGATTCGAGATACAGCTGAGTGTCTGTACATTTTATGTTACAGATGTTGAAGATACACAGAGGTGGGCGTCTAAGCTTCCTACACAAAAACTCGTATGTAAATGTAAAACACGAAGTATTAAAGTTGAAAGTTTAAACAATCAGATACCTAATCTAAAAATATTACTGTTTAACTTCGAAAATTTTACATACTTAATATTATTGTTTCCTCAGTTAAGTAATTTGTGGTAGCTGAATAAAACTGTTTTTATTGGTAACTAGCTGCTCCCCGCGATTTCAATACGCGAGTTATAAAATAATACAGGGACCTTGCATTTTACCATTTAATGGTCTGCTTTACATCCACGCCAAATCTTATCAGAATTGATGCAGCCGTTAACACGTGTAATTGCCGCCACCAAGGAAAATAGAAATTCATTCTAACATTAACAGCAAACATTTTTTTTTAAGATATAGCTTATTAATAGTATCAGATTCTTAGTATATTTTCTTTGACGATACAAGTGTCCAAAGTTTATTAAGTATTTAAATTACAACTAGTTGAAACAACATTCCTTGGTGGAAGAATGTACGGTATGTGATGAATAAGGTAAACACTAAACAGCAATTGTATTAGATACGGGAATACCACAAACTGGTATGCGACTAAGTAGCTGGTGCTTCTCGAATCTATTTGGAGTACCCGTGGAATATTTGCATCGATTGGCTATCAACCATGATCAGCATCGGAAATATACTTTGAAGCGTACATGAATATATTATAATATATAAATTATAATTAAGAGTTCACTGTGAAAGTAGCAGTGCTGAAAGAGCAACATTTTTATTTTGATTAGTATGGGCAAGCGCCCGAGCGTCATGAATAATTTTTCCAAACAAAGATGAAGAAAAAATATACTACTATAGTCTATACCTACCTAATATTATACAGTCAACTCTATTCACACCCTAAATTATTATCACTTAGTTTTGTTAGACCCTGTATATATTTATAAAATAAGGGGGCAAACGAGCAAACGGGTCAACTGATGGAAAGCAATTTACCGTCGCCCATGGACTCGCGTTTGCCGGCCTACATAAAATTTATTTTTATGGCTGTAAATAATATACACTAAAGAAAACAGAAAAATTGATTTAATTTCATAGTTTCCGAAATTAGAGCAGATTGTTTGATTAAGAGATAGATACACAGAAGACAACTATTAAAATATTATAATATTTCCTGTTAGTAGTTAAATTACTTGGAAATAAGAAAAAAAATCCTGAAAACTTATGCTCGAGTGGTAAGCCTAAATATTTTGATTACTGTCCCAACTCCCAAGCAATCAAAATTTCAATATCTTAAAAGTTTGATGGTCCATAAGATCGTAAATTATTTTTAACATAAATAACATTTAATACTACACTTACTGGTGTCATAAATGTCTATATGAGACATAAATAAATATTGATTTTAAAACATTTCTTGATGGAACAGTTATTATTTTAAAAGCAGTAAAAGGTGAAGTTATTAATAATTATAATCATCAAGTCAGAAAAATTTTTAATCCCGACAATACGAGTTCAAAATGTCTGTAGTTTGTTTTTTTTTTCTTTTGTAATAAAAAATAATATGGTAGCTATAGATAACTTAAATATAGTGTGAAATAAATAATGTATATAAAAAAAATTAAAACCGACTTCCAAGTCAAAACCATAACATTATTTACTCTTAAATGAACAAAGTAATAAATAATTCTTACTCTTTAGTAGTGCCTCTTTCAGAATTTGCCTAAACCTCAACTATTTCTGTAAACAATTTTCATTATTTTGAAGTCGCTACCAGCTCAGAATCGTAAATTCTATGACAAAATATTTTCAATTTTTGGGACTGGTACCGACTGCAAAATTATGAGAGACAGAAATAGTATACAATTTTCATAATTTACCCAAGATCCAAGTTTAAAAATTTTTGAAACAACATTATATTTTCAAAATCGCTATGAAAAGGACCTACCAATAATAGGGACATAACGTAACGGTACATGGTGTTGTGGGAATATATTGTATCCATATACGACTATGTGACATTAGTGACCCTGACGTGTAGTGAATCATCACTCGCTGTTCATCATCATCAGATGATGAACAGCGCCCCAAGCCCGAAACTTGTATCTGTAAGGAATCCAGAGTTCTCTTAGTATCTTTGGAACCAAAGCATATCTGGTGCAAAATCTTACTTTTTGGTAGCATATAATATGCTTGGGATACTTCTCATAAAACCAAAATCACTATTATAATATTTTCCATATAAATTTTGAGGAGTTCCCTCGATTACTCATGGACCCCATCATCAGGTCACCACTTTTGTAAACATGGTACCAAATTGGAGTGAAACCTAATACAACATAATAAAAATTTTGAAAATCGGTTCACAAACGGCCGAGTAATTGTTGAACATACAAAAAAAATTAAAAAAAAAATCCACAACCTCATAACCTCCTCCTTTTTGGAATTCCGTTAAAAATATGGTTGCGCTTTCAGGCTGACCTACCCCAAACCTATTGAATTTTCAATCGATCTAATCAACCAAATCATTGTAATTGGCATAATTGATTGTCAACCTGCCTACTGAACTGTCATTAGCAACTTAATACTCCTGCCTACTATCGGGTAAAGCAAAAACACAGCTAATCTCCCATCAATAAGGTCGAATTTGCCTTGAAATTTACACAGCTTACAGTTCGCAACAAAAATAAACAAACACATAATCTCGAACAACAAGACGGCTTAATTAAAAGTTCGAAACGAAAACACGTGAATATATTAAATTGGCAAATTTAAATACTTAAAAAAATAGTGTACACATACAGGTTATTTTGAATGCAAAAGTAGTAATTCAAATACCTAAAGGGTGTAATCTATCAAAAGGTATTACTTTCAAGCCAACAACACTAACTAGTCTACACTAAGTAGTTTCAAAAATAAACGCGTTAAATAAAAACTAAACCTTTCATTGTAGTTATGTTTGTATGGTGAATGTGTGCATCGAGCTTATATTATTTCGAAATTATGCTTTTATCATACATTTTTTTTAACATATAAAACATTACACACACTACAATGTGCACACTACCATCTTTTTGAATGACAAGCCTATACATCTCTCTTTTGTTTATGGTTTAAGTCTGTTGTCAAATTGAAAATGGCTTCCCGTTTAAAGAAACGGGAAGCCAAAAGAAGATATAACAATTTAAGGTCGACCATTGGGCGATCTCTAGTCTATAAAATTCGACAAAAGTTGTTACATAGTTAAATTAATGAACCAGAAAACGTACAAGCCCAGAAATCACTGAATATTTTCATGTATAGTCGATACTAACTAAAATATTAAGTGATCATAATATAAAAATACATATTGCGACATGTATTTAGATTACCAATGAAAATAAAATAAAAACTTTTTGATAGAAATAAAATATTTGTTAGGAAAAGACTAAGAATACATTTCAGACGTAATATTTTTTATCTAATAATGTGAATTTATCAGAAAATTATGTTACGTAACATATCTCTCTGATTGGCTCGATTCGTGACCTAACTGCAAACATATAATATTGCTTAAGTTAATATCCAATTTTATGTTAGATTACGTCTCAATACTGAAGATTTATTAGATATATACCAAAATTAATAGAATATTTGAAAATGTGTACTCCGAGAAAACGTACCGTCCGTACCCGGCTATAACTTTGATGGATTTGAAAGAAACGATAAATTATAAAAGATTCCTAGATTGTTTCAAGATCCACTAAACTAAGCAATACTAATATATATACAGAATAACATGAAATTATTTTGTAAAAAGAAAAGACATCAATGCAGGACATAAAACAAAAAATTTAACGAATAACCTGAAATTCCATCCATCAAATAAATACATATTTTTTCCAAAGTAGCTGCTGTAATGGCAGAGTATCAGATTATGAACGAGCACAGATCGTTTTTAATCGAAAGGTAAAAATTAAACGCCTCTCGGCCGTGGTTTTTCGTGCAAAATTAAATGGAATGGGCCTCATTAGCGACATTTAGGTCCCTTAACGTCTTAATTTGAATTCGAAACGACTCGATAAAAAGTTACCGTTCTCAAATGACCTGGTTCTTTCGAACGTCCGACGGTCCTGCGGATTATAAAGTTGAACATTAAAATATACCAAAAAGAAAGAAGAATATTAAGAATGTTCCATGATCATACATAATTTGCTGTACTTACATGTAGATACCCTATAAGCACAATTTGTGGTATATGTATAATAATTAATATACTTAATACAATATTCAAAACCGTAACAGCTTATTACGGTAATATTATAATACGAGCTTTTGCCTGCGGCTTCGCTCGCGTTAAGAAGTATTATTATATACAAACTTTCATCCCCTATTTGAAACCCCTTGGGGTTAGAATTTATCAAAATCCTTTCTTAGCGGATGCCTACATCACAACATCTACCTGCATGCCAAATTTCAGCCCGATCCGTACAGTGGTATGGGCTGTGCGTTGATAGATCACTGTCAATCAGTCAGTCAGACACCTTTGAGTTTTATATATATAGATATCTATATATATATTATGTTGTGTGTTACATTATTATTTTCACAATGTTAATAAGTTGTTGTTGTTAATAAGAAAAAATCAAACGAGGTAGACCTTAATATTTAAAATTATTATAGTTACCTATTTTAGGCACTATTAGAAATCATGACATATTTTTATAATCGCAATAAGTGTGAAAGCCTTTTCGTCCCAGTTGCTCGTTTTTTGCGGTCCCTTTTCACACTATTGACTTGAAATTGAGCTGCTGGTAGATATTCCGACCTTTTTTCATAAACACAAGCACGCAAGATCCAAATAAGCGCGATGAAGACTGCGGGTTCTCAGAGATTTTATTTTATACCCCGTAATTTTGAGACGCCATCATAAATATGAAAAGCTTTAGGGGCTTAAAAGGTCTTATTAATAAGGAACCGTAAGCCGATTCTGTTCATATTTAAATAAGTTGCACGTGAATTTTTAAAGCTTCTTACCGTGAGATATTTTAGACTTTTAGTACTTTTATCATACTCACCTGCTTGAGTCAGTCAGCTTCAGACTTGCAAATCTGTCAAATCCATACAAATTCAGAAATGCAGCTACGCGTCCCGTTGCGGTCTGATTTGCCCCTTAAACTGACAAAAGTATCAAATTTATTTGTTATAGTTAAAAGCTAATTTAAAATTTTTCAACAATTGAAAAATCAGGATTTCACAAAAAATCTAAAAAAAATTCTCATATTCCTAGGAATTATTGAAATCTCTACTTACGAGCAAGATTTTAGCAAGAGGTGAGCTGGAATGAAAATGATAATTCCCTTTCATTAAAACTGAACCAATATTAAATTTTGATCGATAAATTTAATATGGCTGAAGCGTGCGGTTCTTGGAGGGAAGTCACCGATCCGGAAAGGTTCAAATTTCCAACAGATTGGAAAGTATCTAGAGAACTGTGTTAGGGCCAACCCACACGTACCACAACCACACCACGTAGCAACGACAAAATGCCGTCAAGCAGTGGTTATGGTGTCGCTGCAGCTTTTTCTAGTTGCGTTATGGTACCGACAAAATGTCGAGTCGAGAGTCGAGTGGTTACGTTGTCGCCAGTAGTTGCGATGTGGTTACGAACGAAAGTCAATGAAAGAGCGCGGGCGGTGTCCGCGCACTGTCATTGCATCGACGCAACGTTGTGGTTGCGATGTGGTCGGCCACTAGTTCGCTTGTGGTTGCGATGTGGTCGGCATCACACAAGTGGTCGACAACGACTGCAAAATATGGTGCGTGTGAATAGTCCAGTTCATTTACAATACGAAATATGCGTCCGACCACGTGGTGTGCTGGTGGTGTGATTGTGGTACGTGTAGGTTGGCCCTTAGTGGTGACTGGTCTAGTATTTTCGAAGCACAAATGATCAGGTCACTCGTTGGTCATAATCGCCGCCTCCTTACATAAGAGAAAAAAAATATAAATAGATTCCCTTGATAAATAAATAAGGAACCCTGCAAAACTCAGCGAAAAGTTTTTCGAAGAATAAGGTAGAGAAAGTACATTAATTGGCATTGATACTTGATAGGCTATGAAGCCTATACTGTACTCGGCGAAACATGGCGGTAGTGGTCATTGACCCCCTGTCAAAAACTTGTCATTTTCTATACAAAGCTACGATTGACAACATCTGACACCCCATTGTCAATCACGGTTTATATAGAAAATGACAAGTTTTTGACAGGGAGTCAATGACCGCTACCGCCATGTTTCGCCGAGTACAGTATAAATATTTGAAACAAAGCCAACCTTCAGTGCCGCGGATGTCACAAACGTATTTTTGTTATCACCAGTAAACTAAATAATTCATATTAATATTATAAATGTGAAACTGTGTCTGACTGTCTGTGTGTCTGTCTGTCAGTCTATCTGTCTGTCTGTTACCTCTTTACGCCCAAACAGCTGAAATGCGCGGAAACGGATAAAAAATATCCTATTTCCCCTTTCCCGGGACTCAAACTATCTCCAAAGCAAATTTCATTAAAATCGGTACAGCGTAAAGAAGTAACAGACACAGACACTGTCGCGATCTTTCTCGTTATTCGAAATCTAGATGATGCCCGCCACTCCGTTGCGCCAAAAATCGTTTATCGCGCAAGAACCGTACATTTTTCCAGGACAAAAAGTATCCTATGTCCTTTCCCGAGACTCATAGTATCTCCATGCCTTTCAGCAAAATTAGACCAGCGGTTTGGACGTGATGAAGTAACAGACAGACAGACACACTTTCGCATTTATAATATTAGTATATTGTATTAGTATGGATCGGATGGCATGTTAACACCTTAGGGTCCATTCAGACCGCAACGCGACGCGTACCTAGATACATTCCACGCAAGTCCCACGCATATAAAATCTGTCAAATCCATACAAATTTAGAAATGCCTATTTTTTTTTTGGGTCGGGAAATGCCATTATGCATATTTCTACGCGTCGCGTTGGGGTCTAAATTGACACTGAACGGTGAACCTAACACGAGTTTTTTGTTACTACTGTTGAGTGGTTGACTGTTATGTTTCCAGCTTCATGATGATGAATATTATTTATTTTTGTATATAATGTGAATATAAATCATCAATTTATGTACCGCTGAAAGCTCAATACCTACTGAATAATTCACCACATTAATGTTTTATGAGCCCACCTTTGTTTATAATTCTACGTTAATTGAATGTTAAAGTCACTCAGGAATCGACATTTTGACCTCATGATTATTTAATTCAATGCCTCTATAATAGTATACTTTGTTATAATACTATTTAATATATAAACAGGGATTGGTTCGTGAAAGCGAATTCATTGTAGATAATAAGTAATAACAATAATTATAGTAATCGGTGTTTCAGTTATTTTACTTACTTTACTGTGACATCCAGCTTTTCGTTATTTTATAAAAGCTGATAGTTCACCTGTTTATGACCCTATTAAGGTAAGAACGAACCAGCAAGTAAGGAGTTTCGGGTGCGGTTACCTTAGGAGATATTCAGTTCTAATGGTCTACCTGACTTTGAATAAAGTATAATGCTCAATTTTGTTCCGTAACTAAAGTGTAAACAGGACCCTATTATTGAGATTAAAGTCTGTCCGTCTGTCTGTCTGTCTACAGGATGTATCTCAAAAACCACTATAGCTAGACTTCCGAAATTTTCACCGATTATGTATTTCTATTGCCGCTATAACAACAAATACTAAAAATATAAAAAAATGAATATTTAAGGGGGCTCCTATACAACAATGTTATATTATAAATAATGGCAACTGATAGGCACTTGAAATTTTAATAAAGTCTTCAATTATATGTGAACATTAGTAAATCATAATGAAATTAAAATAAAATAAATATTTATGGAGGCTCCCATACAAAAAACACAATTTTTGTCCTATTTTTACTCTAAAACGGTACGGAACCCTTCGTGCGCGAGTTCGACACGCACTTGGCCGATTTTTGTTATTTTTAATTTTATTTTATTAAAACAGTTGCTTCCCACTGCAAGCCCCTTCACAACATCAAAGTTCAATGCTAAAAAGCCTTATGTACCTCGCAGTATATTGGATTATATTTCAGAACAAACACCATAAAATATGTAAAGTGTCGGTGCTATCTAACATATTATAGTGACCGTGAAAAAACGTAAGGAATCTCAGTAATAAAGATATCTCGTGAACCCCCCAGGGAAGCTCAGCCGTCCAATTAATTAGTGAAACGCAATCGTGATCGCCGCTCCTATTAATCAGAAGATCGATGCGATAGCAAGGACCAACTGGTTTGTTCCGCTTGGTACCGAATTATTCTCTAGTAAGATGAGGCAAACGAGGTCTGATGAAAAGCAGTTGCATAGACATTTTAAAATAATTTTTAATGTAATGTGCTAACTTGTTATTGAATTGTAAATGAGATAATAAAAATACGTAAACACAAATAAATAACACGAATCGAAGGCGCGTTGCTGACATAGATAATATTATGATGCTTGAATTCTTTACCGGATATTAGTAGCCACAAGCAATAGTTTATTCTCCGAAAGTTGCTTTTCGTTTTTTTTTTTTTACAGTAGGTAAACTTTTAATTTCCCTCTGTACCCTATGATTTTGATCATTCATATTTTTTATCAATAAATAAATGTTTTAAACTTAAAAAAATAAACTTAAACTATTTTAAAAATGAAATAAATAAAAAAAAAAACACGTCTCCCGTTGCCGCGGTCTTCTTCACATTTCTAAGCATTTCAAACGAAATTTTTTGTAACCTCAACAGCGCCAACTTCGTTGATATATACCAACGGCTCAGAAATATATTTTTCTGTCTGACTTGAAGGATCCTTGATTCCTCGAACATAAACAGCAAAGTAAGAGCTTTCACACTTCTAAGGAAACAAGTTGCAAAGAAAACGATTTCAAATACTCAATAGCATGAAAAGTATATTAAGGCCCTGTATTCCTCTTTTCGTTTTTTTGTGTGTGACTGAAAGCGTACCAGACGAGCCTTTGCGCCTTCAATTTTATAGTTTTTTGGTAGTCGTTTTTTATACTTACATCAATTAAATCGAGTCAAAAGAAACGAAACGCCCTAGATGTATTTTTTGTCTTCAATTCAGTACAAAAATTATCTAAAAATTCCAAATAATTTGGACATAGTATGGCAATTTCGTTAAAAGAAGATGTAACTTTGGTTTTTTTTTCTATCGAGTGAAGTTCACGATATTGTGTAATGGAATATAAATTCCACTGTGTTAGATCCTTAGCTAGCATATATATTTTTTTCATAATTTAAATTACTATATTTTTATGTCTAATGTTACTTTTTCAGAATTTCAATTGAGTACTATATTTTTATGTCTAATGTCACTTTTAAATCTTGAAAATCGTCCGTTTCTGGGAATACAGGGCCTTAAGAGATTTCATTCAAATACAAAATAGAAATGTTCCATTTTTCTAAATTCTCACCAGAGTTCTATTTCCCCTAATTATTTGTTATATAAATATAGACTAATTATTCCACGTTCAATTAAATTATCCTAAACGTATTGTGCGTATTAATTATGAAATTGTATAATTATACGAAATTTATCACGTACCCTGTACGTTTTATAGCTTTCATTATTAATCGTCTCAAATTTATAACACAATATGTTTTCATAATCATACTAATTTGAGTAAACCGACTGCTTCAGGGAGACTAATGCGTGGTGCGGCAAACCTAATAGCTAAGTTTGAAAGGGATGAATTTGTTTAATTTAAAATAGCTGTAACATAATATGTTGTGGTTAATATAAATAATAAGGACAAAAACTACGGGAGCGGCGGGCGGCCATAAAACTGAAAACGAAACACCAGGAGCAGGTATAAAATAATATTATCGTCGCGCGATAAATAAAAGACAGGAAAAAGGAGGATTTCCTCCCCTACGCTGCGATGGTAGCACTTTACCTCTATCTTACAAAACTTACAGGTCACGTGGCCTAACGCGAATTTAACATGCCTAAAAACACACAACTCAAAAGTGGAAGTTTCACAGGTAAATAAAAATAAAAATATTGATACTTCACTTTATTATAAAACATTGATAAACTTAGCCTCTCTTATGATGGCCATCACAGAGTCGAAGGTCTCCTCGCAAGTTGGCAGGACCTGGTTGACGGGCAGCGTGTAGCCCCAAACACCCTCGTCCCTCAGTAGGTAGGTGGCTGCGATGGGGGGATTGAAACGGAATTTGGCCCAGTCAGCTATGGATCCAGTGGCACCATCTGGAAAAAGACATGCATAGATTTTAAACGTAAAAAATCGGCCAAGTGCGAGTCGGACTCGCACACGAAGGGTTCCGTACCGTTATAGAAGGAAAAAAGGCCAAAAATTGTATTTTTGTATGGGACCCCCTTAAATTTATATTTTCTTTAAATATTAATTAGTATTAAAGTAGACATAATATATCTAAGGCCTTTATAAAAATGTGAAACTTCCCTAGCTATTGCCATTATTGATTACGAGCAAAAAAGGCCAAAAAATAACGTTTGTTGTATGGGAGCCCCCCTTAAATATTAATTTTATTTTGTTTTTAGTATTTGTTGTTATAGCGGCAACAGAAATACATAATCTTTGGAATTTTCAGAAGTCTAGCTATAGCGGTTATTGAGTTACAGCCTGGAGACAGACAGACAGACGGACAGGCATCGAAGTCTCAGTAATAGGGTCCCGTTTTTGCCCTTTGGGTAAGGAACCCTAAAAATGCGTCTATCTGTCATCGAACTTATCTCATATCTTTAAACAAGCAATTCTTGTATATATTTAATTGGAATCTCGGAATCGGCTCCAACGATTTTCATGAAATTTAGTATATAGGGGGTTTAGGGGGCGATAAATCGATTTAGCTAGGAATCATTTTTAGAAAATGTCATTTTATTTGTGTTTTATCGAATACCGTGCAAAGCTCGGTCAAATAGCTAGTTTAGTATTTACATACGGTACTTATGGATATCATCATATCAGCCTATAGTCGTCCACTGCTGGACATAGGCCTCTCTCAATGAACGCCAAGATGACCGATCTCCTGCTACTCGCATCCAACATGGGCCTGCAACTAAGCGGAGATCGTCGTCTTATGGATATACTTATGGATATACGTCATTGATTTCATTTTTTATGTGGGATTGTTTATGGTAAAAAATAGATAATGTGGTAGATATAGTTAAAGTTCTCGATAGCTTACCTCCTATTCAAAAGCTAGAAATTTGAAATATCCTTGATCATTGGATACATTTTTAAATTTGCATGTTTCACACACTGTTGACATAATCAGCCGCTATAAGGAAGGAAGGATCAAAATGTTTTTTTTCCAATTATTTGTATTTCCGGTATTGCTAGAGTCAATTTATTTTCTCACTTTTTGCCATCAGATTCTGGTAAACCTATAATTACGTAAATCTTACCATGTACTTCCATTGAGGTGCCCACTCGATACTGTGTGTTATAGCGAACTGCAAGAGATCCCATCGCTCTTCTTCCAATAGTCAACTGCAAGAAAAAATATAATGAAAATTCATTCTTCTTCTGTATTGATCACAAAACACTACAATTTACTCTTATAATTCTTAAAGGCCAAGTGCGAGTTGGAGTTTAGGAAATCAAAAGTATTTTTTAAAATTTGAATATCGGAATGTTGAATATATTTCTTATTTATTAAAAAAAAAGTAATACGCTCCACAGTATAATAATACTTAATTATTTTCACAAGTAAGATGGCAAGTAATGGGGGGGATTCCGGACCCCCCGGACCCCCCCTTATGGGCACTACTCACCATTTCGTTGTAGTTTTGTAAATGTTGGGTGGTGTGAGCATAAGGTATCAAAAGACGTTGTCCAAAACCACCAAAAGACAGAAGACCAACTAAATTTGAGCCTATGCTTTCTATATAATTTGAAGCTCTTCTAGTTTCTGGCTCAGAAAACGGCCCTAGTCCGACGTAGTTCCCAGCTGAAGGCGTAAAACTTCCACCAATTACTGTAATAAAGTACGAATTAATAAAATTATTGTTAACTAATTTTTTTTATGAAATAAGGGGGCAAACGAGCAAATGGGTCACCTGATGGAAAGCAACTTCCATCGCCCATGGACACTCGCAGCATCGGAAGAGCTGCAAGTGCGTTGCCGACCTTTTAAGAGGGAATAGGGTAATAGGGGAGGGTAGGGAAGAGAAGGGAAGGGATTAGTTGAGGGTAGGGAAGGGGTAGGGGTTAGGGGATTGGGCCCCCGGTAAACTCACTCACTCGGTGAAACACAGCGCAAGCAAATCGTCGTCGTCACCTAAGTGTTACATCCCCTAAATTATAAGGGTCACCTAATGGTTTAACGGATGAATCGCATAATAGGTTGTTTTATTCAAAGTATACGTCACCTAAGAGTTACGGGGTTGTCAATTTATCTCCAAAATTTTAATGGTTTAGGTTAATCTCTATGAAATATTAACTTCATACGACGTCCTTATTACTACGAGTATCTCTACTAATCATTATAAATGTCTGTATAATATCAGTTACCTCCTTACGTCCAAATCGCTAAACCGATTTTACTGAAATTTGGTATGCAGTTCCGGGCGTCATTTAGTTAACAAGTATACGTGGGAGAGCCATGCTTCGGCACGAATGGGCCGGCTCGATCGGATAAATACCACGTTCTCACAGAAAACCGGCGTGAAACAGCGCTTGCGCTGTGTTTCGCCGAGTGAGTGAGTTTACCGGAGGCCCAATTCCCTAACCCCTACCCTATTCCCTTCCCTACCCTCAACTATTCCCTTCCCTTCCCTTCCCTACCCTCCCCTATTACCCTATTCCCTCTTAAAAGGCCGGCAACGCACTTGCAGCTCTTCTGATGCTGCGAGTGTCCATGGGCGACGGAAGTTGCTTTCCATCAGGTGACCCGTTTGCTCGTTTGCCCCCTTATTTCATAAAAAAAAAATAACTTAATAACACTTACTTCCCCAATGAGAATTCCAATTCTTGGACAAGTCAACACCGATCGCGTTAGAAACAGGGCGCCGGTTTTTCAGCCAAAGCCTTTCCTAAATCGTAGAGAAACCAATATATTGATATTATCATCATAATATTTTCAACTTAGGTAATCTAACTTTTTACTAGTATTATCCAGGGAGGAAACAGGGGACAACGTTTGTATGGCAAAAAGGGCGGTGTGGACTCCTCTTAAGATGTTTCTTTTTATAAAATTAAAACTGTTATGTTACTTACAGCGTTCTGCGTAAATTCGTAGCCATCTGGATTTATAACTGGGAATATGTGCCACTCAAAATCTCTAGAAGCAGCTAATGCTTCAGGATCTTCTCCTAATACCAATTGGTTGACTAGGTACGTGACGACAGTTGGTGACAACCAATCTGCTGCGATTTGACCACCATTTATGAAAATTGCTCGACCGCTTGTCCCTCTTGATATTTTTACACCGATGATATCTCTGCCTGTAAAAATTATAATGATGTTTGAAGCAAGTGTAAGAGTGCTAGCTAGACTATATTATAATCAGTTATCGATGTAGGACAAATAATAATAAAAATAATAATAATTTATTGAAAATAACAATACATCTGCTACAAAATATTTTTACAGGTACATTATACTATTTGTCTGCACTAGGCTGAGCCTGTCCTGCAGATCACCAGAATAGTATCTTAGTTATTAAAAATAAAAACAAAGTTACTAAAATTATTAAATATCATTACCGCGCTGTGTTGTGTGTGTGTGTTTATGTCATAATCTAGAGCTTTTAGCCATCGTGTTACTTTTTCTTTTACTTCTTTTAATGAGCTGTTTTGTATAGTACATTTCCTGTTTATTTTATTATAAATGAAAGGGTGTAAATATGGAGCAAATCTTCTAGCGAAACTAGAAGTTATCCGTGGTAGCTTTGGTGGTAGCGGTAGCTTTAATATTCTTTTTTTGCGCAATGATTCGTAGTCTGGAGATTTAAGGACAGCACGATGTTCCTTGACAATAACGCGGAGTATAAAAAGAGCACGAATAGTAGGTACATCTATATCTTTGTATACATTTGCAGTAGCATACCAGATAGGTTTCTTCAATATCACTTTCGATATGGACCGCTGTGCTCTTTCCAAAACTATAATTTTAGTGGTAGCTGCTCCTCCCCAAATTTGTATGCAGTAAGATACTACCGACTCGTAAATTGATGTGTAAACCGTTTTCAGTAAATTCAAAGTAGCAGAGGTACGCAAATATTGTTGGTGTTTGGATTTAACGCTCTTAGTAGGGTCTAACGATTTATTTACCTCACTAAAATACATGTTACACTATTAATAAATTACTTTCTTGTTTATAAGAAGGAAACTAACGTATAGACTAATAATACTCCCCACACCGATTTCGGTGACGGTGGCCAGTTTCATTGAAACCAAGCCAGGTACGCAGGAGTAATTTTATAGTGCTCAAGTGTGTGTGCAGTACACAAGAGCACTGTCTTTTCCTTCACTCTCATAACCTAGTGGGACGGAAGACCGACACGACTGGCGAGAGAGCAGGCGCAGGACAGACTTTTTACATGCCCATCCGACGCATGGATCATCTTACTTGTCAGACAATCAGGTGATCAGCCCGCGTTGGAAACATTTTATTTCCAAACTTAGAAATAACGTATTTCCAACGCGATAATCGAACACACGACCTCCGAGTCGAGAGCCACGCTCTTAACCACTAGACCACGGAGGCGCGTGCGTATAGACTATAATTGTTTCTAATATCTAAGGTCTAGGGCATTATTAAATAAAGTTTAAATTACCTTCATGAGATTTTCCGAGATTTATAATACTAACAATGTCACTGTGAGTTCTGGCTAAGTGATGGAACCACTCGTTTATATCGTCAAGAGTCTGATAGTTTGTCCAATACAGTTCACCTGCATCGCGTTTCCTTCTGCTCATTATCTGATCATCGAAAGCTCTGTAATATTAACAATCAAAAATCTACAATATTTCATCAAAATAGTATTTACAAATGTTTTATAGCACGTTACTTATTGCCTATAAGTAACTAATTTAAGCGAGCTGTACTTACTGTTGAATATTTTCCATCATCACATAATATGCAAGACTGCGTTTCTTTAGGGAATGTTCTACTTTGTCTCGTTTTTCTGGTGACAAAACCATACTTGCATAATCACCAGCTCTCGTCGGCAATTTCCAAAAATCAACCCCATCTTCACTGTTCAATTCATTTAAATAATCCAAATGATCATCACTCTCTGGGTGCAGCTTGTATAAACAGTAATTATCATAATTTACTGCTTCTGAAGTAACATACACTATAAAGCTAAGACACAGTGTTATTTTCATTAACATCTTGACGAGTTCACTAGTAGGACTAAATCAAATTTCTGTGCCAAAGACTAATTTGATTACGAGCTCTCTATCATTTCAGCTATCATTTAATTTCAATCATTAAAGTAGCTCATTTTAGGTGCATTTTCATAAAACAAGACTTTTATCTAATCGAATGAATACGATAATAATTTATTATGATTAAAAGTGATGATTATTGATAAAATAGTATTTAATCATCCTTATCACGAATACTTTTCACTTGTACCGTTTGTAATCCTCATTTATAAGTTTGTAGTCGAAAGATGACTATTTCTACCGCACAATTCCAGAATAACGTTATAATCATTCTTCTGGCATAGTGCGGTTAACGGTAGAAATAATTATCTATATAGGAGTACTTACGTATATTTTATGTTTCAACATTTATCGATTATTATTGCCATAAAATGTAAAAAAAATAAAAAAAAGTCACAAGCGAAGTCTTTTTTTTATTTTTTAAAATTGTGACAACAATATTTTCTTTAGTTCTAAGTGGAACACACCGATTAGGTCGTGTCATCCTCCTGGAAAATGAATTCCGGAACAGCGCGAGATTATCCCGAACAACCTCAGCTATTCTTTGATATCATTTTGATTAGAGATTGTTTGATCGTTATTCGTAACTGAAAATGTAAAGTTTATTTAAGGAATTGTAGAAACAAAATAGCACGTGGGAGAGCCCCGCTTCGGCACGAATGAGCCGGCTCGACTAGAGAAATACCACGTTCTCACAGAAAACCGGCGTGAAACAGTGCTTGCGCTGTGTTTCGCCGAGTGAGTGAGTTTACCGGAGGCCCAATCCCCTTCCCTATTTCCTTTCCTTCCCATCCCTAAACTCCCCTATAACCCTATTCCCTCTTAAAAGGCCGGCAACGCACCTGCAGCTCTTCTGATGCTGCGAGTGTCCATGGGTGACGGAAGTTATTTTCCATCAGGTGACCCGTTTGCTCGTTTACCCCCTTATTTTATTAAAAAAAAGCACCTAGAAGAAATCACTTCCAGTTACCATAAGTATTCAATGAGTATTGAGTATACACTGTATCATGAGAATATACGTCTATTCCAAGTGAAGATCATTTATAAAAAAAAATTGGGGATGCTTCAATATTTTCTACTCTGTTTGTAAATATATTTTCCAATTTCCTTTTAAAAATGTTAATGAAACTCATAATCTGATTACTACTTTATACAAAGCCGAAGCTCCTAATTACAGAGATAATAAATATAATAAGCTCCACGAACGTAATTAATTTAATTATAAGTTGCACAATATTGGTATCCAATCATTATTACGGGATAGACAACTTTGAACCCTGCCTCACACTAATAAGGCTTAAACTTATAATTAATTTATGAAACATAACGAATTAGTAATTAAAGTTAATTGCGCGTTATTAGTATGACGATAGAAAGGTAGTCTAAGACAGGAACCATAGACCACAATAATTAGTTTAAAAATGACTTTTATCATCTATATTATTTTCAGAATAATTATGTTTCTTTGGCACGCTCTAGAGAGATAGAAAAGATTTCATACTTTGATTTAATGGTCCTAAAAATATATGGATTGTTCTATTTGTAGGAAAATACTACTCTTAAATTATAAAACTATTAAGCTATCAATATACAAAAAAATCAGCTGGTTAGGGTTCCGTTTTAGGGTTCCGTAGTCAACCAAGTTTTGTTAAAAAATTTATTCAAGGGAACCCTGACTAAAAATCTTCATTCCAATATTTTTTTTCTTAAGCCTTTTTAACAATTACGGAGTTCTACAACAATTTTTCAATCAAACTTATCTAACGAAGTTGGCTTACAAATGTATTGGAAAGAAAGGCCAGTCGGTCACGCGACGAGAATCCCAAACTTGGGAATAATAAAGAACTTCAAGTGATGATTAAAAAATGACCCTCTACGTTGGGGATAGAGTGTAAATTCTGTTGTCCGTATCAGTATATGCCTATGAGTGGGTTTTTCTTTGTGCTGGGGGGTATTTTTTTGTGGAAAACTCAATAATTGGCTAACAATAGCTGCAGACAGCGCGGCCATACTGTTGGCATGGAACCAAATCAGTCCGCTCGACAAATATTGTCTACACTAATGGTAAAAAAGAAAAAGTTTTGAGTACCGATACAACGTTTTATACTAAACTAGATGACGCCCGCAACTCCGTTGCGCCAAAACTCGTGTCTCGCGCTGGAACCGTACATTTTTCCTGGACAAAAAGTATCCCGGGACTCAAAGTATCTCCATGCCAAATTTCAGCAAAATCGGTTCAACGGTTTGGGCGTGAAGAGGTAACAGACAGACAGACAGACAGACACACTTTCGCATTTATAATATTAGTATGGATTTGAAGTTGCTTAATTTTTTTTGAAAACATTAATGACAGTCAGAGTAATGTGAGGTGTCACAAAAGGATCTAATGGCTGCCATACATGCTACGGAGTACGGACTAATGGCGGTTGTAGAGCCATCGCAAACACGGCGACTTGTCGTCGCGTCTAGTCGCCGCGTCAGACGCGGCGCGGCGATGTCGTTTGCATCTAGCGTCTTGTCGTCGCGTCTAGTCATCAAGGGCTAGCCCTTGCTTGTGCATGCTCTAGAGCATGCACAAGCTGTTATGCTGTCCCTCAAGCTAATAAAAATGGCGGCTGTAGAGCCATCGCAAACACGGCGACTTGTCGTCATGTCTAGTCGCCGCGTCAGACGCGGCGCGGCTTTGTCGTTTGCATCTAGCGTCTTGACGTCGCATCTAGTCAACGAGCTGTCGCTGACGCGTGTCGCCTAGTGTGCGCCTACACTAACAAAGACGTGCACCTGCGGAGCTTCGAGCAAAATATTATATGAAAATTGTCGGCCGTAGCCTGTCGTCGCGTCTAGTCGCCGAGCTGTCGCTGACGCGTGTCGCTTAGTGTGCACCTACACTAAATCTTTCATTCATTAACATTATTTATTTATTTTGTGAGAATTGTCGTATTCGTATTCTCAAACAGACGTCTTCCCAGAAAGAGCTGAAAACGTTGTTTTACCACATAATGTTAATATTATTCTGTGTATTTGTAACCAAATTATATTATGTGTATTCTAATGGTTTTAGAATTTACTTGTTCTAGAATCTAGAGTATAACTAGACGTTAAGAAATATTTAAATCAAAACAAGGATCTATCTTAAGGTATACCGTATACGTTTCAAATACTTGATTAGTTTTACATTCTGATATGATGGTCCATGTTTACACTATACTTTCTTACATAATAATATAATATTGCTATTATAGTTAAGACTAGCTGTCCCGGTGAACTTCGTGTCACTTTAAAACCTTCCCTGGACTTCTACGAATATTTTAAGACTAAAATTAGCCCAATCGGTTCAGCCGTTTTCGAGTTTTAGCGTTACTAACACAATTGAAAATCCATTTATATATATATATATATATATATATATATATATATATATATATATATATATATATATATATATATATATATATATATATATATATATATATATATATATATATATATATATATATATATATATATATATATATATATATATATAGATATAGCAACTGTAAATTTTTAAAATCTTCCTAGTACGTTCTTTGCCGGGTTCCAAAATATTTTCAAGTAATAACAGATAAAGTTTTGCATCTATCGTCATAATTGGCACAAAATATTATTTTAGGTAAGTACACCAAACATTTTGTGATGTATATACCACATTCATGTTTTTTATTTACTTTTTATTCATATTTTATTTGTATCACATCTTTTGAAAAAGACTAAAAATGGTTGTTTTTTTTTTTGGAATTAACTGTACCCGCTGTTGCTGTCTACGCTTTCTGATTTTACATTTTTAATATATTTCTAAAAGGGTTTCGATGTCAATCTGAAATTAATTAAACAATTTGCATATTCATTATTCGATGGTCGTAAATACAATTTTAGCATAATTGAATATAAACGATTATTACGTAACGTATTAACGATAGAAATTTAAATCTCTGGTAATTTTGCGGTTAAATGAGCCTTTTTGGTCATGTAAAATTAGTTTTATAATAATTATGTTTTGCGCCAGTTATTATTACTAGAGATCGCCCAATGGTCGAACTTCGACCTTAGTTTCAACGACATTAGGACTACTACCTATATTTTGTAAAACAATATTGACTTTATTACATTTTTTTCAACTCTTGTCTCTGGGACTCAGCTGATCTCAGACTGGCCTTGTAATCATTGTCTAATAGTATCTAAGAATTAATAAAAAAAACTATAATCCATTTTCAATTTCTCACCTTGTTGTCAACAGACTTCAACCATAAATAAAAGAGTAGGGTAGACTGGGTACCGTTGTGCTAGCCTAGGAAACGGTTGTGACAGTCGTCATAACAGCGAAACTATACGGAATATGGGAATGGGTGCTATGAGAGAAAGACGCGTCTTTTTTTTTTATGAAATAAGGGGGCAAACGAGCAAACGGGTCACCTGATGGAAAGCAACTTCCGTCGCCCATGGACACTCGCAGCATCAGAAGAGCTGCAAGTGCGTTGCCGGCCTTTTAAGAGGGAATAGGGTAATAGGGGAGGGTAGGGAAGGGAAGGGAATAGTTGAGGGTAGGGAAGGGAATAGGGTATGGGTTAGGGGATTGGGCCTCCGGTAAACTCACTCACTCGGCGAAACACAGCGCAAGCGCTGTTTCACGCCGGTTTTCTGTGAGAACGTGGTATTTATCCGGTCGAGCCGGCCCATTCGTGCCGAAGCATGGCTCTCTCACGTATAAATCTTCTTGCAAGTCTGAATGCTTCTCCCAGCATTGCTTCCGCCAGCATTTGACGATAATGTTATCAGGGGCTTTCATTGCTTTTTAAGAGTCAAAAGTAGGTTTTCTTGCTTGATTTATGTCAATGTTTACTATTTTTTGTATGCAAATAGCCTATGTCGTTTATTTTCTTGTTATTGATCATTAGTAGTTAACTACAAGTGATTATTTTTTACGTAAATCGTTTAGCCGATTCGTGGCGCTTGTTTGATAATTAAAATTCTGTGTTGGGTACGGTTGTGACAAATCTTATGCGTACGGTTGTGACATACATTTATCCTATAATTTTTTTTTAAAACGCTTGCAGGAGACCAAACGAGTGCAGGATATTATCAGTCAATACGACAATACTTACGAAGAAGTCAAACGTAGGACTTATTTACAAAAAACGGAGAAATTCATCAAATGAAACGGATGTCGTTGTTTTGGTTGATAAATATGTTTAGAAATAGACTATGTTTTGATACGCTAGATGAATTTGTTTAGAATAAGATTATGATGTTTTATGGTACATTTTTATTAAAATAAAAATCGTATAAAACATTTTTTTGTAGATGTCACTACCGACCCCAACCATCGTCACAACCGTCCTTGGGTTGTGGTAGGTTGTGACAATTTCCCTCCTTCTTTTAAATTTGATTCCATGACTAATACATCGTATTTTGGCATGATATATTAGTATTTTTATGTAGACAAATAAATAAACTATGGTTTGTGATAAAATTTTCCTAGCTAGGTGTAAAATTAACAAAATTATTGCCCTCCAAACCAAAAATGTCACAATCGTACCCAGTCTACCCTATAATTCGTATGTATAGGTTTGTCACTCAAAAATCTGTCATTTTCTTGATTGTGCGTATTGCAGTGTGTGTAATGTTTTATTTGTTAAAAAAATGTATGATAAAAGCATAATTTCAAAATAATATTAGCTCGATGCACTCCATCTCCATATATAAACTACTAGATGTCCCGCGTGGCTTCACCCGCGTAAATTAGGAATTTTACGGAAACCGTACATTTTCCCATAAAAAATATTTCCCCCGTTTTTCCCACATTTTCCTGAGTTTCTTCGGTCGTATTAGTCTTAGCGTGATAATATCATATAGCCTATAGTCTTACTCGATAAATGATCTATCTAACACTGAGATAAGTTTTTAAATCGGACCTGTAGTTCCTGAGATTGACGCGTTCAAGCAAACATACTCTTCAGGTTTATAATATTAGGTAGGTATAGATTTTTTTTAATTATCGCTTGACAAACTCGAGTTTCGATCTAAAAGACTATGAAATGGTATAATATGGTAGTGATGATGATGATGATGATGATGATGAATGTAATTTGTACAGTAGCATAATATGCTTTCTGTTCTTAAAACAACGCCGAAACTCCCAAACTTGTATCTATGTATAAAGAATCAGGAGTTCTCTCAGCACCTTCCGAACCACAGTATACCAGGTATATCTCGGTGCGTAGCTCTCGCTCGTTGAATATTAGAAAACAAACATAACACCTCCCCCATTTTGAAAGTCGGTTAAAATTGTAGCCTATATATTATTCTGATGTATAAGCTATATTATTGTAAAGTTTCATTAAAATCCGTTCTGTAGTTTTTGCGTGAAAGAGTAACAAACATCCATACATCCACACATCCATACATCCATACATCCATACATCCAAACAAACTTTCGTCTTTATAATATTAGTAGGATAACTGTGCAAAATTTCATGCACTTGCGTTTCCCCATTTTTCGTAAAAAGGGTTACAAAGTTTTTGGCTCACGTATTAATATAAGTATAGATTGCCCGTGATAAGCCCCTAAAATTATAGAAATCTATGAATAGCCTGTTAAATACTATCTACTTCTGTGGTTATTAAAACTAAAACTAGGCCTTTACATCCGTTATGGATGATTAATACAGTATTTTTCAGAGCGAAGTAACCATTCATCAAAAATACAGTGCCTGGGAAAGATTTTTTTTTCAATGTCCGTATGATTGCCCAAGCGCATACGGCATTCTCGCATCATAGTCGGCCTAGTCCAGAGGAAAGAACTAGTCAATACGTCTGGGACAACTATGTGCGGGTTTCCTCACGATGTTTCCTTCACCGTACGAGCGTCCGTATAATGTACTTGAGATCAGAAAATGTTTCATAGGTACACGCCTCCACCTGGGTTCGAACCTGCACCCTCTAAGAGTGCGAACCAAAGGTCTACCCATTAGGCCACTGACGCTCTATGTGGTTGTTATTAACACAATTATAAAAATAAAGTAATAATATTATTAACCCTAATTTACGAGAACTAATTATTTCAATTCCTATTGAAGAAGTCAAAAGGTCAAATCGAATTTCAAAGGATATTTTAAGGGTACTTTAGGTACCTTTACTTTGTAGTCTTCTTTTGCTTTTTCCTCACACGCCATTCCCTCTATCCTGCATACAACGTTCCCAAATTGAATCACAATTAAAGAATATGAGCTGGCCCTTAATAACGTTATATGGAAGCTCTTTGAGAGACCCATTTGCTGGCTCGTTAAAATAAATACAAACCCGCACAAAACCTGGGCGACTAAAAATAATAAATTTTCCGAACACTCTGTACAAACGAGATTTGCCTAAAGCTATCTGCGTGTACGTGTTTTCTAACGTTAAATTGTCTGTCCATTTTAGCACCGAAATAAAAACTCAAAATGCCTGTATATTTTTATAATAGAATGTAAACAAGGTTTTTCAACTATGAAATTGTGTGCCACGGCCATGTTTTAATTGAACAAATAAGTAAGTAAGAAAGTTTGAATCGTTTGAAGCTATAGTAAGGCTTCGTACACACCCTTCTTCCAATCATAAGTTTAAATTAATTATTAAAAGCAAAACATAATTATGAAAATGGAACATATTTTATAGAGTCTTTCCAGATTTTTTTTTCGAAGCATGGGCGCCGGCAGAAATAATTTCCAAGGGGTGCAGATTTTAGTTTTATTTCTTATCTTTTTACTTTTTACGAACAACAGTGTCTGTCTAATTACTTTTAACAGAAAACATTTAGTGACGAAACATTATGAACCATCTTTGTACGGCATGGTAATAGGGTTACAAATTTTTCCACTGGCGTGCAGTTGACTGTACTAATAACAGCTACCTAATCTTGACTTAATTTAAAAATTGGAATACTTGCTAGTTACTTATTAAAAGGTTAAAAGGTATAAAATGAAAAGAATCCACTAAAACCCATATTTTTTTCAATAATTCCTGTTGATCCCGAGATTCCCAAGTGGTGGATGTTATGGCCTGCTTTCGGAATAGTCCCACTAAAATGTTTGCCAGAACAAGTTGAAGGAACAAAGGTTTTACTCGGAGCTGAGAAGTAAGACCTGAGTCGAAGAACCACATAACTGACATTTTATAACATAATGACAATTACATTTTCCCTTATAATTTGAACAAACCCTGTAAGTTGTAACATATCTGGCTACACGTAAAATACAGTTTTTTTATTTCAAATCATTTTTTCGGCCCTAAAGCCTCGATTTAAGCAAAAAAACGGCATTTTTAACTGTTACTTACCTGGTTCTTCCACTCACGTTCTTAATTATAATATTTTGTACAGCACCGTAAAGGCGCAAAATGACATTTAAACGGAACACTGTATGAGCTAATTAAAGCTTAATAATTCACCCTCGGTGGTTTAGAATTCTCTAATCCACCAATGGCTTTACAAAGATCTCATGACGTTTCCTTTCAAGTCCCCATTTTCATCCTTTCACGATTTAAACCTTTATATTATGTTTTGTAGCTTGATGGTCTTTTAAACTTCCATTAAAATTTATACCCTAAAAACCCTTGCATCCCCTTTTAGCGGTCTCTTCTAAGCCCTTAAGTTGGTATTTTAAGTATGGGGTTGTTTCTGTAAGTAACTAAAGGGTGGCGTTACCGCGATTTAGATTTATTGGACTGACGAATAATTTGCTTAATTGGGTCCTTAACAACTTTGCTGTGTCGGCGTTGAAGACGTATGTCACGTACGTTAGAACAATAATTATCTGGCGTGAATGACAATGTCATAAGTGGTTCGAATGTGTATGTGTCCTGTGACACTGCGCGTTCTGGCAAATTCATGGCATTTTTCATAGAAACAGAAGTAAACGTAAATAACTCTTTCAGGGCTGATACTTTAACATTGAACGTTATATTTTGTTACACCTTTTTATGTAAGTACACCTTCACAATATCTATAGGGATTTACTTTTAAGTCATTTATAATAAAAAAACATAACGTTTTTTACAAAAACTAAAAATTTTTTAAATCCCATCCCTAAGGATATTAAAATCTTATAATTATTTAGTTTTACTTTGTAGGAATTTCTTATTTCACGCTGGTAAAGCCGCTAGAAAAAGCTTTTAAATCAGCAAACGAAGAAATACTAAAATGCCTTTCTTTATGGATTTGATTTCAATCTAAAATGTTAATGAACGGCGATATAATCTAAAGCAATTATATCACACTAACCTGTCACGAAAATTATGCAGATGCGACCACAATCTACATAAAACTAAGATCGTAGATAAAAAGTCGTGTTTGAGTCGGTATATCTCACCTGCGAACTGCGTGCCGAATATTTTACTAGATGACGCCGCAACTCAGTTGCGCCAAAATTCCTTTATCGCACTGGAATCGAACATTTTTCCG
Organism: Aricia agestis; assembly: GCF_905147365.1. Taxonomy (NCBI): domain Eukaryota; kingdom Metazoa; phylum Arthropoda; class Insecta; order Lepidoptera; family Lycaenidae; genus Aricia; species Aricia agestis. The sequence goes on from NC_056409.1 coordinate 18,946,664, forward strand.
GAATAACGGTTTGGGCGTGAAGATGGAACAGACAGACAGACAGACACACTTTCGAGACGACACTTATATCAGTACGGAAGTACGGATTAATTATTATTAACGGCTAACCGAAACTGAGTATTGGCCTCTGAGTTCTGACATAAAATTTTCGTTAGGTGTCATGCAATAGGTTGCCAGGTTTTCACTCGCAGCGCGATCAGGTCCTGCTCCACTCTTTGCTTAGGTCTTTGGTTAGATAGAACCTGGATAGAACGTACCAAAACTCTACCAGTGATCGTCCATATCGCGCAGACCAATACCTGCGCATCACGGCTCTAGGATTCGGTGCAATGAGCGCTATCAGGCCCCCTAGTCAAAATGCATCCGCCATTGTATTAACGGCAGATGAAGCAGTATAACTGGCATTAATATGGAGTTTGCTACTTAAGAGGATTCCACACCGCCGTTTTTCCATATAAACGCTGTCCCCTGTTTCCTCCCTGGATAATGCCGGTAGAGTTATGTTTTTTTTCCTGAATATCTATGGCCACTATTAGCATGTACCTATGTTTTCTTTTTTTTCATAATTTTATTATTAAAAAAGATAAGAACGTCCAAAAACCCAAAAAAATGGCAAGATTTTCCTCTGTGTTTAACACCCATAAAATAAAACTGGCTAAAATATACAAAAAAAAAACTTAGGAACACAGCTCAAGCCTTGCTTTAATTCTTAATGAAAAAAGTACTAAAATCGGTTAAGTTTTGGAGAAGAAATCAGCGGACAACGAATCGAAGATTTTCTGTTCTTTTATTAGAACTTTTGTCGTATTGTCTCTATCGCGCTCTGCGGTGAGAGACTTGAGATTGGTGAGACAGCAATACATTTTCAAATACCTATTTTCAATTTCTCTCGCCCCTGGTGTATCCTCTTAAGGGTGAAGCCAAACGAGCGTAACTTGTGAGTCGTGAGTCGCAGAATTTCTGCCGCGTAAATATCTTTTCATACAAATTATGACTCACAGAATGACGCTGGTGTGAATCAAACAGGACTTTTGTATGAAACTGCATGCAGCAGAATTCTGCCGAACCGAAATTCTGCGACTCACAAATTACGCTCGTTTGGCTTCGTCCTAACTGTGATTCTGCTGAAGACTCGCTCTCAGTCTATCTCTTGAGGCAAAAATGAATCAATAACATATGTTTGAGAAATCATCTATCATGCGTTAGTCCATTTGGTACTGAAGCAACAGAACTGCTGAATCAGAGGAATTTCCAAAATAATAATCACAAATAGAACTATAATAAATATTTTCAACCCCAAGAATCACGGTAGTGCAGAGCAAAATAGGGTAAGTCATCGTGACTAACGAGTAGCGTTAAAGCCTATACACATGACACTAATGGCTACCAGAATAAAACTGGCAAAGCCTTTTTAAGTGTTTTTCCATTAGTTGAAATCCAATGAAAATTAAATATCGATTTCGAACACGTTTCTATAGGCGAAAACCGAAAGTCAATCGATTTTCATGTAGTTCTGTGCTATGTAGACGAAATATTAACATAAACACATTAAACAATAGGTACAGGGAACAAGGGAAAGGCAGGCTACTTTTAATCGCTGGAAAATGTACGGTACCCATTCTATACTGTACCCGGGCGGAGCAGCAGGAAAAAGCAGTCGTTTATATAACCAAGGCTGGATTTATATAATGTGGCGGCGCAAACGCTCGGCTTGGCGGCGACATCGCGAGATGTCAAGCAAATGTATGTACTATGGCAGCACGACCGCGCCGCTACTGAAATAAATCGTTACCTAATTATGTACTTGCTGGGCTGTTTTAGCACTACTGGGCGAGATTTATTTGGCTAGTAATGCTGAAAATATTGGCGCCCGTTTTGTTTGCCTTCAGCGCCCCTTTTTATCTGGCGCCCTGGGCGATTCCCCCCCCCCCCCCCCCCCAACGCCACTACTGTACTTGCTTGTGATCTCGCGGTGTAGCAGCCAAACCGCGCGTTTGCGCCGCCGCCGCCGCCGCTGTATACATTCAGCCTTATATTACTAAGCGATCTCTGAATCTTTTGTTTTGCAATAAAAAGATATCATTCCCACAAGTCTCAAGTGGACGGGTCAGTAAGTGGTCTTTTCGCGCTGTGTCGCCGCTTAACACCGTCATTGTGGTCCTAACAAAGAACTCAACAACAATGCTATAATGTTAAGTAGGTTGTCTGGAAGAGACACGTATTAGAATCATAATCAAAGCAACTATTTTTTTGTTTCTTTTAAATATAAAATAGGACGTGCATGAATTTGCTGACGTTAGAGCCAGTCCACACGGCGCGTTACGTCAGCGTTGCGTCGACGCAACGCTGCCGTTGCGTTGTTTTACATAATATTATTATGAATAACCAAAGTGTTCACACGGCGCGCTGCGTCGTCGCAACGCACACTTGACGGACAGCAGCCCCAGTGTGTTGATGTTAAGACTGCTTCGTAATGACGCTGCGTCAAACGGTAGCGCTGCGTCGACGCAACGTTGACGCAACGCGCCGTGTGGACTGGCTGTTATGGCTTGTATGGTGGTGGTGTTTGCACGTTCTTGCATGCGAGTGTATGCATAGACAGTGTGGGAAAGGAGGGAGGTGCTGTAACGCATGCCAATACATACATTCACTCGTTTACTACAGGTTGAGTTTTATTTAACGGAATATTGCTAAAAAAAATACTTAATAAGTAATAAACTTTACCGCCAATTCTTTCAACTCGAACCAAGTTCGGCCATGCTTCTGCGAGTCTATATTTATTCGTGACACAATTACTATAATAATATTATGATCTCTCACTTTTTCTAACGCTACATAATATAATTTCATTAGTATCTATTTTGCATGAACAAAATGAATAGAATAAGTTAAAATGAATAATAATATAAAAAAACCTATAACACTTATTATATTTTATTAGTTATATTGCAAAAACAATATTATTATATTATAATTAGATTTTGATGTACAAATTAGCATAATGCTTGATACTTTAAAGGTCCTGATGTTTTAAATACAGAAGCTCCTGATATCTAGTATTGTTTAATTATGTTAATATAATATTATGTATTCTATTACGATATTTTTTCGTTAAGACAGGTGGCAAGTTTTATTTAACAGGCTTTGTAAATTAAAATAAATTAAAATTGTCATAAATTACATACAATGTTTAAAAAATTATTGCAATACCAAAAAGTTTCTCGGCATTTCATTTTAAGTAATTTTACTTACTTCCTTACGAAACTTAACTGATCTATACAAATACGCAGACGTAGGTACTATGTCGAAATGAAAAATCAATCTTTATTTATAAAAAATAATTATGTTTTTTCAATTTTGTTAGTCTCGCTAAAACTCGACAACGGCTGAACTGATTTGGCTAATTTTAGTCTTGAAATATTCGTGGAAGACCAGGGAAGATTATTATGAGTAAAATAAAACAAAGTTCACCGGATCATCTAGTATAACAGTCATTACGATCACTGCAAATTGAAAGCCACATCCAGTAACAAGGTAGCTCCGCCCGCGGTTCCGCTCAACAAAAGGTTTTCACATTAAACGCGTAAACGCTGAGAGGGGCTTTTCGGAAGATGCCACTTGTTTGGTAAGCCTATTGTATAACATGAAAAGAGGTGTTGGTCGTAATCACCTTATACAATTACGGTTGACATTTTTGCAGATTTGATTACATTTTTTTGGGGTAAAAATTTTGCATAAGTATTTTAATTTTACACCTAGACATTTTTTAAACCTAGAAAACCGTGACACGATGATAAGGCTTTATTTATATAGTACGTCTGCGAGAACAAGCGGCTTGGCCGCTACACCGAGATAGAACCATAATAAAATAAATAATTATATTGTATGTAATGATTTATTTAAAAAGAAAAACTGCTTGTGATCTCGCGGTGTATTGTTAGATTAATCAAAGACATAATTGTTATTGTAGATGCGAAACAACTATCACTTAAAATGATGTCGGCATTAGTTTGAAAACTAAGAAGAAGGGAAGGGAAATGTGGAATTGTGGAATTTTCCATTCCACAATTTAAAGTTCAAAACAACGTTTGCCGGGTCGTTACATACGCATATTATGTATAAAAAAATAAGAAGCTTATTAGCTAATAAGCTATGTAAAACGTAACTCTATATATTTTTTTTTATTAACGGGCTTTGGCCCTCCACACATTCCCACCACTATATCTCCTGTGTCGCCAGGATCGACAGCGGTATCCAACCACGAAAACCCTTTGATATGATCTCAGGGACCCCGAGAGACATACTAAAGCTATCTTGGGACCCGCAACGAAATTAATCAGAAGAAAATAGGAGTATGAAGAATTCCAATTTCCCTCCCGATACAAAGCGGGAGACAGCACAAAGTTGTAATGTCCGAAAGTCAGAGAACTTAGGGGGAGCACCACGGAAATAAGGCTTATAATAATTGTGACTCCTAAGCTGAAGCTAAGCACTCTACATATTACATAGATAAATCGTATTTTTATAATTTGATTCGATTTACTTACTCATAATTTTATAAGACCTGATTGATAGTTTTCCTGTATATGACCCCTGCAAAGGTAAGAATGAAGAAAATAAGATAAAAAACATTGAGCCTTATACGTTATTGAATATTAGTTAGACCTTCAGAACTGGATAAATTCTAAAGTAACTGCGCCCGAAACTCCATAGTTGCTGGTCGTTTTTACCTCTTTAAAGGATATAATATTTAAATACAAGACAACTTTCAGCTTCTATAGAGTGCAAAAATCTGGCTGACGCTAACTCTTGGATTATTAGGTTGATCCCTCACAAAGCAATTTAAAATACCCCCCAACATGAAATCCAATCGTTGTTGAAGTGAGAATATGTCGTAAATATTTTTGCGAGTGATTTTATGTTCTGAAGACAATGAATGAGTCAACACAGCCCATACGTGCTATTTAACAGGTCATAAAATGAAATTTAAAGTTGCAAGCGTTAAAATATTGGTTGACGTGGGCATGTGAATTTTAGTGTTGATATGCAAAATGCATAACGGTAAGCTGAGAAAACTTACTCAAACACCATAGTGTACGTTACTACGTTATTATTACACTCAATGTAATATTGTTAAACTATCTGAATTACTAAAAAAATTGAAATATTAAAAATAATACAAAATAAAAACTAATAATTGGCAAGTTATATTTTTGAAAAAAATATTTCTTTGTGGGTCCAATTACTGATACATCAAAGCATAATTCTTTTGCTGATAATCTTTGTTGACATTGCCATCTTAAATTTACAGCAAACAGAAAACTTTACATAATAGACTATGTTATTCTTTATACTGTTCCAATAAAAGGAGACGGTCAAATTTGCATACGATGATACGATATTAAATAAAACAAGGACCATCGCCGGTGGCGAAATCGTGACGAAGAACCTATAGCAGATGAAGAAATCACAATCATTACAAACCACCTATACCAAGAGATACAAATGATTAAATACCCCCAGGCTGCGATGCAACGAGCCGTACTATTGTAAACATTGGAGTATAATATTGGACGATCGTAATAAAGGATGCCTATTAAAATCCTATGGATGTAAAGTCTACAAAATATCATGTGATAAATTAAAAGGCGCCCTTGACCTACAGGTGAGAACAGTTCAACTTTAGTTACTTATTGTACACTAATTATTATTAGACAAACTATACAAACTATGCTATATGTGGGAGAGACATGCTATACGTGGGAGAGCCATGCTTCGGCACGAATGGGCCGGCTTGACCGGAGAAATACCACGTTCTCACAGAAAACCGGCGTGAAACAGCGCTTGCGCTGTGTTTCGCCGAGTGAGTGAGTTTACCGGAGGCCCAATCCCCTACCCTATTCCCTTTCCTAGCCTCCCCTATTCCTTTCCCTTTCCATCCCTACCCTCTCCTATTACCCTATTCCCTCTATAAGGCCGGCAACGCACCTGCAGCTCTTCTGATGCTGCGAGTGTCCATGGGCGACGGAAGTTGCTTTCCATCAGGTGACCCGTTTGCTCGTTTGCCCCCTTATTTCATAAAAAAAAAAACAAAAGCAGTCAAAAAAAAATAATTTAAGAAAAATAATCACCGAATAACAGCAGCTCTAAAGATAATGAAATTATATTTTGACGCCTTAGCAATACTTTTACGCCTAATTGTTGCTAGGGTGTGTCGGAGGACCGCCAAGTAAAGTTTAGGGTCAACCACACGAACAGCAAAATTTGGTATCGCCAAGTCACTGATCGTCTCTATTCTTATAATACAGACCAATTTTGTCCGAAATAATTATAATTATAAATAATCTTTTTATTTAATTTGTTCATGACACTCCTCTTTTTCGTCGGGGGATAAAAAGAAACAAAATTATTAAAAGAACAATAATTTTCATTCGGGCAGTATGGATCAATACAATCAATACAGACGGCGCAAATGGTATGCGATCCTCACCAAGATCTAAACGGAATTTTGAGTTTATTCTTAAATTGAAATTAAATTATTCTTATTTAATAAATACGATTTAAATTTTAGCTATTAAGCAATAGTAAGAGCCCATCCTGCTAGCCAGAACAGCCTCACCGTAATCAATGACGCTATGAATCACCCACGCAGATTTTTGACCTGAACTCAACTCTGTATCTCATTGAATAAACAAAATATTATATTACCGAACGTGAGTATTACGAGTAAACAATAAACAACGGTAGTTTCGAATGAATATTAATTAACATACCAGTTTACTTTTGATTCCGAATTTAGATATGAATTTGTGGACCACATGTATGTTCAATTTAATAATACGAACGATATTTCTAGTGAAATAAAAATATATCTAAAAGAAGATAAGTCTAGACAGTTTGCAAAAGATGATGCCGTGACAAATATAAGTGCTTACTAGTAAGTGGCGGGACACCTTCACGACCCTACTTCAGCAGGCTATTAGATATATCAAATAAATTTACTGTTGTTTAGCATTCGTGAGCGCAGTCCCAGACGCTTGCTAAGTTGAGGGTCAAACAGTACTTTATATTCCAAATTCAAGTGTGTAGGAACAAAAACACAAACGAACACATAATCTTAAATAATGCAGTTTCTATGATGCATTGTATGCGAAACGGCTTCTGGACCAGTTGTCGGTCGCCCACGTGATCATAAATACGGGGCTCGAGACGAACCTATAACAAGAAGCTGTGACGTTCCAATGATTGGGATTTATTTATTGTTATCTAACAAAGCACTTATAAAAACTCACGAAAACTTCCTCGATAATTTGTAGCTTGAAAGCTGTTTTATAAAATTCTGTCTTGGAACTTTTATATGCCGACCATGTGGCGCTTTGATGACATTGTCTGAAATAATTTTGGCGAAATTTGCCGCACGTGCACTAATTATTATTTATGGAAAATTAAAGCAGCGAAAAGACTAATGCGTCACTCTCTTGATAATTATGTGTATTCTTTAGCAAAATGTACGTTTTTTTGTGGATGAATCTAGATTTTAAGTAATAATTATAAATAAAGAGTATGGGTATTTAACACCCAATGAATTTAGCTTAGTAAAACGTAATTTCAATAGCTAAGTATGTAAATTGGAGGGTAATAAAATCGGGATTTCACCCACGTTGTGTTCCGTTCGTGCGGACACGGCCGCTGCGACGAATGGTGTGTAGGCGAGTTTTAAGCCTGAGGATACTGCTAAGTGCTAGCTATACATAAAGCTATAGCAAAACCGTTAAAAAATAATAGACTTACTTATTTTGTTATCTATGTTAACATTGCTTTAGATTTGCGAGCATTACGAATAATATAATCAGTGATTTTAAGTCAACCATCTTTGGGTTCCTTTTAATTCTACATTCTTCTTTCTCTCTTTTTTAATAGTAAGGAGTTAAAACATCACGTTCACTCAGATTTGAAGTTATCCGTTTTAGAACAATAATCCTTCCTTCCTTCCTAGTCGTATCCTCATGGCTGAGGGACGTGACCACCAAAATTTGCTTTCTGGGATAGGGCTCTCCACTTGTCTCTATTTTTGGCCTGATGAAATGCCTCCTGGAACGTGCAGTCAGCAGCCTTGACAATCGCGTCTGTCCATCGTGTAGCCACTATGCCTCTGCCTCTTTTCCCCTCTAATTGCCCAGCTAGTATGAGACTCTCAAGATTATTAGGCTCCCGGCGGGCTATGTGGCCAAAAAAGGCAAGTGATCGTTGTAGACAAAGCGTGGACAGGCGGGTGGTAATTTTGAGTTGCTGAAGTATAGACGTGTTGGTCCGGTGTGCGGTCCAAGGGATGCCGAGCATTTTACGCCAGCACCACATTTCAAAAGCGTCAATCTTAGCTCGAGTACGTGCTTTTAGTGTCCATGTCTCGGAGGCATATAAAAATATTGAAAAGATTACAACAAGAATATAATTTTACAATTTGATTCATTGTAAAAATCGTACTGGCAAATGGTTATCGTTACCAAATTGTCGATCATTGCGACGCAGGAGTTGCAGTGGTAATATTTACTATTAAATTTTACCACTGCAACTCTGTTCAGGTACATTTTTTGAAATGCACTATTTCATTTAAAAATGACCTCTGATCTAAGCCATATTGTAATTTGTTTTTCTAAACGTATATTAGTTTAGCTCTGCATCTTCAGTGGTTCTCTGACCTAATGGCGATTTGCACCGATCTCTTTTATTCTAGGAACAGCGAAATATTCCATTACATTTGGGTACCTATTCTTTTTGTTTTACGTAAAAACTAGTCTGTTGTTATACAGTGCGAGCACATTGTGAGCTGTCGAATGTAAGTAAAATCGATAGATTGCAGTTTCCTTCCATTTGTTATGTACAGAGTTTCAATTTTGTCTGATGAATTAATGATTTTATGAGACATTTTTTAAATATACTAAAGTGATACTTCATTAGTATAAAATATAAATACATACGTATCAATCAATCATAAAACTCAACACCTACCTACTTTAATAATATTAAAACATAAAAGTGAGTTTTTGGACACAGACTCACATATATTTTTATGTAATAAACAAGAGAGGACATATTACCTTTTGTCGCGCGAAAATATTTCTACCTGATTCTACTGAGGTGTGGAGCTAGCGTTTTGAAATAATTTGCATAAAAATCCATTTAAGGCTTTGGACGAGGCGTTAATATCAATAGCAATTATTATAGCGGAGAGCGATTTATTCATCAACGCCTGGATAAGTAATTCCTGGCGACTGGCCAGCCGGAGTCTGCAGACAAATACGGGCTCATGGGTATGATAATGGACTATCATCATTACTCCGATCCTGCAGGAGTTCTCAACCTTGCAATCTCGAGTGAGATGATTAAGTTTCACAAAATCTACTCCGAGATGTAGAGTAGACAGAATTACAAGATGCGTATTGCAAAACAGTCAGTGGCAATATAAACAATATTATCTACCTTTTTAATGTATTATAATTTCTGGTATAAGCAAACAACATCTTGGGCAAATTTGTTTGCTTATACCAGAAATTATTACCCTTACTCTACCGATAGATTCTTTCGGATTTTAGTGACAGGCATTTAATTATAAGTAAAATTAACACTACGGTTTTTTAGGGTTCCATACCCAAAGGGTAAAAACGGGACCCTATTACTGAGACTTCGATGTCTGTCCGTCTTTCTTCAGGCCGTAACTCAAAAACCGCTACAGCTAGACTTCTGAAATTTTCACAGATTGTGTATTATCTGTTGTCTCTGTAACAACAAAACATAGTAAAAATAAAATAAACTTAATATTTTAGGGGGGCTCCCATACAAAAAGCACAATTTTTGGCCTAATTTTGCTCTATAATGGTACGGAACCCTTCGTGCGCGAGTCCGGCTCGCACTTGGCTGTTTTTTTTTTTGTTTTTTTTTTTGTGAAATCCTCTGGTATTGCGAGTGGCCATTGGCAGTGACACAATGGGATTAGTCGATTTACCATCTTATAATTTATCTTCCCATCATTGCAAACAAGGAAATTATACGAGAAAGGTTGAGGGTTCTTGCTCCACTAGCTACAGATGATCTCCCAATCGATAAATATTTACTGCTTGGGCCCTTGAATCTAATGACTAGAAAATGGATCTGGAAATCGTTTTGATGCTTCGAGTCAGTCAGTTCACAACGCGACGTCAAGTGCAACTTGACACATATTCAAAACATGATCTTTATTTTCAGACTTGCTCAGTGACGGATTAATCCTTAATCAAATTAAGCAATTGCCTAGGGCATCACGTCTGAAGGGGCACCAGAAAAAAATCTAGTTGACATATTATTACAAATGCATGAAACCCATAGGCATGCATTGCTTAGGGCATCAAGTAGTCTTAATCCGACACTGAGCTTGCTGCCCGTGGTGCTGGTCTGACTATTGGATTGATATTTTTAATTGGCTTATTTAAAAATGCATTGCATCAAACTATTGCATCGCATTGTCACCATGTGGTCTGACACTTATTTGCCATATCATAACGTACCTTATTTATATTTTATGCTTAGTGTACCTTCAGTGAATATCCACTTACGTCCTAATAATTGGGGAGGGGAAGAGGGGATTTCGGGAGTAGCTCGAGCGTGTCAGATTAAGCTTTCGACATGTGTCTAGTTATCATGGTATAGAAATTAGATTTCTCACGTGGTGGGTACGGGTGGCTATGGGTCTCATAATTTACCTAAATAAGCAATTGTCTGAATATATTTTCTTTTTCAAAACTTTAAAATGGCTGTAGTTTCTGAACCCACCGCTAAAATAAAAAAAAACTCTCTTAATTTTTTTTATCACCTTTACCTAATGTACAAAACCTACTCTCCATGACGCTCAAGTGACTACAAAAATAGCACCCTCCCTCCCAGCGGCGTGGGGATGCCGTTACCCATGGAACCGAGTCCCCGAGTTGGTCGCGATGCACAACGTACTCCTGTGCATCGCAACGTAAGCCATAAATGGCTCATGCAAGCCCATTGGGGCCTCTCTTGGCCTCGGCGGGGCAAAAAGCCCCAACAGAGAAGAGCCTGCGCAGCAGCAGGCGCTCGCCGGCGGAGTCGTGGTGTAGGCTCACGCGATCCCGCGGCCCGCCCAAGGCGCATAGTGGAGTACCGCCGAGTTTTTAGTGGGTAGGGGCTGCGTCCACCACCATCTTCGGACGCAGCAGAGACCCACATACTTGCGGATAGGACCCCATCCCCCGCAAGATGCTTAAGAGCATTTTCTCGGCGCAAAAAAAAAAAAAAAAAAAAAAAAAAAAAAAAAAAAAAAAAAAAAAAAAAAAAAAAAAAAAAAGGGTATTATCGTTTGCGTTTTACCAAGTTACTCAAAGAGTATGAAATAAAATGTCAATTGGGATTTTGAAAAAAAAAAAAGAATTGATTTTTTTTATGTATTTTAAAACTTTATTATTAATTATATTGATTTTTAATGCAAAAAACTTGAAAAAAAATTTTTTTTAATTAATTATAAACAATTAAAAATTGATAAAATTCAAATAAAAATCACGTGACTGTAAACGCGCCATGATTGGTCGCCATACTTGTGACGTCATAATGTTAAAGCAATTTCATGATAGTACAGTGTTTATGGCTATTATCTTTGACTTGATAAAAATATCTCAAATTTATTAGTGAAAAACGATTTGAAAAGTTTATTTCGACTAACTATGTGTGATAAAGGATTTATAAAAGCAAAATCGGATAATATTCCTGATGTTGATATATTTATGATCACTAATTTTTTTAAAAATGACGTTCGGTTTAATTCTGCTGAAGTTCGAGGTGCTAAGGCATCAAGGTAAGTCTGTTAAAAAATACTATTCTAAATGAAAATAAGTATTTATTCTCTATTAAATATAATTAATAATTATTTCATTAATTGTAGAGCATCACGTGAGAGTTACGGTGATAAAGCTATAGGTTATGTTCAACTTAATCGTAAGAATGGTATTTGTGTTTTAAAAGGACGTGTGTGTCCAGAACACCGAGTTCGGAGTAAAGCTTACTCAGTTACTCTAACTATCAATGAAAAATTAAGAAAAGTTCATGATGTTCAGTGTCATGATTGCGCAGCTTCAGCAGGTAATTAATACTCTAATTAAACTCAAATTGTTTGATGTTATAAACAATCATAATCATTTATAATGTCTGTACAGGTGGTTGCAAGCATGTGTTAGAAAATGAAATAACAATATAGAATTGAGATTATAATAGTAACAATTAAACAAATGATTAAAGAAATTACAATAATTTTGAAAAGTAAGGTTATCAAAAATGTGGCAAATAACTAGGTTATTTAGCTGTACCTCGAAGAAGATGAAAGTATTTGTTATCTGTGAAATATGCACCTCGAAGTAGATAAAAATGATTATTATCTGTGAAACATGATAAGGAAGTTTTGGTTCATTTAGATACTTATTTATCTAATTATCGACACTTAATGTTTATTTCAGTTAGAAGTTGTTATTTATAATATTGTTTCAATTAAGATATGTTATAAATGTATTGTTCGAAATATCTAGGATATTTCGAACATAAATACTTAAATGAGAAATAAAACGTTTTGAGGGCTCAGACATTGTATTATCCAATAGAAATGTTATGGTTGGCTGATTGGATAAAGGGAATATTTCCGGTCAAATTCAAATAATATTTAATAATTAAAATATCATACAAGACATAATATTGACTTGTTTTGATTGGTCAATGGGTTTAGCCAATAGATGGAAATATCCCCTGGTCAAAGCCAAACCCGGGATATATAAGCCATAGAAAGTCGTAATTGGGTCACTCTTTCCCTGGTGAGCTGGAGACGGCTGAACAGTGAGTTAAGTACTTTTCTATTGTAATTATTATCCGCCATATTTTATTGTATTTGTGTTGCTCTGTGTTTATTAGGTGGATAATATTACTTAAATGTTATTTGATTATTGGTTATGCCTTTGCTATTATTGTTAGTGACTTGATTGTTGTGTGTACTGTGTTTTGTATTGTAATTTATACTGTTGAAAAGAATATTTAGACCCACCGAGTTTCTTGCTGGTTCTTCTCGGTGGGAAGGTCACTGAACCAGTGGTAGGGCCTTGGACCGACAATAAACTCTATCGTCTATATATTTTTTTTATTTAACTACCCTCACTTCTGATGACCATAATCTTTAATGTTAATTATCAGTTAATTTTAATATTTCTAACCTTTGAGCAAGTAATTATTACATAGAGTCGTCCTATTTCTGTCATCAGAAGTGGGATACTTAATCTACGTCCACTGCGTTTTTACTAATCCCTGTTTTTTTTTTTTCTGTTCTCGAGGGTTGATGTGAAGCTGTAACGGCCGCCGTAGGCAGGAGGCCTACGGCGGTAAAGAAGACCCGCACCGTCGCGTCATGTGTCGTCGCGACGTCGTGTGTCGTCGCGTCGCCGCGTGTCGTCGCGTCTTCGTGTGTCATCACATCGTCATGACGTGTCGTCGTGTCGGCCCACGACAGGGCTGCTGTTTGCCATCGATTTAGAAAAACGAGAAATTCTGAAGGTACCCACAATTTGCAGTTTAAAAGTTAAAGTCAAATCTTTATTCAGAACTGCTAATGTATTATTTTGTAATGAGCAAAAATTTAGTATAATATCATGATATGTAAGGAGAAACGTAGTTGTAAAAATATAATTAATAATAATGTGTTAGATGATTATTATTAAGGTTGTTTTAAAATTCAGTTTTAAACTTTACAATTTCCCTAATTGAACTTTTTATTAAGAACACTAAACTTGCTATATTTAATCTCAAATAATAGACATAATATTTTGTGGTAGAGTAATGGAAGTAAAGGTTCGAATCGCATCACTTAACAGTAATGTTAAAACTATACTCTCTGCGCGAGTTATTCTGATTGAGGATACGGCCTTTGCCGTAATAACGGTTATAATCAAAAACGTTTCAAATTAAATCAAAATACGAGCAAGTCGGTAAAAATTATTAGTTATTTTCATTGTAATCAACTAGGCCATATAAAGAATCAATGCGAATAACAAGAAAAAAAAGCGGGTAGGTTATACTTTCCTATTAAAATAAGATTATTTTTTTAGATCAAGCGAATTTAAGTTAACCAAAGTAAGCTACGTATTTTTAAATTTAGATGTCGATGCCTTTTTCGATACCGATGCTTGTTTCTAAACGCCATTATTTCTACAAATACTTTAGTTGGAAAGTTTTTACTAAAATGAAAATTCCGAAAGGGCGAAATATGATTTATCTCTCGAACTTGATAATTATATGGCTGAGGATCACCGTTGTCGTTATGAGACATCATTCAATTTAAAGACATTCAGATTATTTTTACAGAATCTTAAATTTTTGTTGGCATTCTAATACCATTTTAAAATATTGAACAAGGCTTAGAATATTTACAAGAAACTATTTCAGCTGTAAGCTCGTCTGGTTTCACTATAAATATACAAAAAAAAAAAGTGTAAATATTACATTGACAATATTGAAAAGTATTTAGGTTGGATGGTGTCATGCCAAGTGAAAGTAAATTTAAAGCCCTAGCTAGGTTCCCAATTCCCAGTATTAGGTACTGGTAGGTATTAAACAGGTTAGACAGTTTATGGGTCTTGCCACTTGTTTTGTAAAATTTGTTCCTGATGTTGCGTCACGAACATCATGTATATACTTATATTATCAGAACCTTTAAAAAAATATCAGATAAATAGGAATGGGGTCTGCCCAAGACGTTGCTAGAAGTTATGTAATAAACTGCCTTATTTCTCGTACACTACTTACCATTTTTGACTCTAGACTTCCGATAGAATTACACACAGAAGCTAGTTCCATATCGCTATGGTCCGATTTAGTTTCAGAAACTGGGTAAAGAAAACAAAGTGGTTACTTATTTTAGCAAAATAACCATTAACCAGCCCAAAAGAATCTAGATAATTATTGTTATTACAATTTAGAAATATTAGATATTTACAATGCTCTCAAGCATTTATTTAGGATTTATCCTATCGGTATAAAGTTCAAAATAGTTACGGACTGTAACGCTATTAAGTAAAAAAAAAATAATTAAATAATACTTAATAGTCAATGTCGATCTCCTTAGTCAAAATTCAAAGTAGATTCGGAGGAAATAGAAATAAAAAAAAAGGGGAAATAAACCTTATACAAATTGAAGATGATATTTCACATTCATAGTTAAAAAAAAAATGCTGAAATTAAAGATTTAGAAATCCAAATCTTATTGACAAAATTAGCTGCAGGGATTTGGAATTTGGATAGAAATCGTTATCTAGTACATGATATTTTTTATGCTTTAAACAAATATTTCCATTCTTTGTTAACGCACAATATTTAAAGCTGCAGGTACGTACTAAAATGTTATAAGTAGATTAAGTTTATTAAAGCTCGTTTACGATGAAAACTGTCATGTTGGGGCGTTACTCACATTGTCTCGACGAGGTAGCACATAAAGTAGGACAGTACTTTTGGTTTCCAGGTATGATTAAATTTATTTTAAAAAATACATTTCCTATTGCTTAATCTGTATGAAATTGGAAAGTTCATCAGGACCAAGGCAAGGTTTTTGCATCCAATCGACAATCAAGCAGTTTCGTTTTCAATTCAATTCAATTTCTTTATTTGCAAAAGGTGTATTAGTAAAGATGTTACTGGAGTTGAACATGGTACCTTCACATTTGCCCAATTGCGCAGACCAATAGGTAGCTTATAAACTATACTATAATTTAAAATATTAAGTACAATTATTCTTACAAATTTAGCAAGTATTATTAAATTTTCCAGATGTGTTATATAAAAGCAAATAATTTGTACCTACGTGGTTCACTTTTATTATAACCAATAATTGTCAATAATAAATAATTAGACAGAATTAAAATCTATTGCGGATGTTAATTATACTCATTATTTATGGTTTATTTCATAGAGAAATAGTATTATTTTATAATTCAAGATAGGGATGATTAATTATGTTAAAAATTAACTTACAATTATTATTAATTATCAAATAAAAATATAATATCGTAGAGTTCTTTAGAACATTAATTGAATTTTATAAAATTCATTTAGGTTGTACAGGTCCATTTAATGTATCAAAGGAAGGTTTTAAGTATAACAATTTTAAGTTGTTGGGTAATAGTTAATGGTTTTACCGTTTCCATAAGCCATGACTTTAAATTCTCAAGAATTAATTCCAATAATAAGAGAAACTATAACGCTTTTTTTGGCACAGTTTTTTAGTTATTATATACCTTGGTACTAAATTTATTTCACAGCAATTAAGAAGTATCTTTAGAGTACTAAATAATAAATACAGATCATCATAATAATTATTACGATAGGTACTAGTACTTCCCTTGGCAATCGCCAAGTCGAAAGATATGTTTCGACAGTAATTACTTAATACATAAAATGTTAAATTATGAACAATTTTCGAGTCATCGTCAGATTGGCCGAACGGGCCATGAAAAGTACAACAGTTTAATAATATTATGTTTCGACTCAATATTATGTTATATTATGTACAATTTTCGAGTCATGGTCAGATTGGCCGAACGGGCTATGAAAAGTACAACAATCTATCAATAATACTTATATTAATGGGGGTAGAAGTCAGTGTTTAAGTATTAGGGTAAAATGAAGATCTTAATGATGATAACTATATATCAAAATATGTCTGATCGCGAGTTAGCAAAACGTTTAGTACAAGTAGCAAAATATAAGTTTAAACAGCGTTTGATCGGGCGATCTGGTAAATGTGAACCAAGATCATAGACGAAATGATTAATTAGGACAAAAGTTTAAGTTTGTATGAAGTTTGTTATTCTTCGAAATGGTCGCTTCTCTCTAAGAGATATAGTTACTTTACGGGATATATAACGGTAACGAAAAGAAAGGTCACAGTTTTGGCCAGGAGAGTGGGTCAGTGAAAAACATTGCTGTTAAAGATGCTATAAAATAGATAGTAATTAATAATCTATAAATAATTTAACACCTAGCTATTGAATATGAAACTATTTTTGCACTGTAATAATTATTGGAAATGAAATAATTATGAATAATTATGTTTATCGTAATATGTACTAGCGAATTCTGAAATGATTTTGAATATTGTGGAGTACTGTTTTATATTGTGTGATATTGTTATAATCTCAGTTTGTTTTTTAAGTGGCATATTATGTCATAGATAACATAGATAAGGCCTGATGAAAATGGAATTGACATTGGGAATACATAATGGCGAACAACCCATCCCTTTGTTATAAGTATGTATTTAAGCTTTCCCAGTTTGTCCTAGGTTACATGTTACCGGTTGATAGCGAGCCTATCTGTTGTTTGAGATGGTGACGTGGCGCGGCCACGGTATGGGATTGTTTAATGCTTAAACTTATTTAGTTGGCATTGGGAATACATAATGGCGAACAACCCATCCCTTTGTTATAAGTACTTAAGCTTTCCCAGTTTATCTTAAGTGACGTGTTACCGGTTGATAGCGAGGCTATCGGTTGTTTGGGAGTTGGACAGTGTGGCGCTGCCACGGTATGGGATTGCTTAAATAAAGGTTTGAAGTAATAATTAAAGTAAAAAGTAAACGCTTCGAGGCGAAGCTTTATCAGAATGGCCGGATAAATAAATAGAATGGAAAACAAAGCGATTTTATGTTATCTATGACTGGAGATTGTTTTGGCAAAAATTTTTTTTGTAGCTTCTAGGCGAAGCATTATCAGTATGGCCGTGTTAGAAAATGAAATAACAATATAGAATTGAGATTATAATAGTAACAATTAAACAAATGATTAAAGAAATTACAATAATTTTGAAAAGTAAGGTTATCAAAAATGTGGCAAATAACTAGGTTATTTAGCTGTACCTCGAAGAAGATGAAAGTATTTGTTATCTGTGAAATATGCACCTCGAAGTAGATAAAAATGATTATTATCTGTGAAACATGATAAGGAAGTTTTGGTTCATTTAGATACTTATTTATCTAATTATCGACACTTAATGTTTATTTCAGTTAGAAGTTGTTATTTATAATATTGTTTCAATTAAGATATGTTATAAATGTATTGTTCGAAATATCTAGGATATTTCGAACATAAATACTTAAATGAGAAATAAAACGTTTTGAGGGCTCAGACATTGTATTATCCAATAGAAATGTTATGGTTGGCTGATTGGATAAAGGGAATATTTCCGGTCAAATTCAAATAATATTTAATAATTAAAATATCATACAAGACATAATATTGACTTGTTTTGATTGGTCAATGGGTTTAGCCAATAGATGGAAATATCCCCTGGTCAAAGCCAAACCCGGGATATATAAGCCATAGAAAGTCGTAATTGGGTCACTCTTTCCCTGGTGAGCTGGAGACGGCTGAACAGTGAGTTAAGTACTTTTCTATTGTAATTATTATCCGCCATATTTTATTGTATTTGTGTTGCTCTGTGTTTATTAGGTGGATAATATTACTTAAATGTTATTTGATTATTGGTTATGCCTTTGCTATTATTGTTAGTGACTTGATTGTTGTGTGTACTGTGTTTTGTATTGTAATTTATACTGTTGAAAAGAATATTTAGACCCACCGAGTTTCTTGCTGGTTCTTCTCGGTGGGAAGGTCACTGAACCAGTGGTAGGGCCTTGGACCGACAATAAACTCTATCGTCTATATATTTTTTTTATTTAACTACCCTCACTTCTGATGACCATAATCTTTAATGTTAATTATCAGTTAATTTTAATATTTCTAACCTTTGAGCAAGTAATTATTACATAGAGTCGTCCTATTTCTGTCACATGCATTGGCATTACTCATGTGGACCCATCGTAGAAGTGAAGATCCGACACCAACTGAAGTTGCTTGTTACTGGAAAAAGTCTCGATTATCAGGCATTGGAACCGTAATAAAATATATTGAAGCTGAAAAACTGACGAAAAAAACCTCTGAACATTTTTTCAGGAGTTGTTTTTGTAGTATTTGTACATAATAGTACAAAACAAGAGCGATAACTTTTGAGTTTTGACATTTTTGATTATTATTTAACAATGCCAACAGAATTTACTAGATAAAAACTCAAAACACTGTACTAATTATTATATCTCTGTATGCTACAATGAGCAAAAACTAACATTGTGACGTCACACGCGCTCGGGTTTATTCGGGAGCTGTCGGCGGATCTTCGGTACTGAATTTAAAATTTAATTTTTATTTTGAAATAACTTTTTAATTATTGCAAAAAAAAAATAGTTTTGTTATAAAACTTATATATGATCTTTCCATTTATCACAAAAAAAAAAAATTCAAAAACCCAATTATAGTTCACAATGACAGCGACCGTGACAGTTGAACCCTGTTGTGCAATTATTCTCAGTTTAATATTTACTCCACCAAAATAGCCCGTGTAAATATTTACTCCCGTGTAATTGCCTCATTATTGGATTAGAAGTTGGGAAAACGCAAAACCAGCTTACTCTTAGATTAGGAGACAGTTAACCTCGAGTAAAATTTACTCCAGTTTGGTCGAATCCGCCCTATAACATAACATAATGAAAATCCTAACACAATTTGGAGTCTAAAGATTTAAAATTTTAAAATAGGTCCAGGCCAATCGATATTAATTGATTAGTAATAACTGATAAGTAATAATATTATGTATTTCCAATTCAAATCAGATCAGATTTATTTTCATAATTATGTAGAGCAAGGAATCTTCGACGAAAGATTACCTCATTGATAAATTAGATCATCTCGTCTGGAATTACAAAAAATCTTTGGATTACTTCGAACATCTAGAAATTCAACCTGCACCACGTATATCCCGTTCGGCTATTTCCGTCGAAGCTCGGGTGCATCGCCGAAGGGAGCCAAACAATTTTCAGCCAGTCGTTTTCCGACGGTGTGCTGGGAGGGTGCGCTTCTCGGCCCTCGCTCCCGCGCTCAAACATCGTGATTGTTGTACTGATGTTAGTTCCTAGTGGAGATCTGACTTGTGATGTGAAATGACGTTTGTGTGAGGATGCCCGGATGATATAAAGGTAACAGCTGAAATGTAACAATGGCCACTTAAAGTAGAGTCCTTAGATAATGCCCGCAACGATGCTTTGCAATGAAATGCGAATAAATTATGTTTGTAGCTATTTCTAACATAAATGCTCACGTGAAATGTAAATTAAAATATTAAATATTGTTGAAAGTTGCATTTAAAAGTTGTTTTTTGGTGGTTAGATTATGAACTCATAATAATACAAAATGACGAAACCAATAATAGTTCAAATAATAATGATTACTTACTTAGTCCATTTTTAGTTATACGAGCTAACACGAGTAAGCGGGAAAAATTGCTTATTGGAAATTATGCCAAACTGAAATTTACTTAAGACACGAAGAAAAAAGTAAAAAGAACCAAAGTCACCACAAAGTGAGAAACTTGTAAGTGCCAATTGCTGTTGGGTCAGATTTAAACCAAGTGTCGCCAGGGGCAATCTCAAAACATCCCCTTAAACTTTCCCAAATTTTACCCTACCCACCCTTCGTAGAAAGCCATTGGTTATATTGACCCGCGTCGGTGTGTGGATGGACCCACCTGAATTTCACCAAAATCCATACTAATATTAAAAAGTAAAAGTTTGTCTATCTGCCTGCCTGTCCTTTACGCTGCTCGACAAAGCCGCTGAACCGATTTTGCTGCGGTAACCGAATTTGGTAAGGAGATACTTTGAGCCCCCGGAAAAGACAATATTACTTTCATCATCTAGTATACTTACTTATAAATATTTTGAAAATTCTAAAACTTGTACAAGATGTTTAGGAATTTTATTATTAGAAACTACACTCTTTACAGGCTGGTACGATATTTTCTAATGTTTTAAAAATATGTAAGCTTTTAGAAGCTTAGCTATGTTTTAGCTTAGATAGCTTAATGGTTTTCCGTTCACAATGCATTACAATTGTGGATATTTTAGTATTGAGGAAGCTTAAAACCTGACAATAAAAAATTATCATCTCAGACAAGGTTAATGTGTGAGAAATGAGCACACGTCTTGTTTGTGTGTTACAAATTATAAGAAAATAAACAACTGACAAAAAACGTATCTATTCGTTTTATTACAAAGATAAGTAGAGTCGTTTGACCCATTTCCAAATTCTCTATTGTTTTCTTCTTTTACCGACTGAAAAGAAAGCTACATTACTTACCTATTATAATTTTTTTTTTCAATAAAACATTATAATTATTATGTTCTTGTAATTGATGATTGACAAGATGTTTGTTATTAATCAATAATCATAATTATTTAATTATTATTAACTTACTTTGAAAACTCTGTTAAAAATTATTTTATTACTTTTTATAATAAGTATTTGAATTTAGAATCAATCAATTGTAATTTGTAACGACTTTTTCTCGATGTTTGATGGTTTGTCTCTTCATCTCTATTCACCCTAGCATGACAACAATTTTTCTCGCGTAGATCTATCATCGAAATAACACATTTCTATAGAGTTTAGTCGAGATAATGTCGAGATTTTGACATTATGAGACATTATGTCAAAATTTAATTATCTCGAGAGTGAGATATCTCGTTGGCGTATGCTAGGTAGGCAGAAAAGTAAGTACTTAAAGTTAAAAGTGAAGGGAAAACCCATTTTCATTTACAATTTTTAATAAAAATACCAATTCTGTTTCGAGCTGAAATTTCACTTGCATTAAAATTCCGATAATATACCTATAAGCTGGACCTATAATCATTTGGTACACTATATTACGAAACAAAACTAAACAAAAATAGACGTCAATAGAAAATACACCAATTTAGTCTATTGGCGTAATTAAAAATATAACAAAGGTTAATTAAACAATGGGTTATTGCCCAAAACCAATAACCGGTACAATACAATGGAGTATCCGGCCACGGCTACTATTTTAATCAATTTACTTTATACAATAAAACAAAAATCAATTGAGCAATAATTAATGGTGCGGTAATAATTTAATATTGCCGGTGTTTTGTATTCCATTGGATGATATTTAAAAGTGAATAAAGTGATAAAATGAGAAGCGTGGATCTGCGGACCTGCCCCAATTTCACCAACGACTGTTAAAGTTAACGCTCGAATTAGTATCACGTTACCTCTTTCGTTTTTCTTATGAATGAAAGAGAAGACTTGACATTTTAACAAATTGTTAGCACTAACAGACGTTGGTGAAATTGGGACTAAAATGGTCACATTTTGAATATCCTCTCAAATCAATTCAGAAAATGAATTGTCAAAACTGTCATATTGACGGATGTCAAATTAATACGAATTGTGCAATTTACTATAGGTGTACCAGGATCTGCAGGGCTAAAATGGTCACATTTAGCAATTCCTATTAATCAATTCAGCAAATGAATTGTAAAAACTGTCAAACTGACAAATGTCAAATTAGTACGAATTAAAACGATTTTAAAAAATTAATCATATATGATTCATAATAATATGATTCTCCAAAGCGACCACTTTAGCCCCGCTGATGGCAAAAAGTGAGATAAGAAATTGACTCTAGCAATATCGGGGTAAGTATGTAATTAGAATAAAACATTTCGATTTTTTATTTTCCTTTAAAATATAGTGGCTGATTTGTGTGTAAGACATGCAAATATAAAAAAATATCCAATTACCAAGGATATTTTTTGAAAATCTGCCATCCAAATTTGCCAATCCTAGTAGACCTATAGACATAATATTATGAATTGCAAGCAGAGTGTCAATTTTGTGATTTTTAAAAAAATAATCATAATTATGATTCATAATATGATTCTCCACAGCGACCATTTTAGACCCGCAGGTGACAGCAGTACAGTTCGCTTCATTTCATAACATTCAAGGTGTTTTTACCAGACCTATAATTTACAAGGATCAAGTTCCATAGTAATATTATGAATGCGAAAAAGTGTCCGTCTGTCTGTAACCTCTTCACGCTTAAACCGCTTCATCTTGTGTCACGAGACAGGACATAGGATACCTGGAAAAATGTACGGTTCCCGTGCAATAAACGAATTTTGGCGCAACGGGCGGGCGTCATCTACTATATCATATTATTTTAGGTCCTAAATGTAGAAGCGTAGCAAAATGACATTAGGAGACGAAGATGACTGATGAATGATGATAATATTATGGCTAGAAGAGTCACAATTTAAGGGGGCGACTAACCCTAAAGTGTCGTTTTTATAATTCATTTTTATACTTTATATTTCCGAGAATTCGATCTGAGCAAAAACACGATATCTTAAAATTTTCTCGATAGAAAAAAAATCACAAAGATGCAACTAATTTTCATGAATTTTTCATTTATTGCCATAACCGTGCATTGAACTAAGTTAATATTTTAACACATTGTATAAAATTCTATCATTGAGAGATCGACTTAGCGGATTTTTAAAATGTTGTATATTTATCTAGTTATTGAGAAAAAACTAATTTGGCGATGAATCCGCGTCGTTCTTTTTCACCTGGCATATGAAAGAAGGGCGTGAGTATGAAGAGAGAAGGACGATGTTTGATTTTTGGGGTTAGTCGCCCTCTTAAATAATAATTATGTTTTAGCACTAGAGGCTCCAGCATACACAGTAAAAAAAAGTTTTGTTCGATTCAAAACGTTTATGTCTATATTCTGATATGACGTGTGCAACATGTCGGATTTTGGTTGGATAATTTACTGTACTTATACGCCCTCTGCTCCGACCTTTGCGTAGCTAATATTCCCTATTTTGTCTGAAATAAACAAATGCGTTTTGTCTAACTAGAATCTCTTCTTGCAGATACAAACAATACAATTTAAGGACATTGAACAGTTGAAGAAAAACACAACGTAAGTACCCATCAAATTATTCTATGTAATACCGAACACAGTAATTGAGGCAAATAAAATAAACGCAGACGTGGTTGAACTACGTATATACACGCATGTGTACATGAGTGCGTATTAACGGCGCTGTCAAGTTCAACTCATGCTAGCTCTACTTGTACTATTATCTATTCTGTGGCTCTACCATGAGTTTAAAGCTATAATAGTATTTAGCGATACTCGATACCGATTACGTAAATATTATGGCGATTTTAGTTCCGCTAGTAACGAAGAATATCGATAAATACTATAGCTTTAAACTCATGGTAGAGCTACTGATCGAGCGCTAACTTCGTCGATACTAACACCTTTGATTCTAAGCTACTATAATCAAAGGATAGCACGTATGACGTAACACGTTACAAGTAACAAAGATCATACACCAAGGGCTAGAGTAATGAAAAATAAGTATGTATTTGTAAAATTATTGCTGTCTCCCTAACCTAAAGCTTCCCCCCGCAGAGCGCGATAGAGACAACACGACAAAAATTCCAATAAAAAACAGAAAATCAACGATTCGTTGTCCCCTGATTTCTTCTCCAAAACCATAACCGATTTTGGTATTTTTTTTTCATTTAAAATTAAAGCAAGGCTTGAGCTGTGTTCCTATGTTTTTAATAGTGGCCATAGATATTCAGGAAAAATATAACTCTACTTGCATTATACAGGGAAGAAACAGGGGACAACGTTATGGAAAAACGGCCTTAGTGTCTCCTCTTAAGAAGTAGGTAATGCATATAGGACTTTACAATTACTTCCTGAAATACTGGCCCAAAACATTGCGGTAATAATTAAATTATTTTATTTAAAAAAATATGTTGAATATTGCATTATTGCTATAATATTAAATAATAACAATCATTTTGTTTAAAAAAATTGATGTTGAATATTGCATAAGTACTAAGTATAGTAATAAATAATAATATTATAAATTAAGTAACTTACCTCATTAAAACCCTAAAATATTAAATTTTAATGAAATTCCACGACTTTGCATATTATTTAAATTACTTACTATTAATTAAAATACTCACACGCAAAAATCCAGTGTTAATAGGTAATAAAATATATTTTAATTGTGTTGAAAAAAGTAAATTATAAATATATTTTTCCCGGTCATTAAAAGTTTTTAATAGCTTTTTTCAATAGTATAATATAATAACGAATGATAAAAGTAAAATAATAATAATACTATTAAGTTACGTAAAAATTAAAATGAAGTTATTTTTAATTAATTTTCCTTAGCAGTTTTATATCATTGAACATCAATGATAATAAAACTGCTAAGGAAACAATATTTAAAATTAATTTTTATTTACTTTACGTCATAGTACGGGAGCCCTAGAACAATTTTTTTATTACTATCAAGCTAATTATTTTTTGTGTGTAGCTTCATTTTGATAAGACAAACAACATTTTTATTTACGAAAAATCTTGAAAGTGGTAGCTAACAGAGATAGAAAGGATTTCATACTTTGAATTGATGGTCCTAAAAATATATGGACTGTTTTATTTGTAGGACAATGGCAGTCTTAAATTAAATGACTAATCAGCTCGTTAAGGTTCCGTTATAGGGTTCCGTAATCAAAAAAACTTGGTTGACTACTGAACCCCAAAAAGGGAACCCTAACAATCAGATTTTTTGTATATTGATTGGTTAATAGCTGTTATATGATTTATGAGCTTAAGAGGAGTCCACACCGCCCTTTTTTTCATACAAACGTTGTCCCCTGTTTCCTCCCTGGATAATGCTAGTAGAGTTATAATTTTTTTCCTGAATATCTACGGCCACTAATACAATGTCCCTATGTTTTCTTTTTTTTCATAATTTAATTATTAAATAAGATATGAACGTTAAAAAACCCAAAAAAATGGCCAGATTTTCCGCTGTGTTCAAACATCCAGAAAACAGATTTGGCTAGATTATACAAAAAAAATAAAACATAGCAGCTCAAGCCTTTCTTTAATCTTTAATGAAAAAAGTACTTAAATCGGTTAAGTTTTGGAGAAGGAATCAGGGGACAACGAATCGTTGATTTTCTGGATTTTCTGCAGTGGTCTCTATCGCGTTCTGCGGTATAAGCTTGAGGTAACGGAGACAGCTATAGATATTACACGTACTTTTGTTTTATTTCTCTAGCCCCTGGTGTATCCTCTTAACAACAACAACAAAAAATGTGAACAGGATTAAAACATAACAGTGATAATAATTTACGATGTTTATGTGTTCCTTGTCCGTAGAGTTCTTTGTGAAAGTAGCAAAGATAAGAGTTAAGTGAGACAAAATATAGAAATAAAATATGAAAACTTTTCTATAAAAATCTAACGAGCATAACATGACTTCATTGCACAAATGTGGACTCGCATCTAATGACCCATTCGATTCAAAAACTACTCACGTCCAAGAAAATCAAACGTACCAATTATTGGTCCCATATTCAGAGATTGGAAAATGCAAAGTCAGAAATAGATCTCATGCAATCAGATCTTTTCCTAAAGAGTATCGTTAATAGTATTCAAAACGTGTACTGCTTATACTAAGTGAAAGATCTGCACGACTTATAGTAATTCCATATACAGGTTCCGTAGGAGATTAGAATACCGCTCGGCCCCATCAAGAAGCTCTTAAAAGGGACTCAATTTGACAGCAGGTGACCTTTAAAGATGTGGGTTCGATTTCAGATTTGATTTTACATTCAACTTATCGCACTTGAAGTAGCTCTGAGTCTGAGTGAAAAGGGACATAACGCGAAAGAGCAGAGGGCGCTACCAGTATAGCGCACGTCATATCAGAATATTTACAGAAGCGTAGTCAAACATCAACAAAACTTTTTGTTTACTGTCTATGCTGGTGCTGCTCTCTAGCGTGTAAACATTGCAGTTATATAATATTATTCTATTTAATACTCTCATACCTACATTTTAGACGTTGCATGCCTTACGTCGTTTATATTGTACATCAAAGAATTACTCCAGGCTCTTGCCGAAAAAGTCCACAGAACCGTGATAGTTTCATGAAATTTCCAGATTCCATACATTCTTTTTGCTAGAACGACTTATATTCTATTCTGACGATGCTTCTCGCCGTTTTTAGCCCATCTAGGAGTTAGTGTATGTCAAGTGATTCTCTCATTGTTAATTTTTCTTAATTTTTTCATGTCATATTATATTTTCTGTTGTATAATTCCAAGTATATTTGCTACCAATTATCAAGAATACTAGCTTGCTTGAAAAGCCCGATATCTTTTATTCTATGTTATGTTTTTTTAGGTGAATTGTAATACATTAATGATATTACTATTATTGATGGGCCTATGCTGTCCCAGTGCTGGGCAAAGGCTTCCATTCGTTTTTATTGTATGTAAAATTTAGTACACGTAACAAATAGCATTTATTTTACTGTTATTTAGGTATCAATGCATTTTCTTAATCTTAAGGTATTAGATGCAGCAACAATCTATCCGCTATAAATCGTAGAAGCCCAGTCCATATCAATTAGTATGATTAACTGAACGGAAGTCCTATCTGTTTCTATTTTATTTATTTCCTCGGCGATTCGTAGTTTTAAATCTAGGTCGAGATCGCGTTTGCCAAGTTTAGATATTGTACCAGAAATACCGACCCTACAATTTTGTGAATCTGAAATTGGAACACTTATGTGTACTTTAAAAATGTTTTCTTTCCGAGAAACTACACAATTTTAATGGGCTTTCATTACGTATACCCTCGTATATTTTGCTATTTTTATCAAAATATCCGCCTTGCATCATGCAAAGAATTTTGAAAAAATCTTGTTACAGACAGAGTCAGTCACAGCCAGTCTCTTTTACCAAATCTTGTAAAGTGTTTTCTGATTCTGTTATTTTTATTCAATACTAATACAAATTATTGATGTAGTTTTGATATTATAAACGAAAAAACCCTAATAAAAAAACAAACGCGTACTGTTTGATCGGAACTCCAATAATCAGCGTGGCTAAAATGGTCACATTTAGTAATTCCTCTCAATCAATTCAGCAAATGAATTGTCAAAACTGTCAAACTGACGAATGTCAAATTAGTACGAATTACTAGACTGAAATAATAAAATGAATCATATTATGATTCATAAAATGATTCTCCAAAGCACTATTATGATTTTTAGCCCCGCTGTTCTTTGACGCAAATACAAGTAATAATTATTATGAAAAACAACAATAACTTTAATACTTTGCTGTTTGATTAGAATCGAACTGGATCTGCACCTGAATGAAGCTCTATTAATGTTGGATTAACAGCTGAACGATACAGATCAAACAACAATGGGAATACTTCCATTACAATATGACGATGAAACTGCTGTATCGTTTTACCAATTATGACAAGGCAATTTAATTCATATTGCACGATAATAAGGTTGACATTTAATTAAGTTTACCGGCTGTTTACAGAATGCAATTACGTAAACGTTTATCAGAAGTCAGTAATCTATTTTTAACCCTTTGGTGTTCGACTGCGAGCAGACTTTGCGAGTCGGGGTTCGTGAATTAAATTCAAAGTACATATTAGCTTAAGTTGAGTTTATCTAATATATTATAAAATTCTCGTGTCACAATGTTAGGCCGCGTACTCCTCCGAAAAGGCTTTACTGATTTTAACCAAATTTTATATGAGTGGGTCTGAGAATTGGCTATTGGGTACTTTTTAGGGTTCCGTAGCCAAATGGCAAAAAACGGAACCCTTATAGATTCGATATTGAATGTACTGTCACTTCTTGGTGGAAATTCATCTTCAATTAAATAATTATACACTTTCCTTGCACTTATTCCACTTTATTTTAATATATTTATTACAAAATTGTTGTACTGCAGCACGTAAACGCAATGTACTGCAGCACACCTGATGATGATTTTTTCGAAACCGGTCGTGTATTTAACAATTTTGTAATAAATATATTAAAATAAAGTGGAATAAGTGCAAGGAAAGTGTATAATTATTTAACCTTACAGATTCGTCATGTCTGTCTGTCTGTCTGTCTGTCCGTCCGTATGTCACAGCCACTTCTCCGAAACTATAAGTATAAGAGCTATACTATTGAAACTTAGTAAGTACTCTGTGAACCGCATTAAGATTTTGATACAAAAATTGAAAAATTATTAAAAATTTTAGGGGTCCCCATAAATACAACTGAAACAAAAAAAAATTTATGTGTGTCCCCCCTCTAACTTCTAAAGTAGGGGCATGATAATTCTAAAAAAATATATATGATGTACATTACTATAAAAACTACCAACGAATTGGTTGGTTTGAATGAGATCTAGCAAGTGGTTTTTTATACGTCATAAATGGTAAACCTTTATTTAACTTTCATTGAATCAACTGAAATATAATAATAAATCAAAAACCATTTAATTTTATAGAAATAAACCTTACTGCTGCTGCGGAACCCTTCATGGCCGAGTCCAACTCGCACTTGGCCGGTTTTTTATATTGAATAAATAATAGTAAATTATAACAACTCGAGACTGACGGCGACCATTGTTTGTGCGACGGGATAGCGATGGACGTTGCCATGGTGACATACTTATTTAGTCACTTCAATAAAATAATGCGGGCGAAATACTTTATATGGCAAAGATACGTTTGCCGGGACAGCTAGAAAAAATGTAATATTTATCATGTAGTCTAATTCAATTCATAGACATTTGTCTCTCCGTCTGTCTGTTACCTACAAATGGTCGCTTTGGGGAATGATAATATTATGAATCATAACATGATTCATTTTTTAGAAATCGAAAAATGGTCACGCTGCTTGCAATTCATGTCCTAGATTCGTACTAAATCGACATTCGTCAGTTTGACAGTTTTGACAATTCATTTGCTGCATTGAGAGGAATTGCTAAATGTGACCATTTAGCCCCGCTCTTCATGACCAAACCGCTAAACCGATTTCGCTGACATTTGGTTTGGAAATAAGATAAGAGATACTTTGAGTCACGGGAAAGGATATGAAATACTTTTTATCCCGGCAAAATGCACGAGTGTTATTTTAGTGCAACGGAGTTGCGGGCGTCATCTAGTAATTTATAATTATACTATTTTTGGAATATTCTCAAAAATAGTAATAAGTTAAATTATTAGGGGGTGAGTTTCCGTTTTTGTGACCGACTTTAATTTTTCCAAAGATGTCATTGCGCGTAGCTGAAATCAAATTTTTTCTCACTTATCTGTGATGTCAGATGTGTTACTCAAAAAGTAGCTCACACCCCCTTCTTTACTTACTCATTTCTTCCAATGTCATCTACCATTTTGCATGTCACTATGAAAGCAAGTGTCCCTAAATGGGGAGGCTTACGCCAAAAGAAGAAGAAGAAGAAAGTTGGATGAAAAAGGTGCCTCTCAAAATGACACTCATTTTGAGAGGCACTTTTTTCATCCAAGCTTAACACTGTCAACCAAGTGCCACAATGTCTTCGAAGATCTATGTCACTATATTGAATAATAAAATTGTAACGACCTCTCGATTCCGCTAATAGTGTGCGCACGCCCTACATTGACATTAATAAACTTTTTATCGCCTATAAAATGCGCCGAAAGTATTTTAGTTCGAAATACGGAAAAGTTCTTTAAAATGCTTTCGAAGTTCGTTTTAATGTTATTGAGCTTAGAAGTTGTAAGTGTTTGAACTTTACTTCAAGTGGAAAAGCTGATCATAGTATTATGTAATGAATTTCATAAGAGTAAAGGTGAGCTTACACTATTGTTATCTAACTTCTCCTCTTTTATTTTACTTATAGTTTTAACATATTGATAAACTAATTTCATTGGTCAGTATTTAGTTACTGTATTTTGCAACAATAGCGATTTGAAATTGTTCGAAATTCCACCCACTACTTGTTGGGAGTAATAATTGAAAACGGCGGGGCTAAAATGGTCGCTTTGGAGAATCATGATATGAATCATAATACGATTCATTTTGTTCTAAATCGCAAATTGCAACTCTGCTTGCAATTCATGTCTAGTAATTCGTACTGATTTGACATTTGTCAGTTTGACAGTTTTAACAATTCATTTGCTGAATAGATTAAGAGGAATTGCTAAATGTGACCATTTTAGCCCCGCCGAACGCGAATTAAAAAAAAAAAGGTTTAGTTTTGCACTTGTTTTTTTTTTTTTTAATTATAGAATTAACTTATTTCGGTTGGCTCTGTGTCGAGAATTCTATCCATTTTTGACAGCTCAGCCTAGTTAAACTTGGATCACGACTTGTCAATAACTGACTTACAATAAGTCCAATATTGAGCTCGCAAATACCAGACATCAGCATATATTTTATTAAAAAACTTTCGCGATATTCCGCTACGAGCACCAACTTCTCTTTATTAATATTTTCGTCACCGAATGCCAAATCTTCGAAAGTTGCGTGTTGTTCCTGTCTCTCCTCTGTTCCTATCTCCTTTATTGATTGACGTTTCCTGTGAAATTTGTACGCGCAAAATCTCTCTGAAATCGAATATTTTGCCGCGATAAAAATTGGTCACTGGCCTCTCCCGTGATCTATTTTATCTGAGCTGAATTTTATAAAAAAAATCTTGATCGCGCAGAAAGCACAAAATTCGTTTGTTTTAATGATATACTTTTGCATGCACTCATAAAAAGTAGTTGAATTTACATTTTGTCTGTTCATAATAATATAATTTGATTATTAAAACATATTATATCATATTGTAAGGGCACAAGATCTATGACTTGCTGCATACGAACTTTGTCGAAACATAATACATAATATACAATGTACAGTAATATGTATTTGATGGGATAATATCAAGCTAAGTGTAATCGAGGCTTTATAGCTTGCCGATAGTTGAGTAATACGGTGGGTTCGTAATTTATAGATGCATCAGCTGGTCATTACAACATTCATGATAAATAGTTTAACAATATGGAAGTTATTAACGCTATAGAAATGACAAACTGCACATGGAAAGTGGTTAAGAAAAATCACAAACTTTGGATTTTGCTGCTTTTGTACAGAAGCTTTAGAAATTCAAAATTTTATTACATAATATAATATTTCTAAAGTTAATTAATTATTATGATTTAATTAAAAATTGTAAACCTAAAGTGGTCGCTAATGACCGTGTTGTTTGAGCGACTTAAAATAATTTAAAAAAATAAAAAAATATATGGAAAACTACGAAAAGTCATTACATAATTAAAGAGTAGTTAATGAAAAGATACTACGAAGCCAATGGTCTCTCAGCTGATCAGAGGATAAAAATATAGGAATGAAGTTCCTTATCGTGCGTTTGGCGTAAAGGAGGCTTGACAAAATGATATTTGACCTCAACATTTTTTTATTAGTAAGGTCAATGTGTCGAAGTCCGGCATACTTTTCTAAAATTAAAGTTTAACATAATTTATTGTTACGAGATTCGCCTTTTAAAGTAACTTGTGTCATCGGAAATTATAGGCTATATATTAATTAGACCTATTATGATTTAAAGATAATCTTAGTTGCCGTATTTTTTTACTTACGTGGTATTTTTTAAAATCTCGGCGAGTAGACGGACTTCCCTTACAGTTTGAGGTAAGTCCGCCTAGCAGCAGTATAGCCCTAACTTGTGAAGTAAATGCATGGTAACGGTTTCTAGCAAAGCCGCAAAACGGCCATTCAAATATGTGCTTAAGGTGTCAGTAATAACTTAATAAGGTTCGCATTCCAGAGAAAATTAATTTTATATCATTTTAAGGTAAGTCCGGCATATCGTGAGTCTACTTAGACTCACGATATGCCGGACTTGCCTTAAAATGCCACTACAATTTTAATGAAAATGTTTGCAACCACTTGGTTGCAAACATTTTCATTAAAATTGTAGTGATTTTTTTGAAAAATTAAACACTAAGTATAAACATAATAACTAGTGCCGGTTTAATCTACAACTTTGCTTCATCATCATTTATGGGACAAGACTCCCCTACTTAATTTTGATTTGATTATTGTTATTGATATGTATACTTAGTACCATTTTTTTTTATTCCGTCATATTAATATTTGGTTAGTTAAAATAACTTTTTAGTTTACGTGGCAGATTAACGTCATGCACGCGAAAGTTACGCGTTTTTACCATTTTTTTCGCCGTTCAATTAAAATAATAAGGGTTATTGGTCCGGGAGGTAGGATTATTTTATTAGAATGTGAGTGTACCTATCTGATGAAAAGCCTGATGAAGGCTTGAAGTCTGCAACAAGCAATGCCTTTAAATGAAGAAATTGACAGGATAGGCCTGTCAGTCTGTAAGATAAATTTATTCTCAAGTAACGATGGATTCAGATGCGGTGAGATCATTAGTTAAGACTGACTAAGAAATTGGACCGCCACGGTTAGGATAGTTTAAAACTAATTAATTTCAGTCCATACTAGACCAGACTACAGCTTACATTTACATGCTATGTTTTGTAACTTACATGATTAGTTATGTAACATATTATTGTGAAAAATGTTTGTTATGCAATGTAGTGTTTTTCTTATTAGAATTTTAAGTATTTTACAACAGTTTATAGTTAGTACACTGATTCTATTTTTTTAAACATTAATGCAGCTTCCTTGCTAATTCCATCCAGTTTTTAGTCAAACGATAAAACTTTCTTACGAAATGTTATTCTCACAAAAATATAAGAATAATTTTTGGTGTTATAGAGTCAATCCAGACCGCAAGGCGACGCGTAGATACATTTCTAGTATGGATTTGTCAGATTTGTAAGACGTCTGACGCTCACGAAATCTGTCAATTAAATACAAATTTAGAAATGCATTTACGCGTCGCGTTGCGGTCTGAATTGACCCTTATGTGGCAAATCCACACTACGCGACACGAGACTTCACGTTCCGTAGAAGGAACTGCCTTTTTTAAAAAACGTAAAACTGATGTTTACAAACGTCAGTTCCTTGAAACTTAAAATGTCGCGTCGCGTTGCTGCCGCATAGTGTCGCGTAGTGGGGTAAGTATCACATTTAAATTTTAATGTTGCATTAAAAAAACATCTAATAACCTCACCTTACGTAAATATTACTATGTCTATAAGAGAGTATAAAAAGGACAACATAACGAAATTCAAAAACTATTTATCAAACATTGATTTTGATACACATATAAACAATTCAAAAACTTTTAACGAAGCGTTTAATAACTTTTATGACCTATTCACTATGCTATATAAACTTTGCTTTCCTATAATCCGCTTTAAAGTTACAAATAAACACATATTACCTCACTGGATAACCAAGGGCCTAAGAATTACTTGTAAAACAAAACGAAAATTACAATATAATTATTATAAAAAAAAGATATTTCCACGAAAAATAAACACAAGCAATATAATAAATTACGAAGGGTTTTAGACTTGCAGAAATAAATGCACATAGTAAATATGTCGCAAGTGCAAAAAATAAATGTAAAGCGTCATGGGATATTGTTAAACAATGCTCAAGCAAAGCTAACAACAACAAATTCATCACAGACATTAAAAACAATAATAAAAAAATTAAGACACCTACAGATATAGCAAACACATTTAATGAATATTTTATAAAAACGACAAACATTAATATAGCTCCAAATTCTAATTTTACAAGTAATATTCCTGACAATCCTATGAGCATCTTTTTAAAACCTTGCACCTATGACAAACAATACATATTATTAATTCCCTAAAAAACACGAATACAGTTGGTTACGATGAAATATCTACAAAGGTAATTAAAGAGTGTAAATATATAATAGCCCCCATTTTAGCTGAGCTGATAAACAAGTCCTTCGTAGAAGGTTGTTTTCCAGACAAGTTAAAGGTATCAATAATAAAACCAATATTCAAAATGAATCATATTATGATTCATTATATGATTCTTCTAAGCGATTTTAGCCCCGCTGTACATACATCTAGAGTGAAATAAAAAACCTTCGATTGTCATTACAATTCTAAATAAAGGAAGTAAAAGTAACGAACAATTAAATTCAAACGCTGGTACTAATTGATTGTATAACAGACAAAGGGTTTAATTAGTATTGAATTTCTAAGGGATTCGTAAACAGGAATATAAGTTACAGGATGCTCCTATTAACACGTTCTTATTAGCAGCACCGTCCGATAGCCATACAGTGGGAATAGAAAGGGTTCAAAAAGTATTTATTATTTTCTTTTTGACATCAAGTATTCATTGAAGTTCAAAAACAGAAATTAACTTATGTTAATTTTCCATTTTTAGGGTTCCGTACCCAAAGGGCAAAAACGAGACCCTATTAGTAAGACTTCGTTGTCTGTCCGTCTGTCTGTCACCAGGCTGTATTTCAAGAACCGCTAAAGCTAGACTTCTGAAATTTTCACAAATTGTGTATATCTGTTGCCGCTATAGCAAAAAATACTAAAAACAGAATAAAATTAATATTTAAGGGGGGCTCCCATACAACAATCGTCATTTTTTTGGCCTTTTTTGCTCGATATCAATAATGGCAACGGTAGGCACTTGATATTTTAAACTATAAATAATTCAAATTAAATGATTAGATACGAGTACTACATGGAAGTCGCAAAGCTGAAATCATTGGAGTCTATTTCTGTTTAAATGGTCCTGATGCTCCTTCACCTCCGTTAATTACTGCCAGGGTATCAACGGGGTTATGCCGTGCATTAGTCTGGTTTGAAGTCTAATAAGATAATGTGTGTCGTGTTTCAGCGTTTAGACTTACTGTTTTATCGTCTTTAATGTAATTGGTACTTTAACTACCGCACTCATATTGGAACATTAATTACTTGAATGTAATTAATTCAAAATTTTGACACAAGCGGCAGCCCCATACATTATCTGTCAAAACCTTTATTAAATTGAAGGTTAATCATAATTAAATGTCTCTGAGTAGGGTGGTTAGTTCTCAAAATTGCTCTTAGCTACTGATATTGTTTATGTGTACCTTTTGTCTGCCACTTTACTTGCATATAATACAATACTTCGGATTTATTTATTTATTTATACTTTTTGCACAATTTTGGTAAATAGGCGGACTTAATATCTAATAGAACTTCATCCTCTGTATAACGTCATAGATGTAAAGGCAATTATAGATATTTTTGCATCATTTAATGTACATTTATACAGGGTGTAACAAAAATAAGTGATAATACTTTAGGGTGTGTACGTGTTCCTTGTAGAGAGTTCACTGTGAAAGTAGCAGCGCTGAAAGACCAAAAAATTTTTTCACTTTTGTATGGGGAAACTCGTGACGCTCGGACCCTTGCCCATACAAAAGTGAAAAAATTTTTTGGTCTTTCAGCGCTGCTACTTTCACAGTGAACTCTCTACAAGGAACACGTACACACCCTAAAGTATTATCACTTATTTTTGTTACACCCTGTATACACCATTTTAATTTACTTTTCAATTAGGTTTAGAAAAAGTATTGTAGCAAGCAAAACATGCGATTTGTCTTTAGAAATTATAGAGATTTAAGCGGCTTCACAAAACGCTATGGCCACTAGCCAAATTGGTATCGCAAAACGTATTTTATTTAACTCTAAACGAATCACCAGAGTAAATCCTCCCCCTAGATTAGTAATGGGCAGGTTTCCAGTTTTGTTGTAGTCTCTAAATTAGATTACTCTGTACGTGGTGAAATTACCCGCGTACCGCCCATAACAGTTAATTCCATTTTCCACATTGCTTCCTTTGGGCCACTAAGAACCCATTTTCGTCGGTTGTCATAGATTTTATTCTCCTAATGTCCGGCTGGGTTCACTGTTTGCACGAAAATCACAATCGTAGTGTCATCACTATCGTCGACAAAATTTTACCAACTTTTTTCTTTAGTTCAGCTTTGACCATTCCTTGAAAATTACTTTATGCCATACACGTCTTATTTATAACAGAAAATTCAATTTGGCTATAAGTTTGTAATGTATTTTTAAATTCTTACTACACCCTAAAAACCTAAAGTCTGTATAAACTGTTCATTTTTCTTAAATGGATCATTTTGTTCCGTCTGCAAAAGGCATATTTCCTGAATACTTTCGTCCATTTCTTTTTGACTTGCAACTGTTAATTAAAACGCCTCTAAGCTGTGGACTGCCACCAGCTGTTTTGTCCTCAGCCGCACGCATTAATAACTGTATACCTACCTACAGAGCTAATCTGTGCCTTGCAGGCGAAGTACTTTTGTTTTACACCCTCGTTTTGCTCCCCTACGCGTTCAATAGTGCAAGTCAGAACTTCTCTAAGTTTTCAGATCCAACATGTTGGTATTGTGACGCACCACATTGCTGATAATAATAATTATCGTTATGACAAACAAGTTTTCGCACTTTTGCATTAAACTAGACATATCGACTACGAATAATAAAAACTAAGGAAAAGTAACTCCGTCAAAAAACATGCTCCACAATACTTGTCAAAAAAGTGTACCTTATTATGGCGGCTCTCGACATAGGCGAACGCGTTGGCCAACGCGTCTGCAGACGCGTTGGCAGTGCGCTTGCAATGGCGTTTGTGAGTAATCCACACATAGGAAGGTCGTTCAGTATGCTTTGGATCGCGCCAATGTGCGGACGGATTCAAAATTGATGTTGAGTCGCTAACAGCTGCAGCTGTTTATTTATTTACAGCTTATAATTACTTTGTAAATGTGGACAAGAAAAAGTTTTTAAAGGGTATTCTCGAAATAAATAAGTAAAAGGCGAGAAAACGTAACAAACAAAGAAATAAACTCACTTTTACATATTTTATAATATTAAAATATATATTTTTTTATTACTTATTACTTATTATAATTATCATGATTAATAATTAATAATATATATTTATTATTTATTAAATATTAAATTTATTTTGTTTTTAGTATATTTTGTTGTTATAGCGACAACAGATATAGGTACATAATCTGTGAAAATTTCAGAAATCTAGCTAAGTATAGCGGTTCTTGAGATACAGCCTGGAGACAGACAGACGGACAGACAGATGGACAGACAGACAGACGGACAGACAGAAATGCAGACAGACGTTGAAGTCTTAGTAATAGGGTCCCGTTTTTACCCGTTGGGTACGGAACCCTAAAAACATCGTGAGGAAAATAGAATGTCCAATAACCTTATTTTTTTTGCAACTTTTGATATGATTTTTGATTCCACAGGCAGTTTTTACTCTGATAGGGTCTATACAGACGGACCGCATTTCAACTGCAATCCAACCGCAAATTGCAGTTCAAGTGCAGTTTGAATGCAGTTTGAATGCAGTTGACATGACTGCAATAGAACTGCAAACCAAATGCGCAGTCGGATTGCAGTTCAGTTGCAGTTGGCGTGCAGTCGTGTGAACCGCATACCGACTGCATCCAAACTGCACTGCTACTGATTCCATGCGCGGGAGAGCGGATCGTGCGGGTGGGTGGGATAGTGCAGTTTGGATGCAGTCGGTATGAAGTTCACACGACTGCAGTCAACTGCAATCCGACTGCGCGTTCGGTTTGCAGTTCTATTGCAGTCGTGTCAACTGCATTCAAACTGCACTTCAACTGCAATTTGCGGTTGGATTGCAGTTGAAATGCGGTCCGTCTGTATAGACCCATAGGGCCCAATAAATTTAAATGTTTTCTCGATACTCATATTGTTCGCCATTTCGTCAAGTTAGATGTTAATTCGCCACAAGAAGGAAACGTGCACTCTTCATCGCCGCTCCGGGCGAACTGATCGCGCGGCCTATGTGTGGATGGAGCGCGAAGCTTGCGACAAATGTCCTTTGATCTTTTGCCGACATTTCCGACCCGCGCGGCAAGCTCGCAGACGCGTCGGCCAACGTCTAAATACCTACGGCCAACGCGCGAACGCCCGTCCTACACATTGGGCCAACGCGTCTGCAGACGCGTTGGCCAACGCGTTCGCCTATGTCGAGAGCCGCCATTAGGTACACATTTCAATACATTTGCAATATTTAGGTGACTTTGAGCGGTACTAGGCTGACGTTACATGACAGATCAAAAGGAACCAAATTTAAAACGGTAATAGTATGGGAGTTACGATTCCTTAGTTTTTATTATTCGTAACATATTGACATATTTTATTCTAATTCTATCGTTTACAAGCGGTATGAATATCCGTGACATTCATAATTGAAAGTACGGTTTATAACGAGTATTAACGAGTATAAATTCGCAGTCACATATACAGGGAGTAACAAAAATAAGTGATAATACTTTAGGGTGTGTACTTCCTTATAGAGAGTTCACCGTGAAAGTGGCAGCGCTAAAAGACGAATTTTTTTTTTTTCACTTTTGTATGGGCAAGGGCCCAAGCGTCACGAGTTTCCCCATACAAAATTGAAAAAAAAATTTGTTATTTCAGCGCTGCTACTTTCACAGTGAACTCTC
This sequence comes from Aricia agestis, assembly GCF_905147365.1. NCBI lineage: Eukaryota > Metazoa > Arthropoda > Insecta > Lepidoptera > Lycaenidae > Aricia > Aricia agestis. Next base: position 18,986,008 of record NC_056409.1, read on the forward strand.
TACAAGGAACACGTACACACCCTAAAGTATTATCACTTATTTTTGTTACACATTGTATACCATTACATCTTTCCATATCTCCAAATGTATCACTGAAAATGATTAAATTAATCCATTAACACTTGGAAATAGAACTCCATAAGAATGGTATCTCACGAAAACAACGCTTCAATAAAGCTAACGAATAATTTGGGAAAGTGCAAAGTTATGGAGGAAAGTGATTTTATCTTCTTTTAAAGAAATCCCGGAAACAAACAATCCCAACCGAGGTTTCGGTCTCGATTTTATCGAATCCACACATAACTCGAGATGCTCGAGTAACCTTGGATTTCGTTTGCCGTGGAAGCATTCCTTATCCAGCGTTTTGTTTTCGAATATTGCTTAAATGAATTGGTTTTTACACTTTTGTAGCATCACATTTTATCACCGGTTTAGGCTCAAGTTTTATGCCTGCTAGTAGTAGTTTTGGCGTAACGGGGCTAGGCTTTCGGCAGTACATTATAGGCTTTTGATATTACTTTATATATATCTATAGAAATATAGAAGTAGGTAATCTTCCGTCAATTTATGTGCATCTTTGCTGCTTTGTAGAGGCAAAGTTTCATTGTCGAATCAATGAAACATTCCAAATTAACATTAAATTAATTAAGTTTTTAAAGTCTTAATATTAGTTTCAATTAAGCTACTCATTTATTTATCACCAAACCTGATAAAAGACAATTCTTTAATCAGAAAACACTAATCATAACGTAAGTCGTAAACTATAATAAATGAAATACTTTTCTACGTTATATATGGTTATATCGGTTTCATCTTAGATTCTATTTCTGATTACCAATTTGTGACCATTATTTTGTGAGCTTAGAATATCATAATTTACCTTTGATTTTTTCTTTAGGAAAGATAGTCTATTGAACTTCGGAGGTCAAGTTAATATGGACAGCAATTTCCTAAAAACTGTAGTTGCAAAGAATTTCGATTATATTAATTAAAATTCTCAATAACTCCAGTATTATTGTAGGTACCTATATGATTAAAATAATAATTAAAATGGTAAAATTATGAGAATGGTGTAATAATATGCAGAGATTCGGTGATTCGACGCGATACGGAGGTCTTTGATATTTGATACCATCGTAATATGTTAGGGTTAATAGGTTTACTGCTCTATACTGGTTTCTAGGAAATGAAGACTATCATTTTACTACATTATTATTATTATTGTCTCTTTGATGTGTACGAAACAAAAAAAATATTCGTTGCAAACAAATAAGAGCGCTCCTGACTCAAAAATCAAACATCGTCTTCTCTTCACACTCACGCCCATCTTTCATATGCCAGGTGAAAAAGGACGGCGCGGAATCATCGCCAAATTAGTTTTATTTCAATAAAAGAGGAACTATAATGATTATGAAAAAAATGTTTTGAGCAAATTTAGGTTTTATCAATGCATTTTAGATATTAAAAAATATTGAAGAAAAGACAGCAAACTTCGATGATCCAAGCAAAAATGTATCTAAGACAGGGTTTTTTTGTAAAAAAGAAACTATCGAGCATTTTTTCAGTATTTGATCATGTTTTCGTCTTGAGTAATTAATCTTCATGAACTGAAGTTACTTGTGTCAAAAAATCAGTTTTCTAGACCTTACAGATTTTGAGATCTAGGTTTAAGTATGTAGTCAAGTTAGGGTCGTGCGCTCTTAAATGACGAGTATTTTACTTACATTGTAATTTAAAATAATTACGACCATACTAATCAATAATCATGCAACATAATATTATTGCTATTTATGATAAACAAAATATTTTTAATATTCATTATAATACAATTGATACTGATCTTATAACACTTTTTTTTAAATCATATTTCTTCAAACTTAGTAGATTTCAGTTTAGTTATAAAAAAACCCAAGTAACAAATATTTCTATGACTACACAGAATTGCATTCCACACACGTCAGGTATTTCTAAAGGCATCATTTACACCTTATTATCATTTGAATCTAGGAGAAAAAATTACTCAACTTTTAAGAATACCGCTGCAACCATAACAAACAAACGTAGCGTCAACTGAAAACAGTCGCTTAGTATTCAACGAGCATATCTCTTTATAATTCCACCACTTAATACGCGCACGACCACCGAGAAGCACCAAATATAATGAACCTTGATATCTGAAACCGTAAACCGAACAGTATTATCCGTCCCGAGCTGTATACAAACAGGGAGGTCAAGATACAATGGTCCTTTATCTCGTACTTGCCCTCATCTCTTTGTTTCACAAAAACCTGATATAAAAGATTAACTGCTTAGTATTCGGGAACAGAAACAGTTTGAGTTACTGCGTGAGATGTCAGAAATGGACTTACAAGTTAAGATTTTAATCAACGGTTTTTGTAACGGTTCACTCCACGGCAAAAAACAGAATAATTAATTAACAACGGGTACACGAAAAGTGATATTTTAGTAATTGAAACGGCCTAGTAAGGGTAAAAATATTTGAATACTAGAGACGGCTGCATCTTTATGGCGTGGGAACCGTACTTTTTTTTTAAATAAAAGGACCCTACGTCCTTTTCTGGGACACAGTATCTATACCAAATTTTAGCAAAATCGGTTAGGGTGAAGAGGTAACAGACACATATTCGACTTTACAATATAAGTATGAATAGTCCTGTTGTTTGAATTGTAATCCTTAATTTCGGTATAAACGAGAATTCCGAAATCAGTATAGTTACAAAAACAGAAATAGTTCTTTTGACTGTTCTATTGTTCGTTTGGTACAATAACTAGTAACTAGAACGGAAGGAAGTGTAATGGAGAAAAGATTTTATTAACGCAATCAAATAACAGAACAATATTGTAGATATTACGAGACAACGCAATATCCGCCATTTTGGATTAATGGCATGTTTTATAGCCTTCTGTAATCCACTATAAAGTGATAACTGCGGAACTGGGACACAAATTGAGCGCTGTTCCTGATTTGGTGAAAACGATTTTATAGCTTTAAGGATACTTAGAATTATTGTACGTAATAAGAGTATGTATTTTTTTTTTTCTTAGATGATTTTCTAAGATGAGTTAATATAATTATCTAAATGATGTGGCATAGTAAGTTTAGGACTAGCAGTCAATGTAAAAAAAAATTATAAAATAAGATATAACTAGCTATTTGACCGAGCTTTGCTCGGTATTCGATAAAACACGAATAAAATGACATTTTCTAAAAATGATTCCTAGCTAGATCGATTTATCGCCCCCGAAACCCCCTATATACTAAATTTCATGAAAATCGTTGGAGCCGATTCCGAGATTCCAATTGTATTTATACAAGATATAAAATTCGTTTCTCGTTTAAAGATATAAGATAAGATGTTTGTTTTCACGGTAGAGATAGCAGTACAGCATAATAATTATACAGCAAACAATAAGTTTTGTTCGAAATTTGATAACGTTTCTGTCAATATTCGGATATGTGAGCAATATTATGTGATTATTTACTCTATGTGCTAATAGCGCCCTCTGGTACGACCCTTGCGTAATATTTCCTATTCTAATTTTAATAATATATAAAAAGGTTTTAAGGCCATCCCCTGAGCAAACTACCTTGACCATACATTTGCCACATTGCCGAGATCGCGCTAAAATCCTATTTTATTTACTTATCTTAGTTCAAAATTGACCTAAAAAAAATCAAACGTCCAGTATGTAGTTAATGAAAGGAACGTTCATATACTGAACTTTGTAGCTTTGTTTTTTTTTTTTATGAAATAAGGGGGCAAACGAGCAAACAGGTCACCTGATGGAAAGCAACTTCCGTCGCCCATGGACACTCGCAGCATCAGAAGAGCTGCAGGTGCGTTGCCGGCCTTTAAAGAGGGAATAGGGTAATAGGGGAGGGTAGGGATGGGAAGGGAAGGGAATAGGGGAGGGTAGGAAAGGGAATAGGGTAGGGGATTGGGCCTCCGCTAAACTCACTCACTCGGCGAAACACAGCGCTAGCGCTGTTTCACGCCGGTTTTCTGTGAGAACGTGGTAATTCTCCGGTCGAGCCGGCCCATTCGTGCCGAAGCATGGCTCTCCCACGTATGAAATTCTTTCAAATTATGAGTTTATAAGGCTCTAAAAACGGTAAATTACAGCATCTCCGTAGGGGGAGCGTCTTAAGTCCCTTAAAATAATATAAGTCTTGGAATTGTGTAAAGCAATGCTACTTCAGATGAATAATTACAACTTGGAATGGGTAAATTAATGTGTCGTCAAGACAAGTGCCTTCACAGATTTTTCGACATATTCACTAGCGGAATGGATTAATTGAGGCCAAAACATTAACGAATATTTTTAAAAGATTGTGTATTAAGGCGCTCTCCCTAAGGAGATACCGTAATTTACCGTATTTAAAGCCTTATAAACTCATAATTTGAAAGCTACAAAGTTATTATAAAAATACAGCAATATGATCTTCAGTATATCAACATTCCTTTCCCCGTTATTAATTTCCATTTTTTGTTTATTATACTCATGATATTAGCTTCCAAAGTAATGCCAATTTATTAAAATTGAAGCTTATATTCAGCATCTCCATAGTATTTAAAAATTAAGTACGTTTATTTGAAACACACGACAATAGGTAGACTGCAATTTCATCAACTACATATTATTCCCCGTTTGAATTTTTTTTATATATTTTCAACTAAGATAAGGTCGTTTGCTCGGGGGGTGGTCTTAAATGACAGAAACAAGTCATACGTTACTTATAACTTCAGAAACCTTCACTAAAACCGGTGTTTTCCACACGTGAGCCGCTGAATCATCGTCATACAATCACATCTAATGAATTGTCTAATTCCTCATTGTCTTCTTCGTAATTGTTCTGAGAAACCCTCGACACACATTCAGTGTTGGTGTTTTACCATACTTTTGTTGTAAAAGTCGGTCAACACTTTAAAAGCGGATTTAACGTGTATATTTTGATGCAATTTCAAAGTCAACTCACACATAAAATATTATTAAATAAATCACTATAAATTAAATAAATGAACTGATCCGCTTGGCTCGACGTTATCGAATCGCACTACTGTATTTAGATCAGCGGTTCTCAAACTTTTTTGGTGGCGGAACCTGTTTCAAAAATATAGTTAATTAGGGTAGCGTAATCTTGAATTATCCAGACTCACCCTCTATCCGAACTTACCCTGATTTGCGTTATAATATTATGTTTTGTCTGAAAGAATTTTCTCCATGCTGGTGTCTTTTGAATTAATTTTTCATGTATCGTTCGCGGATCAACGGGGCTAAAATGGTCACATTTAGCAATTCCTCTCAATCAATTCAGCAAATGAATTGTCAAAACTGTCAAACTGACAAAAGTCAAATCAGTACAAAAATACAGAAATGAATTGCAAGCAGAGTTGCATTTTGCGATTTTAGAAAAATGAATCATAATATTATGATTCATATCATGATTCTTCAAAGCGACCATTTTAGCCCCGCATATAATATACAACTTACAAGGCAAGGCAGAGACCTAAAACGCGGAGCACACTTTAAGAGTTTGCTAGATGTTTTAATAAATTGGTGTTACACCAAAAAAGGAGGGGGTTCTATGTTCTGATTTATTTATTTTTATTTGCATTGTTAATTGCACGAATTGGCCGTTAAAGTGTAAAATGTATGGACGTTAATTAACTAACAAATTGCAAATCCCTCTGGCGCTTCATAAATTTTACAAAATTAAATAAAATGTAAGGTCAACGAGGTCGATCGTGGTTTAAATTTAATATTTAATTACTTATTATAACAATGTTAATTTATATCGCAACTGGAGCGCGGCGCAGTCAGTATAGAGTCCGTTTAAAGTAGCTTAATAATTAATTGATATTAAACCACAAAGAAACTAACGTTTCGAATTTCGAAGCAATTTCCCAAAACGTAACGAATGCGAACTAAATTTAAGTAATGTCAACAGAAAAATCTTATATCTTTAAACGAGCAATTCTTGTATATAAATATATATTTGGAATCTCGGAATCGGCACCAACGATTTTCATGAAATTTTGTATATAGGGGGTTTCGGGGGCGATAAATCGATCTAGCTAGGAATCGTTTTTAGAAAATGTCATTTTATTCGTGTTTTACCGATTACCGAGCAAAGCTCGGTCAAACAGCTAGTGATTATTATATCGAAACTGTAAAGAGTGAATTACTGAAGTGCAAATAATTTTAAGTTTCCACTAGCTTTTGCCCGCGGCTTCGCTCGCATTAAGAAATATTATTATAATGTACAATCTTTTATCCCGTATTTTTATGGCCTAGGGGGTGGAATTTATCAAAATCCTTTCTTAGAGGATGCCTACGTCATAACATCTACCTGCATGCCAAATTTCAGCCCGATCCGTCCAGTCATTTGGGCTGTACGTTGATAGATCATTATGTCAGTCAGTCAGTCAGTCACCTTTGAGTTAAATAGTGTAACAAAACTAAGTGATAATACTTTAGGGTGTGTATGTGTTCCTTGTAGAGAGTTCACTGTGAAAGTAGCAGCGCTGAAAGACCTAAATTTTTTTTGTGATTTGTATGGGCATTGGGCAAGCGCCAAGAACCCCAGTGTCACGAGTTTCCACATACAAAAGTGAAAAAAATTGCTCTGTCAGCGTTGCTACTTTTACAGTGAACTCTATACACGGGACTGATACACATAACTCACCCTAAAGTATTATCACTTAGTTTTGTGACACCCTGTATATTTATTATTTAGATACCAAACATGCATGCCGCGACGCCATAACGTGCAAACTAAGAATATTGTTGATAATAAAGATCCACAAAATATGTTGTGTGTGCAACGCTACCCATCAAATTATGATTTTGGTGGTAGGTAATAACTGGAAAATCATAATTATAATGCTTGAGTTTTTAAAAAGGTTCCACTATTTAAAAACCATAAAATTATCAATTTTATTTTGTCATTAAAATATAAAAAAGGGTTTTTTATATTTTTTTATGCTGACTTTACATACTTTATATTTTTTTATGCTAAGTTTTCAAATATAAGTCCAAGACAGCAATTTTCATAGCAATATTGAATCAATTGGCCTACGTAATAAAGACATTAAACTCGGTTCGCTATCGAGATAATCTCACCAGTCTCACCACGTCACGACGTGCCGTACCGTTTGCAAAAAAAAAACATAAAATAACATACAGTCAACATAAGAAACGTACTCTGAGAGTGCCGAGAATTGAAAATTTTGCCGGTAAAAAGAGAGGGGAATATTACTTTCTCGCCTACTCTCCCTCCGTATTACGATTTTTATTTCTTGATCAGATGACGTGTTATTTTTTTCCTAAAAAAAATGCGTAGCGACACTAAGTCTCTTCCTCAATATTATTATTATAATGAATCACAATAATAATTATTATAACGTTGTAGTAACCAGTTAATCAAATTCACAATCTTTATTAATTTCTCCCACAATACAAAAAACACATAATATACAATCATTGTGATGCTTAGTTAAAAATTATAGTAGGAGACTGGTGCCCTAACTAGGTTGCCCTGTGTTAAGGGGTCACCAGGCCCCCCCTCAGAAGGTATTACATTCATTTTAATCGTGTCTAACATCATTTAGATTTTAGAGGTAAGTCACAAGTTGTGAGATCATCTTCTATCTTGATATCTCATAAAATATGATGTGTGTGTGTGTGTGTGTGTGTGTGTGTGTGTGTGTGTGTGTGTGTGTGTGTGTGTGTGTGTGTGTGTGTGTGTGTGTGTATGCAATGAAATATATTATTATTATTCAGTATATGTATTAAATTAACTCCCTACACCCCAGCCCTACAACTATTGTCTGATAAGAATCAAAATCTGATAAGAAAATAATAATATCCGACCAGAAATCAATGTTAGCTTTTATTAATGTTAGCAACGCATGGGGGGCGTACCCAGGATTTTGCCAGCATACCTGTTTCGAGAAAATGGTCGGTCTGGTATATATTGAAACAAAAAATCATGAAAATTGACTTTTATTAATCTGACTGAAAATATAATATTTTGTTTCCAACACTTGATTTTGCGCAGAGTAGGTAACACGTTTTTAATTCCCAATTTCCAGGAAAATTGACGTTTATTTTATCTAAACTTATATCATTAAATATAATAAAAAAATTTAACCCAATTATGAGCCTCACTAATTACATTTAAAGCTATGTAAAAGAATCTTCTCCCATGGAAGAAGATTCTTATTAGAGCAGTCGTCGTCTGTCATATTTGGCCTTTTCAATACAAAAAAATTACTTGGGTGTCTTACAGCCAGCTATATTACAATATTAGTAAAGTCACAATAGATCCTCAAGCGTCCCAGTGACACCAGGGCTGCTTGACCTGCCTTCAGCAAAAAAAAATTACAATATACTACAATATGATATAAGACAAAAATCCAATTACAAGACTCCACAGGTAACAATATGCCTGACAAGACTTTAGCAAGGTCTACCTGTCTTTTTTTTATAAAATAAGGGGGCAAACGAGCAAACGGGTCACCTGATGAAAAGCAACTACCGTCGCCCATGGACACTCGCAACATCAGAAGAGCTGCAGGTGCGTTGCCGGCCTTTTAAGAGGGAATACACTCTCTTCTTGAAGGTTTGCAGGTATAGGTCCGGAAAAACTGCTGGTGACAGTTCGTTCCAGAGTTTTACGGTCTTGCAAAATTTTTCTATGTATAAAAATATTTTTATTAAGGGGTTAAATGACCATTCTTATCAAAATCAGTACAAACGGAAAAGGCAAAGTTGCCCAGAGTAGGGCCGTTATCCGGCCATTTAGGTACAACCCTTGGCTTATTAGAATTCGTAACAAAGTTTATACGGGCTTATCTCGATACGTGTTCGGAAAACTCACTACCTGTGTCAAAGGTTTAGTTTAAAAGTTAATATTTGTGCAGGCTCCCGGACTATATTTATGGGGTAACCCATTGTGAGTTAAACCACCGATTGGAGTTTGTTGTTGATTGGTTAAAATTCGTTATTCTCTACATATTTACAGCTTGGCTAAAAATAATGCGTTTCAGATGGGCGCCTTTTTTATTGTAGGCAATTTGAACGCACTTTTGACACTATACGTACTAGTTTTGACAAGTACCTACTGTAATGTTGCCAAAAATAAAAACTTTTAGTTCCAGACTTTTTATTATTAACTAGCTGTCCCAGTGAACTCCGTGTCACTTTAAAACCTTCCCTGGACTTCTACGAATATTTTAAGACTAAAATTAGCCCAATCCGTTCAGCCGTTTTCGAGTTTTAGCGTTACTAACACAAATGAAAATCCATTTTTATATATGTGATACCACTGAGCGTGCAAAAGGCATTATACAGGAATCTCTAGTTCTCCTGAAATAAAATGTGATCTAAGTCTTTTCCCATACTATTTAACAACTTTTTTTTTTCTTTATAATTGTGTATTTAAAATATAAGTAATGCAATCGTTTTATAGTCGCTTTTTTAATTTCAATGGTTGGTTAAGAAATTTATTAGAGGAATTTATTTGATTTGTAATACATAAAACCTTATTGTCAAAACTTTATATTGTATACATATTATGTACAAGAATCCAGTCGCTGACAAGAAACACGTACGCCCGAAGCTGGTTCAAGAAGAATCATCACAAAACAAATGAATCAATATGATTGACAGCCGTTTTTGTGTAGTGGTACTTGACTTTTTGATACAACAATACAACAATTAAATACGTGTAAACATCGTCTTTGAAGCTACATATAAAAAGGTCCATTTCGATCTTTTGTTTCGTTTTTTTGCTAGCTGTACATTACAGACAATAATGACAACTTACAAGTGTTCTACAAAATTAATAATGTTGTTTCAGTGATTCGTTATGTCCTTGTTGTGCAGTATTAGAGTGCATATTCGCTTAGCAGTGATTGTGGTGGCCGAAAATGGTTTGTCATGTTACGCTTTTGTGTCCGATTTACAAAGACAATGACGCGCAGTGGTCAGCGAATTCCGAATAGAATCCACTTTGCATATCGACTTTGGTAACTTGATGTTGGATGACTGTCAAGTGGATATTAATATGTTCTCGGAGATATTTTTATAATACTAGATGTTCCGCGTAAATTAGGAATTTCACGGAAACCGTACATTTTCCGCAAAAAATAGCCTATGTCCCTTCACGTGGTCTATTCTTCATGTATGCCAAATAACATAAAAATTGCTCTAGCAGTTTCCCCCGTTTTTTCCACATTTCCCTCTATTTCTTCGCTCCTGTTAGTCTTAGCGTACTAATAAAATATAGCCTATAGCCTTCCTCGATAAGTGAGCTATGTAACACTGAAATAGTTTTTCAAATCGGACCAGTAGTTCCTGAGATTAGCGCGTTCAAACAAACAAACTCTTCCGCTTTATAATATTAAGTATAGACTAGATCACGCCCACAATTACTCCGTTGTGCCAAAATTCGTTAATCGCGCGGTAACCGTACGATTAACGAATTTTGAAAATAACCGTTTCCGGGATGAAAAGTATCCTATGTCATTTAATCCAACTCATGCCTTGACGCCTGAACAAGGCATAATATTATATTGCGTCAACAGCTTTGTCCACTCTATGCGCTTTTGTCTTAAATTTTCGTCATGTCCTTTCATTCAACTTTCGTTTTGGCGCATTCAATAATTGAATGCGTCAACGAACGCAACGCCAACTGTCATTTTTAATAACAAAGCTAAAGTATTGGATACGGTCAGAGGGCATGCGTCGCGGGCATACCGCTGTTGAGTGCGCTATGACGCATGCCCTTGACGAACAGAAAAAGGCACAGTCTGGACTAAGCTAATGTATTTTGATAATATTATGCAAATAAAGTTTTTGAAGTCGAAGTTCCCGGTACTCAAAATATCTCCGTACCACAGCAAAATCAGTTCAGCGGCTTAGGCGTTAAGAGGTAAAAGACAGACAGATAGACGGATAGACAGACTTTCGCCTTTTTATATTAGTTTGAGTACTCTATCATGTGTATTACAGTAACAACTTAAGATATGTTCTCTTTTGTTCCGCGTTTACCATTTTCTGGTGTCTTGGACATTTCTTAAGATGTTTCGTGACTCTATTTAATCACGATTGTGAGGGTGGAATCGTGATTGTTGACATGGTTTCGGCTGCACGAATCAGGAGACATAGAGATCGGACCTCTCTATCGCTCCCCCACACTTAGAGAGGGAGGTGTATACCTATATTTATTGTTCCGAAACAATAATGAATTAAGTTCTTGCGACTACAAATCAATTGGAGAGTACAGATTAATAATAGTTCTTGCTAACGAGCGAAATAAATCATTTAGATATTGTAATATAGAAATAAATTGCTCTACCTGTTTGGTGATCTGTAATTATAGACCAAGGAATGAATTATACACTGTAATCGTGATATTAAAATATACCTAATCAGTATTTGATCAATACTTTACTTTCCTCGTTGAATTTAATACTAATTACAAACATTGTAAGCGTCAGATATAATAATAATATTATAAGTTATAGTACACGGGAATCGGGATACTATACATGACCTCACTGTCCATACCTCTGTTTTTCTGTCACCAGTATGTACATTGTACCAATCGAGGAAGTTGATTCCTATGCAATTGACAGACCAACGTTATTTGGTCAAATATGTCAATTCAATGTTAATTGTGATCTGTCAGCTGGGTTTGACGTAACGCAACCAAACTACTTAGGTCCCCGATTTGCATAGGAATCAACTTCTCTGACCTTATAGTGTAACATCACTGTTAAAAAAAAATTATTTAGATACACCCAATGATATTATATGAAAAACTCAAAGGCTACACCGCATTTTTGGTCGCTTTTTAGGGTTTCGTACCCAAAGGGTAAAAGCGGGACCCTATTACTGAGACTTCGATGTCTGTCCCTATATCCGTCTGTCCGTCTGTCTGTCTATCTCCAGGTTGCATCTCAAAAACCGGTATAGCTAAACTTCTGAAATTTTCACAGATAGTGTATTTCTGTTGTAGATGTAACAACAAATACTTATTAAAACCGACTTCCAAGGTAAAAACAATAATAACATCCTTATAATATTATTAACTAAAAAGTATTAAATAATCCCAAGAACCGTAATAGCTAGAGAGTTGAAATTTTCACAGATTGTGTATATATGTTGCCGCTATAACAACAAATACTAAAAACAAAACAAAATAAATATTTAAGGGGGGCTCCCATACAACAAACGTGATTTTTTGGACTTTTTTGCTCTATATCAATCAATAATAGCAACTGGTAGTACTTGAATTTTTTACACAATCCTTTTATGTGTACTTTAATATTTAATAATATTAAGAGGTGCTCTCATACAAAAAACACAAATTTTGCCCTAATTTTGCTCTATACTCGTAATGGTACGGAACCCTTCGTGCGCGAGTCCGACTCGCACTTGACCGATTTTTGCTTATTTTTGCTCCTTACGGCAGAATACGGAACCCTTCGGGCGTGAGTCCAACTAGCACTTGGCCGATTATTTACCAGTGTGCTTTGCACTTAGCCGGATTTTATTAAATAATCTCCTAATTTGTGTCACGATCCGTGAACTATTTTAAAAAGTTACTTATATGGAAAATCGCCTCAAAGTTATAAAATGCAATTTACCAGAAAGAGATTTCGCGGGAGAGACCTGACGGATTATGCCATAACACTTTTTATACTCGAAAAAATGTAACACTATACAGAGTGTTTCTATGACATTTGAAATGTTATCATAAATAAAAGAAGGTAGAAATAATTGATTTATTTAACTACTAGCTATTCCGGCAAACGTTGTTTTGCCATAAAATGATTCTCCCTGTTTTCCTGCTTTTCTCTTTTAGTTTTTTCTGATTTTTTTTTCTATAGACCTCACGGAGCCCGAGACCTTTCCAACGAATGCAAAACCGTAGAAATCGGTTCGTGCGTTCTGGAGTTATAGGTAAGGAGTTAGCACACTGAGACGGGCCGTGCCGGGGCTCAACGTGCCGGTTCTCATCGCAAAAATCCGCCTCCATACAATTTCTATGGAAGCGGATGCGCGTATCGCACACTGTGTCGGGGCGCAGCGGATTTACGCTTCCATACAAATTGTATGGAAGCGGATTTTTGCAATGAGCCCCGGCACGGCCCGTCTCAGTGTGCTCACTCTTATAGCGTCAGGCAGGAAAACCCGACTTATTTTTATTTAACTATTTATTCTGCCGCCATAAGAAAAAAGCCGCTAAGTGATATTCGCGTATTTTCAGGTTTTGAGTCCACTGAAATTAGTTCAGAGGACTAATTTCAATCTTCAGTCCACTGAAATTAGTTTCAAAACCTGAAAATATGCGAATATCACTTAGCGGCCTTTTATCTTATGGCGGCAGTATTGCACACCTTACATAAAGCGTGATCAACAGCAGCCTCATAGCTACGAAATTACTGGACTAATTTTAATGAAACGAGGCCTGGCACTCTTCGGTATACAGCAACGTTTTCGAAACAATTGTCGAAATATTATGTAGGTATGGGAGCTGTCAAAAATAATGTTATGCAGTATGCTTACTTCCCTCACACTATGGGGAAGGAGAAAGGATAGATGCCTCTCAATGTAAGAAAATGTACGGTACCCGGTATAATATTTAGAGCTCCCGTAGTTGTCGGATAGTCTAGTAAATAACTATTTAATTAGTAATTATTATAAGTGAAAATATGCATTTTTTCAATATACTAAATACTACAGTACTAAAATATTATATTCATTACCTAAAACAATTTTATCACCAAAATATCTGAGATATTTTATCAACACCCTGTTTGTTGGCAACAATAAATCCCTTTGTATAGGATGTTTCTATTTCGGTAATTTGATTCGTTTGATTTGGACGTCAATGGATTGAAGCATATCGGATTATGAAAAGGTTCGTTTTTTATAAGCCGGATTAAATATTCGTCACTTTTTTATACATTTCTTAAACTTCGGTACAAATAGCGTTGAGGGATGCCTTCCGTAGTGGATGCAGGAATAGAATTTTTTGCTAAAGAATCAGACAAACACAGAGGATTTAAGAATATAATATTGAGTGTTTCTACAAATTCTTTGAACGGTTTAGTGAATACATATTATATAAGAAGCTGCGCTCAGCTCCACCCGTTTAAATAGTATCTATATCGAGGTAATCATTTATAATATTAAAGCTATGAAAAGTATCCTTTGTCCTTCCCGTGGTTTAATCTATCTAAGGCAAGCCAAATTTCATCAAAATCCATTAGTTTCGGAGCCAATAAAGTATTCGATGCAAACAACCAAAGTTTTCCTCTTAATAATTAGTATCAGATTTAGTCGCATTATTCCAATTTCCAGCAAAATCTGCATGGGGTTGCTATACCGCCTATACCTAATCTTATTTCAATCAGCCTTTTTACCAGGATATATATTATTATCAAAACCGTCATCTTGGCCCCTGGGAATAATAATATATTATAGCCTTTGATTTCATCTAACGTCGACCTTTCGCCAATGTAATGTACAATGTTTCTATTTATCAAGATATTCTAAAACATTTACTTGGTCAATAATTTACTCAAATATGTAATTATAAACTACAACATTACCAGCGAGCATACAGTAAAATCGTTAGAATCAAACGCGCCTACATCACAGCGTAGCAATTGTCGTAGAAATTGAATAAGATCCCAATAAAATATCGTAAACAAGTTTACTGAAATCAGATCTTCCTCTCAGCTCGATTTTAGTCAAAACAAAATCACGGCTCTTTGTTGGCTTTCCACTCGGGGTATCATATTTAGATGGGGCGTTCGCGAAAACACCAGATGGAATTACAGTACCTATTTTTTGTACTATCATCCCGGATTCCATTGATTGTTTGGATATCATATTATCATAAACATTGCGGAGAAATCAAAGCACAACTTTTGCCGTTTTTTCCATAGATCTGTTTAATTTAAATTAGTAGATTCCTCTTGCTTCCTAATTATACCATTTCCTTTTAACATTAAATTGCAATAGACGTCATTGTAAGGATTTAACCAAAGTTACTTCGGATGGCGTCGTTGAAGGTAGGAAATAGGAATATAAATATACCTCTAACAAACTTCCTTTCCGGTATCAAACGATATGTCGCTTCAATCGATTTTACTAATACTAAACATAGTAACATAGGAGCTGACCCGGAAACTTGTTGTGAAATCTGCTATACAATATGAATATTAAATATTATTTTCCCAGTTTCAATGCGTGTTCAGGTTACATGTGTCAATGGATTTACCCCTATATGACGGCCACACAATAGTCGGTACAGCACAAAAGCTATAAGAAACCGGCGATTCTCAGAATCGGTTATGTGAACCGAATGTTCTTGTTTTTGCCAATGGCGAACAATGAGGCTTCATGTGCTTAAAATTTCTTATACACCTTCCATAGCATACTCTCTTTTCATCGATAGGTAGATTTATTTCAATTGACAGAATAATAAAGAAAAGGACCTAGTCTTTTAATAGAATAGGATAATGAGGACAAGTGTCTTGTCTAAATATAAATAATACAATGACTAAAAACTGTAAAAATTTAGTCATTAGGATTTTAAGGTTTTCAAAAATTTTAAATTGTGATTCGAATGATGATATTGATGGTAACTGGTAAAAAAATAAAATGGTAGTAAAAGATTCCTTGTAAAATATATAACAACCGCTGTACTCACACATATGAGTACATTTAAATATTCACAAAACGAAACCAGCATTCGCTTTTACATTTTGTTAAATGTCTACGTTTTCACCGCATATTGCATTTTTAAGAGCACAAGAGGCTGGTGAAATTGTAATTGTGGTTAATACTACCTCAGTCATATTTTGCTCCAAATTCAACCTCAAATGTTTGAGCAACGCTTAAGTTCTTTATATCTGGATGACTAAAGTAGTCAAAAATGCCAACGCTCGCGCTGTATCAAAAATCATTTCCTAAAAGCAACTCTAAGGGGCTATTTATTCCTAGTTAATTACATAGTTATGAAAATATTTGAGGATATTTAACATAGCTGAAAAATTCTTTCGAAATTCATCCTTTTTATTCAAAAGTATTTACGATATCAAAAATGGACTGGACACAATTCGTACATCTGTCCGATAATTGTACAAAAACCACATAATATTTCGCGACCATATCAATAGTCCGGAAGTCCGTGATACAATATACAATGGATAGAACCGTGTCGTGGTTCCTTTGACATCAATAGGAGGAACTCTTTACGGATATTTGGAATTGTCTCCTATATGACGTGCAACATCCGTTTTGCAATGATTGATTTTTAGGCAATGGTTACCTTCGTTTGGTCATGCATTTCTCTCCGATTTTGCTCGCTTGGTGATGAATATAGCAGGAAATAATTGCAGGTTTGGTGAATAGCAAACTGAAAACCATATAGTAAGTAATAAATACTAATATTATAAATGTGAAAGTGTGTCTGTCTGCCTGTTGAAAGTTGTGAATTTCATCGACGACAACACACCTTGGGAATAGGGTGGTTCTTACAGGCTACTAGAATATATATTTTTTTTTTATAATTCCTGTTGTAAATAGCTCTAAGTCATAATATTGTTACAGTTCGACAAGGCTTTAAATGAATAAAGTTTTCCAATTTACCAGTATTTATCTAAAGCCTTGGTGCACTGCACTATATATGTTTCAAATTGTAATTTTCCATCTTTTTAGTAAAAGATGGCCCAGTGCGAGTTTCTTACGCCGGTTCTTCCGGTGGTAGGCACCTTAGTATCGACGTTCGGAAAAGTTTTTGTAAAAAAATTACTCCGAATAAAAATATTTTGATTTGATTTGATTTGTTACCTCTTCACGCCCAAACCACATAAGCAATTTTGCTGAAATTTTCGTCTGGCAATACTTTGAGTCCCAGGAACTCGCATACGGTTTTGCTCGATCGAGCATTCACGTAGAGTAAAAACCACGGCTCGGGCTTTCGTCCACACATATTGCTCGATAGTTTTACTCCATTTCGAAGGTAAGCTACGACTAATAAAAACTAAGGAAGAGTAACTGTGTCAAAAATGTGTCAAGCCGGCTCGATTCGAGCCTTCAAACTGGCTCGATGCGAGCCATCGAGCTGGGAGTTTGCGGTCTACACGGTGGTTTTTGCTCGATTTCGAGTAAAACTATCGAGCAAAACCGTATATGAGTACTTAGCATAAGGATACTTTTTATTAAACGAATTTTAATGCAACGGAGTTGGTGTGTGAATATAAACTTTCTTCATGATGATTAAATTATGCGACTGAAGTTCTGCGTTAGATACGATTAGAGCTGGAATTGATGTCGGCACATAATGCCAAAATATCGTTGCTTTATTTGGGCAGTCCGATTTCAGACGGTACGCTCGACCAAAATGATGACCTTAGCTCAAGTTTAGCACTTATGTTGTGACTTGTGTCATATCCGTCAAATATTTTAAACTTAAAGTTTGCTCTGGTATCAGCATCGAGTAACAAAGAAAACACTCACATTTTCTTCATTAAAATGTTTTTTTTTTATTAATATACGTCTGATATATAAGCAATTTGTCTTCAAAATTTTCGGACTTCCTTAAAATTACACAGACTTATTCTTCAGAACACATTGCGTAAAATATCTTTCAAGTATACGTTGATAGATAATGTCTTATTTAGGATGTTAAAAGGCGGATTTGAACCGGCACTTGAGGTGTAATTAGTGTATTACTGAACTCATAAATCATAGTTAAGGAGGGTCTTGTTAGTTTAAGTGGACGTCGATTTTATATTGTTTTAAGCACCTCAAATTGGTGAGTATTTTTAGATGGCGCGGTATCTTTCAACAGGCTTCCATATTTTTTTGCTTGAGCTGATCACAAAAAGTAGATACACTTGATTCCACGTACTGGTATTAATGTCTAGTAAGAATACTCCTAACCCAATTTTCATCCATCTACTCAAAATTCTCACCCAATTATTTTGTCTTTCAAACAAACCCTTACAATTGTAAAACTATCTCTATAAATCTGCTCAAACAATAACTAGCGTTCTGCTTAATTATCTGCTGAGCTAATATTGTTGGTCAACATAAAATTCTACATGCACGTTTCTCATATTCCTCACAACAGTACTTAGCATGACACAGCTAGAGTCATTGAAACCTCTAGCTTAGTCCCGGAGCTTGTTAGCTTAACCTGCATTATCATTTAACATTATTAAAACCTAACTGCGCAAAACCAAAGTAGCGTTAGCGAGTTTCTTTGCTTCATAATCCACCAAATTATTCCCTTCGGTGTAATTAAAATATATTTAATGTGCAATATAAAGTTCTCTGATTAAGTATTATAATATATTTCCGCTGAAATTACTATGGTTCAGCGAGTACTGGGGAAGTAATGCCGTAATATAATACACGCTTTCAGCTATTAAATTTGTCAAATTACGCCATTTTAAGCGCAGCCATAACTAGACAAGGTGCTACCTTTGCATTGTTGAATATTATGGCGTGAAACTTTTTACGTGTATATTATGCTTTTTACTTCAGTTTTTTATCTTTTTACATACTTACCTAACTCAGTTTATCATTTTGTTTTAAAAAAGCGTTACTTTTATGTTTGCGGTTCTATAAATTATGTGCGTTTGAAAAATCAAATTTGTATTCTTTTATCAGTGCTCTATACAAAGTATTATTCAACAAATATGAGGAATGTGTATTCTTATACCTATCATTATTTTATTGTTGTCATAATGTCATTTATACGTAAAACAAATTGACAAAGCCGATCGTGGATTTTTTGTATTTCGTTGACACATCCATCTCTGAAGCCAGGTAGTTGCTTTTCATTCTGTATCTATTATATTTTATGTTTAGAATCGGATAAATTCTTATTTGTACTCTTTTGTTGCGCGAATGTTGAATTGGGAGCGGAAACGCGCCTCTAGTTTTTTTCGATTTGATTTGGATTTATTAATATTATTATATTAAAATCTTAAACATTTAAATAAACTCTAAATTCAGCTTATAATCGTTTAAATGTGACAAGAAATTTACCGAGAAAAATAACGTTAAATCTATTATTGCAATAATATAAGTTTCTAGTTAGTACATACTTTGTAAAAAATCGAAAATATATGCACAGATCGAAAAATATATAAATAAAATATTATATTATTGCAAACTAATATAATATATTTAATTTTTGTAGACAAAAACTACAAATATCGTATCTTTATTGGAATTTATAATAGAATCAAAGAATAGAAAGCAAATTCCTATGGGGCTATTACTGTACGTATCATTTGATCAGCTTGAGACATCCATACAAATAATGAATTTATACTTGACCCCAACACATGCTATTGTGGTACTTACAGCTTTGTAGTAAAGATCGATATCCTTTGAAACCGAAGGCAGATGGTTTCCGAAGTTTAGTATTTAACAGAATTCAACACTGCCCCCGATTTCCGCTCAGCTTCTGGTTTGTTTAAGGACGGCCATTTACAATGGTAATATGAAAACCTGCATTTTTCGTTACTTTTTATACTGAATGAGTAATTTACTTTTAAATATTCGATTCAAATAATGAACGATGAAAAATGTTAAGTTTATTAAGTCAGCTATTTTTTCAATTTCAAATTCGTTTAATTGAAACCTACGCATAATATTATAGAAAACTCGTGTTAAAAAAATTATCAATTCAATTAGTTATTACTTATTACGATACTTTTTCATATTCAGTGCCAGCATATTTTATACGTGGGAGAGCCATGCTTCGGCACGAATGGGCCGGCTCGACCGGAGAAATACCACGTTCTCATAGAAAACCGGCGTGAAACAGCGCTTGCACTGTGTTTCGCCGAGTGAGTGAGTTTACCGGAGGCCCAATCCCCTATCCTATTCCCTTCTCTACTCTTCCCTTTTCCCTTCCCTTCCCTACCCTCCCCTATTCCCTTCCCTTCCCTACCCTCCCCTATTACCCTATTCCCTCTTAAAGGCCGGCAACGCACTTGCAGCTCTTCTGATGCTGTAAGTGTCCATAGGCGACGGAAGTTGCTTTCCATCAGGTGACCCGTTTGCTCGTTTGCCCCCTTATTTCATAAAAAAAAATATTTACATTCAAATAGTAATAAAAATACACATAATATTATCTGATATCAGTACTCATTGAAGTTTTGTTAACTTATTCATTTGCAGAGTAACTTAATATAATAAAATATGCAAAAGTCTGTATGTCTACTTGTCTCTATGTTACCTCTTCACGCCCAAACCGCTGAACCGATTTTGCTGTTTAGTATGGAGATACTTTGAGTCCCGGGAAACGACAGAATACTTTTTATTCCGAAAACGGTTCCCGTGCGATAAACAAATTTTTGTGCACTGAAGTTGTTTGGCGTAATATCTTATCTTATATCTTTAAACGAGCAATTCTTGTATATATGTAATTATATATAATTGGAATCTCGGAATCGGCTCCAACGATTTTCATGAAATTTAGTATATAATATTCGGGGGCGATAAATCGATCTAGCTAGGTATCTTTTTTAGAAAATGTCATTTTATTCGTGTTTTATCGAATACCGAGCAAAGCTCGGTCAAATAACTAGTTTTATTTATAAGAGTAATAGTTCAATTACCTATTATCACGCATATTTGATAAGTTCGTTTGCGAAAGTTCCCTATCATATACGCATAAATCTGGTATCTTTTATATAGGGTTGTAATTAAATGGTGGCGATAAACTAAGTGCGAGGTACTGCACTATTCGTGACAGCGGTCATTTTCCCTAAGATGAAACTTATGTACTCCTTAGCTTAATTAACAGCGTCGGTTTCGCGTGGGATGTATTCAGTGGTTGTAGTGATGTGCTTTTAGCATGCGATATTTATCGATAATGTAAATCTGCATACCTCTGTTGTATTGTGTTTTTTATTTGTTTGATGGAAAGAAATGTAAATTACAAAAATTTTATGACTGCCGCACCTGCCGCACACAGTGACGAATATTAATTATACTTAACTGTAATTAAATGAAGATTTTGACTGAACAGTTTTAAGTTTAACAGAAAACGTATGGGTTACCTGTTAAACTTAAAACTGTTCATTAAATTGAAGTTTAATTGTCATTAAATGTCTCTAGAAACGTAACGTAAAGTGACAAACAATAATGTGTATTCTCCTTCATAGAGCAAATATATGGCAAAACAACTAGAGACTTTAAGAAAGTGTTGATGGACACAATCTTAGAAAACTCTACCTAGCAGATTAAGGTAATGTAAAATTACTTATTAGTCTTAGTTAGGCTAGATTGTAATAATTATAAAATACAGTCTGTCAATAAATCACAAAAAATTAAAAAGTGGCAACATCGTAGTGTCATCCCTTTCAAATCAATCTCAGAAAAAAGGAATGACACTACGATGTTGCCACTTTTTAATTTCTTCACTTTCTTGACAGACTATAAATACAGGTATGTTATGTAAAAAAAAATGTCTCTTACTTCGGCAGCTAGACAAAAATCTATTGCGCAGTAGCTTATGTTAGTAAGGTATAGTTTTAACTTTTACCTTAAATAAGCAGACACCTGCATCATTTAAAAACAGTTTATTCTGCAGACAGACTAAGATTTATCTTCGTAAGTTAAATAAGCCTAAAATTACTGTGTCAAGCTCGTCTAGACGATCAAGTTTCAGCACAACCCGATTATAGAATGTGGGATTGCACCTTGTTAAATATAATATTATATTTAGGTGGGATTTCACCAAACACACATAAAACTTAGTTTTATAAAACTTAGTTCCCATTGAACGCGTTCATGCTGCGACGTAAATCTCGTTTTGTTTCGATTGGATTTCACAAACTTCTTTTGATCGCGATTATTAAATCTAAGTTTACGTGACGTCACGCGATTATTTTACATGTTTTCATCATTCTAAAGCCTTTTCACGTTAATTTAACTACAAAATAGCAAGAAACAATACATAAACTAACAAACGCATGTGTCAAAACTGTCATCTTGACATTTATTTTGTCTTTGTTTTTCGTTCCGCCATGACAGGGCTTGAACGGGTTTTATGACGTTAAACTTCGGACTTTGGGCGTTCAGAAGATAAAACTTGGATTTGCTGTGAACGCGTTCAGTATATGCTGGTGGAATGCATTTCGATGTTATAATCGCGTTTATACGTTTTGAACCGGTTCAGAGTGCTTTAAACGCGTTCCATTTCTTTGGTGAAATCGCCCCTTAGCTTACAGAATACAAGATGACGACCACAACTCCGTTGCGCCAAAATTCTTTGATCGCTCGCAAACCGTACATTTTTCTTTTCAATTATGTCCTTTCCAGGGACTCAAAGTCCCACAGACTTTCGCATTTATAATTTCATAATTTTAGTAAGTAAGTATAGATATAAAATTTGATTTGACTTACCATTATTTCGTCGTATGTGATAAGTGATTATAATATAAGTATAATAATTATAGTAGTGTAAGTAAAGATTAACTAAAGCAAGGTTATTTATTTCTTTTCAATTTTCATCATTTGGTCTCTATTTATGTTCAGACTAAAGCATAATAGGGTCATTAATAAATAAAACCCTAGCCCTGCGACCCCTCCATTTTTTATACCCGAAGCTATTTTCACAAAAGCTAAGGAACCATTTTAATATTTGATGTGTCATGCGCACTTATAAACGGACATAATAGCAAAAAGTGAGTCGCAATCACAAATTTAATTAGGTTAGTTTTCAATACAATGGGACAAAAAATAGTGATGCGCTCGCTCTCGATGTCGATGGCCAATTTGAGTGGCCCTTAAAATAACTAACTGTAATTATTGCGAGGAAAGGGTATTTCGAGATTCACGCGACTCAATGAAGATACCTAGCCACCAGCTACTTAATTACTTAAAACGAATATATATCTTCGTACAAAGGCAATTAATACGCCATCTTGTGTTGAGCTTTATTTGAATATGTGCTTACTTACAGAGGCGTAGGATTTAAATTGCCCTGATATGTTTTTATCCTTTACTTGTATTGCGTCTTTGACTACTTACAGGTAATTATCGCGCTAGTGCCTTTAAATTCTCACTAAAGACAGGTTCATGGGTTTGCATATTAGATTAAACTGTCGTTTGAATTTATTAGCCTTTGCACAAATTGAGTATTTAAAGTTGACTTAGGGTTGTAAATTAAGTATCGATAGTATTATTCTGCATGTAAAGTCACTAACAAATTTATGACTAAATAAATCATTTAATACATCAAGTAAAATAGGGATATATTTTGTTAATAACATTTTATTGCGTAGTTGTATGCTAATGTGTGGACTTAAATGAGTTGAAATTACAACTTTAATATTTTCATAATATTAATTTTTGCAACGTAATTCCCATCAACAGAATATTACAATGCAAGTTAAGTAATTAATCCCAGTCTAATTTACTGAAATTACTCGTTATATTATAAATAATTAATGAAGCCACACGCAAATGTCTAATCTATTACATTTTACTAATTACATCGTTTATTCGCGAGAAGGCGATTAGCAAAATGCAATTCATGGTGTTTTGTATGAAAAAATATGAGGTACTTGTTTACTAACTGAAATATTGCCATTATGAATATTGTTACTGTTAATCCGATCAATCATTGTATAGGAATTTATGTTTTACTATTATTATAATATCTTATATTGTGTAATTAGTTGTTTTGACTTTTGAGTACATAATATATCTATGAAAAATAATTTTGAAATTGCAGTTATTAGTATTTATACATATCATTATATTATATCATTTTTATGCATATATTTTTATTGGTGACCACGTATCGATATTTCCATATCCGTATCGACTTGTCAAATCGTATGTCAAAACTCAAAACAAGCCTATCGATATCCGCGTCCTTTTCGCACGCACTATTGTCAGCGCGTTAGAAAGAGATAAGACTGTCAAACATGTCGGGCTGTTATCGCGACGCGACGGTAGCCGCTACGACGTATCGTGTTTATCAATTTGTAAATAAGGCTCGACGGCTGGATTTTATTAAGTGGAAACTTGTAATGGATTAGGGTGATCAGACGTGTGAGCTATGATAACGTTTGATTGATCGCTCGTTCTGGTGAGGGTTTGTTTCGTCTCAGGGTACCGAATACTTATGCATTAGGTGAGAGCATTTGAGCGCGGTCGGAAGCTACGGAAGGCGTGTCATAGACCCTCGCGTCTCCGTCCAGCGCGGATGCAGGAACACGGTCGGGTTTTAGTAGGTAGAGCTGCGGCCTCTTACCATCTCATCGGCCGTAGCGAGTCCGACATACACCATTAGTCTGTCCCCAACGCTACCGGGATGCATAATGTTATTTTTTTCCCAACCCAAACAAAAAAAAAGGTAAAGGTACCGACTACTGACAGAGTCCTGCAGGGCTAAAATGGTCACATTTAGCAATTCCTCTCATAAATTCAGCAAATGAATTGTCAAAATTGTCATACAGACGTATGTCAAATTAGTACGAATTATACTAAGGTTCACTCGGCGTAACTGAGCGGTAGCGGTCATTAACTCCCTGTCAAAAACTTGTCATTTTCTATACAAAGCCACTATTGACAACATCTGACACCTTATTGTCAATCGCGGTTTATATAGAAAATGACAAGTTTTTGACAGGGAGTCAATGAACGCTACCACCCAGTTACGCCGAGTGAACCTGATATAAATAATTGCATGCAGAGTAACCATTTTGCGATTGAAAAAATGAATCATAATATTATGATTCATTTTATGATTCTCCAAAGCGACCATTTTAGCCCCGCTGATATAATTGCTCCGTGTATGTAGACTATGTATATTGTAGAGATTTTTTCATTATCACTTATCGTAAATCCTAAGGAAAATTTACAGAGACCGTCTATATTTTCCACAATGACATTAGCTAGCGAAATGATTTGATGACAAAAATGTCTTGGTTTTTTCTTAAACAGCGCCAACTATTAATTTTGAAAAAGAACGTACCGTCGCATCGGCAAGTTTCCTATTTAGTAAAATTATGTACTTAGTTAAAAAAACACTTTAAAAAACAACAACCATTGTCATTGGCTCTTAATACGTATGCAAAGTTTCGAATTTATTAGACTATAACTGGAGATAGGTAAAAATCATGCTCTAAGATTCCGTTACATACATACAGCCCGAGCTAATAAAAGCGTAGTAAAAATAGCTTCTAATGTGGAAAATCCGAAAAAATATTATAACACACATTTTAGTTTAAAAATACTTTCAACATTATCGCGTGGAAGGTGAAATTTATTACGGTCAAAAAACCCAAGGGTAAAATTCGAAAATTTTCTAACTGTTGAAAAGTTGTGGAATGAACTTTCTGCGGTTTGAACATCGGATTGTCCTTTCAGAAACTTAAAATAGCAACGTTTCAACGATGATTTAGTATTATGAATTAGAAATTTGAAAAATATAAATTAAAATCTGAATCTCAAACGCATAAAATACTATAAAAACTTAATTATAATGTTTTTTATACATATCTAAATAACTAAAACGCATTTAAAATACTGTAAAGACTTAAAATGTTTTTTTTTTATATATATTTAAAAATGGACGGTTCCCGCGCAATACACAAACTTCAAAAAGGCGAAACGGCGTTGCGGGCACCAACTATGAAATTATAATTTAAAGACACAAAACATTGATAGACCACAGAGATGGACATACGCCATTTTTGATCGCAGCAGTGGATAAATACCGAGGTAATTCTAATAAGAACACATCAGAGCGCGGAAACCTGTATAAGGTCACGGGCGTGCCAGGTTAAGCTCTGTGTAGCCAAATTTAAATATTTTGGATGAGACTTAATATGGAAGATTCCCAACTCCCAAATACATTTTCCTCTCGTTTAATATTAAGATCATAGGGGATTACTTTGTGAGTTATATCAAGAAAGCCAAGGACGAAGATTACGAAAAAAGTGTGTTTCTTGTCCAATTTTCTGTATAATTTTCTTTGAATTTTAGATATTTTAAATGACACCAAAATTGTTTCGTTTCGGTACAATAAATATTAAAATACAATATGAATGAGGAGATACATTATAGCAATCTTAACTCAGTTTCTGTGTTCAGAACTATGCTGCTAAGCTGTTGTGTAAGTAAGTGTTTAGCGTAATATTTAATAACTGTTGAAAAGTGAGATTAAAAGATAATTAGTCTCAAACAAAAAACAATAATTTAACACGTGAGTACTCTCAAAACATTTTGAACTCTACGTTTGTAGAATAATCTAACTACATAATAATATTTTGTATAATGTGTAAAAACAATAAAACAGAACTCGTACAAGCAGCAATAGGATTACCGGGACCTTTCCAATAAGCCCTACAAGTCCTGCGCTTAGCAGTTCTAAAACTTCTAATTCTAGTTTTAAAAGAACATAAAAATTCCTCTCGTGTATTGGGCCATCCGACAAAACACGTTTGTGAACTCGAGTCTCTGGGTGGCGCGGCCTAATATCCCTCAGAAACACCGCTAGCTTAGACCGCAGCATTATCTAGACGTAAAATAAATTTCTCAATCGCGTTTGCATGCCTCGTACCACCCTTGTACTTTAGTGTTACTATATCAAATACTGGATCATGTAACTTCAATTAACGTTGGATAGATTTATGTGTTAGATTTGCTTCGGTTTTACCGTTGTTTTGCAATTCGCTTTGGGTGTGATGAAATTATCTGGTAATAATGGAATTGTGTTTTATACATCTACTGAATTTATGACTTTGATATTTACTTTATTTGTCCATTATTCTTCTTGTGACAATTAATTAAGGTAGTCATAAAAATATACTTTTTGGTATTTTTAGATAGTTGTGCATATTTATAAAATGTGATTTCCTACTGATGAACAATAAGTATTTTGTATTTCTACAAAAAATGTAAGTTAAGATTTTGTCCTCAGATTTTAGAGCTTTATCTTTACTTTTATAAGTACAAAGTGTTCTTTTAATGCAAAGTAAGATGAAAACAATTGCGTCTATCATTACAAAGCATCTGACCTCCCAAACCGGTTCTTGACGAGCGGCGATTAAGTAATCTCCCCGCTGTTACACCGATTCCAACTTAATTTCTTCATTTTGTTGCATCTCAGCATTCTTGTTGCTCTAACTCGAAACTGAATTCCATCGAAAACTCGAAAGCCCAATTTTTCTAATGGGTTTTTCGAAATTTCGCAACGCAATCAAAATGCTTTCCTCGTAATTCTGTCTCTATTTTGGTATTTAAACGTGTTGCGACGGGATACTTGTGTGTTCCGATCTCGGAAGAATTCTCGATCAAGCCTGGAAGCCGCGATTCCTGTCTAAGGAAACGGAATTATGTGTGCTATGTCTCTTTTTGTCTTGTGTCTCAATTAGCGCATCTCGAAGAAATGTGCTCAGATTGTGGACTAGTAGACTGTTGATATTATTAACTTATTTACAGCTTTTTCTTCCCCCAATTTTCAAAGTTATAAAAAGAACTTTAGTAATTTAGCAATTGATTTTTCCGTAACGTCATACAGACATTATAAAATAGCACGACGAAATGAACGACACAATAAAGACGATCTTCTTTTATAAAATTCCATCATCAAAAAACCGTGATCGGGAAGAAAATAAAGTTATCAGATCTATTTTGTCACTGTTCGATGTTACTGAGAAATGGCGAAGGAAATGGGGAACACTTAAAATAGCTTTTCAGTATCGATAAAATTATATAAATTTTGTAGTTTACAGTTATATTCTCTTCACCTATAATCATAGAATCGTTAGGAACCTACGCAGTAATATTAGTGCTCTTAATTATGAAGTATTCAATGAAGTGCATGATGGTAAGTAGGTAATAATTTTCGATCATATTTCATCATAAAACTATAAAAAAACAAAACCTTTTTACTATAATGCAATTTGTAGAACTAATATTTTTAATAATGTAATTTTAAACCCGTCAAATAACGTTTACAACAATTAAAGCCAATTCTAGGTGGGTACTGTCTATACTGGAATTTGTAATACATTTTGGCTCGTAATAAATTGCTCTGATATTATTTTCCTCATTAGGCTTTTTGACGAGCTCCGAACTGTCAACGTTGATGGACACGCACGCTGCAGATCGCCTGAAAATTGCGTGGCCTGCCACATGGTTCGTTATCCCTGGTATTACGCCGACAGGATGATTTGGGTTACATATATATTTAGTCTAATAGACCTCTTCTTTAAGCATATTCTCCATATGCTTGTCTAAATCATCTCTTACTACTTTAAACAGCTATGTTCTACTCTGTTTACACAGCCCCTTTGTATCTCATTTCATTGTGATTTTTTAAAACAGATGCAATTTTGAAATCTGTTTTACGTTTTAGAATAGCTTTATTGAATTTTAACGTTTCGATTCATACGATAGCTCCATTAATCTTGTAAGGAGCTATGACCTTGCCTTAACGTTTGCCCCCTGACAGCCTAGAAATCCGATATGGAATCGTGATCGAGATGTCGTTTTGATGTTTTTATCTCAGTTCGTGAACCGTTTTTGAGGCAACTATGTTTGCTTTTAAAATTCTGTTTCCTCTTTTATGTTTCGTAAGTTTGGGTTGACAGTTGACTATGAAAAATTCTCAACATAAACGGCAAAGCTGACTCTCACGTATCTTTGGTGATTGTCTCAAGTCTAGAAGCTAGAGACTAGTCAACAATTATTATAGCGAATAACTAATAAATTTATAGTATTAATCGCTAGATGACATATGCAACTCCATTGCTGCAAAATTATTCATTTATCGCACGGGAAGTTTACATTTTACCGCGATAAAATTTATCCTATTTCCCAACATTAAGTACCTCCATACCAAATTTCAACAAATTCGGTTAAGTAGTTTGAGCGTGAACGTTACAAACAAACAGACATATAGTATTTCACATGTATGATATTGGTACGGGCTGTTGATAATGGCTAGAATCCATAGAATAATGAATGTCAAAATATTATCTGATTCTTGTGCTATTTGTAATACCGTCAGTTCTGGATCACTAAAAGTGAAATAAATTTTAATGTAACCATAAAATACACTTTGCTTTTAATTCAGGCAGAAACTCTCTGTAAGTAATTCAGCTTTACCGTTCCACCTTTAATTTACTGTGGGCTTTTAATTATTTATTAATTTAATTAAAGATCAAAAGAACCCATTTTTATGTTCCAAAGAGTATTTCACTATGGTCGTTATCACAGATTACGTGAGTGTCATAAAACCTATAATAGATCTCATATATCACATTCAACTAGTACTATAAAACTGGCGTGCCCATGCAAACATTTTTTAAATTATATCTCAAAAGTGAAACAGTTCTTTGACGTATTTTATGGTTATTTTATTACATGTTAAATCTGTTTGATTTATTTTGATTAGAACGTCATCTAAGACGCTAAGCGGTATGAGATTTATAATATTTTAAATATTTATTTTTACACAGTCGTTAAAGTTATGTAAGAGAATTTAGCTCTACCTGGCCACCTACTAAAATTGTGAGCATTTTATAATCGTCATATACGATATTAAATTAAATAAGATGGAAAGGTAGGTTTAGATAGTCAGAAACTTTAGTAAATAAAAGCTTGAAACTGTTTAGTGTAAGCTTACAAAATGAAACGTGATACCTTGTTTTAAAACGCTGTCCAAATGAAAATAATAGCATTTGTTACATTTAAGAATAACTACAATATCACAGCTAAAATAAACTCATTTCAGCTACCAGTGATATTCTCAAAAGAGAAGCACAAAACGAGCAGTAATATATTAGAACTTTATTATTTTATTACAAAATGTATTACAAAACTGTACTTCGAAAATCGGAACTATGTCCTAGTCAAGAATCCAGATAGAATTGCCATTACTGTCTTCGAGCAATGGCATTTTCTAAATAAATTCCATTGCCCTTAGGTCCCCTTAGAGGGTGAGGGACGACTTTTCTGCTTTGTTTTCTATCGACACCGTAATAAATAAGGTGGCAGCTCGTAAACTCCACTTTAGTGACGTTTCTACGGCCATGTTTATTGGACACGGAATTATAGTCTTTGATTGATTCCACTTTTAAATTACTTTAGATCTAACTCGAATACTTTATTTTATGGTTTGTACTTGAGGCTACATTAGACTTAGCCTCTTTCATCTACCTTGATTAACATAAGATATACTGTAGTCCTTAAAATTATCGCCATTGATTGATTCCACTTTTAAATTACTTTAGATCTACCTCGAACACTTTATTTTATGTTTTGTACTGGAGGCTACATTAGCCTTAGCCTCTTTCATCTACCTTAATTACCATAAGATATATTTATAGTCCTTAAAATAATATAATAATTAATGATAAAATAGTTCGTTTTTAGACAAATTATAATGTTATCTATTTCAGATCCACCTTACTCTTTTTTTGTATATTCTTAAATTAAAAAACTTTAATGTCATAGTCTAATCTTTAGTGCTAAATTAACAGTTTTTTGTGTTGATATTTTTATCTCCAAGATAGCTGAGAGTCATAAAATCTTCTTAAAGACGCCGCGGATATCAAGAAGTAGCATATTTAAAGATCCTTTTAGATCGCTATCCATAAAATTGTAGAAATTGGTCTGAATTGGCCTTATTAGTCTGAGTTTAAGGTGATTTTGTTGACGTAAAAAAATATCATCCAGGTTCACATAATCATCCACAAATCTTCAATCTGCATCAAAAAGTGAAAAATACTTTTCATATTAACTATATTATTACTTTTCAACATATTTTTTACTACCACTTATAACAAAGTTTATAATTATTATTTATCTAGCTCTATGATTATTTGATTACACACATGAATGAAAGGTATATTCAAATACGTTTCAAAATTTCCTCTCGCTTGGTTAATTAAGACATGGATTATCAAACGTTTGGGTAGTAAATAAATTTGTTATCTATAACTTAGAGTACAGGCGTCTCCATAACACGCTCTTATCTAAAAATAGTAAGTCGTAATGTGGAGTTTCTTTGATCCTACACCTACGTGCATTTAAAACGTAATAATCCTCCCATGATACTAATGCACTGTCAATTTTAATGTTTTTTTAGATAAGCAACAAGAAAGTCTAAATAACAACATGATTCTTGGTACACTTGTAATGGAGTTGTGACATTGATGACATTCTTTATTTTTACAGGTGCATGACCATCCTGCGTAAATAGGTAAGTTACTAAGTTAAAGCCTCCAAACTTTCTCACTTATGATAAAAGAATTGCCGTTTCGTGGGTCTCTTTATTACTGCTAATCGAATTCTCATGCAGTTTTCACCTATCAATAGATTAGCTCCTGAGGAAAGTTTTAAAGCAGTAATTGTAAAGAAGAAACATTCTTTAAAGCCGGCAAAGTGGTCGGCAAAAGCTTATGATAATCAACAACGTAAAAACAATTAATACAAAACATTTAAGAAATAAAAAAGGCTTGAAGAAAGGTTTGTACATGTAAAACATCATTGTTACCACACCATAACAATAAAAGACCTGGAAACCGGAACAGATTGAAATGGGTACAAGAATATAGCATTTGGGTCCATTTAGGTCCGTTTTAGATACAAGGATATATTATGTCACAAAAGAATAAGGGAGTAAATTAATATTCTATTCAAAATGTGGTAGAAACAAAACAACTTTTCCATTTCTGTCTTAAGCTTATGAATAACGTAAAAGGACTAAAGAAAATAAATTATAAAATAATAATTGAACAGTGAAATTAAAACGCCATAACTCTACGTCAAAAATAAATCAAAAGAAGTTTTAATTAATTAACTCATTAAAAATTACGCCGCGTAATCCGAGCGACGCGAAAACATCCAGAAAGTGCTCAAAAGTTGGTCCCCGACATATATTTTTAATTTATTCGTGTTTAGGTGTTGTACTTGCGAGTTACTCAGTCCAAACTTGCGGAGATATAAGTCACGTCAAAAGTTTTTGCGCGAGTAACAGGAACAGGGCAGACTGATTAAATGGTTTAATCTTTATTTACAGGGGCATTTGTGAATACAATTTCGTTTTAGGATTTATTATCCAACTTGGGAGTACGAAATTAAGTTTGTTCTTGTTAAACGCGAGTATTTATGGTACTAGTTTGTGAACTTAAAGTGTTTGTATCATTCCAAGTTTGTATTGAATGTTCTTTTTTCGTTGCAAATTTGTCCAGTTGAATGCCTATTTGAGCCTGACCTAATTTTTTAGGAACTTTTAATTTCCAGAGCTCAAGACTCATTATTCCTAAATGGAGAGCAGATTTTGCGTTTTTAACTTTCCTTCAATTGTTTTATTTACAAATTTTGTTCTGTTTGTTACTTATGTATTATTTGGTTAAGATTATAAAGTTAATTTGATTTAAATAAGTAAACGAAAAATTATAAATTACGTTTTGCAAGCATTTGCTTATCTCCTCGAATTTTGAAACCTGATGTGCATATTTAAATACTTAATTTGCATATTTTTTGCACTCAGATTAAGCAGTAATTCAACCCTAATAATTATACTCTTCCCAACATATTTTAGACAATAACATAAAGGTTATCATAATATTGGGACACTGGGTACATTCTAATTAGTCAAATAGACCAAAGATATGACTCGTCCAATCAATTTTCAGTTCTGTTCCATTTCATTAAAGTCTATTCCGTATTGTACTAAAATGTCCATTTGTTTGATTAAGAAATGACTGTAGCTTTCCAAATATTGACCACTTCGATATCTACGGGAGCGTGTCCGTCGAATGCACTGATAACGTCCGAAATGTGTCGCCACCCTTAACTGTCGTTTGTTTGTTCGATAACACCACCAAGGTGCGGTCATTATTAAGTTACAGCTTGTCCGAGGATTTTTAAGCTTTTTAGTTTTGGATCTTAACTTTTTTTAAAGTGTTATCGAGGTCGGCAAAACAAAGGGATGCAGGTGGGGTGATGATATTATGAAAGACGGCAGTAGTGATCCAGTAAAAAGTGGTAAAGAATCGAGGTAAATAATTATAATTAATAGAGTACTTCACACTTTTAGTACACTATAAACTATTATAGAAGTTGATTCCTAGGCAGATGGGTAACTTAGTTTAGTCACGTTAAGTCAAACCCAGCCAACAGATCACAATTAACATTGAATTCACATGATCCGACCAAATGACGTTGGTCTGTCAACTGCATAGGTATCAATCTCCTCGATGGTACAATAATTGTAATAAAAACAAATATAACGTCGAAACGAAACAAAATACATATTTTCAAATCATCACAACACTGGAAGTGTGTTGTTGTTTAGCAAAAAGAACTCAAAAACCTGTCCGGCGTCCGCACAATCATTTCTTCATAAATCAGAGATACGAGGCGCACATGTGTTGAAAGTTCAGGAGTTATTAATTACAACACCGACGGATACCCGAGGATTGTTCTCAGCGTACATTATAATTGGAAACAAGTGTGGACATCTGATGTTTTATAATTTGTGTTGACAACGGAAATCTACGATAGACATGAGCGATAATTGGGAGCGAAATTATGAGAAATTTATTATAGTACAATGATACTCGTATTCATAATATTATGAACTTAATAAATTTATGAACTTTGATGAGAAATAAAGTAGTGCACTGAGTAACTATTCTACAAATTAATTATCATAAAGTAATGATCTGAAAGTGGTATAGCAAAAAAATCTTATGAAGATGAACCTGAAACCAACCAGTGAAATAAAAAAGGGATTTTTAGATCTTCATAAATTTTTGTATCTAGCATACATCATAATTCAAGACATATATATGGAACACCCTCACAAACTTTCGTATTTATAACATCTTAAGTTTCTCAAAGCTACTTGCCAGCTTGGTCCAAATTTCGGCAATTTGGCAGCCATGAAGGGGTGATAATGGTTAGTGTATAATTAAAAGCTGATGATTGCATATGGCAGTTACACACGGTACTTAAACCAATTACTATGTAGCCCACCGTCTTGGGTACACTAAGAAAGTTACTGAATTTACTTTGTAAAGTAATATCACAAAGTGCCCTCACACTACAACTTAGATGAAACAAAAATGCTAAATTAGCAAGCGTTAAATTATGATTCAGATAGTAAGTTATGTTTTAATTTATTAGTAATGTTCAAAACTGAGTCTTTTAGTTTTGTGACCATTTCACCACTAGAGGATGCTCGCAACTCATCTAGTGAACCGTACATTTTTTTATAAAAAGAATCCTATGTCCTTTTCTAGGACTCAAAGAGTTACGACACCAAATTTCAGCAGAATCGTTTCAGCGGTTTGGGCGAGAAGAGGTAATAAACAGACAGGCACACGCATTTTAAATATAAGTATTAACAGTAACAATATTAGTGCCTAAGATATTTATAGTATTTCCAGACCCACTTCTTGAATGTTATATCACATTTGGAGGTCCAAAATATGAGATGATATCAGTGTTCTTGAAATTATATTCGATTACGAGAACAATAGAGAGCAGTCCTAATTTAACATCTCTATATTGGGCGTCGATTGTTTTCTTAACAGCAGGACGCCTTGTAATTTGCACGCTGGCTAGGGTGCTCGTGTCTTTTGTTTATCGCAGAATTAAATTTATAAAGTTTACTTTAAATATTAAAGTATATATTTTTCAATGACATCGAATTCCTTGATTGTTTAAACCGCATGTCTGTTTTTAGAATGATTTAAACTTTTATATATAATTTTAGAGTAATATAAAAAAAGAGATGAAAATTACCTAATATGTATTTTTATTATCTAGTATTAAAATAATGTAATAAAAATCTAAAATACAAAAAATGCTATTGTGTAAAGTAGATTCTTGGTGCAAGCAGCAAGACTAGATGACAACTTAACCTAAATATGGGTCATTCCTACTAAAAGTTGCGAGAAGGACTGACTTAGAAAGATTTCTAGATATGGGATAAATTATATTGCCGTTTCTAAGATGACGACAACTAGATGAATTTCAGTGACTATGAAAGTTATGAAAATGGTTTCAAATGTAAAATATTAAAATAAGGAAAATATTGAAATAACCACACTAATGACCTAAAATGAGCATCAAAACGTACATGAAAGAAATACGCAAAAGGAAATTTTTTTTTTTTATGAAATAAGGGGGGCAAACGAGCAAACGGGTCACCTGATGGAAAGCAACTTCCGTCGCCCATGGACACTCGCAGCATCAGAAGAGCTGCAGGTGCGTTGCCGGCCTTATAAGAGGGAATAGGGTAATAGGGGAGGGTAGGGATGGGAAGGGAATAGGGTAGGGGATTGGGCCTCCGGTAAACTCTCTCACTCGGCGAAACACAGCGCAAGCGCTGTTTCACGCCGGTTTTCTGTGAGAACGTGGTATTTCTCCGGTCGAGCCGGCCCATTCGTGTCGAAGCATGGCTCTCCCACGTATAAAAATTTTAAAAATTCATACATTATGAAAATGTAATTATGCCTTGGTGCAAGAAATTCGCGGGCTTTTTATTTCGATGAGCGCCGTTTTCATAGGGCTTATGACGGACGTGTCAGAAATACAGCCGGAGCCGACGATATTTTGCTTTATGCGTGATCTGAGGCCACGGAGTAAGCGTTTGATCAGTTTGATCGTCAATTCAAAGCTACGAAACCCGCACATGCACCTTCTTCACGCTTATTTGTTTTCTGGCTGTGGGTAACTTTACTCATGACGTTTTATTTGTCCAAAAATTGAAGAGAGAAAAGGAGCTCACGTGAATATTTTTTTTTTTTTTTTTTTATTATACTTTTTGCACACATCAAGGTACAGAGGCGGGCTTAATGCCTTTAGGCATTTTCTTCCAGCCAACCTTTGGGTGAAGACGATAGAGACGAGATGTGGTAGATGCAAAGTACATCTATAATTTTATCAACATTAATAAATACATACTATAATAATTACTATTACATACTATACGGATACTATAGTTCAAATAAACTAATAAATAAATAATAATATATATATTTTATATACACAATAAATATCATATTTTATATAATATATATATATATATATATATATATATATATATATATATATATATATATATATATATATATATATATATATATATATATATATATATATATATATATATACTAATAATATATTAATTAAAAGCAACTTAATTTATTCTGTTCTTAATCTGCCTGAGACTTAATCAAAATTAAAAAAAAATTTTGAAAATTAATTTAACAAATCTAATTCCAAATAAGCTTTTGCATATTTTACGTCACTATAGTGCGAAAGAGATCCCTTTCCGAGTTAATATGTGTGCTGTGACCCTAAGTCTGCGAAAGTTGAGGCTATAATATTATCCTCACTTGTAAGTTGCATATCTCTACAGTAGACGTATTTTTAGTGGCTTCAAAACAAAGCTCGTAAGATTTCTCATCAGCGCATCCATCTTGCAGCATTCTCAAGTATTGAGCCTGCGTTGAGAACTGGTTTTAAGCAAAAACAAGGATCTGTACCTTGCATTCATAACAGTTTTTGTCACCTGGCCACCAGTTTGATAACCCCTTCCTATCATATCATCGTGCCTCCAATGCCTTAAGTATAGTGGACAGACGACGCCAATTCTTTTTCTATTGAATGAGCTATGGAATCTCATTCAAATCATTACACACGTTTCCGCGTATTACTGTCAAGTTTTTCTTCACCTAGCGGCTGTTAGGGCTTACATCGGATGTTATCAGAGTACTTGAATTCAATCGAACTGGACTTATTTCTTTTAGTATACAATCCAGTGCTCGAGGTAAGTTATAAAATCGATCGCCATATTTCAAAACTATTTAAAGCATGTAATAAAACAATTTCAGATCTCTCATCAGAATAGATATATAAATATTTAGTGTCAATAAATTAGATCGGGCCCGGCTGGATAAGGATTACCTTAATGATTATACGGTAACCAGAATCGGTAATACATCGTCATTATCATTAACGTCAGGACGTATCTCGCGCGGTGATTTAAAGTTTGTCCCGTGATGTATATGTGGGCTGACATTTTTTATTTGACCACAAACCCGTTTTGTTATTATTCTCGGATCATCTACCTCCGAAAGGACGATGCAAAAGAACAAAAAACGAATTTTGTCAATTCATTTTAGGTATGAATACCGACTGTCTCGACTTTTATATTTATAATTTATTTTGGTCAGCGAGCTAAATCAGTGAGTATAGTAAATATTTTACATGAAATCAACGCTCTATACACCAGCTTGTAATGCATAAATAGAGATAATAACTTTAACCAGCAGACCACACATTGCAGTTATTATACCTATTTATTGATCTCATTTTAATATCAGGCTTGCATCACTTAAAACATAATTTATTTTATGCAAAACGTTGCCGAGTTCTCCACGTTAATACCCGCCAAAACTAGTTTCCAACTTAGATGCATATGAAGTGTAGATGTAAGATTAATCGAAATCAGATCTACGTAGTTTAAGTTCGTAATTTTAGTTTGACTTGGAGATCTGGAGTGCAAATTAACTTAATTTCATGTTGTACGAGGTTCTCGTGTAAGTGCTTCACGAAACTGAATTTGTTAAATACTTTAATATTATATTTACTTTGTTAATGGTACAATAAATTATTACACATTTAGATTTTTTATTAAAAGAAAAGTTCGGTATAATTGACCAACCGTTGCTTTTACATTGCCTGCAATATTAACGTCAGTTAAATTACTTTAATTCATAAATTCAAAAATAAAAATCGGCTACGTGCGAGTCGAAGGCACGAAGGGTTCCGTACCGTTATATAGCAAAAATAGGCCAAAATTTTATTTTTTTTCTATGGGAGCCCCCCTTAAATTGCAATTTTATTTTAATTTTATCATTAGTTATTAAACTGCAGATATAACTGAGAATTTCGTGAAAATTTAAAGTGCCTATCTGTTCATCGATCTGTGTATCATAATATTTTAGAGAGAAAAAGGCAAAAAATTCACGTTTGTTGTATTGGAGCCCCTCTAGAATATCAATTTTATTTTATTTTTAGTATTTGTTGTTATAGCGGCAACGGAAATACACAATGTATAAAAATTTCAGAAGTGTAGCTACAGCGGTTCTTGAGATACAGCCTGGAGACAGACATACATACAGGCGGACAGACGGACAGACAACGAAGTCTCAGTAATAGGGTCCCGCTTTTAATCTTTGGGTACGGAAACCTAAAAAAACTTTTTTTTTTCTTTTTCCTGATTTATAGGCTCAAATTTTTTAGATTTAACTATAACACGTTAACTTATACGTTGTAATGGGGTGTGGCAAAACATTATTATTTGGGTCCCTATTACTTAATATGACATCATTATAATACAAATTCAAGAAGTACCTAAATAAAACCTTTATCACAGCTTGATACTTTAATTTATATTCGTGTACATAAAATATTTTGAGGTAACCGATATAACTGGTACGCCCAGATTTAAGAAAAATAAAGATAAATCATACCCACGCCTTGGTAATAATCATATCGTAGAACTAAAACATATTTCAAAAAGTCATTAAAATTCCAATTTAATATTAGAATTGCTCAATTATACGAATACTAGTATATTATTTCGAAATAAAAGTAAGTGTAAAATTACATTTAATTTCGTACGAGCCATAAAATCGTCTGTAAAATCAGTCTCGTATTGAACATCGATGGCGGCTTAAATTAAGTCGTGGACAGCCGTGAAGTTACCAATAAAGTCTTAATTATGCCTCAACAATATATTCGTTTAATGCGGTGTTAATCCTTTGACCTTTAGTCTCAAACGTCGAAACTTTAATTATCAATCTCAACAACGTAATCATCTGAATCGTGAGCGGACACTCACGTATCGATCCAATTTAATATTTAACTTGTTCTCCATATTGAGTCATGCTTACGTCGCTATTACGCTCCAGATCTTCGTTACTAAGCTTACTAAGTATCTTGTTAACTTGGCCTAGAGTCGGTTGGATTATTACGTTAACCAGTACTATACTACTTTACTAGCCGGAGCCTCCTGCTGGGCTCGATGTGAGGCGTTCATACAAACGACTTTATAGTCACTTGTGACGATTTCGAAATTTTAATTCTGAACCGTATCTCCATCGCTTAGATGTCATGTTAAAGTTTTATTTTATGTTGTTAATTGTGCGCCATACTCTGTTTCATTACAATCCTTACATCATTTATCATATTTTACATTGCTATAATTTATT
The DNA here is from genome assembly GCF_905147365.1 of Aricia agestis. Lineage (NCBI taxonomy): Eukaryota > Metazoa > Arthropoda > Insecta > Lepidoptera > Lycaenidae > Aricia > Aricia agestis. The sequence continues at coordinate 19,025,346 of NC_056409.1, forward strand.
CATGGGCGTTTTGTTTTATTTCCGTCGGGATTGCTTTACACGGTCTTCTCAGATTTCTTAATACGTGATGCGATCCGTATAAAGTCGTCGCTGAGAGTTATTGTACATTTATTATCGATAACAATATTTTACACGTCGCCAAGTGTGCCTGTAAAATGATACGAAAACTTTATTTATGTTGCGGCCATTATTGGATTATGGCTCTTGTCTTTATAAGAACTATATTTATATCCTCATCGAAAACACATTTTTTAAAATTGCTTACTTATTTTATAAACGGAATGTTTGTAAAAGGAACAAGGAAAATAATGTCTTGACATCGTTATTATTCATTTGCTTTGTTTATGGCTCTCCCATAAAATGTTCTCAAATAATATTACTAATTCATCAATAGTGTTGCTGCAATCATATAGCGATAATATGAATCTGTCAGCAACATTGATGTGTAATGTAAAGTAGTGGTCCCGATATCGGCCCTTGTGGCACCTCTATCAACATATTACGTGATTAATTGTTATTAGTGCAGTCAGGCTATAAACATTGACTGAACGTTAATGTCTCGTTGCATTAGCTCCGATCACCGAGGCTGAATATGTAATGCCGAGAGTGTAACATTAACGAAACAAGATAAAGGAATTGTTACTTGAGATTCTGGTGTAGAGTACGATGATTGATTTTATCAAACGCTTTATCTAAGTCCGTGTTTTATTTTGTAACACTTTCTTTAAATTTATCACTCAATAATTTATTGAGAACTTTTTTGAAAGTTCTTTAAAACGAAATTAAAAATTTGTTTATTCAAAATAACTGTCATTTCGTGTATAGGTTAACCTTATTAACATTAAAAGTTTGTAAAGTGATTGTAATTATTTTAGCATGAATTTTTATGAATAAGATCCTTCTGAAAACGAGTTTCCCTAGATACCTAGTATTAATTTATAATCTAAGATACGTTAAAATAAACACACTCATAATGGAATTTTTAAAACTGACCCGGATTAACGAAACTCATGCACAATCACGTACTCTTAACAGACCTTAAGTATATAAAATGTCGTTTGGAATTTGTTTGCTTTTTGTGTTTACCTAACCCTCGCATGTTTTAACCATGTAAAGGTTTTTAATCTGAAAATTCAGTATTGTTTCGGTTAGTTATCATTTAAAACATAGAAACATTTAAAGTATAAGAATAAATATTCATCCAAATAGTAACATTTGAAGTAAAAGTTAACGTTATATTATTATTTCGAACAAAGTCTGTACAAAAGCTTTAATGGTTATAAAACAAGCAAATTCTTACTGCGCATTATATTTCAAAACACAATTAATATATTATTTGCAATAAGAAATTATTTCTTATATACGTTTATATATACGTTTCAATTATTTCGTTCAACAGAATTGGGTTACAGAGGAAATATCAATGACACGGAAAAGCTACAGAGTATCTATAATTTAATGACAAAAGAAACTGTATTCCATGGTCTGAATAATATGGAAATGAGCCTCGGTGCTCCAAATCCTAGCATCGTAAGACTTGATGGAGTCAGCTTATATAATGTTCCTATTTCTATGTTTTGCAAAATATGAACCGTAAAATTTTATGATAGGAAAAAGGTAGAGGAAATAAATTGAGAAAAAGGATATTTAAGTTCTAGTATGAAAGCCAGTATATAAATAAAGAATAGTGTTTCAAGTTGTGACGTTTTTTATTCTCGTAATTATTGTTTCTGGTGAATTAAATAAGCTGTTAAAAGTTAAAGCAAATGTTTCATTTCTTCATTAAGATGATTTTTTTTTATGAAATAAGGGGGCAAACGAGCAAACGGGTCACCTGATGGAAAGCAACTTCCGTCGCCCATGGACACTCGCAGCATCAGAAGAGCTGCATGTGCGTTGCCGGCCTATTAAGAGGGAATAGGGTAATAGGGGAGGGTAGGGAAGGGAAGGGAATAGGGGAGGGTAGGAAAGGGAATAGGGTAGGGGATTGGGCCTCCGGTAAACTCACTCACTCGGCGAAACACAGCGCAAGCGCTGTTTCACGCCGGTTTTCTGTGAGATCGAGCCGGCCCATTCGTGCCGAAGCATGGCTCTCCCACGTATTATTACTTATAACTTATAAGTATTATTTACTTACGCAAGTGTAGACATTATAATTAAAATCGGTTTTTAAAATTGGTTTAAATTTAGAACAATTATTATTTATTAATCTTATTACGTTTTTGTGATTACCGGGCCGGGTTGACCCGGACACGCGGAGTACGGTCACCGTAGTTAGGTTACATTTCAAAAACACAGGAATACTTTTAAATTTGTTCTCCCGCTTTTTATTGTCCATTTGACAAGGGTACGTTGACATAGTTTTTGTGAATACAGGAGTAGAATTTAATCAAAATGTCCAATACATATTTAAACTTTACTTAAATTATTGAGCCTCCGAAAGCAATAAGTAATAACTATATTTTGACAGTTTTTTGTTGATGACGTATTGTTTAAATATATTGCAATTTGCAGTTGTCATTTATATGCGAAGTTTATTGGTTTTATTTCCACCGACGTATCTTCTTTATCATCATAATATTAATACGCGAACGAAAAACTTTGTAACCCTTTTTACGAAAAATGGGGAAACGTAGGTGCATGAAATTTTGCACAGTTATAGTTTATATGGTGAAGGAGTGCATCGATCTAATATTATTTTGAAATTATGCTTTTATCATACATTTTTTTAACAAATAAAACATTACACACACTACAACACACACACATGAGAAATGACAGATTTTTGAGTGACAAGCCTATACATACGAATTATACTCTTTTATTTTTGGTTGAAGTCTGTTGACAACAAATTGACAAATTGACAATGGATTATAGTTTTTTTTATTGAATCTAAGATGCTATTAGACAATGCTTACACGGCCAGTCTGAGATCAGCTAAGTCCCAGAGACAAGAGTTGAAAAAAAATGATAAAGTCAATATTTTTTACAAAATATACCTATATTTTGTAAAAATCTAACCTACTACCTAGTAGTCCTAATATCGTTGAAATTAAGGTCGAATTTCGACCATTGGGCGATCTCTAGTTACTTTAATTTTACAGCTGATACCAAGTCTATGATGCAATAAAACTTAAAGTAAAAATCTTGCTGTTTCGGTTACCGATTTTTCAATATCGTTCTTAGATGTTGATTTATAAATAGTTTTAGTTAATTTTCAAAAAGTCACAATAACTTATCACATCAACCAAACATGTTGATCAATTTAGCTAACGGAAAATTAAGTAGCTGGTAAGCTTCCCGGTTTGTATAATTTTCTAATAAATTGACTATCATCGATAACACTTAAAATATTAGTACACTGTACAACCTACTGTATAATCACAGATTAATGCCCTTATAAATTATATACATTAAAATAATTTGTCCAATCAATAGTAACTACTTTGTAACTATTATCGTTATACTTTCATTTAAATTTTTACCAGGCCAGATACATAACACAAAACGAACAAAGCAAAAAAAAACAACAAATAAACGTATGCGGCATGGAAGGTCATTGACCTCACACAACTGATTTGGTTTTTTTTATTTGTTAGGTACAAATATTTTTTTTTACCTCTAGTAGTTATGATATTTTAACATGACTGTAGTCTGTGGCCCATATTCCTTGAGCGTGATCTAATAAGAAATGAAAACAAACATAACTAATATTATTACAAACATTCTTTTTCGTCCAAAATATTCATAAACTTGAGCATCATTTGCATTTGAAATTTGAATACACTATTATAAAATATAACTACTGAGCCATGGGCGTATTTTATTAGGAGAGTAATCCAGTTTGCATTAATTAACTTTTTATTTGAATCGAATGATAAATAGAATTAGAATAGTTGTACCTACAGGAAATGTACACCCAATTACAAAATAAACTCAGCTTTGAAATAATATTGGCTTCCATTTTTAGGGTTCCGTAGTCAACAAGGATATAGATATAGTTTCGGTCTGTCCGTCCGTCTGTCCATCCGTCTGTCCGCGGTTGCTTCTACTACACTATCGGACCTACAAAGATGTTATTCGGCATGAATGCACAATGCACATATTAGTGATGCCGACAAAATGGTGTACTTATAAAATTTGAAAAATATATATTTTTTATGGTACCTCCCCAAATCGAGCGGGGATGATTTTTTTTTCGCATCCACCCTACCGTGTGGAGTGTCGTTGAATAGGTTTTTTAAAAATATTATGAGTATTTTAAGTTCATTTTCCGATTTAGGGATCCATTTGTGAAAAAGTTTTAAAGAGGAAAAAATCGGTAAACGGTTGCTTATGAAAGAAAAAACACGAGAGTACGAAATATGCTGAATTTAAAAGGAAAACTATCACGGCTAAGAAGACTTCATAAGTTATTGAGTAATAGTCGATCAACTCAAAAAAATGTATTCGGCGAAGTATAAAGGAACTTTTCGTTCAAATTCTTTTGAACGTAACTGAGAACTGACATGTTATTTGTCGTAGTAGTGTAAGACACGTTATAAGTACATGAACATTCATTGCCATACAAAAATAATGATTATCAAAACCAAGCGGTACTACGGAACCCTATATTGCGCGTGGCCCGACACGCACCTTGCCGGTTTCACATTTTACATTCTGAATATTGTTTCACATGTCACTTTTATTTTTACACTATCCATATTTGTATCATTATTAATTATTATTTTACGAGGGCTGCCTTTTAAGTTTTGTCGTTCAAGGAATGAATACAGGCAATCTAATAGATTATCACCATTTAATGTTTTTTTAAGAATTATTCGCGATATTTAAAATGCTTTTGCATGCGTTTAAACCAGTTTTTAAAACATTTATTCCAGTCCGAAGTTGGGTAGTCAAAATGGCCGATTTTTACGCGTAAACAGCTTCTTCAGGTGAGCTTAAACGTTGGCCACAAAGACTTTGCTTAATTATGTGGAACTTATTAAAACTTTTAGGGCTCAAGCCAGGGCAGTAAGGCGGATGATCTAAAATTTCAACGTTTTGGGTTCACAACAACATAACATCTTTGTTTTACCGGCGATGTGCGAACATGTCATGGCCAGGAGCATACGACGTCTTGAATCGTTTTTTTCGAAATTCAGTGATGACTTGTGGCAAACAATGTGTGGTATACTAGTCTGCGGTAACCGTTTTGCAATCTTCGGGCACAATAGTGACGATGTGACCACCCTTTGCCACACGGGAGGCAAACATTTTTTTAAAGTGCTCTATGAGAATATGACTTCGGTCGATTTTGGCTCATTCTAGAAGACCCAGACAGGAGACTGCTGCTTAGAATTTGGATCATAAGCATATATCCAAAACTCGTCACCATTGAGCAAATTATAAACGTGCTTTGACTCTCTGGGTTGAATCGCTGCAGAGTTTTGCGACAAAAACTAACACGGGCTGATTTTGGTCGTCACTAAGCAAACAAGATATCTTACGAGAAATCACCATTTTTACTACAAGTTTTTCGTGCATGATTTTTTGGACAGTGGTCCCTGAAATGCCCATAGATGCCTCTATTTCGCGATATATCACATGACGGTCTTCGTGGATTAGCTGCTGCACTGCTTCAATATTCTCTTGCGTTACGACGGTTTTTGGACGACCATCACGTGGCTGGTCACTGAAGCTAGGGTGTCCACTTTAAACTTCTAAATACCAGCGTTCTATAATCCTAAGACATGGTCCTGCATCACTAAGTACAGAAGTGATCTCCTCAAAACGCCGAAGTCGCGATAATCAACTTCTTTAGTTGTAAAAAATTATCGCACGGAAATTTTCCTTTAACATTTCCATTTTTACAACCAACTTGTCACCTTTGAATAGACGATACAATAATACTATTCGACCAATCTGAATAATTTATTTTGTTTTTCAAATCCAAATACAAGGAGATTAAAATCCCATTTGCTTTTTTTTCAATGATCGCGGGAAGTTTACAAACGACAGAACTTAAAAGGCAGCCCTCGTATTAACATGTTTGTTTACAATTAAATTATTATTGTTATATGCTCAAATGTATTTTGACGATGGAATATTATTTGAGTGTCCAAATATACATTTAACTTTAGTTAATTACGAAACTAAAGGACTGTCAATTGAAACTGACACGTCAATTACAGGATTTAATTAAACAGTTTCTATTTCAAATGGTAAGCCTGGAGCGGTTACAAAGTTTCAAAAACCTGAATTTCGATTCAGGATAATTTTCAAACGTAAACCACAGAACTTGCAACTATCTGTTTTAGGTTTGAACGCCCAAGGCACATAATATATATGTTACGCTCAAAGACCGAAATCGCTCAGTGAGCGAAAAAATAGCTCACAAAGCGTTGTGGTCACAGTGAAACAGCCACGACGCGAAATTCGCGTCGTGGCTCTGATGAAAACGGCCACGACGCGTTCTGGCAATCACAAAAAGACCATAACGCGAAATTCGTTACATGGCTGATATGCTATTCGTTTTTCTTGATTTGTTCTTGATTGATTAAGCGTCCATAGGTATGGAAGATTATATTTGAATTACCACGCGTACTACATAATATTTTTTCTTTTACTAAATCACTGCATTACGTGTTTATCATTATTATTTATGAAACGTGTTGTTGTTTGTTGTTGTTTTTTTTTTTTATATAAAGACGTAATCTGATCTTAATTAAAAAAACTGCGTTGCGCCAGACAGACAGACAGACAGAAATAATATTAGTACGAAATGTATGGAACTATGGATATATTATAAATGATAATGTTAAACACGTTATGCAGGGATTTAGTAAAAGAAATAATATTTTGTGGTACGCGTAGTACTTAATTCAAATATAATCTTCGATTAATCAATCAAGAACAAATCAAGAAAAACGTATAGCATATCAGCCACGACACGAATTTCGCGTCGTGGCTGTTTCACTGTAACCACAACGCGTTGTGAGCTATTTTTTCGATCATTGAGCGATATCGGTCTTTGAACTCTTTGAGCGTAACATAATATACACTATTTGAGATAATATTCAATTTAAACCCCTAGCTTGGTTAATATCGAAGGGGGTGTGAAGTAGCCGCGAACCGCTTCGAGAAAAGTATGGTACGACCGTGCCTTTGCTCTGGGCTTGTCGGGGGTACTCCTGTGTCCCTAGATAGACCATCTTCATACTAGGCCGCTCGGATTGGCGTAGAACGCGCAAATTAGCGCGCAGAGCAAAATAATGCACTATCACATCGCGCGGTCAAAACTTGTCTCTAAAGGAGTGAGACGGGCCGTGCCCCCCGGCATCTCATCGCAAAAATCCGCCTCCATACAATTTGTATGGAAGCGGATGCGCGTATCGCACACTGTGTCGGGGCGCAGCGGATTTCCGCTTCCATACAAATTATATGGAGGCGGATTTTTGCGATGAGCCCCGGCACGCTGAGCCCCAGCACGGCCCGTCTCAGTGTGCTCACTCCTTTAGGATTGATTCAGACCGCAACGCGACGAGGCGAGGCGAGGCGCGGCGCGGCATAAATTTGTATGGATTTGACAGATGTCAATTGCGTGAGACGTCTTGCGAATCTGTCAAATCCATATAAATTTAGAAATGCATCTACGCGTCGCGTTGCGGTCTGAATCAACCCCTAGGGTCAACTCAGACCGCAACGCGACAAGGCGAAGCGAGGCGCGGTGCGGTATAAATTTGTATGGGTTTGACAGATTTCGATTGCGTGAGACGTCTTACGAATCTGTCAAATCCATATAAATTTAGAAATGCATCTACGCGTCGCGTCGCGGACTGAATAAACCCAGGTGTGACTTTGATTTCAAAGACTTGGTTATTCAACTAGTAAGTTGCTAAGTTTCTAAGTTTCTCGTAATAAATCCATATTAATATTACAAATGCGAAAGTGTAACTGTCTGTCTGTCCGTCTGTTAGCTCTTTACGCCTAAACCGCTAAACCGATTTTGATGAAATTAGTTATAATAACTCCCACACCGGTTTCGGTGACGGTGGCTGGTTTCATTGAAACCAAGCTATTTACGCAGGAGTAATTTTATAGTGTCCAAGTGTGTGCGCAGTACTCAAGAGCACTCTCTATTTCTTTTACTCTCGTAACCCAGTGGGACGGAAGACCGACACGACGGCGAGAGATCAGGCGCAGGACCGACTTTTTACATGCCTGCATGTCCTAGCCAAACATGGAAATAACATGTTTCCAACGCGGGAATCGAACCCACGACCTCCGAGTCAAGAGCCACGCTCCAAACCCCTCGACCACGGAGGCGTTAAAATTAGTTATGCAGATACTTTTAGTCCCCGGAAAGGGAGTACCTTTTATCCCGGAAAAATGGACGGTACTCACGCAATATTTAGTGTCACGTAGTGAAAAAAATCCCGATAGATTTTCTAGTTCTAAAATTTTTAAATCCCACATTGCTGGGGGAGTGAATTGGAACACTTCCTACTCCTCCTACATTCATCTGATTAATATCGTTGCGGGTTTCAAGACAGATTTAGCATACCCCTCAGTCACTGCAGAGATCATAATATCAAACAATTTTTTGTTTGGCTACCTATGTACTATCAGAGAAGTTGATTCCTATGCAAATCGAGGACCTAATAAGTTTGGTCGCGTAACGTGTTACGTCAAACCCAGCTGACAGATCACAATTAACATTGAATTGACATATTCGACCAAATAACGTTGGTCTGTCAATTGCATAGGAATCAACTTCCCTCCCATATATCTATGGGAGTTGCAGTGAGGTTGGAACATGTGAATAGACTATTTGCCGTAGTAGAGTACCTTATCAATTTTTTTTTACTGTTTGCTTTTACATCATCTTGGGCTGGCCCTTAAATGCACATTATAGCTAGATATAGTCATACCCTATGTACATATAAAGTTTCTAACCATTCTCTTAGCAGAAATTACTCCACCGCATCATCAGTGTGAGAAACGACTGTAGCTTGTATTTCTAACAAAGCGCGGAACGTTTCGTTTCCACGAACCCAATACGAATGGTACAATTTGTCGGCACCGCTTGATATCTAAATTAGTATGAAGACGGCCATCTTTTTTTTGTTTTTTTTTTACTCTGCTTCGCGAACTTGACGTTTCAATTAATGGCGTGTAATTTTGAAGTTGTAAATCGTTAACGCCTCATGTCCCAAAGTAATCATCCGCGACTGACATGCTAAGCTGGAAATTTAAAATAGCCGGACTATTTTTTGGACGACGGCACAAGAGTTATGACATAGTGATTAATTTTATTTCCTATTTTGATTCACAGAATGGTGGTTCTAATACGACAAAAAGATGCATCGCTTTGTGTGCTACTTGTGGATCTACGTTGCTGGAAAAAATACAAACAGAAAAAAAAACTTTTCTAATAATATTTAATTAATTGTTAGAACGCTGAAATTATACAAAACTAACATTATTTTTAGCTTGACTAGTGTATTTCAACCGAGTTCCATGATTTTTTAACATAAGGGGGAAATTAACTATGTACCCGAGTACATTCGAGGGTCGAGATTAACTATGTACCCGCTACACAAATAATTCCACTCGTGTAAATGTCTGTTACAATTATTGTCTGCGAATCTCTTGAGTGAAGTTTCTTTGTGATTAAATAATGTAGTCAAATACAATTTACTCAAACGTCTAAGGATTTCGTCTTGTATCTTTAAATAGAATTCGTTTCATTTCGTTAATTAAAATCGAGCTCGTAAAGATGGTACAAATGTTGGTGAACGCGACTCGCGACTGCGACTGACGACTGGGTAGTGCGACTTCCGAGATGTAATATTCTGAGTTCTGACATAATTTATGTAACAGAGAAGTTGATTCTCAGGCAGATGGGGACCCTCGTAGTTTGGTCGCATTACGTCAAACCCAGCCGACAGATCACAATTAACAATAAATTGACATGATCCGACCAAATGACGTTGGTCTGTCAACTGCCTAGGAACCGATTTCCTCGATGGTACATTGCAATGTCTAAAATCCCTAAAAAAATATAATTTGACTAGATGACGCCCGCTACTCTGTTTTGTTTCGTCGTTCCGGCGAGGCGCGATATAATTCGCTTGCGTGCCGGAACCATACTTTTTTCCAGAAAAAAAAGGATCCTTGATCCCGGGACTCAAAGTGTCTCCATTTTTTTTTATGAAATAAGAGGGCAAACGAGCAAACGGGTCACCTGATGGAAAGCAACTTCCGTCGCCCATCGACACTCGCAGCATCAGAAGAGCTGCAAGAGCGTTGCCGGCCTTTTAAGAGAGAATAGGGTAATAAGGGAGGGTAGGGAAGGGAAGGGAAGGGAATAGGGGAGGGAATAGGGGAGGGTAGGGAAGGGAATAGGGTAGGGGATTGGGCCTCCGGTAAACTCACTCACTCTTTTCTGTGAGAACGTGGTATTTCTCCGGTCGAGCCGGCCCATTCGTGCCGAAGCATGGCTCTCCCACGTATAAATCCATACCAAATTGTAGCAAAAAAACGTAAAAAAACAATTAACGGACTTTCACCTTTCTAATATTAGCATGTGAGGATGGATATGAATGTGAAACTTTATCCTATTCTATTTAACCTTTGAAGCCAGGAAGGATTGTCGAAAATTCATGTCTCCAAATTCCAATCACAGCCAGTTTTTTCTTTAATTTTTACTCACTACCAGAAACACTTTTAACAAGCTCGTTAGAAGACGTTAAATTTCCGATTCTAATGATGATATTTGTGTAATTTGAGCTGTTAATTCTCGGGAATTTGGCCACGGGAACGATTCATCATAGTGCCAGCAATTACCTTTGTTGCTGTTAATGACTTGTGCCCATTAATCAAAACAACTTGTTTTGATGTTTATACGACTCCCGATAAAATCTCGTAATAGTCTCGAGTTTCGTTGCTTGTAGATTATTATACTTTAGGTTTACCTGTTATAGCTTCATCGTCTATTGCTTAATTGAATTATTGTTCCAAACAGGCATTTTCAAAACTAAGTTTATTTCTAACTGACTTAAAAAAGGAGGTTATAAATTCGACCCGTATGTATGTGATATTTCCAAAACTGTCCAGTAATTGTATAAAATGTCAGTCTATATGAGCATCTGAATAAATGTGCTCACTACTGGGTATTGCTCAATTTAAAGAATACTGCAAGTTTCTTCAAAATCGGTTAAGTTTAATATTATGTAAATATGCTGACTTATTATGTGATATTCAAATATCATTGTACATGTGTATTACCATCATTAAAATTACTCAATAATAAATGTACTTCCGTACATAAGTCCGTAATTAAGTCGGTATATTAGATTATAATAATTTTCGAGTTGAGAAATTTACATTCCTAAATATTATTACTCGAGTTGACTACCGTTTGCGTTTATAAATATTAATTGCTCAGTCATATTTAAATGTTCAGTACTGGGGTAACGTGCGATGGGATTGTGTGGATAAGACATGTTAAAATTATTTGTTTCTACCGTCACGGTTGACAGAAATGTGTCCGTCCGTCCGACGCAAAACAAAGTCTTCTTTTCTACAAAACTTGACGCTGCAGGACAAAGTAATGAATAAAATTTTGGAATGAAAAGGATATCGGAGAGGCAAAAAGTGTTGTTTTGATTTATTTTTCAAAGTATTAAACCTTTTTAATAGAATCAGAAAGTTACAAAATTTAAAAAGAATATTATCTCATTTATAAAATTTAACTGCTTTTCAAGAGAATAATATATCTGAATTCTAAATTAAGAATACTGACTTCTCTTTGAGAAATGTTGTCTTACAGGAGTATCCACAAAATGTCAACGGTGGCTACCACTCTTTGTTATAATCGTATTCTTAAACTTTATTTGTAAGCTTCTCATTATAATTTATAAGAAGGCCGTTGGATGTGTCAGCGTTTTTAATTATTTAACAGGGAGCACTCAATCATATATCATCATCACCATCACCAGCCATCGCTGCAGGATTTTGTTTGTATCTTCTTTCTTAAAAAGGAAGAAAAGAATATACTTTCTTAATCTTTTTCTGTGCGTTAGATATTGTTTAGGTACGTCATAATCTTGTCTATAATAGACCTTTACAATTTTATTGTATTAAGTATATTATAAAATTAACAATTCCCAATATTGCAAAATTTCAGAACTACTGGAACGATATTGATAGTCACAGAAATAGAGAGACTCTATAGAGAAAAAATATATTTTGTGTCTATGAAAACGGAAATGTCAATAAGTTTATTGTAACTTTTTAATATTTTCTTCAGCAAACTAATAGTATTGAGTTAAGTTTTAATTTTGCGTGGAAAACATATTTATTATTTTTTTACATCTCTCTGAGAATTGAGTCTCTCATTCCTATCAAGACCCTTTCGAGGTCATAATGAAGTCAGTACAACATTGTTAGTAACTTGGAGTTTTTAATTAATAAACATTTTGTATATCAGATAGTCACGGGCCACGGGAACTAGATAATAGTTTGTATTTAATCCTTTGCCTATCAACCTTTTAGATGGGCACGAATAAAATTAGCCTCCATTTTGTTTAAGCTCGTTACAGCTCGGCGCACGTCAGTGGTCCTCGTAATTATGATGTTAGGAACTCAGCGTGTGTGCCGACCAGGGTCACCTTATTTATAGCTGGGTAAGGGACAGTCTCAATCTTAATCTGATTCTCTACTTATATAGTAGGAAGGAAGGTATTTCTGAAGCCTTTTAAATAATTGTAATCTGTATTTGTTGCCTTATTTTTTTGGAACTTCAGCAATTTTTTAAAGTTTTTTTTTTTATTGCTTTAAGTTCTGAAAACAGTGTTTTTTCTCGTTAGGTTACTTAAATATATCATTTTATTTAAATTATAGTTGTTATGAAGCTCTGGTTAGGTAACTTATTTAAAAAATAGAGTAATGCCTGACCCTTATTGACATAAATTCATGCAAATTATCATTTAAAACCTTTAGCACAACTTAAAACTTTAATTAATGATCAACACAAGCATTCTGACCGCCGTCCCATAAAAGACAGGAATCATAGTCACCCCGATCGTATAGTGTATCGCAAATTGTGTGTGTGTGCCCGGAATATTTATGTGTGGGTGTCGGCTTTTTTGATTTGGTGCGTTTGTCTATCGGTAATTACACTACGGTACCTTCCACCGCAGGCGAGCCCCGCCCCACATCTGGTATATTCTTTTAATGTCTTCATCAAGGTAGACACGTTTGGTGTGAAGGCTGATATTACGTCGTTTTTTAATATAAAACTTAATTAATCATGCCCCGCTGACGATCATAACCTATTGTTTTGTAGATATTTATCGCTGATATCAGTTATACAAAAATTCTTTGTTCGTTCTTCGACATCTTGTTTTGTCTTGTTTTTAATTGACTTACAAAAAAGGAGATTTTATATTTAGATATATTTATATCTGCCGTACTAATAGAATAATAATTTATAATATTATCTACATTCTAGTCACTTAGGTCCTGCAATATGCGTTGACTAAGAGCATTTAGAGTTTTCCTCCTAGTGGGTTTTTATCCAATCAACCTACTATACAAACTTAGTTCGACGAGCTTAGCTTTCTTGCAGTGCAAGACAATTCTTTTGCTCAGTGTAGTATCAAAATGCTATTACTCAATTTCGTAAAACTTTATTGTATTGTCACAAACATTTTAACTACTCGAGCATAATCATATTTGGTTAAATCTGTTAATATTGCTTGGTTTATTATAATGTGTTTGACGTGTGGAGCACTCTTGTAACTTGGTAATTCTCTAATGGGGTCAGCTGCTAAAATTGTTATGCTTTAATACTAGCTGTTGGCTGTTGCCGACACATTCGTTTCACGTTTGCATAGCACGTAAAGCTAATCCTATTTTTACCCGAGTACCCAAAGTATTACCAACAATACTTCCCAAAATGTAATGTGAACTTCACATAATATTACAAGGACTAAATTAATTTATGAGTGTGATAAAAGCAAGAGTAAATATTGTTACGGTACATGGTATACGGACACGTGGTGCGCAAGTACATACTCGAACCTTCTAAAAAGGTCCAATGTTTGTTTACGTGTTTACCCTTTATTTGTTAGCGTGTTTGAATTTAGACCTTATGACTGAGTCCATAAGGTCTAAATTAAATTTAACTTACTGCACTTATCGCAAGGACGGCAGTTTTATTGTGGTACATGCCCGAGCCACCTAGAAATTTCCCACGGTTGTTTACTTGTTTACGTGAATCGGGAAATTTCTGGAATTCGTCTCGCCATATAAAAAGAGCCGCAGGCAGGTCCGGCAATTCAGTTCAATCAGAGCGATTTTCAAGGCGATTTCGGAGTGAACACAAGTGATCAATAGTGAGTGAACCAGTGAAACCTACGACTTGGCTACGACCTAGTGATTAGTGTTTGGACTTAGTGCTAAGTGTTGTGACCTAGTGTTTAGTGCAGTGTTAATAAAGTCTCGAAGAGAGTCACCAGGTCTTTCTCTCCAAATCCTCGAACCCTAGCACGTAACAACTGGTGTCAGAAGTGCGATTTGGAGATGCCATTGACTCCGAGAGAGGACTTCAAGGGGAGTGTCAGGACAAGGGCGCAGCGAGCTGCTGCCATTGACTCCGAGAGAGGAGTTGCGGAGGCCACACCCACTGGGGACCAAGCTCCGCCCACTGAGGGACAGGCCCCACCCACAGGCCCCGCCCACATGGCTCCGCCCACTGGCCACGCCCACCAGGCTCCGCCCACTTTGGCTGAAGCCACGCCCACTGGCTCCGCCCACCGGGACACACCCACTGACCACGCCCCTCAGGCTCCGCCCACTTCGGCCGTGGCCCCGCCCACTGACTCCGCCCACCAGGCCACGCCCACTCAGGCCACGCCCACTGGCTCCGCCCACTGGGCCCCGCCTGCTCAGGCTCCGTCGACCACCTCCATCCATCCTGCCACGCCCGTTGTTTCTGCAACCCCTCAAATGGCTCCTCAATTGGAAAGCATAATTGAGTTAATTCAGGCTTTGCAAGATTCTCAAAGGGCAATGATGGAGGCACAAGACCGCAGGTTCGGCGCTTTGCAAGAGTCACAAGAGCAACAAAAGGACCTCCAAGAGAAAGCGCTTCTGGCTATAAAGGATGTCAGTGACACGGTGACTACGCTTCGTAAAGATGTCGACGTAATGAAAGAACGAGTTACTTGGTTAGAGACGGTTGTGGAAAATTTGAAAACCGGATTCACAGAACTACAGAAGAGAGTAGTGCGCCTAGAAACTACGGGAGTTGCGGTGTCTAGTGGAGTCACTGGTGTGGCGCAAGGACCAAGAGTAAAGGTGCCACCGTACGACGGCACTACTTCTTGGAACGCTTATCGTCGGCAATTTCAGACTGTTGCTACCGCAAACGGATGGACGGAGGAGCAATGCTTGACCGCTCTCACTGTTGCACTCAGAGGGCAAGCTGTGTCGGTTCTGGAGGCACTGCCACATACGGGAAATGGTTTCCAAGACCTGATGGAGGCACTGGAATCCAGATACGGGGAGCGACACCTGGAGCACGTGTTCCGTGCCCAACTGCGTGACAGAGTCCAACGTTCAGGAGAAGGACTTCAACAATGGGCGTTGGAAATTGAAAAACTCGTCAGGAAAGCATATCCAGGAGCCGACACCAAGATGGTCGACACAAATATTGTACAAGGATTTGTCGACGGAGTCAAAGACTTGGAGGTCAGGGCTGCAGTAAGACTTGGTCACCATACCTCGTTAAAGGAAGCATTAGCGCATGCTTTGGAAGTCGAGGCTGTGCGCCATGACATACGGCAGACCCATAAGATCCACAAGGTCTCTGAAGAAGTCAAGGAAGTTACGGCTTCTACGAGGAAAAGATTTGAAGCCATGTGCTATAAGTGTGGTGAGAGGGGCCATCTTCAGCTAAATTGTCCGCAGAAGAAGACCCAGATGGCAAGGATAAAAAGGATCGAGGAACAAATGGAGGAGTTGAAGAAGCAAGCGGTTTCGTCCCCTACCCGGAATTACGGGGAACGAATAGAATCCAGAACTAAGGGGCGAGTACTGGATGACGCGGAGAAAGCCCCGGTAACTGTTACCTCCCAGGCACGGAGCGGAACAAAGAGAACAAGTAATTTGGGGCACATGGAGAATGAAGCTATGAGAAAGGCTCAAGAAAAAGATGACGACCTTCGGCACATCATCACATGGAAGAAACGGGGTGACATAAAACCAATCTGGAGTGAGGTTGCACCCACTGGCGCTGTCACTAAGGCGTACTGGGAGCAATGGGACAGTCTGATACTTCAGGACGGACTACTCTACCGGAAATGGCAGAAGGCTAACGGCAGAGAGTTCTATTTTCAGATAATTGTCCCAAGGGCAAGAGTACCAGATGTTCTCCGCGAGATACATGAGGGCGTATCAGGGAATCATCTAGGCGTCAAGAGGATGCTAAGGAAAGTGCGAGAACGATTCTTCTGGTTGCATTGGAGAGATGATGTGCAGGATTTGTGCCACAGATGTATTACTTGTGCTGCTGTAAAGGGACCACAGACCAGGAGTAGTCGTAGGAACCGTCTGGCGCGTTACCATGGCAGTAACAATGATGCTCGGGACGAGCATCTCTAAGAGGGGAGTAGTGTTACGGTACATGGTATACGGACACGTGGTGCGCAAGTACATACTCGAACCTTCTAAAAAGGTCCAATGTTTGTTTACGTGTTTACCCTTTATTTGTTAGCGTGTTTGAATTTAGACCTTATGACTGAGTCCATAAGGTCTAAATTAAATTTAACTTACTGCACTTATCGCAAGGACGGCAGTTTTATTGTGGTACATGCCCGAGCCACCTAGAAATTTCCCACGGTTGTTTACTTGTTTACGTGAATCGGGAAATTTCTGGAATTCGTCTCGCCATATAAAAAGAGCCGCAGGCAGGTCCGGCAATTCAGTTCAATCAGAGCGATTTTCAAGGCGATTTCGGAGTGAACACAAGTGATCAATAGTGAGTGAACCAGTGAAACCTACGACTTGGCTACGACCTAGTGATTAGTGTTTGGACTTAGTGCTAAGTGTTGTGACCTAGTGTTTAGTGCAGTGTTAATAAAGTCTCGAAGAGAGTCACCAGGTCTTTCTCTCCAAATCCTCGAACCCTAGCACGTAACAATATATTTCTTTGCTTGCCATCTGATAATATCCAGAAAAAAAGAAAATCAGAATCTCATTAACACTTTTTGTTGGGATGCGTGTTGTCAGTGTTGGTTAACGTAAAAACCAACTTAATGACTTCTTGACGAGAATTCTTTATAGAGCGATGGTCATTTGAATGGGGATTAGAGTGGGCCTTTTGTCTCTGTGGGTCAAAAAGAATATTATGCGTTGACTAATAAAAAGATGCAGGCAAAATATGTTTGATTGGAGACCATCAAAAGGCGTAGGGGACGTCCTGCAGCTCATGGACCAACGATTTTAAGGTCGCCGAACGCGGATAGGCTGTCCAAAGTCGAGATGGTTGGCGCTCGTTGGGGAAGACCTTTGTTCAGAAGGGGACGGTGATAGGCCGATGATGATAATAACTGAAGAAAAAGCTCCAAAAGACCTACATAATACATATTTTATCATTAATAATATTGTAGGCAAAAGTTTGTTAAATAATATGTTTATTACTAGATTATGAAAAATTATTGAATTAACAAAGTTTAGGTTAGCTTTCATCGCGAAGTTCACGTAGGATCCTGTATAATTTATAACTTGTATAAGCCAGCAGATCAGCAATAAAACATTACTTTGGTCACGTTTGATATATTATTTAAAAAAATACACGTAAAAGAATCATAATAATAATATTATGAATCGTAGAATATAATTCGCCAAGAGTTTACTCAATGTGAAGCAAACCGAAATATTAAGGCCATCCCCTGAGCAAACGACCTTGACCATACATTTGCCGCGTTGCCGAGATCGTACCAAAATCCTATTTGTATCTTAGTTCAAGATTGACCTAAAAAAAATCAAACGGAGAATATGTAGTTACTGAAGTTGTCGATCTATTGGCGTGTGTTTCAAATAGAAGTAATTTGTAAATACTAGAGAGATACTGAAAATATGCTTGAATTCTAATAAATTGGTAAAAAACGGTAAATTACCGCATCTCTGTAGAGGGAGCGCCTTAAACCTTTTGTGATTTAAATCGAACTCGTGACGGTACTTGAAGTTGGTAAACAATTGTAACAAAACGTACACACAAAAGACTCAAGTAATCCACAAGAATGCCCACCCCAGTCACGAGCGACTTGAGTCTGACGGCCCTCCAAACTTTTAAACGTTCATTATGGAATACATAAACAGGAATATTTATACTAATAATCTGGAATTTTCCATAGTATACCTTTATGGGTCACTGGAATAAAGGATGCAAAAACTGCGAGAACCTCTTGAAGGGTACTTGAAGGATCTGATTTCCTTAAGGCTAGTATATGGCTGGATTTGGTTATTGTTGATTTGTGACAATATTATAAACATGGAACACTTTTATGTGTTAACTATCTAACTACCGTGGCTTGTAAAGTTTCAATTTAACATGATTAGAATTCCTCCAGGTATTTTAAAATGCTTAACGAAATGTACAAAGTTTTTAATTTAAAGAGCACTAGACTTGTGCAATGTGCGTATACTTAGTAATTAATATCATGACTTTAATATAAACAAAAAATCGAAAGTGACACATCTTCGCTCCAAAAATGTCTAAATTAATAACTGTATTAAAATGTATGCCCTCTCACCTAAGAGATTAAAAATTCCAAACGCGGAACGAATTCAGTACAGAAACGGGTCAGTGGTTACGCGTAAAGTATTTACTTTGTCCTATTGAAATTAAATTTTTCATCCTCTCCCCCGCGGTAGCAGTCACGACTAGTCGAACGTCATTTTCGAGATTTACTTTTTGTTTTGTCATCTTTTTTTCTCCTTCACTTGTTGGTTTTGTCGAGAATGTAAAGAAATTGACGTCTCCATCGCGATTCGTCACGCTCGCCTTCGACGAGATGACGCCGCGATTTTTTCCACTTTTGAGAAGTGTCGGCTCGGAAAAGTACACTTTATCATAATCCGGTGGGGTTGATATTTGAATGGCCGCCGGATCGTGGTTAAATATAGCTGAGGAAGCTCGTAGACCCCTTGTAGGATGCAACGATGACTTAATTTCGGTCATTTGCTATGGGTGCAGGATCGCGTATCCTTTCAGCGATCGTTTGTGCGACGTCGTTAACGAACTAGACGCTTGTCTCATCAATTAGAGGGAGATCATTACGGTGTCATGTTTCTGAGAGTACTCAGTTTTTACTTTCATAGTCTGACGATTAATCTTCATGTAAAATATCTTAGCGAACACGCATTTTGCAACTGAAAAACAAAGCAAGTTATAATGGCAGGTCCGCAAACGTCGTCGTTTCGGTTGAATAGACAAAATAATACTTTCTTACATTCTTAAAGCATAATATTCTGAATTTGGGCTAATACGATGCAAACTCAAAGTAAAAATTTAAAATTTAAGACATTTTTATTGCGACTTCTCCTGGTATATTATTTGCAAGTTAAACTGGCATTTTCAATAATTTACTTGAGCAACATATAATTATATCATATTATGTAGGTACTAACGTATACGAATAGAAATTAGTAGGAAGCACAAAAATTAATAATATTTTTATTATGACTGTTAACGAAACAAACATCAGCGTGACATAATCATCTCTCTACAAGAGTGAGACAGTCAAAATTTAAAATTACTTTGATCTTTATTTTTGTAGAGAGTTTGGTACTTTGACTCAACTCTCTATAAAAATAAAAATTAAAAAAACAGTACCTACGTCTAGAACAGGGGTCACCAAATGGCGGACCCCGGCCCGCATCATGACCACCGAACCATTGTGTGCGGACCGAGCATTTTCGAAGATGAACTTCGTTAAAAATAAATTTCGGTCTCGACTTACTGATTCAGGATTTGATATCAGTAGCTTGCACCAGTTTCACTTCAAACATTAGATCTTTGTAATTTCCGTAATTACCTTACTTTTGTTAAATTTTTTTTTAATGTGCGGACCGCGAAAGTCAGGTTCATTCCTGAAAATGGACCCCGAGCGAAACTAATTGGTGACCCCTGGTCTAGAAAGTGGCAACCCTGAAATTGTTTTTTTAAATCTCAAAACACAACAGGGTTGTTTACAATAAGTTTATTGTGAAACTCTGGGACGTAACCAGTCAGTGCTCTCGTAGGGATACTAGAAGTTATGGCGAGATTACATCTGTACTCTGTAGCTACAGGCATAAATAACTGCGGATAGCGCGGACAATGCTTCGGACGTTGTTAATTCTGCGTGATAAATATGGTTTACAACGACAATAACTACGTTATGAAGATGTATTTGATAAATCTGATATATGCGCTTTGTGAGCTGTGAATGAAGATTTAAATTGGTGGCATTAGGTAACTGGATGGGGCATAACTTTGTTGACTTTTGTACAATACGCATTTCGACAATACGTTGTGTGCAATATTCTACGTTATATAAAACCTACCTACCAAATTTCAGTGATTGGTTCAGCGGCTTGGGCGTGAAGAGGTAACAGATAGACAGACGACGGGCGATAGACGACAGACGGACAGACAGACACACTTTCGCATTTTTAATATTAGGGAGTATGAATGTGTGCATGATCTACCGATTTCTTAAATTGTAACATTATAATAATTATTGTGCATAAACGCCACAGAAAACCGGCGTGAAACAGCGCTTGCGCTGTGTTTCGCCGAGTGAGTGAGTTTACCGGAGGCTCAATCCCCTACGGCCTACCCTATTCCCGTCCCTACCGGGGAGGGTAGGGAAGGGAATAGGGTAGGCCGTAGGGGATTTATTATTTATATTCCCTTCCTTACCCTCCCCTACCCTATTACCCCTTAAAAGGCCGGCAACGCACCTGCAGCTCTTCTGATATTGTGAGTGTCCATGGGCGACGGAAGTTGCTTTCCATCAGGTGACCCGTTTGCTCGTTTGCCCCCTTATTTCATCAAAAAAAAAGTTAATAATTATCCGTACATCACAAACTGAAGGATTCAATGAAACTCAACTGATTTTAAACGTGTTTTCATTATCGTATTGTTCCCGCCAATATTTACGCGTGTTACGTGTAACTATCAGGTCCGTGTATTCACTTTTATTTGTACGAATCCGGATCCGAATTCGGATTGCGGTCGGACAAACACTATCTCGTTCGTCCATTAATTTGCATATAATTTTGTACGGGACGAAAACAAGCGTGTTTTCATTTCGGATTCGTGCATTTTGTACGTTGACTCGATTACAGATTATGAAAATTGCAGTACGCTTAATCACCTTAATATTATGGTACGCGTTGATAAAACGCATCAAAAATATTTCAGCTTATAGTACAAAAGTTGAGAGATGATACTGTACTGATGGTACGCCTATTAAGGGGGCGACTAACCCAAAATTTTCGTTCTTATAATTCATTTTTATATTTGAAAATAGGCCCCAAATTATTTTATTTACTAAAATTAGATACTGCATTATATTTCCAAGAATTCGATCTAAGCAAAAACACGATATATTGTAATTTTCTCGATAGAAAAAAATCACAAAGATGCATCTAATTTTCACGAATTTCATTTATTTCCATAAGCGTGCATTGAACTAAATTATAATATTTTAACGCATGGTATATAATTCTATCATTAAAAGGATACACCAGGGGCTAGAGAAATGAATAAAAAGTACGTGTAATATCTATAGCTGTCTCCCTTACCTCAAGCCTATACCGCAGAACGCGATAGAGACAACTGCAGAAAATCCAGAAAATCAACGATTCGTTGTCCCCTGATTCCTTCTCCAAAACTAAACCGATTTAAGTACTTTTTTCAGTAATGATTAAAGAAAGGCTTGAGCTATGTTCCTATGTTTTGCTTTTTTTTGTATAATCTAGCCAAATCTGTTTTCTGGACGTTTGAACACAGCGGAAAATCTGGCAATTTTTTTGGGTTTTTGAACGTTCATATCTTCTTTAATAATTAAATTATGAAAAAAAAGAAAACATAGGGACATTGTGTTAGTGGCAGTAGATATTCAGGAAAAATATTATAACTTTACTAGCATTATCCAGGAAGGAAACAGGGGACAACCTTTGTATGGAAAAAAGGGCGGTGTGGACTCCTATTAAAAAACCGACCTAGCGAATTTTTAAAATGTTGTATATTTAAAAACTAATTTGGCGATGAATCCGCGTCGTCCTTTTTCACCTGGCATATGAAAGACGGGCGTGAGTTTGAAAAGAGAAGGACGATGTTTGATTTTTTGGCTAAGTCGCCCTCTGTCATACTTTTGGTTCCATAATTAAAAAGTTAATTACGTTACCGATTCAATGCATTAAGTTCAATAACCACGCGAAAAAATGAACTAACGCTGCCATCATACAAAAACGTCATTTTTGACAGTTCTCCTTCACCAGCAGCGCCCCCGCCCACGTTCATATTTTATAGCCTTGTTGCACTTTAGTAATTCGTACTAATTTGACATTTGTCAGTTTGACAGAATTGACAATTCATTTGCTGAATTTATTGAGAGGAATTGCTATGTGACCATTTTAGCCCCGCTGGTCTAATGGCCGAATTCTTTCGATCTCCGCGTCCCGACATACATAATATCCTGATTTAGGGACAGCTGGCTTGTCACGAGAAAATTGAAAAGTCAACGCTCAATACATTTGACGTTATTTACAGCTCGTTTCGGAAAGGATTGCAGTAAAATGTCCCAGATGTCTCCTTTTCAATTTATAGAAACGAGAGCCAGAGTATGATGCAGTTGTAATATTATTTTGGTCTTTAAGATTTGTAGACTAAGGTTGGGTTGCACCAACTAACTTTAACTATAACTGTAACTTTAACTATAACTTTAACTACAATGCAAAATGTCAAATCTTTGGTTAAAGTTAAAAATGGACGCCATCAAGACGCCATATTTAACCATAACCATAGAGCTCGACAAGGTTTTAAATGCACGTGGCGAAAAAAGGAACCAACACTGTCATCAATATCATACAAAAACGCAATTTGACAGTTCTCCTTTACCAGCAGCGCCGCCCACGTTCATTTATAACCTTGTTGGACCAGCTGTCATCTGTCAATTTCTCCGGTCAAAGTTAAGGTTAAAGTTAAAGTTAAATTTAGCCTTATCTAACTTTAACCATAACTTTAACTTTAACCACGCCTCTGGTGCAACCCAACCTAAGAGATTTTCTGATAAAAATAGTGAACTGTAGCAGAACTTGTAATACACAGCGAATTACAAGCTCTGCAGCTACTGTTCTAATTTCTGTCATGTATATTTTCTAAAGATCAGACTAGAACAACTGCAGGTCTAGTCTAGATTGTTATCAGCTACTATACCTGTTACTACAAAAATTGTAGTAGTCACATGAATTGAAAACATAATAATAATAATATTAAAAATACACACCAAGTACCTACCTAACAACAATTCGGATAATTGTTTATTCAATTTTCATGTTATAATAGTTCTTTGGCAAATAAACTTTGAAAGGCCGGTTTCTTCGTGATTTCAAGATAATCACGTATTGGCTTGAAATCGAAAATGAAGGTTGCCAAAGCTTCATCATCCACAAACATAACGCCTCCGTGGTCTAGTGGATAGGCTCTTGACTCGGAGGTCGTGGGTTCGATTCCCGCGTTGGAAACATGTTATTTTCCAAGTTTGGTTAGGACAATGTAGGCTGATCACCTGATTGTCTGACAAGTAAGATGATCCATGCGTCGGATGGGCATGTAAAAAGTCGGTCCTGCGCCTGATCTCTCGCCAGTCGTGTCGGTCTTCCGTCCCACTGGGTTATGAGAGTAAAGGAATAGAGAGTGCTCTTGTGTACTGCGCACACACTTGGGCACTATAAAATTACTCCTGCGTAGCTGGCCTGGTTTCAATGAAATCGGCCACAGTCACCGAAACCGGTGTGGGAGATAGCTCCCATAATAATAGATTATCCACAAACATACCTACGTATGTAACTCGGTAGGCCAAGTTGCAAAGACGATACATTGTATGTAACGCAAATTGCACGCATTTCAGAATATACATTTGAGCGGCGAATTTGCCGGGCTGTAAACTAAAAGCACGCGTAAATCATTAATGGCAACCATTTCCTGTGTCTATTATTACATTCGGTGCACGCACGTTTTAATATTCGTTACTAATGTGACTGAACAATCAAGATAACACTAGAATTAACTATTTAGGCTCGACGTTGCGTCCGCGCAAATGAGCGTTTTAGCTGCTACGATGCGAGATCACAAGCAATTATTGTAACGATTTATTTACAGCGGCGTGCGCGCGGTCGTGATGCTATTTACAATTACTTGTGATTTTGTTGTCGCAAATCGAGCATTAACACATTAATAATTAATGTTGCCTAAGCTCATTTTTAGATATTTGGCTAAAAGGTACTGGTCATAAAACATATGGCCAGGGTTGGCGCTTACATTGTTTTAACAGTTGGGCTATAAGTGAGAGTTGAGACTCAATTTCAACATTCTTCTAAGAAACAGTATACGGCATAAAATAACAATAATAATTTGCCACTAATTCAAACTAGCAAACACTGAGAAAATATGAATTCTCGCTTATGTTTCCTCATGTAAATGAAGTCGCCTCGCAGCAAAACATAGGCTGGCCGTGAACTGCACTGATGTTATAATAAAATTAAAATAATTTAAAATAAAAAAATTTGAGCAGCCTTAACAATTTGGCGTTATACGTGCAACAAAACAGGATAAGGTCGGTCATTTGTGCTGATAATAATAATAGTAGCAATAATATGGTAATTGATTGAATTTAAACAAAACAGGTACCAACGATTTTAAAAAATGCACCTTTTCAAAAACGAAAATATTCAAATATTAGACATTAATATTTATTAGAAATAATATGTAGTACGAATTCAAATAATTTTGAAGAATGAGATAGATAATAACATTATGATAAAAATATGAGACCACAAAGACCAAAATATAGTTACTAAAATAAGTTCTTCATGTAACATAATAAGCACATGCCAAAGAAACATATAACATAATAAAGCTCTTTCAAATATCGAAGCGATGCAAAAACGGTGAGTAATGACTGAATACATTAAAGAACCAACCGACCTCAAGATCCAGATTTCATAATTCAAAAGAATAATAGAGCAATGAGACAAAAGACATTCTATTCATCGAAATATAGGTCGAAGCCCCATACATTTTTAACGCAAAGTACGGTCGACATAAAAAGTGAGGTTATAGATTTGCAAAGGAAACTTTCTCTCATTTCTGACCATGAAGGAGAAGACTTATTAATCAAACTGAACTAAAAAAATGAAATAATGGAGCTATTTTTGCTTAATACTCGTTTAAAAAGAACAGCTGTACTTATGTCCTATACTTACTTAGTTGAAAACCAAAGGAGTTTAAGGACATAATATTATGTACCTACTTGTTTTAAAATCATTATTTTAAAATCCTCGACTGTCTTTTTCAAGTCTGTAAGGTTTTATTACCTTACTTAAGAATTCATAGATTGTGATCGTCATCAGACAATCATCAGATCATGATATTCATAAAACGTAGAAATAATGTTTTAAAGTTAGAGTCACGTTACAAACATTTTCGAACCCTAAAATTGGAACATTAGCAGCTTAAAATTTTAACATTCGGATGATGCCAACACACAACTAACGTGTCCTATATTGAAAGCAGTAACTTTGTGACAATATTGGGTTCGGTATGGATAATTCATAATCCAGTTCCTCAACTATTCATGAGCAAGGCACAGCACGGAACCAATAAAGCAACTAATACACCAGCCCGAATTTGCATTTCAAACGCTTCCCGCGGGATCCTCTGATAGGCTTGTATTAGGAATTTGGCAATACAAAGTCTGTTAATCCAGTATTAAACTGTTTATTAAATGCTTTAGGAGTTTACCTTCCAATTTAATATATTTTGGACGGTTGATAATGTATTTATTAATTTAAAAAATAACGTTAGCTTCTTGCTAGTTAAAATTTTTGAGGGAAAAACTGAATTGTTAAAATCAAACATAAGTGATAACGCGAACATATAACGCGATATAAACGTTGTGATGATATGCATTCTTTTGTAGTGCGAAATTCTGGGGTCGATCTTGTATTTTCTTTTATCAGCATACAAGGGTATGCTGATAAACAACAGCATTTTGCCAGCACGTAAATCACAAGCACGCACGTTATCCATATAAAATCTGTTCAAATTCGGTTATGTGTGAAGGTGTTGACAGTCAAACAAAACAAGAAATTGGCTTGAATGTTATGACAGTACCATTTCGGATGTATTCCGAAAACGCGCTTCAAAATAAGACGGTAGCTCTATTTCACAGGAAAAATGCATTGCACAACAAAGCCCAATCATCACATCCGGTTCATGTGAAATTGAATAAATCCAAGAGTTACTCTTTGAAGTCTATAACCGTATAGTCATCGTGTTCACATGAGGCTTATTAACTCCAAAGATTATTATCTATTTAATTACAATAGGCTCCGCCTGATGGTAATTTGTAGGAAAACGTCCAATCAAGTTACGTTGACGCGTCATTTTTACTGGAGCATTAATCATCGCGTCGTTATTCAAATGAGCTGTGTTCTGTTTTATATTGTAAGGGAAGTTTTGGAGAGTTCATTCATAACATAATTCGTTATGACGCCTTTAGTAGGCACACTTCATGGCAGCATAACAAAATTCAGTGGTACGAAAATCTAGTAAGCATTCGAGTGACTACTCTGTTTTTTTTCTGCGTGATCATGATATGACACAAAAATCTATAGAATCTTCTGTCAAAACTATAGAAATAATTTATGTCGAACTATCATAATATCACCAAATTGATTTTGCTGTAACTGAATTATTTTCATAACATTATTCAAAAGTTTAAATGAAGGGATATTATGTGCGTATATGTAACAAGTAAACCGATGCGCAAGTACATCCGATATGGAATGCGGCCTCGGCTATAGACAATTTTTTAACATTATTAGAATTGACATTGAGATGTCGGGTCGGAAATGATTGTTACGGCCTGTCAGATGAGATGCTATCACAAGAGGCACTCATACAGATGATGATAAGTAATTTTGATTTAATGTTATGTTACTTGGCATCTAATTCTATATTTTAACTTCAAGATACGTATTGCAAGTTAAAAAAATAATCCTATGAATACCAATAAACATAAAATTAAAGAATGACCTTTTTGCAGAACTAAGCAAACAATAATACCTACGGGCTGTTTTAAGACACGTTTTGTTGATGAGATTATTAGATCTACTCACTATTATCGTCGGCGTAAAAATCTCGTTGGATATAAGTGCCTAATCTGATCGGGCACCACTAAGTACCTTAAGCCTTTAAAAATGACCAATATAGTGTGTAATTTACAGCTGTTTCGTCGGTTGCTTCTCACAAATTACGATCGAAAATAACACATTCTCGTTCCAACACGACCGGCCATGGGGGATCGAAATTAACCATAATTGCTTAATTCAGACCGCTGTTTACTCATCTCGTAAGGTCTATGCAAGACAGAGACGAAGATATAATAAATTATAAAGACGGAGAGAGACGAAAGAAAGAAATCACCGGTATCCTCCAGGTACGCGAGAGAATTATCTTTTTTTTAGTAATGATGTAGATTATGAAAAACTTTCGAATTTTAAAAGATGACGCGTTTTTAAAAATCGATTTAACACTTACTAGATTACACGCATACAATTTGACTGTAGGTTGTATATTATGTACAGGCTTTTCCCATTATTTTATTGCTATTTTTAAATTATTTTTTTTTATTTCAGATACACTGACAACAAGCAACAATATTAAGGTAAGCTTTTAAAATTTAAGTAATGTAACTTTGATGTTTGATAAAGTTTAAAAAATAGTATTATGTTAGGTAAGTCATAAGTGTAATACTATTTACTCCGCTTTAATCATTTCGTCAAGCTGTAAAGAATATAATCAAAGTACTAACTTAAATTAACAACATAATAAGTCTATTAGACTATTCATGTTAAAAATGTAAATTTATTTAGAAGTTACCTACCTCAACTTAACAAAGTAAAAAAAACTGTTTTATGATTGAACTTTTATGATCAAAATCGAATAACCAAGGTCGATAAAACATACTTGCCTCCTTTATTTCAATAACTACGTGATAAATTCTGTGAAATAACCTGCAATGTCATATTTTGTACAATGCGGATATCTATCTCAGTTTATGACAACACTAAAAATTATAATACAAAATAATGTTCTATTTTCATGTAAAAAGTGGAATTCATGCTAGTTTTATTGATGGCCATAAAACCGTAGGTTACTTGTGAAATAATTTTGATCTTCAACTGCAGTGGTGTAAACAATGACAATAGTCCTGATGCAAAAAAAATATAACCAAGACTAACTAATAATACCTCCTAAACTTAAGCAAAACGAAGCTTTCATGCTTCTAGAGCAGCGTACCAAATAAATAAACACAGAAAAACATGTAAAAATGCTATGCTTTTACTCGGGTCGGGTAAAAAGAAAACTAGAAACGTATGCTCCAAGCGATTAGCGTAAGCAGGCTAATGGCCTATAAAGAGATTCGAATGACACAAATTCAAAGGTACAAAGTATTTCTCAGCGGAATTCGGTAGCGAAAAGGAAATTGCTCGCCTTGGGCACCTTTTATATTAAATTGATCTTGTTCCCTTACATTTTTAAATAAAGGCTTTATTATATCGTTTTTCCAAGTCATCTTAAATATTTTTTAAAGGTTTTCAATCCTATTATCCTCTTTCATCTTTGACTGGAGCAATTATTTCGTGCTTCTCTGTTCAATTTTAAGATTTTTAAAGGTATCGATAAATAATTTTCTAAGGTCCATGAGTGACATTGCTAAATTCGGTACCGTATTTTGTATGGTATGTATATTTTATGAAAATCCGTTTTTATACTTATGCCGTGGAATCTCAACTATAAGACAATCATAAAACTATTATGCGAATGAATTATAGACAAACGTTTGTTTAAAAATAAAATGTAATAACTCGTTTATGTTGAACCGGTAGTAAAATTTGAATAGTCGTGTTTGAAATTTGAGTATGCTCCCATAACTACTACACAGTGAAAATGGCAATATACGAAGCGGAATGAAATAAAATAAAACGTTTACTACAACACTAAAAACTGTAATCTCCTGAGTTCCAAAATAATTGTTTGTAAAGGGCTGACAGCGTAACAAATTAGCATAAATCAAGGCAGTTAACTCAAAACTTCGCGTTCTCTGAATCCACAAATACCTCTAAATCCCTACCCGATAAATCCACAGTCTGTTGTCAACGTAATATCTCTTCCGAGAAAACATCTCGCGATTCAAAAGTTTATACACGTTTATTAACTGCAGGACATGTTAGTTTACGGCCATCCCGAAATGTTAAAACAGATGTTCCGCTTTCATTTGACGGATGGGTCAGGCGAGGTCGGCCACCACTCCGCCATCCGCCATCTTGTGATCCCGCCGATCCACCCAAACCTGTCAACGGCAACGAAACAATTACCTGGTACGCAGTATTTTGGAAGTAATCAGAGATGCCTTTTTAAAACTTCGACCGTAACGGTATTTAAATTCGAAAAACAAAACTAGAGCCAAACAAAACAACTATGCAAACAGAACGAAAAGGAGCGAAGTTCGCAGTCGTGAAAAGACCGACTTTATTTGAAATGTTTTAGAATTTGGATACGAAAATAAAATAGATTTGGGTCAAAGCGAGCATTTTTTAAACGAAATGATAATGGCAGACGAATACGCAATCGCTCAACTAGCTCAAAATGTATATTCGAGGCGGCTATAACTTACGCGTCGTACAATAAAAACGCCACGGCACGATAATAAACATCATATTTTAGATCATTAGATCGGGCCTAATGAAAGTTACAATAAAACGATGATAGACAGCATAAAAAGCGAGCTATAATGGAATAATAATGAACTGCCAGCTTATAAAACGAGATAATATTGCAGTGTGTAAACTAGCAGTTTATTGGCAGAGAACCTCCAATCGAGCTGCAGCCTGCACCTGTGTGGAGCGTTTTAATGAAGATGTTTTATTTCGTCTGCAGGTGTCCATGACTCTCCGAACCCGAATCGAGGGCCCATTAATTCATTATGCGCTTTGTTTTCTTCGTCCATTTTTTATCATGCAAATAACTTTTTGTCCGGTGAATTTTATAGTTGTGTCGTATTATAAATCGTGGAGCCCACTTAACATATGTACGCAATTAAGTTGTAAAGATCTTAAACGTTTACGAGTATCGAGGGATCGGAGTTTTGTTCGTGGCATTGTGCTGGAAACGTATTTAATTCTAAACAATACGAGTTAAATGAGCCGAGGATTGTGGTTACGAGTAAAAAACGGAACGCCCGTAACTAAAACGCTTTATTGGTGTACTATTTTGGTCTCAAATTGTATGACACAACAAAGGTAACATTAATTGCTCGTGTCGTATTAATCAGTTCGTATATAAAGCCTTTACAAACGCTTTTATGTAAAATTGCCCGAATTAATATTTGACTTTGTAAATTATTTTGAATAAATTCTAGGCTTAGAGTTTTTGATAAAATCCGGAGCGAGCACTTTTGAATTACACTCGGGGCTATTACATTCTGCAAGGTTTTAATTCTCTAAATAAACATTTAAATTTTGCCTACCATGAAATGCTGAAGCTTTTATCTGGCTCTTTCTTAGTCTGGAGTTAAATTTATTTATAATAATATGATTATTTAGTTTACTGTTAGTTTTTTATAGGCTTTACCCTAGATTTTACTCAGTGTTCATGTTCACAAAAATAACAGACAACTTCCAATACACTATTTCATTTTATTCAGATTTTTACAGTTCTTTATAATAGCAAATATCAAACCGTCTGGTTTCAAACTGACAATGAATTATTCGAAACCGGTCTATTGTTACAACTATTGTATTTTTATTACATTTTATTAAAATTTTATTTTTATAAAATTTTAATAAAATGTAATTTGCTGTTTACTCATAAATCTAACTTTTTCTAGGTATAATTAATTTGTTTTTTTACGAGTCAGGTAAGAGTAGCTTAGAGTAATTAAGTCTTAACTTTCAAATTTAACATATTGAGGATTAATTAAGGTTAATTCGAATTTTGTAATTTAATTCTCGGTTGCTGGAACTGATTCTCGACTACTGAATTTTCTCCTTATTAGTAAAATATCATGTTATTGATATGTTCATTATCCAAATGTAACATGAAGGGTATCTCTAACATATTACTTCGGATTCAATATTGGTCGGCATTAGTTTCGAATAATTATTGGTATCTCTTACGTTGAATTTTAATGAAGACATCCGATACTTAAGGTCAGCTTACATCGGAGTAAAGTTTATTAAGCAATCGAATGTTTTGACTGCGGTAGACTGGTGTGATTAAGCTGTTTCCTATATTTTATAATCATCATCGTCTAGCTGAAATGGTCGTAAAGTATCTTAATATCAGTATCGTCATTGTCATTTATTTTAACTATTATGCTTAAGATGCAATGATCAAAGTCTTTGTGACTTTTTAAAATTAAAATTTGTTTCGATCCTTATTATATTGATATAATTATTTCATCCAAATGTCAAATCAAAATTTTTAAATTATGTTACTCTTGGGACCGCCTCGAGGGTCTAAAAAAGGGACAATAAGCGGCAGATGCAACGAATGCACGATTAATTTTATATAAAAATAACGTCTCTATTCCGAGGAAACCATTACTCTTAAGATTCTGACGTGGTATAAATTTGTGGGGATGTTTTATTACACCATATGCTTAATATGGTCACTTTTGTATAGATTTGTACAAATCAAATCATTTCTCTTCGAGTCCAAGCTCACGAATAAATGTTAAATATATAATATTTATTTTTAAAACTTTTGTAGATGTTTATTATTATGATGTAAATTTTTAGGAATCATAAATTACTCATGGAACTTGAAATTAACATATTTTTTTCTGTCTTTATCAACTTTCCTTCAAATCTGTTCTGTCTTTAAAGTTTATACTCGTATAATATGAGAATTCAAAATAGTACAAGAGGTAGGGAAATAAATATAATTTTAACATTTACTAATATTCCTATATCAATATTCATTTGTGTGTCCAATATAATATTGGATCAAAACAATAAAACGCAGTAGCGACCGCGTACATGGTTCGAATTTATTTCCTAAAATTTTATTTAGATAATAACCATCGATATACGAGTATTTTATACTGTTGACAAAAGGAATAAAAAGGTATCTAAGTTAAGTTATCACAGTAAGGTACCGTTGTATCGTTCCCTTTTCCCTTACGTTAGTTAAAATTAATCTTAATAGGTGTTGCAAAAATATATAATTAAGGGGGCAACTAACCCTAAAGTGTCGGTTTTATAATTCATTTTTTTACTTGAAAATAAGCCCTAATTGTTTCATTTTCTAAAAAAAAGATACTACATTATATTTCCGAGAATTCGATCTGAGCAAAAACACGATATCTTAAAATTTTCTCGATAGAAAAAAATCACAAGGATGCATCTAATTTTCACGAATTTTTCATTTATTGCCGTAACCGTGCATTGAAATAAGTTATTATTTTCACACATTGTCTAAAATTCTATCATTGAGAGATCGACCTAGCGGATTTTTAAAATGTTGTATATTTATCGAGTTATTGAGAAAAAACTAATTTGGCGATGAATTCGCGTCGTTCTTTTTCACCTGGCATATGAAAGACAGGCGTGACTCGTGAGTGTGGAGAGAGAAGGACGATGTTTGATTTTTGGGCGCCCTCTTAAGTACCGAATGTTTTCGCTAGAAAACTTTTTTGAAACCATAATATTACTCAGTCCCCCATTTTCAGCAAGCCATTCACATCGTCAAAAAAAAGTTTAAAACTCAAAACGAGTTTCGGATCGCGTGCTTGCGTAATTGTTTAATGAGCGTCGTTACAAAACTTTGCACATTTCCCCGTATCCATTTATGAACAGTTTATTAATTAATTCTTTGTATTTAATCATTAATCACGCGCACCTAAACCGCATTGCGGCTCTCGTTTTTATCACACGTCGATGGTCGTACATGAAAACGCCATCAATATACAAATGGACAAACTGAACCCCCGGGAGACAGATGGTCGATCCTACCCCACACATTTCGCATATTTCTATAGTTGGCCGCCGATATTACGTCGATATGTTATAAAAACTTTTATTTCATAACAGTACGCGAGGCGTATACCAATATTTTAGTAGGAAATTCGACTTGCTTCAATCTAAAAGCGTAATGTGTTTCTATGTAGATAGTAGACTGTATGTAAAGATATAACTTACAGTTTTTTAAATATAATATTTCTATAAGTATTTTGAATTGTCATACTTGCATCGAATTGTATAAATTGTAGAGTGTACTGTGTACATATTAAATCAAATCTTACTCATTGTAATTTATTTATTTGTATAATATCTTTCGTTGTAACTTGTAAGCTACGAATAATTAAAACTAAGGAAACGTAACTCACATACTATTAAATTACCGTTTTACATTTGGTTCCTTTCGAACTGTCATGTAACGTCAGCCTCTACTCGCCCGCTAAACTATCGCAAAGCGCGCGGGCGCAAACCGCCGAGGCTGCGGGCGACCGCCGCCCGCCGGTGCAGTGGGAGCCGCAAACAACCGCGCCCGCTGCGGGCGAAAAACGCACCGTGAGTTTTGCTTTCGTTTTTTACATACAATACTGGATTCTACGAAGGCTGCGGGCCCGCACCGCGGCAGGCGCGGGAAAAAACCGCGCCGTGAGTTCTTAGCCTTATATCGCTCAAGGCTACCTAAATATTGCAAATGTATTGCAATGTGCTCCTAATGTACACTTTTTTGACAAGTATTGTAAAGCATGTTTTTTAACGGAGTTAGTTTTTATCATTCGTAGCTTGTACTATAAGCCTCTTGCATTTTCATGGATCCAAAGTTACATTCTTAAAAATTATCATTAAAAAAATATTAACAATATGAGCATCTATAATTTGTTTTGCATCGCTGTTTGATCGGAATATTAAATCAACAAATAAGCTGTCGACAATGAATACTGCTGGCGATTTCACAATAAATTTACCTGCGCTCCTGTGGGGCCGAATTGACCCCTGAGAACATATTCCTCTACAATACCAACATGACGATATTATGCTATAATAATTTCTATTGATTTCTTTGTATAATATACAATAATTGGTTTTGTCCTGCGATTATTTCGTTTCGTTTGTTAATAATTTTAGACATCAAAATATATTATATTTTGATGTCTAAAATTAATCGCAATCAAAACATAAAATTATTTAATATCAAAAGCATTAAATATTATCATCTTTCTTGCCTTTGCATCTGAAATATATATTTTAAATAAGGATCTAGATTTGGTTAAAAGCATCCGTATGAATAATGAAGTTTATGATAATACCACTTTAAGGGAATGAGACATCAAGTCATAGCGAAGATACTAAACAGTTTATTACTCTTGCCAAAGTAAATAATTTCGGCCTGGCGCCAAACATATGGTGTTAAAACCTCGGCCAAACAATAAAGGACTTTACGATTGTGAAAAAAGAGAATAGTTATTTTTTTCCCTCGAGGATCGTAAAGCGTGTTTACCCTTGCACTTGCTACGATGACTGTTAGAAATAGTTCAGCTACCGACCCATGTTAGTCTATTTTTTGTCTCCCATCTCCTTAAGACTTTAATTTACTTCACTTTCATCACGACAGCATGTGCCAAGTTTATTAGATGCACATTTAGAGATTGCCTTTGAGATAATGTTATGGTTGAAAAAAGGAAGAGAGAAGAGATTATTAAATACACATTGAGCAACTACTGTTCAAGATTTTTTAGTGAAAAAAATCATAATATTCGGTCGTCGATTGTAAACGGTCGAATTGAGAAACCTCGTCCTTTTTTGAAGTCAGTTAAAAAGATACAAGTTTTGTCTATTTAACTAAGCAATTTTAATGACTTCTCTAGAAATTGCTTTGTGTGTCTAATTGACTCGCCAACTACGGTGGTCACATTCGAACTTTTCTGATAATTCTGAAAAAGTACGCAATCGGAATCCTCAAAGTCGAACCCACAATACGAAACAAACTTCCGAGAACAAACCGAATCATAAAAAATGTGGATGTAACATATTGAGATATCTGGTGAGTTTACAACACGTCAACATTGTCCCTTCTCAGGTAAAGACCCGAAGGTGTTGGCATATGGTCTTATAAAATTGGGAGAATGATTAATGGCCGAATATAGAATATCTGATATCGCTCGGATGATT
Source organism: Aricia agestis (assembly GCF_905147365.1). Taxonomy (NCBI): domain Eukaryota; kingdom Metazoa; phylum Arthropoda; class Insecta; order Lepidoptera; family Lycaenidae; genus Aricia; species Aricia agestis. Next base: position 19,060,863 of record NC_056409.1, read on the forward strand.
TCATTAAAGTTGCTTTTTACGGTGTATTAAGGTCTTATGGTCTGTTGACTTAATTCCTTTAAATACAAGGCTGGTGTTGAATTTGACGCGAACGAAGATATGGGATAGGTAAAAAGTAGGGTAGAAGATCAGATTTCATGTGCATTATGTCAGTTATAATTTTTAAAGTCTGCTTCAATTTGTCACTTATTATCTCTTTTTGAATCACCCGTCAAAAATTAGAGTTAACTACTAAAAACTACACCGATTTTACCTACCCTGATACTTTTCTAAGCAACGTACAAAATATATCTTATCTTATATCTTTAAACGAGCAATTCATATATATATATATATATATATATATATATATATATATATATATATATATATATATATATATATATATATATATATATATATATATATATATATATGACGATTCCGAGACGACAACGAATTTTCATGAAATTTTAGTATATAGGGGGTTTCGGTGGTGATAAATCGATCTAGCTAGAAATCATTTTTAGAAAATGTCATTTTATTCGTGTTCTATCGAATACCGAGCAAAGCTCGGTCAAATAGCTAGTATTAGTTTATTCGAACAAAGTAATATCCTGTATCCTCGTACAATAAAGACTTAATAAAACCGATGCTACCACAGATACATTTGGTGTGAAGTAGTAGAAGACACAACATTTAGCATCAAGACATGAACGAATAGATTAGCGCGCGGGTCAGAAACTAGGTAACTTGTTACATGAGTTAAACTGCTGTAGAGTATATTTCTAGTAGTCATTGTAGCTTTAAGCCAGTAGGTTGATGAAATTGTTAGTATACCAGACGATGCCCAAATTTCCGAGAAAAAGTATATCACGTTCTTTCCCGGGACTATAAGTATGTATCTCTTTACCAAACAGCAAAATTGCTTCAGCGGTTTGGGCGTGAAGAGGTAACAGACAGACAGACACACTTTCGCGTTTATGATATTAAAATGGTTTTAAAAATTAAAGATAATTTTCAATGTCAATAAACCACTAGGAATAAGCTTAACACTAAAGCGTACCTAACGTAATGTAAACCTTAATAGAGACATTGTACAATTTATGTATTTCTTTGTTATTCGCACAACCCGCGAAGACCTGTACAAGATATTTCGCAAAATCAATAGAGAAACTTGTACAGCGATAACTTAAGTATTTTTATGACTCTCTTAACTTTTACGACTTAGAACGTTGCAGTGAGATGCATCAACTGTTTTCTAGAATCATCGATTTTTGTTCAATAAATATTACATGGAGTAGTTCTTCTTAACGTATGTTTTATGGTTCATTGCTATCGAGCCTCGCGTATCCTAATATCTTCATTAAAATTCAAGTCCATTTAAGTTCCATTCCTCTACTCGAGTGTGAACAAAGAAATAAATATAATTTTAAGGGTTCAAAAATGTCATCGTTTTTGGGGAGGTAATGTTTCTTCTCGGAATAGATGTATATCGTAGTTGGCTTTGAGCTTCATACCGCTAACGAAGGCCATGGCTTTTTTTACCCTCGACGTCAGGCGAGTTTGTCACGATGCGTGAAGTAGATAACCAATAATAGATGGCTACCGAAGGCTGTCAGTTTTGTTGACTTGAGCCTTCTAATTGATGGGTGACCAGGGGCCTATTAATTTTGTTTAAGTAATCACCGGCGGTGTTCGTATAACGATCATGATAGAAGAATGATCGCCAATGTTACTTAAAATAACAGCATTCACATTTTTTATCTTAACTGAACGTCTATTTATAAATGAAACATTACCGAGAAATTCATTTTTATCAGCTCCACTTTAAATTGAGCTTTCAAAAGGGTTTTATATCTTTAATTCGTTATAAATGAATTAAACAGAAGTTTAATTTAATCGTTCAACGGTTACCCTTACGCATATGTCGCACGAGTTAACGCCATTTTGTAGTCCGTATCAGAATTGAGATAATGGTGGACGTCCGTTCCTCCTACTTTATTAGCAACAGCTGTCAGGTTTTTTGTGTTTGGCCAGTGCTACGGTCAAATTGGAGCAGGTAATAATTCCAATATGGCTTTTGATATCTCTATACCCGTGACCGAAATAGCTGAGATATTACCTGAGTTGCTTTAATGTTGTATCTCATAAATACACGCTATCAGTAACTTACCTCATTTTCCGTTCAATGTATCCAAATAAAGACGATAATTATGTTTTCGTGATGAATGAGTAAACGAACGGCAAAAAGTTAACTTGAAAAATTAAAGATCGAAACAATAAATAATTATAAAGTAGGTAATAAAAATTATTATATCTTAATTTTAGATTTGACTTTAAAGTTAAACAAAATTAATTGAACACTGAACGAGTCAAATCCTCTAGTGTGAATCCAAAAGCCCTTTCATACGAAAGTCAATCGCCAAAACAAAAGTGTTTTGTGATTTCGTTAACGGGGAAAACAAAAGAACGCGAATGATTGTCCCAATTGTTTCCGATTCCTGTAACGTGTCACCAATCAGCTTAACTCCGGGCAAAACAAACCGTTGATATTTTGTATTGTCGAAGTGTCCGCGGCGGCAGATGTCATAACAGCCCCGTTCGTTACTGGTCCGTGTTTGTTTTCTTTCTATACAAATCCATCGATTCCCCTAAACACATTCGCAAGTGTTGTTCCACATTGGATTTCATTTGTTTAATTGAACAACCAAATATTTGACCCGATTCTGTCTATGTCGTTAGTTCTGTTCTCGTTCTGTCAATACGTCGACTAATAAAGGACAACACGCTGTCAGCGGATTTTGTAAATTGGCGCGTATTCTGTTCGTTTAGGACACACTATCCTCGGAGCGGAGGTGTGCATGCTATTGGCAGTTCCTAATCAGTTACATGGGGCTCTGTTCTAATTGCTATTGTAGAGCAGTATCATTACCATCTTAATTAACGTTTGTGAATTTGTGACGTACCCAAGATACGATTCTGTTAACATCGTACAAAGAGATCGATGAAATCTTGAGATGGTACATATACATAACGACCAGTAATTGTAGATTTACGAAACGATCTTTGTCCTCCGCGAGAAAAATAGTTGCGACAAACTAGACTGTTACAGGCGTCAGTAAAGCGATTTACAACGATTGCGTGCTGGTATGGCTCCTAATTATAAATTACTATCAATTTAGTAACTGTATCTACTGCCTCGAAGCCTGTATTTATATAGCCCGGATCGTATAAGGCAATGTAATGTAGCGAATGTTGTACTTTTATTTATTTTAAAATTGTTTACGGTACTTTTATTGTAGGCTGTTTTATGTGAAAGAGTAGGTACTGTTGGGAGATAATGTCTTGGACATAAGTTGAAAATCAGAATATTAGTTTGTAATAGCGAAAACTAAAACCATAATATTCTGTATAGTTTCTTTCTGTAACTTTACAACAAACAATAATAATTATTATTATTAGATGACCCGTCCTAAATTTTCTCATAGTATACCTACTTAAGTCTTCCCTGGACATCTGCGAATATTTCAAGACTAATATTATATTCAGCAAATTGGTTCAGGAGTTTTAGCGAAATATTCAAAATTCATTTTTATTTATAAAGAATAATAAAAAAACTAATTTAGGAAATTTTCAGAATAAAGAACGTCGATAGATAGTGCAGTTCCATAATATAGGTCTACCAGAATCTGATGGCAAATTTTGACAGCAGATTTTCAAAAAGTCGCAAGGAAAAAAATTATCAAAATATTTTATTCCAATTGCTCCGGTATTGCTAGAGTCAATTTACTTTCTCACTTTTTGCCATCAGATTCTGGTAGACCTATAGTAGATATTATGATACTGCAACCTTAATTTTTTTTATATTAAAAAATACTTTCCGTACATAATTCAAAACTTATATTAAGTAAATATTTATGGACAAATCCCAGCAAAGTACTACTACGATGGAAGTTCTGATTGCCTATAAACATGAAACCACAGCAGAGGATCTTGTAAAGCATAATCATGTCCGATTTTATACCAACACTAAAAATTTACCATTGAATTTTATGTCAGGACTTTACGATGGCGAGGCTCGCTTCGCTTAGGTCAATAACTATAATACTGTCTTTTGTATTATTGCTGTAAATAAAGTTTCCTCCCGCCAGACTATTTGGTTCTTGTCTTAGGAAATGCACGATAATACTGATATTTTGCGATATCTGTTTTAAGAAATAGGAAAATATTAAGGTTTAAAATTGTGTTTTCCTGCATTATTTTATATGACATCGGACTAAATTCTCATTTAATTATATGACAATTTAGTCTGTATAGTGTTATTTTTTTACGTCCACTTAACATATACTTCACTTGAAAGTCATTTTAAGGCTATCCTTTTATTTTACACTTCAAATTCAATGGACCTTCATTGTGTTCTAAACTTTGGAATGAATGAATATTTCATCTATTCAAAAGCTCTATCACCATGACGTCATCCTCTGTCTTTGTCATAATTTTTATCCTTTGACTGGTAGACCATACATTTTTTGTCGAAAGTCAAGTGCTCGAACACCTACGGAGCCATTCAAAACTTCAGATGTTTGTTGTTAGCTTCATACTGGACAATAATTATGTCTGTGCCCCTAGTTCCGATTCCGTTTTAAATTGGTTCCATTTCTGATGCTTCGAACGAATTTCGTTGCAATTTAACAACAAGTATAAGCGTAGCAAAAGCTTTGCTAGATTCTAAATCCATCCAGCTAAAAATACTAAGCTGACATTATTTATATTCGTAATAATTCAATTAATAATCTTGGCGACATACAGGAAGAGTGTGCGACAATAATTTCATTAAACGTCTCGACATAAATCTGCTAAACAACGATGTATTTTATCAATTTCTCTTGCAGCGTAACTTTTAAATTAATTTTATCACTCGGCGCCAGTTTGACGTCACCGGCTGCTGGAGTTGTTTTGCTCACCTTGGGAGATTTGGTCCCCTTAATTGAGTTTTACGATATCTACCAGCAGGATTTAAAGCTGGAGTTAGGAAGAGATTTGTTACACGATTCATAAGGATTAGCATTGCAAAATTGTATGATATTATTTTTATTTGAAACAAAATAAAGAACTGTAAATAAATATAACAATTAAGGTCACACATTACTAGGCAACGAAGTAATAATACATAATATTATGATATAAAGATATTACAATGGGTCAAAACTAAAGCAAAACACAGATAAATAACAAAAAACAGTCTACAGTCGACATTATGTCTTTTCGTCAAGAACCGAGGAAATAAAATATCCCAAATTAGTAAAGTCCACTTAACAAAGAAGCCGCAAACTAGCCCGTGTCACAGACGATAAATCGTCAGTAAATAGACGATGCACAATAAATATCTGATCTTACACCGTCTTCCTGCCCACGCCCATAATTCAAAGAGAATTATTGGTATAAATTAAATAAACATATCAAGGGGACGTTTACAACGAAACTCGGGAACCGCGAAAATTATTTATAGAATGTTCTAGATGCAGCTTAATTGGCTACACTTGACGCTTACATTTCAAGATGTTGCTTATTGCAAGTGATGTTTAACACTGTTCATGAGATTAAACTTCTTTTGTTCTTGTAACAAGATAAGAAATCTTTGTTTTTGATTTCGAGCTTAAAATTTTCGTCTACTATCAAATCAACAATATAATTTTTAAATAAATTTACGAACTCATAGAAGTTGGTAGTAATGATTACTATACTATCTGTATATTATACTGTACTATACTATACTGGTGACATTACTATCAACAATCTACTTATACAGCAACATAAAAAGCAAATAAACACACATAAAGCTCACTAAACGTGATATTGAATTCCATGTTACGAGTGGCTCTAACATTTAACAGCATTAACATCACATAAATGCTTATGACTGGATTCTAACCTGTGACCCTACAGTAGCGACTGGATTAAAGATGAAGTATATTTACATATTTTAATGCTAAATATTTGTAACAAAATTCCCACAGAGTAAAATAAAATAGTTGCACTATCAGCATATACTAAAACTATGATTGATAAGTCTTAACCTTTGATTATTATTTGACTACTTTGTTTTAAATTAAAGTTATATTATAAAAACCTCTCTTTATGATACGTACCTGATCGAAAATACATGAGATAGAGGTAGAGTAGTTGCCCTCGTGGTATTTTTTTCCAACCGTCTACTTTAATTTACCATAGCTATATTACATTAAATTAATGTTTTAATAATATTATAATACAAGCATAGGCTATTATAAAATCAACCACAGATACTTACATTGCAATTCCCTTTATTCCAAATTCCGATTCCTCAATATCAGAACTAAATTGTTCCGTAACGACAACTTAATAGTTATCCGAGTTTTATCTGTGTATAACTTTGAGAAATATAAAACTTAAATAAAAACGTGCACAGTTATGAAGTGCAACAATTTTCAAATCAATAATATATTTATTTTGGTTATAAAATCGTTTGATAGTGCGGCCGAGTGGGTGTTAATTCTTTGTCAGATACGCATACGGCTGGATGGTCTTAACACGATAAAAAGCCAGATTTTATGATACTCTGATCGCTAAACAATGTTCGTCTTGGGTGGTCAAGATTAGTTCCATGTCGACCTTTGAAAGTTTTTCCGTCACAGATCATCAATATTAAAAAAGAATATTTCAGAAAAATGATGGATATTTTTGACCCCGTGATAGCGACTTGAAACTTCCAAGTATCTTTTATCAAGTTGTTAGTCATCCGTTCGTATTCGAAGCATGAAATTGGTAAAATACATATTATTAAAAAAATGTATTGTTATGTGTTTTTATCAAAATGAAGTTCACAATGAATGAAAAATGTGATTTAACTGAAAATTTTGATTTGTTGTAGAGTTCACATACAATAAGTTCGAAACCGCAGACAACATTCAAAACAAAACAATACAGATACAAAATAATTGGCTTTTAATTTCGCAATCATCATGTCGGAGCGTACCTACGATAGTTTTTTGTCGAAATTGAAATTAATTTTAAATTCCCCGAAACTTGTACCATCTGTCTGTTACGTTAGCCAGATATTTAATGTCCGCGACATCTGTCACTGCAACAGGAATAAGTAGGATGTCACCGCTTGTATTAATTTCCTTTGGCGCTTTATTTCTTTGATATTTAGAATTCAATTACATTTTGTGTGCAACATTTCTATAAGCTACACCGACGTTATTATGATTTTAAGTGAGTATTATTAGATGCTTGAAGTTGTATTTTATAAGAATACTAGCTGTCCCGGCAAATGTTGTTTTGCCATATAAAGTATGTGATTTCGCCCATAATATTACATAATATAATTTTATTGAAGTGACTAAATATAAGTTTGGCACCATGGCAACGTCCATCGCTATCCCGTCGCACAAACAATGGTCGCCGTCAGTCTCGAGTTGTAATAATTTACTATTATTTATTCAACAAATGCACTTATCAATATAAAAAGTTGCCAGTAGCCGATCCTCAGACCTACTGAATATGCATATAAAATTTTGTAAAAATCAGTAAAGCCGTTTCGGAGGAGTACGATAACTAACACTGTGAGTTGTGACACGAGAATTTTATATATAAGATGAATATTTATTTATATTTGGCATATATTTGCTACTGAGGTAAACAATAAAGTATAAATGATTCTCGTGCTAATAACAATAGAACGCAGAAGTCACGAATCATTTGAGAACTACTTTCTTATGTTTGGTAAGTAAAAGTAAAGTGCACAGTACATTAAACCAAGATTTCGAGCGAAGATTGTATTCTATAGAGCACGCAGAACAAGATCTTCTCACGATTTAGTCACGGAATTAATCACTAAAGTAGACATCTCTAATTATTTTGCTCTAAAATTTGTTTAATTCTTTGTTTTGTAAAAAGTGCATATTATAAAAAAAATATTATTCCATCCTATATTAAAACCTTTAGTAATACATACCTATTTTATGTAACCAATTAATGACGCCAATGTTTCATAGAAATACATCACTATTCACTGCATCAATTCTTCTCCTATGTCAACGTGACATCATAAAATCATTTTGTGCCTTTGCAATTACTATTAGACAAACCATGTTCTTTTTATAACTTTATTTGATTTCTAACGCTCCTAAGTTTGGACATCACGTAAAATTCTTTGAATTAGATTTACCTGTTGCTATAATAATATGTTCATACAACTTCAGTCTTATGTTTCTATTTACACAGTATCTATTTGAAAAGTATATTAGCTTGGATGAATAGCAAAAATAAAGAAAACAACTCTCATAAAAATAACAAGATTTCAATAAAGTAAGTTGTATAACAATAAAGTATTGGCCTCTAAAAATAATCCAATGAAGAGCAATATAGGTTAAATTGATGTGACCTTAACGAAAATTGTATTAGCTCATAGCATTAGTTTCACCATTACGTACTTTGTTTTATTAAAGGTCAAATTATTATTTATTTTTCATTTCTCATAACAATCTAGTCATTACATTATAAAGAAAATATATATTTAGCTATTAATAATAAAAAAAAATGTGGCAAAAGTATCTATTTATTGAATTATTATTTTAATAATTATTGTTTTTATTGTTGATTTGAACATTAATTAGTGATGTTGGGATGACTCTACATTCGGGAAATATTAAGTAGAGTATACTGATGAAAAAATGTGAGATACAATCTTAACATAATTTTATGTAAAACTCTTTTAGGGCATTTTATAAATTATGGTCCATTTCCAGGAGCAAATTTGAAAAATTGCTTCGTGCATAACATCACTCATGACTTATTAAGTTTGAAGGAGCGGGTGTATTTTATAGTTTCATAGCAAAAATTGTGAATAGATTTACGAGCAGTTATCGTGAGAATATAAAGGGTTTTTTGGATAACTTGAAATTATAAAACTTCCGTAGCACATGTTTGATGTATGTGTCGTAGATAGAGCCTTGACGGCAGCGATTTGTTTATACTCCCTCCCTTTATTTGTACATCAATATATTATCTTCTAGGTCATTATTCATTTTCTATAACAATATTGTCACGGTGTAAAAGCTTTCTCGTATCGAATAAAGTAAACAATAGCGTTTGTTTAGAACTCAAGGAATTTAAATTTTTTCGTCTAGAACGTTATAGCGGTAATCGCTGTAAAAATTTCACAACGCACATTTTCACACTTTTCACATTATATCACCTGACATGAATTATTATTTTGTTTCATAAAAATTAAAAAAGATTACGGTACTGGACCAAAAATATACAAAATTATATTAATTTACATTGATAAATCCCGTTAAAAAAGTCTTGCTGTGCATTTTTTTTACCACAAGTCCAAAAGTTTTCAGAATAACCCTCGCTGACAGGTTAGCCAGATTCTGATACGTTTCGATTTGGTCAAAAACCTACTTCATCTATTTATTATTGTTCACATTTTGTCATCTTTTATTTTCATTAAAAAGTTGTTTCTTATCAATTCTGATAAAATAATTTCATGACATTCTAAAGTGCCGACGACAAATCCGATGCACGTTTTTGCCATCATCAATGGTGTCGTACAATTCGTCGCCGAGGTTTTTGTCGATGTCAACAAAAACTGTTGTTTTACTGTCAACTGTTTTTGCGAAGCGACAAGTTGCTTCCACTTGTTCAGAATAATTACCTTATTACTTAAAGATTTATTGACTGTTGACACTTTGTTTTATTTATACTTAAGGGTTGATTCAGACAGCAGACCGCAACGCGATGCGTAGATGCATTTCTAAATTTGTACTAAATTGACATATTGGCATGTCGCTTCGCGCAATTGAAATATGTCAAATCCATACTAAATTTATGTCGCGCCGCGCCTCGCCTCGCCTCGTCGCGTTTCGGTCTGAATTGACCCTAACTTTAACCATGATGATATTAATTATTTTGTTTCAATTTTGTAATTACAAATTATTTTCCTTGTCAGTTGCAGTAAAATAATGATGGTTGTCTTTTATAACATAAACTGTTTAGCCTTTAGCTTACTGTTCATTAGTTGATATGCTCATCATTATTTTCAGAATAAGAGTGTACAAATATAAATCGTCCTTTGCATTCATTAAAACGAGCAAAAATGCCCATAATTGGCTGCTCCCCAAATGAAGACATCTCGGAGCTTACATTTCATAACGAAATACATCAGCGTTCGGAACAACCGAAAATGAACTGTCAACTGGAATGTCCAAATCCAATTACGAAGTATTTATTACGGTCTGAAATATTTGAACTCGCGAACGTCTTCAGAAAACAAATTTAAAAAATACTAGTTTGGTTCATTTGCGTGGGATTATAATGTTCTGACGACTCCAATGTAACTTTTTTCGCATAACTCTGCTTATTGGATGGTTATAGAATTTCAGTGATCTTGTAAAAACTTAAATTAGCTACCGCCTAGCTGCAGCCTTTTAAATGTACATTTGCATTGTAATTACAATATCGCAATATAAGGCGGTATTACATGTAACAAATAATGTATTTTATGACAGCATTATTTTGTACAAGATCGTTTGTGAAGTATAAAAAATAACTGTAGCTCATTTTAATGATATAGCTAGGCGTAGGGTTGGTAATCGCGTAACTATGATCATAGGAGCCGCTCCCCGCCTCTTATCTCTCGTGATAATCAGCTGGTCTCAGATGAAACCCATTCATCATTGGGGTGACTAATTGCGCTTGATGACAGGCTGTTGTGTATACAACATATTAAGATAGTCATCATAATCGCTTGCAACCAAATCCTACATTATGTCTCCCTCATTGAGCAAAGCACCAACACTAGGAACTATAATAGTAGTCTCTGCCGATACACCGATGTTGATCATTCACACACACTCACACAGTCACAGGACGACCTCTGTGGCTCAGTGGTGAGCGCGTTAGTAGCTCATGTGGGGGTCGCAAGTTCGAGTGTATAAAATAATGTGTTATTATGTTATACACATCGATTTGTATTAATTTAGGGTAATGAAAATCTTAATGGTCGAAATAGTGTTTTATTATTGTTTTCCGTAAATAAAGAAATTAATATAAAAATATTGTTTTGCTACGAATTACGATGATTTATTTGCTATCGCTGTGCTACAGCAGCTAGCCGTAGCCTTAAGTTAACAGCTGGTTGGATTTAAATTAGACCCCGCCTCATTTCCTAGCGAGATACCTATCAAATCTGCCGGTGTAAGGGCTTTGTTGTAGATTTAATTTTCATCCCCTATTGCTGAGTAATAAGCGTTCAAAGATAAAGGAGTAAGAAGCCTTTTTGTTCTCATTATAAAGGAATTCTCATTTTTATTGTTCTCGAAGTCTAAGGTAGGTAAAGGAGAGCAAATAGTAATTTGATAATAAGAATCATTATATTTTGTTAATAAATTAAAAATTGTCACAAGACGTATGTATTAATAACTTTTTACAAAAAAAAAAAAAACAAAAAAAAAACAAATATACTTCCGAGCCTAGTACATAAATTTCTCAAATATGCTATGACTGTTAAATGTTTACGCCTGTTCAAATAATTCGAAACAGATGATATACCCTTAAGGAAAGTAAATTCGTACCTATAATTTCCAGGAAAAGATACAAAAAGGGTGAATCAATCAATGTTAAGCTGACGAAATCTAGTTCGGATTCCTTAACTGTGACAAATGGTGCGATAATTGTCCTGAAACGGAGGAGATATTTTTTTAACAACGAAAATCGGAGCTCCAATAAGTATGGGATTGATGAGCTCACTGGCCAAGAAAAACGAGTGTTTCATTTCTTGATTATTGAGGTATAGAAGCGTAAAGAGAGTTATAACTGTATGAATAAAGGTATTTAATACTTTTTGATAGATTAAATAATTATACACTTTCCTTGCACTTATTCCACTTTATTTTAATATATTTATCGCAATATTGTTAAATACACGACCGGTTTCGAAAAAATCATCATCAGGTGTCAGGTTTTTCGAAACCGGGCGTATTTAACAATTTTGTAATAAATATATTAAGCCCGGCCGCACATTGTCCGAAATTTCTGATCAGAAACAGTTGAACGTCCGCGCTGTCTCTTACATTTTGTACTGAGCCGAGTGAGCTCGAACTCGCCGGAAGGATATTTCGGATAGTGTGCGGGATCGCGGTCCGGCGAAATTCAACTGTTTCTGATCAGAATTCGGACAATGTGCGGCCGGGCTAAGCCTGATACCGGTCTGACATTAGCAGGTCGATGTCTGTCAGTACAAATATCGATGTTAAGGACATTAAAATAACATTTATATCAGCGCGCCTTGTACAGTGGCGGTTACGACGCTCGCCGCGTTCTTGATAGGGCGAAATAGGAGAAAATTATACTTTTCACATGGACGTGACTGTTCGATTAAAAATTCCTCGCGAGGAACTGTAGTGTAACTGATAATGTATTAAATATAACATTTTCAATGCTCTAAGCCAACAGGTTAGGAAGTTACTAGAATATTTGCAGAAAAACGATGACCACGGTACATTTTTTTTCTGAAAACCTATTGAGCTGGGAAAAATATCCTCGTGAGAAATTGAAGATTAAAGACCAGTCTACAACATATATTTTTTTCGGTATTGTGCTTTAAGTTGCACCAGACTTTATAAAGGTTGTACTTAGACGAAATTGCCAGGTAACCCCTTAAAATAAAGTGGAATAAGTGCAAGGAAAGTGTATAATTATTTAATTGAAGATGAATTTCCACCAAGAAGTAGCAGTACATTCAATATCATATCTCTTTGAAGTTTGCGGGACAGCTTTAAAATGAATAAGCATAAAATCGTCATATTGTAGGTCATGATGATTTTTTTACTTATTTGTCTTTTTTTTTATTTGGTCATAATTATTATTTATTTATACACAAGATGACGTCCTCAACTCCATTGCGCCAAAATTTGTTTATCGCGCGGGAACCGTATATTTTTCCAGGATTAAAAGCATCATAATATTATTATGTCCTTTTCCGGGACTCGAATAATCTAAATAAAACATTTCAGCAAAATCGGTTCAGCGGTTTGGGCATGAAGAAGTAACAAACAGACAGATATACACACTTTTGCATTTATATTATTAGTATGAATTAGTCATGACCATGAAATAGACTGTCATAAAGTGTGAGAGCTATGCTAAACGTGGGAGAGCCATGCTTCGGCACGAATGGGCCGGCTCGACCGGAAAAATACCACATTCTCACAGAAAACCGGCGTGAAACAGCGCTTGCGCTATGTTTCGCCGAGTGAGTTTACCGCGGAGGCCCAATCCCCTACCCTATTTTCCCTTCCCTACCCTCCCCTATTCCCTTCGCTTCCCATCCCTACCCTCCCCTATTACCCTATTCCCTCTTAAAATACCGGCAACGCTCCTGCAGCTATTCTGATGCTACGAGTGTCCATGGGCGACGGAAGTTGCTTTCCACCTGATGGACCCGTTTGCTCGTTTGCCCCCTTATTTCATAAAAAAAGCAATATTTAGCTGTGAATAGCTAAGTATATTACTTATTTGTCAAATAGCTCACTTCAAATATTATTGTTCCATTTGTTCCGCGCTTCTATTTGATGTAGACAGTAGAGCTATTAAGGAATGTTGTATATTCATCGTACTGAGCTAGGATAACCTATGGCTTATATATAGGATAACCTATGGGCACAGAATATAATATGTATATTAGTAGTACCTATGGGGTATAACATGGTTATAGATTTAACCATACTGCGGACCTAAAATGGTCACATTTTGCAATTCCTCTGAAATCAATTCAGAAAATGAATTGTCAACATTGTCAAACTGACCAATGTCAAATTAGTACGAGTAGACATAATAGATATGAATTGCAAGCAGAGTGATAATATTGCGATTTTAAAAAAATGAATCATATTATGATTCATAATATTATGATTCTTCATAGCGACCAATTTAGCCCCGTTGATGTCTTCTGACGATTTAAGTGAAACTATGTATGTAGTTGCCCTATTTAGGGCAACTACATACATAGTTTCACCTGACGTGCTTAAATTTTCACGTTTCAAACAATTATTAATTTAACTTAAGTATTAGTTATATCTATTACATAGTCTTTGTAATATACTTAATTAAGTTTTATACACAGTTCAATACTCGATAAACGTGTTCGATAGACACCTATGGTCAAAATCGTCATAGAAAAACTATTATGCCACAGCATGTGTCGCCACCCATGAGTACTAATTATTATAACTTAGTAACAGACAAATTACATTTATTCAAATCTAAAATTAGAATTTTTTGATTACTACTTAAATTCAATTTTTACACTATAAACATTAATTTGAGAAACAATACGTTAATTGAGAAATCAAAAAACATCCAAATTCTATTTAATGCGTGAACACTAAAATGATATCTACGAAAGTACCTAGGTAGAATCATATCTCGTGAAATAATAATGGCGTCTCTGGAACAAAGCTGCTCTACAATAGGTGCACGTCCCAGTCTTGGCTTTCCTCAATCTGTGTCAACCTCGTATTAAGAAAGCTGAAAGATTTACGACCTGTGATACCTCGCGGTAAGTTAGTTTCAGGTTTAAAACTAACTTAGGAGTTGAAGCGAACGTTTTTGATATATATTTCGTAGGCAGACATTGATCGAACTTGTTTCGCTTAAACGTTACTTCTCCTGCCTCAAGTTTTCCAATATTTTATACATTTAGCGAAGTATATAAGGGAGTAATCTATCAAAGATTTAAAGTTGCAATCCGTGAAGCATTTTACGTTTTGTTCCCTTCTGTGTCGGTATTATTAAATACTAGCTGTTGCCCGCGACTTCGTCCGCGTCAACATAGTATTATAACAAATATGAAAAAAGTAAAATATAACCTCATCCTTTTTGGAAGTCGGTTAAAAAGTAGCCTAAGTTACACCTTACTACATCAGCTATCTACCAAAAAAGTCCCGGCAAAATAGCTCCAGCCGTTTGAGAGATTAGCCGGAACAAACAGACAGACAGACAGACATACAGACAAAAATTGTAAAAAATGTTGTTTTGGTGTATGTACCCTACATACATTCATATGCATGTAGTAAAAAACGGTTCTTTCAATATTGCAAACAGACATTCCAATTTTATTTATACGTATGACTTAATACCTGTCATGGAACGGAACAAAACGTAAAATGCTTCGCACATCGTGCGTAATTATTATTTAGGTACTTTAACATTTTCATAGCCTTTGTTAACGTAGTGTTAATTTATGTTTGCGTATTTTTTCATAAAGTCTTTTTTTTCTTAAATCTATAACTTAAAATAGTTAAAAGATATTAATTAATTTCAAGCAATCAGTGATCGTTTCATTTACAAAGTGCCGCAAACTATTAATAATTTTCGTTTTAAAGACAACTCGTTCAACGATTCAATTTCTATCGAAACTTTTCCATTTCACTCGATTCCATTTTCTTTTGAAGTCATCTCTTTCCCTCCAATACAAACACGGGTAATGGATAGTGTCACAATTTGATGTTTTTGTGGATCACGATTTTATCACGATGCTTTAGTGACGTACGTGCGTTAAAAATCCGAAAAACAAACAGGCGATATGCTTCATGTCGTTGCCCAAAAAACGGTGCGCCGGAATCGGTGTAAAAGCCCTGATCGACGGGTTACTCGCTACCGCTTTTACTAAAGTTCAAATTCAAGGACATAAATATTATAATACTCTCTCTCTCTTGATCGCTCCCACTGCTTATAGTAAATTTTGTAGAAAGTGTTTTAGAATTATTGATATTACAATTTTAGCGTAGGTGATGTTATGAGGCTCAGTTATCGCCCGAAGCCAATATTTGACGATAAAGACTTAGGGCTCATTATTATCAACAGTGAATTGTTTCTAAGTGATGCGATTAACCCCAAAAAATTTGAAAGGAGAGATAGACCCATCAGATCCGCTACTTAGACCTAGAGATATGTATCAATAAACTCCTAAGAAAAACGTTTAAAGAAAAGAACACAACGTTTGAACAGCTGGAAATACACCACATACATCCTTTCACCTACAACATGTGTTTGTGTGGAGCCAATATCCTTTGGGACCCACCGCTCTTTAATGTTACGATCATTAATAACGAGCTCTATTTGCAGATACAAATGTATTGTCGTTTCGAGAGAGAAAAAACGGTTTGTCACCCAATAAATAACGTACTGCGAGAAGTCTATCACCAATCTATACTAATGTTATAAATGGTAAAGTATGTCTGTCTGTCTGACTGTTAAGTCTTTACGCCTAAATCGTTAAACCGATTTTACTGAAATTTGGTATGAAGATGCTTTAATACCAGGAAAAGGACATATTAAGATACGTTTTATCTCGAAACGTACTGTTGCTATACAATAAGCTTAAAGCTATAATATTTATCGATACTCGATACCGTCTACGTAAATATTTAGTATGGCGATTTCAGTTACCTACGCAAGTAACCACTAGAGGCGCTGTAAAATTTGCCGTACTAAAAATTTACGTAGTCGGTGTCGAGTATCGATAAATACTATAGCTTTAAACTCATGGTAGAGCTACTGTTGCCACCCGTAATAAATGTCTCCCGTGCGATAAACAAGTTTTGGGCACAACAGAGTTGCGGGCGTTCTCTCTAGATTTTTCTAAATCTATCTTTTTTTTTTCTTAATCTATATTTTTTTTTCTAAATCTATCCTAAGGAGTATGGTGGATAACCATGATCCCCTGTCTTGTTTACTAATAGCTAAATAAGTTTATGCAATCTATTATTATTATTGAAAGTTAACACATGGTAAAATTCTAGACGTCTGATTCATTTCAGTTGGCTGTACTCGATTTTCTCATTTCGTGTTCCATCGGAGATTACAAAAGCATGTGTCATAGGTTTTGTTATTTGTTGCAGTTGTCATACATTTCGCATGTCCTGAAAATAGACAGGCATTATAGGTGGTCTAAACCAATCCAAAGTTTTTTTTCCGCCTCAATGAATATTTCATTATTGACGCGTATTATGGATTTATGATAATATTTTGTATCACTTATTTTAAATCATAATTTTAAAATATAATATGATGTTAATCTCGAACGTTCGAAATTTCTGAATTTAAAACTTTAATTCTAGGCGAAGCGAAAACAGCCTGTACAATAATTATTATGTAATTACACAATTTTCAATTAACAAAATACATATTAAATACCATCGAATTATGAAATATCACCGACAAATACGAATTTAAAATTGACTCATTTTATAAAAGCATTTAAACAAACAGCATAATATATTTCGTTCGTAATCACTATCGACTTACCAAACAATTATTAGTATTAATTAATTTAATTAATGAATTATTTGTACACTCAGCAGTACTAAACGCGTCAAATTTCAGATGTAATTAAACTTGGACACCATTCAAAATATCCATCAGCGTGCCGACGATTTGCAAATTCATTCCACCGATACCAATTATGTGATTTAAATGCTGCAACCAATTTGCTTACTCCGTATGAAGCGCACAATAAATTAAAGGAGAACTAAAATATAGCTCCAAGCGCCAATTATCATCTCGGCCACTATAAATATCGCAGGATAACGAACGACGTAAGTGCTGCGTTTAAACTTTCATGAGTCTCAAAAAGGGATGACGATTTTACGGTTAAGGTGCTAGCTGACCTGTCTTCACATAAAGCTTTCGAGGTAAATGTATCAAACGGACGTCGGCTAGAATCTGTTTAACAGCAATGGGCAATTATCACAGATAAAACGGTACTATAGTTTGTGCGTTTTATGATGATATGCATGACACATTATAATTGACAATAAGTAGTAGGTAAGTTACCTAACAAAAATTAATCGATAATTTAAAAATATCGAATCACTTCGTAAAGGAATTGCAATCGGAATTATCGATTTCGTACTGACTTTTCAGTGGTGCCGGCGATTTAAGACGGCCGCCCTTTTTTATCGATTAGTTTTCGATTCAACAGAGTCAATCTCTATTGACATAAGTTCCGTTTCATGCATCAGACATTTTTCAAATGTTTTCGTAACAATAATTTTATAATCCTATTTCACAAATTTTATTTAATAAGTCAGCATTTAGCAACTTTTCATTTTTATTCATTTACAATTATAGGAAACATTTGTTTTTGTAGATGGAATATAATTTATTACATTTTGTTTTTATTGTTTTCTTGTAAAAAAAACCCGTAGCAAGGAATATGAAAACTGTCACCCTCATCATCTTAAAACGCACAAACTATAGTACTAACTAATAACTTCTTTAATTTTTATATAATAAAACATGATTCTTGTGTTGTATTTTAATTTCCTAAAATATCTAAAGATTCTACAAGAAATTCTGTTACACCACTCTTTATTTCGTATGTAAGGTACTTGTAATTCAGAGATGTCTACTTGGAGGTATCGCAAAATATATTATGCAATTGTATTTGTACGTTGCACGCCTTCTACGTCTTTTGTTTCTGTTTTCTGCGTCTTGTTAACATATTCGATGTATATTTGAGAGATAGATCGTTCTCCATCTAGGCTGTGTGTAATAGGATATTGTCAGTGAGAAACGACTAGGCGAGAAAATTATTTGTGTCTCGTTCCAAATAGCCATTCGTATTTATTGGGTGCCTTTATGAATTTCCATAGGTTTTTAATAACGTCGTTGCCACAAGGGACATTGAAGCTGAGTAAAGTGTCAGAAAATTCTTAGTAGCTTTAGTAATAACAATAATATGCATATTGAAGCAATATTTTTGTTTACTACGTTACTACTTTTTGTTCTTAATGATTATTATTTTATTTATTTATTTATTTACTTAAACAAAACAAATTTATATTACAAAATAACATGGATTACAAATATTATGGCTTAATGTTATTACAATAAGACATCGGTAGCTACAAAAGTATAAAACTGCAGCGCAGCTAACAATGCCTCTTACATTTTTGATTCTTCTTCTTTGTCATCAATTTATATAATACTATATTCGTTTTATAATAAAGAAAGTATATATATTTTATATAAGTACCTCACAACATTTACATCAAGCGATAATATTTATTTCCATTTAATCTTTATTCGAAACGGAGACTCTGTTTAGCCATTCAGTTTCATTACCCAGTTTGTTAAATGCAACGCTTTTTACAACATACGTTACCCTATTAGCGTATCTTGTTATACTGGATAGAGTCATCAAGCGGACATGCACACAAAAAACTGTAGAGTTGATGCGACTATTTTCATTCATGTTTATGTCAGCAGACTCCCCGTGTGACGCGCTCAGTTTTACTGACAACATAAACACGGGCAAGCGGTATGTGGACTAGAAACGTGCAGAGCTTGCGAATTTCCCAGTTTGCTTTTTATCCTCCTGTATTTTGTCATCTTGAAAGCGACAAAGGCAATTCGAAATTTTTGACAATCCATACGTTACGTTACAAATTATTTTCTGGAACAACGATGGGTGTTCTACCTGGTTTTGTTTTTGTTTCGCCCTGAACTTTTGTGGTTTGTATTTTGTGCTAGGGTTTTTTAAATGAATTTGTCGTAGAAAAGCAAGAATTCCCTGTTTAAAAGCTACACAATTGTACTACATATACATAATTGTTCAAATACATTTGACAATAAAGAAATTAAACTAACATTAGAATTGGCTAAGTTCGTAACCCTCGAAAACTCGTTATGCAAAATCAGTACTCCGAATTCCAGTTACCCAACTCATGTTAGGGGTACGTTCCAATTTTAATTACAATGATATGCATACACGTACCGAAAACCGAATCTGAATAGTGATTGGACCACGTGCGCACAATTATGGAAACTGTAACTTCAAAGTCATTCCCACCTAAAGTGACTTGTTCAAATACTTGTGTGGCTGTCGCCTCTATTAGGTCGGATTCAACTTGTTCAGAGATTTGAGGGTTTAGTTTCATATTATGAAACAATGCATTAACAAATACATGAATTTGTTGCATGAAAGGCTGGCAACGCACTTTATGTGTCTTCTCCGGTATTACGAGTATTACGGTGCTGATAAACTTGAGCATTCACTTGTAATGAGCATTTGTGTGAATGTTACATCATAAAAAATACGAGAACATTTTAGCGAGCATTCTATTGAGCGTTCTGGCGATCATTCTAGCGAGCATTGCTTCGAGCTAGGCATTTGGTGAGCCAAGCTTCAGTCATCGTTCCGCGCCCCGCCGCGCGCCGCTCTGCGACGTCTTCTCCCCGCAACCCTTTTACTCTCCACTCTCCAGCTCAAGTCTGACATCTTCGTGAAGAATGACGATGACGAGCGTCGACTAGAGCGTTCACTAAAATGCTCATAAAAACGTTCATAGCAATGTTTGGCTTTATGCTTGGCTCGGCTCGTTGTTTCGACTAATATAAAAACGGCAAATGCTCGATGTTCTTTTACAAGTGAATGCTCAAGTCTTTATACAGTTTCTTTGTTTGGTCTGATAATTTTATAAAAATAGTAATTAATTAGTGTTTCTTAATAATGTAGGATGATTAAAAAGTGCCCAGACGAATCTAAAGAATTGTAAACATTTTTATTTAATGTTTAAGAGAGTGAGAGAGTGTAAAATAACAAGGTTTCATTTATACAAAATACATTTACGATTAAACGAAAAAGAACAGAGCTAAACACTAAGTGTACCTACTCATAAACGCTTAGTAAAAGCACTTTTTTCTTTCTCTGGACTTTTCAACTCGATTTATTGCATTCCCTGTATTATAAACATGCGAGAATTTCTAATGGCTTCTTAACTCTACAGCACGTACGAGATTCCTTGTAAATTGGCGTCGTTTGAGATCTTAATTAAGTCTCTTCAGTTTTTAGTCCGACGTCGTGGCCCGCCGCGTAGGATAGTCGTGAGACGCCAACTCCTAAGCCCTTAATTCGCTTAGCTTTAAATTAACTTGATTTTCCTTTTATAAGACTAGTTTTATTGAATAAACGAAGTAAACATTATGAGTGTATGCAATCCCTTAAGGAAATTTATTGTTATTTGTTCTGTTTACCTTACGATTAGTTTTTATTAAGCTATTATTGCTACTGTAGACTAAATAAGGGCATTATTAAGCTATTCTCGACACTCACAAGGAAGGATAATTACTGTGATTTTCGCAATCATTTAGATTTTAAAAGAATTATATCTAACTACTTGACTTATAACATAATTATTATATAATATGGTTTTACGTATCTGCAATACCCACATTCAAGCTACAGATTCTCATTTTACCTAAACAGAGCAACTTTTAAAATCAATTTCTGCAAACTAAAGAGCACATTCGAAAATAAAATCCATTTTATAAAGTTGAATATTACGCCCAAACGAAATAAAAGGAATCTATCCATTTGGCTTTCTTCAGTATGTAACAAGTCAAATATGCGAGCATCCGCAACCTCTGCCAAGTCCTGTTACTCCCTACAAGTGTTTCCCCCGAATGGGATATCAGGACTAAGAGGCGTTTCTGACGGTCTTGGCAGGCATGGCTCTTGGCAGGGATCAGATTTGTATTTGGAACGCATTTTCAACCTACATTTAGCGAATGAATGGGTGAAAAATTGGGTTATGGGGTTGTTTTCTTTCCTTGACAGTCTCGCGAAAATTGGTTGCATTATTGTTACTTTATTGTGATGATGTGGTAGCTTCCCTGCCTTTTATTTTATTTTTATGTTTGCCGGATTTTATCTTTGTGTCTGCCACAAAGTTAACGGTGCAAAATTTTCGTGTGGTTTATATGGTATATTTTATACTTACTATTATTATCAATGTTTTTTTTAATATATAGCTCTTTAAGCTTAATTAAGTCCGAATAGTACGTTTTTAGGGTTCCATACTCAAAGGGTAAAACCGGGACCCTATTACTAAGATTTCGTTGTTTGTCCGTCCGTCTGTCTGTCTGTCTCCAGGCTGTAACTCAAGAACGGTAATAGCTAGAGAGTTGGAATTTTCACAGATTATTTATATCGGTTGCCGCTATAACAAAAATATTAAAAATAAAATAAAATTAATATTTGAGGGGGGCTCCCATACAACAATTAAATATAATGATTTTTTTTTCAAAATCCCTAGTTATATGTGTGCTATAATATATTTAATAATAATATTAAAATAATATAAAAAATAAGGGGGCTCCCATACAAAAAATACAATTTTTGGCCTAATTTTGCTTTATAATGGTACGGAACCCTTCGTGCGCGAGTCCGACTCGCACTTAGCCGATTATTGTTATAATTGTCTCAATATTTTATTTAACATTTTGCAATAAATAATAGGGTAAGCCCTACCAAAATAACTCCAATATCCGCAAGGACCAGCTTCGTAGGGCCATTGGTTAGAAAGCATTGCTCACGCACCTTAAAGAAGAGTATACTATATATTATAACATTGTAATACGTAAACAAGACTCGTATTAAATTCTTGAAAGTATTTACAACGCAGTAAATTGGCGTAACGAGGCAACTGGAAATGTTTGACTAAAACTGAGGTACTTAGCTCAACCTCTGTATTATGGATACTTAATATTAGCTTTACGGGGAGCTCGAGTGCCTCTAATGTAAGACATGCAGGTTCAAACACACGTTCGGGTGATCGTAAGGTAATGGATAAAGTTGACTTTGGTTTTGTATTGCTTCTATTGTTTTTGACAAAGCAAAATTAACTATTATTACTGATTTTTTTTAGGTTCAAAAGAAGCAGTTCTAGCCATAGAAGTCGTTACTTACAGCCACTGACCTCCATTATACAAGTACGCTGGACTGATGATATCCAGATATATTATGTGCCTATTTGAAGCGGAATCAGCTCCCCCAATGTTCGGGAAGAGAACTAAATCTGACGTAACTTGCAAATGGCCGCTCAATCGCGATTGATTGTAGAAACCACAGATAATAGTATACCTCCAGGGTAGAAACTAGTATTAGTTCCAATTACTCCCACTACTGCTATTAGCGCCAATATGGCGACTTTCAAACATAATTTTTATGTCAAATTTAGTTCTCTCCCCGAATATTGGGGGAGCTGATTCCGCTTCAAATAGGCACAATAAATAGTTTTCATTTCAAAGGGTATCATTAGTCCAGCGTACTTGTTTAATGGAGGTCAGTGCTTACAGCTATGTTGAAGTATTTACTTTAATAATCGAAATGAAACAACGTTAGTAGAAAAGTAATAATTGTAACTTTTTAACGAAATCGTATGAGCTCTATTTTTTATATCAAACAGAACAATATTTTGTGAAACCATTATATTATAAACAAAAAAGATTCAAGCAGAGTATTTTTGTGAGACTTTCCTGATTAATAACGGAAGCTTGCGTCGTGTGTGAAGGCCTTTACTCGTCATTGGCGGTTGTAATGCCACTGAAGACGTGGTAATATGTTGATATATTACTAGTCAGTAATCGATGCTTACAGACTAAGCTGAGTCAGAGATTAAGCTTTTGATCTCAATGACTGTACAAGGATCCAGATTGGGGTATAATAGCAGCTTTTATTTTGGGATTACTTCAAAGTTCTAGCTTCTATCAAAATATTTCATTACTTAATTAAGAGTAGGTATCATAAGAACATAAATTCTATCGTCATTGAATGAACTGAAAGTACTCGTACTAGCTGTTATTTAAAAATTCAATGATCTATAATTATCATGATTAACATGATTTAAATATGCCCAAAAATATATAAAATATATAATAATCTTCCACTATTCTCTATATTCGCTTACTCTGCGCCTTGGTCAAACGTTTTAGCCGTAAGAGGGAAGATGTTTTCGTGTTTGTTTTGGTGTTAGCCGCGGCTCTGCTAATGGTGGCGGCGTCGTCTTGTTCCTCAGCAACCCTTACAGCTGTTGGAGTTATGACAGAACAAACAAGTGCAGTTATATCATTTACTTGTTCTGTGCCCCGTGCTAGCAAATGTAGTAATTAGATTTTATATAAAATATCGTTTCAACTTATTTTACGGACAAAAAGTTATAATTATTTTGAATAAAAAAAGAGTCACAAAGGCTCTTGTGTTAGTAGAGTTTCGTCAAAAAATACAACTTCGCTTACTTTTTAATGATTTGATATTTGGGATTATGCTATGCAATATTTTAACTTCCCAAAAAGAAGGTGAACTTTCTAACGCAGAGAATGCGGTCTTGACTCTTGACTGATCGACCGAGCACAACTTGTAAAAAAATCAGCTTATTAAAATCACATTATCTTTATCGAATACATAATCAACCTAGATTAAGAAAAATTAATAGCACTGTAAAGCTTGATGAAACAAGTTTAGGAACCAATGTTCCGTTTTAGTATGGAAATCGAAAATTGGTAATTTGATGTTAATTTGTGTTCAATTCACATGTTAAATCTGATTAATTTAGATTAGTTGAAGCGCTTAAACTGGATTATGTGAGAATTGTCCAAACCATTGATTTCATTAATAACGTTATTAATATTATTATCATCACTTGATTTTAGCTTATTGCAACTTGTTTTTTATTTTAATTCATAGTTGTTAGTGTTGATATAAAGTTTAAATTGGCAAACATATAAGTTTCTTCAATTTTATAATCCTAATGAATCCGAAATAAAAACAAATAAAAAATGTCGCAGTAAACATATTTTTAGACATACATAAATAACATTAAATTGGTGCTCAGCGCTAAGAAGTTTGCATGGTAGGATGATAATAAATATCATAACGCAGCTTTAGCAGATAAAGTAATAAATTCGACAGGTTTAAGAAAGTCGGGAATAGGGATATAAAAAAGGAGTACCTGGAAGCGAACCAATCACGAGAGTTGCATCAAGACGGTTATAAAAAAAGTATCCCACTTCTGAGCGGGAACTCGTCGCATTCAGTGAGCGACGGTGGAGCGCGCGTGACGTGTGTGATACTCAGTGTAGTGCAACTAAATATGAAAGTATATTGGATTGGAAAGAAAGTGAATAAAGGTACTAGTGATTCTTCTCAACAAACTAATTGAGGTGTTCTTATGGTTCAATCGAAGGCAATAAGATGTGAAATTTTTAAAGTGAGTAGTAAATAAGTAGACTTTTCTTTAGGTAGAGTATAGTGTCGGAAAAAGTTAATTGAGTTAATAAGACATTTATTTTTTGATGATTTACTAATTTTATTTTGGTCGAAGAAAATGTTTTTAGTAGATGCCCACAGCAAGTTTATACTAATTTAATTTTTATTTTTAATTCTTCGCATTAAATTTTATCGTGTTTATTGTGCATATACTTTTTAAGTCGTTTAAATTTGAAATGATGCGAGATGCAAAACAATTTTTAATCTTTTTAGGCAAATTTTATAAAGACATTGTGATCTGTCCAATGTCTATATCATAAATAAAGTAAGATATAACATGAATATCTTACTTAATCCGAGAGATCTAAATTACATTTGTTCGCGATATTAAAATGTACATGTAAACATATTAAAATATAACTGAAATGAAAACAGTTATTTATAGTTGTACTTACTTTTCAGAATCGCAGATCTCTAGATCTGTGTTAAAAAGGCTAATTTAAATTCAATGGGATGTATAATTGAGCATCTTTTAAATTTTTATAGCAAGTAGGCTAGCAAAAACAAAATATTCTTTTCACTTCGATAATTACGTTTTTCGAGTTCAAACTCAAAAAGTTTTAACTCAACACAGAGCTCATTAAAAACTTATTGAAAAATTCTCCAGTCATTCGAATAGGTTCGCAAACCAAGAAAGTTGGAAAATATGAAAAGATTAGGAGAGGTTATGTAATTTTAAAATACACATATTTTACCTTTAATGTTTAAACTACCTTAACTATCTAGATTTAAACTTTTCTTAACATTCAATTTAAAGGAAAATCCTATCTCGGTTTAATTTTTACCACCTACTTAGTTATAAGACTACAAATATTTACAGAGGATGCATACAAGCACCTCACGCTAAGCGGCGGCCTTTAGTAAGCCGTTTTCAATCCCATTGGCTTATTGGCGGCTACTGTATATCTAGTGTCAATATTATTAGAAGGGGTTAGGATGTAAAATAATATTCTGCCGGCACTTTGAGCCTCGGTAATGGACGTTTTAAGTTTCACAAGTTGTTTAGTAGTTTGTTTAGTAGTGACCGTTATTTAAACTCTACCTTATTTTTATCAGTGACTCAAATAACAATGTAAAATATAATTATTCTGTAGATTGGTTATTTTTATGCATTAGAAGTTACATAAGTAGTGTGTAATTAATGTAAATTCAAAACTTGTATTTAAACGTACCTACCTATTCTTATTTTTTGATTTCTCTTTGTTTTTTTAAGTCGAATGCTAGGCTAAGTTTTAATTGGCTAAGCAACAAACAATCCTGTGTTCTTTGTTTTGTCTAAAAACAGACTCTTGTTTAAGTCATTATTGTATTTTTCTTTCACTGTTCTCGTTCGCAATTTAAATAAAAAGCTTTTAGACTTTTACTTTTATATAAATTATAAAATTCTGAAGATTAAAATTTATTTAAAAACATTTGATGTCAATTTATATTCAGTTATGAAACAATTTTCAAATAGCAACGAAAATAAACAATACATCCAAATATTTAAATGCAATAAGATATCGTATTGTTCTGTTCAGACTTGATATAATTTGGCAAAGAGTTTTGGATTGTTACCAAAAATGCAGTCTAGTTACAAGTCTATCTGTGCTACCAAATCACTAACAGATCTAAACAGTATGGAACTGCAGACTGCAGTGGACCGACAGTGCCAGAAAGTTATAATTCTCTTAAATATGTATTGCTATTGTTTCACTAAAAGGATAGTTAATACAAGTAGTCTTTAACTAGAAATCGTCATAAATGTACTAAAAAAGAAAAATAGTGTATTATTTGAATCATTTCTTTACTATGTAAAATTTTCAGAATGCAAAAAAATTATTATATTTAATTTAATTCTAGAATTTTTGTTCAAATAAGTACATTGTTGTTGTTATTGATGTTTTTGTGCCTATCTCTACATTTTCCTTATGCTGATATAAAAGTAAATAACATCAGAGAGGCGAATTTAATTCCGAGAAACCTCAAAAGTTTTTAACACCTAATATACGTGATGGTATAAGAAAAGCCCTGCCAGTGTAAAACGCTCGGAATCCGATTGGAAATCGAGTGAGACGAGACCTGCAGACCTTACACGTAGGCCCGGATTAAGATTTCAAGAGGTATCACAGTTATTGGTAGGGCTGCCACGCGGAATGGGCTTAAAATTTTCGCCCGAAAACTCGTTTTATATTTAAATTCGTATACCTACTTAATGTTAACTGCGCTTTTAAGAAATATTTATTTCATTATTTTTGCTTTACACGACAGAGGTACGAAGATTTTGGCCGACCTACCGTACCGCTATTGTGTTTTTTCGCGTTCACGAATATTTTTTTCAAAAGACAGAAAAAAAAATATTTTTAGTAATACAGCTATGGCCTGTGGACACATAAACAATTTGTTTCTCAATTATCATTTTATACTTACGACTTACTCCTGTTTTAATATTTAAAGAAAAATAAAACGATTCTATTGAATTTGTTATTTTATTAGATGATAAAAATGCATTAATTTGTGCAAAGCGCGAACTGCAAGATTTTGGCAACCCTACGCTACCAGCAATAATTCACGTGAGAAAACCAACAGAATAGGTTCGTTAAGAGGCTTGAGGGCCCTCCACTTGCCATTGTGCTGATGTCAGATTTTCCTTCGAGTAGTTCTCGCCAAAATGTTAATGAGTCTATCCTATGATAGCCATAGACGCCTTATGATATCACAATCGCCAAATTAAGGATTGACTTGAGAGCTGATGCGAAATTGATTTCTTTGCTTGTTAACTTGTTAATTCTCCAATAAGATTCAAATAAGACTCAAACAGGATTATTTTTAAGTTTTCTAGGCCATCCACTTTACTCTTGACTTTCGTTAGTATTATTTAGTTTAATACTACTTATTAGGTTTGTTTAAATTAATTATAATGTTGTACAACAATTTGTGATTTTGTTTTTACTTAGTTTTGATTGATATTGCTTAATTAATACTAGTGTGGCCTCAAAATTTGTCAAAACAATCTATCTTACCATTTCTTTACTTAGAAACTTTCTTGTCAAGCATTTTATTGCCAATTAATAAAATATACAAGCTGTCGAAATATTTAAACACTTTTAATACTATCAGCGTTAAAATGTCAGCAGAACATTTATCTTTGTGCCATTAAAATTAATCTATAGGTAGTTATTTATCTTTACACAAAAATCTGCATCTCGCTACTAAAACATGCTTGTTTAAATACGTAAAATAAAGGTGCCTATAATATATAAGTACATCAATTGTGTCTGTACATCAATTTGGCAATGCCCAACAGTGTAGAAAATCTTTCCTGGTCCAACAAAAGATTTCCGTCGTGAAAGTTTAAAGAAAATGCGAATGAAAGTCACTTCTTATTGCTGAAATTCGGAGGACATGTTACTTTTATAAATCAACCAATTATTGCCAACTAACTTTTAAGAAAATGGTTTTCAGATTTATAATACTGAATTTGTTTCGTAATAGTGAAAATTGTTTCATGTTAATGAAACGTTTTTTTACTAACTTAACCTACATTTGTAGGGTCCAAAAACATTTATTAATGATTACGAAAAATAACTAAGTAGACACATACATTATAATGACGGTGCACATAAGTCAACAATGAAAGTAAATATAATAAAAGATTTGTAATTACAGTTGGACAAAACAATCAATCACCCACACAATTCCAATACTTTTCTAAACATCTTCTAAGACTTCAAACTGTCTGACCTATGAACTCGACATCGGCCTATAGCAAATATTTTACTTGACGTTATGTATGCTTAGAGGTTTCTCAGCATTTCTCCACATTTTGTATTCGTCATTGTCAATAGTTTCGTAGGTCAAATATAAATTAGTCATTGTAATTGCCTGCGCTAAGCGTTGATGATTAAGTATATATCTTAGTGACTAGTGTAAAATGTACATGTGAAAGCAGCGTAATAAATCCAATGTTCACAGTTCTGTAGCATACTGAACCGTTAGCTAAAGTTGTGTAGGCATTTAATAATTATGTTACGTAAAACTTTTTAACATGTGAGTGTGGTTTTATAAATCTTACAATGATACAAATATTTCCCAATGGTGAACACTGAACAGGCCAACGAGCTAAAGCTTTATGTGTTCACTGTACAACTATTCTAAGTACCATTAACAGTAAAGTAGATTATATTGCAATTTGATACCAAGTAACGATTAAGCACTTTCTAACAGAACAATGAGTTAATTTATAAAATATTAGAGGCCATCGGAGTGGATTAAACTTTTACATTCGGAATATCAGAATTATTCCGATCAATTTTTTCCGGGCCAATCGTGACATCATCTTGATAGGTGGAGTGCATAGCTCGAAACCTATCCGTTTAAATTGACGTGATAAAAAATAAATTAAAATAACCAAACGAGTTAGATGATATCGATACTTACGTAGCCATTGTGCTCTCAGATGTGGTAGTCTCTAATTGCGGTGTCTTTGTTAAATAAAATGAGGTGTTGGATCTTCTATTAAATAATAAGTAGTTAGGCGTCAAGCCTGATCGATCTCCCGATAGCGTAGCGGTCGTTTTGGGGAGAGTGTTTCACAATACTCACGATATTTATTTTGTTACAGATGAACTAAGCGAGGAACGCGTATGGCCAAAGAATACTTCTCGAGTCCAAGAAAAGCGTGGAACGCTTTTTGGACTACACGAAATGTGCCGGACGAGCGCACTGAAAGTTTGCAGAATCTAAACACAAAAGTGAATCAAAAAGAAAATGACAAAATCATTAGTGAGACGACAGAGGTTGCTGCATCTGATTCCAAAGGAAACGATGTTATAGCACCTGCAATCAGTCGAAGTGATAGTGATTACGAGAGTGTTAAGAAGGATGTGTGGAGTGATGTCGATGACGAACTATATATTACTAGCATCATAAAATTAAGGACTACAGATGAGGTGAACCGTTCTAAGCGTGATACTAGCTCTTCTAGTGTTAGTGAGAAGGTTGTGAATAGTTTTAAGTTAGATAACGAGATGTGGGATTTGGAGCCCACGGACCTTACGGAGTGTGACTGTCTTGGACCACCTCCTGAGTTTCTGCTGCCACCACCTCCGCGACCACCGTTCCTACATGCTGACTACTATTGTGGGGACGATCCCATACCAGACTTAGAAACTTGTGACAACGAACCGGTAAGTGCTTTTATTATTGTTTAGTTCATAGACTTTCTAAGATTTCACATATCGGTTTGCTGTATGCCCCACACACGCTACCATATTATGTGCAATATGTGCAATGCAACGGGCGCCATCCTCTAGGGGCTCCAAATCGCCATCTTTAGGGGCGCCAAAACCAAGGACCCAAAAATTTGCCTAAAGGGGCGCCAAAATCCAATTTTTGCACACAGGCGCCAGGAGCCCTTACGGGGGCCCTGGCCCCACACTTTTTCTATGTTATCGCGTAATATTATGCCTTTCCAAAATTATAATGATCCTCTGATTATTATAATCCACTTAAGTGCCTAATAAAAACCTACTAATATTATAAAGGCGAAAGTTTGTTTGGATGTATGGATGTTTGTTACTCTTTCACGCAAAAACTACTGAACGGATTTTAATAAAACTTTACAATAATATAGCTTATACATCAGAATAACACATAGGCTACAATTTTAACCGACTTTCAAAATGGGGGAGGTGTTATGTTCGTTTTCTTATATTCAACAATTACTTTTGTTAACCGATTTTCAAAATTTGTTAACCGATTTTCAAAATTTTTCTTTTGGTATATAGGTTATCATCCCAATTTGGTATTATATTCACAAAAGTGGTGATCTGATGAAGGATCCATAAGTAATCGAGGGAACTCCTCAAAACTTATAGGGCAACATGTGGTGACTTCGGTTTCGTATCGTAAGTATTCTAAGCATATGCTACCAACAAGTAAGATTTTGCACCGAGATATACCTGGTATACCGTGGTTCGGAAGGTGCTGAGAGAACTCCTGATTCTTTATAGATACAAGTTTGAGAGTTTCGGCGTTGTTTTAAGAACAGAAAACATATGCTACTATGCAAATTACATTCGTCATCATCATCATCATCACTACCATATTATACCATTTCATAGTCTTTTAGATCGAGACTCGAGTTTGTCAAGCGATAATTAAAAAAAATCTATACCTACCTAATATCATAAACCTGAAGAGTATGTTTGCTTGAACGCGTCAATCTCAGTAACTACAGGTCTGATTTAAAAACTTATCTCAGTGTTAGATAGATCATTAATATAATATAGCCTATAGTCTTACTCATCGAGTAAGATTATAGGCTATTTTATATTATCACGCCAAGACTAATACGACCGAAGAAACTCAGGAAAATGTGGGAAAAATGGGGGAAATATTTTTTATGGGAAAATGTACGGTTTCTGTAAAATTCCTAATTTACGCGGGCGAAGCCGCGCGGGACATCTAGTATTCAAATAAAATAAAACCATTAAAACAATAAACCATTTTCACGCACCCTTGAATTTTTAATGTTTGTGTAATGTCCTTTCAATGAAATATACAAAGTATTTTACTGAAGTAAATAACTAAGGCTTATAATATAAAATGTGTTGTAAATTTAAATGCAAATGCTAATTAGAGCTCCTACAGACGTCCTTTACAAAGCGTTTGAAAGCACAAAGGTGTTTTTTAAAATTTAATTTTAATTTCTTTCTACTTAACATTTCTTTATTTACTTTAAAGTGTCCTTTAGCATATTTTTATTAAAAACATGGGTGCATGAGCTTTAATAAATTAACATCATGTATGGAATCGTACAATATATATTTTTAATAAACTCTACGTGGGAGAGCCATGCTTCAGCACGAATGGGCCGGCTCGACCGGAGAAATACCACGTTCTCACAGAAAACCGGCGTTAAACAGCGCTTGCGCTGTGTTCCGCCGAGTGAGTGAGTTTACCGGAGACCCAATCCCCTACCCTTCCCTACCCTCCCCTATTCCCTTCCCTTCCCATCCCTACCCTCCCCTATTACCTTATTCCCTCTTAAAAGGCCGGCAACGCACCTGCAGCACTTCTGGATGCTGCGAGTGTCCATGGGCGACGGAAGTTGCTTTCCATCAGGTGACCCGTTTGCTCGTTTGCCCCCTTAAAGAAAAAAAACTAAATCTTATAGTTGGATGACATAATATCTAAAGAATTCTTTAAAATAAATTATAGGTACTTAATTCACGGTCTAAAAAGTATTTAAGTCTAATATTCCGTCATTATCGCTTCTTGTAGCGACGTCTTTGTTAGTGAATGTTAGTACTAGCGTTTCACCTACATCATAAACCTTCGCTTCCTCACAGGTATTTACAGTACATACTTTTGTTTGCTGTATAACGGATACAGCTTAAGTAATGCTAACACTGATACGTGGTGTTTGCTTACCTCATTACTCCTTTATTGCTAAGAAACGGTCTGTTGGCTTAACAGTAAAGATTAGTTTTGTGAATCATACACTTTTAGGTCGTGTACACTATAGATAACGTAATAGTCGTCATTATCTACAACAGGCAGGATTTTTTAAATACTTTTGACATGTCGGAACAAAAGATCTTATGCTTCTTTGTACTTCTATGTTTAGACGTTGAGAATAATATGCTGTTTATTTTGCTGTATATTCATCAATTCCGGAAATGTCAAAATAAAAGTTACTTATCTCTACCACTACTTATTTATTAATTAGTAAACTCGTAAGAGCCCCATTAATCCTCCTTTACATCCAACATTATTATTATACTTTCATAATAATAAGCTACTTAATCCGAGATTATTGTAAATAATTTATTCATATGAAATCCCGTCTGTACCATTTTCTTCCATTAACTAATTACTGATTGACATTTGTTATTAATGTGTTAATGAATAATTTATGAATGGAGGTTTTCCCTTATTAAGAAATCATGCTAAAATTACCGTTCGAAATACGTATAATATTATGTATTTATTTGCAGAATTTGAATCTTATAATAATATTATAAGATTCAAATTCTGAAAATAAACACATGTAAGTACCTATAATATTAAAAACATGCAGCATAAGATGCAGTTTCGTTGCGCTAAAATTTGTGTATCGCAAGGGGACCGTACATTCTCCGAGATAAAGAGTGTCCTATGACTTTCCCGGAACTCAAAGTATCCCAAGCTAAAATTTAGCAATATCGGTTCAGTGATTTGGGCGTGAAGAGGTAACAGACAGACAGACACTTTCGTATTTATTAGTATGGATATTAGAGTTTTTATTTCTAACTAGCTGTCCCGGTGAACTTCGTGTCACTTTAAAACCTTCCCTGGACTTCTACA
The DNA here is from genome assembly GCF_905147365.1 of Aricia agestis. Taxonomy (NCBI): domain Eukaryota; kingdom Metazoa; phylum Arthropoda; class Insecta; order Lepidoptera; family Lycaenidae; genus Aricia; species Aricia agestis. The sequence goes on from NC_056409.1 coordinate 19,094,335, forward strand.
AATATTTTAAGACTAAAATTAGCCTAATCCGTTCAGCCTATTTCGAGTTTTAGCGTTACTAACACAATTGGAAATCCATTTTTAACCGACTTCCAAAAAACGAGGAGGTTATATATTCGACTGTGGATATTTTTTTAATATATATATTATAGATATCTACTATTAGACAGGTATCCACAATATTAAACCATTAAGCGAGAATCAGACGGGTAGAGTCTTTACTCTTTAATCATCTTTCATCTCAAAATTCACCTTATAAAAAAGTCACTTACAACCTTTGTTACATTAAACGACAGCCATTTTACCACACACGACGAATTCGACTTACATTGTTGCTTGGTGATTATTGTTCTAGCGTTTTAACATCAGTGTTCCATAAGTTACTGGTAAAATAAAATTATATAATAATAGACAAAATAAATCTGTTCTTAAGCATATTTTTGTGGTCGGAATCTAGAGTTAGCACGTACACGTTTTTAGAATTTACAATAACCAATAACTCAAAAATCACCGAGGCAATTATAATTAAGTTTCATACACGGCCATCACAAACAATACCAATGGAGCGTACAGAGTTGTCAATTTCCATACAAAATGAACCGACAGCCCTAAGCGGTCAAATTACGCATAGTGTTGCGATATTTTCCCAGATTTAGTCGATAAACATGACACAATTTGCAAGTTGCAACTCGCATTAATCGTAAATTATTGTTTAACTTTTTTTACAAATGATTGTGGATACTAAAACTTTAAAATCGTTCACAAAATTCATGCTCACAATTATTTTTGGTCTAGTTGGTTACCACGTGGGAACCGTATATTTTTTCGGGATAAAAAGTATCCTAATATGTCCTTTCCCGGGACTCAAAGTATGTAACAGACATACAGACACACTTTCGCGTTTATAATATCAGTATGGATTGTGGGAACTAAAATTTAAATTCGCCAAATGCATGCCCACACATATTTTTGGTTTTAAGGACACACAAAAAACATCGGCAACATTAAAAAGACTGATAGTCGACAAGAATGTCGCAGGACCCTTATAGATAACAGGACACCGTGAAATGACTCACAAATTCCAACACAACGATTTTCAAATAATTAAGACATAAATCTGACAAGAGTTGCTAACACGAAATACGTTTTCACACGAAATACGGTTAAGTGCGAGCCAAATAAAATATTTTGTAGGAACCCGTAGACGTTTCTACATAATGTTTTATGTGTAGGAGAGCTTCAGCTCGAATGGGTTTACCTGCCCTATATAGACACAGAAAACCATCGCGTAAAAACGCTTTTGTCGATCAGTAACAATTTCGCCCATGGTACACTGTCTGCGCGATTATCTCATAAAGAAGTAGATTAAAGGTAAAAATTAAATTACTAAATAGATCTAGCTAGATTTAGAGTTCGTAGAAAACTAAAGATGTATTCAAAAAATCAAAATTAAAAAAAAAAGAAATTCAAAAATCCATTTAAACGGAACCCTAAATGTTTTATCTATACTTTCTGGATAACACTATAGGCGTCACACTTACGAGAAACCTAGTGATGATCATTAATTATATCGATAATCGTTTTATATTTATCGACAAGATATTCGCAGAACCATCGGGTGGTCGGTCGCGTGATAATCGAGGCGGTCACATTTGGTTATAAATTCAATGTTTATTAAGTTGTTAAGGCTTGTTTTTTAAATGCAAATTCCGTTTAGCACGGTGAGTCAATATTGAATAAGGAGAGACCACCTCGTTAGCAGCATGATTAAGACATTTAAATTTCTTCATGTAGCTGTTGGTACGGAATTTTTATTTTTAAAATATATTGTCTGTCGTTCTCATTGAGTTATTTATATTCTGTTTTATTTGATTCTGTTATATTTTATTGTTTTTGTTAAGCATAAAATATAATATTGATTACCATTGATTATTATAAAAGAAATGAATATAAAATTCCAATCACAATGATGTAAGTGAATAATGTAATAATTACAAGTTATAGCACTTCATACTATACAATAACAAGTTCTTAAATGTTTGTATTTGCTGTTACTTTAGATTTATATTTTCTTATAATAAATTCAACAATCATTTACATTTGATATCACTAAATTAAACTGGAAATTATATATATTTCCCAATAACGTATCCAACAAAACACCAATGTATTCTTCGTAGCTCTCCCCAATATTGCCCGTCTAGAATGTCACACGTGTGACTTTAGGGGAGGGGGCCAGGCCCCCCTCATTGTTTATTTCCAAATCAACTAGCAACAGAATAGTTATAGCCACGATTAAACTACCATGGTCTTAACCAGACCAGTAGCTTAGACCATTTCAAAAAAAAAAAACCAATGTATTTTTATGTTGCAGTACAAGTTTTATGTTTAGTATCTTAGACATTACAGGTTAGAAATTTAAATAATCTGTACCATTCTCGTCGTATCGTTCAAATAAAATATGTTAACAATTTCATAAATATTCATTGTTGAGTCCAACCCTAGAGTACATTTTCTTTGTTCGAAATAATTCTTTAATTGTTTGAGATGATACTGCAAGACTCACTTATAAAAATGCACATAATTATACTCTGTTTAAAAACCAATGACATCCTTCGTAGTCATACTGTCTAAGTGCAATTAGTGAGGTGCTCTTAAAATATCGATAGATATTAATTTTTAAGTGCTTTTCGTGTTTAATTCTTCTATTAAGTATATAATATTTAAAATTAACATTTTTATTTTTGTAAATCGACGCCAAACACGTAAGAATTAATGTTGATATCAAAAATTATGAGGAAGTGATTGCTATGTACCTAGTTGTTTCAATGTACGGATTTATACTACCCTAAGGCCCTTTTTCACCACTTCCTGATAAAGTGCCGGATAGGCTGTCCACATTTTATTAGACCGATAGAGTATGGGGATGTCTGTCAGATAAATTGTGGATAGCCTATCCGGCATTTATCAGGAAGTGGTGAAACAGGCCCTTAGTCTTACAAAATCTGGTACGAAAGAGATGTCGATAATCGTAACATTTAATGTCCCATCCTTACGCAATTTTTTACGATCATGCGTCAGTTCTTTGTCTATATCTACATATTATACAGTGTACAGGTATGCTTTGTTGTCACATACTTCGCGGAGGTAGATAATAAAATCCCAACACATAATATTTTATCTTGAATATAAATTTCACATTTTTGTTTACTGTTCAGACACACTGCCTCGAGAAAATAAATCATGTTTTATAAACGTGCAATGTCTGGAAGCTGATGTACCTGTTAAGTGGAATTATATATAATTTTGAAGGAAAATTTTGCTTAGCTTTAATTCTTTTTTCGCCATATTCTTGATGTATCTCAATATTATAAAATACAAAACATAACAAGCTTTGGTCTCTAATCTGTTTACGTACTTGTCTTACAGTAGTTTTAATGAGGTATAATTTATTTTTAAGTAATTATAATTAACAATTATTTTAGCTTCTTAATTAAATAATTAATTCATTCTTAAATCAAACTATTAAAAATAATGCGCCGGTGAGGATTGGTCTATTACCCATTAATACGAAAAAGTAGGTTTCGAATTTTAAAATGATGTGCAGGTGTCACCCCACCTGCTATATCAGGATTAATATCATGAGCATTATAATTTACAATACAAAAATAAACTCATAATATACTTATCAATGTTATAATATTAGAATGATAACGCAACCTTAGTTTTTATTCTTTGAGGTATTTGTTTACACACTTTTTCTTTAATTTTTAATCTACTTATGTACTGATTTTTTTTAGTAAAGAAATAGAAAAATGGTCTATTAATACCAGGAAACAGTATTTAAATATTTATGAATTGTTATAATATAATTAGTACTTTTTAAATAAATAGTCTATTGTTTGCACCTAAAAAAATGTAACAAAAAATATAGAGGCTGTTAAAAATGGACATGGAACCCATTCCACAAAAAAGGCTATCCTTATCTCCATCTCCAAAATTCTGCCTACATTAATTTAACTAGGCCGGTTAAAAGAAGCACAGGCTAAAGTTTTAAGTCAATAAAATATATTAGTTAAAATTACTTAAAACTAAGTATAAAACATACTTACTTCGTTTTCAGTATAATATAATATTATGGCTTATTGAATTAAGGGCTCCTGAGTAATAGGGTCATCATTAAATCACAATACGTCCTAAAACTTTTTACGTGGACCGAATATTTTTCCCCTTGCCTTCAATGACGTAAATATAAAAACTAGCTACGGCTTAATATATTTCAAGCGAATATTTTCACTTTGTCCTATTTTCTGTGGACGAAAATATTACCGCTTTCGGCAGTTTGGCGCGCTATCTCTTTTCTTTTCCTTCAAACAATTTAATTTAATGGTGACCATTTTATTCGCAAAGTGCTAATTATCTTTTCTTTGCTTTTATGTCAGTTGCGTTGAAGAAAATTCTCCTCTTTAACAAAAGTAAGCAAATTGAAAAACCTGCATAAAATTTTCACATCAACTTAAGGGGGAAAATAAAAACTTAAATGTTTAAAAACTTGAAAGAGAATAAAAATAATAAACAAATATGATAATCGACAGCCCTAGCGTCCGGTCCAAAAATGTTCCGTTCGAGAATCGTTGATACTTAGATTCAAAAGATATATTTACAAATGCCTCTGTCCCGATGACGGATTCCTGCGCAGATCTCGAGACGTTTTGACAAATAGTCCTACCTTTTTCGGGCTTAATGCCCAAGGGCGCTATCTGATCATCCGTGTCTTAGTGACCGTGGCGATCATAAAATATCCTCCCGTTCTATTTTTCCGAACCGATAAAAGATCAGACAATAGATATCTTTACTGTTTCCTCTTCAATTTTTATCACGACATCTTGATGGAGCGAGCAGTTTGGTCCATCGTTGTTATTTAAATTATTAATTGGATATTATTGTCTCATTCTGTTATCAATTTTATTATATTATCGGTTCTAATTTATTTAGTGCATTTATAATAGTCACCGTGAGAAGAGCCTGTTATTTTAATCATATCCATTATTTTTAATTGTATATATAAATTCATTTTTTTAAATTCCTTTTTTTTTATTCATAAATCCTTTTTTTGGAAATTTCAACAAAACTATAACATTATTTCACAGAAAATAGAAATTTAAATATGCGTTTATCCTCCCCCACTAACGCCTATCATCTTTGTACAAAACATAACGCCCAGTTCGATAAAATCTACCCTATCGCAATATATAATAATTTCCTCTCCCCTTACCCTAATTGCGTTTGCTGCATTATAGAGAAACAAGCCCATAGAGGTCCAACTCCCCATGTCTACTTCAATTAGGGTCCCTCTGGAATCAACGTAAGCTTCACTTATACCTTTGCTGAAGTTATCTAAAGTAGCTATCGAGGAAATAGCAGCTTGTTCGTGGTTTGTTTCTCTTGTTTTGTGCTTATGGAATGTTTTATACTTTCAAAGTGCGTTTTTGTTAGTTTCCTTTAACCAAATTTCAATTGTTTCTTAAATATCAGGAATTATTTTCTGGAAATTGGCAACTTAAAAGTTAGCTATCATACCAATAACGTTTGCGAAACAAGGTTGTGGATCGGGGAAACTGAAGACAATGTTGTACACAAAAACTTTCGTATGTTTTGTTAACAGTGATTTAAATTAAAACTATATACTTAAAGTAAAAAAAAAAAAAAAAAAACTCAAAAAAAATTCAAACGTCAAACCCACTGAACCATTATAGTATTTAGCAAGTAGCAACAAACAATTAAGAATTATTAAAAGTTAATTGTTTCCGAGCGTGGAGTGCTTGCAATAAACTGTATTGTGTTTTGTTTGCTGCAGCCGACGAAACACACAGATGGCTTATGGCGTCAGTAGCGACATCTGTTGCATAAATTAGATACTATTGTTAAAAGTTATGGCCTGGAAAATTATGGTAGTATAATTTACAGCCATGAACCCCATTTTTTGATACACCTAAGTTAGATTTGAGTTATTTGGTTAGATTTGAGATTGGCGTCATTGGTTGACAAGACAAAGCAATATTAAAATAGAAATGAATTGCAAACTGCTCTATAATATTTAGATTCCGATTTTTCAGTGTGTAGGTATATTTGAAATTATTGTAGGTAAGTTTAACATTATGATTAAACGTATTTATAATTACTTTTAAATAATAAAGACGTTTATAATGTTGATGAATTATTTATACAATTATTGTTATTAAAATGTTTATTAAGTTGTCAAATATTCCGGTTCCAACGTAGGCGCTTCTCAAATAATTTAGGCATTCCTCAATCTCCATTCCAAGAAACGACTTGTAATATTTTAATATCCTCAATATTGTCCTTGTTAGGAGCACGAGCGGTCTAAAAATAGCAATTTCGAAATAAAGCAAAAATGTAGAATGAAGTTTTTTAATACTTAATTGCCACTTTTTACTAATATTAAACTTAAAATGAGCCTAAAACAAAATATTATAGGCCCGGTGTATCGCTTTAGAGCAAAGGCTATCTCTTTTAGCAACCCTACTGGAGAGGAGATGTTAAGAGAAAAAAACAGTTTGCAGAAATTGGGACATCGTAGAACACAGAAAAAATGTCGATTCGAAAAAATATCCGACCGCACACAAAAAAAGTAATGATTCTCCACCCTATTGCGTGTTTGGAATATCACATAATATTAATATAGGAAACACCTACCCTAATAACTTCATACACCTTGTTCACAAAAACTCCCGTTCGTCATTATCACAATGGCGTGCCCCCAATTTTGTCTATGGTGTAATATTAAAAATGCAATTTACGATTTTAATAGGCAAATATTATTATGTTTTCGTTGAGGGTAATTTTGATGTTTTTTTTTTTATGTTACCACAATTTTAATATTAAACTAGTGCCCTTCATTTATTTATTTATATGAATTACTTGAATTACTAACAAAGATGATAATACAGTAAGATATTTCAATACTGTATAGACGAAATTTGAAACAGCTCATTTTATCTATACTTAATACTTAATAATATTATAAAGCGGAAGAGTTTGTTTGCTTGTTTGTTTGTTTGAACGCGCAAATCACAGGAACTACTGGTCTGATTTGAAACATTATTTCAGTGTTAGATAGCCTATTTATCGAGGAAGGCTTTTAGGCTATTTATATATTTTATTATCACGCTAAGACTAATATGAGCAAAGAAATAAAGGAAAATGTGGGAAAAAACGGGGGAAATTATTTGAAATTGCTTATTATATTAAGAACTACTGGAGCAATTTTTTATATTATTTGGCACACATGAAGAATAGACAACGTGAAGGGGCTATTTTTTCCGGAAAAATGTACGGTTTCCGTGAAATTACTAATTACGCGGGCGAAGCCGCACGGAATAGATATTCCGCGCGGAATATACTAGATAGTATATTCCGCGCGGATACCAGATAGTAATGTATACTCCCGATAGGACACAAGTCGTTCTTTTGATTAAAATAATAAAAATTTGTAAGACAGATCGAGAACCGCCGACACGCGACGTAGCATAGGAGAATAAATAAATATATTATTATACTCTGTGTATTGGTGTTTTATTTCCTTACTAAACACGACGTTATAACTCAACATAGCCGCTTTATTATCTTGTCGATGGGTAAGACAAATAGTAGAACATAGTAGCTAGCAGCCAATATAGAGCTTTACATTACCATTTCTCTTGGAAATTAATCACAGCCAATATCAATAGGAGAATAATTCGATACGTGAAACATTGGAAATGTTCCAGCAACACAATTTCATCCATTTGTCATAACTTACAGCAATATGACCCATTCATGTATGTATATAGAGCTTATATTGGCTTGAATAGATTCGGTAGTGTCATAATGAGTATTCAACTGTGTGCTAACGTTTTTTTGTCCAATGATGCTCCAAAGTTTTGCTTGTTTTGTTATTCACATTTAATGCTTTACCCCGTTTTACAGCCGCATTTAGAGAGACTCGTTGATTAATTAACTTTAATTAATTAAAGGTTTTGACATAAGCTCTCTTCATATTTACACACCTATATATGCTAATAAGTAACTATTCTTTTATTTTCCAGACACTACAAAAAATATCTTGTTTATTTACTTTATTTTCTAACTAAATAAAGAAATGTCTAGTCTCTCTACAATTTGCTTTGGAAGTAAAATACTCCTAATAGGGTTCTGGAAATAATATTATGGTTTAACTCTTACGCTTACAATTTAGTCAGGTATTTCGTTTCACGTTCTTGTCGTTTTATGCCATCGCTGTTTTATTTTCTTAATGGCAGTAAATTGCTTTACAAAGAAATTTATCTTCAGCTCAACTTATTAATTTTATATTGCTAGATGACGCCCGCAATAATTCCGTTTGCGTCAAAATTTTGTTGGTGGTGGGTCCCGTACATTTTTTCGAGATGAACAGTATTGGTCCTTTATAGTAGTATATGTCCTTTCCCGGAACTTAAAGACTTTGAGTCCTATACTGATTCCCGTACTAAGGGTCCTGGGATACTTTGAGTTAAAGTGTCCCGGGACCCATACCAAACCTCAGCAAAATTGGTTCAGTGGCTTGAAGAGGTAACAGATAGTCAAACATACCTACAGACAGACAGACAGACACACTTTCGCATTTATAATATTGTTATAATGAGATTATTGTAATGTTTTTTCAGAAGATAGACGCGTACAACCACAGCGGGCCATCGCTACAGACGTCGGCGGCCATCGCGCTCTGCTCAATCGTGCTAGTTATTGGTGTTCTTATTGGAGCCATACTAGTTTGGAAGTAAGTAAAATTATTCTTAACTTCCTCCAACTTTTCTAAATAATTTCATAAACACAATATACCTACACTTTTATGCTCGGTACGTTTAGCATGAATTGCTTGTTACATTTTAAATAGTCTTAATTTTATACTGTCACTTAATAAGTTATACAGCCAAATCCACATATCTACAAACAATTTTGAAATCCAAAACGTTTGTCTGAAACAGAATATCGTTAACACGTCGTTCGTTCTCCGATAGCCGTTTAAAGTTATTTTGAAAAAGCGACAAAGCTCTGTTATTAGCCGAGGAGTCCCCCGTGCCGGCTTGTGACACTTTAATCGGCGCTCAAACCGTCGTCACACACGGCAGCGGCTTGAGAAAGTTGATTGGAGTAGCTGTCACCCATTCAAGATTTAATCCAAACTTTAATATTTTTCGGTCCACGAGTGACAGACTGTAGCGAATGAAGATATTTTTACAAAATATCGATTAGCTAGAAGTTACAACATTTCAAATGATTTTAATGATACAACTTACTGATAAGCGATATCCTTTAATTTTGTGAATCTGCTTTTTTTCATTGTTGATTTTCTTTTGTTTTTATCGTGAGCTACGTTACAAATTTCACAGCCAAAAATAAACTTACAATTTCATTGTCCGCATAATTTGCTTCTGTTAAATTGGAAACTACATCTACATGCTATACATTAAACTCCGTGTTTACATTTTCAATTATTATTATTAATCAATTTAACTCCATGGAAACCGCTGAAATCTTGTGAGCGACACGTCACAAAGTTTTAATTATACGTGTCACAATACGCACGTCGTCACGCGGCAGGACAGTTTGACGTGATGAGATTTATGGAGTTAATTTCCATATGATAAGTAGGTTGTGACAATATACTGACGACGGCGATAGACTGGTAATTATTGTTAAAGCTTATTGGCAAATTAATACTGAAAAGATAATTCAGACAAAACAAGATGGTAACGAATAGACTAAACATTACAAGACAGTTTAATGTGTTAGTGACACATCTACTATAATATAATTATTATAGAGAATATTTAAAATATAAGCCGGTAAGAATTCAACGAAACAAATATGACACGTATTCAACACAGGTTGCCTAAGAAAGGAAGAGAAGAAGTAGGAAAGAATGACGCTAATTCGGGAGACATAAAATTAGAACTAGCTCAGGAAATACCGAACGGAAGATTAAAGTAAAATTCTAAACAAACAGTAAGTTGTTTGTTTACGCTTTGCAGGATAAAATATAGTCTATTTTAGAACAATATGGCAGCATACCGTCCGTTTATTGTTCATTAATCCTCACTGTCAATACTGGATCTGATGCATGTTTGACTTCCTTTTAAGAAACTGCTAATGGAAGTAAAGTTATGAAAAGTGTATCCATTAAATTGTAAGTAAATTTTGAGTTGGCGCCTATGTAATTTTTTCACATTATTCGATAGTCATTACATGTTTTGTGTTGTCCATAATATTTGTTATGAGCTCCCACATTTACTTCTGTGTCGATGACTAAGTGTGTTCACTACACTAAAATTTAAAATATATTTCTGTTCATATACCACTTGCTAAATCCGCCAGTACATTAGTACCAGAACAAGAAAAGATTATGTTACCGGTTACAATAATCAAATTTCAACGTTTTACTGTTTTCAAACTTAAACGTTTGTAAATTCTAAAAAAATATATCATGTCCAAAAATATACCTTTTTTTGTGGTGTTCGACAAATCGTCTCACAGCCGTGTGATACACCTTTTTATCACAATGCAGTGGAGAACTTCCTACATGTAGTGTGATACGTTTTTTATTTTCATGCGTGACTAATTATGCCAAAATTATACTGTACAGCGTGTTGCTTGTGATTGGCCGTATTCAAAATGGCCGACCAATAGACAGCGAGGGCGGGACTCTTGCGCAATGTAGCGTTCCTTTGAATATTCAAACATCCTGCACTGTAATTAGTTAATAATTTACGAACCCTATTCCGATGATACTATCAACAATCAACATTGTTTTCCGGGATAATTGTTTTTACCTAAACTTATCAACGCATATTTCAAACCAAGAAATTGAATGAATAATTAATTAATCTTATCTCATTGTAATGATTATTTTGTGTACAAACTGAAAAGAAAACAAGTAGGATACTTACCAGCTTTTTCAAATTAGAATTCAAACATAAATTGTTATAGTAACTGTAAACCTGCAATGAGAAAATTGTACCTAAGTAAAAGTAAATAACAAACAATAATATGCATATAATATAAGAAATCGTCGGATAAAAGTGGTGAGAATAATCGAAAACCTTATATCAGAGATCTAACGGAACCAAAGTCCTTGTGCAAACAGCTCTCAATGGAGTTGTGCACTCAAAAAAACCCGCATAAACCCGACAAGGGCTCTCCACAGTACAGGATAGCACAATGGACTATTTACAGGGTCGCTTTGTCTTAACTCTGAGAGGCCAGCACACATGAAGGTAGCAGTTGTAATTACGACTATATTGTATTTGAACACTCAATAAATTCAATAAGCATTGTATGTGATGAGAATTACAATAATAATTTCGATGAAATGACGATCAAATGAGAGTTTTCTGATTCTAAGATCTATATAAAGCATTCCAATTGGACTAACAATAAGATGTTTTATTTCTCATTCAGAAATGTTTACTCGTTCACATTGTCCGAAACCTTTATCTCAACACGATATCTGAAGCAGAATAAAAAGATCTTGATCTCATCGATGATTATTGGAAACATAGGGTCACACACGCGTATGGCATAACGTCTTTATTAAGCCCCATTGTTTCTTCTCATTATGGAGAGTGAACTACGGTTGGCTTATCCCTGGACACATAAACTCAAAGCAATATAGATTGTATCTTGAACGTACAGGATCCATTTCCGTTTATTGGCTTCCACCTATCTATATCAGTGCCTAATAGTAAGGCAGGCCTCTTATTATTGGTGATCTGCATACAATCACGAATTTGCATGATATCTCAATTCATTCGAAGAGCTGAATAGTCCGAAGAATTTCACGCATGGCTTCAGTATGTAATGCTCTATGTGCTGTATACATGATTTCTATTTGGGTGAACTAAACTATAATCTTGTCATTAACTTGTTCCACTCTACTGGCTCTCAAAATCTAAGTAAGTTTCATATTATAATGGTCGCTAATAATCAGCTGTTTTTACTAAAAAAACCACTTACTTTTTTAAAAATAATCTGTTTTTACTAAAAAAATTACTTCAAAATAAAAATGATGATAGTGAAAACAATTAATAATTGGTAATTAAGTGGAAAATAATTTAAGCACAATTAAATTTAAAATTGCGAGTCAGCACTTCACACGTCCAACTCCAAACGTAACAGATGTCAGATCAAAATGAATACAATTTAAAGATAATTACTTATAATTATGGCACATAACTTTTCAGTTTTTAGTCACATAATAATTGCGAACTATTGTTAGCACAATATTTTGTTACAAAAACAAAATAATATAACTTTGACTAGTGAAAATATCTTAAAGGCGAGAATCCTGAAATTTTAATAATTTTCTGTCTGTTTAGATTTTAATTAGTTATATTTTGAATGCAATGAAATGATAAATTAAGTTTAAGACAGTAAACAGGGCTCCCCAAGTTAGTTCGTGTTAACGTCCGTTACTAGAACTCTTAACCAGTCGGAAAAGTTCGAACATTGGCATATCGAAGTTACATTAAAGTTCCGAACTTGGGTCCGTCTCTCGACGAAATTGCTTCTGAATCCACTGTCTCAATTTCAATATTAACAAGTTGTTTTCGAGTCTGGCTCCAAGATCTCTAATAATTAACAAGATGAAAACATATTATAGTTCTTAGTATGCCATATTCTTGGTCCAAATTACAAGAGCATCTACGAGTATTGGCAACACCTTTTGCCTCCGTGATGTTTAGGAGTCATATTGGTCCATTTTGTACAAAAAAAAAATTGGACTGATACTAGTCCCGGCAACATTCAAAATCATAATCTCCATGCTTTTCTGAGTTCAACCCCATTCACAGAATGCGATCCTCCGCATACTCTACTCCACCCAGCACCCGCTCTAAGTTGTCATTATTCTTCATCAATATTTTATTGTATTTTATTATTAATTAATCCTTAATTTATTAATTACATTAATCAGTACACCATTCCAGCCAATTAGTGCACGCAAAATGACACAATTATATATTTCAAACAAATCACCATGCCGTAAACATGTTTTCATGGATTATTGAAATAAGAGTCAATTAAAAAGCCGACCGTTACATAAGCACAAATTGAAAACACTGCTCTATTTACCGCTATGTAATTAAGCCAAATAATTGCGTTCCCTGTTTATTTTTTAACGAATTTATCCATTTGGATTATTTGCTTTCGCTAATGAATTCATACGATGCATTTAGCCTCGTGCTGGTTTCGGTGGGATTTATAATTAGGCGCCGTAAAAGTGTTTTTCAAATGAACCAACGGTTTTAGATACTGGAAATAAAATAATTTGGATTGTACTGAGTAAATTTGTGTATTTTACGTATATTTCATTATACATGGTTCATTAAAATCTTTTGCCTCATAATATCTATAGGCATGGGAAAATGAACTGCTGACACCAATGGTCCCTACCATGCCGTTACGAACTCAATCAAATGTAAATGTATACTTTGTTGCTAAATCGTTCACACCACGTTTTGTCGATAACCACAATGAGCTCGATATCTGGTTTCTCGATACCCCGTACTTAGTGGGGCATCACTAATTGCTTAGACGTATTATGAGATTGATTGACGTGTATCGATATTGTTGTCGACGTAGTGAGGTAATGAGCTGCGACGTGTGATACGAACGACGCTAATATGGTCTAGTGTAAATTTTAACACTCAAATTCATTTCGTGTGATATTTTGAAAACGTCAAATTGACGAAACCTTTGAAAAAGGTGAACTTTTTCAAACCTTTGAAAAAGGTGAACTTTTTCAAAGGTTCTAAGTAACCATTGAGGTAGAAACAATGTCAGCACATATTAATTTACAAGTTCATGTCTGTACATAAAATACGATATAATTGACAACTGTTATAATAAAGCATCTCTTAATCATGAGAAAAGATTCATTACAAATATACGTTTATTGAGGATCATAACTTGTTTCTCGTACTGGGGAACGTCGGTATCTTAGGAGAAATTGACACAAACTATCTGTGCCATCGCTATTGAGATATTATGCATGACTGGGAGCTACGGTGTCCTAATGTTTCTGCCTCCCATGGGCTTCGCCGGCTGCATTCCTCCTTCAAAATGTATTCATATACTCTGCAGATCTGTTACACGTAAGATATATTCAGTGATATATGACGCCATATCTTCGTATGCGACGAGTCTCTCGACGTTTCTTTGTTTAGATCATATGTTACGACCTATCTAGCATCTAGCCTCTTGTGTATGCATCTATGCTCCTCGATAAAATATAACGTGAATTCTGTGTTAAAATGCGAATAAAATTTTATTACTTCATCCGGAGTATATTTTATCTTTCGTACGTTCGCCTCTATACAATCATTTACTATAAATATAGGAACCGGTATAAAATCTCGATGTTATGTAAGATAAAGCATCTAGATGTTAACGTTATCGGTCCATCTCGAGATGGATTCCAGTAGATTAGAAAATATCCGAAGGAAATTAATTATGACTTAAGCTCATTAGAGTTTTTATTACAATTTACAACCGAAATACGTCGTCGGGAGACGAGATCTGAGTAATAAATAACTGTTCGTTTGTATTGAAGTGCCATGTTCAGTTTGATTTATAGTTAAGTTTTATCGATGTGTCGTAAATTCCCATCACTATTGACGATACATCCATACGAGCTATTTTAATTCCTACTAAGGGTTCCAATTGTGTTATTTCTGTAAACATTAATGTTGACTTTATTCAACTTAAGCCAATTTGTCATCAATGTTTTCGTAGCTATTATCACTATTATGTGTGTCTAATATCTATGTGTAGGTATATTGTTTATTTTGTATGACAATAATAATTTTCAAAACGATAAAATTTTAGAACACTATTTTACAATAGTATATATATTATGTACATACAAAGGGACACACTAAAACCGGCAAATCAATTTTCTTGACCATCAGTTAACGTTTTGGAGTCAGTAAGCGTCGTCTCGGGTGGTCGCGGTCTTTACTCTTATCTTTTATCAGTTCGTGGCTAGAAAAATGATAGTTAAATATTAACTAGCTCATGTTAGAGCAAAGCACATAGCTTTTCTTACGTGACGGGGAGTGTTTTAGTAGTTAATTCTATAGCACCTTGTTAGACAAAGTTGGACTCATCAACTTGAATGGCTTTAGTCTACAAAGCAAGTACTTACTTACAAGTATAATTTTTACACGCAATGTTGCATTTTCAATTTACCTTTTCTATTATAATTCCTATAGCTTGCTCCAAACTCCAATCTATGCAATTTTCCATCTCTCGAAGGTACTTAAACTTCAACAAAAGAAGCCTCGGCTAGTTTACTATTTCTTGCGACGCCTTTAAACACCGTGTCTAATTCATTTATAAATAAGCCACTGAACATAATTCGCTGTGAATCGAAATAATTTTGCTCAATGAAGTAAGAAATTGTACGCCTGAACGGTTTACAGATTTAATTATCTTCATTCATTTTTTCGTCGATAATATTGTTATCGTTGTGAATAATATTTTTTGCGAAGATTCGATTATCTTGACGATGTTCTTCAAATATTTTTTGATTTTTATAAATTCTTGATTTGTACGTACAAGAAATATTCTGTACACATACCTACATTTTCACAAAATTAAATTTTAATATAAATACAGTACTCAGACTGTTTTAACAAATATTTTTTTCTTTTCCAGACATAAGCGGAAGGTGACCAACTTGCTACCTTCTAAGTCCAATTGCGGGTCTCAGAGACGGGTACCTCCTCCAGCGCCCTTGTACGAGGATCTACAGGACCTGCCAAGAAGACCACCATTACCAATGAGACCTGACATGGAGCCACAGTTAGAGGTGATTAATTTGTGTTACAAATTCATTATATTATACTTAAGAATGTCGAAGAGTCTTCTGTGAGGAAAAGCGTAGCTTGCTTAATAAACTTTGTAGGATTTGACGATCCTAAAAATTTAAGAGATAGGCGAAGCTGGCAGGAATAGAGTAACAACAAATATACGGTACTGATATTAGAACTTGTAAATTGTAGGGATAAAATAAACTCAAAAATCGTGTAAAAGTTTTGAAGATAATATTGTAGAGATATTATGCTGATACTTGAAGTAGAGCTTAGTAATAAACAAAAAGACAAGACAAATCCATTTTTGTACTTATGTACATAAAAGTAACGAAACGTGTAAAATAAAAAGAAAATCTTTTAGATTTATAGGGTCTAAGAAAAAGAAAAATACAAGATGAAAATTACTAGGGACGTAAAATATTTTCCGTTCAAGAGTAATGAGACAAACGTCGCGCGACGTTATATAAACTATCGTCCAGAGATTAAATGATTTCCAAGAAGAGGGGAAAATACAAATGTTATTGAGAGTTATTTAAGACCGTCGTGTCGCGTGTGCGTTCATCTGGAAAATTAGAGGGAGAATAAAGCATTGATTCTAAAACTACCTGTTGTGTAAAAAATCGTTCTTTTAAAATATGGAATCCGTGTCGTTCAAAAAAGATTTGCCTTTATTTGTATGGTTCAATCCATACTAATATTGTATTATGTAAATGCGAAAGTGTGTCTTTCTGTCTGTTACCTCTTCACGCCCAAACCGCTGAACCGATAATGCTGAAATTTGGCATGGAGATACTTTTAGTCCCGTGAAGAGACATACGTTACTTTTTGTCCCGGGAAAATGTACGGTTCCCGCGCGATAAACGAGTTTTGGCGCAACGGTGTTGAGGGCTTCATCTAGTGTTTAAATGAACTTACTTGATCGGGTAACAATAATAATTATGGACGCCAACTGCAGTTCTAGTATGCCAGTTAGTTTGGTCACAAGTCACAACAAAACGAGAAAAAAAATTGAACAGTGCAAAGGTTACCTAAATTATTATGAGATATGAGGTCGCATCCTAAAAAGATTTCGACCCCTATAATTATTAGTATGAAATCTCACGTTTATGTTGTATTGAAAGATTGAAGTTCGCTGCAAATAGCTTTAATTTCCTGCGAACTGCGAACGGCTGAAAACTCGTTTCTTTAGAAACTCATAAATACGTGTAAAATGTTTCATCTCCTGTAGTCCATAGACCGGGGGTTTTATTTTAGACGACAAATGACGCGGCTGTAGACAATATATATCTTAGACTTAATAAATGTACGTTTATTATTTTAAGACCCATTCTCGGTAAATGTTTTATGTGAGTGGTTAAGACTTTGCGAACTTTGTATGTATAATATTTGCATACATTTTTCGAAGTGAGAAGAAATTTTTAAATTAGCTGTCACGTATTATTTGATTTATGTTTATGATAAAACAAAATCAATATGCTTAAGAGCCAGTCCACACGGCGCGTTGCGTCAGCGTTGCGTCGACGCAGCGCTGCCGTTTGAGTGTAAATTCAGAGATCGCAACGCGACGAGGTGAGGCAAGGCGCGGCGCGGCATTTTGTATGGATTTGACAGATTTCAATTGCGTGAGACGTCTTGCGAATCTGTCAAATCCATACTAATTTAGAAATGCGTTTACGCGTCGCGTTGCGGTCTGAATCAACCCTGATACTGCATTTATACATTCGCGTTCGCTATTCGCCTCGTCATTCGACGAAACATCCCACGAAACATTCGTATACGAATGTTGTCGCGAACTACCGTTCACACATTCGTGGGGTGATTCATTTTGATATTCGCACACGAACATGGAGGACGTGTTCATATTATGATAGCGATGTTGAATGAGAAATATGAAATTTATGATAGCGATATTTTGGGTCCCAAATGAGCTCATTCTTTTTGTAAAATTATAGGAATTCTAAAATTCGCCCTTCACTCCACTCCATCTTTATTGCATAATAATAATAATACTAAATAATAATAAATCTTTATTAAAAACCGAAATATATTTCCTTATTATATTAGCCCGCCAAACTGCATAGCAGTTTATCGGCGAGCTACGCGCTCATAAATACTATATTAAAACTAATAAATATAATAATATACCTACTTTACTAACTACAAAATCTTTTTGTATGTATAATGTATATTAATAAGTTATAAGTAAGTATCTTAAATTATGACTTATAAGTTTACACAATAGTAAGAAAAGAAACGACTGTAATAAAGCTGAGTGATTCTTCAAAAATGATTCTCCGCGTCACTTTCGTGGGAATTTTTTATTTCGAGTTTTCTTTAAATAAATGCAAATACCTTTAAGGTGCTCTAAAGATAATAAATACGATCTTTAAGGCATGTAGATTGGTCCATAAACTACTGAGATAATCAAATTTGAAATTTCGGTACCCACAAAAGTTGCGACAAACTCCACGAAAGTTACGATTGAATTTTCTAGGGACAAAATATGAATTGAAATCTTTTTTTCCTAAAAAAATAAAATAAATGATTATTTATTTAATCAGTTTTTATTAAGATCAACAATACTAAAGAGCATGGAGCTTTAATTTGTTGCTTAATCTGTCAAGTAACCGGTCCTGAAATGCTGTGATTTTTTCGAGGTTCAGGTGATTTTATTTGAAGTTCGTGAAGATTAAGTGATTAAGGAGGTCATATAAGGGGGGTTTCAACTAAATATGGAGATTTAGGACACAAGATCATAATATTTTCTTCGATTCAGTTTGTAGGATATATACGAGGGCTCGCTTCGCTCGCCCTCGTCTGAGTATCGTATCGCATTGCATTTGTATTGAGGATGTAGTATCAGTTGTTCATGTAAAATACTGATATTCAGGTAAATCCACTAAATCAGAAGCAGATTCGATATATTTGGGGAAAAGATCAGAAGGTAGATTGATGTATAAAGCCACATATGCTTTGTTTTTTTCAAAAAAAGCTTGTAGAGCGAAAAATTAGTTCTGGGTACCAAAACCATAGCTGGAAATACTATACTATAGCTAATTCACATAGGAAAACGGTGTACAAAACAGCCTACGTAGCTTTCGTAGGTCACTAGGTAACTTTCATGGGTGAAAATCCACGAAAATTGTGCCACGAAAGTTACGAAAATTTTACATTTTTTAGAATTATGATTAAAGTAATAGGTAAATAAACAAACAAAGTACTAGGAAATAATCTCAATCATATTCCTTAATTTGATATGAGTGTCATAATTATAAATTATTATCATTCAAAACATGCTCGCAAAAGTTACGTGACCACAGCGACCACATAATTTTTAAGGAATGTCTTATCTTATATTTTCTTTGTTTTGAAGCAACGAGGGTTTAAGTCCCCTGTACTGATGCTGGAAAGACACCGAGCGTTGGTGCAGCTAAAACGTGTAACCACAAGTCGTCGCGTTTGGAAGATAGGTGCAGTTTTATTACCCGCTCGTGAAACTAGCAAAATCGTGTGACACAGACGTTATGCCTATTAACTTTTTTAACTTAAGGTATAACATTATTTTATTTTAGGAATTAGGTAGCCCAGTTAATCTAGATTATTTTGATGTGTTACACTCTATGCTAATGAATAGAATACAAAAGTTATTAAAGCTTTCCGTAAGCGCGAACAGAGTGTGACACGCGGAGAACACCGATTTTGCCCCCGATTTCGACATTGAATTAACCATTAAACAAAAACTATAAATAATTATAGATGTTTTTTATTGAAATCAGATACTTAAATAAATGAGGAATAAGGTGTGTTTGGTCCTAAGGCTGTATGTTTATTAGGGTAGTAGTAAAGAGCGTGTGACCACATTTTGAGAGGCCTCGGAGAATTACTTTCTAATAACATTGTACTATAACATAATAATAACATGATAACATTTTTAATATACACTGTACTAAAAATAGACTTATTTTCAGTACAGTGTACAGTCAAATATTATGCACGTTCGGCTTTGTACTGTTATGTACGTCCTGTAGGGTCGGACGCTAGCTGTCAACTGAATGCAGGCGAATGTGTAAACAGTAAGTTCGTATTCGCTATTCGTGCCCTTTGATTCGCGCCCGAAAAACCGCTCTCAACGCGAATGCCACGAATAGCGAGGCGAAGTGCGAGGCGAATAGCGAGCGCACTGTTTACACATTCGTGTTCGTCATTCGCCTCGCTATTCGTGCGAATGTATAAATGCGGTATGACGCGTAGCCGGCCACACGGGCGCTGCGTCATCGCAGCGTTATTATGAAGCAGTCAACGTCAACACTCCTTCCGCTTCGTCTCGGCGGCTGCTGTCCGTCATGTGTGCGTTACGACGACGCAGCGTGCTTGTGAACATCTTGGTTATTCGTATGTAAAACAACGCAACGGCAGCGCTGCGTCGACACAACGCTGACGCAACGCACCGTGTGGACTGACTCTTAGTGTTTATTTTACCCTGCATTCTAGTTCTAGTATAAATATAATACTAATAATTATACAACACTAGTAATATGAGATTTTGAATAAACTAACAAATTGTTCTTTCTTTTGTAGATGGTAGAGACAAAGAGGCCAAACTGTCAAGGTCGCGTTTTCGTGTGCGACTCCGGCAGCGCGTGGCGGGGAGGCAACTGCGGCGGAGATATCTGCGGGGCTCCCCTGTACGAGGAGCTCCCGCACAGATCCGACGACTCCGTTCACAGCGACGACCACTTCGCAGAAGACGAGCTGAGCCTCGTCGGCGAAGCGATCCCTTGTCGGACGTGCTCCAGGCCAGCCCCGCAGTCCCTGCCGCACAGACCTCGACATCAGAGGTTGGACCGACGACCCAAGTCGCTGGAACGACGGAGGACGCATCGAGTGCCGAGGCACGTCCATCCGCCGGACCCGTCCGAGTTTCACGAGGGTGTCCTGCTGGATGCACTGCTGAGATTATACCCTCAAGTCGGGACGGTCGGTGCGAGGCCGACTGGACCGATCCAAGGTGGGGGCGGAGCCTGGCCGGGGGGAGATCTACCCGGCATAGCGTGCTGGAGAGGACCCCGTGCGTCACCTAAGCCGCCGAGCGGGGACTCGTCCTTCGGGTCGGACTCTGGTTACAGCAATAACACTTGTGGGACCTGCGGGACGCGGGCGTCGTCCAGACACCGTCTGTCGGCCGAAATACCGATGTCATGAAGGTGTCTCGAGTTGATGGGCGTGCCGTAGTCTCGTTTAGTGATTTCCATTGTGACTAACTTTTAGATACGACTTCCGGGCCTACCTCCGCTGATATTCAGTACGGCCTATTTTTGCCTTCTACTAAAGTGACGATATCTTTACAGACTTTAGATGTAATGTTTCCTAGATTGGTAAAATGTACAGTTAGTGAGATTTTCCGGTTAGATGTTACGTCTTATAGAGATTTGTATCTAAATTGTCGAATATCGTTTTGTACAAAATTATTCCTCGTTTAGAATAAGCGTAGGTCCTTTTAAGTTATTTCGAACTAGTCCTAAAAATATTGCAATTAAAAGTGTAATCGGAATGTTGGTTTTTGTACAAATTGTGAAAATATTATTTTGTTTAGCGTTTATTATGGTTGTAGATATTGTAAAAATGTAGCTAAACTATAAAATAGGTCTGAATTTTATAATCATATCACGTAAAATATTTCCGCCACGCATTTAATAGGTTAAGATACACTCCAGTGCAAAAAAGGGCTAAAACTTAATTACTGAAGTAGCCACCGACCGCGCCGACTTCATATTTTTTAAAATGAATATTTTGATTGGGTTCAGCTTATAAATATAATATTTCACATCTAATAATATTTTAAACATGGCCTACGACAGCTTGTACAATAGTTATTTTATGCCTTAGATACAGTACCATTAGGTACAATATTTTGAAAGTGGGTGCTTTTTAATAATAATATAAACTTCCACCACCACATCAGCAATAATATTATACCTACCTACTGTTGAAGCAACTGTTCGTCAATTTTTGTCAAATCCATATAAAATATTTGTAGAATTTCTTTTATCATGATCCCACCAATTAAAAGTACACATGATCTAAACATGTCTAAACTTATTGTAAAATAGAATTAAATATTGAATCATTCAAATTAAAAATAGTAAGATGTTTTTCTACCTATTAAAACATTAAAATATAGGTCTTTACTTTTTGAAATTTCACGAAATAATATGCACGATTTGAAGCGTTGTTTTTGTGCTATTTAGCACGTTTGTTTTTTATTCCTTTAAAAACCTAGTTTTTAAATACTATTTATATTTTATTGTCGATAAACAATAAACCTGAATACTGAAGTGTATATTATGTTTATTTTTATGTATATTATAAGGCGATATTTATTTTAAATTGTTTTTCATTGTATAGTTTCAAAAACACATTTAAAATGGACTCATAAGTCTGCTTGAGAGGAAGAGCGTAATAAAGGGAGAAATAAATACATTTTTACAAGAACTACTTTTATTGATAGCCTATCCCTCCTTTTTGCAAAGAAATTACCCAACTTTTAGTGTTTAAACCATAAAGTTAATATACCTAGCGGAATAGAGCAACAATCTTGAGCTGTCAAACGAAACCGAAATTGGTTTTCATCTGTGTGAAAAATTTGTGTAGTGTGTACGTATACACTTACACAAGCACGATTGAACATGAATTCTATGAGATTAAATTGTCAACGTGCGGCACGTGCCGACTGGACGTCAAAAAAAGAGTGCTGCTGTCATGTATCACACGTCTCTTTTTACCACGCAGTGTTACTGATAGTGACATCTCTCTTGCTCAGGCCTTTGTTTCTCTATTCCGCTAACTTTATGGTCTAAACACACTAGGCCGAAGTTACGCGTCGTAAATTCCGCACGATTACCTTCGCAATGTCAAACGCATACAAAATATTACGTACGTAACGCGACGGAATAGTGTGTCATCGGTAATTTAAAATACATAGCAGGCGGAATCATGCGGAATTTACGCCACGTAACTTCGGCCTAGTGTGTTTAGACAATAAAGACGAGAGAGACACTTCGGCTGTTTATTTTCTTTCTTACAAGTAGATAAGAACTTTAAGTTTTAACTTTTAATTACTGTTGTTCACTTTTGTCGGGTACTACTTTAAGTACTTAATTTGCTTTTAACTAGGTATCTTAAAATATACCTATTTTTCAATAAAAAAAATATACATTATAAATCTGTTAAGCAAAACATTCAGTGCCTTAAAACTTAAAATATTATACCATCCATGAAACGGATGTTAAATATGAAACACTGTAACGATTAAAGCGACGATTTTATTTCCTACCTGCATAAAAGGGACTAAACATTTCGTGTACGCGAAATCCGCGCAAAGTGAAAATTATACAACGCGGGTAGAGGCTAATGAAAATATCATAACATGTGGCCTTTGAAGAGCATTCTCCTTAATATAACCCGGTTTATAATAAGTTGACTGTACTTAGGGTTGTCACGCGGATAAGCCGGACAGCGTCCGGTTTTGGCAATGTTATTAGAGTTTGGGGAAACAGCAGGTCTAAAATGGTGTTATTAAGTGAATCATACAATGTTTTAAAGGATGTTCATTCAGAACAATTTCTAACAATAATATTTTTATTTATATTTTATTTATATAATATATTTGGAAAACAAACAGTGTTTATTTAACTTATAGAAGGCTGAATAAAATCTAGACACCATTTAAACGTTTTCACATTTAGAAACTAATTAATTATGAAAGCTTACAAAGACTTACAAAAACTCACTTAAGAGCCCATATGACCCTAATTTGACTACATACTTTAACCTAGATCTCAAAATCTGTAAGGTCTAGAAAACAGATTTTTTGACACAAGTAACTTCAGTTCATAAAGATTAAATGCTCAAGACGAAAACACGATTACTCAAAAAATGCTCGATAGTTTCTTTTTTACAAAAAACCTTGTTTTAGACACATTTTTGCTTGGATCTTCGAAGTTTGCTGTCTTTTATTTAATATTTTTTAATATCTAAAAAGGTATTGATAAAACCTAAATTTGCTCAAAACACTTTTTTCATAATCATTATAGTTCGTCTTTTATTCAAGTAAAACTAACTCGGCGATGATTCCGCGCCGTCCTTTTTCACCTGGCATATGAAAGACGGGCGTGCGTGTGAAGAGAGAAGGACGATGTTTGATTTTTAGAGTCAGGTGAGCTCTTAAAGAAAAATTATAGCTTATAAAAAGGTATACCTAATTCAACAACGTTAACAATATTTCAGTAGAATGTAATTCTGTAGAAAACTACTATTTACATGCGGTTATTGGTCAATGCATATACTACTATAGGATTTATTGGGTATCGCGCTGCAGGCACAGAATATATTATTATATATTATATTTACCCTTTATATATTATTATATATAAAGGGTAGGGGGGACGGGAACCCTAACGTAAAAAAGAGCCCAATTGCGAGTTGGAATCGCAGCAGCAAACAGCAATAACGTGGGAGAGCCATGCTTCGGCACGAATGGGCCGGCTCGACCGGAGAAAATACGTTCTCACAGAAATCGGGCGTGAAACAGCGCTTGCGCTGTGTTTCGCCGAGTGAGTGAGTTTACCGGAGGTCCAATCCCCTACCCCCTTCCTTACCCTCCCCTATTCCCTTCCCTTCCCATCCCTACCCTCGCCTATTATCCTATTTCCTCTTTAAAGGCCAGCAACGCACCTGCAGCTCTTCTGATGCTGCGAGTGTCCATGGGCTTCCATCAGGTGACCCGTTTGCTCGTTTGCCCCCTAATTTCATTAAAAAAAAATTAATAGGCAACGTGTTTAGAAAAAAAAAAAAAAAAATTATACATGTACCGCTCCGATTTTAATCGGCGAGGTACATAGCCTTTGTAAATGCTTCGAAATGCTCTAGGGTAAGACGCCCATTTTGGGCGCTTGACAGACGAGCTAATATTATATTATTGTCGAAATTGGACAAGTAAGATAATAATAAGATTGTAAGATTGTAAGTAAGATGATAAATAAGTAATGGGGGGGTCTTGACCCCCAGGACACCCCCTTATATACGCCCATGCCGACTACGTAAATATATTTTAGTATGGCGATTTTAGTTCCGCAAGTAACCGCTAGAGGCGCTGTATTTGCCATCGGTATCGAGTGTCGATATATTATACTTTAGCTTTAAACTCATGGTAGAGCTAATTTGCCTTGGATTGGTGCCGGCATTTTTACTTTCTTTTTAAATCCGAGTCATGATAACCCTACGACTTTATAAATAAGCTAACTGTGCAAATACATTCTTGCATCCCTTCCTCTTCGAGCAACAATTGCGTTAGATAGCATCGCACTTGTATGTTGAAGATTCCGAGTTTCTGGAAGAGGTAAGTTTATTCCAATTATTTTCTTGTATAATATGTCACCGTACGATTGTAGACACCGCGAGATTGTAATATGACTAAGGGATGGATTGTAAACAACCAGTTTTCTGGTGGTTTTAAATTAATTATTTCGTATTTAAAATAACTTCAACTGCCTGAAAATTTGATGTATAATATTGAATAAAGTTTAGATATTATATAAATTATTTAAAGTGCAGTTTGAATTATAAATTAGGTTAATTTTAATAACCGAACATTTAAACAACACTTTAAATAAATCTAAATTTTATTTTATCTTATAAGTACATCTCATACCATTGGGCATTTAAGCCATTTTAATTACAAAAAAATTAATTTAAAATCACCGGAAAACTGGTTGCTTACAATCCATCACTTAGTCATATCACAATCTCGCGGTGTTTACAATCTTACGGTGACATAATAATATACAAGGTTTGGTCTACGTACCTATTACGGCTGTGCCATATAGATTTGACTGGGGCACTGCCGTGTCCCCAGACATTGTACTTACTCAAAATATAACTAATAATAATAATTATGCTAGCTTAAAATCTCATACGTGTAAGCCATTATTTGCAGAAATCAAAACATTATATCTGCTTTGTTAAAGTTTGAAAATATAATAATAGGTGCTAGTACTGTTGTTCTCTGAAAACTTGCCTACCATAGCACTTTCAGACAGCCGCATCCATACAGTAGTACTATATTCTCGTACACAATATATTAATAAGCTCCGGGCCGTGTTGATTTATGCGTTTTGACGGGCCTCTGCAAATGAATACATCCAAACATACACACATGGGGTGTCGCTTCTTAGCTAAATGAGCTTATTATTTATACGCTGTCACTTGGCACCGAAACGCGATGGCGATAATCGGTAGCCCAACATTATTCTTGTAACAATATGATTTACACTCGCGAATGTTATTTTCAACTTTCAAAACGCATGTTTGCTTTTAAACTTAACTTTTGTATTCCAGAACTACTCACCCGTTCTTTATACAACACAATCTCGGTATTAAAACTTCTTCTTTTTTAGTGTCTAAACACACTATGCCGAATTTCCGCGTCGGAAGTTCGGCTTGATTCCGCCTGCAATGTATTTTACCGATGAGTGATGACACACCATGCCGAAATTCTGTCGCGTTATATTGTATGCGTTTGACATTGCTGTCGTAATCTTGCGGAATTTCCGCCGCGGAAATTCGGCATATAATTATGTGTTTCAGACACTTAAATGCCCAGTTTCTGAGGTTTTTTGACAGCAGCTTACAGTGTTGTTGGATGGTTTGACGTTAACATTACGTAACATTTTGACGTTAGCCAAACATTTAAAGCGTACTATACTCTACTCGGGCTAACTTGTCGCTAGCGGTCGTTGACTCCCTGTCAAAAACTTGTCATTTTCCATATAAACCGCGATTGACAATGAAGTGTCAGATATTGTCAATCGTGGTTTTATATGGAAAATTACAAGTTTTTGACAGGGAGTCAATGACCGCTAGCGACAAGTTAGCCCGAATGGAGTATAGATAGCGTACTAGCGATAGATAAACCCCTGTCAGAAAACTTCATAAACTGGCCATTAGTCATTGATTAAATGAATAACATGAAACGCATCGATAGAATTAAGAATCTTTAAAACTCATGGAAGCAGACCATGAAACGTCTTAATTTACGTTCAAAGAAACTGTGTCAATTTGTTACTTTAAAGTATTTTCAAAAAATCATCGGCGGCACCAAAAAAACATCCGTCCAGTCACCACGAGCCGTCTAATTCGAAACGTGCTCGACAATATTGAACACGAAAGGAACGCGAGGAGCTCCAGAAATACTGGACATTTGCCTGAATTCATCAAATAAGACGTGAAGCCATAATTCTCAGAGACTTTCGTAGAGGAATGCAATTTATAGACGAAGTTGGCTCAAAATTCACCGAGCGTTCGTTTGTGACGATCTTTAGACGGTAAACGATATATAGCAATATTCCCAACTACATTTTGTGTTGGAAATAGAAAATGTTTTCGAGAATTCTCGAATACTTTCACAATAAAATTGTGCCAGATCAAATGTTTGTTTTGAAGTTAGATGTTTCAATTAGCTTATTGTATTTTCTGATTTTGTCTAAAAGCTGCATGAAGAACTTAATGAAAATTTGCGATTATTTAAAAAAAACGTTTACAAAAAGATTTTAAAACGTGTTCAATTTTTCTATGTGATTAGTAGAATTGAATTGAATTATTTATTTTCATCGTTGATATTAAGTAACACACTTAATATCAATGATGAAAATAAATAATTCAATTTAACTTTTTTATATTATGAAGGCAGATAAAGCGACCTTAAATAAATAAATAAAAATAAAAAAAAAATAATAATAATTCTAAGCGCCTGATGTTTGCTTATAGCAATTTTTTAAAACGTCAATAGCAGCAAATCAGCATCACGCTTTAATTTAATAAAATCGTCATTATAAGGTGATTGTAAGAGTTAATTTTCAAGAAAATGTAACAAAATGATTGAAACACATCAATCTTCACCACTTATAAATGAGATATTTTGTTATTTTATAAGGTTTCGTACCTTTCAATAATTATAATTATTTTATATCCAAAGCTCACAAAAGTTTACAAGTTCACAACTTGTCAACTTTTTTCTTGTCTTACAAACTGTTATCATTATATTGTAATATTTTGAGTCTAAACGTTTACGATGTTCGTCAACATAACAACAGACAGCAGGACGGGCGCTTTGATATATTTTTAGTTAATTTCACGACTCATCAGGTGCCTTGTGATCTATTTTTAAATTTCATCATTATACGACAAATTCTTACTTTCATTGTTTCCTTTTGGAATTTATTCTTTAGTTTGTATCGATTATTTATTGTTATAAAATATTTTCACAACACCGTTTTGTAAATTAAATTATAATTAAGTACACGTAATTCGTAAAAGTAACAATACAATATTTATTATAATGGAAGCAAAATACAAGCAAGCTCCAATCAGAGTTATGACATGTATTGTAAATTTAGCTCGGAGCATAATTCCTCGCTATTATTGTAGCGTATTGTAAATTGACATAAATTTACTGTAGCTGAAACTTGCAGTTAATTTATCGTATCTACTAACCAATATTATTATGATTACCTATCAGAATGCTGTGGAAGACAATATCTAAATTCTAAGGTGTCTCTTTGTAGGACTTATTGCCGCACTCAGAGTGAAAGATCAGTTACTTAAAAGTAATAACTTAATTAAAAAATTTGACATAAGCCTCATACATTATCTGTCAAACTCTTCATTAAATTGAAGGTTAATCATAATTAAATGTCTCTGAGTACGGCGGTTAGTTTATGTTCATTTTAAACCTGCTAATCGATAGGTATTGCGATTTTTCACTTATTCTGAGACATGCCTTAAATTTGAAGCGAATACAAATACGAATTACGATAACGACCTAAAGACAATGTAGTAAATGATTACTGAAACAAAAACAAGTATAAATTATCCTCAAAACATGTTATAAAAAAGAAATCTAGACAAGAACTTTAAAAAACCAATAAAAAAGAACTTTAAACTTGAACATTCGAATCAAATATACGTATATCATTATTATAATTTTTTCAAGATTAACACGCCATTTTCTCTTAAAAAAAATACAAATCCCGCAAATAAAATACTCATAACTACTCGAACAATATTTTACATGCACATTAAGATTTATTTTGTGTAATTATGTTTTAAATAACTTTCATAAATAATACAGATTTAATTGAGTTATGATTATGACAGTTTCGCTATGTTACTCATCGGACTAGTGCTGCTTAAGTATTGTTATCGAATAATTAAAATATATTTAGACTATAATATTATTATTTTGGCTATTATCATCTCTTCGGCGCTTACATATACTATAGCTATACCATCAAACCTAGTGAGATGAGGACTAAGAATAAATTAAGTTACAATTAAGATGGCTTATTTAATTTGACTCTTTAGTGTTTATAGAATTTGATTATTTTTAATAGTAAGTAAAAGATACTGTTACTGCATTGTACGATGTATCTACTTTTTGTTCCACTTGTCCACTTTCTATAATAATAATTATTCAGTTTATCCCACAGTTTTATTTGATATTATGACACTATTAGATCTAAGAACCTGATAGCTGATAAAAAATAATAATTTAAAATTAAGTTCGAATTTAAAAAGTAACTTTTCCGTGTAAATTTTATTTTTAAATTAGGAAGAGTTTTTTTTTTATTACTTTCGTAAATTATTAAGTATTATATTTGGCAAAAACATTTTTTTTTTAATATACAAGGTGTAACAAAAATAAGTGATAATATTTTAAGGTGTGTGTCTCTTATATTGAATTCACTGTTAAAGTAGCAGCGCTGAAATAGCTAATTTATCTGGGCAAGCGCCCTAGCGTCATGCATTTTCCCATGCAAAAGTAAAAAAAAGTTACTCTTTCAACACGAATACTTTCGAAGCGAACTCTTTATAGGGGACTCATGATACACACTCTAAAGTAGCATCAGGTAGTTTTGTTACACCTTGTATAGTTTTAATAATGACGACTCCGTGGTCTAGTGGTTAGAGCGTCGCTCTCGACTCCGGAGGTCGTGGGTTCGAATCCCGCGTTGGAAACATGTTATTTCTAAGTTTGGTTAGGACAATGCAGGCTGATCACCTGATTGTCTGACAAATAAGATGATCCATGCGTCGGATGGGCATGTAAAAAGTCGGTCCTGCGACTGATCTCTCGCCGGTCGTGTCGGTCTTCCGTCCCACTGGGTTATGAGAGTAAAGAAATAGAAGGTGCTCTTGTGTACTGCGCACACACTTGGGCACTATAAAATCACTCCTGCGTACCTGGTCTGGTTTCAATGAAACCGGCCACCGTCACCGAAACCGGCTTGGGGAGTATTATTATTATTATTATTAGTTTTAATAATAAATTAAGTAAGTATTATTAATAATTATAAAAATAAGTAACGTAAACATAAAATAACACGATCCGACACGTTCGCAGGCGGCATGTGCGACTTACCCGCGAATCAGCAGTAAACAAAGCGTTACGGAAACACCCGAAACCAGGGTTTAGCCGACTAGTCGGCCGATTAGTCGGCTACTTTGCAACTGAGTAATCGCCTAGTCAGCTAGTCGGCCAAAGTCATGATCGGCACATCTCTAAATTCTATAAATATATTTTTTCAACTAGAAATTAGGCTCAACACAATCTACAGGGTTATCGATCCACGTTCGCCCAACACTAAACTATATAATATTAGTTTCCCTGCAGCTGTTGCAATGCATCTGATGACGTTGTACTGCTATTAACATCCTTGTTTTGACTTCGTTCGTTTTCCGATAGATGTATTGTTTTTTTTGTGAATTATGATACAAATTAATTTTTATTCGTTCCAGTTTCATAATTCAGTTTAAGTTTTACAAGATTAATATCTTATCGTAAATCATAATCATAAACGAGACTGCTATTTGGTCGCTGTTAAGCATTTGTGTCCTAACCATAGAGTAAACATTATAGCAAGCTATAGAGTGCTTCTAACAAGGTATGAACTGTAAGCACGAGTGTGAACATATTTTCCTATAAGCGTCTTACGATGGCGAATGGAACATCACTAGACTTGCGTTATACGTTTGACAAGTATCTATAGAACTTCTGCTTACGATCGGCACAACGGGGAACGAGCGATGCGCGCGCTCTATAGCTTGCTAATGTATACTCTAAGGTCCTAACCTACATTTTTTTTTTTTGTTAAATTTTGAATGCGGTCTAATTGTTCTAAATCATCTATAGAACATAAAACTGCATTCATAACTCAACACGTATTTTTGTGGGTTGATACACGAATGCTTAACCGCGTCCATTTTATATTGTGCTCATAATATTATATATTTTTTCCAGCTTGTATAATATTGTGCCGTATCTGTCAAACGCCTGTTGCGTGACTGTCGCAAAATACCCCTGCGAGACTTTTAAACTATTGCCCAGCTTTTATCGCGGGCTTTGAGCGCGGCGACCGAATCAAGAAATTCCGTAACGGCAATAAACCTAACACCGGGGGTGTTAGGTTTATTGTCGTTACGGAATTATTACGATCGGCACAGCGGTACGGCAACGTCAGTGCGGCGTTGCCGTGCATCGTCTAACGTCGTTTCAGTTCGGCAGACTTCGGCACGGTGTTAGTGTGCATGCGACTAGACGTATGCTAATTATAATTTCATAAGTTGATAAAAAACGCTATGCAATAGCCACGGCAGTCCCCGAGTGCCACACGATTTTTTTAAAGAAAAATCGTTCGTTCTTTAAATCACCAAAAAACCAAACGAGAACAAGGTAGTTTTACAATGTCTATCCTATTTTTGTAAAGGTTAGGAAAAAACTCCCCATTGTGAAAAATACGTGCCCAGAATGACAGCGCTCAATTGCCTATTCCAGAAAATTATTATTTTCAGGAGACTTATTTGCTTTTGTCCCCCGCTTTGTTTGCTAAGTTATGTCGATTATATTTTGAAGATTATTGTTTTGACGTTATAGATGATAAATATACCTTATTAAATACTCGAATGTTGGACTCTGTAATCTGTATAATTAACTAGATGTCCCGCGCGGCTTCGCCCGCGTAAATTAGGAATTTTACGGAAACCGTACATTTTCCCATAAAAAATAGCTCTTATGTTCTTACTCCCTTCACTTGGTCTACTATAGTGGAGTAGCTATTTTTTATGGGAAAATGTGCGGTTTCCGTAAAATTCCTAATTTATTTATTTATTTTATTTATTTATTAAAAACTTTATGCACATACAAGACGTACAAAGGTGGACTTAATGCCTTAAGGCATTATCTGCCAGTCAACCTTTGGGCGATACAGAAACAAAATTGTATAGGTGCCAGTCAAGCTACAAAAATAAGAAAAAAGAACTTACTAAAAATACAACATTATATTACATTAATTATACTAATAGAATATAATATATTAAACTATACTAATATCATAGATACACTGATATTATATAAGATAATATATATAAATAATAAGACTATAAATATATTGAGTATATACTTAAATATAATATACTATATTATATACTTACATCAATAAATATAGTAAAAATATTTGCCAAGATATTATGGGTATTAGATAAAAATAATGAAATATGAATATACTTACTGTAGAATATCAAAACTAAGAGTCCGCCAACTGCTTCAAGTAGAAGTCACGTACTCTGCGCTTAAAAGTGTCTCTGGTTTTTGACATCCTGATTTCCGGAGGAAGAGCGTTCCAGAGGAGAATAGCCTGGATATTAAAAGAAGAGTGGACGAACCTTGACTTATGGGAAGGACAACTTAAAAGCTGATTTGAAGTGGATCGGAGGTTTTTATCGTGCCTGCTACAACGGTATTCAAAATGAGTGGCGAGATATTCAGGAGTATTAGGATGATGCAGCAGAGAATATAGCACACATAGCGCTCGCATGGAGCGGCGCTGGCGTACTGGTAACCAGTGCAGCTTAGAGCGGTACGAAGAAACGTGATCGTATTTCCGAAGGTTGAATATGAATCGAAGACAGTTATTTAACAATCGATCGAGTTTGTTGAGTTTGTCGGCATTAAGATCTAAACAGCACACGTCACCATAGTCGATTATAGGGAAAATGAGGGTCTGGACCAGCAAAGTCTTGACCGGAGTAGGAAGGAAATTTTTGAGACGGTAAAGGGATCGCAGCGTATTTGTGACTTTACTTGACACATTAGAAATATGGGATTGCCAAGTTAGAGAGGGATCAATATGTAAACCAAGGTCTTTTACGCTTGTACTAAAAGTAATAACAGAACCGTTATAGATAACCGGTGGAAGAGCGCCTATGTTCACTTTACATAAGCATCTCGGGCTACCTAACAAAATTGCCTGGCATTTTGTGGGATTTACTAATAATTTATGGTATAATAATTTACGCGGGCGAAGCCGCGAGGGACATATAGTTTTATTATAATTATCGTATCCAATACAATCGCAACTTTAATGGCAATATTTGGCACAGATATAGATCTGTGCCAAATATTGCCATAGTAATTGCTCCAGTAGTTCGTAATTTCTAATATTTCCCACGTTTTTCTTCGGTTCTTCGGTCGTATTAGTCTTAGCGTGATAATATATAGCCTATAGTCTTACTCGATAAATTAGTTATCTAACACTGAAATAAGTTTCTAAATGGGACCAGTAGTTCCTGAGATAAGTGCGTTCAAGCAAACATACTCTTCAGGTTTATAATATTAAGTATAGATTTTTTTCAATTATCGCTTGACAAACTCGAGTCCCGATCTAAAAGACTATGAAAAGTACCAATGACATTTGACATTATAGGCTCATAAGTCATAACCATGGGACGATGTATGGTATAATAATATGGTAGTGATGATGATGATGATGATGAATGTAATTTGCATAGTAGCATATGCTTTCCGTTCTTAAAACAATGCCGAAACTCCCAAACTTGTATCTATAAAGAATCAGGAGATCTCTCAGCACCTTCCGAACCACGGTATACCAGGTATATCTCAGTGCAAAATCTTACTTGTTGGTAGCATATGCTTAGAATACTTCTCACGAAACCGAAGTCACCACATGTTTCCCTATAAATTTTGTGGAGTTCCCTCGATTACTTATGGATCCTTCATCAGATCACCACTTTTGTGAATATAATACCAAATTGGGATGATACCAAAAGAAAAATTTTGAAAATCGGTTAACAAACGGCGGAGTAATCGTTGAACATAAGAAAACGAACATAACACCTCCCCCATTTTGAAAGTCGGTTAAAATTGTAGCCTATGTGTTATTCTGATGTATAATCTATATTATTGTAAAGTTTCATTAAAATCCGTTCAGTAGTTTTTGCGTGAAAGAGTAACAAACATCCATACATCCAAACAAACTTTTGCCTTTATAACATTAGTAGGATAAGTATTTTATGCATAGTTACGTCACATCTCATTTTAGTGTGAACTGACCCTAAGCGTAAAATAAAAGATAACCCTTTCGCCACGTAGTAGATTAAATTGATGTTTACTTAAAAAAAGTTAAAACATCTCATTTCTGCATTGTTTATCTACATCTAGCAGTTTCTGTACAAAATTGTTTCTTTTCACACAGTTTTAGATTTAAACAGAAAAAAAAAAACAATGCTGTTAATTTTTATCTTGGGTTTTGTTTTGAAAGTTAGTTGTATCACTTTTGATTCACATTGTGCAGGGAAAAAATTAGCGGAAATTTTCAATTTAACTGAGGTAAGTTTTTATATAAAATTCAATTATATTTCCCTTCCCTACCCTCCCCTATTACCCTATTCCCTCTTAAAAGGCCGGCAACGCACATGCAGCTCTTCTGATGCTGCGAGTGTCCATGAGCGACGGAAGTTGCTTTCCATCAGGTGACCCGTTTGCTCATTTGCCCCCTTATTTCATAAAAAAAAAGTACAATTTAATAATTGATTTACATTATTTATTTATATAACTCATATCTTAATAATCAATGAAAGCGAAATGGTTAGGTTAGCTTGTATGAAGTTTCACTAGTAGAGGTATGATACTCGTACTTCTTTCTTCAAGATGTATTGGGAGTTTAGTAATTACTCTCTTATAGACATCATTCTAAATAATAGCTCCCACACCGGTTTCGGTGACGGTGGCCAGTTTCATTGAAACCAGGCCAGTTACGCAGGAGTAATTTTATAGTGTCCAAGTGTGTGCGCAGTACACAAGAGCACTCTCTAATTCTCTCATAACCCAGTGGGACGGACGACCGACACGACTGACGAGAGATCATTCGCAGGATCGACTTTTTACATGCCCATCCGGCGCTTGGATCATCTTACTTGTCAGACAATCAGGTGATCAGCCTGCATTGTCCTAACCAAACTTGGAAATAACATTTTTCCAACGCGGGAATCGAACCCACGACCTCCGCTCCAAAAGTCACGCTCTTAACCACGGAGACGTTCAATAATTATTGTCCTACCAAGAATTATTATAAACTAGCTGTCCCGGTGAACTTGGTGTCACTTTAAAACCTTCCCTGGACTTCTATGAATATTTTAAGACTAAAATTAGCCTAATCCGTTCAGCCGTTTTCCAGTTTTAGCGTTACTAACACAATTGAAAATTTATATATATATATATATATATAGATAATAATCTTTGGTAGGACAATAATTATTTCTCGCCGGGTTAGTGCCGGTTTCGTTCGAAGGCTGGATTTACATAGGGCGTCGCGAACGCGCGGTTTAGTTGCGCGATTCGGCCGCTACATTGCGAGATGCAAATGACAGCGCAACTGCGCCGTTATTGAAATAAATCGTTATTCGTTACATACATTTGCTTGCTCTCGTAGTGTAACCGACAAAGCACGCGTACGGACGGATGCATATAATAGATTTATATACATCCGTCCGTACGCGTGCTTGCCGGTGGTAAGTCAACAAGTAAGACAATCCTGAGAACATTTCTTTCAGTCAGAATTATTTTATTCACCAATAGGTGGGAACTGGTATATGGTATGAAGTTGCAAGGTATCCTTACCCAGCCCCGAATCCTGTAAAACACATGACGTATGCCTCAAGGATGGAAGAAGACTTGTATATAGCTGAGAGCGTCAATGTGAACAAAAGTTCTCCGTACCATACGACTGTGTTTTGCAGCATGTTGCCTGATGCTGATGGTAAAGCCATGATGAGATGCGCTGTATATTCTGGTAAGGGTACTATCAAAGTTTTTATTTTATACTTTAAGGCCTCCATATAAGGAAAGGAAATCCGATCGGATCGCAGGTTGGTAAGACCGTTTTAAGATGCATTTACGTGTAAATCTATTAGTTCCTCGT
The DNA here is from genome assembly GCF_905147365.1 of Aricia agestis. Lineage (NCBI taxonomy): Eukaryota > Metazoa > Arthropoda > Insecta > Lepidoptera > Lycaenidae > Aricia > Aricia agestis. The sequence goes on from NC_056409.1 coordinate 19,130,579, forward strand.
GTATTATGATAGCTTAATAAACAATCTCTTAAGATAATAGTAAATTAATAATTATTATTGTTATGTTGAGTTAACACATACAATTTTCTTTTGAATTTTTTATTACTTTTACTGTGAACTCTATAATTATAAACGAACATACATACCCTAATAGTACGGGAGCCCTAGATCATTTTTTTTACTATCAAGCTAATTTTTTATGAGTAGCTTCGTTTTGATAAGACGAACAACATTTTTATCTGCGAAAAATCTTGAAAGTGGTAGCTAACAGAAATAGAAAGGATTTCATACTTTGACTTGATGGTCTTAAAATATGGATTGTTCTATTTGTAGAACAATGTTACTCCTAAATTATCTGACTATTAATCTATCAATATACAAAAAATCAGCGTGTTAGGGTTCCGTTATAGGGTTCTGTAATCAACCAAACTTGGTTGACTTTTTTCGCAAATAAAATGTTGTTCGTCTTATCAAAATGAAGCTAGGTACACACAAAAAATTTGCTTGATATAATATATTATGTATTAAAAAAAATGTTGTAGGATTCCCGTATAACTATAAAGTATTATAACTTCGTTTTGTTTTTTTTAGATAATCGGTTACAACTTCGATCGCCTTTAACGTACATCTTGGCGGTGGACTACAATAAGTACATGGTTCCTTACTGCTTACTTATCTGTATGTATGATGGTGACAAAGATGAATTACAAGGTAAAATATTAGTATGTTGCCTGATATTTCGTTAGTCTAGTAGAAATACGATTATCCGGCCCTCAGTTATACGGATTAGCGATTATCCAGACTTCTACTGTATTTGAACTAATTTGGTTCAGCGGTCAAGGCTTGGAGATTTTTAACACACATGAGACAGACATCATAATATCTCTCTTGAATAAAACACTAGTATGTATTAATTTATGTAATGGAACTTTATAACGGTGGGCGGCCATTCCAATTTTAATGGCTTATTGAAAGTTAACCGCATCGCCTCTTCACGTCGCAATGTTAACTGACCTTTTCAATAGTCTAACTCTAAGGCAACCAGTACACGGTAGGTTTTGCTGTCACTTTTACCACAGTCATGGCTGTAACTGATGTATAACCTGCCGTGTAAGAGCGTGACAGGCGGTTGTATGAAGTTGATTGATGAAAATCTGGATATCTTGATTTTTGCTTCATGCAACCATCAGTGTTTGTCGAATTTTTAGTGAGTGTTGTCACATCTGACAAAATAGGAAAAAAATTGGAAACCTATACCTTTGAAAATGTTGGCTTTGACTGACATAAAACTGAAGAGAATTGAGTGACCGTCTATTAATACCATTCGTCAGTCCATCAATCACCATCATTCAAACATAATTCATGATTGACGGAATTGACTGTCGTATGCGTGAACGTGTAATGGATGCCTAATATTTTCGGTTGCCGGCATCATATCATCATCGTGAAGAGTCAAAAAGTTGTAAGCGTGTGTTATCTATCAAGATTTTTGCAAATATCACTTGCTGCCTGAATTTCTCTTCAAGTCATTTTCAAGAGCAATTACAATGCCGCCCGCTATTATCTTGTCAACGTCCTTTTCTGGAACTCAAAGCCATACGAGGTTAATCAAAATCGGCTCAGTTGTTTTAGCGTGAAGACGTTATTTAGACAGACGCACTTACGCATTTATAATACTAGGAAATTATGGAAATGTGGATAGTTATATTAAATTTGTAAGTGTAGCTTTTGTTTCACAGAGTTCGCTTGGATAATTTCACGGACAAAACCAATTCCAGGGAAAGCAAAAGAAGAATTTATGGATATTCAAAACGAGTTAGGACTAGATAACGATAAATTAATTTGGTTTGGTGAAGAGTAATGAAATAAACTTACAATAAAATCTATGGGTTCCGTACCCAAAGGGTAAAAAACGGGACCCTATATTACTAAGACTTCGTTGTAAGAACGGTAGTAGTACCGTTCTTGAGTCTGACAGACATACAGATAGACAGACGGACAGATAACGAAGCTAGAGAGTTGAAATTTTCACAGATTGTGTATAGCTGTTACCGCTATAAATACTAAAAACAAAATAATTTTAAGATTTGAGGGGGGGCTCCCATACAACAACAGCCTCTTTTGCTCTATATCAATAATAGCAATAGGTAGGTACTTGAATTTTGCACACAATCCTTAGTTTTATGTGTTATTTAATATTGAATAATAATATTAATATAAAATAAAAAATTAAGAGGAGCTCCCATACAAAAAATACAAATTTTGGGCTAATTATGCTCTATAATGGTACGGAACCCTTCGTGCTCGAGTCCGACTCGCACTCGGCCGATTATTTCGTTTTATTTTGAATACGAAACAGCTGAAGCAGGCACATATTTTCGCCGCACTGGTAGAAAAAGGAGTGGGTTATTTATTCTACGGTAATGTACCTATTATAGGTCTACCAGAATCTGATGGCAAAAAGTGAGAAAATAAATTGACTCTAGTAATACCGGGGTAATTGGAATAAAACATTTTGTTTTTTTTTTTTTCTTATAGCGGCTAATTCTGTGTGTCAAACATCCAAATATAAACATTTATCCAATGATCAAGGATATTTTTTGAAAATCTGCTGTAAAAATTGCCATCAGATCCTGGTAGACCTATAATTATTTAACGGCCGTTCCCAATATTTGATCTATCTCTTTTAGTTTTACCCTACTAGAGATAGGAATAGCTCACAATTGACATAAAATATATGTCTCTAATGTCAATTGTGAGCTATTCCTATCTCTAGTAGGGCAAAACCAGAGATAGATCAAATATTGGGAACGGCCGTAAGACGTCTCAGACTGACTGATTATAATCAGTCCGTCAATCACACGGTTGCACGATCGTTCTTTTGGCAGTCTGGATCAGTCTGTTGTGAATACATATTGCCTCTGCTTGGGCTCCTAATCTAAGACTACGGTTACACGGTCAGTCTGGCATCCGTTCAGTCCACCAGTTTGGTCAGAAATGACGGGTTGACGGGTGAGAATGATCGTCTAAGGGTCAATTCAGACCACAACGCGACGCGTTTTCGCACATTTCTTTTGTATAGATTTAACAGACTTGCAAGACATTTCACGCAAATGAAATCTGTCAATTCAGTACAAATTTATAAATCCATCTGCGCTTCGTGTTGCGGTCTGAATTGACCCCTAATCGATTGGTTTACTGACTGATCATTTTTTATTATGTATTTTTCAGCCATCATTCTGACGTCAGTCTCAAATCTCAATTGATTGACTGAAGTCGTAATTACTGATGCCAGACTGACCGTATAACCGTAGTTGAGAAAAGTCGAAGGCCATTATAGTAATTGTTACATTAATATTATTTGGGAGCTGTGTCACAGTTCTAACTAGTATAACAGCTTCCAATGCTATAATCACTGATCTCGTATTGAAATTAAATATCCCTTATTTATAAGCTTCTCAATGTATATGATTTGAAATAAATAAATTATTATAAAAAAAATATTATTATGCAACAATTATTCGACCTTTACCTTCTGATAATGATAACTAGATATTGTTTTAAGTTATGCAATTAAAGTAAATTATGAATTTAATGACAGTTTTACGATACTATTGATACAAAACAGACCGAAATAAGATAATTATGATGTTGTTTATTTTTATCATTTGTTTTGTAACTGAAGCTTTAAGTGTTATAGTGACACAGTGTCCCGAAAAGACACCAGTTGAAGATTTTGACATCAACGGAGTAAGTAAATTTCTCCTTATTCTTAGTAATTTTTTCTAACTGCCGCTCCCAGTGACGAATATTACTGTAATTAAGTGAAGATTTTGACGTAAGATCCATGCAATATCTATCAAATTCTTCATTTAACTACAGTTAAACTAATTTTTGAATTGTGACAATTAATGAAAAAGACAGAAATAGAAATAGCACCCTACTAGGCACTCGCTCTTGGCTAGTCGGTATAGATATCTAAATGTCTAAAGAAAAGTGTAGACGGTCAATAATTATAGACCGCAAAGCGACGCGTAGAATGGCGTAGAATGTATATCCCACCAAAAACATAAATGTAAAAAAAAGAAGAGCCAAGTTCAATAGTCATTATGTTGTAATGTATGGACTTCGCCGTAAAAAGAATGGATATCTAAATGAGTGCCAAGTTCTATGGAAAATCGTAATATGTATCGAAATCGAAAGGAACCAAATAACATTATGAACAAAAAAAATATACACAGCCGAACATATTATAACCTCCTCCTCCTATTTGGAAGTCGGTTAAAAATATAATAGAGTATATTTCTTTCATTTATATAATATCTATAACAATCGCTCTTATTTAAATAATGTGAGATATTAAGACAAAGTTTCATCAAGCAATGTTAAATAAATAATGGCTTGTTAAATCAGTTAACAGCCTGTTAGAGCTATCGAGCGTTCCACCATGCTAATATATATATATAAATATAACCACGCTAATGTCATGTCAAATCGCCTAACACGGTGTTAAATTTTAAATCCTGCTGGGGAGGTCCGTTAAATATAAATATAACAGGCCGTTATAATAGTCAAAACAACAACTGTCAAAGACAATATCCAATATCAATATAAGAACCTGTTTTGATTTTTGAGTGTTTCCACCATGTTTCGCCACATCCTTACATATTATTTATTATTATTCATTCATGTTATGCATAATTATTTATTTTCATTTTATCAAAAATTCAGCTCTCGGATTTTCCTTGACATTGCAAATACACTGATTTGTACGATGATACGATTAAGGTGAAAATGACACATTGCAGCCAACATGTCGTATTAAACTTGTACATTGCAATTTCGTCGCCTTATTATAACAAGAACGAACGAATTGAATGTTATTCACTCGTTGTTTACTTAACATTGCATTTACTAATCCGCTGTTAAATTTTTACTGTGGGACATAAGTATTTTAACAGTCTGTTTAATTTTCCAAGGTCCGTTAAGTAATGCCTTGTTAGGATTTAACAAACAGAGGCTGGTGAAATTGGGTCTAAAGTAAATTAGATCTAACTTGGCCAGTTTTAATTACATCAGTAATTTCATAAAGTTTTTGAAAATTTTTATTCTGATAAAAACTAGTTTTCATCAGAATAAAAAATACTTTTTTGTATATTAGAGCGATACGTATACTTTCAAAATATATTGATTGATGCATACAGGATAATACTAAAATCATGAAACGCAAATAATGTTATTTTTGTGTTTTGTCGAATCTTTCGATCTAGGTGTAAGCAAACATTGCGCAATAAAGAAATGTGTAAACATTCAATTTCTTTATTGCGCAGTGAATTTCTTGAATTTTTTCATAGAATTATTAATTATTATACACTACACAGCCAGCCATACTATTTTTTTAACATACAGTAGATGAAAATGATTTGGAATGGAAAAAAATAACCCCTATCACATCATTGGCAGTCCCGTTTTTGACAAAAAGCGTCTGAATGTCTTGTCTTAAATTTTAAATTGATTTAACATCAGATTGGTAGAGGGATATGGTACGAAGTAGCAAGGTATCCCTATCCGTCCCGGGAGCCGATCCAATTCCTGGTATACGAGAGTAGAATGGAGGGGGATCTGTACGTAGCGGAGACGATCAACGTCAACAGAACCTCGCCTTACTTCACGGAGGTGTTCTCCAGGATGCTACCTGATTCACGCAAGAGAGGAAGAATTACATTCGAATTCTCTTCTTCAGGTTTGTTATTTTATTTAGCTAATTTAATTTATCTATAAAAAACTTCTTTCATTTTTCCAAAAAAATGTTCTTCAGTGTATTTTAATTGTGTAACTTACTTAAACCCCGCGTTCCATTTGATAAAAACGATCAAAACACTCAAAATATAAAGCGCTATGAGCGTTTTGATTGTTTTTAACATCCAATGGAAAAAACAATGTGTAAATATCCTACTCTGATACATAGGCTCGATTTATAGGCATCCGCGCGACAGAGTGGTTTGGCCGCTACACAACGAGATAATAATCAATTGTATGTAACGATTAATTTAAATTTTAAATACAACTACGAGGTACAATTGCTTGTGATTTCGTTTGTAGCGGCCGACCGGACCTGCTCTATGGCGCGGACGCGTCAATAATCGAGCCTAAAAAATTTCATAAGTCTGTTGACAAACATTTTATAGTTTTATAAACCAAAGGCTCTTCTTTTGAAGCATCTGCAAAATAAAACAATGTCTTTTTCAGAACGAGGTCTGTTAATCGATTCACCTGTGATGTACATTCTGGCGGTGGATTATGATAAGTTTTTCATCGCATATACTTGTGTTTATGATGAAAGCCAGAACAAATTCCGAGGTATATATATTATTTTTATGATTATTACGTAAAAACAAAAATGAGCAACCAAAATATAAACAGTTCATAATTACCCTTGATCCAGTCATGACTTCAAATATGAAAGCCTCGTCTATTTTAGTATAGTTTGAATTGACCACTTATATAAATTTTCAGAACATGCTTGGGTTTTATCTCGAACGCCACCAATTCCGGGAAAAGCGAAAAGAGATTTTTTGGAAATCAGCAAAAGCGTAGGCCTTGATGAAGATGAGCTGATTTGGTATCACTAAAGCTTCAAACAACAATTAAATGTTTAAATAAACTAACCAAAAAGAATTAAATTAGTTATAGCAAGCCACCTTTTACTTTTGTTTTTTTTTTGCTATTTTAAACACCATACTTAATTAAAATCTTTAATTTTGCAGCAAGTTTAACAGATTTTTTTGTTAAATAAGTAAATAAAGTATAGCTATAATCATGTGAAATAGCATTACTTTAAATAGGTACACAACCATGGCATAGGGACATAATTTCATTATTCATCAAACGTAGGAAATTCAAACTAGAAAATACCTTATTATGATCATAATAAAAATATCTATCAACATTTTAACTATTTTAGTACCACATAACTATTTTGTAGCGTAATATTATCAGAAATAAATTGCAATAAGAAAAGGTAAGTCATATTACACTAAAGTAGAAGAAGATAGTAAGAAAGAAGTTAGCGATTTGCACAAATAGTCAATGTTACGACCTTTGGCTTTAAGCCCCTGATAACTAAAGATATTTAATAGTTTTTTAATAGTAAAAGTAAGTTTTATTAAAAAACAGTCTATTGATTAGGTATATTCTTAACGAACAGACGACAGTTTCTGATACAATACCTATTTATATTATTTTGCTTCGTTGTCGGCTTTTCATGTATTTCTAAAAAAAAAATTAAATTAAAGTAAAAGCTTTTTTATCTTATTTATTTATTGCTTTATATTCAGATCGGGGTCGCCTAATCGAGTCACCAGTTTTGTATATTTTGGGTGTGGACTACGACAAATATTTTGTCCCATATACTTGTGTTTATGATGCTGCCAAAAAAGAAATTCAAGGTTGGTATTATTTTCTCTACTTACTACTTTTATAATTTTCATATGTTACATTATTTATTATTTTATATTTTATTATGTTACATTATTTTCTGTTACTCGCCTCATAAAAACTTTAAGTACGATAAGTTGAAATGATGAATTTAAATTTCATACTGAGCGATTACTTACTTATATTATATTGTATATTTTACAAAGTTATTCCTTATACAGAGTATGGGTGAATTTTATCACGGACTAAACCGGATATTGGGAAATCGAAAGAAGAATTCACTGAAATATGTAAAAGGACAGGACTTGACGAAGATAAACTAATCTGGTATGATCAGGTCCCTCCTGATCATACCAGATTAGTTTATCTTCGTCATGACGTATGAGCACACCCAGCCATTTAAAAATAAGACTAGAAACATATTATGGATCCGAAAAGTAATACCATAAGGTTGTTATAATATAAAAAACAGCATTTAATTATTTAGATGTCATTTTTTGTCTTATAAATCCTGAAAACAATTAATATACTTATGTGTATTAAAAGTAAATGCATTATTACTGTCCTTAAAACAACTTTTCATAAGTAAGTACTAAAAATGAAGTAATAATTCATGACAATAAATAACACAGGAGTAAAAAAATCGCTGCAATTTGAGGATGCTAATAAATTAAAATATGTCACAGGAACACCTTTAATTTGCACAAACAATCAGAACTAATATTAATAAATAGTGTCCAAACAGGGGTTATCGCGATAAAACGTAGAAACTATATCCCATTTAGACAAACATATGAAATTTAACGAGCGGCTAAAATTTAATAAGCCTGCAGCATCTGGCCGAATAAACCGTGTACTAGACGAAATTCATAAAAGTCTTAGTATAAGGAACACGCGCACTATACGCAAGAATTTTAAAAGTATATCTATGGCTATGGAAAAAGGTAATGAGGAATGTCAAGAGAAACAAAATGTTTATCTGATAATACAGTTTTCTTGCACTTAATTCTACTGTTCTGTCAGGAAGTGAAAGATTTTGTTTTATTACTGTGAAACACGAATTTCTTAGGTTGTACTTAAAGCTAACAAACATGAAAGATAAATATTTTAGAGAATATTTAATCGAAATTATAATCAGGGCGAGCGAAGCGAGCCCCAGTATTCCACAACTTTTACATTTTGTGGTACACTTTACGAAAAAATATCACGCCTACTTATTGATTTTTGCTTTAACATAGTATTTTTTACTTATATATTGTTGATGTTGTATCATCAGTCAGTCAAGGTTTTTTATATTACGTAGATGTTTTATAATCAGTCAGCCACGGTGTGACGACGCGAACCCTCACAAAGCTCGGCTTTTAGCTAGTATAATTGTCCCTGGAATTTTGATTTGCAACAAATAGACCTTAAATGAACAAATATAAAATAGACAAACTGTGTTTTTGCTTTGAGATTTAAACTATAATGTGCGCTGATCTTACGCCATACCGACTGTACACATCTTTATGACCCCGCGTTGGGACAGAATTCAAAATTAGAATTTGGCCAATTTGGGTTCTTTATGACATATCTTCTTATGCGGAAGTGTGACTAGGGAGCATTTAGAGATAACAGGCGAAATTTTAATACGCAATTTCCTCTAATCTTCGCGCAGTATGTAATATTATATTTTTATCATGAATATTACGAAATCTGCAGCTTATGATACTTGTATACTTAGGATTAATATATTGTCAACGGCTCTGCCCAGCTGAATACTGTATTACATAGATACACGGCACATTTTTGGGATTAAAAGTATGCCTATGTATTCAATTAGAGACTGATCGTAGAAGAGGATTATATTTTATCCGTCCGTCTTCAAAAGACATCTCACGTATAGCATAATTTTCTTTTTCTTTATTAAAATGTTATTAACACTCTCTTGCATTAATGATTTAATGTCCAATAATATTTTATATGGAGCATTTACTTTATAAATAGCATTTTTATTATCTCGCTGAAGACCAGTAACCAGTTGACCCTATAAAGCGGTGAATCCCTCAAGTTGTCTTTGTAAATGTCTGTCTATTATTCTCTGTATGCGTTTAGGACACGGTACATTTATTTGGATAATAGGGCTTGTCGCGATGTTTAAATTCATTTAAAAGAATAATATTTGAATCATTATTATGAGGACTTTTCTTATTTTCAGATCTTCAGAATTAAATATTTTATGTGTTATCCTAACGTTAGTAGAGTACTTTTGGTACTATCAGAGGAATTACCTATATAATTTGGTCTGGACTTGGTTAATATACCTAGCGGAATAGAGCAACAATCTCGAGCTGTCAAACGAAACCGAAATTGGTTTCATCTATGTGTAAAAATATGTGTATACGTACACATATTGTGTAAAAATATGTGTATACGTACACATATTTTTACAGATAGATGAAACCAAACACTTACACAAGCATGACTGAACATGATTTCTATGAGGTTAAATTGTCAACGTGCGGCACGTGTCGACTGGACGTCAAAAAAAGAGTGCTGCTGTCATGTATCATACGTCTCTTTTTACCACGCAGTGTTACTGATAGTGACATCTCTCTTGCTCAGGCCTTTGTTTCTCTATTCCGCTAGGTATATTAACTTTATGGTCTGGTCTCTGGTAGTCCAGCCGTCAGATCACAGGTACCATTATTTTGACAGTTGACACACCCTGACCGAATTAAATAGGCCCACCGCCAGAGTAGACAGAATTATAGAGTATACCGACTTAGAACTGATGTTGAAATTTTTAAATTTGACGTATTATGACGAAAATCGTCGCTAGGGTTGTTATCTGGTTACCTACGAATTTAAAACTATGACATATTCGCTGGACGCGTTCCTCTTTGGTCGTATTGTTGTTTGTGTTTTGGCAAATGCGATTAAAATTGACAGAATCCAATTTTGAAATCTTTATTTTAAATATTTAAAAATAAATTATATCAGCCAGCGCGAGGCATTCCGTTCATAATCCTAGTGAAACCCGACGAATTTGACAGATATTTAAACCTGTCCGTTTCTTTGCAGTCGAACTACTGGTAGTTATGTCTATTGTGCCACCGCTTACGAATTAATTTCTCTGACAGTACATAGTATCTTTAACTGAGCAATTTTTGTATGATATATATCTATATAATATTATAAAGCGAAAGAATTTGTTTGTTTGAACGCGCTTATCTCAGGAACTACAGTTAGATTTTTCGAGGATTTATCGAGGTAGGCTATAGGCTATATTTTATCACGATAAGACTAATAGGAGCGAAAAAAAAAATGTATAAAAAATGGGGGGAGATTATTTGAAAGGGCTTATCTCACGAACTACTGAAGCACTTTTATGTTATTTGGCACAGATAAGAAGTAGACCACGTGAAGGATCATAGGCTATTTTTTGTGGACTAATTTGTCTATGAAATATCTAATTTACGCGGGCGAAGCCGCACGGAACGTCTAGTATAAATATATAATTGGAATCTCGGAATCGGCTCCAATGATTTTCATGAAATTTATTATATAGGGGGTTTCGGGGGCAATAAATCTATCTAGCTAGGAATCATTTTTAGGAAATGTCATTTTATTCGTGTTTTATCGAATACCGAGCAAAGCTCGGTCAAATAGCTAGTTAATATTTAAACAAGATCTTGCTCTACAGTGCGAGTACGTGCAAGGCCTATTGCGTCTAATTATTCCGAGATATGGTAAGCCTCTAATAACATAATCACAGACAATATATCACTATGTAGGCACAACATACTAATATGGCTTGCATAATATGCATACATTAACGCATATAATTCGTGTTGACCGACTGTTATTATAGATTAGATGTTAGCACAATGTTTTAATCAATTAGACTTAATAGGATACTTTAATAATGTAGTACTGGGAAGTACAATTTAAGTCTAGATACTAAATTAATCTGCTTAATTAATCATTAATCTTTAGGCCCGGTTGTATTTTGGGAACCCTGATGCTACTGCTAAAGAAGTAGAATATCGAAGAAAATACATTCAAGATACAAACCCAAAATAAAAAACTTAAAAATACTTACATAGTATGGTACTTACAAAACAATATCAAATGTTATGGCAATCGACCATAACTAATAATAATACTCCCCACACCGGCTTCGGTGACGGTAGCCGGTTTCATTGAAACCAGACCAGGTACGCAGGAGTAATTTTATAGTGCCCAAGTGTATGCGCAGTACACAAGAGCACTCCCTATTCCTTTACTCTCATAACCCAGTGGGACGGAAGACCGATACGACTGGCGAGAGATCAGGCGCAGGACCGACTTTTTACATACCCATCCGACGCATGGATCATCTTACTTGTCAGATAATCAGGTGATCAGCCTGCATTGTCCTAATCAAACTTGGAAATAACATGTTTCCAACGCGGGATTCGAACCCACGACCTCTAACTCTAACCACTAGACCACGGAGGCGTTATATATACGTAGGCGACCATAACTATACATTATAAATTAAGATGATGATGATGCCAATACTCACTAAAGCAAAAATACGATCGAAAAGGAAAAGCGTGTAAATAAAAACATTCGACTTCGAAGCGACAATCTTACATTTCAAAAGATCGAGAATAATCTATATTTGCTTCGGCATTCCGATCACACTTTTCCATTAGGTTCTTTTAATGCTGCGAAGTCAATAGTCATACATTTTGACCTATCTATATACTAGAAGGGGTGAAAGTCTCTACAAATAAAACTGCTTTCAAAGACCTCTCGAGTCGAGATTCTCGGAAACGTGGCTTCGATTTTATTTGAGATAAACTCAACATTGTATTTAATGTACTTTCAGCGCCTACTCTGCTTTCAAAGTGATCCGCATCAGCTATAATATAATTCCATGCAAAACTAATGATTTTAACTAATTGAATTTAGGCCGGCAACGCACCTGCAGCTCTTCTGATGTTGTGAGTGTCCATGGGCGACGGTAGTTGCTTACCATCAGGTGACCCGTTTGCTCATTTGCCCCCTCATTTAATAAAAAAAAAGAACCTGTTAAGTTTTTACTTCAAAAATAAAAAAAAATCGAGCTCTGCATTAGCAGAATGGCCATGGGGCTACTTGCGTATAACTTGTAATGAAAGAATATATTGTCTGTGCTATTTTTTATTTAACCCATTTATTAAAAGGTTAATTTACATCTCATTTTTTACTTTAGTTGCATTGGCTTTGGTCTATCCAGATAAATTTGTTGATATCTAAGACATCGAGGGACCTTATAGTCGATATAAAATCTTCTCTTTCGACACCCACAATCTGTGGTTTCCTAGAAAATATCCAGGCGAATTCTGAAACAAAAAATATCAATAATAAAACATCACTTGCATATGATTTTGAGAATTTTACTTGGTTTATTGTAGAGAGAGTGTGATCTCATTCTCAAATTATTACATTACTTTCACAATAATTCTCTTATTTTGTTCCTACATGGTATGAAGTACTGAAAACTCTTTTTACGAAATCAACAGCTATATTGAATTATTAAATGTTCATTATTAAATGGGCGCTGTTAAGCATGTATCATCCCGCAAACATTACGGATTAAGGCGCTCCCCCTACGGAGATGCCGTAATTTACCGTATTTAAAGCCTTATAAACGCTTAATTTGAAAGCTACAAAGTTATATTTTATAATAAAAATACAGCAGTATTCTTCAGTATATCAACATTCCTTTCTCCATCATTAATTTTCTATTTTTGTTTATTATATTCGTGATATTAGCTTCCAAAGTAATACCAATTTATTAAAATTTAGGCATACTTTCAGCATCTCCCTAGCATTTACAAATTACGTTTATTTGAAACACACGATAATAGATAGACAATTTCATAAACTACATATTCCGTTTGATTTATTTTATCAATTTTGAATTAAGATAAGTAAAAAATAGGATTTTTGAGCGATCTTGGCAACGCGTCAAATGTATGGTCAAGGTCGTTTGCTCGGGGGATGGCCTTAAGTCATGTTCTTTATATCATTTATGTCAAGATAGCATTTATAGCACAGCAATTTTTGTGGGTTAGTACAGAAATGCTTAAAAGCGACTAAATAGGTACCTATGTAAATGATCATTACTTAACTGGTGTTATTTGACTTACCTTCCTTTTTATTATTAGCTTCATCCTCAAGGCAGCTGTAGTTTATGATGTTATCACCCTCGTTGTAGATTACTACTACCTTTGGAAGCTGACGCGTTTTCTTCGCCTCTGGAAAGTAATTAGAAAGGGGTGAATACACTTTTAGGCATAGTTGAACAAAGTAGGAAAAACTTATTACACACCTTGAAATTGTAACCAAAATACTAGGAACTAAAAACAAGAACTTTTCTAGTTATTGGGCTATTGGGCGCCATAATATTTTTTAAATAATATTGAAGAATTAGTATATTTAATTTAAGTTTGGAGTTAAACAGATGTTTTAGGAACAAAATAATTATGTGCCGTTTTATGACTTGTCTAGACATCAAAGCAAGAATAATTAATAGTCCTACAAAATGTTTGTAGCAGGGTAAGTGAAAACAATTTACTGCTACATATCCATCCATAGAATAACCATTCGACACGAATATGGAGCTGTTAATAACTGTTCCTATTTACCCAACATTTTCTATACCTCCTCCAGAAGACAGAGTGAAGTTCAGAACTCCTCGGCCGCTGTCGTCGACTATGTTGCACTCCCCCCTCAGGTGCTCCGGGGAGCTGCTGGGGACGTTGATGGACTCCCCCACGAATCCGGCACCCTGGGGCCACGTGCGCACCACGACACAGGACGTCGCCACCTCGATGTCATACTCATACCTGCCTAATTCATACCAGATACCTTCGGAAACCTGAAAAAAATAGGATTTATTTTTAATTCTAAAAGACACATACAAGCCAGGTTGGCCGGCGTTGGCGTTGCAGCGGGATAAATGGAAGGACTTGGGAGAGGCCTTTACCCAGCAGTGGGACAGCATAGGCTCTTAAAAAAAAATGGCAAAAAAAATTAAATCACTATAGTTTTCTCTGAAACCAAGCTATAGGCTATAGGATTCATAAAACGGAGGGTGCACAGCGCATTGAAGGAGTGGAGATAATCCCCTTCTCTTACTACCCCATAGCAATTATTATTGCTGTATAATTACTTTTGCCGACTGCTAACCAATGTTTCTTTTACTCAATTTTTTTTTTATGAAATAAGGGGGCAAGCGAGCAAACGGGTCACCTGATGGAAAGCAACTTCCGTCGCCCATGGACACTCGCAGCATCAGAAGAGCTGCAGGTGCGTTGCCGGCCTTCTAAGGGGTAATAGGGGAGGGTAGGGAAGGGAATAGGGGAGGGTACGGAAGGGAATAGGGGAGGGTACGGAAGGAAATAGGGGAGGGTAGGGAAAGGAAAAGGGTGAGTTTACCGGAGGCCCAATCCCCTAGATTGGGCCTCCGGTAAACTCACTTACTCGGCGAAACACAGCGGAAGCGCTGTTTCACGCCGGTTTTCTGTGAGGACGTTGATTTCTCCGGTCGAGCCAGCCCATTCGTGCCGAAGCATGGCTCTCCCACGTCAGCTAAAGTAATAAAAACTTACGCCAGTCAAGTTAAAATTTTCCACACCCTTCACATCTGGACAGCCTGAAGCTACCGACTCGCTGACACACGAGAGAGCAACGAGCAAAGAAATGAAAAATATATGAATCATTTTAAACTAAAAACAAACGTATTCTATGGGAATTTAAAATAGTATGAGATCATAATTTCGCTGGAGAGTATTTAAAAGAATGGACAAGAGTAAAAAAAAACAAGATAAACATGTTATCCGAGGTGTATCGGTTTCACGAAATTTACACTTTAGTCGTTCATCTAGACGTTGTTTGATAATAAATTTTATAATGATTGCTAGATATTGCCCGTAACTCCGTTCGCGTAGAAATTCATTATTTTGTGATAAAAACTATGTTACACCATTTTCCAGGACTCAATCCGTTGTAGCGGAAAATGTATGACTCCCTTATTTACGCAGGCGGAGCCGCGAGGGACGTCTAGTAGTGCTAAAGAACAAAGAACTTAAAGTTAAAAAAGACACTCACATTTACACGCTAGTTACATTTTCAAATTGGCTGAAACAAAGTTTATCTAACCGTTAACTTCACAGTTATTACTGATACTAGAGACTGATATAACCACACAATTACTTTACATTTCCGCCTGTTGTTTCCTCAAAGCAACAAATACTCGAGCAAATTAAAAGCCTCACTTCGCAGTTGTGTGTGGAACGGAAAATAATTTTAATAATAATAAAACATTTATTCAAGAACTTAGGGCATTATACCACACTACATTACAAAAAAAAAAAACAAAAACACAGAACAGTTAAAATGATGTTGACATGGGAATACAAAACAGTAGTCAGAGTAGACAGAATGATAGAGTACGCCGACTTAGAGCTGATGTTGAAATTTTTAAATTTGACGTATTATGACGAAAATCGTCGCTAGGGTTGTTAACTTGTTGCCTACGAATTTAAAAATATGACAAATTCGCTGGACGTGTTCCTCTTTGGTTGTATTGTTGTTTGTGTTTTGGCACATGCGATTAAAATTGTTAGAATCCAATTTTGAAATCTTTATTTTAAATATTTAAAAATAAATTATATCAGCCAGCGCGAGGCACAATCCGTTCATAATCCTAGTGAAACCCGACGAATTTGACAGATATTGAAACCTGTCCGTTTCTTTGCAGTCGAACTACTGGTAGTTATGTCTATTGTGCAGTAGTCTATAATATGAACTGTAATTAGCCTAACTAAGATTGAACAAAAAATAAAATGAAAAAGTAACAAACATTTCAATCGTAACTTAGCAAGCAAGAGTGTTATGGGAAGGTACGAGGTGTAATGCTCAAGCCATTGAAATGGAGTCCCCTCAGGTAAAACGACTATGGATAACCACAGTCCCTGATATTCTGTGGTTCCAAAATATCAGGCGCAAAACAGACCAACCAAGGCTACAGTGTTGCAATTTAAAAATAAATTATTCAAAATATTTCTAATAATTTTGAAAAGAATTTTGATAATTCCTTTGGACTGTATTATTCTGAAGTGGGCTAAAATCGTTAAAAAGATGCGAGGAAATGAACTATGAAGTTACGAAACGAGTGAATTTCTTTATCGCATGGGTTTAATTTTGATAACTGAGTGCGATTGTGATTAAATATTATTATTTTTAAGGCATTATTTTAATGTGTGCTAAATCTGCAAATTCTTATTATTAAAAATGATATCTCCAGCATCACCCATAACTGAAAAAACTTTTATTAAGTCTTTATCATTTTTATAAATACCTACGCCAAATATTTTAAGCAAAACAGTATTTTTAGGAAAATACAAGCGTAATAATGGTTTCATTTTTCTGTATGCTGTTATCATAATATGCAAATAACTAGAAATAAATTAAACTAAAGACCAGGATATTGAATATGAAGCCTCTGATATTAGGCCGCCTATTGAACCTTGGGCAACTCCAATATGAAATTTCATCACAATTCCGAACTGTTATTTCGGTATGCGATGTTCTTCGCGCTAAGGATTAGCACAGCTCCGATGTTTCCGCTTCAATAAACTCGTTAGTTCCAAACATCGTCAACTTTGTCCTATGCCGTGCCATCGGTATTAAACTAGTAAGATTGTAGCACTATTGTTTCATACCAACTATAATATTAGAAACTGACACTACATTAAAATGTAACTTTTGCAGGTACCTAACATGAGTGCATTCGAAGATGACATGAGAGTTGAGACGCATGAATCCGCTGTAATCCGTAGCCCACAAGTAGTTGATTTTTTTTAATATTGTGAAAATACTTTACGCATCCCGGGCGGATTGGGGATACCCGCCGGACTCCTTTGGCGTACGGTCTATGCATTAAAATCCCATGGCGCTCCCTACTTGGCAATATTGCGTACTACACGTATGATAGCACCTATCACAACTCTGCCAGCACAAGAAGTTGAACCTAATAAGAAAGACTTAGGAGAAAAACAAGAACAAACGGAGGAAAGTGTAAGAATGAATTCGCAAACTTGAAAAAATCGTAGAACTAACGTCGCCATCTTGCAAAATGTCACATAAAAAATCTATTAGCGCGTGGCCGAAATGAAAATTAGACTGTTCACACTAGTTTTTATTATTCGTATTTCGTAGGTTCGCACCCATGCCACCACCGTCCTCCCAATGCCATTAGATCCTTGCAGTAGCTTCAAGAAACATTTAAGAATGTTGATAAATACTTTTAAGCGATCTTATTAATGGATGTTTTCTTTTTTCTTTTCCTTTTTGTATTTAATTTAGTATTTAGTTGACACAACTCTTTTATTTTGTTATGTGCATGTTGTGTTCACTTCTAAGAGAGATGCATTCTCTAGTATTAGTCATTTATACTCTATTTTTATTATAACTGCATGTATTGTGAATTGTATCTTGTTTTGTGAACCTAATAAAAAAAACATCTAATCAAAAAATCTCTAAGTAATGATACAATTTTTATTCTACAAACGAATAATTTTAACATAAAAGAATGTTACCATAATTATACTGATTAAGTAATGATATAACATTTCAGCAGGTATAATAATAATATTTAGTTTCTTTTAATCGGTAATAAAGTAAAAGACCAAGATATTACTTTGAACATTATCATCATCAATGGATCTTTTTATAATACAAGTAGTTTTCAGAATTGCTCCAGGGGATTCTAGGGGATAACTAACGCCGAGATCTGAGATACAATCCATACTTCCGTACCTACTAATATTATAAATGCGAAAGTGTGTCTGTCTGTCTGTTACATTTTCACGCCAAAACCGCTGAACCGATTTTGCTGAAATTTGGCATAGATAGACCTTGAATCCCGGGAAAGGACATAGGATTATCTCGAAAAATGTACGGTTCCCACGCGATAAACAAATTTTGGCACAACGGGGTTGCAGGCGTCATCTAGTAATTCAATAAAATTATCGAGTTTTTTATATGAAGAATAATAATATGTTTTAGTTTTTACTCTCTCCTCTGTAAATAATCTAAATGAAATCGAATATTAACTGCCGACATCAGCTATAAAAGATAAACGTCGGGTGTAATTCTCCCCTATCTGAAACAAAAGGGTCCCCCAGGTAATTCCAGCGTGCTAGCGTTTGTCTTCTAACCAGGGTAGTTTGCTATTTAATGCAAATAATCATTATGAAAGCGTTAATTTGACTCCAACAAGTTTGAGATTGTATTTTATCTGGGGAATAATATTAGGATTTAAAGATTATTATTTACGTGTCACGTACTTTATTTTACTAGACTAGTGGGTCGTATTGCAGAAAAATTATAATAGAAAAAAAAAACATCGGGTTGCTGCACTCTGGGACTGCCGACGGAAGTGAAAAACGAAACTGCAGGAGCACTTTGTGTACATTTTCGCGAGGCGCAGTAGAAAAAAGCGGGATATTATTACTTCCTCTCTTAATCTCTCCCTCTGTCTTACTAAATCATCTAGTCACGTGTACTGAGAAGTTTTAACATTTTTTACCCATCCCAAAAAGTACAAGCCACAAAAGAAGTTTTCAGTAAAATATATCAAATCATTGAAGCAGAATTTTATATTTTTACTTCACTTTTCAAAGCCAAGTTCAATAAATAGATATTAAAGAGCAATATTAAGTAGCTTATAGAAGTTAGTATTGTTTTGTGATACACTAATAGGCGATGCGACCACATAGTTTTCAATGTTTTAAAGTAGCAAGTTTGCACCGTTACCATAGATCTGCAAAATACAGACATGTCCTAAATTGTAATTATGTAGCACTAGCTGAACGGGCACCCGTTGTTTCACGTTCTTTCGGGTGTGAAAATTAGAGCATCTATTTTCTGACACATAATCAAACCTTAGGTAAGTATCACCTTATCCAACAAGCACACAAAATAAAATTGATTAAACCATTTTGGTGTTTGGCAAAAAATACGATACACGAAAATGTTGTATACTATAATATAATATTTGAGTTTCAATAGTATTCGAAAATTTCACGTAATTTACAATCTTTTGGATACGTAAATCTTGATTCTAAGGGTCAATTCAGATCGCAACGCGACGCGTAGATGCATTTCTGTACCGAATGAACAGATTTCAATTGCATGAGACGTCTTGCAAACCTGTGAAATCCATACAAATTTAAAAAATTTGCGTTTGGGTCTGATTTAACCCTTATTCAACTAAAAATAAAGAAAGTAGAATATAACATGTCAAAGGGCCCCACACATTCACAGGTCATCTCATTTGTCGCCTGACAGTTAATCGGAAAAGACCACAGACTCACAGTTCCCCTGACGGTCAATGACTGTCAGGCAGCCTGCCGACCAAAGCCTGCAGGCCGACAGTTAATGTGCTCTTAAAGCTAGATTTGAAGAATGAAGACACATAGTATGGAAGTACTTATTGTATTTTGTAAGAAGACCTTTATGTCCATCTATAGCCTGGGATTTTAGGGACCAGCTGGTCCGGGAACGGACACAAGTCACAACATAGAGGTAATAAGTAGCTGAGTCGTTAAAAAATCCTTTCCCTTATTGATCAGTGTTGAAGGGTGATCCTTCTGATTTTTTTAGGTTCATTTTATAAAAAAAAACTAATTTTTCCCAGACGCCACATCTACAAAATTTAATATCTTGAAACAAAACCATTAGACATAGTTTCAGTACAGCTTAAATGCAGACATAGACTTGCCAAGCTCTGCGTCTGGTCGAAGTAGCAATTATCTAATATGGTTTGATGTAGCCTTTACTTAAATCTCTTTCGATCGAAAATTGATCTAGCAAAGTGGTCTAAAACAAACCTTTTATGTCTATGACATACATTTTAACTTGACATAAAGATAACTTTAAAACTACTTTAAAATGATCAGTCTAAAACGTAGATTTTCTTTTGTATCTAAGTTTGGCGTACCCTGAGTCCGTGACGTATAGTTTTTACACACAATATTTTTGATGTTTTCTGTCCATTCGTTTTATTGTTTTATATAGGCATGTATTTAAATCAATATCCGTATATTCTCTTTTCTCGATCAAAATATTTGAAAGTTTCACCAAAAATACTGACTTGCACACTAATTATGCACCCTAAGTAATGCGAATTCAGCATACTATTTAAAGTTATTTGCGAAACTGTTTTACTGAACGAATAACTATTATTAAAATAGTATATCTAACAATTCCTTAGTTCAACAAACATACTACAACTTTTTAAAGGAAAACCATCACCTAAATTACTTTTAGGAACATCATATTTTATTCTAAATAAAACCCAATTTAATCTGTTATGTTCATATAATTAAGAACACATAAAAATCATCAAGTGCTAATTTAACATGGACTAAACTTTGTCATAGTGAATGATAACTCAGTTTATAAACAATAATAATAAGCAATCGGCAAAGAGCGAGTTGGATTCGCGCACAAAGGGTTCCTTACCGATATATTGCAAAATAATTAAGCCTCCAGTTTAGGAATTGCACTCTAGGGGTTGACAAGCTATTAAAGAAAAAAAATAAAAAATAACTGGCTTCAATTATGAGTCGACGGAGCCCCGCTACGCGGGGCTCCTGCTTCTGAGTGGTTCACAAAAAATAACCACGATGGCTAAGGCGGGAGCGTAGCGCAGCGTAGCCTAACCCAATCAAGTCGTATTGGGCCAACATTGCTATTAATTATTAAAGAATCATTAATAAATTTATTAACCCATACAATTACAATACAGTAGTGAATTTTGATAATTTTTCTTAATTTTTATCAAGAAACCTTGAATTATATGGTTTTAGAATGATAAAATCTTTCACCATATCTCATCATAATTACCAAAAATCTTTGTCGCTAACACTGCTTACACAGAAATAGATCAAGATATATCTGTGGTCGCTAAAGACTAAAGAGCGAGCGCAAAGGAGTGAGTGCGGCGTTAGATGAGGAGGCCCCAACAATCAACATGTTTTTCGGTAAAACAGAGAAACAAAAAGAAAATAGAGTTAGGTTAAAAATATTTTAGTTGCGCGATTTATCAATTTGTAGACTTGTTTTGATAATATAAATTGATTTTATTGTGGTGCACCTTTCGATATCGTTTTTCGAAATTCCGTTGTAAGATTGTCCAATTTAGAGTGCAAGTTAGCATTTTTGATAAACAATTTAAATTTTAGTTTTAAAAAAAATATATCCGAAGTATGAACCATATTTTTGGTGTGAATTCGGTTATAAAGGTCGTCTCGTTTTGTATGATGTTTAAGTTTTTTTTTGAAGGACATGTTCAGTTAATCAATTGTTTTTTTTTGATCAGCATTAGTTTTTCTGGTATGCATTCAGTTAATTAGCGGAGTTAAGTTAGTGTGCTGAAAAATTATTCTGATGTGCATTTAATAATATCCCTTTTATATATATATATATATATATATATAATATAATAAGTATAAAGTATTTACTATAATTAAAAGTATAAATGGGAGTAATTAAGTGATCACTTTACAGCTATCTAAGTGCCTTTTTTTTAAATGAAACATATCTATACTAATATTATAAATGCGAAAGTGTGTCTGTCTGTCTATTACCTCTTCACGCTCGAACCGCTGAACCGATTTTGCTGAAATTTGGCATGGAGATACTTTGAGTCCCGAGAAAGGACATAGGATAGTTTTTATCCCGGAAAATGTGCGGTTCCCGCGCGATAAACGAATTTTGGCGCAACGGAGTTGCAGGCGTCATCTAGTCATTAATATAAAATTGGTAATATTGGGTACTAGCTAGTAAGTTTCAAATCCTGGAATCGCCTACGATAAAAAGCTTCGCGATGAAATGAACAAAAAGTACATTTATTTGAAAGTTAGTTCAGAATTCAGACACATTAAATGTCGGGCTTAGCGGGTCTGTAGTGTGGGCCTAGGGTAATGTGCGGAAATTAATTTTAAAGCTTCAGGGATAGCTTTTGAAAACTACAAAACTGCACTTTTTGCGTCAACAGTGAAAAGTCCGCTTCCATGACATTTTTGTGTTTAAAGTTTTATCCTACGGTTATATCATTTTAAATATTCAGACCATTATTTTTTTGTAATTTTTTCAATAAACAATATAATTTCTATCAGATTCTGGTCTACCAGAATCTGATGGCAAAAGATGGAAAAAAGAAATGGACGCTACCAATACTGGAGAAATTGGAGAAAAACGTTTGATACCGTACTTTTTTTCCTTATAGTGGCTGATTCTGCGTGTAAATGTAAAAAAATATCCAATGATTAAGGATATTTTTTTTTAAATATGGGGCTTATGTCAAAATCTTCATTACTTACAGTTAAGTAATTAATATTGTTAGTAGCTTGTAACTTGTAACTCAATAGCCCGGTCCTTTTTGAAATTGTTACCTATTCGTAACGGAAACCGGAATTTAGGAAACATTATCAGTGTATGTAATATTACACGTTGTGGGTATTTTGTAAAACTATCAGTTGCAAAGACGTTACCAATTACATTCGCAATATCCGAGCCCAAACCTTTTCGGTTTGGGTTACATTAAAAACAAATGGAACAGAGCTGGATGTGCATTACACCGTTATTTCGTAAAGCTTTTCGCCGTGGGAGACCCATGCACCCTGCACGAATGGGCCGGCTCGACCGGAGAAATACCACGGCCTCACAGAAAACCGGCGTGAAACAGCGCTTGCGCTGTGTTTCGCCGAGTGAGTGAGTTTACCGGAGTCTCAATCCCCTACCCTTTTCCCTTCCCTACCCTCCCCTATTCCCTTCCCTCCCCTACCCTATTACCCTATTCCCTCTTAAAAGGGCGGCAACGTACCTGCAGCTCTTCTGATGCTGCGAGTGTCCATGGGCGACGGTGGTTGCTTTCCATCAGGTGACCCGTTTGATCGTTTGCCCCCTTATTTCATAAAAAAAGAAATCTTGTGGCCGCACTACAGGCAGTTAATGTTAGTTTATTGAAGAGTTTCAAAATGTACGGAATTCATGTCAAAATCATCATTAAATTAAAATGTAATAATAAATTTTATTAATCTCTCCGAGTGCGGTCTTCAGACGCTCTAACGCAATTCGCAGTAATTATATTTAGTAATGCTCTATGGGTTGTATTTCACCGGAACACCATGGTGTAATGACCAGTTGCCCTTTTTCGTTTTTAAAAAAATGTTGATATTTCAATAGATCAAGCCTACATTATTGCACCGAAATATACTATAATACTTTCCTCGTTAATAACACAAAATTTACCTTTGACGTGAACTTCAGCGTAAACTACTCCATGTTGAGTTTAATGGGTTCGAGCATGAGTTTTTTTTAGTACCAGCAGCATTACAGTACGGTCTGATGAGAGGCTAAGCAAGTTACCGGAAAATACAATCTACGGAACAGGCGAATAATTACAGTGGTTATTCGGAGGTGAGCACATAGCGCGATATAATGCCTCCGTTACACAATACATCTTGCAGGACAGACATGACGAATATGATGATGATGATGACGCTAATGCTTTCAAAATTCATCAAAAATATAGAAATTAAAGACGTTATAATTCTTACTATGCAGTATTCATACTGCATATATTGTGTACACAATACACATGCATCTTTCTGTCTACCTATTACCACTTTACATTAAATGGATTCAAATGAAATATGACGAGTAGAGAATTTGAAACACTGGGACAAGTTTCATAGAGGTTCCTGCTTGACCGATTTGTGGCAACATCTTATTTGGTTACGAAGTACATATTTTTTGCATCCATTCTGAAGTTATAGACCTTTAACCGACGACTAAGGGTCAGGCTACAACGTCGCAACGCAAAAAACATTGTAAGCACTCTTTATGCGCTGTCGCATCAGAAATTTTCATGCTGCATTGGTGGCTTGGCAATGGGCATTGTCCAAAAAAAATCACATGTACTTTTTATATTTTTATCCGTTAAAATAGGGTATTTTAAGAATATAAATTAAATAATTTTGAAATTCATCGGCTAGTTTTTTCTCAATAAATTTTTAAAGTTTCGCTCTGACGTCATCATCGGCGGTCAATAATTGACCTCTGCAGTATGTTTTTTCCTTTCAATCTTATTTATAATGGCTGGTTCGTCAAATGCAAGTTCTCATTATGTGAAAGCTGATACGAGAAGCTTACCAAAAGTTCGAAACGTAATGTTGGTCGAATTTATTGCTAATTTAACGCCATTGAAGGTCAAACAAAGGTTAAACATATTTGTTCAAAAATATAAGTAACTAATGGGTATTTTTTTCTTTTATATAAGTACAGAAAAACGATCACTGACCTTATTCCTCGAAATGTTTTTGTAATGAGCAAAATTAAAAAAAAAATGGACAATCCCCATTGGCCCCAAGGACTAACATCCTGCTACGATCCCGACGAGACGTAGCGTGTAACAGAACCATAAGAAACCTCTGTGATAACATAACGCTTGCCTAATAAACGAGAATAATATTATGTAACCCCATTTCATACTTTAATGGTACTCGCTAACATTTCAGATTTCCGCAATGCTAAGTTTTGGGTGAGCCTAAGCTATTAAGATACGGAAATATTCAAAAGTAGTTTAGATTTTGGATAATGTCTCAGTTTTGACTGCCATTTTCGTGCTATTAGAATTAATAATATTATATTTTGTGTTATTATAATCTACATTCTACACAATTTCTTATTATTATTAGTGAGTCTTTTATCTAATTAAAATATAATGATGCTAGTGGCACAAAAATGTAAAGGAATGTTATTTATAAGCTTAGGTTTTCTATTAAGTGATACTCGTAAGTAGTTCATTTTGTTAACAATAATCGGAACAAGACGATCAATAAAATATAATAGTAGAAATCTTTTTTTTTAAATGAAATAAGGGGGCAAACGAGCAAACGGGTCACCTGATGGAAATCAACTTTCGTCGCCCATAGACACACGCAACATCAGAAGAGCTGCAGGTGCGTTGGCGGCCTTTCAAGAGGGAATTACAGGGTAGGGGAGGTAAGGAAGGGAATAGGGAAGGGAAGGTTAGGGAATTAGGCCTCCGGTAAACTCACTTAGTCGGCGAAACACAGCGCAAGCGCTGTTACACGCCGGTTTTCTGTGAGCCCGTGGTATTTCTCCGGTCGAGCCGGCCCATTCGTGCATGGCATGCACGAATGGGCCGGCTCGACCATGGCTCTACCATATTTATTTGCTGAAATAAGGTACATATTCAATACAAGTAATTAAAATTTTAACAAAAAATTGCCTATTTAAGGCAGACAAAGAGTAAAATCATTAAAGCTATCAATTTCTAAAACAGGTTGTATAAATTCTCCGTTTCAGTGGCAATATTGACTGTAGAAGTAATGAAGCATTGTTCAAGTTGTAGGGTATTGAGTATTCCGAAAGGGCGTACCTGATGCCGGCTCTTGATATAGGCGAACGCGTTGGCCAACGCGTCTGCAGACGCGTTGGCAGTGCGCTTGCAACGGCGTTTGTGAGTAATCCACACATAGGAAGGTCGTTCAGTATGCTTTGGATCGCGCCAATGTGCGGACGGATTCAAAATGGATGTTTAGTCGCTAACAGCTGCAGCTGTTTATTTATTCACAGCTTATAATTACTTTGTAAATGTGGACAAGAAAAAGTTTTTAAAGAGTATTCTGGAAATAAATAAATAAAAGGCGAGAAAACGTAACAAACAAAGAAATAAACTCACTTTTACATAATATTTTATAATATTAAAATAATATAAGTAA
Organism: Aricia agestis; assembly: GCF_905147365.1. Lineage (NCBI taxonomy): Eukaryota > Metazoa > Arthropoda > Insecta > Lepidoptera > Lycaenidae > Aricia > Aricia agestis. The sequence continues at coordinate 19,156,855 of NC_056409.1, forward strand.
TTATTTTATTACCTACTTATTATTTATTAAATTATTACATACAAAAATTATTACATATTATAATAATTATCATAATTATAACTCCGGGCAAACTGATCGCGCGGCCTATGTGTGGATGGAGCGCGAAGCTTGCGACAAATGTCCTTTGATCTTTTGCCGACATTTCCGACCCGCGCGGCAAGTTCGCAGATGCGTCGGCCAACGTCTAAATACCTACGGCCAACGCGCGAACGCCCGTTCTACACATTGGGCCAACGCGTCTGCAGACGCGTTGGCCAACGCGTTCGCCTATATCAAGAGCCGGCATGAGGCTCCTTGATTGACGCCAACGCAAATAGCTAGAATAGTTTTGAATAAAATATATTAAATTTTAGATAGCTTCTCTAATGACAGATATTTATAATACCTTTTGAAGTTATATAAAAGTGGAAACCTGCAAATATTATTAATCTCACTGTTCAAAATGTACTTAGTATATTCGTAAGTCCTAGATCATTCGAGTCGTATGTACCATCAAAGAAATTAATTTAAAGTCGTTATTTGGTCGAGCAGTGCAAAGTCATCGCCATTTGGCAGTACCCGATCAAATTACGCACAAGTTCCGTAGAAGTATACAAACAAAATATTATATCTGTATCTCCTAAGTTTACAAACAAAACTGATGCTGACAAAAAAAACAAATATTAATATTCGTATTCGTATTCGACAGTAAGTAATATTATATTGTAACGGTAACTTAAAATAAACAAGTCAGATAATGAAACTACAACACTGTTAAACCTTACCTAACATTTTAGGTTGAAGATCCCTCGCTCAAAACTTCATAGAAACTTTAAGTCCTGAGGCGATTAGCCGAACGTACCAACTTTGCGTTCACTGAATAAAATATTCAGTACTGGAACGTGATACCAATTAAATACTACATGAGATTACTCTCGATTGCTGGGAAGAAGCAAACATAATATTATAAAAATAGGAACTTATCTTGTGACAAAAAAGTCACGTAAGTGGTCGCATGGGGTCAGCGCTCAAGAGAGTACCGACGCATGCACCAGCGCTAGCTGACCGCTACCACTTATTAAGATTGCTCTCGATTGCCTGGAACCCGGAACCTGCCAACAGTAAGGCAGCCTAATGTCTAAGCACACTATGCCGAATTTCCGCGGCGGAAGTTCGGCTTGATTCCGCCTGCAATGTACTCGTATTTTAAATTACCGATGACACTCCATGCCGAAATTTGCTGACGTAATCATGCGGAATTTCCGCCGCGGAAATTCGGCATGGTGTGTTTAGACACTAACACATTAAAGCCTTGCAAGATACAAAAATAATCAGCCAAGTGCGAGTCGGACTCGCGCACGAAGGGTTCCGAACCATTATAGAACAAAATTAGGCCAACAATTGTGTTTTTGTAGGGAGCCTTTGTACCCTTTATTTTATATTTTATTTTAATATTAATATTAAATATTAAACTAGGTACACATACTCGTATAACTAAGGACTTTGAGAAAAATTCAAGTACCTACCTGTTGCTATTATTGATATAGAACAAGAAAGGCCAAAAAAATCACGTTTGTTGCATGGGAGCCCCCTTAAATATTAATTTTATTTTGTTTGTAGTATTTGTTGTTATAGCGGCAACAGAATCTAGTAGTATAGTAAGGCATAGTAGAAAGCAGATTATGTATATCTGATATACATAATCTGCTTTCTACTATGCCTTTGTTTCTATTTTACCTGTACATCTAGGTCCACTTTTTTTTTAAATAAGGGGGCAAACGAGCAAACGGGTCACCTGATGGAAAGCAACTTCCGTCGCCCATGGACACTCGCAGCATCAGAAGAGCTGCAGGTGCGTTGCCGGCCTTTTAAGAGGGAATAGGTAAGGGGAGGGTAGGGATGGGAAGGGAAGGGAATAGGGGAGGGTAGGGAAGGGAATAGGGTAGGGGATTGGGCCTCCGGTAAACTCACTCACTCGGCGAAACACAGCGCAAGCGCTGTTTCACGCCGGTTTTCTGTGAGGACGTGGTATTTCTCCGGTCGAGCCGGTCCATTCGTGCCGAAGCATGGCTCTCCCACGTCAAAAGACTTCTGCCTGCTCTGAAGTAAATCCTAAATAATAAAGATATAACCTAACTCAAATACGATTAATCTCTTCTATTCTTCAAGGCACCATTTTAATATAGATTAGCAAACCCAGATAGGTACAACTTGGCCTAACAAAATGATATCGCTCTCTTATTATTCGTATATAATATTATATGCGTGAGAAGGCACGCTATTTTATAATTCACAACATAACTAGTAAAGCCGGGTTGGTAGAGGTTGCATTCAACTTTTTAAATTTCAGTCCGAAGCTCACCTGCTTAAAATTAATAGCAGCGGTGCATTTATTGCAGTTTCATTTGGTCAAAAGCGAATACGTGCGCTGCGTCATATAAAGTTGAGGAAATTGCAAATAAAATACATAAGAGTTTCAATATAAGTCTGCGCAAATTGATGGCTTCCTCTTATGTATTAAAAATAAATGCTCCCTTTTATTTCCAGCGTCGCGCGTGTATACTTGCAAGATAAAAACTGTTGCACATAAGGCCCTGGTCGCACTGAGCGATTCCTTAAAGAGTGGCAATAGAGCACTTACTGCCTTCACTAATTGGGCTGACCAGGGCTGTAGCTACAGTCAGATTTGAGGTAGGGCAGCATTGGTTACAGGTAGGGCAGAAGTACAAAAAAATGATCATAATTTATTGATTTCTTGGGTTTTGGTATTTTTAAGGTAGGGCATTATGATTTTAAGGTAGGGCATTGCCCCCCAATGCCCCCCTCTAGCTACGGCCGTGGGGCTGACTATAACAGACATGGCTTCGTACGTTGTCATTCTTTTAAGAATGATTTTCCAGAATGAACAGTTTTTAGTATCCGCATCGGTTACAGTTTATGGGCACTTTAATATTTTCATGCCTACGCTATCTAAGTCAGAATAACTTGAAGGGAACAGTATGTTTGTACTATTGGCTATTGAAATATTTCTATTTTTAAAGTTTTGAGATATTTACATAAATACATATTATAAGTTATAACAATATATTGTGGTGAAATGTTTACTTTGCGCGAAGATGAGGCGACGCGACGCCTTGATAATTTGGCTGCAGCGATATCGATTTTTCTCAGCAATGACTAAAGCTAAGAAATGAAAGTTCATTGTCAGTATTCATCATGTCTTTGTCTTTGAATTACCCATATCATAACACCATTGGTCAACTTTTATAACACAGAATAATCAATCAAAATGACCTCTGTAAAAAAAGGGATTCCTATTTTGCCAACAGAGGAGAGTGATTTAAGCTTCCAAAATTTGTACATAAATTGGTTCAAGCATACTCTTTAATTTGCCCATAGCTTATATGAAATGTATTTATGGTTTTTAAATTATGCGACAAAAACCATTTTGTCGCTTACGCCTTAAATGACGCCCGCATCTCCGTTCTCCATACCAAATCAACTCCGTACGCAGCAAATCGGTTCAGAGACTTCAACGGTTTGGGCGTGAGGAGGTAACCGACAGACAGACTTTCGCATTTATAGTATTAGTATGGATTTTAAGGAGCCCAGAGTTTTACGCTTTGTCTGTTGCTGCCTAATCAGCAATCTTACTGCCACAATCGTGGGGTCAGGTCATTGGATAATTACAGCGTGGGACGCGTCCCGCTATCCACTTGTGAGCAAACACTCGGCCAGTTTGTGCCCCAAGATGTTGCTCATACTCATATCGCTGGTGGCTTGCGCTTATTGCGCAGAATTCACCCTACCTGGTGAATGTCCGAACGTGAAAATACACGAGAACCTGGATTATACCAAGGTGAGACGAATTTAAAAAATATTTTTTTGGCTTTACCATTTACATAAATTCGAATTAAATTAAGAAAATTTGAATTACATTTAAATAAAATTAAATTCAAATCCTAAAGCTAAGTGTAAAATATAATATCTATTTTAAACAACAGTAAACAATTCTACAAACTGATAGTATTAAGAAGAATATATTCTTAGAACTTAATATTATTGTAGTTATGCGATAAATTCTGCGATAAGCTTTTACTTAAGTTATGAATATAAACAATAACTTTAATACTTGTCATCAATTTAAATATCACCTCAACCTGACTGGTCTCATAAAAAGCCTGTTGCATGATCCTCTATAAATACTAATGTTACATACTTTCAGTTTTCAGGCTTATGGTACAATGTAGGCAGCTACGCTAGCGATGGTCGCAGTATCTACGACTGTGCCTCTCTCGAATTCCAAGAAGACAATCTTGGATACACCCTCAGAGAGACTTATGTGGATACTGACAACGGGAACCGAACTCAGAAGTCGTATTTTGCAAGAGTGGACCCTACTTTTGATGCTGGTACCAAGGCGCAGTTCATAGTCAGTCATGAAGATGGAGGTAGGATTTTTTTAAATATGTTAGATAGAGTCTGAGTATTTGTCATCTTATTGCGGGTTTACATTACTACAATCTAGTGATCTGATCACTGTTTTTTAATGTAATAAGGGGACAAACGAGCAAGCGGGTCACCTGATGGAAAGCAACTTCTGTCGCCTATGGACACTCGCAGCATCAGAAAAGCTGCAGGAGCGTTGCCGGCCTTTTAAGAGGGAATAGGGTAATAGGGGAGGGTAGGGAAGGGAAAAGGGATAGGGGGTTGGTCCTCCGGTAAACTCACTCACTCGGCGAAGCACAGCGCAAGCGCTGTTACACGCCGGTTTTCTGTGGGCCCGTGGTATTTCTCCGGTTGAGCCGGCCCATTCGTGACGAAGCATGTCTCTCCCACGTTAAAGTTCCAGTAACCCACATTTACATTATTCTAGTAACAATCCAGTGCTTGATTGGATTATTTGGTGGGAATAATGTAAACAGGTAACTATTCTTAAATTGTTAAACCGGTTTAAACAAATTTCGTATGGAGTACTTACGCCCAAAAAGGCCAGGTTTCACCACATCGAATGTACTTTCCGCATGATAAACGAGCTTATGGCAACATCTAGAGGTACCCTTGAACAAGCTCATAGCAATCTGGCATCATTTAGGTATACCTATATTATAATATCTTTATTTCACAGACAAAGTTCTCCAATTTCCATTCTTCATATTGTCTACGGACTACGACAATTACGCGATCGCATACACCTGCAAGACTTTAAAGAAGAAAATGAGGACTCATTACGGTTGGTATTGTTGCATTTAATTTTCCACTTAAATCTTAATGAAGTGCTGAAGCCGTTTTGGCAGGAATTCCAAATTCTGAATATCATCCATGACTATCATATGGATATTATATGATCCATAAATATGGATATTCTGAATATCATCCACGACTGCATTTAATGATTTTTCAATATGAGCCCCTAAACTATGGACTCTGACAACATGAGTTCCATCTCTGCACCTTTAAAATCCTTACCTCCTTGGGACTTACCCAACTCAACTTAATACAGCGTTAAAATTGATACCATGTTTTCTGTGAGGCCGTAGTATATTTTATTCAGCTGTTATTGCAAATGCCAACGCACACTGTCCTCCACTTTCTCTCCCACATTGAAATATTGCTGTCCGTTGAACCACTTTTTAATGTTTCACCCTATACGAAATCCTTATGTTTAAAATGTAGTAAAAATATGAGCTACACTTAGGTTCTTCTTATTCCAGTTTTTACCTGGGTGCTGTCCAGAAATAAGGAGAAGCTACAAGGCCAGAACTTGGAACGAATAGAAGCTGTTCTAACGAAGTATTCCGAGTTAGCCGAACACAGAAAGTCATTTGTGCTGAAAGATTTCTCAGACGCAAGTTGTGCATACACAGAAAAATATGGAGTAGACTTTTTCACAACTAACTTCTGGTGATTTTAACATTATTACTTCACAATCTGTTGTTTCATTTTCCCGTACTAAACACAATATCATCTTATACTTATATAAAATTCTCGTGTCACAATGTTAGGCCGCGTATTCCACCGAAACGGCTTTACTGATTTTAACCAAATTTTATATGCATATTCAGTGGGTCTGTAAATCGGCTACTTTTTATATTGATATGTGCATTTGTTGAATAAATAATAGTAAATTATTACAACTCGAGACTGACGGCGACCATTGTTTGTGCGACGGGATAGCGATGGACGTTGCCATGGTGGCATACTTATTTAGTCACTTCAATAAAATAATACGGGCGAAATACTTACTTTATATCGCAAAGAAACGTTTGCCGGGACAGCTAGTAATTTAGAAAAATACATTCGCAGAACCTCAGGCTATAATATTTATAACAGCTCCCAATAAATGTTTGTTAGAACATAGTAAATAAAGAGGTACACGAAAACTAAATTGGCTTTATATCGCATCGATAGGAAAGTATTTACGGTATAGTTTTAGCGCCACTATTATCTAAACTGTATCCCACAAACCTCGGGAGGATAGGATGTACACGATTTACTATTTCACCTTCAGGCATTATAGTAATCAACCCCTCACTTCAGCCAGTAGATAGTATCAACAACTCCGACCGTGGTAAGCCAATTTCGACTCAGTCTTCTTATCAACAGATTACATTATGTTGTGGCAGCAGCAAAGATAAGTTTGTGCATTTCCAACAGAACTTGACTAGGGCTGCCAGCAAGTTGACCAAAATTAAAAATGAAAATGATAATTTTAAATATAGAAAGAATATTAAAAATATGAAGTGACAAGTTACAAATCAATGATCATATTAATACATAATAAGTTATAATTAAATAACAAATAGACTAATACAATATTGTAACGATGTAACTAGAAGAGTATATTTACTAATTTCTGGTAATGGTGAAGTAAATAATAATAAAGTTAAACTGGTAGTATTTTGCAAATGAAAATATCAATCAACTACGAGTAGATGATTCCCACAACTCCGTTGCGCCAAATTTGTTCATCGCGCTGGAACCTTACATCTTTCGGGATAGAAAGTATACTATGCCTTTTTAGGGACTCAAAGTATCTCTATACAAATTTTAGCAGAATCGATTCAAGGGTTTGGGCGTGAAGACGTAGCAGACAGACAGACAGTCAGAGAATAATATATTTTGTATGTTAATAGGGATAGCGTAAACGCCTGGCGTAGTTCAGGATGACAATATCGGTGTGAATTCCGTTATCAGACTATGCGGTGAGTACATTGGTTATACCATAATCCACAAATACATACTCGTAGATCTGATGAAATTGATTGAGGTTCAGGGCTGTCCTTGGCCTACTTAATCCCAGGATTGAAAGGCTTACCACCGGTGCCACGTGAATGGAAATCTTTAATTAACAGGTCGGAGATTCTTGAAATACCTGTCATGTGAAATTCGGTGAGATAATAAAATGACATGAGTTGTTTCATTATCAATTATAAATGACAATCTATACTAATATTATAAATGCGAAAGTATCTCTGTCTGTCTGTCTGTCTGTCTCGCTTTCACGCCAAAACTACCGAACCGATTGTAATGAAATTTTGTATACAGATAGTCTAAAGCCTGAGAAAGGACATAGGCTACTTTTTTACTGGAAAAAAGGGTTGTAAGGGGGTGAAAATACGAAAATTTGTTCAAATTAAGTTAGTTACAAAAATTCATACTAGATGGCGCCGTGCGTCTCTTACATCGCGCTAACGCTTGCCCAACATCTTTCTATAAGAGGTGGTATCATCATAATATATATTATACTGATCGAGTTTTTTCAATTGTTATTTCTTTTTTACGTTATTTAATGAGTCAGTACTTTATATTATATACAGTGACGTAACCTTAAACCTATCAATGATAAATAGTTTATGGTTAAAGTTGTGTAATTGGGGGACTAAATAAGCTTTAAAATTTGGCATAAAATATAAAGTTTAATTTAAAAAATGAAATATTATGTGCACACTGCACAGCTGTTTTGATTTAAGGTTTTGTTGATCAGGGTTTTTTCTTATAAAATCTTTTGACACCAATTTTGTTGACATCGCGCGCTATAAACTGAAGTCCACGCGGACGAAGTCGCGGGCAACAGCTAGTAAAGAATATAAAACGACTAACAATATAAAATTGAGCAGTTTGAATGTACCATCGATGAAATTAGGCAGTTGACGTCATATGTTATATATGACGACCTACGTCATATGGTCGGCTTATGTCAATTCAATGTTAGCTGTGATCGGTCGGATGGGTTTGACTTAACTCCACCAAATTACTTAGGTCTGCCATCTGCCTAGGAATCATCTTCTCTGATAGTACGTAATGCAACTTTCTTATTGTCTTCGGCTTTATGATGAAGCGCAACTGCGTCATTTGAAAAAAAACTCTCCTTTTTCACGCAAGATGCTACTGTGTCAACCCCTTGAACCAGCTTAGTATACGCGAGTGTAAAAAGTGCCATAAAATTCAACGAGCGTCTAAACTCTGCAAGTTCCCGAGAACATAAACTGTCGGGAGTTTCAGGAGGTAATCGCAATAAGTAACTGGAACTGATTGAAGTGATAAGTTCTATCCTTTTGAATTCTTAGGAAATTCAGTACCTGAAGAAGTCATTTTTGTAGTTATTAGACTTAGACGGTTTCAACCAATGAGTTTCTTAAAATACTAGAGTAGCAATGTCTTACAAAAGATTCTCAGAAATGCGTAACCACTTTTTTGTTCAAAAGACAATGTCAAGTCATATATTCGTTATGTCATTATGTATGTGAGATATGCCTGCAGGCATCTTCGAAGTGGCAACGCGTTGCTCTTGCTACCGTAAACTTCCAATCTAGTTACGTTAGTAACATAGAATATCATTGGTTTCAACAGACAGAATTTTTTGTAATTAAAGACATGATTGGATAAAGTCATGAGTGGGTAACTAACATTTTGAAAACTGTCGTTTTTTGTATAAATAGAGGCCATAGGACCGGGAAATGATTTTGAATAAAAAACGTGGATTCTATGTATAGGTTGTAACACTTATAGTAGTTAGAGAGTGTTAAAATAAAAGTAATAGAAATTAACTTAAAAATAGAATATAAAAAATAGGGGCCGTGGTTCAACGTTCAGAAAGTGTGACCCTGTTGTGCCTATGTGTACTTTACTTCCCTGAAGGCTGTAGGAAGATAGGACTTGAGTGCAGGTGGAAAGGTTTCGGTAGGTAGGTTGTAGATAGGTAGGTTGCAGGTAGGCTAGATGCAGGCAGGTATTATTCAGATAGGCTGGTTGTAGGCAGGTAGGTTGCTCTCGCAGCGGCCGCAGAGCCTGGAGAGGTGAGCTCGTCGAAATTTACCCGTCGCGGTGATACCCAAGTGGGGATATAATACAACTTAATATTAAGAATATATATAAAACTAGATGTCCCGCGCGGCTTCGCCCGCGTAAATTAGAAATTTTACAGAATCCGTAGGTACATTTTCCCATAAAAAATATTTCCCCCGTTTTTCCCACATTTTCCTGAGTTTCTTCTGTCGTATTAGTCTTAGAGTAATAATATAATATAACCTTCTCGATAAATGATGAGTCTTACTCGATAAATGATCTATCTAACACTGAGATAAGTTTTTAAATCGGACCTGTAGTTTCTGAGATTGACGCGTTCAAGCAAACATACTCTTCAGGTTTATAATATTAGGTAGATATAGATTTTTTTTAATTATCGCTTGACAAACTCGAGTCTCGATCTAAAAGACTATGAAATGGTATAATATGGTAGTGATGATGATGATGATGATGATGAAGAATGTAATTTGCATAGTAGCATATGCTTTCTGTTCTTAAAACAACGCCGAAACTCCCAAACTTGTATCTATAAAGAATCAGGAATTCTCTCAGCACCTTCCGAACCACGGTATACCAGGTATATCTCGGTGCAAAATCTTACTTGTTGGTAGCATATGCTTAGAATACTTCTCACGAAACCGAAGTCACCATATGTTTCCCTATAAGTTTTGAGGAGTTCCCTCGATTACTTATGGGTCCTTCATCAGATCACCACTTTTCTGAATATAATACCAAATTGGGATGATACCCTATATACCAAAAGAAAAATTTTGAAAATCGGTTAACAAACGGCGGAGTAATCGTTGAATATAAGAAAACGAACATAACACCTCCCCCATTTTGAAAGTCGGTTAAAATTGTAGCCTATGTGTTATTTATTTAATATTTAATCAGCACATGAATTGAATAACAAAATCTTTTTCAAATTAATCGTAGCACCATCTGTCAGGACAAACTAAAATTGAAATAGAATAATATTAAATGCGATGATAGCGCCGTCCGCCGGATCTAATGTAAAACATTCCAAAATCAACAACTCCTTATAAATAAGAAATTAATTGAAAAAACATTTTCCAGTAGACCAAACTGTAAATCTAAACCATTCTCGAATCTCCACGAACACACACAAAAAATTTCATCAAAATTGGTCCAGTCGTTTAGGAGGAGTTCAGTCACATACACACGCACACAAGAAATATATATATTAAGATATGTATGTTAGTTTTAAGGTATTTATTATATAATTGATATGTATGTTAGATTTAAGGTATTTGTTATATGGGCCACTGATGCCCGAAATAAATGATTTGAATTGAATTGAATTGAATTAAATGCAAAAAAAGAATTAATTAATTTTAAGTAATTCTTCTGCACGATGAAATTCGCTCTTAAGAAATATCAAGCCGAAAAAAAATCAGTTCAGGCGTCTCCAGCCAGTATTAGACAATATCACATATAAAACCTCATTGGTATGTTTTTATAGACAACATCCAAATCGTTACATTAGTGATTAGATGATGAAGTAGGTAGCTGTAAGTTACAAGGATTGTTCAAATTGTTAGTTACCCAAGTGGGTAAATAGAAAACATAAGTTAAGAGTCCTGGTGCCATCGAAATTCTCATACAAACGTTTCCAATATCAATCCCATATTTGAGAATATTTACCATATTTGAGTTATTATTCAGCTTAAGATGGTAATTACCTATAGTTTGTATGAGAATTTCAATGGCACCCGGACTCTTAATGAAGTCATTAACTTATGTCTTCAATTTAAACAACAAACAAACAAATTTTTATTTATACCTACAGGTTGTATTTATACATGTTTCTCGTATTTCTCGTAAGTACATAGAAGTTAAAAGTAACTCTTTCAGCGCTACTACCTTTACAGTGAACTCTTGTCTACATAAGGGATACTTAATAGCCTACATACTAAGAGGGGAAAAAGTAATACAGCGTATAACTTTTTCCCCTTCTTATTAATATGCTGCAGTAGGTTAATAGAAGGAACAATTTAGGCAGCAAACTGAAATTGCCATCAAAAATTAATTTTCTGCCATCTAGTGAACGCATTGTGAAACAACTGTGAAACGAGTTGTTGGTATGGTACATAATATTACAGATAGATGGCACTTACTAACATAATCCTACCTGCTAAAGCTTGAATTTAACAAGATTTTTTTCACAAGTTATAGCCAATAACGGTGTTTGTAAAATATAGTTGCTTTTGAATAATTGAAATAAAAATCCGAAATAAAATATTGAAACTTGCATCATTTCATGCTATAGAATAATTCTGAATTGGGAAAACATAACAGATAATGCAGATATACCTCTCGTATCTTTATCAGTTATCGGCTACATTCAGTTTATCTAAATAAGATCTCGTTGTAAGATGTATGCGTATAAAAAATAAATAAATCTAAGATGTTTAAATTTTTAATTATTGTTATTGTTTTCCTTAGATATTACTTGTGTAATGGACAAGTGCTGCAGATTGGATTGTGTCCAGAAGTAGAAAGTATGAAATATTTTGAAATGGAAAAGGTATGTCATAAAATCATAACAAAACAAGTCAACAAACTCATTATACCTTATCGTTAAGTATACCTATCTATGTTTTTCTGTCGCGAAGTTTGAAATAATAACCACCATTACATAAACCATGCCATCCAGTGATATTGAGGTACAAGTTGGAAGTCGGTTGAAATACCCTGCGCAGCTAGCGACACGAAGCTAGCGACACTTTTCATAAATACATAGAAACCAGTAGCGTCGCGACGACACGTCGTCTGCCGCCGATTCGTGTCGCCCGCTGCCAACCGGCACCTTTATGTTATAAATTATAAGTCATAACACTAATTTTAAGTTCCTTGGAACGTGGTACGAGATGCAACGGTTTCCAACCTGGTATGAAGACTACGGCCAATGCGCTTACAAGATCTTCGACTATTGTGGACGAAGACTGGAGATCAGCCATGGCTACATCAAGGACAGAGTAGAATATGTGCTCCACGTGAACACGACCTATGCCCCTGGAGATGAAGCAGTATTCACAACACCAAAAAGTAATATAGGTAAGACCAGGCCAAGCGCGACTTCACGATGAATAATACAAAATTGAATAGTAGTGGTCAGCTCACAAGGTCAGCAGACCTTGTGAGCTGACCACTACTTGGAGCCTCAGACTAATTAGCAGGACTAAATACCCACCATTTATTATTCATATTGTTGAAATTTTACAATACACCTACTTACATATTTCTATGTCGTGTGTAGTGTAGTTATTCGTATGTACGTAGTGGTCAGCTCATAGGTCAGCAGACCTTGTGAGCTGACCACTACTTGGAGCCTCAGACTAATTAGCAGGACTAAATACCCACCAATTATTATTCATATTGTTGAAATTTTACTATGATGCGGAATTCGAAAGAAAACCTGAAGAGCACGATAAAATTCCGATTGTTACTTCAGTGTTAAATTTTTTACATATTTATCAATTTCATACTTTTGCAGATCCTGTGGGGATTCCCTTGGTGGTAGTTGATACAGACTATAAAGACTACGCCGTAATATATGGATGTAAGAGTGATGATTTACGTATAAAATACAGTAAGTATAAAATTTGTTGCTTTAGTATCATTCTTTTCTGGAACTTTATTACTCAAAAATATATTTCTATTTGAAATAAAAACTTAAAGTTAATAATTTAAATGAGTTTGATGGAGTATCAATTTGCTGATTGACTAAAATGAGCTTCAAATACGATTATTCACCATACAAACAGAGTTCACCATACAAATAGAGTTATTTGTCTAACTGTAAAAATAAAATTATGAATTTTATGTAGCCAACCTAATTCTATTAAAATCTAAAAATATTATGTTGATTTCAGTCTCTGCATGGATTCTTTCGAGATCTTACTCACTGGACGAGGAAACATTATCAAAAGCTCGAGATATTCTGGTCAAAAGAACATCGTCGAGTGCAGTTTATTTAGAAACAGTACACCACAGTCCAGAATTGTGTGATTCATATTGGACGGCTCATGTGCAAGCACAGTATGTCAATACTACAGAGGTCGATGAAGAAGTAGAAGGGAGAAAGAGAATGACTAAATATTATCAAAACATAGACAATAAATGAAATATGAATAGTTACTTTTGTTTCATGAAAGTTTACTAACAAATTAATATTAATGGGGTAATTATAGGTAACTTTAAATTTAAAAGATTTATTTTTTTCAATAATTTTTATTAAATCTTATTAATATTTCAATACTTACTGGCTGATCGCCGATGTCTTTACAATTTTAACTTTGTTGCTTTAATAGTTCCGATACTTTCTTATGATCTTCGTCTTTAATCCAAAACAATTTTTTAGGATCGATTAGACCTGCCTTGTTGATAAAATTCTTTATTTTATCAATACTTTCCTTATCAGCTCCAATTTTTCTTGAGGAAATCCATACATAGTCTAAAAATGTACGTTTCTTGTTAGAAAATTATAATTAGCTAAGTCCACACTGTACACTTTCATCTTATTTTCGTCATCAACTTTCATATTGGCGCATTCAATAATTGAATGCGTCAAGGAACGCAACGCCAATATTGTCATTTTTGAAGTTTTGGATACGGTCAGAGGGCATGCGTCGTGGGCATGCCTCACGTTTGCTATTGACTGCGCTATAACGCATGCCCTTGACGAACAGAAAAAAGCACAGTGTGGACAAAGCTATTATTCAATACAATCTACATGACTAGCTAAAATATAGCCTAAAGTAGCCTAAAGTACTAAATTTCTTACTAAAGGTTTTGTTACCGTACCAACAACACAATTTCACTTACGTTTCATACTTAGTGTGCATAGTTATGTATGTAATGTTTTAATTAGGTTAGTAACTAAGGCGTTACTGTAAAAGACGGATAAACACACAAAAGTAAAAAATGAGTATCGATCAGTAATCAATAAAACTTGCCCTGGGCCTCTATCATGAGCTCTTAAATCCATTCTTTTTACGTCCTTATCTGACTGTATAAGGACGTAAAGTGAATGGATTTAACAGCTCATAATAGGGCACCTGTCCTAGTATAAGTACAAATTAAATTCTCACCTTTACGCTTCTGTGCCTTGTCGTCAAATAAGCAATAGTACATAATGAGGAACTTATCATATTCGATTGCCATTACATCAAGATACACTAGGATTCCCCCTGGAAAAGAAATGAGACAAATTAATTAATATTAATTTTAATTACACAGAGCGTGACAAAACAACGTGATAACACTTTTGGGTGTATATAACCCCTGTATAGAGCTGACTGCGAAAGGAGCAACATTTAAAGAGTTACTTTTTAAACTTCAAACCAAAAAAAAATCTCTTTCAGCGCAGCTACTTTCACAGCGAATTTAATGAAGGCAAGGGACACATTTTTTTTTTTTTTTTTATGAAATAAGGGGGCAAACGAGCAAACGGGTCACCTGATGGAAAGCAACTTCCGTCGCCCATGGACACTCGCAGCATCAGCTGCAGGTGCGTTGCCGGCCTTTTAAGAGGGAACAGGGCAATAGGGGAGGTTAGGGAAGGGAAGGGAAGGGAATAGGGGAGGGTAGGGAAGGGAATAGGGTAGGGGATTGGGCCTCCGGTACATACACACCCTAACGTATTTTTTTTATGAAATAAGGGGGCAAACGAGCAATCGGGTCACCTGATGGAAAGCAACTTCCGTCGCCCATGAACACGAGTCACAGCATCAGAAGAGCTGCAGGTGCATTGCCGGCCTTTTAAGAGGGAATAGGGGAGGCTAGGGATGGGAAGGGAATAGGGGAGCTTAGGGCAGGGAATAGGGTAGGGGATTGGGCCTCCGGTGAACTCACTCACTCGGCGAAATACAGCGCAAGCGCTGTTTCACGCCGGTTTTCTGTGAGAACGTGGTATTTCTCCGGTCGAGCCAGCCCATTCGTGCCGAAGCACGAAGAGGAGCTTGTGGGAGAGCCATCTCCCACGTACATAATTATCACTTTCTTTTATGATATGAAAACACCAATCTTATTTCAGTGGTTATATTTTGGCTATAATATAAGAAATACCTTCTTCATTGACATCGTATATGAGCTGAGCAGTATCACCGGCATTTTCAGCAACTTTCAGTGTGCCATTAAAGGTGTTTAGTTTGCCATCTAACAGCTCGTCCACAGTGAAGAAAACTGAAGATCCCTTCCTCGCGCCAAATGTGTACCTGTTTCCAGTCGATGACTTCTCAATTGTTGGTTCCTCGTAGCGAGCTAAATCATACCAAACACCTGTCGTCATCTAAAAGAAGTTAAAATTTTCAATAATATTATTATTAAAGTACATAACTAGAGGTATTAGTAAAATGGGTTAAATTGTTGATAATCGTAATATTATGGACATAGGAGAAAAGTAGGCATGTTTTGGAGATCTGAATAAAAAGGTAATGTCTTCTTGATTAAAAAAGTAAAGAGTTCATACTTACAGCAGTAAAATTGTAATGTGTAACAGGTTTTAATTCTGGACATTTTGGATCTGCTAATACAAGTAATGCTATCCATAATGATAAAAGACTAATGCTTACAAAATAATTCATTTGTAAAAATAATGAAGTACTTATAAAAAATATGAACAAAATTATACTAGCGTCTAGTAAGATGTCTCTATGAAAACGACGGTTTTTTAATTTGCTTCAACAAATTAAATGTTATATACACCACGGTAATTACCTTTAATAATTTTATTTCGCATTGACAATTACACTAAAAACCTTGAAATTAATAATTATAATATTGTTTTTTAAGTATTTTGGTAGGGTCTGTAAAACGCAAAGCGTTAGTGGTCGCGAAACTCGTATTTTCAAAATTATTTAAGAAAATAGCTTAAATCTGTAAATAGAAATATGTAAGTAGGTGTGATATTTTAAATTACTCATCAGTCATCACCATAGCTTGATAAAAATCATAATATGAACTCATTGACAGAATATTTAATTAGTTCAATGAAATTAAAACAAAGAGAGGAACGTAATATAATACTACATATCCCTCATATAATAATAACTAGCTATGTGACCGAGCTTTGCTCGGTATTCAATAAAACAGGAATAAAATGACATTTTCTAAAAATGATTCCTAGCTAGATCGATTTATCACCCCCGAAACCCCCTATATACTAAATTTCATGAAAATCGTTGGATTTGGATCATCATGATGGACAAGAATTGCTCGTTTAAAGATATAAGATATGTCGGCAGCCCTTTTCATAAAAATCTTGACGAACGATAACGTTATTTTTTTTTGACTACAAAGTCAAATATTTTTATAATAATTTTATGTGACTTATGAATATTAATGGCACTTTAAGTATGTAACAAAAAATAATGTTTAATTATACTAAATATTTTATTTATTTGTTCATGATGTCGATTTACGATAGCAAAGCAAGAAGCATCATTAATTGAATTTATTTTTGGTGGCATAAGAAGAAATACGAATTCTTTATTTTGTTTTCTGTCGCTAATAAAGATAGCTGCTTTTACATAATTATTATTGCATAGATTTTCTCCATTTTAAGGATTTTAATGTTGATCTTGTCATTCGAAACATCGGGAGCACTTAAGTGGAAAAACTTTGATTTATACATCAGTAGTTTCTTTATTTGAGACGACCTTAAAAGAACAATTACCAACTTCTTCACGGAATTGAACTAGGAGTTAATTAGAAAAAATCTTATTTAAGATCTGTTCCATCTTGCGAAGGTTTAGTCGAGTAATGCCATAATGTTGGAGATTGTTGTCATTCTGTTCCTTCTAGAATATCAAGTGGAAGGTGTAGTACAAAATGCCAGCTGTCCAGAAATTGCACCTATGGAGATTGATTTGAAAGAAGTAAGTGAACTGATATTTCTTAATTAATAATAGGATAAATTGGATTACGTAATCGAATTAATTTATTCTTAAACAATAGTATCATAATTTGTAAACAAGCCGAATGCTTGGTTCATTGTTATATCGTCAATTATTTACTAAATGTAACCAATGCTACATATAACGCTTTCATCAAAAACAGAACTGCCATCAAAGTTTTTAATAAAAAATTGTAGCTAGACGGAAAATGGTATTTAGCAGCCGTCGCGTCTGATATGAACATCGATGGAGACTGTGCCATGATCATGTTCAGCCACAAGACCAACAACACCACCGATATCTCCATCCACTGGATAGCCAACAACACCTCCAGCTTCTACAACGGGTCGGTCTCCCTCGCTGTCGATGCTAAGAGCAACAACGACGTTCTTCTTGTTACTTATACAGGTAAGGATAATTTTTTATGAAGATTTCAAAGTCGAAATAAATTGACAACTAAACGAACGATCCTGCAGTACAGGTTTCCTAGAACTTTTTTTAAATTAATATCAAGTTAATTTTTTGTTAGTAGCTTCATTTTGATAAGACGAACAACAATTTCCTCTGCAGAAAATCTCGAAAGTGGTAGCTAACAGAGATAGAAAGGATAGTAAGGACCGGATGGAAGGAAGGAAAGGATAAGAATATTTCGATTTGATGGTCCCAAAATATGGATTGTTCTATTTGTAGGACAATGTTACAAATAGAACAATCCATATTTTGGGACCATCAAAATATCGAAAATATTATATTCTTATACTATCCTTCCTTCCATCCTTTCTATCTCTGTCAGCTATACCACTTTCGAGATTTTTCGAAGAGGAAATTGTTGTTCGTCTTATCAAAATGAAGCTACTCACAAAATATTAGCTTGATAGTAATAAAAAACATTCTAGCGAACATGTAGGTACTATTTGTAATGAATCAAAAAGAATTTCAGTGTTTTTTGTCCTAGAGTTTTTGCAATTACATTCTTTAATCATATTTTGTACGTCTAACTTCTTTGTACACATTTTTAATTTATTTATTTCCATCAGAATTTGTTATAGGTAAGTATTTATTATTCTTGCAGATCAAAAAACAGAAACATATTCCATATTGGGTATAAACTATGAGCACTATGCTGTTATATTTGCGTGCTATGACGATCCAGTTGGAAACAGCAGTACATGTAAGTATACCGATGTTTAGTCTTACTTATAAAAGTGACCAAACACCACAGGGTGAAGCTATGAGACAACTAGTGTAACTTACTGCCGCACTCAGGGTCTACACAGACAGACCGCATTTCAACTGCAACCCAACTGCAAATTGCAGTTCAAGTGCAGTTTGAATGCAGTTGACACGACAAACGCGCAGTCGTATTGCAGTTCAGTTGCAGTCGGCGTGCAGTCGTGTGAACTGTTTGGTTTGCAGCTCTATTGCAGTCGTATTGCAGTCAAAGTCAAAGTCAAAGTCAAAAAATTTTATTCAGAATAAGTTTTTTTCAAACATTTTCCGAACGTTGTTGCTACTGGGGCCTACCACCGTCGTGTCAACTGCATTCAAACTGCACTTGCACTGCAATTTTCGGTTGGATTACAGTTGAAATGCGGTCCGTCTGTGTAAACCCTTAATGAAGAGTTAGACAGAATCTTTTTTGACAGAATTTAATCTTTGAGGATTATGTCAAAATATTTATTTTACCCATCAATCCCCAAGCGGCAGCCGGCTGTCGAATAACAATTGAACTATGTTTCTTTTTCAATTTTGCACGCTATTGTCATAGAAAAATATGCCGCACTGTAACAATAACTGTAACAACCCTTGTAAGTGTTTTTGAGCAAATAAATATGATTATGATAATGAAAATCTGTCTGCGATTCCCACGATCGATTTTATTTAATTAGTAATTATTAATTTTATTAATATTAGTAATTTTATTTAATTATTAATTAGTAATTATTATTAATCTCAAAGTGCGGCAGCGGCAGTAAGTACTTCTCCACATACTTTTATTACTGTTCATGTCCTCTTCATCGTCGTGTTTCTTCTGGTTGTCGCAAAAATTCGGTCTGTTGTGGAAAAGATAAAAACTTTTTTTTACAATTCATGTGCCTACTCAACTAATTTGTCGCTTCAATAATCTCCTTCAGTCACGCGGAAAGATCATGACATTGAAATACTTTTGTGTTCATTTCACTTTCGACATTGAGTTTGAGACGGCCATTTGTTTGAAAAAATAAGACAGCAATCTACTTATACAGTGTGTAACAAAAATAAGTGATAATACTTTAGGGTGTGTACATGTTCCTTGTAGAGAGTTCACTGTGAAAGTAGCAGCGCTGAAAGACCAAAATTTTTTTTTCACTTTTGTATGAGCAAGGGCCCGAGTTTCCCCATACAAAACTGAAAAATTTTTTTGATCTTTCAGCGCTGCTACTCTCACAGTGAACTCTCTACAAGGAACACGTACACACCCTAAAGTATTATCACTTATTTTTGTTACACCCTGTATACTCGTAGTATTTAAGTATGCATTGAATAATAATTTAAAAAAACCTGCTTCTCTTTTATATTGGTTACCTCTTATTTAGTTACTATAAACTATTTAAAATTTAGCGAGAAGAGAACATAGAATTACTATCATGACTTTATGAGACATGGTCAAATATCGATTTACTAATACCTCGATCGTGGGAATCGCATACACAATAGATTTTCAATTGCTATGCGACAGCCGGGTGCCGCTTGGGGATTGATGGGTCATATTATATTATTATTCATAATATTCCTATATACAAAATAAAGCCGCAAGTATTAAACTTCTCAAAAACACAACTGTATAGTTTTTAATTTACTATCTTCCTAATTTCAGATGAGCTTTGGAAGTTGACAAGATCACCACATCTGAAGAAGAGTGATGCAGTCAAATTGGACCAAGCTCTTATCACTTACAATCTACAGAACACGAGTTTCATGTTCTTCAACAACACTGAAGATTCTTGCGTCATCAGTAAGGCTTACTCGCCCAATTCTGCGTCCCTACTCATAAGTTCAGCTGCTGCTATGGCATTATTCAGAAGGTTGTATTAAAAATTAGAAGTTAAGGTAGTTTTAATTAACCTAATGATATTATAATAATTAAAATTTAATTATTGTGTCTTTAAATTTATAGTCTGAAATATTGCAATACCAAAACGCATAAGGAACTAGTAACGGCTGATGTAGTCGGTCAAAAAAGTTTGAGATATTTTCATAGAGATACTGATATCTGTGGAGATTTTAATCCAGATACTTAACGATTTTATTGACGAATCAAAATAAAATGAAAGAAAACAAATTTTCAGTTCGCTTTGGATATAATTTCTGTATCTTTTATTTTAATTGCACATTATTGCATAATATCTTCTTAATTTACTTATGATAATATCTTAAAAATCATGCATATTTGTGATCTGATGGTCTCTCCCATACGAGTTTGTCCAAATTGATAAGATGATTGGCGTTTACAAAAGCGTTGATTGCATCTTCAATGTCCTTATGTACATGGAGATTTCTGACTGATATCCATACTAACTCTGAAATGAATAATTACTTCAGCACGCGTCAGCACGTTCGACAAAAATTTAAACAAAATGCCACTTCGTGTTTCATTTTGGTCAACGCCACTACAAAGCTGCTGCTGCGGTCGCTAGGCCAACGTCAGTAGAAAATGAAAACTTTAAGAATGCACCTGACCCTAACTTGACTATATTATACTTAAACCTAGATCTCAAAATCTGTATGGTCTAGAAAACTGATTTTTTTACACAAGTAACTTCAGTTCATGAAGATTAAATGCTCAAGACACAGAATGGATAATAGTACAAGTACTCAAGACGATAACACGATTAGTAAAAAAGTGCTCGATAGTTGTATTTTTACAAAAAAACCTTGTTTTAGACACATTTTTGCTTGGATCTTCGAAGTTTGCTGTCTTTTCTTTAATATTTATATCATTATAGTTCATCTTTTATTCATAGAAAACTAACTTGCCGATGACTCCGCGTCGTCCTTTTTCACCTGGCATATGAAAGACGAGTGTGAGTGCCTATTTTAGAAACCGGCTTTGTATTTAAATTTTTGTCGGTCGCGGTCGCGTGTTGCGACGATCGGAACGTTGCCTTTAAGTTATATCATCTCTTATTCTTATACTCACCTGTAGCTTTTTTAGTTTTCTCATTATAGATGCAGTCATATAAAATTAGGTATTTGTGATAGTCTATTGCCAAGACGTAAATATAAACATTTGGTAAATGTGTCCCATCTATAACAGTAACACAGTGAACAATTAAAAACTAGGTAATTTCAACTTTAGAGTATGTATATCTGTCACTTGATCAATTTAGAAAATAGGATGTATAATTTAAGGTTAAATTATACTTCCTTGATTTTTATTTTTTGACGTGGGAGAGCCATGCTTCGCCATGAATGGGCCGGCTCGACCGGAGAAATACCACGGGCTCACAGAAAACCGGCGTGAAACAGCGCTTGCGCTATGTTTCGCCGAGTGAGTGAGTTTGCCGGAGGCCCAATCCCCTACCCTTTTCCCTTCCCTACCCTCCCCTATTTCCTTTCCTACCCTCCCCTATTCCCTTCTCTACCCTCATTACCCTATTCCCTCTTAAAAGGCCGGCAACGCACCTGCAGCTCTTCTGATGCTGCGAGTGTCCATGAGCAACGAAAGTTGCTTTCCATCAGGTGACGCGTTTGCTCGTTTGCCCCCTTATTTCATTTAAAAAAATAGTTTTTAAAGCATAATATATTTCATGAACGGTTACAATGATATTACAAATCGTTAAGAAAATAAAATGATTGAGTAATTACCTTCTGTTTCCATTGTATAGATTATAATCCCTTTACCTTCAGCTTCAGGTGCAGGTTTGATAGTACCATTGATCGTGTGTAACTTATTACCAACGAAAGAAGACATGGAGTAGGTTAAGTCGTTCTTGACAAAAGAAAGAGTTATATTGGTTCCGTTTGCTGTCTTTTCAATTGTATCTTCTTTATATCTAGCGACTTTAAACCACGTCCCAGTTAGCTGAAAATTAGCGTGTCTTCAATAATTTATTACATAAAGTATAGTTTAAAATAAAAATGAACTTTTTTTAAATATTCGTGAAATGTCCGGGGAAGGTTCATGTTAGGAGTAAAGTTATACGATCACCGGATCATCTAGTTAGTAAGTATAGTTTTCACAGAGCCAGTACTGGCTGCCAATAAGACTGGCAGCCAGTATTGGCTTGGATATGCCGCGTGTGAACAGTTTTTCAAGCCAGGCCAAAATGTTCACACGCGGCATATACCAAGCCAATACTGGCTGCCAGTCTTATTGACAGCCAGTACTGGCTCTGTGAAAACTATACTTACTAACTAGATGATCCGGTGATCGTATCACTTTACTCCTAACATGAACCTTCCCCGGACATTTCACGAATATTAAAAAAAAGTTCATTTTTATTTTTGCAGATATTATTCTTAGAACTGACTTCAATAACATTATTGTACTTACAGCAGTGAGATTAAAATTTGGCACAGGATTTACATTTGGACATTTTTCTGATTTCACTACAGCTAACGGTACAATGAACATGAAGCTTACTATGGCACCGGATCGGAACATTTTACTAGATATAGGTAGGCATCGATCATAATATTCCCCTTTTATATATTTTAAGCAATTATTTAACTTAATTCGCAGCTAAATCAGTTTTACACACAAATTAATGGTATGTGTAAGCCCATAAAATGTTATTTTTATGTATAGTTTTATATATGTAAAATAGAAAATTTAACTTCCAAATGGGTACTTAAAATTATCTCTTCTATTTTTAACCGACTTCCAAAAAGGAGGAGGTTATAATATTATGTTCGATTGTGGTTTTTTTTACTGTAATGTACTCAAACTTCATAATTTTGAAGTCGGTGCCAGTTCCAAAAGTTTCAAATATTCTGGCAGACTGAAGATTCAGCTATCTGGTACAGACTTCAAAATGATGAAGATTGAGTACAATTACATAAAATATACTTAGTTGAATTTTAGCCGAATTTGGAAAAAGGCACTATTAGATAGGAAAAATTATTCAATACTTTTTAGTTCACATTATAAGGATGTTATTATTGTTTTTACCTTGGAAGTCGGTTTTAATTTTTTGTTAAAAATAATAATTATAATATGCAACTTCACTAGCTGCCAAATATTCTGTAGATTTTATGTAGTTCACTGCTCATTACACCATGCAGAAAGTTGAAATCTCTTAATTTTTTTTCATAGCGTTATCATCAGACATATTTTTTGCTTGTTATTCTTATAAATGTCTGTTTAAAAAGCTATCATTGATGTCTTTCATAATTATTTAGAATCAAACCTGGATGTTCTTCTGTAGCTATTTATAATCATGCTCGTAAATTGTAATTACAAAGAATGTTTTAATGATTTATAAATTGCTGTTAATTTTTTTTAAATTTTAGCTAATTGCTTCTTATTAACATACATTATAAAATCCTTATTTAACAGGCTTTTACTTACAATATTCTTTTCTAATTCAAGCACACCACAATGCGTACAGGGAATAATAAAATAGAAAATAAATTGAACGTTTCAAAGTATATCTTTTAACTTTATTTAATTTAGAGCATAATATTATATAAACAAAAAACTATTAATAAATTTCAATTGAGTTGAAAACATTGTCAGTAATATTTATTTAAATGGGTACAGGAAATCTAAATGTCAGAGGTTCCGCAGGAAAGTCTTCGTAGTATTTCGGTTCACATTTATCGAACTCATCTTTTAGTAAGTCCGAATCTTTGATTCCAATTTCCCTGAGTGGCTTCAGTGCTAACTCCTTTGAAACTTCGTTGAGTGTGTGATGTCTTGACAATACCCATACGTACACTGCAAAAATGTTATTCATTTTAGGCCATTTATAATTTCTAGTCTCACGACATGGTAGAACTCATTTCATTTGATATAATTATATTATCATAACAAGGTTATGGTTTGTACATATCCCTTATGTATTCTGTAAAAATAGCAGCGCTGAAAGTATTTTAATTTTAAATGGGCAGGCCCCCCAACGTCATGACTTTGCCCATTACAGTTTTAAAAAAAATACTCTTTCAGCTATTGTTACAGTGAAGTCATCGCTGCTATAATTATACTTTTAGAGTGAACTCTATAAAAGACAATATTTTCACTCTAAAGTAAGTATTATTAGGGTTCCGTACCCAAAGGGTAAAAACGGGACACTATTACTAAGACTTCGATGTCTGTCTGTCCGTCTGTCTGTCTGTCCGTCTGTCTGTCTGTCCATCAGTAAACGTATTTTTTGCTAGTTTTTGCTCGATATCAATAATGGCAATACGTAGGCACTTGAAATGTTTACAAAATACTCATGTATTTATACTTTAATGATCAATAATAAAATTTAAATAAAATAAAAAATAAAGGGGGCTTCCATACAAAAAAATACATTTTTTACCTATTTTTGCTCTTTAATGGTACGGAACCATTCGTGCGCGAGTCCAACTCGCACTTGGCTGATTTTTATTTTGTTACTGCAATTTATAATCAAAACATTCTAAACTTAAGCCTGGGAATCTCAGATATTTTGAGTATTTACTTGAATTTAAAGTTTAATAATTAAAGGATTCCAGCGGTCACTGGATGGGAGAAAATGAGGACAAAAGGTCAATTAATTTTATCGCTGGTTAGAGCGACCATACTTTAGAAAAAAATATCCACATCCGAATATAGAACCTCCTTTTTGGAGGTCGGTTAAAAAGTGTGTCCTTGGTTACTTACCATAATGTTTATCAATAAGAGGGCTGTACTGACAAGTGTATACAGTAGCGTAGTATTTGTAGTTAGTCGCCAGGACATGAAACGGATATCTTCTCGTTTTTACTATAAAATGAAAAAGGTTGGATTTACTAATGCGAACACAATCATCAATACTTCCATACTAATATTTTAATTTATAGGAATGTGTCTATTTATCTATCTGTTAGCTCTTCGCACCCAAAACGCTGAACCATGGGCGTACCGAGGGGGGGGCAGGGGGGGCAGCTGGATCATATTGACGTTCCTACTAAGTATATTATCTAGTACTTTTATCTATAAAAATTAAAAATTAAGAACGAATTTTTGCCATTTGTTTGCAATACAATATTTTTACAACTAAAAATTATTATTTTTTTATTCTTTATAAACACCTAGCTTATGAAAAATTTGATTTGCCCCCCCCCTGGCCCAGAACCTGGGTGATTTTCGCCCCCCCCCTGGCACCAGAACCTGGGTAATTTGCCCCCCCCTGGCCCAGAACCTGGGTACGCCCATGCGCTGAACCAATTTTGCTGAAACTTGGTGTGGAGATACTTGAAATTCCGTGAAATGATATAGGATACTTTACATCCAGGAAAATGTACGATTCCAGCACGATAAACGATTTTCTGCTTAACGGAGTTACGGGCATTAACTAGTATTTTCTTTATATCAATTTCGTTAAAACAAAGCATTTACTTACATCGTCGAGGTGCGTTTTTAAATCCAAATATGAGATCCAGCCTCGCCGCATCATCCACCTTGACAGGTATGTCCAACTTCCCGACGCTGAACCGGTGGAACAGCCCACGGTCTACCCTGGAGATGTTCAGGTAGATTCCCGAAGGTCTCGTCATCAGCTCCATAGAGGAACAGTTGTTCTGGTTCTGCCCATCGCTGGAGTAGTGGTAGGACTGGTACCACTTTCCGTAGAACTAAAAAGGTGAGCCTTATAAGATTAAAATCCTATACAAATATGTGTGTAACTGTTTCTCCTCTGTGTGTCTCTACCTCTTCACGCCAAAAGCGCTGAATCGATTGCTGAGGTATTGAGATTTTGAGTCCCGGTAAAGGACAATAGGATACTTTAGATCCCGGAAAAATGTACGGTTCTCGTGCGACAAATCAATTTCCAGTCGAGTTAAAAATGAATGTATACTTATCGGATCATAATCATTTATTATTTTGGTTTTCAAAAGATATTTCTTTTGAAAACCAAGATCCTTTGGGAAACGTGAAAAATAAGGGTATACTTACATCAGCCAATCTAAAATCCTCTTGCAAATAATATAGTACATCAGGACATTGTCCTGGCAGTGTGAAATAACTGTAAATGTTATTGAAGCAACAGAAGAATAAAAGAATAACGAGTATTTTACTGGAATCCATGATCACAACTGTAGAGAAAGATACAGTCGAAGCATTGTCAAAGGTTATCGTAAGTATGTTCTATTTATTTATATTTCTTGCTCGGTACCACGAAAATGATTATTATTATTTCTGAGAAGATATTTCTGTTTCGTATACAAAATCATGACTAGAAAATAAGGATATAAATAATGTTTATTGACTAGATATTGGAAATATGAAACTAGGTGATAGTTGTATCTGTATAAATTGAAATGAATTTAATTTTGTTAGTCCCGCCCAAACTCGAGAAGGGGCTAAAGGCGATTGGGCTAATTATAGTCTTGAAAATTGAAATATTCGTGGAAGTAAAGGAAAGAAGGATGTGATACAAAGTTCACCGGGTCATCTAGTAAGTTATAATTGCATGCAACACGGCGTGAGCTATTTAAGATAACAATGTAATTATTATAATTGTTATCTGTACTAATATTAGAAATGCAAAATAGCTATCTGGGACCTCTTCACGTGTTAGCCGTTGAACTGATTTTGATGAGTATGAAGTAACAAATAATACTAAAGCGGCAGAATAAAATTGCCGGCAACGGCTGGTGAAGAGTAATCATAATAATATTATGACATTAAGTAGAGTTTTGATTCACATACGAGAGGCAATTTGATCTGATGTGAGTATGATAAAGTATAATAGGTAGTACGGGAGCCCTAGAACAATTTTTTTTATTACTATCAAGCAAATTTTTTGTGAGTAGCTTCATTTTGACAAGACTTGAAACAAAATTTTTATTTGCGAAAAATCTTAAAGGTGGTAGCTAACAGAAATAGAAAGGATTTCATACTTTGAATTGATGGTCCTAAAATATGGACTGTTTTATTTGTAGGACAATATTACTCTTAAATTATATGACTAATAATATTTATTAGTCATATAAATATTAGTCTATTAATATAAAAAAATATATGCTCGTTAGGGTTCCGTTATAGGGTTCTGTAATAAGCAAAACTTGGTTGACTACTGAACCCTAAAACGGAACCCTAACAAGCTAATTATTTGTATACTGAAAGGTTAATAGTTATATTCTTGTTAACTTTAAGGTGTCTAAACACACTAGGCCCAAGTTACGCGGCGTAAACTCCGCATGATTGCGATCTTGCGGAATTTACGCCGCGTTACTTCGGCCTAATGTGTTTAGACATTTACTTTGGTTAATTTAAAGAATAATTCCCTCATGTCAACTAATTATATTAATTGCTTTTTAATTGTGAGATTTTATATTAATATTATTTTTAAGAAATAGCAAATCCTTTATTATGTATATTGCATACATAAAATATGTTTGTTTGAATAATAGTCATACTATACACGGTAGCGAGCAGTTTAATAAGCTGTTCACTGCTCATCTATGATATCTGTTGCAATCTTAATAAAAAGCGGTTTAGGGGCTACAAACAAAAACATGTTTTTCCTCTTCATAATAATGAAATCAAAATATTGTGATTTGTGACTTAAACATAATATTGTCAACATATAGATCACTAGCTGTTGCCCGCGACTTCGTCCGCGTGAACTTCAGTTTATAGTACTTTATAGCGCGCGATGTCAACAAAATTGGTGTCAAAAGCTTTTATAAAAAAACCCTGGTACCCCTTAAATCAATACAGCTGTGCAGTGTGCACACAATAAGTATTTCATTTTTTTATATTAAACTTTATATTTTATGCCAAATTTTAAAGCTTATTTAGCCCTCCGATTACACAACTTTACCCATAAACTATTTATCATTGATAGATTTAAGGTTACGTCACTGCACAGATAAAGTACTGAGTTATTTAATACCGTAGAATAGATATAACAATCGAAAAAAATCGAAACTTAAATGTAAGATGATACCACGTCTTATAGGAAGACTTTTGAGCAAGCGTCAGCGCGATGTAGAAGACGCACGGCGCCATCTATTATGAATTGTTGGAACTAACTTAATTTGAACAAATTTACGCATTTTCACCCCCTTACAACCCTTTTTTCCAGTAAAAAAAAGTAGCCTATGTCCTTTCTCAGGCTTTAGACTATCTGTATACAAAATTTCATTACCATCGGTTCGGTAGTTTTGGCGTTTGGCGTGAAAGCGAGACTGACAGACAGACAGACAGACAGAGATACTTTTGGCGTTTGGCGTGAAAGCGAGACTGACAGACAGACAGACAGACAAAGATACTTTCGCATTTATAATATTAGTATAGATTATGTGCACACTGCACAGCTGTTTTTGGGTATTTTGATTAATTAAGGGCCGCCCTACACCGGAATGGCAGCGGCGAGGCGAGCACTTTCAGCGCTGCCATTCCGGTGTAACGCGGCCCTAAGAGGGGTACCACTTACCAGGGTTTTCAAAAGTTTTTAAATTTGACACAAATTTTGTTGACACCGCGCGCTATAAACTAAAGACCACGCGGACGAAGTCGCGGGCAACAGCTAGTTAGTTAATATTAACGTGTATAACAATCGAAAGAATCGTAAAGCCTACATCAACATGGTACCACCTCTTATAGAAATACGCATGAGCAAGCAATAGCGCGATCTAGGGGACTCTTGGCGCCATCTGTTTTGAGTTTTTGGAACTAAGTTAATTTAACCAAATTTACGCATTTTCACCCCCTTACAACCCCTTTTTCCAGTTAAAAAGTAGCCTATGTCCTTTCTCAAGCTTTAGACTATCTGTGTACAAAGTTTCATTACAATCGGTTCAGTAGTTTTGGCGCTGTTGTTTTTGAATTTGATGTCTAAGTTGGTAGGTGAGTTATTAGTTAATAACGTGTATAACAATCGAAAGAATCGAAAAATCTAGCTCAATATGGTACCACCTCTTATAGAAATACGTATGAGCAAGCAATAGCGCGATCTAGGGGACTCTTGGCGCCATCTGTTTTAAGTTTTTGGAACTAAGTTAATTTGACCAAATTTACGCATTTTCACCCCCTTACAACCCCTTTTTTCAGTTAAAAAGTAGCCTATGTCCTTTCTCAGGCTTTAGACTATCTGTGTACAAAATTTCATTACTATCGGTTCAGTAGTTTTGGCGTGAAAGCGAGACAGACAGACAGACAGACAGACAGACAGAGATACTTTCGCATTTATAATATTAGTATAGATAATATTCTAACGTATTAAAAACTATAAACAAAAACATACTAACTAATAAGTATGATTAGTTCTATGTTACAATAAAGTAAAAAATAAAACGCCATCTGTTGAATCGTATTAGAACTAAAATGTTCATTCCATCGATATATTTCTGGATTTTTTATAATATTATACATAAAATATGTTTAAGATTTTTGAAATTTTATTTTAATACACATCCAAGACCCAGGAAAATTGAAAACTTTTTGTTCCGCCTGCGGGACTCGAACCCAGGACCCCCGGGATGAGCGCTGGCCACGCGCAATGCGAATTCATTTTCATCGAAATTTTCATGGAAATAAGATATTTTCCCACATCAAAATGTAGCCTATGTCCTTTCTCAGAAATAACTGTATACAAAATTTCATTGCAATCGGTTCAGTAGTTTTGGCGTGAAAGCAAGACAGACAGACAGACAGACAGACAGAGATACTTTCGCATTTATAATATTAGTATGGATTGCAGATTAGCATAACCACAGTAGAAATTCTTTATAACAAATACTGTACAAGGACAATATGTCAAATTTTCCTTGCCTATGTTTCTATGATGTCAACATATTCTTTGATGGAAGAAGTCATGCTAGCGCAATGTAAAATTTGCTATCTTTGGACAAGTGAAGCCACGTGTAAAATTTACATATACTTATCATGTACAATTTTAATTGGCTGTTGACATTCCATAAATCTTTAATAATTACTTAAATATAAGCAGAGCCTATAAATTAAGGGTTACACGTACTTAGCTTATTGTATTCTACGTTCTTGAAACAACTTTTGTCGCTTCTTTTAACAATGATTTTATACAAAATGTTATTGTTGGTATCTCTGGTGATGGCGTACGACCGAAAATATATCGAGAGCCCCTGTCCTGATCTGAAACCGGTTACAAATTTCAATTTTACTGCGGTAAGTTCTACTACGGTTTCAATGTCTTTTTTGGGTACTTAACCAACAATAACTAATAGTACGCAAAGTTCATAATTTTATTCTTATATTCTCTACGAACATAATATTCCAAAAACATTAATATTTTTAACGTGCGTCAACGTGAAATTCTTTACGATTTGTCAATTAGGTCCGCATCCTCCGTCTTCCTTCTTTAAATTCACTGGACAGTCTGGCTCGTCGACAGTATCTCCGGAGTCAGGCACACACTCCCCATTGATATTCACCGTCCCGGCTGGACAGTCGTCAGGGGAGCGTTTAGGTCTTGCCACGCACAGTCCATCTTGGTAAAATGTCCCCGTCGGGCAGTAGGGCTCGTCGGAACCGTCTTGGAATTTGGAGGCGTCATAGGCGCGTCTACGTATATCTATGCAACCATAATCGCTCTTCACTGTCCCCTGTGGACAGTCGGGATCGTCAGCGGTGCGTCTACCTCTTCCCACGCAATCTCCTTTAAGATAAAATTTCCCTTTTGGGCAATATGGCTCGTCGGAAATGTCTTTGGAGAAGGCGGCGCGTCTCGCTATAATCTCACAAAACCCACCCTTTGTTTTCACTGTCCCTGGTGGACATTCGACATCGGTCGCGGCTTCGGTGATCACGGCGCCCACCACCACTAGCAGCATTAGCCAGTACATATTGTGATTGCGTGATTTATTCCAATTTTTTTTACCTAAATAGTTATTTTCTAAAACAATAACATTCCTACAGAGCGATTACAGGAAAATGTTGGTAGTATTTTTTGTTTGAGTTTTCGTTTATTCAGTAATTTATTTTACACATTATTAAATTTCATGCTACAAATGGAGTAATTTCTTGGCTCAACTAGGATCAAGATATCAGTATATTATATTTCATTTATCGTCTCCATGAGGAGAGTCCTCTCTCGTTCATCGTTGAGTAGAGAAGTAGAGACTTGGCTCTTGGTAGTGGGTACGATTTCTGAGCACATTGAATAATCATCAATATTGTTTCCTAGTTTGGATAGGACATAATGCTGATCACTTGATTATCCAAAAATGAAAATGATGCGTTATACATTAGATCTTCTCCTTCTCTAATATATAAAATTCTCGTGTCACAGTGCTTATGCACGATGTCCTCGAAACTGGCTCAACCGATTTTAATCTTTGTGTGTATATTCGTTAAGCCTGAGAATAGGTTTTTATCTACTTTTTATATTGATAAAAGGAATAATTTATATACCAAAACAACGTTTGCCGGGTCACCTAGTATTATACAGGGTGCAGTTAAGCTTTCCGGCCAAATTTCGATAGATTGCAGATCCTTGTTAAAAATAAAAATACACGTATTTTTTCTTTTATAATCACTGAGTACTAAAATGTTGAGGAAAAAGCCTCCGAAAGTTATCCTAAAAAACACCACAATTAATAGACACTACGTGTCACCGGCGGCGCGTGCGGGAGGCGCCATCCCTACGTCACCCCCGCACTTCCCCGCTCTACCCACCGCCGCGAAGTGACCGTTCAACCGTGGAAGTTGGTCGGTCCTCCATCCCACTAGGTTATAAGAGCAAATGAAGAGAGAGTGCTCTTGTATACTGTGCACACACTTGGGCACTAAAAAATTACTCCTGCGAAAATGGCTTGGTTCAATCGAAACCGGCCACCGTCACCGAAACCGATGCAGATGTTATTACTATTATTATTTTAAACTTACAGTACGCCTCCAGTAGATGGTACGAGATAGCTCGCTACTCCAACGACTGGATCGGCAGGGGTGACTGCGTCTACATGGACCACACCAGAGACGGCAACAGATACACTTTCACCATCTCGGATGTTGTCAACCATAAGCTGGCGAGCGTAGGAGGAGTCGTCGAGACCAAGTTTGAAGGAGACAACAATATCGGCCATATTATCTACTCAGGAAATTTCTATAAATGTAAGTACGTTCATACGTGGGAGAGCCATGCTTCGGCACGAATGGGCCGGCTCGACCGGAGAAATACGACGTTCTCACAGAAAACCGGCGTGAAACGGCGCTTGCGCTGTGTTTCGCCGAGTGAGTGAGTTTACCGGAGGCCCAATCTCCTACCCTATTCCCATCCCTACCCTCCCCTATTTCCTTCCCCTCCCATCCCTACCCTCCCCTATTACCTCTTAAAAGGACGGCAACGCACCTGCAGCTCTTCTGATGCTGCGAGTGTCCATGGACGACGGAAGTTGCTTTCCATCAGGTAAACCGTTTGCCTTCTTATTTCATAAAAAAAAAAAAAAACAATTGTAAGGGTTCATGTGCGGTAATCTAAGGTAAAGCTTGAATTTGTGTAGATAATTCATCTTAACCTGATCGAAAATAAAAAAAATGGCAACAGTTGATCATTTCCATTACCTAGCTGTCTGCAGGAATTGATGTTCACCTCCCAGGAATGAATATAGGATAATCGTAACGCTATAGAAAATTATTATTTGCATGAAAATATTAAAAGATCCTTTGTTCTTAATAAATACGATATAATTTTTGTGTAGCTGTCCAAGTATATTTTTGCTTGCTTTACTTGTAATCGCTTCATTTCTATTAACATTTGATAGAAATGAAGCAATTACATAATATTATCTTGATGATCAACTGAAATTCGTATCACTTCCCTCGTCTGCACTTCCACGAATATTTCAAGATTAGCCAAATCGGTTATGCTGTTATCAAATTTTAGCGAGACTAACAAAATTTAAAAATATTTTTATTTTATACAATAAGTATATTTTTTTATAAAACGCCTGGTATAAAAGTAAATACCTGCTTATTGTCGTTGCTATTTTGTTATTAGGACGTTTCTAACATAATGTTTAATGATACAATCATGGCGTACCCAGGATTTCAGCTACCACCCAACCCAGGGGGGGGCAGCATACCGGTTTCGAGAAGATGGTGGGTCTGGTATATTGAAACATAAAATCATGAAAATTGGCTTTTATGAATCTGACTGAATAAAATATTTAGTTTCCAAAACTTCGTTTTGCGCAGAGTAGCACGTTTCTAATTCCCATTTGCCAGGAATATTGACGTTTACTTTATTATTTTATCTTCCAGGGGGGGGGGGGCAGCGCCCCCCCCCCCCCCTGGGTACGCCCATGGATATAATCATTAAATGTACTTATGATATATTTTTATTTACCTTATGGCCTGTTTCACCGCCTTCTGATAAGGTGCCCGATAGGGTTATTTGACAGATTTTCCATACTCCATCTGTCAAATTAAGTGGTGGTAGCCTTATCAGGAAGCGGTGAAACAGGCCCTTAAACTTTAAATTAACTTTACTAAGCGCAGTGAATCTTATCTTATATATAAAAATGGATTTTCAAATGTGTTAGTCGCGCTAAAACTCGGAAACGGCTGATCGGATCGGGCTGATTTTAGTCTTAAAATATTCGTAAAAGTCCAGGGAAGGTTTTAAAGTGACACGAAATTCACCGGGACAGCTAGTATATTATAAAAATGGATTTTCACATGTGTTAGTCGCGCTAAAAATCGAAAACGGCTGAACGGATTGGACTGATTTTAGTCTTAAAATATTCGTAAAAATCCAGGGAAGATTTTAAAGTAACACGAAGTTCACCGGGACAGCTAGTATTTTATATAACGACTAGCTGTTGCCCGCGACTTCATCCGCGTTAACATAGTATAATAACAAAGATGGATAGTTTTCTCATTTTTGTTTTTGTGGTTCCTTATACAAAGGGTAAAAATGGACCTTATTTAAGCAAACGTCAAACGCAAACGTCAATAAACTTTCATGTTTCTAACTCAAGAAATGACGGACTTTCATTGAAACTTTCTACCCCAATTTCACCCCCTTGGGATAGAATTACCAGAAGCACTTAAATACGTATCCATTCATTTTTAATCAGTAGCACAAAAATAAAGTTTCATGTTTCTGACTCAAGAAATGACGGACTTTCATTCAAACTTTCAACTCCAATTTCACCCCCTTGGGGGTAGAATTTCTAAAAACGCTTAAATACCTATCCATTCATTTTTAATCAGCAGTCCAAAAATAAACTTTCATGTTTCTAACTTAAGTAATGATGGACTTTCATTTAAACTTTCAACCCCTATTTCACCCCCTTGAGGGTAGAATTTTCAGAAACGCTTAAACACGTATCCAATAATTTTAACCAGTAACCCAAACATAAAATTTCATGTTTCTAACTCAAGAAATAACGGAGTTTCATCATAATCATAATCATAATTCATTCAAACTTTCAACCCCAATTTCACCCCCTTGGGGGTAGAATTTCCAAAAACACTTAAATACGTATCCATTCATTTTTAATCAGTAACCCAAAAATAAAGTTTCATGTTTCTAACTCAAGAAATGACGGACTTTCATTAAAGCTTTCAACTCTTATTTCACGCCTTTCGGGGTAAAATTTTCAAAATTCCTTCCTTAGTGAGTGTCTACTTAATAAAACAACCCTACTCACCAAATTTCGTGGTTGTAACTTTTACAGTTTTTGCTCAGCGATGATGAATCAGTCAGTCAGTCAGTCAGGACATGTAATTTTATAAGTATAGACTACGACTAGCTTTCCCGGCAAACGTTTCTTTGCAATATAAAGTATTTCGTCCGTATTATTTTATTGAAGTGACTAAATAAGTATGTCACCATGGCAACATCCATCGCTATCCCGTCGCACAAACAATGGTTGCCGTCAGTCTCGAGTTGTAATAATTTTTATATTTTATTCAACAAATGCAGTTTATCAATATAAAAAGTAGCCAGTAGCCGATTCTCAGACCTACTGAATAGGCATATAAAATTTGGTAAAAATCAGTAAAGTTTCGGAGGAGTAAGGTAACTAACATTGTGACACGAGAATTTTAAATATAAGATAACGATTATCATACTTATTTGAATTTCCAGCATCTGAAAATGAAACAATATTCGACGCGGATGTGTTGAGTATAGACTACGCCAGCTACTGCATAGTACACCACTGTAAGCACGACAGTAAGAAGAAGTTCCATCATGGTAAGCTTAACACCTGAAACATTTCCCTCGATATAATGTTTAATTTTCATAGACAGGCGTCTATTGATATTATCAATATTAGCGATATAGCTTATCTGAGTTTTTTTTTTATGAAATAAGGCGGCAAACGAGCAAACGGGTCACCTGATGGAAAGCAACTTCCATCGCCTATGGACACTCGCAGCATCAGAAGAGCTGCAAGTGCGTTGCCGACCTTTTAAGAGGGAATAGGGTAATAGGGGAGGGTAGGGAAGGGAAGGGAAGGGAATAGTTGAGGGTAGGGAAAGGAATAGGGTAGGGTTAGGGGATTGGGCCTCCGGTAAACTCACTCACTCGGCGAAACACAGCGCAAGCGCTGTTTCACGTCGGTTTTCTGTGAGAACGTGGTATTTATCCGGTCGAGCCGGCCCATTCGTGCCGAAGCATGGCTCTCCCACGTATATATGAGTCTCGAAAAAAAGACAAGAGATGAAAGTAATGAAAAAAGAACGATTTGAAGATGCGGTTCAGGTAAAACTACTTTCTGTTAAAGTTTTAAGTGATTGTTAGACAAATTGTATATTTTAATTACATTGTAAAGTCAATAGTGGTACCAACAAGAAATAAAATAGAAATCACAGAATATGCCAGCAACGCAACTTTATAAAATAGGAAACTCGAACGCAAATTGATAAAATATTGGCTTATTGCATGAAGAGGTAGACTGACCCAAAAAATCTAACATCGTCCTTCTCTCTTCACACTCATGCCCGTCTTTCATATGCCAGGTGAAAAAGGACTACGCGGATTCATCGCCAAATTAGTTTTTTTTCAATAACTCAAAAAATTTACAACATTTTAAAAATCCGCTAGGTCGGTTTCTCAATGATAGAATTTTATACAATTAATATTAACAATGCACGGTTATGGCAATAAATGAAAAATTCGTGAAAATTAGATGCATCTTCGTGATTTTTTCTATCAAGAAAATTTTAAGATATCGTGCTTTTGAAATAAGTATAATGTAGTATTTATGTTTCGAAAATAAAACAATTCGGGGCTTATTTTCAAATATAAAAATGAATTATAAAATCAAAAATTTTGGGTTATTACACCCTTAACGTATTTTTTTTTTGCAGAATTCATTTGGATTTTATCAAGGACACCAGACCTATCGCCAGACACAAGGAATACAATCGACGCTTTCCTCAATTCCACCATCATAGATCAAAGACAGCTGATTTGGGATCACTTTTCTAAGCAATACTGTGATTTTAGTAAATATTAGGGTACTTGTCGCATCACACATACAGCTGTGGTAGTCAGGGGATTGTTGGTATTTCCACTATTTCCACTGTCGTTAGTATTTTTGGTGGTAGTGGTCATTAATTATCCATAAAAACAGAGTTAAAAATTTAATAAAAAACTAATAATTATGAACCTACACAGGGCGTAACAAAATAAAGTGATAATGCTTAAGGGTGCGTACTGTTTAATATACTTATGTATGTGTCCCTTATGCAGAATGTAACAAGCGATAATACTTGAGGGTATGCATGTGTTCCTTGTAGAGAGTTAACTGTAAATGTAGCAGCACTTAAAGAGCAAAAATTTTTTCACTTTTGTATGGTGAAACTCGTGACGTCGGGGCAAATCACAAAAAAATTGGCTATGAAATTGGTCTTTCAGCGCTGCACAGTGCACTCTCTATAAGGAACACAATATACACACCCTAAAGTATTATCACTTAGTTTTGTTACACCCTGTATACACCTGTACAGAGGTCACTGTCAAAGTAGCAGCGCGTAGTGTGACAAGGTCCCTTTTATTACACAATAGTTACTAAAAATATAGGCATTAAATTTCGAGAAATTCATTATACAATCTCATAACTCACAGACTGAATAAAATAAATCTAAAAATAAAAATGAATATTATTTACAATACAGTAATGTTGTATTTAAAATGTTATTATGCTAATTTATTTTAAAACAATAAAAATAAGGCTCATTTTTTTATAATAAAGCTAATTTTCCCTATCCTCGACTATGCCGATTCCTGCTACTTAGACCTTATTGAGGAACAACTGACAAAATTAGAACGCCTGAAGAATCTCTGCATTTTTGGCCTAAAAAAGTGCGATCACATTTCTGAATACAGATTAAAATTCAAGTAAAGTGGCTTCCCATCCGTCTCCGTCGCAACTCCCTTATTCCTTAGCTTACCTTACTATACAGGGTGCAATTAAACCTACCTGCCAAATTTTTTTTGGGGCTTAAGTATCATTAGGTGAGTCCACTAAACCAAAAAATAAGGTGTTAATTTTTTTTACAATAACATATTTTATCCCAAAAAAAATCGGTGCACAATGGTCACTTCATACCTAAGTTCATAATAATTACGATATTGCGACCGCTAGTCGTAATTATTATGAGCGAGAAAAAATAAAACCGGCCAAGTGCGAGTTGGACTCGCCCATGAAGGGTTCCGCAGCAGCAATAAGGTTTATTTTTATGAAATTAAAAGGTTTTTGATATTTTATTTTCATATTTCAGTTGATATAATGAAAGTTAAATTAAGGTTTGCCATTTATAGGGGCGATACCGGTCCGTCCACGTCGTGTCCCTGGGTCACCTCCCCCGTGCTATCGTGAGCTTTTTCACGCTGACACGGGAGGGGTGGCTGAACGCCGGTATGGCGTGTGTTTGTGTGCGTGCTTGTTGTGTGTGTTTGGCTGCATCCGCAGTGTGAAGAACGGGCCCGCGACCCGGGGTGTCGAAGAGATTAAGATGGCAGAGCGCAACTGCCAGGGGAATCCCGCACATCCCCGAAAGGGGATGTCTGCCGCGCGTATACGGGGGCGGCACAAATTGCGTTGAGTGAATCGGAGGCCGCAAAAGCGGCGAGGCAGAGGGCTATTTTGGCGGCCCTAGGAGGCGATGACGGCGCGAAAAAACGTGACAGCCCGAAGCCGGTGCCCATTACCGCGCCGGCGGCGGAACAACGGACTGAGAAGAAGTTGAGGGGTGACAAAGATCTTCCGCGTGTCCTGCTGACACGCGATGCGATCATGCTGCCTCCGACTCGAATCCCCGGACGAGACACTCCTGGCCTAGACAGCGAGGACTGGCTCTCGGACTCCAGCGAAATGTCTGGCATGTCGCTGGATTCCGGGGGCCTGCCCGCATTCCTGGACAGGAAACGCCGAAAGAGGCGATCAGATGATGACATGGCACCGCCCCTCAGCAAAAGGGTGGCGCCCAAACCAAAGAGAGGTCATGGCCGCCCGCCGATAACCGGCCAATATGTTGGTTTGGCGAAGGCGCAGGCCGACTTTAATCGGGAGAAAGAAGAGGCCTTTCGTTTACAGGCTGAGGAAGAGATTGCTGAGGCAGCGCGGGAGGCGAGGAAAACGCGAGCGACCTTCAGCTCCGCCCGGTCCCAATCCGGACTCCCCGTTTCTTCTCCTTCGTGAGAAGAGGCTATGGAGCGGACATGCGTTGATCTCATGAGGACGGTGGAGACTTCGCTGAAGACCATTGAAATCCAATCTTAAAGGTACCTACGTAAGGTACCTTAAAGAATCAGTGGCGACCATTAAAATGGTCTTCGAAGAACTGAAAGATCGTTCCTCATCGGAGGAGATCAAGAGGCTGGAAGCTCAGAATGCGCGGCTCAAAGAGCAAGTGGCGAAGTTACGCCAGGAGCTTGACGAGTTGCGCAGACAGACCTCCCGGTCAACTGGTGGTGACGTGCGTGAGCTATTGGCTGACCTTTTTCAATATGCTCCAAGACCTTTTTCAATATGCTCAACGCCAGGCTTGCTGGGTTGGAGGACCGTCTCCTGCCCGAGCCGAGATGGAGACCCTCGCTAGCGTCGGACAAAAGGCCGGCGATTGAGGAAGAAATGCCGGGACCCCCTTCTGCAGAAGGCGAAAGGGAAACCGGCTAAGAAGAAGAAGAAGCGGCCCACAATGGCCGCTCAGGTGGCGGCGCAAGGGGGAGCGAACACCAGCTCCACCCGTACAGAGACCCCTTGGACCACGGTGGGTCCGAAAGGTAAGAAGAAGAAGGGGGCGGCTACACCATCTACAGCCGCCCCAAAGAAGAAGAAAAAGAAGAAAGTACCGACGAGGGCATGGAATGCCCTCGTCAACGCTACACGTGAAGGATCGGGATCGCAGTGCATTCATCTACGTCGGTAAACCTTTGCGGAGGGAGTCTGACATACCTCTGCCCCTTCCCCCGAGGGGGCTGGGGATGCGTAATGCTTCCCCCTAACTTCTAAGGTAGGGGCACGATAAATCTAAAAAAAATAAATGATGTGCATTACTATAAAAACTACCAACGAAAAATAAAGACAGAATGAAAAAAAAGGTTTCCACTTTGAATTATTAGGTTGGGGAAAAAGTTTCTTCGCATTTTATATAAAATTCAAAAGTTTTTTTTTTTTTATATAAAGTTTATTTATAATTGATTAAAGTATATAGGTAGGTGCCTTTTTGTTCGACAGCGCTATAAGGCATGCCCTTGATGAACAGAAAAAGGCACAATGTGGACAAAGCTAATGGATTCTGCGTTTCTGTTTCTATGTTAAAATTAATTCAAGATTAACATTTTCTGACAATTAGTAAAATAATAATTGCCAAATAAATTAATGCTAAGAATACAAAATATGTGAAATATGCATCTATACTAATATTATAATCTATACTTAATATTATAATTGGGAAGAGTTTGTTTCTTTGAACGCGCTAATCTCAGGAACTACTGGTCCGATTTGAAAAATTCTATCAGTGTTAGATAGCCCATTTATCGAGGACGGCTATATGCTATATTTTATCACGCTAATACTAAAAGGAGTGAAGAAATAGAGGAAAGTATGGAAAAAACGGGGGAAATTATTTGAAAGGGCTTATTTGAACGTACTGGAGCAATTTTTATGTTATTTGGCACACATGAAGAATAGACCACGTGAAAGGACATATACTTCTTTTTTAGCGAAAAAATGTACGGTTTCCGTGACGTTCCTAAATTACGCGGGCGAAGCCGCGTGGAACATCTAGTATTATTATAATTATAAATTTTATAATCATATAAAAGGTTTGATTACTTTTTGTAATCATTAATCATGTACAATTTGCATCTGTGACTAATTTGTAAATTGTATTTTTGACAAACATGTACGCATTATCAGTAGTGTTTTTTGCGTCTATTTCTTTTGTATCTTCCACGGTGCTTGTCAAAGCCCCGTGTCCAGATGCGAAACCTGCTGCTAATTTTAACTGGCCTGCTGTAAGTATTTCTATCTTAATTTTATAAAATCAACGAGCTTTTACCCGCGGCTTTGCTCGCGTTAAGAAGTACATATTATTATATACAAACTTTCATCCCCTATTTGAACCCCTAAGGGTTGGAATTTATCAAAATCCTTTCTTAGCGGATGCCTACATCTACCTGCATGCCAAATTTCAGCCGAATCCGTCCAGTGGTTTGGGCTGTGCGTTGATAGATCACTATGTCAATCAGTCAGTCAGTCACCTTTGAGTTTTATATAATATATAGATTTGCCCACACTGATAATTACAGAGATTGCTTTTAGTGGAGTCCCCAGAGGTTTCAACCTCCGAAAATTGTAATAGTGAATGGATTTTTGTTTTTGAGGTGTAATTTTCTTTTTTACACTAAGTATAACTTGCAAAGTTAACCAAAAATTTTTTAAAGATAAGCATGAGATAGTACTTTTTGCTGATGACACTTCACTAATTTTTAATGTGAAGAGGCCACAATTTAATTATGACGAGGTAAATAGTGCTCTCTCAAAAATAGTACATTGGTTTAATGCTAATAATTTACTTTTGAACTCTAATAAAACAAAATGTTTAAAATTTATCTTGCCAAATGTTAGGCAAGTACAAACCAATGTACTATTAAATGATGAGAAAATGAATTTAGTAGACACCACCGTATTCCTAGGCATAACGCTGGATTGTAAGTTACAATGGGGTCCACATATTGCGAAACTGGCAGATAAGCTTAGTTCTGCAGCATATGCTGTTAAAAAAATTCGTGAAATCACTGATGTAGAGACCGCGCGATTAGTTTACTTTAGCTACTTTCATAGCATAATGTCTTACGGCATCCTCTTGTGGGGAAACGCGGCGGACATTAATACAATATTTGTGCTGCAGAAGCGAGCTATTCGTTCTATTTATAAGATGTCGTCTTTGGAATCTCTAAGAGAAAAATTTAAAGAAATAAGAATTCTGACCGTCACATCTCAATACATTTTGGAAAATCTCTTATATGTTAGAAAGAACATAAATATTTTCAAAAAGAAAAGTGATAATCATAATGTAAATACTAGAAATAAGAACAAGTTAGCAATACCAATGTTCAGACTAGCCAAAATAAGCAAATCCTTTAAAGGCCAATGTATACGCCTATACAATAAAATCCCAGAAAATGTTCAAAATCTACCTTTAAACAAATTTAAAAAAGCAGTTAAAGAACGTTTGTGTGCTAAAGCGTATTATAAAGTCAATGATTTCTTCGAGGACAGCACACCTTGGGAATAGGGTGGCTCCATGCAGGTTACTTTTCTTTTAATTTTGTTACATAGCTGTAAGCCATAACATTGTAATTTTCCATTTTTTTTTTGCAAAAGATGGCCCCGTGCGAGTTTCTTACGCCGGTTCTTCTCGGCGGGGTAGTTCCCGAACCGGTGGTAGGCAACGTAGTTTCTTCGTTCGACTTTCAAAAAGTGTATCATGATACCCATTTTGAATAAAAAGATATTTTATTTTATTTATTTATTTATTTATTTATTTGGACTTTTAATTTTTTAGTTACTTAATTAAAAATTAATATTTCACCATATTATAAAACCAGATTTTTTTTTATTCCTGTTATTTAATGACTCTTATCGGATTGTTTACATTGAAAATCAACCAAAAACACAATTTTAAAAAAAGGAAAGTTTGCTTTGCTAAGCTAAATGAAACTATAAGATTTTTGCAAAGTTTTTAGAGAATAACGCTCGTCGTAACCAAGATACTTGGTTTGGGAGGATTTTAGGGCTGTAACGAAAAGTGTGTTACACGTACTTATTGTGCGTATTTAATTTTTAGAGAAAGCTTAGATAAATGATGGGTCTCGTTCAATCATTTATCTAAGGAGAAATGATTAGTTATAAGTATTTTAAAACGTTTTAACATCTCCAAAAATATGTAAAACAGACCAAAATTGTTTTTCTACATTTGTTGTGTTTGATGAGATTAATTGTGGTCCATCACGCCATGGACACTTTTTTTTCTTTTTAATATAAGTAATATTAAAAAATATATATATATTATATATATATATAGCGGTGTAGCGGCCAGTAGGTCCGACATTTTCCGATTTCCTTAGATTTTATGCTGCTCCACCCTTTGCCTTTAGATGTTGTGACATTGGCTTGGTGGAGAGGGGTCACTCAAGCTGGGTGGAGTTTCTAGGGTGTAACGGCCGTTCCCAATATTTGATCTATCTCTGGTTTTGCCCTACTAGAGATAGGAATAGCTCACATTAGACATTAGAGACATATATTTTATGTCAATTGTGAGCTATTCCTATCTCTAGTAGGGCAAAACCAGAGATAGATCAAATATTGGGAATGGCCGTTAAAGATATATCGTTCTGTGTCGAATCTACCCGCCATGTGTCTTAGGACTTTATCGTTCCTGTCTTTTATAGCCATGTTATAATCTTTTATGTGTTCGGTTGAC
This sequence comes from Aricia agestis, assembly GCF_905147365.1. Lineage (NCBI taxonomy): Eukaryota > Metazoa > Arthropoda > Insecta > Lepidoptera > Lycaenidae > Aricia > Aricia agestis. The sequence continues at coordinate 19,200,166 of NC_056409.1, forward strand.
ACCTCCGTGGCTCTTTTTATGAAGCTTGCCACAGCATCTCCATCAGTGTCAGTGTAATAGACACAGGTGTTAGTGTGCCGGGATATGGCTACAACTGCATGAGGAACGCTGTCATGGATTGCCAGCTTTCGGGACTTGGTCTGTATGATGATCACCGAGGGACTCGTTAATTCCTGAGCTTCATGGATTGTGAGGACGCGAGAGTCCGTTCTCGATCCATAGCCTGTATTAGTGAGGGCTGCTTTCTCCTCTTGTGTGTGGACAAGATACAGGGTATTTAGATCGGTTTTAGGTATTCTCGCTCCTGTATACTTCATTAGCTTTAGGGACCGCACAATTTCCTTCGATGAATAGATGTTATTATAGACCATGCTTAAGGCGTATGCCACATCCATAGGGCTCCTGTGTGTGCAAGACAACTCCTGGGTGATGCTGGTTACCAGGTTTGGACGAGTGTAATTTTAAAGAGGTTTTCACGCTCTATAAACGGGAGTTGGTTAATATCTCCAATGAGGATGACATCGTTGGCGCCTGTTAACTGATTCGCCATGACGATTGTGCCGAAATGGTGCATGAGGGCCTCGTCAACTATCAACCTTTTGTAGGTTTCTTTTGTCCCATTTACCAGCAAAGAGGCCATGGTACGAACTTTATCTTTAACTTTGTTGCCAGTTCGTAGCGATAGCCTTTGCTTTAGATCCTCGACTGCTTCGATTGTCGTTGTTATTATAATGTCTGTTTCCTCATTGAAGTTATTAATGATCCAAGTTATCTTCCCACATCCAGGAACCCCATTGACCCTCGAGTTGTTGATAGGTTTCGCGAATATATCCCAGTCCATGCTGGATTCGGGGTCCCCAGATAGGACTTCTGCCATTTCTAGTATCCTGTCTTCCAGCATTATTCTGGTACATTCCGCTATTACCACTACTGGATCCTCAGATTTTGTGATAAATTTGAGTGTTCCCGTGCGTTTTGTCTCATCCTCGTCCAGAACCACGAATCCGCAGTCGGCACTTAATGCCGCCATATACTGCCCTGTCATCGCCCCAGCAATTATTGTGGAGGTGACATTGTCGTATACAGCAGCTTTTGCATCCTCGAGTCTCACTTCTAACAGCTTTTGATTTTTTCGCTGATAGGCCTGCATGATCTTATTGCAGGTCAAGAGCTTTATGGTCTTATTTGCTCTTATTATCGCCTGAAACTCGAGGAAGGCATTTATTATATGATCTTCGGGGTTCTGGGCCAGTCTGAGTTTTGGCGGGAGCACTTGCCCGAGATTGGCCCTATATCTTTTGTTTTTATTTGCCGGTGTTTGTGTAGATGGTTCCCTCAAAAAAACCTCCATTGCTAAAGCCTGCCGATTTGTTTGTGACGAAGCCTTGATCCGAGAAAGGGTGTTTTTATCCTCGATCATTCTTCCACGATGAAGTACCTTTTTGATGGAGCCCACAAACGCTTTTAATTTGGCCGTTGAGTTTAGAGACTTCTTAATTTCATTTTTATCTCTCTCTTTCTCATCCTCTTCTCCCGTGATGCTTGGAGTCGTTCACTTGCGGAGGATGGAAAAATGAACGGTTCTCGCGCGATAAACGAGTTTTGGCGCAACGAAGTTGCACGCGTCATCTAGTCAACTATATTGTAACTTTTAAGATGTATTTATCACAAAAGCGACTTATTTTATCGTTATAAAGTCAAACTTTCGTTTGGTAAGTAATCAGTATGTAGTTTAAGTAATTATAAATGTCACAATATCACAATAAAGTAAATATTATTATTAATTACACTATGTATGTTTTAACATATAATATATATACATATATACTAAACGAGTACTGACATTTAAAATAGCTACATAGGCCTCCATATGGCTATTTATTTTTGCAGGGTAAGTTGGAATGGCACTTGGAAGTACTTACAAAATAATTTATTTTTATAGCACAGACATATTGATGTAGATGATGTACGTCAACAATTCTGGATATTGTCAGCACGCCGCATCATTCGACATAAAACGTATAAATGTATAAGATGTTTCCGTTGCCGCGCTCAGCCCGAAATGCCTGTCATGGCTGACCTTCCAGCCGACAGAGTTATACCTCAGCCCGTATTTAGTCACGTGTCTACAGATTTTGCCGGCCCATTTTTACTTAAATCGAGTCAACTACGAAATGCTAAGTTAATAAAAGGTTACTTTTGTATATTCGTTTGTCTCACTACAAAGGCGGTTCACTTGGAACCCGTATCCGCACTTTCTACAGATGCATTTATTGCCACGTTACAAAGATTTTGCTCACGTCGTGGTGTTCCCGTTTTAATACGTTCCGATTGCGGCACAAACTATGTAGGTGCTAGGAATCAGCTCCTAGAAGTTCAACAATTTCTCAATGACAATAATGACGCTATTTCCCATAAACTCTCAGCTCAAAATATAACTTGGTTACTTAATCCGCCCAAGGCCCCGTGGATGGGAGGCATCCACGAGATTAATGTTAAATCTACCAAGCAACTTCTCTACCGTGTAATCGGTGAACAACGCCTCACATTTGAGGAATTCTCAACTCTGCTCGCTAGAATTGAGGCCGTATTAAATTCTCGGCCCATCAGCCCACTATCGTCCGATCCTACGGACTATCAGCCCCTCACAGCCGGCCATTTCCTCATAGGCCGTCCGCTCACAGCTCTTCCCGAGCACACAATAGATGACAGAGTCATCTCCCCCCTTAAGCGCTTTCAGCTCATTCAATCTCTCTCTCAGCGTTTTTGGGCTCTCTGGACCAAGTCCTACCTCCATACCCTTCAAATCCGCTCCAAATGGCTTTCCTCTTCCTCTCCACCCAAAATTGGGGAACTGGTTCTGCTCAAAGAAGACAATCTGCCTCCGCTCCAATGGAAGATGGGAAGAATCACACGCCTACTACCTGGGAAGGATGGAGTCATCAGAGTTGTGGACTTGGCCACCTCACAAGGCCAGCTGCGGAGACCTGTCGGCAAGATTGCCCGGCTCCCACTGGATTCAGCTCAAGATGGGGATCAGCTCACGCCCATTGCCGGGCCCCCCCAGGATGTTCGCGCCAAACTTTAGCGCGACGAATGTGGCAGTTGGCAACACTGCGCATGAGTCTGCGCTGTCAGCTGTCATACGTTTTGACATGCCAATGACACAGTCCATTACCGGCGCGCGATCGTTACATACGAAAAATATCGGCTAGCCGTTCCCGTGATTCGCGATAAATCCTCAGCTCAGTGAAATAGAAGGTGACAGTGTCGTGTGACTGCGAGCATCAGCACATCAGCTCATCCCATCTCAGCTCATCTGCCCAGCTACCTCAGCCACCAGGTAACCCCAGTTTCCTTTCTGCCCATCGTTGTAGTGTAGGGGTCCTCGCCCCTACAGTAGTACAGTTTTTATTGCAAAGGCATTTTTAAATCCCTGGCCGGTTCCAGTGGATTGTAGGTTAGTAACAGACCGTAGTCTCGCCCCGCTATCCCATTGATATCTTAAATGTTTTACATTTCCGATTACTATTTAGGAAATATATATTATATTTCCTAGGAAATGTATCTAATATAATTAATTTTACACATTTCCGTACGATTTTAGGAATTACATACATTTCCTAGGAATTGTATATAATGACGGATTACATACATTTCCGGTAACAGCTTTATTATAATCAAATCCACTTGTTTTTAGTACAAGGGAGTATGGTACGAAATAGCCAGGTATCCTGACGACTGGGAGAAAAAAGGCGACTGTGGGGTGATGGAGTACGACGTCAACAACCCCAACAATGCCTTCAACCTCAGCAACGTCGTCAACGGGAAACGCACGTCCGTGCTAGGTACAGTGAAGACCGAAGGAGGAGTCCTGTTACATGACTCTTCAGATTTTACAAGTAAGTAAATGTAGTATCACAGAATGAGGTCATTTAATTTTAAAGTGATTCAACCGATTTTGCTGAAATTTCGTATGGAGATACATTAAGTCCCAGGAAAGGACGTAGGATACTTTTTATCTTGGAAAAATGTACGGTTGACGCGCAATAAACGAATTTTGGCGCAACGGAGTTGCGGGTGTCACCTAATAATTAATAAAATATGATTGTAGCTGATTTTAGAGACTGGGGAATATTAAGCAAAGTTGAGAGGGAGGGAAGGGAGAGAGTTACTAGCATATATACAGTAAATAATCCGACCAAAATCTGATATGTTTCACACGTCGGAATACTGACAGAAACGTTGTCGAACATTGAATATTTTTTTTATTTACTGTCTATGCTGGTGCCTTCTAGCGTGAAAACATTGAAGTAATTTATCCTGTTGGGATAGATAAGGTTTCAATTTTGTAATTATAACTTTAATTTGTTTCAGATTTAGAAGGGACTTCTGTTATTCCTGTAAACATTGTCGAGGTTGACTATAACAACTACGCTATAGTTTACGAATGTAAATATGACGAGGCGAAAAAAATTAGACATGGTAACTTATATTTATTAGAAATTAATTTCATAACGACCTTATCATTAAACGAAGAATCTTATATCTTCTATAAACAACGAGCAATTCTTGTATATATATATATATACAAGAATATATATAGAAATATAGAAATATATTTCAATTATATATATATATATATATATATATATATATATATATATATATATATATATATATATATATATATATATATATATATATATACATATATACATATACATATATATATATATATATATATATATATATATAATTGAAATCTCGGAATTAGTATATATAGGGGGTTTCGGGGGCGATAAATCGATCTAGCTAGGAATCATTTTTAGAAAATGTCATTTTATTCGTGTTTTATCGAATACCGAGCAAAGCTCGGGCAAATAGCTACTAATAATAATATAAGCTGACACTTGTATCATTCAGTTACAAATCTAATTGATTTTCTAATGCATGAGACAGACAATGTAGGAACAGTTACAAAAAATAGTCTTGTCTAATATCCGGTTTCTGAGGTTTTTTGACAAGAGTTTATCTTTTCAATAGCGTTTTTAGGGTTCCGTACCTAAAGGGTAAAAACGGGACCCCATTACATAGACTTCGATGTATATCCATCTGTCCATCTGTCTCCAGGCTGTAACTCAAAAAAGGTAATAGCTAAAGAGTTGAAATTTTCACAGATTCTGTATATCTGTTGCCGCTACAACAACAAAATATATACTAAAAACAAAATAAATTTAATATTTAAAGGGGGCTTCGATACAACAAACGTGATTTTTTTAACATTTTTTGCTCGTTATTAATGGTGACAACAGGTAGCCACCTGAAATGTTCACAAATTACTCAGTTTTATTTGTACTTTAATAATTCATAATAAAATTTAAATGAAATTCATAATTGAGGGCTCCCATACAAAAACACTCATATTTTTCTTATTTTTCACTATAGTGGTACGGAACCCTTCGTGCGCGAGTCCAACTCGCACTTGGCCGATTTTTGATTGGTTTTTGACGTTAGTGAATCAAAAACGATAAAATAATGAATAGATAAACTGCTTCAGTAAGGGCCTGTTTCACCACTTCCTGATAAGTGACGAATAGGCTATCCATCAATTAACTTGACAGATCAAGTATAAAGAATCTGTCAAAAAAGTTGTGAATAGCCTATTCGGAACCTTAAACAGACCCTAAGAGAAGTAATTTACAGCAGCTTTCAAAAGAAACGGCAACTTTTCGTTACAGATTTCTGTTGGATCATCACAAGAAGTCGAAAACCAAGCGACGACGTCAGGAGTAAAATTGATAACTATATAGCATCGAGTGGATTCATTGATAAAAGCAAACTTGTTTACAGTCATCTTAGCGATGAAGCATGCTTGTTGAAATAACTTACAAAATGGGATGTTTTTATTAATTTAGTAGTACTCGTAGAAATCACATCAGACGATCATGGTATCATGGTATGGTCTACATGAATCAATTTATCTGATATAGTACTTACGTTACACTATTCAAGGTTAGCATCGGATGATATAATATTACTGTGTATGGTAAACATATTAGTGTTCATAAGTAGCAATATAGTATTGTACAAATAAATTATTATTGAAAAGAATTTTATATTTCATTGCTTAGTCCGATAGATGACGAAACCAAAGTTATTATATTAATGTTAAATTGAGAATAAACTTAAAAATAACCTCTAATTTTAAAACTCTAATATGACGTGTCATTAATCAGAATACAAAATGTAGGAACCATCAAATCACTGGAAGTTGGTTATAACTGTTACTTAAAGACAAACTCAAAATAATGATCTAAAGTATAATATTATCATCAGCCCGCTTAGGGTTAGAAATTATTTCTTGACTAAGCGGGCTGATGATAATATTATATTTTAGATCATGTCAGCTTTAAAACAAAAATAAAAATGATCAGCATTGGTCCATTCGTTTATTGCTACCATATAATACGATAGAATACAGTGTGTAAAAATTGAGAACCTAAAAAGCGGCGATTTTACAATTCACTTTGGAGTTCCCCAGGGTAGTACACTACTATTATTCCTAATATATATTAATGACCTGTGTCAATTAGCTATACCACATGCAAAAATTATAACTTTTGCCGATGACACGGTTTTACTTTTTAGCGGTAAAAATTGGGCTGATGTTTACACATATGCACAAAATGATTTTAATGCGGTAACTGAATGGCTACGATTAAATCTCTTAACTTTAAACACAAATAAAACTAAATACATTACATTCTCGTTAAGAAATAAAAATGATACTAACATGCATTACAGTATAATATCTCATAAATGCCCAGAGTATAGTAGCCGTGGCTGCGAAGTGCGATTGTGCAAAAATTGAGAAGACTGACACAGTTAAATACCTAGGAATAGTATTTGATAATAACCTATCCTTCCGGGAACATATTAACTGTTTAGTAGCTAGAACACGCAAACTGATGTATGTGATCAAAAACCTTCGTCACGTTGCCTCCAAGGAGCTTGTAAGGTCTGTATACCTTGCGCTGGTCCAATCACAGCTGAGCTACTGTATTTCTGCTTGGGGAGGTGCTGCAAAGAACCTTATGTTAAAACTTGAAAGATCTCAGAGAGTAGTACTAAAAGTAGGTTATTACCGTTCGCCAGCTTTATGTCCTTCAGACTATACTAAAACAACACTGCATATCTTCCTTCGATCCTAATATAATAGAAAAACGTCGCAGAAAAGATAGAGTTTTTAATTGGCCAAAATGCAATACCTCATTCGCACAACGCTTTTTTGATTACTAAAATTAATAAGAGTCTAAAAATTTACTCTTTGACGAAACAGAAATGTAAGTCTGTAGTGACTCAATGGTTACAAAATTTGAAATACGGTCCTACAGAGAACTTACTTCAAGTACATTTACTCTTATTAAAAACAGTTTATATTTTATTTTATATTGTAATATATATAGGACGGCGCATGGTAAAACTTCTTTTATATTGCGCCGTATAACATTAAGATTTTTGTAATTTTTATTGATAAATAAAGGTTAAAAAAAATATATTTTCATAATGCTGTATCATGCTATGATTGTAAATCGGAATCCCACCTAAATAAATATAATGTTCCTTGGGGTGAGGACCTGGTGATCATCATCATCATCATCAATACAGGCATGACCTATAATGGACACCGCTCCTTACAATTTCACCTGACTATCGAAAAATCTGTTATTATGTATGTATCTTAAACTTGTATTGTGAGGAGAAATAAAGATTATTATTATTATATGACTGACAAACACACACACACACACACACACAAACACAAGAGGCGTTATAAGTTTTTTTTTATGAAATAAGGGGGCAAATGAGCAAACGGGTCACCTGATGGAAAGCAACTTCCGTCGCCCATGGAAACTCGCAGCATCAGAAGAGCTGCAGGTGCGTTGCCGGCCTTTTAAGAGGGAATAGGGTAATAGGGGTGGGTAGGGATGGGAAGGGAATAGGGAAGGGTAGGGGACTGGGCCTCCGGTAAACTCACTCACTCGGCGAAACATAGCGCTAGCGCTGTTTCACGCAGGTTTTCTGTGAGAACGTGGTATTTCTCCGGTAGAGCCGGCCCATTCGTACCGAAGCATGGCTCTCCCACGTATAGTTTTATTGATAAGTGAAATTTATAACACCCCTTAAATTATTTTGTTTAACCATTTAAGTCTGGTGCAAAACTAAGATTGAACCACTATCTTCGTAACGTAGTTTCAATATTTTAGGGTGGTGTGCAAAATCACAAAAATTAGGGGTAGTTAATAGCTTGATGTCAATGTAGTCAAGAAACGGGCAGATGTGATTGAAAATATTCTTGCAATCTAGCTGTCCAAAATTTCGTAATAGTATTATGTATTGTTTATAATTACTGTAGTTATAAAATACCGTACTGACGGACAGAGTGAAATCACAAGACTTCCTTCTACGAAGTTTGAACCCTACAATCATTAAAAATAAAATATTTGTCACTTGCAATACGAGATACCTACAAGACCAATACGAGAGAAGTATTGTTTAATAATAAAATATGTATCCCTTGTAATATAATATTGATATGAATAGGATGTGTGTTAAATAAATATTATTTACACACAACATAACCAATATAACTTAAAACATTATTAATAATAATAGCATATTATAGTTTTAGCTGCTTTTAGATAAGTATTTGTAAACAAGTTTAAAGGCAAATAAAGAAAAAGGGGAGATAGCTAGAATAATTTTATTTAAGGTGACTATCAGGATATCTTTAACTTAAATTGATTAGACAGTGATTTTGCAAGCTTCTTCAGAAAAGTCAACTTCTTCGTATTTCTTTTCCACGAGGACTGGGGAGTCCTTGATGATTTTGATAACCTTTTCCCTGTCTTCAGGGGAAATGCTCTTGGATCTACCCAGCACCCAGGAGAGGTCTGAAAGAAATGAAAATAATTCATTAGCTAAGTATAAATAACCAACATTGACCCTTGAAAATAATATTTAGTTAATAGTAGTAGAAAAGATGAATCTAACAGTCGAATCTATCTTCTTTCTTCATAAAATGAAGAAAGAAGATTTTATATTATGTCGTCTTTGCTTGTGCTAAGAAAATATTTCCTGAAATGAAAATTGCTGTCACCAATCCGAAACTTGTATCCGTGCCACAATTTTTTTTGTTACTGCACGTTCCCTTTAGTAACGTTACAAGACACTTACCCATATGAATGTTGTTAGCCTCGTCGTGTTTGCAGTAGTGCAGGATGGCGTAGGTCTTGTAGTCAGTAGCAATGACGTTCAGTTTGCTGTCCACCATTTTTCTGCTAGCTGGAGAAGAGACGAAAACGTTACATATTTTAATAATTTTGTAGAAGGGATTGTCATAAAGCTTTGTACTCAAAGAAAGTAATATTTTTAGGCATTCTTTATTAAGAAGGCTTTTTTCTATGATATTCCTAGTAGCAGTTCTTAAAATAGAGGCAACTAAGATACGAACAATCAAATCTACTCACGTCCGTATGGGTATGAGCAGATCAGTTTTCCATGGTTGGCCGCCTCAGGGTCCAGTTTGCCGACTCCGTCAATGCATCGCTCCTTGCCGTTGAGGACGTTGCAGTTCTTGATTTTGAAAGTGTCTCCTTCCAACGTGTATTCAGCCCTGCCACACATGCCCTGTTCCCTCGCGGTGTTCTTGTATCTGGCTAGCTCGTACCATGTACCTTGTGCGAACTGTAACATAATGTAGGAGTTTGTTTTAGCAGAGCCGTACAATAAAAAGTTATATTTGAGTTTTTAGATGACATATTATTGTATCATTAAAGAACGTCCGCAACTACGTTGTGCCTAAATTTGTTTATCGCGCCGGAACCGTACATTTTTCCGGGATAAAAACTATAATTTGTCTTTCCCGGGACTCAAGATATCTCCATGACCAGCAAAATCATTTCAGCAGTTTAAGCGTGAAGAGGTATCAGGTAACAGACAGACTCATAGACATGAGACAGACAGACAGACACACTTTCGCATTCATTATATTAGTATTTAAGTATTTATAATATGTGTATGGATAGTATGGAAGTATGGATGGAAGAAATTGATTGATAGGACCTACGTCATTTAGTCGGATTATTTTATTTCAATATTGGTCGTAAGCTATCGGCTGGGTTTGATATAATTATTATCACAACTAAATTACTTACACCATCTGATATTTAAAAACTTTGTCAGAACTTACTTCGTCATATTTAAAGTCAGCGACGGTGTCCACCGGGGGACAGCTGTGGTCAGCAGCAGCTGCAGCCACCAGGGCGAGTAGGACAAATCGGTACATGGTTGCCAAGGTTCAGATCTGACTGACAACAAAGTCTCCGGCGCCGGTATTTATAAAATTGTTAACTTTTATCTCTGGTCAAACGTTAAAGGTCTACTGTTATCCGAATACTTTCGGGCTTCTAAAAAGTTGAGATAATTTTGATGTTTTTTTGCTTATGGAATTTTTGGTAATCATCTCACTGCCGCACTCAGAGACGATTATTAATTACTTAATTGTATTTAAATAAAGATTTTGACTTAAGCGCCAAACTGCATACATTATCTGTCAAAGACGTCATTTAATTATCATTAAATGTCTCTGAGTACGGCGCGGCGCGCGGTTAGATGCATTTGTTGTAAAAACATATTTTACGTACCGTAACTGTTTTTATGATATCTTCTTATTCGGTTTGGCGTTTAAATATTGAAATAAAGGTAACAATGCCTGTTGCTACCTTACGCATTATCTTGTTGTTAATGTTTTAAAGGTTTATTTTGCGCTTATCCATCATTGCACTAATACTAATATAGTCAAAATAATATCACCATACCTTAACAAATACAATAATTTTAACTTGCTGTTTTTATTACTTTTGGAACGAAGTTCCTTATCACGCGTTGCGAAAAGGGGCTAGACGGAAAAAGTTGTAACGACATGACACAAAATTGTCAATATATTACAACTAGAGCAAAAATGCTATAATAGTTGTAAGCCGTGCGGTAGCGCGTGTTTCTCTCTCTGTTTCTCTTTTTTTTTTTTTTTTTATTATAACAACGTTTCATCGTGGTGTCCCTTGACACCTCTCAAGTTAAAAAAAATTCAATTAAGCTAGGTTGTATTTATTGTTTAGGATAATTTTGGCGTGATAGGATAAGCGACAAAACCATTGAATAGAAGCATAATCAACTTAAGATTGAGAACAAGAGAGTAAAAAAAAAATCATACTATTTGCTATTATATTTTATTAATAAAAATAAATAAAAATAAACTACTACATTAAGATAATGCATTAACGATAACACAAAGTAACAATACAATAATACTACTGTAGACAGTCGCCGACGAACTGGGCTCGTCGCAGTCTTCGCTCTGTTCCACCTGGATGAAGTAAGGCTGGTGGAGCTCCGGTCTGCGTGATATTAACGCGTTGATGGTGGTGACGTCAGCTTCGAGCATGCTACGAGTCCTACTCAGCTTCCATACGCCAACTGAAAACAGATTTTACTGATTAATTGGTTTGAATTCAATCATTGTGTTATTATTTGTACTATCAGAGAAGTTGATTCATAGGCAGATGGTAGACCTATGTAACTTGGTCGCGTTATGTCAACAGAACTGTACAATTAACGAATGTCGACGTGACGTGGGTCTGTCAACTGCCTATGAATCAATTTCCTCGATGGAACACATACACGATTTCATTTCTGAATATAATAAATATGACAAAACGAGTGGACCGAAAGCAGACCAGAAAGCAAAGAGATAAATTGTAGATTAGCTTTGTCCACACTGTGCTTTTTTTTTGTTCATCAAGGGCATGCGTTATAGCGCAGTCAACAGCGAACGTGAGGCATGCCGCATGCCCCTGACGCGCGTTGAAATCGTAGCGCTCGCTATGACACTTTTCTTTCAACGCGGGTGGATTTTGACGCATTCAATTATTGAATATGCCAAAGAAAGTTGAATAAAAAGGAGATGACGAAATTTGAAGACGCAATTGCATAATGTGGACATAGCTAATAGCTTTGTCCACACTGTGCCTGTTTCTGTTCGTCAATGGCATGCGTTATAGCACAGTTAACAGCGAACGTGAGGAATACCCGCGACGCATGCCCTCTGACCGTATCCAAAACTTTCGCTTTGTTATTTTGTTTCTGGAATTCCTTATAACCAAATAAGCCGCACATATTCCACCCAGTAAAACGTTCTCGTCGCACATGTTACAAAGCTGACAGACACTGAAACTGAACAAAAATAACAATGCTGGCGTTGCGTTCGTTAACGCCTTCAATTATTGAAAGCGCCAAACGAAATTTGAATACAAAGAAGATGACGAAAATTGAAGACGAAAGCGCATAGTGTGGACATAGCTAGTAGGTGATTAAGCTGCCTTTTAGACAATTGCATCGCATACACGCATACTACTCCTTAAAATCTTGAATCACCTTTAGACCTCATAAATTTGATAGTGAGTCCCAGATTTAGTAGCCACAACTTAAAAAAGTTGCCTGTATATAAAGGTCGTTCTGCAATGTAACCAAACTAGTGTCATAACAACTTACCCGATCGGTGGAAGTCTCCTACATTAACGCAGCTGTACGCCACCGAGTATGAGAGGTAGTTCGTCTCCAACACGTAAAGCCACATCGACACCATGGTGGGATTCTCTTCTGTAAAAAAAAAGAAAATGAATGAATCTCTGACAGAGGATATACCACGTTTGTCTTTCGGCAATTGTCATGTTTTTATCACAAATTTCCACAGAATAACAAAGCATTTTAGTAGAATAACAAAGAGTTTTAGTAACGTGGATTTAAAACTGGAATTCAATGTAATTTTATATAGACAACAAGTGTTTACTTTATAAGTTAGTCCTTCCATCTCTCATTATGAAGTGGAAAAGTTTTTCTTGTAAATTCTTAGTTTACTTACCATCATCACCATCTCGGATGGGCAGATTGACGACTAGCTTAGCGGATCCGTCAGTTGAATTCACAGTAGCTGTTCCAGTCACTGTGTCCAGTGCGTCCTCGATCACTTGCCAGTTCAGGACAGTCACTACGCCAGTGTCCTCGTCCAGCGTGTACCTGGCACCGACGCAAGATCCACTTTCGTGGATCTGAGGGTACCTCTCTATCTGATACCATGTCCCTGTGTACTGTGAAAATGCAATATTTTAACTCCTATGTTAATAAAAATGGACCTGTCTGATTAGGATAATGTAAAATTAAAGATTTGAAAAATTACATAAAAATATAACGAAAAAAAATAACTCAACATTTTTTAAAGATCAAAAAATTCTATATATATTTATTAATCAAAATATTATAAGTTTAAACCATAAAGTTAATATACCTAGCGGAATAGAGCAACAATCTCGAGCTGTCAAACGAAACCAAAATTGAAAAAAAAGAGCTTGCTCAGGCCTTTGTTTCTCTATTCCGCTAGGTATATTAACTTTATGGCTTGAACTACATTTTAAGGTAACCTTAAACTTACTTGTGCTGGATCGAACTGCTGTTGAACTGGTATATTCTCATCACACTGTCCAGGTAGGATCACCTGGTCACCGCTCTGTTCTGGGTAGTGGAAACAGGCGTCATCACTTTGGTTTACTGCCAGGTAGAAATGTGGTTCCAGCACTCTATTAGCAGCAATGAGTGGTGCCATAGAATATTGCGCAGCTTGTGTTAGACTTCTTGCTTTACTGTGTTTTGCGCTCCATACTACAAAATTAAAAAAAAAAACATTCATTGGGCAACAATATAACTTAATTATTCACATATTTTTTTTGCGAAATGAGAACTTACCTCTCATATATTCACTATCAGGAATATTCTCGCAAGAGTACAATAGAGAATAACTATCATAATCTGTCGCAAGCACCCATACGTCTGAAATTATAAGAAAAAGGTCTAAAAATCGATATGTCAAGATATGTTTTATTCATTTCTACTTCTACCAAATATTTTATGTAACGGTTCTAGGATATATTGCGAATGTAAGAGAGATCCTTGGCCTGGGAAGTCTTCATTTTGAAGAGAAAACGATTTACTGCGGCAGGCAACTCAAAAGTTTTACTTAACTCAATGTTAAATTGAAGTTAATCTATATATATAAAACTCAAAGGTGACTGACTGATTGACATAGTGATCTATCAATGCACAGCCCAAACCACTGGACGGATCGGGCTGAAATTTGGCAAGCAGGTAGATGTTATAACGTAGGCATCCGCTAAGAAAGGATTTTGATAAATTCCAATCCCAAGGGGTTCAAATAGGGGATGAAAGTTTGTATATAATAATACTTTTTAACGCGAGCGAAGCCGCGGGCAAAAGTTCGTTAATCATAAACTCTGAGTGCGGCCGCTATTATGAATACGTTATAAAAAGTTATATCTATTTTGGCCAAATAAATGTTGGCTACGTACCTTCAACACGTCCATCGCTGTAAGTCTTCGTGAGTCTGCCATCACTGGTAACTGTGACTGTACTGGTGCTACTTTCAGCGACGACGTCGAAGACGCTGGTATCGACGACTTGGTATTGGTTGCCTACAGCGCTGAAGGTTGAGCTGATGCAGTCACCAACATTGCCGTCGACTGGATACCGCTCGATTTCATGCCACCATCCTTCATACTGTCAAGAACAATAATATTTTTTATAAAAATATATCCGAGGATGAGACCTTGTTAATAGTTTGTTTCTCTATCCACACATGCTAAATACTACTTATACTAAAAATAGTAACAGTGGTTATCAAGAAACCTGTAAGTAGGTATATAAATTCACTTGTTTAACGTATAAAATTGGTAACTTTTAAGAGCCACTGCACTTACCCTCTGGGGGTCAAATCCATTCATTCCAGATATTTCTTCGCATCGACCACGGAAGAGAGGAGCCTCATTTGTGTTAACCTCTGGTATGTAGAAACAAGAGTCTTCCGTTTGACTAGTCGGTTGATAGTATTCTTCTAGCAGTCCCTGGGTTGAATCGATGATTGGTTTCATGATTTCCTCCGCTTCACTACTTAAAGTTGGACCGCGACTGAGTTTCCAGCTTGTAACTAAAAGATAGAAACAATATTTCTATTAATTGTGCTAAATGTTCTATGATTTAGACTTTAAGTTGAATATTAAGGGGTAGTTGTAATTTTTAAGAGGTATGGTAAAGGGTTATTTTTTATTCACAATAAGTTACCTTGTCTATTTCCATTATCTAAGTTTCTGCAACTGTACACCAGCGCAAAACTTTCGTAGTCCGTTTCAAGTACGTAGTAATTGGCCACGTTGACTACTGAAACACAAAACATTATATTAATTATTATTATTATGTACACGCATATATGATCAAAGAGAATAATATAATCACTACGTTTTATTTTATTACGATTTTATTTCAGCTAGTCTAAGACTGCCTTCACATTACGTCGCGAGCCGCGCGGCTGCCGCACTACTCGCGATTAGACTTAATGTGAAGGCAGCCTTAGGTCTCCCGTAACACTTTAATTATTCTTACTTCCACCCGCCAGTTCGAACGTGACTGAGAGCAATCCACTGCCATCGGTAGAAGCGACGACAGCAGTTCCAGTCATGGTATCCAGAGTGCGGTTAAAAACTTGAGTGTTGAATACATCCACGACGTCGTCGCCGAGGGAATATATCGCACGCGCACATTCGCCAAATTGGAATAATTGAGGATAGCTGGCGATCTCATACCATTGGCCGAGGTACTAAAAGATTAATTGTTAATTAGAGGTACTATTTGTTATGCTATACATATCTACGAGTGTACATCACCGATATACGAGGCAGCTACTGAATTTTTTACACTAACTACCGCACTCAGAAATAAATATTAATTACATAAGTGTAATCATGGATATTTTGACGTAAGCCTTTATTATTTGTCAAATCTTTCATGAAACTATAGTTTGTGCGTTTTATGATGATATGCGTGACACATTATAATAGGGATGATGGCAAGGTCAAAGATTTGCGAATTTTGTTAATAAAATTAAGAAATCATGGTAAAAAATAAATGTTCCCAAAATTTCAGCTTGATAGCATTTGTATTTTTTTTTGATATGCGCCTTCAAATTTGGATATTCAAGTCGATTTTTTTTTCAATTAAATTTCTTAATATTTGTATACAAATCGATAACTTATGCAATTAAAAGCAACTTTTGTTATGAAACCACTTTCATAAACGCAATATTTAATATACCTGTCGAACAAAGTCTTCCGATGCGTACAAACTACGAAAGACTGACGTCATACTTTCGTAGCACTTTGTATGGAGCGTTACGGGCAGGTCTTTTTTATGAAATATTTGAATTGTCATAACTTGGTGAATTTTTAAGCTATTAGAGTCATTCTTTCGATGATGTTTCTGTTTTTTAAGTGTCTTTCAATTAAGTACCGATAAGAAAAAAAAATAGTCATCATGCCTATTGACAATAGTAGGGAAGTTACCTAACAAAAATTAATCGATAGTTTAAAAATATCGAATCACTTCGTAAAGGAATTGCAATTCAGTGGTGCCGGCGATTTAAGATGGCCACCCTTTTTTATCGATTTGATTTCGATTCAACCGAGTCAATCTCTATTGACATAAGTTCCATTTCATGCATATGACATTTTTCAAATGTTTTCGTAACAATAATTTTATACTCCTATTCCACAGTTAATATTTATAATTTTTATTAATAAGTTAGCATTTAGCATCTTTTCATTTTTATTCATTTACAATTAAAGGAAACATTTGTTTTTATAGATGGAATATAATTTATTATATTTTGATTCTTTTTTGTTTTCTTGTAAAAAAAACCCGTAGCAAGGAACATGAAAACTGTCACCCATATCATCTTAGAACGCACAAACTATAAATTTAAATCATAATAATTAAACGTCTCTGAATGTGACCTTTAGTGACTAACCGCCGCGTAATTGATTACAATCAAACATCTCCTTGTGAATTTTTTTACCTTTTCTGCGTCAAAGTCTTGTTTTGCTTGTATAGTTTCATCACATGGTCCAATTAAGTCTATTGAAGGTTCGCCTTCATATTCTGGATAGTAGAAACAACCGTTGAGAGTCTGATCAGTCTCTTCATAGTAACCGCTGAACAAATCCACGGTATTGTTGACAATTGCCTCAATCCTTTCATTGGCGTTAGTAGATAGGCCTTCCTGTGATCTGCTAAGCTTCCAGCTGTAGACTGTGAGAAAAACGTGAAATTAATTTAAAAAATCTATAAAAATAAAAAAAAAGAGTAATGGTTTATAACTAGGCCTTTACATCCGTAATGGATGATTTATACAGTATTTATCAGAGCGAAGTAACCACTCCACAAATACTGTAGTGCCTGGGACAAGATTTTTAAATGTCCTGTGTTTGATGTGATGCCCAAGCGCATATGGCATTCTCATATCATAGTCGGCCTAGTCCAGAGAAAAGAACTAGTCAATACGTCTGGGACCAACTATGTGCGGGTTTCCTCACAATGTTTTCCTTTACCGTACGAGCGTCTATTATGTACTTCGTCGTATTATGTACCTACTTGAGATCAGAAAATGTCTCATAAAAATACGCCTCCACCCGGGTTCGAACCTGCACCTTCTAAGAGTGCGAACCAAAGGTCTACCCATTAGGCCACGGACGCTCCCAATGGTTTATAGTATCATCCAAAAAAAGCAAAGAAAATGTATATTTCTTACGTTGTCTGCTGCTATTGCCAACATCAGCGCATGCGTACAGCAATGCGAAATCGTTGTATTCAACATCCACCACGAACATGGTTCCAGCGAAGCTCACTGAAAGCGAAACCGCAAATATTTATTTACCGAGTCATAAAAAAGATTACCTACTTTAACGGAACATAAAATTCAAAACACAAAAAAACAATCAACGTGATTATAAATAACTTACCGCCTTCCCCATTAGATAAGTTGACATCTAATATGCCTCTATTGTCTGATACAGTAGCTGGACCAGTCACGACTGTGGTACGTTCATTGTCTACGATGCTCATCGTAACGTCAAATGAATTTGTTCCGACAACTTCATAGACGTTCGCCACACAATCACCTGACTGCAGTTCTGACGGGTACCGTTCCACTTCATACCAACTGCCGGAGAACTGAAAGATGAAAAATTAAAAATCTACTTTCGGACTTTGAACACATATTAAAAAAAGATCATTGTACTTTCTACTCCTCCTATCTTCTTCTGATAAATTTCGTTGCGATCCAGAGACGGCTTTAGCATGTCCCTCTGGCTCCCTGAGATCATATCAAGGGTTTTCGTGGTTGCATACAGCTGTCGATCCTGGTGACACAGGAGATACAGCGGTGGGAATGTGTGTTGGGCCACAGCCCGACTTAAAAAGTACCAAAGAACGTTACTCACAGCGTTGACATCGAAACCGGAGACGATGTTGATGCTGTCGATATCGCAGCTCCCGCTCAACACCACCGGTCCACCTTCATTGTCAGGATAATAGAAGCAAGACTCTTCATCATGACCTCGCGTCACATAATAATCTTGGCTTAGTACAGGTACTCTTGCGATAGCAGCATTGATAGCGTCCACTGCTGTCTGATTAAGATTCCACTCCCTGCTTAACTTCCAGCTAGATACTGTAAATCCATACTAATATTATAAATGCGAAAGTATCTCTGTCTGTCTGTCTGTCTGTCTGTCTGTCTTGCTTTCACGCCAAAACTACTGAACCGATTGCAATGAAATTTTGTACACAGTTATTCTAGAGTCTGAGAAAGGACATAGGCTACATTTTGATGTGGGAAAATATCTTATTTCCATGAAAATATCGATGAAAATGAATTCGCATTGCGCGTGGCCAGCGCTCATCCCGGGGGTCCTGGGTTCGAGTCCCGCAGGCGGAACAAAAAGTTTTCAATGTTCCTGGGTCTTGGATGTGTATTAAAATAAAATTTCAAAAATCTTAAACATATTTTATGTATAATATTATAAAAAATCCAGAAATATATCGATGGAATGAACATTTTAGTTCTAATACGATTCAACAGATGGCGTTTTATTTTTTACTTTATTGTAACTTAGAACTAATCATACTTATTAGTTAGTATGTTTTTGTTTATAGTTTTTAATACGTTAGAATATTATCTATACTAATATTATAAATGCGAAAGTATCTCTGTCTGTCTGTCTCGCTTTCACGCCAAAACTACTGAACCGATTGTAATGAAATTTTGTACACAGATAGTCTAAAGCCTGAGAAAGGACATAGGCTACTTTTTAACTGGAAAAAGGGGTTGTAAGGGGGTGAAAATGCGTAAATTTGGTCAAATTAAGTTAGTTCCAAAAACTCAAAATAGATGGCGCCAAGAGTCCCCTAGATCGCGCTATCGCTTGCTCATGCGTATTTCTATAAGAGGTGGTACCATGATGAGACACATTTTTCGATTCTTTCGATTGTTATAAGTACAAGTTATTAACTAATAACTCACCTACCAACTTAGATATCAAATTCAAAAACAACAGCGCCAAAACTACTGAACCGATTGTAATGAAATTTTGTACACAGATAGTCTAAAGCCTGAGAAAGGACATAGGCTACTTTTTACTGGAAAAAGGGGTTGTAAGGGGGTGTTTATGCGTAAATTTGTTCAAATTAAGTTAGTTCCAAAAACTGGAACAGATGGCGCCAAGAGTCGCCTAGATCGCGCTATCGCTTGCTCATATTATGTATTTCTATAAGAGGTGGTACCATGATGAGTTATTAGTATTTGCGATTCTTTCGATTGTTACGAGTATACATGTTATTAAATAACTCACCTACCAACATAGATATCAGAAACAGTCTACCAATAATAAATAATGAATAGTTTATGGGCATTGGGCAAAGCTAAGGTTGTGTAATGCATTATGCAGCTAAGTTGTTTAACGCTAAATAAGCTTTAAAATTTGGTATAAAAAGTTTAATAAGTAAAAAAAAAACATATTATGTGCACACTACACGGCTGTTTTGGGTATTTTGATTTAAGGGGTACCAGGGTTTTAAAAAGCTTTTGACACCCATTTTGTTGACACCGCGCGCTATAAACTGAAGTCCACGCGGACGAAGTCGCGGGCAACAGCTAGTAAATAAATAATTAAAGTAATTTTTATTTTAAGCAAAATGTTAATTACATGGTACAACGTTTTAGGCCCCTTACACACTGCGACTTTTAGCAGCATCGATGCAGTCGCAAATAGTCCACCTTTACACACTTGCACTACTTTAAGCATCGATACAGTCACGATGCTGTCGCGATAAAGTAGCGATGCTGTCGCGATGCAGCATCGATGCAATCGCGACGCTGCATCGATGCTGTATCGCGTTAGCATCGCGACTGTATCGATGCTAACGTGAGCCACGACGCGAAAGTACGGCGAACGTATTGTGGTCAGTCATTCGTTAACTATCACAGCGCGATGAGTTCGATTGAAACTTTTTTTCGATTGAAATTATTACTTTTAAAAAAGAAACGTAAACGTAAACAGAGGAAGTATTGGGTCCACCCATTTACAGTCCGCCCGCGTCTGCAAATCTGCATCGATGCTAACGCGCGTCTGCATCAATGCTGTCGCGCGTGTGGATCGATGCTAACGCGAAACTGTATCGATACTAACGCGCGACAGCATCGATGCAAAAATCTGTTCATTGCTGGGGTCGCGCGTGTGTATCGATGCTAACGTGCAACTGTATCGATACTAACGCGCGACAGCATCGATGCAAAAATCTGTTCATTGCTGGTGTCGCGCGTGTGTATCGATGCTAACGCGACACTGTATCGATACTAACGCGCGACAGCATCGATGCAAAAATTGCGGGTGTCGCGATGCTATCGCGCGTTTCGAAAACGCGCGACTGCATCGCTGCTAAAAGTCGCAGTGTGTAAGGGGCCTAAGAGATAACGCTCTTATGAACACCAAAAATATTGTGAAAACTAAAACAGTGCTATAAAATACACCTGTTAAAGTATAATCTTACCTCTGCGATGTTCTTCATCAACGTTTACACAAGAGTAAACCAGCGAAAAGCTACTGTAGTCCGTATCTAGTACCCAGTAGGGTGACGGTGGCGTCATTACTGAAATTAAATGATGCTCGTTTTAAAAATGTCTTTGGTAACAAATGTACCGGCAAATCATTATCTTCCGAAACGGCTTTACTGATTTTGTATGCATATTCGGTGGGTCTGAGAATCGGCTACTGGGTACTTATTATATTGATAAGTGCATTTGTTGAATAAATAATAGTAAATTATTACAACTCGAGACTGACGACCATTGTTTGTGGGACGGGATAGCGATGGACGTTGTCATGGTAACATACTTATTTAGTCACATCAATAAAATAATATGGGTGAAATACAAACTTACTATCTGTTCCAGCAATTGGGAAGGTAACTAACAGCTTAGCTGATCCGTCAGTAGAAGCAAGTTGAGCCTGCCCATAAATAAAGTCCAGTTCTTGGGCCACTACTTGAGTATTGTAAACAGAGACTCCATCACCAGTCAGCTCGTATGTGGCAGTAGGGCAAGTACCGTCTTGGAATGCTACCGGATAGCTCTCTAAGTCATACCATTTACCCATGTACTGAAAAAAACCGATTATATCATTGTATCTAACATACAGCGTCGCATTTTAAGTTTTTTTTTTAAATATAAATAAGCGAGTAAACGAGAAAACGGGTCCTCTGATGGAAAGCAACTACGAAACGATATTTAACATTGTATCTAAAATACAGCGTCGCATGTTAAGTTTCTTTTTAAATATAAATAAGGTGGTAAACGAGGAAACGGGTCACCTGATGGAAAGCAACTACCGTCGCCCATGGACACTCGCAACATTAGAAGAGCTGCAGGTGTGTTGCCGGCATTAAGTGCCTCAAAAAAGTAACAAGAAGTCTGTTTCATAAGTAATTCTTACCGCCACAGCATCAAAGTTTTGTACCACTTCTATACTTTCATCACACTGGCCTCTGAATATAACAGGATTTCCATCAGGTATTGGGTAATAGAAACAGGCATCATCTGAATGGTCTATCCTTTCATAGTACCGATCATTCAGTACATTGATTGAATCGACTGCTGCGTTAATAGCGTTTTGTGATTCAGTGCTAAGAGAAGTTGTACGACTTAGCTTCCAGCTCCAGACTAAAATAAAAAAAAAATTGTTTTAATTCATAATATTATACTTCTTCAGCTTATGCTAAAGTAACCAGTAATCTGGATATATTAATAATAATTATTCAAATAATATATTTTAACTCTTTTACCTCTACGTTCTTCACTGTTGACGTTGAAACAGCTATAGACAAGAGCAAAATTATCATAGTCCGTATCCAAAATCCAATACTCAGACGCAAATGGGGCTAGAACAAAAAATAACAATTTAGTAAACGAAACATAATATTATGTATAAATTATCATAATATGTATTTATTTCTAGTGTTAAAAGTACTTTCAGCATTAAAATAATCATTTACCGTCGGGGAAGGTGACGAGTAATTTTCCACTACCATCAGTCGTCGCTAACACTGCATTCCCGTTAACAGTATCGAGATTCTGACTTATGACTTGCGTATTGTACACATCTACAGATCCCTGTTCGTTGATAGTGTATGTAGCGTCACTACAGTCACCGCCTTGGAAGTCTGATGGGTAGGTTTCGATCATCCTCCAGCGTCCTTGATACTAGACGGAACAAAAGAAATATTAAAATGTAAGTTAAAGTTAAATATGGCGTCTAAACACCCCATATTCTCATACGACATCTGTCAATTTTTTCGGGTTATAGTTAAGGTTAAAGTCAATGTTAGTTGGTGCAACCCAGTCTAATAAAACAAAGTTATTATTTCCAAATACTTACAGCGGTAGCATTAAAGTTTTGCACAACTCTTATATTTTGATCACACTGTCCAGGGAAAGTAACCGTCTGTCCGGGAACATACTCAGGTAAGTAAAAGCAGGCATCGTCCGTTTGATCGATCGTTTCAAAATACATGTTATCCAACACCTGGATATCGTTCATTGCGGTGTTGATAAAATTGTTGTCAATAGCTGATAATCCTTTTGATCTGCTCAATTTCCAACTGTATACTAAAATGTTAATATATATGTTACCGTTAATGTGTGTAAACCAGTTTTCTTCAGATTATCTGGATGAGTCAGTTAAAGTGCAAAAAGTTGATTAAATTCTTACAATACCTAGATAATCTGTAAAATATCTAGGCAATCTGCAGACTACCGACCATGCATACGGTAATTTGCATAAAACAGGTTCTTGTTTGAATAAAATATCATGTTATTTAGTTATAGGGATAGGGATTATCTTATATATAAAAAATAAATAAAAATATAGTGTGTAGTGTAGTAGTGTTAGTCGCGCTAAAACTCGAAAACGGCTGAACGGATTCGGCTAATTTTAGTCTTAAAATATTCGTAGAAGTCGAGAGAAGGTTTTAAAGTGACACGAAGTTCACCGGGACAGCTAGTTGAATATAATTTTTAGGACATTTACAAAGGAATAAATTAATATTAAATTTTAACTAAACTGTTCCTACACTGGTGAAATATAACAGATCAAATCAACTAGAAAAAAAAACACTCTTATGTTAGCCATACACGCTACGGTATACCGTAGAGGTCTACCTGTGCAGGTATACTAATCTGAATGTGTGTGAAAGAAAGACCTGTGCAGTTGTTTGGACCTGCGCAGGCGACCGGCGCAAAATCAAAAATCAATTCTTTCGAGTGACGCCTGCGCAGGCATACCTGCAGATGACCTCTCCGGTAGATCGTAGCGTGTATGGCAGTCATAAGGTTGACATGCTTAAGTCAAAGTTTTTTTTTTTAAATTAGGACATAAACTAAGGAAGAGTTTTGCCAAGAATTTCATAAGATTGTTCTGGGTTTTAAATGTGTTTTATAAGTAGAATATTAACCATTTAAATATATATTTTGTTATCATGCACAAGACGTGTAGGCCAGTGGTACAACTTTCAGAAACGTGCCTTTTGTGTTCCCACCTAAACTCCATCGAAAGTTTCAGTGAAGTGTCTACTATTTTACTGAATCGACCGACTTGAGTCCTTGACTGCATTGACTTTACTTAGACTTTGACTAGACTTTGGACTTTACCAAATAGAAAATCGATGTTAAAAATTATTGTTACAAGAACATAGTTTTCCCGCCACTTATTTGATAATAAGAAAAAAAAAACAAAAGATAAAATATTCAATATTAACTTCAATGTTGTTGTTAATGTTACTCCACTGATAAAATATAACAGATCAAATCATCGAACATTCCTATGTTCGATGATTTGATCTGTTATATTTTTGTCGATCGTTGGGACTGCGCCTGTCTGTTCCTACAGACAGGCGCAGTCCCAACGATCGAGCGTAACAAAAGTGTTTCGTTCACTGTCTTCCGCAATTTAATGATGTACCATTCGTCACTATGCAATCTAACTAGGTAAAGTGAAAAAATAAGCGTTTTAGGGTTCCGTACCCAAAGAGTAAAAACGGGACTCTATTACTAAGACTTCGATGTCTGTCCGTCTGTCCGTCTGTATGTCATCAGGCTGTATCTCAAGAACTGCTATAGCTAGACTTCTGAAATTTTCACAGATTGTGTTGCCGCTATAACAACAAATACTTAAAATAAAATAAAGTTAATATTTAAGGAGGGCATCCATACAAGAAACGTGATTTTTAGCCTTTTTGGCTCGTAATCAGTAACGGTAACAGTTAGGCACTTGAAATTTTCACAAAACCCTTAATTATATTTGAATTTTAATAATTAATGATAAAATTAAAATGAAGCAAATATTTAAGGGGGGCTCCCATACAAAAAACACAATTTTTTGTTACTTTCACTCTATACCGGGACGGAACGCCGATTTTTTTAAATTACATTTAACACTTTGCCGGATGGTATCAGGAAATCTGCAGATTACCTAGTCAATGTGTTCCGCATTCTAACACTTTCGAGATTTTTTTTAAAACAATTAATATTTTAATCATGCATTTTACCTGCTCTTCGGTTGTTGGGTACATCATTAACACAACTGTAAGCTAACGCATATCGGCTGTAGTCAGTGTCAATTATCCAGAAAGGTATCACTGTCTCTGAAAAAAAATATAGTTTCCATCAGAAAGTTAGCATCTCGTTAAAGTTTGCAACTTAAATTTATATTTTATAAAAATTAATTCATATTTATTTTAACTCTGTCTTTACCGGCACCGTTTGATGTAGTGACTAATTCCAGTCTTCCACTAGTATCCTGAACAGAGGCAAACCGAAGAACACTAGAGCTGGTACCAAGTGTCTCGTTGTTGACATTAGTTGAAACGAGATTCAATGTGTTGCCAGTACCAGACGTGTATTCGTGGCTCACGCATTGTCCGGGTTGGAACTCCTTGGGGTATGCCTCAATTTCATACCAATCCCCGCTGAACTAGAAGAAATGAGAGTTTGATAATTTTTGATTGCGTCTACTAAGGCATTTGCATCGGAAATTTTTCGTGAGGTGTTTTTTTTTTGCTTAAATACTTACAGATTCCATGTTGAAGTTAGGTACAGCCTGTATGGTGGAGTCACATAATCCAGGAAATACCACTGGAACGCCAGCCTCTGGTTCGGGATAGTAGAAGCATCCTTCATCACTGTGATCATTGTCGACATAATACCGATTGTCAAGGACTTGGACAGCGTTAATAGCAGTATTTATGTTATTTACAGCATTTTCAGTTAGCTGCCTGCTTCTACTTAGCTTCCAAGACCATACTGCAAAATTTATATGTAAAATATTTAAACTTTAATAATCAGTTGTTTTAGGTGACTTAATTGTAGCTAATATGGTAATACCTACCTTGTCTACTTTCATCTTCTGGTATATCTACGCATGTATAAACAAGGGAATAGCTAATGTAGTCCGTAGCAAGTACCCAGTAGTCGGTTTCAGTTGTGACTGGAAATAAAATTTTATAACTATTTAGTGAGACACCATTTTTATTATACTTGAAAAATTTAAATTCTTACTAGATATAATTACACTTCCTATGTGTACTTATTTCTGTCTGTAATTCATACTCAATTACTAGATATACAATATAAAAAGTAACAAAATAACTTACGATTAGTGTTTTCGATGGGGAAATTCACCACTAGTTTGGCACTTCCATCAGTACTGGCAATTCTGGCAACGCCATTTATAGTATCCAAAGTTTCATCGATTACTTGTGTATTAAATACGTCCACAGTATCTCCGACTAGTGTATACTCTGCCGTGTTACATGAACCATTTTGAAACACAGAAGGATACGAAGAAATATCATACCATTTTCCCATGTACTAAAATATCAAAGAAGAAATTTGTATTTTCATAACATATTTAGTAGACATCTTTGCCAATAAGGATTAAAAGAAAATATAAAATAAAATTTAGTAAATAAGCGAATAAAAAACTCTAATATTCGGTTAGCTAAATCAAAAATATTTAATACCGCTTGAGCATCAAAATCTCTAACAACGTTGACATTAGGGTCACATTGCCCACGGAAAACCACTGGTTGACCAGTTGCCTCAGGATAGTAGAAGCAAGCAGCATCTGACTGATCCACGGGCTCGAAGTATCGGGAATTTAATACGGGAATACGTTCCATAACCCTTTCTATTCTTTCTTCTGCTTCTAAACTTAGCTGTGCTGTACGACTCATCTTCCAACTCGTTACTGCAAGAAGATTAATTTTAACATTCAAATGTTATTTTAGAGAAAACACTGATACAATAATAATCATTTACAGATATAGAAATATAATATCTTTTTTACTTCCCAGTAACAAAAATAAAACCTACCTCTTCTCTGTTCGGTGTTTATATTGAAGCAGCTATACACAAGTGCAAAAGTGTCATAATCAGTATCCAACACCCAGTACTCCGCCGGAAATGGAGCTAAAATAGAACACAATTTTATTGATTTAAACATTCGCGCATATAATAGTTAATCAAATTTTGATGTAACCCAAAATATTACGTACTGTCCGGGAAATACACTAGAAGTTTCCCTGTCGAAGCATTAACAGCGAAGGTAGCATAACCTACAATAGTATCAAGCTCTTGGTTTATCACTTGTGTATTGTAAACGTCAATGGAACCATTGTTGTTAAGGGTATATGTGGCGTCGATACAGTCACCGTCTTGAAATTCATTCGGGTAGCTCTCAATCAAACGCCAACGATTCAAATACTAAAAACATAAAAACGTTAAAACATAAACTTTTACAATCCATCCAAATTGACCATCTTTTGGTCATCTTCTTAATGGCTCGAAAAACTACTTACACCAGCAGCATTGAAGTCTTGAATGACGGTAATATTTTCATCACACTGTCCAGGGAAGATGACAGGTTGTCCAGGAACATGAACAGGTAGGTAGAAACAAGCATCATCTGACTGATCGATTGGCTCGAAATATTTGTTATCCAGCACTTGGACATTATTAATGGCGGCATCGATCAAAGTTCTATCAATAGTCGACAATTCTTTAGATCGGCTTAACTTCCAGCTGTATACTAGAATAAATAGATTCATTTCATTCGTAAACTAACTTCTAGTACAAAACATCAAATTAATAAAGGAACCGTCTAACTCACCAGTTCTTTGGTTATTAGCAACATCATCGACACAGCTGTAAGCTAATGCATATCTATTGTAGTCTGTGGCAATAATCCAGAAAGGTATTACTATCTCTGAAAAAAGAAAGCACTAATATTAAGTATAACAATATCATAATTTGTGCTTATTATCGCTGACAATAATAATTTTTATTGCATCCTTACCAGTGCCATTAGATGTGGTCACCAGTTCTAATCTTCCACTTGTATCCTGAACAGAGGCAAACCGAAGAACACTAGAGGTGGTACCAAGTGTCTCGTTGTTGACATTAGTTGAAACGAGATTCAATGTGTTGCCAGTACCAGACGTGTATTCGTGGCTCACGCATTGTCCGGGTTGGAACTCCTTGGGGTATGCCTCAATTTCATACCAATCCCCGCTGAACTAGAAGAAATGAGAGTTTGATAATTTTTGATTGCGTCTACTAAGGCATTTGCATCGGAAATTTTTCGTGAGGTGTTTTTTTTTTTTTGCTTAAATACTTACAGATTCCATGTTGAAGTTAGGTACAGCCTGTATGGTGGAGTCACATAATCCAGGAAATACCACTGGAACGCCAGCCTCTACTTCGGGATAGTAGAAGCATCCTTCATCACTGTGATCATTGTCGACATAATACCGATTGTCAAGGACTTGGACAGCGTTAATAGCAGTATTTATGTTATTTACAGCATTTTCAGTTAGCTGCCTGCTTCTGCTTAGCTTCCAAGACCATACTGCAAAATTTATATGTAAAATATTTCAACTTTAATAATCAGTTGTTTTAGGTGACTTAATTGTAGCCTAATATGGTAATACCTACCTTGTCTACTTTCATCTTCTGGTATATCTACGCATGTATAAACAAGGGAATAGCTAATGTAATCCGTAGCAAGTACCCAGTAGTCGGTTTCAGTTGTGACTGGAAATAAAATTTTATAACTATTTAGTGAGACACCATTTTTTATTATACTCGAAAAATTTATTACTAGATATAATTACACTTCATATGTGTACTTATTTCTGTCTGTAATTCATACTCAATTACTAGATATACAATATAAAAGGTAACAAAATAACTTACGATTAGTGTTTTCGATGGGGAAATTCACTACTAGTTTGGCACTTCCATCAGTACTAGCAATTCTGGCAACGCCATTTATAGTATCCAAAGTTTCATCGATTACTTGTGTATTAAATACGTCCACAGTACCTCCGACTAGTGTATACTCTGCCGTGTTACATGAACCATTTTGAAACACAGAAGGATACGAAGAAATATCATACCATTTTCCCATGTACTAAAATATCAAAGAAGAAATTTGTATTTTCATAACATATTTAGTAGACATCTTTGCCAATAAGGATTAAAAGAAAATATGAAATAAATTCAAGTAAATATGCGAATAAAAAAAATCTAATATTCGGTTAGCTAAATAGAAAATATTTAATACCGCTTGAGCATCAAAATCTCTAACAACATTGACATTAGGGTCACATTGCCCACGGAAAACCACTGGTTGACCAGTTGCCTCAGGATAGTAGAAGCAAGCAGCATCTGACTGATCCACGGGCTCGAAGTATCGGGAATTTAATACGGGAATACGTTCCATAACCCTTTCTATTCTTTCTTCTGCTTCTAAACTTAACTGTGCTGTACGACTCATCTTCCAACTCGTTACTGCAAGAAGATTAATTTTAACATTCAAATGTTATTTTAGAGAAAACACTGATACAATAATAATCATTTACAGATATAGAAATATAATATCTTTTTTACTTCCCAGTAACAAAAATAAAACCCACCTCTTCTCTGTTCGGTGTTTAAATTGAAGCAGCTATACACAAGTGCAAAAGTGTCATAATCAGTATCCAACACCCAATACTCCGCCGGAAATGGAGCTAAAATAGAACACAATTTTATTGATTTAAACGTTCGCGCATATAATAGTTAATCAAATTTTGATGTAACCCAAAATATTACGTACTGTCCGGGAAATACACTAGAAGTTTCCCTGTCGTAGCATCAACAGCGAAGGTAGCATAACCTACAATAGTATCAAGCTCTTGGTTTATCACTTGTGTATTGTAAACGTCAATGGAACCATTGTCGTTAAGGGTATATGTGGCGTCGATACAGTCACCGTCTTGAAATTCATTCGGGTAGCTCTCAATCAAACGCCAACGATTCAAATACTAAAATCATAAAAACGTTGAAACATAAACTTTTACAATCCATCCTAATTGACCATCTTTTGGTCATCTTCTTAATGGCTCGAAAAGCTACTTACACCAGCAGCATTAAAGTCTTGAATGACGGTAATATTTTCATCACACTGTCCAGGGAAGATGACAGGTTGTCCAGGAACATGAACAGGTAGGTAGAAACAAGCATCATCTGACTGATCGATTGGCTCGAAATATTTGTTATCCAGCACTTGGACATTATTAATGGCGGCATCGATCAAAGTTCTATCAATAGTCGACAATTCTTTAGATCGGCTTAACTTCCAGCTGTATACTAGAATAAATAGATTCGTTTCATTCGTAAACTAACTTCTAGTACAAAACATCAAATTAATAAAGGAACCGTCTAACTCACCAGTTCTTTGGTTATTAGCAACATCATCGACACAACTGTAAGCTAATGCATATCTATTGTAGTCTGTGGCAATAATCCAGAAAGGTATTACTATCTCTGAAAAAAGAAAGCACTAATATTTAGTATAACAATATCATAATTTGTGCTTATTATCGTTGACAATAATATTTTTTATTGCATCCTTACCAGCGCCATTAGATGTGGTCACCAGTTCTAATCTTCCACTTGTATCCTGAACAGAGGCAAACCGAAGAACACTAGAGCTGGTACCTAGTGTCTCGTTGTTGACATTAGTTGAAACGAGATTCAATGTGTTGCCAGTACCAGACGTGTATTCGTGGCTCACGCATTGTCCGGGTTGGAACTCCTTGGGGTATGCCTCAATTTCATACCAATCCCCGCTGAACTAGAAGAAATGAGAGTTTGATAATTTTTAATTACGTCTATTATGGCATTTGCATCGGAAATTTTTCGTGAGGTGTTTTTTTTTTGCTTAAATACTTACAGATTCCATGTTGAAGTTAGGTACAGCCTGTATGGTGGAGTCACATAATCCAGGAAATACCACTGGAACGCCAGCCTCTGGTTCGGGATAGTAGAAGCATCCTT
Source organism: Aricia agestis (assembly GCF_905147365.1). Taxonomy (NCBI): domain Eukaryota; kingdom Metazoa; phylum Arthropoda; class Insecta; order Lepidoptera; family Lycaenidae; genus Aricia; species Aricia agestis. The sequence goes on from NC_056409.1 coordinate 19,231,118, forward strand.
CATCACTGTGATCATTGTCGACATAATACCGATTGTCAAGGACTTGGACAGCGTTAATAGCAGTATTTATGTTATTTACAGCATTTTCAGTTAGCTGCCTGCTTCTGCTTAGCTTCCAAGACCATACTGCAAAATTTATATGTAAAATATTTAAACTTTAATAATCAGTTGTTTTAGGTGACTTAATTGTAGCCTAATATGGTAATACCTACCTTGTCTACTTTCATCTTCTGGTATATCTACGCATGTATAAACAAGGGAATAGCTAATGTAGTCCGTAGCAAGTACCCAGTAGTCGGTTTCAGTTGTGACTGGAAATAAAATTTTATAACTATTTAGTGAGACATCATTTTTTATTATACTTGAAAAATTTAAATTCTTACTAGATATAATTACACTTCCTATGTGTACTTATTTCTGTCTGTAATTCATACTCAATTACTAGATATACAATATAAAAAGTAACAAAATAACTTACGATTAGTGTTTTCGATGGGGAAATTCACCACTAGTTTGGCACTTCCATCAGTACTGGAAATTCTGGCAACGCCATTTATAGTATCCAAAGTTTCATTGATTACTTGTGTATTAAATACGTCCACAGTACCTCCGACTAGTGTATACTCTGCCGTGTTACATGAACCACTTTGGAACACAGAAGGATACGAAGAAATATCATACCATTTTCCCATGTACTAAAATATCAAAGAAGAAATTTGTATTTTCAAAATACATTTAGTAGACAATTTTGCCATTAATGGGATGGAAAGAAAAAATATTCTAGTAAATAAGCGAATAAAAAACTCTAATATTCGGTTAGTTAAATCAAAAATATTTAATACCGCTTGAGCATCAAAATCTCTAACAACGTTGACATTAGGGTCGCATTTTCCACGGAAAATTACGGGCGTATTTGGATCGTCGTATGTGGGAAAATAGAAGCATCCGTCATCTGACTGGTTGACAACTTCATAGAAACGGTTATTTAGAACATCAATATCATCTATCACTCGATTAATATTCTCTATAGCCGTTTCAGTTAATTCTCGTGATCTGCTCATTTTCCAACTCCAAACTGAGAAAGTAAATTACAAAACATTATAATAATTTAACTGTCACACTTTTGATATAAATCTTGGAAACTATTTGATACTCACTTCGTCTTTGTTGGTTGTTGATGTTGGAACAGCTGTACACAAGTGAATAGTTACTGTAATCCGTATCCAGAATGATGTATTCAATCGGTTCCGGAGCTAAAATAAATAATAAGGAAATCACATATTTATCTACCGGTCAAGCACTACACTAGTAAACGTGTCTTTATTGAGAAATCATGCTGTTTCAAATAATAGATGAATATTATACCTCCAGGGAAAGTTACAAGAAGTTTCCCACTATTATCTGTGCTCGATACGACTGCACTACCAGTGATCGTCACCAGATTCTGATTGACGACTTCACTGTTCACGACGACTACGGTATTGTCACTTCCCAGGGAATAAGTAGCATCACTACAAGTACCAGTTTGGAATTCACTTGCGTAGCTCTCAATCAGTCGCCAACGACCTAAATACTAAAATTTAAAAAGTTCGATAATAGAAATTTCACTAAGTATGGTTTAATCAGGGCGAGTGAAGCGAGCCCTAGTATATCCCACAACCTGTACATTTTGTGGTACATCTTACGACAAAATATCACGCCTATTGATTTGTGCTTTAACATAGTATTTTTTATTTATATTATGTAGATGTGTTATCATTAGTCAATCAAGGTGTGACGACGCAAGCCCTCGCAAAGCTCGGCTTTTAGCTAGTAAATAATGAGAACAAAAATAATCAATCCTTACGCTGCCTGCATCAAAATTCGCTATTCCCTGGATATTGGTATCACATTGCCCATCAATGATAAAAGGTTCTCCAGCAGGAATGTCAGGTAAGTAGAAACAAGCTCTATCTGAATGGTCTATGTCTTCAAAATACCGGTCATCCAGAACGACAATGTCGGACGTAGCAATATTAATCTCGTTGATGGAATTATTACTAAGCTGAGTCTCGCGGCTAAGTTTCCAACTGTAAACTGTAAAAAAGGTAAATGTTATAGTTGAAATATTTATTTATTATTCTGCCTTTATTAAGTAAATATCTAGTGTACTTACTTCGTCTGAAGTCTTCACCATCATTTTCACAGGCGTACGCCAAGGCATATTTTGAGTAATCAGTCCGTAAAATCCAATAAGGTATTTGTACACCTAAAAAAAGGGAAGGAAGTTTATAATGGGGAAATTATTTCAGAGGATACTAGTTAGTGCTTAATGAAAAAATTTTAAAGTCTATAATATTATTATGTTAACAAAAATAATTCATGCTACTATTGACAGTGATGAAAGAACACTTACCATTGTTGATGGTTATAACCAATTTCGCGCTTCCGTCGGTTGATGCGAATGAGATGGTCCCGGTAGTAACCTGCAGTTGTTGGTCCGTAACACTTGAGGACTGAAGGTTTAGGACGTTCATTGATGACGTCATTGCGTGTCCGATACATTGTCCGGACTGTTGTTCCTTTGGGTATGCCTGAACTTCGTACCATGTACCTGCGAACTTTAAAATCATTTTCATTAAAGTCAACATTGCCAACATTCAGTTTACATAATAATATGTATATTTTGTGATCATTGCACAATACTATTTTTTCATGTATTGTTTTCCTCTATGCTATATAGTACTAGTATTTTATATAGGTTTTTACATCTCTCAAGAGATATTAGTATTGACGACCTCTGTGGCTCAGTTGGTAGGCTGTTGGTAGCTCAAGTCGGGGTCGCGGGTTCGAATCCCACCGACGGAACAAAAAGTTTTCAAAGTTCATGGATGTGTATTCAATACGTGTATAATATAATAAAAATCTTAAATACATAGTATAAAGTATTAAATATATTTCCGTTGTCTGGAACCCGTAACACAAGTTCTTCAGGTACTTAACACGGCGCCAGACTGACGTGGTGTGAAGCGTCCACAGATAGATAGATAGATAGATAATTATTTATTAGTATCTCTAATAATGCGTGGTGGAGGTAAAAAATAAATTATTATAGTAATGAAATCTTTTTTCATACTTTCTGAATCGGGCATTGCGAACCCATGTTCTTTTTTTATAAAATAAGGGGGAAAACGAGCAAACGGGTCACCTGATGGAAAGCAACTACCGTCGTCCATGGACACTCGCAACATCAGAAGAGGTGCGTGGCCGGCCCCATAATAGTCCTTACATATAAAGCAATATTATGATGACTGAGCATATGAAATAAATAGCCTACCTCTTCTAAATTAAATGTCTGTACGACAGGGATATTCTCATCGCATTGTCCAGGGAACACCACTGGCACCCCCCCCTGTGGTTCTGGGAAGTAGAAACAACCTTCCACGCTTTGATCCTTCATTTCGTAGTATCGCTGGTCGAGTACAGGTGTAGTTGCAATAACTTGATTGATTAGATTATTTTGTTCCACAGTCAATTGTTTTCTTCTGCTTAGTTTCCAACTCCAAACTGAAATCGAGGCACAAATGCATATTGTGAAAACAAAAATTTCGAAAATCGGTTCACAAACGGCGGAGTAATCATACAAAAAAAAAATATCCACAGCCACAGTATAGCAATATGACATATCCCTAACTAACATTGCTATACTGTGCCACAGTCGAATATATAACCTCCTCGTTTTTTGGAAGTCGGTTAAAAATGCTTGGCTAATGAGAATCATAATATTCAGGAAACAAATTTTGGCACTTACCTCTTCTTTCGTCTTCGTTTATATTTGCACAAGAGTAAACTAAGGCATAGTTTGAGTAGTCAGTGTCAAGAACCCAATAATTTGTTTCGGTTGTTTCTGAAAAATTAAAAGGGCCGGTTATAATAAATATTCCCCAGAAGGTATTAGAGAATCCAGAGATTTAATTTTAAAATATTCACCAAAACTATCGGTTATCACCAAAACTTACGATTTGTTCCTTCTATAGGGAAGCTGACCACCAATTTTGCGCTACCATCGGTAGATGCTAATCTCGCTACTCCTCTTATGGTGTCCAGCTGCTGTTCTATTACTTGAGTATTATATACGTCGACTACACCGTCCCTGAGTTCATATTCCGCATTGTTACAAGCGCCTTCTTGAAATTCTGATGGATATGACTCAATGTCATGCCAGATTCCCATGTACTGTAAATAAAACAATTTATCAATTCCAAGCTTAACGACTGAATGATTCTTCATCGTGGTAGACGAACTGTAAAATAGTTTTTTTTAACGAAATAAGGGGGCAAACGAGCAAACGGGTCACCTGATGGAAAGCAACTTCCGTCGCCCATGGACACTCGCAGCATCAGAAGAGCTGCAGGTGCGTTGCCGGCCTTTTAAGAGAGAATAGGGTAATAGAGGAGGGTAGGGATGGGAAGGGAAGGGAATAGAGGAGGGTAGGGAAGGGAATAGGGAAGGGAATTTGGCCTCCGATAAACTCACTCACTCGGCGAAACACAGCGCAAGCGCTGTTTCACGCCGGTTTTCTGTGAGAACGTGGTATTTCTCCAGTCGAGCCGGCCCATTCGCGCCGAAGCATGGCTCTCCCACGTTAATGGTAAACTTTAATAATTTTTAAGGCCAAACAGTAACAGGATCTTCCGAGCCTAATTTGCATTAGGCTCGGACCCCTTGCTAAAAGCCCATTCTGGTATAAAGATGGGTAAACTTTTTCATTTTGTTTTTGCACTCGCAAATCTATAAAAACTTACTCTTTCCGGATCAAAGTTGGCCATAGCCGGAATACTTTCATCGCACTGTCCCCTGAAGATGACGGGCTGTTTCGGCACTGGGTCGGGGAAGTAGAAGCACGCTGCATCGCTCTGGTCAGCCGGTATGAAGAACTGCGTGTTCAAGTCCAGTTGCGAGTTTATCACTTGTGCGACAGCAGCCGTCGCGTTTGCTGACAGTTGGCGGGTTCTACTCACAATCCAACTTGTTACTGTAATTACATTTTTCCGATAAAGCCTGGTGAAGTCGAATTGATCACAATACTAAATAATATTTTTTTAAATATATTCAATACTTACATAAGCAGTAGTTAAAAAAGGAATTACTGCTCAATTTTTTTATCATTTAGAAACCACTGTATTAAGATTTGAGATTATTTTTTCATTAGGCCAAACGCTAAATCATTAATTATAATCATGCAATTGAAATCAATTGTGACGCAACACTTTTAAAACTAGAGGCACTAAAAAATTCTGGTTTAGATGGTATTAATTTTAAGAACTAAAAGCTTAAGAGGATACACCAGGGGCAAGAGAAATAGAAAATAGGTATTTGAAAATGTATTGCTGTCTCACCAATCTCAAGTCTCCCACCGCAGAGCGCGATAGAGACAACATGACAAAAGTTCTAATATAAGAACAGAAAATCTTCGATTCGTTGTCCGCTGATTCTTTCTCCAAAAATTAACCGATTTAAGTACGTTTTTCATTAAAAATTAAAGCAAGGCTTGAGCTGTGTTCCTGTTTTATTTTTTTTGTATATTTTAGCCAGTTTTGTTTTCTGGGTGTTCGAACACAGAGAAAAATCTGGCCATTTTTTTTTGGGTTTTTGGACGTTCTTATCTTTTTTAATAATAAAATTATGAAAAAAAAGAAAACATTGAGACATGCTAATAGTGGCCATAGATATTCAGGAAAAAATCATAACTCTAGCGGCATTATCCAGGGAGGAAACAGGGGACAACGTTTGTATGGAAAATCGGTGGTGAGGACTCCTCTTAATACTAAAGTATACTATACAAGTACAAAATATACCTTGCTTCTGGTTGTCAGGAAGATCCACACAAACATAGGATACAGCATAATCACTATAGTCAGTTGCAAGTATCAATAGAGTAGACTCGGTAAAGACTGGAAACAGAAAATAATAAATTAATTTATTTTACTAAGTACATAATATTATGTTATGTATAGTTGCGGCACTTGAAACAAAAAGTCAAAGTTTGTTACCCCTCTCTGTTAGCTCTATCGATGAATTAATACACTAACGGCCGTTCCCAATATTTGATCTATCTCTGGTTTTGCCCTACTAGAGATAGGAATAGCTCACAATTGACGTAAAATATATGTCTCTAATGTCTAATGTGAGTTATTCCTATCTCTAGTAGGGCCAAACCAGAGATAGATGAAATATTGGGAACCGCCGTTAGTAACTATAAACGTAATAGGTAAAATTCTACCACAATTATAGACAGAACGAATCATCTTCCTAGTATTTACAAATTACGTTTATTTGAAACACAATTAACTACATATTTGCCGTTTGATTTTTTTTAGGTCAATTTTGAACTAAGTTATGTAAAAAAATAGGATTTTGGTGCGATCTCGACAACGCGGCAAATGTATGGTCAAGGTCGTCTGCTCAGAGGATGGCCTTAAAGGCCTGATAGACGTACGAACTTAAAGCACGCGGGTTATAAGTTCGCGAACTTACTCGGCTCGCGTCGGTGACACACGAGAATCGCTCAACATATTTTTTCAACGGGCATCATTATAACGGTTTAACAATATTTTTATATATTCATAAAATGTTTTATCAATCAAGCTTCGTACCGATTTTTTTTTTATGAAATAAGGGGGCAAACGACCAAACGGGTCACCTGATGGTAAGCAACTTCCGTCGCCCATGGGCACTCGCAGCATCAGAAGAGCTGCAGGTGCGTTGCCGGCCTTTTAAGAGGGAATAGGGTAATAGGGGAGCGTAGGGATGAGAAGGAATTAGGGGAGGGTAGGGAAGGAAATAAAGTAGGGGATTGGGCCTCCGGTAAACTCACTCACTCGGCGAAACACAGCGAGAATGTGGTATTTCTCCGGTCGAGCCGGCCCATTCGTGCCGAAGCATGGCTCTCCCACGTTTATACCGATTGCAGAAAGCGACCCGGATAGGTCACCTATCTCCAAAATACTATGTTTGTATAACGTAACGTCATACGTGCGTTTTAAAGATGATATCAAAATATTATAAGAAGACAAAACACTAACCAACTGAAAGAACTATGTTCGATCAATAGCTATAGCTGATTAATAATAAATAACTCGTATTTTCCTGTTACCAACTTTGGAACATTCGCGTCAAGTTTGTTAAAAGAGTTGAATACAATACAATACAATAATTACTGTGAATGTTAGTGTTGGTTATTTTTATAAATAATTTAACCATTGTTCTTGGTTAGCATTTCAGTGCATCATCGCAACGGCATTTCACATTCACATAGCATGTTAATGCGTCATGAGAGTCGGTGTTTTGACGTAACGACAGCTGCAGGAGTGAGGACTGAGGAGTGAGGATATCTCGTGAGGGTGGGAATGATGAGGTGCGCCGTTAGCTCCTGCTGTTGTGCTATGGCGCTAAAGCAACGTAGACGATAGTTTTGATGTTTGTGTCATAAATCTGCAAAGCAGTGAGCATAATTTTAAGCCTAAACTTCACTGACCTCTATAATACACTGGACAGGCTATGCCGTAGAAAATGACAGCTATTTTTTGTGCCGATTTGAAGCGCCGCGGTGAGCGTACTGTGAACTAATTACATAGAAAATTACAACCGCCATTTGCAAAATAGTAGTTCCAAGTACACTCGCTACTGCTTTCACATAGCAATCAGCGCCAATATGGCGACTTTCAAATAGGAACATTTTATTGATAGCGATCGCCTGTCCAGTGTATTATAGAGGTTAGTGCTATACTTACATCCTGGGGCTATTTCCAGTCGGACTGTCAGGCGTCCGCTTCCGTCAGTGCTGGCGAGTGTGGCCGTGCCAGATACCGTGTCCAGGGCCTGATTGACCACTTGGCTGTTAACCACATTGACAACGTTGCCTGCCAAGGTGTACTCAGCTCGAGGACAGTCGCCCAGCGCGTTTGGGGAGTAGTAGCTGGCGATCTCGTGCCAGACACCGGTGAACTGCAGACATTTATGGTTTGTTTAAAATATGGAACTCCTGACAGAAAAGCTTTTGTGTACCGTTATAACATATATGTACCATCGAGGAAATTGATTTCTAGGCAGTTGACAGACCAACGCCATATGGTCGGATCATGTCAATTCAATGTTGTGATATTCTGTCGAACACCTTCATTTACCGTCTCACATTGAAACATCTGAGAGGTTGTAAGTTCATAAATGAGGGAATACGATCCTCTATACGTATAAAAGTTCTTCCGTGCGAATATTAGGAGTATTTTTATATTACTTTTAATATTATTATCTTACTTTTTAATCTGTTTGCTTATACTTGAACTAGTACAGGTTCTATAAACTACGTCAGCAGCTCATAATTCAGTCTCGAGATTTTTGTTCTGAAGTAATGAGTACCTACCAGTATTTTGCTTTTATACTTTTGCAATTGATACTTTTAGAACCATTTCATCGATCTTCTTAATAAATACTATAATTAATAATTATTATTGTTAAACGTATTAAAAATTTAAATAGACTATATCGATAGTCGAATTCACTAAAAACTTCTGTCAATCTATTTATAATGTTAGACAATTCAAATCAAATATTATCTGAATGCCTAAAAGCATGCTAATAGCTAATAGCTATAAAGTACCGATAGCAATATTATCAATCACCTAGAAACAAGGATGTACTTAGTATAGAGTTGGCATAATAATTGTAACACAATATCAATCTTAAGTTGTCATCCTCATATTTCGTCTGAAGAAGATATAAAGCTTTTACATGGATACTATACTGTACCCGGCGAAACATGGTGGTAGCGGTCATTGACTCCCTGTCAAAAACTTTAATTTCCTATATAAACCGCGATTGACAATGAAATGTCAGATGTTGACTATCGCGGTTTTGTATAGAAAATGACAAGTTTTTGACGGGGAGTCAATGACCGCTACCGCCATGTTCCGCCGAGTACAGTATAGCAACTTACTACCCTACTAGCAGTACTCGGCAACGATTTTTGTTTTCACTTTAGCCCGGCCGCACATTGTCCGAAATTTCTGATACGAAACAGTTGAACGTCCGCGCTGTCTCTTACATTTTGTACTGAGCCGAGTGAGCTCGAACTCGCCGGAAAGATATTTTGGATAGTGTGCGGGGTGGCGCGGGCGGTCCGGCGAAATTATTGTTTCTGATCAGAATTCGGACAATGTGCGGCCGGGCTTAGTTACCTGATTTTTATCTGCTTGTCAAAGTGTCTAATACAAAAATCCTAAAACTTTTGTTATCATAATTCATTTTTTACCAAAAAAAAAAACTTACCGCTTCAACATCAAAATTTTCCACCACGCTTACATTGGGATCACATTGTCCAGGCAACACCACAGATTCTCCTTCTGGGATCTGTGGCAGTACTGCACAAGCCATCTCCGAGTGATCCAGCTTGTTTAGATCGTCCAGAGTTATGCCCAGAAGATTGTTCAAGGTCACATTCATAAGGGCTTTGATCAGTTCGAATTCGAAGACAGATTCTCGACCCAACTGCCATATTGTTACTGGAATAAAACGAAGGATAATATGAAGAAGAGTATATTAGCTGACTTAATCGCGATCGTTGATTTCGATCCATTGCGAATGAATTGGTAGGCAGTAGGCACGAACTGGTCTCAGTAATTTATATTAAAATTAGTCTATCTGCTTTCCAAAATCAACTTTATTTTTATTTATTACATTTTAATTCTTCAAGCCCCATAAGAGCACCGGTGATCGCGACAACAATAGAATACAACAGCATTTCCTGGAAACTGTGATCGAAGTATTAACCTGAAACCTTCATGCACTAGAGTTGGCCATGCCTTCTATTTTTAAATGCAGAAGTAGATAATAATCAATATAATATTATTATAGTAGTCCATTGAAATGTTACAATTTAAGGACCGAATATTGCATTTATTACAGGACGCAATTTTATTTTTGGATCATCGGGAGATCAATATAGAAGCTTAATCTCAAGTTTGAGAAAATATTTATATCACTGCATGTTTCGCCAGAACAGTCGAGGCATACTGTAGAGTGTAGAGCATTGAATGCCCGCTTTTCTGCAGCTACACATGCTTCCACAGTTTCGATTGCAGCTGCAGGAAACTCATTTTATGAGATCGGGGGTTCTGGAGGCTTGGAAGTTTGTTATGGCATCCAAATGTTTGCATTCTTTTTCCAGGCCCAATCTTCGGGATTTTGGAATCTTCCGAGCCACGACTGGACCTGGTGATATACTCGGAGACTGTGAAAACGAGCAGCATCTTATGTTGGAGGTAGCGATGATTAATTAAATGAATTTTGCGACCCCACAAATTTTTAACCTTAAGTTTGTGGGGTCGCCACGATCAATAGAAATTAATACCCCTCACATGTCCCAAAAAAACGCGTCCTCAAAAAAATGCAAAGCTCATGAAATATTTTCAATGTGCTTTAGACAAAAAATTCAAAATGGCAATGATACCATCTACAATCAAATGTAAAACACAGTAGCGCAAAAAAGACCTTAAAATAATTAATAAAAAATATTCTTACTGCTTCTTTGAGTTGTGCCGAGATTCTCGCAAGAATATCCCAAGGCGTACAAGTCGGGGTCGGTTAAAAGAATCCAAAAATCGGTGGCTGCAAAAGAAAAGAAAATGTTAATGGTTTTTAATAAAGAGGTAAAGTCTGTCAAGAAAGTGAAGAAATTAAAAAGTGGCAACATCGTAGTGTCATCCCTTTCAAATCAATCTAAGAAAAAAGGGATGACACTACGATGTTGCCACTTTTTAATTTCTTCACTTTCTTGACAGACTGTAGGTTATTTGAAACTGTTTTTTTTATTGGTAAAAAGTTTGTATCGTGAAACATAGTATTTATATATTTAAATAATGAGGCCTTAATAATTTAACTAAAACATGGCCCGTGCGAGTTTCTTATCCCGGTATTTTTAACCAGGCTACTCCCAGAATTCCCACCTAGTTGTAGGAAATTTCAAAAAGTGTTTGTTTGATCGTCTTGGTACATATCACTTTTTACTCACGTTGCGTTGAAGATGTAGTTGTCAAGGACAATTTAGCAGTTCCAGCTTGGAGGGAGGCTGTTCCGGATAGCTCCTCCAGGAAATTGTTCCTCACGCTCCTCTTGTATAAAGATATAGCGTTGTTCTCATTTGCAAACTCAAAGTACGAGCAATCCCCGTTGATGAGGTTGCTACTTGTACTGGCCACTACGTACCATCTCCCATAGAACTGCGAAAGAATGTATTGCCTTTTAGTAGATAACAATAATAATAATAATCTTTCTTGATGACAATAATATAGGTACAGGTACATTGTTGACAGTTCTATAATAATTATTATTGTTACAATATATCTTATATCTTTAAACGAACAATTCTTGTATATATATATAATTGGAATCTCGGAATCGGCTCCAACGATTTTCACGAAATTTAGTATATAGGGGGTTTCGGGGGCGATAAATCGATCGAATCGAGGAATTATTTTTAGAAATGGCCATTTAATTCGTGTTCTATCAAATACTGACAAAGCTCGGTCAAATATCTAGTTAATTTTAATATAAACAATTTTATGGTACTAAGTACCTAAACTAGGTCACATGACCCGTTCTTATAGGTACTAACTTTAGTGTGTTGTCTCTCTGTGTGTCGTGTATGGAAATGATCCTAGCCCTACAAGTTATCTTGGGATGATAACTGCTTCCTATACGATCCAGTTCCGCTAGGGGGTGGTGAATTAATGTGTATGTAACCCTGTGTAGCCCTAGCCCTACGATATCTCATATCTTGGGATGGAAACTTCTCCTCTCGAAGAAGCTCCACTAGGGGTATAGTGTATTGGGTTGTGTGTATATGAATTTTTGTGTGTTAGGTTACATTTTACTGATAGACTAGGATGAAGTCTGTCGAAGAATTTTCCAGAGTTTTTTTTTTTTATGATATAAGGGGGCAAACGAGCAAACGGGTCACCTGATGGAAAGCAACTTCCGTCGCCCATGGACACTCGCAGCATCAGAGAGCTGCAGGTGCGTTGCCGGCCTTTTAATAGGGAATAGGGTAATAGGGGAGGGTAGGGAAGGGAAAGGAATTGGGGAGGGTATGGAAGGGAATAGGGTAGGGGATTGGGCCTCCGGTAAACTCACTCACTCGGCGAAACACAGCGCAAGCGATGGTTCACGCCGGTTTTCTGTGAGGACGTGGTATTTCTCTGGTCGAGCCGGCCCATTCGTGCCGAAGAGTTGAGTTGAGAGTTGACTGAGACAAGAAAAAGTTTAGAAGTTTGACTACCAGTTGACCTTCAAGCTGTAGTGTGTGTGTGCCACTTGAATTATTGAAGGTCTGGCTTAGACCTCAATAGTTAGAGTTATAACAGCAGGAACTAAGAGCAACCCATCTATATCCATACTTATATCATAAATTATGTTTGTTACCTCTTCAGTCTTCATGCCCAAATTCGGCTGAAATTGGTTATTTAGATACTTTGAGTCCCGGGAAAGGACATAGGACATTTATCCTGGAAAAATGTACGGTTCTCGCGCGATAAATGAATTTTGCCGCATGCATCATTTTGTTCAAGTTAGCCCCTTGTTGCTCTAGCTAAACAGTTCTTAATAAAAAATAAAATTATAGTACATGTTCTCTAAAAACATTATCCATCCTATCACATCCTGTTAGATCAGATTAGATTTCCTGCCATTGTTTATTCTAGAACAGGATATTCTTGCATCATGAAAAACATTTTCACCTACATTACCAACAAGATTATGATATATTATCTGATATCACTAATGTATTTTATAATCATTATATTTGCTTTCGAATTATGATAGCGTCACCTTTGATCTGATGGTGATATTTTTAATTATTTAAACTTATAAAAAGGTTATCGTGATGATAAGAATTTTTTGTAGGGTTCCTTACTCAAAGGGTAAAAACGGGACCCTATTACTAAGACTACGATGTCTGTCCGTATGTCTGTCCGTCTGTCTGTCTCCAGGCTGTATCTCAAGAACCGCTATAGCTAACCTTCTGAATTTTTCATAGATTGTGTATTTCTATTGCTGCTATAACAATAAATACTAAAAATAAAATATAATAAATATTTGAGGGGGGGCTCTCATACAACCAACGTAATTTTTTGGCCTTTTTTTTACGAGCAACGTAATCAACAATGGTAGCAGTTAGGCACTCACAATATTCTTAATTATATTTGTACTTTAATAATTAATAATAAAATTAAAATACAATAAATATTTAAGTGGGGCTCCGATAAAAATAAAAACACAATTTTTTGCCAACTTTCGCTCAATAACGGTACGGAACCCTTCGTGCGCGAGTCCGAGTCGCACTTGGCCGATTTTTTATTTCTTATTAGTTATTACATTTATTAAGGAAGCTGAATAATAATAAAATGATATATTTTTAAATGTTTTTCAGCACCATTTTAGTTTTTTATAGCAACTGTAGATGACGCCCGCAACTCCGTTGCGCCAAAACTCGTTTATCGCGCGGGAACCGTACATTTTCCCGGGACATATACAGTATCCTATGTCCTTTCCCGGGACTCAAATAATCTCCATACCAAATTACATCAAAATCGGTTCAGCGGGCCGTGAAGAGGTAACAGACAGATAGACACACAAACAGACAGACAGACGGACCCACTTTCGCATTTATAATATTAGTATGGAAGTATGGATATGGATGGATTATAATATTATAAGAAAAATATAATTATAAGTGTGGATCTAGCGGAAGTCACTAAGTATAAGCTTTCTCTAGTTTCACTCTCAGCTGTCTTGAATAACAATAACAATATTATGAACTTTAAAATTTTACACTGGAGTATAATTACATTGTGTTTCGTTACCATTGCTATACAATATACAATATGTTGATAAAATAAACCAAAAACAAAATTAAAGTTATGTTTCCAATTTAAGAGGAGTCCACACCGCCCTTTTTTCCATACAAACGTTGTCCCCTGTTTCCTCCCTGGATAATGCTAGTACCTAGATTTATAATTTTTTTCCTGAATATCTACGGCCACTAATACAATGTCCCTATGTTTTCTTTTTTTGCATAATTTAATTATTAAATAAGATATGAACGTTCAAAAACCCAAAAAAATGGTCAGATTTTCCGCTGTGTTCAAACGTCCAGAAAACAGATTTGGCTAGATTATACATAAAAAAGCAAAACATAGGAACACAGCTCAAGCCTTTTTTTAATCTTTAATGAAAAAAGTACTTAAATCGGTTAAGTTTTGGAGAAGGAATCAGGGGACAACGAATCGTTGATTTTCTGGATTTTCTGCAGTTGTCTCTATCGCGTTCTGCGGTATAGGCTTGAGGTAAGAGAGACAGCTATAGATATTACACGTTCTTTTTTTTCATTTCTCTAGCCCCTGGTGTATCCTCTTAATAATTGCACAAAATTTACTGAGTACGATCCGTGCACTTTTTAAAAAGTTGAGTAAAGTAAGGACCACTTACTACGGGCTACGGCTCTACGCTCTGTGCTACGCCACAATCCCTTCACGTCTACGTCGTAGGCCGTCGTAGCACGCTGTTTGCCGCTACGCGATGCCAATATTCAGTGCCTTAACCCTTAAAGGCTACAACGGTGTTTTTACACACGTCTCACGAAATCTTTTGGCTATAGTTTTTTTTTGCGCAAACTGATCGCTTGTGATATCGTGTATTCTTCTAAAAGGTAAGTAGCCTCCGAATAAGCAGGAAAAACAGCGGCTAGCACACGCAGATTTTGATATATACGAAGGTGGACTGTTGTAGTCATAGTGGGCTATTAAAATTTGTCCAAAATTAAATTGTTTATTTTGATGCCTAGTTTTATTATTAACACATTATTTAAAAATTCGTTCTTATGTTTCATTTAGATCATATACTGTCTCAAATACTACCTCGGACATCGACAAGTCTGATAAATTGGACCACAAGCAAAAGTCGTTTACTAAATAATGCATGAAGTATTGTCGCCAAAAAAGGCTGTCAAGCTGAACTTTCTAAGCTTATTTTGATTTTGTTTACGTTTACGATATAAATTTGTATTTTTTGCCATGTACGGATAATTTATTTCGTGATATAGAAACTTTTTAATATACAAATTTTATGGAAATTTCAATTACAAAAAGAAGATATATTTGTTTAAGTTCATAAATATTTTTGTGTGCCTTATTGTTATGTCTCTACTATGATTATAAAAAATAATAAGACTTGTCAATAAATTAAAACACTCGTGTATACAATATAGTAGATTTTTCATACGGGTAGTAATATTTCTTCAGTTTTCAGGATTCTGCTTAATTGTCATGGTAGAAGATATTCTTATAATAAATACGACGTTTTTATGCATTTGTTTAAAAGTTAAAAGTCCAAATTACATTTTGAGGCCATATTTGGCAAAGTGAGATTTTAATTAAGTCATTATGTTCCAATTTTAAGAACCGGGTGTTTTTACACCCGTGTCCCGTTGTAGTATCTTCGCGACACTATTTCTATGTCTATGAAATACCCTGCGCAGCTAGCGACACGAAGCTAGCGACACTTATTCATAGAAATTAGTACATAGAAACCTATAGTGTCGCGACGACACGTCGTCTTCTGCAGCTTCATGTAGCCGGCTTCCAATTTGTACCTTAAGGCGCTCCTCCTACGGAGATGCCGTAATTTACCGTTTTTAGAGTCTTATTAACTTATAATTTGAAAGCTACAAAATTATAATAAAAATACAGTAATAATCTTCAGTATATGAACGTTCCTTTCATAGTTATTAATTTACTATTTTTGTTTATTATACTCATGATATCAGCTTCCAAAGTAACACCAATTTATTTAAATTCAAGCAATATTCAGTATCTCCCTAGTATTTACAAATTACGTTTATTTGAAACACACGCCAATAGATATAAAATTTCATGACCTACATAATTATTCGCCGTTTGAACTTTTTTCTAGTCAATTTTGAACTATGATATGTAAAAAAATTGGTTTTGGTACGATCTCGGCAACGCGCCAAATGTATGGTCAAGGTCGTTTGTTCAGGGGATGGCCTTAATACGCTGGGTCATGATTGTGTTGGCCCAATTTGTATAGCGGGCTAAAGGGCATGTGATAAAATGTTTATAATCTGTTTAAACGTGGCCAAAACGGACACACCTGTTTGTTATCACTTATCAGTGATTTTCATACTTAGACTATCAGGAGGATTAACAATCACCGACATAAAGTTTGCAATTTATTTCAAAACTTGTGAACCAAACTACTCATGGGTTTGCTTACACCGAAACAAAACAAAACTTGAAATAGTAATACATTTTAAATTAACCATTCCAAATTGCAACTTTATTTACTAATAAAGCCTCATTTCGCGGCATAGAGCGGTGGCCGGTACGATATTTTTGCAACGAGTTTTACCCATAAAGTTAATATACCTAGCGGAATAGAGCAACAATCTCGAGCTATCAAACGAAACCAAAATAATTGGTTTTCATCTGTGTGAAAAATATGTGTACGTAATATACACTTACACAAGCATCATTGAACATGATTTCTATGAGATTATATTGTCAACGTGCGGCACGTGCCGACTGGACGTCAAAAAAAGAGTGCTGCTGTCATGTATCACACGTCTCTTTTTACCACGCAGTAAAAAGTGATAGTGACATCTCTCTTGCTCATTCCTTTGTTTCTCTATTCCGCTAGGTATATTAACTTTATGGTTTTGCCAACTTTAAAATAAGTTCGATCACGCGGCTGTAGCAGCGACGTCAACGGTTTCTTCATGTACCGTTGCGGCCGGGCCATCTATCTCATCTCGTTTTATCACTCACCGTCGGCGCCGATACCGAAGGGCCTGAAATATCGTATATCAGGCCCTTTAGCCAAGACTTTTCCTTGTATAAAGCGTTCGTTAATATGACGTTGACGTTCGACTCGTCTAATGTCAATTCCATACATTTTGATCGGCGATTCTATAAACTATAAAGAAGCGATTAAGAAAACGTCTGCGCCTACTCATAAATGTTCCTAAGTCTCTACGTCACGACGTCATCGACGTGGAACGGTACGTTGACATGCAAATTCAACGTAACGTTAAATGCACAACATGATATAGCAACATTGTTGTATACAAGGCATGACGACATGCCTTGTATACTTTATTCTTCACTACTGATCTAGAAGTAGACCGCACAATACGTATTCTGCTTTTGTTAAAAACGGAGAAAGAGAAGTAAAAAGAAGTGCATTTTTACGTTACGTTGACGTTTTGCACATCACGTTAACCGTATCACGTGACCGCACCGTTGACGATGTCGTGACGTGGAGATGTGGACAGGCCGTAAAATTTCAGGCCACCAGCGCCGACGGTCAGCGTGAGACTTAAATCCGCCAGTATCTGACTTCACTTACTTCCGTGTCGTTGAAATTCGTAGCCAACTGGATATCCGGATCACATTGTCCTTGTTGTATAATTTGAGCACTACTTAAGTCTAGGAACGCCAGAATCAACACAAAAATCATATTGGCTATTGACTCATTATTACAACCACACCACTTAAATTTACACTTGAAAATGGCGATATGTTTTTAAAGTTATCACCTTATAATAATGTAATCTTATCGCAACATCTTTCATGTCGATCAGCGGAATTACTGATACCACGGACCAGTATGCTGATACTTAAAAATAGGTGAACAACGAAGATTAGGGAGGGAATTTGTGTCTGCAGTTTACATACAGGACGTATGAATAGGGCAACGTCCTCGCAGAGTGTTAAGCTTGCTCGATTTTTTATTATTTACCTTGCCCGCTTCAAGTACTTAAACAAGTATACACGAAAATGTATAGAAATTATCGTGTATAAATCTAGAATCCAAAAAAGAAAATTTTCTTGTTATAATATAGACCATAGACTTAATATATACTGATGATATAGACCGTATAATTTCATATAATTTCTTGTTGGTATTTTTATAGAATTGTTATCAAATTATTTTAACAACTTCATTTCTTTTTAGTTTTTGTTCATTTTCATCTAGTGTTACCTTTTTTTATTTCAATTTCTTTCTATGTTTATCTTTGGCTGGCTGTGAAAACCATAGTTGATCAATGATCTCATTTCTGTTTTTTACGGATCTTCTCGAAAATGTAGAGTCAGAACTTGCCGATCCTTAAAATGCTGATTATTGACAAAATGTTAATTTCTAATTTTATACAACGTTCCAAATATCGTTTGTTACTAAATAAATTAAGGATGTTTCGTAAATATTCATGACGAAAATCAAGTCCGTCAATAATAATATAGTCGGTCTATTAGATGTGCCAAGATAGCACAACGGAGATATAAGAGACCGCCATTTTAAATGTGTTCAATTTAAATAAATTATTCGAAATAAATTATTCATAATTTATTTGTCACAATAATAATTGTGAATTGAATAGCGTGCTGCGTGAACGATGATGCCGTATCGGAAAAATCAACCTGTTTTCTGTTACTGAGAAATAGTATTGTTTTATTAAAGCAAGTAGGTTTAATGAAATTGAATTTTAATTTAAATTGTGCCTCATCAAACCCCCTGTTAATATGTTGATGGCATACTATCCTATTCACCATATTATACACACACACACAGCCACATTGAAAATTATCCATTTTGATTATCAAAAATAATTTCGTACCTATAAGTTGGTGCGAATAGAGATAATAATTTGATGGCATACGAAAGGTGTAACAAGACTAATTGATAATACTTTAGGGTGTGTATGTGTCCCTTGTATAGCAAGTAGCAGAACTTAAGAGCTAATTTTAATGAGTATGGGCAAGCGCCCACGCGTCATCACTATTTCCATACAAAGGTGAAAAAAAAATACTCATTCAGTGCTGCTACTTTTACAGCGAACTCTATTTATGGGACCCATTAGACCCATACACACCCTAAAGTATTATCACTTAGTTTTGTTACGCCCTGTACAAGGGAATGTGACCCTTGTACACCCTTAAGTATTATCGTTTAGTTTTGTTGCATTCTGAATATTTCGCGTTGATAGGTTCAATGCACAAGCCTAGGTAACAGACATGTGGACTAAGTCTAGAAACAAGTCTATAAACTAACAGGAAAAATAAACATAATGGCCGGTGTACATTATTCCAATCCAGTGATCCAATCCAGCGCTAGATTGCTACTGGAATAAAGTAAACACTGAATAGGGGGCGTCCACAAATTACGTGATATAGTAGGCCAGTTTCACCACTTCCTGATAAGTTCCGGATAGGCTATCAACCACTTAACTTGACAGATAAAGCATGGAGAATCTGTCAAATAAGTTGTGGTCTGTGGATAGCCTATCCGGCACTTTATCAGTAGTACAATTATTAATTATTGTTTTATTAATTACTCATTTTCACCAAAATGACCTTTACGATAAATTGAAATTTCTGGTACTTATCAAAATTATTGCACAACAATTTGAAATGTTTCTTAATTTGTTTTGGCAAGTATTTTACCTGTTAATTCTCTCCCTTTTAAAATAAGCCAAATAAGAATGTCATTTTGAAAAAAAGTTACAAAATTATGTGAAAAACAACAAGATATTTACCGGATTATTAATCAATCACAACGGAAATTTTAATCTTTCTAGAATTTTTGAATTAACAATATTTTTATCAGCTAGGAATGTTCGTTATTATCGACTTATCTTATTTGTGAGTAATTCAGGTAGGTGATTATTGAAATATAAATGGAGTAATTAGCCATTGTCAGTAAGGTATCGATCTCGAAATTTATACGTTGGACATTGTTGGACGTATAATGTCATCGGCCGGCGCGCGCCCGCGCCGTACTATAGTCTATAGCTGGTTTCAGACTACACTATAATAATATTAGATGTCCCGCGCGGCTTCGCCCGCGTAAATTAGGAATTTCACAGAAACCGTACATTTTCGAATTAAAATAGCTATAAATACTCCTTTCACGTGGTCTACTCTATATAAGTGCCAAATATTGCTATAAAAATTGATCCAGTATTTCGTGAGATAAACCCTTTCTAATATTTTCCCCGTTTTTACCATATTTTCCTGAGTTTCTTCGGTCGTATTAGTCTTAGCGTGATAATATAATATAGCCTATAGCCTTACTCGATAAATGAGATATCTAACACTGAAATAAGTTTTTAAATCGGACCTGGGATTCCTGAGATTAGCGCATTCAAGCAAACATACTCTTCAGGTTTATAATATTAAATATAGATTTTTTTAAATTATCGCTTGACAAACTAGAGCCTCGATCTAAAAGACTATGAAAAGGCTCATAATCATGGGACGATGCATGGTAGAATATTATGGTAGTGATGATGATGATGATGAATGTAATTTGCATAGTAGCATATGCTTTCCGTTCTTAAAACAACGCCGAAACTCCCAAACTTGTATCTATAAAGAATCAGGAGTTCTCTCAGCACCTCCCGAACCACGGTATACCAGGTATACCTCGGTGCAAAATCTTACTTGTTTGTAGCATATGCTTAGAATACTTCTCACGAAACCAAAGTCACCACATGTTTCCCCATAAATTTTGAGGAGTTCCCTCGATTACTTATGGATCCTTCATCAGATCACCACTTTTGTGAATATCATATTAAATTGGGATGATACCCTATATACCAAAAGAAAAATTTTGAAAATCGGTTAACAAACGGCGGAGTAATCGTTGAATATAAGAAAACGAACATAACACCTCCCCCATTTTGAAAGTCGGTTAAAATTGTAGCCTATGTGTTATTCTGATGTATAAGCTATATTATTGTAAAGTTTCATTAAAATCCGTTCAGTAGTTTTTGCGTGAAAGAGTAACAAACATCCATACATCCACACATCCATACATCCAAACAAACTTTCGCCTTTATAATATTAGTAGGATAATATCATACCATAGTATATAGCTCATAGCACAAGATTATCGCGCATTATTATTTTTAATATTATTGATTGTTGATATTATTGATATACTTTTAAGTACTATATTATGCTTTTATATTATAGCGTAGTCTGAAACCAGCTTAATGCGTTAGTAAGTAGTAACGCATTAAGCTGGTTAGTAAGTACTAAATATTGTGAAACATGTTGAAATTGATACTAACGCCCAACTCGCGTATATTCACCCGTTTGTTTGAAGTCGAGGTAGGTATACTCCTTAGTTCTGTCTACTCTGGTATCTGTGACAGCAAATGACCGCGGTTTCGATGCTATCGTTGAAGCAATGAATTTCCGGTGTCTAACGGCTGCAGAGTTGCAGACAGAAGTGATAAGGGTGATACGGGAAGCTGATTGATCCTTCGCACTGTTCGCAAGCTAACCTAACCTGGAGGCCTACAACGAAACTGTCTTGAGACTCAAAATCGGAATGCCGCGCAGCGCAATGTAACAATGTCATTTCACGATTCCGATTGATTCGTTTGAGTCTCAAAACGGTTTCGTGGTACGGCCCCAGGCTCGTACACACACACGGGAATGCACGGGAGTCCAGTCAGGTCGGCCTGCGATCAGTTCGAACGGATCGATTGTTCAGACGCTGATATAGACTAACATATATGCGGAAACTGGGAAGTTCTGGAAATATTACATATTGAATTGATAACCTCCTTTTTTGAAGTCGGTTAAAAAGTGCGGGACAAACGCACAGAAATCCGCCGCGCCTGATAAAATGCCTCGCCCAACGATAATATTAACATGTTTATTAGTCACAATAGTAAAAATTTACTATTTTATTACAGCATAAAGATAAAATTCGTCGGCACATTGTGTTTGGTGATAATACATTGATTTGACAACCTATTGACCCTGTGCCGGTGCTCAAGTAGGGAATGCAAAAATCAGACCGGATAAAACACGTAAAAATCCGATTTAGGCCACTTTAACCTGATTTTTACGTGTGCGATTTCATCAAAGAAATGGAACGCGTTCAATGCACACTGAACCGGTTCAAAACGTATTTAAACGCGATTATAACTTCGAATTGCATTTCACGAACATAAACTGAACGTGTTCACAGCAAATCCGAGTTTTATCTTCTGAACATCCAAAGTCCGAAGTTTAACGTCATAAAACTCGTTCAAGCCCTGTCATGGCGGAACGAAAAACATAGACAAAAGAAATGTCAAAGAAAAGAAATGACAGTTTCGACACATGCGTTTGGCTAGTTTAAGTATGTATTGTTTCTTGCTATTTTGTGGTTAAATTAACGTGAAAAGGCTTTAAAATGATGAAAACATGTAAAATAATCGTGTGATGTCACGTAAACTTAGATTTAATAATCGCGATCAAAAGAAGTTTGTGAAATCTATTTGAAACAGAACGAGATTTACGTCACCGCGTGAACGCGTTCAATGAGAACTAAGTTTTATAAAACGAAGTTTTGAGTGTGCCTGGTGAAATCCCACCTATGTGTCTAAACCATAAAGTTAATATACCTAGATTAACTTTATGGTCTAAACACACTATGCCGAAGATCCGCGGCGTAAATTCTACATGATTACGTCAGCATCTCAGCAATCTTAAACGCATGTAACAATATGACGCGACGGAATTTCGGCATAGTGTGTCATCATAGGTAATTTAAAATACATTGCAGGCGGAATTATGCGGAAATTCCGCCGCGAAACTTCGGCATAGTGTGTTTAGACACTTCTAATGCTCGAATAAAACCTCGTTAATCTCGCGGGATCTCGCCCATTTTTCGATCCAGATCAATCTCACTAAAAAGGCTGAGATCTCGAGAAAACGAGATCTCGCGAGAAACAGGATTAGCTTGCATTTATTTATGCTCTAGCGGAGGTGGCGCAAGACGTAGGCAGGTTAATTTTTTAAAAATAAAAATCGAGTATCATAAAATTATTTTCGTCAAAAATATTCGTCCGCCTACGTCCATCCATACATCCATCAGAGGGCCTCGCAAAAACTATCTTGCCCACATCAAAAGATCTTGGCCGGCCACTGTGCTCAAGTGTATGATAAGCTAATGGGCATTGTCCAAAAAAAATCACATGTACTTTTTATATTTTTTTTCGTTAAAATAGGGTATTTTAAGAATATAAATTAAATAATTTTGAAATTCATTGGCTAGTTTTTTCTCAATAAATTTTTAAAGTTTCGCTCTGACGTCATCATCGGCCGCCAATTGACCTCTGCATATGTTTTAAATTTCCTTTCAATCTTATTTATAATGGCTGGTTCGTCAAATGCAAGTTCTCATTATGTGAAAGCTGATACGAGAAGCTTACCAAAAGTTCGAAACGTAATGTTGGTCGAATTTATTGCTAATTTAACGCCATTGAAGGTCAAACAAAGGTTAAACGTATTTGTTCAAAAATATAAGTAACTAATGGGTATTTTTTTCGTTTATATACAGAAAAACGGTCACTGACCTTATTCCTCGAAATGTTTTTGTAATGAGCAAAATTAAAAAAAAATGGACAATCCCCATTGTCGGTAACTTTGTTCGATAATAATTGTTTATGAAAGATAGTATATTGTTGATATTTGTGTAGAGACCCCACTTGTTACCTATAATCATTATCATTTCGGTTTATATTATAACTATGTACTGCGAGTTGCGAATGTGTTCTTTCTAACGCTCGAGCGGAATGGCCGCTATTTTACAAGATATTATTCTGAAATTATGCTTTTATCATACATTTTTTTAACAAATAAAACATTACACACACTACAACACACACACACACATGAGAAATGACAAATTTTTGAGTGACATGCCTATACATACGAATTATACTCTTTTATTTATGGTTGAAGTCTGTTGACAACAAGTTGACAAATTGAAAATGGATTATAGTTTTTTTTTATTGAATCTAAAAAGGCCCGACTGCCTTGCAGTCCGCCGGCTTAGCAGGATAGTGAATGGTGTTGCAGGCCTGCACGGCAGCCTGCAACACCGAGCAGGACGCGACCTGAGTCCTGCACAAAGTGTGCAAGCTCCGCCCACCACTTGCAGTCCGCCGCAAAGGACTGTGAATGTGGTTGCAGGATGTTTGCAGGCCTGCATTTTGACATTTTGTTTTCTTAATATAGCACTTCGGCTAGTATGGCACTTCGGCGGAGTATATTATGGCGGGAAAACAATATAATTTCAGCTTCGTTTTTCTATATTGTCAGGTCTAAAAGTCTAGTCAAAATCTAAGTAAAAGTCAATACAGTCAGGAAGTCAAGTCGGTCGATTCAGTAAAGTGGTAGACGCTTTACTGAAACTTTCTATGGAATTTTGGAAGGAACACAAAATATCACGTTTCTGGATATTGCATCACTTTCCCATACTTGTGCACGATAACGAATATCTAATGGTTAACATCCTACCAATATTACACATTAAAAACCCAGTAACACAATTTTAGGAAAATAATACAAAAACACAACATCACTATTTCCCATTCCCGGCAAAGCTCTTTGTGGACACTCGCTCCAGCTTCGCACGGGTATAAAATATATAGCGACTGAAAAAATAATTAAAATCGATTTAGCAGTTTTGATTTATATTCATTATCGAATTGAGATGAAGCAAAATGCAGGCCACGGGTAGTAACCCGTGGCCTGCATTCGGTGCCGCCGCAAAAGCTACGTCTCGCAATTTTTAAATACAGTTCGACAAGGCTTTATATGAACGTGGCGAGAAAAGGAACTAAACGTTTCTATCATAATGCTATACTTAATCTATGATGCTACCATACAAAAACGTTGCACTCTTTTATCAACAGGTCAATATCACCCACGTTCATTTAAAGCCTTGTCGAGCTGTATGTCATATTATCTTCGAAAACATTCATTTAAATCATATGCTGTAAAGGGCCATATACATCTATATTAAATCAATAATATATTTAAAGTGTTTAATTGAATAAGGATTAATGCTTTATTAGTTAAAATCGCTTCGAAAATTACCCATTATTTGTCGTTAAAAGTAAATGACAAAAAACTGTTATTGTGGGATAGCCTACGAATAATAAAAACTCGTAGGAAATCGTAACTCCGATACTATTACCGTTTTAAATTTGGTTCCTTTTGATCTGTCATGTAACGTCAGCCTAGTACCGTTTAAGGTCACCTAAATATTGCAAATGTATTGAAATGTGTACCTAAGGTACACTTTTTTGACAAGTATTGTGGAGCATGTTTTTTGACGGAGTTACTTTTCCTTAGTTTTTATTATTCGTAGGGGATATCCATAAGAGACAGACATATACCTACCATCGCGGAGTTTTCTGTATACCTTTTTAATATGTACAATACTTGGTACATTATTTTGATAAAGCTCGTAGGGTTCAGCCTGCGTTTGCAATGTAAGCGGAAAAAATATAATTATTTACGACATCACGTCATTACAAACCCCAACAATAACAGTATTTCTCCGCTATTTAATGAATGTTATTATACTTATAAACCTTCCTCTTGAATCACTAAGGCTCCCTGAAAATACTTGCATAGGACTTCAATCTGTATATGTATGAAAATAATAAGGAGCAAAATCGTGTAAATAAATAAATACTTTAACTGATTTAGTGCGGATGACGCGGCAGCCGTGTCATATATGTTTTTAACATGTGGCGTATGACACGTGAGCCGTGTCATTAAAAAAAAACTATTGTTTCTCCCTCAAATTACCCTTTAGAAGGTTCTACTCTGAACAAAACCATCTTAATTTTCCACGTAGAGCATGCCTCTAAGCTTCGTTTCGTTACGTATTCGTACTTAGAAGCCCTGACATTAAATTTTGCTAGTATATCACATCCCTAGATGGACTGCAAAGCAGGATAATGAATGGGCCACTTTAGATACTATTAGACAATGTTTTCGACAGTATATATTATAAGTCTATGGTTTACACGGCCAGTCTGAGATCAGCTGAGTTCCAGAGACGAGAGTTGAAAAAAATATGATAAAGTCAATATTTTTTACAAATTATAGGTAGTCCTAATGTCGTTGAAACTAAGGTCGAATTTCGACAAGGGGCGATCTCTAGTTAGTATAATATGGCGACTACAGAATTAAATTATTTTTAACTAGATGTCCCGCGCGGCTTCGCCCGCGTAAATTAGTAGTTTTACAGAAACCGTACATTTTCCCATAAAAAATATTTCCCCCGTTTTTCCCACATTTTCCTGAGTTTCTTCGGTCATATTAGTCTTAGCGTTATAATATAATACTTATAGCCTATAGTCTTACTCGATAAATGATCTATCTAACACTGAGATAAGTTTTTAAATCGGACCTGTAGATCCTGAGATTGACGCGTTCAAGCAAACATACTCTTCAGGTTTATAATATTAGGTAGGTATAGATTTTTTTTAATTATCGCTTGACATACTCGAGTCTCGATCTAAAAGACTATGAAATGGTATAATATGGTAGTGATGATGATGATGAATGTAATTTGAATGTAATTTGCATAGTAGCAGTTTTCTGTTCTTAAAACAATGCCGAAACTCCCAAACTTGTATCTATAAAGAATCAGGAGTTCTCTCAACTCCTTCCGAACCACGGTATACCAGGTATATCTCGGTGCAAAATCTTACTTGTTGGTAGCATATGCTTAGAATACTTCTCACGAAACCGAAGTCACCACATGTTGCCCTATAAGTTTTGAGGAGTTCCCTCGATTACTTATGGATACTTCATCAGATCACCACTTTTGTGAATATAATACCAAATTGGGATGATACCCTATATACCAAAAGAAAAATTTTGAAAATCGGTTAACAAACGGCGGAGTAATCGTTGAATATAAGAAAACGAACATAACACCTCCCCCATTTTGAAAGTCGGTTAAAATTGCCTATGTGTTATTCTGATGTATTTAAATGCTATATCATAATATTATTACGCGAACGAAAAACTTTGTAACCCTTTTGACGAAAAATGCGGAAACGTAGGTGAATGAAATTTTGCACAGTTATAGTTTATATGGTGAAGGAGTGCATCGAGCTAATTTTAAAATTATGCTTTTATCATATTTTAAGGTTGAAGTCTGTTGACAACAAGTTGACAAATTGAAAATGGATTATTGTTTTTTTATGCCAATTAGACAATGCTTATACGATCAGCTTAGTCCCAGAGACAAGAGTTGAAAAAAAATTATAAAGTCAATCTGGGGGCACGGGAGTGCCCCCGCCAAGATGAGCCAAGCGAAGCGCGCAAGGGCACTACCTACCTTTTCTCGAAAAGTTTCGTTGTATTTTTGAACCCTCGTAACTTTGGTTTGAATAATGCCAGATAGTTGAAATTTTTAAGATAAAGTGACATGGGTATAGTTATTAAATGCGCAAAATTTGAATATCGTAGCTATTATACTTTAGATTTTATAGGAGTCCAAAAACCCACAATTTGGTCACTGACTCACCGATCATCAAAACTGTTAGGGTACTTCCTGAAGTCTTAGAAAGCTGAAATTTGGTATGTAACATTATATTAGTACTAAAACAACAAAAAAATTATCAAAACCAACTTAACCTATATCCGTACCATTATAAAGCAAAATTAGGCAAAATTTTGTGTTTTTTTTTTTTGTATGGGAGCCCCTCTTAATTTTTTACTTTATTTTAATATTATTATTAAATATTAAAGTAGACATATAACTAAGGACTTTGAGAAAAAGTCAAGTACCTACCTGTTGCCATTATTGATATAGAGCAAAAAAGGCCAAAAAATCACGTTTGTTGTATGGGAGCCCCCCTTATATATTTTATTTTGTTTTTAGTATTTGTTGTTATAGCGGCACCAGAAATACACAATCTGTGAAAATTTCAGAAGTCTTGCTATAGCGGTTCTTGAGATACAGCCTGGAGACAGGCAGACGGACAGACATCGAAGTCTCAGTAATAGGCTTCCGTTTTTGGATGGATGGATACGGAACCCTAAAGAATGAACTAAAAGAAAAAACAACGTAAACCAGCTTACAAAAAGAAATGAAATCCCACCAAAAACATTTTCATGTAAAAATGTTGCCAAGATGAGAACATAATAATATTATAGTTCGTCGTGTCAAAAAGTAGTGAGATCTCATGTAGAGCCAAGTTTCTAACCTTACATACTCAGCCCTAAATCTAAAAACCGTAATTTTACACTAAAGCGCGGGAAAATATTTGATAATAATATTATAATGTGTCAGCCGGTTGACGAGAACCTAAAAACTCTACACATTAGTTAAAATCGGTGGCTTGACTGCCACAATGTTTCAAACAGGCTGAACCCCTTGGAATTACGCCGAGATGTAAATAGCTTCACTCTGCATCCTCAATCTGTTGTATCACGGGGAGTGCTCTGAGGAATTGTTCGGAATCATACCTCCTGTAACTTTTCGCCATCGTTCCACGTGAAAAATATACCATCCTCATAACTTTGATGTCTTCCACCAGTCTTCCACCGTGCTGTTTTCGCGTAACTTTCTGCCGCGCGCTGTAAAATTTGGAATGCACTGTCGCCAGAAGTATTTCCGGACCTATACGACCTGCAAACCTTCAAGAAGAGAGCGTATTCCCTCTTAAAAAGACCGGAAACTCACCAGCAGCTCTTCTGATAAACTTTACAATAGCCAATAACACCTAACAAAACAGAAAAGACAAGAGAAATTAGTAAAATATAATAGAATAGCTGTGATTATTATATTCAAAGTTTCGCCATCTGCATGGAGGCATTGCTCATAGAAGTCGCTTGCATTTTTACACGAATAATCGTGCAAGAGTTAAAACCCAAAGGAAAGGATAGACACGTGCGCCAGATTGTTTTAACACGTTTATTCTGGTGAACTCAAATAAACAAAATAATCGCATGTTTTATTATGAATGTGATATATGTTATTATTTTTTCCGTACAATAAAGGTCTACATTGCTATAAAATCGTTATTTTAAGTCAAAAAATTTCCAAAAAATTACTAAAATTACATAGGCCATGCAAACGAAAAATAAAAAAGAAATTTTTGGGTAAGAGCTCTTGCACGTTTATTCGTTGGGGCCATCGTTATCAATGTTATCAATCGAAAAACAAATTGCATCGCCTGTGATAGCAGGCACGTTTTTCGGCGCGTTGATTTGATAACACAGATATGCCTATTATGTTAGACTAGCTGTTGCCCGCGACTTCGTCCGCGTGGACTTCAGTTTAAAGCGCGCGGTGTCAACAAAATTGTTGTTAAATTTAAAAGCTTTTTAAAACCCTGGTACCCCCTAAATCAAAATACCCAAAAACAGCACATAATATTTCATTATTTTAAATTAAACTTTATTTATGCCAAATTTTAAAGCTTATATAGCCCCCCATTACACAACTTTACCCATAAACAGCTATAATTTATCATTCATAGGTTTAAGGTTACGTCACTGCATACTGCATAGATAAATTACTGAGTAGTGACTAATTGAAAATCGTATAAAACAATCTAAAGAATCGATAAACATAATTTGGAATGGTACAACATCTTATAGAAACTTTTAAAAGCAAGCGATAGCGCGATGCAAATGACTCTTAGCGCCATCTGTTTTGAATTTTTAGAACCAACTTAATTTGAACAAATTTACGCATTTTCACCCCCTTAAAACCCCTTTTTCCAGTTAAAAAGTAGCCTATGTCCTTTCTCAGGCTTCAGACTATATGTGTACAAAATTTCATTACAATCATTTCAGTAGTTTTGGCGTGAAAGCGAGACAGACAGACAGACAGACAGACAGAGATACTTTCGCATTTATAATATTAGTATAGATTAGCAGCCCGGCAAAAAAAAATTGACCGCAACGCGACGAGGCAAGCGAAGCATGGCGCGGCATAAATTTTATGGATTTGACAGATTTCAATTGCGTGAGACGTCTTACGAATCTGTCAAATCCATATAAATTTAGAAATGCATGTACGCGTCGCGTTGCGGTCTGAATCAACCCTTAGTTGCCTGTACTATAACGCATAAACTTGTATATAAATAAGTCTATGGTACTACGTATAATATATCCCACCAAAAACATTGCGCAGACCATATAATGCATAGACCAACAAAGAGTGCGAGAGAGAAGAAAATCCTTTATGGAATTATAACAAGATGAAAAGAGAGAGGCAGTCTAATGAAAATTGTAACAACTTTTATTTGACAGGTCGTCAAAAGTCGTCAATCGTTTTTATGCCCTTTCGGAATTTGCAATTTATTATTTAAATCGTATGTTATTTTCAACAAATACTATTATATATAACAATAATAACTTGTGCTGTGAGTGATTGCAGTGTAAATCATAGGAATAATCCTGAAAAATAAATTTCACCCGTAATTAATCTTCATGTCCTAATTGCTACGATGTGTTTATTTTTGCTATATTCTGGTCTTTAGCTCTCTATTTCAAATAAAATATTGTGAATCCTCCCTTTTACTTTCATATTTTGCGTAACTTTACTATTGTTCTTAAATATTACACAAATTTTGAAGAAAAAATTTTCATTAAATTTTTTTACATATACGCTAGTGCTTGAATCAAATTTATCGATATGCTTATCGATATTTTACAATAACATAAAACTAAAATAAAATCATTTACCTTTATATTTATCACCTTAAAAAGGACATATTATCTTATTTTAACGATTGTTTTTAAGTAATAATTATCTTTTGACATACCTAGTATAAAATCAAGGTTTCACAGATCAGTCACTTCAATCTAATTGAATGCAGCTTTCAATAATATGATAGACAGTTATCTGACAGAATAGGTATAAGTGCAACTTATATTATACTTATTAGGACTGGTACCGACTTCAAAATTATGAAGATTGAGAACAGAAATACTGAATACAGAATAAGGATTATTTAATACTTTTTAGTTCATGTATAATATTACTATTGTCTTTACCTTCAAATCGGTTCACAAACGGCGGAGTAATCGTTGATCATACATAAAAAATATTATATCCACAGCCGAACGTCTAACCTCCTCCTTAAAGTCGGTTAAAAATTATTGTAATAAAAAGTATTAGGGAGTGCCTCCGCTGCCGGCGCCGGTTGCCAAAATGTCTGCCGGCGCCGTTTTCCGAACTCCGAAGTTTGCCGAAGTCACGCGATGTTTGCCGAATAGGCTGCCAGCGCCTATTCGGCAAACATCGTCTTGTCAAACAAAAACATCAGACTTGAGCTAAATGCGAATAGTACGAATAATAAGGTCATAATAATTGTAAGGATGCATAATTATTTGAATCTTTCGATCGGGGATTCTCGGAAATGCTATTGTATTCTATTGTTGTCGCGAACACCGGTGCTCGTATCGGGCTTGAATCTTGGATGGGTTAATGGTGGTGATGACGAAGATGCTGATAAATGTGATCTGCATAGTAGCATTTAAAGACAATATCTTTCCTTCGTTAAACAACGCTGAAACTCTCTAACATGTATAAGTAGGGTTGCCATCACCCAAATTCCCGGACATTTGGCCGAAATGTGGTTATTTCCCCGGACACCTCTTAAACAGTTTTTGTTTTTAATGAAAATAAGGGAGCAAACGAGAAAACGGTTCACCTGATGGAAAACAACTTCCGTTCATTTTCCGTTCCTTGACACTCGCAGTAGCAGACAAGCTGCAGGTGCGTTGCCGGCTTTTTAAGAGGGAATAGTGTAATAGGGTAGGGTAGGGAAGGGAAGGGAATAGGGTAGGGGATTGGGCCTCCGGTAAACTCACTCACTCGGCGAAACACAGCGCAAGCGCTGTTTCACGCCGGTTTTCTGTGAGAACGTGGTATTTCTCCGGTCGAGCCGGCCCATTCGTGCCGAAGCATGGCTCTCCCACGTAAAATATATAATTATATTATTATATTTAATTTATTATATTCCCTTTTTTTTATTATATTCACTTTCCTACCCTCCCCTATTCCCTTCCCTTCCCATCCCTACCCTCCCCTATTACCCTATTCCCTCTTAAAGGCCGGCAACGCACCTGCAGCTCTTCTGATGCTGCGAGTGTCCATGGGCGACGGAAGTTGCTTTCCATCAGGTGACCCGTTTGCTCGTTTGCCCCCTTATTTCATAAAAAAAAGTTATTATTATTATTATCTTTAAAGGTTTTTTTTTTTTTTTTTATTTTAAAATTGGGGCCGTCTATAGACTGTTCGTCCATATCCTTTTTTTGTTATTTTATTATTTAGATTTTTCGCACCAAGGATAATTGAAATAATATTATGAATTTTAATTAATTGTGGTCCATCACGCCATGGACACTTTTTTTTTTTTTTTTTTATATATATATATATATATATATATATATATATATATATATATATATATATATATATATATATATATATATATATATATATATATATATGTGTATATGTATATTTAATAGAATAGAGTATAATATGTTGTACATATAATAAATAAATATATACATTTATTGTTTTATAAATTGCATAATAATAATATTAATGTTTTGAACGGTGAGGTCCCAGTCGGTGTGGCGGCCAGTAGATCCGACATTTTCCGATTTCCTTAGATTTTATGCTGCTCCACCCTTTGCCTTTAGATGTTGTGACATTGGCTTGGTGGAGAGGGGTCACTCAAGCTAGGTGGAGTTTCTAGGTTGTTAAAAAGACATCGTTCTGTGTCGAATCTACCCGCCATGTGGCTTAGGACTTTATCGTTCCTGTCTTTTATAGCCATTTTTATATTATAATCTCTTATGTGTTCGGTTGACACCTCCGTGGCTCTTTTTATGAAGCTTGCCACAGCGTCTCCATCAGTGTCAGTGTAATAGACACAGGTGTTAGTGTGCCGGGATATGGCTACAACTGCATGAGGAACGCTGTCATGGATTGCCAGCTTTCGGGACTTGGTCTGTATGATGATCACCGAGGGACTCGTTAATCCCTGAGCTTCATGGATTGTGAGGACGCGAGAGTCCGTTCCCGATCCATAGCCTGTATTAGTGAGGGCTGCTTTCTCCTCTTGTGTGTGGACAAGATACAGGGTATTTAGATTGGTTTTAGGTATTCTCGCTCCTGAATACTTCATTAGCTTTAGGGACCGCACTATTTCCTTCGATGAATAGATGTTATTATAGACCATGCTTAAGGCGTATGCCACATCCATAGGGCTCCTGTGTGTGCAAGACAACTCCTGGGTGATGCTGGTTACCAGGTTTGGACGAGTGTAATTAAGTTTAAAGAGGTTTTCACGCTCTATAAACGGGAGTTGGTTAATATCTCCAATGAGGATAACATCGTTGGCGCCTGTTAACTGATTCGCCATGACGATTGAGCCGAAATGGTTCATGAGGGCCTCGTCAACTATCAACCTTTTGTAGGTTTCTTTTGTCCCATTTACCAGCAAAGAGGCCATGGTACGAACTTTATCTTTAACTTTGTTGCCAGTTCGTAGCGATAGCCTTTGCTTTAGATCCTCGGCTGCTTCGATTGTCGTTGTTATTATAACGTCTGTTTCCTCATTGAAGTTATTAATGATCCAAGTTGTTTTCCCACATCCAGGAACCCCATTGACCCACGAGTAGTTGATAGGTTTCGCGAATATATCCCAGTCCATGCTGGATTCGGGGTCCCCAGATAGGACTTCTGCCATTTCTAGTATCCTGTCTTCCAGCATTATTCTGGTACATTCCGCTATTACCACTATTGGATCCTCAGATTTTGTGATAAATTTGAGAGTTCCCGTGCGTTTTGTCTCATCCTCGTCCAGAACCACGAATCCGCAGTCGGCACTTAACGCCGCCATATACTGCCCTGTCATCGCCCCGGCAATTATTGTGGAGGTGACATTGTCGTATATGGCAGCTTTTGCATCCTCGAGTCTCACTTCTAACAGCTTTTGATTTTTCCGCTGATAGGCCTGCATGATCTTATTGCAGGTCAAGAGCTTTATGGTCTTATTTGCTCTTATTATCGCCTGGAACTCGAGGAAGGCATTTATTATATGATCTTCGGGGCTCTGGGCCAGTCTGAGTTTTGGCGGGAGCACTTGCCCGAGATCGGCCCTATATCTTTTGTTTTTATTTGCCGGTGTTTGTGTAGATGGTTCCCTCAAAAAAGCCTCCATTGCTAAAGCCTGCCGATTTGTTTGTGACGAAGCCTTGATCCGAGAAAGGGTGTTTTTATCCTCGATCATTCTTTCACGATGAAGTACTTTTTTGATGGAGCCCACAAACGCTTTTAATTTGGCCGTTGAGTTTAGAGACTTCTTAATTTCATTTTTATTTCTCTCTTTCTCATCCTCTTTTTTGGTCTCCCGTGATGCTTGGAGTCGTTCACTTGCGGAGGATGAGTTCGCCTTATTGCTGGGTTGGGACGTTGCTGGCTGATCATCACGATTCTTTTTGAGGAAGCTTAGGTCATCCCCTCTGTTCTCGTAGACGATTATCTCATGATGTTCTGAGGCTTTTACTATTCCATAGTAATTTGCAGCCCTGCCTTTGTCCTGTCCCAGTGACATGGCGTCTACGCTGATTATGCGTGGGGTGATACTGTGTCTTATTCCCATTGCTCCCAACTCCTTCAAAGACGAACATGCCCGTTCAAAGGCTGTTTGCGCATCCCATTCGAATACTATTATCGTTTTGGTGTCTGATTTCAGTATTCTGCATGGTTGGCCAGCGAAGGTAGTTGTTGGGAGAGCTAAGTATTTGCTCATTTTCATGTTCGTCTTTGATGTACTTCCGTTTAGGATTGCTGCTAGTCCCGGTGAGATGTTGACGTGGTTGGGAGTG
This sequence comes from Aricia agestis, assembly GCF_905147365.1. Taxonomy (NCBI): domain Eukaryota; kingdom Metazoa; phylum Arthropoda; class Insecta; order Lepidoptera; family Lycaenidae; genus Aricia; species Aricia agestis. The sequence goes on from NC_056409.1 coordinate 19,265,905, forward strand.
CTAAGACGGCTGTATGTTATACCCAATGTTTCGGTTGGATTAGACATAAAGAGAGGGATCGGCCTTAGTTTAATTTTCGGTTCCCCGTTTTGTCCGCGGGCTAGTAATTGTTGGGTTTGCTCTAGGGTCGGCTGTGTTACAATTTCGGTTGAAACTGCCCGTTGTATTTCTGTGTGTGCCTGTGATTGTGTTGGCGCATGTATTTCTCCTGGCCTGTGGGTTGATGTGAAGTGTGTCTGTGTGGACGTTGGGGTTTGTGATCGTGTGCGTTGTGTTTGATTTCGTGTGTGTTGTGTTGATGTGTTTGTTATTACTCGCCTTGGTGTATAGTTTAATTTGTTGTGGCCTGTGTATAACGTTGAGCCATTTGCTGTGGCTGCACTGGAGACAACTTTGCTAATGAATACCATCAACGGTTCTCTGGTGGCTTTTTCCTCCATGATGGTAGGGAGGGTTGCCTGACTTAGCTCCATTTCCAGTTGTATTTCTAAGTCAGACCTGTTACTACCAAACCTTGGGCATTCAATGAGCAGGTGGAATATTGTCTCGTCCTTTACGGGGTCACAAATGCAGGAGGGGCTGTCTTTAAGGTGGAAACGATACAAGTATGCTGCGAATCCTCCATGACCGGTCATGGCTTGCACGTGTGTAGGCGTTATTGTAACGTGCCTTAGTATTTCCCACGCCTTTTTAACAGTGGGGAAAAAAACTTTTGTGACCGATCCGGTTGAGGAGGATTGGTATCTTTCCTGCCACTTAACTGTTGTCCCCTCCCTTATTTTTCTCCGTATATAGGACATTGGCACTCTGTTGTAATCTGAGGCCGTGTTTATGGTAAGTGCAGCCTTTTTTGCCAGTTCATCCGCTCTTTCGTTTCCTGGAGTACCCGCGTGCGCTTTTAGCCAGAATAGCCGCACTTTTCTGCCTTCCTCTGTTATAGCTTATCTTTAAAGGTTAGGTACCATGTTCACAAAAGTGGTGATCTGATGATGGAATCCATGAGGAATCGAGGGGACTCCTTTAAATTATTAATAAATACTAGTAATTTGTAAATACTAGGGAGATTCTGAATGTGTTCTTGAATTGAAATAAATTGGTATTACTTTGGAAGCTGATATCATGAGTAAGGGCCTGTTTTACCACTTAATGATAAGGTAATATAATAAACAAAAATAGGAAATAAATAACTTTAAAAGAAACGTTCATAATATACTGAATATTATTGCTGTAATTTTATTATAATTTTGTAGCTTTCAAATTATGAGTTAATAAGGCTCTAAAAACGATAAATTACGGTTAAAAATAATAATTTGACTCTTTTTAGTTACCTAAAAGACAATGCTTTATGCGTAGATAACCACTACTGATATTAACTATCCATAGTTATTATATTACTGTAAGCGAAATTGTGGTAAATGCTTACATTGTTTTTGTTAAAAAATATATTACTTAATTGGCATAATATTCGGGCTCTATAACGGAGGAGACGGACGAGTTCCTACTGTAATAGCCAAAACAGCTTTCTATCCATTTTAAATTACTTACTTAAAAACAACAAATAATATAATTTATTATCGAAACGTATATATAATTGCGTATATTATGTAAAAATAATATTAAAATTATTTTTAATTCGGTTTTCCTATTAATATCAGTATGTGTATGTGTATCAAACACAGGTGTAATTGGTGTGTATAATAATTATACAACCGCATAAGGCACTCTGTCATGGATTACTCATAATTTGAAAGCTACAAAATTATAATAAAAATACACCAATAATCTTCACTTATAATACCACAAGAGCTTCAAAATTATCGGATATTTCCCGATAGGTTCGTTGCAAACAAATGAAGGATTCAAGTTTTTCAGGTTAAAAAATCACGAGCGCGAAGCGCGAGTGATTTTTCCTGAAAAACTTGACGACTTTATTTGTTTGCAGGGAACCTTGATGGAAATGCCAGATAATTTTGAAGCTCGTGTGGTATTCGGGGGATTATTTTTCTGTCCCAAATGTCGGTCAATATAATTGCACCATGAGACACAATTGAATTCAACCTGTCAGTTTGACGTGTTTGTCTTTTATATATAGCAACTATCAGAGAAAATTTTCAAAAAATTATCAGTTTAATACCATGTAGGTTGTACCACGTGACGTCGAATGGTGCAATTCTATTGGTCGATATTTGGGTCGGAAAAATAATCAGCATAATTATTAATTTCTTAGTTTTGTTTAATATACTTTGGGCCTGTTTCACCACTTTCTGATAAAGTGCCTAATAGGCTATTCACAACTTTTTTGACAGATTTTCCATACTTGATCTGTCAAGTTAATTGGTGGATAACCTTATCAGGAAGTGAAACAGGCCCTTACTCATGATATCAGCTTGCAAAGTAATACCAATTTATTTCAATTCAAACATACATTCAGTATCTCCCTAGTATTTACAAATTACGTTTATTTGAACGCCAATAAATAGACTATTTCATTAACTACATAATATTTGCCGTTTGTTTTTTTTTAGGTCAATTTTGACCTAAGTATGATAAGTAAAAAAATAGGTTTTTGTTGCGATCTCGGCACTGCGGCAAATGTATGGTCAAGGTCGTTTGCTCAGGGGATAGCCTTAATTCCTGAGCTTCCTAAATCATTGAAAAGACATTAATAGACCCAGGGTTAAGTTAACCCCAAACTGACAAATAGGCATGAAATAGAAGTATTTACCTATGAGTACGGGCGACAAAATACAAAAGGATGCCAATTTACTTCTTTTACAACCAATAAATTGTAAATGTCGCTTCTTCAAAGGCCAAGAGTAAAAAGGAAAAAATAATATTATTACATCAATTAATATGTTATACGTTTAATATTGTTTTCTAATGTTACCGGTCCACCTTTAGAACTAGTAGCTATGGTACGTCATAGCCATTTTCTATCTCTTAAGATTCATAATTTATATTATTTGTGTTCCGATCTACGCAAATCAGTTTCTTGAGGCCACATTACTGTTTCAGATTAAATAGTTTGTTAATTACATTCAACAAAATCTTATACCCAGCACCTTCAAGTTAATGTGAATACAAAGAATAATATAATTGACGAATCTTCGGGTAGTTTAAAATAAATTTAGCTTGTTGAAGATCTGTCAACTGTCACCTCAGTCCACCCGTGACTGGTCAGAAATCCGTCAACGACATAAGTCCATCAATCCAGAGGTTAGACGTTAAGTTTCGCGTCAATCTTACCAAATTGATGGACAGACCACTTTCTCATCAGTTGATGAGAAACTGAGCGTGTAACCTACGTCTAAGGCAGCTGAATGAATCGTTTCATACCTGAAACGTCGAAAATAAGAAAAGTGCGACGCGAAAAAATCCGTGATTTTAAGATATTATAATATAATGGTTTCGGTGACGGTCGCAAGTTTCGTTAAAACCAGGCCACGTACGCAGGAGTAATTTTATAGTGCCCAAGTGTGTGCGCAGTACACAAGAGCACTCTCTATTATTTTACTCTCATAACCCAGTGGGGCGGAAGACCGACACGACTGGCGAGAGATCAGGCGCAGGACCGACTTTTTACATGCCCCTCCGACGCATGGATCATCTTACTTGTCAGACAATCAGGTGATCAGCCTGCATTGTCCAAACCAAACTTGGAAATAACATATTTCTAATGCGGGAATCGAACCCACGACCTCCGAGTCAAGAGCCACGCTCTAAACTACTGGACCACGGAGGCGTTAAGATAATCCTACTTCCTACTAATATTATAAAGGCGAAAGTTTGTTTGGATGTATGGATGTATGGATGTTTGTTACTCTTTCACGCAAAAACTACAGAACGGATTTTAATGAAACTTTACAATAATATAGCTTATACATCAGAATACCACATAGGCTACAATTTTAACCGACTTTCAGAATGGGGGAGGTGTTATGTTCGTTTTCTTATGTTCAACGATTACTCCACCGTTTGTTAACCGATTTTCAAATTTTTTATTTTGGTATATAGGGTATCATCCCAATTTGGTATTATATTCACAAAAGTGGTGATCTGATGAAGGATGCACAAGTAATCGAGGTAACTCCTCAAAAGGTATACCTGGTGGCTGGTATACCGTGGTTCGGAAGGTGCTGAGAGAACTCCTAATTCTTTATAGATACAAGATTTAAAAACTTATTTCAGTGTTAGATAGCTCATTTATCGAGTAAGGCTATATATTATCACGTTAAGACTAATACGACCGAAAAAACTCAGGTAAATGTAGGAAAAACGGGGAAAATATTAGAAAGGGTTTATCTCACGAACTACTGGAGCATTTTTATTACAATATTTGGCACAGATATTGAGTAGACCACGTGAAGGGAGTATAGCTATTTTGTATGGGAAAATGTACGGTTTCTGTAAAATTCCTAATTTACGCGGGGGAAGCCGCGCGGTAAAGCCCGCTGCACAGTGCACACACTGGACCAACGCATGGAGCCAGCGCATTGGGCCAACGTTTAATTTAGACTTTATAGTATGGAATGTCGTTCCCTACTTACCTACCGCCAAGTACTAAGTAGACCTACTCGTACACGTGAAATAAAACAAACAATGAAAGAAACTTTTTTTGGTTAGAGTTCTAAGCATATATTTTTTAAGATTTCTATATTTTTTTTTAACAATTATTTCAATATATTATGCTAATGAACATGTTTTATTAGATCAACTTTAAAACCACCGCAAGAAACTTGAATGTTAATGCTCTCCAAAAAGCTAGAAAAACATATTAGCAAACACAATATGCTACATTCCTATAGTCTAATGATGACGATTTTGTGTTAAGTAATTTGAATTAAATAATAAAATAAAATGATAAATTAATATTTTTTATCAATAAGATTTTAGCGTCAAAACTCAAAACTAATGAATAGAAATGACACCATTTTGTCAGCGGTAACTACAAAAGGAACGCTTTGTCTTTGTGGATACTACAAATTATAAAATATGATTGACTTTTAGTCACCTAATTATATTAGAATAAATTTATGATACGCATGACGCAGTAGTAGGGTAAACAACAGTGTACCGAGTGTAGAGATGGGCACGTACCTGGGTATTTACCCATCTACCCGGTATTTACCCTCACGTACCCGGTAAATACCCGTATCTACCCAAAAGGGCGGGTAGATAAAATTCAATACTTAAGTCACAACCACCTCAAGAACGGTAATAGCTAGAGAGTTGAAATTTTCACAGATTGTGTATATCCGTTGCCACTATAAAAACAAATACTAAAAGCAAAATAAAATTAATATTTAAGGGGGGCTCCCATACAACGAACGTGTTTTTTTTTTCCTTTTCTGCTATCTTATCAATAATAGCAAAATGTAGGTACTTGAATTTTTACACAGTCTTTAGATGGATGTTAACTTTAATATTTAATAATAATATTAATATAAAATAAAAAAATTAAGAGGGGCTGCCATACAAAAAACACAAATTTTGTCCTAATTTTTCTCTATAATGGTACGGAACCCTTCGTGCGCGAGTCCGACTCGCACTTGGCCGATTTTTTTTATTTACATTCTATTATTTTATTAATAATTTAAAATATTTGAAAAACCTTTAAAATATTTAAAAAATATATTAGAAAAAATATTAGAAGACCCTTGAAAATTACTTTTAAAATAGACAATGTATAAGTACCTGGTTAAAGAAATTATATAAAAAAATATGTAGGTATAATTTTTTATTATTTATATATATAACACGTCCTATCTTATATAAAATCTGATTTGCTTTGATTTGCTTCTGATTTTTTTAACTTCTCATTCTGCTAGCGATCTGACTTCTAGACATTGAACTAGTCGTTTTGAATTTCTTCTTTGTATGGCACGCATCCATTGATGCGTCTATATATTTACTATTTATCTTTATTTACAGAAGATTTTGTGGGCTCGTCTTTTTAATCTTTTGAATGTTTGGTTTGGTAGAGTTTTTATCAATTTTTTTGCCAATATATTGGGATGTCATTTTATCCTTTTACAATAGTTTTGAAGGGAGTTTTTATTCGTAACATAATAATATGGGGCTCCAGTTATTGAACGCAGGGTTTTAGATTGGAATCGTTGTAGAATTTCTGTGTTTGATGTGGAGGTTGTGCCCCACAACTGCATCCCATAGGTCCAGATGGGTTTGAGTATGCTTTTATACAAAATAAGTTTATTTTATCAGCCAGTAAAGCTTTCGTAGCTGCTTGTCTAAAGCCTTTCTTTTGTTCCATATATGTGTTCTCCATGTTAATCGCCTGTCGAGATAAATTCCTAGGTATCTAACATCGTTTGACTGTGGTATTTTTATCCGATTAAGTTCTACTTCTGGACATGTTTCGTGTCTTAATGTGAAAGTTACTCTCGTTGGCTTTTATCCTCTAATCTTTTAACCACTATGATATTTCGTTTAAGGTTCTTTGCAATTTTGCCGATGCTCCATGGGCTGTTTGGTCTACTGCGAAGATTGCTGTGTCATCTGCGTATGTATATGTCAGAGCTTCATCAGTACTTGGAAGGTCTAATGTGTTTAGAAGGTAGAGATAAGGGCCCAATATACTGCCTTGCGGCACTCCTGCTTCGATTTCATGGAGACATGTGACACTATCTCCGTACTCAACATAGAAATATCTATTGCTGAGGTATGCCTTTATAAAGAGGTAGAAGTTTAAGGGTGGCTTTTTACGAACTTTATACAACAGTCCAAGATGCCATAATCGATCAAAGGCCTGTGATATGTCCAGAAAAATAGTAAGATTTGCTTTCAAAAGCTTTTTGAATTTCTTCTACCAGTCTGTGTACCTGCTCCACGGTCCCATGCGCTTGGCGAAAACCGAATTGGTGATCGGGTAACAGTTTACTCGCTCTGATTTCTGGCATCATGCGTTTCAGGAAGAGTATTTCTAAGACCTTGGAGGGCACTGGCAGAAGACTTATAGGCCGGTGAGATTTTTCATCCTATGGATCTTTTTCGGGTTTGGGGATTAATATTATAATCTCTACTTTACATTGCGGGGGGACAATTTTTTTTAAATACACGCGGATTTGTGTGAGATATTTGATTCTACTTTCTGGTAGCTCTTTTAGTATTTTTGGTAAAATGTTTACGCCAATTTTCATGCTGGGGAAGATTGTTAAAGTGGTTCCCTTAAACGAGGATATACCATTGGTGACTTTTTTGTGGTGAACGCGCTTACTTGTGTTTTGGTGCGGTTAAATTAAACTGAGTTACGTTTACCCCATTCCACCCCGAGAAATATGCGAGAAGTCACATTATCCGTACTATCATCTGCATAGAAATGAATGCCGTTGGTCTGTAACATGTCATTGATATGCTGTATGAATAGGGTAGGCGATAGCACACAGCCCTGAGGGATACCAGCGTCAACAGATAGAGTATCAGAGCATTCACCATCAACTACGACTGCTAAGAAACTTGTGACCCTCTTGCATTATTTCTTGGATGTATGGAATCTTGGATAATATTGAAATTGTATATATCCAAACTGACAGCTAATACCCATAGTTTCAATCGCCTGAGCCAACGATGAGTTAGGTACGCCAAGAGAGTCGAGCCGAGCCTTAGTAATCCCTGAGCGTCCAAGTGTCGAAGGGGCTGGCTATTGATGATGGACTCCATCATCTTCGAAAAGGTTATAGCGATTGATCTGCTGTTGGAAGAATTGGAACGGTCACATTTTTTAAGTATCGGGTTCTCAAAAAGCTGTCTTTCAAGAAGCCGAAACTATGTGAGTAGGATAGTTGAGCCAAAAAAGACGCGTAAAGACCGGAGCCAACTCTGGAGCACTCACTGGAGCTACTTGCACTGAGCGCTGATAAAACCGAATATCCGACATGACGCTCATACTTCGTTACCACCATACCGGTTGGCGGTATCCGCCCTCATCATAAAGGGTCGAGTTGGACGACATGAGAACATGTCATAAGATCGGCATTCTCTTTTGCGTTTTGAAGGAAACACAGTGCAAGCGCTGTTTCAAGCCGGTTTTTTCGAAGTCGACCCATTCGTACCGAAGCATCGCTCTCCCACGGTTAAAAGGGAAATTTTTTCTTTTAAGTAACGCACAGGCCAAGAACTTTTTATATTTGATCATTAGTTGCGTTTATACAAAAACAGTACTCATTTACATAATACATTAATTTGCATGTACATAATATATAGGTGTCAAGACTGTAAAGGTGCCTCTTCACAATTGACCATACTGGCCCACTACTAGCCATCGCCATTGTGTAAACGGAGTAATGGTGTATGATGGCGGACGATTTTCAGGCGTGGCGGGCAATGGCGTGGCCTGCAGTGGGTCATCGTGACATTGTGTACTGGTTATATAAGAGACAAGATTTTGCACACGTGTTCCTCTAATAAAGTAGGCATCCACTATAATTGTATTTCACAAAATTCTTACCTCAAAGAGGTTTTATACCTTGAGGTTGTAATAGTATAGGCTCAAAGTTAGTTAGTGGAACCTTATAATTTCTTAGACACAATTACAGAACAATATTTCGTATTAAGTGCCTACAATTACTAACAAATATTGAATTACGAGAACCTATGTATTTTAGAATTTTTCAAAGTTTAGCCTAAAGGAGGGATGAATGTTTTGAAATTTCGCACGCGTGTTTCCCTAAACGATGAAGGCGTCCACTAAGACGATTTACTCAATTCCCAAAACTTTATCACCATTAAAAGGCAGTATACTTTAAAGAATATTAATATCACACATACAAAACCAAAATTTAGGAAAAAAGTTCAAAAACACAGCGTTACTCTTTGACATGCGGCCGGAATTCATGAAAAACATGGTTTTGTATTGCAAACATACATTAGTTTAAGACTTAAAGGGGCTTATTCGAACAGTTACGAGCTAGTGACCAAATTTGCATTATTTAATGGAGGTTTTACTAAGGATTTACTAAAAAAAATATGTGAAAACGTACGCTGAATTATAAATACCCACCATTTTTGGGTATTTACCCAATCTACCCGGTAAATACCCAATCTACCCGGTAAATACCCAGGTGGGTAGATTGGGTATTTACCCATCGCCCATCTCTAACCGAGTGTAACAAAACTAAGTGATAATATTTAAGAGTATGTGTGTGTCCCTTATACATATAGTAACTAGCTATTTGACCGAGCTTTGCTCGGTATTCGATAAAACGCGAATAAAATGACATTTTCTAAAAATGATTCACGTAGCTAGATCGATTTATCGCCCCCGAAAACCCCTATATACTAAACGAGCTTTTGCCCGCGGCTTCGCTCGCGTTAAGAAGTATTATTGTATACAAACTTTCATCCCCTATTTTAATCCCTTGAATTGATCAAAATCCTTTCTTAGCGGATGCCTACGTCATATCATCTACCTGCATGCCAAATTTCAGCCCGATCCGTCCAGTGGTTTGGGCTGTGCGTTGAGAGATCACCATGTCAGTCAGTCACCTTTGAGTTATATATATATATATATATATATATATATATATATATATATATATATATATATATATATATATAATCGGCTCCAACGATTTTCATGAAATCTATATATATATATATGTATATATATATATATATATATATATATATATATATATATATAGATTTCATGAAAATCGTTGGAGCCGATTCCAAGATTCCAATTATATTTTATTTATTTGTGCCAAACAAATGTTCAGAGAGTTATCCCAAAGACTGGTTGAGAAAACTAACGATCCCAGAGCTGGCGCTTACCTCGGCCAACGTATTAGTCTTGCGATACAGCGAGGTAATGCTGCCAGCCTCTTGGGTACATTGCCCGCAGCCTCTGACTTAGATTTAGTTTTTTATATATAGTCTTTGTTTTATATTTTAGCATTATTTATAGCAATTATTACTTATTATTATAATTATCATTTTATTTATTTATTTTATATTCAGAAGGCTTACAGACTAATTACTTAAATAGCTAATACAATAATTAAGATAAACAAATAGCTAATTACAAGCCTCCACATGTATGTAAAAAGATAATACAAGTCAGCAAAAATGTGTCGAACTATATTACTTAATCTACTACAAATTTTGGAAAGGTAAAGAGAAATAAACTTAAGAATATAACAATAATTTAAATATACTTTTATATATCAATATAAATTAAAGTTATGAGCAAAACCAAAAATAGTAATTATGTAGGTAAGTACCTCAAACACAATCATACATTCCTAATCAAAGAATTCATTTGCCAATAGTCGTTTTACAACGTTAGATTTAGTACAGAATAGGTCAATATCCATGTCTTGCGATACTTTATTAAAAGAATGAGTGCTTCGTAAAAAGAATGCATTATTTCTATTATTAGTAGTTGCAGAAGGTACATCAAGTAAAGGCCGGTGACGAAATCCTTGTCTGTTGGTTCGTAAATTTATTTTAGAAAGTAATTCAGGGCAGTCGATGGAACCATTTGCGATGTTCACTAAGAAACATATGTCACTGATTTGACGCCTGAGTTTGAGTGGCAAAAAATTATACCTTCTACAGCGCACGGACGTAAAAAAAATTTTACGTCCGTGCTACAGCGTTGAAAAAATACTTAAAAAATATACAGGAAATTCTCGTTTAAAGATATAAGATAAGTAGAGTTTAAGAGGATACACCAGGGGCTAGAGAAATGAAAGAAAGTACGTGCAATATCTATAGTTTTCTCCCTTACCTCAAGCCTACACCGCAGAACGCGATAGAGACAACTGCAGAAAATCAACCATTCGTTGTCCCCTGATTCCTTCTCCAAAACTTAACCGATTTGAGTACTTTTTTCATTAAAGATTAAAGAAAGGCTTGAGCTGTGTTTCTGTTTTTATTTTTTTGTAAGTATAATCTAGCCAAATCTGGTTTCTGGATGTTTGAACACAGCGGAAAATCTGGCCATTTTTTTGGGTTTTTGAACGTACTGTATATCTTATTTATTAATCAAATTATGAAAAAAAGAAAACATAGGGACATTGTATTAGTGGCCGTATATATTCAGGAAAAAAATTATAACTCTACTAGCACTATCCAGGGAGGAAACAGGGGACAACGTTTGTATGGAAAAAAGGGCGGTGTGGACTCCTCTTAATGTGAAAATAGCAGCGCTGAAAGAGTACGGTAATTTTTTTTGTGATTTATATGAGCAAGCGCCCCAGTGTCATGAATTTTTCCACACAAAACTTTCAGCGCTGCGCTGCTACTTTAACAGTCAACTTTATACCAGGGACACATAATATAAGTACATCCTAAAGCAGCGGCCGTCACACTTTACTGGCCACACAATATTATGACAATGTGAGTGCCAGCACCGGGGCACAGAGTACGGTATGTGAATGGCGCTCCAATAGCGGTTCCACCAAGGTTCCACGCTAATACCCTTTTTACACCTACCGAGAAGAGTGGCGAGACAGTACTCTCGGCAAATTTTATTTGTCGAGAACAGGGTCTCGCCACTTTACTCGGTAGGTGTAATCAGGCCCTACGAGTGAGTTGCACCACACCATAAAACAACTGGATTAGGCTATTATTGTGTACTTGTTAAGTAAACAACGATATGTAACGGCCAAAATTGGCCGGTTACGTTTATCGTTAAATATGCGTAATTTTACCCATGCATTGTGATTAAGTGTGGTATATTGACCGTTCACATAATTTACTTTGTAAATAAAGGCCACGGGCCGCAATTTGGCGACTAGGGCCCTTTTTTCTGCGCAGGGGAAACCCATCATGGGTGCCCCGGGGATGTGCCGCAGTTAAAAGCTGAAGTACCCTGGGGGTATGTGGGACTCTTACCCACTAAAACCACCTGCGGTTTGCCTTCAGCCGTATACGGAGGGACATCCTGGATCTGTCTAACACAGGACTCCCTCCAAGTATTATCACTTAGTTTTGTTGCACCCTGTATATTGACGGCTACCTTATACACGTAATATCGGGTTGTAATTGCGCGAATGCACTGGAATGATTCAGTGCGTTCCAGTGCCCTTTTACATGACTCCAGTAACAATCCAGCGCTGGATTAGATCACTAGATTGGAATAATGTAAACCGGCCGTTATCGAATATCGAACGTCAAAGTTATTTCATAATCTGATATTCTGATAACGTACGATTAGGCACCTATCGAATATTCTGCCTCGAAGAAAACTACTGCCTAGTTTCTGAGAGATTTTTAAGTAAGTACATAGGTTCGTTCGTTCGTTAGTTCATCCGTTTTAGGGTTCTGTTATCAACAAAACTTTGTTGACTGGGAACCTTAAACGGAACCCTAACCAGCTGATTTTTTGTATATTGGTATGGAGCTTTGCTCGGTATTCGATAAAACACGAATAAAATGACATTTTCTAAAAATGATTCCTAGCTAGATCGATTTATCGCCCCCAAAACCCCCTATAAGTATACAAGAATTGCTCGTTTAAAGATATAAGATTTAATTTAAAAGTAACCTTGTCCTACAAATAAAACAATCCATATTTTAGGGCCATCAAGTCAAAGTATGAAATCCTTTCTATCTCTGTTAGCTACCCGAGATTTTTCGAAAATAAAAATGTCGTTCGTCTTATCAAAATGTAGCTACTCACAAAAAATAGCTTGTTAGTAATCACAAAAAATTTTGTTCTAGGGCTCTCTCACTAATACACACAATCTAAGATAATTTCAAAAGTTATAGCGTTAAGTATAGCTATAGCGTTGAAGTTGCTCCGTTTCAGCAAAATTCGTTTTAAATCGCGCGAGAACCGTACATTTTTCCAGGCCTCAGCTAGCGGAAGCTTTCAGAATGCAATAAAGTCTAGAATATATTATCTATAGTATTGTTTTATTAAAAGCAAAATATAATACTAAGGGCCTGTTTCACCACTTTCTGATAAAGTGCCTAATAGACTGTTCACAACTTTTTTGACAGATTCTCCATACTTGATCTGTCAAGTTAATTGGTGAATAGCCTTATAAGGAAGTGGTGAAACAAGCCCTTAATATATTTTTCAAACTCATAAACAACGATAAGCGCGTGGCGTGAGTATGACTATAAATATTATATCTGATTGCTTTTGTACTTTATCTCAAAATATAACTTATCTCTATGATCTATATCCTGCATACATTCACAATATAATAAATATAAATTATAATATTAATATTATCATAAACAGTTTTTGTGAAATGAGTAACGCGATCGTTACTTACATTTAGGGCCTGTTTTACCACTACCTGATAAAGTGCCGGAAAGGCTATCCCTTAATGGACTAGATTTATATCCCGGGTACCGTACATTTTTCCACAATAAAAACTATATTTTGTCCTTTCCCGAATCTCAAAGTACGTGCATCCCAAAATTTTATCAAAATCTGTTCAGCCATTGAAACGTGAAGAGATAACAGATAGACACACTATCGCATTTATAATATTATAGTATATGGATAAGAATTATTACGAAAGTTGGCATTAATTATATTATTATCATGGTACCTGATTCGTTTTTAACCGACTTCCAAAAAGGAGGAGGTTATAGTATGTTCGTCTGTTTATATATTTTTTTGTTTGTTCAACCATAACTTCGCCGTTTGTGGACCGATTTTCATGATTCTCTTATTGTTATACAGGGTTGAATCCGAGGTTGGTACCATGTTCACAAAAGTAGTGATCTGATGAAGGGATCCATGAGGAATCGAGGGGACTCCTTGAAATTAGTATCGAAACATATAGTGATTTCAATTTTTTCAGAAGCATTCGAGGTAAATGCTACCAAAAAGTAAGATTTCGTACCAGGTTCCGAAGTGGATCCGAAGGTACCGAACAGAACTTTTGAATCCTTATAGATACAGGTTCGAGGATTTCGGCGTTGCTTAAACAACTGGAAGTATGAGCCAACACATCGATTTGTACACACCATAATTATACCATGGGTCAACACATTATAACCCAATTATTGGTACTTTTCGTGATATTTTGCATCGAAGCAGATGTTTTTGATGATTACTTCGCTGTTTGTGGACCGATTTTCAAAATTCTTGTGTTGTTCTATAGGATATAATCTTAATTTTGTATAACAATTACGAAAGCGATGAGCTGATGATGGCATCTATGAGCAATCGAGGGAAATCCTTGAAATTTATCAAAGCACTCATAGTGGTTAAAATGTTGTTTCTATAAACTTAAGCATATGTTACGAATAAGATAAATTTCATACGAAGGTGTCTCTTGGTCCAAAGGCACTGAACAGAACTCCTGAACCTTTAAGTATTGCAAATGTCTCACCAGTCTTGCAGTATTATCTCACCTCCGCCCTCCGGGCGGAAAACGTTTAAAGTTGACGTTTTCCGCCCGGAGGTAAGAAAATTATATATACATACGGGTCGAATTGTTAACCTCCTTGTTTGGAAGTCGGTTAAAGAATTAAAATTCAAGGAGCTTTCGTCTGCTTAGCTAGATCGCTAATTCTTATGTTAGTGTATTATTTATTTGATTCTTATCCTCGTTATAAATAAGTTATAGCAATACTAGCACATTATTATTCAAATGGTCCTTTTGAATTTAAATTTTCCTGTGATCTCTGCAGACGACGAATAAATTATATCTACTTATTATATTATTTGTGACAGATTGTAATTTATTGTTCATCAATCAATAATTGATGGCTTATTACAAGTCATTTGTTAAACACACAGAACCTATGAACTTGCTATAATGAATTTGCCACTCAAACAAAAAGTTTAATTTAAAACGTCTTGAGACAGGTGTTAAAACTTATATCAGTATTTAACGCCAGTCTTGTATATTATATTGTGATCGAAGCCTGTTTCAACCTTTTTTTATACGGGCCACAAACACGCTTCGGTCTTGGCGTCGCGGGCCGCAACCAAAAATGTTTAAGTTGTTTAGTTAAAACAAGAACGATATGATATTGAATGTACTGTCACTGCTTGGTGGAAATTCATCTTGTTCAAAAAAATCATCATCAGGTGTCTGATGAGTGACACCTGATCATGGTTTTTTTGAAGCCGGTCGTGTATTTAACAATTTTGTAATAAATATCTTACAATAAAGTGAAATAAGTGCAAGGAAAGTGTATAATTGTTTAATTTATTATTTTTTTTTAACAAAAAATTAAAACCGACTTCCAAGGTAAAAACAGAAGTAATATTCTTAAAAATAATCTAAAAAGAATCAAATAATTCTTATTCCTTATTATAGTGCCGTCTTCAGACTTCGCCTAAGCCTCAACTATTTCTGTACTCAATCTTCGTACTTTTGAAGTCGCTACCAGCCCGGAAAAGTTCTGAGATCCTTGACATAGAACTTACTCTAAGGTAAGCTGGTACTTCATTAACAAAAAATTAAAACCGACTTCCAAGGTAAAAACAATAATAACATCCTTATAATATGAACTAAAAAGTATTAAATAATTTTTCCTATCTAAAAGTGCCTTTTTCCGAATCCGGCTAAATCTCAACTATTTCTGTACTCAATCTTCATCATTTTGAAGTCATAATCAAAATACAAGACAAAGAATGACTACGTAACAAAGAGATAATGGATCCTAACCAGACGTCTTGTTCTCGTTCTTTACATGATGACTAAACAACCGAAAGAACGATTAAAGCTTCTTCTTGTAGCTTCTACAAGCTAATAAATCGCCAAAATAAGTAGCTGCTCAGCCACCAAATAAAAAGAGATTCAATTTTCCATCAATAGCTCTCGTATGCGATCGTACCTGAGTCTCTGACAGAGCAGCTGCTATTATAGCTTTATCTGCTTCTTTATCTGTGTTAAAAGATGTTGATTGTTGGTACTATTATATCAAAGGATTCTAGCGCTGTCACTGATCGTTAAAAATGCGATGAGAAATTATGACAAACAGATCAGCACACACGATGCAGATCGCAAATGTAAAAATATATACGCAGAATTTATTTTGATGGCATAAAAGGTGGCTATGATGGTACAGTTGTGAATATATTTTCAAAGGAGATGTTATTCGTTTTATGAAAGAACTAATTAACAAACTATTAAAGTAGTTTTTTATTTGAAATGCCTAATTGTGAAATAAAAAAACAATTTAACACCAAACAATCTCCTTTTTTCTGATGATCAATCCTTGATAATATATCATAAATATTAAAATTTTCTCGATAAAAACATTGATACCACTAACCAGAGCCTGTAGTCAAGACCTTATCTTTATCGATTCTTTATAGAATCGTCGATCAAAATGTATATAATTGACATTAGACGAGTCGAACGTCAACGTCATATTCGCGAATTTTTAAGTCAATTCCATACATTTTGATCGGCAATTCTATAGAAAAGCGATAAAGAAAAGGTCTTGGCTAAGGCATCAGGCTTTTATTTAACGTATTACAATGTAGTTTTTTTTACAGGGAACAGCAAATATAGAAAAATACTATTTGTCAAAAGTAGTCAAAACTAAACCAATGTTTTAAAAAAAATCGTATTTTTCGAATTTTCAATTGGGTTGGGGCACCTCATAACATCAAGACAAGTAAACTATATTTTGTATGCAGAATTCACTCATTAAAGAGCACTTTCATTAAAATAAGACTTTCAATTGCTATGCCATTAAAAAAAATAGAAAAAAAAATTCTTCATAAATTATCGCTCCACCCTAGTGTGTATATTGTGTTCCTTATAGAGAGCTCACTGTGAAAGTAGCAGCGCTGAAAGAACAAACTTTTTTTCACTTAATTTTGTATGGGGAAACTCGTGACGCTGGGGCGCTTGCCCATACAAAAGTGAAAAAATGGTTTTTCAGCGTTGCTACTTTCACAGTGAACTCTCTACACCGGCGTGAAACAGCGCTTGCGCTGTGTTTCGCCGAGTGAGTGAGTTTACCGGAGGCCCAATCCCCTACCCTATTCCCTTTCCTACCCTCCCCTATTCCCTTCCCTTCCCTACCATCCCCTATTACCCTATTCCCTCTTAAAAGGCCGGCAACGCACATGCAGCTCTTCTGATGCTGCGAGTGTCCATGGGTGACGGAAGTTGCTTTCCATCAGGTGACCCGTTTGCTCGTTTGCCCCCTTATTTCATAAAAAAAAACCCTAAGGTATAATCACTTAGTTTTGTTACACTCTGTAAAGAGTTCAAAACATGCAATTTTGCTTTGCAAGTGCGGAGCGCCCCAACGTTATGAGTTTGCCCATACAAACATAACTATCTAAGTAACTCCGCTGGCTCAGCGGCCCAAAGTAAATCTTGGCCTCCGAATTAAATATCTATTGTTACGAATCCATACAAACATGAATAAAAAATTACTCTTTCAGCGCAGCGCAGCTACTATCACAGTGAACTATACAGCCTACAGGGTACCATTCCTGCTTGATAAACTATTTCGTCATCGTCATTATTTGTTTTTTTCACGAAATTCATAACAAATTGTCTGTATAAGCCCCTTTAACAAGCTGTTAACACAAACAGACGTTGGTGAAATTGGGGCTAAGCATAGTACGCAAATTTAGCTATTAAATGGGACTTTTTTGTCTTCATAGAATATTTACATTGGTAGTATTAGTGTGAAAGCCCGAGAAAAACTAAAATGGCTGCCAGTTTTCAACCGTGAGAGAGAGAAAAAATTTGAGAGCCAATTTGTCGATAAAATAAGATAATACCATACATCATTGCGGACACTGGTGTCGGGACACATTGTATTATAACAGAAAATAATAATTTGTATGTAGACAGCAGGTTTTTAACTAAAAAAAATCAGAATATTAAAATAAAAAATCGGCCAAGTGCGAGTCGGAGTCGCTCACGAAGGGTTACGTACCGTTATAGAGCAAAAGTAAGCCACAAGTTGTGTTTTTTGTATGGAAATCATGTTTTATTTTATTTTAATATTATTATTAATTATTAAAGTACACATATAATAAGTAAAGGATTTTATAAAAATTTCAAGTGTCTAATTGTTACCACTATTGAAATCGAGCAAAAAAGGCCGAAAAAAATACGTTTCTTGTATGGAAGCCCCCTTTCATTATTAATTTTATTTTGTTTTTAGTGTCTGTGAAAATTTCAGAAGTCAGACAGGCAGACAACGAAGTCTTAGTAATAGTTTTTACCCTTTGGGTACGGAACCCTAAAAACAAGCAATACCAAAATAATAGTATTTTAAAAAGATAAAACCGACTTCAAAATTATATGAAATTATGAATTAAAATTCCCTAACTCAAAAACTACGATTTTAATGAAACTTGCAGTATTTCCTAAGTTAAACAATACCTAGTATAACAGAAGAAAAATCAATTAAAATCGGACGTGTAATTCCGGAGATATGGGCACACAAACATAAAAAATACACTTTTGAAATTTGGCACATTTTTTCAGACGCTGATATAAATACTAACATTTACGAAAACTGAGCAGTTCTGGAAATATTACACACATACATTCAAATTGATGACCTCATTTTTTAAGTCGGTTAAAAAAGAGGGATACACAACAACAGAATTTTTGTTGATTTTGTATAAAAATCTATTTAAAGCTTATGATAAAATATCGACGCTGTTCACACCACAAAATACATAAAACAAGTGGCCAAGTGCTGTCGCTTGTCACCAAACTCACACATAGTAACGGCAATATATTATTACCTTGCACTACACTACTACTACTAGTGAACGCACGTGAGATTCGTCGCATACGTAGCATGACCTACCCCAACAAACTGCAATTCATCCGTCTCGCTCTCTCGACTTAAATAATGATACCATCTCTTTTACACTTTTAACTAACATGGCCTACTCGATGCTTTCACGGCCTAGTCGATCAGGCTGCAATAAAAGTCCCGTCAAAATCGGTCCAGCCATTTCGGAGATTAGCCGGAACAAACAGACAGACATACAGACAGACAAAAATTCTAAAAATTGTTATTTTGGTGTAAGTACCGTCTAAATATTCATATGCATGTAGTAAAAAACGGTTATTTTAATATTACAAACAGACACTCCAATTTTATTTATATGTATAGATTACAACAATGTTTTCACGAAAAGATTTAAACATCTATTGAACAGTTGTTTTGAGATCTTTGACTGAAAAAGTTTTGTTCGACGTTTGACAACGTTTCTGTCAATATAATATGACTTGTCTCTCGTATTATCTGGACGTGTGCAATATACCGGATTTTGGTTGACAGTTTATTATTACAGTTATCTAAGCGATGACGAAACTTTCAAGCTAATAATATATTCTTTAGAAGCTCAGGAGTTAATCTGTTCAGTCCCTATGATGTTTAATGGATTAAAGGGTAGTACAGTATTCCACTTGTTGGTAACAGTCAACACATACCCGAGATATTTAAAATAACGTCATATTCATGTGTATTTACCCTCGAACCTTAGTATAAAAGACTTGATAAGTACCAATAATAGGGTCATAATGAGATGGTTCGTGGCATAATTACGGTGATGATGATAAATGTGTGAATGTGATGAATGTGTCCCGACACCGGTGTCCCATTCCTTAATGTCATAATTTATGGCATATTTTAGCGACAAATTGGCTCTCGAATTTTTTTCTCTCTTACTGTTGTAAAATGTAGTTTTTTTTAGTTTTTCTTGGGTTTTCACACTAAATCTGACCAAAACTTTCATGCAATTATGCTATGAAGATAAAAAAAAAATTCATTTGATAGCTAAACTTTAAAAGCTTTGCCGAGATCGCACCAAAATCCATTTTTTTAACTATTTTATTTAAAAATTGACCTAAAAATTCAAACGGCGAATATACAAGTTATTATTTTTTATGAAATAAGGGGGCAAACGAGCGAACGGGTCACCTGATGGAAAGCAAACTTCCGTCGCCCATGAACACTCGCAGCATCAGAAGAGCTGCAGGTGCGTTGCCGGCCTTTTAAGAGGGAATAGGGTAATAGGGGAGGGTAGGGATGGGAAGGGAAGGGAATAGGGGAGGGTAGGGAAGGGAATAGGGTAGGGGATTGGGCCTCCGGTAAACTCACTCACTCGGCGAAACACAGCGTAAGCGCTGTTTCACGCCGGTTTTCTGTGAGAGCGTGGTATTTCTCCGGTCGAGCCGGCCCATTCGTGCCGAAGCATGGCTCTCCCACGTAAAAAGTTAGTGAAACTGTCGATCGATTGGCGTGTGTTTCAAATATAAACGTAATTTGTAAATACTAGGGAGATATACTGCATGTGTGCTTAAAATTAAATAAATTGGTATTATTTTGGAAGCTGATATCATGAGTATAATAAACAAAACTAAGAAATTAATAACAGAGAAAAGGATATTCATATGCTGAAGATTATTGCTGCATTTTTAATATAATTTTGTAGCTTTCAAATTATGAGTTAATAAGACTCTAAAAAAGGGTAAATTACGGCATCTCCGTAGAGGGAGCGTCTTAAAGTGTTTTTTTTTTTAATTTTAAAAAGATAGAGGAGGTTTTCATAAATAAATACCTTCTATGCTGTGAGTCAGATAGTTTAGAAGTTGTAACGATTATCTTATGAAATATTGCTTAAAGTAGTAAAGTTCGACAAGGCCTTCAATGAACGTGGGCGGGAGCGCTGCTGGTAAAGGATCTGTCCGGTACCCGTAACACAAGTCCTTTAGGTACTTACCACGGGGCCAGACTGACGTGGTGAGAAGCGTCCATAAGTGCAAAGGAAATAGGGTAAAATGACTAGTGATTGAACAGTAGGTACTAGTCATTGGACAGAGCACAAAAACACAACATTTATTAAGATTGCTTTAAAAACTAAGTAGGTACCTGTTTTTTTTTAATCAGGCGTTCTATTACTTTAAAAACAGGCAGTTTTTATTGCCTTTATAATTTATATTATGTTTTTGTGTTTTGTCCAATGACTGGTACCGTCCAATTACTAGTCATTTATCTTAGTTGTTTTAATACTTTACCGACCATTCAATTAACAGATTTTTTTTAAATTAAAAAATCTAAAGCACAAATTTTGAATAGGTAAACTTTATAATTTATAATTTATGCTAAGCATTCCAGTTTTTCCTTTTTTTCGTCTACTGTAACGATTTTCGGAGATTTGCATGATTTTTACACTCCAGACACTTCACATTCAAATAAAAATTTCTCTTTTTTCTTTCCACTTGTGAAGAAATGGCTAGTGACAGGAAGTATTTTGTGCATAGCCTACGCATATAGCTATAACAAGAAATCACTCAGTTCACACTTTTGCGACACTTGACCCCAATTTGGTCAGTATTTTAAAACAAATTGGCCGCATATAAGCAGCCTGCACAATCCAAAGCTCCGCAAATGACATTGAACGCACAAACGCGCGCAAAAAATTACAGACTTCAGTTTTCGTCATATTCGAAGGCTTCGGTCCAAAGCCTTCGAATATGACGACCACACTGAATCGATATTACGCAACAAAAAGTTTAATGTAATTTCAAATTTCGAACTTACGGATATTTTTAGGTTAGTTAATAGTTTCTATCGGGCTTATCTTGTGTTTGTTTTGTATAGAAACAGAGGATGTTTTCCTCTGTTTCTAAACAGTGAAATGTTATTTTATGCTGATTTGATAATGTTTTGAAGATCACGACCTCCGTTCGGATGAAGTATATAAGGGGTACGTGGAGTAAAATCTTGCAGTCCGCTGTGGATCTTCAGCTAGCACACACCTATGATGTACAGAATTGCTGTACTTGCCCTGGTGGCATGTGCGGCCGCCGTGGAAGTGCCCGGGCAGTGTCCCCAAGTGAAAACCGTTGAAAACTTCGATTACGATGCGGTAACTATATTCTTAACTTTCAAAACCGATGTTGTATAAAAAATCCTGATTAACTGCCAAACTATTTGGTTATTATGACGTTTTAAGGATTCCGTACCTAAAGCGTAAAAACGAGACCCTAATGATACTTACTAATTTATTGATAGGTTATACGCGACTTTACTTTAGAATTTTCCTGAAGGGAAAATCATTAAATTTTATTCCGACTTAAACTCTTGAAATGTTGATGCGTTATATTTTTTTTCTTCACAAACTAAAACAAGTAGTTTGTCAAAAAAGTGAAGAAATTAAAATGTGGCAACATCGTAGTGTCATCCCTTTTAAATCAATCTAATAAAAAAGGGATGACACTACTACGATGTTGCCACTTTTTTATAAAATGTTTTCAGAAAACTTTAAAACTAAAAATTGGTATTTTTCACTTAAGTAATTCAGAATTAATCGTAAAAGTAACAGCGTTGAAAGAGCAAATTTTTTTGTTATTTATATGGGTAAATTTATGGCGCTGGGGCGCATACAATTTTAAAAAAATGCTCATTCGGCGCTGCTACTTTCACAGTGAATTATATATAATAAGGAACACATGATACACACCATAAAGTATTATCAATTAGGTAGGTACATAGTTTTGTCACAACCTGTTACATATTTCACGGTTCTTCAGGGGCGTTCATATTCGATTTTGGAAATGTTGACGGGTTGATTCAGACCGCAACGCAACGAGGCGAAGAGAGGCGCTCCGCGGCATAAATTTGTATGGATTTGACGCGTGTTGCAAATCTGTCAAATCCATATAAATTTAGAAATCTACGCGTCGCTTTGCGGTCTGAATCAACCCTTATAGTTAGCTCTATGTGCCTCATGCCAATAAAATATGTTTAATCTATCTGCCTTTATTAAAAGATAATAATTATTAATTTTAAAACTTGCAATAATAAAATTACTTTCCTGATTACACCTGCCGAGTGGAGTGGCGAGACAATCTGTAGGCGAGACAGTGCAAGCAGATCACTTGATTGGCCGAGAGCACTGTCTCGCCACTGTTTTTTATGCGAAGTGTAATCAGGCCTAAAAAAAATTAGTTTGGTATTATTTTTAGCAATAAATTTTAAGCTATAAATTTCCGCAAAGCAACGCCTGATTCCATTAACTATGTAATCAGGCCCTTAAGTTAATCAGACACAAATGGAACTAACTAGCTTACAAGCTGCAAAGCTCATTTCTCTTACTGTATGTGCTTTATTACCTACGTTAAAGACGAAGTTATATAATCATTTTATTTTTTCTAGATTTACTAATACCTTCTGACTGAAATTTGTTAAAATATATACTTACTTAATATATAGTTTGAACTTTATGTAAAAATGATAACAGCACTTAAGAAATTATCACAAAAAAGCACATTTTTAAAAATATTACACAATGTTAAATGTTTTATTTTACCATAATATATTGTGAATTAATTATTATTTAATTTAACATGAATAATTAAATAAATCTTATTTCTTTAATGTTAATCAATTCTGTATTGCTATAGTAGAATAATAAAAATATATTTTAATCGATTTAAAATTCAAAATCTATAATTACGCCGAGATGTAGCTTCACTCTGCATCCTCTATCGGTTGTATCACGGGCAGTGCTCTGAGGAATTGTTCGGAATCATACCACCTGCAACTTTTCGCTATCGTCCCACGCGAAAAACATACCGTCCCCATCTCCTTGAAGAGTGGCGGTCTTTCACCGTGCGGTTTTCGCGTAACTTTTTGCCACACACTGTAAAACTCTGGAAAGAACTGTCGCCAGGAGTATTTCCGGACCAATATGACCTGCAAACCTTCAAGAAGAGAGTGTATTCCCTCTTAAAAGGCTGGCAAAGTACCTGCAGCTCTTCTTGTGTTTCAAGCGTCCATGGGCGACGGTAGATGCTTTCCATCATTTGCCCCCTTATTTTTTTAAACTCTGTTTTGCCAAAATTAATTTATCGCAAATTTTTCCGGGATAAAAATTATTCTTTGCTTTTTCCGGAACCTTTTCCATACCAAATTTCAGCAAAATCAGCGTTTTGTTCAAACCAGGTTCCACGGTTTGGGCGTGAAGAGGTAACAGACAGACAGACAGGTAGACAGACAAACAGAGAAATAGACAGACAGATACACTTTCACATTTATAATTAAGTATGGATTATTTTGTAGAGTTCGCAACCTTTGCTATACAGTATACAATACCAACATTTTTTGTTATATATGTTTGATAAAATGATAATTTATTTACTTATTTACCTAATCAGCCAGGTCGTCACCTCTGTGAGCTATCAAAAATATTCGATAACTTTGATTTTGCACCGCTTCATAATATAAGCAAAGATAGTAGTAATCAATGTAGTAGGTACCTACTTAACAATTGAAAATAATAATAGTTAAAAAAACAAGCTTTGTTTTTCTCAAAAAAATTTAACAAATTATTGCATTACGTATGCAAAGTTTCGAATTAATTAGAACACTGGAAATAGTTAAAAATCGTGCTCAATGATTATACAACCCAAGCTTATTTAAAAGCGCGTTAAAAATACAAATTGAAAAAAAAAAAAAAAAGACAGGAGATACAGTCATATACTGCAGTGGTAGGAATGTGTGGTGGGCCAAAGCCCGATTAAAAATTGTAGAGAAATAACAGATTTTCCGACTCAACTGTCTATTTTCCCCACTGGTTTCATCCCTAGTGAATGTTTCTGTTTTTTTTTTGTTTTTTTTTATGAAATAAGGGGGCAAACGAGCAAACGGGTCACCTGATGGAAAGCAACTTCCGTCGCCCATGGACACTCGCAGCATCAGAAGAGCTGCATGTGCGTTGCCGGCCTCTTAAGGGGTAATAGGGGAGGGTAGGGAAGGGAATAGGGGAGGGTACGGAAGGGAATAGGGGAGGGTACGGAAGGAAATAGGGGAGGGTAGGGAAAGGAAAAGGGTAGGGGATTGGGCCTCCGGTAAACTCACTCACTCGGCGAAACACAGCGGAAGCGCTGTTTCACGCCGGTTTTCTGTGAGGACGTGGTATTTCTCCGGTCGAGCCGGCCCATTCGTGCCGAAGCATGGCTCTCCCACGTCTATTATACATATTTATTCAAATTATTTGGTTTTTGTTAGTCATTGCAAATGCTGCTGCCTCACCATGTCTACTTTTTTGCTTATGATATAGCAATCTCTCTTATTAGCAACCGCAAGGGAAAATTACTTTGTATATACTATAATTATAATAATAATAGCTCCCACACCGGTTTCGGTGACGGTGGCCGGTTTCATTAAAACCAGGCCAGCTACGCAGGAGTAATTTTATAGTGCCCAAATGTGTGTGCAGTACACAAGAGCACTCTCTATTCCTTTACTCTCATAACCCAGTGAGACGGAAGACCGACACGACCGGCGAGAGATCAAGCGCAGGACCGACTTTTTACATGCCCATCCGACGCATGGATCATCTTACTTGTCAAACAATCAGGTGATCAGCCTGCATTGTACTAACCAAACTTGGAAATAACATATTTCCAACGTGGGAATCGAACCCACGACCTCCGAGTCAAGAGCCACGCTCTATACCCCTACCTAGACCGCGGAGGCGTTAAATTAACATACTTAGATAATAACTAGCTCGGTATCCGATCCGATCCGAAAAAAGAAAGGTGTGTGTACGTTCGAACGTACAAAAGAAATGTAGCCATTCAGACCTGTTCTACACCTTTCTTTTTTTAAACTAGTTTGTTCTCCACCAATACCGTGCAGGCACCACTACCGGCGCCCGCGCAGCCTTTCTAATAACGGCGTAGTTTGAACCAATCAGAGAACGCACACTTTTCCGAAGGGAAATGGGATGTTGACTCTGGCCTACCCAAAGTGTTTATTCTAATCATCAATACTTCCATACTAACATTATAGATGCGAAAATGTGTCTGTCTGTCTGCGCGTTCTGCTAATTAGCATAATAGAGAGAAATACAGAAAGATGATGCACATGCTTAATGTGAAATATGAATACTGTTGAACTATAAAGTATTAAAGATTGTTGTTAAGTATTGAAGAGAAGACAATAATTCTTATCTAGATACCTGCAACTCTGTTGCATCACAATTCGTTTATAACGCGGGAACCGAACATTTTATGGGATAAAAAGTATCCTATGTTTGTTATGGTTTAGCCGGAAAGAGGTAGCAGACAAACAAATACACTATCACATTTATAACATTAGTATGGAATATAGTGGTCTTATTACCGGAAGATTATAAGAATTATTGGGTACTAAAGGTCATAAAGAATAAGAAAACAGTTGTAGTCTATCAATTCAATGTGTATCTTCTTGTACAGTAAATATAGATAATGAAATTCACTACACAAAATATTCTTGTGTAGTAAATTGTAATTGGAACTGGCCGGTTGTTCACGTAGCTCGGAGAACAGACGATCGCTGGAGTAAACTTACTCTGGAATGGAGACCAAGGCTGGGAAATCGGGGTGTAGGTCGACCTCCAACTAGGTGGGACGACGATCTCCGTTTAGTTGCAGGCCCATGTTGGATGCGAGTAGCAGGAGATCATCTTGGTGTTCATTGAGAGAGGTCTATGTCCAGCAGTGGACGACTTTAGGCTGATATGATGATGATGATATTTTAATTAAATCGTTTTTAAAAATGCATCACATAGCAATTTCGTTGCGATAATATGATCTGACCCTAATCTTCTTTAGTCTCATACGCATAAACAATTTGTCCTTAAGAAAAGCCCTTAGCAACATCTGTAGTTATTGGCGCTTAATATTCCAGTTCAGGACCGGTACCTGGTACGAGCTGGGCAGGACTGATCACATCGCGGAGAAAGGCGGACAATGCAGCTACGCGGAGTACACTCCCTCAGGCGACGGTTTCTATATCAAGAGTTACCACGTCGAAGGAGGAGCACTGAGGGAGATTGAGGGCTACGCCCGCCGCGCCGCCGAGCCCGGCAAGATGATCCACTCCCTGCCTTATGGACGTGAGTATATTCTCCAATGCATTTAAAAGAAGGGCACTCTTTGAAAGACGAGGCACCATCAGTGAAATTTATTCATATGCAGATGGCTGCCTCGAGTTATGCCAAGTCAAAGTCAAGCTGGCCGGAATTGACATAGCACGACGACCACATAACTTAGCTCCGTCGTCTGCCTCTGAATGTATTTCCCTGATAGTAAAATGATGTCCTTGTCGTTCTGCAATGTACAGAGTTGTAATTTAAAGGTTTTCAGGGTTAACTTCTTTCGTGTTAACTTCTTAAAAACCTTGTTTTTCCTCATTCAGACTTTGGTTACTTTAACAACTTTCTTAATTATCTCCTTTTAAATATATTGTTGTTTTTGTTGTGAAATACTCTTTGATAGTGGCATCAATCAAATTGATAGCATTTTTATGTTATGCGCTTTGATATTGAAGCTTACTATGATGTTCAGAAATCAATTGGCGTCATATTATAATTATATTCTGTTTACGCAGAGCTTTTGAAATAATTAATACAGGTAACTGGTTATACGCGTGGGACTTTCAAATGCTTGAGAACTTTAAAAACATCAATGATTCCGTCGCTAGGCGGCGACAAGTGATGTTCAAACTTGATTTTCATAATTTTATTCAATTCGATACTAATAAAAAAGTAATGAACGTCGTGAATAATTCATATAGAATTTTGAGATAAATAATTAATTCATGTTGTCACACTCACTTGATCATGCAAAAAAATTTGATAAATAATAATATTTTTATCACTGAATGATTTTCAGACCATTTAGATAAGGAAATGTAGAAATCTTTAAGTACTCTTTTTCCTTTTATATTCTGTATAATTCGTCCCATTTCCAAAAACTTTGTTATTTATAGGTTAGACCTAAAACCGAAGTCTTAAAACCGAAAATTACTTCCGTTACTTTCAGTCTCATTATAATGCCATTAGAAAAATATTTTTTTGTTTCCTTTCCTTCTGGTTATCACAAAAAACATATTTCAGCAAATGGCGAGATCACCGACAACATTCTCAACGTGTTGGCCACCGACAACAAGAACTTCGCTCTGCTCTACCACTGCAACTACAACGCCGAGAAGAACTCCCACAGAAGTAAGTTGGTTCTTATCCACAGTTCCCATTCAAGCGGGGAAAACTAACAGCAATGATACACACCGCGTTGTTGCGTCAAGTTCTCGAATGCAAATCTAAACTTAATATTATAAAGCGGAAGAGTTTGTTTTTTTGAACGCGCTAATCTCAGGAAATAATGAACTGGTTTGAAAAATTCTTTCACTGTTAGATAGGCCATTTATCGAGGAAGGCTATAGGCTATATTTTATCACTCTAAGACCAATAGGAGCGAAGAAATAGAGGAAAATGTGGAAGAAACGGGGGGAAATTATTTTAAAGGGCTTATTGGAACGCGCTAATCTCAGGAACTACTGGTCCGATTTGAAAAATTATTTCAGTATTAGATAACCCATTTACCGAGGAAGACTATAGGCCTAGGTTATATTTTATCGCGCTGAGACTAATAGGAGCAAAGAAATAGAGAAAAATTTGGAAAAAACGACGAAAATTATTTGATAGGGCTTATATATCACGAACTACTGGAGCATTTTTTCTGTTATTTGGCACAGATAAGAATAGAAGTAGACCACGTGAAGGATCTAAGGTAATTTTTTGTGGACTTTGTCTGTGAAATATCTAATTTACGCGGACAAAGCCGCGTGGAACGTCTATTGATTTGACATTATGATAGGATTTCGATTCGAAGCCTTTCTCGAGCTTCGTACCTTTTTCGTTCACTTTTCAGGCAATCACATATTTACCAAACATTAACCTTTAAACTGATTAAATATAAATAGAAAGCTACTCATACCTTTTCTCAAATTGGGCACCTAAAAAGATTTACTCTTCTTTTCCCAAAGAAACCTCAAATAATATAAGAAAAGTAAAGAAATCTTTCTTGATAATAAGTAAGTGCTTGTGAACTGCAAACGTCTCGCTGGCGCTTCGAAGGGCTAATGATCATTGCTCTATTATTAACTATTTCTCTTTTGCAGATCTCGTTTGGGTGTTCTCAAGGAAGCAGCAGTTGGAGCCAGCAGAAACCAACGCCATTGAAGCCGCTTACGAAGCTAATCCATTCTTGGACAAAAATGATCTGATCAAAGTGGAATTCGCACCAGCATTATGCGAAATTACAGGTAAATCTCACAATTTCAACTACATCACTACATATTTATTCTGCGTACTTTCTCAATTTAAACGCAATTTGCATTTTTAAAATAATAATAGTAATTGGAACGACATCGTAATTTAAATTGAACTACTATGATAAAATATCTGTCATTTTATTTCTGACTTTACCTAATACAATAAATTAAAATACGCTAAATTCTTTACAGCTGAAAGTGTCGAAGTTCCTGGATCCTGCCCAGACGTTAAAACAGTAAAGAACTTTGACGTGAAGAAGGTAATAACTACTAACTTTTGTTATATTTTCTTAACATTAATAATTTTATATACCCATAAACATTCAAGGCTTTTACTATACGTTGGTTTACATGAGAACTATTCATGAACCTTACTTACAATTATAATATTATTTTACTAAGCTGTTCGAGCTGTACATAAACTTGAAAATTGTCGGATAATAACCTCATTCTTCTCTCCCAGTTCGGCAACGGTATCTGGTACGAGGTTGCCAGGACCCCCCACATCGCCGAGCAGAACGGACAATGCAGCTACGCTGAATATCTCCCGTACGATGATGGCTTCCAAGTGAAGAACTACCACGTTGAAGATGGAGAACTGAAACTCATCGAGGGTTACGCTAAGGGCTCCAAAGGCGGCAAGATGATCCACTCGCTGCCTTATGGACGTAAGAGCTGTTTGGTATTTAATGAGATTAGAAATTATCGATCAATTTAAGGACCTACTGCAAATAGCAAACAAGTTATATGAAAAAATGCGTGCTCATAGAACGTACACTTTTTCCGTACCTAAAATTATCCTTCTCTGAGACTTAAAGAACAAAGATCGAACGAGAAAAAAATTTACCAACTGAAGACGTAACAGACAAACAGACTGACAGACATTATATTAGTATTAATATCTTGGTATAAGCATGAGGCAGGTATTTCCCAAAAAGAATGAAACATAATATATTCTGCGGCTTAAATAAGACGGAATTTAAAGACTATTCAAGAGAGATAACCGAAATTCATTTTACAGGTAACGGCGCTATCACTCACAATGTCCTGAACGTGCTGGCCACCGACAACGACAACTACGCCATCCTCTACCACTGCAACTACAACCCTGCGAAGAAGTCGCACAGAAGTAAGTTGACTTATACCAATGAATCAAGCGTTATAAGACGCGGTAAAACAGAAAATCTTAATGAAGAAACATTCAAAGCCAATACTATAATATAATGTTTCCATGTTCTGACTTTTGTAACTTGGAAGAGACAATTCTTCTGGGAGTACAAGTCAACAACCTCACAGTAAATTGACATGAAACAAAGGGTCCATGGGCGATGCGTATCGCTTACCATTATGTGATACGTTTGCTTATTTCCTCTGTTCAAAAAATACTGCAAACGAAAGTAATTTGAAATATTATTTTAGGTTTAGGTACGTCTTTCACTAAGTATTATAAAAATTATCTTACAATTTCAGATCTCTTGTGGGTATTCTCGAGGTCCAAAGACCTCAGTGACGAAGGCGTCAAGGCCGTTGAAGTTGTTTACAAAACTAACAAGTTCCTAAGACAAGAAGAGTTTGTGAAAGTGGACTTCTCCGAAAAGGCTTGCCAGATTTCAGGTACGCGAACATTTTATTTCAGGATTTTTCTTCTAAAATAATATTTGAGAGTTCCGAATCATTCTTGAAAGTTCGGAAACTAACGGACATAAGGTTACTAGCTTATTCTATCCTATTGCGTTCGTCCGTATCTACTACTCTAGTAAGTCCAATTTTTAGTAAAACTTGGTTAAAAAACCATTTAAACTTTTTATTATTTACAGCTAGCAGCGTAGAAGTACCCGGATTCTGTCCCGATGTTAAAGTTGCTGACAACTTCGACATAAAATCGGTAATTGAAAACACTTTTTAGATTCATCACCACCATCGATGAAAAGCATATTATATTTTAAATAAATCATAAAAGTTCTAGAAAAAACATAACACACTATCAGTGCTAAACCTAGAAATCTTACACAAGTTTTTGTTTTTAGTTCGGAAACGGCGTATGGTACGAGCTCGCCAGGACTCCCCATTTGGCCGAGAAGGACGGACACTGCAGCTACACCGAGTACACTCCCTCCACCTACGGCTTCGATATCAAGAGCTACCACGTGGAGAAGGGAGAACTTAAGGAGATCGAGGGCTACGCCACCCCTGCTGGACCGAGCAAGATGTACCACTCTTTGCCTTACGGCCGTAAGTATATTGTAAAAAACCTGACATATTAGATACAGATATTAATATGTCGATCGTGTAACATATTCCCTTGACAAGGCTGTAAATCTTTATAATAATTTTGCATCCAGCAATCTTACTCCCGACTTAACTGATACGATTTTAATATATTTACGAGTCTGATTAGTTTCTAATTGAGCCGCAGAAAGATCGTGCGCTAGTATAGCTGTCAGGAGTGGGAAAAGCTGTTGAGATAGAATTAATTCCAAATTGAATTGATTGGAAGTAGTAAAAGCTTTGAGATCGAGCTGATTCGATTCTGATTTTGTCGGGAGTAAGGCTGGTCATACATTGGCCAAAATTATTGCATCATAATGAGGGTGTGTTATAATTATTTACATCTCGAAGGTTCGTGTATCAACAACGTTGAAGATAATGCAATAGCCTCCCTTATAAAGAAAAAATTCAAACAACCACCTCCTTTAATATAAGCAAGCCCCTAAAGTGAGCAACATACAAAATATTTTTAGGCAACGGCGAGATCACGCACAACCTGCTGAACGTGTTGGCCACTGACAACAAGAACTACGCCATCGTCTACCACTGCAACTACAACCCCGAGAAGAAGTCACACAGAAGTAAGTTAAAAACAACAAATTAATTTGAACAACATAAAGACAGTTATTGGTTCTTGGTCGATCATTCCACCAAATCTTTCTTAAAAATTAATTCCGTTATATTAAAAAATACAACTTTCTATTCCAATTCCCAAATCGCACACAATCCCAATCGCAATTAAAAAAGTAGCTTAAACAAAACTAATCAGTAATTATTCTTCTATAGATCTCGTCTGGGTGTTCTCAAGGTTAAAAGCACCTAAACCACAAGAGCGTGACGTTATCGAAGCTGCCTTCAACAACGTATTCAAAGCCAACTCCTTCCTCAGGCGTGAGGAGATGATCACAGTCGATCTCTCCGACGAGGCTTGCAGGGTCACAGGTTCGTTACTTTGTTTATAGTTACTTATTAATTCTTCTTTGTCTTCGAGTTTATTTCTTTATATTTATATTTATATATTGATTTAGTTCGATATCTTAATCATTGGATGTTATGGTTCTAATCGTGTTTCTTTATTTTTAGCCAAGAATGTCAGAGGACAAGGATTCTGCCCTAAAGTTAAGACTATTGAAAACTTCGACATAAAATCTGTAAGTTACTTATTGAAAATATAGATAAAAATCTTTTTTTTTTTAAGAAATAAGGGAGCAAACGAGCAAACGGGTCACCTGTTGGAAAGCAACTTCCGTCGCCCATGGACACTCGCAGCTCCAGAAGAGCTGCAGGTGCGTTGCCGGCCTTTTAAGAGGGAATAGGGTAATAGGGTAGAGAAGGGAAGGGAAGAGAAAAGGGGAGGGGAGGGAAGGGAATAGGGTAGGGGATTGGGCCTCCGGTAAACTCGCTCACTCGGTGAAACACAGCGCAAGCGCTGTTTCACGCCGGTTTTCTGTGAGAACGTGATATTTCTCCGGTCGAGCCGGCCCATTCGTGCCGAAGCATGGCTCTCTCACGTATAATCTAAAAATATTTGATAAACACAAAAGGAATATTATCATAAAATGTCTTCATTACAGTTCGGTAACGGAGTATGGTACGAAGTAGCCAGGACCAAGCACATTGCTGAGGAAGATGGACAGTGCAGCTACGCTGAATACACTCCCAACGGCGAACACTTCGATGTCAAGAACTACCATGTTAAGGACGGAGAGTTGAAACTCATCGAGGGTTACGCAAGGGCAGCCGCTGAGGCCGGCAAAATGATCCACTCTCTGCCTTACGGAGGTAATTAGAAGATACTTATTAATCGTTATTTACCTTGTTGCAATGGTAGTTTTCAAAAGAATATAAGTAATAAAGAAATTTATAAAAGTTATAAAACACTCTCACTGCAGGCTGATGATGATAAAATATTGATTAGATTAAGATCACGTTAGCTTTTAATCAATATTGTTACATACATTGTAGTACATCAAAAAGACTGTTTAAAAAACAATTACTTTTTTTATAGAAAATGGAGAAATCACTGACAACGTCCTGAATGTTTTGGCCACTGACAACAAGAACTACGCCGTCCTATACCACTGCAACTTCAACGCCAAGAACTACTCATACAGAAGTAAGGATTTTTATTATCTTCTTTAGTTTTACTTCTTTGTTTGAAACCGAAATCTGCATATTTATTTGTGCCACAAGATAAGTAAGGAAACCAGTTGTTAACTCTTAACAGATTCAATTATATATTACTAGCTGTTGCCCGCGACTTCGTCTGCGTGGACTTCAGTTTATAGCGCGCGGTGTCAACAAAATTGGTGTCAAAAGCTTTTATAAAAAAACTCTGATACCCCTTAAATCAAAACAACTGTGCAGTGTGTTTTTGTGCACTTTATATTTTATGCTAAATTTTAAAGCTTATTTAGGCCAATAATTACACAACTTTACCCATAAACTATTTATATCATTGATAGGTTTAACTTTTACGGTTACGTCACTGCATAGATAAAGTACTGAGTTATTTAATAACATAAAAAAGTAATAACAATCGAAAAATAAATGAAACTCGAATGTAAGATGATACCACGTCTTATAGAAAGAAGTCTGGGCAAGCGTCACCGCGATGTAGGAGACGCACGGCGCCATCTATTATGAATTTTTGGAACTAACTTAATTTGAACAAATTTACGCATTTTCACCCCCTTACGACCTTACAAAAGCTTTTTCCAGTAAAAGAGTAGCCTATGTCCTTTCTCAGGCTTTGTACTATCTGTACAAAAAATTCATTACAATCGATTCGGTAGTTTTGGCGTGATAGCGAGACAGACAGACAGACAGAGATACTTTCGTATTTATAATATTAGTATAGAAGTATAGATTTAAAATTTTCTCCTCTTCTAGCTCTCCTCTGGGTATTCTCAAGGAGCAAGGAACTGACCCCTGAAGCTAACGCCGCTTTGGAAGCCGTGTACAAGGCCAACTCTTTCTTGGAGGCTGACCTGATCAAGGTTGACTTCTCCAAAAAGGCTTGTCAAATCTCAGGTAAGAGTAATCGTAATAAAAGTTCGTATTCTTACAACATATTTTTTTTAATTTCTAAAAGTTTAAGTTATCACAACTTTTTATAAGTACTGTATAAAACGGATTTTTTTTTAGCTGCCAGCGTGGAAGTGCCTGGATTCTGCCCATTCGTGAAGACTGATGAAAACTTCGATGTCAAATCGGTAAGGCACCTCCCACATATAATTTTTGTAACTTGATGGAACACAGAGTATTCACCAATTACATGTACCAACCGTTTATGGGGCTCCGTACTAAAAACCAGCATTTTTTGCGTTTGATTTTTTTACTCGTTCACCCTGATCAACTGTACTTTTCGTTCGTGAGTCCGACTTCATCGATTTTTTCAGCTCACTTTAAAGCCATAAGTAAATTGAAACTGCTGTCTTAAACTCAAACTCAAAAATTTTTATTCAGATTTTTTTTCTTCATTAGATTATTCATTATTCAGATTCAGGTTCTTTGAACGTCGTGACTAGTGTCTACCACCGGTTCGGGAACTAACCCGGCGTTAATATTATCAAATATAAATCAACGTATTCTTACAGTTCGGCAAAGGTCAATGGTACGAAGTGAAGAGGACCCCTCACTCCGCCGAGAAGGGTGGTCAATGCAGTTACACCAAGTACACGCCCGCCGCCGACGGCTTCCGCGTCAACAGTTACCACGTCAACAACGGCGAACTCAAGTTCATCGAAGGGTACGCCAAGGCTCACTATGAACCCGGCAAGATGGTACACTCCCTTCCTTATGGTGGTGAGTAATTAAAACATATTCTAATTTCATGATTACACAACTTTAAGTAATTAGCTTTTATATTATACTAGCTGTTGCCCGCGACTTCGTCCGCGTTACCATAGTAGTTCACATCCAAAGTATTATTTATTGTACAAAAATATTCAATATACAGAATTGACTTTCCTACGACTTTACTATATATAGATGTTCCACGCGGCTTCGTTTGCTTAATTCTGGAATTTCACGCAACAGTACATTTTGCAGCAAAAAATAGCCTGTGTCCCTTCACGTGGTCTATTCTTCATGTTTGCCAAATAACATAAAAATTGCTCCAGTAGTTTCATAATATAATAATCTATACTAATATTATAATTGGTAAGAGTTTGTTTGTTTGTTTGAACGCGCTAATCTCAGGAAGTACTGGTCCGATCTGAAAAATTCTTTACTTTTGGATAGCCCATTTATCGAGGAAGGCTATAGGCTATATTTTATCACGCTAAGTATAATAGGAGCGAAGAAATAGAGGAAAATGTGGAAAAAACGGGGAGAAATTATTTAAAAGGGCTTATTTGAACGCGCTAATTTCAGGAACTACTTATCCGATTTGAAAAATTCTTTCAATGTTAGATAGCCCATTCATCAAGGTAGGCTATAGGCTATATTTTATCACGCTAGGACTAATAGGGGCGAAGAAATAGGGGAAAATGTGGAAAAAACGGGGGAAATTATATGAAAGGGCTTATTTGAACGCGCTAATCTCAGGAACTACTTATCCGATTTGAAAAATTATTTCAATGTTAGATAGCCCAATTTATCGAGGTAGGTTATAAGCTATATTTTATCATTCTAAGACTAAAAAGAACTAAGAAATAGAGGAAAATATCGAAAACACGTGGGAAATTATATGAAAGGGCTTATTTGAACGCGCTAATCTCAGGAACTACTGGTCTGATTTAAAAAATTGTTATTTTGGTGTAAGTTTCGTCTAAATATTTATATGCATGTAGTAAAAAACAGTTATTATTTATATGTAGGTATAGATTACTTGACAGAAATGTAACCTGGAGCTTAAATTGTCAAATCTAAGTCAAGTGGTCATTAAATCTACCTGAGTGCGAACGTACTAAGATTCCTAATAAAGAACATTGAAGTCTCTGTTTTTTCTTTTGGTGTCCTTAAAAAACTATTGTGCCGTCTGCGTCTTGGAGTTTATTGTCTAAAATATACGCGCAGTGCCTATGAAAACTAACTTTATTTTTCTTTTTAGCTAACGACGCTATCACCCACAACGTGTTGAACGTTCTAGCTACCGACAACGACAACTACGCCATCCTTTACCACTGCAACTACAACGCTCAAAAGAAGTCTCACAGAAGTAAGTTTATTTTTTTATGTATTGAATTTTAGACTATATCTATTGAAACTCATAGTAAATGGAAATCAACAATTTTCCCATTAGATTTCTTTGTGTGGTTAAATTCTTTATTAAAATAATAAAGAATTTAACCACTTGCCACAACTTGCCACTTTTGCTTGAAGCTCTATAAAATGAATCAAAGATCTCCAAAATGTTCGCTATTTTACTTAAAAATACTAAACTGAATTTAAACTTTTCAGATCTGGTCTGGGTATTCTCAAGGAGCCAGGAGCTCAGCGCTGAAGGTAGCGCAGCTGTTGAAGCCGCCTTCAAGTCCAACCCTCACCTGAGGAAGGAAGAAATGATCGACGTCGAATTCGGAGACGCCTGCCAAATCACTGGTATGTCTTTGCTCTATGTGTTATTATTATTGGTAAGAACTAACTGACTACGCACTGCGCAGTATTGCTATACGAAATTCCAGATTAAATGGGATCTCCGCCTTGGTATCAGTCAAACCTTTCCTTTTTTTTATGAGCCTATGCTATCCCACTGCTGGGCAAAGGCCTCCCCCAAGGTCTTCCATCTGTCTCGCTCCAACGCCACCGCAGGCCAGCCTGGCTTGTAGGCATCCAGTTCATCTCGCCATCTTTGGCGTCCGTCCACTGCCCACTGGTACCCACTCTGGTGACCTTTGCCCAAAGGTCAGGATGCATGCGGCTGGTATGACCCGCCCACCTTAATTTTGCAGTTTTTATGCCGAGCTTTCCTTAGTGTCCCATAACTAAATGTTTTTTTTACAGCCGACAGCGTGGAAGTCCCCGGAGTATGCCCACACCACGTGGAGACAGTAAAGGACTTTGATGTCAGCTCGGTAAGAATTTTATCATCGCCACTATGATTTATAATCAATTTTTTAAAGGAGATGAATGAAAGAGGACAAGTGGATATTCTATCATTTCCACTTATTTCAATTCGCCATAGTGCAGTTACAACAGTAATTTTTGGTGAAACATAGTTTGGATCCTAAATCCTAATGCAGTATAATCCTTATAGTTCGGCCACGGTGTGTGGTACGAGCTCGCCAGGACTCCCCACATCGCCGAGAAGGACGGACACTGCAGCTACGCCAAATACACCCCCGGGGCCAACGGCTTCCACGTCGCCAACTACCACGTAGAGAACGGTGAACTGAAGCTCATCGAAGGCTACGCCAAGGCCGCCCATGAACCCGGCAAGATGATCCACTCTCTGCCATATGGAGGTAAATTTACCTGTTCTTTTTAACTGACTTCAAAAAAAGGAGGTTATCAATTCGACCCGTACGTATGTAATATTTAAGACAAGACTCTTTTGAAAAGAACTTCCCATAAAGCAAACTTAAAATAAATGTTGAACGTTTTTTTAGCCCATGGCCATATCACAAACAACGTCCTGAACGTGTTGGCCACAAACAACAAGAACTACGCCGTCCTATACCACTGCAACTACAACGCACAGAAGAACTCCCACAGAAGTAAGTAGATAATGCTAATAAGGTGATTGTAGTGTTAATAAAAAACGTAATGTGTATAACACCACTCCAGGGGAGGGTGTACTCCAGGGAAGCCGGAAAAAAGCGTAACATGATAAAGCGTATAAGTATAAATCTCTCGAATAATGACAAAAAATTTAAAATCTGTCGCTAAGCTCCGTGCAGCAAAGTGCTTTTTTTTATGAAATAAGGGGGCAAACGAGCAAACGGGTCACCTGATGGTAAGCAACTTCCGTCGCCCATGGACACTCGCAGCATCAGAAGAGCTGCAAGTGCGTTGCCGGCCTTTTAAGAGGGAATAGGGTAATAGGGGAGGGTAGGGAAGGGAAGAGAATAGGGGGGGTAGGGAAGGGAATAGAGTAGGGGATTGGGCCTCCGGTAAACTCACTCACTCGGCGAAACACAGCGCAAGCGCTGTTTCACGCCGGTTTTCTGTGAGCCCGTGGTATTTCACCGGTCGAGCCGGCCCATTCGTGCCGAATCATGGCTCTACTACGTAAACGCTTCATAGATTACAGCAAAATTTAAGATAATATCTACTGTGTAAATAATATTTTGTTTCTACGAATAATAAAAACTAATTTGTTCTAATGAATTTTTGGTTGTAATGTATTCAGTGCCGTAAATAGGGCGGTGCCACCGGTGCCCAGGCACAGGGCGTAGACTCTGGGGGGGGGGGCGCAAGAATGGCCAGATCAGAGGGGCTTATACGTAGCATTGCTCGGGTACCTATGATATCTAAAAAAGAAACAGGGGCGCAGTTATAGAATCTCGCACACGGCACGGGGCGCAAAAAAGGCTATTCACGGCACTGTATATATTTCATTCGTCTGTTCTACAATCTAAAATATTCTTTCAGATCTCGTATGGGTATTCTCAAGGAGCAAGGAAATGAGCGAGGAAGTCAAGTCCGCTGTTGACTCTGTCTTCGATTCCAACAAATACTTGAGGAGGGAGGAGCTGATCAAGGTTGATTTATCTGAGCAAGCCTGCCGCATTGACGGTAAGAATGTGATTAATATCCATAGACTTAATTAAACCACTTCCATATAATCCTTTGTTACGTTCCTGGTAATAAATAGTAGCATGACTGGTGAGACATGTTCAATACTCGAGGACGTGATATTTGGCTATTATAATATTAGTTGAAAAAAATATATATCAATTGATAGCTGAGTAAATGTAGCTTAAAGTAAAATAATTATTTACCCAACACATGGAAACCGCGCGCGGGAGGGGTAGCGCGCCGGCCGCATAGTAATTTACTAAGTGTCCATGATTCATTTATTTACAGGGAAATGTGGTCAAAAATTAAGTAGGTATATTCCGTCAAGAACGTGAAGAAATTAAAAAGTGGCAACATCGTAGTGTCATCCCTTTTTTCTTAGATTGATTTGAAAGGGATGACACTACGATGTTGCCACTTTTTAATTTCTTCACTATCTTGACAGACTGTACCTATTTTTATTAAGTACATAATTATAATGAGAATCGAGTACCGAGTACTCTCCTTAAGTATGATTAAGTATAATTGATCATGTCTCACCAGTCATGCTGTATAGTATATATAAGTAATCTAAAATCTAAATAGAGATAATTATGCCCATCCTTACTTTTTATTTATCGTAATATTTTCTTGCAGCTTCCAGCGTGATGAACTCTGGATTCTGCCCACACGTGAAGACCGCTGAAAACTTTGACATTGAGAAGGTTAGTAATAAATTTTTAGGATCTTGTTCGTTTTTGCCATTAATTTTAAGTAAATAAGTACCTTGCTTACAGGCTACAGCCCAACAGTTGTTTTATCGCTAATTTTTTTCTCGACAGTTCAACAACGGTGTATGGTATGAGCTGGCAAGAACCCCCCACATCGCGGAGAAGGGAGGCCAATGCAGCTACGCTCAATACACACCCTCAGGAAACGGCTTCATCGTGAAGAACTACCACATCGAAGACGGAGAGCTCAAGAAGATCGAAGGTTTCGCCAGAGCCGCGTCTGAAGCCGGCAAAATGATCCACTCCCTTGGTTATGGAGGTACGTAACTTAGTAGAGTCAGAAATCTAGTTCTTGACAATGTCTGGTATGGATGTTCATATCTGAATATTTCAAGACGATAATGAAGTTAAGGAATCTCTTCAAATTCAGATTCTTAATCGAAAACTTTCGAGGTGTTTGTTCGTTGAACGGAGGTTGTGAATTAATCGCCTGAAGCCAAATTCTTGTAACATTTGTTCAAGACTTACTTGGTTATGGTAACCGTAACAGATTTATTTTTGTTTTAGAAAAAGGTGCCATCACCGACAACGTTCTGAACGTGCTGGCTACTGACAACGACAACTACGCTATCCTCTACCACTGCAACTTCAACGCCCAGAAGAAGTCACACAGAAGTAAGTATCTCTTACGCTGAACAATGACCTAAAGTCCTAAACGTTACAAACGCTAAAACCTTTACCTCTGTCCATTCGGTTATAAATATATGGGGCAGTTACAAAGGATTGCTAAAAAGTGAAGCAAGCATAATATTGTGCTATGATGCTCATAAACGGTGTTGATTGCCCGTATAGTAGCTTCTACATTTAGGAGTCATACAAGGCACGCTTATACTACCAATAGTTTTTAATTTCAATTCTCTTCATCAGCGAACAACAGTCCAGAGCAGGAAACTTATTAACTTATATTTCAGATCTCGTCTGGGTATTCTCACGATCAAAGGAACTGAGTGCTGAAGGCAAGGCTGCCCTCGACGCGGTCTTCAAAGCCAACCCATTCCTGAGGAGAGAAGAAATGATTAACGTTGACTTCTCCGAGAAGGCTTGCCAAATTAAACGTAAGTTTACAAAATAAACCAGTCTTTTAGCATCTAGACGAAGTAATGATATCAAAGAGAAGCCTAACTCTAATAACTATTTACAAAAACATTTAATCCTCCGACCACGCATTATATTATCGCAAGTAAGACAGTGCGAGATTATATCACAAAATATGAGCATTACTATTTTATATTTATTTCTCCTATAAAGCTACTTGTCATTAGATTTTTCTCATCATTATGCGTTTTTTCATTATAGTGCCTGGCCGTTGCGTACAAGTGAAAACCGCAGAGAACTTCGACTTTAAAAAGGTGAGTTTATAACTTATACTTATTAATACTACACAAGGACATACAGAAAGGTACAGAGTCGAGCATTTTTTTTATGAAATAAGGGGGCAAACGAGCAAACGGGTCACCTGATGGAAAGCAACTTCCGTCACCCATGGACACTCGCAGCATCAGAAGAGCTGCAAGTGCGTTGCCGGCCTTAATTGGGGAGGGTAGGGAAGGGAAGGGAAGGGAATAGTTGAGGGTAGGGAAGGGAATAGGGTAGGGGTTAGGGGATTAGGCCTCCGGTAAACTCACTCACTCGGCGAAACACAGCGCAAGCGCTGTTTCACGCCGGTTTTCTGTGAGAACGTGGTATTTATCCGGTCGAGCCGGCCCATTCGTGCCGAAGCATGGCTCTCCCACGTATAAAATAATATTATACTCGACAACTCTTCTGATTTTAATTGTGGTTGGTCTGGTATGTAATCTCTTTTCCTTGGGCAATCCGTTTGCTCGCTAACCTGATTCTGTAAAAATGAACAACTATCAAAACTTTATTTGCAAAGCAAGAAATAGAACGGATTATAATAATCCGTAATTGTAAATACGATTAATACCACACACGGGCGCTGCTCGCCAATATTTTGAGCTCGATCTAGGCTCAGGCACTCACCCTAGTCCCTCGTGTCTAGATTGATCAGACAAAGTATATAACAACCTGTCCCATTCCAGTTCGGCAACGGTGTGTGGTACGAGATGATGCGCACCCCCCACATCGCGGAGGAGGGCGGCAAGTGCAGCTTCACCAGCTACGCTCCCTCCGGCAACGGCTTCGACGTCCGCAGCTACCACGTCAACGCCGGCCAGCTCAAGGCCATCCAAGGCCATGCGACTCCCGCGCCAGGACAGGGCCAGATGATCCACTCCCTGCCTTATGGAGGTGAGAAATTGCTGAGAATAGCATTTTTATATGCACAATCGAGGAAATTCACAGGCAGTCGACGACCCTACGTTATTTGGTAGGATCATGTCAAATCAATGTTATTGTGATCTGTCAGCTGGGTTTGACGTAACGCGACCAAATTACGTAAGTTCGTCATCTGCCTATGAATCGACCTTTCTGATAGTATTACATTAGTATTATATGAGGTGTCTGAGATATTCCTGTGCCATTCTATAATATTATTTCATTCTGATCCAAGTACTGACCATGGGAAGGGTCTTGCCAAACTATGTTTACTGTTTAGCCTGATCGATGGCCGATGGGTCCATTCACATAATATTACGTTCGACTTACTACATACCTACTACGATACTACATCTATGTTGTTGTTGTGGGAGAAAAAAGTTTTAACCAGTATCTATAGTTTTCTTAATATTCTCTGTGAGACAGCTTTAAAATATGTATCTTATATCCTCGTCTATAAAATATACTCTCGTTTCAGAAAACGGAGCTATCACTGACAACGTGTTGAACGTGCTGGCCACTGACAACGACAACTACGCCATCCTCTACCACTGCAACTACGACAAACACTCCGGCTCACACAGAAGTAAGTGCTTCATATATGTTCGGGAATTTCCATAATAAAGCTCTATACTATGGATATATTTAGTGGAGACGAAAATCACGGTTATGGCAATAAATGAAAAATTCGTGAAAATTAGATGCATCTTTGTGATTTTTTCTATCGAGAAAATTTTAAGATATCTCGTTTTTGCTCAGATCGAATTCTCGGAAATATAATGTAATATCTAATTTTAGAAAATGAAACAATTCAAAAAAACAATATTTTCAAGCATAAAAATGAATTATAAACTCGTCACTTTAGGGTTAGTCGCCCCTTAATATAAATGTGCGAGTGCTAGGTATATGTTATAGTGTGACGAGATGACGCCTACAAGTCTGTTGCTCCAAAACTCGTTTATCGTGCGAGAACCGTACATTTTTCGGGATAAAAAGTATTCTATGTCATTTCTCGGGACTCAAAATATCGGAAGTAACAAACAGACAGAAACACTTTCGCACTTATAATATTAGTATGGATGCTGATAATCGAACCTTAAGGGCCTGTTACATCACTTCCTGATAAGGCTTTCCACCAATTAACTTGACAGATCAAGTACGGAGAATCTGTCAAAAAAATTTGTGAATAGCCTATTAAGCACTTTATCAGAAAGTGGGCTTATTTGACAGAGTCTCCATACTCTATCTGTCAAGTTAAGTGGTGGATAGCCTTATCAGGAAGTGGTGAAACAGGCCCTAAATGTTGCATTCTAACACACTTCATCAGTCACTTAGCCACCTTGTCCTTAGACAGCTCTATCACTTAGCCACCTTGTCCTTAGACAGCTCTATGGAAGCAGGTGCTAAGATTATTCCTGCATGCTGTAGACGAATAGAAGTAAATACGGCATATAGTTTCAGAGTTTTGCGATGCCCCCTAAATCTCGATGGATGATGGAAGGAGACGGATTATGTTGAGGGAAATAATTTTTTGATTACCCAAACTTTTATTTTCAATTTTTTCTATTATAAAATGTTTAATATCAAAACTAGTAAATCCTTAAAAATCCTCGCAATCCACCATCGTGGACGGTTGCCACCTCTGATTAGACAAGCACTGGCAAATCAATTACCTTAATAATC
Source organism: Aricia agestis (assembly GCF_905147365.1). NCBI lineage: Eukaryota > Metazoa > Arthropoda > Insecta > Lepidoptera > Lycaenidae > Aricia > Aricia agestis. Next base: position 19,309,632 of record NC_056409.1, read on the forward strand.
GCGGATTCTCGGAAATCCATTGTTATTCTATTGTTATCGCGGTCGGATTATTCGACCGCTTGGGGGTTGACAGGTTCAGCATCTTTTAACATTGGCGATAGTGGTTATAACCTACTGCATAATATTTTCAGATCTCTTCTGGGTATTCTCAAGAAAGGCTGAACTGAGCTCGGACACCAAGTCCGCCGTCAAGAAGGTTCTGAAGGAGTACCCTCAGATCGCCAACGAGGCTCTGATCAGCGTGGAGTTCTCGAAAGAGGCTTGCGAATACGAAGGTATAGATTTTTAGCGTATAATTGTTATGTTGGACTATCTGCTATCAGAGAAAATGATTTCTAGGCAAATTGCGGACCTATGTAATTTGGTCGCGTTAAGTCAAACCTATCCGATCGATCACAGCTAACATTGAATTGACATAAGCCGACCACATGACGTAGGTCCGTCAACTGCCTGGGAATCAATTTCCTTGATGGTACATAAAGAGTCGGTTTTTTCATTGACTCTTGATACGTACCTCCCATACTGAAATCCTTAAACGCGTCATGCTTTTAGGTTCTGCTACTTTGGGCCTTGTTGCCAAGATAATAATCAGTTCGTCAATATTTATTAACTTTAATGTCGCACTTTTCAGCTGCCAGTATTGAAATCCCCGGTTCATGCCCAGAGGTCACCACTGCCAGCAACTTCGACTTCAAATCGGTAAGCATTATTGTTAATTATTACCCTTTTTCTTTTTTTCTAAAATACGAATGAGTTATTAATTAATTAAAAGCTGTTGCCTTCTCTTTCATCAATAAAGCACAGAACAAAAAGATAACAAGATAATACACACTATAACTTTACCAGGCGTTCCTGAAATTGACACTAAACCTGAAAATGAATTTATGTGAACTGGAGGGATAATAATATGCCTTGTGGCACAACATTACTATAGGAATTCTTAGGTGATATTATGACGTCACCTCTACTGTATATTATAACCTCACTTTTACTATTTTCACAGTTCGGTAACGGCGTTTGGTACGAAGTCCTCAAATACAAGAACGCAGCTGAGAAGGACGGCAAGTGTGGGTACGCGAAGTACACGCCCTCGGGTGAGGGCTTCATCGTCGACAACTACCACACCAACAACGGAGTTCTGAAGAAGATCTCCGGCAGCGCGCGACCGGCTGGCCCCGGCAAGATGATCCACAGTCTGCCTTATGGACGTAAGTTGTAGCCATGTTTATGTGAAAGCACAGAATACATATTAGTAGTACCAAGTTAAAGTTAAATGAGTAGGTACTAATTGTATCAAAAGTGTGTGACATCTTCTAGGTCTAATAGTGGAAAGAGACTTTCTATACAGACTCTTAAAAACCTTTTAAAAAGATGCATGGGTCTTAAAGTAACTTCCCGATCTTTTACGCGGCTAGCGCCACTTTATGACATAGGCTATAGGTTTCATTTTACTCTACGCCAACGACGAATTTTTGTCGGTCGCGGTCGTTCGTGGCAAAGATCGCAAACTCACCTTTATGTTAGGTCTTAAAGCAACAAAATTATTTGGAGTTTTGGCTGAAGGATGTAGCTTTGAACATCGAAGACGTCTATAATCAGACATTTAAAATGAAACTACTGCATTTGTGCAAAACATTAAAGCGTCTTTTAAAAGTGGATTCAAGAAGCGTCGAGAACACTGCACATCCTATAAGCCTTTATGAGATCTTAATGCAGTAAATAATAATGAATTACTTGTTACAGCAAATGGGGCCATCACTGAGAACGTTTTGAACGTTCTAGCAACAGACAACAACAGCTACGCGGTGCTCTACCACTGCAACTTCAACGCTGAGAAGAACTCCCACAGAAGTAAGTCTTCTACATAATCTTCTAGCATAACGCATAAGATAATATTACGATACTTTGCTATACAGTAAACACGTTAGCTTTAAATAATCGGGAACTGAGATTTGAGAAGTTGAAAAGAAAGAAACAAGGAGGAGATAACCCCCGCACTTTTACTTGCGACATTCTGCATAGCTCTCGTGTAGAGAATACTATATTTATAGCCGACTTAAAAAAAGGTTAAGTATTTATATTTACTAGAGATCGCCCAATTGTCGAAATTCGACCTTAGGGCTATTACCTTTTGCAAAAAATATTGACTTTGACTTGTTGACTTGTCTCTGGGACTCAGCTGATCTCAGACTGGCCGTATAAGCATTGTCTAATAGTATCCTAGATTCAATAAAAAACTTTAATCCATTTTCAATTTGTCAACTTGTTGTCAACAGACTTCAACCATAAATAAAAGAGTATAATTCGTATGTATAGGCTTGTCACTCAAAAATCTGTCATTTCTCATGTGTGTGTGTGTTGTAGTGTGTGTAATGTTTTATTTGTTAAAAAAATGTATGATAAACGCATAATTTCAAAATAATATTAGTTCGATGCACTCCTTCACCATATAAACTATAACTGTGCAAAATTTCATGTACCTACGTTTCCCCGTTTTTCGTAAAAAGGGTTACAAATTTATATATATATAAATTTATATATATATATATATATATTATATAATATATTGGCCAGTTTTCATTTTTAAAGTATATATGGGATACTTGGGAGTAAATTTAGCCACAATATACCAACGTCTGTTAGTGTTAACAGCTTGTTAAAATGTTATTTCTTCTGTTTCATTCATAACAAAAACGAAAGAGGTAATGTGATAAAATTCGAGCGTTAAATTTACCAGTCGTTGGTGAAATCGGGGCTTAGAATGAGGGCATCTGTTTAGAAACATTATTTTGACGCAAAAACAGAATACTTTTTATAATAACATCTCTCTTTTCAGATTTCGCGTGGGTATTCTCAAGGTCCAAGGACGTGAAGCCAGAGGCCAAGAGCGCCATCCTGGCCTCCATCAAGGCCAACCCCTTCATCAACCAAGACCATCTCACAGAGAACGACTTCTCTAAGGAGGCGTGTGCGGCGGCTTAATTATATTTATTTAAATACTAATAATAGACAAAACAAGAAACAGTTCACCAATAAAACCAATTTGAGTATGTCCCCTGGCAATTATTGATTGCAGAAAGATCGTAAACGCGGTGTAAAATTAATGATGCTGATGTACTTACTTACTGTAAACTTATGTAAGTAAGTAATTACTTTGCAAAATAAGACAGCATATTTTGGTCGTCAAAGTTTTACTCTGTCAATTTTCTACGAGATGTAATAAATTTTAAATTCTTCTTGCCGCCATCTAAGATTTTCATAAAAGTGGGGACTTTAAAAGAGAAGACTTGTAGCTTTGTAGAAGAACTATTGTAGCTATACTAGAAATAAAGCAATTTACCACAAATGTTCAGTTTTTATAACACCTCTAACCTACATCAAGCCCATTAAAACTAAGGATCAAACTACACTCTGGCGTGTTTTCAGTGTCACAGTAACTAAGTACGCTTTACTTTGTAAGGTACTGAACTCTAAACACACTAGGCCGAAAAAACGCGGCCGAAGTTCGGCATGATTACCGTACGCATTTTAAAATATTACTGATGACTGATGACTTGATGAGTGATGACACACCTTGCCTAAATTACGTCGCGAATCGCGATTCAAGTAATAATATTGTATGGGTAGCGTATATTGCTGCAAGCGTAATCATGCCGAACAGGTAATATTATTTTGTCAAATTGAAATTTTGTAAATCATAATTTTAACACCATTTATGTTGTACCCACCGAATGGCTCATTTTCATTGGTCGATAGGGCCCGCATGCGGGGTGCGGGAGATTTCTGGAACGCGTGCCACAGGGCCCGCATTCGGGGAACCGTTTTCATTAGTCGATAGGGCCCGCAGGGCTGGGGAGAACCTCTGTGTTCGTCGCCAGTTACAGACGTTCTTGCCATGGAACAACAATTGATGTTACGCGGAGCAAATTTGACTGTCTGTGATTTATTGAAGAAGAAACTATTGGCGTCACTGAAGGAGAAGAGATAAAGATCACACTTAGATACGCGACGGAATTATCAAAACCGAACATAGCAAATCAAACCTTAACTCCAAATCGTTAACGCACACATTACATCTGAGAATTTTAAATCAGTCCCCGCAGGCGGTGTAACGAACACGTATAGACTTGTAACTTTCATTGGTCGTTATCTCGGCTGCGGGGACTGCCCGCATGCTGTATAACGAACGAGTTAACGACCAATGAAAATGAGCCAGAAGGCGTAGAGCTCTTGTTACAACCTAAACTAAAATATTACTTATATTTTGTTGCTCCATGATCATCAATAAATAAATAATTGATATCATATTTTAACGGTAATAATATTTCAGTAGTGTAAACTTTTAAATCTTTAACTTTAAATATGATTCAGAAACAACTGGAGTACCTAGGTTATAATTATTTTGCAATTTGTTGGACTCGCGCACGAAAGGTTCCGTAACGTTATAGAGTAAAAATAGACCAGAAATTGTGTTTTTTTGTATGGGATTTTTAATTTTTTTATTTTACTTTAAAATTATTATGGACCAAGAGCCCGCGAGGGCCAGACCTTCCTTCGTTTCGTAAAGCTGAAACTTGAAAGTTTACCTGTTTGTGACCTTTACAGAGGTAAGAACGACCACTATGGAGTTTCGGTCGCGGTTACTAAGGATCTATCCAGTTCTAAGGGCTACCTGACCTTCGAGAAGGAGTAAAGCTCAATTTCATAGCTTATATTATAATATATCTTTATATATAAAACTCAAAGGTGACTGACTGATTAACATAGTGATATATCAACGCACAGCCCAAACCGCTGGACGGATCGGGCTGAAATTTGGCATACAGGTAGATGTTATAGCGTAGGCATCCGCTAAAAAAGGATTTTGATAAATTCCAACCCCAAGGGGTTCAAACAGGGGGGGGAAAGTTTGTATATAATAATACTTCTTAACGCGAGCGAAGCCGCGGGCAAAAGCTCGTTATATTATAATGTTCTTCGCGGTAAGTGGAGGAATCTCGTCTTCGAATGCCGGACATTTTTGAGACTTGCTTCCCACTCTTAAGAGGATTCCACACCGCCGTTTTTCCATACAAACGCTGTCCCCTGTTTCCTCCCTGGATAATGCCGGTAGAGTTATGATTTTTTTCCTGAATATCTATGGCCACTATTAGCATGTTCCTATGTTTACTTTTTTTTCATAATTTTATTATTAAAAAAGATAAGAACGTCCGAAAACCCAAAAAATGGCAAGATTTTTCTCTGTGTTCAAACACCCAGAAAACAAAACTGGCTAAAATATACAAAAAAAATAAAACATAGGAACACAGCACAAGCCATGCTTTAATTCTTAATGAAAAAAGTACTTAAATCGGTTAAGTTTTGGAGAAGGCGGCGGATCAGCGGACAACGAATCGAAGTTTTCTGTTCTTTTATTAGAACTTTTGTCGTGTTGTCTCTATCACGCTCTGCGGTGGGAGACTTGAGATTGGTGAGACAGCAATACATTTTCAAATACATATTTTCAATTTCTCTCGCCCCTGGTGTATCCTCTTAAGGTAATTAGTGTCTCAACACGTCACCATGCCGAAGTTACGCGGCGGAAATTCGGCATGATTACGTAAACAATGTCAAACGCATACGAAACGCATAATTTCGGCAATTTTAGCATGACAGACAGACAGACAGACAGGCGGACGGACAACGAATTCTTGGTAATAATAATACCCAGGTTGTAGGCCAAGGGGGGGGGCAAACCAGATTTTTTATAAGCTAGGTGTTTATAAAGAATAAAAATTTATAATCTTTACTTTTTAGTTGTCAAAATATTGTATTTGAAACAAATGACAAAAATTCGTTTGGTCAGCCGACTCGGCAGAAATCAGAATCGTGAAAAATTTACCATTCAAAAATCTATCGCTGGAAATTATTATGGAACCGTGCAACAGCAATCGGGCGATTGTTGTCTAGTCTGCGCACCCACACCAGTCACCAACCCAGCTGTTTAGTTGGCGTAGTGTGCGCACTAACAGCCCAACCGGACCAACCTATCGGCCGATAGAAAGTCTGCAGTCTTAAATATTATTATTATTCTGTTTGTTTTCCTTGGATTACATATTTTAATCATTTGCAATTTGCATACAAACTTAATTAAAAAATAAAACTGTCAATGTCAACTGTCATGACGCTGTCAAATCGTCAATTGACAATTCATTTATCTCAAAAAAAGCAGATAGCATGTAAATGCATGCAAAAATCACATTTTCTACTCATGATTAACTGTATTATTATCAAGAGCGTACTTTAATTTTGTTGTGTATCAAAACCTCATCACAATGGCGAATAGTGAAGTATCAGCCGAAGTCAACGAAGCCGGAGAGAAGGTGGTAACACAGGAGGACATAGAGGCTGCAGAAAAACTCAAAAACGAAGCAAATACCTTCTTTAAAAGTAAGTTTACGTCGTAGTAGTATAGAAATACGTAAACCTTCTCGTCTTTATGTCTAACAGTCCATAAATGGTGATGTATTTCTTTTATTTTTACTCTCAATTAAACTTCTGATCTATTAATCATAACCTCTCTATTTTCAGATCAACATTATAATGAAGCTATTGAGTTGTATTCGAAAGCAATAGAGAAGAACCCAAAAAGCGCCGTAATGTATGCAAATAGGAGTATAGCTAATATGAGAATGGAAAACTTTGGCTATGCTTTAAGTGATGCATCCAAAGCAATAGAACTAGACAGGACTTATACTAAAGCATACTACAGACGAGCAGCCGCTTATATGTCTTTAGGAAAGTACAAACTAGCTCTTAAGGACTTTGAATTTGTAAGTATAACTGTTTTATTATTGTTACATTCTCAATACTGAAATTATAATTGCTTTGTGAATCTGACTATTCCTGAGACATGACTCTGCATCTCTCTTTCATACAAAGATTGCATTTGAAAATTCATAGTAAATTGCCATAATGGTATACTGTATCATAATATTAATACGCGAACGAAAAACTTTGTAACCTTTTTACGAAAAACAATATTTAAAGTCAATATTTTTTACAATATATAGGTAGTAGTCCTAATGTCATTGAAACTAAGGTCTAATTTCGACCATTGGGCGATCTCTAGTTCATATAAAGATGTGTATATTTTAAATAAGAAACTGAGTCTCTCTACAGTTTGGGTTACAAGTTACAACTGATTGCATAATTTATTTGCTAACTATATGTTAAATAAAATAGCAAACAATGAACCTCAGTAGGTTAACCCAGTGGTTAACATGGATTTGTAGGAAAGTTGTGCTTGTGTGAAATTTACAATAGCAAATTTTAAAATTTTCAAGATGTAATTTTGTAAATTTCTTTAGGTTTGCTTTGAGTACAGTACAAATGTTAAAATCTTATGTTCATTTATTAATGTAGGTTTCAGCTTAAATGGTCACTAGCACTGACAATTAGTTGCAAACTTAACACATAGACTAAATATTATTATCTGATAGAATGACTAGCAAAGTATTTTTTATTCAGGTTACTCAAGCAAGGCCTAATGATCAAGATGCAAAGATGAAATACAATGAATGCAATAAAATTGTTAAGAAAATAGCATTTGAGAAAGCCATATCCGTTGATAAGAAGGAAGTCAATATTGCTGATTCCATTAATTTAGATTCTATGAGTAAGTAAAATGCTTTGTTCAAACCTACGCGACCAAGAGACTGCGAAGCGGGAGCGTCAAGTTGCGTCAAGCTGCCAAATGTGTGTTTTGTGTACATAACTAGACTTCTTTTCTAAAACCATTTCACAACCCGACGCTCCCGCTCCCGCAGTCGCTTGGTCGCGTAGGTTTGAACAAAGCATTAAGTATTCATAATCATAACTTAATTTTGTATAATAAGTACATAATTCTTCAAACTCAAACTCAAAATTTTTTATTCAGAATAAATTTTTTAAAATATTCTCTGAACGTTGGGGCTACACAGATGCCTACCACCGATTCGGGAACTAACCCGGCGAGAAGAACCGGCGTAAGAAACTCGCACAGGGCCATCTTTCATAATCACTTTTGTAGTAATTTTATAATTTTAAAGTATAAAAATTTTACTCTAAATGTATGGTTGTCTGTTTATTCTTTATTTAAAAAAATTTATTAAATCTTACTAAAATTAGGTGCTAGGAAGTATTTAATATTTTTGAAGTTAAAATTCTTTAGTGATGTTAATATGCACCTTTTGATTGGTAAAAAATTTTGGACCCGATTGATAATTTGTTAAACCAGAGTGAATAGACCACCAGACTTAATTTGTTAAACCATATACACAATTGAATAGACCAGGGGGATATTACCACCTCTCCTACACAGGTCCGACAGGAGAGGTGTTAATATCCCCCTGTCTTTGATTTTACTTCTGCTAGGGGCTAGCACGTGCTGCACATCCAGTGTGTAACCCAATGTTATTTTGTGCATATTATGTGATCGAACTTGTTTATATATTTAACAGCAATTGAGGAAGAATACACGGGCCCCAGCTTAGAAGATGGTAAAGTCACACTTAAGTTTGTGACTGACCTAATGGAACATTACGTAGCCCAGAAGAAACTACATAGAAAATATGCCTACAAGGTACTTGTGAATTTTTATTTATAAAAAAAAATTAAAAATTAAATTAAGAAATTTAAAAAAAACCCCGCCAAACAACTTTAAAAAGTAATGAAATAATGTTTACTGCCTTTAAGTTCAAATAATTCCTAACTTGTGTAAAGTAATATTTTAGTCCATAATTGTTGTCACGGTGTGTCGGGGGACCGCCAAGTAAACTGCAACCTACAACCGCCAAGTCGCTGATTATTTCGATTCAGTTCGCTGTGAATTGATCCTTAAACTATAATGTTATATGAAATTAAAGATCTACATACATTAGCGGTTTTTAAACTTGTGTTGGTTAAAGTGCAGAATAATTCCTATCAACAGAATCATAGTCTCATGATTACCATCTATCAATGTTCTTTTCGATGAGGCCGTTAATATGAGCCCAAACATGAAACCTCCACTTTGGGTTCATACGAAGCTCGGTTCCTATAGAATCTAGGTGATGCTGCAGCAGCAGCATGAAAATATTTACTATTTATCTACTTCTTACTGGTTGTCGCTATTAAAATGAGCCCAAACACGAAACCTCTGCTCTAAGTTGGCGAGGAGTTGGATATCCTATTCATTACCAGGTTATGCTGCAGCACCAGGTCAACTTTCCATTATTATGTGTATACGTAATACGTTTATTGTATATTCACAAATGTCACGAACTAGAATGAAATATATAAACCCATTAAACGACCACAAGTTGCTAACGGCCCTTCATGAACCAGATAAACCCTGATTGTCCAGCACTAAGGAGGCTGATGATGATGAATTATAGCTAAGAACACTCTCGATCATATCAGCTTTCAAACAAAAAAAACTAGATCAAAATCGGTCCATCCGTTTGGATGCTACGATGCCACGGACAGATACACACACAGACAAACAGACAGACAGACAGACACGTCAAACTTATAACACCCCTCTTTTTTGTCGGGGGTTAAAAATATTTAAACAGAAAAAAAAATATACAGACCTTGTATGGTTATGTTTAGTTTGTTGCTTTTCTTTTCTTTGTCTCGAATTTACGAATCAAAGACAAAGATAGAGCATTTTAATAGTTATATTGATATTTATTTTTGTAAGCAACTTCTTCCTCTTGTCCTCCATCCTTGTTATTTTTGTTACAGATCCTTATAGATGTAAAAGCATACCTGATGAAGCAACCTTCACTAGTAGACATAAATGTACCAGAGGACCAGAAGTTTACAGTTTGTGGAGACATCCACGGCCAGTTTTACGATCTTATGAACATTTTCAAATTGAACGGTCTACCGTCTCCACAGAATCCATACCTGTTTAACGGTGATTTTGTTGATCGGGGATCTTTCAGTGTAGAATGTATATTCACACTGTTCAGCTTTAAATTGTTATATCCGGATCACTTTTTCATGTCCAGAGGTAAATTTTATTAAATTTTTTAAGACTCGTACGTAATAATTTCAGTTTACGTATTAAACATCTCTTTCAACTTTAGATCTTCTTGTGTTAATCTACTATGTGTATTAAAATGACACAATAATGAGATATATAATATTAATCTACACTTTTACAAGAGGACCATAGAAAATAAAAATATAAATCATAAATATTTATCAGATATTCTAGTGTTGTATCACTGCTAAACCTTAAGAGTCCGGGTGCCATCGAAATTCTCATAAAAAACGTAATTCAATAGATGACACAGACAGATTTTCTGCTTAACTTATATATTATAATATTATATTTTTGATTACATGGAAATATTTGTAATATTTCAGGGAACCACGAGACCTTAGACATGAACAGGGTGTATGGTTTCCGAGGGGAAGTGACCTCCAAGTACACCTCACAGATGGCAGATCTCTTCACCGAGGTATACAACTGGCTACCGCTCGCCCACTGCATAAACAACAGAGTGCTAGTCATGCACGGCGGGCTGTTCTCCAAAGATGATGTCATGTTGGACGACATTAGGAAGGTGGAGAGAAATCAGCAGCCGCCTGAGGATGGTAAGTGTTGAAAATCTTTACTTTGTATAATAGCTAATTGTGTATTAATAATTTCTAGTAATTTCCTAATAGTGCTATAGGTTCTAGGTGGAAATTCAGGCTTAAGAAAACTCGAAATTAGAGTATAATGATTAATGTATAATATTGGATATAGTTAAAGAAATTGTCTTGTTTTAGTATTGTTTATTTACTTATGGTAGCATATCATATTTTGACTTTAATCAGCTGTTTTTGGCTTAACACTACATAACAACATAAGTATTAAGTAAAAATTATTCTTAAGTTCATTTTTTTAATACCTAATATATTATGTATAAGTATATTGTATAATTTCCAGGTATAATGTGCGAGTTGCTCTGGTCTGACCCTCAACCTATGGCCGGTCGGGCGCCGTCCAAGCGTGGCGTCGGCTGCCAGTTCGGCCCCGACGTCACCGCCAACTTCCTGCAGCGGAACCGCCTGGACTACATCATCAGGAGCCACGAGGTTAAGAACGACGGGTACGAGGTGGCGCACGACGGCAAGTGCATCACGGTGTTCTCCGCGCCCAACTACTGGTGAGTGTAGCGCCTGGACTATGTCACCTGCAGCCAGCGCCTGGACTATATCATCAGGAGCCACGAGGTCAAGAACGACGGGTACGAGGTGGCGCACGACGACAAGTGCATCACGGTGTTCTCCGCGCCCAACTACTGGTGAGTGTAGCGCCTGGGCTATGTCACCTGCAGCCAGCGCATAGACTACACCGCCTGCCACCAGGATTTTAACGACCGCAAACATCATTATTTGCTACTGCTTGAACTATTTGACTTTGGTACTGTATCTACTGCCAATTGTTATTGATAGATGTAGTTGCTGCCTGAACACCATTATCAAGATTTTATTGAGTGGAATCTTTGAGGGTTTTATTTGGAAGATTGAAGAATGAGAATTTGTTGTTATTTTACCCTGTGTTGAGATTTTTTACTTTACGACCTCAATAGTGTATTTACAAATAATATGAGCCATATGGTCGTTATTTTGTACCTATATCTTACTTGTCAAAAAAAAAAACAAATTGTATTTTCAGTGACACAATGGGTAACCTCGGCGCTTTCATCACGATGAACGGCAAGGACCTCACACCTAACTTCACTACTTATAAAGCGGTGGTAAGTTTAATTATTGTTCTTATGTTTTAAATTCACGAATGCTTATTTCTTATGCTAGTAGATGAGGAGACTATAAAAACGGTATAAATAGTTTATAGAAAAATACTTTAATTTCATATCATGCTACGGGAATGTTTTGGCGCTAACAAATATTATAGCAGCGTATCGACGCGTGATAATGTAAATAATTATATGGACAGGCCCCGAAAACCGAGCAGCATGCGGCGTACTAGACAGCTTATCCATATAAATCTTTACATTGTCACGCGCCGCTCCCGCCCCTCTGCCCACTAGTTTCGAGACTTCAGCCTAAGAGTTCGACCGAAAATCGTATTTTTCATATCCTTAGTATTTTCGAATAACAATTTATGGAGCCAACAGGATTACCTTTATTCTAAGCTAATAAATTTATTTATATAGATAGTTATCTATATATCAATGATGACTGCCAATGATAGGGTAGTTCGTCCTGTTTACTTTGATTGAATCTTTTCATTGTATTTTCCAGCCACATCCGGACGTGCAGCCGATGGCATATGCGCACTCCTTCCTCAACATGATGTGCCAATGATCCGCATGGCAATAGACCACAGGTCTACGATGTAAAATAAACACTAGATAGACTAACTAGGTAAAATAATTAGGTGCGCAATATTCTAAAACCTGTAAGGACGGTAATCACAGTATAAATGCATACAGTAGAGTTACAGTGTCCTTGAAATCATACTGACTCGATACTGCAGTATTTTGCTACTGTAGGCTAGAAGTTCAAGAAGAGAACTCCGTCTTAAAAGGCCGGCAACTCTTCTGATGTTGGGAGGGTTCATGGGCGACGGCAGTTGATTTCCATCAGGTAACCCGTTTACTCGTTTGCCGCTTAAATAATAAAAATGCTAGTCCGATTCAGGCTGACTTGTATGAACAGTCTGTATCTACTGTATAATATATTTATACTGTGGTAGTGTCTTATTAAGTTTTTAATCGAACTAGATATTGCTTGAGGCACGCAGGGTATTGTCACATGCAGGTTGTATAGCAATAAGACTATAGTCTACTCTCGTTCACAAGACAGTAGAGAGGGATAAATCACTCAATTTATGTCATTCAAACCATTTTTTAAAGAGTAAAATTGGCTTACTTTAGTATTAAAATGCTTACAGTATTCCAAGGCTTTAAATGAATGTGTCAGTGGGCGCTGCTGGTAAAGGAGAACTGTCAAAATGACGTTTTTGTATGCTAGAAGCGTTAGTTCCTTTTCTCGCCACGTTCATAAACAGCCTTGTCGAACTGTACTATGATTGAAAAGAAAGCTTATGTACCTTTTTGACTTTACTGTCTTCGCAACGCGAGCGGACTATGATACAAAATGTACTCTTTTTCAAGATGGCATTGTTAACAATCCGTGAAACGGAACTCGCGAATGAAACCAGTGAGAAACAGAGGAGTTCAGTATTACATAAGAGTTACAATTTTGCTCAAGCCGTTTTGAATATCACAATAATATACAATATACTCAGAACATAAGGCACACACATTATAATTATGATTTACATAATATGCTTATATACTTACTTACATCATGTAATAATTTACCGATTAATATTTTAACACCCTTCCTTAAAATGCAACGGATATCTTCTATCTTTCTCTAACACATTGAAAATGTCACCACATAGATAAAGACAACAACATTGAGTAATCCGCTATGAATTGTATGAGTAAGGCTATCTTATGTATGGAGTGCCAAAATTTGCACTATTTAGCGATGCTTATTCTAGTTTTTATTTTATATCTGGGCTACAGCCCTGTGGGGTATGTATACGTATTTAACAATACCACCGTACGAACAAAGTAGACAGAGAGATATATCTTCTATCTCATACGAGGAATACAGTAGTCTGAGGAAACGAGACGGCATGACATTTTTGTTTCATGCTAACAACACGTATAGAAAAGTTTTAATCGTAAAATTATTTTTTAATGATTCTGAAAATGTATTCGCTTAGGTAGGTGTCAGTTGCCATTTCAACTTTATTTTATTGATTTGTTAAAATAAATTTATGTTATTTTTACATTAATTTTATTTGATCGCTAATGTTAAATAATTAAAACTGGTATTTCAGTTTAGAACCTTATAAATAATTTTCAAGGTATTTTTTAGAGTTTATGTTTAAAAAGACATTTGCATTTATTCAAATATAACAAAGTATTTATTATCTGTAGGCCTTTAACACTTGCATTTTTCACATCCAAAACCTCTAATAATGTTTAAATAATAAGACGACAAACAATACAAAATAATCAAATTATAGATCGTTATTTGCCTATCTGCCATGCATAATAGGTCTACCAGCATGGTTAAACTGAATGTAACTTAAATGAATATCATATTATTGTAATATTTCTTCTCCTTTTATTGTGGTAGTAACCTGGTGAAGGTACACATAATAATATAGGTACTTTAACCCTTACTAATAAGAATGTCTACACATACGTTATAGTAACATGATTATTAATTTGTCCTTGTCAACAATAAGGCAGGCAGCAACTCTTATGTTACGAGAGTCCATGGGCGACGGTAGTTGCCTTTCATCAGGTGACCGGCCACCGTACCACGTATCTTGCGAGAGAATTGCTCCAAAATCGCAATTTCGTATCAAGTATCAGCCAAAACAATACGATTGCATTCAATCACTATACAATATACATGACACCATTGTTTGTGAATTGTGACATTCATGACACCCAGCAATTATTGCTCGCGCGATTATTGCATAAAGTTAATATACCTAGCGGAATAGAGCAACAATCTCGAGCTATCAAACGAAACCGAAATTGGTTTACATCTGTGTGTAAAAATATGTGTACGTATACAATTACACAAGCATGACTGAACTTTAATTCTATGCGATTAAATTGTCAACGTGCCGATAAGTGCCGACTGGACGTCAAAAAGAGAGAAGAGTTCTGCTGTTATGTATCACACGTCCCTTTTTAACATGCAGTGTTACTGATAGTGACATCTCGCTTGCTCAGGCCTCTGTTTCTCTATTCCGCTAGGTATACTAACTTTATGGACTATTGCTAGTGGATTGTTGATCGCTATTTTTACGTGATTAGGTAGCGGTTTGCTTGTTTGCCATCTAATTTTATAAAAAAAATACGACTTTGCTAATGTATTAAACACGGACATAACAAAACGTAAATACAAGAATTCTGTAGAATGTGGATTTTTACGTGTGGAAAACGGAAAAAACTGAAGTCAATTACACTAACAATAAAATCTTATGCCTTAAAATGATCTAAACTTGCTTGAAATCTTATGATGTCTTAATCTTGCTATAAACATATTATTATAATAATGTAGGAGAAAAACGAGGTTTTTGATATTGCAATCATATCTAATAATACACATAAATTAACACTTATAGTATTTCTCATTATACACATGGGATCAACTGCTATACAGCATGAGTGGTGAGACATGTTCAATATTCGAGGACGTGATATTTGGCTATTATATTAGATGAAAAAAAATATAAATGTATATCAATTGATCACTGAGTAAATGTAGGTTAAAGTTAAATAATTATTTACCCAACTCATGGACACCGCGCGCGGGAAGGGTAGCGCGCGGCGCGGGGCGCACACCGCCACGCCGGCCGCATAGTAATTTACTGAGTGTCCATGATTCATTTATTTAAGTCCGATTTCCTGATTTTTGTGAATAAAATAAACTGCTTGTCATTGTCACGCATTGTCCTAACATTAAAGGGAAATTTGGTCAAAAATTAAGTACCTAATTTTATTACATAATTATTATAATGAGAATCGAGTACCGAGTACTCTCCTTAAAGATTGAACGTATCATGCTGTATAATATTATTTAATATTTATAAAATTCAAAGATGTATAGTATTATGATATATTCTGAAGGTCTGAGACATTTTTAATTTCATAAAAACAATTTCAAGTTACTCTTTAACATTATGATGATCTACAAAAATTTTAATGTTACTTAAAATTATTACCCTTGGAATAATGCAAGCTTTCTTGTTAGACTTTAGAGTATTATTTTATTGAAATCTTATTTTTGAGTTTGAAATACAATTTTTATAGCATGAATATTGGTCCTTGGTAAAATAATATTATGGCCTTACATATTACTCGTTATTTAAACTGCATAGTAGAGCATTTCTTTTAGTCGCCTATTCTTATTTAAATATGCATTTATAATATAATTTACTATTATAATAGACATTGGTTTAAACCAGCAATTCTTTAAGTGTGCTCCGCGGAGTGCTGGGGCTTCGCAAAAATCCACGAGCGATACATAATTTTATGTTTTTAATAAACAATAATGTCAGCAGACAATCAGCATGGAGGCAATTCATTCAAAGACAAAGCCTTTTTTGGGGGTCCGCCTAAAATAAGGGTTCCGACGTTAATCATCAAAAATGTTTGAGAACCGCTGGTTTAAACAATAAAATGTGTTTTGAACAACATTACAAGTTAGGGTACCCATCGAAACAAGGCGATATTGTTTAATAGCATGGTTTTAATTGCTATTGTGCATTGCTGCGAATCGTCTTGTTTCGTTGTAAACTAACCCTTACAATCAAGGGCATATTATAGCAATTAATACACACATCTACTGCCAGGATATGAATACCGAATATTACATGTACATGTACGAGCTGCATAATTTATTAAAAACCCTAAGCGACAGTGTTTTTGTGTTGTCTTTCTTTAAATAATAGTAGAAAAGTCAGTGGAAGCATGTTTCAAACTGAGCTAGCATTTTAGCCTGAAACAGGCATAGTTGCAATAATAACAATGTGTTGCAGTCACAATGTATATATTAGTGTATAAATACAAATTGGTAACTCATTTTAATGTGCGACTTTTAGTGATTACTGTGTATGATGCTGCATTTCTTGTTAACTTTGTATGGTCCTTGGCAAAATCTTGTATTGCATCTACTACATAGTACAGTACTGCAAAATTAATAATGCGCATGAATGGCCGTGAATAATGACCGTGTTACAAAAGCTACACGAATATCATGTATCTTAAACGCAATGCAATATCCTCTACCGTCGCTCGGGAAATACGACCGTTGCCGAAAAATTTCGAAAACTATGCGCATTATCACTTTGGGAGCAATGTAACTGTATTGCATAATCATCTATTTTAGATATTCCAATGCTGTTGTTTATTACAGAAATCGACGTCAATTCGCGTCAAGACACGATAATAACCGCAACAAAAGTAAGCACAAGTACATTGGACAGAAATATTTATTCAACCCACTTGCAATAAATTTGTTGACATACCTAATTATATACAAAATACTTTTCATCCGTTACCCAGCTCGGTGAAGGTCCTTCTATGTCCTTCTATGGTGGGATCCTAGGCCATTAGATTTACTCAGAGCGAAGTTTTGTCACTAGTGTAAATAAGTTGCCATTGTTTGTCACTAGAGGCGCTGTTTCGATGGTAACCCCGTCGTGGAATAACGAGACACAATAGCTTATCTATTGTTATCGCGGCCGGATGCGGCCGCTTAGGGCTTCATGAATTAAAATGAAACTTTCTCGCGCCAAAAATATACCTAGTGATAAAACTCAGTTAGTTTAAATTTATTTTACTCTGCGTCATTTGAAAGATTTTGCCAAGTTTTTGAAAAGAATATAATAATGTTGCTGTGCTACGTCACTAAAAGCCACTAAAATGAACGAATGGTTTTTAATATTCAATTAATAATTCATGTTAAAGTGCGCCGCGGTAGTTGAGTTGCCGATCATATCACTGTAGATAGGTTCCGTGTTGACTCTGTCAATATATTGTTAAATTTGTACATCATTTGTTTTATTTGTTCTCCCCCAGTGGCGTAACTATAGGGTGGCAGGGCTGGCAAGATGCCACGGGCCCCCGACCAAAAAGGCCCTGGCCCAAGAGGCCATGAGGTCAGAAATTTTTATATATTGTTTTATTTTAAAACAATGTATAAAAATTTCTCAAACTCAAACTCCTTAGCCAATTTCATCCCAATCATCCTATTCATGCACTTTGGCATTCATGTTATTAGGTGTAGCAGTATGGATTGAAAGACTTGTTAAAAATGTAAAAATCATCAGGAACACGTTTATTTAAACTATTACAACTATTGCGTTAAAGATCCTCACGAAGGAAGCACCTGGGTAAGGACCTTCACGATGGTCTTCTTGTCCATCTTGCACTTGGGGTATTGGTGCTGGCAGTCAGTGTCGGCGGACTTGCCGGCGGCTATACCCTCGTACACCGGGGTACCGGCCAGCATGCGCCGGACGAGGGTGTTGCTGAAAGGAAGGACCAGAATGCAGGTGTAAAATCACAAAAAGTGGCAAGATAGGTTCGCAGCGAATTTGCACCATACTTTCCGCTACTGGGCCAGACACTTTAGGGCAGGGGTTCCCAAACTGCGCCGTGGCGCCCTGGTGCGCCGTGGAAAGGCAAGAGGGGCGCCGTGAGTCGATCCTCCATCATTATCCGAAACCACAAATATTATAAAATTAAATTATAATAAGTATTAATTAAGTATGTAAAGCAGGTAGTTGATTAAATATTTGTTTATTACTATTTACCTGCTTAACCAAACTATAATCATGGTCCTATACTTAAATTAACAGAATAAAAAAAAAAGGTATTAATTTATGTAGATATCTTTTTCTAATATCTAGGTAGAGAAGGGCGCCGCGCCTGTACCTGTAACTGCGCCGCAGGCTGAAAAACATTGGGAATAGAAAACATTGCTTTAGGGTCTTTGGATTTTTGCCGAGCGCACATTGTGAATTAGCGCAACATGATGCAAAAATCATATTGTGACGACAATCGTCTGCTCGATTCCACTTTTTGTCAGAATTCATCCGCTTTAGGAGCCAAGAGGATAGAGAGGATAGTACAAGAAATATTAGGTACCTGGAGACGCTAGCCAAAACCGCGTCAAACTCCGTGGCGTTCCCGTTCACCATATTCTCGTTAGCGAGCTGCACGTACGCGCACGCCAGCCGCTGCATGCACGAGGTGGAGTCTATGTTGTATCTGCTGAGCGCTTCGTCCATGCGGGAGAGGACGTCGGTCAGCTGGGAGAAGTCGGAGTCGGCACCTGGGAACAGGGGTAAGTGTAAAATTCCTGCAAAGATACATTTTTGTATAAAAATTTCAGTTTCCTGGCGGATGTAGAGGAAATCATTTACCTAGATTAGCTAACCCAACCCGCGGCCCGCCGGGACTTTATTTATGGCCCGCAAAATAATTTAAGGTCGTCGTGAAAGTCGTGATTTTTTTTTTTCACTTTTAAATCGTTAATTTTGAAGAACGTTATTTTTTTACCCTAAAATTTTTTGTTGCAAACCGCGACACCAAGATCAAACCACGTTTGTGGCCCGCATGAAAAAAGGTTGGGGACCACTGACCTAGATGATTTAAACGTCTGCTGTATCCTATCTCTAGCTTGCTTTGATACAAATAAGCACAGTAGGAACTTACTAGATCAAAATAAAAGACAGTCTTTTTTTTAAATGTGTATAAGATAGAGTTCATGCTGTGTCCGGAAAGAAAGAATGCGATAAGTAATTATTTTTAGGCTATGTGAGAGCTTGGTGGGTTGGATGACACTTACAATGGCTACACCTAATAGGGCCCTGTCATGGCCTCCGGGAGGCTTGGGAGTTGTCTCGTGCCTTCCGGAGTGGCAAGCAGAACCACCGAACAATCAAACGAAGATCCGATCGTTCTTTCGCGAATCTTCTCGAATCGAAATCTTGGTGATTCTACTTTATGTTGTTGCATACATACTTCGTCCATATCCCCCATATCCGTAGGAGAAGGCGTGTATGATCTTGGGCAGTATGATGACCGCTCCGAAGCCGAGGATGGAGCCCAGCAGCACGCCACCCAGGTCGATCTTCACTGGCCCATACACTCCGGGAGCGGTGCCGCCGTATGAACCCTGGAATTATACGTCACATATTGTTATGCCAACGATGCGAAGGCTGTTGAAAAAGTCCCTACTTAAGTGCATAATGGGCCGTCTCAGATACCGCTGGAGGGATGATGTGGAAAAGGACCTGAAGGCGTTGCGAGCTGAATCATGGCAGGTTGTCGCACAGGATCGGCGTGTCGTTGTGTCATAGTCCAAGAGCCAGTTTGGGTCGCAGTGCCGCAGTACGTAGGTAAGTAAGTTGGTGCATAAATCATAATGGCAGCATAGTAGGTCACTACCTATCCCTGACATTCCGTGTTTATGTTGTAGATGTGCCTTTGAAATAAATAAATACCTAAATAAATTCCGTCAATCCTCGTGCTTTTCAGAACATTGCGTTAATGCATTAGAACTAAAAAGTATAAAGACACGTCCACTAATTTCTGTGGACACGTCACTGCACTCGTGTATTTACAATTTACATTGCTGATGTGTTTGATTCCTAAAATCTGAAAATTCTCAAATCGTCTTAAATTCTTTAACCAGTGCACTTCTAAAACCGAGGGCTTAGCTCTCACTTCCAAGACTCATTTGCTAGCTTGCATTTTGTTTTCTTAGACAAAAAGAAACTCTTACCGTGCTTCCATACCCGGTGATCCCGAATCTCTCTTTCCTGTCTGGATTATCTCTCTCCAATCTCTCATCACTCTTGTCCACCCTCGCTGAAGGCTCTGCCAACTGGTCCTCCGTTCGCTGGTTGTAGTTTTGACTGGGAAGAAAACCGCTGAAAATATACATTCATCGCAATAGGTATTTTACGAATGGTGTACCGTGTAAGTAGGTAATTGAAGGTAATTGAAGGCTTTGTGATAAGTGATAACACTACTCATAAAAAATTATTTTTCTCACTTTGAAATAACTAATTTAATTTAAAGTTAAGCATCATGCGTAAAACCCTTGGAATATAAATAATAATCATACAATATACTTATTATCATCTTGGCTACAAGTTACAACAGGCAGCTTGTTCAATTTTTTTAACCCACCACGTGAGAAAACTGATTTCTATACCATGATACCTAGACACATGTCGGAAGCCTATACAAGCTCGACCTTGTTCCGAAATCCCCTCTTCACCTCCCCAACTAACATAATAATTATGTTGATACGCCTCGCCCATACATACATCTACACAAGCTATATTCCTTAAGTAGTCAGTACATACCCATCACTCCTGTAACTGGCAGCGACGAACCCCACACACAGGACAAGCACTATCCTCCTCCCCATATCTACGTCTCGTCAACCACTGGCCCAAAGTATGGTTTCCTTAATATTTTATACAAATGGTTCCGTTTGCTGGCTCCGAACAATCGCTTGGGCAACCATTGTCACGCGTTTGCTCAAGCATATGTCACAGATGCTATCGTACGGGAAGAATTGTGCAATTCAGACTTATTCAATCCTAGTACTTGTGATGAGGAGACGCATCCTGTATCCAGTATCCTATGTATTGGGAATACACTAACTGCTAAGACTATGAAGTCTGACGACGCCAATTAAGTTTACGAAAATACCTATCAAATTTTGTATTTGTGCGCGTCTCTATGTTTGCTTGTTAGAGCTCGAGATTTTAAGATCATAATATTTATTATTTTTAGCCTTTTATAAAGACAATTTTATGCTAATTGGCGATTTGTAGTGAAGGAGATTGTGTAGTAAAATTGTGCAGTAAAAGTACTTACTATATTTTTGTGTCTACTGTCACTTTTAAATCTTGAAAATCGTCCGTTTTTGGGAATACAGGGCCTTAACGATAAAGTTAAAACCCATTTATCTAGTGACCGCAGCGCAATCTGCTAACCTCTAGTATGCAGTTCGCTAGCTATGTGTCATCAAAGCTTGATGATCAAGCCCTTAACAATCCTTTAAATAAAAGGTGGTAAATCTCTAAGTTACATTTAAGTACATAATGATTATATCTACCTACTTTTTAGTTACTGTGCCCTTTAACCTTTTTATCCAGCGACGCTGGGCGACCGCCCAGGGCGCTGGATAAAAAGGGGCGCCGAACGCAAACTAAAGTGGCGCCGCCTTTTTTAGCACTACCAGCAGCCTAGGCGCCAAGAAAATCTCGCCCAGGGCGCTGATAGTTCTAAAACCGGCCCTGGTTATGCAGCTCCAGCTTGGAAAGGAAAGGAAGATTTAAAAAACATGTCCTTACTGTACTTACTGTACATGTCCTTACAGACTTAACTACCTCTGACTAAATCAAATGCCTTTTCAAAACTTCCCTACAATACAACATACTTATTTGAAAAAAAAAACATCTTATTCAGAGCGTAAAATGTATCGTAAAGACGGCATTGTTTATTCGTAAGTTATGTAAAAGTCCTCTGTGCATTGTGATGTGAATGTGTGATCTTTATATCCGGTGTCATCATCAGCCCTAGCACTAACTATACCTAATACATAACATACAACTATACCTTTTCGTACTATATATGTCGTAGGATAATTTGATAAATCCGTGTTTTCGCGAAATCCCTAGAATTTTCGCGAAAATTCGATTTATCAAATCATCCTACGATCCAACTGATTCCTGCGTATCCTCGAGGACGCGCGAGCATTTCTTGTAAGGATCGAGCATTTATGCACTTTAGTTTATTAATTTTAAAGTTTATTTTCAAGTGCATGCCCACCGCGCGAGGATTATTCCTCTCTGTCTGCGCTGACCCTAAGTTCCACGAATTTCCTCTGTGGATCAGAAATATTCGTAACGACCAAAGTCTGGTCTGTAGTCAAGTCAGGAAAGTCAAGGTCTACACTCTATACCAGTAGTGTTTGCACGGCGACCAGCGGAAATGCGAAAGTATGGACAAACTGTGGAAATAAACCTAAGGTGCCGTTCCGATCTTTTTTCTTTCCGAAAAATTCAATTAAAATGCCACTTTATGACACACTATAGTATATGTCATAATTTAGGATATTATTTGAATTTTTAGAACTATAAGCCTGTCATAAAGTGGCTTTTTAATTGAATTATTCGGAACTAAAAAAGATCGGAACGGCACCTTAAGTTTATCTCCACAGTTTGTGACTATAGTCTGTCATAAAGTGGCATTTTAATTGAATTTTTCAGAACGAAAAAAGATCGGAACGGCACCTTAGGTTTATTTCCACAGTTTGTCCATACTTTCGCATTTCCGCTGGTCGCTGTGCTAGCACTACTGGGGTCACCATTCACCAAATACGGATACGGACTACCGCCGACCACCAGACTATAACAGACCACCCATTGTGTGGGGACCAAGCATTTTCGAACTACTACTACCCCGAGCGAAACTAATTGGTGATCCCTGTTCTGTACCTTAGATACATCATACTGTTCATACACGAGCACTATATATTTTTTTATGAAATAAGGGGCAAACGAGCAAACGGGTCACCTGATGGAAAGCAACTCCCGTCGCCCATGGACACTCGCAGCATCAGAAGAGCTGTAGGTGCGTTGCCGGCCTTTTAAGAGGGAATAGGGTAATAGGGTAGGGTAGGGATGGGAAGGGAATAGGGGAGGGTAGGGAAGGGAATAGGGGAGGGTAGGGAAGGGAATAGGCCAGGGTATGCCGGTAGGGGATTGGGCCTCCGGTAAACTCACTCACTCGGCGAAACACAGCGTTAGCGCTGTTTCACGCCGGTTTTCTGTGAGAACGTGGTATTTCTCCGGTCGAGCCGGCCCATTCGTGCCGAAGCATGGCTCTCCCACGTATAATGACTCACACTAGCGGATGACGCGAAATTGCACGAAAAACAAACGGTTAATACAGTAGGTAGGTATACTGCATCGGAATCGGCCCGTACGCTCCTTTTATTTTTTTATGAAATAAGGGGGCAAACGAGCAAACGGGTCACCTGATGGAAAGCAACTTCCGTCGCCCCTGGACACTCGCAGCATCAGAAGAGCTGCAGGTGCGTTGCCGGCCTTTTAAGGGGTAATAGGGAGGGTAGGGAAGGGAATAGGGGAGGGTACGGAAGGGAATAGGGGAGGGTACGGAAGGAAATAGGGGAGGGTAGGGAAAGGAAAAGGGTAGGGGATTGGGCCTCCGGTAAACTCACTCACTCGGCGAAACACAGCGGAAGCGCTGTTTCACGCCGGTTTTCTGTGAGGACGTGGTATTTCTCCGGTCGAGCCGGCCCATTCGTGCCGAAGCATGGCTCTCCCACGTCAAAAACGTCCTTACGTGTTTTCAGTAATTACCTGAATGACTTTGGCGATATTGATTGGTTTGATTTTTTAAATTGATTTATAGGCAAACGACGAACCCAAGTTATGTTGGTCGGGTTACATCATGCGCTGTGCCAGTCGGGTTAAGTTCCTACTTCCTATAACTTTATTGACACATGGCCTCATCCAAATCCCTACCTAGGTAGGCTCCTGGCTAGAGCTTGCCTTGGCAGCTAGTCCTAGTTCTCGCAATCAAACGCGAATAAAATAAACTGACAACAATCCTTCTTATAGCCTATTGGTAGAAATTAAGAAGATAAGTATTTTATAGTACTTATTAGGTTGGGGAAAAATTTTCTTCGCATTGTGTATAAAAAATCAAAAGGTTTTTTTATAAAGTTTATTTACAATTGACTAAAGTTTATAGGTGCCATTTTGTTCGATAACTTTTTGCCATCTTTGGTAGGAACATGATCCCATTGCTATAAGAATTTTGGGGCTTCTGATGAAAAAACTGCGACAAGTGGTTTTGGCAGTCTTTTCGTGATGTCAACCTGACACTGCCTAAGGAATTCTGCAGCGACCGAAACATGTGGAAAGCTGAAGGTGCAAGGTCAGGACTATATGGCGGATGCATTAACACCTCCCAGCCAAACTCCATTAATTTTTGCTAAGTGGCTAAAGACGTGTGACTTGTGAGGTCTAGCGTTATCATGGTGAAAAACCACACCCCTTCTGTTGATTAATTCCGGCCGCTTTCTCTCAACTTCTTGCTTTAATCTCATCAGTTGTTGGCAGTACGTACAATTCAGAATCGATGGTCCTGCCTGGCGGTAACAGCTCATAGTGAATAATGCCCTTCCAATCCCACCACACACACAGCATCACCTTGTTGCGAGTTAACCCGGGTCTGTGAAGCCTGACCGGCCTTTGACCACGATCTTTTTCGCACGTTCTTGTCGTACGTGATCCACTTTTCATAACCAGTTATCAGCTTCTTCAAAAATGTTTCGGTTTTATTAGGTACCTACGTCGTAATAAAGAATCACAAATGAGTACACGGTTCATTAGGTTTCTTTCAGTGAGCTCATGAGGCACCCAAATATCGAGCTTTTTTCTGTACTCACCTTTTTTCAAATGCGCTAAAACCGTTTTGTGGTTAATCCCCTGCAGTTCTTCAGCTACATCGTAACTACTAATATGCCGATCTTGCTCCACTTTTTCAAAAATGGCATCAGTTTTGTCTGTAACAGGGCGACCAGAGCGACGTGCATCTTTGATATCAAAATTTGCGCTACTCTCACAAATTTGTTTCCTGGCTTGTGTTGCATTTTTACCTTTTTTGTAATAAAATTATAAAATGTATCGAATTTCTTCATTAGAATCACTCATTTTAACAATAAGACTGGGTTGCACCAACTAACTTTGACTTTAACCTTAACTATAACCGGAAAAATTGACAGATGTCGTATGAGAATATGGGGTGTTTGGACGCCATATTTAACTTTAACTATAACCACGCCTTTGGTGCAACCCAACCTGAAACAAATGAAATTCTCACATTTACCTGATTTGAATTTGGGATTGTCTTCTGTAAAATTAAAACGTTCTACCTAATGATACCAAAATCAGCCAGATGCAATTGGTATAGCCCAAGAGATTTTATGACAAGTTCATACATACTATATTGCGAAAAGACTTTTTCCCCAACCTATTACAACTTCGTTCGCGGTGATATTCATTTTACACGTTGGATAAAAACTGTAAAGTCCCTTAAGTATCTGAAGAACAAACTTTATCTGAATCGGTTCAGTAACCTTGCGCCAAAATTCTTCTATCACGCGAGGACCGTACATTTTTTCCAGGACAAAAAGTATCCTATGTCCTTTACCGGAACTCAAACTATCTCCATACCAAATTTCAGCTAAATTGGTTTAGCGGTTTGGGCGTGAAAAGGTAACAGACAGACAATCATTTACACTTTCGCATTCATAATATTAGTATCGATTTGTACTTCTTTAAATCTCCTCTTTCAACTTTCAAAAGATCTCTCGCTGCAGGCGACGTACTGCGTGCAGAGTGCAGACAGTGTAAAATTGTGAAATATTGTTAATTTGTAGCTTCTTTGTAACCATAATAGCACCACAGACTTTAAAATTTTAGAACTGCCAAAAATGTAAAAACAGTAAAAGTAGAGAATAGAAAAACCCGTAACAATAAAGGTTTAAAATCATGTTGCAATTGATTTAGCTTTAATTATTTGTACCCAAATATTTGCCTATACTTGCTAAAACTTTATTAAAGAATTCCCTAGAAGGTTTTTTGAAACTTTGAATTAAATGCGAAATAAAAAATAAAATCGTATTAAATATTATATTATGTCGCTAAGTTTCCAAAAATATCATTATACCATAAGGGATATCGCAGACGGCACACTTTTTGTGTGGTCGAGTCTGCGGCGCACATAGGTACAATCTGCACGGCCGCTGCAATCTCCAGGTCTGCGATCTCCGTTATTTATAATATTTCAAGACATTTCAAGCAATCTTAAGTATTTAGAGGTAAATTTTAATAATTATTTAATACGAATGGCACGAATGGGTCGGCTCGACCGGAGAAATACCAGGTTCTCACAGAAAACCGGCGTGAAACAGCGCTTGCGCTGTGTTTCGCCGAGTGAGTGAGTTTACCGGAGGCCCAATCCCCGACCCTATTCCCTTCCCATCCCATCCTTACCCTCCCCTATTACCCTATTTCCTTTTAAAAGGCCGGCAACGCACCTGCAGCTCTTCTGATGCTGCGAGTGTCCATGGGCGACGGAAGTTGCTTTCCATCAGGTGACCCGTTTGCTCGTTTGCCCCCTTATTTCATAAAAAAAAAACGATCAGATTGCTTGAAATATTAATAAAGCCGTATAATACTTTTTTTGGTAACATCATAGCGACATACATTTAATACGATCTGTATAAGGGAGATCGCAGACGACAGACTTTTTGACTCGATCGCACAAAAAGTCGGTCGTCTACGATCTCCCTAAGAGTTTGCAATAATCGCAAACTCTTAGATGCCAACTGAAGTTGTATAATATTATTATTGTTACTTGCTACTTTGGTAATTTTACATGTAATTTTCTTAGCATCTTCTAATCAGGAGCCACCGACAGCCAGACTTTCGTACAGATAGGAACGACCAGCAACTATGGAGCTTCGGGCCTGGTTACTTTAGATGTTAAGAGGTATATAGGATAACTTTCAGCTTTTCTAAAAAGACAAAAGTCAGGTAGTCGCTGGCTTTTACTCAACTACCGTTGTCAGTAATTGTTGTAGCATCGCATTTTATCTAATACATTGTCAAAAAATGTGTGTATGGCCCCTTAGAAGGTGACAGTTTCCGGACTATTCTCTACTTCCTACATCATGACTATTTGAACTAAATACATTATTGTATGAAGACATTTGCACATAACCTACCGTGAACACAACAACTTGTACATTAGCTCAAATTATTTCGAAATTACCCGCAATTTTCGAGTTTGCTTCTGTGACTTATTTGGTTTTTTGACTTACAGAATTTTAACGGTTATGCATTTTCTTGTGTCTTTTATATTGGCGTGTGTTATTTTGGCTAATAGTGCTGAAATGTCAAGGAAAGAAGCCAGATTCATAACTTTTGATACCGATAACAATGATATACAAGTAAGTGGAAATCAATTTTATTATTACAAAAAACTGAGAGTGTTGCGTAGCTTTCAGTCATAATATTATAAGTAATTATTAAGGTGGAACCTTTACTTAGACTATTTATTTTTCAGGTGGGTCTAGATTTTTCAATACCATTCATAAAAATACCACTGAAAAAATTCGACGCCTTCACACAGTTTGACTTGGAAGGACTGGTAACTTTTTGACTTTGCCCTTTTTCTTCTTGCCTGTGTTATGTAATTTTAAAATCGATGAAAAAAAAATCCGGCCGAGTGCGTGTCGGACCACGCGCAATATAGGGTTCCGTAGTAGCGCTAGTTTTTGATAATTTTTGTATGGTCAATGAATGTACATTTATAACGTGTTTTACGCTACTAACAACATCATTTCAGTTAGGTACGTTCAAAGGAATTTGAACGAAAAGTTCCTACTTATATTATATTAATTCGCGGAATATTTTTTTTAAGTTGATCGACTATTACTCAATAGGTAACTAACTTATGAAGTATTCTTAGCCGTGATAATTTTCCTTTTTAATTCAGCATATTTCCTACTCCCATGATTTTTTTAACATTTCCAGAAGCACCGTTTAGCTGGTAGAAAAGCGGAAAAATTGTTAGAGTCTAACGATTTTTCCGCTTTGAAACTTCATATTTCACAAATGGAAAAAACCTATCCAACGACATCCCACACGGGTGGTGGACGCGAAAAAACAAAAACATCCATCCCCGCTTGATGTGTAGGGGAGGTAGGTACCTGGAGGTACCATAAAAAAAATATTTTTAAGACTTTCAGTCGGCATCATTAACATGTGCATTTATGCCAAATTACAGCTTTGCAGGCCCCGGAGCGAAATAGTCTCTGAGCAAAACCGCGGACAGAGAGACATACAGACAAACAGACAGACGGACAGACCGTGAAAATCGGGAGAAACTATAAGGGTTCCTTGTTGACGGAAAGCTAAAAATAAGTTAAATACATTTTATGTTTTGTTACGTTGCTTTGGCTACTCTGTTTTATTCGAACTTTCAGAGTTTTCCGAAAATCAACGTGAACCCCTCGGGATTGGCGATCAGTGGGTTTCTTCTGATTGTGACGAGTCTGCTTGCTCCTATCTTCAATAATGCGTTCTTGGGTTGGCTTCCTGACCGAAGGTCTAGAGGTAAGTCTGATAAAAATTATTTAATACTCAAACTCAACATAAAATTTTTATTAAGTAATTTTTTTATTAAACAACACAATTTAGCAAATAAAACAAAAAGGAACAAGAGCACAATATGGTTAAAAAAATACAACAAATCGACTTCATTGGACCGCATCATTTTTTCGTGCGTCTTTTGGACTTGACCGAGGGGCTGGATTTCTTGGATTTCGGACTCTCCACCACACCAGCATCAGCCGGCACATACTGTGTCTCCACATGGATGAAGTTCTGTCGCTTAGCAGCAGTGAGGTCGAAGCAGCCAAACGGCGGAGTATACTCTATGTCCCAAGTCGCGTTACTGGACAACGAACTTAGGGATTCATCTTTACAGATGCACGGAGGTTCCTCGAACGCTGGACACTTCTCTATGACCTTGTCTATGCCGGTGAGATCGTTGCAGAATACGTCCATGTAGGCACACTTGCAGATGTCCTCAGCGGCTTCCGCCAAGGCTTTTCTTATCTCGGCATCCCTCTCCTTCTTCAATTTGATCATCTTCTTCGCTTCGACTTTGGCCTGCTCCTCTGGACTTCGTTTTTTGATGATTTTGAACACCATAGGATCGCAGTCGACGTACGGATACTCGTTTGGACCGAGTTCAGACAAATCCTTTAGTGGGTTCACCTAAAATATTTCGTTAATTTATTTTTGTTTCTTTCTAGTTTCCATCTTTATATTTTTATATACCTAAAGGTAAAATAAGAGAGGAATAATCTGATCTTATTCATACAGCGATGTCAACGTTGGCGTTGATGATCGATATAAAATGTGAAATTTTAAAAACGGTTTTTTTAATGAAGAGTAGCCGTTAGCCCAGCCACAAAATTCGGTGGCTTCGCTGACCATTTAGTTAGCGAGCGGTCAGCGCGGACAGCGCCACACTAAAAGTGACTTACCTGTATTAGTATAAAAGTAGAATATTATAATATTATTCAAACCTGTATTGTGAAAACGTCTCCTTTCCTCTGAACCTTGAGCGTCGGTTTCGGTTCCAGGACCTCCTCTGGCTCGTCGTCTCCATTGTTCACGGTCTTCTTCTTTCTTTGCTTCTTCTTCTTGAATCTGTCTTTATCGTAACTCACGCGTGGAACTTTAAAAGACATCACTTTCGATAGATTCTTTGTGATCACACCCGGCTGCCATTTACGCTTTGGCTGCAAAAATAATTTGTTATACAGGGAATTTTATTGAAAATGAACACAGCGCTTTCAAAAAAAATGTATCACATTTTTATATGGACTTAAATGTAAAACTAACCATCTGTACTATAGGATCCGGAATATTCCAAAGCCAACCCATATCAGAAGGTACAGGATAACATAGATTTTGAAAGGAATGTTTGTGACCAATAGAGTTTCCTGAAATTACCATAATTTTTCAAAATGCTTATTAGTAGGTAGAAATTAGTATTGAAAACTAAAATCTAAGTATCGATGCATTAAAATTCTTAATCTTCAACCGTCAAATGCACAAAGTGTACAATAACTAATACATGTACTCGAATCTATTTACTTATTAGCTTTATAAAAGTAATATAATTTGCTACCTGGGTATACGTCTCCAAACGAGTAGTTATATTTAGATGACGCATTCTTCTTCCTTTTCTTCTTTTCGATTGAATCTTCTTCGCTCATTGTTATCTAAGAAAGTTTGTACAGATCAAAATGTAATTACTGACAGTGTTCCAACTACCTATTTAGAATTTAAGCTTTTAGATTCTTTTCTTGAAATAATAATGCATAACATTGTGTTAAAAAATAGGGAATAAATGAAAGTTCTGTAACTTAAAAAAATAGTTTATTTGATTTTTATACTTATTGAGTTACAAAATAAAATAGACAATGACTTTGAGATCTAATTAGTTCCGTTTTGTGTCCGTTTGTATTTCTCTTGTATCGCCAGCTTATGAGCGCCGCAGCAGTCTTTACCTGTTAGAGACATTAACGTTTGTTCCTTATCACAGCATCGTCTGTCTGTATCAGCGTTAAATTCTTTGACACATCGCAGGTCTTGAGTTTTTTCAGGTGCCATGTAATCGTTTAGCGCTTTCTTAATTCTCTCAAATTCCTTCGAACAGCACACTTTACCGGCTTCGCTGTAACTCGGTGGCAAAGAGGGGACTGCTGCTGCTTTGTACATTCTTGCGAAACCATCTGGTACTGTGCAGGGTCTGCCTATAACAGGACAGGGTCCGAGAGTGATCGGTGGTAATCCGTACGGTAGTGGCTCAGTATGATTCTCTTCTTCTTCATTTTCATTCGTTTCGTTTTCTTCGTGTAACATTGTTGTGACTGGACAGTTGTCTTTGTGCTTATACGATGGGCAGTATGGCTTATGTGCCTTTCGACTAGCGAGACTCCTAGCTTTAGCGAGGCATTTACAATCAGCAGCTTTACATGTTTTCTTATGTACTTCCTCAGACGCACTACATTTGCAGTCTTTGCTAACCGATACTTCATAACAATTAAGGATGGCGAACTTTCGTTTTGACTCTGATATTTTAAAATCGTATAGATTGGGGTGGTTAAGCGCATTTCCTAGGTTCGCCTGCTGTATCGTAATGTCATCTAAACTTTTATGGAGATCGTGAGAGTTTGAACTTGAGCTGCAACTGTCAGAGCTATTTACATCGGTATCAAATTGTCGTGACACGTATTGTTTGTCGTACATACATTCTTTGAAGTCGTTATTTTTATGGGTGTGTAGAACATACGTCATCAGATTTTTACTCCCTTTAGGCGTAGCGCCAGTACCGTACATTTTACCTTTTAATTCTGCGCACGTCTCTCCTGCGTGTGTGATACCCCCACAGTTAAGACACAATGCTTTATTACTCTGTTTTCCTTGCATTTGTTTATCTGGACAGTCCATTCTGTGCTCGCGGTCGTCCTTACAAACACAACTGCCACAAACTTTGGTTGGATCAACGGGTTTCGTTCCACCTATAAAACCTTTAGTTGCGTTTTTATACGTGTCTAAGTTTCGAATATACCTTTTGACCTTATGTGCTAAAGGACAGCTAGTATTTCCACAAGGCCCAGTTATATCTCCCATACGTATTTTATCTATAGGATATTTTTTAATTTGTTTCTTATCTACAGACTTAGATTTTGATTCAACATGCGTATGGCTATGTTTACAACTGTCCACATTTGTACATGCAAGAATTTTCTCTTGGCTTTCATTTTTATAAACTGGATTATTCAAGGTAGTGGTTTCGTAAAGACTACCAACCATACAAAAATTGGGATCATTGCCATCAACTTGATTACATTTAAACATACCCGGCGCCTTATTAGTTCTAAACACGAAATTATCAGGTTCTTTCATAAGTTGTTGAAACTCTGTTATTATGCTTTCGCCAAGTGCACTTAAACGAAGAATAAATTCTATCTCTCCAACTTCCCTACAGCAGCATTCAGCGTTGAGCGTCGTACTCTGTTTCAGAGTTAGTGGTTCATAAATTCTGCACGGGTCTGTATTAGCTTTCAACATGTGGAAGAAGTTATTATCCCAATACATAGTTCCAATACCTATGAATTCGTTCGAGTCTTCTTTTTTGTCATCGGTCCAAACTTCGATTTCTAGGGGGAATTTGTTGAGGATCATTAGTATAGTATCAGGGTAAGAAGGGAAAAGGTACGATTTGCCAACACGAATGCTTCTTGCCCATTTCTTTATGCCGTTCTCTTCGAAGACTTCATCTTTTTCGTCTGGATTTTTCGCCAGCTGACCTTCTTTTATAATGAATTCAACTTTCGGTCCAAATTTTGTCTTTATAATGAGCTTCTTGTCTTCGCTGTGCTCAATTTCTTTGGCGAACACTTTAACTCTATCAATCAAAATCTCTATCAGGTACATTTGCTCCATGACCTGCCGAGATCAAGGATTTTATAAAACAATTGGTAAGTGTAATTTGCGAACACTTTTCATGTCACATTTTCGATGCAGAATGCAAGCATTACTTTTTCCGTAACAGTAATATCTTTGTAAAAATGATTTAGTTTGCACCTCAATTAATTTTATTTTAATATCATTAATATTTCAAGAATCGAAAGAAAATGAGACCGGGCTACAAAATACGTGCTTTCAAAAAATATTTTTTTTATGATATTAAAAACTATAGATATAATATTTAAACACAAATTACTGAATATTTTATTACTTACTGTATTCTTTCCCTCGGCCCTGTCTTGTTAAAATATTTTATTTGGTAGGTACTGAAAATTTTATTTTGTAACCCGAAAGTATGGCCGATAAATGACAGTTCTTAAGTGTCACAAAATTGGTCATCTAGATTAAAAAAAGTAAATTAAAATATCCAAAAAGTTTCTAATGCAGATTTGATGTGACCCCATCCAACAAAATATGATTCTGAATATGGCGTGTCGGAAATATTTTTTCTTATCCATAGCTTTACGTATCCAAATTTTTTCCAGATGCTGGACTAGATACGCAGTTCCCAATGGAAGTGACAGAGAAAATACTGAAGAATAGTCGAGGATGCCCGCAGCGCTTCGCATGCTGGCTCAGCCAGAAATCCAATCGCAGCGAGTCATTGGACACATGGAATGGTCTACTAAGGTAAAGCAATCTTTGCTAACTGTTAACACCTAATACCTATTAGGGTTACTCTGTCTATATATGCAGCATGCTTGGATAAGGCAGCATGATGTTTAGACAAACGATTATTAAGATCAAGGTCAATATTATCAGCAAATAAGATGATATTAGTAGTATAAATATTGTATTAAGAGGAATCCACACCGCCCTTTTTTCCATACAAACGTTGTCTCCTGTTTCCTCCCTGGATAATGCTAGTAGAGTTATAATTTTTTTCCTGAATATCTACGGCCACTAATACAATGTCCCTATGTTTTCTTTTTTTTTCATAATTTAATTATTAAATAAGATATGAACGTTCAAAAACCCAAAAAAATGCCCAGATTTTCCGCTGTGTTCAAAGTCCAGAAAACAGATTTGGCTAGATTATACAAAAAAAAGCAAAACATAGGAACACAGCTCAAGCCTTTTTTTAATCTTTAATGAAAAAAGTACTTAAATCGGTTAAGTTTTGGAGAAGGAATCAGGGGACAACGAATCGTTGATTTTCTGGATTTTCTGCAGTTGTCTCTATCGCGTTCTGCGGTATAGGCTTGAGGTAAGGGAGACAGCTATAGATATTACACGTACTTTTTTTTCATTTCTCTAGCCGCTATTGTATCCTCTTAAGTATATACAATCATTATATTATCATTTGCTCATAATATTGTGAATGTTTTTCAAAATGTGGGCAAATGATAATATAACCTTATAAAATTACTTACAGCGATACCTTACTAAGTAACTGCACATTTATAGCTACCACTAAACGAAGTACCCAAATATGTTTTTCAACTTTATAGATTTCACATCTTTTTATTTTAGGAACGAGCTGCTATCACAAATCTTCAACACCACGAGACTGGTGAGGGCGACCGCTAGAGGTCTGAAGGGTCTCAACTGCGAGGCTTACTCCCCTTGTCCCATCAACAATGAAGCCTTACCACAGTTGATCTCCAGTTTTAATATCTTAAAAAAC
This sequence comes from Aricia agestis, assembly GCF_905147365.1. Lineage (NCBI taxonomy): Eukaryota > Metazoa > Arthropoda > Insecta > Lepidoptera > Lycaenidae > Aricia > Aricia agestis. The sequence goes on from NC_056409.1 coordinate 19,344,068, forward strand.
TCTTAGATTAAAATTGTTTCTACATTTATGTCAAAGAGCATGTAGAATTTGGTACATAGGTTGTCTCGCGTTCATATAGCGAGCAAAACAGACAAGTAGTCATGATGAAATGTACGAAATTCTACCTGATCCTGATTAATTAATTATATTTTGACTGATGTTACGAAAATAAACAAATAAGAATTTATCCTATTACTTTTCGTTAATCATAAAGTTAATATTACCTATTCCGATAGGTAATATTAACTTTATGTCGTTAATGGAAACAACAATTTTGTAGATGATAATTTTAATTTGACTATTGAATGTGAAAGTATTTTTTAGATGTTGCTCGATATCTCGGGAATCGGGAATACTAACAATTTTTTATGGAAAATTTTAGATAAGTTGTGTTACCAAGTTAGTTTATCTTGCATCATAATATCACACAACCATCTGCGCTGACATTTATAACAGCAGTAACATTATCTGTAATTACAATCGTAGCCATTAATTAATCATCACTTAAATGTCTTAGTATGTGTGGATATGATACTGCTGATATTATTCTAAAAGGCTGAAAGGTGTAAGAAGAGTAAAATCAAGAAATTGGTATCATTTACTTTTATTGAGCAATGCTACCATGTCTGCATTGTTGAGTTTCTTGGCGTAGTCCAGTGCGGTGAAGCCGACGACGTCCGTCATATCCTGGACACCTTGCTCCAGTAAATACTCCACCACTTGTGGATGGTTGCAGAGCACGGCCTGAAATGTGTTTGCTATTAGCTCTAACTCTTATATGACTTGATGATTTATCGCCCCAGATGTTGTATCAACAAAGGCACCCTGACCCTGACTGAACAGAGAAATCATATCGTTTAGAGTTATATACAATTCAGAGTTATAATTATATTATGTAGTTTATCGTTTAGACACATACGTAAATTGTGATTTAGTTGATCATTTATCGAAATATGTATACAATATGGAGGAAATAAGTATCTCGATTAGTAAATTAAGTCAATTAAAGTATATTGCCTTGAAGTAGTTCAAATGATCAAATTAATACATTTTTAATTCGTCCACCCTAATTGGAATGGCCATGGAAAAAATTAAACATGTTCAAAATTGGCTCTACCTTATGCAAAGCAGTCTGTTTCATCTCGTCCTGCATACTAAGATCAGCTCCAGCGATCTTCAGAGATTGAAATTTGGTCAGAACACCGGTCCTCGCGGCAATGGACAGCAGTTCAGCTATCGGCTTCGCGTCCATACTGGCAAGATGCGCCCCGCATTGCATCAGCAGCGTTATTATTTTGTGGTTGTCGGTATGGATGGCTGTGAGTAGCGGGGATTCTCCACACCTATTTAATAATTGAGATGATTAATGAAGTTTTCGAGATAATTTTAACTCTTTATTTTATTTCAAAGAAGGAATCAGATTAAGAGTGTTCCCTAGACCTGCTGTTTCAGTATCTTTAATTCATTGATCTTTACAGTTATGTTTCGTCAATATTATTTAATTATTATTTAACATAATAGACACAGAAGAAGTCTCACCTTGTTTTCATATGAACATTGGCACCGTTTTTCAATAGGAACTCTATGATCGGGAGATTCTCTTTTAAAATTGCCTCGTGTAGCGCTGTTCTTCCTTCAGAATCCGGCGCATCCACGTCAGCGCCCATATCTAAATCAATATGAATATTATTAAATAAATGTTATCGACTTCAAATAACATAAAAAGTGGTAGTTCGAAAATAGAGCCTTGGGGTGCTCCTAATTCTTTTAAACATGTAAGCTAATTCTACGGCATAGTAACACTTACCTAACATCTTCTTGATAGTTCTGAGTTCGTCGTGTTCTATGGCATTCAGTAGCAACGCACTAAATACTTTCTCTGTAACTTCTATGAGCTGCTTTGGTGATTGAATGTTAAGGCTTACAGCTAACGCGTCTATGAGAGTATTATCCTGAAAAGATACATAATTTCGTTTATTAATATGCTATATAACATTTATATTATTGTGTCTTTTGTGTCAATTTTTACTATAGATTATAAGAGCACTACCTCAACAGGTATGGATGATGTGTTAGTCAGTTCACCTCTTATGTTTGTCGCCATCATCTGAAACCAAAATATTCGCATGAAAATGTTATATTTTAATTTTAAGGCTTTTATGAATTATAATATTAATTTGATACTTATTTACCTCAACCTTCTCTTTATACGTGAGTTCAGTCTTAGTGAGTACATACGACAACTTGGTCAGAGCCGCCTCCGGTGTCATGTCGTACCCAGATACTACACCGCATTCGGTAATAAGCTGCAAATAGAAATTTATTCATTGTTATCATAATAGATTAGTAACAAAACTTTTGTGGCATTATTGTCAAATCCAAGGGTAGTTTCAGGATCATCGATGATCAGTTTCACATCTTGACCAGTTGTTATAGCAATTGTTGATGGTAATCGATTGGTTTCATCATCGTCACAGCTGTGACCGTCATTATCATAATCATAAAATTCATCAGATTTTTTTCATTTTTTCATTCATAATGTCTATGTAACCTATGTAACGTAACATCTATGTAACCTAAATTCGCAATAAATAAATGATTATGATTATGATAATTTACGACTATTTTATTTGGATCTATTATATTACAAAAAAAATAGTTTTTAAAAGATTAATTTTTTCTCACTTTTTTTGGTAAAAAAGTGGGCCCCGTGCGAGTTTCTTACGCCGGTTCTTCTCGCCGGGTTAGTTCCCGAACCGGTGGTAGGCATCATGTAGGACTTTCTGAAAACATTTATTTTAAATTTATTCAGAAATAAAACAATTTTGATTTGATTTGATTGATTGATTTACACACGAAATTATAATTCAGACAAAAGATAGGGTATCTTCTAGGGGATCTTTTGTCGGAATAATGCAATTGATTTTGCAATATTCAGTCATATTACCACTCCAGTCTCATACATGCCGGCCTCCACGCCACCTCTAGGACACTGCGTGATATTGACGAATATGACGCCTCTGTGGACAGCCGCACGCAACTCGTTGATGATATCCTCACGGTTCGACGGAATGTTACCAGCGCCGTAGCTCTCTATCACAACACCTGAAATTTTTAGCAAAATTTGTAGATTCTAGAACATTCGCTCTTACGGGAGAATTAATTCTTTAGCTTCCAATTTCTCTGACCTCGCGCGTACAATGCTCATCCACACTAATATAATAAATGCGAAAGTGTGTTTGTCTGTCTGTCTGTCTGTCTGTCTGTTACCTCTTCACGTCCAAACCGCTGAACCGATTTTACTAAAATTAGGCATGGAGATACTTTGAGTCCCGGGAAAGGACATAGGATACTCTTTATGCCGACAAAATGTACGGTTCCAGCGCGATAAGCAAACTTTGGCGAACCGTAGTTGCGGGCGGCATCTAGTTACAGATATCCTAACGCAAAGGTAAAGTTTAATTTGTTCTAGTTTTCTTTTGCGTTGAATGCCTCTTGAAACTTTGTCAATACCCTACCTTCAATAGGCGGCTGGCAGAAAGCCTTGATCACAGATGAGTTGATGCTTGGGAATATTCGCAGTAGGCCAACGTTCTTGGACATTCTGTTGTGAAGCTGGCACTTCTCTATGACGGTGGGCTTGAAGATCGCCTTCTTGTTCACTTGGAAGTCGATGCCCACCTCCACCAGCGGCACACAGTTCGGTGAGTCGAAGGCGAAGAGATTGTTCACTGAGATCTTGCTTGTCCTGGAATAAGGATAATGTTGAACTTTATTTATTAAGTATCTTACTTTAGTTTCATCACCTTGTGGGACGGATAACCGACATATTGTATGAATAGTCGGAGGACTGGCTTTTTCTGGCTGACTCATGATCTGTTTGTCTGTTTATCTGGTCTTTCCACCTAAACTACTGAACCGATTTGGATGTTTGGTATTATTTTGAATCCCAGAAAAAGATATAGGTAGGATAGACTTAACACGGAACAATATATCTACGGTTCCCGCTGGAAGTTTCATAGTTATTGAGATCTATTGAAAACAATTTTGTTACCTGTTGCCTCTGAAGAGTTTCCCGCCGAAATATATGGTGACTTCCGGAATGTTCAAGCCGCCGGATATCAACAGCGAGGACACGAAATTGTCTGAACCATCGCTTCTCGGCTCGAATATTGGAATCTGAAAAGATCAATCTTTAATAACAGTCAATAAAGAATTATAATATGATCCAAGCATCATTTAGTACAACAAAACTTACAAGATAATATCAAATATGTGTACCATCTAGGAAATTGATTTCTAGGAAGTTGACGAACCAACGTCATTTACGGCCGTTCCCAATATTTGATCTATCTCTGGTTTTGCCCTACTAGAGATAGGAATAGCTCACATTAGACATAAATTTATGTCAATTGTGAGCTATTCCTATCTCTAGTAGGGCAAAACCAGAGATAGATCAAATATTGGGAACGGCCGTTAGTCGGATCATGCCAATTCAATTTTATAATAATTGTGATCTGTCGGCTGGGTTTGACGTAACGCGACCAAACTACGAAGGTCACCCATCTGAATAGGAATCAACTTCACTGATAGAACATTGTCATTAAGGTATGGTTGGTAAAAACAGGTCTAACTGCCGCACTCAGAGTGGAACATTAATTAGTTAATTGTAATTAATTCTCTCTCTCTCGAATCTATTGACATCTCATTCTTTAAAATCGAATGAGTAGACAGACAGACTGTAGGCAATAGGTCTAACCTAAAATGCCTGAAACAGACTTTCGACAGAGTGTCAAAATCATTGCCTTTTGAACATAGTCGGCAAAAAGTATATAAGCTATGATAGTCGGGTAAAAAGCTTCAACAAACCTGAGAGCCAGTGAGCACGATGGACTTTCCGATGTTCTCAAACATGAAGGACAGCGCTGATGCCGTGTAGGACAACGTGTCGGTGCCGTGCAGCACCACGAACCCGTCGTACTTCTCATAGTGACTCTGAAAATGTACAGCAGTTTAGCAGAGAGAAATAGAGAAGGGGGAAGAGGATCGAAACGCTCTTACAGACGAACGGCACTTGTCGACGGCAGTTGACGGCTGCCGTCTACACTTGTCTGTAAGAAGCCTAAAGAAAAGAAATTATGGTAAACCTGCTAGGCTTTCCGGTTTTGTAGGTATATGGTGATATTTGGGTGCTGGCAGTGTGTGGTCAGGTGGCTAGAGGTGCATTAATACACATAATGTAACAAGGTAGTTTTCTATTGATTTAAATAATTATTAGCTACTTTTGGGATCTTTTTGTATCAATTCAATCAATTTAATAAAATCTACGCCTCTTCAATAACAGAATGAGAGCTATTCTAATGTATGTATTGTTTTTGTTGGTTGTAACAGTTGAAGAAGACATACCATGATATCTTCAGCGATCTGTACCCACTCCGCCTCCGACATGTTCGACGAATCCAGTAGAGTCTCATACTCTATTATTTTGTAGAATATTCTTATGTCAAAATCCTTCACCTCTGAAAATTAGCATAAAATCAATTCAAATGTTAACTAGAAGTATATTTCACCAAAACCCAAGCAAAATTAAATTTAGCTAACCTGGTAACACCAACAAGGAAGTGTCAAAGTCAGTTTCGCTCAGTCTTTGCCGCCAAAATGTGTTGTCGTGTAGTTGTGGGTATCCTCTTATGAGATTTTCGAAAGCGCCTTTTTGAGGTATTAGTACTGAAAAAAAAAATATAAAAAATTATGATAACAAATTATTTTAATGCTTTCTTATCATTTATTTTATTGTTTTAATACAACCTACTCTATTTTTTAAATAAAATAATTGTATCTTTGTCATTATCACTATCAATGTCATTTAGCCTAAGTTGCTGACCCATATAAATATTAAGTAGGTAAATACTAAATAGTAAGTTAAACAATTTTGATAACTTTTATATAATTTCCTATCTTATCTTTGTGTATTCTAATTGCCGTCTAGCAGTAAGAATAACCCTTGTATTTATAATGAAAAGTTATTTTACATCTATATTTTTTAATAATAGGAGTTTTTAGAGGCACTTTATACCTATAAGGATTTCCCTATAATAAGGAGTGCCGTTTCCCTTAAGCAAAGACCATGGTTTTATCTAGTCTAATGGAATCCCTCACAAAAAGATCCCTGTTACCTGTAGCACCGTATAATACCGTGACAAAATAATTAAACCTAAGTAATATGTCCTTCCCTCGATACAATCGATACAACAAAGTACTATCAGATAATTTTCTTTATATGTACATGGCAGACATGAATTTGGACCAAATTACGAGGCCCTCAATTTCTCTGATACGAGTAGTACCAACATAGATTGATCATAGTATTAATATTATTAAGTTCATAGATATACACGTGTAAATTATATCTGCGTACATTGTGAAAGTAATAAAACCAGTTATGACGGGATTCGATCACTGCTCATGTCGCGTTATACTTATCGTAGTGAAATAATGTTATCACTTATCAGTCAATAAGCTTGGCCTTATCACCACTATAATATAAGAACATTAATTAGAGCAAAAATTCTTATTTGTTTTCCCAGCCGCTGCATGCAATAAGCACAAAGATTTATTTTGTTACTTGGCGTATCGCTAGCTTGCGAGTTGCGAGAATATAGGCGTAATTCAAAATTAACAGTTGAGTTACAATAACTGTTGAATTTTTTGATGAATAGTGGCATATTTAGTGATCGTCGTTGTTTCTGATAATAAATTTGTATTTTTAAGAGACATTAAAGCTAATAAACGACATAAGTTGATTTTTATAATTTGGAGTCTCATAAATAAAGACTGATGTCTGAAACCCCCCTTTGTATGACGATTTTTTAAATATTTTTTAATAAAAGTTCTAATTTTTTTATGTTTTTTAATTCTACGATAAATTTTCTTTTAATCAGTACAGTCAATCCCTCAATAAATAATTTACATTTTGGGTTAGGTATGCATAAAAATATTTACAAAGAAATTAAAAAGTGCAATTCTCTAAAATCAATAATTTTTAGTTGCGTCTATATTCTCGCAATCCAGCGGTATGTCTGGTCTTTGCAGTCTGCATGGTGATAAACTTGGCTATACTCAAAACCATGAATCCTAGGTATAAAGTTTTGTGACTATTCCCATGGTTCAAAGCATCCTACTAAGTATCATAAAACGGCAACAGATTTTGACTTTTACATGGTGTTAAATTTTTTTTAGCTTTCACTGGTTGCACACTAGCACTATCACCTACTAGGGTCTAGGACACTTAAAATCTGGTGTAAACAGCCCTTGATAATTAAGAGGCAATAGCTAATTATAGCTAAGCTAAGCAGCATGTTAATCGTAAACAGAACAACATCATGCAAACAACATATTGCGTGATCTCTCGCGTTATCAGTTATCACATAACGCTAATATAACAACAATAAGAATAATTGCATATTACATCTCCGCAAATTTTGACACAAACTTCTAAATTTCTATTGTAACTTATAAATTATTATAATCAACGATGCTACAACGACGATGACAATGACGACCTCTGTAGCTTAGTGGATAAGCACGTTGGTAGCTCAAGCCGGTGGTCGCGGATCGAATCCCGCCGACGCGACAGAACAAAAAGTTTTCAAAGTTCCTAGGTCATGGATGTGTATTAACAAACATCCTTGTAAGTGTTTTTGTGCGAGCAATCTTTTTGATAAATTGCAGGAAAAATGTGCACATTGTGCGTCAGTACATTTTTCTTACGCGTGACAATAAATCATGATACACTTCCTAGCTATGCTAGCATTCTTTTAAATAGATAGTAATTAATAATTTTAAATAATAACTTGTGTCTTCACTGTCGACCAGAACTTTGCACTGTGCAAAACCTATGCAGAGTACATACACCTACAAACCAATCGGATATTACCTACAGATTTCTGAAATAGAGCCTTACTAAAGACAGTGAAGAAGCGGGCCATAGCCTGCCCTAAATCTTCAAAATATATTTTCAGGAAATTCTGACCTAAATTATTCATTTCGTACATAGTTTAAATCGGGCTCAGTCAGCTAAATTGTAATGACACCACGGTTTAAAGAAAAACCGACGAATTTAACAAACTTTTGGTGTACGTTACATCTTTTACAGCTAATTATATACTTATATTTTTAACTGACTGTATAAGATATTTTAAAATAAAATATTTTATCAGTTATCAGTCTACAACGTGCTCCCTTATCTATATTACGATTTACGACTATTACGAGTATGTTACCTAGATATTACTTAATTTATCTCTAGGTACGCAAAAATTTAAGAATTTTCTTTTTAAATAAGTTTTGATGTAAACCCCAAACAGCGAATTACAAACAGCTTATTTGTTTAAAAATTTAAATCTCAGATCGACACTATTTCGTGGTTTGCTTAAAATATAGCAAGATCCAATGATGAAAAACTCAAAGCAGATATGTTACGGGAAATAAATAATAATAAAACGAGCGAATAAAAAATTACTTTGCGACTGATGATGAGCATACTGTTTTAATAATATGAGCGGTATTAATTTGACTAAGCGAAAAATAAACTAAACTAACGACTAATATTGATTTATAATAAAATCCAGAACGAGCTTACAAAATGTGGACTGCGATTAATCTATTTCAGATATTAAAATTCTATCCGAGCGACTGTATTACTAAGTGAGCGACTGGAAATACATAGCGGGCAACTTCAATATTAAATATAAACACACCGGAAAAATTAGAGGAACATAACAAAATTTTCAATTTTTTTTAAATTGTTCACTGATTTTTATATATTTATTTATTTATTTACTAATTGATTATTAAAAATAAATTTTATATAAATTTAGGGCATAAAAACGTGAAAAATAGAAAAAAATCAGCGAAAATCAAAAAATTAAGAAAATCTTTGAAATTTCAGTAGTAAGTTTTTAAGATAAATTCTCCATTTTTATTAAATAAATGTCATGTTAAAAGCGTGTAATGCCTTCTATGGATCTTAAGAGGGCCTGGATACGCCATTCCATGCTTGCATTTTAATTGTCAATCATTTCCTGTGGGATATTCTCCTACTCCTCCAGTAGCGCCAACTCGAGCTCCTGGACACATTTTAGAGGAGTCTTAACTCGTACCGTTCACCCATTGATGTGCCACACGTCTTCAATCGGATCCACATCCGTAGACCACGCTGGTTTCTCCACCTGGGCTACGCCAGCATCGTTTAGGTAATAATGCCCGATTTTGTTACTCTATGGACGCACATAAAATTGAAATTACTACCTAAAACTGTGTAAAAGGCACACCATGCAGTTCCAGGATGTCGGTGCTATAGCCCTGTACTGTCAAAGTACCATCATCTATAATCATCAGCTCCATGCGGGCTCCAAATCATATGCAACTCCAAACCATTACGAAGCCTGCATCATAAGCCACTGTTTCCGGTAAGTTTGATGGCCTGTAGCTTTCCTTAGGATTTATCCACATTCTTTATCGCCTGTCAATACAATGTACACAGAATTTGCTCCCATCACTGTACAGCACAAGATTTCACTCACTTGTCTAATTTTGATGTTCACGCGCAAATCTTAGCCTAGCTCTTCGGTGTCCTATCTCAAGTTTTGGTGCCCTTGCTGGCACTTTTGAGTTTAATTTAACTTCTTTGAGTCTTCTTCTTACTGTACAATCACTTACACGTTCATCTTGGACTTGTTCCGACAGGTTTCGTGTCTGCATAGCAGTTTGAGGTCGATTTCTTAAGTTTTGTTTCCTTACAAAATGGTCATCCTGAACCATTGTCACCCGATATATGCCTTGTTCTCGTCTCCGAACGTAAGATCCAGTCTCTCTGAAGCGTTGAAAGTTACGATGGGTTCATCGTAACTTTCAACGCTTCCACGGAAGCCGACACACCTAAGGCCTGATAGACCGAACGGTAGGTGTGACCTTTTTCTATCGTGGTTACAGCTCTAGCTGTCGCAGATGCTGGGAAATCACTAATTTTGTATCTAAGCAATGTGTTCTTCCAAAAACCAAACAATCAAATGAGCTGAGCATACCTTGCACCCCGCTAAAACGCCATTCTTATCAGGATCACTTACAACGTCAATAATCGAAAAACACTTATTAGGGCATAATTGCTATAAAAACCTATCAACTTGCCAGTTTTGTTCAATATTTTATTTCTTGAATGAGCTTAGAAGCTATAGAAAAGGCTTTCAGACAGCCCGACCCACTTGAGTTCAAGTTTTGGCCCTTTTTACCTATGTTCCGCTAATTTTGCCAGTGTGGTAGATTTAATTTTTCTAAGTGAGGTTATTTATTACGAGCTACTAAAAAGTTCATTTTGAGCAAACTTTTGTGAGCTGCTTTATTAATGATAATTGGTTACTGATATTCTATTTGAGGCTTTATATTTTATATTTTGATACGTGTTTTAATGAAAACTACATATTGTTAAATGCGTGCGAATTCGAATGGGGGCGGGGCGACGAATCGTTGCAGTCAGGTGAGTTGGGCTACGGACCAATACGACTTTTTTGGGTTAGGTTAGATTAGCTTATATAGGTTAGGTTAAGTTAGCTTCGCTGCGCTACGCTCCCGCCTTAGCCATCGTGGTTATTTTTTTGTAAGCCACCCATAAGTCGAATCATAATTGAAGCCAGTTTTTTTTTTTTTTTGGTATAGGTCGCCATTAAAATTTTACCCATTTCTTTGACGTTCCGTTAAGGATTATAATTTGTGTAATTTATTAATGATTATAAACGGGGTTTGGGGTCCCCCCTCCCCCCCTCCTCCCCTGCCCCTCTAAATCGTTGGGTATGATTTAAACTTTTACCGTTTAATTTAAGTTCCTACAAATAGAACAATACATATTTTGGGATCATCAAATCAAAGTATGAAATCCTTTCTATCTCTGTTAGCTACCACTTTTTTCTCATATAAAATTGTTGTTCCTCTTATCCAAATGAAGCTACTCGCAAAAAATTTGCTTGATAGTAATTTTAAAAAAATTGTTCTAGGGATCCCTGATTAAAAGTGTTTCATCAAATAGTTATTTCATATGCATTTTTTTTTTGTTTTAATGTGTGCTCATTATACTCTGCTCATTAATGTATTTTTCAAAGTGGTTTTTGGTATTCGAAACACTTCATTTAAGATAAAATGCCGCTCGTATAAAAATTACATTTGCCAAATATTGAAAAAAATGCAGGACGTAACGTTGACACTCAAACAGATATTAGGTCGCTCAAAAATTATAAAGCTGCTCATTTTGTATTTTAAGTAACTCAAATATATAATTTCTAAGTTGCTGTTCTGTTAATTTCTCCTCACTCACTCTCAGTCGTTCAAATAGTAATTCTGTAACCCAAATTTAGTAATTTTGACACCTAAAACTGTAATTTACAGTCACTCGATTAAATACTACCCATATGTTACTACCGCGCGCGTTGTGAAGATTCAAATACGGCCCAATTGGGCCGTCTGTTGTTTAGTCTGCATCGAGCGCAGTCACGAACGTGCTGCGTCTTGTCTTACCTAAATAAATTGAAAATGACGTCGTGCGTGTATCGAAAATGTACCAATTATGACTCGAAAGTAAACAAAACACATAGAATCTCTTACCACATGTCTTGATTGCAATAAATACCTCGATTATTTACATTTTCAATTATTTTTTCGAACAATCTGGAAAAAATCAATTTTCGTCATAGCTCAGGCGAAGAAAGAGATAGCGATACAATTCGACGTTTAAAAATAGAAGTGTCTCTTTTATGTAAATGGTTTTCGTATCTTTTGTTTCACTTATCTGTCAAATTTGTCAATGTTTGCAATTTTGAATTTGAAAATTGTTCGGAACAGATTTAAGCCGGAAAATAGTATGGACGTAACATATCTGTATAAGTAGAATATCATTGGCAAGATCCAACATCGATGTTGGAGACTCTACATAAATAAAATATCGCACGAAATAGAGAACTTTTGTCCACTATTCACATAGTTATGTAAGATATAATAAAGATATATGATTAAATTTAACATTTACTCGTACTATTGTATAGGTACTTAGTTATAGTATTTTAATGTTCAATTCGACGATAAATGTAAAGAATCATCAGAGACTACACATTTCCTTAGTCTATGGAATTATTTATTATTTACAACAACGCAAACGCCATAAAAATAGTTTTGTCGATATACGGAAGACTATGATCTAAGTACATAAATTAAAACTTACCACCATTTCTATTCTTCACCATACCAATGGTACCACCAGTATATATGACCAGCACCCTTCGATCATTCCTCCCAACACTTTTCAGGGTACTCCCCGAAGATTTGCACGACAGCTCCATGAAACTTCGCGCCTTTTTCACTTTTGCCGCCACTTTCGTATTCGAAACGTGACCATTTAAATTTGGAATTTGTTGTGTATTCGCAGTTGGTGTTGATGTTGTCATATTTAGAAGATTTTTTTGCCTAAATTATTTTGACACTTTTTTACTTTCTCCCTTTGAGTAGGTACGTTAACACTTTATTTTTTTACTGTGTAATTTTAAGCACGTTTACACTTTCTTTATAAAAGAATTATTATTCATTAAAATACACATTTTTAGTTAAAACTATTAAAACAGCGAAATCACAACATTCTTCACTGTCGATAACAAGTAAACTACTTCACTCAGATAACACGCGGGAAGGGAATGACCCAGTGTGTGGTTATGAAAGTCTGCCAATTAAAAATAAACATGATTACGAATAACACCTTGCGTTACATTGCGTGTTATATTGAGATATTTTTGTACATGCTCGCGTACTTACTACGCAGTGTATAGCACAAACGATCTTAAAATATAACACTTTGCGATCCATTGCGTGTTTTGTACTTGTGAATGCTCACGTAGTTACTACGCAGTGTATATCTTAAACGATCTTAAAATAGAGACTTGTATTTTTTTTTGTGACATGATTGATGAACCAGTAGGCATACTACGAAACAATTTTGAGACTCAAACAATCGTGAATCGGACGAGAATGCCGCGTCCTGCTCTAACAACGTCATGTCACGTTTGTTGAGTAGGACGTGGCATTTTCGTACGATTATTTGAGTCTCAAAACGGTTTCGTGGTACGGCCCCTGGAAACGAGCATAAGAATCGTCTGGTGGTAAACAATTGCCGGCGCCCTGCGGTCATGGACACTTGCAATGGCAGAGAAGTTTTAGTTGCGCGAATTGCTTTGGTCCTTAAAATCTCATTTTAAGTTAAGGAGATGAACCTTAGACCTCCGGTAACCTCATTACCTCACTCACTAGGCAAAACTATCGATGTTTAACGATGATTTTCAATGAGCCCGTGATTCCAATCAAGCCGACCTATTGGTGCAGAACCTCAGCTTTTAACTTTTTAATTTTTTATTTTATACAATTAGTAATTACCTATTATGTCATTGGTACTTACCGCTATAAAGAGAACATAATATTTATTACTTCTGTAATGACGAAAACAATAAAATGAACTCTTAAAAAATTGCATTGCATTTCCGTAATAGACACACCTTTTATTTTAGAATTAACTTCTTTTACATTATAAATAAGCAGCCTGCGAAATTAATATATTAATTAAGAGATCTTCCTTTCTAAATCAGCTCTGTAGAATGAAAAATTTAGATTAGGTAAGTAATAGTATCATCTAATGTATCCTCAAATTTTTTAGATTTAATAGTATTTTGATATCGTTGGATTTAATAGTCCCAAGTCCCGACTCTTAAAAAGTAGGTACATGGCAATTAGGGACAAGTTATAATAATTATTTAATCCAAAAATAAATAAATAATATTGTCGATTTTTTGTAGGTTATTTTTTTACATTTTATGTAGATGGCATTATTATAAGTTTATGGTAGATGATATGTAGCACAGTACTTATAGCAATATGATAGGGACTATTAATATTGCTATACTGTGGTATGTAGTGAATAAATTCTCTTACTTCTAAAATGCTTCTAAAATCTGTGTTTCATAGAGTTCTAATAAAGCTTCCTCTCCTTTCCTTGGCGTAATTAAACTTTGGACATTGACTGACATCAAAGATCACAGATTAAAAAGCGAACCGCCGCGCCCACTCCTCGCCCATTTTTGGGTAGCGATTTGGTAGCGATGTTAAAATTATTGTTCGTAAAACCGTAACCGTAGTCCGTACTGCGTAACCTAAAATCTAACTAAACTTTCAGTTTTATTCTACTGCAATATTGTGTTAGTGGCGTGCCATGAAGCGTTCCATGCAATATTGTGCACCATGTAGATGTCACAGCCGACTGGTTTAAATAGCCGTTCAATCAAACAGCTAGCCCTTTGACTGAACAACGCCATTCAATCACACTTCTAGCTTTTAGATTGAATATTTTAGTCGCTCAAAACGTTCAACACTACAGCTGATTCAAAAGCCGCCGTCTAATTGAAGTAGTTCAGCGCGCACCGCTGCGGCGCTAGGTGCGTTTTATTTACAATATGGCGTCAACTAGCAGGTGTTTGTTGGTGTTTGTGGTTGTTTTTCGGAAAGAAAGTACTAGTTAATAAAAGTTACAAGTGTTATTAAAGAGACAAAAATTATGGAGACACATACGAGTGAACCAAAATTTCAACAAATATTCGAGGAGAAATTGCGGGATTATGAAATACGTCACTAAGGTATTTATTGCAATTCCATAAATATTAAATCAGCTATAATTATTGTATGTGCTTAATATGTTCAAAATTAGTTAGAATACAGTTTTTTCAGTCTTCCCAAAGGGGGGTTGGCGGCGACCGTCACCAAAACACGCCTCAGAATTTTTTATTTTTACTTATTGCATTAAACTTTTGGTCACCCCTTAAACTTAATCCGAGAATAATCTTTCAATTTAAAAATACAAAAAGTTTTCCTATTCTCCCAAATTACATATTAAACTAATAGTCACCCTAGATAATTTGCCATTAAACCTGTTGGCTAAGCGTCGTCTAGCTGTAGTGTTGAACGCTGTAGTCAACAAGTCGAGTAAATGACGTAAAGCCGTGTGATTGAATGGCGTTGTTCAGTCAAAGGGCTAGCTGTTTGATTGAACGGCTATTTAAACCAGTCGGCTGCGACATAGATAACACTTGAGCGCTTGCAAGGCACGTCGTAGTTCAGACAGGCTAGACTAAAACCGTATAGAACTAGATTAGAGCCCTGAGTGAGACTTATAATATATTTTTCTGTATGTTAAGGGCGGCGAAAATTATCTTTGCTAGACCGGGCCCTGCCTAAGTGTACAGAGTACAGACACACCCCAGTCTGTTCTAAGTTCTAACTAGTCGGTCACGATTACGTGACTCCATAATTTGAACATGTAATATTTACTCTGAGTACGTCACAGTGCTAAATCATCTGTCCAACCTTCAGTGTCAGTGAAAGTCATGGTACTGCCAAAAATAGTAGTAGTGTGACGTCACTTGTTACTACAACACAAACTTGTAACCCGGCGTTCCACTAGCTATACAAACGCTAACGCTCAAGACCGTAGTTTTTCCCGTTCCACTTGCATGTGAGCGTCAGTAATACAAACTCAAGTGGAACGGATTATGGAGCGTTTTTCAGAGCGTTAAGAGAAAAGTAAAAAAAAAAACATAATACTTATATTATTTGTTATACATCAATGAACACAACTTGGATATCACGATCCTTTTCTATAAGTCGTAAATTAAAGTAATAGTTTATAGTTCCATTTCTTTTACAAATAAAATTCAATACAGGCTGCAATTAAACCTATAATACCGGCCAAATTTTTCAGGGCTAAGGTATCATTAGGAGAGTCCATTAAACCCTAAAAACAGGGTGTTATTTTTTTACAATAGGTAACATATTTTATCCCACTTAAAATCGTTGCAGAACGGTCACTTCGCGGCGGTGGGTAGAGCGGGGGTGACGCGGTGGGTGGCACGGGGGGTGGCGCGGGCGCCTCCCGCACGCGCCGGCGACGACGCGTAGTGTGAAGTGTCCATTAATTTTGTTGTTTTTTACGATAACTTTAGGAGGCTATTTTCCTCTATTTCTTCGCTCCTATTAGTTTGAGCGTGATAAAATATAGCCTATAGCCTTCCTCGATAAATGGGCTATCTAACACTGAATTATTTTTAATTAAAAAGAATTTTTCAAATCGGACCAGTAGTTTCTGAGATTAGCGCGTTCAAACAAACAACTTTTTGTAAGATTACAATAGCATTACCATCCTCACTTTTCAAATATAATTTTACTAAAAAACAGTAAAAAAATGCAAAACATTGTTAAATCCGCTGTGAAATATCAACTTTTTAAGTCTAGTTTGACGTTAAAGTAATATTGCTCATCTGTCAAACGGTGTGGCATAGTAGTTAGTACCTAGAGGTGGTGGTAGGCCCCCAGTTGTGACATACCGCCTAAAGTAAGCGTCCACATGTCGGTATCGTACGCAACGAACGTCTCACATCAAACGGATAATTTTTTCACAGTACGTCCAGTGTATCGGCAGCGTACGGATTACCGACTAGCCTAGTAAATGAATGCTCAAAAGGGGGGTGTGGATGGAAAAGTCGACAGCAGAATTTTTGACTTCGGAACTTTGTTTGGACTAATTAGGAGATAAAGATACTGGCTAGTCGGTAATACGTACGCTGCCGATACAGTGGACGTACTGTGAATACCTTTACGCGGTTCGTCACAACTGCAAACGTGATAAACTGTCGACGGCTGCCGTAGACTGCCGCCGAGCCAACACGTACCGTCGCCGACACGTGCCGTTCGGCTTATTTACATCCAGCTACTGAGCTTATTCTATTATTGATGTCGCAGGCGGATTGTATATTTAGCCGTATTACATTACGGCTAGCCGTTTTAAAAAACGGTGCGGTTTTGTAATGCGGCGTGTCGACGTTTAGCAGGATTGAATGCGGCTGAATAAAAAACCGCCGGAATGCATTCGGCGCTAATGGCGCTATACGTTATTCAATACTGCTAGCCGTAATGTAATAAGGCTACAGACAATGACATAAGAATTGTTTCTTATGTCATTGGTTAGAGACTAGTCGCCTTTTTGCCAGTTTTAGTTTCGTAATTCGTTTCTTAACACTTGGCGCTGCCCGTGTCACAGATGAAATATGAGAAGTAATTAAATTTTGTGTATGCCATTTAAAAATTTGGTTTGCAAGAAATAACAGCTAATAAATCATTTTGTCAGCGTACAAAGATTTTGTTAGTAATAATTAAAATCAGGCTGCAATTCGTGTTCTGTAAATAATCATGAAAATGGTCAGCAATTTAAACACATAACTGGCAGCGAGTTTTATTATGTATCTGCAAAATAAACAGTCACTCGGCATAATAATTACTTGGTCGGCAAGATTATACATTCGGTCAGCAGAGAAAACATTTAAATATTTTATTTCATTTCATTATTAATTAATTTATTTTATTAATTAATAAAGACTTAACAGAAGGCCTACTTACCACGGATACCGAAGCGGGGGAACGGGGGGTGCAGCCCCCCCGAAAGGGAAGTGTGCAAGTGCAGCCAAAAAAAACAAACACAATCCAGAAAGTCCAAAAGTAGGTTAGGTTAGGTTAGAACTTAGACCACAACACAGAGGGAGCCGAGCGAGCGAAGCGAGCGTGCTGCGGCAGCAGCCGGCGACCGTCATAAAACAAAAGATAAATCCAGAATTTTTTGCTTATTCTCTGAGTGCTTACCAAAATTTAATGAAGACCACTCATTGCAGCATTGTTTTATTTTGCAATCATGGTCACCCTATAACTTACATAGGACTACGATGCGGCTAAACGTGGGCCGCCTTATTGAAGAACGTATCGCAATTACAATCCGGCTAAACGTCGAGACGCCGCATTACAAAACGGCGCCGTTTTTTAAAAGGGCTAGCCGTAATGTAATACGACTAAATATACAATGTGCCTGCGACATTGACACATGATCAAGCGCCGAGATCAAGTGATATTGGACTTAATTTAAATCAGCACGTCTTCTTCGCCTATGTGTGACAATCATCAATCATTAGCGCCTTGTATAGCAAATGAGCAAAAGCAGTACATTTGCATGGATAGTTCAGGTCTAAGCACAAAAATTATATATAGCTTTGAGCATAAAAGCCATAACTAATAACGCCAAGACGCGACGCCGCACACAATATTATTTAATTTTTAAAAGTAATGCGCTACTGCAAAGCCTTCTATCGTTTTAGGATGTATTTGCTATTTATACACAACATTCATTCAACAGTATTTTATTCCGCATAATCAACAATCAAGCCATCTTCAGCGCTTTTAGTTTGTGTGCGATCCTCCGTTTGGCGTCGTTGTCGAGAGCGGTCTGCGGCGGCGCGGGCGGACCCACCGAGATGCCCGTCACTATCTCCATACCAGCCTTCATTATTGGCACCCATGGTCCTGGACAATAAGTAAGAAAACATGATGAAGCAGAAAGTAACAACATTGCCGTTTTTTTGTCTATCGATAGTGGTATGTTGACGCGATTGGTTATTATTATTCGTTACAGTTTTTAAAATTTTATTGTAATAAGTAGTAACAGATATAGATTATAGAATTAAAAAAACAAAAAATCATGAAAATTTGTCATTTTTTTATTAGTTTGATTATGACACAAAACATTTTGCGCAGAGCTATACAGAGTTATACACGTTTTTAATTCCCACTTGCCAGGAAAATTGACGTTTATTTTATCTTCTGGGGGGAGGGGGCAGCTGCCCCCCTCTGCCCCTGGGTACGCCCATGGCTGTATTATTACTTATAATTATGTAATATTACTTACTACAATTTTTTTAATCAGTCTTTCATTCGGTACCCACGCAAACGTACTAGAATAATTATAAACTCCTCTATTCTAATAAAAAATGACTTGAAGGTATACCTTCAGCAGTATGAGCCTCAATAGCCAACGACAGCTGTTCCTGCAGCACCCTCGCCTTCTTCACGTCGCCCGTCTCCACCGCGTCCAGTATACTCTGAGCCAACTTGGGGAATATGTTGTACGTTGTGCCGATACTGGACTTGATGCCGAGGAGTGCGGCTGGCGCCAGTAACTGGAATTGATAGGTTACCACTTATCAGATTGAAAGATTACCCTTTTTAAGCCGAGAAATGCTATTGGAGAGTCCTACCGCGGATATGAAGGACTTACTGCGTCCGAAAGGACTTACCCAATAAAATTCAGCGATATTTCAACAGCACAATCGATCCTTAAGCTACCAGAACATCAAGATCTCCGTGGTTTAATGAACGGCCTAGAAGTTTTGATACGTGGGAGAGCCATGCTTCAGCACGAATGGGCCGGCTCGACCGGAGAAATACCACGTTCTCACAGAAAACCGGCGTGAAACAGCGCTAGCGCTGTGTTTCGCCGAGTGAGTGAGTTTACCGGAGGCCCAATCCCCTACTTTATTCCCTTCCCTACCCTCCCCTAATTCCTTCCCATCCCTACCCTCCCCCATTACCCTATTCCCTCTTAAAAGGCCGGCAACGCACCTGCAGCTCTTCTGATGCTGCGAGTGTCCATGGGCGACGGAAGTAGCTTACCATCAGGTGACCCGTTTGCTCGTTTGCCCCCTTATTTCATTAAAAAAAAAAAGTAACTAGACTGTTGGAACATACCGTGTCGGCACCCAGGAAGACCTCCTGTCCGTCTCTCAGCGCCCTCAGCACCTGCGCGCACTCGCTCAGGTCGTTGGACGTGAACTTGATGCCGCTGAAGTTGGGAACACGCTCCGAAGCCGCGCGGACGAACGTCGGCATGTTGACTGGAATAACGCAATTAGAAAAAGAATAAGAACGTTTATTCGTATTTGCAAAACTATTGTAACTATAATAATAAGGTGTAGGTATAGTAATAAGGTGGTGAGTAGTACATACAATGTGAAAGAGATTGCAACCAGCAAAGACCTACAAACAGCAAAGACCTACAAAACATTGACCCGCGCGTATGAGCAACGTAACGGTCTCCGTTCAGTTTGTATTCAGATTTCCTCACTTTAACATTATTTTCTGGTGTTACATGTTTTCATTGCCGCACTCAAAGACTATCCATATTTATTATAAACTAGATGTCCCGCGCGGCTTCGCCCGCGTAAATTAGGAATTTTACAGAAAACGTACATTTTCCCATAATAAATATTTTCCCCGTTTTTCCCGCATTTTCCTGAGTTTCTTCGGTCGTATTAGTCTTAGCGTGATAATATCTCTAATGGTTCCTGTTCTTAAAACAACGCCGAAACTCCCAAACTTGTATCTATAAAGAATCAGGAGTTCTCTAAGCACCTTCCGAACCACGGTATACCAGGTATATCTCGGTGCAAAATCTTACTTGTTGGTAGCATATGCTTAGAATACTTCTCACGAAACCGAAGTCACCACACGTTTCCCTATAAGTTTTGAGGAGTTCCCTCGATTACTTATGGATCCTTCATCAGATCACCACTTTTGTGAATATAAAAATCGGGTAACATACGGCGGAGTAATCGTTGAATATAAGAAAACGAACATAACACCTCCCCCATTTTGAAAGTCGGTTAAAATTGTAGCCTATGTGTTATTCTGATGTATAAGCTATATTATTGTAAAGTTTCATTAAAATCCGTTCAGTAGTTTTTGCGTGAAAGAGTAACAAACATCCATACATCCACACATCCATACATCCAAACAAACTTTCGCCTTTATAATATTAGTAGGATGTAGCCTATAATATATTATCACGCTAAGACCAATAGAAGCGGAGCACCAATGAAGAATGTTTCAAAATCGGGTGATTTTTCCTATTGTGCTGCGTAAACGATAAAAGTTTCGCAAAAATTGGCAGAATTTTCTTTATTTACCCATGAATTAGTTACTCTCTCGGGTCTGTGGCTGTTTGGTTGTTCGTTTTGTTCGGTGTTGCTATGAGTCTGTGCGGATGATTTTCTTTCTCTCTGTATTCGATTTCTATCACTATTCTGGCTGAGGCGAGCCTCACGCTCTACAGACGATTCTCTTTCTCTCTGTATTCGATTTCTATCACTATTCTGGCTGAGGCGAGCCTCACGCTCTACAGACGATTCTCTTTCTCTCTGTATCCGAATTCTATCATTTTTCCGACAGAGGCGAGCCTCATGCTCTACAGACGATTCTCTTTCTCTCTGTATCCGAATTCTATCATTTTTCCGACTGAGGCGAGCCTCACGCTCTACAGACGATTCTCTTTCTCTCTGTATCCGATTTCTATCACTATTCTGGCTGAGGCGAGTCTCACGTTCCGTTGACGATTCTTCATCTCTTGCTGAACGTGCTCTTTTGGCATTCACTGTACTACGACCTATGTTCGAACGACGACGTCTTCCAGGCATGATCGTATAGTAATACCCACAAAGCAACAAATAACCCAATCGCAAAGCAAAAACAAAAGTCCGTTTTTCTAACCAAGTCAAATATATTTTTATCGACAATTCAGAAACCAAAGAACCAGAAACAATGAATATCTGAAAGAAAGCGCTGTGGTTGCTCCTCTGCGTTACCGTCTGCACAACCACACAATGACGAAATACACTATCTACTACAATAACATAAGCCCGAAGCTTATGAGAGCCCCCGGCCGGTTCCGCCGTAACCGCTATGTCCCTCGGCCGCCGCCGCGCGACATATTTTTTGATTCCGCGTAAGTTTATACGTTTGAAAACTTCTAAAGTATTGATCGAAATTGTATAGTGTAAAAGACAATTATAATCTACATTTAATGTCTTAGCTTCCAAACATGTTTATTTGGATAAGGGTTAATGTTGTAAATTGTTAAAATCGCTTCGTAAATAAGCCATTATTTTTCGTAAAAAGTAAAGAACAAAAATGGCTATTGTGAGTTATCCCTAAGAAATAGACATATACCATCGCGGACTTTTTTGTTTACCTTATTAAGGTGTACAATACTGTAGTACATTATTTTGATCTATCTCGTAGGGTTTAGCCAGCGTTTGCAATATAAACGCAAAAAAATGAATTTATTTACGACATAACATTAGAAACCTCTAAAATTATCAGTGTTTCTCTACCATATTATGCATATGTTATACATATAAACCTTCCTCTTGAAACACTCAATCTATTAAAAAAAACCGCATCAAAATCCGTTGAGTAGTTTTAAAGATCTAAGCATACATACACACATACATACAGACAGCGGAAAGCGACTTTGTTTTATACTATTTAGAGATGCGAAAGTGTGTCTGTCTGTCTGTCCGTCTGTCTGTCTGTCTGTCTGTTACCTCTTCGCGCCCAAAACGCTGAACCGATTTTGCTGGGCATGGAGATAGTTTGAGTCCCGGGACTCTATTAATTTTATGTCCTTACATAGGATACTTTTGTCCCGGAAAAATGTACGGTTCCCGCGCGATAAACGAGTTTTGGCGCAACGGAGTTGCGGGCGTCATTAAAATATGAAGATTTTGACATAAGCCCCTTTGTAAAACTTACATTATCTGTCCAAATTTTCATTAAATTGAAGTTTAATCACCATTAAAATATGTCTCTGAATGCGGCCGCTAAACAAGAGTACTGCGTTAGACTTCAGGGGCCGTACCACGAAACCGTTTTGAGACTCAAACAATCGGACGACAATGCCGCATCCCACTCTAACAACGTCATTTCTCGTTTGTTAGAGTAGGACGCAACATTCTCGTACGATTGTTTGAGTCTCAAAACCGTTTCGTGGTACGGGCCCTGAGGCCTTAGCCAAGATGAATTCTTGATCGCTTCGTTATAGAATCGTCAACCAAAAATGTATGGAAATGACATAAGCGTTCGTTATCATGAGTCTCTTGTCGTAATCGTGTACACCATTGGTAGCCAAATTACAAGTTGGACGAAAGCGATATCACTGTTCATCTTCTTTATTGCGATAAAGAAGTGCCCCTTAGCTTTTTGTATAGAAAGTCCTAGACAACACACACAAATGCCACTAATCGCTAGCGTTTTCGTATGTATCTTTTCTTTTTCGTCACAAACGATTGTTAAAAAGGCGGTGTTATCGCGTTGAAGAACAAAATGGCGTGCATTCAGCTGTAAATTGTGTGTGGCTGCCGATCAATGGTTCTTACTTCTTGTTAAAAACATACTCAAGTACTAATTAATATGCATGCATTACGCTTGCTGTGGACCGCGCACCACCACACCATATCGGACAGGCGCAGGAGGAGGCTTTTGCTAAGACGGCAATTAGAGAGAATAGAAGACATGTCGGAACTTCTATTCACACAAAATTTCCGTCTTGACAAAGCCTCCTACACAAGTTTGTGTATGGATTTGCGCAGGGCAAATATTTTAAAGGGAACCAACGAAATACCTCTCCAAATTAAGGTAAGAAAAAGAAAATGTACTTAAGTAATTTTACTATAGGTATTGTAATTCAAATGTTGGTCTTGAGTTCTTTATTCAAGTTCGGAGTTTCAGTTTTGTGCACGTTCCCAAGTGTCAAAATCCATTTAAACAGCTCTAAAACAGTTTCAGATTTTATCAAAATCGGTCTAGTGGTCAGTTTTGTGTATGCTCGGACTCCATTTATTTTATGATTTGTCCCACAACTTTTAAATCTGAGGCTAATTAAATGTGCAGTATTGTGAATTATAATAGTGAAATACAAACAAACTAGCTTTTCAAGACTTTTGATATTGATTTTTCTTTACAGTTACATGGATCTGATAAAATCTGTCATCCATGCTGGCAAAAAATTGACCGAGCTGCTACTTGTTCCACTGAAGTAAGACATCCCAACAATAACCAACCCAGTATAATCTTGCCAATGTACACTAGAGCTTCAGGTTCTCAACAGTTTTGTTTTTATCCTGATTGTCATTCAACCCAAAGACTGGCTGCTCCTAAGTGGCTGAGAATAAAATTATTCACTGATTATTTTTATGTACCACAAAACTGTAGGATTTGTTCCTTCCATTTATATAATGATAATTGGGAGGTACTTAGTAATATCCAGCAACCGATTCATAGTTTTAATGCAGAACACATTCAGGACTTCGCTGCGCTCATATTATGACTATTTTATGGTCTTTAGGCTGGGCAAGGCATCAAGATCATATTGATCCCCCTGCCCAGTTTCTTGATCAAGTATTACTTACTTATGAAACAGAGTAATAAAATATTTATTAAAAATATGTTGTTTTATTTGATTATTTACCTTTTCCAATAACACATAGAAATCTAAATATAAAGTCTGATACAAAACTAGGTTTATATTCTGCTTTTTACAAAGACAAATGACGGGAAGTATATGTTATTTTCGCAGGTGCTGATGGTACTAATCTAGGACCGCCTACATCGGCGGGCCTCCCCGTGGATGTAGATGGTCTTGGATTAGTAGGCTCTATTATATTATATTGTATGTCTTCCGTCGACATCATCTGTGGTGATTGTGGTGATGGTGGTGGGAGTATTCTGCAAAAAAATAAACAGTGTATGAAAGTATTATAAAAGATAAATAGTTTCATTGGGTTTAATTGTATTGATAAAATTAGTCAAAAACACATACCATTTACAAAAATTTGCTCTATGTTGGCTGGCTCTGCCTGGACGTCTACAGGTCTTTCAATGAGATTAATGTTCTGGAAAAAAATACATGAAAAAGTTTTATCAATGAAAATATTTTCATACATTGACCATACATAATATAATATTATCCATTTAAAGTAATTTATTATAGAAACAAATTAATATTTTAATCACTTACGGTAAAACCCAGCTCTTGGACAGCCTCTTGGCCTTGGACAGCCAGTGGGCCCATGATAGCCAGCACTCTGAGATCAAGCGCCGACAGCGACTGACCATCATGTGGCCCACCGCCTGTGCCATTGGCAGCTAGGCGGATTCTAAGCCCCTTCTTCTTAGTTTTTGACTTTAGATCCGCCCAAACCTATGAAAAATGAAATACATGTTTTTTTTAAATTATAACTTTGAAAAACATTTATTTCTCTCTTATCAAGAAGTAGTATAGAGTAAGAAATTCTTTATTTGTATTAACTTAAAACCAATCTAAAATTTAAGAAACAATTCTTCTTTAATAAAAGATTAAAGATTAATATTATGACTAAATATATTATAATATTATTAAGTAAATAATGTATTCTGATGAAAAAAAATTATCATGAAAGTCTGTGATGAAATAAAAATTACAATTATTAAGTACATGGAATTGAGTTTGTTTTTTTAAAAAGCTTTGTAATACCTAGCCCCCAGCTATATTTAAGGTACAAAGCTTTAATCAAGATTTCAAATTAAGTAAGTACTTTGTTTCTAAATTTGTTTTAAAATACTTTGAAATAAAACCTTGCAAATTAACAATTGAATTACTTTCACTGTAGTGAAAAAAAGCAGCATGTATACTGCTTTGTAACTGATTTATTTGCAATGTAAAAAATACTAAGGATTCTAGTATTATGAAGGAATTTATACAAATTATTATTGGTTCATATTATCAAACATTTACCTACTTACAAATGATCAAATGTATAAAATATATTTTACCAAATGAATACTTACTTACATACCTTCTCATTGAAATAAAATACTTACTTAATCTTGCTTAAAATCTACTTATAACATTTTAAAAACCTATATTTAAAACTTAATTTTTTCCACTTTTTGGTTGTTTTTGTTGAGCCATTGCCTATGGCATTAAGGCTATGGGTCAGGGTGTCCCATAGCCTTTCAGATCGAAGGCGCCCTTGGGCACCACCAACGGGCCTGGATAAATCTCCATTACTGCAATACATTTAATAGAATAAAGGTTTTCAGTATTTAAGCAACAAATATTATGAACTACTAACTAGTATCATCTAGTATGCACCACATTCCTACACATGATAATAATATTAAGTTCATGGTTTGCCCATTGCACAGGGATCATGCCTCAGGGTTAGTCTGAAGGAACTAGACTGAAATCACAAACCTTTTATTATCTCTTAATACCTCATGCCATTAGCTTGATCCTTTCGTAAGTGTACAATTGAATATTGATACATAGTAAGTTTTATCACTACCACTAAACCATCCATCAATGTAGTAGGTAACTACAACTGTGAAATTTACTTACGTCTCCATGTATTCTATTAAATATATGTACTGTTCGTTACTTGTTCTGCACCTATTCATTTTAATTTCTATCGAAAATAAATTAACAAGAAGAAAAAACACGAAAAACTTCTCGTTCACATTGGAATAAATTCGCGGTCTGAGTTGGCGGCATAACAAACTCATTTTAAAGTTATTTTACCTCTGAGTTATGGCGAAAGTGATCCTAAAACTCTTGTCATAAAGTCTATAGCCGAGACCATAGTCGTGTTCGTTTCGTTTTTCAATGCACATTGCGCATGCGCAAAGTTAAAAATAAGTGTCAGTGTGTCATGTTTTAAAATACCATTCAATTTCTGTCAGATTTTAGAACATGACACTGACACTAACACTGACATTGACATTGAAAAAACGAAACGAACACGACTCATACTGACAGTTGACATTTGACAGTTGAAATTTGACAGTTGACATTTGACAGGTCAACAAAACCAAAGACAATTTTGGGGCAAACGAAGGTAAAGAGAAAATCGTTATGGAATCACCGAAACGTAAGTTCGCCGGTTGTTGGCTAGGGCAAAATGTTCTGTATTGCATTGGCGTTAAAGAATCTACTAGTCTCTTCGTAATAAGGCGAAGTAAATTTGGCTAGGGCCTCTGGTTTGTTAGGAGATGGATGTTCGTTACGGCGGACTACTCTTATCTCTCCGTTCTTCATTTTTATTTCGACGGTTAGTGCCAGAAAAATGACATTCCCTCGAAATGTTTGTCCAAATACTTACTGTTAACATTGCTCATAAAGGGTATGTGGTAATATAGGACCGGCAGACTTGGCGCGGATTTGGAGACCAGCTCGATATATTGCACCAGCTCGGGAACAGACGACGGCTTGAAGTACAACTCGGGGAGAGTCAGGAGCGAGTCCGCGCCGTTTTTGTCGCAATACGCTGCCTGAAAACGCATAGAGTATTCAGAACTAGATGTTGCCTGACAGATTGTAGCGCCGAAATTATTTTTTTAATATAAAATACGAGCAATCGGGTCACCTAATGGAAAGCAACTACCGTCGCTCATGGACACTCGCTAGTCGCTACATTAAAAGAGCTGCAGTTGCGTTGCCGACCTTTTAAGAGGGAATATACGCTGTCTTTTTGAAGGTTTTCAGGTCGTATTGGTCTGGAACGTTATGGCAAGGGAATCGTACATTTATCTGAAAAAGAAACAAGCCTATGTCCTCTCTCTGAATTAAAGTACCTCGATACAAAACATCATGAATATCGGTACAGTTCAGCGTGAAGATGTAACAAACAGAACTATTAATGAAGTGTTAGTTTTTATCGAAATAGAGCTTCAAAGTTTCGGATTTCACCTATCATTTTTAGGGTTCCGTACCCAAAGAGTAATAACTGGACCTTATTACCGAGACTTCGATCTGTCTGGCCGTCTCTTTGTCCGTCTATCTGTCCGTTTGTCTGTTCGTCTGTCTGTTCGTCTGTCTGTCCGTCTGTCTGTCCGTCTGTCTGTCCGTCTGTCTGTCCGTCTGTCTGTCTGTCTCCAGGCTATAACTCAAGAACGGTAATAGCTAGAGAGTTGTAATTTTTACAGATTATGTATATCTGTTGCCGCTATAACAAGAAATACTAAAAACAAAATAAAATTAATATTTAAGGGGGGCTCCCATACAAGAAACGTGATTTTTTGGCCTTTTTTGCTCTATATCAATAATGGCAACAGATAGGTACTTGAATTTTTCTCAAAGTCCTTAGTTATACGTGTATTTTATTATTTAATAATAATATTAAAATAAAATGAAAAATTAAGGGAATTAATTGAAAAATTAAAAATTAAATCCCATACAAAAAACATAATTATTTTTGGCCTAATTTTGCTCTATAATGGTACGAAACCCTTAGTGCGCGAGTCCGACTCGCACTTGGCCGATTTTTTCAAAATTCACCCTTACCTGTATATTTTGACCTGATGGTAGTTGGACCCAAGGGCTACAAAATTGTCGATAACTGTGATTTGTATTCAAAAGAGGAAAGTGTTTTAACTTTTATCATTTTCAGAGAGTATTCTACTTAATATTATCATTTTTCTGTGATATCAAGAATTACATGAGGTATCAAAGTGTTATGTAAACATGATAAGTAAATATTATGTATGAACATTAAAAACCACAAAAATTGTTTACACACCCAAATTGGTCTGATAATGTGAATTATTCAAGGTGAAGATATAATATTATTAATGATTTATAAAGGTGTTAAATATTAATATTGTATTTTGCACGATACCTACTCAATAAAGTCATAAAAAATTGATGATTTATTATGCAAAATACACAAAATATTTGACTGATTATTATTATTTATTTAGTGAAATTGTGAACTAATTAATTGTGCGTATGGTACGTAAAAAATAACCCTGACCTTTACTTTTCTTTTACGAGGACTTTTCAAATTGTTGCCAAGTAGCCTGTTGTCTTGGCACAGAATTCTTTTTTATTTTTTTCGAACGAAGAGATCTCGAATAATATCCCAAGCATCGATATAGCGCGTCGTCACATATGTTTTAAGGTCGGTCATCCGTCCTACTATGTTACGAGAGTAAAGCAAAAGTGCTCTTAACAATCCTTACGATAAGTGCAATAAGTTGAATTTTTTGGCAAATTCAATTTAGACCTAATGATTGAGTTCATAAGGTCTAAATTAAATTTGCCAAAAATTCAACTTTTGCACTTATCGTAAGGACTGCACTTATCGTAAGGAGTGGACACACATACCCACCATAGAACCTGTGTAACTGAATGGTTTTACATAACCGACTACTATCACGGAAACCGGTGTAAGGAGATACATATTATTAATATTTAAGGCTTTTTGCATGGCGCCTACCGAGACGGCAAACTACGAAAAAGCGGCTGATACAGGAGCGTTCCGAGTGGGAGAATTCAAAGTGGGCACAGCCTTTCTTCCCTCTAAAGTAGGGGTCGGCAAGTGATTTTAGGTGGGGTCCGGATACTGTGGGAAAATTTTAACGAGGTCCAGAAAAAAACACTTGTCCTAAATGTTATAGCTTAAAAATATCATTTTAATAAAATATAAGGTATACAGTATACACGTATTACGTACAGTCTTAGATACATGGGCGTACCAAGGGGGGGGGGGGGGGGGGGGCAGCTGCCCCCCCCCTGGATCATGTTGACGTTCCTACTAAGTATATTATCTAGTACTTTTATCTATAAAAATTAAAAATTAAGAACGAATTTTTGCCATTTGTTTGCAATACAATATTTTTACAACTAAAAATTATTAATTTTTTATTCTTTATAAACACCTAGCTTATGAAAAATCTGATTTGCCCCCCCTGGCCCAGAACCTGGGTGATTTGCCCCCCACCTGGCACCAGAACCTGGGTAATTTGCCCCCCCCTGGCCCAGAACCTGGGTACGCCCATGCTTAGATAAATGATTGGTCTCGCGCGCGCGCTCGACGCGAGACCAATCATTCATCTTCAAGTATACAGTATAAATAATTGATACTTGGTGTAAAATACATTTACAATAGGTACTTGTGTTTCACGGTCTGCCGCTGCTCTAAATCCAGGAAATGACTCCGTTGCGCCAAAATTATCACGCGGGAACCGTACATTTTTCCGGGATCAAAAGTATCCTATTTCCATTTCCGGGTCTCAAAGTATCTAATATACCAAACAGCGAAATGGGTTTAGCAGCGAAAAGGTACAGACAGACACTTTCGCATTTATAATATTAGTAAGGATAGATATTGTGCCTACTACAATTCGTGACTCCCAAATATCAAGATTCTCCAATTTGCGGCTGTGACCGTTGCGATTCGCTCTATCGTTTTTTCTCTATAGGTAGATATGTCATAACCCATAATATGGTGTTATAAAAAACTAAGATATACAATATGGGATAACTAGGGAGTGTACGTGTCCCTAGCAGGTATAGGGGTCACTGTGAAAGTTGCAGCGCTGAAAGAGCATTTTTTTGTGATTCTTATTGACATCCCCGCAATATCATGAGTTTGCCCATACAAATCACAAAACAAAATTTGTTCTTTCAGCGATGCTTCCTTTTTAGTGACCTCTGTGCAGTACACATATCACTTAGTTTAGTTACATCCTGTATTGAAAACGGGCAAAGGACTTACCAGTTCCAGCACATCCTGCAGCGGAGCCCCACCTATCTGCACCATAATGTGAAGCCCGAGGGTCTTCTTCAGCGCCACCCACGCGTCTATCACCTTCTTCCTGTTGGCCACTGACAGCGTCATGTGCTCGCCCGTTGTTCCTCCCACTAAAATATTTATTCTCTAAATCCAGGAGCGTTCAAGTATTAGCGCTATAACAGTTAGCCATGGGTTATGATTATTATTTACTAGCTGTTGCCCGCGACTTCGTCCGCGTGGACTTCAGATTATAGCGCGCGATGTCAACAAAATTGGTGTCAAAAGCTTTTATAAAAAACCCTGGTACCCCTTAAATCAATACAGCTGTGCAGTGTGCACACAATAAGTATTTCATTTTTTTATATAAAATTTATATTTTATGCCAAATTTTAAAACTTATTTAGCCCTCCAATTACACAACTATACCCATAAACTATTTATCATTGATAGATTTAAGGTTACGTCACTGCACAGATAAAGTACTGAGTTATTTAATACCGTAGAATAGATATAACAATCGAAAAAAATCGAAACTTAAATGTAAGATGATACCAGGTCTTATAGGAAGACTTTTTAGCAAGCGTCAGCGCGATGTAGAAGACGCACGGCGCCATCTATTATGAATTGTTGGAACTAACTTAATTTGAACAAATTTACGCATTTTCACCCCCTTACAACCCTTTTCTCCAGTAAAAAAATAGCCTATGTTCTTTCTCAGGCTTTAGACTATCTGTATACAAAATTTCATTACAATCGGTTCGGTAGTTTTGGCGTTTGGCGTGAAAGCGAGACTGACAGACAGACAGACAAACAGATATACTTTCGCATTTATAATATTAGTATAGATTATGTGCACACTGCACAGCTGTTTTTGGGTATTTTGATTAATTAAGGGCCGCGCTACACCGGAATGGCAGCGGCGAGGCGAGCACTTTCAGCGCTGCCATTCCGGTGTAGCGCGGCCCTAAGAGGGGTACCACTTACCAGGGTTTTAAAAAGTTTTTAAATTTGACACAAATTTTGTTGACACCGCGCGCTATAAACCATAGACTTAAGGTTTATGCTATAAACTAAAGTCCACGCGGACGAAGTCGCGGGCAACAGCTAGTTATGAATAAAAACAATATTATATAGTAAAGTAGGTATGATTAGTTCTGTTACAATAATAAAGTAAAAGATAAAACGCCATCTGTTTTCATATATTACAATTAAAATGTTGATTGCATTCATATATTTTCTGGATGGAATATAGGCCAACACGGTACACTCGAACTCCTTTATTTTAGAGCGCTTTCTGTTGTCAACTTGTCACATATATTAGAAATGCAGTAGGAGTTCTATAAGATAAGATAGATTGATTATTATTATACCAAGTGATTATATTATTAAACATAATATTCTAACGTATTAAAAACTATAAACAAAAACATACTAACTAATAAGTATGATTAGTTCTATGTTACAATAAAGTAAAAAATAAAACGCCATCTGTTGAATCGTATTAGAACTAAAATGTTCATTGCATCGATATATTTCTGGATTTTTTATAATATTATACATAAATTAATACATTTAAGATTTTTGAAATATTATTTTAATACACATCCAAGACCCAGGAACATTGAAAACTTTTTGTTCTGCCTGCGGGACTCGAACCCAGGACCCCCGGGATGAGCGCTGCCCACGCGCAATGCGAATTAATTTTCATCGATATTTACATGGAAATAAGATATTTTTCCACATCAAAATGTAGCCTATGTCCTTTCTCAGACTCTAGAATAACTGTGTACAAAATTTCATTGCAATCGGTTCAGTAGTTTTGGCGTGAAAGCGAGACAGACAGACAGACAGACAGACAGACAGACAGACAGACAGACAGACAGAGATACTTTCGCATTTATAATATTAGTATGGATGGTATGGATTAGAAATGCAGTAGGAGTTCTATAAGATAAGATAGATTGATTATTTTTATACCAAGTGATAATATTATTAAACATAATATTCTAACGTATTAAAAACTATAAACAAAAACATACTAACTAATAAGTATGATTAGTTCTATGTTACAATAAAGTAAAAAATAAAACGCCATCTGTTGAATCGCATTAGAACTAAAATGTTCATTGCATCGATATATTTCTGGATTTTTTATAATATTATACATAAAATATATTTAAGATTTTTGAAATTTTATTTTAATACACATCCAAGACCCAGGAACATTGAAAACTTTTTGTTCCGCCTGCGGGACTCGAACCCAGGACCCCCGGGATGAGCGCTGGCCGCCACGCGCAATGCGAATTCATTTTCATCGATATTTTCATGGAAATAAGATATTTTCCCACATCAAAATGTAGCCTATGTCCTTTCTCAGACTCTAGAATAACTGTGTACAAAATTTCATTGCAATCGGTTCAGTAGTTTTGGCGTGAAAGCGAGACAGACAAACAGACAGACAGACACAGAGATACTTTCGCATTTATAATATTAGTATGGATAAACCTCGATCCAAAGTAACGAATGCATCATCGTAAGGGAAACATAAGGGCGTTCGCTGCGCGTGCGCCCGGCGCGGCCACCCGCGAGGCGTGCTTGTTTCATGTCACCCATAGAGCAGCGCTGCGTTGAGCGGGTCAGCCATCGCACGATTACTATGGTGAGCGCACGGCGTGGGCGCCAGCTATGGGGAGCCGCGCCGGGCACACGCTCAACGCAGCAAACGCCCTAAGGGTTTTCGTGGTTGGATACCGCTGTTGATCCTGGCGACACAGGAGAAACAGCTGTGGGAATGTGTGGTGGGCCAAAGCCCGATTAAAGAAATAGGGAAACGTATTTAAATAGTTATATATTACATGAACGTTCCCTAAATATAATTAAAAAGAGTTCCCAACCAGCCAGTTTCTTTCCTAGGGAACATGGAACAATTACAAATCGCATAACATGGTCATTTTTAGAGGAAAAGTGCATAGCAGTTATAAAGATTGGAAGTTTAAAAATGTCTGGTTCCCATCTGATAACTGATTACCAAATAAAAATAAATAAAAATATGTAAAGTAATAAATAGTAAATGAAATATGTTTACCGAGAACGGACTTGATGCCGCTTTTAGCCAAAAATTCAGCATATTTGGGAATGGCCCCAAAATTGACGGTTAAGTCTTCATTTAGAGGGGTAAATACCGGGGGCACCAGACCACGGGCAGTGAATGAAACCTAAAATATGAAAAGAAATTAACAAGTCTCATACATCTGACTACATTATAAGTTAAAAGTTACTTGGCTAAAATTCATTTGGCTTAAAGTTAAAGTCGGCTAAAGTTAATTGGCTAAGAGATACAGTTGGCTAGAAGTAGGTAAGGCTCAAAACAATTTAATGCTTTAAGGTACGTGCTTAGACGCCAGCTATAAATACGTATTATTCATGTATTAATTAACAATTTAAAACGAATAATTCTTACCATGTTGACGTTGTGTTGCGACCACGGCGCCGACTACACTATCAGCCTTTTATCTGTGCGATGTAAACAACTCGTTCTTTACAGATAAATACAGCGAAATATTACCTACTGTTGTACTTTTATCTATAAGTAGGTAATTAAACTTGCTTTGATTATTATTCTAATTATTTACCAAAAATTCATTAATCATTACACAGAAATTAGTTTGTCACGAAGAACCATATGTTTAAAACTTTGGCAATGAAATGTTTGCAATGCAATAAAAAAATTCCTATGGATGAACTTTCCTGGGACCTAAATGGTCCTGGTAATGGACCTGAGAACTAAAATAATACTCCCATACGACGCAGGAGTGTTACAAACAGGTCCTTTGCTTACGAATAATAAAAACTACCCTTTACACAATCATATAATTTTAGAGTAAATAGATTTATATTTTATTAAGACAAGAAGTTCTAATAAGATAAGAAAAATTATTAAAAACTACCCTTTTTAGTAGTATTTAACTACATTTTATCAAGGGGTACATGCTGTCACGAACTCACGACAAACAGATAGTAAAAGATTTAATGCTGAAGAAAGGTTCTTACTTCTTAAGTATGGAAAAAATATGTTGAATCACATCAATCACCCGAGTCGTCTGTAATTTTGCTATGATTTACTTATTTTTAAACTTTTGGATCTTATTAAAAATACTGTATTGTGTAATAACTTTTTAATTGGGCAAGAGTAAAATGTTATGATTAAAAAAATTAAAATAATTTCAATAAACACAATCAATAACACCTATTCAATAATACAACCGATAACAAATACTTTAATGATTCTGTAGCATTACAATTTTTGGGCAATATCTCACATTTGTAAAAATATTTAGTGAGGCAAGGAACTAAACGAAATTCATGTAATTTTACGTAATGGCATTTCAATATAGCTTCATTAACTTGCTGTAAAAGCCAAAAGTGGAATGTCTTTGAGTCCAATATTGGAACATTTTTTCTTATTCTAATACTATACACAACCATGACCTACGACTTTAAGAATGATTAATAACAAAGTTTAATTTACATTGTTGGGATTTCATTTAGAGCGTCAGGTGGTTGCGTCAAAACTTTTTGCATATCAAACTTAAATGCAAAGTGATCTAAGCCAAATTCACCAAATTGTCCTAAACCAGATTGTTCCGAGGCGGACGAACTTTGAACATTAGATTCTAATACTCCTTGATCGTCTAACTCTAATTTACAAATTTCTGCAATCTTTTGTAAACATTGCACGCGTTTTCTTCTCTCTTTTTCACGCTGTCTTAATTTTTCTCTGTTCTTTTCTCTGTATCTTTGTTGCCATTCCTTCTTTTTATTGTTTTCCCTAAAACATAAAATGAATGTGTAAAACATTGCAATTTTAAAGTCTGTAAGAATAACTATTAAATAATAATACCACACACCTCAACAACTCTGCAATTATTTCTGGACTTTGTAGACATTCAGCTTTCAGTTGCTTAAGTTTTTCTTTTTTCCGCTCCCTGTATCTTTTTTGACGTTCTCTATTTTTTTCTAATTTAGATTCCATACGCCTTTCAATATAGGATAACCTCGATCCTTCTATATTCAGTGTTGTTTCAGATTTATCTTCATCATTTAACTCTACTTTAAGATATGCTGCAATATTTTGTAGGCATTGCTTTCGTTTTCTTCTTTCTGCCTCACGCTTTTTTAATTTTTCTCTATTCTGCTCCCTGTACCTCTGCTGTCGTTCTCTCTTTCTTTGAAGTTTTAGAAGAGCATCTTTTTTCTTAGTTGGTTCGTTTTGGCTAGAATTTTCATTTGTACACAGGGATCCATTAAATATTTTTTGCTCACATCCATCAATTGATTCTTCAGTCTGGCTTAAGAGTATGTGAGGCATTTGCTCACTTCCTTGATTTGATTTCTCATTCAAACTTGAAATACCACATAAAGAGGTTTGCTCACTTTCCTGAATGATTTCTTGTGTTCCGTCCAAATCTGATGAACTCTGAGAGTTAGTATCTATTATATTTTCTACATTTAATTCTACTCTACAATATTCTGCAATATCTTTTAAGCATTGTATCCTTTTTCTTCTTTCTGCTTCATTAAGTTTTGATTTTTTTCTATTTTGCTCACTGTAATGTCGTTGACATTCTTTATTTTTACCAATTTCTGCAGATTCAGTATTCTCATTCCATGACAGAGTTAAACTAAAATTGAGTAAAATTGTTATGCAATTATTATAATAGAGACAATTTTTTAAACAATATTAAAATACAACAAAAATCCATACTTATATTATAATAAGGAACTTCGTTCTAAAAGGAAAAGTTTATGTTTTTTTCTGACTGGCTTATTAATTTTGCATCATTCAGAATTTTGATGATATGTAACAAACTATAATAAGTCCCAGGAATAGACGATTTTTTTTAACTGATAAATATGTGGTTCCTTTACGACTACTACTTTCGGTCCAATGAAGTTACAGGCAACATTTAGTCTTATATTCTTGCTCAGATCAAATAAAAAAACTATAATAATGGCTTTTATTTTAACCCTTAATTTACCTCCTTGGTCCGTGGGACACACTGGCCACTATTTTGAGCTCGTAACTTTTTTCGGTTTGTTCCGTTGGTGTTGTGCGGCTCAGTACCTTCATTATTTTTCGCGCCAAACGCGGTGGCGAGTAGACGTGTCGGCACGCGGCTTGGATCGGTTTGTACTAGCTCCAAGTGTGTCCATGGGACCACAGTGGGGTAAGTATGTAACTGTTTTCGTTTTTAGCAGTATTTTTTTTATATGATTTTCTTTTCTTTTTAGTGTACAAAATGGCTTCTAATAATATAATTAATGTCTTCCAGGACGATAATGCAAAGTCCGTTGTTGCTAATTGGCTACGAAATCTCGATAAAAGTGATTCTGACGAAGAATGTAATATTCGCCATCATATCGGAAATAATCCAAGTTCTTTTGCCTTCTGAAGCCACAAAAGATGACCAAAAACGAGAGGAAAGTTTGTCATCTTTGCCCTTGGCGTCTTTGTAGGGAGGACTGCATACCCGTGTCACAGCTATTCAAAGCCAGTCTGCCTATAAGCTGCACCAAAAATATATGTTCGAGCTGCGTCGAAAAGACCAATCATTGACCCCTGCACGTTTTTTTTTGTTAAGATATAAACATTTAATTCATGTTCTTTTGTGTTTTTTAAAATACATTTTTTTAAGTTTATATGTTAAATATTTAGTAAAGTTACAAGAAGGTTGTGATTTTCAAGTCAGAAGTTGACACTTGTTATTTTATATGAAAAGTTCTGTGATTTTGATTTATAGTTCCTATAAAAGTGTTCACTTTTAATTATGTGTAATAATAATTATATTGTTAAGACTTGTTTTGACAATAAAGCTGATTACAATACTGTAAAAGCGTTTAAGTGTAGTTTTAGAGCCATTTCAATATGAGCGTGTCCCTGGGTCCATAGGATGTAAATTACGTACTAAAAATCCACCGGGTAAACTGAGGGTTAACTAAGGCCTTTTACAAGCTTTGCTACTTTATTTTATTGTTTGTAGTGATCAGTTGACTCTTCAATAATCAAGTAGAAACCAGAAGCTTAGTTTGACTCAAACATTAAGAAAACCTGCCTCAATTTGTGGCTCATAAAACTTTTCTGTAAGTAACTTTTTAGGTAGTATTGTAGATCTTCATGATTCTCGAGGCCCTTTGCGTAGTAGTGGTTAACCCTTAAATTACCGTAAGGCCATACCGTAAGACCGTAATCAAGATTAAAATTATTTAATTTTAGAGCATAAAGCGAGACTAAAAGCATCAAAAATGTTGATGATCACAAGTCACTTACTTTTGACTTTGCTTACTTGGTGAACAGACGGGGTTTAACTTTCCATCATCAACAATAATTTGTTCATTTCCACTTTTAACACCATTTTCATAATTTTCAGTCATATTATTTCATTGATATAAAGATTTATTTTTTAAAAGTAAACAAAACCTTAAAAAACCATAACAAACACATGACAGTCGACAAATCGGCCATTTATAATTTTTTTTATTTGGCTTTTGGCACTGACACCGGGAGTGTATTTTGCCACATACAATAGGGGTGTAGACTGTAGACTGTAAAATTGTAATTGCGGCTCTTCACGATGGGCCAGCGTAGTGGGCCATCACGATGGCCCAGCGTGGGGAGGACGTAGTGGCGTAGGATGGTCGATGGCGCCAGCGCTGGCCGTGGCGGCGGTGTCGGTTTTTCGGCCGCACATCAAAGGATGATGGCCCAGCGATGGCAGTACGCCTCTACACGTTGGCGATACGACAGTCGATGCCCGGCCGCGGTCGAGCGAGGACGTCGTAATTCGTATTACAATTTATGAATTTTATTCAAAATGACGATTACTCCTCTCATAATTAATGTGTGTGATACAGGCGAAAGTTTGTATGGATGTTTGTTACTCTTTAACTCAAAAAATACTGAACGAATTTTAATAAAACTTTACAATAATAATAGCTTATACAATACATAACTCCTGACCTTTTTAAAGATCCAAGTTTGGGAGTTTCAGCGTTGTTTTAAGAACGGAAAGTATATTATGCTATTATTACATTCATCATTATCATCATCATCACTACCATAAACCATTATTTTAATTTTAGGCTCGAAATAATTATTCGTAGAATTCAAGAGAAGGTTCATATTAGGATTGAAGGTCATACGGAGTTCACCGGGTCATCTGGTGAAGTCATAAATTATTAAAAATACACGTTTTGCATTGCCGCAATGGCTAATGCTTACACGTCCATCTTGAACGACGTTTAGATGACAACTGAACACGGCCATAATGTAGAGGCGTTGCGACCATTGGATAGCCATCGCATGCGCCATTCGATCGCCCAGCGCTGGCCCATCTTGAAGAGGGGCCATAAGAAGACTAGTCGCATAGATAAAGTATTATAGTATAGATGTAGTCTTAGACCGTCATCGCGTGGCCATTTTGTGCTTTTTTTCATACAAGTAGTGTGCGTTTATTTTCTTGAATATTTCTATTTGTCGATTATTTCGAAGCACATTATGATACAGGAAAGAAAGTCAATTAGTTCATGATATCGATTAATTATAGTTCAAGTGATGAGAATCCGTAAACACACGTAAAAAGCTATGCAATTTTTATAGCCAAATTATTAATTGATTTGTCATTTTTAGCACTAATGCCTTTTAAAACACGAATAAAGGATTAAAAAAACTTATAAATTATCGTTTTAGTTTACAAAAATAGCGATTGAAAAGCCCAAAAAAGTTGTTCAAAACTTACGTATTTAATGTTAAATCCACGTGTTTGTGGCATTCTTTGACCATTCTTATTGTTTATTATTTAGCGTAACCATAGAACTCAACAATTTCTAGCATTAAATGTTCACTAAAAACCTTTATTATCACTTTTATTACATGAAATATGTAGACCGACTCCTTTGTTATGTCCTACTAAGTAGGACATAACATTACACGCTTTTGACGCTTATACACCGATATAAGGCTCTCTCCAGTATATACTTATCTCAATGACTAGTCGTGTTCGTTTCGTTTTTTAATGCACATTGCGCATGCGCAAAGATAAAAATTAGTGTCAGTGTGAGTGTCATGTTCTAAAATCTGACAGGGAGTTTTTGGAAGAATGTGAAAGAGTGATGTTGTGTTTTTTGGTGTTTTTATATTATTTTCCTAAAATTGTGTTATCTGGGTTTTTAATGTGTAATATTGGTAGGATATTAACCATTAAATATTCGTTATCGTGCACAAGTGTGGGAAAGTGATGTAATAACCAGAAACGTGCTCTTTTGTGTTCCCTCCAAAACTCCATCAAAAGTTTCAGTAAAGCGTCCTAACTCCTACCACTTTACTGAATCGACCGACTAGTCAAGTCGGTCGACTGTATTGACTTTATACTTAGACTTTGACTAGACTTTAGACCTGACTGACCTGACGATAATATAGAAAAAATTGTATAAAGAATATTGTTTTGCCGCCATAATATTATACTCGACACTGGCCATGGCTATAGCCGAAGTGCCATTATATGAAAAAAAATAATCTGACAGAAATTGAGGTTGGATTGCACCCAAAGATATTTTACTACACCAGAGACGTGGTATAACTTTAACTTTAAAAGTTTTTTTTATAGTTAAATATGGCGTCCTTTAGCTTTAACTTTAAACTTAACTTTAAGCGGAGAAATTCACGTATGAGCGGAGGTAAGGACGCCATATTTAACTTTAACCAAGATTTTTTAATGAAATAAGGGGGCAAACGAGCAAACGGGTCACCTGATGGAAAGCAACTTCCGTCGCCCATGGACACTCGCAGCATCAGAAAAGCTGCAAGTGCGTTGCCGGCCTTTTAAGAGGGAATAGGGTAATAGGGGAGGGTAGGGAAGGGAAGGGAAAAGTTGAGGGTAGGGAAGGGAATAGGGTAGTGGTTAGTTGGGCCTCCGGTAAACTCACTCACTCGGCGAAACACAGCGCAAGCGCTGTTTCACGCCGGTTTTCTGTGAGAACGTGGTATTTATTCGGTCGAGCCGGCCCATTCGTGCCGAAGCATGGCTCTCCCACGTATTATTATATATGTATAGATTTGACATTTTGCACTGTAGTTATAGTTAAAGTTACAGTTATAGCACAGAATATATATTAGTAGTACCAACAGAATTCCAACTCGTGAA
This sequence comes from Aricia agestis, assembly GCF_905147365.1. Taxonomy (NCBI): domain Eukaryota; kingdom Metazoa; phylum Arthropoda; class Insecta; order Lepidoptera; family Lycaenidae; genus Aricia; species Aricia agestis. The sequence continues at coordinate 19,384,605 of NC_056409.1, forward strand.
ACCCGTTTAAAAAAATAACAACTCTTGCTGCGATCAGCGATATACTATAAAGTTCAAATTCCAACCGCGCAGTGCTAGGCATGGAATTAATATATACTACGTAGGTACCATAAACCTCTACGTACATGGTAGAGAACTAGAGACCATTATGCCGCGTCCATTTATAAAAGTCAATACAGCTGACGCTTGTTTTTTTTTGACAGCTGAGTGCATTTGACAAGGCTGTTTTTGTGTTTTGTGGTCTTTAAAATATTAAATTTATCAATTAAAATGAGTACTATAGTCAGTGAATTGAGCATGAACGATCTAAATAGTAAATTTTTCGAAATAATGCAAAACGAGAACAACGCAGAGAACGCGGCCAATTTTATTTTCGACAGTGTTTGTGACGATGTAACTTTGGGTTTCATCTTTGAATTTCATCACGGACTAAAGACCGGATTAACTGACTTGATCGAGGGAGAGAAGGAAGATGACGAGGGATTCAAAATCGTGAACTCGCCAGAGTGCGATGTGTTCGGTTTTTCGATTCTAAAGAAGACCCCGGACTCGAATTGTTCGTGTCCGAACTGTGAGCGCCCGGTTTCGGCGACACGCTTCGCCCCACATCTAGAAAAATGCATGGGTATGTTTTAATGTAATTACTTTATTTACTAACAAACAAAAATATGTAGGTATAGTTCTTGCAATCTACGAGTGCGCGGCGCCCTTAGTTGTGTGAGTGACCATATTATCTATACACGCGTACATGGCTCGCTCGCTACTGACTGCTCCGTCAGGTACGCACACTAACGAAAATGTCTATTCACAAATACAACTACAAATAAAGGCTACGCGCGCTTGTAGATTGCAAGAACTATACATATGCATTTCTTAATTGTAGGAGTCTCAAAAAGAATTTAATATTCATGATAACGAGGGCACTGGCTTATATGACCTTATATTATATTACTAGATGACGCCCGCAACTTCGTTTCGCCAAAATTCGTTTATCGTGCAGAAAACTTACATATATTCGGGAAAAAAGTATCCTATGTCCTTTCCAAGGACTCAAAGTATCTCTATATCAAATTTCAGCAAAATCGGTTCAGCTATTTGGGTGTGCAGAAGTAATAGACAGACATTTACACTTTTGTATTTATTATGTTAGTATGGATTATTACTATAAGGCAGCATTTACAATGACAATAATTTGCTTATTTACTTCCAAAGAGCACACAGTAACTTCCACTTGTTTATTTACTTACCCATTTATCATATTAACTATTCCCTCAGAAATACCAGAGAGGTTTCAGTAGGAGGCAAGAAAGTAAAAAGAAATTATAATATTATCTTTTTTCTGATCCCCATAGGGTGAAGACCCCTAGAGTAATAAATTCTGAGCTCTCTTTTAACCACTTTAATATTTAGTCTGAGAGTCAAATAAAATAGCTCTAATCACGGGCATATACAGCATGACTGGTGAGAGATGTTCAATACTTCATTTAATAAGAGAGTACTCGGTACTCGATTCTCATTATACATGTAATAAAATGAGGTACTTAATTTTTGACCAAATTTCCCTTTAATCTTCGATCGTGGATTCTTGGAAATCTATTGTATCAATCAAGCCCCTATATATATATAGGGGCTTGATGGGTTAAATAAATGAATCATGGACAAAGTAAATTAATACGCGGCCGGCGCGGCGGCATACGCCGTGCGCTAACCCTCTTGCGCGCGGTGTCCATGCGTTGGATAAATTATTATTTAACTTTAAGCTACATTTAGTCAGTGATCAATTGATATTATTTTTTTCATCTAATATAATAGCCAAATATCATATCCTCGAGTTTTAATTTTTCCTACCTACAATAATTTGTTGTTTGCAATTAATAACTATAATTTCTTATTTAAACTTTAGGTATGGGTCGCAACAGCTCAAGGATTGCCTCACGACGTATTGCCTCCAATAGTCGTGAACCCACATCCTATGCTGGACTACTGAGCGATGATGATGACGACGCGGACTGGGCCGGAGGGTCGATACAAAGTGATAGACGTAAGCGGCGCATGAAAAACAATAACAGCAAGAAGTCAAGCAAAGTTCACAAGTATGACTTTTTTCTTCAAGTTTGTTAACAATGAATTTAATATGTGTGGCGCTGAGGAAAAAATTTAAAAGAATTCAACACATAGTGATTTATTCATAACCACATTCTTTTTGCTTCACTATTATAATATTGTTGTATTATCTTAATTACGTATTATTCCCGCTTTACTGCTTAATCATATGAACGGGCGACTGCACAGATGTGATAGAAATATCGTATTTACAGAAACAATAATGGACATCACAACTCGGACTCCAGTGAGAATGTGGCTACATACGAGACTATGTCTGCTAATGAGAAGAAGAATCTTCTGCTGTCTATTTGCGGTGTTGTATCTGAGCACACAAAGAAACTGTGTACACGGTAAGATACTCATAATATTATGGGGTAATTACCCTCATAAACCTCAGAAAATAAGATGGGATTTCGCCTGCATATACTTATTGAATTTAGGGGCTATAATATTATGTAAGAATCCATAGTTTGTCAGTTACCCCTTTTTTAAATGCAAAACTCTAAACAGATTTGAATAAAATTCTGCCATGGAGAGGATTTTTTATTGTTGATACTCAAATTTTTATAAATAAAAATAATTTATAAATAAAAGTTTGAGTATCAAAAAATTCTTTCTCTCAACAAAATCCGACCTCTTGCGTTGTCTGTGGTTATCCATCCGGGGGCCTCGCAAAATATATCTGGCCTACATCAAATTTAGGTCTTGCCCTGCCACTGTTATTTAATATGTGTGGCACTCGAAGACTGCCGCTGTAAAGCTATTGTATTTTTTAACAAGTTATGCAATTATAATTCGCATGCGTCAACGGCGCACCGCTGTGCTGGTTGGAGTGCGGGGAGGGGGGGCGGGGCGCTCAAAACCCGCGATAAAAGCTATGCAATCGGTTATAAATATTTTTTAACCTTTTCTACAGCTCAATGCGGTGCCCTCAACACACAGACGAACAAAGGCGAGCGCTGAGGAACAGCGTCCTAGAACCTTCTACACCGGAGTCACAGACTATGGGGATGACTCCCGACGAAGCCGGCTCCCCCCCTGACTCCAGCCCATCTTCGTCCTGCTCGTCATCAAGCCGCAAGCGAGACAGACATAAGGCGGCGCCGAAGAAGAGGCGAGACAGAAATATGTCCCCCAACGGTCGGGATTAAAGGTTCCTTTATTATAAAAGTCTAATAGTTTACCGTATACGAAATATGTAAGTGTATTGAGTTATGTGGATGTTAATTATATATCTACAGGGTGCAATTAAACCTTCCTGCCAAATTTTGTTATATTGATTCTTATTAAAAATAAAAATGCACTCTTTTATAATCACTCAGTACTAAAATGTTGAGAAATAGCTTCCGAAAGTTATCCTAAAAAACACTACAATTAATGGACACGACACGTCGCCCGCGCATGATGTGCCCCCGCGCGCGCGCGCCCCCTCCGCGTCACCCCCTCTCATATGTATCGCCGCCAGTGACAGTTCTGCAACGATTTTAAATGGGATAAAATAATATGTCATCAAAAAAATACAACCCAAGTTTTTTGGTTAAATGGACTCTCTTAATGATAACTAAGTCCTGAAAAAAATTTGGCAGGAAGGTTTAATTGCACCCTGTATAACAATTAACAATATGCTTAATGGAAATAGACTAGTCGCGGAGTAATGATTCGTATATTAATCCATTGGTACTTGTTCTAATAAATATTTCTGTTACATCCTTACCTGTGGATGCGTAAGAGTCGTGTAAGAATAATAAGAATAAGAATGGATTTATTTTTAGCATCACACAATACATCAAAATATAAGTCAGTGGTACAGCCCCCGTAGACATTTGGCAAAACGTTCTATGCTTAATAATATAATTTATAACCCCCTTAATTAAAAAAAATATCAACACTGTGTAACCAAATTACAGTTACACTAGGTTTTGTCTACTGACTAGGAAAAACGTTGTATTATTAATGCATGGTGTAAACTATTTTATTAGTAAAAGGGTTTATGTATGCTTTTAAGACATTCTTGACTGTGTAGAATATTCTAGTAGATAAGCATATAATATTATAATACAATAAAATACTATAAAATTTGACTGGGTACAGAAGTTCCTTACCATCGGTCATTAAAATAAATGTCAGATGTCAAGATTTTTGTTCTGAATAGAATGTAATCATTCCACTTGTAACATCATTGTGTTCTTATTTTTACCAAATCTAGTGTAAAATATAAGCTTCATATTGTGATTATTGTACTATAAACATATATTAAGGCCCTGTATTCCCAAAAACGGACGATTCAAACCATTCAATTAACCATTCAAAAAACTATAAAATAGCAGGCGCAAAGGTTCGGCTGGTATGCTGTCAGTCACACACTTTGCGCCTGCTATTTTATTGTTTTTTGATCGTCGTTTTTTTATACATCAATTAAATCGAGTCAAAAGAACGAATCGCCCTAGATATATTCTTTGTCTTTAATTCAGTGCAAAAATTATCTGAAAATTCCAAATAATTTGGACATAGTATGGAAAATTCGTTGAAAAAAAGAGGTAAGTTTGGGATTTTTTTCTATCGAGTGAAGTTCATGATATTGTGTAATGGAATATAAATTCCACTTTGTTAGTTAAACACATATATTTTTTTCAGAATTTAAATTACTATATTTTTGTGTCTACTGTCACTTTTAAATCTTGAAAATCGTCCGTTTTTGGGAGTACAGGGCCTTAAAAAGAAAAATATCGAAAATGGTTCAAAAGACTACAATTACATAAGAATGCAAATGTAATAAATATTAAAAACTTATTGTTGAATATTAAAATAATAATTTATTCAATTTGAATAATAATAATCATTACACGTAAATAGAGTGTTGTGTGGAAAATTGTTCATTGACCAATCGCCTTTTGTCTTTCACTCGCGCATGAATATATTGTTTCCATCATAAAGTTAATATACCTAGCGGAATGGAGAAACTAAGGCCTGAGCAAGAGAGATGTCACTATCAGTAACACTGCGTGGTAAAAAGAGACGTGTGATACATGACAGCAGCACTCTTTTTTTGACGTCCAGTCGGCACGTGCCGCACGTTGACGTTTAATCTCATAGAATTCATGTTCAATCATGCTTGTGTAAGTGGTATACGTACACATATCTTTCACACAGATGAAAACCAATTTCGGTTTCGTTTGACAGCTCGAGATTGTTGCTCTATTCCGCTAGGTTTATTAACTTTATGGTTTCCATATAATTGGCACACAATAGAAAGTGACAGCAGTATTTTCGTATGCGAGTACAGGGACATTTTATGACGTTGGGACAAATAAGACTACATTCCCGGTTAACGATCAGTTTATTAATCCTCGCTTAAATCTAATACATAGGTTATTATACTAATACATTGTATACGTTAACGTATACTTATTATTTAGAGTCACTACGCCACTAGCGGTAGGTCAAATGGAATGAAGAAATGCGTGTACCCACTTCTGTAGATAGAATTTTCAAAATATAATCACATAGTACAAATTTAGTTTGCTGCATATTCAAATAAAGATGGTGGTTGAATTTTGTATCTTTTATATATTATCTTAATGGCTATTTTAGGTTATTAGGGCGAGCGAATCGAGCCCTAGTACATCCCACAACCTATACATTTTGTGGTACACTTTACGAAAAAACTATCACGCCTATTGTTTTGTGCTTTAACATAGTAATTTTTATTTAAATGTGTGTTATCGTGTAGTCAGTCAAGGTGCGACGACGCGAGCCCTCACAAAGTTCGGCTTTTATCTAGCTATTTGTGAGTTACAAATGATTAGTACGCTATAAGCGGCGTAATGTAATGTAGTCGCGGCCATAAAAATATTATATACCTAAATTAAAAAGAAAATCACGAATTTAAACTATGTAAATATAAATTATTTTAATTGAAATCTAATTTACAAAAGAAAATATATAAGTACTTAATGTAAAATGAAGTGTTATAATTGAAGAAATACTAATTATTATATAACATAATATTTGTCAAATAAAATTGTTGTAATAATACTTTGCATGTAATAAGTGTCACTTCAATATTATGCCATTTTAAGAAAATATTTGACGTGAAATAAAAACAATATTTATCAGTAAATATGGAGTTTCTATTTTATAAAGCATATTATTATTAGCGTAAGAGCCTTTTCACTTTACGATAATGTTGCCTACCTGATAGGTCAATTTTTCGCTTGTGTAGTGTCAATGAAAAACTCAGATCTCATTGTTGCTATTGCGACGCACAAAATCTTACTTTCATGAGAGTCACGCTTGGCATGGCCAGTATAGAAAGGTTTTCTTTCTATGGCAGAGTAGGCAAAGTGGCAGATTCCCCATGTCAATCGGTCCTTTGTCCCTTCTCTCTTATGCGGAAAACTTCATACAATAAAACAAAATGATAAGAATAAACCATTATTTATTTTGTAACTGTAATATTTACAATAATATCACATACACATTGAAGCTAAACGAACTTTATAAGCTGACATAGGCTTGGAATGGGACGTTTTAGTATAAAAAACATAACCCGCCTTCTAACGAAGTCGGTTAAAAATTAAAACACAATACACGAAATATTATTAAAAAAATAATGTAACGAAAACTTTATCAATACAAATAATTTTATTCGAAATGTAAAGTGGATGTATTCTCAGATTTAAGTGTGCTTTGAAGCTTTATTTATAAAACGCAATTTACTGACTCAAATTTTTACATAAAATTTATCTACATTGGTCAAAAATGAATTGGATTAAGAACTCAACATTTCTTACGATAATAAAGTAGCCACTTTTCAAACAATAGTTTTAGGTTTGTGCATCAAACATTTTTATGAATTCAAAGCTTAAGTAATTAATGTACAGTCCTTAACACCATTGGGTCAAATAATTTGATCACATAACTAGCATTAAAAATATGTCAAATTAAGGATACGAAAAATGTTAGACCCATAATATTTGGTCAAACTACTTGAACGCGCACAGGCTTTAAAACAGTATTTCAATTGAATTGTTAAATATAGTCGTTTGTTTATAAACTATTATTAGGAACCAGGCCAGTCGTGATTCTTATTATTGCTATCAAACCTTACTTTAATCTGTCTTAAGCACCCATCAACCAAATTTTAAAATATAAGTACGAACAAGTGAGCATTCAAGTAAAACAATTTTGCATTAGCCAATACACCCTTAATGTTAGCCAAATTACTTTTTTTGTTTTCAGAGATTTTTTGACAGAAATGTATTCATTCGATAGCGCGGTTTGGCTAGTGTCAAACACGTAACCAATTAACGCCGATGTTGAATACAAAAAAAAACTCAAATATTAAAAAAAACTCAAAACTTGTTTGATTTGCGTCTATTTATACTCATTTGCTCATAATAAGTAATAAAGAACGCGTAAACAGCTATAATAAAACATAAGAAAACTTTATTCGAGAACAATTTTCATTACGAGGGACATAAGTTCTAAAAGTACAGATTACCCTAACAGCTAGAGAAAAAATAATTGACCATCTGAGCCCTAATAAGTGTAATTATAAAAGTTGATAGTCGTTGACTAAATAATTTGCCATTGAACAATATTTTTAGCCAAAAATGTTAGTTATATAATTAAAATATGATTATTCTGATAAATAACAATAGATTATTTACTCAAAAATCAATTAAATTGGCTGATTTACATTTCAGGACACTGGGATTTAACATTCAGCTATTTAAAAAACAAGATTTTAAATTGTATATTTTATATACCACAAATAAAATTAATATACAACTATGATATTAAGTACAGGCATGATCAAAATAGAAATAGCTCAATATGTCATTATTACAAATATTATAAAAAATTATATATAAAAATATGTTTTAGCGGACTGGACAAGGCCCTGATTTGTATAATATATTGTATAAAAAAACTAAATACTGATACGCAAAGAGTGATGTAGAGCCAGCATTATAAACAAAATATATCTTAGTCCGTTTAACTAATTTCTTCCCGTTTCAGCACAAAAGGAATATTGCCATCTCGCTCACACCTCGCCTTAGTAAAATTAATAGGAGAGAGACAAATCTATAGGTAAACGGACTTTTTACCGCAATATTAGCTAACTGTCAATAAAATTAACTATCTTAAATCTATAATAGAACTAATATAATGCTGACTGTACTATGTATGCGAATGTCGGCCATATTTGTACCACACTTAGACACATTTTGGTATGAACGAGTTACCGTAGTAATTCAACTAAGTACACCGCGACGTTAGTCGACGCTGATTATACACTCCCTGCCTTGACCCACGCCGATGTATTTCACTGGAAAAGAGTTAAAAATTCACCTATTTAATACAGAAGTGCTTGAAAAGTTCCTGTATGCATTTATTGATAATGCGGAAACCATGCATTTTCCCGCGATTTTAGCTGTCGATTCATGGATTGTGCGGTGTTTGGTTCCTATACACTAAACTTTGTCCTTTCGTTGGACCTTCTTATCTCCTTATCAAACAGCGTCTCAGTCCTTTCCAGTGGCGGATTTACAAATTTGCCGCCTGTAGGCTATTAAATTTTTGCCGCCCCCTATAACTGATCTTTGAAATTCAATACGTTAGTTTAGTTCACTATCATATCCCACCAAAAACATTTTTTGAAAATTTTTGCTGAGACGACCACACAAGGTGTCACCCTGTGCGGTAGTGAAACGGCGAAACCTTACATATTTACTGATATGTAGAAATTGTTTAAGTTAGGGTCAGTAGAGTTAGGCCGTGTAGATTCAGAAGCTAATTGTCTCTACATGAGATCTCATATCTTTTTCACAGTGTAAACTGTTAGGGTAACACTAATAATTATTGCGCTATGCTTTACTCTATGTCAAGGATCTGACAAGTGACAAACAAGGATTGACAAATGACGTTTGATAGCCAGCGTTTTCTATTATATATTTTCCCCGTTCTCCATTGTGCATTGTTATAATACAATAGTGTAAAATACTGTGTTAATAATAAGAGTTATAAATAAAATAAGTTCAGACGATTACGAAGTTTATTTCCAAGTACATATACAACATAAACCTTATGTGGTCGTCTCGGCAATATTTTACAAGAAATGTTTTTGGTGGGATTTTTTATTTCTGTAAGATAAAAAAATAGGGCTAAATTTGCCGCCCCTCTAAATCTGCCGCCCTAGGCTCCAGCCTACTTAGCCTATTGGTAAATCCGCCACTGGTCCTTTCAGCGATTTAGACGGCGGTAACAATCAGACGGCCAAAAAATCGCAGACAGTTTCACTGACGTACACAAAAACACCACACACATTCGTTTTAAAAAACACAAGCGGAGAACATACCGCACATATTATGTTCTTTTTTATCCTTGTGATATAAAACACAATACCTGGTATGTTTAGGTAGTTCTCTATGAACTTGACGTAGTTGAGCGCGGCCTGCGGCAGCTTGGAGATCTCGCGCACGTCCGCCGTGCTGCACCCCCACCCCGGCAGCGTCACGTACTCCACCTGAACATGGGTTAATCTTATCAAACTTTATCACCCTTACTAAGAAAACATTTAACGTTACACGATAAAGACAGCGGACCTTGAATAGTAATACGCTGCGTAACTACTTTTGTTGAAATTTAAAAAAAAAGTTTATTTAATTAAATAACTCTTACTATCTGAGAATACTACCATGGATGCAAAGGCTTTATTCACGTTAACATTCAGCAAAGTTTGAAAACAGAATCTATACTAATAATATTATAAAGAGGAAGAGTTTGTTTGTTTGAACGCGCTAATCTCAGGAACTACTGGTCCGTTTTGAAAAAATCTTTCAGTGTTAGATAGCCCATTTATCGAGGAAGGCTATAGGCTATATTTTGTCACGCTAAGAGTAATAGGAGCAAAGAAATAGAGGAAAATGTGGAAAAAACGGGGGAAATCATTTGAAGTTGCTGAGAAATATTGGAGCAATTTTTTTTTTATTTGGCACACACGAAGAATAGACCACGTGGAAAGGGACATAGGCTATTTTTTGCGGAAAAAGTACGTTTTCCGTGAAATTCCTAAATTACGCGCGCGAAGCCGCGCGGTACATCTAGTAGCTTATAATTGTCACCTGTTTTGTATAACTCTCAACTTTTCAAAACAACCAAGAGTTAATAATAGTATTGAGTTACAAGTTACAACATACCTCGACTTTGCTTAGCTCAGTCATGGATGAGGGGAAATAATTGATCTGTTTGCCGTTCAGCTTGTAAGCCACGCCCACTTTGATGTCCTGCAGCGAGTCCAGAATGTCCAGTTTTGTCAGACATATCCTGTAATGGATAATACAATAATTAACAATACAGTAAAAATATTGAAAGCTCTCCTATTCATCAATGTATGAAAATAGTATGGATTACGAATTTTGTTGTATATGTACTTGGAAATAAACTTCGTAATCGGCTGAACTTATTTTATTTATAACTCTTATTATTGACACAGTGTTTTACACTATTGTATTATAACAATGCACAATGGAGCGCGAGAACCGCATATTTTTCCGGGATAAAAAGTATCGTATGTCCATTCCCGAGACTCAAAGTGTCTCTATACAAATCATATTCTGTTCAGCTGATTAGCGTGAAGAGGGAACAGACAAGACAGATATTTTCGCATTTATGATATTTATAAGAACGCCTCCGTGGTCTACTGGTAAATAGCGCGGCTCTTGACTTGGAGGTCGTGGGTTCGATTCCCGCGTTGGAAACATATTGTTATTTCCAAGTTTGGTTAGGACAATGCAGGCTGATCAACTGATTGTCTGACAAGTAAGATGATCGTGCGTCGGATGGGCATGTAAAAAGTCGGTCCTGCGCCTGATCTCTCGCCGGTCGTGTCGGTCTTCCGTCCCACTGGGTTATGAGAGTAAAGGAATAGAGTGTGCTCTTGTGTACTGTGCACACACTTGGGCACTATAAAATGACTCCTGCGTAGCTGGCCTGGTTTCAATGAAACCGGCCGTCGTCACCGAAACCGGCGTGGGTTTATAAAAATCTTAATAATCTTTATAATATAAAAAAAATATTATTGCGCGCATAAAAAGAATTTGAATTTTTTTAATGTCACCCACTACTCACTTGGTGTACCCGTTGACCATGCCGGTGTACCGCACGACGACGAGGTCGAGCCAGCCGCAGCGGCGCACGCGCTTCGTGGTCACGCCCACCTCGTGCCCGCGCTCCTGTAGCAGCCGCCCCGTCTCCTGTTGCGTATAGAAAATTGTTACAATTATCGCCACGTAAACCGGTACATAAACTTCCTAAAAACACACTAGATAAACTTCCTAGTACCAAAAAGAAAAAACATAACTCTATTTTAAAAAGATAAAACCGACTTCAAAATTGTACGTGATTGAGAATTAAAACTCCTTTTCTCCAAACTACTGAACCAATTTTGATGAAACTTGCACTATTCCCTAAGTTGAACAATACCTAGTACAACAAAAAACCTTATATTATAACAAAAAACCATATAAGACCTATTATTGTAAAACAGATACGCAAAAAATAAATGAATTCTTCTCCTACTCCTTTTTTGAAGTCGGTTAAAAAAATAAAGATACTTCGTAATTGCTACTAGGAAACAGTTCTACTGACCAATGACGTCACTTGATTGATTTACGTACGCAGTCTGTACGCACACGTACCGTAAGTGTGCACGTGCACGTTTGACATGCGTATTGCGTATGTACGTCTCTTGTTCTGCGTCATTCGTTGCCTATAATTGTGACGTTACGCCTGTGTGTGTGTTAGTGTGTGTACTCACGTCGTGCAGCTCGGTGGGGAAGGGCCCATCGCCGACGCGCGTGGTGTACGCCTTGACCACGCCCAGCACGTCGCCCACTAGGCGCGGCGGCAGCCCCAGCCCCGTGCACACGCCGCCGATGCTGCAGTTCGATGACGTCACGTACGGGTACGTGCCTGTCATAATATATACTTAACTAGTTAAGAGACTATAGTAGGGAAATTATGGTCGTAACTCGTAGCTTCAAGACAATAGCTTCTTTATTTAAGGGACCCTAAAATACAGTAGCCAGATTTCCAGCATTATCCCGTAAAACTTGTTTATAAGCTTCATTCAAATCTATTAAGTCAATCAATTAAGATATTTCCAAGTCAGAAACCAAATAAAATATTAAAATAAATAACATAACAAGCGAGAACATCAATACATACCGAAATCAATATCCAACATGGCGGCGTTCGCGCCCTCAACGAGCACTTTCTTCCCCGCACCGATCTCTCTATGTAGATACGACACGGTATCCTTCACCAGCGGTCTGATATCCTCAGCGTACTTCTTGTACCTCACCAGCTCATTCTCAATATCAACCTCTAGGGACGGGAACATTCTCTTGTAGTTCGCAGTGAGGGTACGGAACCTGAAAACAGGCTATTAGTAGATGCGATTCATTAAAATCATGGTAAAATGTCAATCCGTACTAAATTGGTGGTTAGTTCATTTTCTTTATAACATAATATTTTATTCATTTTATTTAACGGTTTTTTTTCATACACAATACACATGTTTGACATGAAAATATTATAGCATCGTTTTTTGCACTCTGTTGTCCTTTACAACAGTTGGATCAGATCTAAACGAGCATAAATCGCAGTATTAAATTCTTGAGCAAGGTTTAAGATTTGCATTGCAAAGCAAACCTCCCCTATAGTCATTGCGATGACGTTACACACAAAACATGATTTATTTACTGATCAAATTAGATCTGTAAAATTGTACTCAACAACTCACTTCTCCTCAAACTGCTGGAAGTCACCCAACAGGTCTCCTATCCGGATTCCGTTGCGGGTCGCCTTGCTGGAGTATGTCGGGCCGATGCCCTTCTTGGTGGTGCCGAGCGAGTTCTGACCCTTCTCCGCCTCTTGGAGACCATCAACCTGAAAATATACAGTGCTATTCATTTGCAAAACACACAAAAGCTTGCGATTCAAGGACAAACGTAGGCGTTGTCGACAGAGTCGAAATTCGGCATTGCAAATGAGGCTCCTTTAGCCCTGGAGGTAAAATGCAAATTTCCTTTACCATTTACGAAGCATTTGGTTTTTGCAACTCCAAAATGTTCTAGAAAGCTGAGCCGCGACTGCCCTGTCCCTTTAACTCGTTCTGGCTTCTGCAGCTCCAGGTGTATACACAGGGGGTAGGGCTCTGACCTGCTGGTGCACGTCGAACACCAGGTGCGCCCGGTCTGAGATGATGAGCCACAACTGCCAGTTCTCCATGCCCTTCAGCTCGTTCTGCAGCTCCAGGTGTATACACAGGGGGTGGAGCACTGACCTGCTGGTGCACGTCGAACACCAGGTGCGCCCGGTCGGAGATGATGAGCCGCGACTGCCAGTTCTCCATGCCCTTCAGCTCGTTCTTCTTCAACTCCTCGAACAGACCCGGCAGGTGGATCACCACCCCATTGCCTGGAATTTAGAAAGTTACTTATAAAATAAGTGACGCTGGTTTCCATTTTGTTAGTACAGAGAAGTCGTTTCACTTTTTATCAGAGTGCGCTGAGTGGAACAAGGGTTACTTGAAGCTATTTATTCGGATTCGCGAATCGTGTCTCCGCAAAGTCAACAGTGTATTCATTTCTTGACATTTCAACTTTTGGTGGCAACTTTTTTCAACAATTAAATATACAATTTTAGCGACCAACTCATAACTGACAAATATTCAGATGCTTTGATTGCTTTATTGCATATAAGGTAAACATAATCATAGCTGATTAAACAGCTACAATTATATAACGGCTAACAACTAACATAGCGAATATAGAAGATCCACTCAATGATGTTTTTATAATAGAATATCATAGAGATCCACCAACAACTTATTAGCATAAAAATGTGAATTCCATGCGCAAAATGACGTGATTTAAAAAAGTTGAAACAACCTTGGCAATGATTGTGCCGTACCAGTCATTACGAGGTACAGCCGGCACAGACATTACAATTATAATTGCCTTCTGCTTTATATAACGAACGGGGCCGATAAGCTAAACAATGTATTTTTATCGCAAACTGAAGGTGGTTCATACGGGGTGTGTTTTGTTTGAAATAAATGTGTATGCCAACCTTAACTTAAGCAGTAAGCACTAACAGATTTTTTTTCATTTACAAAAAAAAACCTGCTGGCTGGCCGTAGTAAAATGGGTAAGAATTGAAATACTGGCAGAATTTAGGGACAAAATGATATATTATTTCCTTGTCTGTTCTCCCGCTTACATGGTCATGCAGCATGCAAATCGAGCTGATAACAAATTCCCATGACAACCCTCATCGACGCACGCACTGCTACACTCTGCGCCGACTTTGAATGTCACGAACTTAAAACTTTAAGATGAGTATTTGATTGTACTTAAAGATTAAAGTACAATCAAATACTCATCCTCTTGAATCGCGCATGTTTTGAAAGCAAAAATACATTTTTGTTTCTAAAACATCCTGTAAAATATCTCGATTGTTGCGTGGGCTCTAATGGGAGAAGGTAAATCAAGTCTGTATTTCATGCTATTATTATAAATCTGAAGAATATTGTTTGTATTTTGTTGAATTATCTCCCAAACTCTTGGGTCGTATTGTGCTCATATATTCGTTGCTTATATTATGATACAACCTACGAATAATAATAAAAACTACTAGCTTTTATTATTCGTAGGATACAACTGATGATATTCTAATCCATATTGTCTCTGGAAAGACAGGCGGATCCCTACAATGCCTTTGCAGAGAACCAGGGCTTTGCAGAGAACGCTTTGAGAATGGCTCTAGACAGTGTAGACTTTATGAAGACAGCGAAATATCTCGCATCAACTGAAGTCTTAATTTTACCTTGAGCTGTGTTTCGCCGAGTGAGTGAGTTTACCGGAGGCCCAATCCCCTACCCTAATCCCTTCCCTACTCTCCCCTATTCCCTTCCCTTTCCATCCTTACCCTCCCTCTTAAAAGGCCGGACACGCACCTGCAGCTCTTCTGATGCTGCGAATGTCCATG
The DNA here is from genome assembly GCF_905147365.1 of Aricia agestis. Taxonomy (NCBI): domain Eukaryota; kingdom Metazoa; phylum Arthropoda; class Insecta; order Lepidoptera; family Lycaenidae; genus Aricia; species Aricia agestis. The sequence continues at coordinate 19,399,770 of NC_056409.1, forward strand.
GGCGACGGAAGTTGCTTTCCATCAGGTGACCCGTTTGCCCCCTTATTTCATTAAAAAAACCAAGAGACAACCTGTCTGTCTGTTACTGTCCAATTTTTGCTTTTTATACGAATTTCTGCACAAAAAAAAGTTGCGGTAACATCTAGTAGTAAACAAACATAGCTTTTTTTTTACTTATAAAGTTGCATTTATGTCTATTATCTACTGGTAATTAAACATCAATTTACCAATTACTGAGGAGCATTTGGAGTTGATGATGCCGCTGGGCAGCAGGTGGAAATCGAACTCCTTGCCGTTCACCACCACGGTGTGACCAGCGTTGTTGCCGCCCTGAAAAAAAAACAATACATATAATTTAGGACAGGGGTTCTCAAACTTTATTGGTGGCGGTACAATTTTATGAAGTATTATTTGTGACATACCCCCAAAAAATGTCTTAGCTGAATGAATTTTCTCCATCCAAACAATTTATGTCGCTCGCGGTGCTCCTATAAGGCCTAAATTGCGCACACTTTGACAACGGGCTAATTTAGGAAAATAAGTGGAAACATCGATCCCTAAGGGATTAGGGAAGATCTCTTCGAAGGTGCTTACTGCTTAATACTCGATCAAGCAGAATGCCATTGGGTTCTTTTCACAGTTCAGGCTTCTTGGAAGCTTTGACACTGCTATCGAATTGTGCGCTGTAGGACTCGCTACAAATAAATTATTATTATCACTATAATATTTTAAAATGAAATATCATCAAATAGCGAATAGCGACAGCCGACAGAGTATAACGTCTTTCGGGTTTATTGAAATTGTCTACAATTTTAACCATGACTGCCAAGTTATTATTAAATAAGTTGTACTGTAAAATTGTGACGTAATTTTTACCACATAAATAGGTACATATAATGCTAAGTACTCACTGTATGCGGTTTTGCTCGATAGTTTTACTCCAAATCAAGCAATAATTACTGTGGGGACTGCAAAACTCACAGCTCGAAGGCTCGCATCGAGCCGGCTCGATGGAATTAAATATATCGATTTAAAATAAAACTATCGAGCAATGCTGAAAGTGTGGACGAAATCCCGAGCCGCGGGTTTTGCTCGACGTTATTGCTCGATCGAGCAAAACCGTATGTGAGTACTTAGCATTACGATGGCCTTGAGCTTGACTGCACGGTTGCCAAAACTGTTTTATGGGCCAAGAAAAGGTAGTGAAAATAGATTTTCCAGCTTTTCATGCGCTTTTGATAAATTTTATCTAAATTTTATTTTAAATATTGGCAAATTGTGTTATCCCTAGCTCGTTTATATTTATACAATTCAACAAATAAAAGTTCAATTCATAAGTATTTTAACCATAAAGTTAATATATATATAAGCGGAATAGAGAAACAAAGGCCTGAGCAAGAGAGATGTCACTATCAGTAACACTGAGTGGTAAAAAGAGACGTGTGATACTTTAAGACAGCAGCACTCTTTATTTGACGTCCAGTCGGCACGGGCCGCACGTTGACAATTTAATCTCATAGAATTTATGTTTAATCATGCTTGTGTAAGTATACGGTACACATATTTTTCACACAGATGAAAACCAATTTTGGTGTCGTTTGACAGCTCGAGATTGTTGCTCTATTCCGCTAGGTATATTAACTTTATGATTTTAACATAATTATACCAGTGAACTTGTGAAAATTATTGATGACCACATCAATCATTTTCACAAGTGCACTGGTTGCACTTATGAGACCTAGTTACAGCAATAAAATGATAAGATAAAGTTATTACTACAAACGAAAGGAGAGATAAATTTTGAGATGCGCAAGGACATAATGAACAGACCTTTCCTTTCTGTCACTCACAACTCACCTACATTATTGTATACTGTAAAGAGAAAAGCGGCTTCCTAGAACTAGGCAAAATTTTTAGAAAAATGTTAGGTTTTTTTCGTTACGGAATTTCTTGATTCGATCACCGCGCTCAAAGCCCGTGATAAAAGCTATATACAATAGCTTAATATTTAGGTAGGTTAGCTAGGGTTGCCATCCGTGCGGATTTCCCCGGATTTGTCCTAGTTTGAAGGGCGTCCGGGCCCCGGGGACCGCGCGGCCGGGTTTTTGAAAAGTGTCCGGGTGAAATCCGGAGACTTTTGTTGAGAGAAATCCAACGTTTTAGCCAGGCAGCAATCTATATATTATACGTGAGAGAAAAACTTTGTTATCCTTTTTACGAAAAATGAAGAAACGTAGGCGCATGAAATTTCGCACATTTATAGTTCATATGGAGAAGAAGTGCATCGAGCTAATATTATTTTAAAATGATGCTTTTATAATATATATTTTTAACAAATAAAACGTTACACACACTACGACACTACAACTAGGAAAAATGACAGATTTTTGAGTGACAAGCCTATACATACGAATTATACTCTTTTATTTATGGTTGAAGTCTGTTGACAACGAGTTGACAAATTGAAAATGGATCATTGTTTTTTTATATTTAATTTTAGATACTATTAGACAATGCTTAAACGGCCAGTCTGAGATCAGCTGAGTCCCAGAGACAAAAATTGAAAAAAACTATGATGAAGGTAGGATGAAGTCAATATTTTTTACAAAATATAGGTAGTAGTCCTAATGTCGTTGCAAGTAAGGTCGAATTTCGACCATTGGGCGATCTCTAGTAAAGATAAAAACTCGCTAAGCATATACACTTTCTTTCTTCTTTGATCAAAATCAAGTACGATTTCAAGGACTTAAGTCAATTAAATTTTTACAAATTTTTATTGAAAAAATTGGGACCTAATAGTAAATAGTTTTTAATGGGTGTCCATGGAAATAGCCATATTTCGGATTTTTGTCATGCTAGACCGGGCGACGGCAATAAAGGTGATGGCAACCCTAGCCTCAGCCCTTAACATCTAACCCGTGCATGTCTCTTCTAGTCTTCTCTGTCTATCAACTATCAAGTAAACCCTACGTAATTAGACATAGAAAATTAATGGTAACTTTTTAATTAATTTATTTTCAAAAAACAAAAAACTTAATGTATTTTCACTTTTTAACGCTCTGGCCTCTGACACATCGTTTATTTGCAATAATAAGGTTTTTGTACCTTTTTAAAACTTTAAAGTTATGTTCAGCGTCATTACTCATTGAGATATTATATTCGTAGCGTCTACTCTTTTTGGACAAGCTAAGTATAAATATTTTCTTCTTATAATTATAATTATATTATTCCAGATTTTATAGGGATTTATGTACCGACAGTACATTTTCAATTAAATAACGTTTCTCTATAATATACATTACATTGTCATTTTAATAATAATATTATGTACCGTGTCGCAAAACGCTCCAAGGTTGCACGAGATAATAGAATTCGTTAGCTGCTCCTTTAGCCAAGATGTTTTCTTTATCGCTTTTTTATAGAATCGCCGATCAAAATGTATGCAATATACTTAAGCGTTCAATAATATAAAGTTCACATTCGACTCATTAAGTCAATTTCATACATTTTATCGGCGATTCTATTAAGAAGCAATAGACAGAAAACGTCTTGGCTAGAGGGCCTGTTCCGATGCAATCAAATCGAAAATATCTCGACATTGGATCTCTATTTTGCTCCACAATAACATCGTTCATGGCTTTCGCTAGCTTTCGCGATTAGGAAACCGCGTTGCCAAAACATTGTCATTTCAATAAGCAAATACGATTCTCATAATTTTGAAAATTACTCGAGTTTATGCTAACTATCGAAAGTTCAGAAAGGTCTTAGGAATAAGAATTATCATTGACTAGATTTTGACCGCAAATCCGTTGCGCCAAAATTCGTTTGTCGTGCGGGAACCGCACATTTTTCCGGGATGAAAAGTATCCTATGTCCTTTCCCGAGACTCAAGGTATCTCCATAGTCCATACCCAGCAAAATCGGTCCAGCGGTTCGGCCGTGAAGAGGTAACAGACAGACAGACAGATAGACATACACACTTTCGCATTTATAATATTAGTATGGATTTCTTTCCTTCTGTAATCTCAAATATCTTATGGAGAGATAGAGAGAGAGAGAGAGACAGAGATTTTGATTTTATTATAATATCTAAATCTCCTGCCTTTTAACCCCCTAAACAGTAAACTCTCACGTAGACAATGGAAACCTTTACATTTTATAAGTAAACATTTATTAATGTTGCTTTTTATCTTGGGAACTTTAACTATGACTTTAATCTACCGTTTGAATTTCTATGAATTCGCTTTGTTTAGACTTCTTATTAATTTCATTTACAACATCCCCGTACCGCAATCAGTAGAATAATGTTGCCAATATTAAAAATTCATTTTCTTATTCGTGTTTGATGGCTGGATTTTAGTATATTCCTTGTTCTTCGGGCTAACTCCTCGGTTTATAATATTATATTGCTCGTTTAAAGATATAAAGAGGGCCTTTAGATGGATAGGTACCTCATACCACCATTAAGTCTTAAACTCTTAACTGAATGAATTTCGAAGTTTGAACATAGGAACAATATATTTTATTTTTCTTCACAACATGTTGTTTTACTATTTTAGTTGAAATTGAGTCATGACGAGTAAGTAATACTTGGTTAGCACATTACTGTGGTCTGTGAACTGTGTCTATGTAGTGATTAGTGAAAATAATGAAATATAACATACAGTCTGTCCAAAAAGTCATGAAATTAAAAAGTGGCAACATCGTAGTGTCATCCCTTTCAAATCAATCTAAGAAAAACCGGCCAAGTGCGAGTCGGACTCGCGCACCGAGGGTTCCGTACAAACCTGCAAGGTTTACAAAGTTCGTTCATTACGACAATCGAGTCATAACTATGGTATTTTTATTGCAAAATGAAATTCATAACATTACAATGGGGAAAGATGGAGGAGCATAAATTTAAGACAAAGATCTCTTTATCGTTTAAGTAATAGCTCTACGCGTTCATGAGGAAAAAAGTAATAAGTTTATATTTATTAAAAAATATATATTTTGTAATGTAACTAAAAATTTAAGGTTTTCGGAATTTTTCCTTTATGTGTGCTATAAAACGTTGCTTCATGCCAAATTTCAAGATTCTAGGTCGACTGGAAGTACCCTTTAGGTTTTGATTCCCTTGCGAGTACTTGCGAGTTTCAAAATATGCAGCTTAAATTGCTGTTTCTTTTGATTGCGTTGACATAGAAGTTTGATTTTGTTACAGCTTAAAGGTATTATAGACCTGAGTATTTGGTATGAATTTCAATTTAATACCTTTACGCGTTTATGAGGAAATGGGTAGTAAGTTTAAAATTATTAAAAAAATATATATTATGTGATGTAACTAAAAATTTATGGTTTTCGTAATTTTTCCTTTATCTATGCTATAAGACGTTGCTTCGTACCAAATTTCAAGATTCTGAGTTCACGGGAAGCACCCTGTAGGTTTTGATTCCCTTGCAAGTGTCGAAAATTTGCGGCATAAACGGCTGTATCTTTTGATTGCGTTGGCTTAGAAGTTTGATTTTTTCACAGCTTCAAGGGACAGTAGACCTGAGTAATTGATATAAATTTCAGCTTCATACCTCCACGCGTTCCTGAGAAAAAGGGTCTTGACAGACGGACGGACGGACAGACGGACAACAAAGTGATCCTATAAGGGTTCCGTTTTTTCCTTTTGAGGTACGGAACCCTAAAAAATGGATGACACTACGATGTTGCCACTTTTTAATTTCATGACTTTTTTGACAGACTGTAGATCATAATATTTGCCAAAACAGCTAAACGCTACCTATAAACGGCACATGTATTTAATGTCTTCGCAAAACACAATAGGTACTCAAAGATTATTAGATTGATAAAGCAAATGTAATAGACTTGACGCAAAATGTTTCTTTGCCTTTCATTTTTGTTCGAGCTTTGATCTCCTGATACCGCTCATTAGTACGCCTAACTTTTGTTTCACTGCACTGCACACTGGCGAAAAGTAAAGTTGGGTTGCACCAGACGCGTGGTTAAAGTCAAAGTTATGGTTATAGTTAAGGTAAATTTAACTTTAACTTTAACTTTGCCCGGGGAAATTGACAGATGACAGCTGGTCCAACAAGGTTATAAATGAACGTGGGCGGGGGCGCTGCTGGTAAAGGAGAACTGTCAAAAAAGACGTTTTTGTATGATGACAGCGTTAGTGACAGTATAACCTGGTTCTAGGAGTGGATTCCGGTTCTAACTCCATGTTATAACTCATAAAACATAATACACTGCTAATTACCGCAATCGAGACATTTAATGATGAATAATTTTTTTTATTTTATTTTAATTACAATTAAATACATAATTAACATTGAATATTCGTCTTTGAGTGCGGCAGTCGTGTTATCGAAAATACGTCTAGAGTCTAGACATACAGAATAATATTATCTGTTGAGGACGCTAGGATATTAAAGTTTCATTGACATTGTTATTATCACGAATATTTAAAAATACTTTTTTTTGTTTTAATTTTGCAAATTTCCAGACACTATGCTAATATTTAATACATATTATCTATATACAATGTGTCCCGACACCGGTGTCCGATCCTTTAATGTCATGATCTGTGGCATATTTTATCGACAAATTGGCTCTCATATTTTTTCTTTCTCTCAAGGCGCGGTTGTAAAATGGCAGCTATTTTAGTTTTTTTCGGGCTTTCACACTAATCTGACCAGTACTTCTCATGTAAATATCCTATGAAGATAAAAAAGGTCTCATTTGATAGCTAAACTTGTGGACTACGCTCACACAGGCAATATGTTATAAATTTCATGGAATTAAACATAGAAAAACAAAAGTTTAAGAAAAAAAAAGTGTTTTTTTTTACCTATTATTGGCTTTTTGTGAAAAATCTAGCGCATTAAACTGTTTCTTTTTTGTTTTAAAAAGATAGAAGAGATTTTCGTCTTAAATAAATTCTTTATTTTAATGCCCTAAGTCAGATAGTTTAGAAGTTGTAACGATTTTCCTATGTAGTATAGGTCAGATTAGTATGAAGTCAGAGAATTTTTTTTTTCAAAAGTTGGAGATAAACCCAAACCACTGGACGGATCGGGCTGAAATTTTGCATGCAGGTAGATGTTATGACGAAGGCTAAGAAAGGATTTTGATAAATTCCAACCCCAAGGAGTAAAATAGGGGATGAAAGTTTGTATATAATAATACTCCTTAACGCAAGCGAAGCCGCGGGCTAAAGCTCGTTATAAATATAAAATACGTCAGTGTGTCTGTATGTTATCGCTTTTCAGCTGTAAGCTTCAATTGAACTCATTTTGGTTAAAGCTCTAGTTAAGAGGATTCCACACCGCCCTTTTTTCCATACAAACGTTGTCCCCTGTTTCCTTCCTGGATAATGCTAGTAGAGTTATAATTTTTTTCCTGAATATCTACGGCCACTAATACAATGTCCCTATGTTTTCTTTTTTTTCATAATTTAATTATTAAATAAGATATGAACGTTCAAAAACCCAAAAAAATGGCCAGATTTTCCACTGTCTTCAAACGTCCAGAAAACAGATTTGGCTAGATTATACAAAAAAAGCAAAACATAGGAACACAGCTCAAGCCTTTTTTTAATCTTTAATGAAAAAAGTACTTAAATCGGTTAAGTTTTGGAGAAGGAATCAGGGGACAACGAATCGTTGATTTTCTGGATTTTCTGCAGTTGTCTCTATCGCGTTCTGCGGTATAGGCTTGAGGTAAGGGAGACAGCTATAGATATTACACGTACTTTTTTTTCATTTCTCTAGCCCCTGTTGTATCCTCTTAAAGGCATAACGGTTTACCACACGAAAGGAGACGCATTTCGTACCCATTTAGCGCAATAACCGAATTCCTGCTCAAACGAAGTTGCGTCTCGGTGTTGCTTTTCAGAGTAACTTTTTATTAGATAGGTACTAGACGACGTCCGCAACTCCGATGCGCAAAAGCTCTTTTAGCTCACGAAAACCGTACATTTTTCCGGGATAAAAAGTATCCTGTGTCCATTCCTGGGACTCAAACTATCAGCATGTGAAATTTCATCAAAATGGGTTTAGCGGTTTAACCTCAGAACAGGAAAATAAGGGTTTAACCTTCCGTGTACGAGGTGGGGTATGCACTTGGTATGACATACCCCAGCGGTAAAAAAATTAATATTATAATACGAAATAAGCGCACGAGTGGGTTTTCTAGTAGCTGCAAATGAGAAGTTGCAAATTCGTGCCAAATATGATGAGATATGAATTATGATGCGTAAAGATGTAACAGACAGACAGACTTTCGAGATAATTTTAGTATGGGCATGGATTTCTTCTACGTGTTGTTATAATATATAAAAAAAAATCATGCCGAGTTTCTGAAAGCTTACAGGCTACAGCCCCAGATTTATAAATAGGCCGCACAGGCCGCGGCAGCATCCACAGACTTCGTACATGGGGCGGCAGAATTTACGTAAATAAAGTGGCCTGCACTCATAAAAAAATATAAATTCGGCACTTCGACTTCAATAGGAACATTTCACTTGCAAACAAGATAGCTGGTACTTCCGTGTAGGAACATCAGACGTCGCTTATCAATTTTATTGCGTCCTATGAAGACACTTGGACTCAGTTATAAACTTATAACCTACTAATTATCATTTTAACTGGTTTCAAGCCGAGTTATCTGGTTATAACGAACATCATGCATACAATGTGATAATTTGTGGACACTGAATCATGAGACTGACGAAATGATGTGTTCATTTATCCTTGTAGAATGTAGATTGTAGAGCATTCTGGGTCGAAACAAAGTCCATACTGTCTAGTAGTGTTATAAATACGAAAGTGTGTCTGTCTATCTGTTTGTCTATCTGTTCCGTCTTCACGCCCAAACCGCTTAACAGATTTTGCTGAAATTCGGTATGAAGATACATATGTACTTTCGAGCCCAGGAAAAAAATGTATTTTGGCATCATCGTGTATTCAGTTTTTAAAAATGATTGTCAATTTTGTTAGACTCGGCTGTCTCGCTAAACCTTGAGAATGGCTGAACCGATTTGCCAAATTTTAGTCTTGAAATCATTAATATGTAACATGGAACTTGGAAGTCAAGGGACAGTTTATACAGTAAGAAAATGTAGGAGTTAACTGTTAAGTGATATTCAGAAGTTCACAGGTCAACTAGTAATAGAATAACATACTAAATAAGCTGTTGTAGGCGACGTGATTTGCCACCGGTTTCTAGCAGGTAGCAGCATCTTGGCATGGTTACAGCAAAAGTGCGAAAGAATAGGAACACTAATTTTTAGACAAAATGTGTACCGATAGATGCTCTTCGTCAATCCTTCAAAGTGTCTTTTCTACAGTAGAAATGTATTCTTCTATAAAAAACCCTAAAAAGAGGGTTACTTTCGTTAATCTTTAGAAAGAAAACCGAGCGACAAAGTGACAAATTGTTAAAGGATAATCTGACATTTTGTCCCTAAAATCTGACCTATTATATATTGTGTTTTGCTTTTCATCTTTATTTCTGCTAAAGAGAGAACCACATGTGACAATCACAATAATATTACAATAATGTAGATATGCATTTATAAATTATGTCCTTAATTAAATAAAATGTATTTTATCTGACCCTGAGCCAATAATTTAATAGATGCTGAAATAATTATCATTACACCATACACCATAATATTATTGTTCCACCTTTATAAACAACATTTCATGCAATAAATATTATTCTATTCTATTCTACAAAACGCCATACAACTTTACTATACTTTACCTGATTTTATGAAAACCCCTTACCAACTTATTAACATTAATGGAATGGAATAATGGCTCATAAGTCATAAGCAATAATGTAATTAGCTGACAAGCTGTGAGGACAATAAAACAACCAAATCTACAGTTTCCCAGACTATACAAAATAAAATGAATCACAGTTTATATTTCATTTAAAATTATTAATTTAAATTTCTTGTAACTACAACAGTATTTACAAGTAATGGTGTAAAATGAGCCATGACATTATGTGAGACCTTGGCAATACTCCACAATTAGCATCAACACCAAAGTGTATATTTACATTTCTCTGTAAATATAAATCTGCGGAAAGTGAGGGGAAGATTTGACAGTTAACAGCAGAGAATCAAAGTTGTACTTGACAGGTGTCATGTGTTTTGAGGTGAAAATTTTATAAACAATAATTTAACAATGTACAATATTTAAATGTGAATTCACATATAATAAGTACAAACTATGTTGAAACACTTACTTACTGTATCTGTACAGTTGAACCCTAGTGCCAGTCCAAATATTTCATAGTAAAGAAACAATTTTCATAATTTACCTTTTGACTCATTTGTTACAAGTCACATGATTATAAAAGCATTCAGCTGCGTGAAACAGACTTCTTACATAATATTTTGCAGGCAACTGAGGCAAATTCAATATTTATAGATGCACTAAACAATAAAAAATCTAACGCTTCGGAATTGGCGCCTCGCCAAAACATCTATTTCACCGTGAAGAGTATCAATAACAAATCATGTTTATATCTCAAACACAAATATTTGAATTAAAACTATCAATATTATAACCTCACTCGACAGACCACTTTTAAAAACGCGCGCATGTTCGTTTAATGACAACAATGTGTAAGCAATTCGACTTATTAACATTGTAATAAATGCAAAAAATAACAACATACCTGGCAGCGGCACACTATGTCCGAGTCCACAGCGAGGAGATCTACTACTTTGCCTTTGCCCTCGTCTCCCCATTGAGCTCCTAGGACTACGGTAACTTTATTGGTGGGCTCCATATTCCTAGGTCTCGATAGTTCGCCGTTAACGTCGAAATGCTTCGAGTTGTTGGTCGAAGCCATTGTCGAATTACTCCCCGAAGTCGTGAACTTCGAATATTTATACGAAGAACCGAGACATGCGCGCAGCGCACCGAGTTCAAAACGCAAAAAGCGTGAAAGAAAACTATTTTTTGCGCCGAAGACAGACTGCACTCTGCAGTCAGCAGGAATGTCAAATGTCATTTTAATAGACAAATGACAACGTCAAAGTCACGTCAACGACAATATATTTTTTTTATTCTTTTGATCGCCCAAACCATCGTCAAAGTTTTGGTTCCGATCATACGCCTCCCAATCTTGAAATAAAAAGTCCCTAAGAGGATAACATATTTATGCCCGTTTTCACCAACAACACCTAAAATTTAGGTGTCCCTTAAGCCAATATAAGGGACACCTAACGTCAGTTTTGTTTCAATAATATAGGGGATGAATTGACAACCCCGTAACTCTTAGGTGACGTATATCACTACATAGTATAAAACAAAGTCGCTTTTTCTGTCCACATGTCCCTTTGTTCCCTTTAATTGCGGTTTTCTTTAATAGATAAATATAAAGATATTTATGGGAGTTCACTATTTTACAAGTAAAATATCAGACGGCCATTCGATAACAGATTCATTGTCAAGGCAACCGTCATCTAACATCGTCGTCGTTGCCACATACGTCACCTAAGTATTACGGGGTCGTCAATTCATCCCCTAAATTATAAGGGTCACCTAATGGTTTGGCGGATGAATCGCATAATAGGTTGTTTTAATCAAAATATACGTCACCTAAGTTTTACGGGCTTGTCAATTCATCCCCTAATTTATAATGGTTTAGGTGTTACTTAAACTTCGTTGAAAACAAAACTTGCGTTAGGTGCCCCTTAAGGGACACCTAAATTTTAGGTGTCGTTAGTGAAAACGGGCATTAAACAAATTGTGAAATAAGAAATATAACCTTAAAATATTACTATGTTTACCTTTCGCTCAGATCGGCTTTTTGCTCACCACTGACGCATTTTTCTTACGAAGCTCACTTTTCAGCTCACTCACAGTAAACAAAGAATATAGGTATTTTAAGATCGTTAAGACAAAGAAAACATAGAAAATCGCAACCACTCATTTGTAGTAAACAAAGGTCAGTCACTGGTAGCTTCATCTACTTCGAGCTTTTAGTTTGGCTCCTCATTAATAGCATTTCTCGTTACTGTGGCCCGAGCATTACTTCGAAGCACTACGCATATGCGGCCGCGGCATTATATTGATTTGAAAGCGAATACCTAGTGATATTATAGTTTGTGCGCTTTAAGATGATATAGGTGACACATTATAATTGACAATAGTAGGGAAGTTACCTAAGAAAATTAATCGATAATTTAAAAATATCGAATCAATTCGTAAAGGAATTGCAATCGATACTATCGATTTCGTACTGACGTTTCAGAGTGGCGCCGCGCCGGTGATTTAAAATGGCCGCCCTTTTTATCAATTTGATTTCGATTCAACAGTGTCAATCTCTATTGGCTTAAGTTCCATTTCATACATCTGACATTTTTCAAATATTTTCGTAACAATAATTTTCACAGTTAAAATTTATAATTTTATATTAATAAGTTATCATTTAGCAACTTTTCATTTTTATTCATTTACAATTATAGGAAACATTTGTTTTTGTAGATGGAATATAATTTATTACATTTTGTTTTTTTTTTGTTTTCTTGTAAAAAAACCCGTAGCAAGGAATATGAAAAGTGTCACCCATATCATCTTAAAAGGGCCCATTCACGGCAAGACTGCACGGCAGTCCTGCAGTGAATGGGCCTCAGTCCTCACTGATTGGTTCACTCGGAGTTTCCGGCCGGCAACACCGAGTGTGAACCAATCAGTGAGGCCCATTCAATGCAGGACTGCCGTGCAGTCCTGCCGTGAATGGGCCCTTTAAAACGCACAAACTATAAAAACACTACGATGCTGCCACTTTTAATTTTCTTCACTTTTTTGACTTTGTATATGGCAAAATACACGCCAAACGCCAAAAAAAAAAACAATGGTCAATGTCACAATCTCTGTCAATTAATGTCAATTCGCTCAGTAGGTACTAGGTACCTAGCTATTTTGTCAAATTCAAAATAAAATTCACTTGCGCCGCGCCGTCCTCGAAATTAAATAAACTGATAATGTGATAAAATAAAATATTATTGTAAATTGATATCAAGCAGACAATGCTCAGTTATTGACCATCAATAATTTATAAATGTATATTAACGGTTATAAAAACGGTAAAGCGAAGAAATGAAAACTTACCTTGTTTTGATCCTAGTGTGTTCTGTTTTCTGCAACAATGATAAGGAAGCCGAAGAGAGGAAAAGGAGAATAATAGAGCAACTAACGAAAACTAAACCCGTGATATTAAAAGACTACCATTTAGTGACGAGACATGTCGGCCTGGATGTGTATCGGTTTCGAAGTTACCGCAGTGTTTCAATTGTTTCTTACCCTATAGATAATGATGTAAGCGAAGCCCGCTTCATATTTCAATCTGAGGAACTGCATTTAAATAATATCGGTAAGCCTTATCAATTATTGTACTAAAATAACTACTGAAAGTCTTATCGTGTCGTGGCTAAAACATCAATGAGTTTAAATTAAATATTTAAATATTCTGCAAGTCTAAAAAATATTTTATGTGTAGGTGGGGATTAACAATTTATGTATTGATTTTGGTGGATTTGCATGATTATAACATATGTATTTTTGAGCACCAAATCATATACTTACTATCCTATTATCTTGAAATATAATTATATTTAAAACTCTGCTAAAGAGATTTTAGGGTTCCATACACAAAGGTTAAAAACGGGACCCTATTAGTGAGACTTTGATGTCTGTCCGTATGTCTGTCTGTCTCCAGGCTGTATCTCAAAAACTGCTATAGCTAGACTTCTGAATTTTTTACAGATTGTGTATTTCTTTTGCCGCTATAGCAACAAATAAGTACTTAAAATAAAATAAAATTAATATTTGATTAAAAATCACATTTTTTTGCCTATTTTTGCTTTACAACGGCATGGAACCCTTCATGCCTCAGTCTGACTCCCACTCCTATAGGACACACGTTGACATATTATCTTATATCTTTAAACAAGCAATTCTAGTATATATATATATATATATATATATATATATATATATATATATATATATATATAATTGGAATCTCAGAATCGGCTCCAACGATTTTCATGAAATTTAGTATATAGGGGGTTTCGGGGGCGATAAATCAATCTAGCTAGGAATCATTTTAGAAAATGACATTTTATTTGTGTTTTATCAAATACCGAGCAAAGCTCGGTCAAATAGCTAGTAGCTAGTATATAATATAAAAAGGCACTTACTAGTAAGCCTTTAAATTTACCTAAAATCTTCTCTTTATGAGGTCTGTTGTAGTCCACAGAAGTTGATAATGACAGAAAATTGTAGATTTAAAAACTAGATGTAACTCGCTTCTTGAATGAAAGGTTATTAATATCTTATATCTTTAAACGAGCAATTCTTGTATATATATATGTGTATATATATACAGGGTGTAACAAAAATATGGCGCCCCTTTTGTTTGCCTTCAGCGCCCCTTTTTAACCGGCGCGGGCGCCCTAGGCGGCCACCTAACGCCGCTACTGCGTGGCGATGTAGAGAAGACTTGAAAAATCAGTCCTATTACCTTTCCCAATGGACTTAGCAAAAATAGAATATAAAAAATATAATTTGCATTTGTGAACATGAAACGAAATGATCGCGTAATATTAAATCTTATACCTAATTTATTACATAATAATATATAATATTTTAAGCCTTTTTCCTGGTCTGTTATTTCCGTCATGTAAAGGTGACTTGCCAATTCTTGCCGTAAGCGACCGCGACCGACAAAAGTTTAAATCAAATGCCACTGTTTGATCTCAAAATGTCTCGATGTTTCGAAGTATGTTTTATGAGATTATTACTGTAACATATCCAATGAGAGACATGTATTTTTACCGTACAAATTGGTTGCTTGTAGTTCAGTAAATTATTCGACTGTCAATATTAGCCATGTGGAAAATTCTCAATTCAAAATTATGTATAATTTTGAATACTGTAAGTATACTTACAGTTTGATTTTGAATACAAACATTATACGGATTGGTTTCAAATCAAATATCAATTTTATACGTGGGAGAGCCATGCTTCGGCACGAATGGGCCGGCTCGACCGGAGATATACCACGTTCTCACAGAAAACCGGCGTGAAACAGCGCTTGCGCTGTGTTTCGCCGAGTAAGTGAGTTTACCGGAGGCCCAATCCCCTACCCTATTCCCTTCCCTACCCTCCCCTATTCCCTCCCCTATTCCCTTCCCTTCCTATCCCTACCCTCCCCTATTACCCTATTCCCTCTTAAGAGGCCGGCAACGCACCTGCAGCTCTTCTGATGCTGGGAGTGTCCATGGGCGACGGAAGTTGCTTTCCATCAGGTGACCCGTTTGCTCGTTTGCCCCTTTATTTCATTAAAAAAAATCAATATGGCACACCTTACAATGCCTTACATGACGTCACACAAGTAAAGACTCGCCAATTACTTAACAAGTGCTTAATTACATGGATACCGTTACTTATACAGAACACACGTGACACGATACATGCTATTCCTGTCCCTAAGGAGCAGTTTACTACGATGTTTACGAGAATATAGAGCAGGTATACGTCGTTCGACTTAAATGTAAATGCCTATAACTATTAACAAATCATTGAGATAAGCATTGCATATTTGGGATCGTTTTAAAAGTCTTCTATATTTCAAGTTAACTTGCGTGTAGGTTCCGGAGCATGGCTCTATCACTACATCGATCCATTTAATTTCAGGGTCCTGCAGCCCCCAAGACGTGGTAATCCAACTCAAGCACGGCTCCTTCCCTGCTGTCAATCCCGACGGGTATCCTTTCCCGAAGGACTTCATAGATCCAGCCAAAAGACCAGGGATACATACCCTGGAGCTGTTATCAGATGGTACCAATACCACGTATTCCTTACTAAACCCGAAGCCAGGGACGTGGTATGGCCTGGTGTATATAAAGTGGGAGGATCCCAGGACACAGCAGGTGGCACAGGAAGGTTTGTATTTTCATGGTCACAAACATCTTTTTCTGATTAATTTCGTTGCGGGTCCCAAGATAGCTTTAGCATGTCACCTCCCTCGGGCTCCCTGAGATCATATCAAAGGGTTTTCGTGGTGTATTCAACCATCGTGGTTGTCGATCCTGGCGACACAGGAGATACAGCGATGGGATTGTGCGGTGGGCCAAAGCCCGTTTAAAAAAAACATGTAGAGTTGTCACAAGACAAAAGCCTAATATTGCTATTTGTCTTACTCGCGCATAATGAGGAGTTTCTTTTCCACAGGTCCCCGTAAAGACCTTGATACTCCTAGATAGTAATGGCGTGAGTGAAATAGACAGTAGATTTAGGCCTCTTTCACAATTTCTAAGTCCTTTTTCGGTATCTAGTTTGTGGGTAATGGGTATAGAAAACTAGCAAACGTCGCTTGTTGGTAAGGCCCCGAAGGCCACAGGCACAAGATTATGTACATCATGCATAAAGAATAAAAAAGTTACGACGAACGATTCTGGGAAGTCCCCGAGCACAGAATAGATAATAGTACAAGTACCCGAGTAAGGTACTTTAGCTTTAATTTTTATTCGCGGTATCGTAGGCCTGTTTTTTGATGTTACACAGGTAGTTTAGCAATCGTTTCGATCCCAATGCGTTCATCTTGGCGGTTGCTATTACCTAATACATATAAAAATATGCGTGTCTCAAGCTGTTTTGCTGTATAAGGCGTGTGTTGAAAACGAATCTATCAAGTATCAACTACTTTCTCAATGGGGTATTGCACTTACAGTAATTGATTTACCATTTAAAACTTCGAGGGACGTACTACCTATAGTCATAGTATTACAACTCACACGACAAAAGTTAGCATGCACTAGCTAGTCTGGGTTTAAAGTTAATCATGGATTAAATGTCACGTTATCTCGTCCATTGTTGTAAAGAAAAAGAAGGCAAGACCAGGAATTAACCTTAGATTGTTGCTAGTACGATTGAGAGATGAGAGAAGTAGGCTCCATTTCACGTCTAGAGTCTAGCGCTGTGGTACCTAGACCGCAAAAGGCTGTTATACTTTTAAATCTAGGTCGTTTTTATCTTAGGTATAGCTAAAGAGTAGCGGTTTTATCTCAAGTTTCAGAAAAGGCGAGAAGTCAAGCTTATACTTACTTCCACATTATTTAGTACTAGCTGTCCCGATGAACTTCGTGTCACTTAAAAACCTTCCCTTAAGTCTTAAAATAATCCTTGAAGTCCTTCAATGATTATTTTAAGACTAAAATTAGCAGAATCGGTTCAGACGTTATCGGGTTATAGCGTTACTAACACAATTGGAAATCCATAGATAAGTAATGGGGTATCCTCTTAAGGACTGATTACACCTATCGAGTAGAGTGGCCAGACAGTGCCCGGCTGCCCGCTCATCCTCACATCCATATTAAACATGCCGAGTGCTCGGCCGAGAGCACTGACTCGCCATTCGGTAGGTGTGATCAAGGCACTAACAAAGGTACAGTCATGTATGTACTAAACCACGACAACAATTTAACAAAAGGCATTGTTAGTATTTCTGTTAGGTACACCAAAACTTGTCAATGATATGTAGAGGTGTAGAGTCGTGGGAATTAACACTATTGATGCTCATAATATTATGTACCAGTCAATACATATAATATGTAAAGATAATGAATGGAATACGTCTAACGTCATACAACATAAATAATAATCGCGAGTATCTTTCATATTTCTTATCATCAAATTCCATTATAATTATAATAGTACATAATATCTATATCTATGTACGTTTTGTCAACCTATTCGCCGGTCATCGCACTATTGATGCCTTCCTATGTTAGTGCTATTCAAATCGTTTCTAACTGAAGTCCTAATAAAACAAGCGGCAGAGTGCCGTTTGGCCTCGATGTGCACATTGCCTTGATTGGTGCTGCTTCCGTCGTGTGCAACACGCTGTCTAATTCAATAAATCTGGCAACGTCCTTCGCTGTATTACTATGCTGAACTTAGACCGTGTTAGATTAGATCTGATATTTTAATGTTTAAAATTTTAACTTAAACGCCATTTTATTGATTTTTGGCATTTGGAGAAGGCAAATAATATGAAGCGTTCCATTTATAAATCTATAGGTCCTTAGATAAGGTTCGAATGGTAATCTATAGAATTTTGCATTGGAAATAATTAGGTACTAACCGAGTAGTGGGTTTAGGTGAAAGACAATAGAAACTATACAGATTATTGTTGAAAACGGGAAATGTGGGCAAGCGGTAACAATGGTGTCCCATTATCAGATGGCCTTGACCATCATGGGTACATATTTAATTAGATTACTTTGTTTATGTTCCAGGGTTAGTAGCCGATTGTCATACGCTGTTATATACGGATTTGCAAGTTAAAAAAGATGAGATTTCACGCTACATTAGCTGCTACGACGATATCAATGTTAACCTGCTACCAGCCAGTTACAAATGCAAAACTAGAGATGCAATCGAACCGGTAACCCTCAATTTTAAAGTGGAGGACGTAACGGCGAACGATGAGAAAGTATTCATTACAATACAAGCGGAAAGCTTGCCGACTGACGAAGATTTTATTCTGCACTGCGTTTTTGATCCCAACGTGGATCCGTCCCAGAAACTGACATTCCTTTCCTATCCGGCGTCCACTCATATTATCACCGTCGACAGCGTAGGAGGCAACGTATCTCATATACCAGATTGCGAGTCGTATATCATTCCAGATTTCAACGATATTGAGAACCAAACGCTGGTAGATCTGATGCGGGATGACAAAGACAGATTCTTCACATTCGATTATGGACTACCCACAACAGATATCCAGGACGTTACGAGTTTGGTCAACCTAACTTCAGACGAGATGAAAACTCTAAGGTTTAGTATCAACCAGTTCGTAGATATTGGGGGGAATTTGGCGATCGATGTCAGCTTAATAATGGGCATAAAATACTACATGGGATACAAGAGAGAACTAGTGAATGGCTCCCTCCTAACATTTACGGAGGACAACCAATTCTTCAAGGTGGTGATATGCCTGAACCTTGGTCATCCGAGCATTCCTCTCGATAACGGCTACTGCAAATTCAACGACCACGTCAAACCAGCTAACTTCATTCTCAACAGCACCGACTCCGATTCCATCTACGACAAGGTCATCATTCCGTATCCTGAGAGTGGGACTTGGTACATCTCTTTCCGGATGTTCTGCGACAGCGTCGTCTGTCCTTGTCGCACGTCGCACAACGGTACTAAATACTACGTGGAGACAAAGACGGATAGAGAGGATGATGTTATCTCTTCTAATTCGACGAGGGAAGGAGCTAGTAGATGTAACGCGACAGTGGTTTTGTCTGTATCGTCGGCGTCGTGTCTAAGTGGGCAGTGCAGCAACTATGGCAACTGTGCCTGGAATACCTTCAGTGGACTAGTGATATCTTACTGCTCCTGCTCGGCTGGATATGGAGGTAAGATCTACTGTTGTATTTTAGCAATTTGCAAAAAAATTACCTTGAGTTGTCTCGCTTTAGAGTTACTCTTAAAAATAATTTAAAAGCAGCTAGATGTTGATGGACAAATAAACTTCCACATTTTATAATACTTTACATCAATAAAAATATTAGAACTTTATTATTAACTAGACTTCGCCTGCAACTCCGTGGCGCCAAAACTCGTTTATCGCACGAGAACCGTGCATTTTTTCGGGATAAAAAGTATCCTAGATGTACTTTTCCGGGACTCAAAGTACCGCCATACCAAATTTCAGCAAGATCGGTTCAGGGGTTTGGGCGTGAAGAGGTAACAGACAGACAGACACACTTTCATTATATTAGTATAGATATTCTTCATTATAAAGCTTAGGTTAGATTATGATTATTATATTTTATTACAAATCACTTGGTGGCAAATTCAAAATGTATACCGTACCACAGAATACATATTAGTAGAACCATACCCCAAATACCGTTAATTGGATAGTTCATTTATCAACAGCTTATTGTTTTTTATTAACACATGAATCATAGTAGTTATTACTTTTATCAATATTAATATGTAATGTTATCAAACGCAAATCATTGTAATCCCCATTCCACAATTTTCAGGTTGGGACTGCTCCGATGACTCTAGAATGGACAGCCGAGTTGCCATGATAGTGTCGGTACTACTGCTGACTCTCAGTAACTTGCTGTTCCTGTTCTCCGTGTACATCGCTATAATACGGATGTATTATTCCGAGGCTCTGATATACGCTTTCACGATGGTCTTCTCAACCTTCTACCACGCCTGCGATGCGCCTGCGCAGGTAAAATCATCATTTAACGTATTTAGTAACTTTCTGTTTCTGTTATCCGTGTACATCGCTATAATACGGATGTATTATTCCGAGGCTCTGATATACGCCTTCACGATGGTCTTCTCAACCTTCTACCACGCCTGCGATGCGCCTGCGCAGGTAAAATTATTATTTGAAAACGTCGAATCTGCGCAATCAATACAGATTCGATTAAATTTTATTATTCGATTAGATTGGTATTCTACTAAAATATCAAACCTGTTCTGATTGGTTAACAAAATTACTCTTTTGGCGTTTCTTTCACATATAATATGGGCATACTATTTAGCTATTTAATGCGATCCGGACTGAATTGGAACTGTATTGATATTTTACTGAAATACTAGGATATACTTATACGTGGGAGAGCCATGCTTCGGCGCGAATGGGCCGGCTCGACCAGAGAAATACCACGTGAAACAGCGCTTGCGCTGTTTTTCGCCGAGTGAGTGAGTTTACCGGAAGCCCAATCCCCTTTCCTACCCTCCCCTATTTCATTTCCTTCCCATCCCTACCCTCCCCTATTACCCTATTCCCTCTTAAAAGGCCGGCAACGCATCTGCATCTCTCCTGATGCTGCGAGTGTCCATGGGCGACGGAAGTTGCTTTCCATCAGGTGACCCGTTTGCTTGTGTGCCCCCTTATTTCATTTAAAAAAACTGCGTTATCTAGTGTTACTTCTACAAAACTCATTTATTTCTGATACCAGTCAAGTGAAATATAGTTACACATGTTTCCGTTGTTTCGTACCAGTTTAAGGCTGCGTTTCCACCAGAGATGTGTTGCGAGGAATGTGTTTTTGAGAACCAATAGAATCGCTTCATTGACGTGAGCTTGCCGTGATCTCGCTCAGCGCGGCGATGCTATTGGTTCTTAAAAACACATTCCTCGCAAGTCGCAACACATCTCTGGTGGAAATGAAGCCTAACGGCCGCATTCGGAGACTTCAATTTAATGAAAAGTTTGACAGATAATAATTCCTGTATGGGGCTTATATCAAAACATTCGTTTAATTACAACATAGTCATTAAATTTAAAAAAAAAGAAATACTTCCTGAATTTATCAGAATTATTTTGTTGTTTGAATGGATCGAACTAGGTATATTGAAGCGGTATTAATTTTAAATTAAAATATCTGCTATTTCATATTTTAATTTAAAATTAATACCGCTTCGATCGGGGTATTGTGTAACTTATTTGTATAATTAATACACTTAAATTATATTATGCATATTTTTCTTGTTTGGTAATAGATTAAGTTAATATTATATATTGCAGGTGTCCTATTGCATCATACGCGGCAACGTGCTCCAGTTCGGCGACTTCTACTGCGGCCTCATGTCTTTCTGGATGACGCTCATCGCAATGAGCACGGTACCCACCAAGCATTTCCTCCAACTAGTAGGTGCGATAGTGATAGCACTATTCACCACATGGAACATGCACTCTTTCCTCTCTTTCCTACTCCCCGTAGCAACGGGCGGTACGATACTTCTGGCCTCCTGGTATATCTACTATAGAGTTAACAACCGATGGCGTTACCCAAGGAGCTACTATTCCATATACTTCCCGATCGGCCTAGTTTTAGTGTCTATAGGGTTGATCTGCTACGCGTTTCTGCAGACCGAACAGAACTATAAAATAGTACATTCCATATGGCATGCTATAGTCGCTATTAGCGTGGTGTTTTTACTACCGGATGGTAAGAGACGGAATGTGAACCCGTTTCTACCGAACAGAGAGTACTATAAGGGTCCTCTTTGGAGGGTTTTTAATCTGTCGAGAGATACAGGGGACTCAAATCATATAAACTCAGATCCGTCCGGCCGGTTGTCCAATTAGGTTTATAGTCTACGTTTGGGCACTTTTTTTAGTGTAAGAAAGCCTATTGAACAAAGAATTATGCTAGCTCCAAAAGCTAGCCCTGTTGTGTTTAGGATTGTTATATGGTAATAGTTGGGGAGGGGAAGAGGGGATTTCAGAATAAGCTCGAGCGTGTCAGATTAAGCTTGTATAGGCTTTCGACATGTGTCTAGTTATCATGGTATAGAAATCAGATTTCTCACATGGTGGGTTAAATTAACCTAAATAAGCAATTTTCAGGATATATTTTCTTTTTCAAAACTTTATAATGGCTGCAGTTTAAAAAATTAGCACCTTTCCCTCCCCTACAGAATAAACGAGGACATAATATTATTTTAAAATAAGGAAAATTCTTTAAATTGAAATTTCCTAAATTGGATGATGTTTGTTTTTGTGATAGTGTAATTTAAAAATAAAAAAATTTTCCAAGGTGCTTGAATTATAAAGAGTAATATTATTTGGCTGTTTAGTTATGCCATATCAACATATTACAAACTTTTTTTAGTTTGTAATTTCTACTTTAATGTTAATTTTACTTTATTTTTTCCTCAATATGCACCTAAAAGTGCACTACAAGTTTTATTCTCTAAAGAATATAAAAATGTTATGACAATGTTATTATAGTAATACGATTTTATTTGTAATATATAATTTAGATATAAGAGAAATGTGTTGCTACTAGTCAGGGAAGAACAATATTATAACTTTTGTGTGCCCTAAGATTAAGAATTGATTCTTTAAATTCATACCTATTTTAGACGTGCCTCCAAGGAGGCATAAAACAATATATGTATGTAATTACGTAATTATAATATGATGTTGTGACTAAGTACATGGTATTAAGTTTTTTTTAATTTTATATTTGGTTTTTCGCTATATTGCTTTTTAAGCATGTATAAATGAAAAACCTAAATTTTATTCTCATAATGGTGTAAATGTCAATACTGTGAGGATAGTATGACAGTATAGAATTATTGTAAAATTTTGAACAAACTGTATAATTTATATCTCAGTATGTTTCGTGGGCAATGGGCATGAGAAATTTGTTAGTACATCACAAAGACTACTATGTTTTTAATTTTAAGACTTTATACTCACAAAAAGTCTCTCTGTTCAATAAGACTTATGCTTTTTATTGGATGTAGTTCATAGCTTGAAACACTCACCATTATTAGAACACAAGATGTATACTCAGTTATTAAGTAATTCTGTCTTGTGTGTGTTACAATTTACGACTCAATGCTTTTTACTAGAATGCACTCATGGTTTCTTATAATAAAACATTTGCCATAATTACGATATAGTCAATTATCAGCTTTTTTGTACAATTTAAGTTTAGCTTATTAATAATATTCACTTACTGCCATATTTTACTGTTTTTTTATGACAAAGGCTGGCTAAACCATATATCTGGAGGCTTAACGGTTCAACCAAATTATTATTGCTTTAAGTCTACATCTTATTATTTGCTTCCTAGATATTTTAACCTATCAAGCTTTATTAGAAAGAAAGAAACTTTCTATGATAATAAATGTACATAACAACAAGAAATAAAACATTTTGAAACCATATCTACCAAATTGGTGCTTACTCGGCATGTGTTACACGCCAGTACATCGTTATGTTTTATTAGGTGAATCATGGTTATGTGAGTACGAAAATATATTATATAATTTGTTACACATTCCTTATTAAAATTTAAATTGATAATAAAACAATGTTTTCATACTTCTGTTATTTGTATGTTACAATAACATTTACATACCATTGTTATACCTAACTCAATATCAAGTTATATAAGAATTTATTGTAATATTCTGTTGTATAAAATGGATACATTGCACAAAGTAATGTAACATTTCAATTAAATGTAAGGTTTTAATTATTTATATCCATGATAAGAAATGAAACTGGTTTTAAAAATATAATAATACTTGTATGTAAAAAATTAAGTATTTGTAATAATAATAATAGGAAATCATAATAAAATATTAATAATTATATATTCTCTGTGCCTTATTCTTTTAACAATTTACTATTTATAGTTCAATCAATTTACTAATAGTTCTCGAGATTCCTTTTTCTACAGAAATAACACACTTTAATATTATGAATATTGAAGATTTGAGAACCCATTGATGTCTGGATTCTACTGTACATTACAGGTACTACAGATACAGTAAAAGGTAATTATTCTCAATAAACAATATTATGAAAAGAGGCTATAGTCTATTTAAAAACTTATAAATAGATGATAAATTAACTTATAAATGAAATAGTGGATAGAACTTAATAAAATAGTTTATTTTCCGTGTTACCATAGCTGCTTATATTGTTGTTACATTACAAACATAGTGAGGGAGCCCTAGAACAATTTTTTTTGTGATTACTAACAAGCTACAATAGGGTACAATAGTCAACCAAGTTTTATTGATTGCAGAACCGGAACCCTAACCATCTGATTTTTTGTATATTGGTAGGTTAATAGTTATATAATTTAAGAGTAACCTTGTCCTACAAATAAAACAATCCATATTTTAGGACCATCAAGTCAAAGTATGAAATCCTTTCTATCTCTGTTAGCTCCCACTTTCGCGATTTTTCGAAAGTAAAAATGTTGTTAATCCTATCAAAATGTAACTCACAAAAATTAGCTTGTTAGTAATCACAAAAAAATTTGTTCTAGGGCTCCCGTACTAACATGTTTTTATTATTAATCTCAAGTTACAATGTTATGTGTCATTTAAATGTGTTGTAAACTTGTTTATGTAATTAAATATTTAAAAAATCAATTTCCTTGTTTTTTATTGTATTCAAATTCTTTAAAATTGGTGCACTTTAGTTTTAGAAGCAAATAAATAATTATTTAAAACCATCAGCCATCAATCCCCAAGCGGCAGCCGGCTGCCGCATAACAATTGAAAATCTATTGTGTCTGGCGTCTGCGATACCCACGATGGAGGTGTTGAGCAAGATTCCACATTCTTCATGGAATAATTATTATGAACATAACAATTTACTTACATGAGTAATAATTTAATAAATATTTACAACACATTACCCATTGATGTTTGCTAAATACTAGTTAATAATAATTATTGAAATTAACCTAAACCTAAAACAATCTCCCACCATACAACATCTGCTTTTGAAGATCTTCAGCTTTTGTTGTACCGTCTATACTCCTACAGCCCTTATTGAATACACTATATGCAGATACTTCACCCCGTTTCTTAGGCCTAGTTCTTGTATTCACACATATAAATACTAACAAAGATATCCCAAAGAACACAGCACCAAATTGTACTTTTAAAAAGTATGCATAAAGTGCCAGCCATATAATAAGGATTATTGTCCATTTTGTGATCACATATCTCCAAGACACTGGAATCTCCTCTATTTCTGGTTCTTCTTCGATTTCCTCTACAGTCTCTTCCATGGTAGGATTTCTCATAATTTCTTCATGTTCTTCGTCTTCCAACTGAAATATAAAAGAATATCATTATACTTCTGTAATATAAAAATGAGTCGCTGAATGTGTTGCTAAGCGCAAAACTCGAGAACGGCTGAACGGCTTGGGCTAATTTTAGTCTTAAAATATTCGTAGAAGTCCAGGGAAGGTTTTTAAGTGACACGAAGTTCACCAGGACAGCTAGTAAATATATAAAAATAATTGCATTAAATCAAGGCAAAGTTGATAAAGTACTGGTGAAACCAGTAATGTGTTGTTTAATGTTTGTTATAAGTAAAGCAAAAAGTTAAAACATTTTCATACCAATAACACTTCCTCTTCTTGTCTTTTCTCCATGTCTTTAAACATTTTGGGGGTTAAAAAATCTAGAACTTTGTCCTTAGTTTTTTCTAACTTCTCCTTGGTTTTGTCAATCAATTCTTTTCTTCGTTTAAGTGTTCTGTACTCTTTTAGCTTTGCCTCCATTTGGTCAAATATTGTACAGTCCTGGAATTGATAAGATCTTAGATAAAACATCAATAACAAAATTTTAACGCATTATCAGCTAGAAGCAGCAGCATAAGGCAACCTCCTCAACAATCTAGTTGCACTATGTTATATGTATTACCTTAGTAATTAAAATATTGATGCAGATTTCAAAAGCAAATAGCTAGATTGCTTATCAGATTTTCAAGAACACATTTTCGTGCACATTAACACAACATTGATTCATCACACTTCCTCGTTATGAGTAAGCACTCTGAAAATCAATGTTTTAAACTTTTCGTTAAAAATTAGTTTACCAAATAAATAGCCACAATACTCAATAGCCACCTTGGCATCCAAAACAAACAGCTGATTCTTGACATTTGACAAAATGACAAATGACTACGCAAATGACAGTGCACGTATTTATTACCAGTGTTAAAAATAAATACTTAAAACTATTTTACACAGTATAAATTAAAATGAAAATGTATAATTCGTTAAGAATCAGATAAGAAAACTAAACTTTCTCATAAACTAGATTATTTATTCTAAATAATAAAATTAATTTCATCAATGATACAGGATACTTTTGACTTTCACTTTGTGATTTTTATTTATTTTAACGTGGCAACTCTCATTGGTTGGCGCGAAAACCGATCAATATTTCCCAACCCAAGAAAATAAAGGGCAGTATTTTCTCGATATTTTAATGCAATATCAAGTAAACATGGGCGCTTACGGGGAAAGTTCTAACGTGCAGAACAGTGGAAATTATATAACTATAATTCCAGTTGAATATTCTAGACGAGGCTATCCTATTCAAGCAGAATATCAGTTCAAGTAAGAAAAATATTTTAGTATAGACTGTTTTATATTTTTTAACGAAGGAATTTAGACGTAAGGTCTTTATTAAAATTAATTAAGTATAACATAAAATCTTTTCAGCGAGTACAGATCACGCGAAGAATATTACAGCGTCCAAAGTCAGAAACTCCAGGCTGAAGTGAACGCACACCTGTATTCTGTCTCCCAGCGTCTGCCTCATCTGTCTTATAGCCCTTTAGGGAGACACCAGGAGTGGGACAAACATGATCCGCACAAACCTCTGCCGGACTCCAAAGAGAGTAACAGCTCGGACTCTCTGGAAAAAAGTGTTATGGGTAAGAATATTTCGCAGTTGACGTAGTTTCGATTAGGAACAACCTTATTAACTGAAGTTTTTTTAACTGATGTTTATCTTTTCCATAGCTTTTTTGATACGAATCAATCTAAAAGGCGATTTAATAGACAACCCCTGTTAATAACTCTAGAAAATACACGGTGCAAGGATCAAATGTTTTCGTGGGATTTTCTTCTTTGATAAAGCCAGATTTTGATGAAAGCAATAAAATGTATTTGGGTTTTTGTTTATTAACAGAGCATCAATCTTTGAAACAAACCAGTGACCAGACGAAAACGGTTTCAGGATCGAATCTCAGCAGTTGTTCGAACCAAACAGCGTCCAGCAGTATAGCGGCCGGCTCCTTCAGCACCACGGAGCCCATCACCAGCGGCGGTAGCTCCTCTAGCGCCATATCGCCGCCACTACCAGGTAGTGCAATCCAGAAAACGCCTTCGTCGTTCCACTACTGCTTTTGAGGGGAATTTGGAATTAAAACTCCTCTGATAGAGACTCTGTCTCAATCATCAATATTTCAACGCAAAGGCGTTGGAGGTCTAATTCTATATCTATATATTAATTGCATGAATTTTTTGCAAAAACTATTCATGAACAAGAAAACATAAGGATTGTTTTCTTGTTCATAAATAGTTTTTACAACAAATTCCTAATTTTCAACCTAATTTGTTAGGAATA
This sequence comes from Aricia agestis, assembly GCF_905147365.1. Classification (NCBI taxonomy): domain Eukaryota; kingdom Metazoa; phylum Arthropoda; class Insecta; order Lepidoptera; family Lycaenidae; genus Aricia; species Aricia agestis. The sequence goes on from NC_056409.1 coordinate 19,427,750, forward strand.
CGATAAAAATCAGACTAGCCGAAGAACTACGTCCGATCCACGTACGATCCGATCATCAAACCACTACCATACCGCTACATGCGTTACTATAATTTATAAATCATCCCCAGGTTCATCCGGCAGCACGACCTCATCGTCCACCGGCACGTCAAACCCGGTGACGTGCGTCTACCTTATGTCGCGCACCGCTATCATGGTGGAGATGAGCTCGGAGGAGGTGCCGTCCTGCGTTACGGCGTCCCGGTTCCTCAACGCCGTGTTGTGTACCGAGGAGCTGGGGCTGAGCAGCCCAAGCGCCAGGAGTTTAGCGGCCAATGTGTTCTCGTTGTGGATGTGCAGCCCGCTGTTAGGTATGAAATGTTCTTGTTACTAAGCGGGTTCATTTCGATACACTTTATGATTATTATTGACTAGATGACACCCCCAAAATTCGTGCGAACCGTACATTTTTCCGAATGAAAAGTATTATACTATGAATAATAAAAACTAAGGAAGAGTAACTCCGTCAAAAAAAGTGCACCAAAAGGCTACAAAATGTGACCCGAATACATGCATATTTATGCATGTGTTCGGTACACATTTTTCGTGTATTTATACTCGAGTGACATTCAACCAGGTTGACATGACAATTTTGTCAAACTCATTTTACAATTTGTTTACATAGGTTTGTTTACTTACTTTTTACGTAGCTTTTTACAATATTTTTTTGTTGTTAAAATGCCTAAATGCCCTATGAAATGGTGTAGAACTCATACAGATACGACTTTTAATACAGGAATAACCTTTCATCTGTAAGTGAATTGTTTAAAATTATGCTTAAATTTCTTGTATATTTGTCGACCTAAAAAAGATATGGATATTTGCATAAAATTAAGCTGGTCTCTTTGTGTTTGTCTTATTAAATTTACATGTCGGCCGTGTTCGTCGGCGTAATTTTTAGCGCATTCGCTGCAAAACCTAGTTATTGCGCATGTCCAAATCATGTCATGCCATGGCATGGCAACGACAACTGTTTACGACTTGACATTTAACCCAATTGCAATTTGTTGGTGGCGTTGCAATGAACAAACCAGTGGGAGAGCCATGCTTCGGCACGAATGGGCCGGCTCGACCGGAGAAATACCACGCTCTCACAGAAAACCGGCGTGAAACAACGCTTGCGCTGTGTTTCACCGAGTGACTGAGTTTACCGGAGGCCCAATCCCCCAACCTTATTCCCTTCCCTACCTTCCCCTATTCCCTTCCCTTCCCATCCCTACCCTCCCCTGTTACCCTATTCCCTCTTAAAAAGCCGGCAACGCACCTGCATCTCTTCTGATGCTACGAATGTCCATGGGTGACGGAAGTTGCTTTCCATCAGGTGACCCGTATGCTCGTTTGCCCTCTTATTTCATCAGTTTTATATATTAAGAGCTTTTGCCCGCGGCTTCGCTTGCGTTTAAAAGTATTATTATATACAAACTTTCATCCCCTATTTGAACCCTGAATTTGGGGTTGGAATTTATCAAAATCCTTTCTTAGCGGATGCCTACGTCATAACATCTACCTGTATGCCAAATTTCAGCCCGATCCGTCCAGTGGTTTAGGCTGTGCGTTGATAGATCACTATGTCAATTAGTCAGTCACCTTTGAGTTTTATATATAATATGGATATAGATTATTATCGATGTCTTAAGTATCAGAGGAAAATGTTTGATTTTAAAATAATAATTATGTGCTCGTTTCTTCTGGATAGTAGATGTGCTTGGTGTATACTGCATAATACTATCCGCTTTTGACAATTATTTGTTTCATAACTATGACAATGACAATAACCGCGCAGGCTGTCGTCCGACGCGCAATATTATGATACGTTACCTGGGATACGACCTTGGCGAAAATCTGAATTGTCATAGGCCGTGTTCGTCGGCGTATTTTTGGACAAACCTTTTATTGCGCATGTCCAAAAGATGTCATGGCAACGCCATAACAAGTTGCTGGTCAAGTCGTAAACAACGTCTTAATTGTTTATACATGATTAAAATAATAAAAGCTAAACATAAATACATAAGCCTAAATTGTCTAACAGCCGCACAAATAATTTATTTAACACTATGATAGAGTGTTTGATTATTTTATTTTGGAAAATATGGATATGGATCACTTGGAAAAATTTAAAAATTTAATTGTTTTTTTTTTTATGAAATAAGAGGGCAAACGAGCAAACGGGTCACCTGATGGAAAGCAACTTCCGTCACCCATGGACACTCGTAGCATCAGAAGAGATGCAGGTGCGTTGCCGGCCTTTTAAGAGGGAATAGGGTAACAGGGGAGGGTAGGGATGGGAAGGGAAGGGAATAGGGGAAGGTAGGGTAGGGGATTGGGCCTCCGGTAAACTCACTCACTCGGTGAAACACAGCGCAAGCGCTGTTTCACGCCGATTTTCTGTGAGAGCGTGGTATTTCTCCGGGCGAGCCGGCCCATTCATGCCAAAGCATGGCTCTCCCACTGGTTTGTTCATTGCAACGCCACCAACAAATTGCAATTGAGTTAAATGTCAAGTCGTAAACAGTTGTCGTTGCCATGGCATGACATGATGTGGACATGCGCAATAACTAGGTTTTGCAGCGAATGCGATAAAAATTACGCCGACGAACACGGCCATATTTTAGTGTTCGAAAAGGAGCCAAATTTAAAACGGTTGAAGTATGGGAGTTACGTTTCCTTAGTTTTTATTATTCGTAGGTATTATAATATGTCCTTACCCGGGACTCAAAGCATAGTAAAAGGAGGGAAAGTAAGTTATCTTCATACAAAGGCACCGCGCGCGGCTTGTATGTGTACGCCATAGTATCAGTGCGTCGCCACACGGCACACAACAAAATCTCGGACAGTATTTCGGCATTACCAGTCGGGGCTAACACTTTACGCTGCACGCTCGCGCCACGCCGCGCCACGGCTAAACGAATCAAAAATGTCCGATCATAATCGCAGGAGTAATAGATATTATTGCTGTGTGTTTGGGTGTTTTAATAGTAATGCAACAATTCCAGAATTGTCTTTGTTTAAATTACCTGTTGAACAGGAAAGGTCAGTACTACTCACTTATTCTAGCATAATATTATAATTTTTACTTGATGATCAGATACCTACTTACTTCTTTTTTATTGTATTAATTTTCTATCACACAAAGGAAGTAGGTGGGTAGGTAGGTAGGTCTACATTCCCACTTTCCTAAATACATTTCATATAAGCTTTTCATATAAGCAAATTAAAGTGTATGCTTGAACCAATCTATGTACACATTTTGAAAGCTTCAAAATCAAAATCACTCTCCTCTGTTGGCAAAATAGGAATCCCTTTTTTTACGGAGGTCTTTTTGATTGATTATTCTGTGTTATAAAAGTTGACCAATCGTGTTATGCTATGGGTAATTCAAAGACAAAGACATGATGACTACTGACAATGAACTTTAATTTCTTAGCTTCAGTCATTGCTGAGAAAAATCGACATCGCTACATCCAAATTATCAAGGCGTCGCCTTAAAATGTAGATCCGCTATTTGCCCTATCGAATTCTCTAATCGCACATTTATCCCCAGAAATCCAGCTGAAGCCGCACAATTGTCCGTGGCGTATATGGGCGAGCTGGCAGAAGCTGCTGCAGCGGTACGGGCACGGCTCCGAGTCGCGCCGGGCCAAGGACCAGCCCGTGCTGCGCCTGCAGAGGAACATCTTCTTCCCCAAACATCTAGAGGAGGGGATCAAGTAAGATCTTGCTTCAAAAGGATGTAAGGAGCGAGTGACTCCTCTCTTCACGTGCATGGTGCAAAAGACAATAATTGAAATGAACAATTTTTAGCTAAAACATAAAAATCTACTATAATATTATAAATACAACCATGCCAAAATGGTGGCTTAAAATACTTTGGTATTTCAAGTCTCTAAGACCGATTTAACCAACAAAAACTTTCCCCATGTCCCAGGGACTCCCGCATCCAGGAGTTGCTATACGAGGAGGCGCGGTACAACGTGGTGACGGGGCGGTACCCGCTGGAGAGCGCGCAGGCGATGATGCTGGGCGGCCTGCAGGCGCGGATACAGCTGGGCCCGTATGACCCGCACCGACATACTGCCAAGTTCTTCAGGTGAGTTTCCGCAGCTTCCTTTCTGATGAAATGCATCAATGATCCTTCTGTGCCAAAGACGACAGTTAGACTGAGGTCTATTTGCGTTAAGGAGCTGATTTAAGCCACGAATATCGCGTTAAGAATGGTAGGAAACAGTTTAATGTTCAGTGAATTATTATGCTGTTTGCATACAGCAAAAGTCAAAACTGTATGACGCGAAACTAATGAGTCACGCAGCACGCTACACGCGTATGTTGTGTTGTATGCTCAGTGCCGTGTAAGTAGTACACGAGAAGGTATGAGTCTCTGAAAAGCACTTGCTCTAAACTACTGTATTTACGAGTAATTTTAGGGCGATTGCGCGGTGATACCGTAACTTAACGACTCTGAAGTAACACATCCATCTCCTAACTCCATCCTCCAGGGAACAACAAGACAAGTACCTCCCTCGTCACGCGCGCTCCGGACGCTGGGCGCGGCTGCTGCCGGCGGGCCGGAAGGGCAGCCCCGAAGCCCGGTTGTTGGAGCAGGCGCAGCGCCCGCCCGCTGCGCCGCCACGGAAGCTGAGGCATAAGTATCTCGCGCATACAAGGACACTGCCTACTTATGGGTGAGTACTAAATGTACCATCGAGGAAATTGAATCCTAGGCAGTTGACATACCAACGTCATTTGATCAGATCATGTCAATTAAATATTAATTATTGTGATCTGTCGGCTGGGTTTGACGTAACACGACCGAACTATAATATGTATAGGTTCCCCATCTGCCTAGGAATTAACTTCTCTGATACGTACGTCATGTGGTAGGTAACAAGGTATGCTCACAATATGTAGAGCCATAAGTCATAACCGCGTATCTCACAAACTGCATGACCTAACTGAAGTAGATACCTACCTTGCAACTTGTGCACATAATATTATATTACTTCGATCGCGGATTCCAGGAAATGCTATTGTTGTCGCGATCACCGTTGCTCCTATTGGGCTTGAAGGAATATTTGACCAGATTAGGTCTATTGACCCATTCCAACAGTAATAATGGATAAATCGTAGGCATGGATTAATCGTAGGTAGGTTTGTTACTCGCGAGCGTGGAGGTTTAATTACAATACATACAGGATGATGCCCCAGGATCTCGGCATTTTCCATTTATGTAGTCTCGACTCATGCCACTTACAAGGGTATAAATTTTCTCCTCCATCCATCCATCTTACCCAAAATTTCTGATTGCATTTCCAGGGCTGCGTTCTTCCAAGGTCAGATCGAGCAGCCGGTGCGCAGCCTGACCAGCCTGCTGACGCACGAGGACATCCCCGTGCTCGTCGCCATCAACTACCAAGGCGTCTACGTCATTGACGACACGGAGAGCGTAAGATATTTGGCCATCTGTTGTAGAATATACTGAACAGAAAACCGTCTTGAGATCGCCATAGTTTAAAGCTTGCAATATTGCAAATTCATAACTGCCTTGAAAGAATACAGACTTAGCCCACCAACAAATGTTAAAGCACATACCAGTTTTTTTTTATTACATTACCTCTTTCGTTTTTCTTATGAATGAAAGAGCAGACATTTTAACAAGCTTTTAACAAGACGTTGGTGAAATTGGGGTTTAAGAGGATTCCACACCGCCGTTTTTCCATACAAACGCTGTCCCCTGTTACCTCCCTGGATAAAAGTTAGTTAGTTAAGAACGTCCAAAAACCCAAAAAAGTGGCCAGATTTTTCTGTGTTCAAACACCCAGAAAACAAAACTGGCTAGAATATACAAAAAAAAACGGTTAAGTTTTGGAGAAGGAATCAGCGGACAACGAATCGAAGATTTTCTGTTCTTTTATTAGAACTTTTGTCGTATTGTCTCTATCGCGCTCTGCGGTGGGAGACTTGAGATTGGTGAGACAGCAATACATTTTCAAATACCTATTTTCAGTTTCTCTCGCCCCTGTTGTATCCTCTCTGCTGCTTAAACAGTTTTATATTCTCTTCCATCTATGGCATCAATATATCATTTTGCGTGTCGTCGAAATGAAAACTACTCCTGTTAAGAGCTACGCAGTACGCTCATGTTTTGGAAAGGAAATTGTCATAAGTTGCAACATTTTGGATATATTTTTTTGTTTACAGACGGTGCTACTGGGGCTGTTATACGAGGAGCTGTCGTGGGACATCGGTCTGCCGTCAGAAGACAACGAGGACTGCCTGCCCTGCCTGTTCCTGCAGTTCATGGTCGTCGAGAACGGATTACGAGTGTCTAAAATACTACAGGCAAGTATCATGTGGTAATAAGCTGCCTTATGTAATAACGCCTAGACCCAAAAAACTGTAGAGGAAAAACATAGTACCCATAAAAAGTCTCACTTAATAGTGCTCGTTGAGACACAGCGGGAACCGCGTGGTTTGGACCCGTGCGTTTTAATCGCTCGCAGCTTATGACAAAGGCGTTGTATTACACCGTTCACGCTTAACCGCTCGGTTTCTGCACGGGAACCGCGCGGTACCCGCTGTGTCTAAGCAAGCACTTATGCCTGCAGTCCAAAAAGAAGACGCATCTTCCGCAATTAGATCAAAAGTTCTTCACGTGTCCGCAATCACAGCACAGTCCCGCTGTTGTTTAAAACGCAATGAGAATTCTTAACATGTCTTCTATTCCAGGTGTTTTCGAAGCAGGCCGTGATGATGGACACGCTAGTGTCGCACTTCGCGGGCGAGTACCGCAAGCGGCTCGGCCAGGAGACGCCTAGTGATCACGCCAACTATGACTATCACTCCGGTAAATGTTATTAAATAGGTTTCAGGGTTTACAGGAATCTTGATATTGGATTAGGTGAAGCAAAGAACCGTTACTAAAAATATAAGAAGAAAAGCCACGAATTACCAAAAACAGCATGTTGTAAAAAATTTGAGCCGGTCTCTGGTACAAGTCTCTGTATATCGAATTTTATTTTAATACTTGGACTGGTTATAGACCAAGAGCTCGCGAGGGCCAAACCTTGCTTCGTTTCGTAAAGCTGAAAGTTTACCTGTTTCACTTGTTTGTGACCTTTACAGAGGTAAAAACGACCAGCAACTATGGAGTATGTCTAGCAGTGGGTAGCAACTGTCAACAATGTCCGGCACTGGAAGACGAGGTTCCTCCACTTACCGCGAAGAATATAGTTTATGAAATTGAGCTTTACTCGTTCTCAAAGGTCAGGTTGGCCTTCAGAACTGGATACCTCCTAAAGTAACTAGGACTGAAACTCCATAGTTGCTGGTCGTTATTACCTCTGTAAAGGTCACAAACAGGTAAACAAACTTTCAGCTTTACGACACGAAGGAAGGTGGGCTCTTACTCTATTACATACGATACGAGATTTAAGGCAAGATAATTAAATCCCTGATCTTATCGCACTGATTAAACTTAAGTTATTTCGATTTATAATATACGAACTCAATTTATAATATTTCTTTCCAGATTCCGGCAGTATATCTCTCCCACCGCTATCCAGACCTGACTCTCCTCAACGGAGACTCGCCAACAAACTCTCCCGGCTGGCGCTGGCAACCCACGACGGGCGAGGCAACCTGCTCGGTGGGGCTGGGGATTGGGGTGGGTTACACCCTCGACAACCGTCATGGATACTACCCAAACATTGACACAGTGGGAACCAGCGGTGGAATATGACTTATCGATGCCAGCGGATGGAGTAGGCAAGGAATATCGAAGTAGGCAAGGACCCTGTATTTGACATGTCTGGATCCAGCGCTGAATCAGATCAGTATCAATGTAAACAGTAAACATGTTACAATCGGCACTATAGTTTGTGCGTTCTAAGATGATATGGGTGACAGTTTTCATGTTCCTTGCTACGGGTTTTTTTTTTACAAGAAAACAAAAAAAAATCTAAATGTAATAAATTATATTCCATCTACAAAAACAAATGTTTTGGCCGGCTTAATCTTATTGATGTATGACCTTTATAAAATAAAGATAAAAAAAAAACAAATGTTTCCCATAATTATTGTAAATGAATAAAAATGAAAAGATGCTAAATGCTAACTTATTAATAAAAATTATAAATAATAACTGTGAAATAGGAGTATAAAATCATTATTACGAAAACATTTGAAAAATGTCATATGCATGAAACGGAACTTATGTCAATAGAGATTGACTCTGTTGAATCGAAATTAAAAAAGGGCTGCCATCTTAAATCGCCGACACCACTGAAACGTCAGTACGAAATCGATAATTTCGATTGCAATTCCTTTACGAAGTGATTCGATATTTTTAAACTATCGATTAATTTTTGTTAGGTAACTTCCCTACTATTATCAATTATAATGTGTCACGCTGCACGCATATCATCATAAAACGCACAAACTATAATGGAAAAGAAATGGCTAAGCGCTCGCGCTGCAGCGAATCATTTCGCCACAAAAGATGAACTTTAAAATTATACCAAAGTGGCATATTTAGCAAAATGATTAAACAAAAAAACTCTATGTAGAGTACTAAGTAATAAATGTAAAAAAAAAAATGTACATAAAAGTTTTATTTAAATAAAATGGAGCACTGTCCAATATGTGATGTAATGATGTTCAGTATTTCCCTTATTAAAGTAAAGTTAAATTTTACTAAATTGCCAAAATTGGTGACAATTCAGTTCTAATATTAACCTAATCATTTATTTGTAAAAGTGTAAATAAACACTTACCACACTAATTATACGAACAAAGCTAGGTATTAAAAATAAAGAATTTATTCCGTTTTATTAATTTATTTAATTGAATGCTATGTAAAAAAAGTGTATAAATGCTAACAAAAACTTTTTTCAACCCTATTCAGTTTTCATATTCTGTTTATACTGCTGCATCCGCCTCATTCGGTTGAAGTCCTTCAGTAGGGGATGTTGGTCGAGGTATTCCTCTAAGACCCTAAACCGGGGCCCCGACAGGTCCTTGTGTCGCGTCAGACGCACCTCCAAGGTATGCACCTCGAAGGCTAGTGAAGCACTGAAAAAAAAACATACTTGTGGCATTCGGTACGGTGTGGCAACTTCTAAAGTAGCATGATAAATCTAGAAATAATATATGATGTACATTACTATAAAAACTACTAACGAAAATTGGTTTGAACGAGATCTAGCAAGTAGGTTTTTTTTTATACGTCATAAATGGTAAACCTTAAATTAATTTTTATTTAATCAACTGAAATATAAAAATAAATCAAAAACCTTTTAATTTCATTAAAATAAATATTATTACCACTGCGGAATCCTTCATGGGCGAGTCCAACTCGCACTTGGCCGCTTTTTTTAAAATATCTTTGGAAATAAATATTAAGAAACAAAATTGTTCGGTTAAATAATTTTTAATATAGATTTACTAACAATTTATTCAAATAAAATGTACAATTATCCTAGTTAATACTTATATTTCGATGAAATAGAGTTTTTTCGGAGGTACGTTTGTAAATTAATTACAGCCAAAGTATTACGTTTTATTAAAATGTTTATGGTTTAAGGTATTTTAAATATTGTGCTTTATATCTCATATCTTTTAACACTTCGTTATTATATTGGAACTAAGTAAACCGGGAGTCACGGAATAACAAATTGGGGTTTATCCTCGCCTTAAGTACTTACTGACTGTTTATACGGGTCTTAGTATGGCTTGGACAAGAAAATATATTCCGAAAGCAACTTACCTCTGTTCAAAATAAGCGGTTTCCTTTGCTGGGGTCAAAATAAATTGGTTCGCCAGATACCACAACCTCTTGTTCTTGTACTCGCTGTTCAGCTAAAGTTTAAAATAACGTATTATTCATCATTCTTTCAGTATACACTAGCGCTTCTAATTGACAGAACATTGACCAATAGACAACTTTGTTGAATAGACAAACTACGGTCACAAAGCCTCAGCAACAAGCGCATACGTTAATTATTTCTATCCGTTAACCGAGACTGTGTAGAAATGTGAAAACGAATACTTCCGAATCGAACTCAATGAACGACATAATATTTTCGGAAAGCCAAAAAATAGGCTACCTGCACCGTCTAAGGGCTTCCACACAAAACTGTGAATTCGCATCGCATCGCAAATATCTGCGACAAAATTCATAATAAAAATTACATTGCGATGCGAATTCGCAGTTATTGTGTGGGAGACCTAAATTCTAAAAGAACCGGCGCAAGAAACACGCATACTCCACCTTGTTGAACCGTTCCTGCACGAGGTTCTGCCTCTCGAACTGCTTGGCCCGGAAGTCGACGACGCACTGCTCGCGGACTATGGCTGCCTCCTTCGTGGTCAGCTGTACCGGCCCGCGTCCCGAGCCGAACATCCGCGCCAGGTAGGGTGCCAGCGGGTCTATCACCGCCTCCTTCTCGCGCTCCGACACTTCGGCTTTCCTGATTTCCTAAATCACCAAGTTGAGAATTATTTAATCTAGTAATACCTACATCACTTCCTTGTTGGGTTTCAGCAATCTACGTTTTTAACACGCTTTCTTTTAAATACTTAAAAAAAATTCGAGACAATCTGGTCTGTTGGATAAGTAATTTCTGGAAAAAATAAGGACCTATTTATAAAAATAAGGGTTTATTTGACTCCAATGTAACTATGGCGGCACTCGACAGATGGTAGAAAATTTTTGGTGGAAGAAAGAACTTCGACCTACCTGTTCCTTCCATCCTCTCTTAGCGTCCTCATTCTTTTCAGTGTCAAAGAGGGCGACAGCTAGTTTCGGTTCAGTGAGCTCCCTGTGCCTCGCCTTCAGGTAGTCGGTAATATCTGCCTCCCTGTCTCGCAGCTGTTTGAGGGATTTGTCCTCGCACTCCATGTTCTTGCAGAGGCTGTAGTAGACGTCTAGAGGTCTGGGAGGCTTAGTGCGCGCATCTGCCTGTTATATTTGATATATAGGTAGATAGGTATATAGGTATGATATATAGCTAGGTACCATACCATCCTTTCTTCTAACATTACTAACCACAACCAGACTTGTAAGAAGATAGATAGGTATTAAGAAAATTTGATGTTACGAAAACCTAGATAGTATGTGAATTGTGATTTAAGGCAAGTCTTTAAGGCAAGGCGAGTTACCTGTTACAGCTGGTTATGAAAAGAAACCCAGAAACAAACTTACAATGTAAGCCGATGTTTTGTCAGGATAAAACAAAACTTTCCCTCCAGTTTCAGCCAAGTTAGGTTTCAAGAACTTTCTAGTATTGTTTGATACAAAATTATATGCGTAATGGTAAAACAGTTCAATGGTTTCCTCTTGTATGTGAAACACCTTCTTCCAGACATCGTCTTTGGCTGGTACGTCTGGATTGCGTCCATACGTCTCAACAATTTCTTTCACTTTGCGCTTTGGTTCCGATTTGGTTCCTTCTATGTATTTTACGAAACGAGATTCGAGTCTGAAAACGTACAACATTTTTGTATCTACTAAGGTTTATCTTTACGAGGATTCCTACTGTCAGAGAAATTATCGATTCCGCCGACATATCACGATTATTTTATTAGCAACGAGTAACGACTTAACAGCTTGACTAAAATATGACCTAGGTATAGCTATAAATAGCTATATGGCGCACTTGCTGGATAGGCGCACTTTGCCTTACTCGCTATAAGTAAGTACTACAATATTTTAGACGGGCCAATGGATCATAGCGATTGAAACGATCCTTGTCCATAAGACAAGGACTATGCAAGAAAGTTCTATTGGAAGAATTTATTATTTTGAAGAAATTAATCACCTGTCAGCTCTATTCGTGTAGTCCTCGTCGAAGGTAAGCGGGGAGCAGACGACCTTAGTGAGGTGGTCCAACCGCGCGTAGTAGTTGAATTCCATCGTCCTTACACCTTCTACGCTCGTAGGTGGAGACTCCAGTGAGTATACGTGCTCTGAAAAATAACACTTTGTTCGGTGTGTTTGGTGAAAAAAGTGAACATTGGAGAAGTAAGGGCGTTTGTGCTCTACAGTCTACACGGAATTTGAGCGTCCGGCGTTCATAACTTTCACGTTTCCCAAAACGTAAGAAATCGGGATGCCGCGCCGCGCCGGATGGTAAAATTCCGTATAGTGCACAACGTAGTAAAGTATAACGTAGTAGAGGTTAGGGAAGTATTCTACCTTGTAGAGAAATAAGCACGTAGGAATTGAATTCGAGAAAGGAATATTATGGTTTTCTCTTAAAGTAGATTGGCAGCAAGAATAACTCCTTATTCTTGCTACCAATCTACTTTTAGAGAAACTTATTATTCATAGGCAGATGGCGGAGGCAGGTAGATCACTAATCACAATTCAAGACCATTGACTTTTAATAATCCGACTAAATAACGAGTCTATATTATGTTACCGCATTCAGCCTATGAATTAATTTCGCTAATAATAAATTATTCATACTTATATTATAAATGCGAAAGTGTGTCTGTCTATCTGTCTGTCTGTTACATCTTCACTTTTCGCGCCCAAGCCGCTGAACCGATTTTGCTGAAATATGGTATGGAGATACTTTAGGTCCCGGGAAAGGGTCTAGAATACTTTTTATCCTGAAAAAAAAATGTACGGTTCCCGCGCGATAAACTAATTTTGACGCAACAGAGTTGCAGACGTCATACAGTACAAATAAAGCATAGACATTATACTCACTTAATATGTGATCCAATCTTCCAATACCAAACACTTCCGTAGCTTCCTTCTTGACGTGGTCTACCTTCAGCGACTCCATCTTATCCACTCTGTGCTTATACCATTCATGACTAAAAATGAATGATCGAAACTTCAAATTAACTTTCTTATTCAGTTAAAAAACAAAAAGTTCCACAAGAAGTCAAAAAACACTCTTCTTAACTTGATGGCGACAAAAATGTCATTCTTGTAAGTAAAGGAAGACACTAACTCCTACGTAGCTGTATTACCCATTTGAGTTCTCTACTCACGTGACCAAAGGAACAGTAAGGGCGTAATCGTCAAAAGTTTTGATCCTCTTGACAATCCCCGTGCGCTCCGAGTATGGTGCAAACTTCTCCAAAATTACTTTCTTGTAGTGGATCACTTTGTGACTGCCTGGATATCTCTGTTGGTATTCTGAAAATATGAAGAGATAAGAGGTATAAAAGTTAAATAAATAAGGAGTTCTCCTAACTTCCAAGTGACGCCTGAAGAGAGTGATGAAAATATCACAGAAAAAAAAGCGTTTTGTTCAGGACGATTTGACTTGCCTTAGATTTAAGTCTTAATTGAATTTAAAATATGGCTTAGAAACCTAAATTCTAACCTTCAACAGGTATCTCCAGTTTCTCCACCCAGCTGGTAGGCATATCCAAGTGTTTCTCCGTCTCCCGGGCTGTCTGCTTGTCCGTCAAGTCCACCTTCCCCCACTTCTGCCGGTGAAAAGGCTCACCGGCCAGAAGATGCTCCCAGCAGCTGAGGTCAGTCAGGTCGTAGTTCAGAGATTTCAGGTTACCATCGCATTTTTGGATGTTTACCTAAAATAACAACGCCCATGCCTGGTCAGCACTTGACGGAACAATGACTCCGTTTGCTGCTCATATGACCATGTTGTTAAAACCATAGTTATGGAATACTTTTACTATCACTTATTATTCAAGGGTATTTACTACTTATAGTACATACTTACATAGCACATGGACCTAAACAGTTTAGATCTTAAAAAGTGTATCAAACTTGACATAACAATTTCCACAAGGGACTGAGAGTACTCGTGGAGTACTCACATAATAATTCTCATGGTCATACACGCTGTCCAGATATTGATACTGCGGTGCGTCGAGAGTATACCCCCTGCCGTCGCTGGGCTCTATGAAGAACGGTTCCTCCACCCCGTTGTTCGGAGGCAGCACCAGCACCCACGCGTGTGTCCGCCATCCGTCTATGTCGTCTGGAGGCGGTTTCTCTAGCTCCTGCGCCGAAAAATTACAAATTCAAGATACAATCTCTCAAAATCCATTTTTCCTTTTGCGAGCTACACTCTTATGGGCAGACACAGAAAAAAAAGCATCGAATAATGAACACTCAAATGTAACCCTATGTTTTCGTTGAGGGATGAATCGCTGACATGTAGCGGACTAATTCGGTTGAACCATGTCTCACATTGATGAATACATCAGGCAGTTGTGAAATATGGAGATTTTAGAATAATAATTTAGATATTACAATACAATGACCGTCATACCGCAATTTTCGCCCGCCTCTTCCTCTCAATCCTATCCAGCTGCGCCTGCTTCCTCTCCCTCTCTTTAGTGTCCATCTCGCGGCAGTACTGCGACGTGAGGTCCGGCAGCGGCACCAGACGGTAGCGCGGCTCCTCTTCTTCTGGTGGAGTTTCTTCCACTGTCTGCAAGAGAATACGACTATTAACATATTATAATGTGCCAATTGCCAATGCTTTACGCATAAACCAGTATTAGTTTTAAATATATTCTTAATTAGTAGTTAACAACAAGTGGCTTTAACAATAAGCAGTGGACCCTAATAGATTTAAAGAGGAATCATTGGAGGATTTTATACCTCGAGTACCTACATTTATTACATTATATTATTATGCAGTATGAAGGTGTTGTCATTATGTATCACCTAATCTGCACTAATGGTTCGAATTACCCTTTTAACACAGGCTACTAAATAAAGAAGCCAAGTGAAGTTTACGCAACGGCTCCCTTATATTTAATACCATCTCCTATGGGTGATAGAGGAGATGATGAGGTAAGTTACTTACTTTTCTCACCTCATCCTCCTCCTCCACAAGGTCCGGAGTCCGGACCATCTGTATGGTACCAGATAGCTATGCATATCACATCTCTTATGCGTTCGTACCCCGCGCCCGCCAGCCACGACGCCAGCACGTGTACCAGCTCCAACTGCTGCTGGAGCTATTGTATCCTCACCATGTCCTCCTCCTGCAGGTCCGGACATTCGGTCCGGTACCGGATGGCCATGCACACGTCGCGCGCGGCACTGCCGACGGCGACGAGCGCGTCGTACCCCGCACCCGCCAGCCACGACACCAGCACGTGCGCCAGCTCGAACGCGTTGCCGGAGCGACGCACCAGCGCCGTGAACGGGGAGATCAGGCGCTCCGGCTGAGGAAATTTCCGTCTTGTGGCCCTATTCTCAAGCATCGAATGTGATTTCGATCGCAGGCTATCTCACTCGCGATCGAATCGACACTGGAGGCTTGAAAATCGGGCCCCTGAACTCTGAACTTTAAAAAACCGTGAACCGTAGAAAATTTAAAATTCTTCTTTAAAGTAGGAAGATATTCATGCTGCTTGCATGTAAAATGGCTTCGTCTAAGTGGTTGAAGTCTAAGTACTTAAGTAGAGATTAGCTCTGTAAAATATTTTTCTCACCTCCGGGCGGAAAACGTCAACTTTTTTCCCGCTGCGCTTACCGATGTTGCCGTTTTCCGCCTCCGTCGATGAGAAAAATAGTATATACTACATTTACACTCAGCCCTGTTGGACAGGGAAGTGGGGAGGGAAGTAGGCAGCGTGAATATATAAATAGGTGACTCGCGCTGCCACTGCTCATGCCGCTGTCATTGCCCAGCGCTCCCTCGAGTGTCGGTTTTTCGAGCGGAAGTCAAAGGACGGGCAGCGCGAGCGCGAGTGAGTGTTTACATTCAGCTCTCTTGCTCATATATCTCGCTTTTTAAAAATAGACTGTACGTACTACACGAAAAGATACACAATTTTTTGTGTGTAGAATTTGTAGTAATAGGTAGTTACGGTGTTCTATTTCTATGAATTTCCCTCATCCACAATTTCCTTTTACTACGACGACGGCGTCTTCGATTCGATCTGTTTTGATTTCTTTTTAAAATATGCATTAGTATATACACTCAGCAGACATAATGCTGTCGCCGCAACAGTTTCGATATCCGCCATCGTTGCGAGTCGTTATGTAAAAGAGTATGAGGGCTGAGTGTGACCACCCACTCGCCTCTATAATGCCGCAGAAGTATTTAAGGCGAGGATAAAGCCCAATTTGTTATTCCGCGACTTCCGGTTTACCTAGTTCCAATATAATAACGAAGTTTTAAAAAAATATGAGGTATAAAGCACAATATTTAAAATACCTTAAACCATAAACATTTTAATAAAACTTAATACTTTGGCTGTAATTAATTTACAAACTCACCTCCGATGAAAATCTATTTCATCGAAATATAAGTATTAACTAGGATAATTATACATTTTATTTGAATAAATTGTTAGTTTATCTATATTAAAAATTCTTTAACCGAACAATTTTGTTTCTTAATGTTTATTTCCAAAGATATTTAAAAAAAACATGAAAAATAGAGAAAATCCGCTCGAGTGATTTCAGTTTTATGCTAAGCTAAAATGAATCTTATTGCGATGCGTATACGCTTGGTCTTTGGTTGTGTGCAAAGTTATCGTTTTGGATTGAGATTAATCCCCGCCTTAAGACAATATTTCCGACAGCGGCAGGAGCAGTGGCAAGGGCTGAGTGTAAACGTCCCATTACGCACCATGGGCAGTCAACAAGAAAGTCTCAGGTCATGTTTGTTTCTTATTTTCCTGCCCTAGGTGCGTAATGTACTATTGCAATTTGCAACAGCAAATGGCTACTCTGGTTAATCACATGATTAACCACAAAGCGCATGTCTACTCTGCTTGCTGAACTAAGGGCGAAGCCAAACGAGCGTAATTTGTGAGTTGTGAGTCGCAGAATTCTGCTGCATTCAGTTTCATACAAAAGTCCTGTTTGATTCACACGAGCGTAATTTTGTGAGTCATGATTTGTATGAAAAGATATTTACGCGGCAGAAATTCTGCGACACACAACTCACAAATTACGCTCGTTTGGCTTCCTTCACGTTTAAAACTTACGAACTTCAGAAAAGTATCGCTAGTCAACGCTAGATGTCGCTACACCTAATAAAACGCCACCTTCGATTTACTCTTGAAGAATAACTACTTGTGCTGCAAGTCTGTAAGTATATAGGCGGCACTTTAGTACTATGACTTTCTGTTAGATGGCGTTCGACAAGTGAAAAAGGCTTTCACAATTTTCTTAAATTCCATCACCTACTTGGAATTCGAAAAGTTTTCTCAGGACCTTGAGTTTTGTACCTCTTCTATGAAACTAATATTATATTCCATTATAAAGCTTAAATTACATGCAATTAGCATGTATTTACACTAATTAATTTAAATAGGATTTAATACATTTAATCGTAATTATCTAAATATTTATTCAATCGAACTACGATCGAAATATTAATATTGTGTTACATAATTATATTATAAGAATTAGTATTACGTTTGTACTTACGTTGTATTACAATAATACTTTTTTCAGAAATATTGAGAAAACTTTGAGGAGTCAGTTTTTACTTTTCAGTTTTCAGTTTAGTGTTTACAGCGGCTGGTCACGTGGCAATAATCTTGTCGTAAAAGTACCAAGTGAAAACTGTGCACTTTAAAAACATTTAGGGCCTGTTTCTATAATTTAAAAAAAAAACTTAATCCACCGTAACGGTTAGAACCAAACTTGGTTACTACAAAACCAAGCCGCGCCCACCCGACACACGTACACAAAATACCCGAATGTGGGGTAAAATAAAACAGGCCGAGCGGGGAAAGTGTTGAAAAGTTGCCGTCGGAAAAGCGAAAGTTGTAAGTCGGAAAAGTTCGCGACGCTCGAGACTTTGTTTTCGTCCGACTTTAGATTCAATTTACCCGGAGTTGGTGGGGAGAGGGAGCTCGCCCCTCCACCCCCCGCACTGCCCCCCCGCGACAGACCGCGGCTGTTTAGTATCAAAATATTTTATTCAGCACTTCGGCGATGTTAATTTTGATGCGGAAACTCTAATGCGACTCGGCAACATCATAATTATTAAGCGCGATATAATTTGGAAGTCCCACCATCTGCGAGGCGCCCGGCTGAATTTACCGGTTTCCATGAAGCAGACTGATGCGAACTTCTAACATGAGATGGGTCATGGGATATAATATACTACATAGGTTCTCATCATCACCGGGAACCGTACCTGGTACTATTATCTATTCTGTGACCGTACTTACATTCAAGATAAAAAGTATCCTATTACGATTCCCGGTGCTTAAAGTATCTTCATACCAAATTTTAATTTAAAAGTTAAAATCGGTTTATTGCTTAATAAGTCTGAAGAGGTTATCGATAGAAAGACATTATATTATAGCCAGCACCCTTTTACATAATTATTTTTTTATAATTATATTTAACATTATAAATAAGTCAATGGCTAGAGATTGACTATACTTCATTCAGATCGCTCTACCTCAGGGTGTGTATGGGTCCCCTGTATAGAGTTCACTGTGAAAGTAGCAGCACTGAAAGAATAACTTTTTTTACTTTTATATGGAAACATTGATGACGCTAGGGCGCTTGCCCTTGATACAAATCACAAAAAAATGCTCCTCCAGCGCTGCTCAGTGATAAAGTATTATAATTTTGTTACTTACTCTTTATAATAGGTATTAGGTAGAGCTAGGTAAGGTGACTGTAAGGAAACCTGCCGTCCACACCAAACACGAGTAATTGGCAATTGCTTACTGCGGAGTGCGGACCCTCACTAACGTTTAGAAGTTCTTCCCCTCCCCAGCTCTAGTCCCCATTCCCCAATTACCAATTGTATTATCGCGAACGGCGAAAACGATTGTCAATGTATTTTAATAAGCTTAAACGAATAGGCAAGGTATATTATGATGTATAACTGTATGTATACATACAACTACTTATACAGCATAGACTTCGTGAAAAGACCTAGAGTTAGGGCATGCAGAATAGAGCCTGCAGGAACTAGGTTCCAGATGAGATCTCTTTCTCTCTCTCACAGAAAACAAAGAACCATGTGCGAGAGATGAGATCTCTTGGGCATTGGTACTATTTGATAACGTAGTAAGTAATACTTATAAGTAAGTATATTACAATATACGAAATATTTTAATATACTTACTTATAAGTAAGTATTACTTATTTCTTTATTTACGCTAAATGCGTTGTTAGAATTCACAATCTTTGTAACGCGAAACTCAAACCCAGGTAAGTATTTCTATACAAATGTCTGCAGCGCGTCTCGCTGGCAACGGAGAAGTCATATACAAACGCGTATACAGTATATACTATACAGTATACAGTATATCGCAGTAGACGCAGCAGTATATAATATTCCCGCCCAGCTCGGCACAAATTAGAGCGTGCCACGTTCCACGCTTTGAGTTGCGCTTGACCAAGCGTTATTCGAATTTCGAAGACGCCCGCTGCACTAGTGCTGCGACGCACCATACGAAAAAGCTATCGATATCGATGAAATGTTTTCGTATTAACGTTTGTAGTATAATGTCATATTTTGACTATGAAGATACTTTAAATTTTAATGAATTCTTATGAAGTCCTAGTCAGTTGATGACAATCGTTTTCTAAAATTACTAGTCACTATTCATATATTAAGTACTTAGGGATCTTAATATTACGGAACTTAAACTAGTTTTATGATATTCACTATCTGCTACCTACTGATTTAAAAATAGATTTATTAAGAACTAGATGATGCCCGCAACTCCGTTGCGCCAAAATTCGTTTATCACGCGGAAACCGTACATTTTCCGGAATAAAAGTCTGTCTTTTCCTGAGACTCAAAGTATCTCCATGCCAAATTTCAGCAAAGTCGGTTCAGCGGTTTGGGCGTGAAGAGGTAACAGACAGACAAGAAGACAGACACACTTTCGTATTTATAATACATAATAATAGTATGGAAATATGGATATGGTTTCAAAGTGTTTTTATTTAATTTGCTCACACATTATTATGATGAAAATATTATTATAATATGAATAGAACAAATTTCAAATTGTAAAGTTCAATTATTATTTGCTCAGTGCTCACAATTCTTAATAAATGATAGTAAGGATATAGTTTACGAAATTTTAATTTTATTATCATTTATTAATGAGTATAATGTTCAACTGAGACGTATGATGTTCATTATATGATGGAAAATATAAGAACAACTAGATGAAAACCCGGCTTCGCTCGGGTAAACTTGTAACTCAATACACAATCTATGTAAGTACAAAATGTAGGTAAATATTTATGTGAGTAGTCATCTTTTGTCAAGAAATATTAAAGAAAAGCAAGACTCGTAAATATTCGTATACTTAGCTTAGTTTATTATACTTATTTAAAAATAGTACTTAAATAAAACTGCAAAAGTTTTACAGTACTTATCAACATTATCTAAGGTTAATAATTTCTCTCGCATTCAGTCTTTTTCGCTACATTGGCAGGTAGGTAAGTAACCTAAACCTAATTTAAAAAAAAAACAATAATAGTAGGTATAGTATTTTTAACCGACTTAAAAAAAAAGGGTTATCAATTCGAACCGTATGTATGTACGAGAATTGCCTCATTTTCATATAATTATATTAGTCTATATCAGCATCTGAATTATGAAATCGGTTTTATCTTTGAAATTAAAAAAAACTTGAGAGGTGCCAAGGGACACCCGAACGCCGAATGGAACGAAATTATTTCTTATGTTCAAAACATTACAATATACATATTATGTATATACTCAAAAATATTTAAAAAAAACGCCATCTATTGACGCCCAGGAACAACGCATCGCTGTTTATTCTCAAAAAACGCCATCTAGTTGACGCACAGGAATACTATCAGGCCCTCTGCCCTTACCATGCAGGTACTAATAAAAAAGTGCCGAGGTCATATATCGTTCTGTCTAGCCCCCTTTACGCCGAACGCGCCATAAGGAACTTCGTTCCAATACTACATATTATAAAAAGATAAAACCGACTTCAAGATTGTATGTATTAGAATTAAAATTCCCTAGATGCCAAAAACACGTTAATTATTGTTGAGACGCTGTTAACTGTCAAACAAAAGCAACAAAAAAGGGTGCGCCATGACTGCCGGCAGGTAGAAAATGAGCAATGGCATCATTGGCATGTGTAAAGTTTGTTTGTCAGTGTCATTAGAATTTAACGAAATTCTCCAAAATCCGAATTTTGCGGATATATGTTGTCGACTCAAAATCAATATTTTTTTATTTTCTATTATTCACATAAGGTTTCGATCGAGTCTATCGTACCCCTGGACGAAATTATTAATATAGATGTGCGTCTCTATTTTCATTTCAGTATTATCAGAAAATGCATCGCTTAGCAGAAAATCTCCACACGAGTTCTTGGAATGAAAATAAATCTCTTTTTTCTTATCGATATAAAAAATAGTAAAAAAAAGGAACCACCGCAACGCGAGGGGAGGCGCTCTCCAAGAACGGCAGTCCGCGCGAGTGATTTGCGCCACCCGCCGCCGCGCGGTCGCGACGCGGGCTAGTGATGTCACATATTTTTTCCAGTTTATCGACATCGACGAAGATAATTTATTACGATAAATATCGTCGATTATTTACGAATCCTGAATTTCGTTGGGCGGCAACTGCGTTCAAAAATAAATCGGCTCGGGGTCTCCACGTGAAACGAGCGGGGGCTCGCGGACTGCGGGTACATCAAACAAAGGAGTGTTTTTGTCACGTGGCGCCACGGGGGCGTCCCCCGCTCGTGGCGACGAAAGTCCGCCGTTCTCGGATCGATAGCCCGAGATGTCGGCCTACGCGGCCGGCGGCGGGCGCCATTTGCCTACCTCGACGCCTCGGGCAGCGTGTGCGGCCCCCGCCCCCCGGCCCCCGCCCTGGATTACCGCCTACAAAGCAAACTTCATCGGGACGTGCATGCAATATGCTCTAAGAGCCCGCTTTGACACCGGAGCGCCGCTTTCGGCTCAGTCATCCGAGTCGCAGTCTTGGAGTCGCAAAGCTCTATTCGTGCTTCGCAATCAACGTAATTACAACGGTAGCCCCTTCCGAATCCCCCTTGGCCGACCCACGGACTCTCTGAGTATACTGAGGACTATAACCAATATAACCTAATTTCCAATTACACGATGTTTACAAAAATACAAATGATATATTTTTAAGTTTCATCTCAGATATTGCAAAACTACCTCTATTGTCTAAGACAGGAATAAATGATAAAGGGCCTGTTTCACCACTTCCTGATTAAGTGCCGGATAGACTATCCACAACATTTGACAGATTATCCAGACTCTATCTGTCAAGTTAAGTGGTGGATAGCCTATCCGGTACTTATCAGGAAGTGGCGAAACAGACCCTTAGTGATATAAGTTACAACTTGCCAACTTTTATATTTTAACCAGATCTTACGGATAATTATTATTGATATAGCTGAGAGAAGTATCAGCCCACTTTCATTAACAGGTCGACACCGTTAAAGGTCAACAAAAATATTGTTTGACTAAATTCTTTCCATAGTCCTATACATGACATCTCAGCGAATTGTCCAAACTTTGATCTGTAACAAAAGTACTGTAAGTCAGCCAAGGTCAGATCTTGCGCGGCAAACTTCGGTAAAGTTTTATCTTTCGGCCATTTGGGGTCTGTGTGTGTGCGTTATTACGCCTCATTAGGGAACGATTTAGGGCTACAGATACAGAGGTGAATAGCGATGCAATATCTGTGTGTGAAGGTACCTTAATTAAATAAAAACCATTGAGGTGATGAATACATAATAATATCACGAATCTATATTATCCTTGTGATGTGTCATAATTTATTCATGTATGAAAAATATGTAGTATCCGCATGTTCGTTTGGAATGTATTATAGTATATAAAAATAAAATATTATATAGAATATAAAATGTATTTTTGTTTTACATTATTATAATTCATAAAAAAAAATGATTGTGGTAGTAGTAATAGTTCTATTACAGTTCGTTCTATCGAAAACAAGAACACAAGTATTAATTTTCAATCCACGTAGGTGACGTGGCTGTCCTCTCGATTTAGCTCTGCCACTGAGTACCTACTGCCAAATCAAGTTGCACAATAAATGAGCACACTGACTGAAAGTAAGATTGCTGGTACTGCTAGTACTGATGATGGTGATAGTTTAATAAAAACAAAATAGCTTCAAAAAAAGCCAGCAAATATTCAATGTATATTACAAAATGATTAAATATTTGCTCTAGTCAAAAACGCCAGGGGCAGTGACGCGAATCGCGAGTACTATGCTACATTTTAATATAAAAAATATTCAGTACTTATTTTAAAATTTACGCATCAGGCACAAACGCATAGATTAATACTGACGGTATTATTACTTATATTTAGATTTGCCGATATACTTATCTATGCTCATTTACGTTGGTTCTTTTCTTAGAAACAGGATTTCTAACTGCCTTTTGAATCTAATTATGTTTGACAGTTCAATTCTCACATAATTTCTAAGCTCCAGAACGCGTCCGATATCAGTGATGATGATTAATATAAGAGGCTCCTTAACCCTTTATATACCTGACCCTTCCCGAGTCACTAAAAAGCTGAGGCGTCTATCAGCGAAGGAGCATTTCAACTGCACTTGCTGAGCAATAAATCGGCCAAGTGGCAGGGAAAGTCCATATTAGCATATTGCCAACCGCCGCGAACCGGCCACTTCGGCCACTCGGGTACCGCTGACCGAGCCTTTTAAACCCATGGTGTGGGACAAGGAAATGATTGGGAAATTCCCAATTTAGCAGTTTTGGTTTCGAATAACGTATGATTTGTTTTGAGTTATGACTGATGAGTGATGAGTGATGGCACAAGATAGAAACCAAAAGTTACACAAGGTACTTGTTGATAATGCAAATGTAACAAAAAATGAACCAAGTAAAACACGCGTGTCACGTACGTTACGTAATATCAAAACTAATAGTTTGGGCATAATAACATTCCTGAGGGTTTATTCCATTATTGTAATAAATAACCTAAAATAGACGCAAAATACATAAAGGGTTCTGTAAGAACTAAAAATATTAAAAGCTTAATTATCAGATTCTTTTTTACACGCTAAAGGCCTAATAAAGCGGGGCGAAGGAAAAACTCCGCAAAAAAGTAATCAAACACAGCCAACATGGCCGCCAATTTTTTGGCGCACAAATTAATTGCTCGATATAAAAAGAGGCATTAATGAGAACGAGGCCCAACAATAAACAGACAGTAAAAGCACAATAAAGAGTGAATGAAATGAGCGCGAGAGTTGAATGTGAATGAACGAACCAGGAACGAGGAGCGAGCCTCGGGGAATATTTTAGCGTATTTCAATAAAGGCGCGACATCTTTAATCTAGGCGGGATCGGGTAGGGGCATAAATCTTGCAGGTCCGGGCGAGTTTTGAATCATTTAGCGGCGGCCCCGCGCGACTTCCGTCCGGCACGCGCCGCACCGCGCTCGCCACCCACTCTCGAGCGCCGAGCGCGTCTGTCTTGCCGAGACAAA
Source organism: Aricia agestis (assembly GCF_905147365.1). NCBI lineage: Eukaryota > Metazoa > Arthropoda > Insecta > Lepidoptera > Lycaenidae > Aricia > Aricia agestis. The sequence continues at coordinate 19,452,237 of NC_056409.1, forward strand.
GGGACGCTAGGGATTGACGCTACGATTACTTTTATCGACTTTTTCATTTTATTTGTATTAGTTTTTTTTTTAATTAAGCTAGCTGTATATTGGCGTCATCGATAACCTCTATTGATCATTCAGCAAAATATGTTACTCTATATTGAATTTACAATAAAACTTCATGAAATATAATATAATATGCTCATGTGGCATGCTTGCCAATAAATTCTACACAAAGTATCTTCAGAAGACAGATAAGACAGAATGTGATATTTTATTTTAATTAGTTGAAGTAAAAATAAATGTTCCTATAAACTGTTGATGTTCCAATAAAAATAAATAAATAATAAATAATGGTACTTTCATTATTAACAAGATAATCAAATTAACTTTTAAGAACCAATTATGTTTCATCACTTCCTGATACACCACTTAACTTGACAGATGAAGTATGGAGAATCTGTCAAAAAAGCTGTGAATAGCCTATTCGCCACTTTACCAGAAAGTGGTGAAACAGGCCCTTAATTTCTTTTTTATAAATGTCATGTGTCTTAATAAGATATGATAGCTGTTTACATCGTATAAAATATTGGTCCACAGATTTTGCGTTAAAATAATTTATCAGTAAGTTTCATTTTTTCAGTATCAGTGAAGTACTCTTATTGCGAAGTCAAACTTGAAATAAAAATATTGCATCGATAAACGATTAGGGACATCCCTATGAAACGACGTCCGAGTCGCCTCTAATTTGAATTCACGGAGACTCCGCGACGCGTCCGCCGCGCCGGCCGCGCCCGACTTAATGAATCGCGAGGGTGTGGGGGCCGTAGGGGGTGGCAGCGGGGTTGCGACGGAGGCCGGGAGGGGGCGATCGGCCGGCCACCGCATCCTCCGCGCGGATAAGTGACGCCTGTGTAGCTCCGTACATAGCTCCTTATGTACTCTCGTACATAGCGGCCGGCCTGTACCTACGTAACGCTCGCCAAATTTATGTCCCGCACATGTCTAGAGACCGCGGGCGTACCTTTAGAGGGATTTTGCGTGTGTACGGACAAACAAGGGCCTCCGAAGATATTCGAGGTGGAATTCACTGGGAGCCTTTATTGATGATACCTAGCGGCTTACGAGGCTCGAAAACTTTTTGTGTGAATTCTGCGCCTCGGCTCACAATTACAAAGAAAATTTCTGTTTTATTTTGTCCGGTATTTAAAAAAGGGGTGAGAATTTTGGTGCGACACGAAGTTGTCTTTAAAACAATTTTACATAATAATCGGCAGGTAAATTGTAATACGCGTATAAAGTCGGTATTATCGTGGAAGAGTGAAACAAGCTAATGGGCAATTATGTAAATCCGCTGAGCGAACAATCAAAACGCAATAAATTATTCAGCCGGCGGCCGCGGATGCGCTCCGGTCTCCGGCTGTTTCTTTGTCAAGTCTTGTATTGATGTTTACATAACGATCCACTGTCATTATATTTTTTTTCATTATGAAATACAAAAATAAACTGAAACGATATTAAAATAGCATTCTGAAAACTTTATGAAACTTACTGTAACATAAGTTTCAAATTAAACTGTGATTTTGTGTATTGATTGAGAGTGATTTTCTTTTTAACAAAATATGTAACATACTTTTTTTATAAGACAACAGTTTCAGAAACAACAACTTAAACTTCTACAATATGGCATAAGGCATTGGAGGATTAGCTCAAAATATTAAAGCAGCATAAAACAATGACCCCAAGTTTAATAATTTACTAAACGAACACCAAAAGCAGCGCGTCGCCAAATTAATGGTACGCGACCGAATAATAAACGTTCATTTTTCTAACAAAAACATGTAATCAGGCGGGGGTTGGCCGCGGTCGGGGTCCGCGCGGGCGGCCGTGGGAGCCGCGCCGCCATTATTGTCGATAATCACGCGATATCGATTGACGTGCGTGCAGCCCTAATTCCGAACCTCGTGCAGAATTACGCCGGCATTTTTTGCTGCCCCGTATTTTAAATCGAGTACATATTATGTTATATGTATAAACGATTTCAAATACATATTTGGCTATATGAAGGTAATATGGATGCATAAAACATACTGTATTATACTACTTTTTTAAGATAAAAAAATTTAAGTACTGCAATCGTTACATTATCGTTTAGATCCCAAGTCCCAACATTTCAATCGTAGGCCTCATCCTTTATAATAAATATAAAAATAACACATAAAATCGTCATAAACTAAATCATAAATCGTCATAAACCAAGTGATAAATGGTCGTAAAATCTAGTCGCTGCAAGCGTCCCGCGCCGGATGTTTTGTTGCGAAAAGTTCAGCAACAGGTGGCATCATTACTATATTTTATGACTCCGGCCGCTCAACTTCGCTCGCCACTCAATTGGGCTTTAAACTTATTTAATTCGCTTTTATTGTGTGCTAATTACTTTCGGTGATTTATCGTTTGGACATTTTTATTTGTGGAGTAGTTTGAGGAATGTTTACTGAGGGTTTCAATTGACAAAGGTTAGTTAGGTAAAAGGCAATGGGTATTTCTAGAACATTAGGAGACAGATAATACGATTTATATTTTATCAATTAGGTACCGCGCAGTTTCACCGCGTGCGACGCGCGCCGCATCGCAACGACGCGCTCTCAAGGGACTTGACGTGCTGATCAGCTGCGCATTGCGCAGGCGCATAATGTTAAAAAAAAAGAAAAATAATATGTCCATAATCAAGAAATTGTTTAGTCACTTTTATTAGAAATATATAATATGAGCTGTAGAGACGACGAAGTAACTAGGAATTTATAAGGAACTTTAGATTGGTATTTTAGCATTGCCAAGGATAATTTTATATGGATTTTGGACACATAATTTTCTTCAAAACGTGCTAACGCGAAACTATGTTGGTAATATTTAGAACTTAGTCACGATGACAATCATGGGCGTACCCAGGTTCTGGGCCAGGGCCCAGGGGAGGGCAAAATACCCAGGTCTGGGCCAGGGGGGGCAAATCAGATTTTTTATAAGGTAGGAGTTTATAAAGAATAAAAAAAATATAATTTTTAGTTGTGTAAATATTGTATTGCAAACAAATGGCAAAAATTCGTTTTCTTAATTTTTGATTTGAATAGATAAAAGTACTAGATAATATACTTAGTAGGGACGTCAACATGATCCAGGGGGGGCAGCTGCCCCCCCCCCCCCCCCCCCCCCTGCCTCCCCTTCGGTACGCCCATGATGACAATAATATTATACTTACACTAAGATGTCTTTAAAATGATCACGCATCGATAATGAAAAATTCCTTGCGAGTTCGACTTTTTATCAAAAGTAGTGCCGCGGCACAACATCGCGGCAATCGAACCGAAACGATAAAAAGTCGCATACCGCATCCGGATAAGTGCGTGTCGACTGTCGACTGTCCACAAAAAGTCCCATCACTAGTGCGATCGCGTGGTACCATAGACTTAGCGAAAGGAAGGAGCGTTTCCTATGCAACTGAGTAAATACGCGCAGGAAAGTGTGAGATGACTGATGAGACGAATGTGCGGCCAATAGTTATCTTTCTCTAGAATTCTGATTGGTCCATGTAACAATCTTGCAGATTTTCATCTTCAGCGGAGCGATGCGGCCATATTGCGTAAGCCAAATCGCATAGCGCACTAGTCACTACGCGGCACTCTAGCACTTACACACCTACAAGAATGATATACGATACGTATTGGCCACAGCCTACATCGCGTACTGTGGCCAAATGCCAATACGTATCTTTCTCGTTGCTTTCTCTCTAGTGGTCAACTTCATATGGATCTTCAGTTCATTCTCAAGTCTATGGTGCACCAGCCCAGCACTACCGCGGTCCCGGCGGCGGCGCGGGCGGCGATAACATCTCGCGAACGTGCGTGACCGCATCCTGTACCCTGCGCCCGCGCACCGCGCCGCAGCGTCAGGGTTCCCTACTCCCGAAACGGAACCTTATCGTCGCGAAGATCACAATTCGTTGTCCTCAGCCTGTGTGTAAACAATTTTAAATAACGTGTTATATCGTATTTAGTAATTGTCGTTTCATCTATTATAATACGCCTACAATCACTTGCATAAAATATTATAATCTGCAAGTTGAAATAGCGACTTGACGCATATTTTTAATCCAGCAAGGAAATCAAAATTATAGTGCAATTTCTATTTTTTTTATTTTTATGAAATAAGGGGGCAAACGAGCAAACGGGTCACCTGATGGAAAGCAACTTCCGTCGCCCATGGACACTCGCAGCATCAGAAGAGCTGCAGGTGCGATGCCGGCCTTTTAGAGGGAATAGGGTAATAAAGGAGGGTAGGGATGGAAGGGAAGGGAAGGGAATAGGAGAGGGTAGGGAAGGGAATAGGGTAGTGGATTGGGCCTCCGGTAAACTCACTCACTCGGCGAAACACAGCGCAGGCGCTGTTTCACGCCGGTTTTCTGTGAGAACGTGGTATTTCTCCGGTCGAGCCGGCCCATTCGTGCCGAAGCATGGCTCTCCCACGTACGCCCATGTTACTATTTACGTAGTAAGTAGTAACATGGGCGTAGGGTATGTTATTCGAATATTCGAATACTCGTTTTATTCGAATATTCGACGATTTTATTATTCGAATATTCGCCAAATTATTTTTCGAATAATTCGAATACTAAAAATAGTTTTTATTTTTGTTTAAAACATAAAAATAACATGGAATAAGAACATAATTTAGTTTATTTCAGAAAAACAATATTATTTATGAATATTCTACATCTTTAATGATCTAACTAATGAGTATACGACCATTCATCGACGCCGTTGACCATGTTTTTAGTTCATTGTTGTTCATGTTCATTACGCCAGAAGGATGTAAGTATATAAAACAAACTCAACAAATAATTTTTTTATACGCCTTTCTGGCTTGAAGCTCGCGATGTGATCTATGATTCGATAAGTTGATAAAAATTTGCTATTCAATAGCTTTACCATGGCAGTCCTCGATTGATAATTGAAACAGTTAGTACAGTATCAAAAATTTATATCGATGGCTCCTTAATAATATTATTGCAGTTATCAATCTTCAAGTTACTAAATTCACCAGCTCAAGGATTGTTTCACCCTCCCCCAGGGCTTCTCTTTGTTGTGGGGTTGGTTTTGTAGTGGCTCTTTTTTATAATTTTAACTTTCGAGCCACATTGACACAGGTGAATCCGACTAGTTGAACTAGGTGAACGTGGATCGAAAATATCAAAACGACGGGTAAGCTGGCTGAGTATTAATGAACAGATATCATAACGTCGAATATAATATTATTATTTAATCTCAACTGCTACCTAGCAAGACTTAAGCATAATCACATGAGAAAAGTAAAAGGTGCTTCGATCGAAAACGGTTTACACTTTATAGCCATTCTTTTATAATTGCCCATCAGTAACCTTAAAATAAACATTTTTAAAGTATTAAACAATAAAAATTATGTCATTTATAAAGATTTATGTTGATAAAAGTAAAAATAAGAATTGCCTACTTTATAGTATTAACAAAATAGGTTGTACATGGTTGTACGAAGCTTCTTGTTACTTTTATTCAGAGTTTTCAGCATTTCTCAATATTTTTTAATTATTCGAATAATATTCGAATTATTCGAAGAGTTTTGTAAAATATTCGAATTATTCGAATAGTAAATTTGTCGAATAATAACATTCCCTACATGGGCGTAAAGCAATGCTAAGTAAATAGCACAACTCACAAGAAATCCGAAAACCTTGTTTCATCAAAAACCCCTAACTGGGCGATACCCGACTCGAACTTGACCGTCTGCTCCGCGACTGCGCGGGCGCAGCACTTCCGCCGACACTCGCTCCCTTCACCGAGGATATTGGGTCTCGTGTTACAATCAGCTGACCGATCACCGAGACAACCGCAGAGTACCGGCCCGAATCTCATAACTCGAAAGTCGAATGTCACTTCGATCGCTGGCTGTCTACGATCGTAATGACTATCAAGGCATGAGGATGAGGTGCAAGGCTCAAAATATCACACCGAAATGGCAGCGCAGCGGCGAGCATTTTCAGTGTCATAATATGATGTCATATACTAATTTATCTTCATTATTGTCAGTTATTGTAATACTGTATAGTATCGCTTGAGAAATTTGGAATGTCTCGCTGCCGTCCGCGACGCAGCGAGCACTCTTGACGACTCCTACGCGGCGCGGCGGCGCGGGCGGCACGTGGGCAGTCTGTAATGAAGATAAAGTTTAAACTCTTATACGTGGGAGAACCATGCTTCGGCACGAATGGGCCGGCTCGACCGGAGAAATACCACGTTCTCACAGAAAATCCTTCCCATCCCTACCCTCCCCTATTACCCTATTTCCTCTTAAAAGGCCGGCAAAGCACCTCAGTTCTTCTAATGCTGCGAGTGTCCATGGGCGACGGAAAAAAATCGGTGTGATTTGAGCCTACTTAGGCTCAAAATATGTGTCCTTACAGTTGTAAGGACACAGGTAGGGTAATATTGTAACACCTCAGAACAGTGTAATACCACAGAATATGTATTACGTATTTATGAGAATTTCGATGGCATCCGGCCTCTTAATACTGAATTCCTAAAGCTTTAGCAGTGTAAAAAATCTAAGTGGCAAAATATTATATTATGGTATAATGTAGGCTTAATAGGCATTATGTCCTGTGGCGAAATGTTATGTGGGACATGGGGCGGTTATTGTGTCTATTTCCATAAGTTTTTATAAACATAATATTTTGTAATAGGCACTTGTAGGTTGGAAAGTAGTAAGTGATCTACTTCTTTAATGCATAGCTAGTCTAAAACTAAGTACTTGGGAGGCAGAGCTGTGCTCGAAGACCAAAGAAAGAACTAATATTATAAATAACTCTGCACAGTTTCCTCGGTAAAATACCTAGTTGCTGCCCTACAGACTCGATTTCATGAAAAGAACTTTGCCAAGAAACCAATTATATTAGATTGTAAGTGTCAAATGATAGCCAGTTATGTAACCCACTTTTTAGCCGACTTAAAAAAAATGAGGTTATCAATTCGACGCGTATTTATGTAATAATTTGCAGAAGTTCCGAGTTTTTATGTTTTTGTTCGCATATCTCCGGAACAACAAGTCCGATTTGAGTCATTATTTTTTTGTTGCACTAGGTATGGTTTAACTTAGAGAATACTGCAAGTTTCATCAAAATCGGTTCAGTAGTTTATGAGATACAGAAATCTTAATACGGATACGGAATTCTTAATTACGTACAACTTTGAAGTCGGTCTTATCTTTTTAAAATACTATTATTAATATCTTCATAGAACATTTTAATCTGTTTGCTTTGCTCTTCATCGAACACTTTCATCTTCATTTATCTACTCCACGTTTTTACAGCAATTAATCTCAAGTCTTTAAATAACAAAATAACCCTTTTTTCCAGTGGCTGCATTATGTAATATAGAGCAAAAAATCTTCTTTTAGGGTAATGCACATTTTGGGAATAAAACAGCTTAATAAGCATTTTTCTGCTTCCGAATCTTTACGCATGAAGTAATATATAAATAAGTACAATTTTGGGTATATCGCACTTCTACTATTTAACATAGTGAACTGGAAACCTAAAGGTTTCTAGTTCACTATGTTAATGTAATGTACCAATGAAGTGCGAATAAAAAACGCAGCGTTAGAGCCTTTTCCAGTAGTCGGAAGTTATGAACCTAACTTCAAATTCGACTTGCTTTAACAGCTGTTCAGCGTTGATCATTAACCAATTCAATCATTAGATAGCAGTAATGAGCAGAGCCAAGATGGCCGGCGCAGCTGCACGCGCTGCGGGCATTATCTTTATTGTCCGGCAGATGGGTCGCGGTCCGCGGCCATGGCATGGGGACCCGAGTCTTCTTCTTCTTTTTTATTTAAATAGTGACTTCAGTGAATTGCCACTTCCCAATTTATCAGCACGCACGCGCCGAACGCGCCGCATTTGAATTCGTTGCATCATGTAATGAAATTATGTGAAACATCGCACATTCGTCTGCACCGTACGCGCCACATATTTTATACATACTATGCGGTGCGTTAGGGAGATCGCAGACGACAGACTTTTTGTAAGATCGAGTCTGCGGCGCCCATACAGTCGGCATGGCGCCCATACAGTCGGCGCCGCAGACTCGATCGCACAAAAAGTCTGTCGTCTGCGATCTCCCTTAAGCGTACGGCGCGGCGCGTAAGATTTTGACGTCAGCGAATCAAAAACGAAAGAACTACCAAGTGATAGGTATTGCCATTTCCCCCACCAATATTTTTAACGATTCATTAAAGAAATTAAATACTTAAAAGAGCAGCATCAATAGAAATTAATAATAAGTATCGGATATCGGCCCTCCCCTTAAAATATTTTCCGGCCGTTTTCCTCCTTGTAATCTCTTATCAATTTGTATCGTTCATTTCATAATATTTTTGGTACCGTATATAATAATTAATAAAAAGTTATGAAATATAAATGTTATAAGTATTATCCTTTTAAAAATCAGTGTTATTGAGTGTTTTAGATTTACAATTCTATGACCTACCTACTAGCTGACCTGCCAAGCGCTATTTGGCATTACGTAGTTTAAAGTTTTGGATAACTTGGACTAATACGCACAACAATATCCATCAGAATAGTTCTAGCCATTTCAGAGGAGTTTATGAACAAACAAGTTTTGGACAGTAGCACATAATAAAAAGCGTGCTCACAGCGTTTATATAGCTGTTATGATAATAGCTATATAAACTCCGTGAGCACGCTTTTTACATAGCCATTGGCTATTAAAGTAATCATATAAGGGTATATATGGGGGCGATTTCCGGTTACCTCCAAGTGTGCACGAATACTTCTCCAGTCTTTCGGTGCCGCCGACTAACGGATTAAATCTGTATGTCGACGGTTCTCGGGGTTCCAAGCGGGCGGCCGATCGGCCGACGGACCGGCTGACCCCGGACCTCACTGCGGCGTTGCCGCCGTTTGGGGGAAGGGGGCGGGCTCGGCTTGGCCTGTCGGGGCTTGCCTGTGCAAACAGCCAGGTCTCGACGGGCGGACGAGTGCGTCTCTACCCCCAAACGGCTGCGACAAGTTGCTGTCAGATTTGGGATCAGTCGGTCTGGGTTGGGTTGAGGTCTGGTCTGGTTTGGGGTTCTAGTGCTCACAGCATTAGAACCCCAACCCAGACTAGAACTCAACTCGACAACAAAAACCCAATCCAATCGGTGTTATCCGACCCGTGCCGAAGGATGCATGGCTGGGGGAAGTCAGCCGCGAACGGAGGACCCTCGATACCAGGCGACCTCGAGGAGTAAATAGCCTGACCCTTGCATGCGGGGCTCTGTGGGGGTGGACCTTTTATTTCCCTAGCTACTCGTGGGATTTGAATGGAAATTGAAAAGGACCAGGAAAGTCTTGTGGCCGAACTGGAAGCTTTATACTCCACGGAGGCGATGGAAATCGGCGTCGCCGAGGACCACATATTGTCTGGGTCTGTCGGGGCAGAGGACACTTCTGTGTCTGGTACCCCTTCCGACCCTCTACCATCTAGCGCTTCTGCACCTTCTTCTTCTGAAGTTGGGGCTGGCGCTACCGCTAACGCCCATAAGAGAAGAAGAAGACAACTCAGTGGGGCAGCCAAGAGACGTATTGAGTGGTGGATGGCGAGGGGTAAGAGCCTCGAAGAGGCGAAGACCCTTTGTCAGAAACCACTCAGTGAGTTTCCTGAGTATGCCGGGGAGTTGGAGAAGCGTTCGGGCTCCAAACGGCAGCTCTCTGACACCGCCAACTCACAGGAAAGACCGACGAAGGCAGCCAAGCACACTAGTGCTCAGGCGCCCAAGCCGAGTTTCAGTGAGGCGGCGAGTGCCATTCGTGTGGGCATCCTCGATGCTGGGGGACCTCTCTCACGGGAGAGCGCCGAGGGGATGAAGAAATGCATTCTTCGAGTCATCGACGATCAACCGGAGGGAGAGGGACCTAAGCTAATAGAATGCGTCCACAGATCGGGTGGACTTGTCTTCACCTGCGTTTGATTGCAACTCACATCATACAAGTTGGGGCAGCACCGACGTAAACTCCAGAGGTGAGAAACTATTTGACTTCTTACTTACTAATAACCTCCACACTTTGAATCAGGGTACTAAACCAACGTTTATCAACCCACTGAGACAGGAGGTCCTTGACATAACAGTATGCACAGGACCTATACGACATCGCGCCTGTAACTGGCATGTATCGGACGATAACTCACTGTCCGATCACTGTTACATTAGGTTTGATATACATGACAGTATGCCTGGGAAAGAGGTAACTTATAGGAATCCAAAGGCCACAAACTGGAGTGTATTCAGAGAGGAATTGCAGATAAACCTCGCAGCAGTCAACAAAGCTGTCAAGACCGTAGAACAACTGGAACTAATGGTGGGAGAGCTGGAGCATAACTTGAATGATGCTTACCTCAGAAGCTGTCCTGTTAAGAAAACGTCAAATAAACGTAATGTAACTTGGTGGAACGGTACTCTGGCGCAACTCAGGAAAGAGACCCGAGCTCTGTTTAACAGAGCCAAAAGAGACGGGAACTGGGACGCATACAGAACCGCCCTAACGACGTTTAATAGGGAGCTAAGGAAGGCCAAAAGACGCTCTTGGGCAAGGTTCTGTGAGGAAGTGAATAACACCTCGCAAACCTCCAGACTATATAAAGTCATATCTAAAGCCCCTAGCTCTCATCCCAGCACTCTGAAAAGGCCAGATGGTACTTATACTAAAACGGCGGAAGAAACGCTAAGATACTAGCCGACGTCCACTTCCCCAACAGTATCCATCTCGAAATTAACGAAGCCTTCTCTCATACGATTATTAAATCGAGACCATCAGTTGACGATTGGAGAAGAGCTTCCGTGATCTTTAAGCCTGACCGAGTCACTTGGGCAATTGACAGTTTCAAGCCTTACAAGACCGGCGGCGAGGATAATATATTTCCGGCCCTCCTACAGCAGGGCATGGACATTATACTTCCTATGCTACTGAAAATCTTCAGAACAAGTTTTGCGTGGGGCTACATCCCATTGGCATGGACAAAGGTAAGGGTGTCTTACATACCCAAAAGTGGGAACAGAGACAAAGCTCTACCAATGTCATACAGACCAATTAGCCTCACTTCTTTCATACTTAAAACAATGGAGAAGGTGGTCAACCTACACATAAGGGACACCTATCTCACTAAAATGCCGCTGCATAAAAGACAACATGCCTACCAAAAAGGCAAATCTACCGAGACGGCCCTAATGGACTTGGTAGATCGGATTGATGGAGCAATGGAAGATAAAGAGATTGCGTTATGTGTCTTCCTCGATATTGAAGGCGCATTCGACAACACTTCAACCAGCTCTATCACAAATGGCCTGGCTTTAAAGAATATAGATCCAACAACTAGGAAATGGATCAAAGCCACGCTCGACAATAGGGTAGCCTCAACGACTATTATGGACCTGACACTCAAAATCAGGCTGACACAAGGTTGCCCACAAGGAGATGTGCTGTCACCCCTGGAATGGTCCCTGGTAGTGGATGAGCTACTAAGAGAACTGAACCTCATGGGTTACTACGCTCAAGGGTACGCTGACGACCTGGCGATTATGGTGGTGGGAAAATGCGCATCGGTGGTCGCTGGGTTAATGCAGTCAGCACTAAGAGTCGTCGAGGATTGGTGCCAAAGGGTCAAGCTAACAGTAAACGCTGATAAGACGGTCTTGATACCTTTCACCAAAAAGAGGAAGTTGGAGGGACTAAGACCCCCAACACTCTTCGGAAAAACTATTAAGTTTGCGGGTGATGTCAAATATCTAGAAGTAATCCTAGACAAAGGACTCACTTGGAATAAGCACATCGACTATATTACGAAAAAGGCTAGATGTGCTCTGGGTTCCTGTTGGAAGCTTGTCAACTCTAAATGGGGTATTCGGCCGAAGGCAATGCTATGGCTATATACAGCCGTAGTGAGACCGATTACCACATATGGCTGCGCAGTGTGGCATAAAAAGGCTGAACAAATAAACTGTAATAAAAGACTAAACAGCGTACAGAGACTGGCATGTCTAATAATCACGGGTGCACTCTCGTCAACACCCACCGCTTCCCTCGAGGCCCTGATTAACTTAACTCCGCTTCCTCTGTTTGTTTAGATGGAGGCCAAAAAGGTGGCTCTCAGGGCCAGGACGGCGGGTAGAACGAATTGGGTCTCCACCCCATTTCGACAGCTGGAACAGTCTCTCACTGAATCACCTATCATGGCCATGCCATCAGATGCCATGATCAAGGTGTATAGCTTCTCGAAGCAGTACCAGGTTTTTATACCTTCCAGGGAGGACTGGGAAAGAAAAATCCCAATCGATGTCCGCCCTAGCGACATAGTTTGGTTCACGGATGGATCAAGGAAAGACAACCGTGCGGGAGCCGGATTCTACGGAGGCAGGCCACCAAAAGGCAAATACGCCTGTTTGGCGGAGTTTGCGACCGTGTTTCAGGCTGAAGTCTTCGCTATCCTCGGTTGTTCACTAGAAAGCCTGGACATGGCCCTAGTTAATAAAAACGTTTTTATCTTCTCCGATAGTCAAGCTGCACCTAAAGCACTGACTGCCGCAGAAGTCTCGTCCAAATTAGTTCTGGAATGCGTTGAGACGTTAAACATGCTAGGAAGGAACAACAACATCCGCCTAGTATGGGTTCCGGGCCACAGCAACGTCCCCGGCAATGAAACCGCTGACGGACTGGCTAGGCTTGGGGCCGAGAGTCTCATATATGGTCCAGAACCAGTCTGTGGTATAACTCCCAGTACCACAAATCAAGTGCTCAAGGAATGGGGTCATAGACTATGCAGGAAGCAATGGGATGAGACCCTGGCCTTGAACACTCCAAGGCACTAATTCCCGACTTCAACAAGAAACAATCAGAATTAGTGCTCACCTTGGGTAGGAACCAATTAAGAATCCTTACCAGAAGCCTAACTGGGTACTGCAAGCTCAACACCTAAACAGAATGGGTATTTGTAGCATAACGAGTGGGCCGGCTCGACTGGATAAATACCATGTCCTCACAGAAAACCGGCGTGAAACAGCGCTTGCGCTGTGTTTCGCCGAGTGAGTGAGTTTACCGGAGGCCCAATCCCCTACCCTATTCCCTTCCATACCCTCCCCTATTCCCTTCCCTTCCCTTCCCTACCCTCTCATATGTCCCTATTCCCTATTAAAAGGCCGGCAACGCACCTGCAGCTCTTCTGATGCTGCGAGTGTCTATGGGCGACGGAAGTTGCTTTCCATCAGGTGACCCGTTTGCTCGTTTGCCCCCTTATATTTTGACGACCTCTGTGGCTCAGTGGTGAGCGCGTCGGTAGCTCAATCCGGGGGTCGCGGGTTCGAATCCCGCCGACGGAACAAAAAGTTTTCAAAGTTCCCGGGTCTGGATGTATATTAAATATGTGTATGATATAATAAAAATCTTAAATATATGTGTGGCGGTACCCACAATTCGCCTAACATTCCTGCATCGCGCTATCGAAGTTTTCTGAGCGCGTCGGTATATATACGACAGCTGAGATGTATCTCGTGGGCTTCGGCCTGACTGGGCATACCACCTCGCTCGGTCGGAAGATCTTCCTTTGGCCGCCACGCTCATATCCCACATTGGTGACCCTCGACAGAACACGCCTCCTTCACCATCTTCACTCCCCGCCCCTCCGCACCGCGCCAGCCAGCATCGCCTCATCGGGTACATCGTCCACTAGCCGCAATATACCGCGGCCTGGGCGACTCCGCATCGGCATCATCGGGCTTTCTTACTACACCGACCGGTCAGCAAGCAGAGCACATCTCTCCTGGTCAGCACGTAGCATCGGCCCCGCACGGCAGCTATCCGACTCACTGGATCCTGTGCAGCAAGCATCACAGTTTCGACTCACCGAATCTCACTGGCACTGGCGACTCAAGCGACAAGACTTCAAGATTCGACCTCCGGTCTTCGGGGGGGAGTGATGTGGCGGTACCCACAATTCGCCTAACATTCCTGCATCGCGCTATCGAAGTTTTCTGAGCGCGTCGGTATATATACGACAGCTGAGATGTATCTCGTGGGCTTCGGCCTGACTGGGCATACTACCTCGCTCGGTCGGAAGATCTTCCTTTGGCCGCCACGCTCATATCCCACATATGTATAGTATAAAATTATTAAATATATTTCCGTTGTCTGGTACCTGTAACACAAGTCCTTTAGGTACTTAGCACGGGGCCAGACTGACGTGATGTGAAGCGTCCATAGATATTATATTATTATTATATTATATCATAAAAAAAAAAAAAACGACTTGCAGATTCTGTGAGGAGGAGGATGAAACACCTATTCACCTTCTCCTCGACTGCCCTGCTCTACTACAGAGCAGGAACAGGCACCTTGGTCGCCACGAATACTCGTCCACAGAGGAAATTCGTGGCACCAACCCCAACCATATCGTTCAATTTTTTTTTTTATGAAATAATAGGGGGCAAACGAGCAAACGGGTCACCTGATGGAAAGCAACTTCCGTCGCCCATGGACACTCGCAGCATAAGAAGAGCTGCAAGTGCGTTGCCGACCTTTTAAGAGGGAATAGGGTAATAGGGGAGGGTAGGGAAGGGAAAGGAAGGGAATAGTTGAGGGTAGGGAAGGGTATAGGGTAGGGGTTAGGGGATTGGGCCTCCGGTAAACTCACTCACTCGGCGAAACACAGCGCAAGCGCTGTTTCACGCCGGTTTTCTGTGAGAACGTAGTATTTATCCAGTCAAGCCGGCCCATTCGTGCCGAAGCATGGCTCTCCCACGTATCAATTTATGAGCAGTATTGGGTTGGGGATGATACTCTAGTGCGAAGGAGTCACAATAGATCCTCATGGGTCGCAGTGACGTCAGGGCTACAGCGACCTGCCTTCTTTAAAAAAAAAAGGGGTATATAATTCGCGACTTAAGACTTGAGAATTTTACATGTTAACAGTTAAAAGCATATAAAAATTCTCGTATCAAAAAAATATCATGTAGTTCGTCCCTTAAACGATTGTCTTTAAACTACTTTAAACAAATCTTTATACCAAGTCAATTTACCTCAGCTCTATCTAACCGTGGCATAAAACACAATATCACCAAAGTGAAATATATAACCCGCATATCCACGTGTACACAGGAGCGCGGAATTCTTAAAAGCCGGTGCATATTCTCGCGGGAGCCGCATACTTTTTACGTGAGGTCAACCCCCCGCCGCGGGTGTCCCCCCGAGGGGGTCGATAAGACCCCTCGTGAGGGGTGGATAATTAGTCGCGAGCGCGGTCCGGCTCTACTCCATCTAACTTGTTTCCTTCTTTATTTGCTCGCCGCCGACTTGATACAAATGAGGGGTTCGGATACTCGATACAGGTATGTAGGTACGTTTGCTAATATTGGTGCTGTGAAACTTACTTAAATGTATGGTTGGCTTGATAATTGTTTTTTGTGGAGATATAAATTGAAACATACGCAAAAATAACTTTGACTGAAATTACAAATTACTATGTTTATATGATGCCCAGAAACAGTAGAAACATAATTTGTTCAAATTTCAACTGTGTAGCTTTCGTGGTATTTGAGATAATATAGCCTGCTAACAGACAGCCAGGTGGACGGACGAACTGATAGTGAAGTTTTAGTAATAGGGTTTTCGTTTTTATCCTGTGTGTACGGAACCCTAACAAAGGAAAAATTATACCTAACAAAGTGTTAAGATGCATGGATGCGTGGATTTTTTTAATATGGAAATTAATTTTTAAAATTCGAATTTTTAGCTGCTTGACCAACATCACCATAATTTATGCACACACCACTATTACCAGGTTAATACGAACTTATAATCCGAAGTTGGCAACTATCGAAGTTGCAATTACGCCGGACACTCCCCCGGGTGGCCGGATCTGAGCTAATGAAGGTATCTTCAAAGGGGTCCGAAAGACCCGGGCGCTGTCCGGCCCGCGGCGCTCGTGAATGTTTAAAGGGGTCGCCGTCGCCGGGTTACACGCGGCCGTGGGGGGTTAACGGTTATAGATTATAGAATTACATGTACCTTCAACATGGACGCTTTAAGACTCCTAATTGATGGTCCCGTCTTTCTTTGTGCCTTTGTGATCTGATTCATCAGCGCTGTTATCCTTACTGACAGACAGACACATTTTCGCATTTATAATATTAGTAGACATCGGATTATCTGCACGATCAAAGTGCTGAAATATGCACAAAATATGCACATTGCACAATCAAATGTCACTTATCTGGGTGTTGGCCATTTTGTTATTCGTCAGGCTTTGAACTTAATATATTACTTTTCTGTTGTACTTTAATAACTTTTACTTAAAAATGGCCAGGCCACCGATTTTTACTGATGTGTAGAGTTTTAGATTCGTCTAGTACGGCTGACACATTATATTATTATCAAGTATTTTTCCGCGCTTTAGTGTAAAATTAAGGTTTTTAGATTTAGGGGTTAGAAACTTGGCTCTACATCTATATGATATCTCACTACATATCATGTAGAGCCAACAACATAATTTCCCCCTTCCATTAATTTATGGTTGAAACAGTTACTTATTAGACCTACAAATAATAAAAAATCGGCCAAGCGCGAGTCGGACTCGCTCACGAAGGATTCCGTACTGTTATAAAGCAGAAATAGGCCAAAAATGTGTTTTTTGTATGGGAGCCCCTCTTAATTTTTTAATTTTTTTTATTTTATTATTTTTAACCCCCGACAAAAAAGAGAGGTGTTATAAGTTTGACGTGTCTGTCTGTCTGTCTGTTTGTCTGTGTGTGTATCTGTCCGTGGCATCGTAGCGTCCAAACGGTTGGACCTATTTTGATCTAGTTTTTTTTGTTTGAAAGCTGACATGATCGAGAGTGTTCTTAGCTATAATTCATCATCATCAGCCTGCTCAGTCCTGGACAATCAGGGTTTATCTGGTTCATGAAAGGCCGTTAGCAACTTGTAGTCGTTTGATAGGTTTTATATTTCATTCTAGTTCAACTTTCCATTATTATGTGTATACGTATATTGTATATTCACAAATATCACGAACTAGAATGAAATATAAAACCTATCAAACGACTACAAGTTGCTAACGGCCTTTCATGAACCAGATAAACCCTGATTGTCCAGGACTGAGCAGGCTGATGATGATGAATTATAGCTAAGAACACTCTCGATCATGTCAGCTTTCAAACAAAAAAAACTAGATCAAAATCGGTCCACCCGTTTGGATGCTACGATGCCACGGACAGATAAACACACAGACAAACAGACAGACAGACAGACAGACAGACACGTCAAACTTATAACACTCCTCTTTTTTGTCGGGGGTTAAAAAACCCCCGCCAAACAACTTTAAAAAGTAATGAAATAATATTTACTGCCTTCAAGTTCAAATAATTCCTAACTTGTGTAAAGTAATATTTTAGTCCATAATTGTTGTCAAGGTGTGTCGGGGGACCGCTAATGAAGATTCGATTTCACATAACAAGTTTAAGGATCAATTCACAGCGGATTGAATCGAGATAATCAGCTACTTGGCGGTTGTAGGTTGTAGTTTACTTAGCGGTCCCCCGACACACCGTGACAACAATTATGGACTAAAATATTACTTTACACAAGTTAGGAATTATTTGAACTTGAAGGCAGTAAATATTATTTCATTACTTTTTAAAGTTGTTTGGCGGGGGTTTTTTTAAATTTCTTAATTTAATTTTATTAATATTCGTATCAGACCAATACGCAATACATAATATATCATTGACATCCACTACGCAAATACTTATTTTAAAGAACATACATCACTTCCAAGTTCCAAGAATCGGTGTCCACAGTCTAAAATATGAAGTATCGGATATTTATATAGCGCAGTGTTTTTCAACCTTTTTCATTTTCATGATGGTATAAAAAATATTTAGCGACCCCAACTCCTTGTATTATTATTATTATACGTTATATGTATGTTTCTAAATATATTTTATAATTTTGTTTTTCTCCAAGTAATAAATCAATATTTTTAATCTTTATTGTTTTTTAACTGCAGTAGTTCTTTTAACCTCCGGCGCTCTCTCTTAACCCCCCCTAAAGTAGCTTGGCGACCCACAGATTGAGAAACACTGATGTCCCGCGGATGAAACCAGCAGCCGATACCGGGTCGCCTCCCGGGGGGTTGGTCTCAAAGAAACTTCCACTTTAACATCTTGCAAACTGTAATGGACTTTAAAATATTTCCGTTATATTTTTTGCTAGATAAGTTGTGACTCGCCAAAAGTTGTTTTCCTATATTCGAGTGTGTAAAGTATGATAACCAAAATTTTGTCAGACAGACAGACCTATAGGAAAAGCACACAAAAATTCAAGAATCAGTCCAGCCGTTTCGGGGGACTTTGCAAACAAATACTGTGATACCACGTGATACCTACGATTCTAGGAATCTGACATTTTGGCCTATAATCCCCCTGAGAAACAACTACTGCAGTAAACATTTTTATGAAAATTTGACAAATAGACTATTTGATTTAAAAAAATCGTGAATCTTTATAAAAAAAATCGGCTAAGTGCGAGTCGGACTCGCGCACGAAGGGTTCCGTACCAACTACCAGTATACAGCGGAAGTAGGCAAAAAATTGTGTGTCTTGTATGGGAGTCCCGCTTAAATATTTACTTTATTAAAATTTTATTATTAATTATTAAAGTATAAATATAATCAAGGATTTTGTGAAAATTTCAAATGCTTAGCTATTACCATTATTGATTACGAGCGAAAAAACCTAAAAAAATTACGTTTGTTGTATGGGAGCCCCCCTTAAATATTTATTTTATTGCGTTTTTAGAACGAACAATAAAAACTATTTATTATTCGTAGGTTTTTAGTATCTGTTGTTATAGCGGCAACAGAAATACACAATCTGTGAAAATTTCAGAACTCTAGCTATAGCTATAGCAGGCTGTAACTAGCGGTTCTTCAGTTACAGCCTGGAGACAGACGGACAGACGGACAGACATCGAAGTCTCAGTCCCGTTTTTACCCTTTGGGTACGGTACCCTAAAAAGGTAGTCTATCTACCAGAGTTTCATTTTCTTAAATCCTTAGATATTAAACCTAGTTTAGGTAATACTTTAGCTACAATAAAGACGTCAATATTTAAGTTACCATTCAAGATATCGTCTTTTACTCTTTCGCCCCATGAGACTTGAGAGTATCATATTTTAGGGATAAAAGGGATTTCTTGTCTTTTTCTGTACCCCTTGTAATATTTTAAAATTATAATATTGTATTTCAATAAGGTTTCTTTATACTTCAAGAAGTTAGAGCAGGGGTCACCAATTAGTGTCGCTCGGGGTCCGTTTTAAGACATGAAATGACATTCGCGGTCCATACATTTTATACAATGTGTCCCGACACCGGTGTCCGATCCTTTAATGTCATGATCTATGGCATATTTTATCGACACATTGGCCCTCAATTTTTTTTTCTCTCATGGTTGTAAAATGGCAGCCATTTTAGTTTTTCTCGGGCTTTCACCCTAATCTGACCAGAACTGCTCTTGTAAATATCCTATGAAGATATAAAAGGTCTCATTTGATAGCTGAATTTGTGGACTACGCTTACACAGGCAATATGTTATAAATTTCGTGGAATTAAACATAGAAAAACCCAAGCTTAAGAAAAAAATGTATGTTTAAAAAATGTGTATTTTTTATTAATGGCTTTTTGTAAAAAATCTAGCACATTAAACTGGTTCTTTTTTATTTTTAAAAGATAGAGAAAGTTTTCATTTTCTAAAATTCTTTTATTTCAATGTTTTAAGTCAGATAGTTTAGAAGTTATAACGATTTTCTTATGATGAGGTGGTCAGATTAGTATGAAGCCAGAGAAAAAATTTTTTTTCCAAAGTTGGAGAAAATATAATTTGAAAGTCAATTTATCACTAATATAAGCCATACATCATGAGTTCAAAATTTTTTTCTCCAACTAAAAAAAAAAAACTTTTTTCTCTGGCTTTTTTTAAAGTATTTAATTGAATAAGGATTAATGCCATATTGGTAAAATCGCTTCGAAAATTTGCTATTATTTATAGTAAAAAGTAAATGACAAAAAAAAATATTGTGGGATATCCATAAGAGATATACATAATTATTTATTATACCATCGCGAAGTTTTCTGTTGACCTTTTCATTGTGCACAATTCTTAGTACATTATTTTGATAAATCTCGTAGGGTTCAGCCTGCCTTTGCAATGTAAGCGGACAAAAATGTAATTATTTACGACATCAGATTAGAAACCTCAAAAATAACAGTATTTCTCCACTATTTAATGATTGTAATTATACTTATAAACCTTCCTCTTTAATCACTCTATCTATTAAAGAAAACCGCATCAAAATCCGTTGCGTACTTTTAAAGATTAAAGGGAACAAAGGGACATGAGGGTAGAAAAAGCGACTTTGTTTTATACTATGTAGTGATTAACAGACACGTTGTCAAACAAAACTTTTTGTTTATGCTGGTGCTGCCGTCTAGCGTCAAAACATTGCAGTTATACTATTCAAAAGTATGCTTAAACATTTTTCTACTGGATACAAAAAAGGGCACATCACTATCAAGGTGACGTACGTGGTGTTGTGCTCCAGTGGCCCGGTCATCGATTATGTAAAATACCTTCATTATCGACTCGATAATGCATATTATATCACTTAGCATACGTTTAATGAAGCTCCCGATTATTTTTTAATTAGATTCTTTATAACAGCCATTTTCACGGTGGAAAAGTGTTGAAAGTTTACGCTGCAAAAAGTTTAAGTTTAATTTCACTTTTTAACTGAACTATAACCTCCATAGGATAAAAATATAATGTATGTATATTGTATAGTCCAGGCCGATAGACGATTCGTAAAAAATATACAAATGGTGCCATTAATATATTTTAATATAGCCTTCCTGGATAATTTAAAATTGGATCAGTAGTTAATGAGATTAGCGCGTTCAAACAAACTCTTCTGCTTTATAATATTAGTATAGATGTGCGGTCCGTCCGTCACACAGTCCTTTACACTGCGAAAAGTTGGAAATCGTTTCACAAACAGCAAAGTTAATCATAAATCATAAAAAAATCACATCTGAACATAAAATAGATATTTTTATCTCCTTCGTTTTGGAAGTCGGTTAAAAACAATTGCATAAGTCAGCACTCAGCATAATCAACTTCCATCTCTCAGTCATAAAAGTTTATGTTTCCGATGATCAAACTCAGTTCATTTTGTCTCTAATTACCAATAACTATTTACCTATTAAAACACAATTTAGTTGACCTAATAAATCGCGGGTAACACCGCGGGGCACAGCTAGTATAGAATAACTAGCTATCCCGGCAAACGTTTCTTTGCTATATAAAGTATTTCGCCCGTATGATTTTATTGAAGTAGACAAAATAAGTATGTCACCAATCACCATGGCAACGTCCATCGCTATCCCGTCGCACAAACAATGGTCGCCGTCAGTCTTGAGTTGTAATAATTTACTATTATTTATTCAAAAAATGCACTTATCAATATAAAAAGTACCCAGTAGCCGATTCTGAGACCCATTGAATATGCATATAAAATTTGGTTAAAATCAGTAAAGCCGTTTCGGAGGAGTACGCGGCCTAACATTGTGACACGAGAATTTTATATATAAGATATTAGTATGAATCCCTTCTAAACCATCATACTAAATCCCACTCGGCAGCTGTACGTTATGATTTAATCATTTAATCAGGCGTTATGTCTGACCACACGTGTTTATCAGGTGGTGGCCCCTGGTGCCGATTCCGACTCAAGGAATACCGGAGGATGTGGATTTTGGGTGGGGTGTTGTCGGGTGTCGTACATAGCGTGGGACGGCGTGGGACGGCGTGGGGTGGTGCGAGGTGCACTAGTGCATATCGTACATACGGTACAGGCGCGAGCACCGATGAAGACGCTTTAATTTGGACTTATGAGGTCTCATTCGACATGGGTACTTAAAGTAAGTGGCTCTCAAGTCAGAAATCCTTGTCATTCTGCTAAATTAAGGCTGGATAGTTACTGTCTGTTAAAGAGGGGAAATAGCATCGATTTTAGCATATTATGCGTTTTCAAGAACTAGATGTTGCTCGCAACCTTGTTGTGTTCAAGTCGGATTATAGCACAAGAACCGCACATTTTGGCGAAATAAAAAAAAACTTGAGAGGTGTCAAGGGACACCCGAATGGAAAGAAGTTATTTCTTATGTTCAAAAAACCTGTATAGTGTATACAATTATACACTCGAAAAAATTATTAAAAAAACGCCATCTATTGAAGCCCAGGAATACTAACAAAGCGTCGCTGTTTATTCTCTAAAAACGCCATCTAGTTGACGCACAGGAATACTATCAATGCCCCATGCAGGTACTAATAAAAAGTGTCGAGATCAAAATTCGTTCTGTCTAGCCTCCTTTACGCCGAACGCGCGATAAGGAACTTTGTTCCAAAATCCCATTTTATTTTCCGGGACTCCAACTCCGGGACTCCGGGATACCAAAATTCATCATAATAAAATTCCTCACAATCTGTTCAAAAATACATAAAGAGGTACAAACTTAAACACTTTCGCACTTATAATATTCACATGTATTAAATTAAACCTTCGTGGACCTTCCTAAAAACATAAGATAACTATCTATTTATCGATGGCACGAGTCGCACGGCGCACCTGGAGTTTCAGTTAAAACGGAAATCAGGTCGCCATGGCTCCGCCTATTTCGGCCAATCTCGAATTAATCGAAACAACATCCGACTTTTGCCTAATTCTGTAACTTTCTAGATCATCTCATGAAGAATCTTTAATTTAAATTTTAGACTATTTTTAATGTCCTCTCCCTTTGAAGTTTTACGTGGTTACTTAATTTCCTATTAATTTGTGGTAAATACTTATTATATTATCGGTTGTAAACTTTTAATTTCACTGTGATTTTATCCCCCTTACAAAATACATAAAGAACCATAATATATACAATATTAACATATATGTATACAATATTTTATATTGTACAAAATATTGTATGTATATAAACATATTATATACAATATTTTGTACTAGCCTGATTCGTTATAAAATCTAGACCGACAAAGAATATTGTAAAACTGCAACTTATTCACAGTGTTAATAATTGTATTAATATGGGTACTACTTTTTGCTGTTATACCATCGAAGAAATTAATTCATAGGCAGTTGACAAATAACGTACGTCCGTCATCTGCCCCTAGTGCCTATGAATCAACTTACTATAGTACATACCATGATACCATACGGTATGATACACACTACATCGTACCGTCCTGCGTGTGCGTATATTCTCGTTAGCACTTCTCCGCACACCTGTACCCGGCATAGACAAAGAGCCTCAGCAATTAACTGTACATGTCGAGGCGTCGTCAGGATCGCGGTAATCGCACGCACAGCCCCGGGCCACCACCGGGAAGACGCTAGTTATCTCGCGGGTTTATCGCATGAGAATAAAACCTTTTTACTACCGCACAGTGTACTATTGTTTGCGGTGACGTTGCAGCCTTGGGAAGAGAAGCAGCTAAGGCCTGAATTTTTCATGAATAGTAATAGGTGCAATACCTATCGACGAAAACATAGCGAGTAGTTCGCTGTGACCAACCAAGTAGGAAGATAAATATTTTGAGGATCAGTATTCTTACAATCACACAAGGCCAAACAAGCAAATATTTGGCCTTGGGTTGGCCTAAATTTTTTAAATCAGATCATATAAACAAGCTATTAATATTATAAAATATTATTTTACTTTTTACTTTTGCAGTGGTATTCTTTTAATATTTTTTTTTTACCAACTTTATTATTATATAGCGCATGTTAATCTAAAGGCACTAAGTATACAAATTTTATAGTCAACTTTTAAGTTCTTGCCATGCAGAGTTTAATTTTCACTTTGCTTTATTTACTATTTATATTTATTAGTGGAAACTTGTTATCTGCTCTCAGTTTTGTAATAGTTTTAGTTATAGTTATTATTATGTAGCTGTAAGTTTTCCTAAGCAAATAAAAATAAAATAAATAAATAAATGAAAGAAAAAAACCTTTTTGACTGCTGTTACACTTACAGCGGTATCTACGCCTATGACTGCAGTATTCCTGACCAAATGTAAGTTTCTTGAAGAACAGACAATAGTTGTGATTCTGCCAACCGCTTTCAATATTTTTCCTTATATTCCAAAATATTTACTTTATTCTATCTACTTTTAAAAGACGCGAAACTGACAAAACTGAACATAAAGACGAGTAATAAAGAGCCTCAATATTAAAAACCGGCCAAGTGCGATTTGGACTCGCCCATGAAGGGTTCCGCAGCAGCAATAAGGTTTATTTCTATGAAATTAAAAGGTTTTTGATTTATTTTTATATTTCAGTTGATTTAATGAAAGTTAAATTAAGGTTTACTATTTATGATATATAAAAAAAACTACTAGCTAGATCTCGTTCAAACCAATTTTCGTTGCTAGTTTTTATAGTAATGTACATCATACATTTTTTTTAGAATTATCATTTAAAAAAAAATTAAGTTAGAGACACACATTTTACCACTTTGGAAGAGTCACTCTCGCAAACTATTTAGGTTAGAAAAAAAATTATATTAGAAACCTCAATATGATTTTTAAAGACCTATCCATAAATACCCAACACGCATAGGTTAGATGAAAAAAAATTATTTGTTTTAGTTGTACCTATGGAGACCCCTAAAATTTTTAATATTTTTTCCATTTTTGTATCAAAATCTTAATGCGGTTCACAGACTACATCTACTTACCAATTTTCAATAGTATAGCTCTTATATTTTCGGAGAAAAGTGGCTGTGACATACGGACGGACAGACAGACATGACGAATCTATAAGGGTTCCGTTTTTTACCATTTGGCTAAGGAACCCTAAAAAGGTGGCGCGGAGCACATTTTCATTATGACGTGGTATTAGAACAGCGGTCAACCGATCACGGGCTCCTCCGCATTGTCTTAACAAAGGCCTATGCAAACTACAGCGCGGGGACACAGTGTAGAAGCATACAGAGGGTTGGTGTCATACAAATAATAATGTGGGTTTCCATATTCTCATAACAGATGTAATTTGTCTACTTCAATTATTGTTAATGACACTTCATAATCGGACTAGCTAAAAGCCAAGCTCTGTGAGGTCTCGCGTCGCGACACCTTGACTGACTGATGATGACACATCTACATATAAAAAACCTTGACTGACTGATGAAAACACATCATAAATATAAATACAAATTAGTATCTTAAAGCACAAATCAATTATTGTGATAGTTTTTCCGTAAAGTGTACCACAAAATGTACAGGTTGGATTTACTAGGGAATTAACTTAGAATTCAATAGTCCTTAACCTAGAGCCTATAGGCTAAGGACTAAATAAATGCATTCTAATTTTATCTAAAATAGACAGTCTAATGGCGGGTTTCTGAGATTTTTTGACAAGTCATACCCTTTTGTATGTTGATAGATGGCTATATTCAGTCCACCCTAAACTAAGTGAGGACTATTGCATTTTTAGTTATTCTATACTCTACATGTATTCTTTAAGCGGCAAGTGATATCGTCAATCGTCATATTATTAGCGATCCAGTTATCCTCTGCCTGTGTCTTCACTATGGCTATACACAGTCCAGGAGTTCGGGCGAGGCGTGGGTCCGGCCGCGGAGTCCGCGCTCTAATTAAAACGCCCCCGCCCGCCCCGCGCCGCCGCCGCCCGCCCCGCGCCGCCGCCGCCCGCCCCCGCGCCACCCTAGCGCCCACCCGACATAGAGTATAGACGGTAGAGGCGAAATTGATGCTAAAAATAGTATTTTAAAAAGATAAAGCCGATTTTGATGAAAATTGCAGCATTCCCTAAGTTGAACAATACGTACTCGTAGTGCAACAAAAAAATAATTACTTAAATCGGACTTGTAGTTCCGGAGATATGCGAACTTATACATAAAAACATACATACACTTTAGAAATTCGGCACGTTTGTTTAGACGCTGATATATAGACTAACATATACGAAAACTGGACAGTTCGGGAAATATTACATACATAAGAGTCGAATTGATAACCTCCTATTTTTGAAGTCGGTTAAAAATAGCTTGTCTCACGAGTCACGAGACAACCATTTCAAGGCATATGACTTAATGTCTTGAAAAAGCACAATATTGTTTTTTACCATCAACAGAAATTCTGCAGCAATTGTCAAGAAGTAAGGTAAGTAGATGACATACCCCTTCTGAAATCTAATGAATTTTAGACTAAAGTGGAATGTTCAATGCTCATTTTTGGCTCGTATTTAAACATTGTGAGTGTCACGTGCAACCCATGCTAGAATGAAGGCAGGTTAACCGGTAATTAGCGACATTAAGGGCCTGTTTCACCACTTCCCGATAAAGTGCCGAATAGGTTATTCACAACTTTTTTGACAGATTCTCCATACTTCATCTGTTAAGTTATGTGGTGGATAGCCTATTCGGCACTTATCAGCAAGTGGTGAAATAGACCCTAAGTGTAAATTATCTCGTCGTTGTCATCTTATACTACACCACCAGCGCCAACTATATCAATTTAAGATGTTTTCCATATCTTGTACCCCCAGTTCTATCCATAATATAATATTTCGTTTACCATATCTTTACACCCCAAAATCTTGTTAAAATTTATATTGTTTCGCCTCTGCTCCTTGCTCTTAGTGGGCCGCGTTCGCTAGAGGCGTTGTAAAAAGACCGCCACGTGCCGCGAGTAAGATTACTTCATGAAACTGCCTACTGCCTACACTCCGGACTCCGCATATACTGCCTCATTGTTCGGACATTCCAGAGCCTCCTATCGATTGTATATTAAATCCCCTTCTGTATAAAGTACTACCTAGTACCCACTACTAGGTTCTCATAAGCTTAAAAGTAGATGAAAAGCTGTATGTATTTCAGTGGTTGTTTACCATTGTTGATTGTGGCGACACAGCAGTTGCATTAGTGGGAAATCTGGGAATGGTTGGCCAATTGCATGTTAAAAAAAGCCGCATGCTACGAAGAAAATATTTAATATACTTCGCTTAAATAAACTTGAACAAGAAAACAAACAATGATTTAATTTGACAGCGTTCTTGGTTTTTTTGTGAAAATATTAAGTCTATTTGCAGCAAAAACAAACACGTGGCGAACTGTGTTGTGGAAACAATGTGTTTCAACTTTCAACTTTGAAACTTTCATAATGTTTCCTTTAGAAGCCCTATCTTAGGGAACTAAATACTGAACGAGTTCGATGGTTTTTTGAAGATAGACTTAGATATTCAGAGCCTTTGGTTGCGTCATGTTTTTTTTTTATGAAATAAGGGGGCAAACGAGCAAACGGGTCGCCTGATGGAAAGCAACTTCCGTCGCCCATGGCGCTCGCAACATCAGAAGAGCTGCAGGTGCGTTGCCGGCCTTTTAAGAGGAAATAGGGGAGGATAAGGAAGGGAATAGGGTAGGGGATTGGGCCTCCGGTAAACTCACTCACTAGGCGAAACGCAGCGCAAGCGCTGTTTCACGTCGGTTTTCTGTGAGCCCGTGGTATTTCTCCGGTCAAGCCGGCCCATTCGTGCCGAAGCATGGTTCTACCACGTTAAACGATTATGTGAAACTACTTACATTTAATACGCATAAGGAAACCCTTATGGAAATTGTAAGTCAATAGATTTAAGGCCGCTTCCCACCTTAGGCATGATCGAAAACCATGCTTACGAAACTGTTTTTGAAATGCATCAATCGTCAATCGACATTGGCGATCACACGAAAGCCCCCTCTACATGTTCGTGATCGCTTGATTCGTCGATATGGGGTTAACATGGAAAAGCCTCTTTAATTACTGTTTAAAAGTAAGAATCAGGCAATCGCTGGCGCCGAACGCGCCGCATTTTAGAATTAATTGTATGAAATGATGTGAAATCATACGCGCCGCATTTTGTATGTTACATCAAGCGGTGCGTTCAGCGCGTACGGCGCGTACGGCGCGTTCGGCGCGTACGGCGCGTACGGTACTAACAAATGTGCGGTCAGCTTTACTAAAGTATTAAATTCTTGAATTCAGTGTATATTCGAAAATGCTGATCATAGTAGACGGTAGGCGGTAGGCGGTCAGGTGAAATGCGAAGCCGGCGACGCGCGCGGCTCGTGTTACGTCAGAGCTAAGGTCGAGTGGGCACGAGGGCCGTCGATCGCTGATGAGGGCCCCCGCCCGAGTGCCCCCAGTGCCCCGAGTGCCCCGGGCGGGGGCCCCGACACTCAGACGGACGATTTAGGGTCGCGACGAGCGTTCGTTGTCACTAACGTACTACATTTACTTGTTGTCCGCTGATTTAGCGTAACCACGAAGTTTCATTTTATAGAAAAGGTCGTCGTCACTGCGACAGTCAAGCGCATGTTAGGAGTCATAATGGTTCACCCAGAAAAAAATGAGTTTTAATGTAGTTTAATTTATTATCCATAGTAGCTACCACCACGTGTAGGCTTTAAAAACAATCGCCAAAGTTTGCCTAGCGTTCCAATATGCTCAATTATAATTAACTCGAAATAGAATTGAATAATTAAGACGCGATGGACCCAAATCGACCCCCGCCGTTCTTTCAGTCGGACTCGGCTCGGGTTATTCGCCCTCCCCGGGGCACGTGCCCCGGTCGATACGCGACAAGAGGCCCCGGACCCGCGACAGGAGGCCCCGGGCCCCGCGACACGAGGCCCCCGGGGGCACGAGGCCTCGTCAGCGCTAAATTATCTCGACGTCTTTAAATGGAATTTCGCGGCCCGCGTCCGAAGCCCTGTACGTTTCTGTAAAGCTCCGATTACAATAATGCAAAGTTTAATTATGAATGTTATTGCTGTTTAAGATTATTGTGTTGATTAAGAGTAGCAGTCTCCAGCTGCGTGAAGCAGGACTGGACAGAGATATGTTAACATACAACTACTGGAAGCTAGACTGGACTGCATTTGGAACTAGTGAAATTGGCGCTCATTGCTCAATGCCCATGCATATGCATAAATCAAATCTACTTTTTAACCTAAAAGGGACACACTAGTAAAAAATTATACTTAAACAAAGAAAATGATATTGTATTGTGCCATAAAATGATAAACTACCAAAAACATGAACTGTTATTTTAAATACCCTTGTTTAAGAGTATACATTATGTCCTTGCCCTAAGGGTTAGGCGACGCGAGGGCTATTTGGGACGGAGCACAAGCGGCGCACCTGACTCCGTCCGCTACTGCCTCGTGATATAAACGATACGATGTCTTGTTATGTATTTAGATTATTTCTGTATTTTCAGAAAAGCCTTATAACGTTACAAGTAATGCACATGCACAAGCACAAAAACTATACACTGAATTTGAAGAAAAACTATTTTGAAATAAAGAGTACACTATAATATGTTACATAATATTATGACGTTTCACATCTATGAGCGGGGCGGGGGCCGGGGCGGCCCAATTTTTCTGATCAGAAATTCGGATAATGACAAAATGTTCAATAGCAGAAAACTTTGATGTCACATAAACAGAAGCTAAACATCAACGTGCTACTTTTCTAAACGGCTTCGCCCGTCTAATGGAGCGGACATAATCGTCGTGTGTGGACAATTGCGTCGGATTTCGTCGTGTAATGTATAATTAAGTTGGCGGACACGTCTGAGGCGATCCCCCCGGTCTCCTCCCCGGCCGGTCCTCTCCCCTCCCCCCTGCCCCCCGCGGCCGTAACTGTTGTGAATTGTATTGTTGGGTTAAGTTTCCGAATGTTTTTGACAGATGACAGCTAATGTTTTCCCGCTTTGAGCTGTCTAGAATTTTTCTCTCAAGAAGCATGTAACGCTAACGAATTAATAAACGTATAAAATGATTAACTGTTTAATTTGGACCTCTAAATATGAATAAATAACAACAGCAGAACGTGGTTGATCAGTTTAACAAGAAATATGGCATCAAATACGTGTTTGTTCCCGAAATTATGTGATGGCGTTGGGTTCTCAAATTGGAAGTTTCGAGTAAAGATTTTACTTGAAGAAAGAAACTTAGATGGTGTTTTGGAAACGAAAACGACAACTAAAAAGGAAGATGATGCGAAAGCTCGCTCAATTATAGTGCAATGTTTGTCTGACAGATATTTAGAATACGTCAAGAAATGTACGACTGCGGCCGACATGATCCATCAACTGGACAAGATTTTCGAAAGAAAAAGCGTATTCAACAAGTTATATCTTAGAAAAAGATTACTAGCTTTAAAGTGCTTGCCGTCAGACAAATTACAAGACCACTTTCTGAAATTTGACACAATGATAGCTGACCTCGAAGCTACTGGAGTTAAAATAGATGAAAGTGACAAAATATGCCATTTGTTACTTACCTTGCCTAACGAATATGATACAGTTATAACGACTCTAGAAACTATGAGCGATAACAAAGATTTAAACATAGAATTTATTAAATCAAGATTATTAGATGCAGAGTTGAAATTAAAAGGTGAAGAGAATAAGCAACATTTCAACAAGGTGGAGTCCAGTTTCTTATCCTGTTACAAATGCGGACAACAGGGGCACATATCCTATAATTGCAAGAATGGTGAGAAATTTAATGATATACAAAATCGAGAGAAAAGTCGGGGCAGAGGCCGGTCGAGGTCCAGAGGACGAAGCTTCAGAACAAGATCGTCAAGAGGTATGTCGGTAAACTATGCACAAGATAATTACAGCAAAGAATCAACATTTATTGCATTATCTGCGCAAAATCAGATACATGAAGTAAACTCTATTATGTTTGTTGTCGATTCTGGGGCAACTCATAACTTTGTAAAATCAGAACATGAAGAAATAATAGAAGACATAAAAATGCTAGAGGAGCCCATATACATTCGAGTTGCAAATGGACATAAACTAGTGGCCAAGAAAAAAGGTATTTTAAGGTTAGAATGTCAAAATAATCCTGTGAAAATAGAAGGATTGATAGTTGACCATCTTACACACAACTTATTATCTGTGAACAAATTACAAGAACAAGGACACACAGTTGTATTCAAAAAGGGCCAACTAAAAATACATACCGAGACAAAGACCTACTATGGAGAAAGAATGGGTAAATTACATGTGTTAAAATTCCTGCGAAGACAGGAACATTACATTGAGTACACAAATAGGGTTGACAATAAGTGGCACTCAAAGTTAGGACATTTAAATAGAAAAGGTTTAGCCATTATGAAATTACCCTATAATAATGACCCATGTGACACATGTATGAAAAACAAGAGTACAAGGCTACCATTTAATAAAGTGGAACATGCACAAGCTCATAAAATAGGAGAGCTCATTCATTCAGATGTTTCAGGACCGACTAGAACGCCCACAAAAGAAGGCTACAGGTATTTTCAGACCATTATAGATGATTACTCGCATTTTACTCAGACATATCTAATGAAAAATAAATCAGAAGCTGCCTACAATCTAATAAAATACATAACGGAAATTGAACTTGAAAAGGATATAAGAATAAAAAGAATTCGATGTGATAATGGCGGAGAATATTCGTCTAATATATTTAAAAACTTTTGTCAAGAAAAGGGAATAAAAATAGAGTACAGCTTGCCATATAGCCCACAAATGAATGGCAAAAGTGAAAGAATGAATAGAACAATATATGACAAAGCGAGAACTATCCTGGATGAGTCAAATCTACCGCGATACTTATGGGGCCATGCTGTTCTGGCTGCGACATATTTGATAAATAGATGCCCATCAAAGGCAATCCATTTTAAAATACCGGCTATAATATTTGGAAGAGAATTCAACTTGAAAAAATTAATAATATTTGGAAGTCAAGGTTGGATGACAGTCATACCAAGAAGAGACAAATTTGACTCCAGAGCAAAAGAAGTAAGAATGATAGGATATGGAAGAACCGGTTATAAAGTATGGGACCCTGAGACTGATGAAATACAAATTACAAGAGATATAAGGTTTAATGAAAATAATATAAGATATGACACCAGAACAAGAGAAAACAAAGAAGTAGAAATTCAGATGGAAAAGAAAGATCAAGACAGTGAAAGAATAGGAAATGATTATGTCGAAAATGAGCCAAGAAAAGTGAGTAAAAAACAAGAAGAAAGAAAAGAAGATCAAGTAAATGAAGAACAGGAAAATAATGGAAGAAAAGAAGATGATAATATGGAAAATGAGCAAAGAAATGTGAGTAAAGACCAAGAAGAAAGAAAAACCAGAAGTGGCAGAACAATTAAGAAGCCAAAGTGTTTAGATGAATATGAACTAGTCGAAGCATACTGTTTACTTAATAATGAAGAAGAACCACAAACCTATGAAGAGGCTGTCAATGAAGGATGGAAAGATGCTATCAAAACAGAAATTGATGCACTAATAAAAATGAATACATGGACGGTGACAAACTTACCAGAAAATAAAAAGGCGATTGACACAAAATGGATCTTTAAGACAAAGGATAATGGTATGAAAAAGGCTAGACTAGTAGCACGCGGATTCCAGATGAGAGAACAAGAAGATTTTGGTAAAAACTATGCTCCTGTTGCAAGAATTTCAACAGTAAGAATGTTATTAGCACACGCAGTACATAACAATTACAATATGAAACAGCTAGATGTACCAACTGCATTTCTTAATGGTACATTGGAATCAGAAGTATATATAAAAGCTCCTCAAGGGGTTTATGTAAAAGAAGGAAAAGTTTTAAAACTAAATAGAGGATTGTACGGGTTGAGAGAAAGTCCAAAGTGCTGGAACCAAAGATTCAATGACTTTGTAGAAAGTAAAGGATTTACACGATCACTACATGACTTCTGTCTATACTATGGCAAAGAATATAATGTATGGATGGTGATTTATGTCGATGATATTATTTTGACTGGCCATGACAAAGATATGGACATGATAATAAAATATTTAAAAGGGGAATTCCACATAAAAGATTTTGGATTTCCTAGTCTGTTTTTGGGTATGGAAATTGAAAAGAAAGAGAACACTCTGAAAATTACACAAAAAGGACAAATACAGAAAATGCTTGCAAAGTTTAATATGATAGACTGTAAGAGTACAACTACTCCAATGTTAAAGGAATATCAATATGATGCAGAAGAAAACATAGATGAAGACATTCCATATAGACAGCTAATTGGAGGACTGATGTTTATAGCAACGGTTAGTAGACCTGACATAGCATACCCAGTATCATATCTCAGCCAATATTTGGACAAACCAACCAGAAGCTTATGGACTCAAGCTAAACGAACATTAAGGTACTTAAAAGGAACTTATAATACAGGATTGACATTTAAAAAATCAGAAAATAATAGTTTTGAAACTTATTCTGATGCTGACTGGGCTGGAAACCACACTGACAGGAAGAGTGTATCTGGATCTGTTACTCTTTACAACGGATGCTTAGTATCTTGGTTTTCCAGAAAACAAACATGTGTGGCACTGTCTACAGTGGAAGCAGAGTATATTGCTGCAGCTGCTAGTGCTTGTGACTTATTATATATAAGAGGACTATACAGTGATATGAGTGGACCAAATAGTGACATAAAGTGCATACTGTATATGGACAATAAAGGTGCTATACAATTATCTAAATCATATGAAAATAGTAAGCGTGCCAAGCACATTGATATTAGAAATCATTTCTTAAAAGATTTAATAATTAAGAAGGAAATATCAGTGGAGTACATCTCTACTAATGATAATGTCTCAGATTTGTTAACTAAAACCTTGTCTTGTGAAAGGTTATCTTTTATGAAAAAGACTTTAAATATTGTATAAGTTCTTAGTTATAAAACTTTAAGATTGTTTCTTATCACTTATATCAAGTGGTATTGTTATTAAGTAGTAGTGTTATAAGTTTTTTTTTTTTTGCGATTGATTAACAATTTGTAAGAAAATAGTTTCAATCGAGGTGGGGTGTTGTGAATTGTATTGTTGGGTTAAGTTTCCGAATGTTTTTGACAGATGACAGCTAATGTTTTCCCGCTTTGAGCTGTCTAGAATTTTTCTCTCAAGAAGCATGTAACGCTAACGAATTAATAAACGTATAAAATGATTAACTGTTTAATTTGGACCTCTAAATATGAATAAATAACAACAGTAACATGCACGCCGTCTTAATGACGCGCCGCACCACACGGCCAGCACAGGCCCAAATAACTAGCGGGTAAGGCGACGCGTACAACATGCGATTAATCTCTCTATACGTTTAATTAGTACTTCGTTAAAATTTGCATGCCCTTATTATTTTCTCTATACTAGATGATGATGTAGTACATATGAAGGAAAGTATAAAATACAGACCTTTATTCCTTAAAATTACTATGATAGGACAACTGTACGATGCATCTCACAAGGAAAAATATGAAATAATATTATGCTACGTATTATTTAATAATACGCTATTTTTAGGTCCGCCTCTATTTCAATTCTAATGTTCTCTCTGCTACGTCTAAGCCAGGGGTTCCCAAACCTATTTTTTCTACTCCCCACATTGAGAACAAATTATGTTTTAGCGCCCCTTTGTTGCAATTTGAAATGAATCCAGATGAATTAAATCACCCCCCAAGCCTCTACACAACGCTCCCTTTTTTTCTGAGTCCCACCCTTTAGACCTTCAGCGGCCACAAGGGGCCGTTACCGCCCACTTTGGGAAAGGCTGGTCTAAGCTTTTGCTACGTAACTCTATGCTTAACGTTACTCTGTGCTACGCCAGACCTAGTGCTACGTTACTCTGTGCTACGCTTCTACGTTCTCTCTGCTACGCAAGAACGTGTGCTACGTAACTCTACGCTACGGTTCTACGTGAACTACCGCGGTAGTCTCTGCTATGCCAAAACGTATGCTACTTCGCCTTATTGCTCTCTGCTAACTTAGACGTAAATTTAAATTGCAATGTAATGTGATGACAATGCAATGAAATAAATGAGCTAATTTAACACAAACGGCGAGTCTATCAAATATGAGACAGTCGATAACTTCTCAAATAGTGAGTAATTAGAACAGTTTTAAATGGTTCTAGGTACATTATGTGGGGGTCATTTTATAAGGACATTACATCCACGCGTCATATTATAATGAGAGCTGGCCTCTGCTTACTTTCTATCCACTGACCCATTCTATCTCATAAACCTAGAAGATACACTATTTCACCCACGGCAAAAAGTCTCACCGCATGCGATGTGCCTTATCGCGACGAGACCCTCGGTGGCTATCAGCTGGCAGGGGGGCGAGGGGGGTACGCGAGGGGGGAAAATCAGGGGGGAGAGGGGGGACGTAATCACCAGCGCTGACCACTCGCGCTTCTTGCGCGCTGCACTGCGATGTCTTTAATGGGCGACGTAGAGCTGGCGGAGCAGTAGGAAAGAGTAATTAGAGACTTTAAATGAAAGTGATAAAGTGTCTTGTGTGTTCGATGATAGTGCCTTCCTGTCAGTTTGTCTGTTACCTTTTCACGCTTAAATACCTAGATTTTCTAAGAAATTTCGTTTTGGATTTTTTTTTTAATTTTAAATATCCAGAAATTAATTACGGTTCCCGCGCAATAAACGAATCAGCTGGCAGAGCGAACTTGCAGACAATCATTTGATCTGTCAAATTGTTCGTAAGTATGTATGCAAGAGTTCATAATGATATTTTGAAAATTGATATTAAGAATAGCATTCTTCTAGGTACACATAAGTTAGGTCTAGTGGTGACTTGCGCCAGTATAGCCTTACTACAATAGCGCATTGAGATTTGAGACTTAATCTGCATTAGCCTCTTCCACATTAATTACGAAAACAAACAAACCTACTGTACATCTACTCTACGGCAATCGCTAAACTCCGCTTACGGCACCGCGGCTAGCAGCGCCCCGACGATCGACAGATCCCATATTACGTTGTCAAATTAAGCGGAATTTCATTAATGGATATCCCCTGCTGAGGAAAAACGGATTTATTTAAAATCGGGAATTTTAAACTTTGTTTTTTTAAGTTAGGTTATTCAATGTGAATAAAAAAAACTATATAGTAATAGCTCCCACACCGATTTCGGTGACGGTGGCCGGTTTCATTGAAACCAGGCCAGCTACGCAGGAGTAATTTTATAGTGACCAAGTGTGTGCGCAGTACACAAGAGCACTCTCTATTCCTTTACTCTCATAACTCAGTGGGACGGAAGACCGACACGACTGGCGAGAGATCAGGCGCAGGACCGACTTTTTACATGCCCATCCGACGCATGGATCATCTTACTTGTCAGACAATCAGGTGATCAGCCTGCATTGTCCTAACCAAACTTGGAAATAACATGTTTCCAACGCGGGAATCGCGATCGCGGGAATAGAATTTTTTAATGAAATAAGGGGGCAAACGAGCAAACGGGCCACCTGATGGAAAGCAACTTCCGTCGCCCATGGACACTCGCAGCATCAGAAGAGCTGCAGGTGCGTTGCCGGCCTTCTAAGGGGTAATAGGGGAGGGTAGGGAAGGGAATAGGGGAGGGTACGGAAGGAAATAGGGGAGGGTAGGGAAAGGAAAAGGGTAGGGGATTGGGCCTCCGGTAAGACTACTGCAGACAAAAACGTCTGTACAAAAAAATGTGAATTCAAACCGATTGCCCTTAGAAGGGTGTTATGTTTGTATTTTGTCTTTTTGTAATAAAATTTTTGATGTCGAATACTAAACTACAAAATTTTAAATCGAATATGAAAACTAAGAACTTTTACGTATTTATAGCTATTACGTATCCAACCAACGATATTTTTCAGTTATACGAGACGCATTATCATCGCATCCCACGTACACTCCGTTCACAGTTAATTTACCTCGGAGATCCTACCTTTGCACCTTACTTCGCTGGCATATTATAAAGCAGGTGGAATAATCCTGAACGACGTAGCGGTGATATCTAATTGAATGCTCGCGCAGCACATTCATATTTATTTTGCCTGTGAGTGTCTTCCCTTGAACCTTAACTCGTCGTGATAAAGGTGATATTCCAGGTGGTATACCGTAGTGGTGAGGACGGAGGTCCTTTATTAAGCATCAGCTGGCCGGCATTATCTTGCGACGCCAGCGCACGCCGCGCGCCGCCGAGCCAAATCCAATATACCGAAGGGTGTATTCACAACCATGGGATGAATTTAGTTAAATGTAATAACTTTACGATTACGTTACGATGTAAGTTACGATGGTAGTGAAACAAGAGTAAGTTAACATTTGCAGTAGTGTGGCAGCGGAGAGCGACTCGCCTTGTGGACAGGTATAATTGTAAGGTTAGTGTTTTTCGCACGTTAAAATACTAAACGTACTAAAAAAGTGAAATATGTAGTTTTACAATCTAAAATAATATAAAAATAGCACCAACAAATAGGATTATTAAAATTACCTAACACAGTCCGTACTATGATTAATCATCCTATGTGATGGGCGATGGCTCAATTAATACGCTGTGAATGTACTATCAGAGAAG
Source organism: Aricia agestis (assembly GCF_905147365.1). Lineage (NCBI taxonomy): Eukaryota > Metazoa > Arthropoda > Insecta > Lepidoptera > Lycaenidae > Aricia > Aricia agestis. The sequence goes on from NC_056409.1 coordinate 19,489,876, forward strand.
TTGATTCCTATGCAAATCGGGGACCTAAGTAGTTTGGTTGCGTTACGTCAAACCCAGCTGACAGATCACAATTAACATTGAATTGACATATTCGACCAAATAACGTTGGTCTGTCAATTGCATAGGAATCAACTTCCTCTACTAGTATTATGACGTATCGCACTACGAACCTCGTAGCACTACTACGAGTGCTACGTCTTAACTACTGCATAGTTTGTTCAATGAGTAGAACGTTTTTTTTGCCGTGGCTAAAAAATTACTTAGTTTTATGTTTATCCTGACAAAACATGCTATTTATATACATTTCATATTATTATGCTACTTATTTCAGTAGTAATAAAACACCCATTATGCACATACTAAAACCGTGCGTTGTGAAACGAGTCGAATGCGTAATAACAATCGCGAGCGTCTATCGGACGCGCGTAAATTATGCACGCTCCTCGGTAACCACTTCGGACTGCGCTATTCCAATTTCAACCTTACATCCTTATCGTAAGGTTGAAAATACCAGTTTCACGTTTCGGCGACACCGCTGCCGCACTAATGGCGACCCCCCGGCGCCCCCACACTCCCCCCCGACACCCCTCCGTCCGCTAGATAAGGCACAAACACAACCCGTGTCAATATCCATTCAAAAAGTGGCAAAAATCTACCCCCAGTAGTTGGCTTGATATGGGTGATTCGAAAATAGACACATGATAAAAGTTGGGACAAATTTGGACGTCACAATTCCACGTACATAAGGAGTAAGAATAAAAAGAAAGAAATATACTAACAAAGGTGACAAGATGGCTGCCCTAAAAACCCTACTATTCATTTAATACTTTTATTTATTTCTATAATAGAGGATTAACATATTTTGTTGTCTTTTCAGAACGGAGTGATAAATGTTAATATATAATATGCAAAATTAATGAATAACATAAAATGGACTACTTTAATAACTATAATGCTGTGGTATTTTTTCTACGCGGCCGAAGAACAACGCATGCACCTATCCTACTTCCGTGTGCAAGCTTTAACAATTTATAACAAACGGGTCACGGGTGTGCAAGATATTTTTGGTCAAAGTTGAGCACGGCTCTACTGTAATAATAATGATGATAATAATAATAATAACAGTCTGGCCCCGTGGTAAGTACCTGGAGGACTTGTGTGACGGGTACCAGACAACGGAAATATATTTAATACTTTCATACTATACATACATTTAAGATTTGTATTATATGATACACATATTTAATACACATCAATGACCCAGGAACTTTGAAATCTTTTTGTTTCGTCGATCGTCGTCGAGGATTCGAACGTGCGACCCCCGGATTGAGCTACCAACGCGCTCACCACTGAGCCACAGAGGTCGTCGAGTCTACAGTCGAGCTAGTCTTCAGCCTTATTGCTTAGAGCTGGCGCGAGTAGGTTGGTCTGTAATCTATATCATCATAGCTACATCGCTCTTCAAGGATCAGGCAGATTCTCCCTTAGACCTTGCCCTAGTAGTGTAGGTGTATCGTAGTCACATCGCAATACAAGTTGCACTATCAGAGAAGTTGATTCCTAGGCAGAAGGAAGACCTACGTAGTTTGGTCGCATTACGTCAAACCCAGCCACAACAGATCACAATTATTAACATTGAATGGGGATTGTCCAATTTTTTTTTAATTTTGCTCATTACAAAAACATTTCGAGGAATAAGGTCAGTGATCGTTTTTCTGTATATAAACGAAAAAAATACCCATTAGTTACTTATATTTTTGAACAAATAGGTTTAACCTTTGTTTGACCTTCAATGGCGTTAAATTAGCAATAAATTCGACCAACATTACGTTTCGAACTTTTTGTAAGCTTCTCGTGTCAGCTTTCACATAATGAGAACTTGCATTTGACGAACCAACCATTATAAGGGCGGATTCGACCAAACTGGAGTAAAATTTTACTCGAGTATAACTGTCTCCTAATCTAAGAGTAAGCTGGTTTTGCGTTTTTCCAACTTCTAATCCAAGAATGAGGTAATTACACGGGAGTAAATATTCACACGGGCTATTTTGGTGGAGTAAATATTAAACTGAGAATAGTTGCACAACAGGGTTCAACTGTCACGGTCGGTGTCATTGTGAACTATAATTGACATTTTATTTCATATTCTTTGAGTAACTTGGTAAAATGCAAACGATAATACCCTAGAGTAAATTAAAGGAGTAAAATTATTCTCATGATAGTTATACTCGTGTAACTTCAAGTTTGGTCGAATCGGGCCTGAATAAGATTGAAAGGAAATTTAAAACATACTGCAGAGGTCAATTGGCCGCCGATGATGACGTCAGAGCGAAACTTAAAAAAATTATTGAGAAAAAACCAGCCAATGATTTTCAAAATTATTTAATTAATATTCTTAAAATACCCTATTTTAACGAAAAAAAATATAAAAAGTACATGTGATTTTTTTTGGACAGTGCCCATTGACATGATCCGACCAAATAAAGTTGGTCTGTCAGCTGCCTAGGAATCAATTTCCTCGATGGTACATCTAAATCGAGTAATGGGGTTCAGAGACGTACAAGCAGCTTAGTGGTAAGCACGTTTTTTTTTTTTTTTTTTTTAATGAAATAAGGGGGCAAACGAGCAAACGGGTCACCTGATGGAAAGCAACTTCCGTCGCCCATGGACACTCGCAGCATCAGAAGAGCTGCAGGTGCGTTGCCGGCCTTTGAAGAGGGAATAGGGTAATAGGGGAGGGTAGGGATGAGAAGGGAAGGGAATAGGGGAGGGTAGGAAAGGGAATAGGGTAGGGGATTGGGCCTCCGGTAAACTCACTCACTCGGCGAAACACAGCGCAAGCGCTGTTTCACGCCGGTTTTCTGTGAGAACGTGGTATTTCTCCGGTCGAGCCGGCCCATTCGTGCCGAAGCATGGCTCTCCCACGTAGTTTTGCTTACTTCAAGCATATTGACCGTTTACGACGCTCGAGTCAACCATCTCCGTGCTTGCTCCGCTTGACGTGAATTTATATTTTTTTCCAAGCTACACAAGTCTACGTCCTGGCCGCCAAGCTGCTTGTTCTTGTCGGAGCACCTTAACAAGCGGTCCTTTACTCGCTTTTAAGCCTGATTACTCTAAGCTCGCGTTCTCTTGACATTCATCTACACAACAACAGGCTGTACATAGCCGTGGGCGTCTATTTCGGTAACACGTGATGACGTCACGTGACCGCGCGAGGCACATGCAGCGTCCACGTGACTTGCAACGTACAATATAGTTTGTACTAACTTACCCTTTTGTTTATGTCAGTACCGCCAGCGAGGGGGGGAGGGGGGATTCGCGAAGCCTCTACGTCGCCGAGTATTAGACTAGGAAATTAGTTAACGTTTTTTATTAGGGTCAATTCAGACCGCAACGCGACGCGTAGATGCATTTCTAAATTTGTATGGATTTGACAGATTCGCAAGGCGTCTTACGCAATTGAAATCTGTCAATTCAGTGTAAATTTATAAATGCGTCTACGCGTCGCGTTGCCGTTACGGTCTGAATTGACCCTAACCCTTATGTTTATACCAGTACCGCCAGAAGGAGGGGGGATACGCGAATCCTCTACGTCACCAAGTATCAGGAGATTAGTTAACACGATTTCTACATCTATTATATTTTATAGAATCGCTGATCAAAAATGTATGAAATTGCTTTAAGAGTACGATGATATATGAACTCGACATTCGACTCATGTCATATTAATTCCTGGATACATTTTAATCGGTGATTCTATAGAGAAGAGATGAAGAAAACATGTTGGCTAGGGAGAGTCCCCAGATCGAATCCAGAGGGATCCGTGCCCAAAGGCTAGAAACGGGACCCTATTACTTCGCTGTATGTCCGTCTGTGCGGCTTGTATCTCAAGAACCGCAACAGCTTATCAATTGACTTTTTTAGAATTTCTAATTTAGGATTTACGTACAACAGACCTTAATAAAACTCAGCCCCACGATATCGGTTATTGTAAACGTGGACAAACAAACAGACAATACGCAATACGACGATATTACGTCGGGGCGGACGTTAGAAACTAATGACGCGAAGGCAAATAAGACTTCAAATATGCCCGATCGAAATACTCGACACCGCGATTGTTCTCCAGTTACATAATATGGTACGAGTACGTATAGCACTTAATATAAATAAGAACTGTTAATGTTTATTACACTTGACACATTATTAACTTGTGTATCGCGCGTACATACATTTTTCGGGATAAAAAGTATCCTAAGCCCTTTCCCGGGATTAAAAGTGTCTCCATACTAAATTACATCAAAATTGGTTCAGCATTTCAAGCGTGAAAAGGTAACAGACAGATAGAAAGACACACTTTCGACTTTATAATATTAGTAAGGATGTGTGTATGTGTAACTGTAAAATCCTTACGCCAGATATTCTCAATACGTTCTCCGCAGACCCCTGGGGCTCCGCAAAGTATTTTAGGGACTCCGCGAGCGACACATAAATTGTTTTCAGAAATGTCATGAGACCAGCATGGAGACAATTCATACAAAGAAAAAACATTTTTATTTTGGAAGTCCGTCAAAAATTATCTTAAAAGGGTTCCGCCACCAAAAAAAATTGAGAACCTTTAGCTGTCCCCTTTTATGTTGCGGAACCCTGCTGTATAGTCCTTATAATCACCGCTCGCTCGCCACCTGAGACGCGACTATAACAACGATGCCAATCTCGCTAAATAGCTACCTAACTCCTACAGGACATAAAAATGTGCACTCCTGACACACTTCCTTTGCTTACAATCCCTAAGCTCCTCATTGCGAACCTCTGCAGCTCTACATGTAACAAAACAAAGCGATAATACTTTAGGGTGTGTAATGTGTATGACGTGTTCCCTGACCCCTGTATAGTGCCCACTGTGAAAGTGGAAGCGGTGAAACAGTTACTGTTTTTGTATGGGCAAATTCATGACGATGTGGCGATTGCCCATACAAATCACAAAAAAAATCGGCCAAATGCGAGTTGGACTCTCGCACGAAGGGTCCGTACCACGATAGAGCTGAAAATTGTGTTTTTTATATCGGCGCCCCCCTTAATTTTTTTATTTTATTTTACTATAAATGATTAAAGTACAAATACAACTAAGTATTTTGTGAATATTTCAAGTGTGATGCCGTTATTGATATCGAGCAAAAAAAGGAAAAAAATCACGTTTGTCGTATGGGAGCCCCCTTAAATATTGAATTTATTTGTTTTTTAGTATTTGTTGTTATAGCGGCAACAGATATACACAATCTGTGAAAATTTCAAAATTCTAGCTATAGCGGTTCTTGAGTTAGCTTGGAGACAGACAGATGGACAGATGGACAGACGGACAGACGGACGGCCAGACATCGAAGTCTTAGTAATAGGGTTCTTTGGGTACGGAACCCTAAAAATTATACTTCAGCGCTTTTACTTTCACAGCAAACTCTATATTAGTATAAGGGATTAGGGACACATACACATCCTAGAGCATGCCATTCTCAACGTGTGCTCCGCGGAGCCCTGGGACTCCTCAAAGCCCTTGCAAGGACTTCGCGAGCGATACGCTAACTGTTTTTAGAAATTAGATCAGACATTCCTTTTTTTGGACTCCGTCAAAAATGTCTCTTTTGAAAAGGGGGTTCCGCCACCAAAAAAGTTTGAGAACCTCTGCCGTAAAGTATTATTACTTAGTCACACCCTGTATAGTGAGCGTGACGGCGCGCTGCGACGCTAATAACGATAATGGCGGCGAGTCCGCCGGCGCGGCGCGGGCGGCTCGCTCGCCCACATAGCTCGCATGTGCGCCTCGTATAATCCGTATAATTCACGGGGCCAGTGTACACGCGCAATTTCACCAGGGCTGCCACCGTTTTAATATTTAAATTATATTATTTTTGTTAGTAAGAGAATACAGAATTTTCTCAATTTACTATCAGAGCAGTTGATTCATGGGCAGAAGGCGTACGTAATTCGGTCGTATTATATTAAAGCCTTAGATAGATCACGACCACTATTGGATTGATATAACTCAACCAAATGACGTAGATCCCATCTGCCGCTCTCTGCGACGCTCCTCTCGCCACCCAAGACGAAGCCACGGGCACGACACACCCACCGCAACTCCGTCAGTGGCCGTCTGCCTACGAAACGGTTTCTTCGATGGTACTTGTTTTATCAGAAGATTCAGAAGTAACTTAATTTTTTTTCTGTTTTAACTTCAAAATGTTAAAACTTTATTTGATCATTCAAAACCTTGTATTTTCCTTAGCAGCATGTGCGAAGCATTTAATAAGAATTTACATCATTAAAATTAGTAAGTGGGTGTTTACTGTTTACTCAACCACTGTAGTAAGAGGAATTGAATGAAAATTGAAAAGTGAAGATAAGGATTGAAGAAATCAAAATTTTACAATTCGTTGTGCCATAATAACTAAGAAAGGTTGCGTACCGCACATAAAATATTTGTTTTTTAAATCGTAATAATTGACATGTTATGAATTTGCGTCGCAAAGCCACAACCTATTCCACCATCCGCGGCCACCACATCATAAAAACACTATTTTAATATTATAAAATAAAATTTATTAAATTATTGGCAGCCCTGTCGTAGGAAGGGGGTCGGCGGGCGGCGGGCGGCGGCGCCTTGACAGCGCAGCGCCGTTAATTCCTGAGCGCTCCTCGCGGCCGATTGACAACGCGCCCGGAATTTATCGACGCGCACACTCGCCGCCCGCCGCGCGTAGGGCTGCCGACACGTGGCTATCGATAATTATTATGCGGCTATTAAAGGAAGTCCCGTGGGGCCAAACATTTATAGTAAACTAGCTGTTGCCCGCGACTTCGTCCGCGTGGACTTCAGTTTATAGCGCGCGATGTCAACAAAATTGGTGTCAAAAGCTTTTATAAAAAAACCCTGGTACCCCTTAAATCAATACAGCTGTGCAGTGTGCACACAATAAGTATTTCATTTTTTTATATTAAACTTTATATTTTATGCCAAATTTTAAAGCTTATTTAGCCCTCCAATTACACAACTTTACCCATAAACTATTTATCATTGATAGATTTAAGGTTACGTCACTGCACAGATAAAGTACTGAGTTATTTAATACCGTAGAATAGATATAACAATCGAAAAAAATCGAAACTTAAATGTAAGATGATACCACGTCTTATAGAAAGACTTTTGAGCAAGCGTCAGCGCGATGTAGAAGACGCACGGCGCCATCTATTATGAATTGTTGGAACTAACTTAATTTGAACAAATTTACGCATTTTCACCCCCTTACAACCCTTTTTTCCAGTAAAAAAGTAGCCTATGTCCTTTCTCAGGCTTTAGACTATCTGTATACAAAATTTCATTACAATCGGTTCGGAAGTTTTGGCGTTTGGCGTGAAAGCGAGACTGACAGACAGACAGACAGACAGACAGACAGAGATACTTTTGGCGTTTGGCGTGAAAGCGAGACTGACAGACAGACAGACAGACAGAGATACTTTCGCATTTATAATATTAGTATAGATTATGTGCACACTGCACAGCTGTTTTTGGGTATTTTGATTAATTAAGGGTCGCGCTACACCGGAATGGAGCTGCCATGCGAGGCGAGCACTTTCAGCGCTGCCATTCCGGTGTAGCGCGGCCCTAAGAGGGGTACCACTTACCAGGGTTTTAAAAAGTTTTTAAATTTGACACAAATTTTGTTGACACCGCGCGCTATAAACTAAAGTCCACGCAGACGATGTCGCGGGCAACAGCTAGTTATGAATAAAAACAATATTATATAGTAAAGTAGGTATGATTAGTTCTGTTACAATAATAAAGTAAAAAATAAAACGCCATCTGTTTTCATATATTAGAATTGAAATGTTGATTGCATTGATATATTTTCTGGATGGAATATAGGCCAACACGGTACACTCGAACTCCTTTATTTTAGAGCGCCTTCTGTAGTCAACTTGTCACATATATTAGAAATGCAGTAGGAGTTCTATAAGATAAGATAGATTGATTATTATTATACCAAGTGATTATATTATTAAACATAATATTCTAACGTATTAAAAACTATAAACAAAAACATACTAAGTATGATTAGTTCTATGTTACAATAAAGTAAAAAATAAAACGCCATCTGTTGAATCGTATTAGAACTAAAATGTTCATTGCATCGATATATTTCTGGATTTTTTATAATATTATACATAAAATATGTTTAAGATTTTTGAAATTTTATTTTAATACACATCCAAGACCCAGGAACATTGAAAACTTTTTGTTTCGCCTGCGGGACTCGAACCCAAGACCCCCGGGATGAGCGCTGGCCACGCGCAATGCGAATTCATTTTCATCGATATTTTCATGGAAATAAGATATTTTCCCACATCAAAATGTAGCCTATGTCCTTTCTCAGACTCTAGAATAACTGTGTACAAAATTTCATTGCAATCGGTTCAGTAGTTTTGGCGTGAAAGCAAGACAGACAGACAGACAGACAGACAGACAGACAGACAGAGATACTTTCGCATTTATAATATTAGTATGGATAAAGTTTTTGGTGTACCGGGTCAATATTGTATTGATTTCTATGTTTTATCTGTACAAATCTTAGCAATACAATAATGGGCGAGTATTGGTTGGAAAATTAGGGGTAGACATTTATAACCTGACAAACTTTTGCCCGCGGCTTCGCTCGCGTTAAGAAGTATTATTATATACAAACTTGCATCCCCTATTTGAACCCCTTGGGGTTGGAATTTATCAAAATCCTTGCTTAGCGGATGCCTACGTTATAACATCTACCTGCATGCCAAATTTCAGCCTGATCCGTCTAGTGGTTTGGGCTGTGCGTTGATAGATCACTATGTCAATCAGTCAGTCACCTTTGAGTTTTATATATATAGATTGTACCCGCCTGCGCTACTCAAATTATGAACATTGCAATTTTAATAACAAATACCATAAGAATGTGAAACAGTACCAACACTCAACCGTAGGTAAACAGTATCACGATTCACGAATCACGATGTCTATAACTACATATTTTCTTGTACTAATCAAACATTTTTAATCTTGTCCTTACTGATTACAATTATCTCAGCAAAAAAGAATCTTGTGAACATTATGCGTAACGATGCATAACGTTCACAAACTTCATATCTTAACATCAAGAAACAAAACTATCGATATCGACAGACCGCGTCACATAAAGAACACCCCTAGCCAGCATCTCTGTTCAGCTCGTCGAGTACATACCAGCTATGTAGTATATAGCTGCCTTTTAGATTTGACCCGCTCTCTACCGCTCCGCTACCTAGGCGACGGCTCGCCGCGCCTAAATGCCCATAGATTATATAATGACGCACCGACAGACACAGCCATCCAGTGTTTAGGTGAGAATTAAATGACTTACTATAGCTATTTAGCTATTTGCGCTACAGATTTCGAACATCAAAAAGCATGTTAAGGAACTTATCATTGATATTCAATGTTCATGATTATAATATAATATCTTGAACTTATGTTTTGCTAACCAAAAAATGCGTGTGGATTGTGGATTATTGGGCAAAGATTATTATAGGTTCCCACGGGTACATAATATATCCTTATGATTTATCATAAGTCATAACCGAAATAACTATCATATTATTATTTACTAATCTTTAAAATTAATTTCGAGGATAAATAAATCTATCGATATATTCGATTTAAAATTAACTTCACGCATCACTAAATTTGACTTTGTACACAACTAAAACACCTTAGAAATATTTACATATTATTTTCATAAAACGCAGAAAACCTGCTCAAAGATCACATTCATACCCCAAGACCTAGTCTAGAAGGCTAATTAAAAAGTGCATTACTTCCGCTCCGAGTGATCCGCGCACTTCGGGAAAGCCCGGAACTCCGGGGAAATCCGGGAAATGATGTCGAACACCAAACAATATCAAACACTACTCGGACTGAGATCTAGGTGTACCTGGATGTGACATTTAAATGATGGGCTGATCTTAATATCTATATATAATATTAATACGCGAGCGAAAAACTTAGGAATCCTAAGTTTCTCGTTAACTTTTGACGAAAAATGCAACGTAGGAGAATGAAATTTTGCACAGTTATAGTTTATATGGTGAAGGAGTGCATCAAGCTAATATTATTTTGAAATTATGCTTTTATCATACATTTTTAACAAATAAAACAAATTACACACACTGCAATTTGCACACTATGATCTTTTGAATGACAAGCTTATACACACGAATTGTACTCCTTTATTTATGGTTGAAGTCTGTTGTCAAATTGAATATAGATTTTAGTTTTTTTTTTATATTGATTATTGAATCTTAGACTGAGACAATAATTATTACACGGCCAGTCTGTTATCATTTGACTTAATTAATGACTGACTGTCTGTCTTTTTTCTGACTTATTTTGACAATGGAAAAGCGTAATTTTTTTTTTATTTGAGGTCGAATATGGCCTATAATAGGCCTGTTACCTCTTCATTATAGATACTTAGATTGACAAATAAAGAAGCTTAGATACGAATATTTTATGTAGAGCAATTGAGGAAATCGCAATAAAGAATATTGGGTAACTAATTAATGACATATCAAAAGGTTTTTTCACACTCCACGGTATCTTACTTTATATTTTTACCTCTAGATATTATGTATTCGATATAGGTTGGCGTATCGCGTACGGAAATAGTCGGCTCAAACCGTCGCGAGTGTCGGTAAGTGTCGGCGAGTGGAGCCGCTCGTGAATAAATAAGCCGACATCGCCGACCACGAGCAAGACAGCCTCCGCCGCGCCGCGCACTATCTATACTTTATCGAAGTCTATTGCTTCAATTGCTGCATATCTATTACCTATAGATTTCTTCGTTATTAAGACTTCTCTACCCCCATGATTGCGAATCTGTATACATTCTATAGCATGAACAATCGACGTCGATCATTGGAAAATAGGCCAGGGAAATTAAAAAGCCACTCTGTGTGTTGAACGAACATTTGACACCATCATGCAGGCCTACGTGTAAAATCTCCAACCTCCATGTTGGCCTATGATGGTGTCAATATAATATTAGTATGTAGACGCCTCCGTGGCCCAGTGGTTAAGAGCGTGGTGTTGACTCGGAGGTCGTGAGTTCGATTCCCGCGTTGGAAACAAGTTATTTCCAAGTTTGGTTAGGACAATGCAGGCTGAGCACATGATTTTCTGACAAGTAAGATGATCCATGCTTCGGATGGGCATGTAAAAAGTCGGTCCTGCGCCTGATCTCTCGCCAGTCGGGTCGGTCGTGCGTCCTACTGGGTTATAAGAGTATATAGTAATAGAGAGTGCTCTTGTATACTGCGCAATGCGCACACATTTGGGCACTATAAAATTTCTCCTGCATAACTGGCTTGGTCACAATAAAACTGGCCACGAAGTCGTACGTGGCCACGTAGACAACGAAACCCCTAGCTACAAAATGCTGAATGCTCGTGTAGTAATCATTGCCTGCGACTTTATTTTCTAAACTAAGCATTTTTAAGAACGATAAAGATAGATGTTTAGAAATCTTTATTAATCTATACCTTTTTTGTAAATGCTACTTTTCGCAGAAAAACGTAAGATATCCCGCTATAAATCTATTCGTCTGTATGAAGTTGCGAGTATCTAGCAAATACTAACTGTGTATCTGACCTCTATCATCCTAACCAGCTCATTATCGACTGGCTCAAAGGCCGCAGTGTACAGTCAACACCGCGGTCGTGTAACAGACCGCGCGGGAATCGCCTAATGTCTTCATTTGTATTCAGATTTACCTACGCACATCCCGCGCAAGTTGCCACCACTACACTTATTGCGTCACACGATTATGTACTTTAATCCCTAAAGTATACGTTACACAATCTCGTGGCACAATTAGTGGTAGTTTGATTCGCGATAAGGCATATAGGTGTAGCAAACTTAAGTTCTGAATTCCGTTATGGGTTGTCATAATTAGGGGTCCGCATGGGCGTGTTGTGTCCACCGGTTCGGGTGTAACATGGGCTTAATTGATTTTGTTCCGCCGTACATTCTGACCACAAACTAGAGAGTAAATATCGCTGGAATTTAAAAGGGTCACTGGTAGGTGTGCGATCTCTATATTTACCATTATACCTAGGTACAAGCAAGTAGCCGGCGTGACTTGGAACAGAGTGGCTCAAAATAAGATAGAATGGAAACGGTTGGAGGAGGCCTTTGCCGACTGGCAAACGGATCTGCAAAAATTAGTAAGAAATTCTAGGTTAGAACATAACTATGTAGTTAAGTTTAGTTAGTAACTTGGTCAAATGTAAAATAAGATCTGATTAAAGGGCTATATTATTATTATCATTTATTCCCGAGAACTAGGTGTACCTGGATGTGATACTTAAATATTGTACGCAGCTGGAGCTGATTTTGTCATTATTTCTAACAAGATGTGGTCCGTTTTAACCGACTTCCAAAAAGGAGGAGTTCGGCTTTGGATTTTTTTTTGTATGTTCAACGATTACTCGGCCGTTTGTGAACTAATTTTCAAAATTTTTGTTTTGTTGTAATAGGTTGCACTCCAATTTGGTACCATGTTCACAAAAGTGGTTACCTGATGATGGGATCCATGAGTAATCGAGGGAATTGTGATTTTGGTTTTATGAGAAGTACCCCAAGCAAATGCTACCAAAAAAGTAAGATTTTGCACTAAGATATGCTATGGTTCCGAAGATACTAAGAGAACTCCGGATTCCTTATAGATACAAGTTTTTGGGGTTGGGGCGCTGTTGTAAGAACTGAAAGCATATTTTGCTACTATGTAAATTACATTCATCATCATCATCATCATCTTTATCACTACCACGTCAGGGTCACTAATGTCACATGGTTCTAAATGGATACAATATATGCTACAAAATATATGTCCTATCCCGGTACTCAAAGTATCTCCTCACCTTACCGAAGAGGTAACAGACAGACAAACACACTTTTGTATTTATAATATTATTAGTATATTAGTATGGATAGTTTAAACTTATAACATAAAATTATAATAAGGAACTTACAACACCTTTTTATTTCCCTTTATTAACAAGAAGATCCGCATAGTGTTATGTATACGTACGCACGTGGTACAATACAATGTCAAAGAACTTTTCTGATGCCTTAGACGAGAACATTGTGTATAGCTAAACACACTAGGTAGATCTTTTTGTAAGGGGATAACTTAATTTTTACGAAGATATATATGTCTTGAAATATATATAATACTTAGCCTAGCCGCTTAGTCAAGTGTTCAATAAAGCACGATATCATACGCACGATCAATATTTGTGTCCAATTTTCCCGCATATATGATATATCCGACGCGTGGAATACTAACAACGTCTATAAGATTACCACGAAATATAATAGACGCGTCATAAAAAATTCACTGTGAAAAAATATCGTGTAATAAGAGGAAAAGTCGGCCGTAAAAAGTGACAGTAAAGTGGGTCAAAGTTAAACACCACTAAATATTATACAACTACGTCTGGCCCGCCACAGATATACAGGACGGACGGAGCGCTCATTTAACGTCATTTTGAACTTCGACGGAAATGAGATGTTATAAGTTTTACGCATTGCGCAATTTGTATGTGTATGTCTAATGTCTGCATGATTGCTTCCAAATGTATAAAACAATAAGGCTTAGGCCAAACCTACGCGACCAGGCGACTGCGAAGCGGAGCGTCAAGTTGTTAAAATATGTGTTTTTTGTACTTATACAAAACACACATTTGACAACATGACGCTCCGCTTCACAGTCGCCTGGTCGCGTAGGTTTGGCCTAAGCTTTATTCGATAAAAACTAATTGGAAAAAAGTGAGTGTTTCCTGAAATTGTTTTTTGTTTCATAATATCGAGGATTACCAAAGAGATTACTTTGTTTTTAGGCGTAAATCGGCCATCTTTAGTAAACAAATAGTTATGACTTATAAGCATTATGATACGAATTATATACCACCTAACAACACACCGAGTACAAACACAATACCGAGTACATATTTTTATAACGAAACGCTAAACATTGTACTTTTACCATATTTAATAAGTATTGATTGGTCATTCGTTCTAAAACATTGTAAACCTTTTAATATCATTGACATAACGATTATCGATTAGTGATTACACACAAGTTACATCAAAGTAATATATAAATTGAAGCTCAATATAATATTTAAATAGAAGCTCAGTCCTCCCTCTATGTCTCCGCTCGCTCCGTCTGGGGCGAGACGGGAATTACAAATATATTTTTCGAGAATTTAAAAACATACAAACACAAACATTTAATAACTTGTTAATAATTTCGAGTTGAGAATTTTTACACGTTCCCGCCTCCATTACGTCTGCGCGTGTAACCTTCTTCCTATCAAAAGCGATATTTCGTTTCAATTTAATTTAATTAAGATTAATTTTCATAGACCCACGTTAATGACCCCTAATTTGTGGGAATTACCCTGATCTGCGATCAAACGTTTACCTTCGTATTTCATGCGTACTTATAGTATAATGGCCCTCTACTTCTTATTTATTTTGTTTTGAATGTAAACAAAAAAAACGTGACCAAATTAATTTTCCTTATTTCTTTATTGCGCGCTCTGAATAAGTGACATTTAAGAAGCATTATAGCTGCCTGTAAACCCATTCTATTGTCACACCTTTATAAACCACATTTCATGCAATTAATATTAATCTATTCTATTCTTTTCTATTCTATTCTAAAGACTTTATTTACATGAAAATCAAAACGAATCAGGTCGAATCGCGGGTCCAATTAAGCAATTAATCAATTTTACTTTTAACCTAGTGATTCCTAACTTGAGCAGATTAATATTATATATTAAACTCCTCAAATTAGACACATCGTGCTACAGACTATATTCCTCTAAACATCCAAAAACTTTCCAAATACACAAGATGAAGGCTCGGCCACTCGACATTAATTGCTCGAAGGCGATCCATGTGCGCGGGTACATGGGCTCGAATTTCCGGGGCATATACCTATCGTGGGCATCTCGCGCCCCCACCGCCCTCGCCCCCATCCCCCATATCCCCCCACCCCCACCCGGGTCTAATTGACGCCGAACCGGACGCGACGCCCGCGGGGACTGCCGCCTTCCGGCCTGCTACATCCACTGATAATCTTTTCTTGATGACGCAGCCGGCCCCGACTCCCGGGTATACGATGCGGGATATCGGTCCGATAACGGAGGAAATGGAAATCGTGAGTGAATGATAAATGGTGTATTAATTGTCTGAGTTAGAGGTAAGCTTTAGCTTCAAACTGGATTAAGGCATTTGCACCAGACTGCGAAAAACCCATAACCCTTGCCTAAACTTACTTTTCTCGTTTTTAGGGTTCCGTAGCCAAATGGCAAAAAACGGAACCCTTTTAAAACTGGATAAACTTTAACTTCGTATGACAAGTTAAGAGTCAAATTCTGAACTGATCGACGACGTTACTGCTACACTTTTTAGCAAGTATGTATTAATATACTTTAACACTAGGAAATGTTTTCGGGCATATAAGTAGCCTATATAGCCTACTTAACATTGCGAAGATCATACATCTATAACCAACAGCAAAAGCGCCTTTCTGTCAAATCCACAATAACAATTGAAAATTATGAAACCCTAATTCAACTCGAAAAGCCTTCATTGGTCCTTCGAGCCGGATTCAACACAAAATACTTCACTTTCACACAACTCCTGAGTGCTTTACAATTCCTCGAGGAGGTTTTACAATTCCTCGAAGAATCAGTCCGTGAAAAATTCATACGAGCGTGATGCGGCCATTCCTAAGCGGGTCGGGCAAGGGGTCGCGTTAGGCCAGCTACTAGCGCCCCATTTGTACGCAATGCGAAACGCACTCAAGCCGGGGGATGCAGATGTTTACTTATTACGAGATGTTTCGTTTATGCTAGGAATGCGCTATACAATAATGATTGAGAAAGCAAGTTCGTGGTATCTGGGAAAATTAAAGACCAAAGTATAGAACATCGGTATTATAACTTAGGTGTACGTCGCACCCCACGTCGTTTTAGTATAAACGTATATATATACGTTTATACTAAAGTCTGTAAAGTATTTCGGCCAACAATGACTAAGTTTTGTTAGCACTCCAAGGTTTAAAACAACATTTTTTGTAACATTTAAGTTACAAGTTTTGTGCCCTCCATTTATATTGGTACGAGTAACGACAATTCAAGGGCCAATTTAAAAATAGCAAAAACAACTACTATTTTGTTGTTGTGCAGTAGAATTTGCATTTCATCCTCATGCATACAACCTCATTACTAAATGATACAGTAAGGGACGAAGAAAAAAGGGACGAAGAAAAACAAACGAACAAACTCCGAGCCAACTTTAAAATAAGCCATCAAAAAACTTCGCACTATCCCACCTTCGCAAAGTTGCCTACCCTCGATCCTTTGGGATACTAATTAAAAACGTTCGCCGAGGCCCGAGGCGGCATGTGTATGTGTATGTGTGTGATCGTGTATGGATGGGGTTGGACTGTTGGACGATATTCGCATCCGCATCCGTAACTGCAGATATTAGACAAGTTTCAGACACATTCATCCGTATTCGAATCTTTTTTTGGCACAATTTGAAAAAAAAAAGGATTTCGTAAATGAATTTACGCATATTTCGTATTCCCGTAACTGTAGGACAAACTACCTAAAATGTCATAAATATTAAATATTTTCTTGTACGGCTTATGTACACAGACTTAAAATTATTTAATGAGTCATGCTATTGTTATGTAACCCGTGACCGTGAGTAACAAAAACTTTTGCGCAACGGAAGTTCAAAAGATCATAATAACTTTTGAAACTCAATAATGATAATTTGATATGTTAATTGATTAAATATATATCAATCTGCGTTCATTGTATAAAATAGCGATATTGCTAGCATACAACCATATGGTTCTCCCGTATCCGCATCCGAATCCCGTGGCACGTGTAGGGCCGCGTTCGCGCTAATTAATAAGGGTCCTCCGATATTGATTCACGTGCCACGTGTACCCGGCGGCGGTTCGCGGACTTTCTCGACTTTTTCTCGCCGCCCGCCGCCCGCTGCCGCCCGCCCTCGATAGCGGTACACTGTGGATACGCCGCTTATTCAACGATATTAAGACGTCACTTCTGTTTGTTATACTATTTATTATTAGTTTAGATGCGGTTTTAGTAGGTTAGATGCGGCAAGATATTGTTAATAATGATTTTCAGTATTAATTAATAATGGCTTGCAAAAAGCAATGCTAAAACCAACCCTCCATACAATTTAGACGCCTAGCTCTACTTTTTGAGTAGTAGATAAGGTAAAACACCCAAGTACAGACACTTCATCCTATTATAAGAACTTCTAGTATTATTCTTATGCTAAGTACTCACATACGGTTTTGCTCGATAGTTTTACTCCGAATCGAAGGAAATGACATATTTGAATATTTAATTCCATCGAGCCGGCTCGAAGCGAGCCTTCGAGCTGTCAATTTTGCGGTCCACACGATGGTTGTTGCTCGATTTGGAGTAAAACTATCAAGCAATACCGTATGTGAGTACTTAGCTTTAGGTGGCAATACTAGGATGACAGGCAAGGATTGGGTAGTTTGCCCTATACAGCATATTTAAGCTACATAATTTCACTAAAATAACGAGCATTATTAGAACAAAGAGGCTGGAGGTAAACTCGCGTTTATCCGCAAGCTTGTAATTTAATTATTGAATATTATAATACAATCAAGGCGATCCTTGAGGCCTACGGGGGTATCATATAAATATTCCAAGATTCTTCAAAGCATACCCGGGTCCGGCGTACAAAGAAAATTTAATTAAACATTAGCCCGACGTAATATGCCTTCTTCGCTTTGCCCCGGATAAGAACGTCCACATAGAGATATCTGACGAAAATTTCACGAGGCACAGAATGCTCCAGATTAACCGTTTTCCGACGAAATTCGCCATCGAAACAAATTACTAGCTTATTTCTAAGGTTCTAAGGTCCTCGAAGAAGATATTCATTTGCGAAACATTAAAGCTGTTTTAAAGATGCTTAGCTGCCATACAAATGGTATAGGAATATTAGCTATCTAAATGTATCCTAAAATTTCGGCACCAATCTTTAAATTAAAACCCACAAACCAACCACCTCAACTCCACAACACAATTAGCCATCATTTGCAATTATTTATGTAATACTAGTAATAGTCAAAGCAATAGCCAATACATCAATGTTGGACATGTCCAACCTAATGTAGCTGCATTAGTGAAAAATTCTCGATTTCCATTTGCGCCGGCGAGCACCGGTGACGGGCGAATTTGCATCGGAAAGAATGGCAAAAAGAGCAAGACGCTCGCGGACCCCCCCGGCCCCCCGGCGCCTGACCCCCCTAAATACTCCGCGCGGGGGTGCGACCCCACACACGTACAATACCCCATGCACGCGCCTTCTGATCAACATGAATCAATACACGTTCTTTATGCTCAAATAAGACGATTTAAAGTTTCTACCTCCACGGCTCCACCGCCGCTCGTTTCGAGCTGAACTGCAAACTTCGTACGGCCGCGGAAATTGGATGTTACGCGCCTCGATATCCCTCGTAATTTGTTCGTGTTATGTGTATCGTCATAAGTTGCTTGTTATAGGGGTATAGTAAGTTAAGGGTAGGTCTAGATTAGGCTACCCGTGATTGGGACAAGTTGAGTTGTATTACTAACGATTAAGGGAACACTTTTTAGGGGAGAATAATTTCGTGACATGATAATATTATCAATGTACACATCTATCAAAACTGCTTACTACAAGTGTCATAAGGGTCTCAATCAGAGACTTTTTTTTGGAGCACTACACGTAACACGACTAATTGCGGAAGTATATGGACCTGCTAAACATTAAATTTCCTCGAGCGCACCTTTTGTTAGTACAGCACTAATTAGAGGAGATCTCGCGGCAAAAAATACTGTACGACGTACGTATAGAATGCGCTTTGTACGACTGAAAGAGTCCTCGGCTACTTTACAATGTGTCCCGACACCAGTGTCCGAGCCTTGCCTGTGTTTTGATGTATGCCATATTTTTATCGACAATTTGGCTGTCAATTTTTTTTCCAATGTTTATATAACTTTTTTTAGTTTTAGAAAGCGCATAGTGTTATGTAGACATAGCGTCCACACTATGCGCTTTCGTCTTCAATTTTCGTCATCTTCTTTCATTCAACTTTCATTTTGGCGCATTCAATAATTGAATCCGTCAACGAACGCAACGCCAACATTGTCATTTTTGTTTTTTGGATACGGTCAGAGGGCATGCGTCGCGGGCATGCCTCACGTTCGCTGTTGACTGCGCTATATCGCATGCCCTTGACGAACAGAAAAAGGCACAGTGTAGACAAAGCTATAGGCTTTCATACCAATCATCGAATTTTCATGGAATTTGGTGCAAGAAGGTTTCGGGATCCATCTATTTTTAAATAATATTATATTAGAAGGTAATATTATCTTAATATTACTGCTTAATTTGGAGCCTTTAAAGCGAAACCTTTACCGTGCGGATTAAACTCGGCGCCGGCGAAAAAATGCAGAAAACAAATTCGAACACCGACGGCGATACACGAAAATTTCTTAAAATCCTTTAGTGAGCGAGCGTTTCTCTTGAATTTTTGCTTTCATCTTCGGTGAAATTCTTTTCTATTTCATTTACAACATGTGCTCGCGTATTATCTTTATTATAAAAGGTATCGGTGTTTTTTCGAGAGCATTTTCGAGCGCGGGCCAATTCATATAGTGCAGTGAATATTTTAAGCACTTTCGATTCCGCTCGACAAATTTATTTTGAGCTTTTCCCACCTCGTGATTTTATTAGGTTGTTTTGTTTACGCGGTGGGAAGCCATGAATATGGTATAAGAGGATGGGACTAATATTGGATTATTTTTTGGTCAAATGCTTAGAGACATTAAAATGTACATCTAATATATAAAAATAAGTCAGGTTTTCCTTCCTGACGCTATAACTCCAAAACGCGGTTTTGCATTCGTTAAAAAGGTCTCCGGCTCCGTGAGGTCTATAGAAAAAAAAATCAGAAAAAACTTCAAGAGAAAAGCAGGAAAACAGGGAAAGCCATTTTATGGCAAAACAACGTTTGCCGGGACAGCTAGTCTTATATTAAAATACGAAAGTGTGTCCACTGTCCATACATCCGTACACACGCCTGTCAACTCTTCATACCTAAACAGTTGAAACGATTTCGATATAGCAATTAGTAATAATGGTTATCGCGGAAAAATGTATGATTTTTGGATGAGTCATGAGATACGACTTTTAGCGCAACCAAGTGTCGGCCCTCCTCTAGTAAGTACCTAATATTATCAAAATACATCCAAATTAAATAAATAATTGCTTGTATCTGTGTTGCTTGTCTGACATCAGGACTTTGCTTATTTCACATGAATAACCAATAAAGTTGTAAACTAAAGCACATCTAGTCGGTAACGTCACGTAGAAAATGGTTTTATTTAGTGCGACTTTATGACCGCGAGTGCGACAAGTTTGTGACGAGTGTACCAATTCTGTGACGAGTTTAATGTATATAGCTACTAGCAGATCCGGCAGTCGTTGTTTTGCTATTTACATAGGAGCAATACACTCGAGAAACCGTGAAGGCAGGTCTTAAAAATTTTAGGTATGAAATTGTTGGCCCATTATTATATACAAAATTTCATGAACGGATTTTCTTTACCAAACCGTTTCGCAAGACTTTTGCAAAAGTACCGCAATACGAGATTTTATACACTTATATTGGTCTATGATGAACAAAATGGAGGGTATACAAAGAGTAGGTAATTAATCGAGGGGCATATTCCTTTACCAATGCTCAGGATTGACATGGATTGTGCATGCTATAGACAGCTGCTTACAGTCATAGGTTATTGGTTATCCTTCACATTTGCTGCTTTACAAGCTTTTGACAAGTTTATTAATCCTACGACGGTTTCATAGTCTGTGACGAGCATATACAGAGTTTGTGACGCATGTGACGCGAGCGGGGAGTGTATGACGAGTGCGCAGACTGGCCTAACTTGTCGTAAACCCTAGACGACTTATTACGCGTCTAATTAACTTTTATTTAACCGACAGATCCAGAGCATTCGCAGTATCAGACGACTCCAGTCTTTACATTTCAGTAACGACTCTACATAAGATAGAGGCGTTGCTAATTATATTATGAGACTTTGCAAAAAATCAAAAATATCAATATACTTACCATAAATCGTATCAGTTTAATGTTATGATAGAAAAAATAGAAAACTAAAATATTTTAGTAAATTTTTAGCAGGTTAAAGAATACACATCTAGAATTAATGAAAACAATACAGGGTTTCCGGTTCCGTTGCGATTTCAAAAGTATAGTGCATAACATAATATGGCAAACTCATGGAAATTTTATATTATAACAATTTTATACTCTTGCCTCGCGCTAACTTTAGCGAAATTATTACGGTAAATCTAAGGGTGTTTTATTATATTTTGTGGCATTGACAGTACGTCCATTCAACTAAATAGCCGGTCAGATTGTCCGAAAACTCAATTCCAAAATGTACATACATACGTTTTCGTGTGTACGGAAGCCGATGTTTGTATTACATTGGGAAGTCTTCTAAACAACCGTTCCTTCTATGTACTCCATAAGATTCAAAGGATTCGTGTAATACCTAAGTTATCTAATCTCCGATATTATTCATCCTTATTCCATACGGCTCAGCCTACTACGAGCCATCAATCTCGTCTGCTATCTGTGATCTTTATACCGTCGGCTCGGCGACAGGCTGTTGGTGTCTTCCGTCCGGCACTCGGGTTATATCACAATAAAAACCTCGTAAAAACTACACTAGGTGTTCCTCGTGGGTGTGCCTAGGGACATCCTTATATTTGAGATCATCGATGTATAATACTACCAGAGAAGTTAATTCATCTAAGGCAGATGGCGGATCTAGGTAATTTGGTCATATTAAGTCAAATCCAGCCAACAGATCTCAACTAACACTGAATTGACATAACCCGACCAAATGACGTAGATATACATATTGTCATCAAAGTCGTGAAATTGTTATACATGAAAATTTTGGACAGTATATTATATCTCTACTTCAATAGACGAAGGTCCGGTGTACATAACGGCACGCTTAGAGCAGGGCACTGGGCAGGTGAGGCCCTCAAAGGTGCGTTGTTTTACGACCTAAGTCTACATCGACAAATGAGTTTCGCGCCCGCGGCCTAGGTCTGTGTGTCTGTGTGTGTGCGGCTGTGGCCTGTGAGTGATTAGGGGCCGTCCATAAACTATGTGACACCTAAATGGGGTTAGGGGTTCGACGAAATGTGACATGGTGTGACAAGGACCCCTCGAGGAAAGGTCCTAAGTTTTGTGATATCACATTTTAAATTAAATAAATTGAATAGTGAAATTTAAAATATTGAGATGGTTTTAATTTTGAGATGTAAAATTATAAATTAGTGACGTCACACTAGACCTCATTGGGAGGGTCTCACCAATCCTATCCTTATCACATAATATTATGTGACTAGGATATCATGAAAATCGTGTGACATACTTTATGGATGGTCCCTCAGGTGTTTAAAGTTCAAACGGCGAGTCGTGCTACAAAACCTTATATTATTAATTCTCGTAAAAAATTCTGAGCCCAGTCTCCTCATTTCGAGTACTATAGTTGCTTTCCATCCGTAGATGAAAAAAAATAAAGTATTTCTACATTGTTTAATACACCAAGTCGAATATATGAAGTCACCAGCCTTTGCCCGCGGCTCTGTTCGTAAAATCTCTCTCTGAAATTATAGTGCTCTTGACTCTTGAGCCGTGGCATACAAACATTGATCCCTGGAATTTTGAAAAACCCTATCTTCAAGTCGCATTCGAAATTATTCAGGAACCAATTAATTTCAGGATTCTGAATTCAGGTTCCTGAATTTACTAAATTCAGCTTCTATATAGGATGCCCAACGATTGGGATTGTTCAGTTTCTTCTATTTCCTTGCTCAACTTTATGCTTCAGTCAGACGACTGCTGCCGTCGACAAGTGCCGTTCGTCTGTAAGAAACCTTAGTAAGTTTATAGTTACCTAGTGGTAACCTCGACTTTAGTAAGGTAAACTAAACGTAGGTGAGGTGTTACTTAAACACACGATTCACGATAACATAAACACGGATTGAATAGCACAGTTATTGGCTATCGATGTGTGAGCAAATGAAGTGTGCCGATATTGCATATTGCCGCGGCGGCGACGCGACGGGCGGCGGAGTCTGCAGATTTAAGACGATTAGCATACGATATTGTGCTCGCATAACGAGGGCGGAGCGGGGAGCGGTGCAGGGAGCGGGGCGGGAAGCGGGGAGCGGGGTGGTAAACCGTCAGTGCGGGAGCAGAGAGGATTACTCGTGCGATTTTATCAGTATAGGTCGCCTGTAAAGACAATCATAAAACGCGTAATAATCAGATGTTTTGAAGTGCGATCTTGTAGGCCGAAAGTTTACGACGCCTCTGATGCAAGTTGCAACCCACCCAACAATCAGATGTTTTGAAGTACGATCTTGTAGGCCGAAAGTTTACGACGCCTCTGGTGCAAGTTGTAACCCACCCTGGGTTGCAACAGAGGCGTTGTTATAGTTAAGGTTAAGATTATCGTAAAATATGGCGTCTATTATTATTGACTTTAACTAGATATTTGACAGTTCATTTGACATTTTTTTATAGTTAAAGTAAGTTGGTGCAACCCACCCTTAGATTCATAATATTTTATCTAAACAAACTTCTTAAAATCATTTGTGACATATAAGATCATCTTGTTTTTACAAATAAATAATGCATTTTAAATGTTTGGCTATAACTCAAGAACAGTAAACCTATTGAGCTAATTTCGGTCACAAAATAATCGTAACTGTTCAAGAAATGTTTTTTTTTTTAAACATTTAAAAATTAATAAAACTGCACTATTCGGGCGTTTTTCCTCTACGGACCGGTAGCAGCACGGCGGTGCATCGGCGTCGGCGCTAGGACTCCGTTACCACGCGATACCACGCACACATACGTACTCGGCTACGCTACTACATTCATATTTCATACAAAACACATGCAGTTTTGCCGGTCCAGCACCGAGTGGGAAGCTTGTTACCCCGGCCGGCGACGGCGCTGGCGGGACTCATTGCCGGACCGGAACAGGCGCCGGTAAGTGAAAAACAGAGCCATACATTTTCATTTTTTGCTTCCCCGGGACCGACGCCGACGCCGTGCTGGTACCGGGCCGGCTAATAGAAAAACGCTCTTTTAGTAACAATCAATAATAATAATTAATATAGGGATACTAAATATTAGATGGTACATAACAAGTTACTATTAGGTAACATTCTTTCAAGGCATTATATAATTCACTTGCAATTTTAGACTTGATTCGGTCCTAGGCTACCAAGGACCTAGGTCCAAACACTAGGAAGCACTTAATCACGTGACAATAGCGTGTCGCCGTCGACCAACAATGCCTGATAAATAAAATATACCCCAATCTCCACCATCTACGAGATCTGTGCTGGCTTTTATAAATCTTAACTGGCTAGTATTTAGTATTAAGACCCAATTTCACCAACCTCTGTTTGTTAAATCCTAACAAGGCATTACTTAACGGACCTTGGAAAATTAAACAGACTGTTAAAATACTTATGTCCCACAGTAAAAATTTAACAGTGGATTAGTAAATACAACGTTAAGTGAACAACGAGTGAATAACATTCAATTCGTTCGTTCTTGTTATAAGGCGACGAAATTGCAATGTACAAGTTTAATACATGTTGGCTGCAATGTGTCATTTTCACCTTATTCGTATAATACGTCATCTGGTAGATAATGCGACCAAATTAAAATATCGCTGATCGCATACATTTGTTACACTACAATAGTTCTTTTTAATTTACCAGGTTAATAATTATGATCTATCAAAGCTGAAAACATGAATCATGATAAAAACTTTTATTTACTTATTTCGGCTTGGTAATTTTGATACAAGTCAGTGTATTTGCAATGTCAAGGAAAATCCGAGGGCTGAATTTTTGACAAAATGAAAATAAATAATTATGCATAACATGAAAAATAATAAATAATATGTAAGGATGTGGCGAAACATGGCGGCAACACTCAAAAGTCAAAACAGATTCTTTTATTGATATTGGATATTGTCTTTAAAAAGTTGTTGTTTTGACTATTATAACGGCCTGTTATATATTTAACGGACCTCCCCAGCAGGAATTAAAATTTAACACCGGGTTAGGCGATTTGACATGACATTAGCGTATGGTGGAACGATCGATAGCTCTAACAGGCCGTTAACTGATTTAACAAGCCGTTATTTATTTAACATTGCTTGATGAAACTGGGTCTAAAGGTATTTAAACCAACGTCAGTACTCTAATTATACTAATATAATTCGAGATTGAAGCCGCATTAATATGTCAAAAAATTGTAGGATCAAGATAGAGTTCTAGTTTTAATTTAAGTATTTAATTTCATAGTAAAGCAACTTACAGCTTTCATAGAATTTCCAATTTCTCAAAACTGCAAATTCGATGTATCAAATTATCATTACTAGAGATCGCCCAATGGTCGAAATTCGACCTTAGTTTCACGACATTAGGAATATCATTTTTTTTTCAACTCTTGTCTCTGGGACTTAGCTGATCTCAGACTGGCCGTGTAAGCATTGTCTAATATTATCTCAATAAAAAAACTATAATTAGCCTAAGAAAATTAAGCCGAAAATGGACGATCAGCGGAAATAATTCGTGTAGTTTTGAAAATCGCTACAGTTATTCCTTGAGATATCCAGATAAACATATCGAAAATCCCCAAGGGTGGGGGGTGAGCTAAAGGTGTAGGGGGGGGTCAAAGGACCCTTTTTTTAGATTTTAGCTCATAAGTCTAAAACCTGCACAAATAGCGTAACGGTTACTTCTAGGAAAACATTCTACATAAAATTTCCTTTAAATTTGATCCTATAATTTTTTTTGTATGGTCGACACTTTAGAAGTTACAGAGTGTTCAACTTTATATAGGTATAAAAAATGAGACGGTTTTATAAATAAAATAAAATTGGTATGTTTTCAAAATGTATTCAAAACTAGAAAATAATAATTAGACAGTCTTAATTAAATCAATAATTTTCTTCTACTACATCATCATCATCTTCACCTTCTATATCTACCAAATCTACAGGTACGCCATTTGTACACGAACCCAAGCAGCCGTTGCATACTAGACTGCACGTGATACCAGCTTTTCGGCATCCACAATTACCAGTGCAATCACTTTTGCAGCGACAAAATATTGACTTCAGCACGGTGTCAGGAGCTGGAGGATCATGAGTGGTAACAGGCTCGAGGTTTCCATCAGCTCCTCGCTTCCATCCCCACATTTCAGGAGGCAGTGCGTTACCTAACCACTCTTGTACTTGGTGGAACACTCGGAATGAGTGAAATTTTGCTGATCCTTTTGTAGGTGGGAGAGAGGAAAGATCTGGTTTGGATTTGGTGCTGGATTTGACAAAAACTGAGTATCGATGTCTGTTAAGATCAAGCTGATCAGTGGCTGCACGATACATCGTCAAAAACATCCTTTCTCCTGACTCTGCTATTTCTTCAGATGTTGATGTTGGATTGTAGAAGATGGCGGCAATATCCTTGATTTTTGGTTTTTGATCAAATAGCTTAACAACTGACACTTTGCCTTTCCTGTAAATAGCTGAAGTTGTGTCGCGCCAGGTAAGAAAGGAAAGAGAAGCATTTGCACTGCTTACGTATAGCGTCGTCCTTATCGCTCGTAGCTCTTCGATATTAGGCACACATACAAAACGTGTGGAAAGAGTGACTAGCATGGAATTAGTAAGAACTTCGTACAGCTGGAAAGCTTACTGTGCATTAAGCATGCGACGAGCGAGAGGTCATTAATCTTGGTCTGTCCCTTTCAAACTAGTGTAACCATGCTTCTTGCCTATGTGTAAATCTTAAGACATTTTAAAAGAAAATCGCACAACTGAGAAGCTCAGTTTAGTAACAATTATTGAAATTAAATAATATTAAACTGAAGCAGGAAAGCGCAGTATTAAAACATGTCGTTTATATAATATTTATGCCTTATTTTATCGTTTTCTACGAAAAATGCTTTTTTCAATTTACTACCAATGTATTATCGTATATTTTACATGGCAATTGTGCGAAAGGGACAAACCAAGAAAATCGATTTCTCGCTCGTGCTCGCTACTATAAGGAGATATTAGTTAATAAAAATAATACTTTAGCACATGGAAGTAAGGTTCATTTTAATATTTCAAAATGATGAAGTAAGCCTTCCAGCTGTATAGTACTTCCTAATTCCATGGTGACTAGTCTAACGTTTTGTAATAATAGCAGCTAGGACAAATAATAATTATCTGTGAATAGCAGGTATTTGAATCAGAATAAGTTGTTTTCTTAGTCTCGGACGTTCGATGCGTGTTATTTTCGAGATTCGCACTTTTGAGGAATTTGACCCCCCCTGTAGTTCCTAAAGTATCGACCGTACAAAAAAATTTATAGGACATAATTTAGAGGAAATTTTATGTAGAAAATTTTCCTAGAAGTAACCGTAATGCTATTTGTGCAGGTTTTTTACTTATGAGCAAAAACCTAAAAAAAGGGTCCTTTGAAGGGCCCTACACTCTTAGCTCACCCCCCACCCTTGAGGACTTTTGACATGTTCATCTGGATATCACAAGGAATAACTGTAGCGATTTTCAAAACTACACGAAATATTTCCGCTGATTTTATTAATTTGATCGTACTAAATCCATTTTCAATTTGTCAACTTGTTGTCAACAGACTTCAACCATAAATAAAAGAGTATAATTCGTATGTATAGGCTTGTCACTCAAAAATCTGTAGTTTCTCATGTGTGTGTGTTATAGTGTGTGTAATGTTTTATTTGTTTAAAAAAATGTATGATAAAAGAATAATTTCAAAATAATATTAGTTCGATGCACTCCTTCACCATATAAACTATAACTGTGCAAAATTTCATGCACCTACGTTTCCCCATTTTTCGTAAAAAGGGTTACAGTTTTTCGTTCACGTATTAATATTATTATTATGGTTATGGTTTTCTATGTTTCCGCAACTTGTTCAGTTAAATCTGGAAATATATTTAAAACTTTTTGATTTTCATATTTTTATCTTGTTAACATTATGATACAAAGAAATGGTACAATCACAACTCACAAGTCACAATATTATTGGAATCATGGACTCCTTGATGGTTTTAACTTTGAAGATGGCTATATAAAAATATAATATTTACCAACAAAACCTTGAAAGGAATATCACAAAGGCGAAAGTAAACGAGATAAAACTCTCCATGACGAAAAAAGGAGAAATTTTAATTCAATACCTATCGTATAAACAACGTAAACTAGAGATTAGGGGACGTAAGCCCGTCACGTGAAAAGATGTGGCGAAAGGTTATATACGGTATACTACGGTCTACGGGCACGGTTTAGTATAATACAGTGTTTCTCAAACTGTGGGTCGTCAGAGATTGAGAACTATTTCAGTAAAAAAACTAGAAAGAATAAAAAGATTGATATGTTAATAGGAGATCTTATACAAGGGCATATATTCATAAACATATAATATGTATAAAAAAGCAAAACGTTGGGGGTCGCGAAATGTAATTTTAATACCAGGGGGGTCGCATAATGAAAAACGGTTGAAAAACACTGCGGTATCCTACGGTATAGTACGGTATACTTAGGTAAAATAAGCCCGTATTACGGCGTGGACTACGCACACATATGTATGTATATCGGAGCGGGCGGCGTTGGTAAGACGAGCGACCGCAGCGGACAGGCTTTGTGCGGGCTCGTTGGTGAGGGAGGCCCTCGCCACGCGCATGAGCGGAGCGGACAGCGGGGTAGTAAACAAAGTGAAAATAAACTGAGGAATTTGTAATTGAAATCTCGTAGAGGGCGGCGTAGCACTGCTACGGCGTAGGCTTTATCGATAAAAGTATATTTTACTTTCATTATGGTAAGCCAATAGACAATGTGCCTGTGATAATAGATCATTAAAATTGTTTACCTTTATGATCACATTTTTTAAACGCGGAATAGCAATTTAAAGTTAATCGTATTTGTTTCATGGCTAAGATCATTAGAAGCTCTCTGTACGGGTCTGTACACCTTACACGCTGATAATAATGATATATAATGATAATGATTATAGAAACAGCCGTAAAATGATAACTGTTTATTGATACACTAACAAAGGTACAGTGATATAAGAGAATTGATATAAGAGTAATGATATAAGTATAAGTGCTAGCGTATTATAGCAGACACATTTTATATACACAAAGATAATGATGAGTATAGCAAAAATTAAAACATTTCGAAATCGTTCAAATATTGAGATATTTACTAAATTGATAAACTAATTATTATGCTGACCTAGGAATGTGCGATGCTTGCATCGTACACTCTCATAAATGATTTAAAAAACCAAAAACATTTTACATACTAAAGTAGTTAACATTAATCCATAGACCTGCCCCGGATTTATGAATAAGCCGCTTAGGCCGCGGCCTAGGCGCGGCAGCGTCCTAGCAGCGGAGCGACAGTTTTCGTACTTGGGGCAGCGTGGCCTACACTCATAAAAATATAAATCCGGCACTGTCATAGACCTTTGCGCTCCTCGCATCTATGTGGCGGGTCTTAGTGGCGCAGCGGGCGTCAGGTGGCCGTGTTTCAGCTCCGGCCCGGCTCCCGGCTTATGTAACAAACATAGCTCCAGTACATACCCAGCACCCGGTATATACTCAAGCCGACATCTAGCGCTGCAGGTGATGGCTGGCTTTCCTTTACGCCAATACATTACGTGGCATTTTTGTTATTGTCTTTTTATTATGGTCATCTGACTGGCCTTTGTACGCAAATTTAGACTATATAACTAGCGCATTAGATTTAAATTCCAGCGGCGCGGAGCTACTGAAACTTTATGTAGCGGGAATGTGTGTCATTTGGAGTTCGCCGTCGACGGCCAGTCGAACCGCCGACCGACATGACAGCATTTTAATATTGAACAGCGACCAAATAATGTACATCAAAATGGCGAACCAACAAAATACGAGCATATTGTCTTAAAAATAAAGATCACAATTTATCTTGACTTTAGAGTTATTTTTAAGCGCGACGTAAACAGAAAATGTTAATAAGCCCTTTCGTGTGTTCGCCCATTGTATCATACCTCTGAAACAGATGAACCGATTTTGATCTAGTTCATTTGTCATACGTAATCTAATCAGTTTTTTAGATAGTTATATTAATAATAGGTCATTAACAGCCTTCTGCGCACTGCTTGACGATTGGGGAGTTTCCTAATTGTCAAGTAAGCTCCCTGTGCACAAGAGTGCACCATTTTATTTTAGGTACATGCGTAAGCGTATGCGTAGCTAAGCTACATAACAGACAACTAAGTACATACCACGTATCTAATCAACCAACCGAATCTAAAATTAGTACCTCAAAGCGATTTCATCTGCAAAGTCCTCTTTTATTTTTGTCTGGTCCCACCGAAATATCTTGGCGTGTAATGTACTTAACAGCGCACATAAGCGGGGCCGTTCCGCGCAGACGACGCGACTTATAAAGCTACCTCCTAATGACGGCGCACGCTGACACCGTGTCCACGAACACAAACGGAGCGATAATATGATGTACTTGTTACTTTTTCGAGCCAAAGCTGTAAAGAGATGTATATTATTTAAAACTAACTCTGAATGGCGCATGCTGAGCCAAAAACTACGAAGACAATTAGCAATAATAATAATATGACATAGCTATTACCTTTTCAAACTGAAACTAGACAGAGCCAAATAAAATTAAAGCTACCTCCTAATGACAGCGCATGCTAAGACCGAGGGCATGATGATAAGCGGAGCGATAATATTACATAATATATAGCTTACTTACTTGGTACTATAATAATATATGTATTGCATTGGCTAGTTATATAAAAAATGTATGGCATTTAATAAACGTTACTGCAAGCGCCAAAAGTCGAAAGTACAGCACTCCTGCCAGATATTAGACATGAATTAATCTTGTATTAATTCAATGTTTTACAAAAGAACCAATTTTACTGACAACATTATTATTACCGATAAAATTATGAGAAATTCTTTCGAATAAGATCTTTGTACCCATAAAACTAATTATTTCTGAGAATAATGAATAATACTCAAAAGCAGACGCGACAATTGTATTTAAGGGGAGCCGCGGCGTGTATCCAGGTGCCCTAGATCTGCCCCCCTGCCCCCCCGGCCGCACGCGCCCCCTTAACACTGAATACCTATCCTACACCTACCTGACGCCTACACAGAATATGAGACGTGCGAGAGACAATTCTTGGAAAACAAAGTTTACCGAAATACGTAAAGAATTTTGTTGTAAATTTTAGATCAAGACGTTATTCAGCTGTTTATAAAAACAGGTAGAGAGAAGAGACATAATAGTCAATGTGTGAATTTGTTGATGATTCGATGTAAATAATTATAACTTTTCCATTTTCCCTCCGCCAACAAGTTATTAAAAAAACATAATACAAATAAGATGTATTCAATTATTCACTAAATGAATTACAATTCCCTATTGAATTAATAGATAATAAAATCTGTATTTAAAATAATCATATAAACTTTTAAAAAGTTACGGTCTTACTACAAAAGATTTAAACACCTGTTGAACAATTGATTAGAAAAAAAATCAGTACATAATAATGGTCTCAAAACAACTGTTCAATAGATATTGTTTAAATCTTTGGTAAGACCGTTAATATTTCATTTTTCAGGGTTACATTTCGGATCCAAATTCCAAGTTCAAAGCGCCATAACAGTTTCACGATGCTATAAATTATGTTGAGACGTAATAAAACTAAATGCATGAAACAAATCGTCTACGTCTGGGGGTGTGCTCCCCCCTGCGCCCCTGCGGCGAGGGGGGGGGCGAGCGGGGGGGGACGTACAACTCTACTACGGCACTCTCGGTTTCATTCATAACTTTTTACAAGTTTATCTGCAACGATACCTCCTACATATTTATGTGTTTGCGCCGCTCGGGCCATAGATTATCGTGTAGTAACATTTTACGAGGCGACACCGATCGAGTTATTTGCCCGCTTGTTATGTCCTTTATTTACTATTATTATACGTACAGCGTAAAGTCATTTCATATTATATTCAGGAAGAACAACGGGGCTAAAATGGTCGCTTTGGAGAATCATATTATGAATCATAATATACATATATTTTTTTTTTTAATCGCAAAATGGTCACTCTGCTTGCAATAATTCATGTCTAGTAATTCGTACTAACTTTGACATTCGTCAGTTTGACAGTTTTGACAATTCATTTGCTGAATTGATTAAGAGGAATTGCTAAATGTGACCATTTTAGCCCCGCTGCCTTTCTTAATAAACTTGTACCCGAAAATTCAGGAACTCAATAGAAATTACAGATAGTGCGAATTTTGCCGTAAAGGAAAATCTTCCAGGCCTTTGCCGTAGCCATAGTTTTAAAGCAAGCTCGATTCAAACAAACAATCTTTCAAGGTTTCGATTTTAACCCTAGGATTGCCTACACTGAAGATTGAAGCATTTCAGCGTATGCATATGTTGGTTACTGGTTGTGTAATGTGTAGTTACACAACTGCAACTTGAAAACCACTTTCATCATCGATCTGCTTGACATTATAGCTTTCTAAAGTATTATAATAATCTACTATAATATAATTATTATTATAAAGCGGAAAAGTTTGGACCGAAAGGGCTCTGCACCGGTTCCATTTTGAAGAAATTTGGCTGAGATATAGAGTGAACCACAGGAAAGGTCGTATAGGTAACATAATTTTTATCACGGGAAATGTACAATTACCGCAAAGATATAAATATGTTTTTACGCAGCCCCGCGAAGCTCCTTTTCTGTTATAATATTATATACAGTATAGACGTCAATATTATAATAGTATTTCTACAAATGAATGTTAGAGTAATTGTACACCGCACTACCATTGAAATAGACACAACCAAAACATTAAACAACTTTACACGTTAACATCCTGAAATATTTTCAAACATCTTAAATTCCATTTTGAGAGCTTCCATCAAAATAGGCACAATACTAAAATTACAAACACGAATCTGCGTACAGTATATTCTTAGTGCTTCCGCACACATGCGCAGTGGTCCGCGATACGGCGATACACACATTTATAAATTGAAATAAAGTTTGTTTTAGTTGGGCAATGGGCATGAATGAAAGCGAAAGGGCGCCGCTTAAACCTACGATTGTTATCAAAACTCGCTTGTTTTTATAACTTTGTACATGTTTGTACTTTTATTGTCGACTTTAACGGATTTAGGTGCGTGTTTTTCAGAGGGTTTTAATGTGACTTTTTATAGAGATTTACGTAAACGATGCCCTTTGTAGCTCACTGGTTAAATCGTTTCCTTAACAACTGCAAGTTTTTGTTTTTGTTCACCTAGAACAACATTTTTTTTGTGTATCTTAACGGCAACAGAAAACCTACAACGCTTTACGTCGAAATTTATATTATATCACTAGCTGTCCCGGCAAACATTGCTAATATAAATTAATAATAATAATTAAACACTTTATTGCTCACAATTACAAAAAAAAAATACACTAAACAAACGCTATTAGATTTTTAAAAGTATTTCGCCCATATTATTTTATGGAAGTGACTAAATAATACGCTACCATGGCAACGTCCATCGCTATCCCGTCGCACAAATAATGGTCGCCGACAGTCTCGAGTTGTAATAATTTACTTTTATTTATTCAACAAATGCACTTATCAATATAAAAGTAGCCAGTAGCCGATTCTCAGACCTACTGAATTGCATGTTGGTGAAAATCAGTAAAGCCGTTTCGGAGGAGTACGGTAACTAACATTGTGACACGAGAATTTTATATATAAGAAGATATACATTTTCCGAGACACAAACTATTCTACGCCCTTTCCCAGCGCTCGAAGAAAACCTCGAAATTTACTAAACGCCAAAGACAGACAGATACACATTCGCATCTGCTATATTAGTACGATTTCGGCGTGCTTGTGGCATTAAGTGCAGTCCAATAGGCGCTCACTCGCTCAAGTGTTAAGTGACCCGCCAATAAGTGCTAAAAGATGACCGCTATGCAGTCATGGTGACTTCTTGGAAGTCAAGTTGTTTATGCATTTTAAGCGGCTTCTAAAATAGAGTGGTTCTCATTGAAATGTACAGTTTTATTAAAATCTTACTATAATCCTTACTTTCCTTACCTATGTAGAGAACTTTTAGAGTTGTTAATGCCCATAATGCATTATTGGTAAGGCTTTTTTTATGAAATGACGCAACGAGCAAACGGGTCTCCTGATGGAAAGCAACTATCGTCGCCCATAGAAACTCGCAACATCAGAAGAGCTGCAGGAGCCTTGCTTTTTGCATTTGCGTGCTTTTAAGAGCCTCTCTTCTGAAAGGTTTGCTGGTCGTATAGATCCGGAAATACTGCTGATGACAGTGCCTTCCAGAGTAAAGTATGCCTTCCAGGCTGGTCGTATTCACACGTTTTCCGTATTTGATTTCCGAATTAGTTTTCCGTATTTGGAAATCCAAATTGAAATCAGTAGGAAATACATTAACTGGCGCAATCTTACGTTTTTTCCGAACGGAACAAATTTCGCTAGATAATTTTATCTAGTTAGGTATTAAGGGACTTGACAGAGTATGAAGTATCTGTCAGATAAGCTGTGGATAGCCTATCCGGCACTTATCAGGAAGTGGTGAAACAGCCCCTAAAACTTGCATTTCGTTGACCCACCAGTCACCACACATTTCCACCATAAACCATTACATCACAACTCCAATGTATAGACCTAGGTCCCTTTTAATTACTATTAATTTACAGTTAGTAGTTTTAGTTTGACTATCGGGAAAGAACATTTTTTGGGATGTCGAGCAGAGTTTGACTTTTTTCGTAGCTATCCGGGTTCTGGTCCATTTTCCAAATTAAATCTGATGTAACGCTTCGAAAAATAGTGTGATCGGATAAATTTTTACTTAAATACTTTTAAACAAAGAAGCCAAAAGGATTGTCTTCTTTTACCGATGACAATCACAGTTATCAGTACGCGTACGGCGTACCTAAGCAGGCTCAGCACTACATTCGTAATGTCTAATGACTCTCGCCAATCGTGAACCTCATCTAATCTGAAAAGAATTTTCTAATCGTAAGCAGAGTCAGCAAGACTGATAATATGACATTTAAAGCAAAGATTGCGTATTGCACTACTAGAAAAACACAATTTACTTGAGCAGAACTCAAACAAAGAAGCTTTCGTGTGGCCACCATCAAAGTGTAATCGGCCGTATATTTTTGAACGCGTACCCAGCTATAGGTGGGTCGAACAAAAAAACCCGCGTCGCGGGTGTATGACCGTGAGCTAGCGTGACGGGCCGTCGGCGGGGGTGTGCAGGGGGGCGAGGGGGGGGGCGATGTCGCGGGGCCGCCCTTGCGAAGGTGAGGCGACAATTAACGCGCGGTCATTCCCCCCGCGGCTGGCGCGGCGTCAACGATTCCGATCATCCTGCGATAGCGACCGGACGCGGCCAGGGCTGCGGCGCAGCGTGTTCCGGGTGCGGGACATTCCACTGCGCGTGACCACGCCGCACCGGCTCAGGGCTGCTAGCTGAGCCCTGGACGCGGTAGCAAGAGTATCAGCCGGAAGAAATACAGAGGGCCCCGAAAGTAAAATCTTCACTTGAGCTATAATTGGGTGTACCAAGAAAGTTTGTATGTTACCCTGCAGTTGCCTATATGCTTACTGCGTCATTTTTTGAAACATTCCTCGTTCTCGACGATCGTTTCAGAATTACCATGCAAGGGGTTCGTTACTACATATTGAGTGCGTCAAGGTATGCTGGTGCAGGTAGTTTCGTACATGTATGACCTTTAGACTGATGGACAACGTGGTATGGGCTATGGCCTATTCTCCATATGAACGATGAGTTTAAATATACAGTCTATAGCCACTGCAACAGCTAGACTAGTCAGTAACGAACCTTCGTTGGCGTGTCTTCTTTTATCAGACTTCTTCCTTATACCATAAGGAAGAATGGATTTGCGCATTGATCTAGACACTATTCCCTTCACCATCACAAGAAATATATTTATCAATATTCCAAACATGCAAATAACAAATAAAAAATAAAACTTTTGGCAGCCCTGAGCCAGCGGCCATGATGCGCGCTAAATTACGAGACGCACGCGCGCGCACCGCCCGTCACTCAGCGCGACGTCGCGGCCCGCGGGCCAGCGCGCTACACCCACACACCGTTCGCTGTTATCATACCTCTGAGAGGACCTTATACCAATATCATAAAGTTCACTATCATAGAAACTTCCAAGTTGAATAACTCCCAACGGACTTAACAACCCAACAACACGAAACGCGCGTGGAACGTTCCAGAATACGATAAACCAAAGAAATAATCCTACTTGTAACGTGGTAATCTCGAAATTAAGGGTCATCTAAAGTTTTACTACAACGTAAAGAAAGCAAGGAGTCCTCTTTAAAACCATAGAGAGTGGTGACAGTAAGCCCTCATATTATATGGAAGAGATGTAATGACTAATTGGACTAGGTAGGGTCAGAGTTACAGACCAAAATCCGCTGACGCAGTGCCCCTGCCTTTGATAGAGATTATAGACAATAGATATACTAAAAGGCCTACAGCGCGAGAGTCAAAAGATCATTGAGTCTACGTCGTAACACACAAACAAAGACAGCCAAAATCTCCCTTTTGGGGTCACCGTAGTCGAGTAAAGTCAATGATCCGTTTTCTAATTATATGAAACTTTTATTCCACTGGCACAGCTGCGGCCACCAGACTCCCTGGAGCTATGCACGTCAATGTGGTGTTCACGTGCGAAATGACGTAGATAGGTGTTACGTAACAATACATTAGTTCGCTCATAGTTTCAGGAGTTTGTAGCTGATCATGATTTTATAAGTCTGCCATCAGTTCAGTCCATCAGTCTGATCCAGACTGACAAAAGAATGATCGTGTAACCGTGTGATTGACGGACTGATCATTTTTTCAGTATGTACTTTTTGGCCATCATTCTGGCGTCAGTCTGAGACTGATGGACTGAACTGATCGTGTAACCCTAGTCAAAGTCTGTCCATAATTTACGTCACTACAGTTTTCTAATGACTATTTTTCAGCTTGTGCTGAAAATACAATTTTTACCCAAAAGCTTTTCAGTTGTATGATGTATCATCACTTTTCAATTTCTCAGGCAAACTTTTATTCAACTACCATTACTTTTGTTGTAGATTTTATAATAGTTATATATTTTAAGCATTTTCTAGTACACTACTAGTAAGTCACAGTGAGTTGTGGTCGTTTTGTAACATGGCGGGCTCAGGTGCGGCCCGGTCGCGGCACATCGATCTCCACAAAAATACGATCATCCCCGCATCCCCCGACCAGGATATACACCGCGCCGCCATCATATTCTACATGGGAGTTTGTGAGGACGGATGGATGGATAGATGGATTTTTGTCTCCACACAAAAAATACTGAACGAATTCTAATGACATAGGCTGAGAAGCAACTCAGGATTTATGTAAGTATAGGCAGTATAGGCCATGGCCTATGGATGGTAGCGTCTTATGGCGTTCTAGGGGGACGGCAGCGTCCTAGGATGGCGGCAGAGTTCGTACAATGGGCGGCAACATTAAAGTGGCCTATACTCATATAAAACATATAAATCCGGCCCAGCTGAGAAGTAGTTTGAGGTTTTGAAAAAACACAAAGACGGTAAGGTTCAGGATGAGCTATGAATGTATCAAGAAGTAATTGTTGACTTCCTGTATTCTTATTTCCACTTTTATAATGTTATCTATGAGATTTAACCCGGGTATAACTATTATTTGTATTGAAGTTTAATAGAAATTAAACCCTGTGTTACTAAAGTTTCTAGAGCACACCTTAAACTAAAAAACGTATTTTTTTCGCATTTTCCACAAGCCTCTTTATTAAAGTTCCCGTGCATACCCGAGGCTCCGAAATACGCGCCATAAACATTTTTACGTGGAATTACCATTGTCGAGTCGGGCTGGATCTTGGGGCATAAAACGCTCGTAACGTCAGGTGCGGATTCAGCCGTCACCAGGCGAGGACCCAAGCGAGGGGCTCTCTCGTATACTAACGGTCTCAGAAGCGAATCCAGGCGTCGCCAGGCGAGGAGCCAAGCGAGGGGCTCCCGTGTATAGCCTCAGAAGCGGGTTCAGACGTCACCGGGCGCGGAGCCAATTGAGGGGCACGTATTTGGTGAAGGGCTCGACTCTTACACGCATTTTTAGACTGTGGCAAGCACGGTACTAGGCGAGGGGCTCGTATCGATCTCACTTTGACACGCTTGTAAGTTGTAACAGACTCAGGGCCAGATTCAGACGGTGTCAGACTTCGCGAAGCCAGACGCGAAGCCTGGCACCGTCGTCATAGCTTGGCAAGGGCTCTCTTATAACATCTCAGGAGCAGATTCAGACTCAGAACCAGACGTTTACTAAACAAGGAAAACTGATAAAGAGTCTTCTCTACTGTGACTACTACTAAATGTGTGTATCATATAATAAAAATCTTAAATGTATAGTACAAAAGTATTAAATATATTTCCGTTGTCTGGTACCCGTAACACAAGTCCTTCAGGTACTTAGCACGGGGCCAGACTGACGTGGTGTAAAGCGTCCATAAATATTAATATTATTCTCCGTAACGTTTTTAGCAGCGGATACAGGCGTCGCCAGGAGCGGGGCTAGACGTGAACTCAGCGAGGGGCTCTCTCTTATATTAGACGCGGTAAAAGTGCGCTCGTTCCCGCCGGTGATAACACCCACGCGGACAGGACAGTAAAACAGTAAGATAACTGTCGACAGCGGGGACACGTCCACTGGACAGTGAACAGGTATTGTAAGGTAGCATTAGACAAGAATCAAGATACTTTAGCTACGAAAATGTATTTAATATGAAAAAATATATGTATTAGTAAAGGGGAAAATTTAGCTAAGTGTCACCAAATATCCATATCTTAGACATAAAATACTTTCATTACTTTAAAATATCGATAACGGGGGCTTGACTCTATATATTTTCTCTACGCTGTAGCCCTCGCGACCGGTTCATTAATTAGACACCTGGCGTGAACCATTCCATAATCGATCATGGAAATATACTTCACTTGAGACTTTATAAAATACGAGCATTTGCCCGCAGCTTTGCTCGCGTTAAGAAGTATTATTATATACAAACTTTCATCCCCTATTTTAACCCGTTGCAGGTGCAATTGAAATCCTTTCTTAGTGCATGCCTACGTCATAATATCTACCTGCATGCCAAATTTCAGCCCGATCGGTCCAGTGGTTTGGGCTGTGCGTTGATAGATCACCATGTCAGTCAGTCATCTTTGAGTTTTATATATATAGATATGCACATGAATCACAAGCGGCCACCGAGTAAAAACTTTAAAACTGGAAAAGATACAGATATATTGGACAATCCAAGCTACCAAGATAATAGCAGCTATGTTTCTGAATATCCTATGGTCACCTCCGAGTTTGTTACAAAAAAAAACATCAGTTGAGCAAAACAAACCAATCGATGTTGCACGTAGGCTGTAGGCTGTAGCCATGTCAGTTTGTATTGCGGCCGTCGTGGTTGCAAATAAAACGTCATGCAATAAAGAAAATAAAGTTATCCGCCAATGTCATTGAATCGAAACGAGCTCGTCCCTAGCGAGAAAAATAAACCACTTAGCGCGGGCGGATTCTAAACAAGTCGGGACGGGTGTCTGTTAGTCAAAAATCTAATACCGGAGTGCAGTGTTACGTCCAAATAAAAGTGCACGTTCAATATCAGATACGGCCGCGTTCGGGCGGCGGCGCGGCGCGGGCTCGCTCGTAAAACCGCGGGCGTGCTTCATTACGCCGAGCCGCGTCGTTTTTACGGCCGCACGTATGCGAGCGAGGGTAGTTTTTCAGCAACCCCCTCGCACCCCGCGCCACCCCGCGCCCGGCTCGAGCGCCACATAAATAAGCGATCACCGCCCGCCGCCGCCCGCCCCCGCGCCGTAAACTGAGCTCAGATAGCGAGGACTTAATGGCTGATCGGATTTTGATTAGCGAAGGCCGGCGAAACCCGAAGCTAAATTTGAATAGATAAGTGGGCATCCGAGGCCCGGGGACCCGCGACCGTAATTTACATACTTACTGGCTTTCGGCGAGCGGAGGGTGCCAAGTTATGGACGTCGCGAGCGATAAAGTTGATATAGCGGCCAAGCCCGGCCCGAATATGTTATCGGCGGTCGCGGCGCGGTCTCTTTTTGCGATGCCATCGCCGCCGGCCGCCGCTATTGAAACGGAGCTGTTTTAACGACTCACTTTTGTGTGCGAATATCCTCGTGAAGAGTGTCCCTTTCGGTTGACGGACGTTTACATTAAAAGCGGCTATTTCGGCCGCGCTATATCACTCGCCGCGCCGGCCACCCCGACGCGACGCGCCGTCGGTTTTATTTCGCACATCGATAGCCCTGCCAATTTTTCATAAAAGAAAAACTTTTGCGAGCTAAAATCGCGCCATCCCATTTCGTAGATTCCAATAAATATCCAAAAACTTAGCGGCCCCCGCCCCCGGTCGGCGAAATACAAAACGCCGTATAACATACGGAGCGAATCCCGAATAAAACATTGGCCGATAGCCAATGGACAGAGAACCGGAATAAGATCGGTTCATTACTAAAGAAAGAGAAAAAAGTTTCATCCAGCACATATTCGCATCGTAGTCAGCAATCTGCATAATATCATAATACTCGTATCCAACGTATATCATACAATGTCCAATGTTCATATTATGTATTTTGTACGCCTAGAATGTGACATAGCTACGAATCGCTCCGAATACAGAAGAAAAACAATTCAATGATAGAATTCGAGACCATGTAGATGAAAGCCAGACACAAGTTGAGATCCCTGCAAGTTCTACGAATCGGCTTGCACTGTAGAACCGTTAAATTCTATGACTTCGACCGCGCTGCCGCGGCAGGCAGGCTTCACCCCGCCACCCCATCTTTAGGGCCACATTTGTCTACTTTGACAGGTACACGGGCCGCGGCTGAAAGTATCTTTGTATATAACGCGCCGACTTGAAATGCCCCTCGGATACGTACAGCTTACAATGGAAAATAAAGCGAGTGCTTTGAATAGATCAAATTCTACCCTCGAATCTGTGTAAAATTGTGATAAAACGACTGAAAAACGTGACTCGGCACGAACGTCACTTTAAGTGAAAACATAATAAACACTAAAGAAAATGATGGCGACAAAAGAAGACGATAAACAAATCGATACCGCTGTTAGACGTTCGCGCTAAAACGGGGAAAATGAAACTTGCGTCAGCGCAGCGACGTGCCAAGTCGCGGCCGTCCTTAATTAGGATGTTCGATTTATCGTCCCACCGAAACCGCCGCAGCACGCGAGGAATGCACTTACGCTCTACCTGACCGATTAGGCGGACAAGACGGACGGTAATCGTCCCCATCGGCGACAATAGACACGAATACTTTCGTCGCACCGCGTTTAATCGCAGGACACATAAATAACTACACTTTTTACAACCGCCGAATAGATCTATCAACTAATTGAAGAGCAATGGCGCCGCGTTTGCAGCTGCGCGTGCCAACTTTAGCCACCTTTAGGTTCTAAAACATTTTGCGAATCATGTTCAAATGCACCGTTTAAACTGTAGTAAATTCCGCCATAGGGGTGCAACTACAGTGAATCGGCCACGACGAGAAATCTGTGTTCCAGTTCAACGAAAATGGACAGGTAACGTAGCCACTGACTTGAGCATTTCATCTTAGTCAATGCTCTATACATCTATGGCAATAATAGCAGGAAGTCAGAAAACCCGGCTGCCATATTCAAGGTCCGCTGTCTTCGTGTGTCAACTGTCATGTAACTTTTGAATGTGCCAGACAAAAAAACGTTGTTTAGTTGTGCGGTGTGTAACTAAATATTTTAAAAGTAAAGACGATTATTAAAAATCCAAAACAAAATCTTGCTAATCGATTATATTGTTGAACAAATCATCAAAAAAGTCCCTCTTTTACCTCAATTTAAGTTAAGTATCAATTAAGCGCGTGTTGGCGTTGGAGTTTCCGTGTTGCCAAGTGTTTAGCGCATTAGACTGGACTTTTCTAGTCTTTCTAGTCTTGGCGACTACATCGGGAGATAACAAGTAAATATATGAAACAAATAACGATTTTTTTTAAATAGCAGCGCGTTCGCGCTGTCATTTGCATACATTTAATGCTTGTCATCTCGCGGTGTATCCGCCAAGCCGCGCGTTCGGGCATGCGTATATAAACTCAGCCTTATACAATTACCGATCTTTTAGCTTGTTTATTGCCGGGCGCGAGATACGTCCCACCTAAAATACATCGACATGTTTATTTTCCTTTGTAATTAGTCGCCGACCGAGCACCTGTGATTCGCGCCCATAAAAATGCAATTAAAAACGTTCAACACGTGTATCTGTTTGACATTGAACTTCTTAAGTAGCTATTTTAACGAAAATAATAGACTACAATTAACTAAATTATTGTTTTTATCTACCTTCGTGTTACTGCAGAATAATCGAGACCAGCGACACGGCGTACCGCAGTGGTCGTGTTAAACTGATTATAAAATTTGATTTAGCGATTAAAACCTACTAATTGTCCAATAAAATGTACGTTTATCTCATATACTACGTAATTAACTCTATCATACTTCACACTAACTTTTTACGCTTTTAAACTGCGTCCATACGCTTCTAACTTGTCTAACCCATATTTTTGTAGGATCAGACATAAGCCTGCTTAACTTTATCTACATTACCAACCAAACCTGCCAAAAATTCTTTACTTATCCTTTAAAAAATGTGACGAATAATATCGTAATCTCTATCTCATTTTACAAAGATTTTTTACGCCTTAAAACGCGTCCATACGCTTCTAACTTCTTTTACCCATATTTTTGTAGAACCAGTCATCAAGCGTGCTTATTAACTCTATCTACATTACCAAACTCACCTGCCAAAAATTCTTCACTTATCCTTTAGAAAATGTGATGAATCATGTCGTAATTTGTGAACCCTTATCTGTAGTTCCGTACATCACGCGTGCAAATAGAGGTGGGTGCCGTTTAAAAGGCCATCAGGCGGGCCCATTTCACATTCGGCTCGCTAGGGCCCGGTTATGGACTGGATTGTCATAATGAGGAAACTAGCCCTTACTAGGAGTTCTCGAATCGAATTACAGTTAATGGAACTCGACTCGAAAATACTCAAGGAGGTAATTGGTGCAAGTGTATTTTAAAACTGATGTGTAAAGGTTTGCGATCAGGTCTTTAACTGATCTGAACTGACCAAACGCAGGCTGACCTGACCGGACTGGTGCACACACACGGGAAAACACACACACACACACACACACACACAACACACACACACACACACACACACACACACACACACACACACACACACACACACACACACACACACACACACACACACACAAACACACAAACACACAAACACACACACACACACACACACACACACACACACACACACACACACACACACACACACACACACACACACAAAATGAGTCCGGTCGTATTTCGTAATAATATCTGCCAGTGGTGGTCAAATATTAGAACCTTACAAGGGCCTTCTCTACGTGGACCATGATAGCCATTGTGTCGCCGTCATGCAAAATCAAGGTATATTAAGGGCAATTATATACACGCTTCTACATATTCGTAATCGCTTGCCGATCATGAGCCAGCATGAAGCCACATACAATAGTCCGAACCTGACGAGTGTAGTCACGTGGTACGGGCGATATTGTGAGCGGCTATTTCAGTTCTTGGCACCTTATCAGCCCAAGGTGAGCTCACACCAGATAAATACTATCTA
Organism: Aricia agestis; assembly: GCF_905147365.1. Classification (NCBI taxonomy): domain Eukaryota; kingdom Metazoa; phylum Arthropoda; class Insecta; order Lepidoptera; family Lycaenidae; genus Aricia; species Aricia agestis. Next base: position 19,534,122 of record NC_056409.1, read on the forward strand.
CCTGTATTATACTCGGCTTATGTATGGAATATGAATGAATATTTGCCCATTTATTTAGACGTATTTTCGATAACGTCACACATTATCGAGTAAAGAAAAACTCCTACCATTAGTTTTATGTTTTTTAGAAATACGTGTAATTTATGTTGGCGATGATCCATAGACGTGTATTCCCATAAATTCAAGCTTCAACAAATCATATGATCTACTATTAAACCACACTTACTAACATGATAATTACGAAAGTATAGTCTGTACCTGTCATGTAAGAAAACTTCGACCAGTTTTTGATGAAATCCGGCAAAAGAGACTAGCCATTAGATGACGTGACGATGACATAAAGAATAGTCTATTTTTATCTTAGAAGCTAGACGAGACTTGCTTTCTTATTTTCACGCAATAATTAAAATTGCACGCAACATTCTACTTCAGCCTAGCGATATACTTCAACTAGCACCCAATCTCTTCTGCCATCTACACTTTAGTACGTAGTCATCTTGCACCACAGTGTACCTAGCACCTAGGTGCGCTGGGGCAGCATGTATACTCCCTTACTATAACTTCCTTAGCCCAAATAGGACCTTATGCCACGACCATATGGTTCACTCTCACAGACACGGGGTAATATAAAGACGAACGGTGTACCGCCTTGCTTACATCGAAGGCTGACGCGACCGCCGACCAGAACGCCCATACATCACCGCGGACATCTACACTACCCCAGGGCTGACACACGAGTAGTAGAATACAGGGCTGTCTGTATTAAATACAGAAGATTTTTTTTAAATGACGTCTTACAACGGTGACACAATTTGATAGACGTGTTACAACGGTGGGTATGAGATAGGATTCCCTACAAAAAATCCCCTTCTTCTTTGTTAATTTACAAAATTTTAAGGCCCAGGGTTGCCTATAGCCACTTATAGAATTCTTCAAATAAAAAACAGAAAAACAATCAACATTTATTTAACTTTCACTTCCCCTACACGTGTAGGATTAAGTGGAAAGAAAGTCGGAATCCGAAGGTTCAAACAAGCAACAGACATAATATTTAATTGATTTCGTCGCAAACACTGTTCGCCTTTTTGTCGGTACATACATATCAGGGAAGTCCATACTTATAATATTATAAATGTGATAGTGTGTCTGTCTATCTGTCTTCTATATTATGTCTTTACGCTTAAACCGCTGATGCTTTGATGGTTGAAGATACTGAGGGACGGGAAAGGACATAGGATAGCTTTTGTTGTTTATAAAAAAAGATACATACAGCCGAACGTATTACCTCCTCCTTTGTGGAAGTCGGTCAAAAATGTATACTTCCGGCGCGATAAACGATTAACGAATTTAGACGCGACTGAGTTGCGGGCGTCATCTAGTATCTTTAGCGTTTCTTCGACGGCATAAAAACTAATCTCCACGTATTGGCGTCTAGCAGTTACTCGGCTAAGCGTGTCATAAGTCATAACAATCCTGCGTAATATCGGGACCTATCTCGGCAGCCAGACGTCTTCCCCGACTTACGCAACAGAATTTACGCTCAAGCGAGCCGAGGTCCGCCGGCGCACCAGCCATTGTTCCAATTTAGCCTGACCTCCCCCCCACCCCCCGCGCGGCGCTCCGGAGAGGAGGCCGGGGGAAGCGAGCTCGCGGTTAGAGCTCTAGTTATGCCAAACTATGGTATAGTGCGGTATCGGTAGTCGGCCAGCGTAGCCTGAGCTGCGCCGCGGGTAAGGAGTCAGAGGGTCGTGCGGGTACAGCGGGCTCAGGCGAGGGTGGTTGCTTTGGTAGGTATTAGAGTAGATGTGTAGCGAGGCGAGTGGCAGCGGGCGCGGCGTGTGGGTGAGACGTTTACGGTCGGATCGCCGGTCGACAACGCTCCGGACACCACGACTGTCACGCTTCTCAGGACAAACAAATACGGTCTTACTACAAAAGATTTAAAGACCCGTTGACCAGTTGATTAGAGAAAAAATTAGTACAAAATGGTCTCAAAACAACTGTTCAACAGATGTTTAATCTTTTGTGGTAATACCGTTATTATTTAAACTCAACAAGCCCTCAATTCGTCATTATTATACTTACCTAGTACGCCCATAAACGCAGACATTGCAATTCCTTCTTGTGTAATTTATATAATACACACATGAGTTCAATACCCTATTTAAACGATAGATCGCAGATGTAACTTGTAAATCCATATATTATGTACTTAAATAAACTAAAATGTACAAATTACTCAATCTTGTTACAATTGGTTTACGTCATCCCTTTCCACTACACAGCGTACGAGCGATACCTCATCATAAAAATTTATCACCCTACACATACTGGCATATCCCCATACATATTCCTATTTAATATTAAGTCATATAAAATATGGGATATAATAAACATATAAACATGTCCTACATTCTCTGGCATGATGTGTAGCGGGGCGCGGCGCAATACCGCGCTAGACGCGCCGCGGTCGGCCCCTCGCGTCGCGCCAATTAATTACGGTGGCCATCTTACCTCCCCCCTCGCCCCCTGGCAGACCCCCCTCGACCCCCCGGACCCCCCCCGCGCGCCTTCCCGCCGCTGACGGACAATAATTGCCGCCGAATCTCCGGCCTCTTGCCCGAGCCTAGCGGCCATCTTACGGCCGTATGCAAGCCGGCGAAATACTAAAACCGAGATACGACAAAACGAAAAACAAATCGGCGATACAAAAGAGTGGGAATTGCTTTTCTTTTTAATTTTTTTCACCAAAGCCGTACTTTTAATTACAAAAGTATACAGCAGTACAGCCAGATCAAAATTATCTACTTAATTATTCATTGACTTATGATTACTTGAATATTGCTATGTCAATAAAACATCATACGACAAGATAACTTCCCACTTAGTACCAACTAAATCTTTCAACAGATACCAAACGAGGTAGAGATCCCATAGAACTTTACGCTCAAGAATAGTTTAAAAGTCCGAACGCTCAGCGGTGACCCAATTCTCGGACCGCATTAGTCATTACTCATTCATCGGACGGGGGAGTGACGGTAGCCGGTTCGATGCCTACCGAAATAGCGTCTACGAGAATATATCGCGAATAAGAGATGTTGGTCGCGATTTCAACTGATATTTTGAGATTTTGACCAAAGTTGATCTCGCTTCGATTTTGTGAAGTCTATATTATCATGAATCATGATGATGATAATTTAAATTTTTGGTAGTTTTAAGAACATTTTAGACTTAAAAAGGTGTCCTAAATTATCATATGAAACAGACATAATAAAATAAAAAAAATTGGACGTTTTACAGGTTTCATCGAGGAAAAGACAATAAACAGTATAACATCTTTGATCATAGTGATTTCAGAATAGACGCCTAGTTCAATTTGTACATAACTGACATTTACCCCGAACATTACGGTACCCCATGCCCAATGGTTTTAGCAGTTCTTCCTTAGTATTTTGTACTAATAACTGTGTAATTAGTAATTTTAGCGATGATTATAATGATGCATCCTCGAAGTCAACTTCCCCCCAGTAGGTGGTCCGGTGCGGCCAAGCGAGCGCTGCGCCAGATGCGACACGTACGCAGATGTCCGCAGAAAAAAACGCGCGGACGCCCGCGCGCCACGACACCCGCGCCCGTACCGCGGCCGCCCGGCGCGCGGCGCGGCGGTACTGAGCTGTGACGTCATTCTCATCACAAATACTTTTTTTTATGCTCACTTTAACAAGGCCTTTTCATCCATTGTGGATGGTTTAAATACAGTATTTTCAGAGCAAAGTAACCACTCTTCAAATACTGGCTTGGGACAAGATTTTAAATGTCCGTATGCCCAAGCGCAAACGGTATACCTACTTGCAACATAGTCGGCCTAGTCCAGAAGAAAGAACTAGTCGTCTGGGACCAACGAAGTGCGGGTTTCCTCACGATGTTTTCCTTCACCATACGAGCATCCGTATTATGTACTTGAGATCTGAAAAAGTCTCATTGGTACACGCTTCCACTCGGGATCGAACCAACACCCTCCTGAGTGCGAACCAATGGCCTTCCCACTAGGCCACGGACGCTTTTTTATGCCCACTTACGGAAAGTAAAGTTAACCTTGGACTTATGATAGACACAACTTTAACCCAAAGTGGGGCTTACGGCAAAACATGCAGTAATAAGCAAAAGTTGAACAATATATTATATAGAGCCTATACATTGTTGGATATAATATGTATTTTTATATTTTACTATTTTGAATGAATACCTCGTTCAACGATCACATAAATACTCTAGGTACTACGATGGAACAAAAACAATATTGCTCACAGATTGTCAAAATCGCGACCCTTCCCTCCCGTAAAATTAGTCGGGTAAAAATATTAACCTATGCTGGTACTTGCAATGTTTCGTCTAAAATTAATGCTTTCTTAAATACTTTACCTATCCATCCCCGTTAATTTCAATAATGCAAAAACCTTATCCAAATCATAACAATATTATGCAAAACGTGGCATATGATCCGAAATGTCACGCATACAATTTTCAGACAGTTGAATTCAAACAAAATTGATCTCTACACAAAGAGTACTAAAGTTCGTTTTGCTTTGAGCTGCACAGGCCGTAGCGTTTTAAATCGTCATAAATTTAATATTATACAATCCGCCGAGGCCTATTATAAAGACTTCAACGCTAGTGGAGTTGAAACTAAAATAATCTTTGTAATATTTTGTTTGTTTATGCATTTTTTTCTTACTATGGTAAGTTGATAGATTGTTAAGATTGTTATACTTGAAAGGTAGTTGGATCATATTATTATTTAATGCAAAGCAATTTTTTAAAAATTTTGACAAAATCGTATAGGTACCAACTGATTAGGGTTTTTTTATCTAATTTTACAGAGGTAACCTACATAAATAATAACAAACTCGCATATGGTATAAGACAGAAAGTTATACTTTTAAGAATGATACCATCTAAAATCTAAAGAGTGAAATATATTCTATCACACATATAAGCTGAGCCAGGGCTGTGTCGAGCGCAATAACCCGCTGCCGCTGGGCGGAAGCCGCCCGCCCATTACTCGCCCAAATTGCTTACTCGCAACCCTGTATATAGCTGCTAGAAGCTGTGCCTGCACTTTCCATTTAATACGAGATGCTGCCTGTGTACACACAAATAAACTGTGGGAACCGTACATTTGCTGAAGATAAAAAAGTGAAGACAATGATAATGAAAAAAAAAACAAAAAACTCTTTACATAATAAATATTGTGTCTGTGCCAATATTTATTATTCAGAATCAGAATAATTATTTAATTTGATTCAAGAGTACCGGAAATCGGAATATTTTAAATGAAAACTAACAAAAGATTTAGTAACGCTTGTAAAATGTTTTAAATAATGCTACTCGTATGTTAAAATAAATTAATACGATATCTTTATACTTTAGACTTGTTTAAAAAATAAAATGAATTGTGGCTTAATTTTAATTTTTAATTTCGTAGTCTTGTAGTCTGAAATAATTTAAAATAATATTTTGTAGTTCAACTAGAAACCACAATATTGTGTGACCTTTACGGCGAGGACGAAAAAATGCGATGCGGTCAGAAACTCTGCGGCAAAACTTGTACATAATGTTATTTATAATATTATTACTATAATAATATTATGTATTTTCATGTAGAGATGAAAATAAAAGAAGATTTGAAAACGTTACACCGGTCAGCACTTCGCGAATAGGATGCAAAACAATAATAATATACCTAGATGACAATCTCAACTGCATTTGTCACGTGGGAACCGGGACTTAAACTATCCCCATACCTTTCAGCACACTCGGTTTAGTGGTTTGGGCGTAAAAAGATAACAGACGGACAGACACATTTTTGCATTTACGATATTAACTTTGGAAGTATCCATCATATTATTATTAGGAGAAATACATAAAATGCTAACTCCTATATCGCATCTAACCATTACCTAAAAAGCAAGTATGATTTTTTTCGAATGCGATGGTTTGTGTGGTGTATACGTGAACTGTAATACCTGTGACCAAATGTCATTATAAAACTAATTAGAATTCAGCAAAAAAAGATAGACGACATGCGATGTATCAAAAAGCTGGTTTTCGTGCCCACGTGTCCAACATTCATGTTTTATAACTTTTACAATAATCATGATCCTTTAAAACTATGTGAACAAACATGTCATTATCACGTGACGATTAAATTACCAATCATAGTCTCTATCTGAAAAGAAGAAAGTTATCAATTTGGTTGTATGATATGAATATAGATTAATTACATTTTCACAATTATAGAAAACTTCGTTTATAGAACGGAAACCTTAAATTTTCTATGGCCAAAACTAATATACCATTTACCAATTTCTAGGCTCAAAGAATTTGCACACCTCATCATCATCATAATATTGATACGCGATCGAAAAACTTTGTAACCCTTTTTACGAAAAATGGGGATACGTAGGTGCATGAAATTTTGCACTGCTATAGTTTATATGGTGAAGGAGTGCATCGAGCTAGTATTATTTTAAAATTATATTTTTATCACTTATAATACCACAAGAGCTTCAAAATTATCGGGTATTTCCCGATAGGTTCGTTGCAAACAAATGAAGGAGTCAAGTTTTTCAGGTTAAAAAATCACGAGCGCGAAGCGCGAGTGATATTTCCTGAAAAATCACGAGCGCGCAGCGCGAGTGATTTTTCCTGAAAAACTTGACGACTTTATTTGTTTGCAGGGAACCTTGAGGGAAATGCCAGATAATTTTGAAGCTCGTGTGGTATTCGGGGGATTATTTTTCCGTCCCAAATGTCGGCCAATAGAATTAGAATTTGTTTTTTATATACAGCAACTACCAGAGAAAATTTTCAAAAAATTATCAGTATAATACCATGTAGGTTGTACCACGTGACGTCGAATGGTGCAATTCTATTGGTCGATATTTGGGTCGGAAAAATAATCATATATATTTTTAACAAATAAAACGTTACACACACTACGACACTACTACTAGGAAAATGACAGATTTTTGAGTGACAAGCCTATACATACGAATTATACTCTTTTATTTATGGTTGAAGTCTATTGACAACAAGTTGACAAATTGAAAATGGATTATTGTTTTTTTTTTATTTAATTTTAGATACTATTAGACATTGGTTAAACAGCCAGTCTGAGATCAGCTGAGTCTCAGGGACAAAAATTGAAAAAAACTATGATCAAGTCAATAATTTTAACAAAATATAGGTAGTAGTCCTAATGCCGTTGCAAGTAAGGTCGAATTTCGACCATTGGGCGATCTCTAGTCAAGCTAAATTTTTGTCAGTAGCTTCATTTTGACGAACAACATATTTTTTATTTGCGAAAAATTTCGAAAGTGATAGCTAACAGAAATAGAATGGATTTCATACTTTGACTTGATGGTCCTAAAATATGGACTGTTTTATTTTTAGGACAAGGTTACTCTTAAATTAAATAACTATTAACCTATCAATATACAAAAAATCTGCTGCTTAAGGTTCCGTAGTCAACCAAGTTTTGTTGATTGATAGGTAACACAAAAAATACATTTGCTGGCCGGATATCGGGTGTCTTACTAATTCATTAATAATATTATGCCCAGTGACCTACCATACCATGTCCCTAACATAAGTAAATATAGCCGCACGTCGCGCTAGGCGCTAGGCGCTCGGCGTAGCGCAAACAGCTATCTCGGGCAGATTGGAGCCGGGAGCGACTTGCGAATTGTTAATTCCCCAGCAGCCGCCTGACCCGCTTCCACCCGCTTCCACCCGCTTCCACCTGAATATCGCTCGGACGGTCCGGGAAATGCCGCCTATGTACCGCCTATGTACTCAACATAAACCCCAAGATTTCATGTGTACTTACCGTGTGTAAACAGTTCCAAGATATACCTGGAAATAAATATCTGACAATCGGTTTATATAATGTGTTGATAAACTAATGCAATTCGCATGGAGTTCACTCATGGCTTCTGATATTTCGGAAGGGTCTAAAAACTACGCAAAATCATACATAGTACTCGATTACATAACGCATAGACTGCCAAAACCGTTGCGCCTTACACGCGAGTTTCTTACGCAGGCGTTTCTTTTTGCAGGCAGAAGGAAGGCATCATGTGGCGCAATTTCGGGAGAGTTAATTCCTAATATGGAAATAAAATATATAATCTCATTTCTTTTCATTTTAAAAATTGTTACCCTTCTAGCATTGCCGTATGCTTTTCGCACCATCCTAGTCTCTTCTAAGCAAAGCAACTACCTTCGCTGTATTCAGTAAAAAAACTCTTCGTCATCTCAGTCTAAGCCAACCATCCCTAGCACTAGTGATGTTAAACATTCACGTGTCGATATGTCGATAGTCGATACCGGACTTAGCGGTAAGAGGCTGTCCACTCCGGGTACATATTAATGAGGCAGGTAGGGCGGTGGGCGGCGTTGCCATGGCGACGCGACGCGGCCTCGCCGGCACAATGAAGGCGCTGTCAAGTAGGGATGTAACTATTGGATACCGGGTACGCGATGTTCCAACACGTGTAGAACTGAGAAACATTTTTAAAGGTTTTTTGATCTTTTTAGAGTTCCGTACCCAAAGGGTAAAACGGGACCCTATTACTAAGACTTCGATGTCTGTCTGTCCGTCTGTCTGTCCGTCTGTCTGTCCATCTGTCTGGCCGTCTGTTTGTCTCCAGGCTGTAACTCAAAAACGGTAATAGGCTAGAGAGATGAACTTTTCAGAGATTATGTGTTCTGTTGCCGCTATAACAGCAAATACTAAAAACAAAATAAATTAAATATTTAAGGGGGGCTCCCATACAACAAACGTGATTTCTTTGCCGTTTTTTGCTCGATATAAATAATGGCTATAAAATTTTGTGAATATTTCAGGTGCCATCGCACCTAAAATACATATTCACAAAATACTCACTTATAATACCACAAGAGCTTCAAAATTATCGGGTATTTCCCGATAGGTTCGTTGCAAACAAATGAAGGAGTCAAGTTTTTCAGGTTAAAAAATCACGAGCGCGTAGCGCGAGTGATTTTTCCTGAAAAACTTGACGACTTTATTTGTTTGCAGGGAACCTTGAGGGTAATGCCAGATAATTTTGAAGCTCGTGTGGTATTCGGGGGATTATTTTTCCGTCCCAAATGTCGGCCAATAGAATTAGAATTTGTTTTTTATATATAGCAACTACCAGAGAAAATTTTAAAAAAATTATCAGTATAATACCATGTAGGTTGTACCACGTGACGTCGAATGGTGCAATTCTATTGGTCGATATTTGGGTCGGAAAAATAATCAATTATAGTTTAATAATTAATAAGAATATTTAAATAAAATAAATAATTAAGGAGGGCTCTCATACACAATATACTGTGGTACGGAACCCTTCGTACGCGAGTCCAACTCGCACTTAGCCGATTATTTTATCTAAAGCGTCACGTCACATGTGATTGTTAATAATTGAAAATTCGTGAAAGGAGAGTATACGAGTTTCTACTGTGGATCGTTTGCCTGCTTCTGCTTTTCCGTTTCCACTTCTTCTGGCACGACAGAGTGCAACTCGTATATTTTGTGAAACAAAAGGCGCAACACAATATTTATGTTAGATTAAAGATTTTCTTATGTAAACGAGTAAATATTATGTTAAACTAATTTTGTAATTATTACGCTGTGTAGAGATTATGCCAAGTAAAAACTATAGATGTAAAGGTTTCAATTTCATATTGGACAGATTTGTATTAATTAGATTCAGAGATGCAGTAAAAGTTTGTTGAACTAATAAAAACTTTCACTGAAGCGAAACCGAGCATTACGAGCCATTGTCAAGTTCACAGTTTTCATGAAAACAACAAACTTCGTAAAATGCTACTTTCATAAAGGTTCTGTGCATCGATATTTTATTAAAAACACGGCAGCGATACACATTTTCCCTCCGCACACATGCAAAACCACCCTTTCATAGTAAAATTCGTACTACGTAGTAATCTTGTGTTTATTTGTTATTCAGCTGCTAATGATAAGATTCGGGCTGGGCGCGAGGCGGGTGGGCGGCGGCCCCCCAATGGTCGCGGGGGGTCGGCGCAGGGGGGTCGGGGGGCGCGGGGGGTCGGGCGCGGGGGGGTTCCACGGACGTGCCGCGACAAAAAACCAACCGCTGACCCGAGTCCGGCCGTAAAGCGCCGGCGAGCGTAATAAGCTCCCCTTTGCTTGCGTTGCTTTCCGTTGACCGGCGTCGATGTATCGCGCCGCGGAACGCTAGATGCACACGCTTCAGAATAAAATATTAAGCAGGATGTCCTGTTTACCTAGCATTCGTTAACTATAGCCGTCTACATAAATGTTTACACTAAGTTTGATCTGATTTAAAAACTACAAACATAACGAACTGCATTGCGTTTCTCGTAGCACTACTACGAGAATTCTTTATTTAGAGTACAATATAATCTTGAATTGTTATCCAGTATAGCTACTGGACTTACTGGCACACACATCAGCCGGGCAAAAATGGTCACATTTAGCAATTCCTCTCAATCAATTCACAAAATGCATTGTCAAAAATGTCAAACTCACTACTCAAACTCAAAATGTCAAATTAGTACGAATTTAGACATCTGAATCAGAGTAGATAAATGATAGAGTATGCCGTCTTAGAACTGATGTTGAAATTTTTAAATTTGACGTATTATGACTAAAATCGTCGCTAGGAACGCTGTCATGGATTGCCAGCTTTCGGGACTTGGTCTGTATGATGATCACCGAGGGACTCGTTAATCCCTGAGCTTCATGGATTGTGAGGACGCGAGAGTCCGTTCCCGATCCGTAGCCTGTATTAGTGAGGGCTGCTTTCTCCTCTTGTGTGTGGACAAGATACAGGGCATTTAGATTGGTTTTAGGTATTCTCGCTCCTGTATACTTCATTAGCTTTAGGGACCGCACAATTTCCTTCGATGAATAGATGTTATTATAGACCATGCTTAAGGCGTATGCCACATCCCTAGGGCTCCTGTGTGTGCAAGACAACTCCTGGGTGATGCTGGTTACCAGGTTTGGACGAGTGTAATTAAGTTTAAAGAGGTTTTCACGCTCTATAAACGGGAGTTGGTTAATATCTCCAATGAGGATGACATCGTTGGCGCCTGTTAACTGATTCGCCATGACGATTGAGCCGAAATGGTTCATGAGGGCCTCGTCAACTATCAACCTTTTGTAGGTTTCTTTTGTCCCATTTACCAGCAAAGAGGCCATGGTACGAACTTTATCTTTAACTTTGTTGCCAGTTCGTAGCGATAGCCTTTGCTTTAGATCCTCGGCTGCTTCGATTGTCGTTGTTATTATAACGTCTGTTTCCTCATTGAAGTTATTAATGATCCAAGTTGTCTTCCCACATCCAGGAACCCCATTGACCCACGAGTAGTTGATAGGTTTCGCGAATATATCCCAGTCCATGCTGGATTCGGGGTCCCCAGATAGGACTTCTGCCATTTCTAGTATCCTGTCTTCCAGCATTATTCTGGTACATTCCGCTATTACCACTATTGGATCCTCAGATTTTGTGATAAATTTGAGAGTTCCCGTGCGTTTTGTCTCATCCTCGTCCAGAACCACGAATCCGCAGTCGGCACTTAACGCCGCCATATACTGCCCTGTCATCGCCCCGGCAATTATTGTGGAGGTGACATTGTCGTATATGGCAGCTTTTGCATCCTCGAGTCTCACTTCTAATAGCTTTTGATTTTTCCGCTGATAGGCCTGCATGATCTTATTGCAGGTCAAGAGCTTTATGGTCTTATTTGCTCTTATTATCGCCTGGAACTCGAGGAAGGCATTTATTATATGATCTTCGGGGCTCTGGGCCAGTCTGAGTTTTGGCGGGAGCACTTGCCCGAGATCGGCCCTATATCTTTTGTTTTTATTTGCCGGTGTTTGTGTAGACGGTTCCCTCAAAAAAGCCTCCATTGCTAAAGCCTGCCGATTTGTTTGTGACGAAGCCTTGATCCGAGAAAGGGTGTTTTTATCCTCGATCATTCTTTCACGATGAAGTACTTTTTTGATGGAGCCCACAAACGCTTTTAATTTGGCCGTTGAGTTTAGAGACTTCTTAATTTCATTTTTATTTCTCTCTTTCTCATCCTCTTTTTTGGTCTCCCGTGATGCTTGGAGTCGTTCACTTGCGGAGGATGAGTTCGCCTTATTGCTGGGTTGGGACGTTGCTGGCTGATCATCACGATTCTTTTTGAGGAAGCTTAGGTCATCCCCTCTGTTCTCGTAGACGATTATCTCATGATGTTCTGAGGCTTTTACTATTCCATAGTAATTTGCAGCCCTGCCTTTGTCCTGTCCCAGTGACATTGCGTCTACGCTGATTATGCGTGGGGTGGTACTGTGTCTTATCCCCATTGCTGCCAACTCCTTCAAAGACGAACATGCCCGTTCAAAGGCTGTTTGCGCATCCCATTCGAATACTATTATCGTTTTGGTGTCTGATTTCAGTATTCTGCATGGTTGGCCAGCGAAGGTAGTTGTTGGGAGAGCTAAATATTTGCTCATTTTCATGTTCGTCTTTGATGTACTTCCGTTTAGGATTGCTGCTAGTCCCGGTGAGATGTTGACGTGGTTGGGAGTGCTAAGACGGCTGTATGTTATACCCAATGTTTCGGTTGGATTAGACATAAAGAGAGGGATCGGCCTTAGTTTAATTTTCGGTTCCCCGTTTTGTCCGCGGGCTAGTAATTGTTGGGTTTGCTCTAGGGTCGGCTGTGTTACAATTTCGGTTGAAACTGCCCGTTGTATTTCTGTGTGTGCCTGTGATTGTGTTGGCGCATGTATTTCTCCTGGCCTGTGGGTTGATGTGAAGTGTGTCTGTGTGGACGTTGGGGTTTGTGATCGTGTGCGTTGTGTTTGATTTCGTGTGTGTTGTGTTGATGTGTTTGTTATTACTCGCCTTGGTGTATAGTTTAATTTGTTGTGGCCTGTGTATAACGTTGAGCCATTTGCTGTGGCTGCACTGGAGACAACTTTGCTAATGAATACCATCAACGGTTCTCTGGTGGCTTTTTCCTCCATGATGGTAGGGAGGGTTGCCTGACTTAGCTCCATTTCCAGTTGTATTTCTAAGTCAGACCTGTTGCTACCAAACCTTGGGCATTCAATGAGCAGGTGGAATATTGTCTCGTCCTTTACGGGGTCACAAATGCAGGAGGGGCTGTCTTTAAGGTGGAAACGATACAAGTATGCTGCGAATCCTCCATGACCGGTCATGGCTTGCACGTGTGTAGGCGTTATTGTAACGTGCCTTAGTATTTCCCACGCCTTTTTAACAGTGGGGAAAAAAACTTTTGTGACCGATCCGGTTGAGGAGGATTGGTATCTTTCCTGCCACTTAACTGTTGTCCCCTCCCTTATTTTTCTCCGTATATAGGACATTGGCACTCTGTTGTAATCTGAGGTCGTGTTTATGGTAAGTGCAGCCTTTTTTGCCAGTTCATCCGCTCTTTCGTTTCCTGGAGTACCCACGTGCGCTTTTAGCCAGAATAGCCGCACTTTTCTGCCTTCCTCTGTTATAGCTCTTAGGTCTTTCTTCATTTCGATCGCAAGTGGGTGAGTCACCAAAGGATTTCTCAGCATGTTTAGTGACGATCTGGAGTCACTCATGATGTTAATTAAGCTTTCCTTTGATGTCCTTGCCAATTGGATCGCTCTATAGAGTGCATAGATCTCAGATTGGAAGACTGTATTGTGCGGTTCTAGGTGGAAAGTGGAGTGTCTGGTTTCCCGGCCGTTATTCCACCACGTTAGAGCAGCTCCGGTTTTCCCCTCTATTTTACTTCCATCCGTGTATATTTGGGGGCCGGTTATTTGGTGTTCCTCGGTGGGGCTTTGGCTTACGTCTTCCAGGCATTCGTACTCAGTTATGATGAGTTGTTATTTTAAAATTTAAAAATAAATTATATCAGCCAGTGCGAGGCACATTCCGTTCATAATCCTAGTGAAACCCGACGAATTTGACATATATTGAAACCTGTCCGTTTCTTTGCAGTCGAACTACTGCGTAGCTAGCACGGGGTTTCCCAGTCGATTCTTCGGAAGAAAGTAATGGCAGTTTCTTTCCCATGTCTACATATCTTATTCCCGAGCATGGCACCACCCATCGACTTGAGTTTCAGTGGACAAAGACAAGAAACTCTTTCCATAGCAACCATTAAAGCAACGGCAATTATTTTTTTTTTTGACATTTAGTTTCTTGGTTCTTTTTTTTAAATTATGGCACCTCAGCTATAAAACCATGGCCAGTGTCGAGTAAATGGCGGCAAATTCAAAAAATCGACGTGTAGCAACCTTGTCTATAGCCAGAATTATAGTTTTGATCTACGAAATACGAATAATAAAAGCTAAGGAACTTTATTATTCGTAGTTTGTAGATCAAAACTATAATTCCGGCTATAGACAGGGTTGCTATACATCGATTTTTTTAATTTGCCGCCAGTTACTCGACACTGGCCATGGTTTTATAGCCAAGTGCCATAATAAAAATAAAAACAGAATCAAGAAACTAAATGTGAAAAGCGGATCGTCATGCTTGACATATCGATTTTAAAAGCGAAAGATATCGAGATACGAAAGAAACTTTTACTCCAATGTTTTTCCGGTAAAACTGTCAAAATTTAGTTTCTTTCGTTTGTCTACGTGCTTGTGCTAGCTATGCTGGTCTTTATGTCTATTGTGTCTGAATTGCAAACAGAGTGTCAATTTTACGACTTAAAAAAATGAATCATTTTATGATTCTCCAAAGCGATCATTTTAGCCCCGCAGTAGCTTGAACAGATACATACTGATGTGTCTGTTCAAGCTAAGTTCAACGAGGAGCTAGACAGCTACTGAGCTTGTCTAGCTCCTCGTTAATCTATACGCGTTAAACAGTAGACAATGATGATTGCCTGAAAGCTTAGCTCGTCTGTTTACTAAAATTTCTCAACAATCCACTTAAACCAATCCATATTGACATGTGCCCAGATAAACTGTACATTAAAGTGATTAAAAACTCTAATAGGCATAAGTACAATCCGATCGAATTATCTGTAATTCGAAAATATCTGTAGACATGGCTTCAAGTCACAGATCAACAGAAATTTCGATGTTTTTATACTATTGCAATAAACAAACTGCTGCATCTACGCTACAACATCTAGCATGACGTCACAAAATTAAACGCCGCTCGGAGAACGCACGCTCTAATTTCGTACGAGCTCCATCTCGGACGCTCGATGCCTTCTACATTTTTAAAAGGGCCAGGGTAGACCCTATGCCTCGTAGCTTATATGTAAAGGGCCAAGCTCTTATTATGTAAAGGGATTAAAAGTAACCAATCTGAAGGCTCAGCCGGCGTTTACATTTTCGTGGAAACGAAGTTTTTACCAACACGCACAAGTTTTCTACACTTTTAACTAATGAGGATCTTATTTTAAATCTTGTATTTTAATACATAAGAGCTTCAAGAATTTTGCTGAAAATTGGTTGCACATATTCAAACAGACATCTAGCTAGCTTTATTTATCCATCCTTCTGTAATTAAACAATGTCATTTTAAGGAAGGGTATCTTATACTTAATTTTGGTGATCTATTTACTATTATGTTTTAATGTTTTTAGTGTACCTAGACTCCATTTATCCACCTACTACGACACGCCACTGCGCCGCAGCTCGAAGCCTAGAACGGACAACAGCAGTTCATAACTATTATTAAATTATAATGAACAGTGCTACATTAAGGCGCTTTGCAGACGACGTCCGCGAACGTGCCGCGCAGCTAGTGCCTGCCGGGCACCTGCGGCGCGGTCTTCTTGCCCGCCGTGTGCGTTGGTATTATAAGATTCCCTTTGTGCTATCGTTTGTGGCGAAATTGACCAGCCCGCCCCGCCCCGTCGTCTGCAAAGCGCCTAATACGGCAGCACGCAACAGCTGATGCGAGTTTCCCATGACGGTGAAGTAGGATGCGGGCGTCGAGGGCTGAGCAGCCGACTGCAGCGAATGCGGGTGGCCGACAGAAAATGCTTTGTAGCAGTTTACTTGCCTGCTTAGTATATTTTACCGGAGTTATTGGTGAATTATGAGGACTTTGTGAGGTTTAAAAATATGAGATTTTGGTTACAACTTATAAGGACTTTGTAAGCTCTATCAAGAGTTAAATTCTAAGCTGTTTGCGCAAGTAAGCTCAAGGTGGCTCAAACGTAGACTTCCATCGAGCAAGAGCTTATAGAATGTCTTAAACACTTCGAAATTTGGACAAAATCGGTCCACCTTCTGTAAAGAGATAATATTATGTACCTATAAATGTATAAACGGGTGCTCTAACCGCTGAGCTGACGAACCTGTGCAAAGAGATACAAGACAAACAGGCACACTGATAAATAGACATATAGACCGATAGACTTATAGACAGATAGATTTTACAACTATAATATTAGTACGTCAGAGTGTTATAAAACATCATAACAATTTATTTATTGGGTTCCGTCAGTCCATTCAACAGCGGCCATTACAGCGGCGCTCAACAGGTGGCGCTATTCGTTTCAATATCAAAACTTCCCGCCGAACATAAATCGACCACTCCAACTAGAACTCCGACGTTTCATTCCGACTTTGGCGTTTAAACGCAGTCCCCGCGCCGGAGGGGTCACTTTAAAATTGTCTTTCTTTGTACTGTTGTTATTATAATATCTCCCGGAGCTGGTATTCGAAATTGAACTTTGTTTTGTAGGTTTAAGGTACGTTTTAGGTGTTTGCAGGGTTAATCTAGTATTCAGATGTTAACAGCGTTGATGTTATGAAGGTTGACATGTTTCAGCGCTTGTAACGAGCCGATTCCGATCTTCAGACTAGAAAGTTACTTCGCTAATTAATTTATTTTACAGCTGCGTTAAATTTGCTAATTACTGTTTATTTATAATGTGTATATTTATAAATGTATAATTATCAATTAAAAAGAGCAAGTCTGCTTGGTGACTACATTTTTCGAATTCTATTGGAATAAACTATTGAAAGGCCGCAAAGCTTTATAAAATATTATATTTATTGACTCCTGTCTCCTACATTTCTATTACAACCATTTTACAATTACATATATTCACAATTACTAAATGAATGCCTCTAATTTATTTTTGAGGAGTATATCTATTTAACAAGGTTGTTGATTGGTTACGCGGCTATTTAATTAACAGCAATAATTAATAAATAAACTTCTGTAAAAAAAAACAGAAAGCTTGTGATGAGTAGGCAACACTTTCCGATGCTACTAAAGCAAAACTTGTCTCTTAAAATTAAAATAATAATAATTATCATTACCGACTAACTACCCATTTTAGCGTAAACCAATAAAATAAGAAATTGTCAGCCTACACCCCTTATTGCAAAGCGTATAATATACTAACTACTACTAATACTAACGTTACAAAACACTTTTTTTATAAAACAATGGTTGTAACAAAAAGTCGAGTCACATCTGGCACATGCATTGCAGTCAATAAAACCCGCTCAATCAAGCGCGCCCGCCGCCACCCGCTGTCCGCCTGCGCTCCACTCAACTTATGACCACGGTCCGCGGAATTAAATGAGCTGCGCGCTAAAGCTTATATTTTTTTAAATAAAATAAGAGGGCAAACGAGCAAACGGGTCACCTGATGGAAAGCAACTACCGTCGCCCATGGACACTCACAACATCAGAAGAGCTGCAGGTGCGTTGCCGGCCTTTTAAAAGGAAATATGCTCTCTTCTTGAAGGTTTGCAGGTCGTATAGGTCCGGAAAAACTGCTGGTGACAGTTTGTTCCAGAGTTTTACAGTGCGCGGCAGAAAGTTACGCGAGAAACGCACCGTGGAAGACGGTTAACTGACGGACAGTTATACTATATTAGGGACACTATTACAGTATAATAGCGAAAAGCGATAAAGACAGAGTCCCGATTTATATGTTGCCCAATGCCCACTCATACCAGCACGATTTGCGTCTTTGTTGATGAATGTAAATATTTTCGATTCATAATGTTCTGAAATAAGATGAAAGAAAAATATTCGGCACAAAATTTAGAATTAATTTCATTTACTTAATATTTATATTATTAATAATGAAGGAATTAAAAAAGTTACATTACATGTATGTAAATATTTTTATAGTTAAGTTACAATGATTAAAGTGTAACGGTCTTACTACAAAAGATTTAAACACCTGTTGAACAGTTGATTAGAAAAAAATTCAGTACATAATGGTCTCATAAACACTGTTCAATAGATGTTTAAATCTTTTGTGGTAAGACCGTAAAAGTTTTATTGCAATTAAAGCATCATTACCCTTAATAGCAAACAACATTGATTAACCCGATTTGGGGCTTAATATACATTCTCCATTTTATTTATGATTTGACAAATGAGACAAATCGTGATTAACTTCTACACGGCTAATAATGACTCAAACTCGCACTAAATGACAGTAAACTGTAAACGCGAGGTGCGGGGGCGGACGGGTGAAACTATCCATTTAGCCGGCCGCGGCCCCGCGACGCTCCGACAAAGAGCGCCGACTACTGCAACGGGCACAGCTGCGCGTTTTTACCGGCAGACGCGAAAACAAGCCGCAAGATACAAGATGAAGCGGTTAGCGTTGATATATTTCGTGTTACCGCTTTCGGATGCAACAATTTTAATGTTACAGCGCTGAAAAGAGAGGTTTCTTATAGATAACGTACTTTACGGGTCTACGTGCTACGCCGTAGCACGCGTAGCGGCCTACGCCGCCTGCTACGTATTTTAGTAAATTACAATAATAATTTTTGTCAGTTATTATTGCGAAGTCGTATGTAGATTTTGTACGTTGGACGCATAATTTCTGGTCTCTTTCACTAGACATTTTTAAGTTATTTTAATAATTTATTGAGAAAGTACAGACTACAGAATCAATCATACAAAAATGCATACATATCGTTTTTTTACATTTTTAGGGTTTCGTACAAAGGATAATACTGAGACTTCGATGTCTCTCCGTCTGTCTGTCCGTCTGTCTGTCTGTCTCCAGGCTCTATCTCAAGAACCGCTCAAGCTAAACTTCTGAAATTTTCACAGATTGTGTAAATCTGCCGCCGCTCGCGCTATAACAACAAATACTAAAAACCAAATAAAATTAATATAAAACAAACGTGTTTTTTTTGGCCTTTTTTGCTTCATATCAATAATAGCAACAAGAGGCACTTGAAATGTTCACAAAATCCTTGATTATATGTATTATTTAATAATTTATAATAAAATCAAAATAAAATAATTATTTAAGGGGGGCTCTCATACAAAAAAACACATTTTTTTGCTCTTTAACGGTACGGAACCCTTCGTGAGCGAGTTTTTTTACCTGGCCAATTATTTGTTATTTATTAAACAGTTTCTGGAAGTAATTTTCTGCCTTTTTTTCTTAGTTTTTACAGAGAGTCTGAGACAGTTCATCTAGTGGTAACATGGTAATAGCTACATGTTGTTTTTCAAATGTAAATGTATATAAAATAGACTTCAATAACTCCAGAGCAGCAGCTATTTTACTTTGCAAAAATTTTGCAGACTCGCTCCCGCTCATCACTTGCACCATACTACCTGCGCACGTATGCGCGCGCGCAGATACCGCTTGGCCGCGTGATAACAGTGTCCGCGTGTGACTCACGCCCGCGAGCGAGGCGCGGGGCGAGAGGCAGGGGGGAGCGGCGCGACCGACGGCGGTGACCGGTGCATGCGCAACTAAATTCTACGACCGACAAATTGCGCGTAGTACGACCGAGGTTACTATAGTTACTACAGAGTTGAAAAACTTCTATTAGTGCGTATATATCTCAACAAGGGGTTCAGTGTCCACAAATATTTGGATTTGTGTATAAAATTAAGAATTAAACAGCTTTAGTTACCAATCGCCCGTGCACAACCTTGAAAATATATTGGTGTCGAGTACTTTATTTAGTATTTTCTCTCGGTTACTTACTCTTTAACTCTTTAGCTTTCCTAAGTTCTAAGACTAAACTTTCAGACTATTCGCCTCATATTAGGTGATATAGCCAAACACCGCGAGCGGCAAGTGTGCTAAATGCCAATTCAATTTAAAACTTCTTTGGTTGGAAAAAAGTTCATTTTTAAATGGCCTTCATAAAATGCATCTCATTGCATCGGCACGTCACGTAGCATTGTAACCCTTACATTATTTTAAAAAAAAAGATAAAAAAAGGACAATAGCCCGCGTCCGATGCATGTGTCCGATATCTGTCCAGCTGGTCACACTATCGGAAGTCGGATCATGTTAGACACTTCCGCCAGTAACCCGACACTATTCCAATCTCATCCCTTCGTAGGGTCAGGAAACCGAAATTTTCGTCTTATCTACTATCTGTCCGTAGATCAAGATATGACGCATAGACTTATGTCATGTCAGATATTTCAGGTGGCATCGTTCGTACTGACTAAAATTTTATTATTTATGTTGCGGTTTCAACTAAGCATAATGCAGCTTCTTCGTTTTGGGCGTTTTAAACTAAAACAAGCAAATGCGAATGTGGAGTTGGGCATATTCGTCTATGATAGATCATGATCGACGTCAATTGTGATTTGAGCATGCTAGAATATATGCACGATATGTACATCATACATGTGAAAACACAATAATTATAATTATTCATCATGGCCCACCATAGAATTGACACCTTGCCAACAAATAACAACGAACATTAAAAAACCAAGTCCAAACATCATTTAATCCGAAGGTCCATCCTTCGATGGAGCACAGGCGGTAATCAGAGAGAAGGTAATCGCCCTCCGAGTGGACGTGGGAGGTGCTGTGAGTCAGTGCCGCCGCTCACACTTGCCGACGCGATTAGATGACTGTGTTCGGACTTCTGTGGTTTTGAAGTTTGGAATATGTAGTAACTAGTACTCGATGTTGTCCGCAAGTTGCAATTACGTTGCAAATACTCTGCGCCGAAAATCTTTGCTTTATCACGCGACCTAACCTAAACTATCCTAAGTTCTTTCTTGAAACTTAAAAACCTTCTTACGGTGTACAAACACACGAAACTTTGTGCCACGTTTCTGATTATAATTACAACACAACCATAAACCGTAAACGTTATAGGTATTTCGAAACCCTTAGTCCACGGCCCGGGGTAGCCCGGGGTGGCCCCGGACCCGGGGTAATAATTGTGAGGAATTTCCCCGGGATTCGCTCAACAATTTCCGCTCTCAAATATTCATCAGAAGAAATTTCTGGCATCGCCGGAGGTGGTGCTAGCGGCGAAGCCCCAGACTTCGACCGAATTATGTACGCTACGTATACCGGACTAAGTTTAGATCTTATTTCCTTGGCAATACGATTCAAAATGTATTCACGAGGTTTGTCGACGACCGTACGTGTATAACTAGGGACGGTCACGCAACCTGTGAGCTCACAAAATTCGATGAAAGCGTAGCTATAATTGTATAAGTATCTCAAAACTGCTTATCACAAAATACATAGCTGAACATAGAACCTACTCGGAAGTCGGTTAAACACAGATATGGGCAGTTTCAGTGGCTAAAAAGGAGCTTTTAGTAGAGACTAATATTAGTTTTACAGTAATCGTTAAGTTTTATGGGTTTTGTAAAATTACAACAAAAAAAATACTTTTTAAAAGTATAGTCAACAATATACTATCACCAATTTCGATACACCTCTTTAGGCTTAGCTTAGGCAAAATTCCAAGTCCAAATTGTTTCAAAATCGCAATGATTCACAGAGGAAACGACGAACGTACAGCAATACGTGGCAACACGCGGCAACAATCAAGTGCAGACCAAAGGTAATTAGCCACAAGATTTGCTTTTAATTGTGGACGTGACCTTGACGGGAAAACACGCACACACACATACGACATACCTATCACAAGCAACAGTATGATCATATGTGTATTTTATAGTAGCTTAGCTATATCCTAGACATAACCGACTTGACACAGAAGTTGAAAAGAGGTACAGCCCGCTCAACACAGAGTTATGTTTAACAATAATACGCGCGACATAATATTGCATTGTTTTTTTTTTTTAAATAAAAGTTATCTGAAATGTAACTAATTTGTGCGTACGATTTCCATTATAAAGGTCATCTACTCACTACTGTATATATTTATGTTATGGTATAGCTATAATATATAATAATATAATATTATAATAATATTACGTGACGAAACTCGACGCGGGGTAGTAAAATGAGAGCTTGCAGCCCACGACATTCTTTTATACTCAGTTACAATAGTATCTACATATTTACAACGAGTCTCAAATTAATAAAATTATCACACTGTGTGTACAAAGTTACAAAGTACTGAAAGTTACGTTAAATCATTAGAATCTATACTAAATAAATTATAATATTATAAAGCGGAAGAGTTTGTTTGTTTGTTTTAACGCGTTAATCTCAGGAACTACTGGTCCGATTTAAAAAATTCTTTCAGTATTAGATATCCCATTTATTAAGTAAGGCTTTAGGCTATATTTTATCATGCTAAGACTAATAGGAGAGAAGAAATAGAGGAAAATGTAGAAAAAACGGGGAAATTATTTATAAGAGCTTATCTTACGAACTACTGGAGCAATTCTTATGTTATTTTGCACAGATAAGAAATAGACCACGTGAAGTATCATAGGCTATTTTTGTGGACTAATTTGTCTGTGAAATATCTAATTTACGCGGGCGAAGCCGCGCGGAACGTCTAGTGAAGTAGTGAATTAGTATAAAACTATAGTTTATCGATATGACGACCATCATCCAACGCACCAAAACACAACATTCACGCTCTTATCCCAAAGAACGTGGTGAAATAATATATAGCTGTTTATTTAGTTTTACCTCTCCCCCTCCCCCCCCCCCCCCCTCAACTCTGGCGGGCTCATTAAACGCGCGGCGTGTGACGTCACCGCGCTTCCTGTTACAATCACTGCCCGACGCGACCCACGGAATTTACTCCGGCTCACCCGACTGTATAAATGTTACGCCACATGGTTGCCGGTTCGAATCCCACACAGGCCAAAAATGTGTACTGTTAGTCGACATCAAATAGAAACTTTTTAATTATTTACTAGAGATCGCCCTATGGTCGAAATCGACTTTAGCTTCAACGATTTTAGGACTACTACCTATATTTTGTAAAAGACGTGGGAGAGCCATGCTTTGGCACGAATGGGCCGGCTCGACCGGAGAAATACTACGTCTTCACAGAAAACCGGCGTGAAACAGCGCTTCCGCTGTGTTTCGCCGAGTGAGTGAGTTTACCGGAGGCCCAATCTCCTACCCTTTTCCCTTCCCTACCCTCCCCTATTTCCTTCCGTACCCTCCCCTATTCCCTTCTGTACCCTCCCCTATTCCCTTCCCTACCCTCCCCTATTACCCCTTAAAAGGCCGGCAACGCACCTGCAGCTATTCTGATGCTGCAAGTGTCCATGGGCGACGGAAGTTGCTTTCCATCAGGTGACCCGTTAGCTCGTTTGCCCCCTTATTTCATAAAAAAAGAAAAAATATATATACAGGGTGTCAAAAGACCGCTTCCGATAACTTCGTGGGGTTATTATAGGGCATGAGATATATCCATTGGTGCAAGAAATTTTCATGTAATCGCCAGTTTTTAAAATAGTCAAAATTTTCAACACGCAATGTATAATGCGTGCAGTTAATGCGCGATAATATCGCCCGCCGCCGATGAATGAAACCCCGGGCCGAGCCGGCCCCCCCGCGCCGCCCGCGCCGAATACCGCGCGCGCGCTCTGCGCTAGTCATGAGTTAAGACAAAACAGCTGATCGTGGTGTGCCCTATACCCTAGCCCGTAGGTAGTGAATAAACCACCAATATTGTAATGATTATTAAATTACAATAGTTTTCACGATTTAACAAAATGTTACTATTTATTAATTACCGTTTCTCAGGTTTTTACTCAAAAATACTCAGTTTTTACTTCCGGCCAAAAAGGAAAAGAAATCATAATTCACATCCGATCATCATCCGATTTACACATCTGTAAAAATACATACACAGTTACCTACTGCACCTATCAATACCTATCAATGGAAAACATACGTGATAACATGTTCACTGACCTGTGATCAGCTGTCTGCTTTTATGAAATGCAGTTCGAACTGTGCTCCATGATCCATCTAACTCGATGTAGATTGCAGAGTTATTCAACACTTAACAAAAGTAATTACAGGAGACATTCCAATTCTTTAAACACTTTTTATTGCACTGTTTAAACCGCACTATCGTCTATCGACGACGATGTTCACCTGTTCCTTAAAGCATCGCAAAGTTCATCGGACGTATCTTGTCACGGCCCGTTATTAATTACAAACATAAAAAAAATAGTTAACAATACACAAAACAAGCAATAATATGACAACATCTAAACGTAAAATTACAAAACTTAAACAAAAACGTCACAGTACCTACACCAGCACGGCGCGTGTTAGACAGCCGACTGAACAAAATTGAAGAAAAAACTTTGTAAAATAATAGGGATGTATCCCTGTGCAATGTGAATATTTTGAGTAATCGATAATTTTTTTATCGATAAATCGTATTAATTGTTTTACATACGAGTACGTATTGATTACTGTCAAACTAAAAATAAACAAATACCTACTCAATATTAAGAAAAGCGACAATAATTAAAAGTTATTTAATTAATTAGGTATTAAAGTATTTTAGACGCGCATAACGCGTACCACGGTATAACAATCACTTTATCACGATAATGTAGGTATCGAATTTAAAAAATGAGATGAGATCTACTAAATAATAGTTATAATTTTTATTATTTAATGGTAATTTAAATATCGACTAAATAGTATTGAATTTATAGGGTACAACACTTAGATTGTCCTTGAAATGGATTAGCGACACGTGCGTCGGGCACCTGCAGAGCGGCGCGCTTTGTCGGCGCCGCGATCAAAGCAAGCCGCCGCCGTTCGGTGTCTTTTGACTACTTCCGAAAGTCGATACACGACGAACATTATTTCAAAAATTAAAATAGATTTTTTAATTTAGTAGCCATTTGAGCATTGAGGTAATAGGTTGTTAGAGTTGTTAGGAGATAAGTTTGATTTTTTAATAATTACTTCAAGTATCAAAACGTGGTAGTATTGTGTAAAGTGTTAATAATTGATTATTATTTCAGTTGTAATAAAATACTTTGTGGTGTGATACATTTCGTTAACGAGAAGTTTTTTTGACGTTCTTGGTGGTGACTGGTCTTATTGCTTGGTATTAAGGACTATTTTCAAAATGCATAAAGAAGTAAGAACACTTGAACTCAACATTTTTCACGTAAGTTAATTGCCAGTTTTATGTATGAGGTTTTTTCGTGTATCATCTGTTATTTCGATTGATAAGTGACGATTGCGGATAAACAGTTCATCCGCATAGGTTTCGTTACTTACGATGAACTTTTTAACGAGTCTAATAATCTTAGAAGTTTGCCATACTGTCGTAAGTTGTTACACATGCACAGACAGTTACTTACAGTTTTCTACATGAGCTACCATTAAACTCTTAACACTGCAAGTAGCTTAGATGAGAGGTCAGAGGTCAGAGTTCTAAGTTCCACGTCATGGTGACCTTCATGGGTTTGAAATTGAAAAGACACCACATACATTAGGGTTTCTGTGTGTTCTGTCGTAACTCGTAGTGTATCGTCATTCGTCGCATACGACCTTTCGACTTAGCGTGCGTAGGCCGGAGCTAACAGCTGATTAACGCGGTCAACGTTCTCGGGTTTGTACCTACTCGGAACACGAGAACGTTGACCGCGCGCTTGCAAATGCTTATTGGGGTAAAAATAATAAAATTTAAAAAAATATTTTAAAATATTTTTCTATGTGGTTTATTATCATGTTTAAAGGGTTTTAATTATAAAAAAATAAAGAATAAAAAATTAAAAAAAATTAAAAAAAAATTAAAAAAAAATACATATTCGTAATCAGAAAATGTAGTATAATCATACCCCAAAGTTATCGGAAGTGGTCTTATTACACCCTGTATATTGACTTTTATCATTTTTTTTTCAACTCTTGTCTCTGGGACTCAGCTGATTTCAGACTAGCCGTGTAAGCATTGTCTAATAGTATCTTAGATTCAATAAAAAAAACTATAATCCATTTTCAATTTGTCACCTTGTTGTCAACAGACTTCAACCATAAATAAAAGAGTATTATTCGTATGTATAGGCTTGTCACTCAAAAATCTGTCATTTCTCATGTGTCATTTGTAGTGTGTGTAATGTTTTATTTATTAAAAAAATGTATGATAAAAGCATAATTTCAAAATAATATTAGTTCGATGCACTCCTTCACCATATAAACTATAACTGTGCAAAATTTCATGCACCTACGTTTCCCCATTTTTCGTAAAAAGGGTTACAAAGTTTTTCGTTCGCGTATTAATATTATGATTCTTAAATCTACTGTACTCGTTTGGACTACCGTGAAACTTGTATGTAACCTTCGATCAAATATTTTGATCGAAGTATGTATACCATAGACTACGAAGATGTTGAAAGCTTTTAATATTGGTGTACCTAAATCTTACAGTGTAATACACTTTCACAAGACTAGCTACGTACCTAAATAATCTCAATTGTTCTTCCAATTGACGCCATAACCATAATTATTTAAAAATGAGGTGACAGACGCGGTCCGTCCGCTAAATATATCTTTGTAATTATCGCGAATCTATTTATATCTAGAAGCATTCTCGCGAGCGTCGATTGTGGCGTGGCGACTGTGGCATGTGGCAATCATGGCATGGCGGCTGCGGCAAGTATGGCATGGCGTCTCGGGAGGAAAACGGCGTTGATCGATCGCGGCTATATCCGTTCGATGTGGACTGATGACGCAACCACACACGGCCCAATGGAGCGCACCCTTTGGCATTTCGTACGTCCGGTATAAGAGTCGCAAGATCAGCCCAATGCCCATATTTTGTAGATTTACTTCTTAGTACCCCGATAACACTAGAGTTCCAGTGGAATATAGCTAGAATCCAGAAAAAAAAACAATCCTGAGGATAGTTCCTGTACCCACAGAAATGTAGAGTTCCAGGGGGATACTTCTGTGCGCCAAAAATAATAGGCAGGATAATTTACAGTACTCAAAAAATATGAGGAGTTCAAGCGGGATATGACAAATATAAATAAAATCGGCCAAGTGCGAGTCGGACTCGCGCACCAAGTTCCGTACTGTTATAGAGCAAACATAGACCAAAAATTGTGTTTTTGTATGGGAGCCTTCCTTATTTTTTTTATATTTTATTTTTATTAAATATTGAAGTAGACATATTATAATTAAGGCATTTGTGAAAATATCAAGTGCCTACCTGTTGCCTTTATTGATATCGAGCAAAAGAGGCCAAAAAAATCACGTTTGTTGTATGGGAGCCACTGACCTCCATTATACAAGCGTACTTGTATAATGGAGATCAGTGATGGGAGCCCACTTTAAATATTAATTTTATTTTGTTTTTAGTATTTGTTATTATAGTAGCAATCTGTGAAAATTTCAGAAGTCTAGCTATAGCGGTTCTTGAGATACAGCCTGGAGACAGACAGACGGACAGACAGACATCGAAGTCTCATGAATAGGGTCCCGTTTTCACCCTTAAT
The DNA here is from genome assembly GCF_905147365.1 of Aricia agestis. Lineage (NCBI taxonomy): Eukaryota > Metazoa > Arthropoda > Insecta > Lepidoptera > Lycaenidae > Aricia > Aricia agestis. The sequence continues at coordinate 19,561,841 of NC_056409.1, forward strand.
AATAATAATAATAATGATTTATTGCATAAATGTGGTACAAAAAGGTCTTACATTATTAATTAAATGGATCCAACATTCTGCCTATAAGTTGCGTGCAAAATAATTTAAAATGTAGGTACGGAACCCTAAAAAAAGAGTTCTAGCGAGAACGACAGGACATTCACCATCGAATTATTCGAACACAAGCCGTGACCCGCAAAGTAGCAACAACTCTTTTTTAATATGTAATTTAAATTATGTTCCAATTTCAAAATTCGAATTTGAAATTTCAAATATGAAATTCCAAAGGCTAAAATCCTAGGGACTGGGTGCAGACAAGGTCAACAGAGGCTGATAAATGAGATTTGTCGCCTAGGGTAAAGGATAAATGAATGTAACACGATTTTCGCCCATCGGATAGTCGGAATATCGTTGTTTTTAACCGACTTCCAAAAAGGAGGAGGTTATATCGTATTCGTACGTTAGTAATAAAAACGTTAGTTAAAAAATGGGAATATTCCCGCTTTGCTAATCTTAGCCATACTCGAACATTTATTATTATATAAATTAATAACAATAATATAGCTTCCTCCAAAGGGCATTGGGTAACTTTGTATGGACCTGTGGCGTCATTTTTTTTCCAGCGGCCAGGGATAAAACCATAACTATTTTGTAGCACTACATTAGAGAAACATATATTAGTAATAAAACTTGTTCTAAGTAATATCGGAGCTGAGCTACGATTATTTTAGTATATTTATTTTTGCATCTTATGTTCACAAAATAAATAGTAATTAACGTTACTTTATGGAGCTATCCTTAACAAACAGGCGTAGAAAGGGTATATAAATCTGTTGGATATATATTTCTCACTAACTATTGCCCACGACTTCGTCCGCGTCAAATATGAATAATTTTTCATACAATATATTTTCACACTGGGTTTAACTCTCGTCCGACTAAAATATAGCCAGACTTTAGACTATATTTCATTAGACAGTGGTTTTCAAAGGGCCGGATGCAATATCAGGCAATTATAATTATTGTTCTTATGTATTAATGTGTTGTGGGTAAAATGACTCTAGGGTGTTGTTCCCATAATATAATGTCAATTATTTCCACTATTTAGCGAATTTTGCAGTATGCAAAGTAGTATGGTTTCCGACGCCACCAGCTTTCGGCAGAATTTTCAGTCCAGCTTTTAATCTACTTCCCGACTCATTATAGAAGTATAGCTGCAGGAATGTTTTATAGAATACTAGCTGTCCCGGTGAACTTCGTGTCACTTTAAAACCCTTCCTGGACTTCTACGAATATTTTAAGACTAAAATCAGCCCAATCCGTTCAGCCGTTTTCGTGTTTTAGCGCGACTAACACATTTGAAAATCCATTTTTATTTTTTACTAGCTGTCCCGGTGAACTTCGTGTCACTTTAAAACCTTCCCTAGACTTCTACAAATATATTAAAACTAAAATAAGCCCAATCTGTTCAGCCGTTTTCGAGTTTTAGCGTTACTAACACAATTGAAAATCCATTTTTATACATATATGGACGCTGTTAAGCATTCGTGTACTAACCCACACAAAAATTACGTATTGAGTTATGAATGCAGTTATGTTCTTTAGGTGATTTAGAACAAGACTGCATTCAAAATTTAACAACAAAAAAAATGGGGATAGGACACTTATGCTTAACAGCGACCATATATAGATATACTTATGAGAAGATTAAGTATTTACTTACACAAAAAATATGAAAACAAATCAATACGGCCCTCTTTAAAAAATGGATTTGAATTTTTTACAAAAGCAAAATAAATAGTTAAAAAACTCATTAAATGACGGCGCGGCGCGTAGATTGTATGTTAAATGATTAAGTCTTCTCTAAAATGTACGACTAACTAAAAGTAAAAATAAATGATGAGATGAATAATTAATTGTTCTTGTGTCTATAATCTATATTTACAGGTTGTAACATAAGTGATAATACTTTAGTTAGGGTATACATTATGTGTCCCTTGTATAAAGTTCACTCTGAAAAGAGCAGGGCTGAAAGACCAAAAAAATTTTTTTTGTGATTTGCGCGCCCTGGCGTATAGAGTTTCCCCATACAAAAGTGAAAAAAAAATCTCTTTCAGCGCTACCACTTTCACAGTAAACTCTAATACACGGGACTCATACACAGTACACACCCTAAAGTATTATCACTGAGTACCCTATATACTTACTAAGTAATATTATTAAGTTAAAGTGTTTGTGTGTTTGAAAGTGCTAATCTCAGGAACCGCTTGTTCGATTTGAAAAAATATTTTTGTGTTGGATAGGCCATTTATTGAGGAAGGCTTTAAGCTAATAAATAACGCCGTTTTATTGTATTTTCCTGAATATTCATGTTATGATTGAATTTACGTTTAGTTGAAAATACGAACTCTAAATGCCTAATATCTCGGCTCCGATATAGTTTAGCTATATGTCCCCCATAATAAAGTTTACTCCCCTTGATATGTTCTTTCATAATATGCCGGTTTGGTGAGTGGCCGCGAGATTTGAAAATGACGCCAATATTACCCAAACCCCTTTATGCTCTTTCTCATTTTAGAATTTTGTGTTATCCAATTTTTTTTTGTTATTGTGGTTCCATTTTTCCAAAAAAATACAAGTTGAATCATACTCATATACATAAGATACCTACGTTAAATCTATAGTCTATACATCTGCGCAACGAGATAGTACACCACATTAAAATGCACCTATCGTATAAGCGTATATGTCACATGCGCCGGCGCATACCCGCGCTGTCGCGAGGTCGCGCCGAGCCGCGCACGCCGCCGCACCGTGACGACATCACACGCGCCCGCGACGACCGACACCCCCCCCCCCCTCCCCCCTTTCCCCCTGAGAGGGGAACCCGCCCCCCCCCCTGCCCCCCACGCATTCACTCACCGCGCGACTCGCGGTGTGCCGTGTGAGTTGTGACTTGTGACATACAATACGGTAGGTATACTCGAATCACGAGTATAGACTAAACATAGTACGCGGTGAACTACCGACGACCTGTAGTAAAAACAACACACATCAAAACAAAACTATCGTACAGTTTTGTTTTGACCGAGAGATAGAGTAGAGACAAGCGTTTCATTTTGCAATCGAGTTAAATTGCGTCGAACCACTTGACCACTTCGTAACTTTTTTAAGCTGGATAAGCACTTTTGTCCATTACTGTACAAGAATCAATTTAAAATGTCACGAGAAAGTCAAAGTCTTTCAAAGTCAGCACTTTTATTCAGCACAAATTAAAAAAAAAGTCAATGTCACTTAATTCACATTTTCTTTTTGATTGTACAAGCTGAATATGTTATTACCGTGACTCTAACAGCAATCAGTAATTGATTAAACGGCTTATTAGAAGAACGCACACCTGCCGCCGCACGAGACCGTAACAATATCGAACCTAAACGGGTTCATAATTAGTATCATTAATCATTATAATGAGACAACACCAGTCGAACTTGTATTGTAGAGCTTGAGAGTTGAGAGTTGAAACTTGAGAGTTACAGAATCAACCAACAAATATATTTTGATCATACAGAAAATTGAGAAAAAATGAACTGCCACCGAGGTGTAGAGTCTTTCTTGTGTAATTAATTAATTATACTAAACAGGTTTCATTCTATAATATTATGGATGATTTTACATTTTTAACTTCATAATCATTAGTCAACTCAGGTACCTAACAAAGGTTTCATTCTCCTTTAAACTTTAATGTACTTAACATGTTTTGGGCCAAAAATATTATATTATTTTAGACTCTACATTTCTATATTTTTTCTCTGCAGGACGATATTATATCGTCGGAAAGTAAAATCAAAAATGGTATCAATTTTCATACACTCGAGGTAAAAAATACCAGATAAATGGAGTTTATCTTAAAATCTTTAGGAAATAAAGCTAAGTAAACATTAAGAGCTCCCAGTCGGCCGACAGTTTGACTAAATCGGTACTTAGTACTGTATCAAACATCATAATATCGGCTGATATTAAATCGTTTATTGTGCGTACCACATCTTCAACTAAACCAAACTTAAACGCAAACTTTTTGTGTTCAAGGTACAGCTAAAAAAATGAAAATTTTTGGAGGTACACCACAAATTAATCAGCGTGTACGGGAGGTACTCTGATCCCAATTCTTATTCCTTTCATGTATCGTCCTGAGATGTTGCCCTTTTTGGTTCTTATAAACTGGGAATATGTAGGTAAAATGTCATTTTTTGTGGCACACCAACTACTGGCCACCGCACGGTACACCAGTGTGCAACGGCACACCTTTTGCAAAACACTGAAGTCTGAACTAAACCATCGGCCGACTATAAAAAGTCTACAGTATTGCGGGTGCACTCTCTCTCTCTCTAGCGCGGCCATCGGTGACATGGCGCCTGCCGGCAATTAGTGAAATGGCGGTCGCTCGCGGCGGCATCAGCCAGCCTATTAATAGGCCGGTAATCAATATGCGCCTCGCGATCTCGCCGCCGACGTGCCACTTCCTCACACCCGCGGGAACCTACACAATTGGCTTTTACAGTCTCACTATTGGGGGCTTCTTATGCTATTACTTTAGGAAAGCCAGATATAGTTTAAAAATATATTTTAAGTCCAACATAGTTTAACCACTAAAATTCTTCAAACAAGTGTTTTATTACGTCAACAAACAAGTGAAAGAGTTAAAAGTCTATCAATAGGCGTATTCCAAAAAGCGACAACATTATTAAACTAGCTAAAATCCGAGCTTTGTGAGGGCTCGCGTCGTCAGTCGTCACTCGTCATACCTAGTTAAGGTATGACGAGTGACGACTGACGATAACACATCTACATATAAATTTAAATTACTATGTTAAAGCACAAATCAATAGGCGTGACAGTTTATCCGTAAAGTGTATTCCAAAATGTAAACATTGTGGATATATCTATATATATTCGCTTTCGGGTTCGCTTCGCTCGCCCTGATTACCAAAATTCAGAAATAAATAACAATTATGATGCACTAATGTTATGTATGCTACTTTCACAGTGAACTCTCTACAAGGACTTTTTTTTCTGTACAAGGAACGCATACACACCCTAAAGTATTATCACTTAGTTTTGTTGCACCCTGTATACGATCAAATCTTACATATTTTGTGTTTTGAGTACCTCATCTATAGTATCTAGCCTCTAGGAATGTAAATACGCAATACGCAATAGGTCCCCGCGTCGACCCCGCGCGCGCCGCGGTCCGCGTCGTTAGCGCAACCGGCTTTCACCGAGCGTCGCCGTCGCGTCGGCCGTAGTAATGGAGTCGCCGTGAAATACGACCGGCCGGTGCTAGCCGTGGATCATTCGATGAGCTGAACGACTAACGGACACGATCGTCACTAGTGGCTCTTGCGGAAGACCGGCGCTGAATATGCCTCTGGGTGTATAGTCTGTCAAGAAAGTGAAGAAATTAAAAAGTGGCAACATCGTAGTGTCATCCCTTTAATTTCTTCACTTTCTTGACGGACTATACCAGCACATGCCGAGCATGAGCCAATTTGCGGCTGGTAATGAGTAATGACATAGCAAACAGAGTTCCAATGTCTAAACTCGCGAATATATTTAAAATCAATAGCGAATATATTATATACTTAGGCAATAACCTGCCGTTGTATCCACTACTTACTACTAGAGCTACGCTGTTATAGACTGTAGATAATATTTGGACGAGGAAAATATTAGTGCAGCATTACAAGTATTAGTGCCGAAGAAGGATTAACCAGCAGAGTTGTTAGTATTCTCATAAAATAAAGTACATTAAGCTATCCTTGCTAATCGTTTATCTCCAATGCCTGTATACTCGGTTTTGATGCATGTCAGCATGCATCTTCGCCATTTTAACATAATCAATACCCAACACTACCAACAATAATATGTAAAAAGCGTCCACAAATGAAGTAATACGGTCTCCCGAACCCGCTGCAAATGACGCGGAACGGACCCGCGTCTACCTGACGGACGGACGCGGGAGAAAGCGGGGCCATGGCGGACCCTTGGTGTACCCCACGGTTTATTACACTATTGTTTGAATACATCAAAGGACCTACAATCAGTTGGTCATAATTCAATGACGACATAGTTCGAATTTAGAACAACTGGTGCAATTAACAAAATATAATCCCCTAAAAGCGCATTTACTTGGTAAATACTTAATTACAATTTTGAGATTATTCAACTTATAATCTTAAATACTGTAACGTTTTTTACCAAGAGTCCCAATTTCCAACTTGCGCCTCGGTCAGCTGTATTTCAAATAGTAACCAGTAATCACTAGCATAGGCACTTATTAAAGCTTATTAAGCTTTTCAGTATAAAACATCTCACACAATTATTATGTCTTTAAGTAATTCTTTTAACTAGAATGATACACACACAGAGGGATATATTAGTAAGTAGGTAAGCCAATTCGCTTAGAAACTAGCTACTCTATGAAGTATATCATAATAATAGAGTCAGGCTGCACCGCTGCACGTACTCAAATCACAGCCACTTTTTGTTGAAAATAAAAAAAATCCAATCAGCCGCTATTGGCTTCTTGGAATTCGCTAGTTCGAATTTGGAACGGCGTAAAAAGGCGCGCTGTCGCCGGTCATTATGGCGGACCGGCGCGGCGCCGCGGCTCCATAGATGTGCGGCCGCGGGCGCTTCCTTACAATTTTTTGCGCTGTAATAAGACCGCGAGCGGCAGGTAGGCGACGCAGGCCGCGCACATGTCTTATTTTTATCTCGAAGTCGCTTTCCGTTGTACACATAAATAACCCTTGCTGGAATTGTAAGGGCGCTGTTTGTTGGACAGCAGCTGCAGTGTATGGTTTTTCATAACTTCCATAGAGAAAGAACAAATTATTGTCGTAACTCTGAACCACAAGTCAAAGTGACCTTTGCCATAATATGACGCCTTTGACTCAGCTTGCACATAGAGTTTTACGTGCACTACATTCCAAACATTATACTGAATTATTGTAATGTAACATAACCGATTAATTAATGTAAACACGAGTTATGACTTATGAGACATTTTATTTTACTATTTTAACGCAAATTAATATAAGCTAGTGACGATAGTGATGTACGCGGGGAGATTAGATCAATGCTCAATGAACCCGGATGATAAGCGTGGCTATTGCAATACTTGAATGATAACGAGGCTGCGCGGACGCAGGTGTGACGCAAATATGGAGACGAGTATCATTTATCATTATAAGATGGCGGTTATTCGCTTCTGTGGAAAAAGTTTTACGAAATAACTGTAAAGATGAATAAATTATATTATCAGATAGCTATCGTGTGTACCTATTTATACCTTACCCTTTGATTGCCACGTAAAAGTTTTATTGTATGTATCTTGAAAAACGCAACGGCTCCAACGATTTTCATGGCATTTGGTATATTTGGGTTTTCGGGGGCGACACATCGATCTAGCTAGGAATCATTTTTAGAAAATGTCATTTTATTCGTTTTTTATCGAATACCGAGCAAAGCTCGGTCAAATAGCTAGTTATAATAATATGACGATCTCGGATCTATACATGTTAACGAAATTGATTAACTTAATAAATCAAGTTGACCCAACGCGCTTTTAACTTCTTTGCTTATAATATAGCTCACGGGGAAAAACCTAGAGCCTGTCAACCAGTGTTGCCAGACGTCCCGATTTTGGCGGGACGTCCCGATTTTTCCATCAAAATTAAATGTCCCGCGAGGGACAGGCTCAGTCCCGCTTTTCGGAGAAAGCCCGAAAGTACGCGCAGCGTGCTGAGAAAGAAAGGGGCGTAATGCAGATAATAATAATAATAATAGCTCCCACACCGGTTTCGGTGACGGTGGCCGGTTTCATTGAAACCAGGCCAGCTACGCAGGAGTAATTTTATAGTGCCCAAGTGTGTGCGCAGTACACAAGAGCACTCTCTATTCCTTTACTCTCATAACCAAGTGGGACGGACGACCGACACGACTGGCGAGAGATCAGGCGCAGGACCGACTTTTTACATGCCCATCCGACGCATGGATCATCTTACTTGTCAGACAATCAGTTGATCAGCCTGCATTGTCCTAACCAAACTTGGGAATAACATGTTTCCAACGCGGGAATCGAACCCACGACCTCCGAGTCAAGAGCCGCGCTCTATACCACTAGACCACGGAGGCGTTATGCAGATAAGAGTGTGGGAGGTAGGGGGGTGGATTTTATGTGGCTACTTTAGCTGTGTATTGTCACGTTAATTTTAACTCAAATAAAAAGATAAAAAATCAATAAACTTTTGATTTTATACCTTTCTTTACTTTGTCCCGCTTTTGACTGAAAAATCCCGCTGTTTCATTAAAAAAGTTCAAAAGTCCCGACTTGGCTCAAAAAAAATCTGGCAACGCTGCTGTCAACACTTCTAGGAACTTCATAGAATCTTCCAAACTTTCACATACAATAAAACAACCGAACCGCCATTGACGGGACCAATGCACCCTGATTCCCGGTATTGTTCTAGTTCATTATCATGACAATCCTGTAGTTCATCCGTAACCCTTCCGCACTTCCCACGGGTATCCCATCTATAGACCGGAGACTTCCAAAATGGGTTGCATCGTACATGGTGTAGAACCTGGGGGTTCCGCCAAAATCATTTTATATAGCTATAGCGCTATTCTTGCTATAGCGCCGGCACACAATATATTGAATTAGCGTAAAATATGATAGAAATGATCAGCAATAATAATGAACTCGATATAAACGTGAAACAGAGATCAAAAGAACAGATTTTTGGAGTTTACACAAAAACACGTTTTACGTTGGTTTGACATTGCCAGGTTTGAGTTTCGACGCTAATTAAAATTATATAGAAACTGAACCCAATCCGTTTCAAAGCAATATTAACGTTGATATAAAAAAGTAAAATCGAAATACTGGACTATCGCACAGTTACAATACAGCCCCACCTCCTGCTTGCGTTTTTTGAGGTACCCCAAGACTTTGGGGTACCTTAGCTTTAAAGTTTAGGAGCCTCTGCCCTAGACAATGTACCATTACCTGTTGTAACCGAATACGGGCAACCAAGTTCCGCGTTCGTTTTTTCGCGTTTCTCGTTTTCGACCGGGTCAACGACATTCACCTTGTAAACAACTAATAGCCACATTATATGGTCACAAACATAACACGTACTTTATTATAATTAAGATGTTGACTGTGACTCTATAGAAGAAAACATACTTATAACGATAATGATGCTATAGCAATTCCTTCTATAGACGACTACGAAAATTCTATCGCCTATATTACTAGTAACAAAACTTGATAGTTGACACTCCATGAATCATGATGCAGGAGAAAACATACAGAGGCACAATACAAAATGATGCCAATTAATAGTCTCCCAAAGTACCTAATTGTTGTTATACTTCCTAATCTCTAGATTCGGGTACAATGGGTACAAGTACTCTTACAAACGTAATCAAAATCGGACAAATGCTTTCAAAAACTTTTTAAGTAATAACAAATTCCTGTTTACAACATTAGTTCAAATATATCACTAGTAAGAGTCCCCATGGGCACGGGGGCAGGTGTTTATGAGCAATTTGTCACGAGTAACCCACATTTTGTTCGCAGTTTTTAAAGTTCCGTAACTGATCATAATATTGATAATTGACGAGAAATTTCGCAAGCCATCTGCCTATATTGACCTAAAAGAGTGAATACAGATAGATAAATAAATATCTATAGACGAACATACAAGTCATCCTCCACCCTTTTTTTGGAAATGTTGCCCCTAACTTTTTTCAACATTGCCTAGAAAGTGCTTCGTCTTTTCCGATATCCTTTATGGACTCAGACTATCTCCATGCCATGAGAAATCGCCATAACAAAATCACTGCATGAGAGCCCGATCTCATGCAGTTGTCTTAATAAGGCTCACGAATAACGCTGAGCTTTTCATGGTTCGAGCTTTTCAAAAAGCGCGTGAGCTTTTGCCTCAAAGACAAACGACGCTAGCTTGAACGACACCTTGATAGACACCTCGCTCCCCTCCGAGTTGTGGCCCGCGGCAGGAGGGCTGTCAGGAGGGCGATAGTTTACCTAACCTAAGTATAGATATAGTACATGTAATTTCTATGTGTTACATAGGGTGAATTTGAAATTCGAATATAGCTGAAGGAATTTAGTTGTATTTTGGTATGGGACAGGTTGCGGTGTAATTTATTTAGTTTCACACAAGATAATACCCATTGAAAATAGGTCCCTTATTACATATTACATATTCTGAATTCTGTAAAGTAAGTATAAAGTTTTCATAAAATAAGTGCGAAAAACAAATGCAGCTCTTGTATTTTAGTGCGAGAAACAATTCATTTGTGATTCGTAGAAGAACCGAGCAATAATTAGGTACTATGTATAAAATATACAAGTAACTTTAACTCTGTTCGAATCTTATGACTCTGACCGCATTTTAATTAAAGGTACCAACAAATATTTAGAACCTAAAAAACAAAACCTATACAATATTCGGATTTCTGCGTAAGTTGTGAACAACATTTAGTATAGGAGAAGGTGGGCTACCCCCACTTTGTTTATCAAGCATTATGTGAAAAATGTAGGAGTCAGAAACCTAAAAAATACAGGGACTTCTTATTCATTTGTTTAAATTAAACATGTCTTAAATTAGGGAATAAATAAAACTCGTGCAGGATAATCGAAAGTTTTAATTATTCTTAATCAATCACATTTGGTATTTTGAGATCAAGGGGATGTCACGTTAAATGTATTGCACACGTGAAACTTAACGGCGAAAACTACAAATATAATAGTCACCTTTGGAGCCTCCACAGTCTACATAGCCCATTAGTCAAAAAGTTGAGACTGTACCCATGGCTCTACAACTATCGAAATGAAATCACACACAATTAAAAGTTTCACCGGTCGCAAGTTTATACTCGATCAAATAAAAATCGAACTTGACAGCCTCTGTTGAATTTGTATGGTGCTAAATTAGTAGCATGCCGCGAGCATCCCGTTCCACCAAAATTATACTGGATAGCGTTGTTAAAACATTAAAATATTGAAGGGGGGCATTAAATATGCTGGGGCCAAATTACCACCTTTTCCCTGTAGTAGTAATCTGTAGTTGATACTTTTTACATAAAACAAAGATATGAAATCCGCTCAAACAAGCAGGACCGTTTAACGAGGCACATAAAACATTATCTCATCATCTAGACAGCTGAAATTTTAATAGGCCAACCCTCGGCCGGACTTAGCCGGGGCTGCGGGCGGTCTCCCAGGCCCGCAACTTTCAGAGCTTAGCTGTACACTTTGCGTTTATCATCATCACATATTATGATATACTAGATGTCCCGCGCGGCTTCGCCCGCGTACTTTAGGAATTTTACGGAAACCGTACATTTTCCCATTAAATATATCTTATGTTTCTACTCCCTTCACTTGGTGTACTCTATATCTGTGTCAAATATTGCCATAAAAATTGCTCCAGTAGTTCGTAATTTCTAATATTTCCCCCGTTTTTCCCACATTTTCCTGAGTTTCTTCGGTCATATTAGTCTTAGCGTGATAATAATATATAGTCTATAGTCTTACTCGGTAAATTAGCTATCTAACACTGAAATAAGTTTTTAAATCGGACCAGTAGTTCCTGAGATTAGCGCGTTCAAGCAAACATACTCTTCAGGTTTATAATATTAAGTATAGATTTTTTTCAATTATCGCTTGACAAACTCGAGTCTCGATCTAAAAGACTATGAAAAGTACCAATAACAGGGTCATTATAGGCTCATAAGTCATAATCATGGGACGATGTATGGTATAATATGGTAGTGATGATGATGATGATGATGAATGTAATTTGCATAGTAGCATATGCTTTCCGTTCTTAAAACAACGCCGAAACTCCCAAACTTGTATCTATAAAGAATCAGGAGTTCTCTCAGCACCTTCCGAACCACGGTATACCAGGTATACCTCGGTGCAAAATCTTACTTGTTGGTAGCAAATGCTTAGAATACTTCTCACGAAACCGAAGTCACCACATGTTTCCATATAAATTTTGCCTTTTTTATAAATTTTTCCTTAATCGGATCACCACTTTTATGAATATAATACCAAATTGGGATGATACCCTATATACCAAAAGAAAAATTTTGAAAATCGGTTAACAAACGGCAGAGTAATCGTTGAACATAAGAAAACGAACATAACACCTCCCCCATTTTGAAAGTCGGTTAAAATTGTAGCCTATGTGTTATTCTGATGTATAAGCTATATTATTGTAAAGTTTCATTAAAACCCGTTCAGTAGTTTTTGCGTGAAAGAGTAACAAATATCCATACATCCATACATCCAAACAAACTTTCGCCTTTATAATATTAGTAGGATAGGATGTAGTTAGTTTATCCATACGAATATTATAAATGCGAAAGTGTGTCTGTCTGTTACCTCTTTACGCCCAAACCACTGAAGCGATTTTGCTGAAGTATGGGAGATAGTTTGAGTCCTGGGAAAATGTACGGTTCCCGAGCGATATACGAATTTTGGCGCAACGGAGTTTCGGGCGTCATCTAGCATGCAACATAAAAGACTTAAAAATCAATTTAGTTTTAAATCTGTATTATTCATTATGCAACAATAAGAGAATCTGATAAAACCGATGTCTCATTTACATTGATATAATAATGTTGCAGATCACTAGATTCCGAAGATGTAAATAAACACTACCAGCTGTTTGTAGTAAGCAAGTTTCAATGGATTCTGTATCAATGAAAATCCTCACTGATTCCTAGTTGCACGAGTCATCCTCATCAGCAATATACCGTAGTGCAAAGTTCAAATTTTGAATATCACCAGCCGGAAAAGCCATAATATGCACAAAAGTGGGCAAACAAAAGGAGTCTGACAGACAGGTGATTCCTTGGTCGTGAGCCACGCGAACATTTACATACGCACGACGCTCGCGAAATCTCCTCCCCCCCCCCTGCCTTCCCCCCTAGTACTGTTTTCCGCGCTCTACATAGAGGTATTAATGATGACGCTTCCAGTCTCCAGTTGGTTCAAAAATGGTCGCTTTGAGATGAACTTGCGTTAGTTTTGGCTAAAGTTGGTCCTGCAGTTTTCTCTAGAATGACATTCTGCTAATTTCTCAAATAGGAGAATAATAATCAATAATTAGAAAATGGAAGTTACTGTGGACTGTGGACTGTCGAGCAACTTCTTTCAATAGATTTACATTTATCCAGCTGGTAATCATCGTGAAAACATTCTAGAATCACTAGATAACTTTTCAAAGCAGTGAAGTAGGTAGGTCCACAATTAGGAAGATTTTTTATTATCTTAAAAAACATTCTTTCCAACTTGCCGCGATGAACAAACAAATGCATAAACCCCAAAAAGACAATAGGGATGATTCATAATCACTAGCATTTTAGCAGGCAGCGGGCAATAAAGGCTCTTCCAGGGAGCAGCCAGCGGTGCCGCTAACCGCTCATTACCGCATCTACATACCGTGGAGTATTGTCCTTTTGAAAGCACCTTTATTCCCCCTATAAAAGGATCATTCTCGTAGATTCTCGAAGGTATAATAAATCTGAACAGGTCTCTAACCGTACAGAGTTGTTTTACCTGCCACAAGACGTTTATTCCTACGACATAAGGATCATTCCTGTTGATCCTTGAAGGTATTAAAAGTCTCTCTACCTGCGCGGCGCGGCGCAATTACCGGCAAGTTTTTTTTTCGCGACCCATCGCGTACCGCGTCGTTCCGCGTATTATGTCGCGGGCCGACGCGCCGCGCCGTTTCAAAGCAATCATACGGTACCACTTCTAAATAGATGGACTGGGCACACCTCTAAAATTAATGTTTCTTTATCGTTTTAGACCGACAAGTAAGATAGTGAAACTTTCGTAAAGTAACAACCAAATTACTTTGAGGTGGTTAGGTACCAAGGGTCATCGGTACCGGTAACCAAAAGGTACACATCGAACTGACAGACTTGCCGCGGTGTCGACCGCTACCTATTTCAATAGTAAAACCCTTCGCCTTCACGATGCAATATGAAATGAATGACTTTAACATTTGCATAACCCTGTGCCCTTGCAAAAACACTCAAAATTATCCGCAAATCAAAGTGATGGACTCAAGGTTACATCGGCGCCAATACTTTATAATATGTATAAATCCCGGATCTACCTGTAGTCAACCAGGCCCCTTGACAACCTGCGCACGAGGAAAACCCACGCAAACTCCGAGCCGCGAGCCGCGACCGAACGATGACGTAGCTTAAAAAAAGTTGCGTAATCAATCACCACTGGTACTTAATACCAGGCGCGGTCCGAGGGGGGGGGGGGGGGGGGGGGGGGGGGGTCACAGGTCAAAATCTAAGTTCAAATTAAAACTCAAAATCTTACCAAATAATAAAAGGAAATTTCTAGCTATCCCCTAACCACCACTGCGTCCTTAGACCTTAGATAGCTGTCAACCCAGAACCGTCCGAGGGCGCAGATAAAAAAAATATATTAGTGTAGTGACTAGTGAGTGACCCCCCCCCCCCCCCCCCCCCCCAAATTTCAGGCTGCGACCGCGCCTGCTTAATACCGATCATTTAGACCTTTAGCTGGTAGGTATACGGCACCAGCTAAATCTTTTTGGTCAGTTCAAATCGAAACACAACAAGACGCGCCTTAAGCTTCTTAGGGCCTTACCACGAAGTATCTTTGCGCTCCGATGATGCGCGTTTCTGATGCGCTAGTTTTCTGCGCCTTTTCATCGCGTTTTGGATAAAGCTTAAAACGTGTCGGCTTCCTACCGTTTGCTGAGCGTTCCACTTGCGTTGAACGCAAGATGATATTATATGAAAAACAGCGGGGCCAAAATGGTCACATTTAGCAATTCCTCTCAATCAATTCAGCAAATGAATTGTCAAAACTGTCAAACTGACAAAATTTGTACGAGTTACTAGACATGAATTATTGCAAGCAGACTTGTATTTTGCGATTTTAAAATATTAATCATATTATTATTTTCCAAAGCGACCATTTTAGACCCGCAGAATATCATTGGCATCAATATAAACGAGCGTAAAAAAACGTCGCGTCGTGTGGAAGGGCCCTTGCAGACGAACGGCACTTGCCAACGGCAGATACAACATACAACTGCAGCCGTCGACAAGTGCCGTTCGTCTGTAAGAAGCCTTAGCGATTTACTAGTTGAGTGATGAGTTGATGACCAAATTGGTCTTGGTCTTGTTTTTTTTTTTTTTGCAAGACCAAGGCTGCAAGACCATGAGCAGAACTGGTCATTTTAATTTTGTATCGTTATTTTGTATCGTCGTAACTTATTGCTGTAACTGACTTTTAGTTAAGATTTTCATGTAGGTAACTTAAAACCAAAATTATTTCTGGCTCTCCCATCAAGCGTAGGTGGTGGTGGTTATCTACCGTCACTGGACAAAGGTACAGGTCAGTCGCGGACGCGGCGCGGGACAGCTCAATGGATAACTGTACAAGGTAAAGCCCTTAACTGTACGTAGAGTCGCCGTGTGCGAGCGGTCAGTGTTGCATAACTCATAATATGTAAGCGTGAACACAGATGTAAAGCATGTGAAACACTTTTTATTAAACGAGCTTTTGCCCGCGACTTCGCTCGCGTTAAGAAGTATTATTATATACAAACTTTCATCCCCTATTTGAACCCCTTGGGGTTGGAATTTATCAAAATCCTTTCTTAGCGCATGCCTACGTCATAACATCTACCTGCATGCCAAATTTCAGCCCGATCCGTCCAGTGGTTTAGGCTGTGCATTGATAGATCACTATGTCAATCAGTCAGTCAGTCACCTTTGAGTTTTATATATGTCGTAGGATGATTTGATAAATCCGTGTTTTCGCGAAATCCCTAGAATTTTCGCGAAAATTCGATTTATCAAATCATCCTACGATGTCGTAGGATGATTTGATAAATCGAATTTTCGGATTTATCAAATCATCCTACGACATATATATAGACTAGCTGACCCGCACGGCTTCGTTCGTAATCATCATCCCCTTCTTGCTAGTCTTTGGTGAAAACGGGCATAAACAATCCTGTTCCCGCATGGTTTTCGCTAAAAAAGTATCCTATGTGATTCTGGTAAAATAGATATATTATGACGTATTTATTAAACATAATAACAGTATAAAAATGTGTAATTTGCGTACATACTTGATAGGGATCTGTGCTGTATGCATCTTTAAAACTTTACACAAAACTTTAAAACAAAAAAAGAAACTTTCTTATATTATTAATGATTTGTTAATAAATTGATATAATAGCCAAGCCAATAAACAGCCTGACTCTTTGTAAACTAAACTTCAAACTCGGCTATTTACTGCCGATACCCCAAACTTGTAACTTACGAGATATCAATTTGCATTTCAAAACAAGTTTCATTCAAACTTTATAAAAGTAGAACAAACAATTTCTCCGAAACTTCTGTACGGGTACAATTATTATGGGACTCGTGTAAAGGCCGGTACACACGTACATGCCTCGGGGCGGGTGAGCGCAGCGAGCGAGCCAAATAGGGTTGTCAACTACATATAATTAGTATTATACTGTTTTTCACAAAAAAAGACGCTCCGACTATTTTATATTTAATAAGTTTTGCGAGAAGCTCTTACGTATTTAAAATAATAAATAAATAAAATACTGTACTTAAACTTTCTAGAACACTGTTTAAAATACTTCAGACATGTGAATATACTATTTTCTTGTGAAAAAAGATATCTACCCTATTGCGTGCGAGGCGGCCGGCGGGTGAGCGCAGCGAGCGAACCAAACAATGGCGTATCGAAAGGGCGCGCATTGTCGCGTTCCGCGTACCGCGACCCTCCGGCGACGCACTTCGTTATCTTTGTAAAAACTAATTGAAAAGGAATTGTACTACCTGCCAGCGAGTTGCGATGACTCAGTCGCCTGTTTAACATTTGGAAAATGGAATTCTCTAATGAGGATTAGACGTTAAAGAATTTAACGAATTCCTAGACCTCGATGTGTTGCACGTATGCATATAATTCTCCATCACAAATAATATACAGTTTAATATACAGCAATCAGGTAACTGACTTTTTGAGCCTGCCCTGGTAGTATCTAATTATTGTATAAAGACTCATGTATTCGTTTACTAAAATAACTACAAATCTTTTACAACAATAATTAAGTTGGCATTTAAGCTGGTAATCTGTTCAATATTCTAATTTTAAGTAGCCTATACAGAAGTAATTCCTCCCTAACGAATCTACATAAATCAGGTGTACCTCGCGAAATGTATTTCGTAACGCGATCGATGCCCCGGCGATGGCCGCCATCGCCCGGCAGCCGCCGTAAATCTTTATCTTCGTAAAAACTAATTGAAAGGGACGCTTCCACCTTATCGTTACATTACATTGTACGTGCCTCGGCGACGCGCGGCCGCGGCGATAACGGTACATTTAAGACAATGAAGGTCTTTACGTTCCGAGAACTTAACTCGAACGCCGTAATGGATTTTTTATCGCGAGCCTCGGTGGCCGTTCGAACGGACATCGCACTTATTGTGTTGCCCGTCAATAAAATCACAAGGGGACTTCTAGCGAAGCGGACGAGAAAAACATCAATCTGTTAGCCCAAACTTTTTTGTAAGTCGTCGGAACACATTGCGCGTTTTTTTTAACCAGACCAATGTACATAGCCACCGCAAGCTACACTAAGCAATTACTAATAGATTCCTCACAATGTTCAAAATATTGTGAACATAGCTTAAGTTGAACAGCGCTACGAAAATGTAATAATACGCACATCCATTCACATCATATTCTACCTGTTGCTCCCGCCCACTATTGTTTCAGCCCCACACTGCAGATTACACTGAATCCTAATTAACTAAACACATTACAATTTCAAGTACATTTGAAAGTGAAAACTGAACGCCATGCTGTTTTAGTTTTAAACTGTTTTACACTCTATTTGTACTTATTTTACATTAACGGCTGCACACTAAGAGATATATTTAATCTTATACTAACTGTTATTTAATAAGAATTTTCGTTTATTTATTATATAATCATGAAAATATTATGTCTCTGAGTGCAGCCATAAAACAGAAGGACCCTCCTCTCTCTCTCTCTCGGATTACAATTGGGAAATTTTAAGTTTTCTGAACTCTTGTCTTCCACAGTGCTTTTTTCGCGTAACTTTCTGCCGCGCACTGTAAAACTCTGGAATGAACTGTCACCAGCAGTATTTCCGGACCGATACGACCTGCAAACCTTCAAGAAAAGAGCGTATCAAAAGGCCTTAAAAAAGCCCTTAAAAGGCCGGCAACGCACCTGCAGCTCTTCTGATGTTGCGAGTGTCCATGGGCGACGGTAGTTGCTTACCATCAGGTGACCCGTTGCTCGTTTGCCCCCTTATTTAATAAAAAAAAAATCTACTTCAAGACTTTTTACCCTTTAAGAGGCATAACGAAAATGTAATATTTCCATGCAATATACGAGTATTTATTTACATTGGCACACACTTCATATCGCGCACTTCCATTATCAAAGTTGCGCGGATGATTGACTGCTGTTTATAGAAACACCATTAGCGGCACCCGTCGAAAATTACTCCTGTCACTCAGAACTTAAGGTTTAAAATGGATCGTGGCGGTTGAAGGTTTCAGGGTTGGGCTGTTATCTGCACGTTGGTCAGACGGCCTCGCGGCGTCGCGGCCCCGGTGCACCCGCGAGTGTCACGATACCAATTAGCTGCAGAGAAATCTCACGACGCGCGCATACGATAAACGCACCTAGCTCCTCGCACATAGGAGTGAAAACCGCCTGGACGGAGCCAGGTACTTCGATTTTAAAGGTAACATACTAACATAGCGCGGCTATATCCTAAGCTGCGACCTAATTCCCAACACTTGCCTGCATTACATTGCACAATCTCTATTCCGAGATATTAACGCTCCTAAATCTGAGCGAAATTACGCGCAGCGCGGTATCAATGAGATTCTTGTCCCCACCGGCCACTATACTAGGAGAGGATTACTCAGTGCTTACTCTACAATCTTTAATAAAAGGTGATTTGAGATTTCCCTGAACAAAAATACGCCGAATCGAAACTGAGGCCTTCCCACTCTTCTCAACTGATGGACAGCAAGTTATCAGAAGCAAGAATTTATTTCTTTTAATGCCAGCTTAGTCAGACCCGTTATTTACATTATTGTTGTTTAATGAAACACACCGTTGTTGTAGTAGCTTTTACAATAAACATAGTTGATATTATGCAGTATCACTTGATCGTGAGGCGGACCAATTCAGAGGCCTACTAAAATACAGCCCTTGAACTGACTCCTACATGTGGTACATTAGAACACATTGTGATTAAGTATATAAAACAATTACATTTTAAAAATATTTTTTGCTGGCAGCAGAAAGTTTAAAGCGCAACTTATTTCAGAGGGGCTCAGTCCTAGGGACTTTAAATAGAAGTGTCGGCGTTGGTGATGGTAAAATCCTAGTTTCTCTTACAAGTCCTATTTGGCTTTAAACAGCAGCGTTGGCGTTGCTGATGATGAAATCCTAGGTTTTCTTCAAACCCTTGTGGCTTTAAGAGGGCGACTAACCCCAAAAATCAAACATCGTCCTTCTCTCTTCACACTCACGCCCGTCTTTCATATGCCAGGTGAAAAAGAACGACGCGGATTCATCGCCAAATTAGTTTTTTCTCAATAACTCGATAAATATACAAAATTTCAAAAATCCGCTAGATCGATCTCTCAATGATAGAATTTTATACAATGTCTTAAAACATTAACTTAGTTCAATGCACGGTTATGGCAATAAATGAAAAATTCGTGAAAGTTAGATGCATCTTTGTGATTTTTTTTTCTATCGAGAAAATTTTAAGATATCGTGTTTTTGCTCAGATTGAATTCTCGGAAATATAATGTAGTATCTAATTTTAGAAAATGAAACAATGCGAGGCTTATTTTCAAGTATAAAAATGAATTATAAAATCAACACTTTAGGGTTAGTCGCCCCCTTAAATAGCAGCGCTGGCATTGCTGATGATGAAATCTAGGTTCTCTTACAAATCCTATTGGCTTTAAATAGCAGCGTCGGCGTTGCTGATGAAGAAATCCTAGGGTTTCTTCAAATCCTTGTGGCTTTAAATAGCAGCATTGGTGTTGCTGATGATGAAATCCTAGGTTCTCTTCAAATCCTAGTGGCTTTAAATAGGAGCGTTGGCGTTGCTGATGAAGAAATCCTAGGGTTTCTTCAACCCCTAGTGGCTTTAAATAGCAGCGTTGGCTTTGCTATTGATAAAATCCTAGGTTCTCTTGTCTCTTCATATCCTAGTGGCTTTAAATTCCTCGACAGTTACTGTGTCGGGCTTGCTGATGATAAAATCCTAGGTTAGCGTTGGCGTTGCTGATGATGAAATCCTAGGTTCTCTTCAAGTCCTAGTGGCTTCAAATGCCTCGACAGTTAGAGTATCGGGCTTGCTGATGATGTTAACCATTAGTAGTGCGGGCATCGCGTCTCGCGGGTAGAAAGCCGCGCTTCCGCCCGGGCCCCATGGGCCGACCTCCGGGCTCCGACCGCGCACCGCCGCGCACCGCGCCGCGCCGTGACGAATGACAATGTACTACCCCACTTGCGCTGGGGACATTAGGGTTCCGTATGATATAGGCTCGATTATATTGCATATTGAGAATATTAAGTTGAGCATCGCTAAGTGACATGCAATACCTCATGTGTCCTAGTTCTTAGGTTCATGGCTAAGGCCTAAGTCTCACACTTTTTGTTTAAAACGATCTCCTAATTAGCGGAGCATCTTGGAGTAAGTCACCTACTTGCATTCAAAATACGAAATCCAAAAAAGACACCGCTTCTGTATGTTAGTCTATAATAAAAAATGGCGATCAAGAACGCGTAGAGAATTCGTCTATAATTTCCCATGTTCGACGTAGATTGTGCATTGAGCAATCATCACTATCCAGTACCGTATCCACCACGTTAGCCCATCGCGGAAGGCTTTTACATCTCATACATTTTTGTTCTTAAACTTAGTTGTCATAGTTAAAGACGGCAATTTATTCTAGTCAAAGTCGCTTTACTGATGTGTTAGTAACGTAAGTCTGACCCATCACCCAGGCCACACGTGCTAACTCGGCGGCGACGTGGTCAGGTTGACTCTACGTTATCAGCACGCGAACTGCTGATACTGCTATCAGTTTAACGTACCTACTGACTAGTCAAAGTGGAAGAGTTGCTATCGCACTTTCTACTTATGAGCTTCCAATTTTTAAGTATTTCCAAGCTTTTTTCAGGCAGGAGACATTTATCGGCTTTTCCCCATATCATTTTTTTGTTACTAGTTGCTACTTCTAGACTTCAATGGATGTTTAGTTCAAGACTTGGCTGGTAATCTCTACCAGCCAATCTTAAGATATTTTCACCGGGTTGTACCTACCAATCTAAGTTTATACGTCTTATTGTCAAACCTAAGCTAAGTTATTGTTGCCGTGGTGTATCCTCATGCGGTGGTCGGCACGTATACATTTACTTCATCCTTGTAAAGGTCACGACTTACGCAATGTACCACATGACGTATTGTGCATGTACTGTAGAGTGTGGAATTGTCGACCGAACAACCTTCATCGAGCTGGCGAATTTTAAACAAACGTCTTCGTCAAAACTCGAAAGCCCTTCGTCAACTAGTCAAAATAGTCCCTAGTGAATCTCCAGAACACGACCAAATACGTGCCACAAACGTGTATGTGTTCCTAAAAGAGTGTCCATAGTGTACGATGTAACTTATACAGGGGCAGCGAGCGTACCGCCAACCTACCTACATGTAGACGTGGCATCTAAAAATTCAAGCCGCGACGTCAGCGAATGCAGCCGGTCTCGCGCCATCGGGCTAATGAGTGTCGCGAGGGTGGCGCGGGCGGCGCGAGGGGGGGCGGGGGGTTCGCGGCGGGGGGCCGAGGGGGGTCGCGGCGCCGGGGGGGCGGGGGGTCGGTAATGGCGCGCGGCGTCGGATGTCGCCGGGGGTGCCGCGCCGCGCCGCCGATAACAAAATCACTAGAGAACGTACGTGCCGAGCCGAGAAGACACTTGACTTGATGCGGCAAATTTATTTACCCTGTAGCCCGTACAGTTGTTTACCTCGGAGATTCTGTAAAATTGATCCTTAAAACCCTGTTTTTAAGGTCCTGTTGCAGGCAAAATAACCGTGAACAGTCTACACGCCGCGTTGGAAGTTGGAACATTCAGCCTGTATAGTGTAGTTTTGCATACGTGATACGGTACGCGTCTTTCTCCTTTCCCACACTGCTTTATATGCGCTCTTATATGCGCTATGCAAAACGCAGCGCCAAATAAGGCAGCAGACAACAGAGTGCTAAACGAATGCACGTCCGTATCAACCACATGACGTTCACGTTGATAGTTGCAACAAAATAACCACAAAACGCCAAATGAGATCATAGCAGCTTCCTCAAATAATCTGGGGGAACGGAAGTACCCCCGCCAAGCCGCGCCAAGCGAAGAACGAGGGTAAAGAGTAAAGACAGTACATTTCAATTATATTTTCTTAAAAACAATATATTTTGCACTCTTAAACAATAATATAACATTATAACAAGACTAGCCACGAGTATACAAAACGTTTCCTCGAAATAAATATCACATTTTTTCACATAATATTAATATGACAAATGACACAGTTTAATAGCCTCAAAAATCAAAATATACTGCCACATCCAAAGATCTCGCTCCGCTCATATCGCCAATGCCCGAAATACAGTGCTCGCGACGCGACGTAAATCGCGGACGAGGGCCTTTGTGTGGCCTCCACTTGGCGCGACCTACCCGAGCGGAGCGGGAGCGGGGGCGGGCGCGGGTGCGGAGCGGACCTATTCCACGAACACCGCGAGCAAAACACGTCGTTATGTCTACTATTACAGCGTCCCCAGAAATGATTACTCGCAAAGATGTGTCGTGCTTAAACTAATTATAAGAATCAAAAGTCTACGTCGAGATAGAAGCCTAGAAAGGCTAAAATGTTATAAAATTATGTATTTATGTTAAGTACACAAAAGTTAACATTTCAATCACCAAGTAAAACTTCAAATAAACATGAAATTCTGGTTCACGTGAAAAATGATACACACGACAGATGGGCACGACAAGCCCACTGCCCAGAAGCTGCGCTAATCGGCTTGGATTTCAGGTACTCGAAGTGAATAAGAGTGATCAATACTGACAGTAATAAATTAGTAAAGAGGTTTTTTTCGTTTGGTGATCATGAGCCAAAGAAATGTTATCTTCTTATGTCCTAGTTGGGTATAAGCTTGTTAAGAGCTGTTGTCGAAAAATAAAAACAAGGCCGAAGACTAGGGAGTTACTAAATAGTACTTAATCATAAAAACAATGTGTAAGTATTTATAATAATTTAGTATGCATCGTCGTATGCACTGTGCACAACAACATACTCGTAATATCTGTGATTATTGAATTAAGTTTCTGCTTCACAAAACTAGGATTTTGTTTAGTAAACACTTTCATCCAAACAAATAACCGTATTATGATGGTGGGTCATGGCCATGGCCCATGGGTGATAGGATAGTAGTATATTCTAATTAGTAAGTGCATTGAAATAAAAGTGAAAATTATACGTGCAGTATCTTTGCTTCATCAACATTTGTGATAAGTGCGCTAATCAAGTCACTTGATAACGCCGCAGTTAATGACTTACTGCAGATTTTAGCTGATTACCGCGCGGCTTCGAAGAACGTGTACTATGATAATAAACTTACGTGATTTTATAATGTTTGTATAATTTAATTCCGAATTAAATTTTAATAATAAGTGATTAATGACAATGGATATGATATTATTTTACAAAGTCGTCTAACAATAATTGCAAAAAATCATACAAACTTATTAAAACAACAAAATGAACACAATATAGTATACCCACATTAGGTAACATAACATGAGGTACATCTGACAAGTCATCTCATAAGCAACATTTATTAATATGTCTTCGAATCAATAATCATTTTCCACTGCACGATTTGTTAGCAGACAGCAAAAGATACAAAAGTAATTCATGAATCAACTCAAGCTAAACCGTGCTATAAACTTTCGCTGGAAATGATAATAAAGTGATAACAACTCTATAATAAAACTCAAACAGTAAAAACACCACTAAAAGCTTCGAAACTAAGTTAGCGGGGATTATGCAAAAAGTTTTAAAACTTCGGTCAAAAGTCAGCTCGGAGTCGGCGGCGCGGCGTCGTCGTAGAAAGTCGATGCGCTCGGACTTACGATTAATTGCATTAATAAGGTGCGGAGGCTAGGCTGAATGTTTACGGGCGGCGGGGGCGGCGCGGCGAGCGGGGTGCGGGGTGGCGCGGGGCGCGGGACCGGAGCCACCGGACAAAGGAGAGGCGCGGCCGGACCGCGGCTGCCCTTATCAACCGGCATACAGTCGCCGCGCGCGCCCCGCGATGCACGCCTCGCCCCACACGCGCTGAGACGGACGGACGAACTAGTGAACTGTGATAGTGAGTGAAATTACACTTAAAACTGTGACCACGTGCCGCGCACTGCGCAACCCTTCACTTTTATTGGCGGGAAAGCTTTTATTATAACGCAAGACGGCTCATCTGTCAAAAATTGTAAACAAAACACACGTGCCGGCTCGCAAGTAAGTGTTTATATTTTTCCTCGTTAAGCATTACCGTATCGTTTTTCTGTAATACTGTGTTTTCTAATTTTCCCTTTATAAAGTTTGGTTTAAGTTTAGTTAATTAAATTGATAATAAAATATCTTTCATATACATTTCGTTACACTCGTGAGCAAATCTTCTAAAGTGCTTGCCGGTAGTTGAAAAAAAATTTGAGGTCAAACAAAATCTTTGTAGGTAATAAGGTAATAATTATAGGTGCTAACGTTTTTTTTTACTTCATTTCAAAAATAACAAAACAAGACTTGGCGGTGGCACTGCCGTGGCCTGTGGCTCCAGAATATTTTATAAGAAGATTCGCTGAAAAAAACAGAATCAGTAAAATAAAATGTTTCGAAAGTTATTATTTTTTTTATTCAGGTATTTTCAACTTTCATCTTGTACTAGTATTTGGTTAGAAAATAAGGTTTAAACACTTCGCTTAGCAAAATATGATCAAAAATTTACCGGAAACTAGGTAATTATTATAATTTATATTGCTAATGTAACAAAACCAATGTTTTGCTATTTGATACCCGTACAGCTACATGTCACGGAAGAGCAGGAAACATAATATTTAAAATGCAAGAAAATGTACGATTTCCGCGGGTTTTACTTTTTCGCGCACGAAGTCGTGGGCAGCATTGAGTTCCAACTTTCTTAAACTTTTAATTGATGTTACCTATCAGAAAAATTGATTTTACTCCCAAAATAACGTGTTCAACCTACGAGGCTTGTCGGAAAATGGAAGAAAAACCGATAATTCACGTTTATTTTTTTAAACCATTGGAAACATTATAAATCGATCCGTAGGAGTTCAAAGTCTCAACTTTAATAAGAATTAATAAGGCTGTCATAAAAATTATAGAAAACAAACCTGAAAATGTAAAAACAGCAGAAAATAAGAAAGTTCTAAGTACTAATAAAAAAATCTATAAAGACACACGTGTTTTTATACAAATAACCAAATAACATAGAAAACCGGTAAAATGTAAAACATAATATTAGTCATTTAAACCAAGACAAGTCAAAGTAATTAGTAAAGTAAATATTTTTTTGTTATGATAAAGTTTATATTAGCGACACGTAACTCCATCTAGCGGTGTCGCGGCGCACTAGCCGGCTGCAAGGTCACCGTGTCAACGACCCGCCAACTTTTGCCGCTCACTGTTGTCGTAGGTCATAATTTTATGTCTTCTTTTTGTTTATGTTTTCGTCGCTATATTATCGGATGCGTATTACGTAAACACATTAGTAATTTGGCGTATCGAAAAGTTAAGTAGGTAGTACCTGTACCTTTATTATTACTATATTTTGATTTTTGATCGAAACACAGAGTGTTCGAAACACTTATTATGGCTAGACCTATAATACTATTGCAGTTCTAATACTGCTTCGGATGATTTCAGCGAAATATAATTTCTCGAATTTACGTTATTTTGGTAATAATATATTTTATTCAATAGTAAACAACCTAATCAAACCTACGTTTTTATTCAGTACCCTATAGCCTGATTTTCTTGGAAATATTAATCTTTAATATTAAAGAAAAAGCCGTTAACCCAATATCGTTTAAATGTTTGGCATTTATTGATGTACAATCTTGTTTTTTCTAGTTTTAATGTTAAGCAGCTTAAAGATTAGGTACCTACTTCAGTAAAAATTTAAATGTTAACAACTTTGTGACTCAGTAGAAAACTTTGTTATGTAGTTTTCTAATTTTGCTTTAACTAAAATATATTACAAGTCAGATCTATGATCGAATCGTTCGACAGTGTTGAATAACAACTCGTTGTATACTTTTGAAAAAAAAACCACTGAACATCAAAACAGTGCAAGAGTCAAGAATAATAATTAATACGTACTTACTAAAGACTTGAACCCAACTTTCATACGTTAATTTAAATTCTATCATTGTTTTATAAAACAATTTTACTAGGACAGGTCCTATAGTGCTGATTTTTTGTTACAGTAAGCGAGGGGCCAAAATGACAACAAAAGGGAAGCGGCCGATGCGGGCCCTGACGCCGGGCGACAAGATCGAGGCCATACAACGCGTTAACGACGGCGAGTCCAAGGCGTCCGTCGCGCGCGACATCGGCGTGCCCGAGTCCACGCTGCGCGGCTGGTGCAAGAACGAGGACAAGCTGCGCTACATGACCTCGCGCCTGTCCTCGCCCGACACCGACAAGAGCAACGACGGCGAGCCGGCCGACAAGCGCGCGCGCACGGAGTCCCCCGCCGCGCCGCACTCGCCCGCGCCCAGCGGCCTCGACCTCACCCACGCCGCGCACGCCCCGCGCCCCGCCGCGCCCGACGCGCCCGTCGAGCTCACCACGCGCCGCCCCGACCCCTCGCCCCCCGCGCCCGCGCCCCGCGAGCGCCGCCCCGACCCCGGCGCCAGCGTCTCCATGAGCGCCATCAGCCCGCTCTCCGGCCTGCCCCACCTGCCCGCCCTCTCGCACTCCCACCTCGGCCTCAGCTTCAACGAGATCGCCACGAACCTCACGCTCCTGGCGCAGCTTAACCCCGGCCTGTCGACGCTGGCGGCGCAGCCCGGCAGCCGGGCGCTCCGCTCGGTCCGCTCGCCGAAGCCCAACGGGGTGCTCAACTTGAACGAGAGCAAGCACCGGTCAAAATCGAACCACTCGTCGGACCCGTATCGGCACTCCTCGTCGAAGTCGCACCACGGGAACTCACACGCGGCCCCGGGCCACCCCGTGGACGACTCGCTCTGGTACTGGATAAAGACGCACCAGGCGATGTTCGACTTCTCCGCGCAGACCGCAGCCGCGCACCCGCTGCATCTAGGCAAGGCCGCCGAGCCGGCGCCGCCGCCGAAGCCGGTCGCGCCGGCGCCGCCCGTCAGCTCGCACCTCGAATTCAACCGGGACGCGTGGCTGTGGCAGTACTGCAAGCAGATCGGCGGCGCCGTGCCGCTGCCGGAGGACAGGCACAAGTCGGCTTCGCAGGTCCCGAAGGACAAGTCGGCGGACAACATTCTGTACTCCCATCTCACCAAAGCGAAGCCGGAGGACGATCGGGGGTCGGCGGCCACCCTGCCCCGGGACGCGACGACGGCCAAGACCGCCCCGGAGACGCCGGCTCCCGGCGGCGAGCAGCGGGTCGCCGCGCCCGCTCCCAGCCCCGAGCCCGCCGCCGAGAACAAGGAGCCGTCGCCCGAGAAGCCGAGCGAGGTCGGCCGCAACCCCTCGAAGGTGCGAAACGTTCTCGACAATCTCCTGTTCAACAACAACAACAACAATAACAACCAGATAACGAGCGAGGACGCGAAAAGCGCGAGTCCCGCGAACGGCGAGTGGGAGTCGGGCACGCTGGAGGCGCTCGAGCACGGGGAGAAGTTTCTGTCGTGGCTGGAGGTGAGCGGCGACCCCAGCGTGACGCGCACGCACGTCCACCAGCTGCGCTCGCTGCTGCACAACCTGCGCGCGCGCCGCGCCGCCGCCGCGCCGCCCGCAGCGCGACACTAGGACGCGCGCGGCGGCCGGCGGCCAGACGCGAGCTACAGGGACACACTCAATTATATCTAAAATATGTAAATAATTTAATTACGTCGTCGCCAGTAAGCGTTCACTTGTGATATGTGTAGCCAAATTTGCGTAATTTCTTTGTTCTAAAAGAAAAGCTATGCATTATATGTCATTATTTTTAATTTTACCTAGGTTAGATAAAAACGATGTTATCTTGTGAATAGTCTCGCGACTAAATAGTTAATCTATTACGAGTTTATGATTAATTTATGGAGCAGATGTTATAGTTACTGTACCTATATCGTGTGAGTGTCGGTGGATTCGCGCGTTTCTCTTCGATGCCCGCGGTGCGGTCAGGCCGCGGGCGTGCGACGGGCGGCACTCGCGACGTGGCCGCGCGTCGCAGACGATTACATTCCTAGCTGTGCCCCAGTGTACTGTATAGCTGTTCGACCCTCTGTTCTACCTCAGTCATTATGCTAAGTCACGTCCTTTCCCCGGCCCCCGGCGCTCCTTTGGCGTTGCGGCGCCGCGCGGGGTTCCCATACCAAATAGAAAGGACGCGAGCGTCGCTCTTGTGCCAATCGTGTCTACGAGGTATATCGTTAAGGTTTCGCTGTGAAGTGTGACTATCGCGTCGGAAGTCGGACCACGACTCGTCTGATTGTTTTCTATTGCTCAGTATTTTTAAACGGACGCCATGTCTCGACTCGGAATTGTACTATAATAATATGTATTATGTTAAATTTAACAGTAAAAATGCTGTGATCAAAATTATATAAATTATGAGAGATTATATCGTAAGTACATTCCTATTATAAAGTGTATTGATAAAGTTTTAAAGTGAATAATTGTCCATTCTGTGGAATCATTGACCTACGTCTCATTTTTTCAGAGATCAAATATATAAATGTCACTAAAAGTAGATTAGTTACCTTGCATAAATTAGCTTCACTGAAAATCTATTGGACATAATATTTTCTACAAAATTACAAATTGTATTAAAATAGATATAATCTTTACACAGTTTGTGAACCTAAAGAATGTTAAAAAGAAATAAACTTGATTGAACCCTATGTACGCTTTTATTTCCCAAAATTCTTCTCCATTTTATATACATCATAACAATAAATAATAGTAAGTGTCTTAATATCGCACAGCACACTAGCGAGTTGAGAGCGACTAGCGAGTAGCAGGCGGGTGCGTGACGAGTGACGAACACGTAGCGAACTCGCGGTGAGCTCGCTGCTTCACGCTTGTCACTCGCTAGTGTGTTATGGTCCTAACGTGCGATCTGAATAAATCCGCAATATAATTTATTAATACAATATTTTTTTATTATTCTACCAACTACCAAGTTCAATAAATACGTCGCATGGATACTAGTTTCGATCGTATACATATAATTACAGAGATAAATATTTTGTTTTCAAGATCAGAGTCAAGATCAAGTCTTGAAGACTATAATATTTAAATTTTACATTTATAATTTAAAGTACAAGATTAGACCTGAAAATGTAATATTGAATTGCTCACTGCGAAAAAATTGGTCATCTCATGAAATATTTTCATAATGGTGGTGCCATCAATGGATCAGTAGCACATAGTGATTATATTCTCTTTGCAGTAGCATAGCAGTTATTATTTAGGAAACGTGGATTCCGGAAGTTTTCGAAATGCTTTTCAAACAAATAACGGCTTATGTTTATATAACTTAATAAAAACTCCAATTCAAAATCTATACTAATATTATGAATGCGAAAGTATCTCTGTCTGTCTGTCTTGCTTTCACGCCAAAACTACCGAACGGATTGTAATGAAATTTTGTATACAGATAGTCTAAAGCCTGAGAAAGGACATAGGCTACTTTTATACTGGAAAAAAGGGTTGTAAGGGGGTGCAAATACGAAAATTTGTTCAAATTAAGTTAGTTCCAAAAAA
Organism: Aricia agestis; assembly: GCF_905147365.1. Lineage (NCBI taxonomy): Eukaryota > Metazoa > Arthropoda > Insecta > Lepidoptera > Lycaenidae > Aricia > Aricia agestis. The sequence continues at coordinate 19,592,059 of NC_056409.1, forward strand.
ATCATACTAGATGGCGCCGTGCGTCTCTTACATCGCGCTAACACTTGCCCAACATCTTTCTATAAGACCCACGTCTTATAGAAAGATGTTGGGCAAGCGAATGTATCATCATACATTCAGGTTTTTTTTTCGATTGTTATTTCTTTTTTACGTTATTTAATAAGTCAGTACTTTATATTATAATTTAATTATATACAGTGACGTAACCTTAAACCTATCAATGATAAATAGTTTATGGGTAAAGTTGTGTAATTGGGGGGCTAAATAAGCTTTAAAATTTGGCATAAAATATAAAATTTAATTTAAAAAAAATATATAGTATGTGCACACTGCACAGCTGTTTTGATTTAAGGGGTACCAGGGTTTTTTTATAAAAGCTTTTGACACCAATTTTGTTGACATCACGCGCTATAAACTGAAGTCCACGCGGACGAAGTCGCGGGCAACAGCTAGTCTAAATAATATTAAGTACCTACTTAAATTAATAAAAAATCCAAATCGTGTCGCATAATGAAAATAACTTTCTTGTCATGCCTTCAATTTAATAAAATTAGCCAGTCAGTCAAGTCAAGACATCGTTTTAGTTGTTTTTTAAACACCAGAATCTAAAACATTGTATTTTGTGGAACATGCATACAGAGACATCTAGCGTCCAATAGCAATATCATAATCAAATTACTTACCTTGAAAGGTGAAAACCAAAGAAATGCTTCACTTACCTGCAACATAGGCTTCCTCAGAGGCTCATATTCGAAGTAATCAGCTACAAGTGAAGCTATTCCCTGCCACGTGGTCGTATCAGCATAACACAGTTTCGTGGGTCTGATGGACGTGCAAACTTGTTTCTGAAATATTTTTAAAGACATAATACTTAATATTATTATTAATTTATTATTTATATTATAATGTAGATTATAAAACTGAGAGATGGAAATCCGAAATAAGTAAGTAAACGTACTACATTTTTTTACGCGCGAGAGTGCGCGATTAGGATGGAAATCTCAAAGGCAAGAAGTAGTTGAGTAATAGGAATGGAGTAGGACAGGTCATGTAACTCAGATGCACGGTGCACCCGACATTTTAAATAGATGGACACTGTGCATGACAGCGCCTGCATCGCGATTTAATGGCGCCTGCATCGCGATTTAATGACGCCCGCAGGCCGCAACTCCGTTGCGCCAAAATTCGTTTATCCCGGGATTAAAAATAACTCCATACCCAAATTTGAGCAAAATCGGTTTAAGTAAGTGGTTTGAGCGTGAAGAGGTAACAGACAGACATACAGACACACTTTCGCATTTAGTACCTATCCAGGATAAGACTGAAGGTCTCAGCCCAGCAATGGAACACGATTGACTTGGTAACGTATTTCTTTAATCACCTGGAGGCCGCATTCATTAGGGGCCTGTAAAAACAATGGCTTTCTAGCCTTGTAATGAAACTGAAACTGTCGCCGAAAATTCTCCGCGTATGCCAATAATAACTTCTCTTTGTTCGTATTTGTGTAGTAGCTTTCGGGGAAACATGTCCGCTTTTCGAACACCGGTTCTTTAATCTCGGGCCAACACAAACTCACTATGCCCAGTTCGTAAATAGCATTGTTCAAGGTGTCGATTGTGATAGGATCATTTATAACTTTTAAACCAAAGATTTTTGGTGGAATTTCCTCAAACTGTTTGCTTTCATTTGGACGATCAAATATATCATTTGCAATGTTTTCATTCACTTCCAAAACGGGATCTAAAGACTCCACTTCTGATTTTCTCTCTGGAGGATCGAGAGTAATTTTAAAATTCATGTTTAGTTTATACTTTTAAATAATTAGGTCCTTTACTAAGTAAACAATCATTTTACCAATACTTCAGAGTTCGTTTCAGGCTGAAAAGTTGTCTGTAACCAAGCAACATGAAATAATAGGTATCGCGCGTGCATCGCTTCGAGTACATTTACAAAACTTCATAGCAAGAACGAGGAAAAAAGTAATAGTTCTTCTTCTTCTTCTTCTAAGTAATAGTTATCTATGGTAAATTATTGTCAGGTGTCAAATTCATATTGACATTTGACACACGACAGCTGTCACTAGTTTTGTCAATTGTCATCTAGAAGAAAAAAAGAAAAAAGTGCACTGTTTCGATTTTATCTTATTAAATTTGTATTGCGATTTAATCCAGAATCAAAGGTCGTGTCGCTTAATTCCTCGTTATTAATGTAAGAATTCACTAACCGTGATAAATTTTGCTTTCCGTGACGCATTAAAATTCTTTCCCATTGTTTCTGGCCTCTGGGTGCATTGAATCAATTTTTCACGAAGTTCGTTTAATTTTTTCCATACAGAGATAACAACAAAGTTTTATCGCAATTAACTATCAAGTACTTTGCCCGCAAGATGGGAAATAAATCGTCTTTGTTGCTGCGGGAAGAAGAAATAGCACAAATTCAAGAAGAGACTGGATGTAAGTTTTTCCTGTAACATGGAAATTGTGAAGTGTGCAACCAAATGTTTACGACCGAGTCATGATATAGCTTTTTTTTACTTTGTAACTAAACAGTGTTTTGTAAAAAATCAACAGTATAGTCACACACTCGACTCGCGCAGATTCGGCTCACAGTAAATTGATTTCTTTGTTTTCAGTTACTCCAAATCAAATAGAGCGTCTCTATTCACGGTTTACGTCATTGGATAAGAATGACTGTGGAACTTTGTCCCGCGAGGACTTTTTACGCATTCCTGAGCTGGCCATAAACCCTTTAAGTGAAAGAATAGTGCACTCATTCTTTGCGGAGAGTCATGACGACCGTGTCAACTTCTTACAGTTTATGAGAGTGCTATCTCACTTTAGACCCATCAGAAAGAACAGGGAAAACAGACTGAACAGTAGAGAAGAGAAGTTAAGATGTGAGTGTTTTTGTGTGATATTACCTTTTTCATCTTTTTGTAATTTATGATTGTTTGTTAATTTTTGTAAGTAGTGTCTCTTAAAAGATACATAGGTACATTCTAGTCTTAGATGCATAGCTTTCTATGATGAAATCTGAAAAAAATAATTGTTATACACACGGACGTAAAAAAAATACGGACGGATCGCCATTAACAAATGAGTGAAGCACCCTTAATAAGCCCAGGCGATCATACGTACACATCTTGCACACGCACTCGCACTGTAATAAGCCGATCGTACCGCCATTACGCAATTAGACTGCATCGCGGTGACACGTCTTTGTCATTCATAAATAAAAATAAATATGCCATCTTGTGTTGTAAAATGGTGCAAGAACAATACAACCTTACACAAAAAACATCAAGGAATAATATTTCATAGGTAAGATAACATATTTTTAAAGTATTTTGATAAAATAATGTAAATATTAATTCAACTTCAACAGGTCAGTAATGTCCATAACAAAGTGGGGAAATTTTCCCCAAACCGGGGAAAATTTTAAATTATTTTTAAATAATCAATTAATTTTATTGTCTTTTATTAGTGTCATGTAAGTATTTAGCATACTATTGACCAGTAATTAGGCAGGAATACAATAATAGGGGTGTAGACAGTAAACGAAATCTAATACAAATTATTGTTTTTTTGAGAGTTTGTATTATAGAATTACCGAAAATGGACATATTTTACTTAATAACTTTATAATATTTTTTATATTTAATAAGTGATTTTTTTAATTGAAATAAGAGTGTATTTATTTTTTATACATATTTTTAGGTGTAACAAAATACTTATGTACTATCAGAGAAGTTGATTCCTTAGCAAATCGGGGACATAAGTAGTTTGGTTGCGTTACGTCAAACCCAGCCGACAGATCACAATTAACATTGAATTGACATAAGTATTCGACCAAATAACGTTGGTCTGTCAATTGCATAGGAATCAACTTCCTTGATGGTACATCTGTAAAATAAATATATTTCCTAAAAATAGTCTACACCCCTATTAATTTCTTAATTTACAAAAGTGGATATAATTGTTGTTTGACGACCTCTGTGGCTCAGTGGGTGGGCTGTCGGTAGCTCAAGCCGGGGGTCGCGGGTTCGAATCCTGCCGACGGAACAAAAAGTTTCAAAGTTCCTGGGTCATGGGTGTGTATTAAATATGTGTATCCTATAATAAAAATCTTAAACATATGTATAGTATAACAGTATTAAATATATTTCCGTTGTCTGGTACCCGTAACACAAGTCCTTCAGGTACTTAGCACGGGGTCAGACTGACGTGGCGTAAGCGTCCATAGATAAAATTGTTGTCTTAGATTTCCTTCAGTAGTAGAGGAGGGAAGGTGCTATTGGTGTAGTCACCCGAGCGTCATTGAGACCTAGTAGGAATGAAAATATTGAATGGACCTCTAGACCAGGAATAAATTTAACACCATGTTAGGTGATTTGATTTGACGTTAGCGCATGGTAGAACTCTCGATAGCTCTAACAGGCCGTTAACTGATTTAACAAGCCATTATTTATTTAACATTACTTGATTGTTTGATGAAACGGGACTTAAGTATCTTATATCTTTTCGTATACAGGTTTCGTATATAGGTTTCGGGGGCGATAAATCTATCTAGCTAGGAATTATTTTTAGAAAATGTCATTTTATTCGTGTTTTATCGAATACCGAGCAAAGCTCGGTCAAATAGCTAGTAATAATTTTATTATTGTAAATGTTTGTACATAATCATTATTACTAATAATGTTATGTAAATAATATACTTCTCTGTACGTAACATGTGTTTTTTTCTATCTATAGTGTCATAAAAATAATATTTTCATTATGACATCTTTAACAACCGCTTACATTTCTGAAGCGAAAAAAACATAAAAATATGTTTAAGTATAAAAAATACATTTAACTTGTCTGAGTTTACAAAATTTAAAAAGTAGGGAAATTTATGATTTATATGGCAACCCTCATATCACGCACACGTCCTACACGGGCGGCCATAACAAGGCTTCACTCGTGATTATAAGAAGGTTACGTCCGTATTTTTTTACGTCCGTGGTTATACATAGAACATTTATTGAACTAAAAGATTTAGTATTTTTTGTAGTATTAAAAGACTTATTATTAATCATTTATTTTTACTCTATTTCAGTTGCATTTTCCATGTATGATTTGGACAATGATGGTAAAATTTCAAGAGATGAACTACTTGCAATCCTACACATGATGGTTGGTGTGAACATAAGGTATATTTGATACTAATAATTAATATTCGACATCATGACATACAGTAAGGCCACAAAACAGAGGTATGATTGATCAAAACACTTCAGACATGTGGCTCCATCGCCATTTAAAGAATTCAATACACCCGATGGGTACAATATCTTTCTAGAAACAACATTTTTCTTTGTAGTTGGAACATTAGTAAAAAATTTGAATAAAATAGTTACAGATTTATTAAACTTCCATGGGCTAATATTATGATTGCAATTGGAAATTGTTGATAGAAATTTATTATTGGTGCTGTATAAAAAACGAAAAATCCTGAATTTAATGAAATTATAAAAAAATTGACACTTTTATTAACGGCATCACCGGAAAGCTCTTCAAAAAATAATAAATTTTAATAATAAGTGACTTTTGATTGTGCATATTTCGTCCATTTTGTCTTGCATACTTGCATGCATTTTTCGGCACTTTGATCGTGCATATAAGCCGATGTCTAATTGTTATTCTTAATGAAAGTATGAACATAATATGATTTGCTTCACATGGGAATTTTATTACAGTGAGGAGCAACTATCAAGTATTGCTGAACGCACAATAATCGAGGCAGACACAAATAACGACCAAATGATTTCTTTCGAAGAGTTCTGCCGAGCCTTGGAGAGGACTGATGTTGAGCAGAAAATGTCCATCCGATTCCTAAATTGACCCCCCAACTCCTGAACGGTCCTTGTTACCTATGCCTTAGGACTTATTCTTGCGGGTCTCATCTATGGGCTTATAAACAAAGAAATAACATTGCATTAGTGATTTTTATTTTTATATCATTTTTATAGGACAGTAATTATGATAGTGTAAGAAGGGGTACCTTTAGCACATTTACTTGTCTCATTTTTTCAAGATAAGCTATTAAACTCTAAACCTCGAGTACCCTCTCTAGCCTCACTGTTCCTATATTATGTCGTCTTTTGTTTTGTAATTGGTGTAAATATTATCATGTATGTATGCATGGGCGTACCCAGTTAAAGGCAGGGGCGGGGGGGGGGGGGGGGGGGGGGGGCAGGCATTTGGACCCCCGGGAAGATAAAATAAACATCAATTTTCCTGGCAAGTGGGAATTAAAAATGTGTAAGCTAAAATCCTGGGTACGCCCATGTATGTATTTTGTTAAATATAGATATTAAATTGTGTAATTTAGTAATATTACAGAGTAACAATGAGAAAATAACATACATATTATAAATTAATAAAGGCTTGTAGATTAGGCAGTTGTATATTGAAATGAGTTGGTAATGTTAATAAGTAGTAACAAAATTACATGATGACATGGGTGAGTACAAGTTTAATGTTATAGCTAATAGCTATGTGGTGAGTTTGTTATAAAATAATTATGTAGACATTATGATTTCAATATTGATGTTATTCAGTCCGTGTTACCAGTCCTAACAGGCTTAGGCTGGAGATATATGCGACCTCCCGAACACGCGGTTGCGGCCACATGGCGAGATGACAAGTGAATGTATGAAAATGACAACGCGGCCGCGCCGCTATTTTAATAAATCGTTACACACATTGGCTTGTGGTCTCGCGGTGTAGCGGCCGTGTAACCACGCGGTCGCGCCTTAAGACATTGTTAAAAGCTTAGTGGGATACACTAAGAGCAATAATTTCGCACTTTGTTCGATCCAAATCCGAGATTCACGGATGATGAATATAATTGAGGTATCCACAAGGCGGATTCAATGCGTAAGCTATCATAGAATATATAAGTCTACTTCTGGCCATATTTTCACGGGTACGAAGCAAACGTAGTGAGAAAGTGCTCTCAGGCCGGCCTTAGACGGACTGCATCTGGCAGTGCGACACCGACTGCAAAATGCGTTCGCCGCACGGCGATCTGCAGTTTTCATAAGTACTATAAATTCATATCCGATATACCTCTCGAGCAGTTCTTGAGCGGTCGGTATAAAATTCCAACGCGACCGACGCGATCTAGAGCAGTCGGTTCCGAATGCAACTTGCGGTCTGTCTATAGCCAGTTTAAGAATATGTTGGATTACTAGTAATAAAAAATGTTTTAAAAAGAAGTTAAGTAAATTCTTTTGTGGAAAGCTTCACAAAATATGTAGAAGAAATATCGTTGTCTATGCTAACCCCCTCGGTGTAAAGCTGTATACTATGATAAAAAGATATTTTTATTATATTATTATGTTCATATTTATTAAAATTAAAATAAATTGTTGTTTTTTAAAACTTACGTTTTGGCTATATTTAATACCAAATCCCAATAAATGTATTGAATGTTACAAAAACTAATAAATAAAAGAAAAATGTATTTGAATAATACATATATTTAATTTCAATCATTATTTTACAATAATTATTTTTAAATTACAATTTAAAACCATTCAAGGTTCTAAATTCCATACTTCACAAAATTGACGATAAAATAAATTTATTTGTTACGATTTCGTCTACCTTAGTTATTGATAATCGTTTTTTATTGTGTATCTCATTACATGTTTATAAAAAATCTATTATAACAACAGCAACACAAAATATAATTACACATTCAAGTTAAACAATTAAACAATCTGAGGCATTTCATGCTTATTGCATAGAATTTCGATATCCATGTATTTTCTGACAAAATCCCTGCAAGTTAATTCTTTAACTGCCTCAAATGCTTCAAAGTGTATCTGTTAGGCACACACAGCACTGTGAAATTTAAACAGCACATTCCAAAGAGGAAATATTGTACAGTTCGACAAGGCTGTTTATGAACGTGGTGAGAAAAGGAACTAACGCTTCTATCATACAAAAACGTCATTTTTGACAGTTCTTTACCAGCAGCGCCCATTGACACATTCATTTAAAGCCATAAAAAATTAATACTGTACTTCGTTTTTATTCTAACCTCAAAATCCAGTCTCTTGAAAAATGCTATAAAACCTGTTTTATTAATGCAGTGTGTGCCACCGTAAAACAAACAATATACACATAACATAGGATGATGGAATATATATTTTATACAACCTAATCCGAACCAGATATAAAATTTATTTAATTTAATAGAATATTGGAAATGTTTTAAGCTGTGGAGGATACGGCGAGTTTTTTCAGATGTTCCATGAACACTTGTAATGACACGTCGTCCGTCAGCACGGGGGCGCCACCGTCCTGTAGGAAAAATATATATAAATACTTTGTAAATCTCCACATTTGTTGGCATTGAAAAGCAGTAGTTGGTTCTTTCCAAAAGATTCCATGAAATAAAAACTAGTAACACGAAAACCCAGTTCTTGAAAATGAACTTTGCTTTTAACATATTTTTTCTAACTATTTATTATCAAAAGTTGAAAGAAACCAAAGCCTTATAAAATATTGTTAGTAAGCCACAAAGCGTTTTGAGGTTAAAAGTAAAAAAATAAAAAAAAACTACCGCAGATGGTATCGGCATCGCCTGGTATCGCCACAACAATGATGAAACAAAAAAAAACAAACGTCAAACCATGCGTAGCTCAGCATATTACCAATATGCGTGCAAGTGCAGATTACAACATCGCATTTATATAAAAAATTTAAACCATGCTTCAAACCTACCACAGAACTAGAGAAATTAAAAATCTTATTAAAAACTTTTAGGTAAAGATAGCTTAAAAGATAATATGTAATAATACTCAATTTATATAGATATCACCACAAAAAAAGTAGTGGACGGCATCACTGTCAAATTAATTATTTTAATTACAATCATATGCACTCATAGCCACTTAATGAATTAAACTATCTATGCCATACATGATACAATTGATTAAAAATTACTAAACAGGCAAAATAACTGGTTTTTTTTAAATAAAAAATAAATTTTAGTCTACTGCAGTAAATAAAATGAAATATTTTATTTAGTAATATTACTTAGCATATACAAACAACATCTAATCTAAACATTGCAACTATTGAAGCTGTTTTCAGAGTAGATAGTAGATATGCTATAATATCACTTATAGCGAGGTTGTGAGAGGAAAATATGTAAAAACTAATCCAATCGTTTTCGTGAGCGTACCTCGCACACAATACGAGAACAGACAGATCGGATGTACCAATTATGAATTTTATTACCAAGGAACAAGTTCAAAAAATGATAAGCCGGATTTGTCTTAGTGGGTCCCTAGACGATCAATTTTAATGTGCAATATCATTGAACAATTTATTTAACAATAACATTGAAAGGCGGGCGCGTTCAATATCAACCCTAGACGGTCAATAATATTGCACAATACGTGATATTGCACAATAAAATTGACTGCCTAAACCGTATCTCTAATGTAAGCGCTTGAGTTATCATAGTGATAAAGTACTCACCCCGCCGTACGCGTACATGTTGTTGTGAGTCTGCGACGGGTTCACTTTAGATAGCAGAAAACGCGCCTGAAATTACAAAAACAACATATTTAAGAAAAAAGTTATAGTCATTTTCACCTTTTTTTGTCTATGAGTTGTTAATAAAGCTTGCACAGCTGCTAATAAAGTGACTCATGAGCTGTTTTGTTAACACTATAGACTCATGGGCCATGTTTATAAATTATAGTCCACATAAAACAACTCAAGATCATACCAGGTAGTTTTATGAATATAATATCGACTTGGCGGGGGCACTGCCGTGCCCCCAGATCATATTGCCAACCGAAGTACATATATATAAAAACTTGATATAATCCGTAGTAAGGTTCCCAAGGAGAGATAGAGCATTTATAATTTCGTAGTGCTAGAAAACAAATTGTTTGTTCTTAATGTAAGTTCCTTCCCTGACAAGTAATACGGATAAAATTACAACGACTGCAACATGAACAGCTAATGTCATTTTTCTCTCAATGTGTTGATGAAACAGTTTAATAACAAGTCAGTAGTATAAACAGCGATAAGTCGTCATGTGGTGGCGCGTTCTACTGGCCGCGGCCGTCGTCACATGTACGGTAACGCTCGCTCGGGGACCACAGCCGTTAAATCAGATAAAAGGTTCCATATACTCTGTCCTTCTGCTCTACAAGGAGTCAACAGCTCAATAAGGCCAGCTTATAGACACACGTAGAGCAATGGGACAAGAGCTGACTCGATTGTTGTAAGAAGTGCACAAAATAATTCGGATCTCAACAAAGTCAATCCAAAAGACAACACAACCATTAAAAAATATACAGCTAAACACATACTCTACTCCTTTTTGAAGTATATTTTAAAAGAATTGAAAAGAAGAAAAGAAAAAATTTAATTTTCATAATTTTTTCAGATGTCTTATGCGTAATGCTGTTGAACAGTATACAAAAGGAGGACTTGGCCGCGATTTCGCGGAGACTGCAGAGTGTAAACATTAGTGAGAACAATACGTGAGTTGACGTGATGATATTTAACGACCGATCACCGATAGCAATAAAACTTTGATAAACATTTCAGCTTACCGAGCGATATACGACGTATTATAGAGCTGACGACGAACAAAACTGATATCACGAACAAAAATGATATAAAGGATAACGAAGGTAAATAAACATTTTTAATCTTTTGTAAAATATTGTGGTAAATTCTTAAAATATTTTTTTTTCAGTAAAAGGTTCACATGATGCACTACTTCAAAGTAAGGAAAGACGTGAAAATAATCGAACAGATCTAAACCAATCCACCGAATCCAATCTAAACTACGAGAGAATAAAAAATAACATTGTGGAGAATAATTTACAAGACGATGAGAAAACCAACTGTGATGTTGTATTGGATTACAAAAATGGACAACCAACATTACTGAGTCTATTTCACTTTTGGAGAAATTGTGTTAATATGAGCAGACCTATGAAAAATAACAATATGGAGATAAACTTACAAAATAAGTCAGCGTCCGTACGGAACAAAAGCAATTCTATCGGTGGGCAACAAAATATTGTACCTACACTACATTTGGATGCAGAACAAACTATGAAACTGAGTAGAATTAATGACATAAAAAGAAGATATGATGAAGACGCAACAGAAAATCAAGTTACAAGTAAAATAAAACCGGAAGTACAATTCCTACAAAATTTATACAAAAATTATTTAAGTTTACGTAGAAATAGTGAAGAAAATTTTAAATCAAACGCTGATACTAATTTTAACCATTTGAATGACGATTCATCTATAGAATATACTATCAGACACAATGAATCTTATGCTACAAATAATTTAGTAAAAAAAAATTCAATTGCTCCAAGAAACGAACCAGTAAGTCTTATTTATTCCAGTGAAATTGCTAAGGAATCCAGATCCGACACTAACTTGTACTATGAAGAACATGACAACTTAAATATCAAAGATTATAACATTGATGAACCACCAGTTTACAAAAGTGGTTATGGAAAAATATTTTACGAGTACAACGAAACAGGCTTAAATACATTAAAAAATAATCCTTATAAATTCATAGAAATGTTAAAAAGTTTAGCTAAAAAACCAAGCAATAGCTTTTTAGATAATAATCAGTTTGACGGTAAACAATCAGAATTGGACATAAAATTGCACGAAGTTTTAAAACTTTTAGAGAACACAGCTGTTAATAAAGCAAATTTGATACCAACTAGGGATCCAGTAAGAAGAAAATTTAATACAAATAATCAAACTTCTACAGCAATTTTAGATCTTAGGGACATTGATTCAACCAAAAGCACAAAACGGTATTTTAATATTTTGTCAACAACAAATATACCAGTTGTGTCTGTTCCAAACGTACACTACGCCAACTGTTTGCGTCCTAGGAACAGAAAGATAAATACTTCAAATACAAAATATAAATTTTCTCAACAGAGAGTTAAGATGTTAAACAATGATAACATTCAAAATGAAGTCGTAAAGTCAAGCGAAACAGCCAACAGTAATATACCCAAAGATATTTATTTTTATCCAAAAAATTTACCACTAAAAACAGTTGTAAATAACCAGAGAATACACCCGTATTATAAGGACGCAGTAGGAAGAACCTATCAATCAAATCTATTTGAACCAATTAAGGAAATCAAATCGACGAGTCTAGAAGTAGTATCCGTTTCAAGCATACATTATGTAAACTATTTGCACCCCGAAAAAAGTATTATCAACAGTGTAAGCGCTTCAAAAGAAACTGATAAAATATCAAAATTAATACCACAATTTTCAAAAAGTTACATTTACAGTCGTGAAGCTGATGAGCATAACTATTACGAATATGAGAAAGTTAACATCATAGCTAGAAACCATAACTCACATAATATTAAGAGTTATTATTTTTACCCAAAAATATCACAGAAGCTACTTGGAACAGAACCTCGTTTACCGGGTATTTATTTTACTCCTAACGTGCCCGAACGAGGCAATCGTCAAATTGAAGAGGACGCTTACGCAAGTGAAACACAAAAACAAAACCATGCGCTCAAAAATGTGGATGCTGCCTATTCGCGCGACTGTAATATGCACAATGTGGACTTAGACAATGCGGCTATTCTAGATAAAGAGTACACCGTAGACACCGTTCCATGCACACAGAAATATGCCAATGCAACCGACAGAAGAATGAATGTAGATGCGAAAATAAATGAATCTGTAATAATTGATGAAAACAAGGCTTTACCAAAAAGTGTGATTACTAATATTGCTGAAAGAATTAAAATAGCTATTTTAGAGGATCTCAAGAAGGAATTAAATATAGCTTCATCTACAAAGTATACGACGACACCCAGATCTCTTCCGTTGAACATTACTACTACTCCATCGGCCAAAATTGCAGGTACTTATGCATTAAAAATACTATTGTATAGTACCATCTCGAAATAAATATTAATAAGTATGTTTCCTACAATATAAACTTTTCTCTTATAGAGACAACTTCGCAAATTGTATCCATTACCCACAAAATTATGATACAAGATACAGTTTTGGAGAAAATAATGAAATATTTGGAGCAGATGAACACTTCAAAAAATGGTCCTCAAAATAGAGTCAACAACTTTCAATTCAGTAACAGAAACAAAAAAATTATAGACAAGGATAACGCAAAATTTACAACTGAAACATATTTGCGCAATTTAAATAAACAAGAGAATTATGATATCACCAATCAAAATTACAAATTGGCAGTACCGAGACATAAAAAGAAAGCATCAGTTCATAAAGATATACAAAGACAGAAAAAGCATAAATTATTAAAAGATAAAATAGAAGAGCCAAAAACAGTTCAAACGAATGAATTACAAATTGCTCCTTTGGGTATATATGTGGACAGTTTTGTGTCGCCGATCAATCAAAATATCATAGTGGCATCTCACAATAAAAAGAGAGGTGATAATAGAAACAAAAACGTAAATTATTATAAACCACTAGAGAGGAATGAAATTCAAAATAACCCTTCTCCACCTAAGTATCGTACAAATATTCCTCCACCGACTAGCAACGTAAGAAGCAGTCAGCAATATAATATCAATAGCTATACAAATTACGATTATCAAAAAAATCATATGTCTGAAGAACACGATGTAAAATATTTGGATGACAAGTTTTTGAATAAAGTCGTGAAAGATTCGACTGCGCCAAAACTGCCCTCGAATAAGGATTGTTGTGATCGTGAATACCTATCACAACTCATGTACGAATGTTGCAACGACAAAGTTGTGTCGAGAAGTCTAGAACCGTTGATTAACAACGACTACAACGAGGCAAATGATAGAGGCTACGGAAGCTTCATACAATCACAGAACAAAGTGAATGTTATGCTGGCAAGAGCTTTAGCTTCAAGAAGTAAGTTTCGAAGCGTTGAAAGTATTTAGTAATATATCTATATCTATGGACGCTTCACACCACGCCAGTCTGGCCCGTGCTTAGTACCTGAAGGACTTGTGTTACAGGTACCAGAAAACGGAAATATATTTAATACTTTTATACTATACACATATTTAATACACATCCAGAACATTGAAAACTTTTTGTTTCGTTAGCGGGATTGGGAGCTGCCACACACTGACCAACAGTAGGCACATTAATAATATGTTATTTTATATTGTTTACATAGAGCAATAAAAATATATTTTGTATCAGATTTCATTTATTTTTGTTATCTTGTCCTGAAATAGTTTTGCACGTATTTCATGCCACAATTTTAAAACTTTTATATAGATTGTATCTTTATGAGTTTTTCGTCTATTTGGTTTGTAAGTTTGTAAATAGGATCAAGTTAGGAAAAAAATCTTTGATTTGATTTTCTTTTAAGACCTATCTGCCAGTTACCCAGCATAGTACTCATCAGAAAAGGAGGTCGATTCCTTGGCAGATTGCGGACCTAAGTAATTTGGTCGCCTTAGGTCAAACCCATCCGACCGATCACAGCTAACATTGAATTGACATAAGCCGACCACATGACCTATCAACTGCCTAGGAATTAATTGCCTCTAGGGTACCTAAACCTCTAGTTTCCCATGGTAACGAAGTGTATACCTGCGAGCCACCATGCTCCGTATCGATGTATCTGGGCACGGGGAAGCGGCTCTGTAGTATCTCCTGCGCGTCGTCGACGGGCGCCCGCAGCAGCTGCGCGAAACTCTCATACTCCGCCATATCCTGGTACCGCAGCGCGCGCCATTGAGCTATCGTCTGTAAGCAAAAAGTTTAAAAAACGGTAAGCAAAACGAATGGAGACATTGATGATAATTTTACACAAGAACTAGATGATGCCCGCAAGTTCGTTGCGCCAAAATTCATTTATAGCGCAGGAACCGTACCTTTTTTTGGGATAAAAGTACCCTGTGTCCTTTCTTGGGACTCTACAAACTATCCTCATACAAAATTTCAGCAAAATTGGTTCAGCGGTTCAGGCGTGAAGAGGTAACAAACAGAGAGACAGACAGACTTACTTACATATTTTATTATTAGTATGGATTTTGGATATCGGTTGAAAAATGATAAACGAATATAGGTTTGAATTTTCATCTAGGCAAAATACGATTTCCTGTTTTAAATTCGTTTAAGTTACAACTTGCAGGCAACATCTAGTAGCTGTAATTTGCTTACAGCTTTCAACTGTTTCTTATTTTACTATTGCAAGTCAATTAAACTGTTTATCCCACACCTAGAAATAACGAATGACCTACTTATCATTGTCTTGCATATTAGAAAAGTCGCTTAACAGACAAAAATAGCATACCTTATGTGATCGCACGCGACGCCGAACGCGACGCATTTTAGATTCCATTGTATAAAAGGATGTGAAACCTCGCACATATTCGTACACGCCGCATTTCGTGTACCATGCGATGCGTTCGAAGCATACGGCGCGTACGGTGCAATCAAACGTGCTTAATACCATTGTCATTTGTCAGTAAGTGGGCTTACCTCTCCGTGATAAATGAGTATTTGGAAGAAGGTGTCCATGAGGAGTATCTTGTCTGGCTGGATGGAGGAGGTGTCTAGGAGCACGGGTTCCGGCGGGCCGCCGAACCCGTACGAGTACAGGATCGGCTGGATCATGATCAACGACTGAGTCAAGTCCTCGCGCATCAGCATGTGCCTGGAATATGAAAGATATAGATACAATTTTACATTCCTACTTTTATGTTTTTAAAGCCACCATCATCTTGATGAACGTGAGTCGTGACTGTATGTGTGTGTGAGAAATAGGTGTTTTAGACAATGTAAATCTCATCCAAATGTGTATCATTTTGTTTGCGGCCATAATAATAAATAAATAAGTAAATAAAATCATTTATCTTGGTCGTCTGAGACACACAATAAGAATAAACTGACATTTTGAAACCATTTTGTATCAATTCAACCTTGTCAATATCATTATCATCCAAGTGGCAACAGATTCCTTGTTCTCTAAAAAATCTTCTCTCATCACAATGCAGTGACCAGCAATCTTAATAAACATTCTACATAGGAAAGGAAAGTAGCTCACCTGTAGAAAGTAGTCTCGTCCGGTGAATTATTGAACACTTGCAGGAACTGCGAGCGACGGAGGTGATACATAAACTGCGGGTAGAGACTGAAGTTCTCAGCGAGGCGGAAGCTGTTAGGGTCGTCCTTGGCGTACTCCCCGAACTTCTGGCACAGGCGGATGAGCGTGCGGTCCAGCCAGCGCAGCACGTCCGGCCCGTCCTCCTGCTCCGCGCGGTAGACCACGAGCCGCGCCATCACGACCGCAGCGGCCTCCTGGTCGAACCCGCCGGAGATGTGCTGCAGGTTGACCGCCGCGTCGCCCCAGCTGGTTAACATTTAAGAGTTTTTATTTTATAGTAGTTTATAATCCAAAAACTCTTAAAATCATAATATTTTATTAAGTTGTTTAAATCTCTAAGCTTCATACTCAGTTCACGTCGAGTATGCAAAATACGATATCGCCCTTAGACTAGAAACATCTGTCACTTCATGTCAATCGCGGTTTGTATAAAAAACGGTGAAATATAACAAGTTTTCCGACAATGACCTGGGTCAATGACCGCTACGGACAGAATTCAGCAATTTGAGAATAATTTATATGAACAACAGCAACACAATAATAAGTAAAAAAGTTAATTTATTATTCTTTACAAATGACATACTTTCGTGCGGCGGTAGTGACTCGCACGCGGCGCTGTCCGCTGGAGTGTTGGTACTGCGTGATGAGCTGCACGCAGCCGCGACCGCCGCCAGCTGTAGGCGCCGCCGCCTGGCTCACCACCTGACACATACATGGGACTATCAGAGAAGTTGATTCATAGGCAGATGGGGGACCTACATAATTTGATCGCGTTATGTAAAACCCAGCCAACAGTTCATAATTAACTGACATATTCCGACCAAATGACGGTGGTCTGTCATCTGCCTCTGAATAAATTTCTTCGTGTACCACACCTACTACATCTACTTAAAACATATTTTATAATAAGTAAATTTTAATTAAACCAGTAACTATTTAGCCTGAACCCTAAGATAGGAATTTGGCGATTGACCAATCTTTTTGATGACTATCATGCCCACTTAAATACTATCAAGTATCATATCATGCTCCTATTGCATAAGAAGCTTGTGCAAGCGAAGGAAACAAGTAATGACTCAATGTTTGAATTTCTTGTGTTTTACAACTAGACCTTTAACAAATTCTGAACCTGAATACATGTGAAGTAACTTAACAATAACTGTTACTTAATGCAATGCAAAACTCTTAACAACATTCATTATTTTATATAAATAAAAAGACTAGGGTAAACAAATAACAAAATATAGTACTTACAAAGTGTAGAAAAATCTTTAAAAAAATTACAAACCTCAAAGAAGATTGCCATTGTAGTGCTGGGTGTGAAGGTGCACATTTTCCATTGGCTTGTGTTACCCATACCCACTTCCTGGTCCGATACACATGGACCTTTGACGTTTAGAGACACACAGGAACCAATAGCTCCAGAAACTGAAAGATAAAAAAATATATATACACATCATATTTTGTTTGTTACATACATTATGAAACACTTTGATGATTAAATTTGAATTGTGGAAAACTTACTTTTAAGTTCTCTACTGCATTTAACTTCAAAAGTGCCATTAAATGCCATCTTATAATCTCCCTTCTGGTCCTTAGCAAATACTCTTTGGAAAGTCTGTTTGAACAGCGAAGAGTTGAAGGAATCACCCATCACCATGTGGCCACTAAAACGAACTACATGTTAACATACAATAAGATTAAACACCAATTTGTCCTTATAATAATTACCCAATCCCATAAATAAACCCATCAATCATGGAAAAACGAGACACAATACTTTATCTATTGTTATCGTGGCCGGATGTGGCCGCTTGGGGCTTCATGAATTAAGGACAATTTGGCATAAAATAAAATATAACTTATATAATATTTTAAAATACATCACAATATGAATACTAACAAAACATTGTTATGTATGAAATTTGAATCCTTATTTAATGTCCTCTTACATTACAAAAAATTTATATTGTCTTCATAAAAAAAATAAGGCACTACTTTTGTTTAAAAAAAAATTATACATACCCAGTAGAATTACAACACTGTTTCATCTCCATTAAACCAGTTTGATCTAACGCACATGAGTAAATGTCTATAGCATGTCCATTTGTGGCGGCCCTGAATGCCAGGGCTTCGTAATGCTTGATAGCTTTCTTCATGTATTTAGCATTATCCTTGTGAATGTCATGATGTGACCTGATAGGCTGCTTAAGCTCATCGTTTACAACTTGACCTGGTCCCTGCGAGCATGGGCCTCCGAGGAACATCATAATTCTGGCACCGGTGTTGGGATAAGTGACTTCTAGAAGTCCCACAGCCAAGGAGAGAGCCACTCCACTGCTACGTAAGGGACGTTTACCAACACCGAGGGGCCACGGATCCCGACCCAGTTCACTTAGCAAGTCAGTGAGAGCCATGTCGCATTGTTTGACGGGTTGCAGAAAGCGGTGAGCTGGAGGCTGAGGAGGTTGAGCTCCGGGTCTCTGCTGGGGATTCGGGGCACTGACGCGGCCAATAGCTAGCTGCTCCTGTATTTGTTTTGCAGTCAAATCCTTTGTGCCCTTGAACACAAAGCACTTGTATATGCCTTCTGTGCCTGCAATTGTATTATAATTTAGTATTCTTATTTTAAAGAATAAATATGAATCCTGAAAAACTAAAAAAACTTACCAAGTTCGTGAATTTGCACCATACGCCCAAAAGTAATAAGACCAACTAAAGCATTTTGTGGCATCAAACTGAGGGATGTCTGAAGGGAATCTTTAAGAGCTTTTAGTTCTTCTTCATCTAAGCATGTGTCCACAACCAGAAGGAAGATGGGTGGCATACTCTGAGCTCGGGTTATTGTGTACTCAATTGTGGAGAAGTTGGGAATGAGTTCGGCTGGCTGATGTTGCTCAGATATTGCAGCATATTGTGGTGGAAACTATAAAAATATAAAATAACACAACATTAGCACTAAAATTTTAATTTAATCATCTTAACTTTCAAAATTTGCTGATTGTTGGCTTTTGATCAAGTATGTAAATAAAACACTTACAGGATTGCGTTGGAAACAGAAGTTGCACACCCATAATTTTGACCTATAATCCACTTGACACATAGGGTTTAGGACTGCACGGCAGTTATTGCGTGTACAGAGTACTGGCTCATACTGTATCGGTGGCAAATCTGGCCGCTCTTTCAGTGGTTGATACAAGCAAACTAGAGGCACCACAAGTCTTGTTGCTTCGATCTTACTGGACGGCCACACGTTCCATGTGAACCGTATACCATCACGATCCTCATTCTGCTGTATAAATTCTTCGTAGGTCGCCATCTCAGTAGTCTAGAATGGAAAAACTTAATTAAACCATGAATCACTTGAGAGAAAAATCGGAAATCGTTTGTGAAAAAAATGGTCACTTTATGCGCACCAAGTTAACATGTACTGAATGGTAGCTAGAAAATCTAGCTGATTACACAATTATAACAATGTTAATTCATTCAAAATCACTGTTTTTGCTTTTTACAACTTCTCCAGACGGTCCAGTCAATTTCAGGCTGATTTGGCAATTGTCAAAAACAACCATAGATGATAGAGGATAGTGAACTGTCACTTCAGCCACGTCATTTCTTGATACGCAACGCCTGAAAAATGCTTAAAAATAACTTTGTGTATGAATGTGAATTAAATGAAACAATTTTTCTGCAACGTATGATAATTGCTTTTATTTAATTAAAATTAATTTATTTTGTAAATTAAATACAGATTAGATAAATAAATTTGCAACCATAAAATACAGAAGCACTTTTTGTCTATGGCTTTGTGCAACGTTCCATTTAACGCATAATAAGTAGTACAAATAAATTATATTTATTTATTATTTAATTGATTTATATTACTTTTTTAATTGTGGTACGTTTTTCATAACAATTTATTCATGTGTAGTTTAGTTTGTCCAATAATAATAACTTTTTTGTTACGTAATTATTTAAAATATGTACACACGGATCACAACAGCAGTAATGTACACACATTATAATGAAACGTTTTCTATGCATTATTTTTTTTAGTAATGGCCATAGTAAATTGTATCTAATTAACACGGGACATGATTTTCTGTATAAAATTGAGTTTATAATTAAAAGGATAACATTTTGGATTTATAACCGTAACAAAAAATTAATGACATGTCATTGCTTTGTTTCAAGAGCAGGAAGTTTACGCCAAAAATTGCGATTGCGCACTGGCCAAATTAGTAGGTAGTGTGAAAGAAAATGGCGATCAGCGAAAGGCGTCCGGAGTTAACGTGATGAAAAACATTGTTAAAAGCTCAATTACATAGTGTTATAGTTATAAATTGTGTCAGATGTAGATTAATTAAGTGTTAATGAATAGTGATTGTGTATAAAAATGGCTGCGAACATGTACAGAGTCGGCGGTAAGTTTTGGTTATTTTTGTTGTAGCTTCGCCGGTTCACCGCCAGCCGACTAGCGGTGCTTTGCTTTGATTGTCGCACCTTTATTATTTGTTCAAATTAATTAGTACAACAAAGAAAATGCCTTATTTGCACACAGTTCAAAGTGTTTAAGGAGATTTTAGCGTGAAAACAATGTTCATTCGTATTTATTGACAACTCGGACGATTTACCAAATTCTTCAAATAGGACATATTTTGCATCTAGATATCTTTGTATCGGTCGCGTATCTACATACGGATGGTCAGACACTGTAAAGTGTAAACGGTAGTCGACCGCGACTGTTTTTTATACATTTTGGAGGAGTTATTTTAAAATTTAGCCGTGTTTGACGTGAGATTTTAAGGTTATGGTGTATGTTGTCAAAACACCTAGTAATTTTTTCTGGAGTTCGGAGTGTGGAGAGATGTGTAATGGGTGGATGAACGTGGGGACATGCTGGGTAGTGTTTAGGCGGCGCTTTGGTCCAGTGGTCGGTCGTCGGGTCGTCAGGGGGGAGCTGCCCGTGTGGCGCGCGTCGCGGCCGCCGCGTCGAATGCTAATTAGTTCTTCCTCTACACTACTTCCTATCACTCCATTTTATTGTACCTAAACCACTCGCTCTAACCTTTGAGGTTGTTTGTTGTTTGACTCTAATTTAAACATTTTTATTTAAAAAAATATATTTTTAATTATATGCATAAATTAATTGCAGACTTGTTAATTATCTAAATGCGCCCCAAAGTTCTGTTGTAACAGTACTATTCTCAAATCATGGAATTCTGTCTGTAGCGGTCATTGACTCCCTGTCAAACTAATAAATAGTTGGAGATTATCATACGAGTCACTATAAGTATAAGAGTTACCAAGACGTTTTCCAATGAAACTATAATAGTCTGTTTACTAGAATTCAATTTAAATTCTTAAGTTAATAGAATGCAGTGCGAGTATTTTTCATATAGCTCCTAGATTTGAAAGGTCAATGACCGCTGGTGCCTCCTTAAATTGTCCTGACTATAGTACATAATTAGACATAATAGTTAACATAAGTCTTGCATTGTAACGATTCTTTGCATGAAATTAACATTTAAAGTAGAACTGTAGGCTAGAGAAAAATTATTGTTTAAATATAATATTATCAATGTAATATTATCTGTGATCATGGGCGTACCGAGGCCCCCCCCCCCCCCCCCCCCCCTCCTGAATCTAGTTGACGTCCCTACTAAGTATATTATCTAGTACTTTCATCTATAAAAATTTTAAATAATAAAACATATTTTTGCCATTTGTTTGCAATACAATATTTTTACAACTAAAAATTATTAATTTTTTATTCCTTATAAACACCTAGCTTATAAAAAAATCTGATTTGCCCCCCCCTGGCCCAGAATCTGCGTAATTTGCGACAACTTTTCTTCTTACACTATACTCAAAACATTAATTCTCACATTTTTAATTGATACCAATAGAAAATTACCTAAAAGTAATCTACTTGTTACATCATAATATCACAATACATTGTTATCTCTAGGAAACAAGATAGGTTCGTAGTACAGACAATTTGACCTTCAACGCCAGCTGTTTAATAGATCTTATCAATATTATCATTACAAGACAAAATCTCAATTAATACACTAAAGTACATTTGGACACAATAGAACAAACATACTGAACTATGATTGAATTGGTAAAGACAAACAAAATGTTTAGAGTTTGGAAATTTGAATCTCTGCTGAATAATTTTATTTCTATTGAAACTGCTACTTATATTTATTTTACTATATTATGTATGGGCTGTGGAGATTAAATTGAATATATCTCTATATCTTTTAATGGTGGCATCTTAGTACTATTGCCTCTCTGTTAGCATTAGATCAAAATGAATCTCAGTAGTATGATGATCTGGAGCTTATATTTGAGGAGCTGGCAAAGGAAATTGGACAAGTCCACCAGAGTTTTTTTTTTCGAATCGTATTCTCTTGACCCATCTGCGTCTTTCCTGTTAATTATTTCAATCAAAACCAGTTAAAAAGGCTTTAAAAACACCATTTTCAAGCAAAACGGGAATAGTTCAGTAGTAGTAGTTGATACTAGTTTTTTAACCACCGTGTTAATTTTTTTCTCGCGGACTAATCAGGTTTTGTTCGTCAGCTCTCCTCAATTGTACAAAACTGTCACAATACTTTGTTCTATGCAAAACATTTTAGTATTCTTGCCATAATACTACATAGCATTGAGAGTTGAGACTGCTTGCGAAATTAATGTTTGAAATGCTAGTTGTATGTTTTTATGACTTAGATAAAAATAAGATATCAAATTTGAAATTATACTTAAAAGGGTTCACAGGTGTAGTGTTAATTTGTACTACGAGTAATGTATTCGTTATTAGTTATCACTAGACATCGGATTATATGCACGATCAAAGTGCCGAAATATGCATGCAAGTATGCACGAAAAAGTGGCTGAAATATGCACAAATTATGCACAATCAAAAGTCACTTCATATTAAAATATTATTATTTTTTGAAGAGTTTTCCTGTAGTCCCGTTAATAAAAGCGCCAATTTTTATAATTTCCTCAAATCTAGGATTATTCATTTCTTATACAGCACCAATAATAATTTTCTACCAACATTTTCCATTAAATTGTTAACTACTTTATTCAAAATTTTTACTAATGTTGAAACTTGAACCAATAAACTACAAAGAAAAATTTCGTTTCTGGAAAGATATTGTACTTACCTATTGGGTGTATTGCATTCTTTAAATGGGGATGGAGCTACATATTATTTGAAGTGTTTTGATCTATCTTACCTCTGTTTTGTGGCCTTGGTGTGTGTCATGGTAGCTAGTTTGAAGACCACGAGGGCATAAAACTACCGAAATATGCACTATCAACGAAAAATTGCCAAAATATGCACTATCGCCTAAAAAGTATGCAATTGCATATAATCCGATTTGTAGTTATCACTTTACTAATTTAAAATAATTTAAAATATGTTTAATTAATTATAAAAAAAATATCCAGATGATGCGATTGACGTCCTATTTAGATGCCTAATTAATCTCATTTATTTATTATATATGTGTTAAATTCATCTTTGTCGTACATTGGGAAAACCCACCCATCCCAACCAACCTATCAAGGTAAATCCATTTTGACGAAAGATATTGTACACTTTGAGCTTTCGTTCGCGTTGCTTTGCTCGCGACTCGCGAGTCGCCCAAGAGCAAGAGTCGACAGACAGACTTTCGTCATTTTGTAAAGGCTGAAAGTTTTTCTATAAGTACATATCCCCTATGTAAGAACGACCAGCAACTATGTTTCATAGGGACAAAAAGTGATGATAATCTTACCAATATGTGATTAAAAATACGGTATAGACTGTCATTTTTTAATTCAAGCTAAAATTTAGGAAATCAATATTCCTGATGTAAATTATTATACATAGATGTTGAGCTACACAGTACGAGATGTGTGTACATCGAAATAGATCATAGATGCACTATTTGAACTTTATATCCATAGCGATAAGGTCGAGATCAGTTACACCAGATATGTCCGCGACCGTACACGCATTGTCTACGGGCAGGTAACGGTCAATAGTAATTGACGTATTGAACCCCCGCCCCCTAACCGTGACGTTACGGATCTAGCAGCTGCTAACACTTGGGCCATTTTTGAAAGGGACACAAGACCTCAGTGTCACGGGTCACCGTAATTATATCGTGTTTAAATCTAATTTGACAACGTAAATAGAATAAAATACGCGTTTACAATAATTATGCTTTATGTGAGATCGAGTCTCGGTCGCACAAAAAGTCTGTCGTCTGCGATCTCCCCAAATGTAACCAATAACCATTTAAATTTTCTATGTAAACCTCTGGGTATTAATCACTATTATATTATTATTTACTAGAGGTCCGGCGCGGCTTCGCTCGCGATAATTAGGAATTTTACGGAAACCGTACATTTTCCCATAAAAATAGCTATACTCCCTTCACGTGATCTACTTTATATCTGTGCCAAATATTGCCATAAAAATTTCTCCAGTAGCTCGTGAGATAAACCCTTTCTAATATTTCCCCCGTTTTTTCCCACATTTTCCTGAGTTTCTTCGGTCGTATTAGTTTTAGCGTGATAATATATATTAAACCTATAGCCACTCGACAAATGAGCTATCTAACACTGAAATAAGTTTTTAAATCGGACCTGTAGTTCCTGATATTAGCGCGTTCAAGCAAACATACTCTTCAGGTTTATAATATTAAGTATAGATTTTTTTTAATTATCGCTTGACAAACTCGAGTCTCGATCTAAAAGACTATGAAAAATACCAATAACAGGGTCATAATAGGCTCATAATCGTAAATATAGGGACGATGCATAGTATAATATGGTAGTGATGATGATGATGATGAATGTAATTTGCATAGTAGCATAATATGCTTTCCGTTCTTAAAACAACGCCGAAACTCCCAAACTTGTTACATCTATAAAGAATCAGGAGTTCTCTCAGCACCTTCCGAACCACGGTATACCAGGTATACCTCGGTGCAAAATCTTACTAATTGTCGGTAGCTTGCTTAGAATCACCACATGTTTCCCTATAAATTTTGAGGAGTTCCCTCGATTACTTATGGATCCCTCATCAGATCACCACTTTTGTGAATATAATACCAAATTGGGATGATACCCTATATACCAAAAGAAATTTTTTGAAAATCAGTTAACAAACGGCGGAGTAATTGTTGAATATAAGAAAACGAACATAACACCTCCCCCATTTTGAAAGTCGGTTAAAATTTTAGCCTATGTGTTATTCTGATGCATAAGCTATATTATTGTAAAGTTTCATTAAAATACGTTCAGTAGTTTTTGCGTGTAAGAGTAACAAACATCCATACTGTATCCAAACAAATTTTCGCCTTTATAATATTAGTAGGATTATGTACCACTACCGCATCTCTGACGAAGTCTTGCGGGGCGGAAGAGAGTCCCACGTTCGCGTTCGCGTCATACAAATTAAAAACTTCAAAAAAATCCACTTAAAAATAAACAGGGGCAACTTATATGTTGCCTAAATATTTTGTATAGTTATCGAGAATTAATTAAAGTTTATTGCATCCGTTATTTCGTTATCGGCCGACGTGGGGGACGCTAGTCAGACATGTCATTTACGATCTCTACAGTAGATTCTACTAACAGCTAAATAATATTTTAAATTAATACAGATTCGTTACCGTCTTGGTCTGTAAAGCTTGTGCATATCTGGCTTAAAGTTAACATTAGGGCCTCAAGTCTTAAGTTCCTAACCATCTACTACGGAAACCAACCATCTACTATAGAGATTTCCACGAAGCCATGGATCGCATTGTGAGCTTACTTATAACTAGCGACCTGCCGCGTCGTCGCACGGGTATAAAATATATATAGCCAGTGCTGAAAAAATGGTTAAAATCGATAGCCTATGATCCTTCACGTGGTCTACTTCTTATCTGTGCCAATTAACATAAAAACTGCTCCAGTAGTTCGCGAGATAAGCCCTTTCAAATAATTTCCCCCGTTTTTACTACATCCTCCTATTATTCTTAGCGTGATAAAATATATCCTATAGCCTCCCTCAATAAATGCGCCATCTAACACTGAAAGAATTTTTCAAATCGGGCCAGTAGTTCCTGAGATTAGCGCGTTCAAGTTAGCCCTTTCAAATAATTTTCCCCGTTTTTCCGCATTTTCTTCTATTTCTTTGCTCCTATTAGTCTAAGCGTGAAAAAATATAGCCTATAGCCTTCCTCGATAAATAAGCTATCTAATACTGAAAGAATCATCAAAATCCGTTGCGTATTTTTTTTAGATTAAAGGGACACGAGGGAAAAAAACGACTTTGTTTTATACTCAGTTTTATAATATGATCAATAGATGAAGTTTATTAGTTACCACTTACATTTTAATTTTCTTTCTTGTAGGTCTTCTTTTGAGATAGGTATTCCTGCAGACAGAAAATAGATGACTTATAATCAAGAAGTCAAATGAGGCTTTAACTTACTCGATGTAGAGACTAGAGCAAAGGAGTTCTATCTGTGCAGGTTATTTAATTATTCATTTTGATTGAAAACTATTTTAAATTAATGTAAGAAAGTCCTCATCGCTTATTTATTATTGGTAGTCAGCTAAAAGGACCTCAATCGGAAATAACGATCCCTCCCGCCTGCAAAACGACAACTACTAAACGAAAGGCATTTATTTGGGGTTCCACCACCTAAAACTTTGGGAACCCTCTGAAATACGTTTTGGAGACATCAGACAACGTAGGCTCTGCGACGCTTTGCCGACCTTTTTAAAATAACCGCGTACGTGAACATGAGTTGTAACTTGTAATGTCACCATAAGCTAGCAATTACGAGCGTCCACCGGTGAAAGTTGCATACCTAACTACGTTTCTGAACAATAAACTGGTCCTGTCAGACTAAACTCGACCGACCAGTCGCCGTGAATTATTATTTTACTAACAATTTTCCAACGCATGGCACTGGCCGGACTGGCGTCGTCCGCGACTGCTATTGCAGATACGAAAATGTAGCGCGTCCAGGAGGTCCTATAGGCTTAGGGAGGCTACGAACGTTTCTGGACAGTATAAATGCGAAAGAAAATATGAACATACTAAATGACCCACGTGAACTTTGTATCACTTCCCTCTATAAACCTTCCCTAGACTTCTACGAATGACTAAAATCAGCCAAATCGGTTCAGCCGTTATCGAGTTGAAACGAGACTAACAAAATTTAAATTCATTTTTATTGTAATAGAAAGATTTCTTTTGTCAATCTTCTGCTTGTCTATTCTAGTGGTAGCCAGACAAAAATTCAAATAAAATGCCACTTTATGTCATGCTATTTGGTCTCATTTTGCTCTACGTCACTACAAAGCAGCGGCGCGCGGCGACATGGGTCGCTACTCGCTACACCAAAGTCGGTAGAAAATGAAACCTATGACTATGTCATAGTGGCATTTTTTTTATTTTTGTCGGTCGCGATCGCTTTTTTTTAAATGTAATAAATTATAAGGGGTAAACGAGCAAGCGGGTCACCTGATGGAAAGCAACTTCCGTCGCCCATGGACACTCGCAGCATCAGAAGAGCTGCAGGTGCGTTGCCGGCCTTTTAAGAGAGAATAGGGTAATAGAGGAGGGTAGGGAAGGGAATAGGCGAGGGTAGGCAAGAAAATAGGGGAGGGTAGGGAAGGGAAAAATTGTAGGGGATAGGGCCTCCGGTAAGCTCACTCACTCGACGAAACACAGCGCAAGCGCTGTTTTACGCCGGTTTTCTGTGAGCCCGTGGTATTTCTCCGGTCGAGCCGACCCATTCGTGCCGAAGCATGGCTCTCCCACGTAATGCTTGCTGTGTTGAAGGACGCAAGCCCTCATCAGAACGATACCATAAGAACCCGATTTACGATACAGTTTAAACTTTAAACCACAGGTTTAAACTGTATGGCTATTGGGCCATAACTATAGAATGATATAGATTCAAAGCCTAATTAAAAAAAATAATCTTATGTTTTGAAATTATTTTTCGGTTGACCTTGTTGCCTTCTGTTGATATTGACATGTTATTTGAATACTAACAAGTAACGACGAAGCACATACGCGAATCAAAGATCATAGTGTAATAATTTGTGTTACATATACATATAATACTGTATTCCATATTTACTGTGTTCCTTGATGTACCTACTCTGAGTCAACGACCTCAGTGTTCATTACCATTTCAGTTCATCTTCATTAACACTACAACATAATATTATTATTTATTGTACTATGTTCATACTGTATTATTATCTTGAAGGTAGTTCGGTAGATATATTTATTTTTTTCTAACTTCTCAAACTTCTTGTTCTTGTGTTATGTGTAAAAACTAAACAAAATAGGTTTTATGACATAAATGTTTTGAAGAGCAGAATTGTACAAAACTTCGTACTATGTGTGTACGCCATTTTTCACACACCTACAGAAATTGTATAAGCTGCAAACATGTCTGGAAAGGCATTTTAGAGCATAGATGATGATGACTGATTTCCTACCGATTTCTCAGATTTTTTAACGCGCTCTTTTTATTGGCTTAAATATATTATGTCAAAGGCAGATGTCCGCAACTCCGTTGCGACTTGCCCCAAAGTTAGTTGATTGCGTGGAAACCGTCCATTTTTAGGGTTCCTTACCCAAAGGTTAAAAACGGGACCCCATTACTGAGACTTTGATGTCTGTCCGTCTGTCTGTCTGTTTCCAGGCTGTAACTCAAGAATGGTAATAGCTAGAGAGTTGAAATTGTTCACAGATTACGTATTTCTGTTGCCGCTATAACAACAAATACTAAAAACATAATCTATATGTATATATAAAAATGGATTTTCAAATGTGTTAGTCGCGCTAAAACTCGAAAACGGCTGAACGGATTGGGCTGATTTTAGTCTTAAAATGTTCGTAGAAGTCCAGGGAATGTTTCAAAGTGACACGAAGTTCACCGGGACAGCTAGTAAATTGAATATTTAAGGGGGCTTCCATACAACAAACGTGATTTATTTTTACATTTTTTGCTCGGCATCAACGATGACTACAGGAACCTGAAATGTTCACAAAATACTCAGTTTTATTTGTACTTTAATAAT
The DNA here is from genome assembly GCF_905147365.1 of Aricia agestis. NCBI lineage: Eukaryota > Metazoa > Arthropoda > Insecta > Lepidoptera > Lycaenidae > Aricia > Aricia agestis. The sequence goes on from NC_056409.1 coordinate 19,621,345, forward strand.
TTGTAATAAAATTAAAAAAAATAAAAATTTAATTAATAATTAAGGTGACTCCCATACAAACAAAACACATTTTTTCCTACTGTTGCTCTGTAGTGGTACGGAACCCTTCTTGCGCGAGTCCCTCTCGCACTTGGCCGATTATTTTGAGATACAAAGTATCGTACTGCCTATGTCCTTTCCCGGCACTCTAAGTATCTCCATGATGAATGATCAGTAAGATCGGTTTAAGCGTGAGGTGTAACAGACAGACACACTTTCGCAGTTTTAATATTAAATAATAAATATTATGGTCCCTGTATAATAATATGGTCTATGGATATCACACATCAAGTATCAACCAATCAACGGCACACTTGGATACATAAACCTCTATTCAAAAACCCCAAAAACGGGGATTGAACGAAACTTTTCTTACTGTGTAAAATATGTTGTTCATTTTTGGGTTTTCTTTGTTCGGTCTCGTGAGTTACATACAATGTTATATATTATGTGAGGACTACGTCACTGTCGTGTGACACAAGTGCGGTCGTTGACCCTAGATACGTCCGTGTTACTCTTACCAATATCCAATAAGCCGCTTTCCAAATGGCAGCTCTATTTTAGTTCCATATCACCTCTATCCCCACATGTACATATACGTCTATTATATTCTATATACTAATATTATAGATGCGAAAGTGTAATCTGTCTGTCTGTTACCTCTTCACGCTTAAAACCGTTGAATCGATTTTGATATAATTTGGTATTTAGTATTTACTAGCTATTGCCCGCGACTTCATCCGCGTCAACAAAATGTAAAATACATAGGTAAAAAATAAAAAAGTAAAAATATGTCCTCCTCCTTTTTGGAAGTTGGTTAAAAAGTAGCCTAAGTTACTCCTTATTACATCAGCTATCTGCCAATAAAAAAATCTCGTCAAAATCAGTCCAGCCATTTCGGAGATTAGCCGGAACAAACAGACAGACATACAGACGGACAAAAATTCTAAAAATTGTTATTTTGGTGTAAGTACCGTCTAAATATTCATATGCATGTAGTAAAAAACGGTTATTTTAATATTACAAACAGACACTCCAATTTTATTTATATGTATAGATGTTCTAGAAAAGTTCAAGGATCCCGCGCGATAAACGAATTGCTGTGCAACAAAGTTGCGGGCGTCGACTAGTTTAATGAATATAATAATAATTATTATAATGATATTATATTTACATAGAGAATTAACATACAAGGTCTGCTTGTCTTTTTATAGTACTAGAAAAGTCAACTATGCCGATTTTAATGAAGTTTGGTTTCCGTGAGATTTATTTTTGTACGCATGGAAAGCTGTAAATATTGTCTAGGGATTAGGGAATGCAACCTCGTTCTCGCGCGATTTCGGCCTTTTTTAGCGAGATTGATATCGGGCGAAAAAAAAGGCGAGATCTCGCGAGTTTGACGAGATTGCACTTGAGCATAAAAACGTCTTATTCGAAGCACGGACTGACAAGGATGGAGTTGCCGAGGAGTTGGCTAACTCCTAAGCAACTGTGCAATGTGATTTTCAACTTAGTAGGTCCATCTCGAAATTGGCGAGATCTAGCAGTATTGTTATTCATAAACTCGCGGGATCTCGCTTGAGCCCCAATCTCGCGAGATTTGCATTCCCTACTTGTCAATATACAAAAACAAGATTCCTAATGATTTGGAAGATCATACATTTAAACTTTAAAATTATACACACATCACACTGCACTTGTCAATGTAAACTCGTCTATTAGTGGTCAGTATACATCGGTCACCCTTGCGGTGAAGTGATTTGCACACACACTAATATTAATGGTAGTGGTGAACCGTGAAGGGTGTAGCATGCTGCTAGTTCTTGAGCTCCTGAAGATGAATATTAGAAGCCTATCACGGACAAGCAACGACAAAGTAAATTTATAACTTTGTTAAATAACCCGATAAACTAGCGGCAGAGTAGACAGAACTAGCGGATACGTTCTTTCAAATTAATAATAATTATATTTAGGGTTGTTTCACCACTTTCTGAATCCTGATACGTTTTTTTTAATGAAATAAGGGGGCAAACGAGCAAACGGGTCACCCGACGGAAAGCAACTTCTGTCGCCCATGGACACTCGCACCATCAGAAGAGCTGCAGGTGCGTTGCCGGCCTTTTAAGAGGGAATAGGGTAATAGGGGAGGGTAGGGATGTTAAGGGAAGGGAATAGGGGAGGGTAGGGAAGGTAATAGGATAGGGGATTGGGCCTCCGGTTAACTCACTCACTCGGCGAAACACAGGGCAAGCGCTGTTTCACGCCGGTTTTCTGTGAGAACGTGGTATTTCTCCGGTCGAGCCGGCCCATTCGTGCCGAAGCATGGCTCTCCCACGTAAGTGCCGGATAGACTATCCACAAATTATCTGACAGATACGCTATACTCTGTCTGTCAGATAAGTTGTGAATAGCCAATCTGGCACTTATCAGGAAGTGGTGAAACAAGTTGTAACTTGTAAACAATTTAGAAGTGGTTTGTAGCAAGCCAGGGGATTGTCAATTTTTTTTAATTTTGCTCATTACAAAAACATTTCGAGGAATAAGGTCAGTGGTCGTTTTTCTGTTTATAAACGAAAAAAATACCCATTAGTCTACACTACTATTATAAAGAGGAAAGATTTGATTGTTTGTTTGTCTTGAATAGGCTCCGAAACTACTGGACCGATTTGAAAGATTCTTTTACCATTAATTCTGCTGAACATAGGCTAAATTTTATTTTGGAAAAAATAGGGTTCCGTAAGATATTTGGGATTTTCGGCTGCAAGGTGTAAATAATCAACCAGAAATGCTACTTTTTTCGCGTACGCTGCCTAAACTATAAAAGATAGAACCATAAAATGTTCTAAGTAATTGTAGATCTTTTAAATATCCACAAAAAAGTCCGCGACACACTATACCTATCTATGTTGAGTGAGGCACAATAACCATTTTTTTATTAAAAAATATTGAAATGTGTTTGGACTACATTTAAATGCCTTTATTTTACTCATGGCATTAATTCTTATCAAAATAAAATATTTCATTACTAAGTACAGTAAATGTAGATAATATTTGGTCTTTAAATGATTAAAATTGGACGTTTGGTTTTAATGTTATGGCGAAATTAAAATATTACGATTTCTGCTGCACGTTGCGAATTGGGCGTCGTCAAGGCGCGCCGCGCGGGTGAGCGGGAGTCCACGTAAATATTAATTATTATTACCTCGATCATGGGAATCGCAGACACAATAGATTTATAATAGTTATGCGACAGCCGGGTGCCGCTTCATTGATGGGATAATATTATAGTGCTTCATTAATTCATTACGTTTTGAATGACTATTATTTTTGATTGCTATTATAATTAATTTCTACAACTATAAATCTCCAATAGCGGCAGCCGGCTGCCAGCATAACAATTATTGAAGATCTATTGTGTCTGCGATACCCACGATGTCTGGGATACCCACGATGCCGATGGAAGTATAATTAATGCATATTTTTAAATCTACACTATTTCTGCTGAACATAGGCTATAGCCTTTAATTATTTAATGAGAGAAAAAAGGGAACCGTATTAACATTAATGTTAATTGTGTAAAAAAACTACCAAAATATTCCATATATTGTAAGCTTTATAAATTATAGACTCAAAGTGATGTACTAGAGTCTTATAAGTTATAGAGGACATTAATATCAACGTAAAAGTCCGCGATATCGTATGTCTGACTATTACAATTATTATCCTACTTTTTAATCTAAAAAAAAAATATCCACAGCCGAACAAATAACCTCCTCCTTTTTGGAAGTCGGTTAAAATATGCAATAGTAACGTTGCGCCGGTACAAACCAGGCCAAACTACAAAAAAAAAAAACATAAAATACTTTAAACAAAAAAAATACATTTAGAAATTGCAAAATAGTATAAATAATAGTATCTTCTGTAGGTAAGGATAAAATAATCAAACATAACACTTAAAATATAAAAAAAATACAATAAAAATGTGTATAATAATTATAATATAGTAGTTACAGGCTAAATAGTGTAAACCATTTTTATGTTCTGCTTAACATAAAGATTGACTAAGAAATAAAGATTGAAAAAAATGTATTTAAAAATCAATGTCCACCCGTGCGAAGCCGGGGCGGGCCGCTAGTTTCTTATATTTTTGAACAAATATGTTTAACCTTAGTTTGAGCTTTAATGGCGTTAAATTAGCAATAAATTCGACCAACATTACGTTTCGAACTTTTGGTAAGCTTCTCGTATCAGCTTTCACATAATGAGAACTTGCATTTGACGAACCAGCCATTATAAATAAGATTGAAAGGAAATTTAAAACACTACAGAGATCAATAATTATTGGCAGCCGATGATGACGTCAGAGCGAAACTTTAAAAATTTATTGAGAAAAAACTAGCCAATGAATTTCAAAATTATTTAATTTATATTCTTAAAATTTTAACGAAAAAAAATATAAAAAGTACATGTGATTTATGTCTAGTAATTCGTACTAATTTGATATTTTGTCAGTTTGACAGTTTTGACAATTCATTTGCTGAATTGATTGAGAGGAATTGCTAAATGTGAATATAAAATGCTGCCCTGCTGTTCTGATAGCAAAGTCTGACATCACCTTTCAAATGGTTTAATAAATGAAACTAAAGTAGCATTATAATTTGTGGAACCATAGTGGTTCCATATTTGTGTATAGCTTTACGCGTATAGTAATACAGTACGCGTCAGAGGTGTACAGTTTACTGTGTACACTCAACACTGTACATACAAGCGTGGCGGGCAGCGCCCTTCATAGTTGTACTTCAAATTTTAGCTAGAGTGATCTTTATGACGTTGACCAGCGTTGCCCAATTTTTTTTGTGCCAAGTCGGGACTTTTGAACTTTTTGAGTGAAAAAGCGGGATTTTCAGTCAAAAGCGGGACAAAGTAAAACAAGGTACAAAATCAAAAGTTTTTCGAATTTTTATCTTTTTATTTGACAACAGATAGCTAAAGTAGCCACATAAAATCCACCCCTCTACCTCCCACACTCTTTACGCCCCTTTCTTTCTCAGCACGCTGCGCGTACGTTCGGGCTTTCCCCGAAAAGCGGGACTGAGCCTGTCCCGCGCGGGACATTTAATTTTGATGGAAAAATCGGGAGTCAGGACGTCTCGCCAAAATGGAGACGTCTGGCAACGCTGACGTTGACACAAAAATCCCGTCAGAGGTAAAATGACCCCTAACGGCCATATCCCGCAGGCCGCAGCCTAGGAAGCGTGCCGGCTGTATGCATAATGCGGCTGATAGCGATGTAAACGCCCGTTCGGATTTGCCAAGACCAGAGTATTTTTGGAACGTGTCAATAAGTAAGTGTATTGTAAATTTAGATTGCCACGTCATGCGAGGGCATGGAAAATTATTGGATTTACCTGAAGATAGCTGCTTGAGCGTTTTATTTTGCATGAAATCGCTCGTAAAAGAAGTGAATGTGTTAATGCAAATAATCTATTTTACCGTTTAAGTAGTAGTCAAATGTAAATAATGAGTTAAATTATGAATGGGAGAGTCCTGTTAAGATACCAAGAAATAACTATACAAACAACAACTTGGCGGTTGGCACTTGGGCCTTGGCATACAGCTGTTGTAGCTTGGCTTTGAACTCATAGTGCAATCTCAGCGTGACAACCATAGAAGAATATAACCAAAGAAAGGGTTTCATACTAGGAATAGGAATAGACACTCAGTCACCCTCGTACATAGGATATTAGATGACGCCCGCAACTAAGTTGCGCCAAAATTCGTTTATTGCGCGAGAACCGTATTTTTTTTTTCGAATAAAGAGTATTCTATGTCCTTTCCCGAGGCTCAAAGTATCTCCATACCAAATTTCAGCAAAATCGGTTCAGCGGTTTGGGCGTAAAGAGGTAAAAGACAGACAGATAGACAGACGGAAAGACACACAGCTGACAGACACACTTTCGCATTTGTAATACATATATAAGTACATATAATACCTATTAGTACTTATCTATTTTGCCTTGTTGGGTGCGGATCCCAATTTTAATCTATATCTTCTATAATTAATTAGTATTTAAAATAAAAGTGAATTTTCAATTTTGTAAGTCTTGCTAAACCTCGAGAACGGCTGAACCAAATTGGCTAATTTTAGCCTTGTAATATACGCGGAAGTCCAGGAAGGGTTTATAATATTGGGAGGGAAGTGATACAGAGTTCACCGGGTCATCTAGTTTTATGTACATTTTGTGTAAAAATGTTGCTCTGCGTTGCGTACATACAGTCCACCCAAATAATAGTCAAAATGAAGGTGTAGAGCGCGTGAAAATATAAGCAAAAAACAAAAAAATGGGAACTTTAACCCTCTCCCCCCACTCCGGCTCCACCCCTAGGGGCGGGGACTTTTAGTATGTTTACCTTCTGGCTATCCTGAACACATTTCTGAAGAAATTGCTTAGGTTGCAGCTCACGCACTCTAGGTACATCTTCTTTTTTAAGTGGACTAATATTGTACGCTTGTACCATATTATTTAAATCATCCATTAAATATACTTAGGACACATGGCTTACGACGATGCCCGTTATGGACATAGGTGATTAAAATATCACTATGAATTATGGTTGTTATTACTTATTACAGTAACCTCGTTGAGTCGTGGAAAGTTTTTTTATCTTGAGCTCAGAGAACTAGGTAGGTAGTCTAATAAAATGCTGAGAGGCCCTTGTTAGCTGAAGACCTTTCAGCCAAGTCTCGTTAAAAAATAGAAATATCATTTCGCTACTATTCTACTGCATATAATATCTAATGAGTAATACTCTGTTCGCCAATGTCAGTGCCATAAACGTTTATAGACCGAGAGCCTGCGATGGCCAGAACTTCCACCGTTTCGTAAAGCTGAAACACCTGTTTGTGAATTGTGGCCTTTACAGAGGTAAGAACGACCAGCACCTATGGAGTTTCGGACGCGGTTACTTTAGGAGGTATCCAGTTCTGAAGGTCTACCTGACCTTACAGAAAGAGTAAAGCTCAATTTCATAACCTATATTCTGCGGTAGCGTAGTATAGCGGTAAGTGGAGGAATTTCGTCCTCCAGTGGTGGACATTTTTGACAGTTGCTTCCCTGCACTGCTATACTCCACTCGGGCTAACTTGTCGCTAGCGGTCATTGACTCCCTGTCAAAAACTTGTCATTATCCATATAAGGGCATTTTCAAAAAAACGTGTACCCTTGCAAAAATATGTCTATATTTTTTAAGGTCATTTATTTACCTTTAATTGAATGTCGTATACAAGGAAAAATATTGAACTAATGGAATAAGTTAATAAGAACGCCGAAAGCGTTATATTATTCTGATATTATTGAAACAAAATCGAATTTTTGATGAAATAGATTCCGTTGTTACTACACCCGCAACATTTCTGATGTTGCGGGTGCCCATGGGCGACGGTAGTTGCTTTCCATCAGGTGACCCGTTTACTCGTTTGCCCCAAACACTTTGCTTTTCAAAACAGAAAGTGTCATTCAGTTTTACTACTACGATAAGAAGTGCACCGGGCCCAAGTCGAGCGTAACATTTGTATGTATGTCATGTTATGTATAGTGTACTGTGTACATAGCATACCTATACACGTAACGACCGGTGACTCATTTATGTATGTATGTACTTACGTTAACATAGTAATATGGAGTCATTGCGCCGAGCATTCGACTGGTAACGGTAGATTCCGTCATTTATTTGTGTCTCGAGTGATGCGACTAATTTGTTGAGAGATTTACACACGATTAATTCGAAAAACAAAAGAAATAATACCAAACATAGCAGCTCCTTCGACCACTTTAGTAATGACTGGAAAATTGAAAATAATATTATGCTTATGAAATGACCGGAACCAAACAGAAAAATCGGCCAAGTGCGAGTTGATCTCGCGCACGAAGGGTTCCGTACCATTATAGAGCAAAAATAGGTATAAAATGTGTTTTTTGTATGGGAGCCCCCCTTTTTATTTATTTTATTTAAATTTTATGATCAATCGGATGAGAATGCCGCGTCCTGCTCTAACGTCATTTCACGTTTGTTAGAGTAGGACGCGGCCTTCTCGTCCAATGCTTTGAGTCTCAAAACAGTTTCATGGTACAAGGCCAGGTCCATGCATAACACAAATAATCACGTATTAAACTACGTTCAGAAGCTGCAGTTCTTCTATTTTTCTACGTAGATTCTATTTTTAGGGTGGCGTAGTTAACAAGGAACCCTTAACTTTATAGTTTCGGTCTGTCCGTCCGTCTGTCTGACCGCGGTTTTACTCAGAGACTATAGGACCTACAAAGCTGTAATTTGGCATGACTGCATGATGCCGAGTGCCGACAAAATGGTACATAATTTAAAAAAAAAAGTAATATTTTTTATGGTAAAATAGTCCCGGCTCCCGTACACATCAAGCGGGGATGATTATTTTTCGCGTTCACCCCATCGTGTGGGGTGTTGTTGGATAAGATTTTAAAAAATATTATGAGTAGGTATTCAAAGATCATTTTCCGATTTAGGGATCCATTTGTAATATATATGAAGTTTTTAAAGTGCAAAAATTCACGGAAGAAGAAATATTATGCAGAATATAAAAGGAAAACTATCACGGCTAAGAAAACTTCAAAAGTTTTTGAGTTACTAATAGTCGATCAACTAAAAAAAATATTTTCCGCGAAGTATAAAGGAGCGTTTCGTTCAAATTCATTTGAAAGAAACTGAGATGATGTTGTTAGTAGTCTAAAACACATAAAATATGTATAATATAATATTCATTGATCATACAAAAATTATCAAAAACTAGCGGTACTACGGAACCCTATATTGCGCGTGGCCCGACACGTACTTGGCCGGTTTTTTTTTATTTTGTACCTATTTACAAGCTTCAAAATAACCATGACCTATTTGTTCACCCCTCAAATACGTACCCTTAGCTATGTGCCCGTAGACTCCAAACACCGCAGGTGTGTTGCTACTTGTTAGCCCTTGAAAAACAATAATTCGGACATTGTACATACCCACCAATGTATCCGACAATTCATAAATTTATTCTCATCCAGGAAATGTTTAATTGATGATTATAAGAGTTATGTCACACAATCTGCCTATGAATTTTTCTGATGGTACAAGGTCAAGCAAATATCGATTCACCAGATGTCGTCGCTGGGCGTGTAGAGGTTGGCAGACGATGTTCCCGTGCGGCGCGCTGCGTGCACCGCGCTTTCGTTTTCCGCCGCGCAACCAGTTATTGCACGCCCTAATTAAACGAAACGGCTGTGGCATTGATAGTCTTTAACTGACTTCAAAATACCTCGCCTTCGACATACTACATCTTTTATTGTTATCGCATTTGGTTGGAAGTTTTTGCAATCTAACAAATGAATGGGAGTATCTCCTGCCAACGCTCCGAGCAATTGGTTTGTATAAAACCCCATAGTCTGTTTAACAGTCCAATGTGCGTGGACATTAAAAAACTCCTTTCCACGTGAAGCCGTGATGGATAACCATGATTACCACCACGATTGCGAAGCTGTCTTATGTCATGCATAATCGGCAATGATCGACAATCATAAACAAACATGCATCTATGTAACACGCTCGTAATAGTTTGATTTGGTCCATCGTGGGCCCACCAGCTGGAAAGCCGGCATTTAAGGTTTATTGCGCCGAAATAAAACTGGGCCAGCTGTGTAGGCAGTCGAATGTCAATAAACGAACCATAAAATCCCAAATCGTCTTCAATATTTCCTCAAGTGTCAACGCAATAATATAGTGATTTGAAACTGTTTCGAATTGGTCGTAATTCATAACTATATGCATCTAATTTGCTACCGACAGGATAAAAGTTATTGCGACAATCAAATAATGAGTGCCAAAGCTAAACCTCGGACTACTGCCGTTACTTGTGGAAGTGGTACGCAATTTCACGAATAAACAATATTACTATGTATTACGACAATCAAAACATTTAGCAATTAAAGAGTTCACATTATCTGAAGAAATGTCGGCAAAGTAGACGACGAAATTTTCTTCACTATTTGTTTTGAGCGATATATTTACTTCTCTTTTTTTTTATGAAATAAGGAGGCTAACGAGCAAACGGTTCACCTGATGGAAAGCAACTACCGTCGCCCATGGACACTCGCAACATCAGAAGAGCTACAGGTGCTACTGGTGTACTGCTGGTGACAGTTAGTTCTAGAGTTTTACAGTGCGTGGCAGAAAGTTACGCGAGAAACGCACGGTGGAAGACTGCCACTCATCAAGGTGATGAGGATGGTATATTATTCGCGTGGGACGATGGCGAAAAGTAGCAGGTGGTATGATTACGAACAATTCCTCGGAGCACTCCCCGTGATACAACCGATAGATGATGCAGAGTGAAGCTACATCTCGGCGTAATTCCAAGATGTCCAAGCTGTTTGAAACACTATGGCAGTCAACAATTCGAGTGGCCCTTTGTTCCATCCAGAGGAAGCAGTTGGTATTTTGGCGCCCCTGCCCAGAGATGCGAACAATAGTTCATATGAGGCCAAACCTGCGCCTTGTAGAGTTGTAGGCGTTGGTACGGACTGAAGTACGGTCTCGCTCTGTTCAGAACACCAAGCTTCTTCGATAGATGATATCGAAACTGGACTTCGCTTGATATGTTAACGCCAAGTATTTCAATGCTATGGGAGATGGTTAAAGATGTACCCTTAAAACGAGGATACACGATTCTCTCCTTATTGGCGTTATAGCAGTCGAATGAAGCAGATAAACCGCGATTATTTTCGTGTTTTTGACCACAAAGCATAGAAGTAAATCTAGTCTCTACAGTCTATATAGAGCTGGTGAACCGTTACTCATTCACTTACCCGTTGCACCGTAACTATGTTTTATTGATATGTTGTTTTATATGCTCGTTTTGTTTACAGACTGCGTCTATTTCGAGACGTCGTCGACGTCTCCGTACCAAATCCGGCGGATAGAAGAACTAAACAAAACTACGTCTGGCAACGTAGAAGCAAAGGTCTTATGCTTCTACAGGCGGAGAGACCTACCTAATCCCTTAATACAATTAGCAGATAAGCATCAAAGTGAGTAAACCTTGTTATTATTTGTTTCAGTGCGGTTATTTGTATGCAAAGATGTTGCGGTTTCTGCAAGATTTGCGTTAAGGTGCTGGTTCACCTATCCACAACTTATCTGACAGATAGAGTATATTTTATTTTATTTATTTATATCAGGCTACTTAGGCCCATACAATATACATATATGCCTTATTGACTAACGTACATTATATAATATAATATACATAACTACAGTGTATAGTATAGAGTAAGTATCTGTCAGATAAGTTGTGGTTAGTCTATCGACTAACCACAACTTTTTTTACAGTTTTACACCCTTATTGACAAGTGCCGGATACGGCACTTGTCAATAAGGGTGGGTTGCACCAACTTACTTTAACTATAACTTTAACCATAACAAAATGTCAAACGAAGTATCAAATCCCTAGTAAAAGTCCATATTAGACGCCATATATTTTGACGATAACCTTAACTAAAACTACGCCTCTGATGCAATCCACCCTAAGAGGTGAAACAGCCCCTTAATAAAGCAAATATTGCAGTAAATGGTTTTAATTTTAAAATTATTGTTTCTTCATTGAACGGCACGTGAATAACCAATTAAAACTGCCCACGCGACAACGTGGACTTTTCATTTGTTTTACTGTCGCAATCAGAGACGAAAAATATTAGTTAGTAAACTGTAATTAAATTAAGATTTTTACATAAGCCCCATGTATTATTTGTTAAATTAGTGTGGCAACTGAGCGAAGCGAAGATAATATTATGGAATACCATCAGTTTGAATATAACATACATACTGGACTTTTAAAACAGCTACCTACTCGTGCATTACAGAAATAGACAGTCGAGTGTAAAAGTGAGAACGACTTAAGTATTATAAAAAAATTGAATACGTAATTCAGCAAATGGCCTCCGCGTCAGGCCCATGTGGTTTAACGCGCGTTTGATTATTTGCTATTAATAGACGATTGTCCTATATTAAGAACCGCTAAGATCTAATTCACTGCGGGGGTGTCTGGAAGTTTCTATAATCCAGATAGTTCAGCTCGACTCGGACTGCTCCTTTGCCTGTCCTGAGTCCTAACTCCTGGATTCTCCATTCTTCAGACTCGTTTTGGTCAAAGTGATATCATTTTGTATTTGAAACTAAGATAATTGCAAAATAACATCACATAGATGATAGCAGTTCTAACCGACTTCCTACCTCCTCAATTAGAGTGTGCGTTACAATGTACGGATCAATAATGCCGCATAACAATTGAAAATCTATTGTGTCTACATACCCACGATGGAGGTTTTTTTTTATGAAATAAGGAGCAAACGGGTCACCTGATGGAAATCAACTACCTTCTCCCATGGACACTAGCAACATCAGAAGAGCTGCAGGTGCGTTGCCGGCTTTTTAAGAGGGAATACGCTGTCTTCTTGAAGGTTTGCAGGTCGTATAGGTCCGGAAATACTGCTGGTGACAGTTCGTTCCAGAGTTTTACAGTGCGTGGCAGAAAGTTACGCGAGAAACGCACGGTGGAAGACTGCCACTCATCAAGGTGATGAGGATGGTGAGGATGATGGTGTTAACCAAAATAGGATTTGTAAACCAAAGACCCCGCAACATGGCTGGCAAGGAACATAATTGTATGTAGCGGTATGCGATCGATTTAACAATGTTTTCGCTTTAAAGCAGACCGTAGAGACAAATGAACAAAGGCAGAGTTTATAATCGAATCTCTAAACGCCTCGAGTGCCAAATCCCATAGAATCTGTGACGGAAAAGTAATTAAACCGCTTCACTAATTGATTTCTAATTTTGGCAATTCGGCTGATGGATACTTTTAAGGTCCATTTATCTATCAACTTCACAAGTTTATCGATCTAGGACCAGGAGCAACCCTCAATACAATAGAAATTGTTTCACCTAATGAATCGCTCGGCACTCGAAAAGAGATGTGGTCCCGGAGGCCGGCCCGATGATCCTAAACATTATCATGGCCTCCGCTCATTTTACAGCGCGGCAGCTAAATGGGAGTAAAGCCTACCCCATCCCCACTCCGCCCCGTCTGCCTCCCCCCCTAACCGCCCACACATTATAATATGTTATATGACGCATTCTCGCTTATATTTCCAATTACTTTTATCTTATTCGACATTTACTGAAAAATTAAAATTAAGAAGTTTTCCAAATTTGCGTCGTCGAGTGGCTCAGATTGTTAAATGCTTACACTGCACCATACTGCACTTGCTGAAAAAGCATTTTGGTTCCGTCAAAAGATTCGTCAGTAGGTTGTAACTTGTAAACATAATAAATTTACTAAACGTACAAATTATAATAGACATCATTTTAAGAGAGAAACATTTGGAGTAATATTAGGATTTCATATCTCTTTAAAGAGCGTGTACTGCTTTGAATCTTTTGCTTGCAATAAAAAAATACTAAAACACTTGCACTCGTCCTTACATTGTGCTTATTATCATTAACTGCAGTAAACGTGCAGATTGCAGACTACATCGAATGTTTCAGATGACCTTATCGATAGCCTCCCTAGATTTACTATTGAGAATTCTTTTATAATTAGGCATCTTGACCAGAAATCAAGTAAAGTGCATATTATAATGTACAATCGAAATCAAACAATACAGGCATAGCCTAGACTAGTCGAAAATAACAAAATTTCCATTAGTGGACAATAGGCTCTATCTACTCCAAAAACCGAATAATCTATGTTTATTTGTGTAGAGCTGAAGCGTAATCATCAAAAGGTTCATGGCCCGTGTTTAACTCCTTAACTAGATGCCATCTCCACGCCCCCCACCCCGCCGCGGCCCGGGTAGTATCGACCGCGGCGCCCACATCTCACAGGTACGCAACACTTATCACGGTTTTAATTGTCGCCACGCGTCACTGACCCTTCCCCCTCCGCCAAGGGGGAGGGGGTGGGTAGGCATCACTATCGTTACACTACAATCCTATCACCAAGATAGGTGTTCCACGACTTCTGGATATAATTAAGGTTTAATTTGAATTTTGAACACAAATCGCGTTGCGACTTGCGTTCGTTTTTTATCAGGCTTTAACCCTAATAATATTCCTTAATCCTGATCACGATACACGTCTTTATTGTTATTTAGCGTCAGTAGTCCTGACGTGAATGTTTTTTTTTTTTTATGAAATAAGGGGGCAAACGAGCAAACGGGTCACCTGATGGAAAGCAACTTCCGTCGCCCATGGACACTCGCAGCATCAGAAGAGCTGCAAGTGCGTTGCCGGCCTTTTAAGAGGGAATAGGGGGGGTAGGGAAGGGAGGGGAATAGTTGATGGTAGGGAAGGGAATAGGGTAGGGGTTAGGGGATTGGGCCTCCGGTAAACTCACTCACTCGGCGAAACACAGCGCAAGCTCTGTTTCACGCCGGTTTTCTGTGAGAACGTGGTATTTATCCGGTCGAGCCGGCCCATTCGTGCCGAAGCATGGCTCTCCCACGTATATTGTTTTTTCCCCAGTGCCAATGTAATACTAAAATCACCGTCTGTGCTTATAGGATAAACGTATACTGTAAGTGTAGGGCATCTTTTCTCATAATTTGTTTTTAAATTAAAGGGACTCACTCAATCTACGGATGGTTGAAAGTAATATTTAACGAGTTGACCAACTTTGCGGTTGCGCGACGGAAAACTTAAAAACTATCCTAGAATTTAGGTGTACACACTACACAAAGTGACTTGGCCATTCAACAAACGCAAGTCACGGGGCCGTAGTAAGAGTATCAAGGTCAGAGCCAGCCGTTAACACGGTTCCCACTGGGCTCCTAATGAGGAGCACAAACTCCTCGGCGGTGACGTCAGATGGTGGTCCAGGCACGTGGGGCTGTGGACGCCGCGGGCGCATCGAAAGTGAGACTGCGGAGGACGAGCGCGGGCCAGCGGGGGATAGGGGGGTACTGTACCACGCCGCCGAGGTTAATGAACCCGCGACCAGGCGATCCGCACTTGTACATCACCGTATTGTTTCTGTACCGGCCTGTGCCCCACGAACTTTGGCCATCTATGTGGCATGATGCGACTGAGCATCGGAAGTGAAAAATGCGAAAATCTAGATTTTTCTACCACGGTCTGGAGGACGCGCGGACGACACGCGGACTAGTAACCGTATAATGCAACTCACACTGGATGTTCGAAATGAAAAACTCTATAATCCAGATTTTCTACCGGGCCTGTTTTCGAGAACCGGAGACATTTTAATTTTCCTGGTTAGGGTTCCGTACCCAAAGGGTAAAAACGGGACCCTATTACTAATACTTCTTTGTCTGTCCGTCTGTCTGTCTGTCCGTCTATCTGTCTCCAGGCTGTATCTCAAGAACCGCCATAGCTAGACTTCTGAAATTTTTCACAGATTGTGTGTATCTGGTGCCGCTATAATAACAAATACTAAAAACAAAATAAAGTTAATATTTAAGGGGGGCTCCCATACAACAAACGTGATTTTTTCGGCCTTTTTCGCTCTATTAATAATGGCAAGAGGACACAGGCACTTGAATTTTTCACACATTATTTTGTTATATGTACATATGTGTACTTTAATATTTAATAATAATATTAAAATAAAATTAAAATTTAAGGGGGGCTCCAATACAAAAAACACAATTTTAGCCTATTTTTGCTCTATCGGTACGGAACCCTTCTTGCGCGAGTCCGACTCGCACTTGGCCGCTTTTTTATTATGTTTCTTGTGTTCTGTTATAATATGATAATAATATATCGTTTGCATGGATGATTTAAACCCAAATGTCATTATGCTCCATCTTCAGTTTAGTTACTAATTCCTATCTAAATAGCTCTACTAACATAATAGTTCAACGTGTCCGTCACACAATTATAACGTGTCTTGCAATTATTTATTTGGCGGAAATGAATAACTGAAGCGAATATCCGTTCTCGCTGTGCAATATATTTATTATTACCAGTATTTCCCATCTCACCTTTCGTTTTCCAATTTTGCTGTGACAATAACATTCTCTACGTGTCCAAATTTTTACTTCGGTTTTTTCAAGCTTTGTCAACTTGGTTCATTTCTACATACATAATATTATTATTTTGTAGGTGATTACTGATTAGTTATGTCCACACTATGCGCATTCGTCTTCAATTCTCGTCATCTTCTTTCATTCGACTTTCGTTTTGGCGCATTCAATAATTGAATGCGTCAACGAACGCAACGCCAACATTGTCATTTTTGTTTTTGGATACGGTCAGAGCCCAGAGGGCATGTGTCGCGACTCGCGAGCATGCCTCACGTCCGCTGTTGACTGCGCTATAACGCATGTCCTTGACGAACAGAAAAAGGCACAGTGTGGACAAAGCTATTAATAGTGATTAGTCTACCATACTAATATTATAAATGCGAAAGTGTGTCTGTCTGTCCGTCTGTCTGTCTGTCTGTCTGTCTGTTACCTCTTCACGTCCAAACCGCTGAACCGATTTTGCTGAAATTCGGTATGGAGATACTTAGAGTCCCGAGGAAGGACATAGGATACTTTTTATCCCGAAAAATGTACGGTTACCGCGCGATAAACGAATTTTGGCTCAACGGAGTTGCGGGCGTCATCTAGTCTACCATAAGTTTAAAACATATGTGTTATTAAAATCCTTTTGTATTTATTGTCAACAAGTATGATAGGTAAGCTACATCACAGAAAAGGTGAACATACAATCCCAGAAAGGATAGAAATTTTGCCAACGTCAATGAAACACAGAAACAAAATTCCCGAGTGTTAGCTGGTTTAGCTGCAGGGAGTGCATAGG
Organism: Aricia agestis; assembly: GCF_905147365.1. Classification (NCBI taxonomy): domain Eukaryota; kingdom Metazoa; phylum Arthropoda; class Insecta; order Lepidoptera; family Lycaenidae; genus Aricia; species Aricia agestis. The sequence continues at coordinate 19,638,274 of NC_056409.1, forward strand.
AACAGTAGATTTAAACCAGTTTACTGCGACAAAAAGTATGCACGCTAAAACGAAGACAACGGGCTAGCATTTAAATACTTTCCAGGTTTCGTCGACGATCCGACGTCACCCGCGAGTCGCGACGTCCCCGTCACGATTGACGATGCCGTGACGGTTTCGGGCGCCTTTAAATGTCATGGTTACGATATTTTCCTTGGAAATTGAGTGTCATTAACTCTGTGAGACTGAAATTAAGAGGAGTCCACACCGCCGGTTTTCTACACCAACGTTGTCCGCTGTTTCATCGCCATGTCACTGATTGTCTCGATTTGGTTCGCTGAAAACTGACCCTCAAACTATAATGTTATGTGAAATCAAACATGTACATTAGCGGTCCCCCGACACACCGTGACAACAATTATGGACTAAAATATCACTTTACACTTAGGAATTATTTAAACTTAAAGTCAGTAAAATATATTATTTCATTACTTTTTAAAGTTGTTTGGCGGGGGTTTTTTTAAATTTCTTAATTTGATATAGCGGTTCTTGAGTTACAGCCTGGAGACAGACGGACAGACATCGAAGTTTTAGTAATAGGGACCCGTTTTTACCCTTTGGGTACGGAACCCTAAAATGCATAATTTCAAAACAATATTATTAGCTCGTTGCACTCCTTCACCATATAAACTATGTATAACTGTGCAAAATTTCATTCACCTACGTTTCCCCTTTTTTTCGTCAAAAGGGATCCAAAGTTTTTCGCTCGCGTATTAATTTTATAAAATACATGACTTCGCAACTATAATGATAAGTGATAACATTATGCAACATTTTGCAAGACCAGCGTACCCATAACTGAGAAATCGCCGCGGATTTCTCTATCATCATTATCGATTGGGGCGGCGAAACTATAGCAGTACAGAGTACTATTATTTTGTTGAATAAACGTTTATTTATTTATTTTATTTATTTTTGTCGTAGTTAGCACATATAATATTATGTATAGCGAGCGCTGACCGTTCGAGTAGGTATTACGATTTACGGTGGAAGGTCAACGAGGTTCGGGGTTCAAACTTGTAATCCGCACTAGCGCGACGATAAGGCGCGCCGCACAGCTAGCCCGAAATATGTCCTGTGTTTGTACACCGACCGTCAACAGCCGCAGAACATGCGCCAAAATCAAATAACAACATTGAAATAAAATTCCGTTTTCACTTTTGCCTGATGAAACTGCAAGTGACACCGATATTTGAATTTTTAAAGTTAATTTTATTGTGTCTGGAAAAATAGTTTAAGGCCATCCTATGAGCAAACGACCTTGACCATACATTTGTTGCGTTGCGGAGATCGCGCCAAAATCCTATTTTTTTTACTTATCTTAGTTCAAAATTGACCTAAAAAAATCAAACGTCCATTATGTAGTTAATGAAATTGTCGATCTATTGTGCGCTTTTATAATTTTGAACGTGGCGGTAATATCGTGGACGTCCGCGGTAAAACGATAACATAGGGAAGTAAAATGTATGGGAATAGATTATATGAAGACGCTTAAGAGGAGTCCACACCGCCGTTTTTCCATACAAACGTTGTCCCCTGTTTCCTTCCTGAATAATTCCGGTAGAGTTATGATTTTTTTCCTGAATATCTATGGTCACTATTAGCATGTCCCTATGTTTTCTTTTTTTTCATAATTTTATTATTAAAACAGATAACAAAGTCCAAAAACCAAAAAAAAAGGCCAGATTTTCCTCTGTGTCCAAACACCCAAAAAACAAAACTGGCTAAAATATACAAAAAAAAAAAATAGGAACACAGCTCAAGCCTTGCTTTAATTCTTAATGAAAAAAGTACTTAAATCGGTTAAGTTTTGGAGAAGGAATCAGCGGACAAAGAATCGAAGATTTTCTGTTCTTTTATTAGAACTTTTGTCGTGTTGTCTCTATCGCGCTCTGCGGTGGGAGACTTGAGATTGGTGAGACAGCAATACATTTTCAAATACCTATTTTCAATTTCTCTCACCCCTGGTGTATCCTCTTAAATTTCCGTCGACGATAACTCTTTATCGTGCACGTTAGAGGACATCACGATTCACGAGTCACGACATCTACACTCTTCTGAACCGCACAAAACGTCCGCGGTGCGTAAAATCAAAAGGATATTAAACGTACCCAACGTTTTATCGTGGAAGTCGGCTTCCATGATAACGTGACGTCCGGAATTATAAAAACGCACGTTGGCGTGTGTTTCAAATAACCGTAATTTGTTAATACTAGGGAGATATTGAATGTATGCTTTAATTTAAATAACTAATTAGTATTACTTTGGAAGCTGATATCATAAGTATAAAAATAAAAATAGGAAACTGAAGATTATTGCTGTATTTTTATAAAAATATTTTAGCTTTCAAATTATGAGTTAATAAGGCTCTAAAAACGGTAAATTATGGACTATTTTCGATGTACATAGAGCAGTAACACTGGAAAGGCAATAGCGTGTAAATAGCTAAATTGCCTGCGGGATAATACAAAGTTCTCAAAAAAAAAACACTCCGGAATCCGTATCATGCCCGACTACCCTGTTCCATAGTCAGCAGGGGTGCTCATCAGGCAATTGCAGTAGCAGCAAGCCCGTTGGATCTTGTAGGAGCAAGATGATTGTCTTCTGTAGCGCGTGGTCCGCTCCGGAGCGTAGCTGAACTACTCTTGAATTTTGATGCACTTTGGTCGGCCGACCACACAAAAGGTTCACAGCGATTATATTGAAAAACCAAAAGAGAAAGAAACTTGAAATTCAAGCTGGATTAAGCCTTTTCAAGGAAAAATTATCAGAACAAAATTTTCTCGAATGCCATCAAGCCCGGTCAGCGGCAAAAAGCAGCCAGCAAACACTTGTCATCTGTCAAGTGTCAAAGATAGGTATTCTTCGTCTTCTTCCGACAGTGGTGAATTGCCATATTATGTTAAAGGTTCATCCAACGGTTGATGAACAGAAACTCCCAAACTGAGCTACATCCCAACAGTGGAAATCAAACACAACACAAATCCAGAGTGTAATTTGAGAACTTATTATTTAATTATTAAGGAAATATAATATATTAAATTATAACAAAATTAAGTGCACAACCAAACACGATTTTGCAGTCTCTGTGTTCATAGTAAGGCTTTAGCTGGTATATTTTGTTTAAAATAACGTTATAATAATAATTTGTATCTCATGAGTTATGACTTACGTCCTACGAATAATAAAAACTAGTTTTTATTATTCGTAGCTTACGTCACTAGCTTTTGAGTTTTGCTTGAGGCTCTTCAGCGTTAAATAGGCACTTTTTCATCTATTAAACTTCCCTAGTGAGTACTGAGTAGTGGCGGAATTTCAAAAATTCCTGTTTGTTTTAGTAAAAGTCTATATTAGGAGGCGTGAGCCTGTGTGTGAGTTCTACCTTTTTTCCTATGCTTGCTTCATAATTCATATTTATTAATGAATCTACTTTGCGTCTTAAAATTTTTTTTTTTCATCTAACCTATGCGTGTGGCGTATCTATGGTATAGTTCTTCAAAAATCACATTGAGGTTTCTAACATAATTTTTTTCTAACCTGAATAGTTTGCGAGAGAGACTCTTCCAAAGTGGCAAAATGTGTGTCGTCGTCCCCCCCCCCCCCCCCCTCTAACTTCTAAAGTAGGGGCATGATAAGTCTAAAAAAAATATATGATGTACAATACTATAGAAACTACCAACGAAAATTGGTTTGAACGAGATCTAACAAGTAGTTTTTTTATACGTCATAAATGGTTACTTAACCTTAATTTAACTTTCATTAAATCAACTGAAATATAAAAATAAATCAAAAACCTTTTAGTTTCATAAAAATAAACCTTATTGCTGCTGCGGAACCCTTCATGGGCGAGTCCAACTCGCACTTGGCCGGTTTTTTTTTAATTTTTATTCAGTCCCTCCGGCGGCGTGTTCTATTCTAGTGTGCGGCGTGTACGGGCGTGTAGGTCGCGTCGCGCGTCTGCACTCGTCGCGCGTCGCCCACACTCGGTCTGCGCCGTGAATGGAGCGTACGTACGCACCCGGCACCACGCGACCGCAGTCGATTGCCTTTTTTTTGGCCCAAACGAGTTGCCCACGACCCGTTTCATAAACGCTTCCAAGTGGTAATTTTTTACGCCGGCGATGAATATAATTATGATTTTTTTCCTATGAGGCCGTTGATTCTACGCTGTTCTTTCGTACTGTAAACGATTTGGGCTTTTTATGTAACATGTTTTCGTTGTTTTTTGTCAGCTTTACTTGGTTTACATTTGTCACCTCTGTCCTATGGAGTGTTCATTCTATTATGTAGGTAGTAGGTACTAGCGCACAGAATATTTTTATTGTTCTGTGTACTAGCGGACCCGTCAGGTGCTGTCTTGGTTTGGAATAGCTGTTAGAATCCGACTCTACAATTAATTAAAAGAACATTATTTTGCTAGACGAATTGAGAATTTAAACCATCCTGGAACCCATTTGAACACACATTAAAAATTTCATCAAAATTGGTTCACCCGAAGAGTTGGTTAATCACCTAACTCACAAATGGAAGATTGATTGATTAACCTCTGAATGCCTCTGATATAGTTAAACATTTACAATGCTAACTCATTACGTTAGAGACCGGAGACCGGAGTCCTACGCGAATCTCCAAATTTTGAACCCATCATCTAAAATACATAGCTAGCAGAACTATACTGATGACAAATGGCAATAATGACACTCATAACTTTCGTACTTGACTTCGCCGTCTATTTTTATAGCGTTTTCTCTTTCATTTGGGGCTGAGTGTTTTTGAGGAAAAATGGGTGCGAGATAAACATGCGCAAAACATATTCCTTTGTGTCGATGCAGACCTCGCTATCGTTACGTAACGTTCTAATTCATGTGTAATTTGCTGATATGTAGGTCAAGCGGGGTTAGACGCGGCGAAAATCTCGCCAGCACCGTCGCACATTTCGTGTACACCGAGTTTGTTTACCGGCGGGCGTGCTGCGGATTACGTAATGAAGCGGGGGTCACTCGGTCCGCGCCCGAATGTCGCTCCCGCGAAGTTGAGAACAGTCATATCCTATCGATTTGTTAAGATGGCGTGTGCGGGGGGCGGGACGAGGGGGGGCGGCGGTGAAGGGGGAGCGGGCGGCGGTGGTGGCAGCCTCCGCCCGGACGCAGCGTGCAGCGCCTGCACCTGCCCGCGCCGCGACACTCCACACAGACCACACGCCACAGACGCACACGACAAACATTACGATACAATAAGGACTGATAATGCTCTGCGACCATATCATTACCACCTGGCATCGTGAGCTCGAACTGTGACACGGCTGCAGGTTCGAAACCTGCGAAAAATAGCAGAAACACGAGTAAAAGAAAGTTAGCGTGCATAGACCGACCGAATTAATTCATATAATATCATAAATCAACAACAACAGGTTGTCTCTATGTTCAAATAAAAGAGGGTCCATTTTTTAAATTTATGCAACAGTTACCAAATCGTCGCATATAAAACAAACACGATCTAGTAAGTTCCATCTCATGTAATTTAATAAAATTGTCGTTGTATAAATCATGAGCATTTTGGCGTCAAAGACTTGATAAAATACCGGAAAAGTACAGAAGAATAACGAACAAGTGATATCTTTGAAAAACTATAACCAGAGTGTAGAAAATACAAATTAAAAAACAAAAACAATAGCTATAGCATATCCACTACATAATAATTAGCCTGCCAAAATCATTGCCCGCGTGTTGTCCGCTTTTTGCCGTTGTCAGGTAAAAAATAAGTGGATCTGCCTATACAAATAGGCATTGAAATTTTGTTTTTGTTTGTCGCGTGGAGAGTCCAATTAATCCCTGTGTGCGTCTCTCCATTTGGTTTCTGCCTGATGGAATACCCACAATTTTGATAGCTAACCATGACAATACCCTATCCACTACAAAAATCAATGGAAAATTACTGAATGTTTGCTCGCTAGTATGTTTTATTACCGTACTAAAACAATTTTACATGTTTTATTTTTGTCATTAAAGAATAAATAAGGCAATCGTATGCTTTACCGCCCGTTCAATATTTACATTGCTCCTTCTTTTTTACCTCTGATATATTATCCAGTGGGATATATCAGAGGTACCGCCGCGCGCTGCCGGAAAGCAGCAACATCTGAAGTGTCTGATGTTACTGCTTTCCGGCAGCGCGCGGCGGTAGTCACAACAATCGCCTGCAATGAGCTGATTTACTGCTGTACCCTCCCTGGACCTGAATCCGTTGAAAACAAGCAGCACTGCAGCATGCTCCTTATGAATTATTCTTTAAAAAATATAAAATCGGTACAAACAGATACAATTATATGATGTTGAGAAGTGATTTTAAATCATCTATACTAATATCTATACTAATATTATAAATGCGAAAGTATCTCTGTCTGTCTGTCTCGCTTTCACGCCAAAACTACCGAACCGATTGTAATGAAATTCTAAAGCTTGAGAAAGGACATAGGCTACTTTTTTACTGAAAAAAAGGGTTGTAAGGGGGTGAAAATGCGTAAATTTGTTCAAATTAAGTTAGTTCCAAAAATTCATAATAGATGGCGCCGTGCGTCTCCTACATCGCGTTGACGCTTGCCTAGACTTCTTTCTATAAGAGGTGGTATCATCTTACCTTCGAGTTTCGATTTTTTTTCGATTGTTATTACTTTTTTACGTTATTAAATAACTCAGTACTTTATCTATGCAGTGACGTAACCTGAAAAGTTAAACCTATCAATGATATAAATAGTTTATGGGTAAATGGGTTGTGTAATTATGGCCCTAAATAAGCTTTAAAATTTGGCATAAAATATAAAGTATAATTTAAAGAAATGAAATATTAGGTACACTCTGCACAGCTGTTTTGATTTGAGGGGCGCCAGGGTTTTTTTTTTAAAAGCTTTTGACACCAATTTTGTTGACATCGCGCGCTGTAAACTGACGTCCACGCGGACGAAGTCGCGGGCAACAGCTAGTAATTAATATCCTTAACAAAATGTTTTTCAAAATCAAAACATTATCGTGTCAAGGTTTCGTCAAGGCCATGTGCAGGCCACGGCGTTTTATGGAGCCGTTTCAGTGGGACGTCGAGAGTGGAGCCTCGCCCCCGAGCGCGGTCTGTAGACGTAGCCCGACAGCCCATACCCGCTCGCCAAGGTCGCAGACCGTACGCTCGTCGCTCACACTCGAGCGACGTAGACGGATCACGGAGTGTAGCGAATGGCTGGATGAATTTGAAATTTTAAGTTCTAGAATATTTCAAATTAAACATCTCAAGGACATGGATGTGTTGAGATCTAGTAGATATATGAAATTGAAGATTGAATTATAACAGTTTTCTAGCCTAACTTAATAAGTGTAATTAATGAAGCTTAGTTGAAATTTCTTTCTTACCTTACAACGGTGTCGCAGCCCACAGGTTGGGAAGGCTTACAACTGCACAATACTGTATACGTATGATTGGTTATTGGACCAATTCATAATTAAAATGTATTAATCATTTCATACTTCAATGTTGTATTAATATGAAGAAAGGAGACATGACATTTGAGCTCTAATTACAGTCAGCCCACTCTTGAACCAGTGACCACAATATACTAATTCTTCAGAATTTCAAATAGGTCACCTATTTTCCCTACAGATCTGTAAGAATACTTCAGGAACTCGCAATGTTCCTTAATTTGGTTCTTGTCGTGTGATATATTTTAATTCAATATTTTATTCATATGTAAAATACATGCAGAAATTATTTGGACATCTGCTTTCATTCTGTCTGTTTAACTTAATGTGCTATACGATCACACGAAGCCATTAGATAGCTGGTAGTGGGTTCAAACTCTACATTCCGGCATTTTCAAGATCGACCTTAATGGTCCAAGAAGTTGTTTACCTAAAACATGTAACATTTTGTGCAGTCAATAAGGACCTTCTGAGCATTATCTCATGTGAAGATGCTATAGGCATAAAAGTTAATACTCGAAAAAAAAACATTCGCAGCTAACATAATAGGTGTGCCTAGAAGATCCTTATTTGATTCAACCAAAACTTTTACCTAAGTATTGTTTACCAAACGATTAACACAAGTTTCATGTTACAGTGGCCCAGTCAGAAGACTCACCAGTGGCAATGAAACTCAAGAAAATATGCCTTAAAACGCCGATAGGTGAGGAACAAGCGGCACAAGCAGTCCTCGACCCTGCGATAGGTGAGTTGGATACTATTTTACCCAAGTTGGATATACTTTTACCCAAGTTGGTTATACATTTACCCAAGATATACTTTTACCCAAAAGAAATACATACTCCAGACCATCTTCATACTACACCGCCCGTATGACGAATCAGCTGCTCACGTCGACTTGATTTCAGTTGACTGATAAGCCCAGTTTCTTAAGTTTTTTGACTGAAGTTTATCTATTCACTAGTAATTTTGATTGGCTTACGTCACAATATTAACCAATTAACAACACTGTTGGATAGAGAAACTCCTGTGAATAAAGCTGTGAAAGTGAGCTTTAAGTAGCAAGCGGTGTTACTTGACTGATGTCTCTGTGTGATTGAGTTCGATACACAGTAAAGTTACTATGCATGTGATATTATATTAAGTTTTAACTATGTTTTGAGTTGTTCCATAAAATATTATCGATCAACAATTATAAATACCCTCGTACTCTTACATACCCAATAAACATTACCTCACGTCACAAAGCTTGGCCTTGACATCGTCTATACTCTATATTATACTTTATGACCATACGCTATCGGCTATAGTTTATGGACCTATGAAACTCTTTAAACTACTTTGATAACATTATTGTAGAGATTGCTCTGCGAAGTTCAAGAGTAACACGAGTAAGCCCCGCTTAGAACATTCTCCTTAGGAATTAAGAGGAGTCCACACCGCCGTTTTTCCATACAAACGCTGTCCCTTGTTTCCTCCCTGGATAATGCCGGTAGAGTTATGTCCCTATGTTTTCTTTTTTTTCATAATTTTATTAATAATAAAAAAGATAAGAACGTCCAAAAACCCAAAAAAATGGCCAGATTTTCCTCTGTGTTCAAACACCCAGAAAACAAAACTGGCTAGAATATACAAAAAAAATAAAACATAGGAACACAGCTCAAGCCTTGCTTTAATTCTGAATGAAAAAGTACTTGAATCGGTTAAGTTTTGGAGAAGGAATCAGCGGACAACGAATCGAAGATTTTCTGTTCTTTTATTAGAACTTTTGTCGTGTTGTCTTTATCGCGCTCTGCGGTGGGAGACTTGAGATTGGTGAGATAGCAATACATTTTCAAATACCTATTTTCAATTTCTCTCGCCCCTGGTGTATCCTCTTAAGCCATCAGCTTCCCATATAAACATTGATTGTTATATCTGCATCAGTCGTAGCTGTAAAAAATATGATCGCACCAACAGGTTGTATTTATAATTGTGCATTAAATGATGCGTCGTTGACTATTGAATAATTTGATATCATTTAGTGTCGCTGGACGCTGACTCGCTGTTTGCCGATTGAATTGTGCTTTTATTTCCCGTCGTCGCGTATCGCATGAGGCTATGATGTCATCGTTTTAATTGCGGTCACTACTTCATTATCCACCTATAAAGTATCAACTCGGTTACAGATCAAAATTGTTTCAATAAAAATTTTAAATATTCATTCCGTCCGCGTCGACGACGAGTACGGTTTACACATTATGCAGCTGAAATAACGTTATTCGTTAATGAGTCGTTTTATTCCCTATCTACAAAATTAATGTCGCTCGTGATATTGAAACTAGTTTTTTTAGTTAAAACTTAGTGCTCTCGGTGTAACTTGTAAGTAATTGAAATTTCATGTGTTTTTAACTTTATAATTAATACAAATGTTACGGTTTTTGGTCGACATGAGCTATTTAACTGCTTTGTTAGGATTATAATATGATAATTAATAGGAGCCTGTATTTCTAGTTCTGTGTTTGCATAACTTTTTGAATACATTTCATATAATGTTAGGCCGCGAGGACTGCTCTCGTGAGCCTCGACACCGGACAGGGTCGCATTTGTCGAGCAAGCGAATGTCAGACGTCGGCAGCGTGCGTGGAATTGCAGCTTTCCTCCGTCGGCGGTAATTTGATTGGGCCCGAGCTGTCACCTATGCGCCGCAGTCGCCCGGCCGTCGCTCGCCGGCTATCGATTAGAGCCGCCCTCCCCGCGCCTCCCCCGGGCTCCCTCGGCGCCCGCGAACCGGATCTCGTCACGCCGCCATTGTGTACCGCGACGCTTAAACGCATTCGTTTCTCCCGATGCGAAAACGACGCATTCCTTCCGCACGCCGCCCGCCCCGCCCCTCCCCGCCGCGCCGCGGGACCGCACCGATCCTCTCATTACACATTTACAGCCTCGCCACAAGGCGCCCGATCAATGACAATCGCACTCTTATCGGCCGTGGTCCAAACCGTACCCCTAGCCCTGCTTCTCCCCAGCGATACGTATAAAATATAAATAAATATAATCAACGGACGCGTTAATGGATGAGCCGGCCGCCCGTATGGCCCTTTTACCCCGCGCAACAGAGCTCTCCTCGCATTTTATGTATTCAATGAATTTAAACAATATTCAAGTTGGCAGCATAGGACGAAAGCTGTTCCAGTCGTGGATAAAAATTCAGCAAACACTACGCGCGAATGTTTTATCAAAGATTTTCTACAAAATATACAAAGTAAACAAACACCCAAGGGAACTTTTAGAACTTAAAGCGATGGAGCTTCTTCATTTTATTTGAATTTTGACCTGACTCTGAAACATTAGTATTCTGAAACTTTATCGACTGACTGAAATGTCGTGATCGATTCTCTTAAGACCGGTGTTAGTCCCTTCGAATAGGGACTACATTGGAACTTTGTTTTTAAAGCTATAAGAGTAAATTAAAGAATTACAGGAGTGTGTTTATAGCATTTCTGCAAAAAACAGTTTTAAGCGCTTTATTATTCCCATTGAGGTTTTGGCCCATATTTTGTGACCGATATTTGGCTCGGGAGTCGAGAGTCGGAGCCCGCAAGTGGAGCGAAAGTCGGGGCTCAGGCCTGCCCCTGACCTACGCCACTCCGTCGTAGTCTTCAGACTCAGTCGAAATTACGTAATGCTTCTCAATTTCGATATTTCGCTTTTCATTTTAATTTCATAATTTTACGGTATTATTTGGTTTGATAGCAAAAAAGACGGCAAAAAGTTTGACCACCACAAGATAAGAAAGTGGATTAATTAGCTAGTAAATAGCTTAAATATTATTCTTAGGGCCTGTTTCACCACTTCCTGATAAGTGACGAATAGGCTATCCACCAATTAACTTGACAGATCAAGTATGGCGAATCTGTCAAAATAGTTGTGAATAGCCTATTCGGCACTTTACCAGAAAGTGGTGAAACAGGCTCTAAAAATGATAAAAATGATATCATGAGTCTTCATTCAGTGATTTGTTCTGATAATGACATGAATTGAAATTTGAATTCAGGGAAGCGATAAGCGGGGCTAAAATGGTCACATTTAGCAATTCCTCTCAATCAATTCAGCAAATGGATTGTCAAAACTCAAACTGACAAATGTCAAATCAGTACAAAAAAAAAGAAATGAATTGCCAGCAGAGTTGCATTTTGCGATTTTGGAAAAATTAATCATATTATGATTCATATCATGATTCTTCAAAGCGACCATTTTAGCCCCGCAGCTCTACAATAGTTCTAGGTTGTCATTTATCTTCTGGGTCATCGGTTGTGACTTGTGTGTCGCTCATTCCACACTCCGTCTACAAGTTTATTCTGAGCGAACTTTTCGATTCCTTCAGTAAGTTTGCAATAAGCAGTGCATCGAAGTTGACAAAACGACTTCAGCTCGTAACCGAGTGGACGTTCACAGTTATTTCACCTCTGATGTGACCCTTATACCCAGGACGTAAGGATCACTGTAGAAACTTCGGGGTAATAACTCTTAACGGAGTATAACGTCCCGCTGCGCCGCGCGGCAGGTCGGCGCGTACTCCCGTCAGCTCGGCCCACCCCCGCGAGATTTACAGGAGATTATATGAATACCGCTTTAGAGGAATTTGCGATTTTTTTATTCGTTACGGATTTCATCTTAGGAATTATGTCCTAGGCTATACCTATTACCTAACAACGAAAATCAGAGTTAAGCTTTAATGCAAGAGATGAATATGGACGAATATGGGAAAAATACTTGGCTTTTTGAAATAACGATAGTAGGTTAATTAAACAAAAAGAATTCTAAATCAAGGGTCTGGACTGCTGAAACCTTGCAAACATAACTAATGTTTAGCTTTTTACTCCCTTCGTTCTAGTTTGTAGCGATTACTGCACAAACTGCTTCTAAAATACCTTTGTAAAAACTAAAAACCCTTTTTGCTTTGACCCAAGTACGTTTTTTTTACGGCTGATGTGGGCTAACCATAATGTTTTTTCGGGAGTCGATGGTGTTTATTCACCATCTCTCACTTGGCCAAGGGTATTAGGATTTTAACCACAAAGTTTTAAGACTACTCTATTACTATTAATAAGGCAAACGATTAGTGCTAATTTCCAAAGCACTGGCAGGGAATCTCGTAAACTGATTTTGTTTTAAGTGCGATTTTGATAACCTTTAAAGTTTTATGGCTGAAATCAGTTGAAAGCACCGGAAAGCTTCACACGGTTATACACACGTTATACATAATATTAAATACGAGCTTTTGCCTACGGCTTCGCACGCGTTAAGAAGAATTATTATATACAAACTTTCATCCCCTATTTCAACCCCTTGGAGTTGGAATTGATCAAAATCCTTTCTTAGCGGATGCCTACGTCATAACATCTACCTGCATGCCAAATTTCAGCCCGATCCGTCCAGTGGTTTAGGCTGTGCGTTGATAGATCACTATGTCAATCGGTCAGTCAGTCACCCTTGAAAAATTACGCAAGTTCTTAAACAATTGGCCAGTATCATCAACTACTGTTTTTAAATTAACTAGAGATCGCCCAATGGTCGAAATTCGACCTTAGTTTCAACGACATTTAGGACTACTACGTTTAATTTGTAAAAAATATTGACTTTATCATATTTTTTTCAACTCTCGTCTCTGGGACTCGGCTGATCTCAGACTGGCCGTGTAAGCATTGTCTAAAATAGCAGCTAAGATTCAATAAAAAAATTATAATCCATTTTCAATTTGTCAACTCGTTGTCAACAGACTTCAATCATAAATAAAAGAGTATAATTCGTATGTATAGGTTTGTCACTCAAAAGTCTGAACGTTGAACTACATGTTGGATACCAACGAAAATTGGTTCGAACGAGATCTAGCCAGTAGTTTTTTTTATACGCCATAAATGGTCTACTTAATTTAACTTTCATTTAATCAACTGAAATATGAAAATAAATCAAAAACCTCTTAATTTCATAAAAATAAACCTTATTGCTGCTGCGGAACCCTTCATGGGCGAGTGCAACTCGCACTTGGCCGGTTTTTTTAAAAATCGCATAATGGTCACTCTGCTTGCAGTTCATCCTGCCTAGCATACGCCAACGAGATATCTCACTCTACATGTTTTCTCGATGTTTGATGGTTTGTCTCTTCATCTCTATTGACCCTAGCATGACAAACATTTTTTTCTCGCGTAGATCTATCATCGAAATAACACATTTTATAGAGTTTTGTCGAGATAATGTCGAGATTTTGACATAACGTCTCATAATAAGACGAGATTTTTTTAAATTATATCAAGAGTGAGATATCTCGTTGGCGTATGTCTAGTAATTCGTACTAATTTGACATTCGTCAGTTTGATAGTTTTGACTATGATAGATGTGACTATTTTAGCCCCGCAGCACAGAATATAATATATAACTTAGTAGTACCAACCCGCAGATCATAAAGGAATGGTGCTACATTTCTTTTTAATGCCCTTTTAGCTTTTTAGGTTTCCGTACCCAAAGGGTAAAAACGGGACCCTATTACTAAGACTTCGTTGTCTGTCCGTCTGTCTGTCTCCAGGCTGTATCTCACAAACCGCTATAGCTAGACTTCTGAAATTTTCACATGTTGTGTATTATCTGTTGCCGCTATAACAAATACTGAAAACAAAATAAAATTAATATTTAAAGGGGGCTCCCATACAACAAACGTGTTTTCGACCTTTTTCGCTCTATATCAAATGGCAAGGCATTCTTTTGTTATATTATGTGTCCTTTAATATTTAATAATAATATTAAAATAAAATAAAAATTTAAGGGGGGCTCCCATACAAAAAACACACATTTTTAAGCCTATTTTTGCTCTGTATCGGTACGGAACCCTTCGTGCGCGAGTCCGACTCGGACTTGGCGGATTTTTTTTTCAAAATTTATCAGTAACTAGCTGTGCCCCGCGGTGTTACCCCCGGTTTAAGTGATATATCATAAAAGACTATGAAAAGTACCAATAATAGGTTCAAAACGAAACGACACATGGTTCTATAACGGTTTATGGTAGTGATGATGATTAAGATGAAGGTAATTTGCATATTAGCAATTAGCATATGCTTTTCGCTCTTAAAAAAACGTTAAACTCCTAAACTTGTATCTATAAAGAATCAGGAGTTCTCTCAGCACCTTCCGAACCATGGTATACCTTGGTGCAAAATCTTACTTGTTGGTAGCATACGCTTAGAATACTGCTCACGAAATCGAAGTCACCACATATTTCCATATAAATATTGAGGAGTTCCCTCGATTACTTATGGATTTCTTCATCAGGTCACCGCTTTTATGAATATGGTACCAAATTGGAATGATACTCTATACACCAAAAGAAAATTTTTGAAAATCGGTTCACAAACGGCGGAGTAATCGTTGAAGATAAAAAAACGAACATAACACCTCCTCCATTTAGAAAGTCTGTTAATATTATATAATTTATATTATAAAAAAATTAAAAAAATTGTAGCCTATGTGTTATTCTGATGTATAAGCTATATTATTGTAAAGTTTCATTAAAATCCGTTCAGTTAAATCCGTAGTTTTTGCGTGAAAGAGTAACAAACATCCATACATCCATACATCCACATATTCATACATCCAAACAAACTTTCGCTTTTATAATATTAGTAGGACTACTGCCGATGCTGAATTTTCCTAATGCAGTCGTTTTGAGATTATTATGGAACTATTAATCATTCTCCTCGTAAATTTTTATGTGGTACGGTATCCTACTTCTTAATAATATGATTTTTCAAAAGAATAAATAAATAGACGGATGTTCAACGGATTTTAATGTCATTTTGCACGTAAATCGTAATACCTGAGGCTCTACATTTCTTGGTAGGCTCTTTCGCAATTAAAAAGTTTAAGTTCTTATAAAAATATTATGTGTAAGTAATCAAGAAACAAATAATAAGACTAGTAGTTTATTTACTTTAATAATCTCTACTATTATATTATATAATATGAGTCAAACAATCTTCAGTTCAGTACAACGTATTATTTGTGTACGTATGCATTCACAAATGTAATACTTGTGCGTCTAGTGCTTCAGATTTTATTGCCAGTGTCATTGACCCCTATGAAAATAGCAGAAGCGTCGCGGTTTTAATACTAGGTACCTTCGGCGGGCGCGCGCATGCCTGATTCTAAGTTCGCGCCCGCCTCTGCCTTTCGATGGAAATGATTTCAATTAAAATAATACCCTCGAGGCCGGGTCGGTCGCGGCCTCGCGCCGCCGCCGCCGCCCCGGCCGCCGGTCACCGGAGGTGGCCGGCGAGCGAAGACTGCGGCCGCATCTTACCGGCCGCCGCTGTTGTCACTGCGGTGTTTCGCGGGCGGGCAGATTTATTTGGACGTACCCCCTTCGGGGGGAGCGGGGCCGGGCGGCCACCCACCGCGCCACCTCCACACATTTGACTGGATCAATAAGTAAGCAAAGGATGCCCGAGCAGAAAAACCATACACCCGACCACCCCGAGGGGGCACACGTAACCGACCCCCCCTCTCCCACTAGCGGGGACCTCGCAGATTGCCATTTTCTCTTTGCCTACGCTTTAATTAGTTGCGTAGTGACGCGTGGAGATCGGTAAGCCGGCGTTATTGAGTCGACGACTTGTCGCCGTACTCGCCGGCTATAATGTTCTCCGCCGTCTGGGCCCAGTACTAGCTATCGGCCCGGGCGGTGAAGCAGAACATATTACACCGGCTCGGGCGTATGGGTCGAGCTGGTAGAGTCGACACGTCACTTGGCGAGCGGTGACAATGCCACCATGACGGCAGATAAGATAAAGTATACGAGTCCCCCTAATAGTTTGAATAAGCTCATTCTTTGTGCTTCCTTTTTATGGCATTGTTAATGTTTCCCCTCGTCGTACATTTCAAATGTACCGCTAGCGGCTAGATGCGACTCGCGACAGAAACTATAAAAGCTAATTTCGGTAGTCGGTTGTAAGTACACTACCGCACTGTTATTTATGATAGAGATACTATAACTGCTAACACCTTACACATTACCACAACAACAACAGCTAAGCATTAGGCCTGTAGAGCGAGATGCAATAATTTTAAACATTTCCCGTAAAATGATTAATTTTTCACGATATTCCAGTTTATTATTGGTATAAAACAGTTTGTGATTTGTCAATTTTATCTCGTTGAAAATTGAACATTTGGGTTTGTAAGCAACAATCGCAATGCTGTTGAGTGTTGATGCAGCATCCGCCATCCAGGTTTCGTTTTTCCTCTTTTAATCAATCGGCAATTTCACAATACCGTGCATTGTTACTGCAGTAGTCTGTACTCTGTAGCTCTACAACTGATGTACAATGTACATGCTATACCGACCCGCTATAGTTTTGAACAGGTTAAAAAGTACTCAAATAACATGAACCTTCCTCTTGAACTACTCTATAATCCTCTATCTTTTGCGTAAAAATGCCTGAATTTTAGGTAAAGTAGAAGAAGAAACAAGCTACCGACTTATGCGTAAGGAGAGTGGAAGTAACTTTGTATTATTATACTACTTTTATATCTTAAAGGTATTTTAGACACAAAATAATAAATATATTTATACAGTAGGCTACCTTGTGATGAGACTCTCGCACACGTAAGCTTGATTTCAGATATCTTTAAATACTAAAAAATTAAACCAAAATCACCACTGCATGTCGCACTATGACTGTAACTTGACGCTTTACATATTTTGTATTGTGTTGAAGTAATAAAATCTTTGGTTTAAAAATTTAACTTGATGGTTGTTTTAATAACTTAAAACGCTCGTTACATCTAGGCCATCTAGCCACATCTAGCCTTCGTATAAAGTGCATTATTTTTATCGTCGACGGTCATTAAACGAGCGCCGAGTAATTATACAAAATGTTTTATATTCACCCGCCGCGAGTGAGGAGACCACGTCGTGATTCCACATTCTACTCGTTCGATTTATTTTACCTGTGATAGGAACTTTATGTCACCTACATAAGGATCATTGCAGAAACTCCACAGGTAGAATGTTACGTGTCCGCGCGGTGCCCGCTTCTTAGAAATGCCATCACAAACTCACTGGGACTACTGGCTTCACCGTTATTATTATAGCACACCTACATACTATAATATTATAATTATTATACTAAACATTTTTGATCACGACAATCCATACTAATATTTCAAATGCGAAAGTGTGTCTGTCTGTCTGTCACCTCTCCACGCCCAAATCGCTGAACCGATTGTACTGAATTAGGTATGGAGATACTTTTGTGTTCCGGGAAAACGGTACCCGCGCGATAAACGAATTTTGGCGCGACGCGCGACGGAGCTGCGGGCGTCATCTAGTGTACAATAAATATAACAGTTAGGCTGCCTTCACATTAAGTCGCGAGTAGCGCGGCCGCGGCAGCCGAGCGACTTAACAGGATACACCAGGGGCTAGATAAATGAAAAAAAGTACGTGTAATATCTATAGCTGCCTCCCTTACCTCAAGCCTATACCGCAGAACGCGATAGAGACAACTGCAGAAAATCCAGAAAATCAACGATTCGTTGTCCCCTGATTCCTTCTCCAAAACTTAACCGATTTAAGTACTTTTTTCATTAAAGATTAAAAAAAGGCTTGAGCTGTGTTCCTATGTTTTGCTTTTTTTGTATAATCTATCCAAATCTGTTTTCTGGACGTTTGAACACAGTGGAAAATCTGGCCATTTTTTTGGGTTTTTGAACGTTCATATCTTATTTAATAATTAAATTATGAAAAAAAAGAAAACATAGGGACATTGTATTAGTGGCCGTAGATATTCAGGAAAAAAATTATAACTCTACTAGCATTATCCAGGGAGGAAACAGGGGACAACGTTTGTATGGAAAAAATGGCGGTGTGGAATCCTCTTAATATGAAGGCAGCCAATCTACTTGTAAAATTATGTTTCAGTGACAGTGGAAATTTTCATCTGCGAAAATTATTCGCAAAATTTTGTACAACGATAAAATAGATAATGCTAGAAATTATTTTGCTACGTTTTAACTCTGTGTTAATATTTTTACTTGTGTCATGGTATTTTTTTTTTGTAAAATTATACCTAACTTACTATACCGCACTGAGAGACGAATATTAATAGTTGATTGTAATTAAATGAAGATTTTGACATAAGTCCCATACAATATCCGTCAAACTCTTCATTAAATTAAAGTTTAATGATCATTAAATAGGTCTGACTGCGGCTGTTAAAGACCTGCCTCGGTGTGGCATTTGCAAAACCGCTGCTCGTCCTTACTTCTATTAGGGGACATAATATTATACTGAACAATTTTCAGCGTTTATAAAATACCTGAAAGACCTTCGTGGGGTCTGGCTGCCCTTGGCTGCTCTGAGGGCTATAGCGAATATGCGACTCTTCACGTTTGTAACCGCTCGCGCGGCGCGCCGCATGAGTAAATGTAGAGTCAGCCGAGTTTATAGTGTAGTGTAAATCGTTTGTTTTGCTCCATAATTTTAACCAACTTTCAAAAAGGATGAGGTAATATGTTCGGCTGTGGATATTATATTTTTTATGCACAAAACTACAAATTGTTTTGTAACCGACAGCACAGAATATGTTAGTACAAGTACCGAATACCGACAGGCGACCGTATTATTATAAACTTGTGGCTCCACTTTTATTCTGTTTATGTCTTGTCAACATTTTCCACCTGCTTGGACATTTCCTCTGATTAGAATTCGTTAAGTAATTATAATTTTGAAGATACACTTAATTCCGAATAGACAAAATAGGTTTTATTTAAATAACGTTTCTGGTAACGATACACAATATTGGGAAGCACAACTCTTTAGCATTGTAGACTGTAGAGGTCTCAATAAGTTACATAATACTGAATACAGTATACTGAAAGTTGTTAGACAATAGACATTGAAAAAAATGTTTTAGTTTGCGATTTATGAAATATCTACATAATATATTTGCCTGATCGCAATTACAACAAATGTTCAAAATTATTACCTTTCAACCAAACTTCTCCGAAGCGGCTTGACCGATTTTGAGGACGTTTTGTGTGCTTATCGGGTATGTCTGAAAATAATAAAGTTATTGTTACAAAAGCATTTTAAAACGAGTGCCGCCTCTCACCTCGGTGGCCGCGGGCCCTATTATGCCGTTTCGCAATTCGCGTCCCGCGTCTTTGCCCCCCCCCCCCCCCCTTCCGCTCCCCCTCTCCCGTTTCTCTTAATGCCAATAATGGCCCCGGTATATCCAATCCTAAATGTACGATGTTTTGCAATACGTCTATTGTATACAAATGGCCGCTAACATCGCGTCTCTACATTTTTGCTGACTCTCTTGACGTAATGGCGAAAAATTTATGATTTTGCTTGATCTGTTATTATAAGTTATTATTACTAATTGTTGTGAGTTGAGGATTGAATACGTTGTTGACGTTCTTAAATAATTAATGGAGACTCGTACAATTTTTTGTTTAATTAAGTAGAGCGACGTTCCGAAGATAAAATTTTTCAAAGTATTTACTAATAATATATTGTCATGTTTTCATGAACTTTTGAAAAATCGTTTATTCTGTTAGTTTACGCGAGTACTTTCACGGTTCCTACTTTATCGCGCCGCAGTTACAGCGCGCAGCTCTAACGTAGAGTTGTCATGGGTCTGAAATATTAATAACCTTTTTCATTCTTATTACTCAAACACTTGAAGTCGAAATTTACTACGGGGGACGATATTACATATTAGAATTCATCTACATAATAAATCTTATTTGATTTAATTTTCATAAAAGCTGTTTGTTTTTTTTAAATATAATATTTAGGTGTGGTTGGCCAGTCAGTCAGCCAGACGCCAGTCAATATGTATAACAATAGAATATTGAATACAAGTAATTAGTTGTGTCGGGTGGTAACGAGTAGCCGGGCGGCGAGGCAGACGCCACCCCTCGTCGCGGCCGCGAGCTCAGCCCGGGGTTACCAGATATCACGTGATTATTAGCATTTCGATATTATACAAGGTGTAACAAAACTAAATGTTAATATTTGTCACTTTGACTTCACTGATAAGTCGTGAGTTTGTCGTTACAAATCACAAAAAAATGCTCGTTTAGCGCTGCTACTTTCACAGTGAACTCTATACATATTAATGTATGAGTGTATATTAGTATAGGAACACATACACTCTCTAAAGTTTAATCAACGCTACTTAGTTTTGTTACACTCTGTATTTAAAGGAATGTGTTGTATTTGTACAAGATGTTATTCCCGTTGCCGTAAGTTTTTTTTACAACGAAATTCGATAAAAACTACTTAATATACTTTTTCGGTATTCGAAATTATGAAATTTATCTCCATGCTGAATCTCATCTAAATCGGTGAAGCGGTTTGAGCGTAAAGTGGTAGCAAACACTTTCTTTAAATTTTTTTATTGGTATACTGGATTTAACATAATTAACTGCCAAAAGGGGTACATAAAGGATGTTTTTTATTTTTTATTCATGGCCCTACATTTTTCGATTTAAATAATATTGAGCCTGAATATTGTAGAGTCGGGGACATAGTATGTAAAAGACATTGCAACCCTGCAAAACGCTATTAAAGTTTAATTATAAAAAGCATGTAGTCAAATCAATTTTTAGCTCCACCTATATATCCTATAACAAGTTTCGACCCGACGCAGTCCTAAAAATAATTAAATCGGCTAAGTGCGAGTCAGACTCGCGCATAAAGGATTTAAAATATATAAAAAACTCTAAAAAATTCCTAAATTAAGGCATAAAGTTACTGGCCCTTTTAGATAAGACACAATTAATTGATCACCTATCATGTACACTAACAGGGAATTTAATAACAAATTAAATATGATGAAGACAAAATACGTTCAAAAGTTGCCCTATTTTTGTGAAAGCACCCTTATATATATATACATTATAATATTATCATTAAAGATGTAGAATATTCATAAACAATATTATTTTTCTGAAATAAACTTAATTATGTTCTTATTCCATGTTAATTTTATGTTTGATAGCATTTTAAACAAAAATAAAAAATAATTTTACTATTCGAATTATTTGAAAAATAATTTGGCGAATATTCGAATAATAAAATCGTCGAATATTCGAATAAAACGAGTATTCGAATATTCGAATAACAGACCCTAGCTCCCACACATCACTGCGAATTTGCATCGCATCGCAAATATCTACGACAAAATTCATTACGATGCGATGCGAATCCGCAGTTTTGTGTGGGAGTCCCTAAATATTCCCGATTCGGGTGGAATGAGAAAGCCATGGCAACCCCGCGAGGTGCTATAACGGCTGACGCTACCTCCACACCGCACACGCCGCACGACTCACGAGCTGTCTTCGCCGGAACCGGTCCTCGTATCGCCTACTTTAATATTAATCTAATGAATGAAATACGAATTACATATAAACGTATGTGACCCTAATTCGTTGTTTCAACATTGCCTTTTTGTTGCCTGTATGGTAGTTTGTATGTGTGTTGTAGACGAAGGCTTAATCAAAGTACGTGTAACTCACTGTACATAATATTATATTCATTTGCGTTCAGAGTTTGATGAAAATAATAATCGTAAGAACATTACTGTAGATCGTATTAATAACAGTCAGAGAGAAAGTTTCATCTGAAATCTAATAATGTAGAGCTTTTTACTCTACAGATGTATAGCCCCTGAAAGAAAATAATAAAGGACTTTGTGAAAAATTCAAGTACATATCAAGTACAATAATGGTAACAGGTAGCTGTTACCATTATTGATATAGAGCAAAAAAGGCCAAAAAATCAAGTTTGTTGTTATAGCGGCAACAGAAATACACAATCTGTCCAAATTTCAGAAGTCTAGCTATAGCGGTTCTTGAGTTACAGCCTGGAGACAGACGGACGGACGGACAGACGAACAGACATCGAAGTCTTAGTAATAGGGTCCCGTTTTCAACCTTTGGGTACGGAACCCTAAAATGATTAAGATAGTAGATACGGACATTTGCTATGTTCCTAACATAATTAACTGTAAAGAATAAAATATTATAATAACGTAACGATTTTACGACAAGGTTATTATTGTCTCACAATCGGCAGACGTGTGGCGAGTTCACTAGAACATTCGACTGAGCTGCAACCTGCAGGTGATCCGTTTTACGATAGTCAGAAGGTCGATATTGTGGTATACATTTTCGACTGTGCATGACGTATGCGATGGTCATAGGAAAGGAGCATGCTAACATTTAGTATTTAGGCGTCTAGGATTACTAGATGGCTGGTTGACTAACCTAAGAGGGACTTCGTACTACATACGTCATACAAAATGTAGAGACTGGATTACTCCACTACCACAGATGACTGTGACACTTGTAAGGGCATTTGCATACTGCACAGCATTAGTATCAGTCAACCCGTTTTGGAGCTGAGATGCTCATGGGTAAAGAACTAAAGACACACAGAAATTATGTCAATGCACTTGCCAAGTGACGCTTCAGTCCACCCGTTTTGGGGCTGAGATGCCAGGTAAAAAACAAAGTAAATACACAAAAATTCTGGCCTTCCCAACAATTACACTTCCGGTATTGCGGATGTCCAAGTACGATACGTTTGGACATTTGCCCCCTTGTTTTTTCTATAGTCTCCCGTTTTTCGGACATAAAAATAATGTTCTTATAGGCCAAGTACAACGAGGCACGAACCTCGTTGTACTTGGCCTATAAGAACATTATTTTGTCAACGATTCTAAAAGTATAGAGGGGATCCACCGCTTGTCGTAGCCTTGACAAACTCAATACATACTTAATACATATTTCATTCATAATTTATAAGTTATCTGATGCCTCTACGTGACTTCCCCGTACGACTAGGCCGTTGCCTGTTTATGAAGTTGAGTTTTTAGGGAGCTGTCAATTTTTAGAAGCTAGAAAACATGTTTTTGGATAAAATGGTACTTATAAACGCCATTTCAAGGCAAAAAGTGTTTCGCTAAATGCATTTCAACACTGCTTAGGGGTATTTGGGTAGAGGTACTGGACAGCGGACTCGTCTGGTCAACTTTTTGATTTTTTTATGCCAAACACTTGGTACCTAATACCTACATCTTGATTCCTGAGTTTGAAACGCAATTGTTACTCTGTAGCGGGCGTCCATAGGCGATCGTAACCGGTTCCGCTATGTTTGTTCATTTCCCCCTTTAATGGTATTAAACAGTAAACATACTTCCATAACTTTTCTATTTAAAATTGTATGAAATACAAATGAATAACAAAAGACCGTTGTCAATTCCAGTGGCGATGGAGGAGGAATCTAGCGAGACGGCGGGCGCGGACGGCCTGCCGCCGAAGCAGCGGCACCAGGCGAAGCACCGCGAGCTGTTCCTGTCGCGGCACGTGGAGACGCTGCCCGCCACGCACATCCGCGGCAAGTGCACAGTCACGCTGCTCAACGAGACGGAGTCGCTGCTCAGCTATCTGAACAAGGATGTGAGTATGTACCGCGCCGGGGGGGTGTGCTATGTGTGGTATGACGATGGTGTGTGCCGTGTGGTGAAAGATGGTTGGACGTCCATGCTATATAGTATATAGCCTGTACATAATATTAGTAAAGACTAAAGATACATGACATACAAGATCCAGCTTAGGGGAGAACATACTTTTCCCCCAAAGGTAGATCTTCCGATCGACTGGGGTGTTATGCTAAGTAACCTAGGTCAGGTTGAAAACCATTTAACATATTTATAAGGTTCCGTACCCAAAGGGTAAAAACGGGACCCTATTACTAAGACTTCGTTGTCTGTCTGTCTGTCTGTCTCCAGGCTGTATCTCAAGAACCACTATAGCTAGACTTCTGAAATTTTCACAGATTGTGTATATCTGTTGCCGATATAACAACAAACACTAAAAACAAAATAAAATTGATATTTAAGGGGGGCCCGCCCCCATACAACAAACGTGTTTTTTCTGCCTTTTTCGCTCTTTATTAATAATGGCAAGAGGTAGGCACTTGAATTTTTCACACATTCTTTTGTTATATGTGTACTTTAATATTTGATGATGATGAGATGCGAATAATTTAAACAATACTGTATTAATATATTTTATAAAGTAATCATAATATCTAATATAGTTAATAAAATATCTGTGATGTTATGCAAGCTATCATAATAATGTACGCAGATGTAATGTAATGTAATCTTTTTAAGGAATTAATAAAGGCTTTTATATATAATAATACTAGCTGTTGCCCGCGACTTCGTCCGCGTGGACTTCAGTTTATAGCGCGCGATGTCAACATAATTGGTGTCAAAAGCTTTTATAAAAAACCCTGGTACGGGGTACCCCTTAAATCAAAACACCCAATAACAGCCGTGCAGTGTGCACATAACTTATTTCATTTTTTTAAATAAACTTTATTGATGCCAAATTGTAAAGTATATGTAGCCCCCCAATTACACAACTTTACCCATAAACTATTTATCATTGATAGGTATAAGGTTACGTCACTGCATAGATAAAGTATTGACTACTGAGTTATTTAATAACGTAAGACAGAAATAACAATCGAAAAAATCGAAAACTTACGCAAGATGATACCACCTCTTATAGAAAGATGTTTGAGTAAGCGTCAGCGCGATGTAGGAGACGGCGCGGCGCCATCTATTATGAATTTTTAGAACTAACTTAATTTGAAAAAATTTACGCATTTTCACCCCCTTACAACCCTTTTTTCCAGTTAAAAAGTAGCCTATGTCCTTTCTCAGGCTTTAGACTATCTGTATACAAAATTTCATTACAAGCGGTTCGGTAGTTTTGGCGTGAAAGCGATACAGACAGACAGAGATACTTTCGCATTTATAATATTAGCATAGATTAAAATAAATTAAAAATTTAAAGGGGGCTCCCATACAAAAAACACCATTTTTGGCCTATTTTTACTCTGTATTGGTACGGAACCCTTCGTGCGCGATTCCGACTCACACTTAGCCGATTTTTTAGCTTTATTTGTATACTAGATGTACCGCGCGGCTTCGCACGCGTAAATTAGGAATTTCACAATACTCCTTTCACGTGGTCTACTCTATATAAGTGCCAAATATTGCTCCAGTAGTTCGTGAGATAAACCCTTTCTAATATTTTCCCCATTTTTACCACATTTTCCTGAGTTTCTTCGGTCGTATTAGCCTTAGGCCCACTTGCGCCAGACTTTTTTTTTATGACTTATGTACTTTGTTGTGTTCAGTAATAGGTACCGATTTTATTTTGTGTTTAACCATGATAAATGATCAGTTGTTGTTATCTGATGATGATGAAGAAATTATCGAATACATTAGTTCGGAATCGTATTACAGAAGGATTGTAGAACGGACCGATCTGTTTAGGGTCCCGTATTTTCTCACAAAGAGACAAAGATTTCCATCGAAGATTTCGCCTAGAAAAAGAAACTGTTCTCTTTTTATTAAATAAAATTGAAAATAATTGCAATATACAAATGAGCATAAAAAGTACCCTACCAAAGTTTAATAATAATATAATTGGATTAGTGCGTCTTTAGTGAACTCCTTTATAAATAGGTAGACTAAATAAACATTGGACACAAGTGTTTCTTCCCAATTTTTATAATTTTCCGCTTAATTTATTTGCACAAAATATCACAATTCACAACACAATGCGACAGAACCACGTGTCATTTCAAATCTGACATAAGGAGATAGCCTTATTTAAAGTACTGTGGAGCGAGAGAGAGCAGTACACTTAAATTATTCAGCATTCACTCTATCATATTTGGCTGGATGTAAAAAGAATGAATGAACTCGACATAAGCCCGGGTTAGTTGACTCTGGGATAAATTCTTCTGGTGCAATAGGTAGTATGAGTTAAAAATTAAAAACGTTAACACTGAGTTATTAAGCCCCGGGTTATTTATTTAACTCAAAGTTTTGGCGCAAGTGGGCCTTAGCGTGATAATATAATATAATATAGCCTATAGCCTTACTCGATAAATGAGATATCTAACACTGAAATAAGTTTTTAAATCGGACCTGTAGTTCCTGAGATTAGCGCATTCAAGCAAACAGAAATTTTTTAAAATTATCGCTTGACAAACTCGAGCCTCGATCTAAAAGACTATGAAAAGGCTCATAATCATGGGAAGATGCATGGTATAATATTATGGTAGTGATGATGATGATGATGAATGTAATTTGCATAGTAGCATATGCTTTCCGTTCTTAAAACAACGCCAATATAATACCAAATTGGTATGATACCCTACATACCAAAAGAAAAATTTTGAAAATCGGTTAACAAACGGCGGAGTAATCGTTGAACATAAGAAAACGAACATAACACCTCCCCCATTTTGAAAGTCGGTTAAAATTGTAGCCTATGTGTTATTCTGATGTATAAGCTATATTACTGTAAAGTTTCATTAAAATCCGTTCAGTAGTTTTTGCATGAAAGAGTAACAAACATCCATACATCCACACATCCATACATCTATACATCCAAACAAACTTTCGCCTTTATAATATTAGTAGGATAGTAGGATCAGTCGCGTTGAAACTTTAGAAACTTCGATAGTGCGATTCAGGAGTATACGATTATTTCGCTACAGTGGACTAAACTGATGCGTTTGTTTTTGGGACAGGACATAATTTCTGGCATAGGTGATTAATAGGCCTGGGGTTTGTGTCACTTTGTAGGCAAGGAACTCAAAATTTTCACGTTTGGGTAGGCTGGTTTGAGCTAAATTGTGCACAGTCGGGTAAAAGTATTCAGTAAACAAAGACCTCAAAACCAAGAATGAAATAAACGAGTAATTTTTAAATACTACCCTCGGTCATTCAGGTACTAATATAAATAAGCAGCTGTTAGGCGATAAACAATTTATTTATATATATAATTTAATGTTTTGTGGATGTAATCTTATTGACTTTATTTCTTAAGCGGTCGTTAAAATAATATAATTAACGTTTATATTAGTCGTTTATAAAATCTACATGTTGTCGGAAACTGACTAATAAGCAATGCGATGTGTTTAGTTAACATTATATTTACTATATTATATTTACTCTGGTTGCTACGTACGTAAGTAGATAATTAAATGCAATAAAATGCAGGAATTCGTTTATTACGCGGGAATCGAACATTTCCGAGCTAAAAACGATTTTCAAGTCAATGTGACTACATAGTACATACATTTCTGGTTTCCTCCAAAAGCGGCGCCGTCTTGCAGCAGCCGCAATACAGCGGTTAATAACGTCACTAGAATTACGCTGTCCATGAGCGACGCGGCCGCGACCAATATGACGCGGTTTCCTAGAGAACCGCGCCATATCCACATAGACAACGCTCTAGTGACGTCATTCACCGCTAAATCACGGTCGCCACACGACGACACCGCTATTGGAGGAAACCAGAGCTTACCGAATTTGACCGTAATCGGTTCACCGCTTCATACATGAAGAGATAACAGACCGACAGGCAGACTTTTGTATCCATAATAATATTAAGGCTTTAGAAAGGTAGTTCGACCGAAGTCAGAAAAGGATAAAACATTATACTTAGTGTAGATTTTCATTAGTAAGGGGGTTAGTATGTACTATGTAATATAAAATATGTGTTACGATATAATATGATATAGCATCTACGGCAACTAATAAGGAAATGAGCGTGCACTTGTCAGAGCTATCTCGTATCGCTGTCCGGGCTTCCTGTTTCTGTTTTATTGTCCTATATTGTATGAAGATTAATCGCTATACGCTAGTGTGTTCAGTTCTTTGATTTACCAGTTACCACCTATCTACCATCTACCATCTACCATCAGATGGTAGAGTGGTAGGCGCAGGTCACTTTTAATGTCCGTTGCTTCTTATGGGGGTATTTATACTTGCTTTCTACGAATACAGTACGATGACAGTATCGAATGACGGATCGAAACTATATTATAGTTTCGATCCATTCATATTATGATTTATGATGATGAGTTGCCCTCCAAATGTATTTTGTGTGAGAACTCAGGGATGCACTGTAGGTCTATGCAAACATGTCCCTAAGTGCTCTTGCTTGGTGCCGAAATCTTTAGTTTCAAACTTTGCCTGCAAAAGATAGATAAATAAAAACCACATGTTATTGTAAGCTAATTACTGCTGAACCTTTTTAATGCAACGATGTTGTTCTAAATTTTAATACACCGTTTTTCTTTTGTTTCAGGACGCATTTTTTTATTGTTTAGTATTTGATCCTTCACAAAAGACTTTATTAGAAGATAAGGGAGAAATCAGAGTTGGAAGTAGATATCAGACTGAAGTAACTAATTTATTAAAAGAAGGTGAGTTGTCTTTGTTTTAAAATTTACTAGCTTGCGCTCAGTGCCTTTTCCTGTTATCTTAATTATATTATGCAATGCAATTTTTAATTAACAAACTATGTGCTACTAATATAATGTCCAAGCGTAAGATCTTTTGTTTTTATATTCCTAACATCACAAAATCCTGTTTTTTTAGGAGAGCATGTTGTAAACCTATATTGCATAAAAATAGAACTAATAATATTTTAAAACAGGCTTGTTTGAATATTATGTATAATTGCAACTGTAGAAATAAGTTGTGACTACACGAGAAAAAAATACTAAAAAACAACAAAATGATAGATTTTCTCTGTCGATATATTATGTAATTTCATTTATATTATTAATTATTATAAAAATTTGTGAGTAGCTTCATTTTGATAAGACAAACAACATTTTTATTTGCGTAAAATCTTGAAAGTGGTAGCTAACAGAAATAGAAAGGATTTCATACTTTGACTTGATGGTCCTAAAATATGGATTGTCCTATTTGTAGGACAATGTTAATCTTAAATTCTATAACTATTAACCTATTATTATACAAAACATCTGCTTGTTAGGGTACCGTTATATAATTTAAGATTAACATTGTCCTGTGTAAATAGGACAATCCATAATATTTTAGGACCATCAAGTCAAAGTTTGAAATCCTTTCGATTTATGTTAGCTACCACTTTCAAGATTTTTCGCAAATAAAAACGTTGTTCGTCTTATCAAAATGAAGCTACTCACAAAAAATTAGCTTGATAATTATAAAAAAAAATGTTCTAGGGCTCCCGTACTAAAGTGCGCGCATGATAACTTTGCGCGCGGCTGAACGATAACTTTTCGTCGGGCCGCCATATTACTTATTAATCGATACGCCTATTGCTATACATAATTTAAATGAGTAAATAAAGATATTAAATTAAAACTACCAATAAACTATCATTGGGATTACCCATTTTTTTAATGAATCCCTACACTGTCACGCGCAGAGTTATCGTGCGCGCTCTCTATAATGGTATAACTAATAACTACTTCTTCTATAATCTTCTATAAACTTGCTGTGTTGTCTCACTCAGGCAAGCGACTACACTTGTATATCTGTCTCGCTCACACTCACATATCTCCCCCCAGGCGAGGAGGACGGTCGCGCGAGCTCGGAGCTGGAGACGCTGGTGTGGACGCCGTCGCACGGGCTGACGGACCGGCAGATCGACCAGTTCCTGGTGGTGTCGCGCTCGGTGGGCACGTTCGCGCGCGCCCTAGACTGCTCCTCCAGCGTCAAACAGCCCTCCCTGCACATGTCCGCCGCCGCCGCCAGCCGGGATATCACACTGGTGAGGGAATACCAGAGCGAAACCTTTTGTGATAAATAGCAATTTTTAGTGGACCAATAAATGGCTATACAGAGAGTAATATCAGAGTAAACAGAACTAACGAGTAGCCTGTAGGCCGACTCATAAGAGATCTCGAAATTGATATGTTTGACGTAGTATGTCATATCGCGGCGCGTGCCGTACTTATACGTTACTCAGCATTGTGACGCATTGTGTGTGTTGTAAGTGGCAGTCGCGCCATGTCGCGCCCAACTCGCGTATATTCGCCTGTTTGTTTGAAGTCGAGTCCGTTCTGTTCATTAAGTTAATATACCTAGCAGAATAGAGAAACAAAGGCCTGAGCAAGCGAGATGTCACTATCAGTAACACTGCGTGGTAAAAAGAGACGTGTGATACATGACAGCAGAACCAAATTTTTTTTATCTGTTTGACGTCCAGTCGGCACTTATCAGCACGTTGACAATTTAGTCTCTTAGAAAGATGGTTGTGTAAGTGTATACGTAAACAATTTTTTACACACAGACGAATATCAATTTCGGTTTCGTTGTACAGCTCGAGATTGTTGCTCTTTTCCGCTAGGTAAGTATATTAACTTTATGGTTCTGTCTACTCCGGTAATATGCAGCTATCATCCCTAGTTTCTTGTCAAAATTTTAATAGATATAATTTAACAAAAGATAATTCAGACAGACTCATATATTATTCTAAAAGTAATGATGTTCATTGGTGTAGTAGCTGTGTAGAGTGATCTGGAGCGTCGCAAGTCGCAACACTTCCCGACCCATGATAGTACTAGAGCGAAATGTCGCGCAGTCCCGCTGCAATGGAACATTTGGCCGTGATGTATCACGTCGTTCCTCTCAAGTGTAGTTGTACTTTCTGAGGTTTTTAGACATCAAATATATCTTTTTACCGACCCTTTTGATTGGCTTATATCAAAATGTTAGCTACTCAAATAAGCTGTTGTAAATATTATAATCATATAATATTATAAAAAATTCTCGTGTCTCAGCGTTTGTGCGCGAACTCCAAAACCGTTCAACCGATTTTAATAAAATTTTGTATGTACTATCAGAGAAGTTGATTCCTAGGCAGATGGCAGACCTAAGTAATTTGGTCGCGTTATGTCAAACCCTTCCGACCGATCACAGCTAACATTGAATTGACATAAGCCGACCAC
This sequence comes from Aricia agestis, assembly GCF_905147365.1. Taxonomy (NCBI): domain Eukaryota; kingdom Metazoa; phylum Arthropoda; class Insecta; order Lepidoptera; family Lycaenidae; genus Aricia; species Aricia agestis. Next base: position 19,669,648 of record NC_056409.1, read on the forward strand.
ATGACGTAGATCCGCCAGGCGCCAACTGCCTAATAATCAATTTCCTTTCTGGTCGTACAATCGTTAAGTCTGGGAATAAGTTTTTATCTACTTTTTACATTGATACTAGAAATAATGTATATGGCCAAACATCCTTCGGGTTAGCTATTATTAATTATTATTATTTAAAATGTCATAACCGAGTATTCATCGTCGTATTGTCATACAGTTCCACGCGATGGACGCGCTCCACAAGAGCGGGTACAGCATAGAGGCGGCGCTGTCGTCGCTGGTGCCGCCGTCGGGGCCGGTGCTGTGCCGCGACGAGATGGAGGAGTGGTCCGCCTCCGAGGCCAACCTGTTCGAGGAGGCGCTCGACAAGTACGGCAAGGACTTCGCCGATATACGTCTCGACTTTGTGAGTATGCGTACTGTGGTTCTTAAGCCAATAGCTCCGTGTTTAGACACACGATTCCCGCTCTTAGAAGCGGGAATCGCGTGGCTGAGACCCTTTGTTTTAATTGCAAACAACTGCACAGCAGCAGCGATATATTGCAATGTTACTCGTAATACTACCGCGTGGTTTCGACTGTATCTTATATACTCAGTACTCTAGACTAACTTTTAATGAGTTTATACAATTTCTGAATATAAACACTGCTTGCGCGTAATTGGTTATTGCGTTGATAATATAATTCCTATAATATACTATAGGTCAGTTAACTAAAGTTAAGTGGCACGTTCACAGTATTCACACTTATGCAATTTCACTATACAGTATGTTTAAAAATATTAAATATGTATGTTTGCATCATGATAAAAATTATCGTACAATCTGCGTACGATAATAATATGCTATCGTACATCGTACGTAGGCACAAAATTATCGTATGTGTACGATAATAATTATCGTACGGTTCCGAACATCATGCTGTATTTATAAACAGTAGCAAAAGATAAACAATAACTGTCCCCTTCACGCTCATAACTCATAAGATAACCGCGCAGGAGAGACGGGCAGACTTTTAATGATGCGTATATAGTACGACGACGTCACGCCGCGCGCTTATTCACAGACACTACACAAGCGCATTGTACAGTAAATGTGTTGATCGTAATTTGATTTGTACCATAATAAAAATTATCGTACAATCTGCGTACGATAATAATATGCTATCGTACTTTTTACCAGACTGGCTATAACAGCGACCACATAGCCTCTAGACGCCTAATGCAAGGCAAATACTTTCAGACAATATGTAAGACTTACTGCCGTTCCCAATATTCAATCTATGTCTGGTTTGACATACAACCGATCGCAGCTAACATTGAATTGACATAAAATATATGTCAGTAATGTCTAATGTGAGCTATTCTTATCTCTAGTAGGGCAAAACCAGAGATAGATCAAATATTGGGAACGGCCGTTATAGGTCTTACTTTAGATAATGATAGCGAAATCTGTCTTAGTATCGACCACATCCGTGACCCATGTACATCTCGTGCGTTTCATACAAAATATTTTTTTTACTGTCAAGAATCAATTTATTCAGAGCTCAAATTACACTGGTCTGAATCCATGACGAAAGCATTTGACATAAGTCATATCCCTTTCTATCAAATACAAATTAGTAATGCTTATCCTTTCTTCCGTTATCGTCACGCGTCACTAGTGATGTGATACCAACTATCTTTCAGAGGTATATATTTTTTTAATCGAAAATCGAAACAAAGCGTGATATGCTCAAGTCATTTTGAGTAGAACTGTTGTTAAACAACTGATTAATGATTATAATTTATAGCGTATAGCTATACGTGGGAGAGCCATGCTTCGGCACGAATGAGCCGGCTCGACCGGAGGAATACCACGTTCTCACAGAAAACCGGCGTGAAACAGCGCTTGCGCTGTGTTTCGCCGAGTGAGTGAGTTTACCGGAGGCCCAATCCCCTATTCCCATCCCTACCCTTCCCTATTCCCTCTTAAAAGGCCGGCAACGCACGCGCAGCTCTTTTGATGCTGCGAGTGTCCATGGGCGACGGAAGTTGCTTTCCATCAGGTGACCCGTTTGCTCGTTTGCCCCCTTATTTCATAAAAAAAAATATATATTACAGAATTTTTGCCCTTTAAAAGTTTAAAAAAGTATATATATAATTTGTAAAAAAAAGTGTATTTTTAAATTTACTTAGGTAAGTATAGGTACTTTTTTAATATAATCCGAAGACGTTTTTGTATATTTTTAGAAGCTTGCCACAATTAATAAAAGTCTTTTCTTCATTCTATACTTTAAAATAAATATGCACTGGTTTTTTTTATTTCTTTTGACAAGCGCTTCTCGTACTTCCCATCACTAGTTCTAATTTATGACATGCCGTGAATTTGAATTGGCCAATCGTAATGCATTTCTTACCTCTCCCCCCGCGTCGCTTACCTCAGCACATTGACACAATAATTTGTTAAGAGAAATCAAAACATTAGGCGTCTATTGGGTTATGTGGTCGCTGGGCTATAAGCTGTTTAATGCTTGGGAATGATTTGTTTCACCGTAGCGCCTAAACTACTAATCCATGTAAATTAATAAAAAGTGAATATATATATATATATATATAAACTATGCTATTTCGTTTTAACAATCTGTTAATGATGAGTCCCCTATTCACTTATTTACCTACAGCTGCCATGGAAGACGTTCAAAAACCTAGTGGAGTACTACTACATGTGGAAGACGACGGACCGCTACGTGCAGCAGAAGCGCGTCAAGGCCGTGGAGGCCGAGTCCAAGCTGAAGCAAGTGTACATTCCCAACTAGTGAGTGTTTGTACCGACCCGTCTTTACTACTAATTCATATTCCGTTGCCGTTTATGTTGGAGCTTCTTTTAGGTTAATGACTGTGGTATTTGATGAATAGGATAAATGATATAATGGGCCTTGCACTGTGAAGTTCTTAAAAACAATCAAATTTTAGTCATCAAATGATTAAGGACGAACTGCACTAGTCTCCGTTAAAGATAACTGAGTATTAAATGTCTGTGTTTCTTTATAATTATGGAAGAATAGCATACACAGTTATAAAGTTACTGAAAAACATGCAATGTATTTATCAAACCATAGTTTAGTCACAGAGCAAAAACAAATATCTTTATGCTGAGAAAATGTTGCATATTTTTTTGAAAACTACAATTTTCACTACTACAATTATATATATTGTGTGCAGATGTAATTTCCCATCACGTATAGGACGTTGTGTCTCTTATGAAAACTATATTGGCGATAGGGAAATGAATTTGATCTTTGACAGCTATTGCTCTGCACAAAAGTTATTTTTTTACTCTGTGGCTTCATACAATCAGTATCAATAACACGTTGACGAGGAACCGTTATCGTTGCAGCAACAAGCCGAACCCCGCGCTGATCACCGCGTCGGGCGGCGGCGGTAAGGGCGCGGTGCTCAACGGCGGTACCAACGGCACCCCCGCCCTCGCCGCGAACGTCTGCGCCTCCTGTCAAGGTAATACACCCTTATGACTTATGTGATAAATTATAGTATTTTAAAAAGATAAAACCGACTTCAAAATTGTACGTAATTGAGAATTAAAATCCCCTTTAAAAAAACTACTGAACCGATTTCGATAAAACTTGCAGTATTCCCTAAGTTGAACAATACCAAGTACAGCAAAAAAAGAATTACCTAAGTCGTACTTGTAGTTCCGGAGATATGCGAACAAAAACATAAAAACACACACACCTGCATACACTTTAGAGATTTGGCACATTTGTTCAGACGCTGAAATATACTTACATATTATATGGAAACCAGTTAGGCAGTTCGAGAAATGTTATATATATGTCGCAGGGAAAAGAAGATATCAGGGATATCCCGAAATCCCTAGGGATATCACGAAATCGCGGTAGATACCGAATATTCTTGTTGCTTACGTCTTCTTACTAAACAAATCTAGTGATATGTCATTTCACTAAACTAAATCCAGTGAAATGTCAGAAAAGCGGATACCGCCAAATAAAAATCGAGCTACGCATTTCTCTCGCTCGCTCTAATACCCTATCACTATCTTATGGGGGCGACTAACCCTAAATTGACGATTTTATAATTCATTTTTATACTTGAAAATAAGCCCCGAATTGTTTCATTTTGTAGACATAGATACTACATTATATTTCCGAGAATCAGACCTAGCAAAAACACGATATATCTTAAAATTTTCTCGATCACAAAGATGCATCTAATTTTCACGAATTTTTCACATATTGCCATAACCGTGCATTAAACTAAGTTAATATTTTAACACACTGTATAAAATTCTATCATTGAGGAACTGACCTAGCGGATTTTTTAAATGTTACATATTTATCGAGTTATTAGGAAAAAAATAATTTTCTTTTTATTTAAATGAATCCGCGTCATCCTTTTTCACCTAGCATATAAAAGACGGGCGTGAGTGTGAAGAGAGAAGGACGATTTTTTGCGTTAGTCGCCCTCTTAACGCGAATGGGGCATTATCAGCGTGAAGGGATCTTATTATCGGTATTGAGTTATTAATATCCCCATAATATACATTTAACAGGCTATCGAACCATGCAAGTAACATGCGCGTAAGTCTGGAAAATATTAAAAAATGTTGAAACTCGAGAGTCGTAAAAGGTGATATTTAGAAAATCGCATTCAAACTTAACGTACACGTAATAATTTAACGACTAAAATCACACGAGCCGCGCCAGCTCGAGCGACGCATTTGTTTCACTCCCACTAGTGCCCATGTGGGTATTAGAGCGAGCGAGAGAAATGCGTAGCTCGATTTTTATTCGGCGGTATCCGCTTTTCTGACATTTCACTAGATTTAGTTTAGTGAAATGACATATCACTAGATTTGTTTAGTAAGAAGACGTAAGAAACAAGAATATTCGGTATCTACCGCGATTTCGTGATATCCCTAGGGATTTCGGGATATCCCTGATATCTTCTTTTCCCTGCGACATATATACGGATCACATTGATAACCTCCTTTTTTGAAGTCGGTTAGAAACGGGACGGTGGATGCGAGGAATAAAGCGTAACGCACAGGAGCAACAATATAGGCATACAGATTTGTAGTCAGAAGAATTATATTTTTTGACAGCTGTCATTACCAGTGTAAACATTGTCTCCTTAATTAAAATTCAATTTTATTAATTATACTCGAGATAATAAATCATAGGTACCAATTCAATTATTGTGGAAAATAAGTGGTGAGTGTGCTTATGTCCATAACTAGTCCATGAAGACAGAAAACTGGATAAATTACCACAATATTAAAGATAAACACGCCCATATTAGACTGAAGAGACTTACTGTTAATTCCCGTCTATTACCATTATTTGTGTACTGATTACCATTATTTTTGATTTCTCATGCTGAAACATTAACAAATATAGCCCATTTGATAATATTACACAGTTAATCCTTTAATATTTTGAATTTAAACGGATAAACCCACATTTAATAGCACATTAATTTGAAAAACTGTGACACAACAGCTGTTGTGCCACAGTTTTTCAAACCAGCCCACCACTGGAACACTTTTCCCTAACTCTTACTTCACAATTTTCTCATAAGCTCACCCATATGGTATTCACGGAAACCACTATTCTCAATACTCTAAAGAGAATTAACACTCATAAAGGATGTGGTCCTGACAATTGCGAATTGCGCAAGTGCTTTAGTTTATCCTCTAAAAGAAATATTTAATAAGTCTATTATATCCGGTGTTTTCCCAAATGAATGGAAAAAGGCGCGTATAGTGCTGGTTCTAAAGAAGGGTGATAATTCCAACGTCAAAAACTATAGACCCATATCTATTCCTTCCTCTTTCGCCAAAATATTTCAACTCGGGTTTCAAAGTCAAAAATCTGTTAACACAAATCTCGTATCGTACTTAACTCCTATTTTTAAAGGAGTCGACAATGGAATGCAGATAGATTCAGTGTACACGGATTTTGCAAGTGCATTCGTTCTTGTTGGTCATAATATCCTTATAAAGAAATTGAATTCTCAGTACGGGATTGATGGAAACATGTTAAGGTGGTTTGCGTCTTATCTGCATGGTCGGGAGCAAGCAGTTGTAATAAATAGACACGAGTCAGTAAAATATATTGCATCACCTTGGACCGATCTTGTTCCTCCTCTTTATCAACGATATAATTACCTGCATACATCATTGTCATTATTCCCTCTTTGCAGATGGTATGGAAATATCCCTGCAAATAAATTCATTGGCTGACTCGCTAAGGCTACAATCTGATCTTGACCGAATATACATGTGGTGCCTTAAGAACAGAATGAAATTGAATGCTTCTAAATGTCAACACATAAGGTTTACTAAGAAAAGAAAGGTTTTTTCTACTACTTACCATATCAACGGGAGTATCATATCTGTTTCATCGACAGTAAGGGACTTAGGTATTCTTATTGACTCAACGTTAGGTTTTGTACAACACTATGACTTATGGTATATAGGTAAATAAAGCCGCCAAAACTCTTGGGTTCATAAAACGAAACGCGCATGATTTCAAGCGTCCGTATACGAAAATTCTTTTATTTAAAAGCTTTGTACGTAGTATTTTGGAGTTCGGAAATCTGTTCTTGAAATTATTAACATTCTGGCCTGCTATAACATCCTCTGGTAAGCTGTTCCACGCTCTTACAACTCGATTGGACAAAAAGTGTTTATGATTGTTTTTTGAGAAACTGATAGAGAGCTTCGTGTTATGGCCTCTGAAATGTATATTATCTTCCAATGTAAATATATTTTGTAAATCTTGAATGTCATAATGTCCGTTCAGGATTACGGAGAAAATAATCGTAATCACAAGTCTGGCTAGCTATTGGACCATTATCTTTCATCATATCATTTTTCTTTCCTTTAGAGTTCTCATAAGTCGTAAATGTTAAAAGTGATTAAATTGTGTACAGTGGCTGTCAGATCAGCTTTTGTTCCCTGTTACTTTATGATAAGTCCAAGAAGTGGCACTTTTGTATGTATTATTTACATCTTTGAGCAGAAATTATTTCTTTTTTGCAACAATTTACTTGAAGAATGAAGACCAATGTATTGACTGTATAAAATTTGATTTCAGTTACAAATTCAAATCAGTGGTACACATGGGGCCCGCCGCACTTACAGTACAGATTGTGCGGCGCCTGCTGGCAATATTGGAAGAAATATGGAGGACTAAAGGTATGTTTATATTGGACTCACAGTAATTACTGTATTCCTTAGCAGTAACTTTCACAATTTTCTATTGGGTAAATTTATGCTTTATTTGTATGTTTTGTCTCTCTTTTTTCATGTTTTTTTTTTTGTTTAACAAAAAATCATGAAGAGAGACAAATTGAAAATGTCTAGGTTATATTTAAACGCGGATTCAATTGATTGGTGTATTATTTCTCTCATATTTGCCACATAGTTTTCATGTAGGAAATATATATATCCACGGCATCATCTTCGTTAATGCAGTTAATGCGTGGATATAAAATAAACGAATAAAAATAAACGAAGATGATGCCGTGGATATAAAATGTAATAGTGAAAACCTATTATTGGCTTTCTGTTTTATATTAAATTGGTTTTATTGTATTAATTATACGCTGTTGGTTTTCTGAAATAAATATATAAATAATAATACGTATTTGTTCAGACCGCTGGCGTATTCGGCGAGAACGACGCAGAGGCGGCGCGCGCACGGCCCGACGCCGACGACACGGCGCTCAGTGTGTCGCACCGCCCGCACCGCTGCACCGCACTCAACTGCTCTAAGGTATAGTCACCCCGTCCCCGGGGAGTCCCACATACCCCGGTAGCCATCCCCAGACTGTCGGGGTTGCATAAATGCATCCCTCTGATGACCACAAACTATCTAAGGGTCGAGCCACACAGAAAATGTGTTTTTTTCGATAATAGTTCAAAGTCCAAACCAGTACGACCTGACCCCGACACAGAAAGTTTGTTTATAGATATGAAAGTTCCACGGGTTTGAGAGAGGTATGGATTGTTTTTCAACGTTAATGTAACGTGCAGGAGTTCAAGTTGCGCGCGCACCTGGCGCGGCACGTGGCGACGGTGCACGGCGGCGCGGGCGGCGAGGGCGCGCGGCCCGTCATGAAGACGCGCGCCGCCTTCTACCTGCGCGCCTCGCCCTTCACGCGCCTCGCGCGCAAGCTCGCGCGGGCCCTGCGCCGGCCCCGCCACTTCGCCCGCTCGCCGTTCTCGCCCATCAACCTGCACCAGGTTAAACACGAATGTGAGTATTGTCTTGATGATTGGCAATTAATATTTATTATTAATTAACCATAGACTGGAGAGTTCTTAATATGATATTTAACCCAGGAGATTGTAAGAAGGAGCTAAGTTTAACATCGTTCCGGATGGCGCCGCAGAGGCGCCATGGGTATCTTTTCTTATGGCGTGTGGCGCCCAAGAGGAGCCAAAATACCTGTAAAGTGTAAACCTATGATAAAATTTAATTTTTCAGAGGTTTCCCCTCAATGAAAGTGGCTTTATTTGTCACGTATTTTACGTGTACAGTGTTAGTTTTAGGATATGGCATAAAAATTACTCTTTAGGAGTCTTAAACATTTTCAATTGGTGATTAATATGGCCACCGATTTATTTTATAAATATATAACGCCAACACCAGCAAAATCTCACATCAACATAATTAGCTAGCAGCCCGCCCCTGCTTCGCACGGATATAAAACAAACATATTTCATTCAAAAACTACATTGTATACAATGTTTATTTATTTATAATATAATATTCTATAAAAAGTAAATACATTTTTTGGCGTTATACATGACTAGCATGTAATAACAGCGTTTTACCCTGCAATAAAACGCTTATTAACTATACTTACCTAATTCAAAGCCAAATAATGAGAGTGGCAACACTATTTTCCGTATGTGTGGCGGAAATAGTACCTAAACGACTTCTATATCCTCCTACGTCACCCGCTTTCTCCCTCCATATTGGTTGACGTTTAGTTCTAAGTTTTTCCACCAGGTGGCAGAGTTGAGCTTTTTAGCAGCACAACTGATTTAGAACCATTGCGTTGAAAATTCCAGGCAGAATTTAAAGTTGGCTTTGAATTAGGTAAGTATAGTTAATAAGCGTTTTATTGCAGGGTAAAACGCTGTTATTAACTTACTGTACCGTAATTCAAAGCCAAATAATGAGAGCTGTCTGATATCGCCTGGTGGAAGAAAGATAAGATAACTGAATTAAACTTACATTGATTCAATAAAAAAGCTTACATAGATGATGGAATGGAAATGATTTTATTATAGTATAAAAAGAAATACCAAAATGGATAAGTAATTGAAAACACACATAATATATTTTCACATTATACAGTAAGACTGTCAGTATTTATACTATTTTTTTTAAGCATATTCAAACAATCATTATTTTGTTACTAAAGAAGAAAAGATAATATTTTACCAAAATAAAAACAAATGCCTGCCTGGCATTTTATACAATTTTTGCTTTTAGTACTTAACTTTTAGTTATGTTAAGTTTTTAATTACTAATTATAGCTTAAAGATGCATAGTGATGTAACCAAATTCCATAATGAAAGGTTAACCTTATTTTAATTTTTAACCCATCAAGCCCCATTAGCTCACCAGTCACCAGTGAGCAAGACAATAGAATAACAATTGATTTCCATAAATCTACGATCGAAGGATTAAATTAACTATCACCTTTCACTTAATTAGTTACATAATAATATGTCAAATAGTGATTGTTAAATTATCCAATACAAATGCAAAAACTTTTTTTTTCCAATACAGTAATAAAAAAAATAATTACTTAATATGTCTCCTTAAATTAAGCAAACAATCAATTTTCTATGGGAGAAAACATAGCTTATACCACATTTGTTTGGTTTTGTTTTGTCTTAATTTCACGACAATAATACATTTTGAAAGTTTCTTGTGATATCCAATTGCCTCTAGCTAGTATTTCATCTAAGGGACAGTTTACGGTCGGACGGTCTGACACTGCCAGCACTTGCCTTGATTCCGGCCTCATGCAGCAGTCGTCGCACCCATCCACCGATCACAGCGCGAGACGCCGGTTTCGGTTCGCCACAAGCAGTGATGAATAACCTATCGCAGTAGCGATAGGATAGATGATAATTTAATAACTTGTATCCAATAAACTGGATCGATATTTCTATGTTGAATATTTTTACTCAGACGCCATCCCGATTGTCTTACGTCGGACTTGTCAGTTTTTGACCCGAGTCTAGGCCAGAATACGATAGAGTCATCTGGAATATTACAATGACTGTTATCTGTCGTTACTCGTTAGTAGTGTTAGGTCATGGACTCGACGTCCCGAACAAAGTAGCAGAAGGGATACTGCTCTTAGAATATTGGTACAAATTATTATGATTCGTATCATTGCTAAGAAGCCAAGCGCTCAAGTCATCGACATCCCAAATGGGAAGTTTACTGATCTGTCTTTGATTAGAGATAGACAAAAGAATTTTCTTTACGAGTATTTGAGAACTTAATCTTTCAGAAATATCAGGATCACAAAGCGTCGATATTGCAGATTTATGTACTAAAATTGTGTTGTAAGATAATTTATGTTTTTGAAATAAATTCGACAAAAATCTAGCAAATTGAGAGCCAATCGGACTACTACTAGGTGCATTTAATTTATTAGTTTTACAGCATTCTAGCCATTTTGTCCAAGCGTTCTCATAAGTTTTAATAGAGGAAGGCCGCCAGCCTGATTTTAATAAATTCTTTTGTTCCGTTGTCCAATCTTTTAATGATGACGTCCACCCCCACATCTCCAGACTTGTAGGGTCATTTCGTCGACCTTTGGAGGGGCCCGGCCGGTCGACGTGTCCACCAGCACTCTATGGAGGCGATGTATCGTGAACTGTGGAGACAGGGCTCGTCGTTTGATGTCGGGCCTCCAAAACACTTTTTCCTAAAGAGGAGCAACGATTAAATAGACCCCTTTTTCCGAGTTCAAGTGAGCTAGAATTCTGGGGATGAGAAAAGGCGGGGAGGAACACCCACGCCAAATGAAAGTTCCATTGCTGGCTGAAAAAATCGTGGAACAATGCGTGTTCGTCTTTCAAGTCGAGGCTCACGTAAGATGGAACGACATGAGCCGAATTCGAAGCCATCAAATCGATTTCTGGGGTTTTGTTGAAAATTATTCGAGTTATCTCCGGTAGCAGGTGTCATTCCGGAGCCGCTCGGTAGCGGGATTTTTTTTTATTTATTTTATATTATCACCTTTACAATCCATTAAACAACAATTTAGCATATTACATAATAACAAAAACATTTCATTAGGTACACTTTACAGGAACATTGGCAGCCGTACTAGTATTAACTGTGTCACAGCCGCCTGATGTACTGGCAATAGGATATAACAACCTTTATAAAAAAAAAAAAAAAAAAAAACAAGTACAATGTGATTACCTACTGATTGATATTACAATTTTGAAACAATATAAAAAGTGATAACTAAAAATAAAATTGATTCAAATATAAAAACGAAATCAAATAAGATTAAATCAAAATAAATATCATTAAATTAAATCAAGTCAAATCAAATTAAATTAAGTTAAATCAAATCAAATCGAATAAATTAAATTAAGCCAAATTAAATTAAGTCAAATGAAATTAAATTAAATTAAATAACTTAAATAACATGCAATTAAATTAGAAATTAAATAATAACCATTCCATGCTATTTAAAAGATTATGTATGATTATATTATGTGTGTATGACGTATGTGCAGTGATAGAGTTTGTGGATGTGTGTTTATGTGTATGGATTTTGCATGTATTTCTCTGAACTATTGTAGTCTAATGTAATTAACCATTTTTTTAAACATTGCTTGCATTTTCGGTAAGTAAGTGGGTATATGTTGTTTAGTTTATTTGCCGTATTATAGAGGTATGCGGAAATAACGTGAAATTGGCGTCTAGCAAGTGAGGTTCGGTAACGGGGCGTGGAGCAGATTTTCCAGGCTGTTCGTTTGTTATTCTGGACATATGGTATTTCTCTATGCTTACGTAGGATTGCATTCATTATGAATAATTGCCTCACAGTGAGCACGGAGGACTCGCGATAGAGTTGGTGGGTGCTATACCGCCGGGGAAGTCCATAAATGACTTTAAGGATGGCGCGCTGGGCTCGTTCCAGTGGCAGCAAAGTATTAGCCGCACATCCTCCCCACGTGACAATGCAGTATTGAATGAGGGATTGAGCTAGAGCGAAGTACACACACCGCATTGTATCAACATCCGCGGAGCTTCTGAGTTTGCGAAAAACGGGAATCAGCTTTCTTAAGCGCGCTGTTACAGTAATTATGTAAGGCAGCCAAGAGAGATTATTGTCTAAGGTAAGTCCCAAATACTTGATGGTAGTTGTTTGCGCTAGCTTCGAACATTGACATAAGCTTCCGGAGCATGTATGAGCTATGATACAAACATTTTTTGGTGGCTGAGAGTTGGAGCGTGGTGAGAACGGTATGTATTTTGATTTTTCTATGTTAAGCGTCAAAAGATTAGCATCCAGCCACTGCATAATCTCTCTTATAGCTGCCTCTGTGTGCAACTTAACTTTGTCCCAGGTGCTCCCATAAACAATCACGGCTGTGTCGTCAGCGTAGCTCAACAGTTTGCAATTCTTCAAGGCAAGTGTACACAATGAATTTACATATAGCAGAAATAGGGTGGGGCCCAAGACGCTACCTTGCGGAACTCCATAAGTGAGCTGAGTTGTGCTGCTCAAATATTCTCCTATCCTTACACGCTGAGTGCGATTGGAAAGGTAACTCCGGAAAATATCTAGAGCAACACCGCGTACTCCGACAGACTCTAATTTGCTTAGTAAAAGTGGCACAGATACTGTATCGAAGGCCTTAGATAGATCTAAAAACACTCCTAGCACTTTGTCTCCATTATCTAAATGCTTGGCTATCGTTTCGCTTAGCTGTAGAGTCGCATCTTCCGTAGATTTTCCCCTTGTGAACCCATATTGATTTTCTGCAATGATGTTTCGTTTATTTATAAAATTAATTAACCTAGTATTAAGTAGCTTTTCTAAAACCTTAGAAACGATCGTAAGCACAGAAATAGGTCTGTAGTTGCTAATTACGTCCCTGTTGCCATTCTTATGAATTGGACGAACGAGGGCACTTTTAAGAGCGTCTGGAAAGACGCCAGTAGAAAAGCATAAATTAAATAAATAAGTCATGTGGGGAATTAAGTACTTCATTGCATTTTTTAAAACTATTGTTGAAATATTATCTATACCAGTCGCACAATCATTTTTGAGATTTTTTATTATGTTTTCTACTTCTGCGTGATCAACATTACTTAGGACCATGGAGTCACTCTGTCCTGCGAGTCGTTGTTTTATTGCAGTATTTACAAAGCCTAATGGAGTAATTTTTCGCTTAACTAATATTGCATCAGCTAATGTTTTACCGATTCCTCCAAAGTAGTTATTTACCTGATTTACCGAATCTTGGGGATTCTGAGCAACTTTTAATAGGTCAGTGGGTGGCATGTATGAATTTTTTAAATTTGTTATTTTGTTAATAGTGCTCCACATTCCCTTGGGATTATTTTTATATTTTTGAAACTCATTTTTTTCATATGTTATTTTTAGTTTTTTAAGCAAGTTGTTACAAAAATTTCGATATCTCGTGTAAGTTAGTTGTAAGATAGCATTATTAGGATTAAGCTTGGCTTTTTTATGTAAGTTATCACGATTTCTAATACATCGTATGAGACCTGGAGTAAGCCAAGGTTTAATGGGGCGTTTTTTGTGCGGAACTCTTAATTGTGTAGAGTTTGCAGAGATCGCATTAGATATGATATCAACAAACATTGACACTGCGACATTCGCGTCGGTCGAACGATATATCTGACTAAAATTTGCCAATGCAATATCATTATTTAAATTATTGTAGTCAATTTGGGTACGCATTATATTCACTTGAGAACGCTTGACTCTGCAATCTAAAGAATATATGATTGGTACATGGTCGGTGACCAACGTGTCCAAGACAAAAGTTTGTGATCGACGGTCCGTTTTGACCATGACGTGATCTAAGCATCTATCTAGGCGTGTGGGATGTAGATGCGCTGGGAGTAGTCCATGCATAGCTAGAGTGTCCATATACGCACAACTGTTTGTGTCAGAACATCCTTGAGCTATATTTATATTAATATCTCCGACTAGAATTACTGACTTTACATTCTTTAGTCCTAACAAACATGAATCCAAGCTATTGCAGAAATTATCTATATTTTTGTAAGATGGTGAACGATACACGCCCATAATCGCAATGTCGCTATCGATGAGTTTAATAATTACGCTATTTGCATCTATTAATTTGAAAGATATTTCTGTTTTTATATTATGTTGAATATTCGATCTAATGTAAATAGTAACACCATCATTTTGGTTGTAATAGTTCGAAGTATATGATATGTAGCCTTTTATTTCAGGAATAGTTGTCAGTTTACTCAGCCAGCACTCGGTAAGCACTATAATATCACATTGAACAGTTATTCTTTCCAGCAAGAGTAGTAACGAGTCAAAGTTACAGTTTAAGCTCCTGATGTTCATATGCAAAATATTAAGAGATCTAATTAAGTTTTTCGATTGGTACTTTAGTTCTTCTGGGCTACATACTATTGATTGCGATACCTCTATGCAATCAATATCGTGTGATATATTAGTCATAGTATCGAATTTTATGTACATATACACTTAGAGGTAGAGACAACATACAAAATAGGTTTGGCCACTTACACACTGTATTAGAAAGACGTATACAATAATAATTATAATATTTTGATAATATGTCAAGCAATTTAGGTAGGGTACATTCTTTAGATGTGGAGTTTATAATTGTGTTTAGTTTGTGAGAGTGTAGACTATTATTTGTACATAGCGTTTGTGTGAAACATGATAATAAATTTAGTTTTTTTACTAACAACCAATAGATAATATTAGTTAAAGTAATTAAATGTAGGTACATAATATGAAATGCAGGCAAGTTATTATAAGTAATATCAATTAACATTAGAGATACTTTTTTATAACTAAAATACAGAAGAAATCTAAATAGTCATACTATATCAGGCGATTGAATAAGATTGTCTAGGTCCGTTTCTGATGAAATACGTCGGCAGGGGACTCCTTCTTTTTTGCGCAGGTATACTTTCCCATGGGCTGTCCAGCAGTAAGCATATGCGTGCTTCATGCTAAATTCTCTTGCTAGGTAGTATAGTCTCTTGGTATTTTGGGTCAGACATTCTGTCACAAAAATTGGTTTCGACTCTCCTTCAATTTTTAAGTGTGTTGTGCATAATTTATTGGCTCTATTTACTTTGTTATATGATTTGAATGATGATAAAATTTTGTCTTTCTGGATAACGGTCGTAAAATCAACAATAATAGGGCTATTTTGTTCTTTTTTAGTTTTTAAACGGAAAACATCACGGATTTGTTGATCATCTATGCAGACATTAATTTCGTTACCGATGTTCTTTACATAGCTAAGCAGGTCCTGTTGAGTTTCCTTTTTTTGTATGGGAACATTTCTAACTTCTATAGAACTCTTCCTCAGACTTTTTTCCGTGTTTTCCTTATACTGTTGCACCTGCTGTTCAAGGCTCTTGATATATTTCATGTTGTTGATTCTCTCTGTCTCCATTTTAGATAGTCTGTCCTTCATGTCCTCATATTGTTTTGAAATAAAATCCATAGATTGGATAATGTCCGAATTTTGTTTTTGGATGCCATTTACAGTTTCTTGAAGTTCTCGCTGCTGTTTAGCCATTAAATCGATTGATTTCTTAATGTCTGACATGAAGACTGAGAATTCATCATCATGCCGGCGTTTTCTTCCGCGCGGCCCAATCTCATTAACACTTTCTTTCTCAGAATTCATTGCCGATGCGTAATTGCTGCACGGGTCAGATTCCGTGACGGAGAATCCAGTGGTAGTAGGTGGTGGAGATCTGCTGAGCGGCATATTAATTATTATTGTAGAAATAGTATGTGCGCGGATGGTATTCGAGCCCGATAAAGATCGTTTGGTGGTCGATTTGGTACAGCGCCCTCTCTTGGATATAGAAGGCGTTCGGTGCAATTGGTAGCTGTTATATTAATTAAGATCGATCGATAGTCCACTACTCGTTGTTTTAGTTCTTACATATTTACATAGATGTCGCTAGGATCGCCGCCAATTTTGCTTATTCATCCTATTTTTGTGATGATTTTATTGAAATAGTCACTAGTAATGAGCACTTTGTCACAAAAACACTTCTTGTCTTATATTAGCACTGCTGCAGAAGGGTTTTTCCGTTGCCAGTCAGAAATAATTTGAATTTAACTGATTTTTAGTTCACTGTTTTAACACTTGTTTCTAGAGTAAATCCATAGGTTTCAGGTTAGTCCACAATTTGTGTTGTGGTAAACACTTAGTCCGTCACACTGCACTTACTTTTTATAATTAAATATAATATATAAGGGATAGATGATCCGCTTCGCAATTCATCTTGCCAGGGATATGGTGAACTATGAGATTTATATTGAAAGTGTCGAGCAGGGCGAAGACCTTGCGAACGACATGCATGAGTTCGGGAGATTTTGAGCCCCCTTCGTGTTTCAAACGCTACAACAGTTCAGTATTATGCTACAACAGTTCTGTTGTCGGTCTGAAGCATAGTGGACGAATTGGCTAAGTAAAGACAGTGATCTTTTGATGTGTAAAGCACTGCGAGCATCTCCTTCTGGTTGGAGTGCAAGATCATCTCGTGAGATGTCCAGGGACCGGAAACTTCGTGATTGTCTATTCGGGCGCCCCATGCTATTTCAGAAGCGTCCGTCGAGAGAAAATGCTCGGCCGCGGGATAATGCAGGCGAGATTGAACATTGCAATTCTTTATCTACCATTCTAGATCGCGGAGTACTACGTTTGGGACTGCAATGCAAAAGGTAATTGCAAAATCGCATAAGCTCCCGAAAATTCAAGCGGCCTCGAGGGACCGTGAAGCTGGCAAAATTTACTAGACCGACTAGGCTTTGGATTTCTTGTAAATGCGCAGTTTTTCGCTGTATTATAGGTCGACACTTGTCAATAATAGTTTGCGTCTTTTTTACAGGAAGCCATTTGAGGCCGAGCCATGGATCCCAACAGATCCCGAGAAATTCCAGGGCCTTTTGAGGAGTTAAAACAGATTTTTTGAAATTGATTTGCCAACCTAAGCTTTTCAGTAAATTTACTGTATAATGAATTTGACTCGAAAGTACGGTTCTTGTCTTGATTGGCTATTAGATAATCGTCCAAATAAGATATTGTTCTTATTCCTCGGTTTCGCAAGGTCTGCGCGGGTCGCGCAATTGCTCAACATCGCAAAAACATGAGGCGCCGTCACCAAACCGAAAGGGAGGCAGGTCATTTGACACAATTTTTGCTCGTAAATCACCCTCAGGAACCTCCTGTGAGAGGCCGCAACGGGGACAAGGTAATCGTATGGTTGTAAGAAATTGGGCACTTTTTGCATGTTTATTAATTTGAACTTGCTTAGAATTACAAATTTGTTTAAAAATCGCAGATTGAATATCGGCCTCAGGTTGCCGTCGTTCTTGGATGTCAAAAACATCGGGGAGACAAAGCTCGGGGAGTTGCGTACTCTCTCCAAGGCACTGTTTTCTAGTAAAGTTTTTACTTATAGCGAGCGACATTTGAGTTGAATTTCGAGTGTGAAATCTTTGACAAGTCGAAGAAGGTACCCACAGCGGTGGCTTTTTCTTTAGAGGAATCCTGTATCCCTGGATAATTTTTAGTACAGGTTTTGGAGCACCAGATGAACAAAATTTGCCAAGCGTGAACAAAATGCAACATGCAAGCGACATGCAACACGTTCGTCCGTGTCAAAAACTACGTTTCGATTTGAAACTATTTTTATTTTGTGTGGTCTTAGATTGACCCTTTAGCATTGTCAAAATTAGATCTCTGGCGAGATCCGTTCGCATCGGCCCTCGACTTATTTTGGTTCTGCGCGAACCTTTTATTTTGTGTGTACCCATGTTGTGGGTAGTTTGAATTCGGGTAATTATTAAAATTAGGTCCCGAAGGTAGTGTTTGAATCGGTTGATATTGATACGGGTGTGCATTTTGTGCAAAAACAGATGTTAATCTGTCGTATGAACCCCACGGTGGGTGAAAGCGAGCACCCTACGCGGGTGTTTTATAATTTGAGCTCGAGCTAGCCTGCACGGCCGTTCTTTGCATTGTAGGTCGTATCGGCCAACAAATTTTAGTACTACCGCCCGGTTTTTCAACAGCCAATCAAAAACTGTTCTTTTTTGAACAAATTATGGCAAGACGGAGGTATTTTGCGTAAACTCGCTCGTAAAAACGTATCTTTAACAGATCTTAAAATAGCATCCCTTCTTTGTCCTATCATATCTGCCCTGAGCCCGCAAGCGAGTTGAAACATATCGCAAGAAATTTTATTGTGTACATAGCACCTCCCACAAAAATCTCATTACTTTTATCTTTTATAGAAGACACAGTCAAATCGACGGAATTTTCCACGACCCAATTTAAAAACGATTCAAAACCTGCCTGCGCGGCATCTTTTTGTTTTACCTATTTCTCGAAAGGTTTTATTTCGTCGTTAGATTCGACTTCGAGAAATCCGGGCGTAGAACAATATAATTTAACATCGGAATAGCGCACGTCACTCCATTCGGGAGTGTCGAAGTGTTGCGCCGACATTAGCAAATCTAAATGATCTTGCAATGACCTCGGCAACGAGGACTCTTTTAATATTTCATTAATCGAAAAATTTACACAGTTTTCAACTTGTTTGGAGCTCGAAGCTAAATTTTCATTATCATTATCGGAAAATAATTCGCCGCAAACATCTAAACACCGGTTGTCATCGGAATTATTATGCGAGGGTATATTTTCGAGCGGCTGCCAAGCTGGAAAGTAATTATTATAGCCTGTCGATTGAAAATACGATTGAGCCAAAAAACTTTGAATTTGACTCACCTGTTTAGCGAGTTTACTTAACTCAATGTCGGATGTCCGGCGACGCTTACGTTGGTCTCTGCTCCTCGACGTTTCGGCCTTCCTTTTGTTTCGCGCAGGAGGGTCGGATTCGGAACTCGAGCTAATATTTTTATCCGAACCCATTATTTCTATTTATAAGAATTATTAAGAAGTCGTTCGGTAAACCGAAAAGTAAAATTGATGTGCCACGTGCACAAATTTAAACAAAGATATGAAATTACGCGTAATCTAATATACGTCCGCACAGCACGAAAAATAACCGCCAATGGTTCCAAATCCGTTGTGCTGCTAAAAGCTCAACTCTGCCACCTGGTGGAAAAACTTAGAACTAAACGTCAACCAATAGGGAGGCAGAAAGCGAGTGACGTAGGAGGATATAGAAGTCGTTTAGGTACTATTTCCGCCACACATACGAAAAATAGTGTTGCCACTCTAATTATTTGGCTTTGAATTACGGTACAGTAAGTTAATATCCGGTTCTACAATAAAACGAAAGTAAATTGATCAATATAGCCAAAGGTTTACAACACCTGATAAAAATAAGTCACTTACCTTCCATTTCTGTTAGTACACGTAAATAATCACTTATAAATACTTGAAGCGAACTATTAATCCGTTTACGTTCGCTGTTGGGTCGCTACTAAAAGAAAAACATTTGGAAACAGACGAAACAGCGCCAAATTACAGTTCATGGCGGGTTGTTGTTATTTAAATGAAGTTAAATGTTACACTACATATATGTCATGGAGGAGTTTCAGTGAATATATTATGATTAACAGGTTTTATTTACTGACTGGCTCACGTAAGCTTGATGATTACTATATTGATGTTCTATCGACAGGTACTCTGGCGATGGCGTCCGGTGCGGGCGGCGCCGAGGTGCGGGGTACGCCGCGCGTGCGGGGGCCGGTGGGCGCGGTGGCGGCGCGGCTGGCGACCACGCTGGGCACGCCGGCGCCGCGCACGCACGACTGGCTGGTGCTCACGCCGCGCGACCGCATGCCCACGCCCAACCACGTCGCCTTCCCCAAACCGCCTAAGGCGCCAGGTCGGTCCCACTACTGTTTACTAACGACCTTACTATTTATTTATCGATGTTATTATAAGGGGTTACACCAATTATTACGATTATTTACTTACTAGTAATCACTAACTTAAAGTACAATTTTGTAACATTAAATTTCAATATTCACACAATGAAACTAAATTGATTGACATTGACCTATAAAAATAATAAATATACACAATGGATACGCTGTACAATGTTTTTGTTCCTTTTCCGATACTTACGTTAAAAATTCGCATAGCAGCTGATGTTCCGACGCAGTAATAACCTCATGTCGGCACTACATATAGGCGAACGCGTTGGCCGGCGCGCTGGCCCAATGTGTAGAACGGCGGCGTTGGCGGTAGGTATTTCGCCCGTTCTACACATTGGGCCAGCGCGCCGGCCGGACGCGTTCGCCTATATTATGTAGTGCCGACTTAAGACGAAACGCAAGCACGTCCTAATGTTCTTAAAGTTCACAACCTATCTCCGAATCCCTTAACTTACGATAGTGTTTTTGTTTTTTAGGGTTACGTATTCAACAAGGAACCCTTATAGTTTCGGTATATCCGTCTGTCTGTTTGTCTGTCCGCGGTTTTGCACAGAGACATAGGACCTGCAAAGCTGTAATTTGGCATGAATACACATATTAATGATGCCGACAAAATGGTACATAAAATCTTTAAAAAAACTAGTACAACAAACGGGGATAAATTTTTTTTTTCGCGCCCATTTCTTTTTTGTGTGGGGTGTCGTTGGATAGATTTTTAAAAAATATTATGAGTATTCATAGATCATTTCCGATTTAGGGATCCATTTGTGAAATATTAAGTTTTAAAGTGGAAAAGTCAGAGTCCAGTGTCCACCCCTGCAAAACGGTTTCTTCTGATGTGAAAAAATTCACGGGAGTAAGAAATATGCTGAATTAAGGAAAACTATCACGGCTGAGAAGACTTCATAAAGTATTGAGTAATAGTCGATCAACTAAAAAAAAATGTATTCGGCGAAGTATAAAGGAACTTTTCGTTCAAATTCCTTTGAAAGTACCTAACTGAGATGTTGGTGTTAGTAGTGAAAAACACGTTATAAATATACGTTCATTGACCATACAAAAATTTTCAAAAACTAGCGGTACTACCCTATATTGCGCGTGGCCCGACACGCACTCGGCCGGTTTTATTTTGTATCTTTTACCTGTTCAATTATAACTCTATTCTGTCATAAATATATGGTTTATGTTACTATCATTTATTTTTATTATGCACTAGACGGCAGCCTGATGTACGAACGCGTGCTCTCCCGCGCCGAGATCGAGGCGCGCCGTGCGGCGGAGGCGGCCCCGCCCCCGCCGCCGCCCTCGCTCAAGAGACGCGCGTACGACGATATCAACGGGCTCGACAGTAAGTTGACAACACATGCATTTCAACACTAGATAATGCCCCCAATTCCGTTGCGCTAAAATTAGTCTATCGCGCGGAAAACGTACATTTTTCGCATCAGAAACAACAGACTGACAGACACACTTTCTCATTAATTATAATAATTATGGATTTCATGATCAATAAAGACGACCATCGAGCTAATAATGCATGACCACATGATCTTTGTTGTACTATTAAAAATGGTTTTGATGGAATATTATGTATAAGGAACTACGACTTTTGAACATTATTAACAGTTGGGCAGTGTGCATAAGTTAGACACATGTTTACATAATATAAATTTTACGTTTTTCTTTTTCTTGCCTACTGTGGATGAAGCAGCGGGAGGTAAATACACAATATACAATATTATATTTCAAACAATATCATATTTTTATGTAACAATATAATATAATTCGACCATAAATTCTTCGTCGCATTTTAGTGAATTATTTTTTGCTACTTGTAAAAAACCTTGACCTAAGTTTAAGTTGATAAACTCTAGAAAAGGTATTGTAAAGCATGCGATTTCCAGGAGGTGTAGGTGTGACGCCGGCGCCGCCGCCCGCGAAGCGCCCGAACAAGCACCCAGCGCCGATGCAGCGGCCGTCGCGCGAGCAGTACGCCGCCATGTGCGCCCGCGCCCAAGCCACCGGCCAGCCCCTGCCTGCACACGTCTTCGCACACGTACGTAACACTCGCACGTCATTATCACACAATGGATATTAAAAAGAAACCCATCAAACATCGCATTCTCAATCATAAATCTCGAAACGCTTGGAGCTTTTTGGAGTTAGAACCTAGTTGCTGGACAAATTAACTTGTAAAATTATAAACATACATAAATATTTATAAACATATAAATATTTATATATGTTTATAATTTTACAAGTATAAATAATTATAAACATATTATAAACTATATTTACAGGTAAACGGGAAGCCGACAAGCTTGACCGGCCGTGGTGGACGTCGTCACGTGATTTCGTGGATGGATGCGCCAGATGATCTTTACTTCAGAGCCACAGAAGCAGCAAAGTAAGTTTCTTTTGCTTATCATGTCATTCATTTACACACCAACATTTATTAGCTATAATATAGTTTTAACAAGTATGGAACTTACAGTATAGTAGAGCGATAAAAATATATTATAGCGAAAAGGAGACAAGGAGCGATAGCTCATTAGCTGATTTTTGCACTGAAACCATATTGATTAATAAATGTTATATTACTCAGATCGGCGCGACGGACGCTCAGCTGCGGCGAGCTGCGACGCGGCGCGCGCGCTCCCTGGCGGGCGATGCGCGGTGCGGCGGGCGCGGGCGGCGCGGCGGGCGGTGCGGGGGCCGCGGGGAAGGCGGCGCGAGCGGGCGCGGCGCAGTCGCCGGTAGTTCTGGACTGACAGGAGGGCCCGCGCCCGCCGCCGCCCCGCCCCTACACCATGGAGGCGCTGCTCGGCTGAGCCGCCGCCTGTATATTGCGACTGTACATAGCCCGCGCCGGCGGCCGACGTCCACCCGACTCCCGACCGACACCCCGACACCTAAACGTTAACGAAGATTGTATTTTTGGTAATCGAATCGCCGACGATGGATTCTGTAGATAATATTTTAAACTATAATGTTCTTATGTGGTTCGATCTGGCGATGAGTGAATAATGTATTTGATACATAAAACGATATGTAAGTCTATTTCATTCGGAGATTCATTGTAGGATAATTTACAATTTTTTTCATAAATAAAGCACAAATTGGAGTGTTGCCTTATTTCATTACCCTCGATTTTATAGTTTTCATGATCCTTTTCTAAAAAAAAACTACATGTATGTATGTGTATGACATAAGCCGACCAAATGACGTAGGTCCGTCAACTACCTAGGAATCAATTTCCTCGATGGTACATAATATAAGTGTCGGCATCACTGTCTCTGAATTCTGATGACCCAAAAAAGTACGGTCTATATAGTCTATATTATCTTCAACACGCAAAATACCCAGTTTCCACGTCAGTCGTCAAGTTTTTCAGGAAAAATCACTCGCGCTTCGCGCTCGTGATTTTTTTACCTGAAAAACTTGACTCCTTCATTTGTTTGCAACGAACCTATCGGGAAATACCCGATAATTTTGAAGCTCTTGTGGTATTATAAGTGAATATTAAAGTACACATCTAACATAAGAATATGTATGTGAAAAATTCAAGTGCCATGCCATATTATTGATATAGAGCGAAAAAGGCCAAAAAATTCACGATTGTTGTATGGCAGCCCCCTTCAATATTTATTTTATTTTGTTTTCACTTTTCAGTATTTGCTGTTATAGTGGCAACAGATATACACAATCTGTGAAAATTCAGAAGTCTTGCTATAGCGGTTCTTGGGATAGCCTGGAGACAGATAGACTTACCGACAACGAAGTCTTAGGGTCAATTTATAATAGAGCAGAGTCGAACCTAATATGGAACTCTTTCGTGCTCGACTGGCACTTATAAATTTTGCGGCTACTGAGTAATATTGCACATGAAAAATGTGTCGGCATCACTGTCTCTGAATTCTGATGACCCAAAAAAGTACGGTCTATATAGTCTATATTATCTTCAACACGCAAAATACCCAGTTTCCACGTATAACCAAATTCAGCGGAACAAAGCTGTTGCAGGCAACATCTAGTACAACTATACTCAACCTGCGGCCCGCCTAGACATTACCAGTGGTCCGCATAAAGATATATTTGTCCGTGGGAGAGCCATGCTTCGGCTCGAATGGGCCGGCTCGACCGGAGAAATACCACGGCCTCACAGAAAAACGGCGTGAAACAGCGCTTGCGCTGTGTTTCGCTGAGTGAGTGAGTTTACAGGAGGCCCAATCCCCTACCCCCTTAGAAATGCCGCAGTTGAAAAACAATTTGTTACCCCAGGAGGGTACCAACTGCGTTGGAGAATCCCTCTCTGGACGTCCATGCTCAGGAGCCCTTGGAACTGAACGTGGACGTCCAGGCTGCCCCTCGTATTCTGGGGAGGGCAAAACTGCGCTCCAATCTGCTCGGGGCAAGAGCAAACGCACAAAGGCACCCCCCTCGATATTAAACATGGACTTTTGTAATATCAGGGGATTACACTCCAACCTTAATGCCGTCCATTACCACCCTGAGACGGCAAAGCCGGCTTTGCTCTTTTTGACCGAGACGCAGATATCATCTCCGAGTGACACATCATACCTTTCCCACCCAGGGTATTATCTCGAGCACTCCTTTCTACCCAAAGCTGGACTGTGTGTGTATATCAGAGATGATATCAGCTCTCGCCGCCTCAGCAATCTTGAGGTCATGGACCTGTCAAACTTATGGCTCCGCAATCCGCATAGATTGCGACGAGCACCCTCGCGTCTATGCGTGCCTAATAGGTCCCATAGTGGTGACCCCGAGACGGACCGACTCTTGGAGCACCTGCAAGCTGCTTCAGATTTTGAGCAGCGGCAGATCCCATCCGCAGAGATCATAATACTTGGCGACTTTATTGCCCACCACGCCGACTGGCTCAATTCCAGTAAAACTGATCATGCGGGGAGGTCTGTCTGCAACTTTGCCCTTGCGAACGACTTGACACAACTGGTTACTACGCCTACGGGAATCCCAGATGTGGATGGTCAGAATCCTTCCTTGTTGGACCTCCTGCTGACTTCAAATCCTGATGGCTACCAAATATCCGTACCTAACCGCACCACTTGGTTCATCAGATCATTGCCTTGTTAGGAGTTCTGTGCCACTTACCACGGTGTTAAGACAGCGTGCTGTTAAATACCGTCGTGTGTGGCACTACACGTCAGCAGACTGGGATGGGATGCGGTCGTTTTTTGCATCCTATCCTTGGGGGCACGTCCCAAGTAGCACACTTCAAACGCCTTAAATCTATTTATGCTTTAGGAGTACTAATCATGGCTTTTTTATAGACATAATAGACATTGGCATTCTATACATGTTTTTGAATAAGAACTAAGTTTCTAATAGAAAAAATATCTAGTGTTCCTTGTTTTAAAACCTTTATTAGTTCATTACACTGAGTTAAGAGCAATTTGATTTGTTGTGGACTATATTTGCTCTGTTAAAAGCGCTGCTGTAGTTCAATTATTCTATAGACTTATTATCACAAATACATACTTTTTAAGGATTGAAATTATTTCTAGAACAATTACTCTAAAAGTAATCAAAAAGGTTTTTAGATGCATTTGTTAGGCACTTTTTAAAGTCTACTCAATAGTGTATATGTTACGCTCAAAGACCGAAAACGCTCAGTGAGCGAAAAAATGGCTCACAACGCGTTGTGGTCATAGTGAAAACGGCCACGACGCGTTCTGGTAATCACAGAAATACCACATAGTGAAATTCGTGTCGTGGCTGACGTGCTATTCGACCACAACGCGTTGTGGTAATCGAGAAAAGCCATGACGCGTTCTGAGCATTTAAAAACAGCCACGACGCGAATGAAAACGGCCACGACGCGTTCTGAAACCAGGTTAGTTACTCAGGAGTAATTTTATAGCGTCCAACTCCGCCCAAGTGTGTGCGCAATACACAAGAGCACTCTGGTTTCAATGAAACTAGGCCAGTTACGAGCGAGTAATTTTTTAGTGCCCAAGTGTGTGCGCAATACACAAGAGCATGTTACGCAGGAGTAATTTTAAAGTGCTCAAGTGTGTGCGCAATACACAAGAGCACTCTGGTTTCAATGAAACCGGGCCAGTTGAGCAGAAGTCATATTTTCATAGTGCCCAAGTGTGTGTGCAATACACAAGAGCACTCTCGTTTCAATGAAACCAGGCCAGGTACGCATAAGTTATTTTTATAGTGCCCTAGTGTGTGCGCAATATACAAGAGCACTCTGGTAGTTACGCTGGAGTTGTTTTAGTGCCCAAGTGTGTGCGCAATATACAAGAGCACTCTGGTCTCAATGAAACCAGGCCAGTTAAGCAGGACTAATTTTATAGTGCCCAAGTGTGTGCGCAATACACAAGAGCACTCTGGTTTCATCGAAACCAGGCTAGTTACGCAGGAGTAATTTTATAGTGCCCAAGTGTGTCTGGTTTCATTGAAACCAAAGTGCTCTTGTGTATTGCGCACACACTTGGGCACTATAAAACTACTCCTGTGTAACGTGCTTTTGTGTATTGCGCACACACTTGGGCACTATAAAATTACCGCTGCGTAACTGGCCTAGTTTCATTGAAACCAGAGTGCTCTTGTGTATTGCGCACGCACTTGGGCGCTATAAAATTACTCCTGCGTAACACGGCCTCGTTTCAGAACGCGTCGTGGCCGTTTTCATTAGGGCCACAACACGAATTCGCGTCGTGGCTGTTTTTAAATGCTCAGAACGCGTCATGGTTTTACTTACTTTTACGAATAGCACGTCAGCCACGACACGAATTTCGCTTTGTGGTATTTCTGTGATTGCCAGAACGCGTCGTGGCCGTTTCACTATTACCACAACGCGTTGTGAGCCATTTTTTCGCTCACTGAGCGTTTTCGGTCTTTGAGCGTAACATATACTCTAGTGAAAGTCCTGTTTCCTCCATTAGGGAACTTAGGCTTTAAACATTTTATTTTAAGAGTATTAAGTATATAAAGGACAGCGTTCTGCAAGCATGAAGAAAGCAGGAGATATTAAGAAGACAGGAGGCTTTCGGAGAAAAGTGGAAAAGTATAAAAATCGGCCAAGTGCAAGTCAGACTCGTGCACGAAGGGTTCTGTACCGTTATGGGGAAAAAATAGGCCAAAAATAGGGTTTTTTTTTGTATGGGAGCACCCTTTAATTTTTTATTTTATTTATTTTGCAGCCAGCACATATAAAAAGGAGTACAAACCTTGCCTCTAGGTCCCTCAAGAAAGAGATTACTCGGGCAAAGCAACAGCACGTCAATAGAATTGGCAAGAGACTTGAGCGCCTCCCCTCGGCAACCCGTGCATTCTGGTCTCTGGCCAAAGCTATTGAAGGAAATTTCTGCAAGCCAACCCTACCATCCCTACACGTAGGAAATGGATCGTTGGCCCAGGACGCAAAAGACAAAGCCGATCTTCTGGGCAAGCTCTTTGCGTCAAACTCGACCCTGGATGACGGGGGGGCAGAAACCGCCGACCATACCGCGATGCACGAGAATCATGTCGGATATTCGGTTTCATCAGCGCTTAGTGCGAAAAGCCCTCCGTTCCCTTGATATCCAAAAGTCGAGTGGGCCAGACGGAATCCTGCCTATTGTGTTGAAAAAGTGTGCTCCAGAGTTGGCTCCGGTCTTGACGCGTCTTTTTCGGCTCTCCTATTCAACTGGCATCGTCCCGGCTTCCTGGACAGCCTTGGTGCACCCGATCCCCAAAAAAGGTGATCGCTCAAATCCTTCCAACTAAGGATCAATTGCTATAACCTCTCTCTTCTCGAAGATAATGGAATCCATTATCAATAGCCAGCTTCTTCGATACTTGAACGGCCAGGGATTACTAAGCGACAAACAATACGGGTTCCGTAAAGGTCGCTCGGCTGGTGATCTCTTGGCATACCTGACTCATCGTTGGGCTCAGGCAATTGAGTCGAAGGGAGAGACATTGGCTGTTAGTTTGGACATTGCGAAGGTCTTTGATCGGGTTTGGCATAAAGCGCTACTATCAAAGCTTCCATCATACGGGCTGCCCGAGATTATGTAAGTGGGTCACTAGTTTCTTAGCAGACAGAAGCATAAAGGTCGTAGTTGACGGCGAATGCTCGGGAACTCAGTCTGTTGATGCTGGTGTCCCTCAGGGCTGTGTGCTATCGCCTACTCTATTCATACTGCATATCAATGACATGTTACAAACCAACGTCATTCATTGCTATGCGGATGATAGTACAGGTGATGCTGTATATACCGGCTCCCCTAATATTTCTCGGCAAATTGGAGAGTGGAGAATTCATTGGAGAAGGTCTCTCAATGGGGTAGACGTAACTTGGTCCAATTCAACCCCGCCAAGACACAAGTCTGCGCGTTCACCACTAAAAAGTAACCAATGGTCGTATATCCTCGTTTCGAGGGCACATCTTTAACCATCTCCCCTAGCATTGAGATACTTGGCGTCAACATATCGGGCGAAGTCCATTTCCGATATCATCTAGAGGGTAAGGCCAAATTAACCTCGAAGAAGCTTGGTGTTCTTAACAGAGCGAGACAGTACTTCAGTCCGGAACAACGCCTACATCTCTACAAGGCGCAGGTTCGGCCTCATATGGAATATTGTTCTTATCTCTGGGCAGGGGCGCCAAAATACCAACTGCTCCCTCTGGATCGTATCCAACGAAGGGCCGCTCGAATTGTTGACTGCCATAGTGTTTCAAACAGCTTGGACCCCTTGGAATTACGCCGAGATGTAGCTTCACTCTGCATCCTCTATCGGTTGTATCACGGGGAGTGCTCTGAGGAATTGTTCGGAATCATACCACCTGCAACTTTTCGCTATCGTCCCATGCGAAAAACATACCATCCTCATCACCTTGATGAGTGGCAGTCTTCCACGCACTGTAAAACTCTGGAACGAACTGTCACGAGCAGTATTTCCGGACCTATACGACCTGCAAACCTCAAATTACCCAGGTCCTGGTGCCAGAGGGGGGCAAATTACCCAGGTTCTGGGCCAGGGGGGGGGGGGGGGGCAAAACAGATTTTTCATAAGCTAGGTGTTTATAAAGAATAAAAAATTAATAATTTTTTGTTGTAAAAATATTGTATTGCAAACAAATAGCAAAAATTCGTTTTCTTAATTTTTATAGATAAAAGTACTATTTAATATACTTAGTAGGGACGTCAATATGATCCAGGGGGGGCAGCTGCGTTTGTGTGATCCACGGCGGGCAGCCGCAGACATGCGCCACCAGTGCCCGCCAGGCACCAGCGGCGCGGTCTTTTTGCCCGCCTTGTGCGTTGGTAATATAGGATTCCCTTTGTGCTATCGTTCGCGGCGAAACTGACCGGCCCGCGCCGCCCCTTCGTCTGCAAAGCGCTTTAAAGTGAAAGTTGCACAAATATTAAAATGGTATTTTGTTAGTTACTTAATGGTTCGATTTTGATGAAATTTGGCATGGTAATAAAATATTAACTTTCTGGCTCTGGATTCACCCAGGCCAAATTATGTTATCCTGAAAAACTAGAGTGTTCTCATACAGTGATGAAAGCTGGTGCTGAGAATTTTGAAATGTTACAATCAAAGTTACACTGTAACATAGTCAATACAACTGGGGTCCAAGTAAAACCAGATTATTAAAAAGTTATATTTATTCGAGTACATAACTACACCTTAAAATAAATGAATAATAACTATTATTCCGCGCGATAAATACGTTTTAAGTGGATCTCGAGACACCGGCGTAGTGTCCCGCTATAACCGAAGCACTATCACATTTAAAGTTAAATGTGTACATAGAAAAATAATTACCCCATTTCTAATTAAAACATTTACACGGCGGACAATGCTGCACAATTCCCATCTTTGTATGATTACGTCACTCGAAAGAAGAAGACAGCAATGTGTGTACACAGATTGTCTCTATGTAAATATTCTTATTAGTGTGAGGGTAATAATCCAACAGCGGAGGACAATGTTGTGGGAAGTGGAAATTAGGCCCGCGCGGGGCTCACCGCTACACCTGCACTGCTTGATGGCACTCGAATGTGTGGCTTTATCGCAAAAAGGGAAACCCAGAAAATATTAGTACGTCTGAATTTACCTCTTCGAACAAAAGCATCGGAGAGTTTGTTTTCATTTACATTTACTGAGTATTTAGCTAAATGAACATTTTTATAAAAAGATCAGGCAACTAAAACGATTATACTTTTATTTACAGAGATTAATATACTTATCGAATGAAAACTCACCTTCGATTAACTTAAATATAAAATAAATTTATAAAATATAAATTGAAAAGCGCATCGGGCGAATCGCCTTATGATCCCGTACATCCTAGTCAAATCCTAGTACTCGGCTACAAAATAATATTATGTGTCCCTGACTATTGTACCTCGCGAGGGAACTCGCCCGGTGCGCACAGTCGTTGCGACCCATTCGAGCCGTGCGGTCGAATGCGCCGCACCAAGCGAAATAAATATGCATTATACAGTTACAATACTACAAGCGCTTCACTTAGTCCCACTAAATTTCCGAATCGCCACAACATTACATCTGGATCCCTAAGTGTAGTCGGAGACTCGCTTTAATTGAGCAGGTTCTGTTACAGCTACGTTAACGCTAAGTCGAGTTTGTCGGCGGACAGCGCTGCGACCCGCACCTCCGCTCGGTCGCCGTCTACGATACTAACATTGCAAAACTACCTCTATATATAATCTCAAAGCCAGCGCCTCCGCGGGCTCCGGAGACGGCCATCTCGCGCCTCGCACTCCACTCGCCATATATAAAATACTCGATACAAAAATACTGTACAATCATAATATTATTTGTAGGTAATATACCGCCGCCGCGAGCGCGGCCCCGACGCCCGTCCACATTATATACAACGTCTCACTGTACACCGCACACGCCCAGAGTTGATCCCGACACTGTAGTCTTTACCTCATTGCAATTGTTTTCTATATTAAATAATGAGATCGAACGAAGTCATTCCTGAGGGGTTGGCAGACTATGGAAAGGTTTTGTACCCGATACCGTAGTATACAAAATAAAACATCCGTAGCAAAGATGCACCTAATTATTTATAAAATTTTATAAATCCAGAAAAATTATGTTCAGATTTGTCTTTCGTAAATAGTTTCATTTAGATAAAAGGCACTGAATGTCAACAATCGATTTGTATTTTTCGTTTAGACCTTACCCTTACACTAAAATAATAGCCAATATTAAAATATTATTTCGCGCTCAAATATCTCATATGAAAATACTCGCACATACTCTAAATATGTGTAACATCGTTTATACTAAAATATAGTTTCAGTTCTATACATATCTCTGTAAATAGACTTCCACGAGATAGATTCAATAGGAAAACTCGTATATATAAAAATATAGCGATTCGTCTCTCGCTACGCTCGCGCGCCGCAAGTCCGCCGCCGTGCGCCGGTAGCGTAACCTCAAACTAGGTGGGATGTGAATTTTGGACTCCAACGGACGCCAATCGTTCAACGCAATGGAATGTTTATAGGACAATCGTGACGTCACGCCCGCGCCGGCCCGCTGACGCCACGCCATGCCGCGTCGACCCGACCACATAAAAATATCGCACCTTAAAATAACCTCCCGACATTTTGATTCGGTAAAGTTATTTATTCGGGGTCACTATGCACACGCTGATCAAAAAGGTCCATGACGTACAAATGACTGTTTTCGCGCTTAACGTTCACTTCTGTCTCCTGTATATCGCGCACCACGTGGTAGAGCAGGCGAACGCGTCTGCGGCGCCGGGGTGACGGGGGTCTCGTGAGGGTCAACTTTTAACGTCGATCACTGCTGTCGCAGTTTCACTGTCCGGTGTCGCCGCGCGCCGAGCGCCGCCCCGCCGGCCTCCGAGACTCGTGCCTGTAGTCCGCATCTCAGTGCTTCGACAGATTGAGCGGGAGATCTGAAAGCATTAAAAGTCAATTGTTACAAGCTTTCCACCAAAATTGAATAGCCGATCGACTGTCTAACACGACGAGTATTCAAAGGACTAAAATCTCATTTTTGCCATTTATATAATATTATCTTTTTTAATTGTTTACTTTAAATATCATAGTAAATAGAGTCATCATTGTGTAAAAATTGCAATAGCGGTCGTAGCTCACCCGAGGCGGGCTCCTCCTTGGGCATGTGATCGGCGATGAGGGGGTGGGGCCAGGGCGGCGGCGCGTACTGCAGCCACAGCGGCGCGGGCGCGCGGTACACGGGCGCGTACGGGTAGCCCAGCACGTAGTGCGCGGGCGGCGCGGCGTACGGCACGGGCGGCGCCCAGCGCGCGAAACCCGCGCCCGGCGACGGCGGCGCGTACGCCCGGAACCCGCCCGAGTGCGGCGGCGTCGGCGAGTCCCGCGCCGCGCCGCGCCCCGGCGAGCCCAGAGTCAGCGCAGAGTACCGGTAGCGGAACCCGTCCGGGCTCGGGCTCAAGTCGGGCGAGTTGACGCTCGACGGCGACTCCGTCTTCAGCGACGCCGGATACGAGTGCGGCGAGCGCTTGGCCTCCGGCGACGGCCGCGCGGGGCTCTCGTCGGGCATGCTGAGCAGCGAGTGGATGCTGTAGCTGCTCACGTTGCGGGAGGGGGCGGGCTCCTTGCGCGCGGTCCCGTTCGAGGCGCGCGCGGGCTCGGCGGGCGGCTTCGGCGCGTGGCTGGGGCCGGGCGAGGGCGGGTAGGAGGCGGTGCTGAGCGCCGGTACGGTCTTGGCGCGCCGCTTGGTCGCCTGCTCCGGGTCGGCGGCGAGGCTGACGCGCTCCATCTCCCGCAGGATGCGCTTCCGCGGCGACACGATGGCGTGCTCCTGCCGGCAGCTGGCCAGCTTGGCGTTGACCGGGGGGGCGGGCAGCGCCGCCAGCCGCTCGCGCAGGCGGTCTATCGTGCGGACGAGCTCCTTGCGCCGGATCTGCGGCCTCGTCTTCTTGTAGACCCTTAGCTTATGATACTGATATGGTTTCTTGAGTTTCATGTGGTAGTGCTTCGCGCTATCGCAGTCCGTCCGGCGCTCGTCCTCGATCTTGACCTTGCCGTCGATCGGCGCGTCGACGACGTCCTCGGAGCCGGCGACGTCACCGTTTCGGCTGCGATCGCTAACGCCGTTAGTGAGCCTCCGAGCGCCGCTGGGGGGGAGAAGGTCGGGGCCGCCGGGGTCGTAGGGGCGCCGGCGCTTCGCCCGGGCGCCGGCCCGGATATGGTCGTTGTGCAGGTACGCCGGCCGGCAGTAGTACAGGGCTAGCTCCTTTGAGGCGTGACGGCGCGGGGTGGGCTGCTTCCAGCAGTGGTCGCGGTGCGAGGTGCAGGGCGAGGAGTGCAGGCTGGAGTTATCGTCGGAGAGCGAGAGAGCGGTGGGCGGCTGCGGCGGTGTGGGCGGGGCGGCGGCGGGCGGCCAGAACGTCTTGCGCGGCACCGACACCCAGCCCACCCGCTCGCCCTCACGCGCGCTCCCTCGTACCAGTTCCAATATAAACTTGCCATCTGAAAAAGATAATGTTTTTATACAATAAAAGATGTAAAATAAATGCCTAGACCTAGCGGAGACCTTTAAATAAGAAACAGGTGTAAAGTTGAGATATATTTTTCACCTGATTCTGAAGCTCAGTGATGATAGCAAAATTGATTAGGTAAATATAGGTTTATTTTAATTATGCTTGCATAAAACCACAGCCTGATTAACTTTCAATTAATCTAATTGATTTTATCTGATATGAATATTCAAAGTGTTTCTCATGGAGGTTGCTACATAATTGATTTAATTATAAAATTCTGAGAAACACAAAAACCAATCAATTTTGTAACATGGTCTGCCCAAAAAGCTTTGAATAAAAGGCTTGGTTTTTAATCTGTAATAATATAATTAAAACAAGAAATATAATTCGCGAAAGTATTCTTAGATATAGGTTATTATTCATTTAAACTCAACTAATTCTTAAAATCCTAATGGTCTTAGCATAATATTATGACTTATGAGCAAATTTTTTTAACACCTCCAAATACATTCCTTAGCCAAATTTAGAAATCTAAGACTACTGACCAAGTGAGAAAGCCAGCAAACAACTCAGTAAACAGATACAATGCATTTGTTGATACAATTGTTTACTGTAGCCAATAACAATATTTAAGTGCACCTTGTGTTATTTGTATTAGATATTTCAATTTATACCGTACGGTACTGCTATATTGTCCATATTATGTCCATGTCTAAATATATTTTTATATTATTTAAGCTATGGAAAAGGCATCAAACTGTATTTTTAACCGACTTCAAAAAAGGAGGTTATCAATTTGATATGTATGTAATATGTAATTACTAATAATATTTCCAGAACTACCCAGTTTTCGAATATGTTACTTCATATCAGCGTCTGAACAAATGAAATTTCAAGTGTATGTATGTATGTATGTTTGTGTCTATGTGTGGAACTACAAGTTCGATTCAAATCATTCTTTTTTTGTTCTACTAGTCATTAGGTATTGTTCAACTTAAGGAATACTGTAAGTTTAATCAAAATTGGTTCTGTCGTTTTTGAGATAGGGAATTTTATTTCTTAATTACATACAATTTTGAAGTCAGTTTTATCTTTTCAAATACTATTATGGTAAATAAACTGTATGTAAATTGCAATTAACATGAAATTATAGTAAACTATTTTATTTTTTTTAACTTTAACTCTTTAAATTATGTATATTAAAAAAACGAATATGTAATTTCTTTTAAACAGAAATAATAATTATTGTTATGGATGTTTGATAGATCAGTCGAGAAATTGACACTTGCCCTAAATGTTTGTTTATACTATAGCAGAATGTGCTTACTTTAATAATTATTAGATCAGTGTACAGAGTCAATATGATCATGTTTACACTGAGAGTATCAACACCTTACATAACAATAATCTTCTGAAGCTTATAAAGATAATATTATGTAATTATTTTGTACAATTAAGTATCTATTAAGACATACTGTTCCTATTGACTGTAGTTTTTAAATGAGGAGCTGGCGAACAGAACCATTAGTCTATGTAAAAAAAAATTACACAGTGGCTAAAAACTAGTATTATTTTCCGAATAATAAATAAATAAATAGTACTATCAACTACTACTACTGCCACTGAACCTATCCGGTTTAGTTTAAAAATGGACTTTTCAAAGCCTTTCTAACCGGTTTTGATTGAAAATATTAACAGGGATTGACACAGATGGGTCAAGAAACAATGATTCGTAAAAAAACTTTTGCACTCTGGTGTATTTATCCAGTTTCGTTCGCCAGCTCCTCAAATGCATAATTATGATATTGAGAACTTTCATAAACAAATAAAGAAACATTTAAGAATACAGAGAATTATCAGTTTTGTTGGCTTACTTTGATTAGTTATAGATTATTTAGCTTAGACATTAATCAATTTTTATTATTAAATGAAAAACACGTCACAGGCATAGTCAACTTCATATGAAACAATAAAATTTGTATGAAATTTTCTGACGGTGGTTAGGACATAAATATCTAGAATGTTTTATTATACCTACAAGTTCTAGCAGTTAGGGCCGATTTACATTATTTTAGTGTTTAGCAAAGTGCTATAGAACAGTACTTTAGTTGAAACATGCAAACGCTACTTGCATTAGTACTTCAGGTAGTAGTGCTAGTGTTTTCACTAGTGCTTTCAAGTTGTAATAAAATATACTCCTAAACACTAAGATAATGTAAATCGGACTTTACAAAGAAGAGATTTGAGTTCTTAAATGTTGAAACCTATTTTATGTTTTATGTTAATTAATAAATATATAATTTTATTTGAGCTAAAGTTTGAGAGACAACAATCAACATAAATGGTATTGTTTGATTCATCAATATGAAACCACTGAAACAATAAATAATTTTACCAAAATATTAAGACACCACTAGAGAAGGAACACATTTTGCTAAGAAATACAGAGAAAAGTTTAATAAAGTCTCCTTTTGTGCTAAATGTATGTTTAGTGGTATTGGACTATAATATTCAAAGCAAACAAATTATATTATTATTAGCAAAATGTTTCATTATAATTTATAAACTAATCTAGTCCAAAACTAGGAAAATTCTATGTCTGTTTACCAAGTAGCATTTCAAATAAATAAGATTAAGTAATAAAGAATGAATAATAGATTAGACATCTAAATACAGAAATAAGGATAGACCTTATTTTGCATACTCTATTCAGTTCAGTGTGGTATACTAATTATAGTATGTCATACTGTTTTTCTTTGATACATAAATTACCAATTTTTTGGATTTGCTCATTACCTCTGGGCAATTACAAAACAATTGAACTCAAGCTTTGTGCACACAATTGGCAACTGCTCACTCAAATGTGGCTGACTATGGTTACTAGAGCATGAATGACTTTCTAGTTTTTCTTACAAGTTTAAGGCAGAAGGTACTTTATTATTCCATTTTATATTCTCATTAGACAAGGTTAGTTAGAACTACTATAAGAACTATGATTTCAAAATATCAG
This sequence comes from Aricia agestis, assembly GCF_905147365.1. NCBI lineage: Eukaryota > Metazoa > Arthropoda > Insecta > Lepidoptera > Lycaenidae > Aricia > Aricia agestis. The sequence continues at coordinate 19,706,394 of NC_056409.1, forward strand.
AATTCAGAGGTATGCTACAGCTGTTCTAGGTGTTTACGTCGCGCTACTGACCTTTAAAAAACTTGAGCCTGCCACCCGACGTCGACGAGACTGCACCATGTCCAGGAGGGTCCTCGTTCACAGCCTTGCTACTACTAGTACCGTTCACACCATGTCTTCTGTCTACTTCTTCTGTCATTTTGGTACATGTTGTCAGAGTTGTGTTTGTTCCTTCCTGTATATGCATTTCATTTCTACTCGCTTATGCTGTGAGCTGACGACATTTTAGTCCGTATATTGTTGCCATGTTGCATTGAGCAGCGGCGACCTGTCGCGGACCACTCGCGTATTGGAAGCGACATTCAATATTTCCGTCGAAGTCCTCATCCTAATAGGGACACCTGCGGGAAGCTCGCGCGACACTCTCGTAAACACATTACCGACACGGTGTCTACTAATTTTGACCACTACTTCGACCGATATCTTGTACCACTTTTATAAACTTGACACCGATTAAAATATACTGAAACAAATCACAACGGTTAGACCCTAACTACGATCAAGCCTACGACACAAGTTGATAAAAAGCTGTTCGTTTTTCAGTACATAGTTCATTCACACCCAGCATCCATTTTGATTCGTTCAAAAATCAAAATCCAAATACTATAATCGCTCCACTTCGGGCACAACTTCAATTTTTAAACTGAATGCGTTTATAAAGCGTTTAGATATTGCTTTGTTTGTTGCAGATTTTTTGAACAATTATAAAATAACAAGTAGGTATTTCTTTCGCAATCGCAAACCTCTGGAAAACAGTTGTACAGTGTACTCTTAGCTTTAAGCTTCCAAAAAATATCTAACATGCTTTGGATTCTGGAAACAAAATATAGAATGTTAAGTTAGCTATTATTGCTGTTAAGTGTAGGAAATTTGAGCTTTGAGCTTTAGCAACTAGAATAGGTATCAAGATTCAAGAGTCAAGATTCAAAACATTGCAATTTGCATATAAATTTTTGCAATGTTTTGAGTTTTGACAAACTTGTTTGATTTACGTTTTCATCAATAGTCGCTTTAATTAAAAAAATATTTTGACAGTTTTTGATCTATATTAATCTGTGGTTTTTGATTTTGACATTTATTAGACGCCGCCATATTAATTTTTTGCATCTTTGGTTAGATCGTAAACTAAAATAATAGCGTGCTTCTCTTTTAGGTTCTCTAAAAGTGTAAACAGTTTGTGAATAAATGCTGTGTAATGTTAGTGGGGTTTGTTTTTTGCCCTAATATTTGTTATAGTTAAATTAAACGCATCTCAGTCGTATTGCGTGTTCTGTGCTACTTCCTGCATCAAATTTTAGAAAGTTTCATTTGTACATAGTTTAAGCTGTATATACAGTAAAAATGACGTCTTCGGAAGTATCGTACAATAGGAAAATAATATCAGAGGACCTGTCGAACGTGGAGTTCGACACCAGCGAAGATGTCGAAGTTATCCCCACATTCGATTCCATGGGCTTGCGTGACGAACTGCTGCGCGGTATTTACACCTATGGTATGCAGTTTTTTATATTATTTGTGATCTAGTTATTGGATATTTCTAGCTTCAAACTTCCTAAGGTTTCCAAGGCAACAAAAACAATATTTTCTATATGTTTACTTTACTGTTACAGGTTTTGAGAAACCGTCAGCAATTCAGCAAAGAAGTATTCTACCGATTGTGAAAGGTCGCGATGTCATCGCTCAAGCACAGTCTGGTACCGGAAAAACTGCTACATTCTCTATTTCTATTCTGCAATCCCTCGACACAACTCTACGTGAAACCCAAGTACTGGTGTTGTCTCCAACAAGAGAGTTGGCAACACAAATCCAAAAGGTTATTTTGGCACTTGGTGATTTTATGAATGTACAATGCCACGCTTGCATCGGTGGCACCAATCTTGGTGAGGATATAAGGAAACTTGATTATGGACAGCATGTTGTCTCTGGAACTCCTGGCAGAGTGTTTGGTATGTATTTTTTAAGTTATACAAACAATATATCATCTCTGGGCAGGGGCACCAAAATACCAACTGCTCCCTCTGGATCGTATCCAACGAAGGGCCACTGGAATTGTCGACTGCCATAGTGTTTCAAACAGCTTGGACCCCTTGGAATTACGCCGAGATGTAGCTTCACTCTGGATCCTGCATCGGTTGTATCACTGGGAGTGCTCTGAGGAATTGTTCAGAATCATACCAACTTTTCGCCATCGTCCCACGCGGAAAAAAAATATACCATCCTCCGCCATCACCTTGATGAGTGGCAGTCTTCCACCGTGCGTTTCTCGCGTAACTTTCTGCCACGCACTGTAAAACTCTGGAACATACTGTCACCGGCCGTATTTCCGGACCTATACAACCTGCAAACCTTCAAGAAAAGAGCGTATTCCCTCTTAAAGGGCCGGCAACACACCTACAGTTACTGTAGTACTGATGTTGCGAGTGTCCATGGGCAACGGTAGTTGCTTTCCATCAGGCGACCCGTTTATTCGTTTGCCCCCTTATTTCATAAAAATAATAACATTAATATTATTGTTTCACCTTAATTTAGCTTTTCTGATCTCTCATAATATGTTACAGATATGATCAGACGGCGTGTACTTCGTACCAGATCCATTAAGATGCTAGTTCTTGATGAGGCCGATGAGATGTTGAACAAAGGTTTTAAAGAACAGATCTATGATGTCTACCGTTACCTTCCGCCTGCAACTCAAGTGGTACTAATCTCTGCTACGCTCCCTCATGAAATTCTTGAGATGACATCCAAATTTATGACAGACCCCATAAGGATTTTGGTAAAGCGGTAAGTAATTTAAATGTTACTTAGTGTTTTCTATGTAAGTGCACCAGTAATTACTAAGTTTTAAAAAAAATGCAGAGTAAATACCTAAAATAAGGAGACAAAAAAATGGCAAATCTAATTTTTAAATTTATGAATAAAGTAAAAATCATTGCAGAAGTATCCTCATTAACAAGTTTATGTTTGTTACAGTGATGAGTTGACACTGGAAGGAATTAAGCAATTCTTTGTGGCAGTGGAAAGGGAGGAATGGAAGTTTGACACACTGTGTGACCTGTATGACACTCTCACAATCACCCAGGCCGTTATCTTCTGTAACACTAAGAGGAAGGTGGACTGGCTGACCCAGAAGATGCAGGAGGCCAACTTCACAGTCAGCTCTATGCACGGAGACATGCCACAGAAAGAAAGAGATAATATCATGAAGGAGTTCAGATCTGGACAAAGGTTATTTCTTTATTAAAACTAATTTTCTTGTTTATCTAATTCTGTTGTATTTTAGGTATTATTTAATTAGCTATTAGTATGTTATCTAAATGTATTGCAAATAAATGTTTTGTGTTATCATATTGAAATATTTATATTATTACATTGAGAAAAGAGTTTGATTGTGTTTTGTGTAATTTGAATATTTTTGTTACAGTCGTGTACTTATAACAACAGACGTATGGGCCCGAGGTATTGATGTGCAACAAGTTTCCCTGGTCATCAACTACGACCTCCCCAACAACCGTGAGTTGTACATCCATAGGATCGGCAGATCTGGTCGTTTTGGACGCAAGGGTGTGGCCATCAACTTCGTCAAATCCGATGACATCAGAATCCTGAGAGATATTGAACAATATTATTCCACACAAATAGACGAGATGCCAATGAATGTTGCTGATTTAATATAATTCAGAATTTTATATTTTAAGAACTTATATAAGTAACATAAAACTTTGACACACTCTCACATGTCTGCTAGACTTTAATATTTTCTAGTAAATAAATTACTCTAAACTACTTTTAGTTTCATTTGTTGATCCTCTTTTCATTAATTTAAAAATAAAGGGTATTTAATCCTTCGATCATGGATTCTTGGAAATCAATTGTGTCTCGCTCACCGATGAGCTTATGGGGCTTGATGGGTTAAAATTGGTTAATATTTTACCTATTATTTATTTTACCTATTACTTATTAGATTTTTTTAATTATTAAAAATATAGTTGTATGTAGGCATTATATTTTCTAATTTAAAAGATCTAGTTGTCAATACAATATAATTGCTTGGAAACAGTTTATATTTCCAGGACCAACCAAAAACTATCCTAATTTTATCAAAATCTGTTAGGCTGGTTTTATAGTTAAGCGTTTCGGCAGCGCCGTTGGAGCGCCGCGCGTTCGAAGATGTATGGGGGTAGTAGTTGCGTTTCTAAGTCGCGCGCTTGAGCAGCGCCGTTCGCCCGTATGTTCGTTACATCTTAGAACGCGCGCGCTCCAACGGCGCTGCCGAAACGCTTAACTATAAAACCAGCCTTAAAAAGTTTTGACATGCAAATTGCAATAGACAGAAAAATTTACATTTATATTATGATTTATGAGTAAGTAATGATTAATGATAATTAAATTATATACCTAATTAAGTAATGGTTGATAGCTGAAATAAAAGACCATAATATATTATTTTAAAGTTTTATTAGACACTAAATCTTTGATTGTCTTATAATTTATAATTTAATTTTACAAAATTTTATAACACAGCAGAGTTATTTTGGAATGTGAAATTAAAAAATATAGATTACAACGAGCTTTTGCCCGCGGCTTCGCTCGCGTTAAGAAGTATTATTATATACAAACTTTCATCCACTATTTGAACCCCTTGGGGTTGGAATTTATCAAAATCCTTTCTTAGCGAATGCCTACGCCATAACATCTACCTGCATGCCAAATTTCAGCCCGATCCGTCCAGTGGTTTGGGCTGTGCGTTGATAGATCACTATGTCAATCAGTCAGTCACCTTTGAGTTTTATATACATAGACGGGTTCATATTGTATTACATCTACCAGCTTACATAATATATAGTATTTAATTAATCGTAAATTTACATCAAATTCGGAAATACAAGTAGCATTAACATTATTTCACGACACTTCATGCTTGTCTTTAATAAAGCTATCTAAATGAATAAGCTTCTGTGCAACATGTGATGTTAGGAACAGTTTAAAAAGTTTAAATTTTTCCATAATTAAATTATGCATTGTAAGAAATCAACTGTCATAATAATTTATTTACCAGGGTCAAATGATTTTTTTTGTTATCATAATACATATACATTATTTACAATCAAATTTTTTTATGAAACTAAAGTATGGATGCATAATATAATTTCACTATCTATAAATAAATAAATATTATTTATATAAAGAAAAACCAAAAAAATTAAAATTCATGACTGCTCCAATAAGTTCAGTTATTTAATGAACTTTGAAATCAATGGAAGTTTATTAACCCATCAACTCCCAAGCAGCAGCTGGCTGCCGCATAACAATTAAAAATCTATTGTGTCTGTCATACCCACAATGGAGGTATTAACATAATTAAATAACTGTAAATTGATTTATAAAAAACAAATTTAGGTTTTGCCTTCTTTTATATTAATTAAGGCACTAGATTTTAAAAACAATGTATAAAGTATACTTAATAAGTATATCAAATGTTTAAATAGTAAATACCTACTTAGGTATTTTTAATATAATACTTTTATATTTAGAAAAGCAAAAATGGACATATTAGGAGTTACAATTGATTACATTTAAGTAGTACATTATTGTAAGTTTAAAGACTTTCTGAACATTTTTTAAACAACAAAATTTACAATCTAAAGTTTACAATTCACTATTTGTAGCTGCAGGAGTTGAAGTTATATTCCAGCGCCTGTATATGAATATGCAGATAGCCCCTAGAAGAAGAACAGCCAATATTTCAGTCAGCTGGTCCAAAAAGCTGGAGGTTGAGTCTGTCGATTCCAATGTTTGAGGCTCCGGTTCAGCCACTACAGGCTCCTCGGGTGGCTTTGGAGCCTGCTCCTCTTCTCCCTTAAATGCAATTTGATTTAGGGCAGTCTGCTCTTCTTCTGTGAGGGGTTTAGCAGCAGTCGATGACAGCAGTGCCGAAGTAGCTCCACACTGTGGACATACCCAATTTGCAGACTTTTTTGCCAAAGCTTTACGTTCAGCTGGTGTATACTCTAAAGAACCAATAGTGCCCTCGGCGGGAGTCGGCATAAAGGCTATCAGAGCGAGCAGAGCTGTTCTTATTGACCAGGATGGCTGCCAAGTTTCAGGATGATGCCCGGAGATCGATAAGCATATCTTTTTATTGACTTCGAACCTCCCGTTGGGTGTCAGGAGGATAATATGAGGTGGATGCATTGGATATTCCTTAGGCAACAGTATCCGCCCGTGGTATATCCCACCTTCAAAATCGGTGCCCACGGGTCCACGGACAGTAAAGTGCCATTCGAATAAATTGTCTTCGAGAGGTCTTGCACAGTATTCTTCTGTAGCTTCCGCCAATTCGAGGGCTTCGCGCATTAATCTCTTTACGCCTGGACACTTTGTATTATATCGTTCTCCCATCTCTGCCATTTTTAGCAGCGAATTGAAAAAAATCGTCAACAACGATTAATTGCCTGCGTTTTGTATTATTAGAAAATCTTTCTTTTTGTAATTATTAGTCAATTATTCTCTCTAGTCACTACACACCAATTTTTCGAGAATTTTTGATAACAAGTGTACCAATCACACAAACACAAATATTTTTAAATGTCAGTGTCATTAATGTCACTGTCATTTTTTTTTCTATTTTTCTATGGCTAAAGGGGCTTATTACACCGTCAATAATATCGCGATTCCGTGATAATATTGATGGTGTAATAGGCTGAATCGCGGTACATAAGCGCTTATTCCACTTATCTTAGCTAGGAAGTCCTAGCTACCATAGACCTACGGTATAGTTATACCTGTATAACACAGAACACTTTTAGTCCTCATTGTTCGCTCGCCGCCATGGAATGACTCCCCAGTGATAATGATGAAGAATTACGTTCTGTTGCAGTCGTTGATGAAAAGAAAGATCTAAAAAAGTTTATTATTTTATACGAAGCATCTTTGTGGAATGTCTGAATGAAAATCATGTGTGATATAATATTGACAACGGAATATATAACACTACAGGAAAGGACATATGGGCGTGGCCCGCGTGCCATAGTTATGTCTAGCTGGACATAACTTAACTCGCACGCAAAAGGAAATTCGTGAGTACGGATTTAAGCCTTAAGTTAGTTGACGTATGGTGTAAAATTACGTACAACTTCAAGTCTTATCATATTTAGCTGTCAAGCGCCATCTAGCGTTGAATAACTGAACTCGGCAGTCAGAGCCGGTATTGCTAAATTTAAATTCTTCTTTATTTCAAAAGGGTTAGGGTTGTTTTTACGACATTGTATTTAAAAAAGAAATCTCTTTGTGATTGGTTATTTCTTTTGTGTGCGTAAAATGTTACTGTGTGAGTTTGGCGACAGCAGTTTCAATGAAACTTACTTGCTATGGCCCTTCCTTTAGTGTTATATATTCCGTGATATTGACCGTGTAATAGGCCGTTTTAATACTTCGCGTGATACTAAACTTCTGTTAACAGTCCTTACCACTGAGTCCACTAAAATAAATAAATGAAATAAAAAATGTTTTATTTCTGAGTAAATTTTTTTTCAGAATGTCTACCTGATGCCTACCACTGGTTCGGGAACTACCCCGGCGAGAAGAACCGGCGTAAGAAACTCGCACGGGTTCCACTTTTTACCAAAAAAGTGAGAGAAAAATTGTTCTTTTAAAATAAAGTTTACAATTTTGTAACTTAATATTATATACAATGTCAACATACATAATTGTAAGTTTACCGGAGGCCCAATCCCCTACCCTTTTCCTTTCCCTACCCTCCCCTATTTCCTTCCGTACCCTCCCCTATTCCCTTCCCTACCCTCCCCTGTTACCCCTTAAAAGGCCGGCAACGCACCTGCAGCTCTTCTGATGCTGCGAGTGTCCATGGGCGACGGAAGTTGCTTGCCATCAGGTGACCCGTTTGCTCGTTGGCCCCCTTATTTCATAAAAAAAAAAAAAGTCATAATATAATAATGTAGAAGTAGCCTTGCAAGAAGCCATCCTACTCCCAAGATGTGCCATCTTCTATGAAATCATTGACCTTATAATAAGCTTTGGCACACAAACGCTCTTTGACTACTTTTTTAAATTTATTAATGGAAAGATTTTGAACGTTTTCTGGGATTTTATTGTAAAGGCGTATTACATTGACCTTTAAAAGATTTACTGACTTTACTAAGTCTGATCACTGGCATGTCCAGCTTGTGCTTATTTTTAATATTTCTACAGTGAATGTCACTTTTAACTTTAAATTTATTTATATTTTTTCTAACATATATTACATTATCCAAAATGTATTGAGAAGCAACAGTTAGAATACCAATTTCTTTAAATTTATCTCTCAGAGATTCTAAAGCAGACATTTTATAAATAGGACGTATGGCTCGCTTCTGCAGCACAAATATTGTATTAATGTCGGCAGCGTTTCCCCATAAAAGGATTTCATATGACATCTAATACTAATCGTGCCGTATCTTCGTCAGAAATTTCTCTAATTTTTCTGACTGCATATGCTGCAGAACTGAGCCTAACTGCTAGATTAGCAATGTGAGGACCCCACAGTAATTTACTGTCAAGTGTAATACCTAGGAATACAGTGTTATCTACCAAATTTATCTTCTCATCATTTAATAGCACATTGGTTTGGACTTGCCTAACATTGGGCAAAGTAAACTTTATACATTTAGTTTTACTAGAATTTAAAAGTAAGTTATTAACATTAAACCAATGTACACATTTTTGAGAGAGCACTGTTTACCTCGTCGTAGTTCGACTGTTGTCGCTTCACTTTAAAAATAAGTGAAGTGTCATCAGCAAAAAGCACTATCTCATTATTATTATCCTTTACTAGATAAGGTAAGTCATTTATATAGATGAGAAAAAGAAATGGGCCCCTAAGATAGATCCTTGTGGGACACCTAATTCTATTTTGGTTCCGTTGGACCTTTTACTATTTACCTCAACCCTTTGAGTCCTATTTTTAAGGTAAGCAGTCAAAAGGCTGAGAGCAGAGTCCTTTATGCCGTAGTGGCGCAGTTTCCTGATCAATGTAGCATGCTCAACACAATCGAAGGCTTTGGAGAGATCGCAAAACACACCTAAGGCATCCTGCGACTCCTCCCAAGCTTCAAAAATACTACAAAGAAGTCCTATACCAGCATCCGTTGTGGATCGACCCTTAGTAAATCCGTATTGGTTATCGTGCAGCAAATTATTTGAATTAAAATGCACTAGTAATTGTTTTAAAATATTTTTTTCAAATATTTTACTAAAGGTCGGTAGAATCGATACCTATAGACCTGAAATTAGTGGGATCCGATTTAGTCCTGAGTCCCGGCTTTAAATAAAGGAACAATCTTGCTATGCTTCATCAAGTCAGGAAAAACACAATTTTTTATGCAGTCATTAAAAATCATTGCTAGATGAGGAGCTACGATATCAATTATTGATTTAATAATTTTTGTAGACATGCCCCAGAGATCTGCAGTATTTTTAATATTCAACAATTTAAAGGTACCAATAATATCTCTAGGGTTAATTTCTCTAAACTTAAAATTGACATCACACTCCTTTACATTGTCTCTGAGTAGCTTTTCGGCAGCTTCAGGTGAAGAATTAAAATTTTTAGTCGTTGAGACCTGAATGTCAGCAAAAAACTTTTCAAAGACCGTCGCAACTCGCAACTTCTTGATCATTAGTAATCTTTTTTTTTTCAAAGTATAGTTCAAAATCAGAGCTGTGACAGGATACATTTCCAGTCTCACCAGCTATAACCTGCCATGTTGTTTTTATTTTATTTTTAGAGTGTTTAATTTTGTTTTTTATGTACAGGGCTTTAGCAGCTTCTGCAAACTTTTCTAAAGGTTTTTGAGTAGTTTTTAACATATGCTTTAAATACTTCACTATTGTTAATACACCTTTCATCATATAGTTCATATAATCTTATTCTACTAATTGACTGACCTCCATTATACAAACTAACGCGTGCGCGCGTTATTGTATAGGCGGGTCCACACCAAGTCGCCTGGCAAGGCGGACGGGGGGCGTACACAGCAAGGTTGCATCGCTCGAACAGCCCGAGCCATTGCTCACATGACACGATGGCACCGCACGTACGCACAGCCGTGGCAGCTTAGGTATGCTTTTATTTTGCTATACACAACTATAAAAAATAGGAGAATCTCGTCTGTATGATGCTAACAAAGACTCCATTTTTTTAGATGCTTAACAGGAATATTCAATTTGTGGCTGATTTTTCTCCAAGAACCTTCCCTCATCCCTCTGTTAGTGTAATTTGGATCCCTGGCATCCCAAAGGCCAAATACATTTGCGGCGTATAAACTTATTAGTTGTCGACTCTGATCGTTCATTTTTGACTGCGGCACAAACCCAAACATGTGACGTCCACACTGCGCGAGGTAAGCGACGGAGGCACCTTTGAGCATTTCAAAAAACCGACACCACTCGGCTCAGCCGCGCGCGCGATTCCCCGAGCGTGAGCATGCGCCCGCCTTGGGCGAGCAACGAGCAACCAAGCGAGCGTAACCGCGGCGGCTAGCTTGGTGTGGACCCGCCTTATAATAGAGGTCAGTGCCCAGTGGTCCTTACTCTTTATCTAAAAAAATAAGATTTTTTTTGTCTGTTTTTAAAAAATGGTAACTGTCAAGTGTCAATTTCGGTCAATTTCAATCTTAGAGTATACATTAGCTTGCTATAATGTATACTCTATGATTTCAATGTAAACCATAGACATAATATATACTGTCGTAGCATTATAGGTTTATGATATAAACCATAGACATAATATATACTGTCGTAGCATAGATTTATGATATAAACAATAGTGCGTTTCATCCATGGAATTAATATGTACTACCGTAGTACATATTAATTCCATGGTTTCATCAAATAGTTCCTTTGCCGTCATGTTGGCACTAATGCAAATTAGTGTTGCCTCATTATCCTTACTGTGCTACCTTAAATTAGGGGAGATAATAATATGTTTTATAAAGAAAAATTTATATAATTCTAACTTTCGCTCGCGGCTCATCCTGCGTTAACGTCTATCCCTTGGGGACCCGTCTTTTTCCCGGGGTGAAAGGTACCCTGTCCTTCTCCATACTTCAGACAACGTGTACCTATGAAAGTTTCATGATGATCCGCTTAGTATTTTATGCGTGAAGACGTAACAAACAAACAAAGTCACTTTCGCATTTACTAGCTAAAAGCCGAGCTTTGTGAGGGCTCGCATCGTTACACCTTGACTGACTGATGATAACACATTTACATGTAAATAAAAATTACTATGTTAAATCACAAATCAATAGGCGTGATAGTTTTTCTGTAAAGTGTACCACAAAATGTACAGGTTGTGGAATAAACTAGGGCTCGCTTCGCTCGCCCTGATAATAATATCATGAGTACTAGCTTTTACCTACGACTTCGTTCGCATGACGCAGGTATGTAGTTTTCGTCACTAGAAGTTAATAGTTCCTTTGCCATCATGTTGGCATTTCTGTCTGTTAATAACGTAAACACGGTAGACACGCTCTGCGAGTATTCATAAGTTTTACTGTATTTCAGGGTGATTAAACTGATGCTGGTAACCCTATTTCACTAAGCTGAAATGGCGGCAACCTGAGTTATTCACTTTTATTGGGGCCCCGTTACGTTTTTCACGTTCACAAAACACTTTCACTCAGATTCACTCTTAACACCATCATTCTTTCACCACTCTTTAATGTTTTCGGCATGATTTTCTCACGAAATCAAAGTAAAACTTATGAAAACTCGCAGAGCATAATATCTACCGTTTTTACGTTATTGACAGACAGTAATGCCAACATGACGGCAAAGGATCTGTGGTCAATTTCCAAACAAATATATACTAGTAAATTAGTAATCTGTGTTTCCAAACCAAATATATACTAGTAATCTGTGTTCCAAACAATATATACTAGTAATCTGTGGTTCCAAACGTCAAGACTAAAGCGGCTGGGGATTCGTGTTGTTTTGGGTTAGAGAAATATATACTAGTAATCTGTGTATATTATTTTTATTATATGTTATCTTAAAGAACGTAGCTTATGTTGAAAAAACAAAATAAATAAACCTTTTAGAATGGATGGACCACCTGGTACCATGGGATCAAACAACAACAGCGGATCTATAGGACCACCAGGCATGCCTGGTTTTCCGCCTATGCCACCACCGCCGGGTGCTATGGGGCAAGGGGCGCCTGGCACCATGCCTCCTAATACAGCTGGAGGACCTCCTATGCCGCCGGGAATGGGTCCACCGCCTGGTATGATGGGTATGGGACCTCCTGGCATGGGACCGCCGCCACCTGGGATGGGGCCACCGGGGATGGGTATGGGGCCACCTCCACCGATGGGTCCGCCCGGCATGTCGTCAAGAATGCCTCCGAATATGATGCGAGGCGGATCTAACATGAAAGGAAACTACAACCAAAGTATGGATATGGGCCCACCGGGAATGGGTCCGCCGCCCAATATGGGTCCTCCCGGCATGGCCCCATGGGAGGGCCAGGGCCAGCCCGGCCCGCCGGGTTGGTCGAGAGGACGAGGTGATGGTCCACCGGGCTGGGATGACGGTGGCGATGAAGAGGAGCAGCAGGATGTTAATGAAGAGCAGCCTCCCGGGCAGCAGCCTTTGCCATCTCTGCTGACAATGAAAATAGACACACCTGAGGAATTCCGCAACAAGCCAAATGTCCCGGGAGGTGTTGTCCTGCCGAAAGCTTTGGAGGAAGCCCTCGCATACAAAGATCAAAGGCAGGCAGCCTTAGGTGATGACACTGAAAAAGAAGCAGGTATAGCTTGTTGCTTCTGTTATTTCTTATTTTTTCATTCATTAACCTATTAGTAAGTAAAGGTTGAAGCCATAAGCTACAGAATAATTAACTTTTGTTATTGAATTGGTTAATTAATGCATCAACTCCCAAGTGGTCACATTCAACTGATAACAATAGATTTCCAGGAATCCACGATCGAGGGATTACAGATTACAAACACAAGGGTTTTTAAAATTTGTACAGTATGACCATAGCTTTATTTTATACAACAAGGCATTTTAATAACAAAATTAAAATTTGCATAAATTGTATGCATGATTGGACTTTGAAATTTGCAGAGGCCGAACAAGAATTAGAAGCTCCTCCAGCTCCGGTGATCAGCACAGAGTATGACGCTGAGGAGGATGAAGGTGATTCTGATGACGATAATATCCCCGAAGCACCAAACCCACCAATCATCAGTAAACAAGATGTAAGTATTGGTTTGTGGAGATGACCAATAAACAATTCATTATTATATTATGAATTATGATATTACAATAGTTACCTTGGTAGAATTTTTTGCTGTAAATATATTTTAACAACAACAGTGTTTAAATAAATATTTTTTTGTGTTCCTATCAATGATAACATTTTTTGAGGGCAGTGAATTTTCAAATAAGTTTTGGATTTGTCCAAATCAATTATTTATTACTTTTTTAATTTTTAAGTATTTGGTTACATTTTATACCCAAGATGTTTTTTGTAATTCCAGACATTGGTAAGTAAGGCCAACAAAAACAAACGTAAAAAGAAAAAGAAGAAGGAAGCAAAGCAAAAACGTAAAGAAGCCAAGATGAAGATGGAAGTAGATGGATCAAAGAAAGATGAGAGTACCAGTAATAAGGAAAATGAAAAGGAAGCTGAAATTGAGTATGTATTTTAGAAGTCACAATTTTCTTCTTATAGGGGGTAATACATTATCATTTATATTGGATCATTTCTATGATCATATATAGGATCCAATATATATGATCATTTGATCATATCCACGTATTACATTATCATATTTCATTGATCCTATTTTACGTCATATGTGGTTTCAATAGCCAATGGAGAACGCTAACACTGACAGGTATTGACGTCAGGGTTACTAGATCTCAGAGAATTTGATTTGTCAAAAGACATCCTCATTTTTAATATGGCTTGTTTTTTGTTATTTCAGCAAGATTATCCAAGTATATAATTAGAAAAATAATTACATTACATTATTTGAAACTTGTTAACGAACAAGAAATTAAAAACTCTTTTTTATATTAAATAACTGGCAACACCTATTTCTATGACCGTATTGGATCCAATCTCTCAGCAAATGTCAAAAATCTATGATCAAGGAAGAAATGAATCATATGTCTATATTACATTATCCAATATAATTGACTCAATGATCTTGGATCCAATATATATGATAATCTAATATCCCCCTATGACATAATATTTTAAAAAAATTTATAAAGTCAATAATTTGTGTGCAATTAAAAGTATAGTCCATGCAGTCCACGAAGACGCACACTACCAATTTTTGGGTGAGCATCTTTCCCTTTGACCGTGAAGCTTTCTCTTAATTGTTTTATTTATTGTAGTGTGCGCGTACACTCATAGGTAGTTACTGTGTACCGATATTACACTCAAACATTGGCGAAAGCTTGCACACATATTTGATTACAAGGAATAGTGGGGCGTGTCTTCGTGGATTGCACGGACTATAGTTGGCTTCTGTTAATTACAGTAAATCTATGGATTTATTAAGTTTTACTGTATCATATTTTGTCTGCACTAATTGCCAATCATTGTTTTTAGAATTATAGTTGTGTGTAATACTGTTTATTTTATAACAATATGTTTTGAATGTTATAGATATGTTCAAGAGAATATACAATTTCATGAGTTGGAACCCATGTATAGACAGTTTCATCGTATTCTAGAGTCATTCAAGATAACAGAAGTTAAGGAAGAGTTGATTAAGGATGAAGAAAAGGATGCGCCCAAGCCGGCCAAGGTCCAAGAAAAAGTCACAGACCAGTTTGCCACTGACGAAGAAGCAGTAGAGGTATACATTTTTATATTTTAGGGTTCCAATAAGGTCCCATTTTTAACCCAAAGGATTAAAAATGGGACCCTATTACTAAGACTTTGATGTCTGTCTGTCTGTCTCCAGGCTGTAACCCAAGAACGGTAATACCTAGGGAGTTGAAATTTTCACTGATTATGTATTTCTATTGCCGCTATAACAAAAAATACTAAAAACAAAATAATTTTAATATTTAAGGGGGGCTCCCAAACAACAAACATGATTTTTTAAACATTTTTTTCTCGGTATCAAACATGACAACAGGTACACCTGAAATGTTCACAAAATACTTGGTTAAATAAAATTTAAACTAATTTAATAATTAAGGGGGACTCCCATATAACAAACACATTTTTTCCTATCTTTGCTCTATAGTAACGTGGTACAAAACCCTTCGTGCGCGAGTTCAACTCGCACTTGTCCGATTTTTTACCTTCTCTCATAAGTTTCTTTATCCAAAAGTTCTCATCTTGGCCACCTTAAGTGGAAGCCTCCTCCATCTGTTTTTATTTGTTGCTATTCTACACCATAGCATTATTATGAGACATGTATTCATTCTTTTGTACTATCAGAGAAGTTCATTCCTAGACAGATGGGGGACCTGCGTAGTTTGGACGCGTTACGTAAAACCCAACCGACAGATCACAATTATGAATTAACATTGAATTGACCAAATGATGTTGGTCTGTCAATTGCCAAGGGATCAATTTCCTCGATGGTACATATGGATAGAATTTAATTGAAGTATACTATGCTGCGCGGTATTTTAGCAGGGCGTAGGCACAAAAAATAAAAGTAACATCACCAAATTTTTAGCTGCAAAGGCTGGCGCTTCTGTAATAAAATCCGTATAAAGGTGAACGCACATTAGTACACCATACGCGCCGCATCCCAGAATTCGTTGTATGAATTGACGTCGCGAAATGCGGCGCTTACGGTGCGGACAAATGTGCGATCAGCTGTAAAGATTACCTTGCTTAGTATAACATAAATTATTATTATTGTTATAACATACAGAAACACGCAGCGGACGAAAAAGAGCGTCTTTCCAAACGCAAGCTCAAGAAGCTGTCCCGTCTGTCAGTGGCGGAGCTAAAGCAGCTGGTGGGGCGCCCAGACGTAGTGGAGATGTATGACGTGACGGCGCGAGACCCGCGCCTGCTGGTTCATCTGAAGGCCCACAGGAACACCGTGCAGGTGCCACGACACTGGTGTTATAAGAGAAAGGTTTGTACCTAAACCAGTGGTGCCCAACTGGTGTTGCTCCAAGGGCTATTTAGAAAAACCCGATAAGCCACGCGGGCACCACGAAGTTTAAAAAAAGCATAAGCGATATAAAGGAAACTAGGTAATTTAGTTATTGTTTATTTAATTTATTTGACCCATATTTTTCGCGGGCGCCCAGATAACAGGCTGCGGGCTACCAGGTGCCCGCGAGCTACCAATTTGGCGACACTACTTTAAACTTACTGACATTGTTTAAAAACACGAAAAGTTAAGACTGTTCTGCAAAAACCATATTTATGTCGTATTTAATTAATGGTTATCTTTTTTCTCTATATGCTAAAATCGTTAAACCAATTTTAATGAAACATAATATTTTGGTATAGAGATTGACAACTTGAGTTTTTATCCAGTAAAAATGTACGGCTCCCGCATGATAACCGAATCATTACATAATTAACATCTAGTATTAAATAACGGATATAAATTTAAAAAGTTAAAAATAATATTTTGAGATACTCACATCTCACAAGGCAAGATTTTTATAATATTGTTTGTTTTACAGTATCTACAAGGGAAGCGTGGTATTGAGAAGCCACCGTTCGATCTACCCGACTTCATCAAAAAGACGGGTATTATGGAGATGCGGGCGTCGCTACAGGACAAGGAGGAGACTAAAACCCTCAAGGCCAAGATGAGGGAACGGGCGAGACCCAAGCTCGGCAAGATTGATATTGACTACCAGAAGCTACATGACGCGTTCTTCAAGTAAGCAACTTTTGTGTTGTTTCAATGTTGAAAGTAAAATGTTGCGTCTCGAGTGAAGTAACTCCATATAGACCAAAGAGATGGTGACACAAAAATCAAAATACTAGGTCATTTGTACCAGTATGGCGGTTCTTCAGGGGTCTAATTACATAAAGGCAAAAAGGAAAATGATGGTCATAGCGCTCGCACCGGCGGCCCGAACGCGTCGGATAAATAACGAGTGTCGAACGATTTGTGCAACAAAAATGCTTGTATTATATCAGATATGTAGTTTGGCGAAAAAAAAATACTCCTTTGCAGTGGTGGCCGCCAGCCATTGGGACCTGTCGGAAAAGTATAGCAAGGTGATTTTCGTGAATAGCTACTTGACGAGGATTAGCTACGCAAAAATTAGCCGAGTACAATTGAATTAGACCCCTGAAGAACCGCCATACTGGTACAAATGACCTAGCATTTTGTGTCACCATCTATGTCTGATATAACTTGGTTTTTATGCAACTTACAACTTAAATAAAATAGTGCTGTGATATTAGGTTGAATTTTGACCGTTACATTTTTATTAAAGTTATAAAATTACCAAATTATTATCATACAATTTTAAATATTTTTTTCAAAATCAACAATTTTATAAATGTGATCATAAAATACACAATTTGTATCACATTCAGTCATGTTGAAAGACTAGACTGAAAACTTTCTCTTAGCAGGGTTTTACAGGCTCCAGCATAAATAGGTAAGCACAATCTAAATTATTTACATACTTATTTTTAACATTCTTTATACAGGGTTGTCCCGTAAATCGACGTAAACCCGTGATAGTTACAATAGTTATCAGAAAAATAAAAATCCAAGTAATGTTTCTCGAAAAATATGTACAAAGCTTTAAAAAAAATCGAAAAATTATTTATACATAATATTCTCTCCAACATGGAGACTAGAAACATTTTATCCACATGCTCCATAAGCCGAACATATCATAGAGTAAATATGAATTTGTAGCTGACCAGTGACCCGGAAAATGTTGATTTGCCATATAAATTTTAAATCATTTCTAGTATCAATATGAAAAGTAAATAAAAACTAAGGCCAAACATTTGTTAGGCCTGAGAATTGGTTTTACATTTGTAAGTACATACAAATTTCATTAAAATCGGTTGAGCTGTTTGGTAGAAGTTCGCGCACAAACACGAGAATTATTAGATATTTTTTGTACTGTAGCATCTGACTATTGTTATAACGAATTTGTACCGCTAGATGGCAGACGAAACCGCGCATGACTATCCACGGCGACTTATACTACGAGGGCAAGGAGTTCGAGACGCGACTGCGGGAGAAGAAGCCCGGGGACCTGTCTGAGGAGCTGCGGACCGCGCTCGGCATGCCCGTCGGCCCCGGCTCGCACAAGGTGAGCCCCGCCCCCGGACTACAGCGGGAGCTCCACCTGTCCGTCCAAGCTAGCAGCCTAAGAATGCTCTACTTATCACAGTGCTAGGGTCCCGGAGTGTACGAAGGATGCTACGATTCTCAAAAACGCACGAGTCTTGCCTTTCAAGATAGAATTAACATAAGATTTATTTTGTACTGGGTGCAATTCGTTGCAAATAGTTTCATTAACTCTACATCAGTGTAAATCTTAGCCTTTAAGAATGCCAATAGACATACATTATTGGTTACTATACATTATACATAATATAATAAGACATTACATATGGTACACATATATGTGGGAGAGCCATGCTTCGGCACGAATGGGCCGGCTCGACCGGAGAAATACCACGTTCTCACAGAAAACCGGCGTGAAACAGCGCTTGCGCTGTGTTTCGCCGAGTGAGTGAGTTTACCGGAGGCCCAATCCCCTACCCTTTTCCCTTCCCTACCCTCCCCTATTACCCGATTCCCTCTTAAAAGGCCGGCAACGCATCTGCAGCTCTTCTGATGCTGCGAGTGTCCATGGGCGACGGAAGTTGCTTTCCATCAGGTGACCCGTTTACTCGTTTGCCCTCTTATTTCATAAAAAAAAGGCATTACTGCAATGTTTTCACCATTGCCGGTTTTAGCACTACCAGCGCCCTTGGCGACATTTCTTCGGCGGCCAGGGTGCTGGTTGTTGTAAAAAAGGGCGCCCCTTTTATCCGGTGCCCTGGGCGGCTCAACGTTCTGTCAATATTATGATACGTGTGCAAGATATCGGATTTTGGTCGGAAAATTTACTATAATATTATGTGCTAGTGGCGACTCCTGCGTAATATTTCCTATTGCAATTTATTAATAACATTTTACCCCAGGTGCCGCCGCCGTGGCTGATCGCGCAGCAGCGCTACGGCCCCCCGCCATCGTACCCCAACCTGAAGATCCCGGGCCTGAACGCCCCCATACCGGAGGGGTGCGCGTTCGGCTACCACGCGGGCGGCTGGGGCAAACCCCCCGTGGACGAGACCGGCAAGCCACTCTATGGGGATGTGTTCGGACACCATACCGCGGGACAGGATGTGAGTTATACGAGTAAAATTTAGTAGATGTAACGTCACGACGTGTGTTCGTACGTTGACTATTAAAACATCAACTAAAGGCAACATTACAAGAAACACTTAAAAATTAACGCAAAGTAATATGTTTAGTTTTGGTTAATTAATGGATTGTGCTAAATTAATTACCGATAAATAAATTAACATTTTGAAAAAATATATTTAATTGTTTTTTTCTTAACAGGATGCTGAAGATCAGGATATAGACAGGACGATGTGGGGAGAACTGGAGTCGGAGTCTGAAGAGGAATCTGAGGAGGGTAGGTTGAAGTTATCAAAGACTAACTTTATCTTGCGACAATTCGACTACGAAAAATGGCGTGTCCCGAAAAGTTGTATAAGCTTTATTCTATCCCAAATTGAATACAGCCGCACTCAGAGTCGAATATTGATTACTTAACTGAAATTAAATGAAGATTTTGACGTAAGCCCTATACACTATCTGTCAAAATCTACATTTAATTCCCGTCCAGTAATTAATAATATTCGTCTTCAGAGACTAAATGCGGCACGGCGGTTACACTGTAATATATTTTTAATACTACTACCCTACTTGTCAATCAAGCAAACTGCCTTGTTCTACCTAATCTATTGAATGATTAAATTCACAGAGGAGTCTGAAGAGGAGGGTTCCGGCGGGGAGGGGGCGGCGGGCGGGGCGGTCACCCCCGCGGAGGGGCTCGCCACGCCCCTGGGGCTCAGCTCCGTGCCCCCCGGCATGGAGACACCCGACACCATCGAGCTCAGGAAGAAGAAGCTCGACTCCGACATCGAGGGGTGAGTGACAGCTGTCACATTGACAGTTCTTGTTTTTTTTTTAGATTTTATGGCCTGTAACGAAACCCTTAGGCCAAAGTCTTCTTTTTTATCGTCCGGCATAACTTAGAATTTGCTAATGTAGTCGGAGATTTGTGGGGTGAGTTGGAATTTTTGAAAGCAGTGAAATGTCAAACTACGGAGTATAAACCGTCAAGGAAGTTTTAGAGCGTCATTGTTATTGTCATGGGGGCGTGTATGCTAAACAGATATCAACCGAATTGACGCCGATGTTCTTTTTTCGGTAACATGCGCGGAGGTAGGCGTGACTTGTGAACATTGTTGAAGCATTGTTGCTGCTGTCTGTCTGTCATAGCTGCATGTCTGCTGGTTGTCATTTTACAACAATATAGTGTCGGCGTTAGTTCTGTTTTGTACAATTCCTTACTATAAAATGCCTTGTGGATATTAACTGTTAGGCGATTTTCAAGGACAGTCAATTGTCAAGTTGTCACTTTTTATTAATTTAGGTAGTACCAGAGCAAACAGAACTAACGTGTAGGCCGACTTAGAAGAGATCTCGAAATTTATACGTTTGACATAGTATGTCATATCGGCCGGCGCGCGCCATACTACGGCCCGATACACATTGGGCGTTTTGAAGTGCGCGTTAGGCACGCGTACCCGCTCTAAGGCTGCGTTTCCAACATATGTGTTGCGAGGAATGGTTCCTAAAAACACATTCCTCTTATTACATCTCTGGTGGAAACTGGAAACGCAACCTAATTCGTTACTCTGCTGAGTAACGCATTAGGCTGCGTTTGCAGTTGTGATACATGTCGAAATTGATAATAGCACTCGCGTAGATTCGCTCGTT
This sequence comes from Aricia agestis, assembly GCF_905147365.1. Lineage (NCBI taxonomy): Eukaryota > Metazoa > Arthropoda > Insecta > Lepidoptera > Lycaenidae > Aricia > Aricia agestis. Next base: position 19,727,486 of record NC_056409.1, read on the forward strand.
TGTTTCGAGGAACTCCTTACTTCTGTCTAGTCAGGTAATAATCAATTATTATAACCCACTATAATGTGTGTTGTTCCAGTGGCGATACGCCCGCGCTGTACCAGGTGGTGCCGGAGCGGCGCGTGGGGCTGACGGCCGGCATGATGGCCTCCACACACGTCTACGATATCGGCGCCGCCAACCCCGGTACACTTGTTTATACGTTAATAGTATTAACTTAATACATATTACATGCAAGTTGCAACTAACCATAACATGAAGTCATTAAAATAGCTATATCATAACACTAACACAAACAAACAAAAATTTCATAGTGTTTCTATTGTGCAATTATTTTGAAATAGTAAGGCAGTATATAATGAGTCGAATATTCAACTAACTAGAAATATATCTACAGGCAAACGCGGTGCTGGCGCGCCTACGGGTGCGGCGAGCGCGGGGGGCGGGGCGAGTTCGGCGGGAGCGGGGGGTGTGGAGGTCGCTCTGGACCCGAGCGAGCTGGAGCTGGAACCCGAGGCGGTGGCGGCGCGCTACGAACGACACCTCCGAGAGACCCGCCCCCGCGCGAGAGAGGACCTGTCCGACATGTTGGCGGACCACGTCGCCAGGCAGAAGGTAAACAAACGCTCGGGTAGACAGGGACTATTGATAGCTACGTACGCCATTCTTTAGGCATGTATTCCTCAAATTATCACGGCAACGAAGGTCGTATACAAAGCAGTTTTGGTTTTAACGAACATCGTAAGTTACATGTCTATTATGTTCGGGGTTAAAAATTGGGTTGAAAAGCTTCTCATTTTCTATAAGTAAAGTAATAATCGAGATATTAGGCCCATTTTTTGTTATTTTGAAAGCGTCGGTGGCATCATCACTTATTATCGACGAGCGCTCTGCTACACGGTCGATTACGTACTATCTGGCAAGGACATGTTTACAGTCGTAGCCGATTTTCGGTCTCCCGATATTAGGATCTCTGATTTTAGGACTGTGACTTGTGAGTAGACCACTTATCATGATGGTAATTGTTTTTTATTGTTTCAGAACAAACGGAAGCGGCAACAGAACACGGATCCAAAGCAAGCCAAGAAATACAAGGAGTTCAAGTTTTAAAATCCTTAGCAAATTATGTATACATTTTTGTGTAATAATATTATAGTGATTTTCAGAATTACTTTTACTTTCTAAGTGAAATAAACAACTATACACAAATACTTTTATTTGTATTACTTATCCTTATTGTACTTTCTGTGTGTTGCTGCATATAAAAGCATTTGTTAATGTCTAATATTATTCTAAATCTAATACCGCGGCCGCATATGCGTAGTGCTTCGCGCTAAAACCGATACTATTGGACGATCTGCGTTTATCGTCCAATAGTATCGTCTCATAGCACGAAGCTTCGGACGATAGACGCATGTGCGGCCGGGTCGTAATCATAGTAATTCGCCATACAGTACACTATGGCGGCCGCTGGAGCTATTGCTTCATTATTTTATTATTAAAGTGTGTCTGTCTGTTACGTCTTCACGCCCAATCCGCTGAACAGATTTTGCTGGGTTTGGAGACGTCATCTCGTAATTTATATAATACTAGCTGTCCCGGCAAACGTTTCTTTTGCTAAGTACTCACATACGGTTTTGCTCGATAGTTTTACTCCGAATCGAAGGAAATGACATATTTGACATGTTTAATTTCATCGAGCCGGCTCGAAGCGAGCCTTTTAGGCCTGGAGATACTGACACAAAATTCTTGGTCATTTGTACCAGTATGGCGGTTTTACAGGGGTATAATTACGTAAAGGCAAAAAGGAAAATTATGGTTATAGCGCCGCACTGGCAGCCCAAACGCGTGGGCGTTAATCGAACGTGTCGGATAAATAACGAGTGTCGAACGATTTGTTCCACAAAAATGCTTGTATTTTCAGATAGTCGAAAAAAAAAGTAGGCGAAAGCGTAATGCCATACTTGTCGGATGCGGCTTACAGCCCGCCATATCGACGCGAATACGTTAATTTTAATAAAAAAATTGAACCATTTGTACCAGGCTAGTTTTTGCATAGCTAATCATCGTCGAGTAGCCATTCACGAAAATCACCTTGCCATACTTTTCTGACAGGTCCCAATGGCCGCCATACCACTGCAAAGGTGTAATTTTTTTTTCTCCAAACGATTTGTACCAGTATGGCATTTAAATTTTTGAATAGTATTTGACAAAATATGACCATGATATGACCGTTATTATTTTTCCCATACTTCTAGTAGAGGGAAAAAGTGGCGCCATACTTGAAAAACCATTTGAAATTACGTATAAAATCTTAGGATTTTGTGAAATAATATTGTTCATATTCGCTACCTCCCACAGGTATGGCATTATCAGGCTCCTATTTATGATCATACAGGGAACTGTTAAGAAAAGTTTCAGGGTGGTACAAATCGTTTGGCGAAAAAAAAAAATTACACCTTTGCAGTGGCCAGTGGTACAATTTTTCTATGGCGGCAAATGGCGGCCATTGGGAGCTGTCGGACAAGTATGGCAAGGTGATTTTCGTGAATGGCTACTCGACGATGATTAGCTATGCAAAAACTAGCCTGGTACAAGTGGTTAAATTTTTTTATTAAAATTAACGTATTCGCGTCGATATGGCGGGCTGTAAGCCGCACCCGACAAGTATGGCATTACGCTTTCGCCTACTTATTTTTTTTTTACTATGTGAAAATACAAGCATTTTTGTGGAACAAATCGTTCGACACTCGTTATTTATCCGACACGTTCGATTAACGCCCACGCGTTTGGGCTGCCAGTGCGGCGCTATAACCATCATTTTCCTTTTTGCCTTTACGTAATTATACCCCTGTAAAACCGCCATACTGGTACAAATGACCAAGAATTTTGTATCAGTATCTCCAGGGCTATTCAAGCTGTCAGTTTTGCGATCCACACTCCAAACGGTGGTTATTGCTCGATTTGGAGTAAAACTCTCCAGCAAAACCGCATGAGAGTACTGAGTACTTAGCAATAGCCATATAAAGTATTTCGCCCGTATTATTTCATTGAAGTGACTAAATAAGTATGTCACCATGGCAACGTCCATCGCTATCCCGTCGCACAAACAATGGTCGTCGTCAGTCTCGAGTTGTAATAATTTACTATTATTTATTCAACCAATGCACTTATCAATATAATAAGTACCCACATGGGCGTACCGAGGGGGGGCATGGGGGGGGGCAGCTGCCCCCCCCCTGGATCATGTTGACGTCCCTACTAAGTATATTATCTAGTACTTTCATCTATGAAAATTAAAAATAATAAAACTAATTTTTGCCATTTGTTTACAATAAAATATTTTTACAACTAAAAATTATTCATTTTTTATTCTTTTTAGGCACCTAGCTTATAAAAAATCTGGTTTGCCCCCCCTGGCCCAGAATTTGCGTAATTTGCCCGCCACCCCCTTGCCCAGAATTTGCGTAATTTCCCCCCCCCCCCCTGGCCCATAATCTGGGTAATTATCCCCCCCCCTGGCCCAGAACCTGGGTACGCCCATGAGTACCCAGTAGCCGATTCTCAGACCCACTGAATATGCATATAAAATTTGGTTAAAATCAGTAAAGCTGTTTTGGAGGAGTACGCGGCCTAACATTGTGACACGAGCATTTTATATAAATAACAAGAAGATTATTTATAATAAGATAGAGGATATTGAAAAAAAATGTTATATTTATACTTTTTTATATAATAATGCCCATCTATACTTGAAATTATTATTTTTTTTTTACTTCTTCTGCAGCTCCATCTAGTAACCAATAGCGATTATAATTGTGTTTGAACATATAATTAACTAGATGGCGTTTCTAAAATCTCTTGTCTGTGCATACCGCAAAATTACGCGATGTGCTAGAAATGCTAGAATCCATGAATTTTTTTTTATTAAAAAGTTAAAGTGTCAAATTATTGGACTTCGCACTTTTTGCGAGTTAAAAATTTTAACTTTTGTATTTTATTTTGTGTAAAAATTGTATTTTTATATACATTTTCTAACTGAAATTATCGGTACAATGGCTCGTGTATTAGTTGGTGTAAAGAGAGTTATAGACTATGCCGTTAAGGTAATTTTATTAAAAGTGCAAAGGTTAATTTTAGCTGTTTATAAGACTCGTTTTTGTACACATTATCACTAATTAATCCTAGCCTATTTCTTTTACTCTCCTACTCTGATTAGTTTTTATAAAATTGTAAACTTAAAAGTTCTTGACCCCAAATCGGTCAAAATGCATCAAGGGCAGAATTGTTTGAAGTTACGACTGTTGTTCATGATTCTTTTAAAAAATGATGTTGTTTTTTATGTTGAATTTAAAGCTCCAACGTCTAAAGTGATCTACTTCTAGATTCGTGTCAAGCCAGACAAATCTGGTGTGGTCACGGAAGGTGTGAAGCACTCGATGAACCCATTTGATGAGATTGCTGTGGAGGAGGCTGTGAGGATGAAGGAGAAAAAACTGGCCAGTGAAGTGATTGCCGTCTCTTGTGGACCAACTCAAGCTCAAGTATAACATGCATGTTTTATTTTGTTTATAAAAAAAATAGAGATTACAATTCTAGCTGTCTCTCTTGTAAATGTGTAAGCAAACTAGATGAAATTGGACCTTGTGTAATCAATTGTTACGATCATTTTTACAATATTACTCTATAAACTTTATAAGTACAAAAATATTTATGTAAAAACTTTATACTTTAGGAAACCCTAAGAACAGCTTTAGCTATGGGTGCAGACAGAGCAATTCATGTAGAAGTTGCTGGGGCAGAGTACGAGACTTTACAGCCCCTTCATGTTGCTAAAATCTTGGCCAAATTGTCACAAGATGAAAAAGCAGACTTAGTCATTGTTGGCAAACAGGTAAAACATTTTATGTGTTTCTGTTGTATGTGTGTTGTTATTGTAACTGTGTGCACAATAAAGTATATTCTATTCTATTCTAAATGACGTTGTAATTGAAGTAATAAATAAAATATATATTTTCTAATAAGACTAAAAGATGGCATGATGAGCTAGATACATATGAGCCAGATTTTCCTATGATGTTAGATTGAAAGGAGTGGCAAACATTCATATGTCTAGAACTGTTTGTTTTTGGAAATCATCATTCATCTAATAAACATGAATTAGGAAAAGTTTTCAGCACTTAAGTGTGTCTTTTCTTAGTAACTTTTATTTTTAGGCTATTGATGATGATTCCAATCAGACAGCACAAATGACTGCCGCCATTCTGGACTGGCCCCAGGGCACTTTTGCCTCAAAGGTAATATTCTTTATATCTAAATGCTTACAAGAAAAATGCAAGTTAATAAAAATTATAATATTATGTTAGTTCTTTATTACTAGTTTATCTTCTTTGCATAAGCCACTGAGAAAATTTGATAACCTCTATGCCTATGTGATAAGATAATAAGAGTTTGATTGTTTTGATTACTTTTTAAATTGTTCATTTAATTCATGTAGATGTTCATTGTTTAAATTATTGAGTGAGCTCTTTTGGATAATATCTTAAATTTTATGTAGACATCCTTAGAACCTATAACTAAACATTTTCTTAAAGAATTATATAAGATTACCTTCCATTAATGTTTAGGGTAAACATCTACCTTCTGTCTCCTTCCTTTTTCCTCCTAGGAGACCCTTTATATTTTACCCTAAAAGGGACCATATCAGAGGAAGAGAAGAACAATACTAACAATAAAATATGTAAGCAATAAATCTAACCAACCAAACTAACAACTTCAGTGTTATTTGGTATGGAATGTATTATTATTATTTTCTAAGTTTTATAACATGTTTGTAGGTTGAGAAGACCGATTCTGGGCTGACAGTGACCAGAGAAATTGATGGCGGTTTGGAAGTGATCAAAACTAAACTGCCAGCAGTTCTCAGCGCTGACCTGCGACTCAACGAGCCAAGATATGCTACGCTGCCCAATATCATGGTGAGCAAGTGTCTATACACAATGAACTGATAGGTTTTGAGAATTTTATGAACTCAAACACACAAAGCAAATTGTTAAAGCTGTTCGTTAAACTTAGTAATACCTCTTTGGAGTCCATTTCGTTGCTTATTTTTGACCCTATTACTGTCTACCGACGGTCCCTGTGACACTAAAACCAGCCTACACTTCAATAGTGGTATCTGTTAAATATTCCGATCATTGTTCACAAAATATTATAATTATATCATCTACATTTACTTTACAGAAAGCCAAGAAGAAGCCAATGAAGAAATTGACCGCCAAGGATTTGGGTGTCGATTTGGCGCCGAGAATCAAGGTCATCAGTGTAGAAGACCCACCAGTCAGACAAGCGGGCTCCATCGTACCCGACGTCGACACACTGGTCGCCAAACTCAAGGAGGGGGGACACGCTTAGTTCAAACCACCAAACATAGCCCAATGTTTATTAACAACACATAAGAGATTTGTACATGGTTTTTATGAATGTAGGTTTATAATCATGTTGAATATAACTTTATCATGTTTACATCTAGTTTAAATTGAACCTTAAGTCTAAACGTAAAACTTGTGAGTCGATTCGCAATTTTATTTGAGTCGGATTCGACAACTTATACCCGCGACAAAACGCGTTTCGCGCCGATCGTTGACAGATATCCACGCGGTATGTTTTCGAATCCGAGTCTTTCAAAAATATTGTGAATCAATATGCTCGCTACTTTAATTTGTGTGTCAATATAAAGTTATTTGCCTTATCTTACGGTTGCGACTATAGCGACTACTTTAAACTGTCAGTAAAATCACAAACTAAAAAGCCATTAAGATCTCATTAAGACAACATGATACTTAATTCATGACTGCTAATCACTGACCTCCATTATACAGGTACGCCGGACTTATGATACCCATTTGCTTTTTGTGCCTATTTGAATCGGAATCAGCGCCCCCAATGCAGGGGAGAACAAAATCTGACGTAAATTGCAAATGGCTGTTTAATCGTTATTGGTTGTCATCACTAGTTTCAAGTACTCTCACTACTGCTATCAGCGCCAATATGGCGACTTTCAAACGTCATTTTTACGTCAGATTTAGTTCTCTTACCCCGCATTGGGGGCGCTAAATCCGCTTCAAATAGGCACAAAAAATAGCTGTCATTTCAAAAGGTATCATAGGTCCAGCGTACTTGTATGATGGAGGATAGTGCTGGCAATAGATGCGCAACAGCGCTAATTCTCAAATTATATACATTTCATCCAATATAAATAGAGGCATTAGGACATTCAAAGTCAAAATTAATTAGTCTAATAACATTAGTCATACACGTAGAAGCTAGTACAGTCTTGAATAATTAAGTATCTAGTACAGGGCCTCCCCGCTGTAGGGTTCGTACCACACTATCTTGCCCTCCAAGCAGCCGGTGACGAGGAGGTGGTGGCGGGGGCTGAATTTGGAGCTGACGACGAGGTCCTGGTGGATGCCGAGGCTCTGACCGACGTCCACCATCTGGGCTGGTCCGGAGAGGTCCCGGACGCAGTGGGACAGCTCGGAACACTTGTCATTGAGGGCGAGGAGGCGCATGCCGCGACCGAACGGGGAACACACCAGCCGCCCGTCCGCAGAGTAGCACAGCTCCTGTATATTAGTTTAACAAATTGTGATTATTCAGTTCTGGTACTAAAAAATTTAATTCTTTTTACAACAATAAATTCTGATATCCAGATGTGCGTCAAGGAAGAAGATCTATTGCGTTGGCTTAGTATGTAAAACAGTTGTCATGCGCCAGAGTTGACTGAGCCAATCGTGTCGTTCAAAGCAAGACGACAACGATAGCGAGAGTGTTTGTGGTAGACATCTATATTGTTTCTAACCACAGTATAGAAACACTAGCTGTTGCCCGCGACTTCGTCCGCCTTAGTATAGTAGATCACATGCCAAGTATTATTTATTGTACAAAAATATTCAGTGTACAGCATTGACTTTCCTACGATTTTATTATATATAGATGTTCCGCGCGGCTTCGCTTACATAATTTAGGAATTTCACGCGACCGAACATTTTTCCGCAAAAAAATAGCCTATGTCCCTTAACGTGGTCTATTCTTCATGTTTGCCAAATAACATAAAAATTGCTCCAGTAGTTCTTAAGAATCTTAAGATAATAAGCAATTTCATTTAATTTCCCCCGTTTTTTTCCACATTTTCCTTTATTTCTTCGCTCCTATTAGTTGTAGAATAATAAAATATAGCCTATGGCCTTCGTCGATAAATAGGCTATCTAACACTGAAAGAATTTTTCAAATCGGACCAGTAGTTCTTGAGATTAGCGCGTTCAAATAAGCCCTTTCATATAATTTCCCCCGTTTTGTCCACTATTTCTTCGCTCCTATTAGTCTTAGCGTGATAAAATATAGCCTATAGCCATCCTCGATTAATGGGCTATCTAACACTGAAAGAATTTTTCAAATCGGACCAGTAGTTCCTGAGATTAGCGCGTTCAAACAAACAAACTAACAAACTCTGCAGAATTATAATATTAGTATAAATTGCTGTTACAGACAATACAAACCTTTATGAAGCCCTTGCCCTCGTTCGTCTCTTCAATGTAGTATAGCAGGCGGTCGCGGTTCTGTCGGATGTAGTGTCGCACCTCGTCCTCGCAGCCCGAGTCGCGCGAGCGCGTCGTGCTGCCCGACGTCGACGGCTGCGTCGATCTGTTTAACAACATGGCGGATCACATGATTTCAAGATGGCGCATAACGTGATTTCAAGATGGCTAGTAAAGTTATTTCAAGATGGCGTATATAACGTGAATTCAAGATGCCCTAAAATTACGCAAAGTCAGGACTGTTGTTTATTTTGTTGTAATGATTAATAGCCAGGGCCGTCAGTAGCGTGTTCATACGTACCTGTCGACTCTTGCGGGGGGCACCAGCTGCGCGGCGGGAAAGAGGCGGGCGGGGGCGGCGCGCAGGGGGCGGGGCCGGAGCGCGGCGGGCGGCGAGATGCCCGTGTTGATGCCCATTATCCGCTGCATGTTGAAGTTGCGACCCACTTGACCTCTGAAATGATACCATTTTTTTTTATAAAATAAGGGGCCAAACGAGCAAACGGGTCACCTGATGGAAAGCAACTACCGTCGCCCATGGACACTCGCAACATTAGAAGAGCTGCAGGTTTGTTGCTGCCCTTTTAAGAGAGAATATGCTCTATTCTAGAAGGTTTGCAGGTCGTATTGGTCCGGAAATACTGCTGGTGACAGTTCGTTCCAGAGTTTACGACAATAAATTACTGCAATGAAGATGTAATTCTCAATTATTCTTATTAGACATCTGCTACCTGGGGTATATATATACTTAAACATATTGTATATGTATGGCGAATGCCACACTCTCGATACTAATCGTGATATTAGGATCGTAAATCGTATCATCTAGAATCTAGATAAATATCAAGGTTGATATCGTGTAGCAAATTTAATTCCGGAATTGTGATATCGTATCGCAAAATATTAACGCTCTTGAAACCGTGCACGTCATGCGAGGTTACACGCCGTAGATGTGAGCGAACAAAGTAAAAGTTTTACCTGCTGTACATTTCCTGCAGCATTCTGTGCTGCTTTATCGTTATAGACGCCTCCCAAACGTCATTCTGTATGCTCGCGAGACCCTGCACAGAAAATTTAACTATAGAACGCGCCGAAAATGGAAGAAAAAACCGACCAATAAAACATCCGTCAACAGTTGATTGGCTGAAACGTCAATTGGTAGCTGCATTTAAAAAAATAAACTAGACTTTTTTTGGGACAGTTATCGTGCTAGGACATTAGGGTATGCTCACATGTACGGCGTGTAACTCACCGGGCCAAGTCGCGACGCTGCGGGGGGTGATGCGTCGCCACGCGAAGTGCTCGGGCCCGCCTCCGGCTCCGCTGGTTCGCGTCGACTCGGCCCGGCCGACTCGCCCGACCTGCTATGCATTTATCTCTGAATCCGACGGCTAGTGACTAAAATATCTTTGTAAGAAATTGTTTGAGCTAAGCTGCACTACGCAGCAGCGGCGATACGAGACACAAAACGTTAGTACTATGGAACGTGAAATGTCACATCGCTCCACTGCAGCATTGTGTCCCCTAGTGCGTTGATTAAACTTTTAAATGAAACCTTTGTGTCCATGACTAAATGGTGGTGACTGGTGTGTATTTTTAATTGGCACACTTAAACAGTTATGAGTTGTCTCAGTCTAATATAAAGGATATTAGGCAGAGATAACTATGATCTATTTACAGTATTATACTCACGTTTCCGCGGCTGGCGTGGGAGCGGCGGGCGGTGCGGGGCGGGGGTGGCGGTAGGGGCGGGGCCGGCGGCGCGGGCGGCGGGGCGGGGCGCGACGCGGCGCCGGGGGCGGCGGTGGCGACGTGTCGCGACAGCTCTTGTCGCTCAACTCATTTGCCGGTTGGATGTCGTGTATGCACGACCACTGTAAAAAAAAATGTTTTGTATTTGGAATGTAAGGAATAAAATCAATAAAAATTACAATCCCAAACTACTAAATTTACAAAGTGCACAACTAAAATACAAAATTATATATTAAAATATAATTGATAATTTTACCTCGGATCTATCATCATGGCTAATATTTCTACTTAAAGCAGTCCAGCCTTGTGGGTGAATCTGAAACAAAATACACATTAGACTGTAAAACATTATATTTTGATTTAAATTAGAAACAAAGTAATTAATATTACAGTAACACAAGGAAATATATAGTTTTTTTTTAATTTAAACAATTATAACATTATCCACCACTGCTGTATACCTCGAAAAGGCGGAAATTCATTGTTTGAGCAGTCAAACGATAATTCTTGAATTTATGGCTTTTTCGCCGACCATGAGACGCTTTTTCGTGGTTTGTGTGATAGCTGCGAATTTTACTCAGAATTACATTACCTGCAATGCACTGACTACCTCCGCATCATTGCCATCAGGGAAGTCAGATACGAACTCCACTCTATTCTCTGTACGCTTGAAGTCAAATAAATGGTCGTAGCTGGCCGCTATAGGAATTACTTGTTGGCTCATTTGCATAAGACGGTACAAATTAGGCTGAAATCAGAAACATATAGTATTAGAATACATTACTAGTATAACAAGTAAGATTATATTTTGTATATACAGTACCTTGAAACCATGTAAGTCCTGTGCCAATGTGGAAAGGTTGAGATCATGTATGATGACCAGTAGGCCACCAGTAGTGCACATCACCATCTGCTTAGCGTTAGGAGACAGTCGGCATCTCATCAAGCCAGACGCGTGAAATACTCGTTGGTACACCAAGTTGAATTCCGTATAAGAATTAATATCCCAGGTGTAAATACTTCCGTCCAATCCAGAGGTGACAAGCAGCTTGTCCTTGACAGAGAACTCTATGTTTTTGACCCAATTTGAATGACCAAGTAGAGAACGAATCTTCTTTTTCAAATTTCTAACATCCCATAATGCTATTGTAGTATCATCTGAGCAAGTGGCAAACATGCGCCCATCTAAAAATCTGTGAATAAAATAATATTTTTAGTGCCTGTTTCACCACTTTCTGATAAAAAAAAAAGTGCCTGATAAGTGGCTATTCACAACTTTTTTGACAGACTCTCCATACTTGATCTGTCAAGTTAATTGGTGTATAGCCTTATCAGGAAGTGGTTCACCACCTGTTTCAACAGGTCCTTAACTTTTTTATTCATCTCCACTACTAAATAGGGTATTTCATTTCTCATTTAACTGTTTCAGCAACAGAACCAAATTGAGTAAACAAAATCAGATTTTTTTATTCCAGTAGTGCTCATCATTCTTCTTTTTTTTTAATGAGACTTATTAGTTTAAGAAGAACTAAGATTACCTAAGCATCAATAGGCAAATAGTTTTAAATGCATGTAACTTACTTAACACAATTGACACAGTCAGAATGAGCCCCGTTGACTGTGTGTATTCTTTGGTGTGTGAGAGGGTCAAAAATCTGTATTGATTTCTTCTCACACGCTGCTACCAGTAGTGTCCTAAAATCACATAAAAATAGAACTAATACTAATAGAACCATTCATGTTTCTATGAAAAAAGCAAACCTCTATAACAAGGAACTTGGTTATGTTGTTAAGAAACCAAAATTAGACAAGGTAAATATTTCTTGTAAATGTCAATGAAAGTAGTATTTTATAAGAATTTATTAAAAAGAAGATTAAACAGAAAATATAATACCAATACAATAGCAAATATTTAGACAAGAACAACAATGTATAACATGTGCTAGAAGAATAGAATTTCCTGAAACCTCAATTGAAATTTCATTGCCAAATCATCTGTTTAATTAGCATTGTCAAGGTTAGCCGGTCGCACTTACCCTTCCGGGGAAAACTCAAGGTTGAACACACCACCGGTTGGCAAAGCGTTGGCTTGTACGTAGTCCCAAGAAGCGATGGGCTTCATCCCACAATACAAACTTCGGGACATCGCATCCGATGCCCCGACCGGATTCTCAAAGCCATTCTCGCGACGAATCAGCCTATACGGGCTGAACGCCGAATACCTCGCCATAAATAAACTGTCTCTAATGGTTTTATTCTCCATTTCGTCTGGCATTTTGAAAAGGAACGCACGGCCACTTTAAGTACAATAAATGATATAAACTAATAGCGTAATCGCAGGATTATCTAAGAAAAAACCCGTAGTTTCTCATATTTATCTTTATTTTACAGTGTAATCTTAAAGAATAAAGGACGGGATTTAGATAAATGCACACAAAAAATAAAAATCAGTAATTCAGAAACAGAGAATCGTAACAATGTAATTTTGACAGCTGGCTGTCAATGTCAGCTGTAAGCAGAAGCATTCCATAGACAAATTTATATTTATTTTCAATTATTATTTATTTTTATGAAAGAAGGGGACAAACGAGCAAACGGGTCACCTAATGGAAAGCAACTTCCGTCGCCCATGGGGGGATATTAGATTATCATATATATTGGATCCGAGATCATTGAGTCAATGATATTGGATAATGTAATATAGACATATTATGATTAATTTCTTCCTTGATCATAGATTTTTGACATTTGCTGAGAGATTGGATCCAATACGGTCATAGAAATAGGTATTTAATATAAAAAGGAGTTTTTAATTTCTTGTTCGTTAATATGTTTCAAATAATGTAATGTAATTATTTTTCTAATTATATACTTGGATAATCTTGCTGAAATAACAAAAAACAAGCCATATTAAAAATGACGATGTCTTTTAACCCTGACATCAATACCTGTCAGCGTTAGCGCTCTCCATTGGCTATTGAAACCCATGGAATTAATATATACTAGTTATACGTAGTATATATTAATTCCATGTTGAAACCACATATGACGTAAAATAGGATCAATGAAAAATTATAATGTAATATGCAGATATGATCAAATGATCATACATATTGGATCCTATATATGATCATAGAAATGATCATATATAAATGACTAGCTGTTGCCCGCGACTTCGTCTGCGTGGACTTCAGTTTATAGCGCGCGATGGCAAAAAAATTAGTGTCAAAAGCTTTTTAAATCAAAACAGCTGTGCAGTGTGCACATAATATTTCATTTTTTAAAATCAAACTTTATATTTTATGCCAAATTTTAAAGCTTATTTAGCCCCCCAATTACAAAACTTTACCCATAAACTATTTATCATTGATAGGTTTAAGGTTACGTCACTGTATATAATATAAAGTACTGACTTATTAAATAATGTAAAAAAGAAATAACAATCGAAAAAACTTGAAGATATGATGATACCACCTCTTATAGAAAGATGTTGGGCAAGCGTTAGCGCGATGTAAGAGACGCACGGCGCCATCTAGTATGAATTTTTGGAACTAACTTAATTTGAACAAATATTCGTATTTTCACCCCCTTACAACCCTTTTTTCCAGTAAAAAAAGTAGCCTATGTCCTTTCTCAGGCTTTAGACTATCTGTTTACAAAATTTCATTACAATCAGTTCGGTAGTTTTGGCGTGAAAGCGAGACAGACAGACAGACAGACAGACAGAGATACTTTCGTATTTATAATATTAGTATAGATAATGTAATACCCCCCCCCTAGACACTCGCAGCATCAGAAGAGCTGCAGGTGCGTTGCCGGCCTTTTAAGAGGGAATAGGGTAAAAGGGGAGGGTAGGGATGGGAAGGGAAGGGAAAAGGGGAGGATAGGGATAGGAATTGGGCCTTCGGTAAACTCACTCACTCGGCGAAACACAGCGCAAGCGCTGTTTCACGCCGGTTTTCTGTGAGAACGTGGTATTTCTCCGGTCGAGCCGGCCCATTCGTGCCGAAGCATGGCTCTCCCACCAGGGCTGTAGCTACAGTCAGATTTGAGGTAGGGCAGCATTGGTTACAGGTAGGGCAGAAGTACAAAAAAATAATCATAATTTATTGATTTCTTGGGTTTTGGTATTTTTAAGGTAGGGCATTATGATTTTAAGGTAGGGCATTGCCCCCCAATGCCCCCCTCTAGCTACGGCCGTGTCTCCCACGTATATCCACACCACGTATCAATCCAGGCGACAAAGAAATTCATATTTATTTTCTAAAAAAAATGCATTTTAGATTGTTATTATTCTATTATTAAGTAAATGAAATTATTATTATTACAAATTACAATGCATAATAGATAATCATTCTAAGGGCCTGTTTCACCACTTTCTGATAAAGTGCCAAATAAGCTATTCGCAGCTTTTTTGACAGATTCTCCATAATTCATCTGTCAAGTTAAGTGGTGGATAGCCTTATCAGAAAGTGGTGAAACGGGCCCTAAGTAAAATTATTTTATACTAGGAAAAGTCAGTTAATTATACTAAGATTTGGTTGCACCAACTAACTTTGACTTTAACCTTAACTATAACCGGAAAAATTGACAGATGTCGTATGAAAATATGGGGTGTTTGGACGCCATATTTAACTTTAACTATAACCACGCCTCTGGTGTAACCCAACCTAAGACTGGATTGCACCAACTAACTTTAACTGTAACTTTGACTACAGTGCAAAATGTCAAATCTTTGGGTAAAGTTAAAAATGGACGCCATCAAGACGCCATATTTAACTATAAACATAGAGCTCGACGAGGTTTTAAATGCATGTGGCGAAAAAAGGAACTAACGCTGTCATCATACAAAAACCGCAATTTTTAACAGTTCTCCTTTACCAGCAGCGCCCCCGCCCACGCGCATGTATAACCTTGTTGGATCAGCTGTCATCTGTAATTGACAGCTCTCCGGGCAAAGTTAAGGGTAAAGTTAAAGTTAAATTTACCTTAACTATTACCATAACTTTAACTTTACCCACGCCTCTGGTGCAACCCAGTCTATGAAAAGGTCAGAATTGAATAAAAAATATGAATTTGAATCAACATTATATTAATTAAAAAAATTGAATATTTTTCATAATTCATGCTTAAAAGTTTTTACAAAATCGCAACTTCTCTTAAAGCTATGTCACATTTATATTATTCAACATTTTCTTCTGTTTTGTCCAGTGTTTTGTCAATGGCTCTATTATTGTGTTCATAATATAGTGATGTGGAATTCACAATCACCACTGTACATTTTCTCAATAAAGAAGTATTATTTTACATTTCTCAATAAGAAGTATATATCATTTGGTATAATATTACAAATGGCAAAAGGACAATTTCATTACCAGGTATTTTGCGGCAGTTGACCTTTTGGAGGCTCTATGTGGCCTGTTTTTAAAACATTCTGAAGGAACAGCTCAAGTCTTGTCTTGGGTCCACCCTCATCAATCTTTCCAAGAATCGCCATATACTCTGTGCTTATGACTTTTATCATTTTTACACATTGTTTTCCGTAGGTTTTGTAGAATTCTGAGCCACAAACTGTGAAGAAATCTAAGATTAGTGTCGCACAAATATCTGGCTCTGCTTTTAAGTTGATAAATGATGCAAGCCATTGCCACCCGTATCGTAAGCCGTTAGGGTTTGCAGCATTTAAAAATCTGGGTGTTTTTGCAATCCAAATGGCACTGCGTAATCTAAATATACCAGACATTCTTCTTAGGAATTTATCTTGCTTCTCAACAACACCCTCATCATTGTAAGTGTAACCTCTAGATATATAAAAGTCCTTGTCACTCTGCCCCTCCTTTTGTGGTAGCAGCATCGGAACTAGGTAAGGACAGTACCTGTGGAAATATGCTTCTAGTAATTTCCCAAATTCTGGGAATTGTGACCACAGCGCTACAGTTAAAGCGGCAAGAGGAAATGCTGCTTCTGGATTGCTGGAGACCAAAAGTTCTCCCTGTCTTACAATCTTCTTGGCCAACAATGCAGTACAATAGAATACCCCCTGGGGATTCTCAGATGCGTTAACATATGTGTCCAGCACTTGAACTCTTTCACCGTTCAATAATTTAGCTAACTTTGTGTATTTGTCCCTTATATGAGTGCCGCTGACTGACGACAAGGCATTAACGGGAGTGTTTACAGCTTTCTGACAATCAAACCTAAACTTTTTTAAACTAGTATTTTCTAAAAGGTTCTTATATTTGAGTTCATAATTATTTAGGAAGCTATCAAGTTCAATGTAGTATGCATAATTTTTTTCAGAATAAAATGTTTGATGCATTTTTTTACTTTCTTCCATTTGGAGCTTAGCAGAATGTGCTGCATTTTCTTCCTTTATCCTTTGCTCTTCTATTTGTTTTTTCATTTCATCCTCTTTCTTTTGACGTAATATTTGCTCCTGTTGTTGCACAGCTTCTATATCCCTCAAAATACTATGTTTAATTTTATTAATGTTTTTATACTCTACCTCAGCCTGAGAAACTTCTTGTTCCGATATGGTGGCATTTTCACAAAAGTCCATGATGCTCTTAATATTGGCAATGACATTGTTTATCTCTTGCAGATATTTCTCAAATACTTGTTTAGCTACTGTGTCATTTTGAGCCAGTGACAATATTTCGTTGTAACAAAAGCAGACTTTTGTATAGCTGTCTGTTATTGCCGCAAAGCGTGCTGTTGCTTTGTTTTGTTCATCTAAAATTCTATTCATGTTTTCAATAGTCTGGGAATTAATAATTTGACACTTTTTCTCATCTAATTTTGTTTTTTCTAAAATATTAAGATTGTCGTTTTCTTGCAATTGCTTCACCATCTGTAGTTTTTTTGCTCTTAACTCTAATGATTTTCCTTTCCATTTATCACTTTGTTTTTTCCAGTACCTATGTGTTGAATCTGTATAGGCAGTGATCACTTTTTCAACTAAGTTTTTGAATAAATCTTCAGAATTCTCCTGCAATTGAGCTTCACATTTTTTTAAACGTAACGTGTAGCGGAGGTCTTCACCGAATTTGTCAACAATTAAATCTGATATTTTGGTGCTATCTACAGGGGCCATGTTTTCCTTTTTTGGTTTTTCACTTCTGTTAGGTCCTATTGTTACTTCTGTTACTAGATGACTTATTTCTGCAGCGTTCTTTAGGGCAGAAACACGTAATTTTTCAAAATCTGCCAGCTGCTCGGAAACATTAATATCGCCATACCTTGAAACGTCTTCAAACCCGTTACATCTTTGAGCCATTGTCTAATTAATTTACCTCCAAAGACCAAAAGTAATAGGTACAAACTATAAATTATTTACAAAATTGTTGAGTTTTGCATAAGTTGTGCATTGCGGCCACAGACTAATAAGAGATACTACATAGCGGGCAGCGGCACACCGGCAGTGTTGCCAACTTTTTTTTACTAACCCACCAAATTCAGCAGCGTAAACCACCAGAAACCGCTAAAACCTAAATGGCCTCTCAAACCACCAGAATTCCACTAAAAAACGTAAAGACAACAACAACCTATCTGAATATAAATAAGGAAAACTTTAGTTACCTATAATGTACCTACGTATAAGTAGGTAGTTAACTAAAGAGTAAAGATGAACGTCTTTAGAGGAATCATTGTCATTTAGTTGTTCAGTTTGTGAAGAATAAATTTCTTTAGTTCTAATTTTTGTAATACGGTATTTGGTATTATGTTGTTATTACAGCATTTGCCTTCGCGTGCTAACCTTGCACGAAAGAAAGGTAATCAAACTTCATCCAGTTTCTCTGTTAAGTCTTGACAACATTCATCATGCTAAATAATTGCTCTATATCAGCGCTAGAATGCGGCAAAACGAATAAAGACAATAATAATATAATTAAGTTTTCAGTGTGCGTCTTCAAGGGTTAGAAACATAATAAAAAAACTAGTGGTTTAACGTCGAAGCTACCACAAACTTAAATAATCAAATCCACTAAGAAATCCACTAGCCACTAAAACCAAATTTTTCCCGCCGAAAGGTACGTCTAAACCACCAGATCTAGTGGAAATTCCACTAAGTTGGCAACACTGGGCACACGCCATTTCAGTTTGACATATTACATATTGTCAATGTCAATGTCATTGAACTCTTTTTTTTCTTATATGGCACTTCGGCTATATAACCATGTTTAATAATAATAGTAATAATAATAATTTATTTTAGATTATTCATCCATAGGCAATGAGTTTCTAAAATACGTTACGTTAGTAACATAGAATATCATTGTCCATAGGTGTTAGTAACAATTTATTCTTAACCTATTGTTAGTAAAATTACATATCTTTAACTACATATTAACAACAGTGAATCGTAATCCACCTATGTAGAAGACGAGAGTCCCATCTGTCGGTGAAAACTCTTAGGATGCCGTTGGAGGAGGATCGCAAGCGCGCCAGCATTGAGGCACAGCGTTTGCGCATTATGGCCGCGAACCCGTCCACGCGCGCCTCGGCGAACATGCCTGACGCGCTGCATTTCCACGGCAACCCCAACAGCATCCTAAGAGTATTGTTGTACCGAACGCGCAGGTCGTTGTACGCCCGCTGGGAAAAATTAGTCCACAGGCTACACGTGTAGAATGACTGGCAGAAAGATTTAAAGAGCGTGATTTTAACTGCTTCAGTACAGCGAGCGAATCTACGAGCCAGCATATTGCAACGGACGGCCAACGACCGGCGCTCCCTATCAATGTCGACATTGTCTTTCATGTTTTCTGTGACCCAGTGACCCAAATATTTGAACTTCTGAACCCGGACTAGGGGAGATCCCAAGAGAGAGAGATCAGCCATGTGCTTATACCCCTCAAAACCGGATTTGAAGACGATCCACTCACTCTTCGTGGTATTATATTTGAGCCCATGGGCCGCAGCATAGCTTTCACATATTTTAAGAAGCTGTCTCATCGCGCTGACTGACGGACTCAGCAGAACCATATCATCTGCGTAGCTGACATTGTTGACACTAACGCCATCTATGTGGCAACCTGTTTTGGCTTTATTCAGCTCACTTATAAGCTAAATTAATGGAATCAGGCGTTACTTTGCGGAAATCCATAGCTTAAAATTTAATTTGTTATTATTTTTAGCAATATTCCGCGAAATAAACTTCCACCTTTAAGTAAATGAGTGAGTGTACGCATAGGCATGCGTACAGCACCTCCCTCCTCCCACACTGCCTATGCGTACACTCGCATGCAAGAACCTGCAAACACCACCATCACACAAGCAATAATGTTGGCAAATCCGTGCAAGGCCCCTCACCACCATGCAGGTTGAAAACCTCGACGCGCGTTTCGCCCCAACACCGGAGCATCCTCAGGATGTGGACTCTACGAACAACGTCCGTTAAAACACCGCCTTTTATACACTATAGTGTATAAAGGCGGTGTTTTGGCCGGTGGCGGCACTTAACGGACGTTGTTCGTTACACGTTTGCGTACACTCACTCATTTACTTAAAGGTGGAAGTTTATTTCGCGGAATATTGCTAAAAATAATAACAAATTAAATTTTTTATATAACCATGGCCAGTGTCAAGTCAAGTATTACTCATAATTATGATGACGGGAAAACAGCAGTATTGTAAATTGTTGCCAGTTGCATGCAATTTTCAGCATCGTTTCTTTATTAAATATTATCGTTAGGTCAAAAGTCTAGTCAAAGTCGAAGTAAAAAGTCAATACAGTCAGGTCAGGAATCAATTCGGTCGATTCAGTAAAGTGGTATACGCTTTACTGCGATGGCATTTTGGAGGGAACACAAAATAGCTCGTGTAATTTTCGAGGGTTTTCGGCAAATTGATTTATTACGCCTTCTGTGAAAGAATCGCTCATATCTTTTATAAGTTTTCTATAAAAGTACTAGATTTTCGATAAAAGTACTAGATGAGATACTTATAGTTTATAGAGGCTGGACGTCCAGTGTCAATATGATCCCCCCTGCGGCCCCCCTCGGCCCTCAGTACGCACATGGCCATTGGCCGCAGCATTAGCCATTGTTAGAATTAAAAAATAAAATTTGGCGCGAAAATACAGTTTGTCAAGCTCAGCTGTTGGCCTGTTGCCTATCAAAGAGAATGTCCTAAACTATGTTGCCTATTGCCATTCTGTTGCTGTCAAATCGATCAAAAATAGAAACACGTAAAAATTAAACTTTGAAACTTTTGATACGATAATTTTAATTCACAAGTTATTATTACTTATATATATCACATCATTACTCGGTAACAACATCGCCAAATTCTGATGTTGTGACATCATGGTTTTACAAAATACCGGCAAGTTTAGAAATGACAAAAATGAATATAACAAAAGGGATGCTGGACCATCTTCTGGTACGAAGTAAGTATTCTGCATTGATTCTGCAGTAATTTGAAGTTGAATAAATTGTAGACAGTGATTTAACTAATACTTTATACTGTTTGCTTAAACAGGGAAGAATCATCAGAATCACGGATACGGATAGCCCTAGACAATGACAAAATTGATTTAAAGTATGGGTTCGAAAGGGTGCGGGACACCAAAGAACGTACTGGATATTTAATGAACATGCATACGGTAATTGACATTGTCTTTCTCATACTTCATCTTGATATATAAACATCTCTGTCGAACATAACCAATATCTTAAAATATTTTTGCTTAAAAATTTTCAGACAGAAATACTTGATGAAGACAAAAGGCTGGTAGCGGCTGTGGACTATTATTTTATAGAAATGGATGGCTCAAGGTTTAAAATATCCCTTACATTCCTACCATACTTCTTCATTCTCGCTAGAAAGGAATGTGAGCAGGAAGTGATCCAATATTTATCTAAGAAATATGCAAATACAATACAAAAGATTGAACTTGTTGAAAAAGAAGATTTAGATCTGGTGAGTTTTGGTCCTTATTATTTTATTAAAGTTAATTTTACTAAGCTTAAACCTTGCTTAGCATAAACATGTAACTGTGATTTTTGAATGTTATGGCAGCTAGTTTGTGCTCCATTCAGCTTCTGTCGCTAAAGGGCTAAGCCGGGTGGCTTAGCCCTTTACTACAAAATTCAATTAAGGCAAAAGCCATAATACTACTCTAATAACACATTTTGCTAAATTAGTTAATCATAATATTATCTTTGTCATAGCAATATACAGGGTGCAATTAAACCTTTAGCAGGCAGGAAGGTTTAATTGCACCCTGTGTAACATACTATGTCAATTTTTTTTGCAGTTAAATCACTTATCAGGCTTAAAGCAAACATACATAAAGCTGTCCTTTATATCACAAAACGACATGTCCAAAGTGAGGAAGGAACTGTTGACAGCAGCAAATAAGAATAAGGAAAGAGAGAAGAAAGACACAATATATGCTGAGATGTTGACAAATGCATTAACAAGTGCAGCAGCTATTGAACATGCAAAGAAGACAACTGATCACATGGAAAATATTTTGGATATCAGGTACCCAAAACAGGACATATTGATATTATGAAATAATTTTTTGTTTAGAAATATTATGTATGACTTTGGAAAATAAAGATTGATAATCTAATTATTATAATACTGCCTTGCATTGACATGCCTTGCATTATAATATATTTCTTTTAGCAAAGTTTATTTGAATAAAATAAAGTCTTCTGATGCATCTACTTTATATTTGGTTATTTTACAGGGAGCATGATGTCCCATATCATGTGCGTGTATCTATCGACATGAAGATATTTTGTGGTACATGGTACACAGTTAAAAGCAGGGGCACAGAGACACCAATATTCACAAAACGGGATGATATCTTGGAGCGCCCAGATCCAATTGTACTAGCATTTGATATTGAAACAACTAAGTTGCCCCTGAAATTCCCAGACTCACAGACAGATCAAATAATGATGATATCATACATGATTGACGGACAAGGATATTTAATAACTAACAGGGAAATTATTTCTACTGATGTTGAAGACTTTGAGTACACACCGAAACCAGAATTCGAAGGGTATGTCGGTTGTGCCAAAAGATATTGAAGAAGTATTGGTGTGGTTTCTCATATATAAATTTCCTTTTTTTTTCAGACAATTTATAGTATTTAATGAATGCAATGAACTGGCTCTTATACAAAAGTTCTTTGACCATATAATGGATGTCAAACCTCACATATTTGTTACTTACAATGGTAAGGGGACCACAGATTACAGAAGTACTGTGTCACACTTATCGTAAAAGTATCATTTA
Source organism: Aricia agestis (assembly GCF_905147365.1). Classification (NCBI taxonomy): domain Eukaryota; kingdom Metazoa; phylum Arthropoda; class Insecta; order Lepidoptera; family Lycaenidae; genus Aricia; species Aricia agestis. The sequence continues at coordinate 19,750,096 of NC_056409.1, forward strand.
AAATGTGACTGGTTGTTATTTTAGGTGACTTCTTCGACTGGCCATTTGTCGAGGCTCGCGCGGCCATACTGGGCTTGGACATGAAGCAAGAGATTGGCTTCAGTAAGATCACTGCGAGAGACGGCACTTATGCTTGTCGCCCAGCAATGCACATGGACTGTTTATGGTAATCCCTTTTTTAAACAATAATTCCATCATATTTTAACATTGAAATTAATATCAGTAAGTAATATAATAAATATTTATATTGCTTTATTTTATAGTTGGGTGAAAAGAGATTCATATTTGCCAGTGGGATCTCAAGGTTTGAAGGCGGTGGCTAAAGCTAAGCTGAGGTACGATCCTGTCGAGCTTGATCCCGAAGACATGTGCAGAATGGCTTCTGAACAACCACAGGTAAAAAGCGTTGAACATACTTAAGTACGCAGATAAATACGCTTATATTCAAACATGCACGCAAACGCATACGTAATCGGTACGCAAAAGGCGCACGTGTTATGCTCGTAGATGCATGCAAACCCATCTCGTATTTTGCATGCAAACCCATCTGTCGTTTGCACGCAATTGCGTGCCTACGTAATTATTTATTTCCCTATTTCTGTCAAATTATGTATTTTTCAGGTGCTGTCTAACTATTCTGTATCAGACGCGGTGGCAACTTACTACTTGTACATGAAATATGTGCACCCTTTCATATTTGCCCTGTGTACGATTATACCACTGGAGCCTGATGAGGTAATCAAATTGTAGAAATGAAACAGCAAAATGCTTTAAATCTGCAAAATAAATTATCACATACAAAACATGTTATTGTTACAAAGTACCATCGAGGAAATTGATTCCTAGGCAGTTGACAGACCAACGTCATTTGGTCTGATCGTGTCAATTCAATGCTAATTGTGATCTGTCGGCTGGGTTTGATTTAACGCGACCTAACTAAGTAGGTCCCCCATCTGACTAGGAATCAACTTCTCTGATAGTACTTTGAACTTTGAAGATGTTGATTAATAGGCATATGACCACGTAATTTGGTCAGTTTATGTCAAGCTCAGCTGACAGATCACGACTGAGAGCCACCGCAGACTGCAGACTTTTAATCGGCCGATAGATTAGTTTGGCTCTTGATCAGCATGAAGCTGTATGGAAGTGCGTATATTACAACGATACCGAGCCGGTCGATAATTAAGTTTGATGGGCTATGCAATTGCCTTCAAATTTTACCATCGGCAAACTGCCGGCCCTTGCTAAATCACACGAAGCCGATTGTTTGGTCGGCCGACTCGGCAGAAATCCGAATCGTGTAAATATTTTCATTCAAAAATCTATCGCTTTGAATGGAACCGTAATACCGTGCGAGAGCAATCGGCACTGTTGTTCAGTCTGCGCACTCACCACTAACCCAACTGTTTAGTTGGCGTAGTGTGCGCGCTAACAGCCCAACCCGACCAAAATATCAGCCGATAGAAAGTCTGCAGTATGCGGGGGCTCTAACATTAATTTTATATAACCCAATCAAATGGAGTAGGTCCGTTATCTGCCTATGATTAAGTTTTTCTGATGGTACGAGTGCAAGAGCAAAAATATTATGGCCGTGTCTCAGCAACACTCATTACAATTGGCAAATGGCAGGTCCTCCGCAAGGGTTCTGGTACACTCTGCGAGTCGCTGCTCATGGTGGAGGCGTTCCACGCGAACATCATCTTCCCCAACAAGCAAGTGGACGCGCTCAACAAGCTCACGGCCGACGGTCACGTGCTCGACGCCGAGACCTACGTCGGCGGACACGTCGAGGCGCTCGAGTCAGGTAACGTGCGAGCGAGAGGCGACTAGCCCTCTCACTCTGTCTCACTCACTCACAGGGCTCCAGCGCAGGTGGACGCGCTCAACAAGCTCACGGCCGACGGTCACGTGCTCGACGCCGAGGCCTACGTCGGCGGACACGTCGAGGCGCTCGAGTCAGGTAAAAGGAGATAATAATTATTGTAAAGGATATTTTAGTTTAGACCTACGAGGCTGAACATCGCTTTATTGTAGCTCTTTTACAATCACTCTTGAAAGTTTCTCAAGCTTACTGAGATTATAACCGCAAGCGAAAATCGAAATGTTTTTTTATTTTTATGTTAATAAAAGTGTTTGTAAGCGAAATAGCAAAAAATAAATTCCTTGGAGAGACTGCAATAAATTAAATAATCCTTTTTGTTTAACTAGGTGTGTTCAGAGCAGATATAAAATGCAAGTTCAAAATAGTGCCCTCAGCGATAGATATGCTGATGGAAAACACAGAGAAGACCATGAAACACGCTATAGAAGTAGAGGAAGGGGTACCCTTGGATCTGGTGACGAATTTCGACGAAGTTTGCGCTGAAATAAAAGAGAAATTGCAGCACATGAAGGACCATCCGCGACGAGACGAAAACCCACTTATATACCATCTGGACGTCGGAGCTATGTACCCTAATATTATATTGACAAACAGGTATGATTTTTTATCAAAATTGTGTGCATATTAAAAAATTGTTTTAGCAGTGTGCACTTCATTTTTTTAGTTTTCGTATCTCAACATCATTTTTTTTCGTTCAATTAACAGTGTACATATGCTTTAAAAGTTATACACTACAATCGTGAATAAAGTCTATGAAGAAATAGCTAGGATGCTAGGAACTTTGACTAGGGCCGGGTGAATATAAAACCTCGTATAAAAATCTTACACAAGTTGATGTTTGTTAGGCTACAGCCTTCTGCCATGGTCGGCCCGAGTGCGTGCGCGGCGTGCGCTCACAACCGCCCCGGCGCCACCTGCCAGCGCGACATGGAGTGGCTGTGGCGCGGCGACTTCCGTGAGTATAAACGCTCGAGGATACGTGAGTAAGTGTACGCGAACGTAATTGCGTACGTAATGATGCAACCGCGTACGCAAATATGCTCGCAAATGTGTACGTAGTGCAGCTAAATGTGTATGTAATTTTCACGCTAGCTACACTTTACGTGCAGGGGTAGAAGTTTGTTTGTACGCAAGAATCCGTACGAGCAAACTTGTACAAATTTTGCCTCTTTAGTAATGCAACCGTGTAAGCAATGTTATAATGAAAATACTTTTGCAAATGTCGATCCGTGTAGTCTATAATGAAAACATAAATGTAACTAACGTGGTAGTATAAAAATCATCTGCAGTCTTGTAGTCTCGAAGTAACGTAACACTCTGTCAGTGCCGGCGACGCGCAGCGAGTACCAGCGCATCCAGCAGCAGCTGGAGACGGAGAAGTTCCCGCCGCTTCACCCCGGCGGACCGCCGCGCGCCTTCCACTCGCTCCCCAAGGAGGAACAGGTATACGCGCCTTATAATTTAAATATGTACTGTACATTAGGGTTGCTGAGGATTTCTCTTCCGCTTCCTCATAATGAAGAAGTTCCGCAATATTTTGGGTTCCTCAACTGTTACCGCATCCTCATAAATAAAAATAAAAAATCCTCTTCCGCTATCGCTTCCTCAAAATTTAAGAGGATTTAAAATCCAATCATGGCAACGCACACGCCAGAGCACGAGAATTGTATCATTCACTCATCTTTTTACGGTTCCGTACCCAAAGGGTAAAAACGGGACCCTATTACTGAGACTTCGATGTCTGTCCGACTGTCTGTCCGTCTGTCTGTCTGTCGCCAGGCTATATCACAATAACGGCTGTAGCTAGCCTTCTGAAATTTTCACAGATTGTGTATTTTGTTGCCGCTATAACAACAAATACTAAAAATAAAATTAAATTAAAATTTTTCCCATACAACAAACTTGATTTTTTTTGGCCTTTTTTGCTCGCAATCAATAATAACAACAGGTACGCAGTTAAATTTTCACAAAGTCCTTAATGTGCACTTTAATTTTAGTAAAATACTAAAATAAAAAATTAAGGGGGGCTCCCATACAAAAAACACAATTTTTGACCTATTTTTTCTATTTCGGAACCCAGCGTGCGCGAGTCCGACTCGCACTTGGCCGATTATTTTTGTGTGCGTGGGTTGTGTATGTAACTGAGCTCCTCCTTAACTGCTGGACCGATTTTGATTATTCTTTATTGTGTGTGTTTTGAGAATGGTTTAGATTCATAGTTTGGTCCACTGGGAAATGCCCTTTTAATTCTTTTTTTGTGTAATGTATGTACCTACTCAACCTAGTTATGTACAGACTGGACAAAGGCTTTTGGTTTGGGTCCGCTAGTATTTATAATTTCCTATCATCCCTTCCCTCATCCGCATCCTCTTCCTCAAAAAAAATCCTCTTCCTCATCCTCTAAATTTGCGCGCGACAATTCCTCTTCCTCATAATCACTTCCTCAACAACCCTACTGTACATGTCACAATGTAGTTTTTATGGCGCTATAATAACTCCCACACGGGTTTCGCTGACGGTGGCCGGTTTCATTGAAACCAGACCAGTTACGCAGCAGTAATTTTGTAGTGCTCAAGTGTGTGCGCAGTACACAAGAGCACTCTGTATTCCTTATACTCTCATAACCCAGTGGGACGAAAGACCGACACGACTGGCGAGAAATCAGTCGCAGGATCGACTTTTTACATGCCTATCCGACGAATGAATCATCTTGTCAGGTGATCAGCCTGCATTGTCCTAACCAAACTTGGAAATAATATGTTTCCAACGCGGGAATCGAACGTAGGCTCTTGACTCGGTCGCAGGACCTGAGAGTCAAGCCGTAGGATCTATCGTGTCAAACAGCTGTCATATGTCACGAAATATTTTCCACATGTCACGATACAGCTGTCATGACACGAAAGACCCTACCGTCCTGGACCCTAATGGTAAATGATATAGTGAGCCTAAGAAAGTATAAAAGTATGTATACTTACTGAGGTATACATACTTTTATACTTTATTAGGCTTTGATGCCAAAACGGAAATGCTACAAGTCGCATATTAGTAACGTTTTATAACATAGTAAAATGAATAATAAAAAGCGCTTAAAAGTTTAAATATAATTTGTGACTTTTTTAGGCGGCATACGAGAAGAAGCGTTTGGCGGACTACTGTAAGGTGGCGTACAAGAAAACCAAAGTGACGAGAACCGAGGTGCGGAAGACTACCATATGCCAGAAGGAGAACTCCTTCTATGTCGACACAGTCAGAGCTTTCAGGTTTGATTTTAGAAGTTCATCACATTTGTGAGATTAAAATGAAACTGTTACAAAAACACCAAAACATTGACATGGCTATGTTTCTTTTCCTAAGGGCCTGTTTCACCATTTTCTGATAAAGTGCCGACCAGGCTATTCACAACTTTTTTAAGTTTCTCCATACTTGATCTGTCAAGTTAATTGGTGGATAGCCTATTTAGCACTTATCAGGAAGTGGTGAAACAGGCCCTAAGAGTTTGTAGCTACGTATCCATATCTTCTTCAAACGCTTATCAACATGCTACGTCTATGTTAAGTGCTTAAGTTAAGCCAGCCAACTTGTCAGTTTTTACAAAACAAAAACATTTAGAAAACCTGTAACGGCTAAAACATTTACTAACGGCAGGGTGTAACAAAACTAAGTGATAAAACTTTAGGGTGTGTAGCTTTCACAGTGAACTCTGTATAGAGTTAACTGTGAATGTAGCAGCGATGAAAGAGTAAATTTTTTTTTTACTTTTGTATGGGAAAAACCATAACCCGGGAGCGCTTATCAATAAAAATCACAAAATAAAATTGGCTCTTTCAGCGCTGCTACTTTCACTGTTAAGTTTATATTAGGGCACATACACACCCTAAAGTTACTTAGTGTCTCTAACATTGTCACTAAGTATCATAAAATTTTCTCCGAAATTCGCAGAGACCGTCGCTACGAGTACAAGGCGCTGAACAAACAAGCGAAGGCGCTGGTGGCTGCGGCGGTGCGCGGCGGCGACGCGGCTGAGGTGAAGTCGGCGCGGTCCCGCGAGGTCCTCTACGACTCGTTGCAGCTAGCACACAAGTGCATCCTCAACTCCTTCTACGGTTACGTCATGAGGCGCGGGTAAGATGACGTGAAACTTTTTGGGGCCTGTTTAGAGTGGAATTTCAAGGTCTCATCATAATTTGTAGTATGAGACGAAAAGCCAAACGACAGGCCTCGGTCAGGACTATTTCTTGAACCATGGACGAATTGCTTTATGCTAATTACTCACATACGGTTTTGCTCGATCGAGCAATAACCTTTCATCCCCACATTCAGCATTGCTCGATTGTTTTACTCTAAATCGAAATATTTAATTCCTTCGAGCTGTGAATTTTGCGGTCCACACAGTAATTATTACTCGATTTGGAGTAAAACTATCGAACAAAACCGTATGTGAGTACTTAACATAACGTTTGAATACAAGAAAGTCTTCTTAAGATGCCTTTTGTTGGTGTATTTAATCTAAAACCATTTTAAATGGTCCCAGAGCCCGCTGGCACAGCATGGAGATGGCGGGCATCGTGTGCTACACCGGCGCCAACATCATCATGAAGGCGCGCGAGATCATCGAGCAGGTTGGCCGCCCGCTCGAGCTCGACACTGACGGTATGTGATGACTGATTTGACAATGTCCTGCTAATCAAAAATATACCTTATTAATATTCAATCCTTAAGGAATGCTGCCCAAACGTAAAGGTAGCTTTCCGATGCTTGTGGGTCACAGTACGAGATCGCGACCCGCGAAAGTCGCAACGTGCGACTTTCGTCGCGTGTGACTTTATAATCTGAATATATGCAGTTATAAATTGAAAGTTTAATTTGCCTTATTGTTAGTGATAATATATAAATGAAACAATACGGGTTCCGTAAGGGTCGCTCGGCTGGTGATCTCTTGGCATACCTGACTCATCGTTGGGCTCAGGCAATTGAGTCGAAGGGAGAGGCTTTGGCTGTTAGTTTGGACATTGCGAAGGCCTTCGATCGGGTTTGGCATAAAGCGCTGCTATCAAAGCTTCCATCATACGGGCTGCCCGAGAAATTATGTAAGTGGGTCACTAGTTTCTTAGCAGACAGAAGCATAAAGGGCGTAGTTGACGGCGAATGCTCGGAAACTCAGTCTGTTAATGCTGGTGTCCCTCAGGGCTGTGTGCTATCGCCTACTCTATTCATACTGCATATCAATGACATGTTACAAACCAAAGGCATTCATTGCTATGCGGATGATAGTACAGGTGATGCTTTATATACCGGCTCCCCTAATATTTCTCGGCAAAATGTCACTGAGAGTCGAAACGAACTTGTGTCTAAGGTGGAGAATTCATTGGAGAAGGTCTCTGAATGGGGTAGACGTAACTTAGTCCAATTCAACCCCGCCAAGACACAAGTCTGCGCGTTCACCACTAAAAAGTCACCAATGGTCGTTTATCCTCGTTTCGAGGGCACATCTTTAACCATCTCCCCTAGCATTGAGATACTTGGCGTCAACATATCGAGCGAAGTCCAGTTCCGATATCATCTTGAGGGTAAGGCCAAATTAGCCTCGAAGAAGCTTGGCGTTCTTAACAGAGCGAGACATTACTTCAGTCCGGACCAACGCCTACAACTCTACAAGGCGCAGGTTCGGCCTCATATGGAATATTGTTCTCATCTCTGGGCAGGGGCGCCAAAATACCAACTGCTCCCTCTGGATCGTATCCAACGAAGGGCTGCTCGAATTGTTGACTGCCATAGTGTTTCAAACAGCTTGGACCCCCTGGAATTACGCCGAGATGTAGCTTCACTCTGCATCCTCTATCGGTTGTATCACGGGGAGTGCTCTGAGGAATTGTTCGGAATCATACCACCTGCAACTATTCGCTATCGTCCCACGCGAAAAACATACCATCCTCATCACCTTGATGAGTGGCAGTCTTCCACAGTGCGTTTTTCGCGTAACTTTCTGCCGCGCACTGTAAAACTCTGGAATGAACTGTCACCAGCAGTATTTCCGGACCGATACGACCTGCAAACCTTCAAGAAAAGAGCGTATACCCTCTTAAAAGGCCGGCAACGCACCTGCAGCTCTTCTGATGTTGCGAGTGTCCATGGGCGACGGTAGTTGCTGACCATCAGGTGACCCGTTTGCTCGTTTGCCCCCTTATTTAATAAAAAAAAAAAAAAGTGAAGTTAGAATTGAGCCAGCAATATGTTTATAGTAATAATTTTCATCGAGTAAATAAAACCAATAAAACTATCGCAGGTATCTGGTGCATCCTGCCATCTTCTTTCCCGGAGAATGTGACGGTCCACACGACACACCACAAGAAGACCAAAATCAATGTTTCCTTTCCCAATGCCGTGCTCAATGCCATGGTCAAGGTTAGTGTTATTTTCTATTTCTGGCTTTCCAAAAGTGTAACAGATCGAAATATCCAACAAGTATATGAAACGAATATAAAACATACCACTCAAAACTGTAGGTCCGCAATCTGCCTATGAATCAACTTCTCTAATAGTAGTACTTACATACTTACAAACACAGCTATAAAGAACAAAACCCAATTGAAGAATTGACGCGTTTCGTGTGTTGAATGGAAAAAAGGATAGAGTTAATTTTACTGTTGAGATTTTAATTAAGATTTTCATATCTCAGTTAATTCCGATTATTGAGATTTCAATTCGCTACAATGGGACTTGATAACAGACGAACAAACCGCGCAGCTGCACTTTTTTATCTACTAGTTTCATTTGTAGGATCACTTCACGAACGACCAATACTACGAGCTAGTGGATCCGGAGACAAAGAAGTATGAGCAGCGGTCAGAGAACTCCATCTTCTTCGAAGTGGACGGTCCGTATCTGGCTATGGTGCTGCCTGCGTCGAAAGAAGAAGGGAAGAAGCTAAAGAAACGATACGCTGTGTTCAACTTCGATGGTTCTTTGGCCGAGTTGAAAGGTTTGTATTGTTTATATTGTACGGAAATAGTTAAAGTTGTGGTGAATACTGATGTATTAAACTTTACTCCTACAGATACTAGTGGCCAAATTGTGTCTGTTGTTTATTTCAAGCTACGAGTTAAAAATATGTTTTTCGCAGGATTCGAAGTAAAACGGCGCGGTGAGCTGCAACTAATTAAGATATTCCAGTCTTCCGTTTTCGAGGCTTTCCTCAAAGGCAACGATTTAAAATCCTGCTACAGTGCCGTGGCAAAAGTTGCCGATTACTGGCTGGATGTGCTATACAGTAGAGGCGCCAACATGCCCGACTCAGAACTATTCGAGCTGATTTCGGAGAATAGAAGTATGTCCAAGAAGTTGGAAGACTATGGTGGGCAGAAGTCCACGTCTATATCTACGGCGAAACGATTGGCCGAGTTTCTAGGCGATCAGATGGTGAAAGACGCTGGGTTAGCGTGCAGGTAAAATAAAATTCATTACGAAAAAAAAATTAACCCATGACTATTGAAATACCGCGTTTAAACTGTAAGGCTTCTTACAGACGAACGGTACTTGTCGATGGCACGCGTCGACGGCAATCGCTGGATTTTCATTGATTTTTTGACACTTGACGAACGGCGGTCGACGGCAGCTGTCGGTGCGTGCCGTCGACGAGTGCCGTTTGTCTGTTAACGCTCTATGGTTACGTGCTTGTGCGTTTGTATGTTTGCGTACGCGTCAAACGATTCCAGTGATATCATACTAGTTAACTACTAACTCATTACTAGAACCACTTACTAGGGTTCACATTCTCCTTGTACGCATAGCTAATTCCATCTGAACAATACACCTTATCTCCTTCAATTAAGGTTCATAATCTCCCGGAAACCTGAGGGTGCGCCAGTCACCGAGCGGGCAGTACCGCTCGCCATCTTCCAATGTGCGGCCAGCGTGAGGAGACACCATCTGCGCCGCTGGCTGCGCGACCCGAGCGTCGCTGACGACGTTGACATACGAGATGTGCTGGACTGGCCCTACTATATAGAGCGGCTCAGCGGGGCCATACAGAAGATTATTACGATACCGGCTGCTATGCAGGGGGTAGGTGCTGATAGATTTTTTTATGCAGAGTATAATCCGAATGAGCGGTGCACAATGCTGAACGAACGAAGAAACACGAAGTATGCTAATTAGAATGCGAGAATTAAGTGCTCGTTCAGACGTTCCCGCTGTAGGAACGGTGCGGTTCTCGTGCAGAAACCGAGCGGTTAAGTGTGAACGCTGTAATACAAGTTACAACACCTTTGCAATAAGTTGCGATCGGTTCGGGCCCAAACCGCGCGGTTCCCGCTGTGTCTGAATAAGCACTAAAACTGCTCGGTTGTGCAAAGCGTTGTTGTTGCTGAAAAATTCAACATTGAGCTTTATACCGCATAATGCACCCTAGTGCTGCAATTGAAAAACAGGGAATACAATATGCTAATTGCTATGGCAATCTCAAATGCTGCCGTTGAATATAAATACTGACCAATTGGCATTGTGTAATATAACACGTATAATATTATGATTATTTATTTCCTTGTATATCGTGTTAAAATTTTGCATTTATTAAGGCATGGTAATGTTATACCATTTAAATGAGTGTTGTTGAAATTCTATTTGCCACCAGGTGCCGCGATAGAGCCGTCAGGTCTATCGTGTTAAACGGCTTTCATATGTCACGATATAGCTGTCATGTGTCACGATAATATGGCTATTTGACACGTAGACCCCTGACGGCTACGTCGCGGCACCTGGTGCCAAATAGAATATCAACAGCCCTCATTGCCAATAAATAATGATTATCAAATATGATAACTTTATCATCTTTAATCTAGTTAGACAACCCAGTACCGCGAGTCCAGTATCCGGACTGGCTCCACAAGAAGATGCTGGCTAAGACCGACAAGTACAAGACGAGGAAGATCACAGACATGTTCTCCGCCAAACCCAAGGAGGTCGCCGAGGCTGATGATGATACTGAAAATAATGGAGATTCAGTGGTAAGGTCTTATAACAAAATACAATAAAAGAGTGTCTTAGGCTGGTTTTACAGTGACGCGTACCGTCCGTGCGGGTGGTAAGCGCGGCTCGCAAGCACGTGGATGACCTTCGAAACTATAAAACGAGTTCAGTGCCACGCGGTTTGCCATCTCGTGCAGTCGCAATGATAAAAGCGCGGCCGAAACACTGTCCGCGCGGCCATCCGCGCGGTTTATTTTACTATGTAACGATCGAAAGCACTCAAAGCTCGTGGATCGCGACGCTTACCAACCGCCCTGGCAGACGCGTCATTATAAAACCACACTTAACTGATATCTCTTTTGTTCACGCCTAAAATAATTGCTATCGTACCTCTGAAAACGAGGTAGATAAAAAGACAAGTAACTCAATGGACAGATCTCATGTTGCGTGTGTGCTTTATATTACTATATCTTATCTATATTTAACTTGTATTAATTTTTGTGCGGCTTCCTAAAAGAGGAACCAAGGTGAGTAACAACCAAGATTAAAAACACTCATGATGAAATCAGTTCCTCATTAATTGTCAATCATTACATGGCTTTATTGACAGTTTGTTACATTTTTTATTTTGCAAACTTAAAGTTTTGCGGTTATCTTGTAAATTTAAGTAACAGATTAGCTTTCCAAACTTATTTTTAAAATTTGTTTCCTAGCTAGTAGACGTAGACATAGAGGATATAGGCAAGGAGCCTTCCACGGCCGTGATCAGGCCGCTAGTGCACACGGCGAAACGCAAACGCGAGGAGTCCCCGCCCCCCGAGGCCGCCACGTGGCGCGAGGCGCTCGGACCGCCGCCGCCCTTTGGTACTACTAAGGTTAGCCGCGCTTATATTAAATAGTTAGAAATAATAGTAAGCATAGTAGACAAGCTTGATAAATGCTTTATTTGAATTATTCGATGATTTCCCCTTTAAAAAAATATCTAAATAATGGATACGCTATGCAAACGCTAATTTTTTTGTATTATCCTTGTCTATCAAACCCGTTTTTCAATGGGACAAAATGTGTATTTCGTATGCATTGCCTAAATATTTTTATTATAAGTAAGGCAGTTTAAATATTATTAAAGATCAAATAGAAATGCTATTTGAACTTGACTATAATTTTAAAACAAACACATTTTTTACTTGCAGGAAGAACGAAAAGCTTGGATATTATTCCAAAAGAAGAAATGGATGTGGCAAATGGAGAGACGAGGGCTTCGAAATAGAAATAAGCGAGGTAAAAATTATTTCGGCTTTAACATTGGTAAGTTTTAAATGAAAGCTACAAAAATATTTTTATTGTTTATTTTTAGGCAAAACTGATAACGATGTCATACTGCCTAAAAATACGGGCCCGACGCACACGCTTGGCGGGTTCATACGCCGAGCGCAGCGGACGCTGCTCAACACACCGTGGCAAATTATACAGGTACATGAACTAGAAAGTTTCAACAACAAATATCGAAATTAGTTGATCTTTTCAACAGCGTTGACGATTGGTTGATGTTTAAAGTGAATGTGTACCTATCATTCAGAATCTGGGAATGAAGTGTTTGAGTCGTGATTTTTAGAAATTTAAAATTTTCTAGGTGACAGAAACTGGTGAGCCAGGTCTATTCCGTCTATGGGCGCTGGTGGGGACGGAACTTCATCAGATCAAGCTGACAGTGCCGCGCGTGTTCTACGTGAACCGCGTGAGCGCGCGCGCATCGGAGCGTGGGCCGCACTGGCGGCGCTGCGGGCGTGTCCTACCGCGTGCGCGCCCCGCCCCCCACCTGTACCAGTACACCGTGCCCGAGCCGCTGTTCCGCGAGCGACAGCAGTGAGTAGACATATTAAATGGAAAACTAACGTAAATCACTGTTGTTGTAGATACTAAGGTTGGGAGTACTGTTGTTATAAAACATGTATTGTCAGCCTCTGAATGTCAGCAGGCTTACTAGCTAAATAGTAAATAACAATATTTCTATGAAAACTCAGTAAACTGTGTTGGTCTCTCTCAGGTCTCTCTCACGTTCGTCGGCTGACAGGTTTTTTTCTTAACGGAGCCTAATACTTTGTTTCACAGAGAGCTGATGAGCGAGCTATCAGCGCCGGAGATCGAGGGCATATACGAGACGCAGATGAGCCTGGAGTTCCGCGTGCTCATGCAGCTGGGCTGCGTGTGCACTGTCGACCCGCAGGAGGCCAGGAGGTAATGTCACAACTAAAAAAAATGTTTTATTTCTAAATTGGCTACAAAAACACTTGCGGAATTGTTCTTCGTGATGCCGTTTAGTCTTATGCGTAGATCTTGCGTAATTGACTGATTTACGGGTATTAAAAACCTATAAATTTTGGTCTCCTTAATGCCTGTATAAGTTTCTGTATAACCGGAAAGCAATATATTCGCGCACGAGTGAAAGAGATGAGTATTGATAAAAATGTGCGAATTTAAACGGTCGTAGATCACAATTGGATTGTTGTAGATGCTTGCTTAACCATTTTTTTTCTTTCAGAATCATTCAGTTCGGATCAAACAATACAGATTCGTTTACATTGAACCAGCTACAGTTCAAAAGTGTGGCGCACCAAGCGTACCTACAGAGTCAAGTAAGTTACAAATTTTATTATATATTTTATCACAATTAACAGCAATAGTTAGCGAGTTAAATAATATAACATGACCGAAACAAATTGTTTACACAACCTTAATGCCTACTGGTTTGACTGCAAACTCGACGCACGGTTACAACTTACAAGATTAGGTACACCTCAATCGAATTCGTCGAAAAAACTGTAAGTAATGAATCAATTTTAACATGTGTACGCACATACTTTCATGCGTGTATCTCTTCCAGAACGGCGTACCCCCAGTGAAGCACATATTCCTGTACCAGCACTCGGCTCCGAACTCGTCCCGCAGCATGTGGGCGCTCATACTGGGGCCGGTGAAGCGAGGATACATATTCGTGCTAGACAGCGTCAAGAACAACCAGGTGCCAAACATGAACACGCTTTACGCCGTCGAGAGGACTGCTAAGTATGTTATTCAGCTATATTGTTAGAAAAGTTATATAATATAGTCTAGAATATTAAATTTAATTTACATATTTCTGTAATGTTCATAACGTGAAAAAGCTGGCTGAGAAAGTTTTAAAAAACGGGGAAGCAGCTTTCGAATAATTCTATCGATAGTCTTCGTTACTACTTTCACCACCAGATGACGTTGTACACACTCATTATATCAATATTGTTTTTACATTCCCAGTAACAGTTTTATAAGCAACATAATAGCTGTAATATTGGCAATTGGCTGTGACGCTGCTGCTGATTTTGCGTTTGCAGCCTATCTAGAACTAAGAATTATAATGCAGGATAAACCTGGGTACGGATGAATCATCGCTGCCGGGCGCGGACATGACGTGGGAGGTGTTCGCGGAGAGCGAGGGTCGGGGCGTGTGGCGCGGCGTGACGCGCGCGCTGGCGCGGTACCGTGACGAGCGCGCGGGGCCCACCTTGCTCGTGCTGCAGACCGCACTCTCCGCGCCCGCGCTCGTGCACCTCATGCCAGGTTAGAGCCAAAACCAGACAAGTATAATAGGCCAAAAACATGGCCTTCTTTACAATTCCAGTGCGATTCGAATTCTTAATTTAATAACGTAATTTGTGTATCGCTCAGCACGGAAGTCAAGCCCTAGCCTTACTAGTAATTTAAACAGGTTTTGCTGGCCAACCTGAGAAGAAAAACGCCAACGCACCTATACGGGAACTGGTTATAATATAAACTAATATCTTACTGACCTTTTGCTAAACATTTTTCTTAGCTTATCTAAATAAATGCTTATACGGACTTTATAAACATCAAAATAATCTCGCAGGTCTATCAGAGTTCCCGCTAGTACCGCTCCACGTGCGCGACGTGGACTCGCTGTACAGCGCGCTGGAGTGGCAGCGTATCGGCGCGCGGGCCATCGTACGACACTACCTCAACCTCGACTCCGTTATCAACCTCACTATAGAACAGTGCAGGTCAGTTTATACGATCCATGGAACTAGTTAATCGTTGATACGCTACGTACAACTTTTAGTCTGTCTCACTTTTTAACGTGAAGACGCGTTGATGAGTATTTGTGGTATCGAAACAGTGCCCAATGGTAACTAATTTGTTATATAACAAAACTAAGGCCTTATAAATTCTAGTTAATGTTCTCACTGTAAGAAGTGACTAAAAATCTTGATGTGTAATGTATTTCATTACAAAAATCGTTTTTTTTTATATACCGCTATTAACTTTGACTCGGTTTGTTTTACTCGCAAAGCTATCGAACTTTGGGAGTAAAACAAACCATAACTGTGACCCAGTTATGTTTAAATAAATTCCGTGTCACCGTCCATTGTAATAATTATGTATTTAAATTAATTAATGATTTCTCCTTTCAATCTCCAGATATTTCCACGTGCCGATCGGCAACATGCCGGCTGACCCGACTCTGTTCGGCGCGGACCTGTTCTACGCGCGCCACCTCGTCAAACACAACTTCGTGCTGTGGTGCTCCCCCCTCGACCGCCCTGACCTCGGCGGGAGGGAGACGGACGATAATAGGTGAGAGTGATAGAACAAGAGTTTCCTAAGTAATAGAGCAGAGGAACCGATAGAGAACAACAATTTTATTAGAAGAAAAAAATGATTAGCATTATAATTTACCATTTCCATTCCAGTTATGTAACTAACTATAATTGTTGGGGTAAAAATATGGTAGGATATGGACCTGGATGGTCCTTATAGAAACAGCAGAATTTTCTAATGAAAAGAAAATGAACTAAGTAAGTATAATTCATTATGTTTTTTTCTTGTAGGTGTGTTTACAAGTCTGTATAAATATTTATGACTGTTACGTTCGTGTTGCAGGCTAGTGAGCGAGGAGGAGGGCGGATGCGTGGTGTCGGCGGCGGGCGCGTACGCCGGCGTCAGCGTGGAGCTGTCGTGCGACGCGCTCGCCGTGTGCGCGCTGCTGCAAGCACACGCAATATTGCAGGTACATACATTGTAGTGGGTTACGCAGCACGATATCGGATTAGATATTGTACCAATAAAAATAAACATGTAAGAGATGTATATTATCTATCGATACATCTATATATAGATGGACCGTTTTTTTAATTTATGACGACGTAAATGTTAAGTTAATTTACGTCATTTATTTATGTGTATATTTATTAACAGGTAGAGGGCACCAGTGTGGCGACGTCATTTGGGGCACAACACGCGAATATACAAGACGTCATGGCTACCACAGGTATACAACTAGAAAACTACGCTGTGCTGCCGTATATATGCACTTTGTATAACTAGTAACTACACGGCAGTAGAGCAATTAGGCATGGGTCAGGGTGGTTTAAAATAACAACGCATTAAGCGGCAGCGAAACAACGTAACGCGACAATTCGGAACGTGTCATCGCGCAATACGCATTCGCTAGTGCAAAATACCGTCTATAGTCCGTCAAGAAAGTGAAGAAATTAAAAAGTGGCAACATCGTAGTGTCATCCCTTTTTTCTTTGATTGATTTGAAAGGGATGACACTAAGATGTTGCCACTTTTTAATTTCTTCACTCTCTTGACAGACTATACGTATTATTTTTTTCATAATAACAAATATGTCGTAGAAAGTATAAAATGTATGTTAATTATTTACATACATGAAAAACGCAACTGATTCAGGTTCAAACGCTACGGCCAACTATGACGAGACGGCGCAGTGCGCGGCGGCGTTCCGCGTGCTGCGCGGCATGGTGGCGGCGTGGCTGCGCGACGTGTCGCACTACAAGAACGTGTTCGCCGACTTCCAGATATCGCACTTCTACAGGCATACAGACCTCCTTACTAATAAATATTTACACATACATATTTAGAACCGATATGCAATGTTTTCGTCATGTATCGAGCGCCTTTAGCGAGCTAATAAAAGGCTTTCCTGGGTATTTGTAAATTCGACTATTCTATGTTAATAATAATAACTCCCACACCGGTTTCGGTGACGGTGGCCGGTTTCACTGAAACCAGGCCAGTTACGCACGAGTAATTTTTATAGTGCCAAAGTGTGTGCGCAGTACACAACAGCACTCTCTATTCCTTTTTCTCTCATAACCGTCTCCACGTCGTGTCGGTCTTCCGTCCCACTGACGGAAGACCGACACGACTGGCGAGATATTAGGCGCAGGACCGACTTTTAACATGCCCATCCGACGCATGAATCATCTTACTTGTCAGACAATCAGGTGATCAGCCTGGGCAGACCAAACTTGGATATAACAATGTTTCCAACGCGGGAGTCGAATCCACGATTTCCGAGTCAAGAGCCACGCTCTTAACCACTGGACCACGGAGGCGTTCTACGTTAGGTAATTGTTATAAAACAAACAATATATTTCAGATGGCTGAAGAGCCCGCGTGCGCTGCTGTACGAGCCAGCCTTACGACGTACTCTATACAGTCTGATGAAGAAACTGTTTCTCATGCTTGTCGCGGAGCTCAAGCGGCTCGGCGCTAAGGTTGTGTACGCCGACTTCAACAAAATACTGCTGCATACTGGGAAGGAAAGTGTCATGGAGGGGATAGGTAATTGTCTTTTGAAGTGATTAAGAATTTGTGAATATTGCAAGTTCATAGAAATATACCTTTTACGTAGTACGTAAAACGTGGGATAATAGTTATACGTGGGAGAGCCATGCTTTGGCACGAATGGGCCGGCTCGACCGGAGAAATACCACGTTCTCTCAAGAACCGGCGTGAAACAGCGCTTGCGCTGTGTTTCGCCGAGTGAGTTTACCGGAGACCCAATCCCCTACCCTATTCCCTTCTCTACCCTCCCCTATTCCCTTCCCTACTCTCCCCTATTACCCGATTCCCTCTTAAAAGGCCGGCAACGCACCTGCAGCTCTTCTGATGCTGCGAGTGTCCATGGGCGACGGAAGTTGCTTTCCATCAGGTGACTCGTTTGCTCGTTTGCCCCCTTATTTCATTTAAAAAAACGTACCTTTAAAGTGGAAAAAGTTGTTCGAGCGTTGGCGGATTTTGCAACCTTAATATAAATTGCAGTGATAAAATGAAAAGCTTTCTTTACAATCACGTATCTTGTAGAATAAAAAATAACAATACATTATTTTCTATCGCAGTCAGTGGTAAATTGGTAATACAACGTGTCACGTGTGTGGGTTACCAACTGTACTCAGGCAAATGTAACGAAACTTTCACCTCTTCGTTATTCAACCGACTTACCACTTCTCAACATTTTAACAATATCCTATATTGTAGGCTACGTGGAGTTCGTGGTGCAGAGCATCCGCAACAAGGAGTTGTTCCACGGCGTGGAGTTGCGGTACGCGCGCTGCTGGACGCACCTCGTGTGGCTCGACCACGCCAACTACGCCGGCATACAGGTATTACAGTGGCATATAGTAAAATGGCGTGTAGTAAAATGGTGTATAGTATAATAGCTTTCAGTAAAGTAGCATATAATAAAATGGCGCAAGAAATGGCATACAGTAAAATGGCTCATAGTAAAGTTGCAAATTGTAAAGCGGCTTATAGTAAAGTGGCATACAGTAAAGCGGCATACAGTAAAGTGGCATATAGTGAAGAGTAGGGAATGCAATCTCGTTCACGCGAGATTTCGGCCTTTTTTAGCGAGATTGATCTCGGACGAAAAAAAAGCGAGATCTCGCGAGTTTGACGAGATTTCACTTGAAAACGTCTTATTTGAAGCGCGAACGGAGTTGTGATCACAGAGTCAAAACAAAGAGGAGCTGGCCTAATATAAGCAAATGTGCACTGTGATTCTCAACTAGGTCCTGAATTTTGACTTTTAGTTATAAAAGAACTATTTTATTACTAAAATATTTGTGTTTGATAGTTTTCTTTTAAATTCTGGGCGTCACGTTATCGTGGACGCTGGCTTCCACGATAAAACGTTGGGTGTACGTTAAATGCCCTTTTGATTTTACGCACCGTGGAAGTTTTGTGCGGTTCAGAAGTATCGACGTTGTGATATCCAATCGTGTACGTTAAAAAGTTATCGTCGACGGAAATTTAAAAGCGTCTCCATAATATGTTTCCATACATTTTACTTCCCTATGTTATCGTTTTACCGCGGACGACCATGATATTACCGCCACGTCCAAAATTATAAAAGCGCATGAGAAGAGAAGACTGTCTGTTTCTTTCATTTGTTATTTGATAGATAGTAGACACGTATGTCAAAGTTTACTACTTAAAATTATAGACAGATACATCTAACAATGTTAAATGCATAAAATTCTATTGAAAAAAATCGTGAAAATTAATGTTACTCTTATAATACTTAAAATATTCATTACTTTTTTCGTAATTTATTCAAATATTGTGATTATTTGCAAAAAAACATACCAAACTGCTAATCTCGCGAGATCTCGAAATTGGCGAGATCTAGCGGTATTGTATTCATAAACTCGCGGGATCTCGCTTGAGCCCCAATCTCGCGAGATTTGCATTCCCTAGTGAAGAGGCATACAGTAAAGTGGCATATAGTAAAGAGGCATACAGTAAAGAGGCATACAGTAAAGAGGCATACAGTAAAGTGGCATATAGTAAAGTGGCGTATAGTAAAGTGGCGTATAGTAAAATGGCATAATATTATGGTAAAGTGGCATACACTAAGCACGACATTTAGTTTCAATGACATAAGTTGCGCTAGGGTACATTATAGATAGAGGCAAAATACGGTTACATAAAATACAAGCTTGCATACTACTACTTGAAAACTCCTTTTTTAATTTATCAAAATATAACACATAATCTTAAAATAAACTCCTTTAAAACGAATAATCTTTAAAATATATAATTAAATAATAAACAATAATTATTATTTTAAATACAGGGCCGACTACCACAAGGTCTGGTGGAGGTGGGCTCGTCGCAGGCTACTGCTGATGAAAATGGCGAGGGTGAAAGCGAGGTAACGAAATAAACAATTTTTCTATATTTTCTCATCGTACCATGACAGAAATTAATTCATAGGCAGGCAGACCTACGCGCTACGTCAGTTGGTCGCGAATTATTTCAATTCGTGATCTGTTAACTGGGTTTGACTAAACGCGACCAATTTACGTAAGTCCGCCGACAAAAATGATTTCAGACTTTTTTTAACTATTATTATTAACCTTAATCGTGTTTTAGGGGGCGGTGAGCATGCACTGGAACATAGCTAACTTCCTTCCGGCGGCGGTGCGCGAGTACCTCTTGGGGGCGGTGGGCGGGTACATCTCCGCCGCCGCCGCCCACCGCGACGCCCTGCCCGCCCTGCTCACGGGCGAGATGGCGCAGAAGCTGTTTCAGTATGTACTGCTGTTGATGCTTCAATTTTGAATAATCATAAAATACGCGATGAAGCCGCCAAAAGAAGATTAACCGATTTAGGGTTCTTGCTCATAACTGCGAACTCGCATCGCATCGCAAATGTCCGCGGCAAAATTTATAATATAAATGACATTGCAATGCGATGCAAATTAGCAGTTATGCTGGGTCAAGCAGAATCGTTGTGTCGTGCTTAAATTCGCCGGTACTTTCCGCACAGAAATTGTATGTCGCATGGAGTATGGACACTGAACAACACTATATAATTTGAATACTAATAATTTGAATTTTAACTATTATTTTTAAATCGCGAACTTATAGTCTTAAGTCTTCTAGAATCTTTCGCATAAGTATTTACCAACATCTAAACTCTCTTCTAGAATAACGGAGAAGATCAACACCCGATGGCCGACGTTGCGGGCGGAGGACGTGGCGGTGCGTCCCGGGCTGCGGGCGGACGCGCTCGCCGGGACCACGCCCGCGCTGCTGTTCATTACCGCGCTGTGCCGCGTGCTCGAGCTGGATGACACTATACAGGACGAGGTGAGGTTATCAGCTAACAGAATGCTGATGTAGGGTAGCATAACGCGTTGAAATAATCTTTCATGAAATTCCATCTATTAAAAAAGCAAAGCGTAGTTATAATATTAATCGTTTGAAATTTTTGTGTGAAAAATACATCAATGAAAATTATACTGAATTTAGACTTATATTTACTGATGGTTCGAAGCATGGAGACGGTATTGGAGCTGCGTTCTTAGATACCTACTCTGATTATTACAATAAATTTAAAATTAACGCGAATATCTCAATAATGCATACCGAACTCGTAGCTATTGCAAAAGCTTTGTTGTATGTTGCTACATTGGAAAATGTAAAATATTTTGTTATTTTAACAGATTCCAAGAGTGCACTACAGCATCTGGCTCGATGTACCTCGGTGTCACGAGGTCTACCGATTGCCTATGATATTCTGAAAATAGTTTGTCAGTTATTAGGTACAAATAAAATCATTAAAATACAGTGGATTCCATCCCATGTCGGGCTTTCAGGCAACGAGGACGTAGATGCGTTGGCTAAGCAGGGATGCTCAGATGGGATGCCTTTGTCTATCGACCCCTATCACACGGAACATATTTCAGCTATTAAATTAAGATGCTACGAATTATGGCGCGAATATTTCGATAAGAGGTCATTAGACAAGGGTATCTGGTACAAAACCATACAGCCGCACCCGACACCGTCTCCGTGGATTGATTGCTCACTCAGTAGAAACGATATCATCCTGACTTTAAGACTTAGATCAGGTCATATTCCTCTCAACAATTTCGGATACATGATGAAGAAGGTCTCATCGCCTAACTGTCATACGTGTGGGGTTAAAGAGGACGTGTATCACGTCCTATCAGAGTGTGCACGGAACGAAGTTGCAAGAAAACATTATTTTAATTCGCGTCTTAATGATGTGGGCTATTGTAACACAATTCTGGCTTCGCCAAATACAGAAGTAGCTAATGATCTCTTAAAAGTTGTCAAAATTATTTTGAAGGATCGAGGTCATAATAATTATTGTTAATTATTATTTCTTTGTTTGTTGTTTTCTGATTTTGTAATTAGTCTTAAGAAATTGTTACTGAGTGGCATGTTCATTATTGAATAAGCTCATTAAATAAAGATTAAAAAAAAAAAAAAAACGCGTTGAAAATCGTACATTAACCTTTCGCTACTTATCTCTTTTACTTGCGAATATTGTTCGCAAGTAAAAGAGATAAGATAAACTAGATACGTTATTACTACCCTTAAGTGCTTGTTCAGACATGCGGAAACCGCGTGGTTCCCGTGCAGAAAGCGAGCGGTTGTGTGTGAACGCTATAATACAGCGCCAAAGTAATATGCTACGAGCGGTTTAACCGCGCGGTTCCCGCATGTCTGAACTAGCACTTAGGTACGAGTAGTTATAACGTCTCTAGTTTAACCGCACCAAATGACGTATGTGTCAAATCTATCCATGAACCAATTGCTCTAATATCGCAGGTGCTAGTAGTCCGTCGTCAGTTGCTACGTCTAGTGGGCGCGGGGGAGTGGGGCGCGGCGGCGCAGTGGCGGGAGCCCGGCGCGCCGTGCCGCCTGCCCGAGGTCAGCTGCGCCGTGTGCAACCACTGCCGAGACGTGGATCTCGCTGCCGACCCGGCTACTACAGTGGGATATGACCAGTTAGTATAAAAACGCGGCAATCATTTACTTAAATATACATAGGCGTATCAAATGGCCACATACTTCTTTCGATAGTTCACAATTAGTATGAAACTGGCCTTGTACCATGAAACTGTTTTGAGACTCAAATAATCGGACGAAAATGCTGCGTCCTACTCTAACAAACGTGAAATGACGTTGTTAGAGCAGGACGCGGCATTCTTGTCCGATTGCTTGAGTCTCAAAACAGTTTCGTAGTAGGCCTACTGAATTGAAAGTGTTAAGACTTGGCGTTAAGCAAAATCTGAATTAACACAGTAGTAAACATTTTGAATGTTGGTTGGTTTTAAACATTTTAAACTTGGCTTGTTTTGCAGTCATTTCTTTCAATGTTATCCCAATGAAATTCTGAATCCGATGGTAATGAAAGTGTCATTTTAATTGAAAGCTGCTTTCTGTTCACACCCTCATGACAATGTCTTTCAAGCGCCAAGACATAGGCTGTAACCAAGCTGTAACTAATCACAACATATTAGTTGAATGTAGCGTTTTATTGTCAGGCTAGCAATAATATCTGTTTGTTGTAGCCCTGTGCTGCTATGTCCGTCATGTGGGACCGCGTATGAGAACCAGGTGCTGGAATGGCGACTGATAGAAACCATGAACCGGCGCACCATGAGCTACACCCTTCAGGACCTCGCCTGCTCCAGGTGTCATCAGGTATATACTAATCTATGTGTTGAAAGTGAGTTTTGTCACTGTTACTGCCATACTCAGAGACGAATATTAATTACTTAAAGAGTCGATACGAAATTTTTAAGAAAACGACAGAAATAATCTATATAGATAAAATTCTATCTAATTCGAGAAAAAATAAAAAAAAAAACAAATTGTCCCAAAAAACACGATTCAAAACAACCTAAATCTCACATTATATTACTCGCCGCAAGGCTAATGTGAGATTTAGGTTGTTTTGAATCGTGTTTTTTGGTCCAATTTGCTTTTCTTTTTTTTTCTTTTTTCTCGAATTGGATAGAATTTTATCTATAGATTATTTCTGTCGTTTTTTTTTATGAATTACAGCTCCAAGTTGCCGAAATTAACAGCAATTATTTGCCCATTTTCTCTAAAATTTTGCCGAGTTACATATTTTTTTACTCAACTATTTCATATTAAAGTGGTAAAAAGTAATTCCAACATTGTATAGACGACTTTCTCAACAGTACATTGTATTTTTTTCATACCGTTAAGACGTCAATACAATCCATAAACAGGTGATTCTAAACCTTTTACAGCAAAAATCACAAAACTGTCGAGGGATTGAGTTGGATTATTTAAAAATACTTGAAAAAAACAAAAATCTAGCTCCAAAATTAGATTATAATTGCAATGATCTTACATGTTGTGCATTAAAACTTATAGAAATACTGTATTTTAACTGTTAAATCACGTCTGTTAATCAGCGAAATCGGCAAAATTTCGTATATGGACTCTTAATTGTAATTATATTTTTACCGTGATAACAAAGATTTCCACGAATCCACGATCGAGGGATATTTATTATTTTAACATAAGCCCCATACATTGTCTGACTTTTCATTAAATGTCACTGAGTGCGGCAGTAGGTGTTAACTACAACTTATATCCAGGTATAGATACAGTGCCCTGTGGCGATTGTAAATAGGTAACTTCCTCATTATTATGAGGAAGATCTCTTTTCTTTTGGCCATTACAAGGGATGACAAAAAAATTGCTATTAGTACTCATTATGAAATTAGTACAGAACTCTGTGTCTATTAAAACACTACTTTTTATTAAACCTATTTTCTAAAAAGATTGTTTTCTTGCTGTCTTTATTAAGCTTGACTAAGCAATTTTTTTACCTCAGCTCTGTATAACTTATTTAAGTATATTAGACATTGTGAATAAAATAGTAACAATAATTTAAGTCTTCTTTTTAATTTCAGGTGAAAAGAGAGAATCTATCAGTGGTGTGTGATTGTGCTGGGGAGTTTTCTCTGATGGTGTCACTCAAAGAGATACAACAGCAGTTAGAGACATTAAAGACTATAGCCCAGTATTACAAAATGCCATTATTATTAGAACAAATCGAATTTAACTTAAGTAATATTTGATAAGAAATAAAATTTGTTACTTTTTAATTGTTTTGTTTTTACTACCAGAGCTAATTTAAGGGTGAAGTACAATAGAAAATATTTATTAATACATATTTTGTTGAAAGATGAAATTGAAATATACCTACTTAATTTTAATGCAAGCTTCTTTTGTTTTAGATTTTCGTCTTTAAAAATTTCTTTTAAACATGAAAATCTAAAATTTAATACATATGAAGTATCTTTGTAAGTAAACAAAGGCAAATTATTTCAAATAATTAATTTATATTACATTATTACAATTAAAATTAAAGAAAAAAAGGAATAAACTTATAAACAAAATTAATAAAGCCCCTCAAAGTGTACTCCGTTCTTCACTGGGAGTCTGCCCCAATCCTTTAGCTACCTCGCTAATGCATATCCATTGCCCATCGGGGTTCTCTCTCCACAAACTGACTTTGTTGTCTCCTCCGGACACCGCTAATATGTTTCCTGTAAGAGACCAGCTCACACTCCATATGACATCATCAAAGGTATTCAATATTGTTGGCGTCCAAGATACATTGTCGTCACTGGACCAGATGACTACTCTCTTGTCCTGGGAACAGCTGGCAATCATGGATCTCTGCAGGCCTAGTGATGGCGCCCACGCTACATCTCTCACCCAGTCCATGTGCATCTCCAAACGATTCTCCTCAACCCATTGGTCTCCTTGTTCTTTCCATATCTAAAATATAGTTACAAATTAAAAATATTATATTTCGCTACTTTACTAATGAGAGTCAGCCCCAAATATTCAGATCTGTAGATTTTTATATAAAATTTACTACTTATTTGTCAATGTTATATTCTAGTTAACTCAATCTGTTTTGTGTAACCAAGTAAGCAAGTGCTTTCTACCTTTATTAAATTATCGCAGCCACCAGACACTATGCGTTTTGGGGCGTCCTTGTTGGTGAGCGGATCCAAATTCAAATCGGCCGATATTGCGGGGCACCAACTTATAGAATTTACTCCAATAGCATGAGCTCCTGGGATTTTCTTGACTTCCCAGTTGCCACCTTCTTGATTATAAGTAATTGTTGAAATAGAACCATCGGAGCTGCAGCAGGCGAGTATTAGTCCGTAATCGGCTGGCGCCCAGGCAACCGAATTGACAGAACTCTCGTGGCCGGTGTATTCATAAATTTTCGTCCACTCTCCAGACTCTTTCCAGATTATAACCTTGCGGTCGTAAGAGCAGGACGCCAAGAGGTTTCCAAACTTAGGATGAGCCCAAGCTATTTGCCATACTGGCCCAAAGTGGCCCTTCAGATCGGCAACGAGAGTTTGTGTACCGCTTTTGATATCGTAAACTTTTACTGAGTTGTCCGAGGAACATGTGGCCAAACGCAAACCGTAGTAATCTAATTCAGCATCGTGTATCATGTCTTCATGACCTGTATCAATAGTATTTAAAACACTTAACATTTTGAAATTAATTTATTGTAAAACCAAAAATTACTACAATTTAGAATTTGTACAATATTCAATATTGTCAAAAAAGTTGACGTGGAACTCAATGTTGCCAACTTAATCAATTATTACAGATAAAAAATATAGATAATATCATGTCAGCTTTCAAACAAAAAAAACTAGACCAAAATCGGTCCACCCGTTTGGAATTCAGACAGACAGACACGTCAAACTTATAACACCCCTCTTTTTGTGGTCGTGGGTTAAAAATAATTATTAAATATCGCTCGAAACTCGAAAGATCACTCATCACCGACTCATCTGTCATCACAGTCCTTAAAAGAAAAAGTTTTTAAAAAATAAAACGTCAGAAACAGCTGTCAATTGACATTGTTTTTGACAGACGACTTGTTTTTCTGTAAAAATCTGAAAATATTGATGAAGTAATACTGGAAAATTCACAATATGCAATTTACTCTTGAATAATTAATAAAGATGTCTAAATCGGAGGAAGGCATATTGCATTCTCTTGAAAATTTACTTCAAAAGGATTATAAAGGAGTAAACGTACGTATGTGATGAGAGTAGGTACCTATACTTACGTCAAAAAACAGTTACCAACCAAGTTTCTACTTTTACAGATAGCAGTATACGCTTTGGCTACTACTGGTCTAGCAATATCTATCCACAAAATCCGTCCGGTAAATATTTTATTTTTTGCTTCTATTATTATTGAGTTGCATTACATAACATACAAACTAACTGTTTACTTACAGTTTAGCAAGTTCTCTAAAGCGACAAAAGTTCCTGACCACTTCATAAAGCAGCATGAACCTCTCAAGGGTGTTTATACAGGAGTACAACATTCACCAGTGCGGCTTCTGATTAACCATAAGGCACCAGTGTACTTACCTCTCTGGCACTCCAGTAAACCTCCTCTTCCAGTTAAGGTATAAAGTACTATAAAGTTAAGTTAAAGTATTTCACTTCATAAAATAATTACTACAGATTCGAGTGTAACTTATTAGTTATCCTAAACCCAAGTTTCTGTTTTTGTCTGAGTCTCTTGACATTAATTAAAGACATCAGAACTACAAAGTAAATTATATTTTTACTCATGAGATTTGTGTATTGAGCAATAATTTAAAATTTCAGCTATGGGGTGTTGATGTAATGGGTGGTAATGCAGTAAACTGGCTAGAATGTGTAGCTAAAGGCAAAGAAGTAACACTAAAACCTATTTTGAGAGACAAAGATGACCTAGTATCCAGTGTCCTACTTCATTTGCCCAATGCAAAGGTATGTTTAAAAAAATATCAATCTAGCATTAATTAAACTGGAACAATATACCATAGATTAAATAAAAAATCAGTTGTCTGCTAAGTTGGTTTACTGACAAGTTGATCATGACAATGTCGCCTTGAATGGAACGCTTCATACTCGATTTACACTCGCGCGCGAGCCACGAGGCGAGCCGCGAGACGCGCCGCGAGGCCTGAGTGTAAACTCGAGCTCGCG
Source organism: Aricia agestis (assembly GCF_905147365.1). Classification (NCBI taxonomy): domain Eukaryota; kingdom Metazoa; phylum Arthropoda; class Insecta; order Lepidoptera; family Lycaenidae; genus Aricia; species Aricia agestis. The sequence goes on from NC_056409.1 coordinate 19,777,639, forward strand.
GCTCGTCTCGCGGCGCGGATCGCGTCGGGAGCGATTTCCAAAGGAGCTTGAGGGGGACGCGAGCTTTGTGTTTACACTCGCGCTTCGACGCGAGCTGCGAGACGCGCCGCGAGGCGCGAGTATAAATCTCGTATCAGAGTGAGGTAACACCGCATGAGTCTTGTTTTTTGTGCATGCAGCTGGCTTTGTCAAATTATAAGACGTCACGTCAACAAAAAATATATATTATATGCTCTGGTGCTTTTCATTGATGTTTTTTTTTTTCTAGAGTAAGACAACTGAGACTCTGGATATAGGACAGAAGTTGGTGGAACTAGGTTTCGCCAAGGCGTCTGTGCCACAAGTTAAGAAGAATACTTTGGAATCACAGCTGGCACCTACAATTTTATCAGCTGAGGCAAGAGCGAAGAATTATCGCAATGGAATTTGGGCGGAAGCTCTCCCGCCACTCCCCCTGTACGTTGTTTACTGGCGAAAAGGTTCACAAGTTATGAAACATGTAGCAATTTTAACGGCTAAAAGCTTATTACGCCTCCTAGTTCTTCTACCAAGAGGGATAGTAGTAGGTACCAAAAGTCTGATTAAAATTGCAAAACCAACCCCAAAATCAATTCAAACATCATAGATACTAGTTTTTTGTACATGCATTTAGATATAATATGGATATGACTGGACTAAGTACCCGAGATAGAGATGTATTTTTGAATGAGTTGAGAATAAATTCTTGTTACTATTGTTACACTTTGACTTTTATTCACCTTAAAAAGTGTTACCTTTTTTTTCAATAGGAATCTGAGAATTCCAATTTAAAATTGCTATTAAATCTGATGACAAAAATGATGATTATGTTTGTTTTGTATTCTGAGGGTGGGTGTCCTTATCCTCAACCTGTTCAATTTTATTACAGGATTAAAAGTATAGGGCATTTTAATTTCTGCAATGCTTTGTCATTCAACATCACCTGACATTTTATAATTAATAACAATGAAAATATAGTACTTTCACTACATAATAAAACATACAGAATAGTACAAAAGCACTGTTTAATCAAATTAAATATGTAGTATATATTACATTAAAATATATATATAATCTTAATTAAAATAGCAAAAGAAAAATACAGCTAATAATAAAAATCTATTAAAGTAAAATTCTTCGTACCACCGCGTCGCTGCTGCGGGAAGTCCAAATTAATTTGCTATAAACTAAAATTAAAGATTATAAAAATGTATTGAAAAGAATTTAGTTAAAATACTGATAAGAATTTTACAGAACAAAAATTTAACATCCAAACATTGTCTACCACACAGATATCACAAATAATATTTACTAAAAAACTGTGTGATGTCGTTTCAAAAATTTTAAAACTAAATAATTGGATATAAAAATACAAAAGCAAGTCTGATCTTGAGTTGCACCAGATAAAAGTGTAGTTCGAAAAATATAACAGTGAGTTGATGCCCACGCTTCTTAATTGATGAGTATACGGGTGTGAAGTGCTACGGCAGGTCGTCAGAGGATGGAGCAGCGGGACAGCCACGATGTGGGCTTGCTCTGCTGGTCGCTCGCCTTAATCTGGTGAGCGCCGCTGCGCATGCCGGGAGGATTACTCGCTTCCTATAAATGTCATTTATTATAATGAAATACATAATTATGAAACCTTAATTGAAAGTTGGTTAACATATTTATCAAGTAGTCAGTAGTCAATTTAATTTACAGTTTAGCAACTGTAAATTGAATTGACTACTCACTTGATGGCTCCTTTCCTTGTCCATCAAGTGAAATTAGCAACATTTCAGACAAAACCAGCAGTTTGTGATTTAAAGTAAGTATTTATTTACTATAAACTTACTAATTAAAAGAATTATCCTAATTAAAAAAAAAAGCTTGCAGAATGGGAGCAACATACTGTTTATTTCAATTTTTAATGAATTTCATTCTAATAATAAAGTCTGATGAGTGATGATGGACACGCAAATCGAGACTTACAGCATGTATTTATGAGTTTGATTTCCACATACCATAATATTTAAAGCAAAATAAAAAATTACTTTGAATATTGTCTGTGCTCTGTGGAACTCAATAGTAACAGTTGACTGCACTATAAAAATAAAAATAAAAACACCCGTAAAGCTGCTGTTTTTAATAAAGATTATTCCATTTTTTCTTTGAAAGCATACATTAGTCATTTAAAAACTACTACCAAAGAAAAACTATTTTATGACACAAAGCAACTCAAACATTCAATTGTTAATATCAATCGACGCATTTGACAATATACTTAGTATTGGCATTTGGCACTATGTAAATGATTTATTAAAATAGATTGTGAGTAGCTATTGTGACACTGATGGTTGGAGATACATACAAAACCAGCCCCAAACATGAGACGGCACATACATATATGTATAAGCAAATTTAAATCTGATAGGATCATTAACAATGCTTGAACAACACAAAACATCTACAGAAACAAATGTTTACCTTCTGCATATAGATAGCCATGGAACAAAAGAATAGGCAGATTAGACAAGAAGAAAAATGGAGAATTTGAAAAGAGGTATAAAAAATACATACTTATTTTAGAAATTTAGATTTTTTAAAAGAAAATAATTTATTAATCAATATTTCTATTGCAACCTTTAGTTTAACAAGAATATTATTATTACATTTTCATTTTTCAAAGTTTCATGTTAATCATAAAATATTTTATTAGGATAATTAAAATTGAGAATGGAAATATGTATACAATATTCTGTATAATATGTTGAACAATTACTATGTTCTTTATTTTTTATTACTATATTTGCATAAATCATAAGCTAATATTACTAATATAGTTCATATTTAGAGTATCAATCCTCCCCTGTCACAGTCTATTGCTGGAATGGAGTGGAAACATCGGTAATAACTAATAGGGAGATCGCAGACGGCACACTTTTCGCCGCAGACTCCATCACACAAAAAGTGTGCCGTCTGCGATCTCCCCTAAGGAAAGAGCTCAGACACAAAATTTGTAAGTGCTCAAAATATGAACTATGTTATTAAAAATATATTTAAAAAAATGTTGTTACCTGTTTCTTTTCCATCTTTGCCTTTATGTCTCTTGCAAGTGTGTAGAAAGCATATTCAACATTTAAGGAATCTTTAGCTGATGTTTCTACAAATTTGATTTGATATTCTATTGCTAATTGTTCACCTCTTTCTTTTGATACCTGTAATAGTTAATATTTTAATTTTATGTAATCTTAGGCAAACAATGCATTCTTAACACCTACTGTGATATTAATATTTTACATCAATTTTAGCACAAAGAGATAGAAGCAAAACTATTTTACCTGTCTTTTAGCATCTAAGTCACACTTGTTTCCTAAGATCATCTTTTCAACATCAGCACTTGCATTTTCCTCAATATTTCTTATCCAATTCTTGATATTCTCGAAGCTCTTTTCATTTGTAACATCATAGACGAGCATGATTCCCATAGATCCACGGTAATATGCTGTTGTTATTGTTCTGAATCTCTCTTGGCCAGCGGTATCCCTAAAATTGTGGACCAAGAAACATTTACTTACAAGAAATACATTAGCATTGTTTACTAAATAAAACATGACCAAAACATACCATATTTGTAACTTAACTTTTTTACCATCGAGATCTATTGTCCTTATTTTGAAGTCAATACCTGCAACAGCATATTCTTTGAGTAGTCAATTAATTAAAGTTAGAGTGTATGATGTCATAAATGAACTGTTAATTTGATTCGATAAGGGTCCCTTTATCACTTAACCACACCCTGTTATTCATGTATTATGTGCAAGTAAAACAAAACTTATGCGAACAAAAAATATGCGTCAATCTTAATTACGTATAAAAAATACTTCTTTTCTGACAATAACCTTTGATACAAAGACAAAAAGGACTCACCTATGGTTGATATGAATGATATATTGAAAGCATCTTCTGAAAATCTAAATAAGATAGAAGTTTTCCCAACACCAGAATCACCTATTAGAAGTAACTTAAACAAATAATCGTAAGTTTTTGCCATTTTTTACACAAAACTGATTACCGATCAGCCATTCATTTGGCAATGGCATTTTTGAGATCAGTGTTGCCAGATGGTCTCGGCGACGTACCCCTGAACCAGAAATCCCCTAGAATACCCTCACTAAGCGGATGGTGGCTATTTTGAAGAGTCGGATAAGTTGAGAAATGATGGGGATATTACAAAAAGTGTTTATAATTGAACATTGATTGACATCTCGATCTCGATTGTGGCGCCCAAAAGTAATTTAAAGATGGTAAAAAACATTATTAAAAAACATTAGGAACGTGACATATGGCAAAAAAAACTGTATTTGAAGTGTTTTGAATTTCCTCTAAAAATTCCCCCCAATATTTTTTCCCCCTATTTTGCCCCTATCTTGGTCGAAAACCCCCCAAATCTAGGGGGAAATCCCATGATCTGACAACACTGTTTGAGATGAGTAGATAATCAGTGTTGCCAATTGCCACGTCTTGTGTTACATTTTTCATTTTTGTACTTATTATGTCGGCTGTACACTCTCGCCGAGAGCTCTCGGGCGAGAGTCTCTCGAGTGTGAGAGCCCCTTGCCCGAGTGCGATCATGTACATTCCATAGACTTAATATATACTGTCGTAACATTCTCGCTTAGGTCAATCTTTGGCCAAACTCAGAGAAGATGGACCATTATTTTTCTCTATGAGGTGGACGAAAACACTTCTCTTGCAGGCTGCAGCTGCCGTAGCTCTCTGTGCTATGAGCTATTAGAAATAATTAGTAATTACCAAATATTTACACAATACAAATAAAAAAATGGCGAAAACGTATATACGATCAATGATCATTGATCACCAGAGATCGGAATTGGGTGTGTGAAAATACCTAAAGTTTGCAGCGGGACATAATATGGAGCTGTTACAACCACTTAAGTTAAACCGGTTTTGGATTTTACCGGTTCAGTTTTGTATTTATTAGTTAAAAAGTTTTGCTACAGATTGATGCAAGGAAAACGAACATTTTCGCGCATGTAAGCGCAGCATTCAATTTAATGGCGTCGCTCCGTTTTTACTTGCCCTGCTTACTTGACCTCAACGGAGTTAAATTCCGACTTGTTACAATAGTAACAAGTCGGAATTTAACACTGTCATAGAATACATTAGGTATTCTATGACTTAAGATACAGGTCAAAAAAAGATTAAAACCACATTAGCATTTTGCAGACATGTAAAATTCTGTGTTTGGCCGACAAAGAAAAATTGAGACTAAAAAATTAATTTAGAACTGTATAAGCAGCTTGTAAATGTTTATAGGTATTTCAAAGGTAAGGAACATGTTAAAAAAAATACAAAACTGAACCGGTAAAATCCAAAACCGGTTTAACTTAAGTGGTTGTAACAGCTCCATATTATGTCCCGCTGCAAACTTTAGGTATTTTCACACACCCAATTCCGATCTCTGTTGATCACCATTCACCATGCATCGAAAGATACAGTTCGATAAGGACGTTTAAGAACGTGGCGAGAAAAGGAACTAACGCTTCTATCAGACAAAAACGTCATTTTTGACAGTTCTCCTTTGCCAGCAGCGCCCATTGACATCATTGACATATTCATTTAAAGCCTTGTCGAACTGTATCATTGTAATCGAAAGACCTATAATCATATTTAATTTTATTTCTTACAGATAATGACTGATAATGACGTTTATTATTGTTATTTTTCTGTTCTGCACTGTCTAGCGGCGCGGCTAGTAGTGAAAAACGCGAGAGTGTACAGTAATGCGCTCGCTTTCCTCGCGAGACTCTTTGTCTCGGGCGCAAAATACCGACACCGGACCGAGAGGGTCCGAGACAGGCGAGACGAGGCGAGCGCACCCAAATTTACACTCTTGCACTCAGGCCGCCTCGTTGTGTCTCGGCGAGAGTGTACAGCCGACATTAGTGATGTCGGCTGTACACTCTCGGCTGTACCCGGCCGCACGTTGTCCGAATTGATCAGTGAATTTCGCCGAACCGCCACCCCGCACACTATCCGAAATATCCTTCCGGCGAGTTCGAGCTCACTCGGCTCAGTACAAAATGTAAGAGACAGCGCGGACGTTCAACTGTTTCTGATCAGAAATTTCGGACAATGTGCGGCCGGGCTTATAGGGACCGTGCAGAAACTATAGAGGGCGTCGTAATTCGACAGCAGCGACACGATGCGAGTAAAAAAAGTAACTTGTGAGTGACTTCGGCTTCGCATTCTCTTTGACCCCGGCTAGTTTATAAGTGATATTTTTTATTTTCTAGACTATAAAATGATTTGATACTTACACTCCCAAGTGGCCACATGCGGCCGCGAGAACAACAACAGATTTCCAAGAATCCGCGATCGAAGGATTAAAGTAAAAGACTAGATGACGCCCGCAACTCCGTTGCGCCATAAAACATTTATCGCGCGAGAACCGTACATTTTCCCGGGATAAAAAGTATCCTATGTCTTTTCTCGGGGCTCAAAATAAATCCATACCAAATCTCAGCAAAATTGGTTCAGCGGTTTGGGCATGAAGTGCTAACAGACAGACACACTTTCGCATTTATAATATTGAGTATGGATGAGTTTCTAACCGTAAACAAAGAACAAAAGCGTGAATAAAAATGTATAAAGCTTATCTAGTAACTAGTTATCTAAGAAAATATCTGAAAAAGCAATGATATTGTATGAAAAAGTAGAATATCATTGTGAAAAAGTAATTAGTTCCATCAGCATAGAAAGTAAAAACTTGATATATATTGCAATAAAATGAATATGCAAAAATACTTTAGTATAATAATTACTGAAAATGCCTGTGGATTAACAAAATAAAACAAGTTCACTAAAATAAATGCGTTTATTTCATCAACCTTCTGCGATTCGCTCGATAACATCTTCACAACTTTTGTTTGTCACTATTTTTAACTAATTTCAGTCTGGACCTCATCAGTGCAAACACCATATAAGTATTCTTTAAATAACACCCAAAGACAGCACTAAATATAATCTTTTTCCTACTTGAAGAATCATCCTTTTGAGAACCAACACTTTGACAAGATGGTTCAAGTTCAATACTATCCTCAGTGTTGAATTCCTGGCAGGACTTCTCCAAATCATCCTTACCTTTGATGCAAATTTATGCCAATTAAATGAGTGAATGAGAATAAGTATGTATATCAATTTAGATGGAAGCCAGTTTGGATGTTTACTGAAAGAAGCAACGGTTATAGGTTAGGTTCATATTGTGTTCATCAAAAATGAATTTATGTTTATAATCTACAATATTCAGTGTTTTTACGAGTCTACACATAAAATTCATGGAACTTTTTAAATGCAAGAGCTTACGTAAGTTTTTACCGGCTTTTATCCATTTCTTTCGGTTTTCAATATGCCAAGGGATGTGAATCACATTGATGTGAAAGTCACAAAGCGCATACTCCTAAGCGATTAGGCCAGTATACTGGTAACAATTTAGGGATACGCTAACATCATTTATTACTTGTCAAACTGAAAACTGACAAATGAAAGAGTTTTGGCGGGCACGTCCCTTTCAAACTTCTTTTACTTTTTATTGTTGGTGTGGTTTTTATAATTTTTTTCCCAAATTGTGTTATTTGGGTTTTTGATGTTCATTATTGGTAAAATATTAGCCATTAAATATCCGTTATCTTGCACAAGTGCAGGTAAGATGTTGTCAAATCCAAAATATTGTATAATTCCTGTGACATTTGGTGTGAATATCGGAAATAATACAATGATGAAATACTCAAACCAGATAAGTTACTATCGCGCGCGTTGTGAAGCTTCAAATATTATTCTGTTGTTTAGTCTGCATTGTGCGCAGTCACGAACGTGCCGCGTCTTGTCTTACCTAAATAAATTGAAAATGACGTCGTGCGTGTTTCGAAAATGTAACAATTATGACTCGAAAGTAAACAAAACACATGGAATCTCTTACCACATGTCTTGATTGCAATAAATACCTCGATTATTTACATTTTCAATTATTTTTTCGAACAATCTGGAAAAAATCGAATTTTCGTCATAGGCTCATAGCTCAGGCGAAGAAAGAGACAGCGATACGATTCGACGTTTAAAAATAGAACTGTCTCTTATATGTAAATGATTTTTTGTATCTTTTGTTTCACTTATCTGTCAAATTTGTCAATGTCTGCAATTTTGAATTTAAAAATTGTTCGGAAGTGATTTAAGCCGGAAAATAGTATGGACGTAACATATCTGTATAAGTAGAATATCATTGGGTAAATATGTCTATTTCTTCCGTGAGTTTTAGCTTAACATCGTTATAATAACTTTATTATCCTATTCATTGAAATATTATTGCGTTTTTTTCAAATTTAAATGTATCAAGTATTACATTATTTTGCCCTGTTTTGTATCAAATATTAATGATATTCCCTGGTATTACCGATAGTTGTAGAGTCTACCCATACGCCATCTAGTTACTAAAATGGAAACTGTTTAACAATCAAATTAAAGAAATAGGAAATCCCTCATTAAACATAAAAAAAACCAAAGTTTAAGAAAAAAAATTGTGTATTTTTTAAATAGCTTTTGACATTTGGCGTGGTCGCATGCGACCGCTTGGGGAGTTACGGCCGTTCCCAATATTTGATCTATCTCTGGTTTTGCCCTACTAGAGATAGGAATAGCTCACAATTGACATAAAATATATGTCTCTAATGTCTAATGTGAGCTATTCATATCTCTAGTAGGGTAAAACCAGAGATAGATCAAATATTGGGAACGGCCGTAAGAGGTTAAAATATATTATACTCGACACTGGCTATGGCTATAGCCGAAGTGCCATTATAAGAAGAATAAAAAGATACACCTTGACAAAGAGCTTTGACACTAATGCATTGAAGGTATGTCATATTAATTCCATGCACTCAAAGATATTTTTGCATGCACTAATGTCTTGTACTATAATAATTAGTTGTTTATTGTTTTGGTAAAATTTGAGGTTGGTTTTAGTTCTGACTTATAATTATTGACGTTGACATATTTTGACAATTTAAATAAGTTTGCACAGTCTATGTGCACAGGTTTGCACCATTTACTTGTGGATTTCATATACTCGGATCTGAAAAGAAATTGAAATTTCTTTAATGTTTTACGAACAATTTACGAAAGACATATTACAGAACTTAATTTAAACTTAAGGAAAATTCTACGAAAGACTAGGCGGTATGGTCGAAAGACCTAGCCTGCGCCTTGGGCGCAAAAAAAAAAAAGAGCTTTGACACTTGACAGGTGTTTGACAGTTGTTAGTTGTGTGATTTGTTGTGGTGATTCCTGTTTACACATATAAAAAGTGTCGAATTTCTTTAAAAATCAAATTAAAATTATGTATTAAAACTTTGTAATCACTGTATTCGTTAAATATGTTTTATCACGTAAGTTAGAATCACGATGGTTCACGTAAAGGAAAGGGTTTTCAATTTTCATACATGATTACGAAAGTGTCTTTATTACTTTTTCAGATATCTTTGGAACACGAAATCCTTTTGCATCCAAGGTATTTTGGTCCGCAGCTACTAGATACAGTAAAACAAAAACTCTACACCGAAGTCGAAGGAACTTGTACCGGCAAGTAAGTTACGGTAAACATAACCTATGCCATTGGCGCGAAATTAGTTCTACAAAGTATTGTTTTTACAGATATGGTTTCGTTATTGCGGTGACTACTATAGACAGTATCGGCGCGGGTTTAATTCAGCCGGGACAGGGCTTTGTGGTCTACCCTGTAAAATACAAGGCAATTGTGTTCCGTCCTTTCAAAGGCGAGGTGCTGGATGCTATTGTCACACAAGTCAATAAGGTATTGTTTATGTTTTAGACTTGAAAGACTATATACAAGCTATAAATAAATCTTGTTAAATGTAAAGATGTTCTTAAACTGTTTCACTTTAAAAAGCTTAAAACAAAAAAGGTAAACAATAAACATTTTTAAATTGTTCTTTATGTATTTATATAAATGTTAATAATACAATTACCCTTTATTAGTCAACCTACATACTGTATACATTCATTAAATTATTGAATTAGATATTGTGTTAATGTAAGACTTATGTTACTGTTTGCAGGTTGGAATGTTTGCGCAGATTGGTCCTCTAAGTTGCTTTATTTCTCATCATGTGAGTATGTTTAAATGCTATTGTACTATTGTACTTAACTTTTTAATAGATATTATACTCCGTTTCAAATTACTTTAAGTTTACTAAAAGTATAGCTGAGCTCTGTTCACATATTTTAGCCCAATATGAATAATATGTTTCTAAAAACATCAAGATGTAAAATATAACTAAGTTCACTTTATAAAAAGTTGTTATAATAATTTAAAATAATATAATTTCAGTCCATTCCTGCTGATATGGAGTTCTGCCCAAATGTAAATCCCCCGTGCTACAAGAGTAAACAGGAAGATAACGTCATACAGGAAGAGGATGTTATACGATTAAAGATTGTGGGCACAAGAGTCGATGCTACCGGAATTGTGAGTCATTTTGTGGTTTACAAAAATATACTCGTTGATGCCCGCTTCTCCATTGCACCAAAACTCGTTTATTGCAGGGGAACGGTTCATTTTTCTAGGATAAAAAAAATTACCCATGTTTTTTCTCAGAGTTCAAAGTATCTTCATACCAAATTACAGCAGAATTGGTTCAGCAGTTTGTACATGAAAAGGTAACAGACAGACACTCTTTCGCATTTATAATATTAGTATGGATTTTAAAAATAATAATTTGTTTGACAAATAATTAACGATAAAACTTGAATAAGCTGAGCTAATCTTGTATTGCACAAAATAAACCACACAACCTTTTACCTTTGTATTAGCTTCATGCACACTACACATTGCAATTTAGAAATCGACACCAGCAATTTATACTATGCTAACTTAAATTTTGCGAGTGTCAAAAAATTTGTTCACGAGTCTACAAAATGTGACCCGAATACATTCATTCTTTATGCATGTATTCGGTACATGCATAAAGTACCGAATACATGCATAATAGAAAAAATAGAGTGTCTGTGGCCTAGTGGGTAGACCTTCGGTTCGCACTCCTAGAGGGTGCAGGTTCGAACCCGGGTGGGTCCTTGAGATCAGAAAATGTCTCATAGGTACACACCTATGAGACATTTTCTGATCTCAAGTACATAATACGGACGCTCGTACGGAGAAGGAAAACATCGTGAGGAAACCCGCACATAGTTGGTCCCAGACATATTGACTAGTTCTTTCCTCTGGACTAGGCCGACTATGATGCAAGAATGCCGTATGTGCTTGGGCAACAATACGGACATTTAAAAATCTTGTCCCAGGCACTACAGTATTTGAGGAGTGGTTACTTCGCTCTGAAAAATACTGTATAAATCATCCACAACGGATGTAAAGGCCTAGTTTTTTTGTGTAAATATAGAAGTAACAATTAATGTCAACGGCTTTATCTCGTAAATTTAAGTGTTAGTATTTCGTTGCTATTGCCATATTTTAGTGTGCGAAAAGGAACCAAATTCAATATGGTTGAAGTATGGGAGTTACATTTCCTTAGTTTTTATTATTTATAGAGAAATATATAAAAATAAAGAAGTTCTCTTTTATAATGCGCTAACTGAAGATGGCGCAGGTTACGCTGGCGGGTCTTGGCCAAGGGTGCATTCAGACGTGCGCCTGTGATTCTGATTATCATCTTTTCCAGTTTAAAGACACTGAAAAAGATGATAATCTACTGTCATATTAACTGATTTTTGTTTCTTTTCAGTTTGCAATTGGAACATTGATGGATGACTACCTGGGATTGGTAACACAATAGTTCATAAGTACAGATAAAATAAAACAGATTTATAATTAATTACCTTTATTATTTGGCATTCAAATAAAAGTGTATAATGTATATATGCAAGTAACAAAATGATTTTACAAAAATGAAATTGGTTTCAGTCTATCTGGGCAGTGTGTTGTACATTTTATAATACCGGTGACAATAGGTCTAGAAATGGAAACAATTGGATTGAATAATGCCAAATTGTACATCTTAACATATTCAGCCCTATAGTTCTATAATCTATGTCTTAGGTGATCTATATTTTTTAATCTAGCACTATTTCATTAGCTCACAATAATCTTTTATTATGAATTATGACCCTATTTTATTATCCAAATGCGAAATGAGCTGAATATGGAAATGATATAATATTGTATATTATTCCATGTCATTTTCTAAATCTTAACATGATTTAAAATCATATTCCAAATCATATAAATCAATATCCTTATCGTAAATAATCGATAAATTGTCAAACTCATGTCTTTGGTTTTTCATTATTTACATTCTGACCAAAATCCATATTACAAAATAAATTAAAACCTAATTATTGCTCGCGCTTAACGAAATATGGCATCTAAATAAATAATACTCAATATGAGATCAGAAACACAATAATGTATTTAAATTAAGCACCGAATAGGCCTAAATTAAAATAATACATTCCTTTACTCGTAGAATTATTAACTTAAGCATAACATGCTTTACATAGTCGATTTACATTTATATATTCGAGATAAAATATCGAGACATAACATTGTGCAGTAGCATATACTAGCTCGCTAAACTTGGAATAGGTATTCAGTCAATATACATAATTTTGCATCTGACTCACTGATTACGCCTGAATGTGCTTTAGCCTTTACATAAAGTCAACTTACATGTAGAGACAACAAAATGTTCTGCTGCTGCTCTGCTGCATTCAGTTTCATACAAAAGTCCTGTTTGATTCACACGAGCGTAATTTTGTGAGTCGTGGTTTGTATGAAAAATATTCTGCCCGGCAGAAATTCTGCGGCTTACGACTCACAAATTACGCTCGTTTGGCTTCGCCCTTAGTATTTCAATAAGGTTAAAAATGTATGACATAATATGATGTAAGCCAACTTCATGTAAATATGATAAATACTGCCAAATTGCAACTCAGCAAGCTTGGAGGCCTTCAGCAACATTACCGGCGAATTTCACAAGGCACAAAAAAAGACTTCAGGTTAAACATATTACAATACAAACACTTTTAAACAAGTATATACTCTGCTATACGGAACGGTACAGGAATATCGGAGCAAGGACTAAAGAGTGACTAGGAATCCATGAAGGCTGATATGAAAATATCATAAGGAATATAGATTACTTGTGGACTATCTACAGTACGTGAGGATTAAGGTGGGTTGGTCTTAGCTAAATGATCACTATCAACATGTACTAATATGCATAGTCTAGACTCTAGAGATTTGAAAATTTTAGACTACAATAATTTAGTAAAACAGCAATCTCTTCAACATTAATTAGAGCGAAATGGATAGTCTCTGGCGAGTTACATTTTTTGCCGATATTGTTTCATCTTTTTCACACCCTGTATTGATTGAAAGAGATAGGTGTCGTCTTAGTGACTCGCTTTGATATGAATCATAAGATATTTTTACATGTTGATACAATAACGTTTTAGTTTACCATCGACTAAGGGGGGATAATATTTGGATACTACCTTAACAACCATTAACATCTTAACAAATCTTAACAGATTAATTTACCGCTAAAATATGTTGTGCCAAGACGCCTTACATACGATATGTAAGGCGTCTTGCCTTACATATCGTTTAAAGTAATATAATGCTATTTAAAAATTATTGACTGTGTTATTATGAAGAGGAATTTTCTACATACAAATAGGTACCTAATATTTCTATTGAATGTTATGTTTGATAATGCTTTTGGCGAGTCTCGACACATCATTATGCAAGTGTAATTCAACAGTACATGAACATCTTTATAGTAGTATTACTGCTATATTTTAGGGATAATATGGGTTTTAACTGTGGTAATAATTGTTGCTTCCCCGTCTTCTGGTAACTACAAATCGTCCTGACACTTAACCGAACACCACCGGAAATACGGACATTTCCCTCGTCCCGAAGTAAATGTAGACCGGAGTATTTCTAGCTTACTCTAACGGATATGAGGTTTGAACTAATCGTATCGACACTTACTTCCATCGTTCCGTGGAACCGATGCGACCGTCATGGTTTGCGACTCAATTCAAAAATATACTTACATCGATTTATTAATACATAACACATAATATAATATATTTGTATATATTATTAAATTTATTCTATAATAATTATAAACTAATAGAGATAATCTAACGAGACGACGTCCCTAGATTGTTCACATCGATAAAGTATGTAGATTACTCATCTTTGTCATGGAAATAATAATTTACAATTTAAAAAAGCATCTTAATTCAAAGATCGGAACAAACACGTAATACATGTAGTTCATAAATGAGATTACATAGTGTCAATATCAATATCATCTGACTGACCAACACTCAACAGCAAAAAACTGCTAAAATGCAAAGTTATCTCTTATATAGTACGATACTTTGGTATAAATACAACCTATAAAAATAGGAGTAACGAAAGTAACAGGTGGAATCGCATGCCATTTATCCGTGATGTCGGCCGTCCGTGCGTACGTGTTACTCTGCGTGCACGCCCGCCAATGTGCGTGCATGCCCGCTGGCGCTACGTACGGCGTCTAATGCGAGACGTGGAAGCACTGGCACTAGGTGTGCGGGTGTCAGGAAGCGGCGGGCGCGGGGGCGCCGGGGGTGGGAGCGGCCGGCCACACCGGCCCGCGCACAGCCTCGATGTAGTCCTTTATCAACGTCGCTATCTGGTACGCCTGAACATCATACATAGATCTTGTTAGTAAAAATAAAATCCGAACTTCAATCATAATAAGCTAAATTTTAAGACAAATCTTATAAATGAGCTTACTTCCTTCCCCGTCCATATGTCTGTCAAATTTTATTACAATTGGTTTATAAATTTCGAGGGCTATTCGATGCGAACAAACATTTTCTCTTAATAGTATTATCTCTTTGTAGTTCATACCTGATCCGTAGACAGCACGAGTTTGGCGTGCTTGGCGTCTGCGCGCGTGACGAGCAGCAACGCGCGCGGCGCCGGCGACACGGCGAGCAGCTGGTCGTGGTCGTGCGACACGAGCGCCGCTCGCGAGCCGCGCCGCAGCAGCGTCAGCCCGCGCGCGTCCACCGCCAGCCACAGCGCGCGCGGCCAGTTTGATGTGAACGATTGCTGCAATATGAGTCGTATGATAGAGTGCGGACGTGGAAATCTTGGTATTTCGTACATTTTTACATTCGAACCTATGAACAGTTCTAAGTATCTCCTTCTTTTTATGTATGTCTTATATTCATAAGGAACAAACTAGGAGAATGTTTCTCAATTCGTCCTTATATTATATGATTTTTTGTTTGTTCGCGGATAATTTCGTCATTTATGAACAGATTTTGATGATCCTTTCTTTGTTGGAAACAAGACATTTCAAAGGTGGTCCCATGATAAGGAAATACTGTTTGAAGTTTATATTTTTTTTCGTTAAAATTATTATAAACTATGTCCATGCATTTAC
Organism: Aricia agestis; assembly: GCF_905147365.1. Classification (NCBI taxonomy): domain Eukaryota; kingdom Metazoa; phylum Arthropoda; class Insecta; order Lepidoptera; family Lycaenidae; genus Aricia; species Aricia agestis. The sequence goes on from NC_056409.1 coordinate 19,793,196, forward strand.
GTACTTATGAGCGCTAATACACCGTTCTCACTCACCATGACGTCGAAGATAGTAGCTCTGGTGAGGGGCCAGGAGCTGGCGAGAGTGAGTGCCCGCTGCATGGCCGCGTGGGGGGGCGTGCCGCGTAACGCCAGGTGGTGGAGGCGGACAGCGGGGGCGGGCAGCGCCGCCAGCCGCGCCGGCAGCACTGCGCCCGCCGCCGCCGCGCACTCCTCCCCGTTACACTCGCCGGACACAACTTGTGCGTGTAGAGCCGCTAGCATCACCTAGTAATAGATAATAATTTAAGCCCACTTGTTCGGCTTAGGTTAAGGGCTCCCACACATGACTGCGAATTCGCATCGCATTGCAAATATCTGCGATATAATACATAATAAAATGACATTGCGAGGCGATGCGATGCAAATTCGCTGTTTTGTGTGGGAGCCATAAAGTTTTATTTGAATTAAATTTATGTCCTTCTCGTTTTTCATGTGTATGACATGTCAAGAAATTATATTTGATATCATTGCTTTCTCCTATATAACGATAGCAATAACCAAGACGGGTCCTAATATTTATTATTATTGGGCCATATAGTAAATTTAATGTTAATAGTTTTAGAAATGCGCCGTTTGAAAATGGCCAAGCACACTTATGTAGTATGTTTCCGCACACAACAAACTGCAGAACAACATTGCTAATGTAGTAAGTTAAATAAGATGAAAAGTGTGTAGTTTGAAGTTGATGAGGTGACAGTTATTACTACTTTTGCTCGTATGATTTCTACTTAGTATGTAAAAGCACGCCATAGATACTACATTCCGTTAAGAATAAAAGCCAGATAGGATAGAACGAAAATATTCTGTAGCGTTTAGCAGAAAATCAAACACGAAATAACCGTATTAACGTAAACGCTTACTTAGTTATGCCGATGACACAGCCTATGGACGATAACAAAATAAATAATTTTTAAAACTTATACCATTTTATAACTCTTAACACTATAAACGAAAATCAATGCTCACTTTAATTTATTTATGACCAAAGGTTGAACAAATTAAAATCCTGAAAGTCCACCAAAGATTCAGAGCACAATAACCCTTGCAGTCTCGTCGACAAGATGGGGGACCTACGTAGTTTGGTCGCGTTACATCAAACCCAGCTGACAGATCACAATTAACATTGAATTGTCATGATCCGACCAAATGCCGTTGGTCTGTCAACTGCCTATGAATCAATTTCCTCGATGGTACGAACGTGATACTCACAGCCTCATCAGTCTCAATGGGCAGGCGGTCGTGTCGCACCGCGTGCAGCACCTGGTAGTACAGCAGCTCCATCTCCGCCGCGCACGACGTCTGCAGCGGCCGCTCGCCCAGGAACAGACGCTTCTTGAACACCAACCTAAATATACGTAAAAACTCACTTATTAAACATTTATAACGTCTAACGACACGAAATATGCGAACTTGGTAAATTATTAACACAAGAAGGTTTCAAAGTGGCGCAGTTATCTTCTTTACTACCACTTCCTTACTAGTTACACTTCTTTAATAATATTATTTACGCAGATAATTACTATTCAATATCACTTTGTCAGTCATGTGATGTTTCCAATATACTAGGCAAAGACGAGAAGCAACTTTTAAGCTTTGTTCATATATTTTGTATTAGTAAGGGGGTAGAACGTAGGTGCTTAAAGCCTTGTCAAAGTATACCTGCAAGCTGCGGCGGTGGCGCCCGCCTTCTCCCAGCGGGCCAGCACGTCGCACACCCGCTCCGCGCCCGCCAGAGCGCGCTCGCCCGCACCCGCCGGGCTCGAGTTAGCGCACACCTCGTATAACGCGTAACCTGTACAAAATATAAAGATCAGTTGAAATATCTATATATTAAAAATAGACAAATATTTTTGAAAGTAAATTAATACCAGTGGCAGAGTCAGTGAGTCCGATCTTGTCCCTGAGCATGGCGATCAGATGATCGGCGGTGGCGGCGGGCCCAAACACCAGGCCGTGCTGCTTGCCGTCCAGCAGCAGCACGCGCGCGTGCAGTGGGCGGCGGGCGGCGGCGCACAGCAGCTCCTCGCGCGACGGCGCCGCCAGCCGCCGGCCCACGCCCGCCGTCGCCAGCGCCACGGCCTCGGCGCGCCGCGCGAACTTGCCCGCCTCGCCGCCCTGCGCTGCGCCGCGGTACCGCAGGTGCGCCACCAGCAGCCGCCGCAGCGGCTTGGCGGGCGGCAGCGCGGCGCCGACGGCCGCGCACAGCAGTGCCCAGTGCCGCCCCGCGACCGCCGACCCCGGCTCTGGGTGCTCCGTGGTCTGTTTGATGAGTTGCGCGTACAGCTCGCACAGCAGCGTGTCCTTCTGCAGGCAGCGCTGCAGCAGCGCCTGCGCCAGCGCCACGCGGTCCTCGCCCTCGCCCTCGGCGCTGCCGGAGCTGTTGTTGTTGGCGAGGTTGCTCGTGCTGCCCTCGTTGCCGGTCAGCCCCGCGTGACTCATTATGTCCTACAAAAATTAAAAACCGTGTAAATACCCATATCAATATTTTTAAATGATTTATCATGCAATAATTGTCCTGGAGTGGAAATAAATTAATTGAATTACCTTGAATATTTGCATGGCAGCGACCTCCTCGGCCTCGTTGAGGCGCGTGAGGCTGTGCGGGATGGAGCGCGCCCAGCACCAGTAGGAGGCGGGGAAGCCCTTGTAGGTCTCGGCCTGGGGGTCGGCGGCGACGTCGAGGCGCACTCGGTCGAGACGGTGCTTGCTGAGGCGGCGCAGCGTGTTGCGAAGGAAGCCCGAGGCGGAGGCGTCGGTTGGGCGACGTAACAGCGCGCTGTCGACTAGCGCGCGGCGTGCTGCTCGCAACGCGGACGCGAGGCGGGCCCGTTCGGGCGCCGGCGCACGTCGCCCGCCCTCCTCGCTCAGCCCGCTGCCCAGGCTCGGGCTGTACGCAGCCATCAGCCACGCCGCCTCGCTCTTGGCCGCGCACTCCAGCACTATGCATCTATAGAGAATACATCGTAAGCAATATTGTCCACCTGGATACATACATGTTTATAATCTGCATAACGGCCGATTTATACGGAGTAAGTAACTGGCGTCAGTGCACAGGCAAGACAGCGCTGACCGCACACTGCCATCGTGTAAATGATTTTCGAGACAGTTCAGTACTGTCGAACAGCGCATATTTTTCATATTCTCGACTACTAACCGCGTGTAAACAGTAAAAGGTAGGCGACAGTTTTTTGGCGTCAGCACTGTCTAAGCACTGGCGTCAGTTACTTACTCCGTATAAATCGGCTATAATAGGAAAACTTGCAGCTTGTTCTTATCTCGAACCAACTACAGTCAGTTGATTCACTGTTCTATTTTTAAGTGTCTAGTTAGTTTTATACGTGGGAGAGCCATGCTTCGGCACGAATGGGCCGGCTCGACCGGAGAAATACCACGTTCTCACAGAAAACCGGCGTGAAACAGCGCTTGCGCTGTATTTCGCCGAGTGAGTGAGTTTACCGGAGGCCCAATCCCCTACCCTTTTCCCTTCCCTACCCTCCCCTATTCCCTTCCCGTCCCATCCCTACCCTCCCCTATTACCCGATTCCCTCTTAAAAGGCCGGCAGCGCAGTGTTGTAAAAGTTACCGATTTATCGGTAGATCTCCCGATTTTGGCAAACAAATACCGATAAAACGATTTTAGGGTATAATCCCCCGATTTACTCAATTTTAAAACATTATAACTTAATTTATACTCATTTTGTAGTTTGTAACACCAAATTTAACATTTTTATTATTATTATTTTACTCCCCAAGTTAGGGTTATTCCCCAAGGGGCAAGGCATTAGATTGGCCTTTCAATAAACAAGCAAATTTAGGCTGTAATTCATACTCACTAAAGTTGAAGATTATTGTAGGGGAATATATATTTATTAAATACGTCGATATGAATGCGACAGGTTTCAAATTTTCAATTTTCATTGTTCAATTTTTCATTAATAAACATTCGTCCGATACGCAACTTCCCATATTGTATTAACGCAAATCAAATGTCTAGTTCAGACCCAGACAGTGATTTGCCAACCACTAGTAGTGGTACGTTCGAAACAAAAAGAAAAAGATATACCTACTCATGGGCGTACCCAGGTTCTGGGCCAGGGGGGGGCAAATTACCCAGGTTCTGGGCCCGGGGGGGTGGGGCAAATCAGATTTTTCATAAGCTAGATGTTTATAAACAATAAAAAATTAATAATTTTTAGTTGTAAAAATATTGTATTGCAAACAAATGGCAAAAATTCGTTTGCAATACGTTCTTAATTTTTAATTTTTATAGATAAAAGTACTAGATAATATACTTAGTAGGAAAGTCAACATGATCCAGGAGGGGGCAGCTGCCCCTCCCCTCGGTACGCCCATGTACCTACTTACTACAAAAATATAAAAAAGAGTGGGAAACACGCCCGGAGTTTGCTGGGTGGTTACAGGCAAACAGTAATATTAAAGATGCAAACTACGCCTATTGACTAAGCTGCAAGAAGGAGGCTAATGATTAATAACTTTAACACGTGTTTTAATTTGATTTATTTAGGTAGCAATCTCCCGATTTTTAGTTGGTAGCAACACCGATTTCATAAATGTCATTTCTGCAACAACGCGGCAACGCACCTGCAGCTCTTCTGATGCTGCGAGTGTCCATGGGCGACGGAAGTTGCTTTCCATCAGGTGACCCGTTTGCTCGTTTGCCCCTTTATTTCATAAAAATAAAAAAAAACCTTTTGCCAAAAAAAAAATCACTCACGAAATGACTGTGACAATGTTTTTTGACATAACAACTGACCTCAGGCCATCGTGCTGGCCGTGATGAGTAAGGCTGAGCGTGAGGCCGTTGTCGACGGGGTCGAGCAGCACGGCGGCAATGTTGGCGTACGGGTACTCCGCCAGCACCACCTTGTCTGCCGGCCGCACCAGCACGACGCCTTCCGAGCCCACGCCCAGCAGCACGTTCGGACCTGACCGCAAATATATTTTTTTCAAGCGCCCATAGTAAAATATCCATACTAATATTATAAATTTGAAAGTGTTCCGATTTTGTTGAAATTTGGTGTGTAGATACTCTGAGTCCCGGGAAAGGACATACGATACTTTTATCCCGATAAATGTACGGTTCCCGCGCGCTTTTATTTCGTTTTAGTTGATAATGATGTTTCGGCTACTTTACCTTCTGGTTGCAAACAACAGTGGTTCTGAGCATAAATTAATTAGTGTGGTATATAAATCGTTGCGTCCTCTTTACTAGGCACAAAAATAGCAACGTCTTTTTAGCCATAATTCATTTTTGATGTTTGCGAAAAAATGGCTCTTGTGGCATACCGCATACTCCTATAGCCATTTTTTCGCTTTATTACCACATACGACAATATTACTCACATAGCCTACACAACTAAATAATTTCACTCACCGTGAGCCCAGTAACCCTTATACGTAACAGGGAAGAGCGTAACCCCGTACAGCGGGTACTGCATCACGCACGACAGATACAGCGCCTTCGCGGTGAGCTCCGCCCGCCCCGCGCCGTACTGCCGGTGCGCCTGAGCTAGGATCGTGGCCTGCGAATATACAAACGTAATTAGTAAAAAGCATAATAATTGTTGCACGTAATTCTACATTTTATGAGCCTGCCCTACACTATCCTACCGCTGGGTAGAGGCCTCCCCCAAGTCATCTAAGGGTAGGGAAGGGGATTGGGCCTCTGGTTTTTCTCACTCTAACCCTACCGCAATTCTACATTTATCTGACAAAATAAGCTGAGGTTACATGAAGGCGTTAGTAGCAACTGGTAAGTTGCAGTTCGAGATAGCTCGCTAATAAAAAATAAATTCCTTGCATTGTGCACGCAGTTGGCCCCAGTCCCGCAAAAAAGCTATTGAATCAGTTTTGTTGTCATTGTCTCATTGTCATTTGGCATAGTATTCTGGTAAATAAAGGTCTTTATTAATCATCAATATTTTAAAATGTCTATTAAGTAGCTTCTTCTTCTTCAGACAAACGAAAGAAACTAAATTTTGACAGTTTTACCGGAAAAACATTGGAGAAAAGGTTTCTTTCGTATCTCGATATCTTCCGCTTTTGAAAATCTATAAGTCAAGCATGACGAACCGCTTTTGACATTTCGTTTCTTGATTATTTATAGCCGAAGTGCCATAATAAAAAAATGAATCAAGAAACTAAATGTCAAAAAAAAATCTTGTCTTTGTAGTGGACAAAGACAAGATTTTTTTTTGACATTTAGTTTCTTGATTCTTTTTTTTGAAACTCACTCAAGTCGACGGGTGGCGCCATGCTCAGGAAAAAGATATGTAGACATGGGAAAGAAACTGCCATTACATTCTTCCGAAGAATCGACTGGGCAACGGCGTGCTAGCTATGCAGATGCAGGTGGTGAGAATGTGTGGCGGGATAACTTACCCACTGATGCGACGATCGCGTCTTAGCTATCCTTGGCGGCAGGAACTGTTCGGGCTGGGCGTAGTAGGCCCGCGTGTGAGGCGGGGGCGGAGTCGGCGGGGGCTCGCCCAGCGCCACCTGCGCCTGCAGACCCGCCAGCTGCAGAGCCACCTTCTCCGATACCGGAAACTCGTCCAGCTGCGTATCAATACAGGAATAAATATGAGCCCCAACAGAAAGATGTTCCGTGGGGCTAGAATAGGGAGAAGAGCGGGGTGCAATGCTCTATCAGGCTGAAGCCTAGTAGTAATTTCAGATAAGGTAATTGACACGTCGACCTCTGAAACTTTAATAACGCAATTCAGGATTGGGATCTGTATTTTAACAAAAAAATATAAAAAGAACAAATGAAAAAACATGTTTTGATTGTACGGCAAGGCTATTTACGATACTCGTCCGACTCGGTTTTGGAAACATACGAGCGGCAAACAAAAAGGTGTCGTATAGTGATGAATTTGCTGGCTAATTCAAGTCGGGTTCCTGATAAACTTGTATCTGTAAACTTCATATCAAATATGAATTTACCTTTACAACACTATGCACGGCCTGTGCGTACAGCAGTGCCACTTCAACAGGATCGTGCGGCAACTCGCGTCCGCCGCGGAACAGGCGCCGCTTGAACACGAACCTGTTGTCCGCGGAGCCACCGCCTGGACCTTGCTGCCTATGACAAAGAAAACGATGTTACTAAAGAGTTTCCAATAAGGAAAAAAAGCGATATCTACTTGGCTCAAAAATGCAGGTTTTGACCACTAATTGGCTCTAAAAATCTGTGTACAGAGATACATACATCTCCCAAGCCGCAATCACGTCATACAGGTAGTGCGTCGCTCGCACGTGCTCGTCCGCGGCGCCGCGCTGCTGGTACACGGCCCAGCCCGCTCGCGCGCCCGCACCGAGTCCCAGTTTATCCGCGAGTCGCGCCGCAGCCGCCGCCGCGGTATCCGCAGGGTGCACGTCGATGGCCTTCGTCCGACCGTCCAAGAAGAAGAACCGGCATACTATGGTGCCGAGACGACGCATGGCCTATAGACAAAGGTTTCTGGTCAAAGATAAACCGGTATTACGTATCTTCTGACAACAACAGGCGATTGACAACAGAGATCGCACAACAGCTGCTGTCAAACCCTAGCTTGCAGCTCTATAATATAGCTGTTGCAAGATACGTAATCGCCCTGCGGTACTGCACTGCAGTTTAAATCTGCGGCTTACGTTAAGCCTCCTAAAAGTCTTCAAACGTGTAATTATTTGTGTTTACGCCTATTGATTAGAGTCAACGTTTCAACATAATTACGAGTATGTCAGCTAATTTCAACAACATTATAAAATACACTCACAGCAATTTCCACCGTGCTGGGCGGTAGTTGTCGCGGCGCCGCCCCCCTACAGTTATCCAGGCACCACTGCGCGCAGTGTGCGGCGCGGGCGCTGGTGGCTTCGGGCGAGCGCGGGGAGGGGGGCGCGAGCGTCGTGCGGGGGGAGGGTAGCACGGCGCGGGCACGTAGCCACGCGCAGTAGTAGCGGGCGAGGCCGCGGCTCGGCTGCCACGCCACCGCGCACAGGCACAGGATCAGCCACACTCGCTCCGCCCACTCTTCCACGGGGCACTCCGTTACCTAAACAGGAATTAGTACATTTGAAAGTCTCAAAAATTAAACTAGTGATAGCGCTTATGTCAACGACTATACTGTAATATCAATTTCCTTCTTTTCTATCCTCAGTAGAGGTGATTTTGATAAATACTAAACGCAAACGGTGTATGTTTTGTATTGCATAGCTGTAGTAGTAAGTTGACAGTGTTGTGCTGCGTCAAACGCTCTGAGACTTTATTAATTATTACTACTGTAAAGCTAGTTCATCATCACAACTCACCTGTCTGACGCACTGCACCAGTATTTCGTCTCTCAGTTCCTCCCTTTCCAGGCCCTTGCCTATAATCGACTGTATAACTTGTGTCTCCTTGTCAGCTGTTAGCTCGCCTCGCATGTAGCGGCATAGGTCCTAAAATTGTATTCACATTATGAGTTAAACTTATTTTGTTTACATTTTCTGCGGGTTCTTATAGATAGACATTATATTTTGAGTGTTGAGTGATTCAATCTTGCCGGTCTAAAACGGCTCCATTAAGGGAATAAAACTATGTAAGTGGGACACATAGTACATTAGGTTAAAACTCTGAAAAAACACTTACTCTGAAAATATTGACGGCAGCAGTGACACAATCCGGGTCGTGTAGTTGTATGTGTGACGTCGGGATGTTGTTGCCCTTGTGGTAAGTTATCATTTCCTCCTTCGTCAGCAACTCCATAGACTTACTCTTACGCGTGAGCGTCGCCATTATGGTACCTGGAAATAGATTTTATTAGAACAATAAGAAATAAGGTAGCGTCGATCGCGAATATTTGGTTGAGCTACCGTTTAAATAAAACCAATTTTAGATGTTTTATACCTGTCACAAAAGAACAAAGTTTTCTCCATAGTTGTAGGTAATTCTCTGCAAAATTTAATTTAGAAGCATACGCAACTATGGCGGAAGAAAGATCAGTGATGAATTTTGTAGTCTATTTACATCCAAGATGCCTAATTTATTGACTTTTTTCAACAATTTTATTCGTGTTTCAACTGCTCGGAAGTCGGTACTTTCAGCACTTACCCTCAGGCGATCGCGGGTGATCATTGAAGTACATCTTGGCGAACTCTTTGATGTCGTTTGTGGTATCCGGTGGCTGCTCGGGCGCGGCTGGCTGTTCCATTTGGTTGAGTCGCCGCTCCACGCGCTCTTTACGACGCGCGCTGCGTTCAGAGTTCTACGACAAGAAATATCAGCTTGTTGTAATGTTTCTGTCGGGATAGCGAGATGATATTCTCGGTCAGGCTGAAACTCATGTCATTTGAAATGTTGCATGTTTTGCCGATTATATTATAATATAACCCGACTAAATGGCGTAGGATGGTACTTACATCCCCGTTGAGCGTTAGCGGCGGGCTCATACACGAGTCGGAAGGCGGTGGGGAGATCACTTCTGGTGACGTCATCGCGCTCGGTAATGGCGGCAGCGGTGCTTCCGGTTCCGGTTCAATTTCTTTCGCATGGAATCTTATAGAAATTTTTCACATTATAACTTTCGTATGCATAGCTAGTTCTGTTTGCTACATTCAACAAGATTCGTGCAAACTTAGATGTTACGCAACTTTAAGACTAATCGGGCTGCGGGTCTCAGTGCCATTCTTAGCCTTCTTTTTATGCATTGAATGTAGCTTACTTTTATAATTTTATATAACAATGATGTTTAAAATCCATAAACATTATACATTATACCAGAGACTAGATCACTAGGCATACATTATATATTTTCTCTATGATGATATATAAACATTATACAAAAAAGCGCATAAAGTGTTAATAATAAAATATAATCATTATTTACATACCCATTACTATTTGTGATAATAGGCACCGGCGGTGCGGGGGGCGGGGCGGGAGCGGCGGGCGGCGCGGGCGGTGACGTCACCGGCACGTCGCCGTTCGGCCGCGGAATGACAGATTCGTATATCGGCTCCTTGCCGCTGATGACTGGCTTGGTTATCTTGCCGTTCGGTATCACGCCGTTTGTCAACTCAGGCGGCGTTGCTTCTGTTTTATGAGTGTGTTTGTTAATATGTGAGATAGCATTGCATATAACATGTAAGTTTAGTACGTATACGTTGTAATAGCATATGTAATGAAGGCAATGAAGTATTAGTAACAGTGATGACTGATGATTCAACTCTAGTATAAAACGTATACTACGCAAAACGTGTGTTATTCGAAACTAAACCGATTCATAGCGTTCTACCCATGAAAATATAACACAACGGACATTTCTTATTTACAGACGCTTTCTTCTTTCGACGTGGTAAAGTCATTGAACAGAAAAGAACAACTGAAAATCAAATATCCGCTGTGAATTTTTCTTGCTTCCTTTAGGCTTACCTTTTGCAACAGGCGGCGGCGGCGGCGGTGGCCCAGCCGGCTCGGGCAGCGTACAGGCGGGCGGGGAGGGGAACATGGGGGACTCCTCCCCCATATCTTCAACCAGCGGGGGAGGGGGGAGTATCAACGACGACGACATAGAGTCTCCGTTTGTCGAGGGCTCCTTTGGCGATAAACCATTTGACAGGGAACCGTTCATGATCGATGACGTCATACTGTTGCTGCCGACTGGGGTAGCGGGGTGCAGGATCGATTTGAGCGGGAGTGACGAGGGAGGGGACGGAGGGATCGCCTCGGATGGAGCACCGTCCGGTTTCCGCTGGTCCTCGGTGTGTTTACCGATGTCGTTCATCTCTTCGGCTAATACGTGTTCAAGCTGCAAACAAAGTATAAAATAAATTTAACGTACGTACGCTCTACGCCACTACAAAGCAGCGGCGGCATGGGTCGTTAGAAAATGAAACCTATAGCCTACGTCATACAACATATTATCTGAATTTTTGTCAGTGACGTCCCTGTGACGGCGGCAGTGGACAAACTGCCTTAGTCTGCAATCTCACCTCCTGGTGCAAATCCGTAGCTAACCGCTCCATGGACGCGTCAATTTCCGCCAACGTCGGCGCACGTGCGGGCTGTCCGTCCGGCGCGCCGCGTTCCGGCACGTCGGCGAGGAAGTCGAACAGGTTGTCGAGGCCGAGCGAGTCGCGCCCGCCCGCCACGCGCACGCGCTCCGCCACGCTTTCGAGGTGCGCACGCTCCGCCTCCGCCTTCTCCGCCATACTGTTTGATAAGTAGTTACATTTAATTGAAGTATACTTAAAACCACCTAAAACTGGCGTTATTTATTTAATTTGTACACATTTATCATCACAGGACAAACTAATACAATAGATAGGTGTTTACTAAAACTGAAATACTTATTTAATAAACATAGCTGATAGCTCAGAGTACACAGCATTAAAATGTAGCCAACACAAAAATGTTTATAAAGCACATTTTCGTCCAAAATCTGAGATGCATTTTCGTATACTTGTGTGCAGAAAGTGAGCATGTATAACTAGTTTTTATACAGCGTTAGTTTTTGGCTAGTTGCCAAGTTTTCTACAGCAATAACCTATCATTACCTGTTCCTTTCTTCTCGCAACTTCATCTCGTCATTCACGCGTCGCATCTCGCGCAACGCGGTCGCGACTTCACGTGCGAACGCACCGCGCAGATGGCGTTGTAGCGTGAGCGCGGCGCGACGCAGACGCAGGAAGGCGGTGCGCTCGCACCAGCCGCGCCACGCCGCTTGGAGTACCACCGCTGCGGAGCGGCACCGCACGTACGAGCGACGCTGCACGCTGCCCTTATACCACTGATGAGCAAAAAAGTACGCAATATAGTGAAAGAGGATCAATTAAAACTATACATTACCCAGGTTTAAATGGAGATAACAAACAAAGTGAGAAAAGCATACATATATCTATATATCTATATCTATTATGGACGCTTCACACCACGTCAGTCTGGCCCCGTGCTAAGTACCTAAAGGACTTGTGTTACAGGTACCAGACAACGGAAATATATTTAATACTTTTATACTATACATATATTTAAGATTTTTATTATATCATACATATATTTAATACACATCCAGACCCGGGAACATTGAAAACTTTTTGTTCCGTCGGCGGGATTCGAACCCGCGACCCCCGGCTTGAGCTACCGACGCGCTCACCACTGAGCCACAGAGGTCGTAATACATACTCGTAGTAGCCATAATTTTGTACATATAATAAATTAACGTTTACAATAAATTTTAAAGTTTACTTACTCTTTGTATACGCAACGCAGAATTTTGTAGTAGCGCAGTTCTTTTGGCTTCGAGAGGGCCATGAACGGAACTCCTCATGAATATTTTCGTCTTTCCTATTTGCCAGTCGTTCTTTGGTGCATTTACTAGCTCCATGATTGCTCTGAAACAAAATAAGTTTATTAGGATCATTTGCATTATCACAAAATCTTAAGAAGACGTTTTTATACTTAAAAATAATATGTAAATGGTAAATTATGTGTTCAAAATTTCTAAGGATTATGATTTATGTCTAAGTCGATGAGACGATATAGAGGCCTGATAACCGCATGTGCAAAGCTCTGATTGATTTTTCAAAATCTTACATAACTGTATAAGTACTAATTAAAAAAAATCTCTACTCACGTGACATCAGGCTGGGCGGGGCGCGGGTGCGGCAGCAGGCAGCGGTAGCGCGCGCAATAGAGCGGCGCGGGCAGGTGCACCGGGTATCCGTCGCGGCGTATACGCACGATCTCGTCCATGCCGAGGTACCGGAGCTGTTCCAGTACCAGCTGCTCGCTGTACTGACCGGCTACTTTGTGCTCGTTGGGTTTAATGCAGCGTACGTACCTAAAAATATATCTCTACTTTGATTACTGTACTAAAAATAAAGAATGAGAGGGACTGTATTATCGGAATAATTTTCGTACAAATGTTAGTGTCTAAACACACTAGGCCGTAAAAACATGGTCGGAGTTCGGCATGATTACGCCTGCAATGCGCTACGCGTACAATATAATGCGACGTTATTTCGGCATGGTGTGTCATGAGTAATTTGCAAACACATTGCAAGCGAAATCATGCCTAACATCAGCCGCGTATTTTCGGCTTAGACCCAGTTTCATCAAGCAATGTTAAAAAAATAATGGCTTGTTAAATCAGTTAACGGCCTGTTAGAGCTATCGAGCGTTCCACCATACGCTAATGTCATGTCAAATCGCCTAACACGGTGTTAAATTTTAATTCCTACTGGGGAGGTCCGTTAAATATATTATAACAGGCCGTTATAATAGTCAAAACAACAACTTTCAAAGACAATATCCAATATGTGTCCAATATCAATAAAAAATCTGTTTTGACTTTTGAGTGTTTCCGACATGTTTCGCCACATCATTACATATTATTTATTATTTTTCATGTTATGCATAATTATTTATTTTCATTTTGTCAAAAATTCAGGCCTCGGATTTTCCTTGACATTGCAAATACATTGACTTGTATCAAAATTACCAAACCGAAATAAGTAAATAAAAGTTTGTATCATGATTCATGTTTTCAGCTTTGACAGATCATAATTATTAACCTGGTAAATTAAAAAGAACTATTGTAGTGTCACAAATGCATGCGATCAGTGATATTTTAATTTGGTCGCATTATCTACCAGATGAAGTATTATACGAATAAAGTGAAAATGACACATTGCAGCCAACATGTCGTATTAAACTTGTACATTCCAATTTTGGTGTCATTGGCACAAAAGGTTGACTTTATTTAAAGGTTGAATATAAATGGTTGAAAAACCCACCACACATCAGTAGCTTGCAGCATATCGACAAGCGACTGCAGTTGTGCGCGGAAGGTGTCGACGACGGTAGGGCGGCCCTTGGACGTACCGCGCTGCGTCGTGCTCGTACCAGGACTAGATAATGACATGTCCTACGAAAGAAGAGACATAATATTATGAATAATTTATACTCGGCTTATTTACTTCTGATATCCACATAAATTGAATGACCAGTTGACCACCATTCAGCAAAAGACAAACCGTCTTAAGAACGTGCGCCCAATCATTGGCTGATTGCGTGCAGGATTTGGATTAAAAACAGCCTCCTTAAAAATAGATTAGACGATCAACTGAGGTGGTCTAGGAACGTATCTCGCTGCATTTCTATTACAATAGGGATGATGACAAGGTCAAGGATTAGAGTAATTTTGTTAGTAAAATAAAGAAATCACGGTAAAAAATAAGTGTTCGCAAAATTTCAGCTCGATAGCATTTGTATTTTTTTTGTTGTGCGCCTTCAAAGTTCGATATTCAAGTTGATTTTTTTTTTCAAATAAATTTCTTAATATTTGTATACCATTTGATAACTTATGTAATTAAAAGCAGTTTTGTTATGAAACCACTTTCATAAAAACAATATTTAATATACCTATCGAACAAAGTTCTCTCCCGATGTGTACAAACTACGAAAGAGTGACGTCATAATTTCGTAGCACTTTGTATGGAGCGTTTCGGGCAGGTCTATTTTATGAGATGTTTGAATTGTCATTTATCTTGGTGAATTTTAAAGCTATAAGTCATTCTTTCAGCGATGTTTCTATTTTTTAAGGGTCTTCCAATTACTAATAAGAAAAAAAATAGTCTATTGTCAGCATAATAATAATTATACTCACGTGTCCAGGCGGCGCCAGATCTTGCACGTAGTCAGCCAGCTCCCTCACGAAGGGGTTAGCGGAGCGGCTGAGGTGGTCTATGAAGGCGTCCTGCTGCGTGTCGCGGTTCTTGTCTACGAAGCCGTGCACGCTGTACGTGACGGTACCCGCGTAGTGCTGCACGCCAAACTCCTCCTCCCACTTGCGACGCGAGCCCTTCACGAAGCTTTGATGCTCGCCGAACTCGCCCTGAATGTTAGTGAGGTATGCGCCGTCTGATCCCTAAAAAGATACAAGTAACTTTGTAAATATAAATTGCTGTTTAAAACAGATAACACAAAAATAAACAACGTTTAATAAATACGGTTGTGATGTATGTAGAAATTCAATCACTAACCTATTTGTTTTAGTACTAGTAAGTCTCTTTTAGTTGCGCACAAACAGACGTGATTTTGTAAACGGGAGGGAACTAAATTCTTGCGTAAATGACATGTAAATGATAGGAAACGTATTAACGTGCTTCGGCGACAAAAAATTTGAGTTTTTCCTTACTTTGGGCATGTGGCACTGTTCGCTGAGCAGCTTGAGCAGACTCCGCGGCGGCTTCTCCAGCAGCTCGAGACATGCCGCGTTGTCCGTGAACTGGATCTGCTTGTACACGATGCCTTCTTGTCGATACTGTACAATTAATTCACAGTTTTATTATAAAGCAATATGAATATTATATAATAAGGCAATATTTTCCGTTTATAGACCAGGGATGCAATTGGTAACAAGAGAAGTTACAAGTTTGAATTAACTGCCCGCTGATGTTGCAAGTATCCATAATAGGTTTTTTTTTTGGGTTTTTTTAGCGGCCCCTTATAGGGGACCTCTTGTTCCCCCCTCCGAAGGGAAGAGACAATTATTTACATGTTTCATTTCATCCCTTAAATTGTTGACAATTTGTTTACATTGATTATTCTTACACTTATTTTCTTTTGGTATATAGGGTATCATCCCATTTTCAAAATTTTTCTTTTGGTATATAGGGTATCATCCCAGTTTGGTATTATATTCACAAAAGTGGTGATCTGATAAAGGATCCATAAGTAATCGAGGGAACTCCTCAAAACTTATAGGGAAACATGTGGTGACTTCGGTTTCGTGAGAAGTATTCTAAGCATATGCTACCAACAAGTAAGATTTTCCACCGAGATATACCTGGTATACCGTGGTTCGGAAGGTGCTGAGAGAACTCCTGATTCTTTATAGATACAAGTTTGGGAGTTTCGGCGTTGTATATACCAAATCGGCGGCTATATACCAAAAGAAAAATTTTGAAAATCGGTTAACAAACGGCGGAGTAATCGTTGAATATAAGAAAACAAACATAACACCTCCCCCATTTTGAAAATCGGTTAAAATTGTAGCCTATGTGTTATTCTGATGTATAAGCTATATTATTGTAAAGTTTCATTAAAATCCGTTCAGTAGTTTTTGCGTGAAAGAGTAACAAACATCTATACATCCACACATCCATACATCCTACATCCAAACAAACTTTCGCCTTTATAATATTAGTAGGATTCCCTAAATGTAAATTACCTAAAATATTTTTTCAATTATTTCAAAAAACTTTCATAAATTTCTCCTATAACTATAAGTTTCTAAATGAATACTCACAATCTCCTGCTCCAACGCGAAGACATAATTATTGAAGAACATGTGGAGCTTCTCGTTGGCGTAGTTAATGCACAGCTGTTCTAGGGAGTTGCTAGCGAAGTTCTCGAAGCCGAATATGTCGAGGACGCCGAGCGAGCGTCGCGCGCCCCGCCCCGGTGCGGAGCAGCTGTTGACGTGGCGGACGAGCCACGCGAACGTGCGAGCGTATAATGCACGCGCCATCGCGTGACGGTTCTCGCGCGCCTGGGGAATAGACAACAAGTTTTTATTATTGTTAGTGATAGCTAATGAATACAAATATCTTACTACTGTGCAAAGCCAAAATAAGGATACAGGATTATCCTTTCACAGCTGTTAACGATTTTGTTGTATACAACAAGTTGCTAAAAATTAATGTATGCAGAAAGATAGCTGCCTTTTTTCTTTTTTATAATTAATTACATTTAGAAAAGTTGCTGTACTAGCTTCATTTAATCTTTCGGGCTGAATTTTCTTAGTATCACTCAGCCGACACGCACCTCGTGCAACCGCAGCGGTATATCGGTGACGTTGCCGCGCACGTTGATCTGCCGCTCGAGCAGCACGCGGCGCGCGGTGGGCGGGGCCAGGCCGAGCAGGTTCGCCACCGCCTCCACCGCCTCGCTGTCCTCCGCCGCCAGCGTCGTCCGCTCGCCGTCCACATCCTAGACAAATATATAAATAAATATTTAGCAATATTACTAATACTGTATACAATGGATACGCTATAAAATGTTTTTTCATTGTTTGATACATTCGAAAAGTTGTTCGAAAGACAAAGACAAATCATTATCACCTTATTTGTAACATAAGTTTTTAGTAGTTATTGTTTTTGGTATTTAAAACCACGGAAATTTGGTATTTAAAACAAACTGTTTGGATTAAAAAATAAACAATTACAAAGTAAAGCATTCTGACATTTAAACTTTTTGAGAATACAAGTAAACTATTTCAGACGAAATCTGCGGCACGGAAACAAGTGTCGTCATTTTCACATCATTATACTGCGTATTCAAACAATAATAGACACAGCCACTCCACTCACCTGGAACTGTATATTCCCCAGCCACAGTATGGCGGCCAGCACCTTGAACAGGCCCTCGCACATGTGCGGCGGCACCTGCAGCACTGTCAGCGCTAACTGCAGCGCCTCCAGCTGGCCGGCCTCGCGCCGCGCCTGCGCCTGCGCATCCTCCGGCCGCAGATACGTGAACTGCACGCCGTCGCGTAGCCGTAAAGTGTTGCGGAGCTCCGCGTTGTGCTGGAATAAAGTAAAATGGCGTTATAACTTGTACTTCATAACTTTAAATTACACTAACGATTGTAACGCAACATAAGTAATTGATATTATTCTAAGGGTGGGTTGCACCAACTTATTTAACTATAACTTTAACTTTAACCATAACAAAATGTCAAATGAACTGTCAAATCCTTAATAAAAGCACAGAATAGATAATAGTACAAGTACAGAAGTCTCACTGCTTTGATGTTCACAAATGCCGCCGATTTATTTGCCTACATAAGTATTATTAACAACGGACCGCACGCGAGCAGCCGACATTGAGCTCTCTGGCGCCGCGCGAAGGTCGACTTTATTTCACACCTTGTGTGTGTTGTTGACTATATTCCGAAAATAGGGTTGTCAAAATCAAATAAGTATAAATACCACGCAAGGTATACATACGGAAACTGAGGTAAATGAATACCGAACATATAAATCAATTTACACAGACACGACACCTGATTTTCTTTTGATGTAGGTAATTAGGTATGGATTATATTATTATGTATAATGTAAGTATATGCAGCTACCACCTACCACCTATTTTAAATAAGCATATTTATTATAATTAAGTATAAAACATTTGTGTGTACTTATATTTAATAATATTATTATTGTCATAGATTTAGGTACCATGACAGTAATATAAATTTGCCTTTTTTTCATTGTCCCAACAATCGGCTGCAATGCAGTATTTTTTTTGATAAGTTTTGCCAATTAAAATATGACACTGCGTAAGAGGCGCGCGCGTGCGCCACGAGTCAGTTCGCGGCAACCATTGAATCGCCCCGACGTCGGGGAGTCTCGTATGAACTTGTAGCTCGGCGGCGGAACGGCAGAGTGACACCCCCCTGGTAAAAGTCCATAATGGATGCCATATTTAACTATAACCTTAACCTTAACTATAACTACGCCTCTGGTGCAACCCACCCTAAGGTATCTAAAGTTACTTTTAATAAGATCATAATTATAGGAACGGTAGTCTGTAAGTCTGTGACGCATCATGAAACACGTAAAAAACGTATAAAAACATCACGATATTTCTCTCAAATATATAAATTAATCTTTTCTGCTTGACGACCGTAAAGTAGTATGTGGCGGTAGCGGTACCCACAATTTGCCTAATAATCCTGCATGGCGCTATCGAAGTTTTGGAAAACGGCAAGTTATATACATTATACAACGTCTGAAATGACGTTTGTGGGCTTATCCGAGCATGCTATCTCACTTGGTCGGAAGATCTTCCTTTTCCACTCTCATTGCTAAAACAGTATAGGAGTTGGGACCTACCTTGGCGCCTTCTACCAGGTGGTAGAACACGTGATAATTAGTCTCTCGTGGTGCAGGGCCGGTGATGCGGGCTCGCTCCAGCAGGAAGTCGCGCAGCACGGCGCCGCGGATGCCGCCGCGGTGGTCGAGTCGCACCTCCACGAACTTGCCGAAACGGGACGAGTTGTCGTTGCGGACCGTCTTCGCGTTACCTGTGAAGTGTAAACTAAATTAGGTCTAATGTAAGGGTGCAGTAAGGAGCTTTCTCGAATATATACGCGAGGTCCCAGTTTTAGAGAAAGGTCCTTTAACACTGGTGATTTGCATGCGAGTTCCAGGAGACGCGATTGTGAGACGATCTCGACATGCCTTATCGCCAGTGTCCTAAATCCTATTCCCAAAAAACTATGCGTACATCGTACTATATAAATATACCATGGACAAAATGTGTTACAATATTATGTTTTATCGAATGTCGAAAAAACACATTCAACGCTTTACGTAACGCCAAAACCTAGGCCGTTTATCTACAAGTGCAGAGTAAAAACAGAGCAAAATACTTGTAAATACTACAGCCCTATAGCTGTCTATAGACAGTAGACTGTGAGTGCGGTGAGGCATTGTCTGGGCCGCTTTTGTTTGACGCGATCCAATTCAGAGCAATTGGAAAACACAACGAAGACGGGCGAATAGTACGACGTCACGAATCACGAATCTTTTCATATTTTACAGACGCGACAAAAAAAGCGCAGCAAAAGTAAATTATATATTACTCTATTTATGCTACAAAAAAAATACGAATTGCTTAAGAAGGGTGGGTCTCCGTGATCCATGGACAAATTCGATAATTTAGCGCTAGCCGCTCTTTCTTGTCGACAATGCACAATTGCACATATTATATGTGTACATATTATTGCTATTTCGAGGCACGCGATAGCAATATTTTTGTGCGCGAAAGAGACTAGCAGCCATGAGTTGTACGAATTTCTGCGTTTCCTGCGACCGAACTATGTAGCAATTGCCATTAACTCACACTTTGACGACGTACGCGTAAGGTTGATTTTGTTTCAACATTTTTGGGAGTACGTATTATGGCCGAAGCCATCCCGCACATTACAGTGACTCACCGAACGCCTCGAGCACGGTGTTGGCCTCCAATATCTGCTGCTCGGCCCACGAGGCCTGGCCGCCGGCCGCGCACAGGTACTGCAGGATCAACTTGGTGGTCTCCGTCTTGCCCGCGCCGCTCTCGCCAGATATCACCACCGATTGGTTCTTCTCGCCGTTCTGGAATATTCCCATAGATTTTGTAAAGAACACTGCGATTAGGTTAAACATATTGAAAAATCTCGTTGCAAGCTTCAAGACAACTTTGGTTTTTAAACCACTAGGCAACATAATAGCTTGCAGAAGTCCAGGGGTTCTTATTGTTTCAAGCCTTACAGTCAAACAAAGAGAATTTCTCCATCCTGCGGCGATCGGACTTTGCATAGACAATAGACATTTGAGTGGTAAGTATTGTAGTCTGATAAGTGATAGATTACCTGTAACGAGCTGTAAGCGGATTCTGCCAGCGCGAACACGTGTGGAGGTAGGCTACCGAACGCCTTGCCCCGGTAGTTTTGCATGTGCTCCTGAAAAAATGCAATTCCATATTTTATGTTCATCACATAGGAATTATTCCAAAAGACGAAGCTGTGGTACCAATAAGCTACGGTAAAAATTCATTCCGAAATCTATTGTGACGCTCGAGTAATTTACCCATTGTAAGCTCTAGAGTAGGTTTTGAAACGAATTGTAGTACTTGTGGTCGTGACACAGCTCTTTCTGAATAGGCGGCCGGTAATCCTTTTTTTTTATTGGGCTCATGCCTAATGTATCTAATAATCAATTTATCTTAGCTTTTGCGACTAATCAGTAATAAGAATTGTTAAGTAAGTTTACAAACCACGGTCGGATACGAGAAAAGTTAGTAAGTACGCATCCACCTAAAATCTAGATTTATGCCCCAATTTCCAAATGAAACAGGTCAGAACCCGGAATATGAAAAACATTTTTGATAGAGTATTCATATGCCCCTCTAATTAACGTCACATGTAAATTAAATTCCAGCGAGATTTTTAATTAAACATTTCTGCTTTAATTCTAATTTTGATATTACACGGAAACGGTGTAACGATGGGTGGAATGGAATTTTTTATCGTTGCAATTAAACGTGTACCCATGGGCGTACCCAGGTAGGCGCAGAGGGGGGGGGGGGGGGTTTGAGGAAGTTGCCCCTCCCCCCTGCAAGATAAAATAAACGTCACTGGCAAGTGGGAATTAAAAACGTGTTAACTCTTCGCAAAATGAAGTGTTGAAAACAAAATATATTTTTAGTCAGATTACTTCCCCTACCCTAGCTAATATCCTGGGTAGACACGTCCATGCCATGCGTGTACCTGGTTACCAGCTTTAAAAAAAAGTCGGACTAACCAAAAGAAGGAAATAGCTGCAAACTTCAGTCTAAGCTATATTTATTAGACTAAACTTTAGAGATAGCCCAACTATCATAAAACAGGTAGATGAAAGGACATTGCACTTCTTCATTTCTCCCTGACAACCCTACGCACGTATAGCGAGTCTCCGTAATCGTGAAACCTTTTTCCTGTTTACTGGAACATTAATAATAATTATTATCAATGTCTGTTAATATGTAATGATGCAATTCAATAATTGCAATATGGACATGGTATATGTATCGGTAATACGGAAAAGGGTCATTTTTGTTTTTAACCGTTGATTAATTGCTTAATTATTTTACATATAAAACTATATTAGAAAAAAGTTATACAAGATTTATTTTTCTGGCATAGAGGAAAAGTCACATCACACATGAAAGAGAAAGAAAGCGGCCTCCTACGTAGATATTATAAGTAAGACAGTAGCATAAAACTAATACAATCTCAAGTAAGTATCACAATTCACAATCCAATATTAAAAAAAATATCAATAAATATTTCATATCCGCTATTGAAGATATAATAATAGCTCCCACACCGGTTTCGGTGACGGTGGCCGGTTTCATTGAAACCAGGCCAGCTACGCAGGAGTAATTTTATAGTGACCAAGTGTGTGCGCAGTACACAAGAACACTCTCTATTCCTTTACTCTCATGACCCAGGGGGACGGCTTTTTACATGCCCATCCGACGCATGGAACATCTTACCTGTCAGACAATCAGGTGATCAGCCTGCATTGTCCTAACCAAACTTGGAAATAACACGGGAATCGAACCCACGACCCCCGAGTCAAGAGCCGCGCTCTATACCACTAGACCACGGAGGCGTATTGAAGATATACTATACATTGCAGTCTACATTATTCGCTTTCTTCCACATTTCTCAAGGTGCAACAATAGGAGTAAAAACATTGAAAGTGAAGAGGAACTGAGGTTTCCGCGACACTTTCCTACAATGGTTCCGTATTGAGGATATTGAATAAAAATACGTACATACTTATTCTAGAATATGTAGTTTCCATGCTATTGGAGGAACGGAAATAAGACCTATATGCAGAAAAATTGAAACCAGCGAGTCTGGGAAATGTGATATTTTATAAGTTGACTCGTAATAGTTTTGCACATTAAAGTTTCTGCTAGAATGTAACATCCTTCAGCGTTTTTTATTATCCACCTAATATGTACCTATTACAGTTTGGTTACATAATTTAAGTAAGCTAAAAAGTATCTGTTAGTATTTAGTCCTTATTTACCATGCCAAACTTTAGCAAAATTGTTCAAAACTAGATTTTGTGAGATAGACGATAGTAAACACACTCACAAACTTTCGTCTTTATCTAATAGGAAAGCAACAGCACAGACAGTAAACAAAAAGTTTTCAACGCTTCTGCATGCTTCTGTCAAAATTCTGATAATTTAACGTGTACATTGTACAACATGTCGCATTATTTATTAGTTTATATAATGTGCTTTGCGCGCATGACAGACAAAAGATCGACAAAGAGAATAACTAAATGGAAAGGCCCAGTCGGGAAAAGAAAAGTTGGAAGACCTAGAGATAGATGGGTCGACGAAATTAAAGATATAGCCGGCAAGGATTGGATGGGAGTGGCATCAGACAGAAAAACATGGGAAAAGTTAGAGGAGGCCTTTATCCGTAGAGGAGCCATGCCAATAAACTAAATGAAAAATAAAAAGGATAAAAGGGGTATACTTACTTAATAAAAATATTGTGTTTTTTAGTTTTGTATATAAAATATATTCTATTTAAGTTAACAAGTGTGTAAAGCATGGAAATAAATGGCTTTATTATTATTATTATTATTATTATGTGCTTTTACCTCTACGGCTAGGGTTGCCAACTCTCGAAAGGACTCAAAAGTATAGTTTTTAATATATGAGAAAGAACATAGTATCAGGACCATTTCTCTCTTTTAATTTCATAAAGAAGTCATTAATAAGCCCAGTGTTAATCCAAGCGATTTTCTTCGAACAGATAATATAATTGTCCTATCCAACTTCATCTTACAATTTTTCACTAAGTCAATATAATATTATGCAATCATTATTAGTTTTTGAAAAACCGGAGAAATTATCGGTCTCCGGGAGGACGGGAGGTTAAGAGGATTCCACACCGCCGTTTTTCCATACAAACGCTGTCCCCTGTTTCCTCCCTGGATAATGCCGGTAGAGTTATGATTTTTTCCTGAATATCTATTGCCACTATTAGCATGTCCCTATGTTTTCTTTTTTTTTCACAATTTAATTATTAAAAAAGATAAGAACGTCAAAAAACCCAAAAAAAATGTCCAGATTTTCCTCTGTGTTCAAACACCCAGAAAACAAAACTGGCTAGAATATACAAAAAAATAAAACATAGGAACACAGCTCAAGCCTTGCTTTAATTCTTAATGAAAAAATTACTTAAATCGGTTAAGTTTTGGAGAAGGAAGCGGACAACGAATCGAAGATTTTCTATTCTTTTATTAGAACTTTTGTCGTGTTGTCTCTATCGCGCTCTGCGGTGGGAGACTTGAGATTGGTGAGACAGCAATACATTTTCAAATACCTATTTTCAATTTCTCTCGCCCCTGGTGTATCCTCTTAAGCATTATTACCGGAGTCTCCCGGGCAATCCGGGAGGGTTGGGAACCCTACCTCTACCTCTGCTCTGACTTTTGCGTAATATACTCCCTATTTAAGTTTATTACTTTTAAAGAGTAACAAGTTTTGATAAACAATTATTACTAATTGACTCACCGTGTTATAACATCCCAACTCCTTATATGGGTTGACCGCAACCAGGATAGACCCGGTGTATGTCTGTATGCAGTTATTAAGGAAATTCTATAGTAATTAATTACACATAACACGTCTTGTCCCTACGGACCCTACCATATTTAGTCAAACAATAATATTATCTAATTTAATTTTATTAATCGAAAAGAGCTTGTTATTATGTATAACTTGTTATTATGTTCTTGTCTTTTGCCTTAAGTTATGTTCAGGACGCAGGCTATAATAATATTGTTAGTGCGATGAAAAAAGAACACTGGCTAGTGGCTAGTAGAATGTAGAGTTTGAAAACGAACACACAAGTCGCATTCAAATATTCTTTTTTTTTTTTATAATAAAAATAAATATTTAAATATCAATACAAAATATGACAACTTTTTCTAGCAGATAGTGTCCAAACTCCATTGTTTTTTCTTCAGCTCAGAAATATATATTTTACTTGGCCTTTGTTCCGGCTGGTATCGTTGACTCCAGTCAGAAATTACAACTATTCTAATCTTTTCAACCATATGTGCTGTCATGTCAGAGACATAATAACGATAGGAGAAAAACCGTCAGAAAGGAGGTGAGAGTCAAAATGACTTCTAGTATTTCAGCTTGAGATGACCATTCGATATGTCGTAAACACTCGTTAAGGCTGGCCGCATACACACGTTTTCCGTATTCGATTTCCCGATGTGGAATTACGATTGGGAATTTGGTGAGACTAGCGCAAACGCGCCGGCTCGCACTTGAAACGTACGTGCCGAATTCGTTCCGTTCGGGAAGAGCGAACGTGTGCGCCTAGTTTTATGTACTTCCAACTGCATTCGGATTTCCGAATACGGTAAACGTGCATATGCGGCCACTTTCCAGCCTAAAACTGTGTGCCGTTGTCCAAAGGATACGTATATGAGGTCTCGCAGGTACCGGCGGCGCAGGTTGTCGTTGATGGCGTGCTCCGTGATCTCCGGCATCATGGTCATGTCGGGCACGCCCTCCGCCCCCGCCCCGCCCTCCGCCTCCCGCTCCTCCATGGTGCCTGCAACAACATATTTAAATACTGTTAGTACGATACAGGTAGTATAGTAGACATGGCAAAAAGCGATGCCAAGAAGTGAGAGAATTTTTTTAGTGAGAATCATGGGCGTACCCAGGTTCTGGGCCGGGGGGGGGGGGCAAATTACCCAGGTTCTGGTGGCAGGGGGGGGCAAATCACCCAGGTTCTGGGCCAGGGGGGGGCAAATCAGATTTTTCTTAAGCTATGTGTTTATAAAGAATAAAAAATTTATAATTTTTAGTTGTAAAAATATTGTATTGCAAACAAATGGCAAAAATTCGTTCTTAATTTTACTAGATAATATACTTAGTAGGAACGTCAACATGATCCAGGGGGGGGCAGCTGCCCCCCCCCCCCTCGGTACGCCCATGGTGAGAGTCAAAGATTCGAGGCTACTTGTTTGTATAAATAGGTTTAACTTTAAAATTTTTGGTTGTCGGCAGTCTGACAGGCTCTGGCTAGTAGAGTAGGCATAGAGAAGCTAGCGTTTACGGATACTATAATGATAAAATGGGCTTATCACTTTTACACATTATTTGTATGATAGTAACTTTGTTCTTCGTTTGTGCAAAGAAAACGTTTATCACAGGGGAATCGCAAATTTTTTGGTAATTAAAAACTTTATCTTTTTTCGAGAGTCAAAGTACCTCTACAAGATAGACCCAACAAAATTCGTCAAGCGACTCAAACGTGAAACCGTGAGTTACTAGGTAAACAAATAATAATTAAACTCCCCCTCAGATAACTGTTGCTATATCTAGCAGCAAATTCCTTAATAATAACGACAAATGAGCGCATCAAGCACAATTAAACGAAGCGAACGTTTTTCTAGCAATGTATACGCAATTATTGTTGGCTCACTCGAGCAAATCTGTGTGGGATATTAGTTTCCAACGGTAATGTACTTTTAAACGGCCACGCTCACTTGGGACGCTAGTCTTTTCCGCTCTTTACACTGGATAAGTAGCCAAATAATACGCCAGAGTCTGTGACTCCACCTGTAACTTAGGCCGATATAAATAGTCAGTAATCAAGATGCATCTCGGACTCAAGACACGGTTCAGGCTCTGTGATTGGTTGGCTGTCAAAATTTGGACCAATCACAGAGCCGAACCGCGTCTTGAGACGGATCGCATCTTAAGTACTGACTATATACCGGCCTTAGTGTGACAGTGCACGTGTGTCAGCACGTGAAGGTGTTGTTTTAAGCTACGCACACGTTATGACGGGACGCAGCGGGGAGAGCCGCATCGTTCATCAAGTTTTATCACCCATCGCGTGCTCAGAAAAGTTGTATTAAAAATGCGCCTCGTCACAATGTGTGCGAAGCTTTACAATACAACAAATATAGAGACTAACATAATAATATATTATATAATCAATACCGTTTATCTCTGACCACAAGTCCAAAATCAGCTTCTTGTAGAGATTTATAGACATGAAAATGTAGCTTTGTAGCCACTAGTGATCATCAGAAAAAAGGTCCTGCAGTAGTGGACAAACAAAATGATTGTTGCTAACTAATAAACACAAATACTTTCTTATCATTACAAATTGTCACAATTTAATTACATTTCACCCCAAGCTGTCCAATCAAACCACAATAAAATTTCCTCTAACACCGATACTGATATCCCAGAATAAACAAGGATAATAGTGATGTGGCAGAGGTCCATGACACTGCTACTCGTATCGATAAAATTGGACTTAATGGCAGCAGCTAGACACATAACACTGGCGCGTCCACACTCTACAGTCTCATGCTGTTCATAGTTATTCTGCCTCTGAATTGCAGCAATGAGTAAGTAATGTTCTCCACAAATAAAGGCACTATCAAAATAGTCTAAGGGTCAATTAACATTGCGACATCGCCAGGCGTTGCGATGCATTTCGAGCTATTGTAGTTTGGAACAGGCAGCCTGACACCGCGAGCGGCAAGTCTGTTAACTCAATGTGTATCTTCATGTGTAGTAAATAAAGTTCCATTTTTAAATGACTCATTTAAAAGTCCATCGCATAACGCATTGCATCGAACACTTTGCAATGTGAACTGACCCTATGTCATCTAGACGCATATAAACATTGGCGCGGGCGTCGACAGTCTCATACAATTCATAGTTGTTTTACCCCTGACTTTCATAAAGTAATCCTTATGTCATTTACATAAAGGTGGTGTCTAAATAAGTGTAAAGGGCAGGACGAACAAGTTTGAAGTTATCGAACGGATGTGTCACTCGCGGATCGTACGTCGCGCACCCTCGCAATATCGACTTTAGTTTTATCGTTAACAATTTTAGTACTAAGTACCATAAGAGTTAAGACATTCTGTCAATTGTGGTACTGGTGCTTCGATAATAGCAATGTGAGACATCGATAATATTTACTGTAAAAAGTAATTAATAACGTAGCTATGTGTATTATTATAACAACAATAATAATACTACTTATGTGAAATAATCACACTGTCCAATGTCCATTTATCCAGATTCCAGGCCCATTATAAACCTATGTAGCCTGATATAAAAATAAATAAATAAACGTATAGACTTGTAAAGAGAGTTAGAGTCTTAACTAGATTATCGACATCGGTTGTGCATGTTACAGACACTTCATAATCAAAAATCAAATCAAATCAAAATATTTTTTATTCAGAGTAATTTTTTTACAAAAATATTTCTGAACGTTGATACTAAGGTGCCTACCACCGCGCCGGTTCGGGAACTAACCCGGCGAGAAGAACCGGCGTAAGAAACTCGCACGGGGATATCTTTTATTATAAAAAATGGAAAATTACAATTTAAACATATACAATGTGTCCCGACACCGGTGTCCGATCCTTTAATGTCATGATCTATGGCATATTTTATCGACAAATTGGTCCTCAAATTTTATCTCTCTCCACGGTTGTAAAATGGCAGCCATTTTAGTTTTTCTCGGGCTTTCACACTAATCTGACCAGTACTTCTCATGTAAATATCCTATGAAGATAAAAAAGGTCTCATTTGATAGCTATAGGTCAGATTAGTATGAAGCCAGAGATTTTTTTTTCAAAAGTTAGTAAAAATAAATATTTGAAAGCCAATTTGTCACTAAAATATGCCATAAATCATGAGTTCGATTTTTTTTCCCGAAAGCCCGAGAAAAACTAAAATAGCTGCCATTTTACAACCGTGTGAGAGAGATAAAATTTGTCGATAAAATATGCCATAGATCATGACATTAAAGGATCGGACACCGGTGTCGGGACACATTGTATAATACACCAAGGCTTTAAATGAATATGTCAATGGGCCTTGGTGCACTATATTATATGTTTAAATTGCAATTTTCCATCTTGTAAGAGATGGCCCCGTGCCGTAATCATTTATCATGGATATCCAACTTGAATAATTAAACTAAAGAGTGGCCTTAAGTT
The DNA here is from genome assembly GCF_905147365.1 of Aricia agestis. Taxonomy (NCBI): domain Eukaryota; kingdom Metazoa; phylum Arthropoda; class Insecta; order Lepidoptera; family Lycaenidae; genus Aricia; species Aricia agestis. The sequence continues at coordinate 19,821,848 of NC_056409.1, forward strand.
AGACATTAGAATGTCGCACCGACAAAATAGCTTTTGAATTTTCTTGCTTATAGCCTTGTCTTTAGTCCTTAACATACTCTTGTGCACAACACTATAGTAGGTACATCTGAAAGCTGAAAGCAAGAACTATTATGAACTATTTGCTTGAACATTGCCCAAGTTTACACAGATGATATTATAACCGCACTTGTTACACAAAGTATAAAGGGTTTTTAGAGTTCTATTCAACGCTTGTTGTTATTTGACTATGAAAGATTTATCAAAAGCCAAATACAACTAATAACCAGAGCGCCTAGCCAAGACCTTTTCTTTATCGCTTCTTTACAAAATCGCCGATTAAAATGTATGGAATTGACATAACATTAATCGAATGTCGACTTAATTTTATCGAACGCTTAAGTCAATTTCATACATTTTGATCAGACATTCTTTAAGGAAGCGATAAAGAACGTGTTGACTAAAGGGCCTGAGCTATCACTACACAGTATAAAACAAATCGTTTAATAGGGACAGACGTATACGTCCCTATCAGCGGATTTTGATGTGGTTATTTTCATGGATTAATTTAGGAGATGGGTTTATAATATGCATTTTAAATATGTATATCGCATAATAAATTATGTGTACCTATAATGGCAAAACAACGTTTGCCGTCCCAGCTAGTAACTAGGTACCACAAAGTTTCATCAGTAGCTACTAGCTTAATTAAATAACTTCAACGTGGTCACAGAATAACGTGGTGGAGAAAAAACATGTTTCGCCATATTTGTACTAGATCAGCTGCCATCACAGATAATGTTGATAAAGGACATTAACGAGGCTTTAATACCTTATCAGGTACAGGAAGGACTTTTATATTATTAACGATATTTACACAGTTAATCCATACTTGACATTATAAATGCGAAAGTGTGTCTGTCTGTCTGTTCCCTCTTCACACCCATGACCCAAGCCGCTGAACCGATTTTGCTGGGAATGGAGACGCTTGAGTCCTGCGAAAGGACAAAGGATACATTTTATACCGGAAAATGTACGGTTCCCGCGCGACAAACAAATTTTGGCGCAACGCAACGGAGTCATGCGCACAGTATAGCAATATGACATATTAGGGACTAGGAATATTGCTATACTGTGTCATGGGCGTCATCTAGTAAGTAGTAACTTATAATTTATGTGCTTTTCAACCTTTTTTATGATGAGACCCTGGTTAGAAAAAATATTTCGCGACCTGAAAAAATATTTAAAAGGCTTTTCTTCTTTATCATGAGTATTATTATTAAAATTCTTAATACATCAATCTTTTTCGACTCGTCCTCTAGCGACCTAGAGGTCGAAAAACGCTAACTTATACGGTAAATTCACTTTTCAACCTATGAGATAGATTAGGCAGCAACCTTTATTATTTTAAGTTAACCGCAGTGGAAATCCTGAATACAATTATGATAAATGCGAAAGTCTATCTGTTTGTTTTCTTGTCACGCTAAACCGCTAAAACGATTTAGATGAATTTTGCATAGAGCTACTTTTAGTCCTGGAAAATTTGAGCGCAGCGAGGCTAGTTGCGGGCAGCGTCTAGTATTTTTGAGAGCTCAATGATTGAAAGTACAGTATCTTTTCTGACTGTACAAAAGCACTGAACTATCATTTGGATTACCATGCGTGCAGCGTGTGTGATGGTAGCAAGCAAAACAACTTCATTAAATGTAATTATGAAGACTGAAGTTTCTGATCATTGATCAATCATAAGACGGAAAGGGGCGTCCCCCTTATGTATTATGTATTTGGAAATACATAATATATGATTATACATCAGTAATCCATCAGTCATATTAAGATAACGGATGTATGTAGATTGTAGCTAAGATTCATATAAGGAAAGGCAACTCCTTATATGAACCTATATAATAAAGCAAAGAGTATTAGCCAAACCTGCCTCCTATCACTTCCTGTATATTCTGTAATTATTTTTCATATTAATTTTTTGGAAAAAAAATTGGTCTTGGTGTTACTTTTTTGCAAGACCAAAAATGTAAAACCATGAGCAAAATTGGTCTTGGTCTAGCAAAAAATCAACCATTTGAGAGTTGGCCTCTATGACAGACAAACAGACGGACAGACAACGAAGTCAACGAAGAACAAAATTGACGATTTTATAAATCATTTTTGTACTTGATAATAAGCCCCGAATTGTTTAATTTTCTAAACATAGATACTACATTATATTTCCAAGAATTCGATCTGAGCGAAAACCCGATATCGTAAAATTTTCTCGATAGAAAAAAATCACAAAAATGCATCTAACTTTGACGATTTTTTTCATATATTGCCAAAACCATGCATTAAACTGAGTTAATATTTTTACACATCATATAAAATTCTATCACCGAGGGTTCGACCAAGCATATTTTTAATATTCTTTATATTTTTTAAGATATTTAAGAAAAACCACTTTGGAGCTTCACCGCTAAATTTGTCTCACCTCTCAGTCGCCAACAGTCGCGTTCGCGCGCGCCTGAGGAGAGGATGTACTTCTTTTTCTTTACTCCGGATTGAGAAAATATTTAATCGAAACCATGGGAAACAAACAAAAATTAAATAGACGCACTAAAAGCATCCTTTACAGGAGAAAACTGGAGCCGATGAACAGTTGTAGAAGGCTTTTTAATTTAATATAAAATATGTTTATTTGTTTACAAATATGATAATATCATGACAAATAATTTGTCAACCCCATATGTTGCGGCCGCACATGCGTAGTGCTTCGTGCTTGAGATGATACCATTGGACGATCTGCGTGTATCGTCCAATGGTATCGTCTCATAGCACTAAGCTTCGTGACAATAGACGAATCAGCGGCCGCGGCAATAGAGATTGAAAAAATAAATCGGCTTTAAATCGATATAGTTTTGACAAAAAATAGTGTATGACAGCGATTTGAAAATCGATTTAGTTTCAACGAATGTCGTACTCGATACTATGGAAATATCGAATAAATTTCTTCGGAACAACGCTACGGTCTTGAAATGATAAGATTAAATTGTCAAACAGTGATAACATTATAATATTATATGCAAAATTCATTACTTCGACCATTCGCTTGATAATAAATAATAATAAGAGTATGAACAAAGGTGACGGCACATTTATGTAAGGATTTAGAAGAGTACATAATATATTATAAGGTCTTTTATACCTATGATATTGCCGTTTTGTTTGAAAAATGTTCTTTTTAGGGTTCCGTACCCAAAGAGTAAAAACGGGACCCTATTACTAAGACTTCAATGTTTGTCTGTCCCTCTGTCTGTCTCCAGGCTGTATCTCAAGAACGGCTTTAGTTAGACTTCTGAAATTTTCACAGAATGTGTATATCAGCTGTTGCCGCTTTAACAACAAATACTAAAAATAAAATAAATATTTAAGGGGGGCAATACAACAAACCTGATTTTTGGCTATTTTTTGCTTGATATCAATAATAACTATTGCCAGGCACTTGAAAATTTTACAAAACCCTTTATTATATTTGTACTTTAATAATGGATAGTAAAATTAATATTGAAGGGGGCTCCCATTCAAAATTTACAATTTTTGGGCTATTTTTAGCTCTATAACGGTACGGAACCCTTCGTGCGCGAGTCTGACTCACACTTGGCTGATTATTTCGAACTTACTTATTTTTGTTATTCAAAGTAATCACCCGTGCAATCAATGCACCTTTGCCAACGCAGTGGCAGTGTATGGATGCCCTTCTTGAAAATATCAGCTGGACGGCAGACTACACAAAATCTTTGACATTCCCGGACACGTGATTTTAGTATATCGAGATGAAATTTGAGCTGGGTTTTTTATCAGCACCAGCATCAGAGACGATTTTAGTGATACCATGGCGGATAACTCCGTCGTTAGTTGACGGATTTGCAAAATTCTTTTGTATAAGATGTAGTCCGAATTTCGTAACATGTTAACAAAAGTGGTGATCTGATGGTGCAATTCATGATAAATCGAGGGGAACCCGGAAAACATTGTTTTGCCAATTAATTTTTTTTATAGTATCAATATAAAAAGTAAATAAAAACCTATTGTCAGGCCTAACGAATGTACATAGCATTATAATCGGTTGAACCGTTTCGGATGAGCTCGGGCACAAACACTGTGACCCGAGAATTTTATGTACATATTTGACTAGATGACCCGGCAAACGTCAGTTTGCTATATAAATTATTTCTAGTATCAATAATATATTATATCAAAAAGCATATAAAAAAATATCCTCAAGCAATGATATTCTACTTCGTATCGCTGTCTCTTTCTTCGCCTGAGCTATGACGAAAATTCGATTTTTTCCAGATTGTTCGAAAAAATAATTGAAAATGTAAATAATCGAGGTATTTATTGCAATCAAGACATGTGGTAAGAGATTCCATGTGTTTTGTTTACTTTCGAGTCATAATTGGTACATTTTCGATACACGCACGACGTCATTTTCAATTTATTTAGGTAAGACAAGACGCAGCACGTTCGTGACTGCACTCGATGCAGACTAAACAACAGACGGCCCAATTGGGTCGTATTTGAATTTCACAATGCGCGCGGTAGTAACATATCTGCTTTGAGTTTTTCATCATTGTCCTCAAGCCTAACGAATGTATGTATGCAAAATTTCATTGAATCGATTGAGCAGTTCGCTTACAAATATTGTGACATGGGAATTTTGTATATTTTAAGCTGACAAATGTTAATATATTTTACGCAAATACACACAAAAACTAACCAAATTCGGACGTGGACGAAGACATGACTATTGGCTAGTAAATTATATTAAATAAAGTTATAATATTTTTGTAACAACTACAGCAGAATCGATCCAGTTGTGTCAGAGCCTATTCGATTTCGATAAATAAACATATTATAATAAAGTATTACTAGTGTATAAGGCAAAAAGTATTAATTTGATTCTCAAAGTACAGATGGTAAATGTGACTGGAACTTCTCAAAATTTTATCTGATATATTTGGTTATACTACGTTCGTACAAAAAGTTGTTACGAGAATAACTACACAAATTTATAGCCGCGGTGACATTTTGAATGCGTTGGGCGAGTGCGGGGGTATGAAGTGCGCGGGTGAAAACCGATTTTTTTCTGACATAGGTCGCCCCCTTAATAAAAGTGGGATAGAAAATGTGAACTATTTCTAGAAGCTTTTTATGAGCATATTATAAGCTTTCTTGCTTTCAAAAGTTTCCTTCTCCAAACAGAAGTTTCAGCCACGATCGTATTTTTACATTATTCCAGTGGCCATCCAGCGCTGGATTGGACTAGCTAATAGCTATACAAAAGGCTAGGAACATCGACGCAAACAAGTACAAAATAAAAATACACAATTAATCACAATATTTATTATCTGTCCACGGTATGTTGTGCGACCATAAAAGTGTCTCGTTATTTGAAAATATCTTGCTTAACTATTAAACATCTTTGTCAACCCTCATTTATTTTTAGTATACCTTGATAGTTATGAAACACTCAGTACTGTATATTTATATACTGGCCATAATTATTTCTTATACTGCGAAATAAAGTAGCAAAGTATATTTTTTTTATGAGGCCTTTACATTGCCCCATGGGCCACGAATCACGATGGATCAAATGATCAATACAAGCAATTGCGAAGGTGAAGAGAGACATAATATTAAAATATTAATATTATAAAATATAAGAGCGTGTCTGCCTGTCTGTTGTGTCTTCACGCCCAAACCACTGAACTAGTTTTGCTGAAATTTGGTATGCAGGTACTTCGAGTCCGGGGAAGGACATAGGATACTTTTATTCCAGAAAAATGTACGGTTCCCGCGCGACAAACGTGTTGCGGGCGTCATCTAGTATATTATCCTACTAATATTATAAAGGCGAAAGTTTGTTTGGATGTATGGATGTATGGATGTGTGGATGTGTGGATGTTTGTTACTCTGTCACGCAAAAACTACTGAACGGATTTTAATGAAACTTTACAATAATATAGCTTATACATCAAAATAACACATAGGCTACAATTTTAACCGACTTTCAAAATGGGGGAGGTGTTATGTTCGTTTTCTTATGTTCAACGATTATTCTGCCGTTTGTTAACTGATTTTCAAAATTTTTCTTTTGGTACTCGTATGTAGGGTATCATCCCAATTTGGTATTATATTCACAAAAGTGGTGATCTGATGAAGGATCCATAAGTAATCGAGGGAACTCCTCAAAATTTATGGGGAAACATGTGGTGAATTCGGTTTCGTGAGAAGTATTCTAAGCATGCTACCGACAATTAGTAAGATTTTGGAGATCTGGTATACCGTGGTTCGGAAGGTGCTGAGAGAACTCCTGATTCTTTATAGATACAAGTTTGGGAGTTTCGGCGTTGTTTTAAGAACGGAAAGCATACAGCATATGCTACTATGCAAATTACATTCATCATCATCATCACTACCATAATATTATACCATGCATCGTCCCACGATTGTGAGCCTTTTCATAGTCTTTTAGATCGAGGCTCGAGTTTGTCAAGCGATAATTTAAAAAAATCTATACTTAATATTATAAACCTGAAGAGTATGTTTGCTTGAATGCGCTAATCTCAGGAACTACAGGTCCGATTTAAAAACTTATTTCAGTGTTAGACATCTCATTTATCGAGTAAGGCTATAGGCTATATTATATTATATTATCACGCTAAGACTAATACGACCGAAGAAACTCAGGAAAATGTGGTAAAAACGGGGAAAATATAAGAAAGGGTTTATCTCACGAACTACTAGAGCAATATTTGGCTCTTATATAGAGTAGACCACGTGAAAGGAGTATTTATAGCTATTTTTATTCGAAAACGTACGGTTTCTGTGAAATTCCTAATGCACGCGGGCGAAGCCGCGCGGGACGTCTAGTAACGTCTATAAAAGCTCATGATCGACGTCGAGTATGTTATAGGTGGCTTAGCAATCATGGTTATGCATTAGGGTCCGTCGTCGACAGGACCCTTTAGGAATTTCAAATTAAAAAAAAAATACGCATGTAGAACTAATTACAAACGTGGTTTTGACTTTTGACGAAAATCCTCCATGGGCGAGTAAACAAAAGCTCGGAGTTCCTAGCTTTTACACGATTACTCTGGAAATTGCTGGTTCTAAAATAATATATTAAGCTCCACTCTACATGAAGTATTTTAACGAAGAATTTTATATTTGGTTCAAAATATTTTTAGAGGAACGAAACTTTACGTTTTAATTTCAAAACTTTACTTGCGATATAAATTTATTTCATTATTCAAGTATTTAAGTGTAGGCAATACGTAAGGTGCTAATTTTGTAATAACTAGTAGATACTTGATACATACCGAAGCTGATACCTACACATAACATTTTTTGTACAATCATGGATAATTGGACTGCGATATGTAATAACAGATTATGCGACACTTGAGAGAATTCGAGAAAATAAGCTTCAAAGATTTTAAACTTAAAATTGTCGCTGTGAGCTTATTATTTATGTTACGTGTATGATTTTTTTACTGTAAATTAAGATGTATATAAAGGTCAGATAAATATAGAATATATTACTGTGAAGAATATACTTTAAAAGATATAGCTATTTTTCCGCTTAATTCGTTAATGTCTTATAGCTATACGAGCTTTTGCCCGCGGCTTCGCTCGCGTTAAGAAGTATTATTATATACAAACTTTCATCCCCTATTTGAACCCTTGATTGGGGTTGGAATTTATCAAAATCCTTTCTTAGCGGATGCCTACGTTATAACATCTACCTGCACACCAAATTTCAGCCCGATCCGTCCAGTGGTTTGGGCTGTGCGTTGATAGATCACTATGTCAATCAGTCAGTCACCTTTGAGTTTTATATATAAAATATAGAATATAGATATAGATTCAGATAAATTAAATTGGTCAATAACATACTATACGACATTATTGTCGTTTGATTCTTTAATACGATTTATTTCGGGTGAAATAAAGTGCAATAAAAGATTAAATCCAAATATTTTAATGAAAATTTCTCAAATTAAACAAAAATTATACACTTTTTCTAAGATGATACTGTATGTCTTTCATGATTACGAAAATACACATAAATTTGAATGGTTTTTATAGTCAAATACCACAAAATAACATAATTATTTGCTTGTCTCGCTATCCTTTATGAAACTAATATAAATCCGAAAGTGTGTCAGTGTGTCTATTTGTTACCCCTTTACGCCCAAACCGCTGAACCGATTTTGCTGAAATTTGGCATGAGGATACTTTGAGATCCGGAAAAGGAAGTAGCATACTTTTTGTTCCAAAAAATGTACGGTTCCCGCGCGATATACGAATTTTGGCGCAACGGCGTTACGGGCGTCATCTAGTTTTTTAATAATTAAAATGGCACTTTTTCAACATAAAAAAAACAAAACAATTAACGCTCAATGATAAAAAAATGAATATAATCAATTTTTTATTTTTCTAATCTTCATCTTCTATATCAAAATCTGCTGCCATTTTAGGCGGTGTGTTCGTAATTGCGTTTGTAATGAATAAATTGAAACGGATTATCTACTACTTCTGTGGATATAATTCGTTTATGCATTTTAAATTCCTGTTTGTGTATTTTGTAACAGTAACTTAGGCGCATAATTCTTTAATACGTAACTAAATTGTGCAAAACTTCTAACAAATTTTGACATGTCGCTTAATTTACCCCTTATTATAAGGCACTAGGATTGACTTTTGAACACAAAATTAGCTGAATACAAAATCAGCTAATGATGCCTGGAATCGATCTGCATTCATAACTCATTTTTTGAAATTTTGTCGCTTGATTCGTTATTACATAATGCCGTCCAATTGATGCCGACTACCGGCGGCTTTTCAGTCAGCGGTCATTTGACTCCATGTGGGAATAGAAAAGCCTACAATTCACTATTTTAAATATACTTATAACTAAGTAATGTAATTTTACTCATACAGCATGTTTTATGCCTAAAGAATATTAAAGATTAGCCGGGGAAAAAAATTGCTTAAATTATTATGCACGATATTCGCGTAGATTGTAGAAATTATGTGTACTTTTACTATGTAGCTAATCAATTTACAATCTCAAAAGATATGAATCACAATTTACTACTGTTAGCACTGCAGAAAAGATAATAGTACAAGTAGGTACTGTTAGCGAGGAAAATAATAAACGGCCAAGTGCGAGTCGGACTCGCGCACGAAGGGTTCCGTACAGTTATAGAGCAAATGTAGGCTAAATATGTGTTTTTTGTATGGAAGCCCCCATACATTTTTATTTTACTTAAATATTATTAATTATTAAGGTTTACATATATTTAGAGCCTTTGTGAAAATTTCAAGTGCCTACCTGTTGCCATTATTGATATCGAGCAAAAAAGCCAAAAAAAGGCGGCAGAAGAAATAAGTACAAATTCTGTGAAAATTTCAACTCTCTAGCTTTTACCGTTCTTGAGTTACAGCTTGGAGACAGACAGACGGACAGACGAACAGACATCGAAGTCTCAGTAATAGGGTCCCGTTTTTACCTTTTGGGTACGGAACCCTAAAAACGCACAGTTCCTACCGGATTTTATTTGGCGCGTAGGAAGTCGCGGGAAACAGTTAGTAATTGAATAAAATAAATGAAGTCACCAGACTGGCCCTTTGAACTTGATACCGCAGATAGAGTTACTAAGCTCCGGATAGACGGGTTTGACCCTCACATGCGACCTACCTAACACCTGGAACTTGTAATGATGATTTGATGCTAATTAATTGTTATACACTATTAATTTAATTGATTGCGACAGTCAATAAGAGCCAGGTGGTCGTTCATTATCACCTGGTGTAAGAAACCGCGGCCCATGGTCAACAACGTACAATTTGTTTATAAATAGTATAAGAAGTTGCGACCTACTCATTGCATCGGGAAGAAAACCACTGAGGGAAAGGAAGGGAAACCATAGAGGGCAAAGAAAACTTATGTCTACTTATAGACTCTAGAGTGATATGCATTGGGATGGTACTAGATAGCTGAATATGTATTTAAGGGTAAATTCTAATACGAGCAGAAGTTCGACTCAAAAAATCGACGGCAAAAAGTTGGGAGTTAATGACAATTTTATGATAACATAACGTACGTATGCAAGCTGCAACCTGATTATATCACTAAAGAAATAGTCCCATTCTATTTTATGTATAAATCATAAAAAAAGTTTATTCGTGGGCGGACAGGCGGGCGGCGTCGCTTGGTTGTAGGACCGTCGACCGCAAGGAGTTCTCTGGAACCTGTAGGCTGTATGGCGTGGGCTTTGACTAATTCCCAGCAATATCAAAGGCATTTCTTACACAATCGTAATCGGACTAAATTATAGGCTTTACTTAGCACTCTACATCTAGGAGGTACAAAAAAAAAGGCTGTAATTACTAGCTATAATAGCTAGTAATTAGTCTTGGGAGCAATGTAAGAAAATAGGAGCAATTCCTTCCCAAATATGTCATTAAAAAAAATATATATATAATTCAAAATATTTATTACATTAAACTGCAGAAGTTCTAACATCGTTTTGTAAATTCGTTTATTCGCAGACATGTTCACACGGAACGCCCATTTCTTATGGGGGTAGACGCAAATATCCGTAAAGTAACTTTTCATACTTCTTTATTTCGTATCATCCTCATCCATATTAGAATTAATCTACCATTTTCAGGTGCTTCTGATCCTACTTAATCTTGCGTACAAATTACAATTGAACGCAACGACCGCACAATTAGTAGAACTACGAATGTACACGTATGTGTGTATGTGTCCGTAAACGTGTGTCAGAAATCAGAATAATTCAGAAATACACTTTGGAATTTCTCATAAAATCCTTCAAAAGGCTATGATTTCAGACCACCTGCAGATAAGCATGACCTTGTCGGACAGTGGACATCGGACAGGTGTATGCTAATGTGAGCGAGAGATTTAATGTCTGACAGGTGGGAAGAAAGCTGCTGACATCAAGGCAAGATCAAATACGACGAAGTAGAGTCCTATTATATCCTTGCAAATTAGGTTGATTCAGTTGACTCAGAGGTTTCTTGATATAGGAGTTTATCTTTATATAGGAGGAGAGGAGAGGTTCTTTATATATATTTATATAGTTTTGTTGATTGGTCAACGTGCTTGACCAATCAACAAAACTATTGAACCGATAACAAGATTGAAAAGCGCTAGTTAATAGTTTCCTATTTATTTTATTTTCTGTCATAAAATACTAGGCACCGGGCAGAAGACAGCCGGTTATCTTATGCTTCTGAAACTAGCAAGTGACAAAGCGTAAAAGATCGATATGAAAACCGTAATATAGTAGTTACACTAAACAGGCTCATATTATGGTCTCTTAATTTGATTTCACAAAATTTTAATTACTACTTAATACAAAAAGTCACACTTGAAAATAATTACGACCAGGTTTATTTACATCTTTATCACCATTACGTTATCTTCTAATTATACAGTCACCACTCACCACACATAATATCTCAAATCACAATGCATAATGCAATCAATTCTAAATTGTAGAATATGCATGATCGTCATCTTTACACGCATGGGAGAGTATACCTTACGATCAAGAACATACGGACGGGTGTAGATTGTGAAATTATAATTGTCCCTTTTCTTTTCGTCCGTAACAATGAAGGGGGGTAGTTAAATATTATTACGGTGTTCTCACGTTGGGTACCGAGTGTATCGGAGCAAAAACTATTCCTTGAGAACCTGCCAACTATTTTATCGTACATCGCTACATCGCGAGGCCGAGTAGGCTTCATTTGAAAGTCATTGTACAATATTATCATTGTTTTAAATAGCACCATCGCTGCCTTAGGAGAAACATAAGTGGTAGAGACAATACAATAATATTATTACAATAGATATTATTGTCAAGTGACAATCTGGTAGAGAGTCTCCATTAGTCAAACATGGGGTATGTTATGCTGACATCTCTTTGTTTCTCTCGCATTTACTTCAATGCCTTCACTTAATATCAACAAAGTTGGCGCTGGACATTCCCAAAAGTTGCTATTGCACTAAGACTAAATATTTATATGTTGACTAGACTTTCTTACACTACATGCTTGATTCTTACAAGGTAATGAGTATGTGAGCGTGTGCGCGATTTATCGGTGCTGTCAAACATTTTTTTATGGACACTTCACAGTTCACACCATAAAGTTAATATACATAGCGGAATAGAGCAACAATCTCGAGCTGTCAAACGAAACCGAAATTGGTTTCATCTGTGTGTAAAAATATGTGTACGTATACACTTACACATGCATGATTGAATATGATTTCTATGAGATTAAATTGTCAACGTGCGGCACGTGCCGACTGGACGTCAAAAAAAGAGTGCTGCTGTCATGTATCTTTTTACCACGCAGTGTTACTGATAGTGACATCTCTCTTGCTCAGGCCTCTGTTTCTCTATTACGCTAGGTATATTAACTTTAATATGGTTCACACCTACCGCGTGACATGTCAGTTTGACAAAGAGCTGTTCTTGTCTGGTTGAGCGCCAGCTTGCGATGGTTCATAAAAAATAGATCTCCACTCTCCAGGCCTACCAAATTATGATTGTCATTTGTCATACTGATTAAGTCATAACTTCTAAGCACTCATAACCATTACACTTTAGAGCAATTACAGTAAAAGGGGTAACGGTAGAGCTGCCCAAACTAGCTCATTACAGTAAACAGGGCCATGCGACACTTGACAGTCGCACAGTCAACAAATCCCATACAAAGAGGGCCTAATGAATAAACTGTCACTTGTGACATTGTTGTGCAAATAAGGCCGTTTTCGCACGGAGCGGATACGACGCGCGATCAAATAATATTTACGTAGAGCACGTAGAGTTTTGGTTGCATTTTGATACGATGCATATCTCCAGTCAGACATCAAGCAGATTGCAAGAATTTTTACCTTAATACTAGTAGCCTCTGTTTTGCATCAAAAAATATAATATGCAAAATCATTATTCATTACTAAATAACGTTCACAATTGAAGTCTGTAAGGAAATAAAATAAGCCTTTCTTAAAAAGAATTATCGAACTGGCTATAACATCGTGCCATTGAATATGTATTTTTAAAATCTCTCTTACTTAAACACAAAACCTCTACTGGTTTTGTGTTTAAAAATTCATGTTCTACTCTAAAGTTTCACGGACTACGCTCCGTATGAATGTAGCTTATGACATTCTGTGGCTGTTTCATCTGTTTGCGTATGATAAATCCGTCACCGTACATCACCGTCAGCTAATGACTTGGCGTGACTGACGGCGATCACTAATCACATCCACTCTACTATACATTTCGTTAAATGTACCTCTACATATTGTTTAAGGAATAAGAATGAAGTCCCGTTATTATGATGAATCACAATGGATTTTTCCTTACGTACGCCTCAAGTTTTGTGCCCAAATATACAGTCGAAACCGTACCTTACAAAACAAACAAGCAACATAGTACAAACTATTAGTAACATACTACATTTACGTGATTAAGGTAAACTTTTCGGGCTTCTCTAATACATTGACATTTGGCTGAGATTTACTAATACAGCGTTGTTAAAATAGTCTTTCTGGATTTAACCTACAACAATAGTCTTTCTGGTGCCTCCAGAAAGGTATATATTGTAGCCTAACAACAAGATAAAGATACCTTATTCATAAGATGGCGGCGTTGAGCGAGTTTTTGCAGCAACCGGCCGACCGCGCGAGCATTCCTTGACCTAATGTGGAAGACAATACCACCCCGCCAAGATATTCGGGAGCGGGTCTACTTTGAACCACTTCTGCTTTGGAATTTATTATCATTTCGAAGTCTCTTTGAATCAATATATTCATGTCGGGACTTAAAAATTCTGTCGAATTGAACGCTCTACGTTTTTGAAATACAGCATAGACCGAATTTTAAAGCATTAAAATTTAAAAATGTAATTATCCTGCTCTCTCTTTCTTACAAAATTATTGACCAAGACGATAGTAATTTTATTAAAGACCAAAACAATTTGATCCTTAGAGGACAAGAGGAACCTCTAAAGGACGGCCCTTAATTGGGCTTTGTAGCAATACAAGTGTAAGAAATATCCACAGCCTAACATAGATCCTCCTCTTTCTTGAAAGTCACTCAGTTCAAAATTACCGCTAACAGCAAGCAGAAACAAAATAGCAATCAAAGTTACTTCTTCAGATTTAATAAGCGCCAATACAATGCAAAAGAGCGGGCTGGACTAATGCCAAACGTTCTGCCCTTATTGGCTGTATTGTTGTTTGATGAGATTTCGAGTGATTGCTCCTCGAGATTCCAAGCAAACCACGTGCGAACCTAATGGCATACTGTTTTGTGAGGATAGGACTGATAGGTTTACTTTGGTGACTTGTCCAAACTCCAAAGTGTGCAAACTGCCCAACAGTAAAAGTTTCGCTGAGCGATCTTAAATTTTTGCGCGGTCTATACTATTAAGTAGTATGTTTTCCCTCGTATTTTTAGCTATTTCAACGGTACCTACGCCATTGGAGTGTAAAAACAGCAGGTATGCCATTGGAGTGCGAAAACACCAATGGCCGAATTTCTACGTGTTTTTTTTATGAAATAAGGGGGCAAACGAGCAAACGGGTCACCTGATGGAAAGCAACTTCCGCCGCCCATGGACACTCGCAGCATCAGAAGAGCTGCAAGTGCCTTGCCGGCCTTTTAAGAGGGAATAGGGTAGGTGATTGGGCTTCCGGTAAACTCACTCACTCGGCGAAACACAGCGCAAGCTGTTTCACGCCGGTTTACTGTGAGAACGTGGTATTTCTCCGGTCGAGCCGGCCCATTCGTGCCGAAGCATGGCTCTCCCACGTATACTTATATTATACCTGGTCAAGCCTGGTCACAGAATATATATATATTCGGTGACCCTGGGCTATAGATGTATTTAAAGGCATGACACAATAAAAGGTACTAGAGATCGCCCAGTGGTCGAAATTCGACCTTACTTGCAACGACATTAGGACTACTACCTATATTTTGTAAAAAATATTGAATTCATCACAGTTTTTTTCAATGCTTGTCTCTGGGACTCATATCAGCTGATCTCAGACTGGCCGTTTAAGCATTGTCTAATTATTATCTAAAATTAAATAACAAAAAAAACCACAATAATCCCTTATCCCATATTCCATTTTCAATTTGTCAACTTGTTGTCAACAGACTTCAACCATAAATAAAAGAGTATAATTCGTATGTATATATATAGGCTTGTCACTCAAAAATCTGTCATTTTTCCTAGTAGTAGTGTCGTAGTGTGTGTAACGTTTTATTTGTTAAAAATATTTAAGATAAAAGCATTATTTTAAAATAATATTAGCTCGATGCACTCCTTCACCATATAAACTATAACTGTGCGAAATTTCATGCACCTACGTTTCCCCATTTTTCGTAAAAAGGGTTACAAAGTTTTTCTGTCACGTATTAATATATACTATACTAGATGTCCCGCGCGGCTTCGCCCGCGTAAATTAGAAATTTTACAGAATCCGTAGGTACATTTTCCCATAAAAAATATTTCCCCCGTTTTTCCCACATTTTCCTGAGTTTCTTCTGTCGTATTAGTCTTAGAGTAATAATATAATATAACCTTCTCGATAAATGATGAGTCTTACTCGATAAATGATCTATCTAACACTGAGATAAGTTTTTAAATCGGACCTGTAGTTTCTGAGATTGACGCGTTCAAGCAAACATACTCTTCAGGTTTATAATATTACGTAGATATAGATTTTTTTTAATTATCGCTTGACAAACTCGAGTCTCGATCTAAAAGACTATGAAATGGTATAATATGGTAGTGATGATGATGATGATGATGATGAAGAATGTAATTTGCATAGTAGCATATGCTTTCTGTTCTTAAAACAACGCCGAAACTCCCAAACTTGTATCTATAAAGAATCAGGAATTCTCTCAGCACCTTCCGAACCACGGTATACCAGGTATATCTCGGTGCAAAATCTTACTTGTTGGTAGCATATGCTTAGAATACTTCTTACGAAACCGAAGTCACCATATGTTTCCCTATAAGTTTTGAGGAGTTCCCTCGATTACTTATGGATCCTTCATCAGATCACCACTTTTCTGAATATAATACCAAATTGGGATGATACTCTATATACCAAAAGAAAAATTTTGAAAATCGGTTAACAAACGGCGGAGTAATCGTTGAATATAAGAAAACGAACATAACACCTCCCCCATTTTGAAAGTCGGTTAAAATTGTAGCCTATGTGTTATTTATTTAATATTTTAATCAGCACATGAATTGAATAACAAAATTTTTTTCAAATTAATCGTAGCACCATCTGTCAGGACAAACTAAAATTGAAATAGAATAATATTGAATGCGATGATAGCGCCGCCGGATCTAATGTAAAACATTCCAAAATCAACAACTCCTTATAAATAAGAAATTAATTGAAAAAACATTTTCCAGTAGACCAAACTGTAAATCTAAACCATTCTCGAATCTCCACGAACACACACAAAAAATTTCATCAAAATTGGTCCAGTCGTTTAGGAGGAGTTCAGTCACATACACACGCACACAAGAAATATATATATTAAGATAGATAATGCGACAATGGCCCATTTGCACGGATGTCAGTTAGCGCGGGGCTTCTAACTCGGTAAGCTGATCAATTCTTGCCTTGAATCGTTTCAATGGGGTTGATTTCATTCATCATTATCAATACCTAAGCCTGTGTTGGTCAATCAAAACCTGCGCATACGCTAATTTACTTTACCTTTAAAGGACAAGTCTGTAATTTATCAGTGGCAAGAATAATATAAATGTTAGAACATGCAGAAAATAACATGGCACTTGCTTTCATAGAGTTTCCTTAGAAAGAGGTGCCTTCGACATCTAATAATAAAGTATAGAAGTACAATGAACCCGAAGGACTATAGAACTGTAAATGTTTATTGGCACTTATTTACGAACTGCAAAAAAATAATCTGAGGGCAGTTAGCGACATAAAAAGTTTTCACATAAACAGTCACCGCTAAGCGAATAGCGATAACTCCCCCACCGAAAGCGGCAGCTACTATAGGGAACGTTCAGAAACTATACAGCCCATGCCATAAAATATAAGAGTAGAAGTTTCAGATTTATGACACCAGTGGGCAGCACTTTCTTCGTGTAAGAGAACGTACAGGAACTATAATTAGGAGGTAGCACATGTTATGTCACATAACCTATGTGAACAAGAATACCCAACTACGTAAAAAAAGCCTACATCATCCGCGGCATCATCACAAAACTAATGACAACTCATTTGTTAAAATCTGACCAGTAGCTTAGACGCTACGAGGGCGAATACAATACAAACATAGAGTTCCAAATCAATAATCCTTAATCATTTTGACTTCACCGTAGTCGGTTAAAAATAGTGTACAAGTTTTTGGACACCAGTTCGCGGCACTTTTGAAGTAGACGTTCCCCTATCGCCTGTGCTATCGTATTCGTTTTACTGTGGTGTTATCCTGTAAAATGAACTAGAAGCTCGCCGGGTGTGCGCAACGGGAAAACTGCAAATAACTGCAGCTTGTTTACTGCCTCTTTTGTTAAATAAATATGGACGCCAAATAAACTATCCTCTCTGGTCATTTTAAAGATAAAACTTAAACGTGTTTTGTGCTCTATGTTGTTTGAGTCCTGGCGACTAAAAATTGTAGGTATTTTAGGGTTTCTCTTTTTTGTACAGCAGATTGTTTTGTTTTATAATATCTTCATTATTTGGAAATATATGACCGGGTTTTATGAGATATAATATTAATAGCTGGATAATATTGATCAGATTAAAATATTTCTTAGGAACTCCTTTAGATAGGGCCTTAGAATTTCTCAAGGTTTTATACCACATATTTCGTCTCTCACCCAATTACCTATTTAGTTAGCTCAAGTCAAGCAAACAAAAACCTACACAAGACCATGAAGGATTAAACGGTTTTCCTTACACATATCGTATAACTATATTATACCTACTTTTATAATAGTGTGTAGATCCGTTTTACCACGAATTAGGTGTAATAGAACGGATTAGCGCCATTACGGGGCCAATGAGACGGGTGATTAAGTTACACCGCCTAATCTATCCTTAGCTCTAGATAAAACATTTAGTTACATAGACCTGGGAATAAAGAGCAGAATTTAAGAGTTTTGTGACAAGTACTACTAAAATTAAACAATACATAATTATAATATAAAGAGTAGAGGTTCTGGTGGGCTTTCTGATCTGACGCCATTTCATTAGAAAATGGTCCAATCACAATGTAGAGCTTCAGTGATTTTGATGAAAGGTTCATACCTCTCATCTATCTTCATAAGATACTTTGAGTCCCGGGAAAGTAGGTATACATATAGCCTATAAGATACTTTTTATCCCGGAAAAATTTAAGGTTTTGTCGCGATAAATGAACTTCTGTATGGCAACATATTCTACAGTATGGCAACATAATCTATACTAATATTATAATCTACTTATACTTAATATTATAAAGCGGAAGAGTTTGTTCGTTTGTTTGAACGCGCTAATCTCAGGAACTACTGGTCCGATTTGAAAAATTCTTTCAGTGTTAGATAGCCCATTTATCGAGGAAGGCTATAGGCTATATTTTATCACGCTAATACTAATAGGAGCGAAGAAATATAGGAAAGTGTGGAAAAAACGGGGGGAAATTAATTGAAAGGGCTTATTTGAACTCGCTAATCTCAGGAACTACTGGTCCGATTTCAAAAATTCTTTCTGTGTTAGATAGCCTATTTATTGAGGAAGGCTATAGGCTATATTTTATCGCGCTAAAACTAATAGGAGCGAAGAAATAGAGGAAAATGTGAAAAAAACACGGGGGAAATTATTTGAAAGGGCTTATCTCACGAACTACTGGAGAAATTTTTCTGTTATTTGGCACAGATAAGAAGTAGACCACGTGAAGGATATAATATTGATATAGGCTATTTTTTGTGGACAAATTTGTCTGTGAAATATCTAATTTACGCAGGCGAAGCTGCGCGGAACGTTATATTTCGAGAGGTCACGACATCACGCGTAAACGGCTAAACCCATTTTGCTGAAATTTGGTATAAATATACTTTAGAGTCCCAAAAAAGAATATAGGATACATTTTGTCCCGGAAAAATGTACGGTTACCGCACAATATACTTTTATGATTTGCGCGTAAACTATTCAATCTATTTTGGTGGAATTTGGTATGGAGATACTTTGAGTCTCGGGAAAGGAGAAGGAATACTAATTTTGTCCCGGAAAATGTACGGTTCCCGCACAATAAACTTTATGATTATCGCCTAAACTATTCAATCTATTTTGATGAAATTTGGTATGGCAATACTTGAAGTCTCAGGAAAGGACAAGGGATACTTTTTATCCCGGAAAATATACGGTTCGCACACAATAAAATTTTATGATTCTCGCCTAAACTATTTAATCTATTTTGATGAAATTTGGCATGGAGATTGGAGATACTAATTTGAATCTGAGACAAGGAACGTTTTTGTCCCGGAAAAATGTGCGGTTCCCACACAATATACTTTCTGATTTGCGCGTAAACGACTCAATCGATGTACGGGAACAACTATAAACTAAAGTCCACGCGGACGAAGTCGCGGGCAACAGCTAGTGTTTAAAATTTAAATAATGGAAACTAATTGAAAGAAGCTGTGTATCACACACCGCTGTCTGTAAAATATATTGTAGAGTTGTAGACACAGTATGAAAATAGTCCACGAATCATGATTACTCCTTTAGTGTCTTTTCAAAAATGTACGAAGAGGTGTAGCGAAGCTTCTACACAATATACAAGTTGTAAAACAAGCATAGATCATATTCATGTAACCAGAAGTAATAAAATGTCGCAGACGCAAAAACTCCAGACATTATTCAGACGGCTGGGTCGAGGTATCAGCATTTTCCGCTCAGGCTGCGATTGCGATGTGAGCACTGGGCATGGCCGACCCATATAGCAGCTCATCACACGCCGGAACTGCATCGCAGCCTGATCAGGGACGTCAAAATTGCACATCACGATTGGCGATACGATTGATTGCATTTCATTTGAGGGTAGAACGATTTTTATGTACTTATTCCAAAAATTGGGTTTTCATATTGCTTAAATTAAACACGTGAAAGGTGATAATTATGGTTTGATTTTAGTGTCGCGCTGACCGCTGACTGAGCGTCGGCGCTGATACTAAAAATGAATACTAGATGACGTCCGCAATTCCGTTACGACGAAATTCGTTTATATATATATATATATATATATATATATATATATATATATATATATATATATATATATATATATATATATATATATATATATCTTAATATATATATTTCTTGTGTGCGTGTGTATGTGACTGAACTCCTCCTAAACGACTGGACCAATTTTGATGAAATTTTTTGTGTGTGTTCGTGGAGATTCGAGAATGGTTTAGATTTACAGTTTGGTCTACTGGAAAATGTTTTTTCAATTAATTTCTTATTTATAAGGAGTTGTTGATTTTGGAATGTTTTACATTAGATCCGGCGGACGGCGCTATCATCGCATTCAATATTATTCTATTTCAATTTAGAATAATATTGAATGCGATTTACTCCGCCGTTTGTGAACCGATTTTCAAAATTTTTCTTTTGGTATATGTGGTATCATCCCAATTTGGTATTATATTCACAAAAGTGGTGATCTGATGAAGGATGCATAAGTAATCGAGGGAACTTCTCAAAATTTATATGGAAACATGTGGTGACTTCGGTTTCGTGAGAAGTATTCTAAGCATGATTTTGCAGCGAGGTATACCTGGTATACCGTGGTTCGGAAGGTGCTGAGAGAACTCCTGATTCTTTATAGATACAAGTTTGGGAAATTCGGCGTTGTTTTAAGAACGGAAAGCATATGCTACTACGCAAATTACATTCATCATCATCATCATCATCACTACCATTTTATACCATACATCGTCCCATGGTTATGACTTATGAGCCTATAATGACCCTCTTATTGGTACTTTGCATAGTCTTTTAGATCGAGACTCGAGTTTGTCAAGCGATAATTTAAAAAAATCGATACGTCTTAATATTGCTTGAGAGTATATTTGCTTGAACTGAGAGTATGTAAGATAGTTAATTTATCGAATAAGGCTATAGGCTATTTATTATCACGCTAAAACTAATACGACCGAAGAAACTCAGGAAAATGTGGGAAAAACGGGGGAAATATTAGAAATTACGAACTACTGGAGCAATTTTTATGGCAATATTTGGCACAGATATAGAGTAAACCAAGTGAAGGGAGTAGGGACATAAGAGCTATTTTTATGGGAAAATATCCGGTTTCCGTAAAATTCCTAATTTACGCGGGCGAAGCCGCGCGGGACATCTAGTATATATATATATATATATATAAAGTCGTGTTTGTTACAACACTTATAACTCGAGAACGGCTGGACCGATTGCCATGGTTTTTGATTTGTTGGATTTGTTTCCGTCCCGAATAGCAGACTACATCATAAAAACAATGAAAACTCGATATGTGTAATGAATACTTAATCATTTCAATAGATGCTGATTTGTTTATTACATGTCAAACATTTGTTGTCCAATCCTGTCAAATAGTGTAACAACTATTTATTCTTTTGGAGCTTATGGCCTGGTTGCTGAGACATTTAAGCCACAACTTTATTTTTTTCTGAAGACATCATGTGGGCGTTCAGAAATTTATTTTTTGTAAAATGTCTACAAAGTTCAGGTACTGTTATATTTGTTTGTTTTAGACATTAATTTTCGAAAATTATTTATTAATTATTTAATTTTTAATTCCCGAAAATAATACCTAAGATTTATTCTACAGTAAAAACATAAAATCATCGGAAAGGAACGGAATTTAGGGAATAAAAAATCAATTGGTAAAGGTTATAAGATTAAGGAAAAAAATCTACAGGTTAACAAAAGTGTAATTTTCTTTTTATAGGTTGTCTATGATTTTTCTTGATAAGCAATTCATACGTAGTGGTACTCTTTGAGCTATTGTCTATGTCTCGAAAGTTCAGGCACTGTTAAAGGGCCCATTCACGGCAGGACTGCACGGCAGTCCTGCAGTGAATGGGCCTTTTTATTATATTTCGGATATTGAATTAATACGAGTTTAATTTTTTTTCCCAATCTGCACACATAGTTTGCAATATTTTTTTTCTGACATGAGTTTGAAGTACTTAATCATTATTTTTTATTCTTATTCTCATTCTGTATGTATGTTTTCATCATCATTCATCATAATAAAATACTTTTTTGTTTCTATATAAATATATTATTTTGTATCATTGTTTTACGTTCATCAAAGCCTAAATTAGGTAGTTCAGCTAAAAAGTAACACGACATTCAATTGACTGTTAGGCGGTACGAAGTTCGCCGGGTCAGCTAGTTTCAAAATAAATTAAAGCAAATAATTACCAACGGGCAACGAAACAATATCAAAGTTATTGACCCAGAAAAATGTGATATCTGTTTAAGCGCAAAAATAATCTGGAGGCGTATTTCCACATCCTCTAGGGATAATGTTGAACAATGTATCATTATTTTATTACTCCCTACTGCCTTGTAATAAGGACTACATTAGCTCGTGGTCAGTTCATTGAGCTCGGATGTAATAAGCCACTAGAAACAATTGCGTTGGTGTCCGCAGATTGAATAAAACGCTTAACCCTTGGCCGGCCGAGGGGGGTACTTCAGGGTCTCACTCGTTGATTTATGAACACTCGTAATCCCCGAGTAGCATCTCAGACGATTCGCGTATTGTATTTCAACGCCTTCTTCAATTGACGAATATAAAACGCACTTGACGGGGCGTGAGGACTGTCTACCACGTTTTTTATGTTTTATTTTCCAGGAGAATACGTGGAGGTTTTAATTTAGAATATTGCGTATATTCTACTTAATGTTAATGCCATGAACTTACCATTTTCACTACAGAGCTTACCAGAAGTGCCAGAACATCCAGTGCATCCGGCATGTTTGCGGAGGCGCGCGTTGATGACTTTTATGCAAACGTTAGAAAAAGATGCGCATCGTTGATGAACAGGCTCCAGGCAAGCCCCAACACTATCCTAAGCGCGTTGGCATGCAGGTGGGACTCCCCACTGCTGCGGCATTGGATAGGCCTGCATGCGCCTCAAGCTAGGTGCAACTTATTATGAAATATGAAAAAAAAACTAACCTTACTAACATAATTTTTAAGATAAAATATTGTAACTAACTTAATAACTAATACTTATGGATGTGTTGTCCGAAATAAATGATTATTATTATTATTATTATAGTTATGAATTTGTCAATAGCAAGTTTTGAGTATGCACTTAAAAATCCGAGAGCTGGGAGTAATGCATCGCGCGGAAAGGAAGGTATAGGCAAGAAAAGGAGCGGCGTGAATGGACGATTGTTGCACAAAGGACTCCGCTGCCTGTGGAAAAGTATTACTCGGTGGGAGGACGAGAGGATGGGGTAGGGAGGGCCCCGCGCTGCCGTCGGCGGAGTTAGGCACAGATGAGTCTTTTCACGTTGCTGCTTGGGCAATCATAGGTCATTTAGTTTGGAGAATGTCTAATTGAATTATGAAACGCTGCTGCCGAATTTGTCTGGATCTTTTCAGTAAACACTCTACATTTTAATTTAAACAATCGATTCTATTCGTAGATTTGTAAGGAGAAAAAATATATAAATGCTTCAGTAATACACTTTTAATACTTCAAATCCGTTTTCATACAGCTAGTTGATTGCTTTTAAGTCTCGTCTGGAAATAGAGATCATTAATTATTTTTAATCCAGCGCTGCAGCCGCAGTGGAGATCTCGTCTTTATGGTATTTAAATAGAACGCATTAATGGACAAGTTAGAACACATTAATATCATTCACATGCTATGATTTAGGGGATACATAATCGCTTTGAACGTTTTATGAAACATTAAGACGGTAATGTACAAATGAATTAGGATTTTTTATGCTCGACAGTTTTAGTGGTGCAATGAAAGACAATAATAGGTACAATTTAACGGTTTATGGCGAGGGGATGCCAGAGTTTTACAACTTTGTGCAATCGCGAGTTAGAATAATAAATATTACATAATTTTTTAAGAAATATTAAGTTTCGAAGTATCTACAATTTTCTGGGGCAAAAAAACGTTTTGCGGTATAGGATTATATTTCCCTACAAATTACAATAGAAAAATTAAGCCTTTTAAATTCTCTGTACCAAAAAAGGCCCTATGCCATGTAGGGTTATCTTTGCCTGCAATAGACGAAATCGGGGCAAATTACTCCATACAACATGAGTTGTCCAGTTAGGTAACCCTGCAAATGGCGCAGTGATAATTCGGCATGTGTTTAAATGCGAATGGGGTCATGCTGGCCCACTGATCCACTGACCTTTAGCCTGGAGGCTGCGCTACAGCGGGGCGCATAGTTATTAGTTGCCTTTCGGGATCCAGGTTGACACACATTTTAACCGCGCTTTGTAAATGCATTGTTTGAGCCAGCCTTAACTACGGAACCTGCTTTTTAAATCTCAAAACCATGATGCCTTATGTTAGAAGCAAACATATCATGATTGTCTTTCACTCGATGTGAGCTTAGATAGGTTTTGGCCCTTATTCTTAGTGTCTCAATGGGAGGGTCATCATTCGGTTATAATAGCCGCTAACTTGAGTGTCACGACAATGTGAGGTTCGTTAGGTTGGGACTTGGGACTCATGGGAGAGTTGGACTCTTACCTAGGTGTCTGAAACGCTCGCTAGGTTTTAAAATAGGTAGGATTAATATTACGCAAAGTCGGACTCGGAGCAGAGGGCAAAGGTACAGTAAATAATCCGACTAAAATCCGACGTGTTGGACACGTCATATCGAACACAACTTTTTGTTTACTGTCTGTGCTGGACGCTGGTACTGCTTTTAGTGTGAAAACATTGCAGTAATATATTAGAAAATAAAAACCGGCCAAGTGCGAGTCGGACTCTCGCACCGAGGGTTCCGACAGCTTAAAGGTATTATAGACCTGAGTATTTGGTATGAATTTCAATTTAATACCTCTACGCGTTTATGAGGAAATGGGTAGTAAGTTTAAAATTATTAAAAAAAAAAATATTATGTGATGTAACTAAAAATTTATGGTTTTCGTAATTTTTCCTTTATCTATGCTATAAGACGTTGCTTCGTACCAAATTTCAAGATTCTGAGTTCACGGGAAGCACCCTGTAGGTTTTGATTCCCTTGCAAGTGTCGAAAATTTGCGGCATAAACGGCTGTATCTTTTGATTGCGTTGGCTTAGAAGTTTGATTTTTTCACAGCTTCAAGGGACAGTAGACCTGAGTAATTGATATAAATTTCAGCTTCATACCTCGACGCGTTCCTGAGAAAAAGGGTCTTGACAGACGGACAGACGGACAACAAAGTGATCCTATAAGGGTTCCGTTTTTTCCTTTTGAGGTACGGAACCCTAAAAAAACGCTTATTTGGGGTGCGCCCACGACTTATGATGCAATGAAAGACAATAATAGGTACAATTTAACGGTTTATGGCGAGGGGATGCCAGAGTTTTACAACTTTGTGCAATCGCGAGTTAGAATAATAAATATTACATAATTTTTTAAGAAATATTAAGTTTCGAAGTATCTACAATTTTCTGGGGCAAAAAAACGTTTTGCGGTATAGGATTATATTTCCCTACAAATTACAATAGAAAAATTAAGCCTTTTAAATTCTCTGTACCAAAAAAGGCCCTATGCCATGTAGGGTTATCTTTGCCTGCAATAGACGAAATCGGGGCAAATTACTCCATACAACATGAGTTGTCCAGTTAGGTAACCCTGCAAATGGCGCAGTGATAATTCGGCATGTGTTTAAATGCGAATGGGGTCATGCTGGCCCACTGATCCACTGACCTTTAGCCTGGAGGCTGCGCTACAGCGGGGCGCATAGTTATTAGTTGCCTTTCGGGATCCAGGTTGACACACATTTTAACCGCGCTTTGTAAATGCATTGTTTGAGCCAGCCTTAACTACGGAACCTGCTTTTTAAATCTCAAAACCATGATGCCTTATGTTAGAAGCAAACATATCATGATTGTCTTTCACTCGATGTGAGCTTAGATAGGTTTTGGCCCTTATTCTTAGTGTCTCAATGGGAGGGTCATCATTCGGTTATAATAGCCGCTAACTTGAGTGTCACGACAATGTGAGGTTCGTTAGGTTGGGACTTGGGACTCATGGGAGAGTTGGACTCTTACCTAGGTGTCTGAAACGCTCGCTAGGTTTTAAAATAGGTAGGATTAATATTACGCAAAGTCGGACTCGGAGCAGAGGGCAAAGGTACAGTAAATAATCCGACTAAAATCCGACGTGTTGGACACGTCATATCGAACACAACTTTTTGTTTACTGTCTGTGCTGGACGCTGGTACTGCTTTTAGTGTGAAAACATTGCAGTAATATATTAGAAAATAAAAACCGGCCAAGTGCGAGTCGGACTCGCGCACCGAGGGTTCCGACAGCTTAAAGGTATTATAGACCTGAGTATTTGGTATGAATTTCAATTTAATACCTCTACGCGTTTATGAGGAAATGGGTAGTAAGTTTAAAATTATTAAAAAAAAAAATATTATGTGATGTAACTAAAAATTTATGGTTTTCGTAATTTTTCCTTTATCTATGCTATAAGACGTTGCTTCGTACCAAATTTCAAGATTCTGAGTTCACGGGAAGCACCCTGTAGGTTTTGATTCCCTTGCAAGTGTCGAAAATTTGCGGCATAAACGGCTGTATCTTTTGATTGCGTTGGCTTAGAAGTTTGATTTTTTCACAGCTTCAAGGGACAGTAGACCTGAGTAATTGATATAAATTTCAGCTTCATACCTCGACGCGTTCCTGAGAAAAAGGGTCTTGACAGACGGACAGACGGACAACAAAGTGATCCTATAAGGGTTCCGTTTTTTCCTTTTGAGGTACGGAACCCTAAAAAAACGCTTATTTGGGGTGCGCCCACGACTTATCTGCTCGAGGTTTGAAGGTTAGCGAAATGATTAATCAGCACATTCTAGACTACGCTAGCGTGCATGTTCAGTTAGGTAGAATTAGGTTAAACACTTTCATTAGGACACACCCGAATTATTTAATGTATTACGTCTCTAAAATGACACGAGACAGAATTACGTAGTTTAGCTGAAATTAGGTCAACTTTAATAATTTTCCGTGGCAAGTTAAAAAGTAAAACAATTTAGCTTTTAAAACTGTATCCTTTAAGAGGGTTTAAAACACAGACGGGTGCATTTATTTTGAATTGCAGGACTCAGGAACGAGAACACATTTTCGATGCGGAAAGAAAGGTGTGTACCGAATTACCGATTAGGTCACGTGGCCTGGGTCAAGTTTAATTTTTTTTTACTCAGTAAGTGCCACTACGTCGCTAGTTTCACTTCAAAACGACAGACATCAAGGCTCTAATCTCCCACGGGATATACAATGCAGTCACAATTGCAGAATCATCCACAGACCACATGTAAATCAGGACAACACCCTCCATTACCGAGCCGCTTCGCGTCTACGTTACCAACTCTACAAGCCGTCTCTACATAGCGCGCAGTGTATCACAAACCGGGACGCTTTGAGCATCCATTAAAACTCCTACTAAATTAGGATACAGGAGTTTTAAATGTTTAGCTTTGTTTGTCAACTGTGTAGTGTTTACAAACAGCGCGCCTCGAGTCAAGAACGACTCGTCAGGACTCAGGTTGGATACTTCAGAAATCATATAGCTGGTAGGCTTATTCCTGTCGCTTTTCTTTTATATTTTATACGTTTTTATAAGATTGTAAAGACTATCCTTACTAATAAAAAATAATAATACACATAACTGCATTTTAAAAAGATAAAATCGACTTCAAAATTGTACGTTATTGAAAATTGAATCTCCCTATCTCCAAAACTACTGAACCGATTTTGATGAAACCTCCATTATTCCCTAAGTTGAACAATACCTAGTACAACAAAAAAAAAAAAAGAATTACTGAAATCGGAATGGTAGTTCTAGAGATATGCGAACACAAACATAAAAACATGCACACATACATAGTACATACATAATTATTAATTACATACATACTAACATACACCTTTGAAATTAGGCGCATTTGTTCAGACGCTGATATAGACTAACATAATATACGAAATATTACATAGTATACGTGTCGAATTGATAACCTCCTTTTTTGAAGTCGGTTAAAAATATACGCGTTACAATGTATTCCTTGTCTGTAAACACACACTAGAAAAGGTCTTAATATTGTGTAACAAACTTTTACTCTACTTACAAGATTTTTTATTTATTTTTTCAAATTGTAAACATTTATACCAACAGAGAAGTTAGAAGCGGCCCGAGCAAGTATAGTTTTCACTGAGCCAGTACTGGCTGCCAATAAGATTGGCAGCCAGTATTGGCTTGGTATAGGTTTCAAGCCAGGCCAAACTGTTCACACGCGGCATATACCAAGCCAGTACTGGCTGCCAGTCTTATTGGCAGCCAGTACTGGGCTCTGTGAAAACTATACTTTAGATTTACTTTGCATAAACGCCGCCAACAACATACGTCACGTATGTAGATAGGATGACGTGACTCGTGACTCGTGAGGCAACTCCCAAGTGCACCTATGCATTAAACTGTAAAGTACTAAGTCGGCGGGATTTAGGTCAGGAAGTTAATTGACATCCCTCAGCGTATAACTTATCTTTAGCGATAATCTAGACTTCTACGGTCTTACCACAAAAGATTTAAACATCTATTGAACAGTTGTTTTGAGACCATTATTATGTACTGAATTTTTTTTCTAATCAACTGTTCAACAGGTGTTTAAATCTTTTGTAGTAAGACTGCTAGAATCTAGGATGCTGAACTGGTTTAGATAGCTTTAACTTTCAACTGTGGAGTTAGATATAAAACTGTCGAATACAATAATTAAACTAACCACTCTGATGAGATTTCCTGACTCAGGACTTCATTAGGTATTTGTGGTACTTTTGGTGGTAAAACCATTATGGAATACGTTTATGAACCGCTGATGTGAGAAGCAATCATCATCTATCAATATTTTCATCACTATCACAATCTCGTAACATAAACTAACGACTTTATGTTTCCCTCCTGTCTACGGCTTTTGCTTTTGTTATTTACATTTAAAAGACATACGGGAAAGGAAGCATCCCGCCAAAAACTCGCGGTAAAACGATAAGGCGCTCTCGTAAAAATTCCAAATTCAAAATGAAATGTGGCCACAGACTGAGTAAATAATTTAGTTGATATATCTGCAGTGTGGCCGTTAGTTACTTAGTATAGTTACTACACTTTTGTGACTTGATCCTTGTACACTTTATAGTCAAAACTAGCCTACTGACTAGTAAGAGTACACCGGGACTCGGGAGTCTCTTACTTTAAATAAGTACCGACTCTGCCTAGTAAAGACTAGTTGCTGGTAGAGTAGGTACCTATTTCCACAGGTAAGTATTTCATTTTAAGGACCACTACAGTTACTACCTTCTACCATCGCTACTGGGACATATTATAATAACATAGCACAAAGTCCAAAGAATCGTAACTACTAAATTTCATTACAACAAAATTCCTCCCTCACTAACATCAATAAAATCGCCCAAGAAACCGCTTACAGAGCATTCAATGAAAGTTGATGAAAAAGTCTCCACAAAACACAGTGACATAATGAAGAGGGTTCAGCGACCTCGGGCGGTGCCGGGGTGGGTGGCCTAGTTTACATCGCTGCGAATTTTAAACGCCCCGCTTTGTTACTTTGTGATGCTGAGGTAAATAAGGCGATGTAATCTAATAAAGTAATGCTGTTACATTTTGAGAGATTTATAAAAACGAAAGCTTCTCAAAAGTTTAAAACATTACTGATGGCAACAAAAACCATTGTTTACGTCTGGTATCATATTTTTTTAGAGGCAGATTTAAGGAACATCTCAATAGCTTTTTCTGTTCGTCAAGGGCATGCGTTATAGCGCAGTCAACAGCGAACGTGACGCATGCCCGCGACGCATGCCCTCTGACCGTATCCAAAAAACAAAAATGACAATGTTGGCGTTACCTTCGTTTACAGGCGTTGCGTTTGTTGACGCATGCAATTATTGAATGCGCCAAAACGAAAGATGAATGAAAGGAGATGACGAAAATTGAAAACGAAAGCGCATAGTGTGGCACAACGTATCAAATTTATTTGAAACGAATTTCGCACGTACCTTTCAGGTGGCGTGGCGCTTTCGCGCGGAATAAAAACGAACGTTTGCGCTAGTCGCTAGTTTCACGAATTTCAAATCGTAATTCCACATTAGTAAATCGAATACGGAAAAGTGAAAACGTGTGTAATGTGTATGCGGCCTGCGTAAATGCGTAATTTTCTTTGAA
Source organism: Aricia agestis (assembly GCF_905147365.1). Taxonomy (NCBI): domain Eukaryota; kingdom Metazoa; phylum Arthropoda; class Insecta; order Lepidoptera; family Lycaenidae; genus Aricia; species Aricia agestis. The sequence goes on from NC_056409.1 coordinate 19,852,434, forward strand.
AAAGTGAATTCTTTACTCTATATTCCCTAGTCCAGGGCTCACCAATTAGTTTCGCTCGGGGTCCGTTTTAAGACATGAAATGGCCTCCGCGGTCTACACATTTTATATAAAAAAATTATTAAACGTAGTTCATTACGGAAATTACAAAGGTATTTTTTAGATATCTCATATCAATGAGAAAAGTAACCATTTTTTTGTATCTCTCTGAAGTTTGGAGTGAAATATTGGTGCAAGCTATATTGACATTAAATCCTGGAGATGTTGAAGTCCTAAGATGAACGAAGATCATCTTCGAACATGCTTGGTCCGCACGCAATGGGTCGGCGGTCCGGATGCGGACCGCGGTCCGCCATTTGGTTTATGTAATGTGAAAGGTATAGTAAATAATGTGTTGAAATGATTTCCGACACCCACAGGCGTTGAGAAATTGCGTAGGCATTTTATTGAATGCCACCCATACACCGGGCTGTATAATATTTTATTAATTTATACTTTTTATGAGCAATATCGTTCATTTCAGATTTACTACAGCTCCAATTTAGTTGGGAAACGAAAACGACTTACCTACGCATTTTGTCTCTATCCATACTAATTATAAAGAGGAAAGGTTTGTTTTGTTTATTACGTTATATTTGAATCCAATAAGCTCCAAAGGTGCGATTTAGATGGGCACAGATACAGAATAGACCACGGACGAAGAACATAAATTACTTTTATGGCAAAAAAATAATAATACTTTTCTCGCGGCATCTTGTTTTAACTCACTTTTTATTTTATTCCCAAAACCTAAACAATCTACTTATTATTTAAAAGCCTCCTTATCGTGAAAGGACTTTACTAAAACATTATTTTCTTACTTTCTGAAAAAAGTGATTCTTACTCTTCAAATATTAATCATACATAGAGAACAATTATTGTTTCTGAAACTATCAAGGTAATCGTCACTTTGCCGGAAGCTATAAGGATATGCATCGTGCGCGGTGTATCACAACCCTACATATAAGGGCGTGTACACACGCGCATAACAATCACTATTGTCTATTGTAGCCCTTACCTGGTATATTGGTCAATGCATATACACGAACGGATGAACATGTACGTAACAAGAATCGCAGTTATTAAGGAACTTCATACAAATATTGAATAAAAGGAATACCCGAGTTCGTTATGACCAGTTTACACTTATCTAGCCCAGTGATCGAATCCAGCTCGGGCTTATTGCTGGAATGATGTAAACGGGCACTGTAAGCGGGCTGGATTTCAGCATTCAGTGCATTCCAGTTCCCGTTAGTATAGCCTATTATTTAACTATTTATTAATCCAGGCTTTTATCATAAATCTGTTGACACCGAATATACTTGTCACATGAACAAACATAATCGTTTGTAATTGTCTATTACGGGACAACGAGTACATGCCTCATAAAGATTACAGACCTCCTCATACAGATTTTTTTTTCTTTTGACTTCACATTAGCGTACCAAATAAGTAAGGTAAAAGCACTAATGGTAGACTCGGAACTAATAGATGACACTTACGACAAAAATACCATAAAAATAAGAATTAGTCTAATTTTTTCTCAACACTATAAATTTTATAAGCTTCTCAAGCTATCTGTTGACGGTGACGACGCAATGCCGCGCCGTGCCACGATACGACGCCGCCACCGCCTTATGTTTTAGATATATTGTTTTTATTTTATTTTTTATCTTTTACATACGCATTTCCTTAGTGTGCAAATAAATAATGTTAAAATATGGAGATCATATTAATATTATATTGTCTTCAATTAAATCGTCATTCGTTTTTACATGAAATTAAAAACCGGCACAGTGCGTATCGGGTCACGCGCAAATCGCAATATAGGGCTCTGTACTCTGTAGTACCGCTAGGTTTTGATAATTTTTGTATGGTCAATGAATGCACATATTTTATAACGTGTTTTACACTACTAACAATACCATCTCAGTTATGTTTAAAAGAATTTGAACGAAAAGTTACTTTATTCTTCTTCGAATACATTTTTTTAGTCGATCGACTATTACTCAAATACAGTCAGCATAATATCTCCTACTCCCGCGAATTTTTCCAGATTTCCAGAAGCAACCTAAGCTAAACAGCTAAACCTGAGTCTGAAACCTGAGCTAAAACAATTTGTGCTAGTGGAAGGGAGGACACTGGACTCTAACGATTTTTTCCAATTTAAAACTTCATATTTCACAAGCAATGGATACCTAAATCCAAAAATGACCTTTGAATACTCGTGAATAATATTTTTTAAAAACGTACCCAACGACACCCCACACGATGGGATAGACGTGGAAAAAAATCGCCCCCGCTTGATGTGTATGGGGAGGTACCATAAAAAAAAATTAAAGATTTTATATACCATTTAGTCGGCATCACAGATAATATGCATACATGCCGAATTACAGCTTTGTAGGCCCTATAGCATCTGAGAAAAACCGCGGACAGGCAGACAGACACACAGACGGACGGACAGACCGAAACTATAAGGGTTCCTTGTGGACTACGGAACCCTTAACAGGGTTCCGTAGTTTTTGTTTGTAGAAAAAAAGTGATTTTTTGTTCAAAAATAAACACCTTTTTTTTTGGAGAAAAGTTTATTTTTTAAATAAACCCAATCAATTTTGAAACTGACACAGGTATCTAAGACTTTTCTGGGTCCCAGTGAACAAATCGAGACGCATCCCATCACTGTTGAAGGGGGGGGACGGGGTCCATACAAAATCCCGCATGGTCCTTTTGCACGTAAGTTTTGAATACATTTATTTGATTTTTTGTAATTTCTATTGATTTCATTGGATTAATGGTCATGTTTTTTACACTAATTAATGTTTATTTATGATTTTTTATCCATTTTCCCTAACAATATAAGGGGTGTCTACTATTAGTTCTTGAAAATGTAAAAAACCTAATAGATGACATGGAACTCATATCATCATTTTGCAATACATACTAAAGTTATTTTGTAGTTTATTCTACTGCAAATATCATCAATATTCCCTGAAAATATAATTCTATTAACAAGCTAACAAATTAGAACTACTGTACCTTAAAATTGACATATTAGACCTTGTCTGATCTAAAAATCGATTGCTTTAGTTTTTTAGCAGTAAAAAGAAGAAAAAGGAGAGCTGAGAAAAGAAAGAAGAAAAAAGAAGAGGCAAGAGAAGCATGGAGACTAAAGACTGAAAATAAATTTGCTAGGAAAAAATATAATATGAAAAATAAAAATAAAAGGAAAGATAGTTTTAGCATCGAAGAAGAATGGATAGAATCTGGAGACAACGTGGATAATATTTCATATGCATGTAGTTACTATGATGAAGCAAATGAAATCTTTTGAAAAAAACGGTAAATAAATACCTTATAATAGGAAAAATGTTAAATGTAATGTAATGTTCTATGTCAACTATTAGTTCATATTGGTGTCTACTATTAGTGATGTTCGTTTTCTGTGATGTCATCTATTAGTTGTTATGACTAAGTTTACAAAAATACAAATAATTTATTTTTTAATTGATTTGTCAGTGAATAATCATAATAGTTTTATTTTGTAAGAGTTACTGAAGACATGGAAGAAGTTATCAATCCTTTATTTTAATAAATATATATTTTAACATTCAAATGTTCCATGTTTCCTTAAAGCGTCTGCCATTAGTGCTTTTACCTTAATTTATTTTCTAACGGTCAATACTTAATATCAAATAATCATAACCTTATTCGAATATATCTGAATTGGTAATATTCCATACCTGTTATATGTTAAGCTGGCCAAAAACTGTTACGGTCTTCTCATTTTTCGATGGATCTGCAAAAGATAAATATGGAATTAATTCGACATCATCATACAAAGTATTAAATGGTACACAAGTTAATAAATTCCAAATTCAAATTTAGAAATGAAAACACAGATAAACTAAAATTAGACGATTGTTTTTTTTTCAGGTAGAGTACAACAGTAACAACAATTTTTTTTATGATTACTATCATGCAAATTTTTTGTGAGTAGCTTCATCATCACCATCACATGCCATCCTCATCACCTTGATGAGTGGCAGTCTTCCACAGTGCGTTTTTCGCGTAACTTTCTGCCGCGCACTGTAAAAATCTGGAACGAACTGTCACCAACAGTATTTCCGGACCTATACGACCTGCAAACCTTCAAGAAAAGAGCGTATTCCCTCTTAAAAAGCTGGCAACGCACCTGCAGCTTTTCTGATGTTGCGAGTGTCCATGGGCGACGGTAGTTGCTTTGCTTACCATCAGGTGACCCGTTTGCTCGTTTGCTCCCTTATTTAATAAAAAAAAATTGATAAGACGAATAACAATTTTATCTGCGATAAATCTTGAAAGTGATAGCTAACAGGATAATTAGGAACCCTAACCAGCCCTAAAGGATATGGACGAACAGTTTATAGACGGCCCCAATTTTATAATAAAAAAAAAAAAAAAAACCCTAACCAGCAGATTTTTTGTATATGTTTTTGGTTATATCATTTAAGAGTAACATTGTCCTACAAACAGAACGATCCATATTTTAGGACCATCAAATCAAAGTATGAAATCCTTTCTATCTTTCTATCTGTTAGCTCTACCACTTTCGAGATTTTTCGCAGATAAAATTATAATTGTTGTTCGTCTTATCATAGAGGAATTAAATGGCTGCCCCCCTATCATGAGCTCTTAAAGCCAGCCAGAATACTGACTGGCTCGCATTTTGGTACCATGACCTCTATTTTCCAGCCAGTCAGTGGTCACGTGACACAAAACTCACTTCTCCATTGTTAACTGAGTAATAATTTCGTATCATTTGGTATCATGACAACACTTCTGACATAAGCTCGCTTGCTTTTACGTCAAATACAGCAATTCAATAAACACCAACCAACGAGTAGCTTTTACTGAATAGTTTACATTTTAGTAATTTTATTACATACTTTTTAGTCTTAAATTATATTGCTATTTAGTTGGTTAGTTACTTAATAAGTTATATTTTAGTCTATAGCATATATTTTAGTGAAAATAATTCGTTATTAAAACCAAAAAACTAAACATTCGGAGTGTCCAAATTTTTGGAAAACGATTAAGTACTTAAGTATTCTCAAGTTAATCACGAAGTGATACATAAGTAAAGACGTAGAGACCTTAGTAATCCATTTAGTGTTAGTGAGGTTTCAGAATAATAACATAAGTGAGGTGTAGTATATTAGTACAATATACCTATATGTCTAGTCAACAATAAGGTTTGCATTTGTGCGATGAGCTAAGACTGCATTGATTTAGTACACAAGAAACACATACAAGGTATAAGGAACACAAGTGTTGTGTTTAATTACTGTAAAACAAGTATGAATTTTCACCAAAAACCTACAGGTACAATCTTATAGTTGCATTGTAGGTTTTTGTGTTATTTCACAAACTATTTCCTTGTAAACCTGAAGTATTTTGGTATATGCATGATAAACACTGCACCAAAGAGGTAAATTCAATATTAAGTACTTACTTTTAACAAGAATTTTCAGAACACAACCTTTAAAACTTTAGATGTATGTATAACATGCTCCGGATAAACATTGACACACCTAAACTAATAGAAAAGTTAAATAATTGATAATATCATAGAATCCCAATTAGCTAAATTCTCATATGAGCACTTTTTCATTTATAACTTCTTCTCTTGACTACAATATGGTATTATATGATGGGAATAGTGTAAATCACTAAATTTTACTCAAAAACAAAAACCTACATTATAGTACTTTTCCAAAAAAGACTTACTTAATAAGAATTGCATAACAAACATATGGAACTTATTGTTCATAAAACATAATATTATCATAGGAACATATATTATTATGTATTACCAAAAATACTTTTGTACTTACCTCAATAATAATAATAATTATTAGTTTTATATTAAATTAAAATTTAAAATACATGAGGACTTACTATGTACTTCTTAGGAACCTATCTTAGGAGCATTTCGTACAATCTTTTGATTGCAGTAGGTCTTTGTGTTATTTCACAAACTATTTCCTTGTAAACCATGCATGATAAACGCTGCACCAAAGAGGTAAATTCAAAGGTATTACTTTCTCAATAACAAGAATTTTGAGAACACAACCTTTGAAACTTTAGATTCATCTATATTCACGAATAAATATTGACACACACACATACACCTAAACTACTAGAAAAGTTAAATCATTGATAATATAAAATCCAAATTAGCTAAATTCTCATTTGCACTTTTTCATTTATAACTTCTCTTGACTACAATATGATATAATATGCAATGGGAATAGTCACTAAAACTCAAAAATATAATCCTACATTACTTAATATAGTACTTTTTCCAAAAAGACATAACAAAAATTGCATAACAAACATACTTATTGTTCATAAAACATAATATTTTCATTGGAACTTATATTATTATTACCAAAAATACTTTTGTACCTCAATAATAATAATATTAGTTTTATATTATTACATTAAAATTTAAAATACATGAGGACTTTAGTAAGTCCTCATGTATTATACATTTTAAAAAGATGTGGTCGTTTTAGGGACCTATCAGACAGAGTGGTCACGCGATGAAGCATTTGCGTTGGAGCAGTCAGTGTGTGACTGAGGAGCAATTCTGACACATTCAGAACTCCTCCTGTGTGAGTATATAGAGATACTCACACGGGAGGCATTCTACAACATAATACAACACAAAGAACACAAAACCCTTGACCGCTCTCTGTCTGAGATATCCCAGGCAATTTACCATAGTTGCAACTTGCAATGCAGTTTCTAATTGTTATTGGTTTGCCAAATAAAAGTCTGAAATTATAATATTGTTTTTATCTTTCATCAAAAGTTTGTATTTGAACTCCTTTAATATTAATAAATTAATATTTACACAAGGGATATTTGATTCATCTTCTTTGATTTTAAGTGACAAGACCTTGTTTAAGATTTCCACTGTATAAATATTTTTATAAGTATAATATAAAAGAGATTTAACACTTGCTTATCTGATATAGGTTGATAATAAGGTGTAAGACAAATATAGTACCTATTGATGAAAGCTGTGTATGAATATGTATCTAAGGTAGGTATATTTAAGTGAGAAAATAAATGAAAAAACATTTAAAAACGAGTATTTATTAAATTTCTTTTAATTTAAGCTTTTGAGTGAATATATATTATCTTCCTAGGACTTCGTCATCATTACACTTGCAATTCTTTATTATAAAATGTAGTACTTATAGTATCTCAGTGTTAGCAATCATCCTTTATCCTGAAAAATATTTGGTTCAGCGTACACAGTACTAATAATGTAAAATGCCTTACAAGGCACGAAAAGGGGATTATTAAACTTATAAATTGCCTGTTTATGTTACAATAATACCTATTTGAAAGCTCAAAAAAACGTAGGTGTTCAAGAATGAGTTCAAGTTCAACAAACTATGTTCAACTCATGACATCAACTCTGTTGTAATGCATGTAATTGTAATCCACGAGTTTGATGCATTTCTAAGACTTTTTTAAGGTAGATTATTTAGCATAGGTATCAAATAGGTATAGGTAATAATAAACTTATCAATTTCTTGCATATAACATAATCTCTTAAACATAATAACAATATCTAATTATCTTTTTTTTTTGTCTCCTTCTTCTTTTTTTTAATTGCCGACTCAGTTAGTTGCCAATGTCAGAGAATTCTTTCTCCTCTAGATCGCCATGCTTGTGATAATATAAACATGAAGGAGTGTTATTTTCTCAGTGTTTTGATAAAGGGCTTATAAAATACCAAAAAAATATAAATAAAACCATTTACACATTTATAATAATTACCTTTAAATACAATAAATCAGTGCAAAAGTAACTATTCCTACATTGACCACGTTATATATTAGAAAATAGTATATTTTATAATAAAAAATATCAATCTTTTTTTAAACTATATTTTCATCTTGATTTACAATTTTTCCGTTAGTCATTATGGCTAAGCCATTTCAATTCCTAAAAAAAAAACAATTCCGTTTGTCAAATTTGACGTTCGTGTTTGACATTTCTTATTCCAGTTCAGAGACAAATATTACAAGTTAAAACCATTCAGAAGTAAAAGCGGTAATGATACCGAAACAGAACCATTCACTTTTCAACTGATAAGTGAATTGCAAGGAAACTGCATGGAAGTGACAAAGTTAATGATAGAGGCCCTGGTCTCAGGTCTTATCAAAATGAAGTTACCCACAAAAAATTAGCTTGATATTAATAAAAAAAATGTTATAACTTAATAACATAATATATATAGAGCAGGATATAATAAAGACCTCGAGTAACGAAAACCTGGAAACAATTTCCTTTCATGTTCACTCTCGACGTCTCTTGGAGTCACGCCAGCGCGGCGCTATTACGTGGCTATTTCGACCCTATGTCTATAACATTAGCAAGAAAGTAATTTCTAGAATAACTGGCAAATCACCTCAAAGTCTAATATCACGGACGTAAAAAAAGTATTTTTACGTCCGTGTCTAATATATGTATAAATTATAATCTTATTATGTATATAAAATTCTCGTGTCACAAAGTTAGTTACCGTACTCCTCCGAAACGGCTTTACTGATTTTTACCTATAAGCATATTCAGTAGGTCTGAGAATCGGCTACTGGTTACTTTTTATATTGATAAGTGCATTTGTTGCATAAATAAAAGTAAATTATTACAACTCGAGACTGACGGCGACCATTGTTTGTACGGGATAGCGAATATGGACGTTGCCATGGTGCCATACTTATTTAGTCACTTCAATAAAATAATATGGACGAAATACTTTATAAGTAGGTATGGCAAAATAACGTTTGCCGGGACAGCTAATATACATAATATAATTATTTAAAGAGGTGTGGCAGTGAGAAGCGACTGTCTAACTTTCCGGTAACAGAAGACGAGATTCCTACAGTTATCCCGAAGAAAATAAGATAAAAAATTGAGCTTTATACTTTAATTAAAATTAGGTAGACCTTCAGAACTGGATACCTCCTAAAGTGACGGCGACCGAAACTCCATAGTTGCTGGTCGTTACTACCTCTATAGGTGTCATATACCAAGAGAAAAATTTACAAAATGACGAAATTCTGTTTGTCACTGGCATGGTTATAATATTCGTCATACTTACCTACGAGTATATAGAAGTCATATACAGGAGAACTTTCAGCTTTATAAATGACGAAGGTCTTTCTGGCGCTGGCTCTTACTCTACAATATTCGTCATAGACCTTATTGATTAAGCACCTATACCTGCAACCATAGTGGTTTGAGCAACCATAATAGGTGGCCAGTATTACTAACAACCACATAACAGTGTCATCCTTCCTGCGCCACCGGAAAATGCTGGTGTATCGAAACTTATTTTTAATAACGGGGTTATTGAACTGTGCTCGCCATTTGAATATAAATCAAACTGTTTACGTTTTGGGGTGAAACGTGTGGGCGTTCTTTGATGTTGGCAGACACCAGACTTGATAAACACTTCATTACGATTTACGTCCAAAACAAAATATCGAAAACCAATTCAATCCATTGTAAAAGATAATAAATGCCAAAGTGTACGTCTGTCTGTCACATCTTCTTGCCCAAAACGCTGCAGTACCGATTTTGCTAAAATTTGGTATGGAGATACTTTGAGTCCCGGGAAAGGACATATTATACTTTTTATCCCATTAAAATGTACGGTTTCGCGCTAATTGTGGCACAACGAAGATGCTGGCGTCTGCATCTAGTATTATATCCTACTAGTCCTACTAATATTATAAAGGCGAAAGTTTGTTTGGATGTATGGATGTATAGATGTATGGATGTGTGGATGTATGGATGTTTGTTACTCTTTCACGCAAAAACTACTGAACGGATTTTAATGAAACTTTACAATATCATAGCTTATACATCAGAATAACACATAGGCTACAATTTTAACCGACTTTCAAAATGAGGGAGGTGTTATGTTCGTTTTCTTATGTTCAACGATTACTCCGCCGTTTGTTAACCGATTTTCAAAAAATTTCTTTTGGTATATAGGGTAATATCCCAATTTGGTATTATATTCACAAAAGTGGTGATCTGAACTCCTCAAAATTTATAGGGAAACATGTGGTGACTTCGGTTTCGTGAGAAGTATTCTAAGCATAATATGCTTAGAATACTATTTTAATTGTATAAATAATTACTTAGTGGTAGCATATTATGCTACCACTAAGTAAGATTTTGCACCGAGGTATACCCAGTAGTACTAGCACGGCGATCAGCGGAAATGCGAAAGTATGGACAAACTGTGGAAATAAACCTAAGGTGCCGTTCCGATCTTTTTTCGTTCCGAAAAATTCAATTAAAATGCCACTTTATGACAGACTATAGTCACAAACTGTGGAGATAAACTTAAGGTGCCGTTCGGATCTTTTTTAGTTCCGATTAATTCAATTAAAAAGCCACTTTATGACAGACTATAGTTCTAAAAATTCAAATAATATCCTACATTATGACATATACTATAGTGTGTCATAAAGTGGCATTTTAATTGATTTTTTCGGAACGAAAAAAGATCGGAACGGCACCTTAGGTTTATTTCCACAGTCTGTCCATACTTTCGCATTTCCGCTGGTCGCCGTGCTACCGCTACTGGTATACCGTGGTTCGGAAGGTGCTGAGAGAACTCCTGATTCTTTATAGATACAAGTTTGGGAGTTTCGGCGTTGTTTTAAGAACGAGAAGCATTTGCTACTATGCAAATTACATTCATCATCAACATCATCATCACTACCATATTATTGGTACTTTTTATAGTCTTTTAGATCGAGACTCGAGTCTGTCAAGCGATAATAAAAAAAAATCTATAAGTACCTACCTACTTAATATTATAAACCTGAAGAGTAAGTTTTTTTTTTATGAAATAAGGGGGCAAACGAGCAAACGGGTCACCTGATGGAAAGCAACATCCATCGCCCATGGACACTCGCAGCATCAGAAGAGCTGCAAGTGCGTTGCCGGCCTTTTAAGAGGGAATAGGGAGAGGGAAGGGAAGGGAATAGGGGAGGACAGGGAAGGGAATAGGGTAGGGGATTGGGCCTCCGGTAAACTCACTCACTCGGCGTGAAACAGCGCAAGCGCTGTTTCACGCCGGTTTTCTGTGAGAACGTGGTATTTCTCCGGTCGAGCCGGCCCATTCGTGCCGAAGCATGGCTCTCCCACGTTTGCTTGAACGCGTTAATCTCAGGAACTACAGGTCCGATTTAAAAACTTATTTCAGTGTTAGATAGCTCATTTATCGAGTAAGGCTATTATCACGCTAAGACTAATACGACCGAAGAAACTCAGGAAAATGTGGGAAATATTAGAAATTACGAACTACTGGAGCAATTTTTATGGCAATATTTGGCACAGATATAGAGTAGACCAAGTGAAGGGAGTAGGGACATAAGCTATTTTTTGTGGGAAAATATTGTACGGTTTCCATAAAATCTCTAATTTACGCGGGCGAAGCCGCGCGGGACATCTAGTTATGTATAAAGACAAAAAACTTTATTAGGGCTTTCAATAAAGAGTTAAGTATATGCAAAACAGACGTCACCACGTTTCTAACTGGATAAACGAGGATTACTACGTACTAGTTAAACAGTCAGCACAAAAAAGGCTCAAAAAAGTACTCTCCTCCCTCGGTATTGAAATAAATAAATATTTTATAGAATAACATGACATGTCCAGGCGATAGCCACAACTCGAATTACAGGAAAAAAACAACAGAAAAGCGGTTTTCCGCCGTTCGCGTTGGGACGCACAAACTTTTTTCATTTCAAAGAAACTGACAATTAATTATCCAAATGAGTCTTCACTCTTCCGGCGGGCTAAGGTATGGTCGTGGACATTTGACTGTGTAACACTTTGGACTTTATCATTATTGTATCAAGATCGAAAACACACGTTAAACACGTATTACAGTAGGGGTTGGATCAGCTGTTACGCTTGTTGTCGACACGCGATCCCACCCTCGCGTGTCAGAAGATGTATGCGTAATGGACTATTCTGCCCTAAACCTTAGTGGCCATTACTGATTTGATATTTTTGTGAATAGACGTAGTTATGTCATAGGCATTAGGAAAATAGTACTATTTTCCTAATGCCTATGACATAACTACCATGTACCAATTAACACAACATATTCGATTTTTTATCCTTCGGCATATTTTCACTGATGTAAATGCTATCGGAGTTGCGACTTTTGCTGTGTACGTGTAATAAATATAGCTCCAGTATAAGGGGTCAAATATGATTTTGGAAATTCGACTTGCACGGTGCAGGCTGCGTGCAATTTTAAGATCGCTCAGCGAAACTGCTTATTATTTACTTTTAGTCAGTGGGACAGTGATCTTGCTGCATTCCGCGTACCTAGATTATATCTTTAGAATTTAAAAAGTTCAAGCGTCAAATAGATAACCATAGAGTATAGAGTATAGAACATATGAAGTTCATGGTAACAGCCTACAATAGGTCATTGTCAATCCCCACGTGCAGATAACACTACCGAGAATCTCAATCAGTATCAGTAGGTTACTACTTAGTACTCTGCATACATTATGACATTCCTGAGGCGTGCGCTGGCTCATTAAGCCATCACATACAATATATCATTAATGCAATTGCCTCTTCCGCTACAACCGTACGGTAGCCGACGGATCCGGTATCTCATCTTATTGCTTGGCAATAAGGTTGAAACTCAATCCGATATACCGACTGTACACAATACATTTAAGGTGTTATTTTTATCTCCTTTGTTAAAACTTTAGAAGGCAAAACGAGCGGATGGACCACCTGTTTGTGTGATTACCGTCAACAATGTAACAGATTAATATTAGCCATTAACTAAAAGTTGATATTCTCATTCAAATAGGATTAACAGTAGACAGTAGCCATTAACTAAACGTTGCTATTCTCATTCTAATATACGCTATTTCTTTGAACGTGACATCAAAACTTAAATCAACAGTCTCTGATTGGATTGAAGCAAAAATCTTTTGTAAAATCTACATTCACCCCCTTACTAATAAAGCATTTATACAGCAAATATCTTTACAAGATCTGTTTGCCTTTATCTGACACACTAAAGAGATACACGACAGACAAAGCTGTTCTTCAATAGTTACACCGTACACGCTGCGTATTTTTTTTATGAGTGCTAAAGTGTATATCAGTAAACTGTCCAGTGAACCTAAAATTTAAGGGTTGACTAGATATTTTCTGCTTCCACGTCCTGACTCTTTCTTTAATTGTATCTACCGCTACGTGTACTGAATGACTGATGATACAAGTCCAATGCTCGTAAAATCTGCAAGACTATTAGCCAATACGATGGCATGCGGGTTTTTGTGTCCGTACATCCATGTATCGCGTGTACCTCCCCAGTATTCTCAACTAACAAATACCTCCGCTCAATTATTATTTATTATATTTATACGGTAACCGATATGTGCACCGTAAAAAACTGGCTTAGCACTGAACCGGATGAGTTGCGATGGTTCCGCAGTTTTTTTATTAAATATTGACCGAGCTTTGCTCGGTATTCGATAAAACACGAATAAAATGACATTTTCTAAAAATGATTCCTAGCTAGATCGATTTATCGCCCCCTAGAATTTTTAAGGGGTTTATTTTCTTCTTTTTAGAGAATTATTGATCTTAATTCTTCGGCCATTAATCCATCGCTGCTTGTCTCTTCCATTTACACGCGAAAATTATCATGTTCGTTTTGTGTACTTGAGAAAATGAAATGTAGTTGCAAATAAACTTTATTATTATTATTTAAAACTATAAATACATTTTTAACGACAAAAGTGACAATAATTGGTAGACCAATGGCTTAAGAGGGCGACTGACGCAAAAAATCAAACATCGTCCTTCTCTCTTCACACCCACGCCCGTTTTTTCATATTATGCCAGGTTAAAAAGGACGACGCGGCATCATCGCAAAGTTAGTCTTTTCTTAATAACTCGATAAATATACAACATTTTAAAAATCTGCTAGGTCAGTTTCTCAACATTGATAGAATTTTTAGAAGACACGTTGTATACGTGTTAAAATATTAACTTAGTGTAATTCACGGTTTAATGTTATAGCAATATATGAAAAACTCGTGAAAATTAGATGCATCTTTGTGATTTTTTTCTATCGAGAAAATTTTAAGATATCGTGTTTTCGCTAGGTCGGATCCTCGGAAATATAATGTAGTAACAGTTTGGGGCTTATTTTCTAAAATTCGTCGTTCTAAAAATCGTCAATTTTGGGTTAGTCGCCCCCTTAATTTCTATGCGTTTAGTAATCAAGCGAGACACCAATACAAAAAAAAAAAAAACGACTCCTGTCATAATATTCAGGCCTAATTTCACCAATGTTGCAGCTTGTTAAAATGTCATGTCTTCTCTTTCATTAATATGAAAAACGAAAGAGTTAACGTGAAACTAATTCGAGCATTCAGTTTAACAGTCGTTGGTGAAATTGGGCTTAAACCTCAGACATCACACCGGGCATAAGTGTTGTAAGTTGTAACTGAGGAACTCCAATAAACAATGAGCGTATCTCTTGCGTTTTTACAATCCGCTTACATAAATGTTATTCATGGTAAAACATTTTCAACCTAATTAATTTTTTAGGATTAAAATATGTATTTGCAATATTATTACTACACAACACACTATAATTTATAATATGTAGTCCTATTTTTTAAACTAGAGGCTAAGGGTCGTCCACAAACAACATAAGAAATGGAAACTGAAGAGATCCACTAGCATCTAGATTCTAGCTAGTATCTTCCGTAAGTTGTTTTGTTTTGCTAAGCTCCACTTGCGCAGATCCAGGTTAAAGTTAATACTGGGTTAAATAGTATGTTGTCTCATACATTCCTCATAAATTTTACGAAAGAGATAACGTTTAATCCGGGGTTAACTTCTGCGCAAATTATTTGTTTTCCTTTCTACGAGTTCAAAATGTCAGTTCCTATAGTTTGTATCGGTTGTCGCATGTCTCCTGTCGCTGGTTATTTTCGATATCGTGGACTCGCGTGGCCGGGGGCGACAACCGCGATACTCACATGCTAAACGTTCATTAGATATAATAATTTATTAGTATAACATTAAATTGATCGCCATTAATTAACCTTATGTGACAGTTTTGTTTGTCACTTAATTGGTTTTCTTATTTTCATTTCCACTATTAGTTGGCGCTACAGTTCAATGAACCGTCAACATTTTGATACAACTGGATGCTTAATCTTTTCGCGCCAACATGGTGATTGGTGGTAGTACAAAATGCTTGTTTGTTACATTCCTAACATGATCTAGTAGTAAGATAGTAGTAAAACGCCCAGACTGACACATGACAGTAAACTGTAGAGCATTTGCATAGTAACGCGACATCCAATCTAAATACCAACGCTCTCCGTCACGGCCAATCAACCGCCTGAGAGTTATTACTTATTACACACTAGCTCGAATATCAGATTATGTATGCATTTCCCCTCCTAGCCCACTGGAAGACACGGTTCATATTTTTTTTGCGCTTGAACACCTCGGAAAATGACCCCTAAATGATAAATCATAATTGGGCCCCCTTATGCTGGGTCACGATGGATAATTTCAAACGTATCAACAAGTTAGTACATTTCAATAATTACCCTGATCGCTATTAGGTTTTTTATTTGTAGACTAGATAACGTGGTTATCACTTCCCTCGTAATATAAACTTTTACTGGACTTCCCATGGACTTCCACTAATATTTCAAGACTAAAATCAAATCGGTTCATCCAGTTCTAGCGAGACTAAAGTAACAAAATTGGAAATAAATTTCCACTGTATGAGTAGTACAGATCTAGACATTAATTATTTTACACTAGCTGTTGCCCGTGACTTCGTCCGCGTGGACTTCAGTTTGTAGCGCGCGATGTCAACAAAATTGGTGTCAAAAGCTTCTATAAAAATAAACCTTGGTACCCCTTAAATCAAAACAGCTGTGCAGTGTGAACATAATATTTCATTTTTTAAATTAAACATTATATATTATTATTTAGCCCCGCAATTACACAACTTTACCCATAAACTATTTATCATTGATAGGTTTAAGATTACGTCACTGCATAGATAAAGTACTGAGTTATTTAATAACACAGAATAGAAATAACAATCGAAAATAATCGAAACCTGAATATAAGATGATACCACATCTTATAGAAAGACTTTTAAACAAGCGTCAGCGCGATGTAGGAGACGCACGGCGCCATCTATTATGAATTTTTGGAACCAACTTTATTTGAACAAATTTACGCATTTTCACCCCCTTAGGCTTTAGACTTAATACAAAATTTCATTACAATCGGTTCGGTAGTTTTGGCGTGAAAGCGAGACAGACAAACAGACAGACAGAGATACTTTCCCATTTATAATATTACTTAGTATAGATTTAACAATCTATCAGTAGAGAAGATGTGCGAAAACAACATAATCTGCATTGGGTGAACTGATGCTAATAACGGGGTTAGCTGCATCGCTGACATGCCGCAGGTAATGCGGTACACCCTATACAGTCTAGACTCTAGACTCTAGCCACGCGATTCAAATTTTGTCCTATAATTATACAGTCGCTGTCATCATCAGCTGGAGCTGCTTATTTTTTATCCCGGAAAAATCTACGGTTCCTTTAAACGAATTTAGGCGCAACGGAGTTGCATTGACGCACGCAACTCCGTTGCGCCTAAATTCGTAAGTAATATTTGTTATTATACATAGGTATATCGTAATTCGTATCTCATGGAGTACCTGTAATTAAATTGTTTTGACTAACCCTACTGTATAGTGTACAGGGCCTCTATCATGAGCTCTTAACGTTTCTCTTTACGTCCTTATACTGACTGTATAAGGACGTAAAGTGAATGGATTTAAGAGCTCATGATAGGCCCCCAGGATACTTATACTACGCAGTAATATTATTAGTGACATTAATCAGACGACCGTTACCAACATCTCAGCTGGTACAAAGAAGTATTGTTATAACAGCCATCGACAACAATGTGCCCATACATATTGCCCATTGGGTTTTTTAAATACCCCCGAACCCGATATTATAATACTTATTACTAGAAAGACGGAGTATGAAACCGCCCAGTAGCTTGGAGAAATATAAGAATTGCTTTTTGATGGCTAAACTGTCAATTACTTAGCTCATAGGCAAAGAGAATTAATAAGAAAGTGAGTGTATTTCTTTACGCTTAAACCACTAAACCGATTTTAAAGAAATTTCACATGAGGAATGAGGATACTTCGAGAATTCCGAGAAAGCGAATAAATAGTATTTTTTTTCGGCAAAATGTACGATACCTGATTTTAACTCAACAAAGCTGCAGGCAAATTGCGCACCTCAACTTGTAAGCCTTGGCAATATTCTTGTATTTAAAAAAATAATATGACTTTGCTAACTAACAAAGTACTTAAATGCTTACAAATTTAATAATGTCCAACTGGCCGATTCTGTATCGTACATTTGTGAGTTAATCACTGAGTTAGTAACGAAACTGAGGAGTGAGTAACGGAAAGTCTCACTTTTGTATGCAAGTGAATACAAGAGTGGCTAGATCGAAAAAATACTGTATGTACGATGAAATAAATCATTTGGCACCTAATACTCCTCAGAGCCTAAACCACTTCATAAAAGAACTACAAAAACATTCTGCTCGACACTTAACAAGGTCCTTGCATTCCCATTTCCCACGATTATTACTGGCGTAACAACTAAAATGGTTATAGAAACAATTAGCTGTCAAACACTATTGTGTCTGAATCACTAGAAAAATGTAGTCTACACTTCACCATGCTACTCACCGTCGACATTTTTAACGGCAACACTTTCTGTTGTCGCTTTACTTAGAGCCTAGAGCATACTTTAAACTTTAAAGAGTAAGTAATTGCTGCACAGAAAACCAAAGAATGAAGAAACATGAAGTGAAGTGCGTTTTGCTCGAAAAAACTTTACCCACTGTTGAGTAGAGCCAAAAGGTAGAGAAGTAAAGCATTAACACTATACTGTACTCGCCGAAACATGGCGGTAGCGGTCATCGACTCCCTGGTCATTTTCTATATAAACCGCGAGTGACAATGAAGTGTCAGATGTTGTCAATCGCGGCTTTGTATAGAAAATGACAAGTTTTTGACAGGGAGTCAAAGGTAATACAGCAAACAGGTCTAAATTACAGCTAATAGTGTTAAGCCAATACTTCAAGATGTCTATTACTCTAACATCATATTATTATATAATATGTATAGGATAAATGAGAGTATTTTGGCCGCGGACGGGCCGTACGTTCACCTTACGACCCCATTACACGGTACACCCAATCCCACCTGCTTTATATGGTAACAAAGCTCACCCCGTACTCTATTCCTGTTTGTTTAGGAGCTTTATTAGGCTTTATAGCTTGTCAAATAAATACATAAGAGGTTCTTTGGATCATAGGTTTATACTTTATACATACTTTGTATTTGCAAATAGCAAATTAATATCATGGAATAAAATATAGTCAATTTTTAACTCGTGTCGATGTACAAAATATTGTTAATTGATACTTTTATCAACCGACTTCCAAAAAAAAACCCGTTACAAGTTACGAACCCAAATATTAATTCAGGCTATACAAAACAAACAACGCTCTAACTTTGCTTGTTAACGCCGAAAGCGCTAACGAAACACAAACAAATTAGTAGCGAGAATTTTATGAAGTTAAATAAGAAAGATAAAAACATCATTATGAGGGGAAAATGCAAAAAAGCGTGCAGACACTCGACCGAGTTCACGCAGATGCACTCGCCGGGGTAACGAACCTGCGCCTTCTCTAAAATCGCTTACTTCATAGGATTTTATTAAACCTTTAGGTCTGTTTTACCACTTTCTGATAAAGTGTCGAACAGGCTATTCACAACTTTTTTGACAGATTCTCCATACTTCATCTGTCAAGTTAAGTGGTGGATAGCCTATTCGGCACTTATCAGGAAGTGGTGAAACAGGCCCTTAGCAGTTTTTATTATTCGTAGCCTTTAGGCTTTAGCGCTACGAATAATAAAACTTTAGCGTTAACTGGCACTTGGCAGAATGATAACATGACAGGTAAGCAACAGGCGTTCGGCAGCGGATATTGCACAAATTAAATTCAAAATGTCTGTCAGAATTTTTACTATACGAAATTGTTGGCAGGTCACAGCAGATTTGTGCCGAGTTTGAACAAATCGCCCGCTAAAGATGTCTTCTTTATGTTTATGTTTAAATTTTAATTTGCAGGGAGTAGGTTGTAGATATAGATGGCAGGTGTATGTTTTAGGAGTTCATTCTTCATTGTAGTCATGACTCATGGTAGGACGTAAGCTTAGGTTAGGTTGTAGGTGCAGGTTGTCGGTGTAGAAATTGGGCACTGCTTTGTAAATACAGAAACGCAAGTCTGTCCAAGTCAGCTACTGATCCTTAGCCTAACCTACTGATCAATCTTTGCAGATTTGGCAATAAAGCTCTACGACACTTAGGGCCTGTTTCACCACTTCCTGATAAGGCTATCCACCAATTAACTTGACAGATCAAGTATGGAGAATCTGTCAAAAAAGGTGTGAATAGCCTATTAGGCACTTTATCAGAAAGTGGTCAAACAGGCCCTTAATATCCGCTATCCATCTAATATTCATACTGCTAACTGCATACAACAGAAGGAAGCTGATATTACGACAGTACAATGCCATCATATCAGTGATGAGACTGATGACTCACTAATATTCACTTTCACTTGTTCTTGGTAACGACCGTAATATTTCCTGGAATGTTCAGAAATTGTCATCATACCCATCATGGAAACATTAAGGGCGTAATAAGTTTTTTGGATCACATAATAGTATAGGCTCGTTACGCTAGTATTTCAGAACGAACGGGTTGGTTCTGCCAAAACTTCTGTAAAAACATCACGATTTCACAGAATTACTTGCTTGCTTAATGTTTGGTGATTTGAGGTGATTTGGCGAGTTTTTAGAGGCGGAAGATGATCCCTCACTGTTTTTATAGACTGGTAAGTGAATACGTACTTGTCTTGTGTTACGTACGTCCATCTTTAATGGGAACAGCTTTACCAGTATGAAATGGTCCGTCTGGCCTATTTCATAGTTGCAAATGGTTAAAAGTATTATCATAATATGGACCACCTGCATGATCTATATTATGTGTGTACAAAAGCTAGTACCTACCACACTTCCGAAACAATTTTTATGTGCTTAGCTTACAAAAGGAGTAAAATAATTTGATGAAGTACCATCGGCGACATTTGTATTCCCTCTTAAAAGGCCGGTAACGCACCTGCAGCTCTTCTGACGTTGCGAGTGTCCATGGGCGACGGTAGTTCCTTACCATCAGGTGACCCGTTTGCTAGTTTGCCCCCTTATTTCATAAAAAAAATGGATTCATAGGCAGTTGACGGACCTAAAGTGCTACAAGTACCCTGTCAAGACTCAAGCCCCATAAGGACACCGGTGACCGCGACAACAATAGTATAACAATAGATTTCCAATAATCCGCTATCGAAGGAATGAACGTGGACGGGGCGCTGCTGGTGCTGGTAAAGTAGAACTGTCAAAAACATGTCAAAAATGGCGTTTTTGTATGATGGCAGCGTTAGTTCCTTTTTTCAGCACGTTCATTTAAAGCCTTGTCGAGCTGAGTCAAGTCCGAAGTCGTCACCTGTCGGCTGAGTTTGACAAAACGCGACCAAAATACGTTGGTCCGCCATCTGCCTATCAATCAATTTCTCTATAGTACAAGTTAAGACTGGCCAAAAAGCGAGTGGCATATGGCGCACATGTACATGTATGTCACATATATCGACATGTCAGTCACGTGTCTTATATCCCGGGCCGCAACTTCAAGTATCCTCTGAGGATGTCATTGAATTCATTATATCCGACTACATTCGACTACGGCCTACATTCGTTGTAACTTATTGTTATTGTGTTATATTTAATTTTATTTTTGCCTCTTTCATTGAATGACAGGAGAAGTATTGTTCCAATGAAGATAAATGTAATTTGTTA
The DNA here is from genome assembly GCF_905147365.1 of Aricia agestis. Taxonomy (NCBI): domain Eukaryota; kingdom Metazoa; phylum Arthropoda; class Insecta; order Lepidoptera; family Lycaenidae; genus Aricia; species Aricia agestis. The sequence goes on from NC_056409.1 coordinate 19,873,606, forward strand.
TTACTTATTAGTTATTTTATTGTAAAAACTGTATGCTCGACCTGGCAGTTGCATGTCGTGGTCCCAGGTATTATATTGTAAGTAATGCATTTATTATGTATTAACTTGTTATGACGGAACCGAAATAATTGAATTTAGTATTACTACTTGTTTCGTAATTTGCTGACCAATAAACTATTATTATTGTAAACTGTACCACTACGTAATTGAAATATCTTATCGTAGCAGAGCTCTGGAAAAACTATAAAATTAACTACTCTAAGTATAGTCTATAGCCAATCAATTGCTTTATTTACTAGTACAGTAAATAAAGCCGCGCTCACACTGTTTACACATGTGCTTGGGTCATCGACCTCGGCACATGTGACCTCTTTATGGACGTTGCCTAATTATTCTAGGTCAACGCACATGTTAGCCACTTTTCGCACATGACTTGTCGCCATTTTAAGGATATCGGAGGTTTATTTTTAAACAGAATTGTCGACAGAAATATCTTCGTCGCCCACCATTCGCCAGCTGATTACCAACTCTAGTGTATTAAAAATAGAGTTCTTTTTCACAAAACGTATTAGTTTCCTTGTACAGTCAAGATTTGTGAAAATTTAGTAGCTATCTTGTTTAAGCTCCTAGCTTAGTTTGCTAGTTAACAATATGACAAGAATCAAATTTCTATATCAGTGATTTGCTCTTGGAAAAAAAACTGTAAAGAGTGTAAAGGTACAGTTGGAACCGAGCGACACGCGATAACTCGACGACGTGTCGTCGCGACACTACTAGTTTGTATGTATTTCTACGAGAGTCGCTAGCAGCTGTGGAGGGTATTTCATAGAAATACATACAAACCAGCCTAGCATACGCCAACGAGATATCTCACTCTCGAGATAATTAAAAACTACTCGTCTCATAATGTCAAAATCTCGACATTATCTCGACAAAACTGTATTTAAACATGTGTTATTTCGATGATAGATCTGCGCGAGAAAAAATGTTTGTCATGCTAGGGTCAATAGAAATGAAGAGACAAACCATCACACATCGAGAAAACATGTAGAGTGAGATATCTCGTTAGCGTATGCTAGGCAGGCTGTAGTGTTGCTGCGGCCTGCGACTCGTCGTTTGCGGTTGCTTCATGTCGCCCGCTGCCAACCGGCACCTTAATTATTAAGCTTGTTTCCATTGTCGTTTTATTTTCCTACTAAGTATTATAGTATGTATGAAATTGGATGTTTCTGTGGATAACATTTATGTTGTGATAAGGGGATCCATCTGGTATATTTTAAATAAGTATGTATTATTTATTGATAAAACATAATTTAAAACACTTATTGTTAAATAGATTTGTTTATTACAAAAACCTTTAAAGTAAACATGTTCATAGGTAATAGCATGCATAATGCATATTACTTTATGCATGCCAAAAATAATTTTGTTGCAAATTACGAATCGATACCAAAAGTGTGTGAGCCAGAGGGTGGGCCGGGTGCAAAAATTTGTTACACGGTGCAGCTGTCTTCCGAAATGGTAGCATGTTTAATACTTTTATTGTTATTATTGGGCAGTTTTATACCTGAACCTAACCCTTTGAGATTAAGCTTTAAAAATAATATCTAGATGTCTCAAGATTGAGGACTTTTAGCGAATGTGCTCTTTAACCATACGTTTTTTTTAAACAGAATAATAATTTATGATCGGTTTCTAAGGTATTTGACTATAAAGTATTAGAATAAAATCTATTAGTTAAAACTTAAAAATTATATAAACAGCGTTAATTAGTATATATGTATTATTATGTATGTAATATATTTTGACGTCAGCCAATGACAACAGCTACTTGATGAGAAGATCAACCACTATAGTGAAATACCTTAGAAATTGCATCTCGGGCTTTTTTGTGAGATCTAGTACAAAATATATAATTAACTGTTTTTGTTTAAGGCCCAGTAGATATAAAATTAGCAGGTCGATGTCTGTCAGTACGAATATCGACGTAAAGATTATTAAAATAACATTCATATCAGCTCGCCTTTAAGAGTGGCGTTTACGCGCTCGCCGCGTGCCTTGATAATAGCAAATAGGAGAAAAAACCTTTTGTTTTCAGTATTACACAAATCAAATATGTATAATGTATATCAAATCGTTTAGGTTAGGTTACGACAAATGTATAACATTTTTTGTTTTTTCTAGAAAGTGTGTAATTCAGCCATAAAATGATTTAATTATGAAAAACAGTCATCTTTGAGATTTTTTTCTATCGAGCAGAATTTTTTAAATTGTGTACTGATATACTTTTGCGTATAGGAAATTTTCTCAATTTTAAAACGGTACTTTTTTATACTTAAATAATGACATTTACTTTACTAAAAACATTATTTAAAAAACCCATTTTACGTAGTTGCGACAACCACAGCGCCTTAAGGGGAGTCCACACCGCCCTTTTTTCCATACAAACGTTGTCCCCTGTTTCCTCCCTGGATAATGCTAGTAGAGTTATAATTTTATTTCCTGAATATCTACGGCCACTAATACAATGTCCCTATGTTTTCTTTTTTTTCATAATTTAATTATTAAATAAGATATGAACGTTCAAAAATCCAAAAAAATGGCCAGATTTTCCGCTGTGTTCAAACGTCCAGAAAACAGATTTGGCTAGATTATACAAAAAAGCAAAACATAGGAACACAGCTCAATCCTTTTTTTAATCTTTAATGAAAAAACTACTTAAATCGGTTAAGTTTTGGAGAAGGAATCAGGGGACAACGAATCGTTGATTTTCTGGATTTTCTGCAGTTGTCTCTATCGCGTTCTGCGGTATAGGCTTGAGGTAAGGGAGACAGCTATAGATATTACACGTACTTTTTTTTCATTTCTCTAGCCCCTGGTGTATCCTCTTAAGGCTGCGGCATGCAGCCGCGCTACTCGCGACTCGTTTTAGTATAGAAGTCGCGCGGCTGCTGCACTACTCGCGAGTCGCGATTTAATGTGAAGGCAGCCTAAATGCTTTTTAAAAATTTGTATCATATCTAGTTATATATTTCTAATATGATTTATTTTATAACCTAGTCATAAAGCCAAAGAATAAAAAGAATATTTAAAATTGAATCAAAGATTTACCTCGAAAAAAAAAAACAAGTCACAAGGTGCGTTACGAGTTGAATACGAGACGAGAGTACGAGATAAATAAAAAATGAGGCGCGTGGACACCTGTTTCTTTGCTGTATACACCTGTCCTTTTGGAATATAAAAAAGTAAGGACAATAATACGGTCCGTTTGGAGATAATATTACCTTCAAAATCTAACAGGATCTTTATGCCAAGGAAGTTATGTTTAGGGTTGATTTGAATTCTTCAAAATATTGTAGCCCTGACGCCTGCGCACTCAGAGTGGTTTAATGATTATTTAGTAACTTAATGTAATAAAGAATCTGATCGAAAATGTATGGAGTTAATGTCAAAAGCTTAATTAAGTTATTATCATATCACTCAGAGGAGTCAGGAGTGCCGAGTGTCACCAGTCACCGCAAGGTGTGGTGTGACTAATTTGCTATTACCACAAGATTACCACGTAATACGTCTAGACGTATTCTTAACTGTTAAGCTTATTGTAATGCGAAATAATGTAAATAAAAAAATTAGGCTTATAGTCTCGGTTACAACGTTTTATTTTTAAATTAGCTGTTGCCCGCGACTTCGTCCGCGTGGACTTTAGTTTATAGTTGTTCCCGTACATCGATTGAATCGTTTACGCGCAAATCAGAAAAGTATATTATGTGGGAACATAATATTTTTCCGGGACAAAAACATTCCATGTCCCAGATTCAAATTAGTATCTCCAATCTCCATGCCAAAATTGATTAAATAGTTTAGGCCAGGGCTTCCCTAACTGTGCGTCGCGACGCCCCGGTGCATCGCAACATTGTCCCAAGGGCGTCGCATGTCAACACAACCAAATCGAGTAAATGCCTCGCCCATTATGTCTTTCATATATCCCGGGCAGTGTATATCCCCGGTTTCACAAGATATGCTCAGAAAAGCAAGCGCATCGTTCACTTTAGCCAGCCTTGCTCGCTTATGCTTGTATTTGATTTGGTCATTATTTCCTAGTAACCAAAGGTCCAAATAGTGTTTTACGATAACCTATGTTGGGTAGGCTAGTTCTAAAATTAGAAAGTATTTTTGGGGGCTGAGGAGGGGCGTGGTAAAGAAATGGCAAAGTCCCAAGGGCATCACAGTACAAATAAGTTTGGGAAGCCCTGGTTTAGGCCATAATCATAAAAGTTTATTGTGCGGGAACCGTACATTTTCCGGGACAAACTTAGTATTCGTTGTCCTTACCCGAGACTCATAGTATATCCATACCAAATTCCATCAAAGTAGATTGAATAGTTTACGCGCAAATCTTAAAAGTATATTGTGCAGTAACCGTACATTTTTCCGGGACAAAATGAATCTTATGTTCTTTTTCGGGACTCAAAGTATCTTTATACCAAATTTCAGCAAAATAGGTCCAGCCGTTTACGCGTGATGTCGTAACCACGCGTAATATAATGTTCTGCGCGGCTTCGCCCGCGTAAATTAGATATTTCACAGACAAATTAGTCCACAAAAAATAGCCTATGATTATTCACGTGGTCTACTTCTTATCTGTGCCAAATAACAGAAACATTGCTCCAGTAGTTTGTGAGATAAGCTCTTTCAAATAATTTCCTCCGTTTTTTCACACTTTCCTCTATTCCTTCTTTTTTATTAGTCTTTGCCTGATAAGATATAGCCTATAGCTTTTCTCGATAAATGGACTCTCTAACATTGAAAGAATTTTTTAAATCGGACCAGTAGTTCCTGAGATTAGCGCATTCAAATAAGCCATTTCAAATAATTTCCCACTTTTATACCACACTTTTCTCTATTTCTTCACTTCTATTAGTTTTAACGTGATGAAATATAGCCTATAGTCTTCCTCAATAAATGGGCTATCTAAAACTGAAAGAATTTTTCAAATTGGACCAGTACTTCCTGAGATTAGTGCGTTCAAATAAGCACTTTAAAATAATTCCCCCCGTTTTTTCCACACTTTCCTCTATTTCTTCGCTCCTATTAGACTCAGCGTGATAAAATATAGTCTATAACCTTCCTCGATAAATGGGCTATCTAACATTGAAATAATTTTTTAAATCGGACCCATAGTTCCTAAGATTAGCGCGTTCAAATAAGCCCTTTCAAATAATTTACCCCCGTTTCTTCCACACTTTCCTCTATTTCTACGCTCCTATTAGTCTTAGCGTGATAAAATATAGCCTATAGCCTTCCTCGATGAATGGACTATCTAACACTGAAATAATTTTTCAAATCGGACTGGTAGTTCTTGAGATTAGCGCGTTCAAACAAACAAACAAACTAACAAACTCTTCCGCTTTATAATATTAGTATAGATATGTCTTCTCAAATCAATCAATGTTTCTTGACCATAATTATTATTTCTTTCATAGTTTTCCTCATTTCCTAAGGTCCGTATAAATAGTCAGTACTCGAGATGCATCTCGGTCTCAAGACACGGTTCAGGATCTGTGATTGGTTGGCTGTCAAATTTTGGACCAATCACAGAACCGAATTGCGTCTTGAGACCGGGTCGCATCTTAAGTACTGACTATTTATACGGGCCTAAGAGTTCTAACTTTAGAAGTCAGCTCAAGTATGATTTTAACTATACTAGAGCTAAATGAGAAGTAGATAATATTGTAGAATTAATAATTTCATCTCCTCCGAATCTGAGCACAACAAGAGTTTCCGCCCCCCGGTACAGTAACAAGTTGCCTCGGAAGACCACCTGCGCCTGCGCAGCCGGTTTTATTACGCAATGTTGTTAGCTTAATTTATTGACCAATTATTTGATTCCGTACAAACGCTACTGTGCTTATTGAATAGAAATAGTCAATAGACACCTGCCTAAGAGGTCCAATAAAATTTGAATAAATAATTTCCGTTATTTTCGTAGAAGAAATCAGTTTTTAAAGTTTGTTGAATGATAATCATCTTTTACCGTGTGATGACTAGTTTGAAAAAAGGGTGTTTAATTCATTTCTAAATAAACCTAGAACATTTATTGTTAGGTTTTTTCGCCACAGAATTTTTTGATTCGGTCGCCACGCTCAAAGGCCAAAGCCCGCGTAAAAGATATGCAATAGCCTAAAAATATTATTACGTACAACCTCCGGTTTTTCGAAACCATTTTACCACACGGGTTTTTTAATAGACCCTGACTTACTAACTCATCAACTTTGGACCTTTCTTTGAGGATTAGGAGAAGTATGCGTATGAGTCAGAACTCAGAAGTGTATCACGATACAACTGGACAAGGTTGTCGAACGTCATTTCAGAGAAGTGAGTCACTTCATGACCTCCGTGGAATCCCTCTTATCTCTCTTTATACCTCGATAACTTTCACGATTATTTTGATGTAGAAAGGAATTACATATTGATATCATAACCCTCCTTTTTGCTTCGCCGTAGTCGGGTAAAAATGTAGATACGGGAAGCGACAAACAGTACTATTATAATATTTTATCCTCATTCCTCACTTTCAGGATGTTTTTTTGTAATTTTTCTATATAAACCGCGATTGACAACATCTGACACTCCATTGTCAATCGCGGCTTACATAGAAAATGACAAGTTTTTGACAGGGAGTCAATGACCGCTACCGCCATGTTTCGCCGAGTACAGTATAGTCAGACGATTAATGACAGTTTAAGTAACCTGTTATAGCCTGTAATACTTTTGTCTATCAATTCTATGTATAGTTTTTTTTTTTTTATGAAATAAGGGGGGCAAACGAGCAAATCGGTCACCTGATGGAAAGCAACTTCCGTCGCCCATGTACCTTCGCTCGCAGCATCAAAAGAGCTGCAGGTGCGTTGCCGGCGAGGGAATAGGGTAATATGGGAGGGTAGGGATGGGAAGGGAATTATAGGGGAGGGTAGGGAAGGGAATAGGGCAGGGGATTAGGCCTCCGGTTAGTGAGTTAGTGAGACGATTAACAAAACTATACAAATTTTAGCTCCAAAGTGAGTATTAACTACTAGGCCCACCCTAGTGCTTAGTCCCTGAAATTCCAGCATACCTACACCAGCATACCTACACGTATAATATGCGAAAGGCCTAATGTTGCCATTTGTACATAATGTTATGTTACAGACTTACAGTTTTGAGTCCAGCAGTTAGTAGTACATTTACTTTTGCGAATGTTACTCAAAATTAATTAACACAAATTGCACGCCGCTTTGACGAGTGCACTCAAAAAAGTTACGTGAACACGACGCGATTACGACATTCGAAATGTTCAATAAATAAAGTAGGTAGCCGGTAGGACTACCGATGCTATTTAAAATCATAGAATTATAACGTAAGTATTGATATCGTTGTTTATAATGTGTATTGGGTAAGTGAACTTGGTTAGATCATAGATGGTTTAGGTTAACTTGGTTAGCTGGTCCTATTCGTGTTTCTAGCGTGTTTCCAAACTATCTGCGCTTCACAGAAGCTTGCTGCTGAAGGATCCCTTTTCTTTAAGATTCAACACAATCACAGCTGTTCGTAAGTCGAAACAAGCCTTCCTGCGTACCTGCTTTTTTTCTAGGCTGTTCTAGGTACCAAAACATTAAGCAATATTCAAACAATAGATTGAGACAAAAAGTTTTTGTTTTAAGTCTACCATGGACAATGCAGCCGATTGCTTAGGTCGGAGGTTCCCAATCTTTTTCAGCCCGCGGCGCAGTTACATTTTCGATATTTTGTAACGGCGCGGCGCCCTTTTTTACCTAGCTATTACAAAAATATACATATAAATAAACACCTTTAATGATTATTATAATTAGGTTAAGCAGGTGAATATAGGTTTAGGATAATGATGGAGGATTGACTCACGGCACCCCTCTTGCCTTTCCACGACGCACCAGGGCGCCGCGGTGCACAATTTGGGAACCCCTGGCTTAGGTAGTAGGAACAGCTGTTAAGAAGTCGGCATGATTTGGATTTTAAATTCTGCAAAAATCAACTTGAGTTGCAGTTGTTACAAAGTTCTAATAAAAATTTGATGTAAGCACTAAGCCACTTCACTTGTTTGCAACAAGGAGGAAACGTTACGTCCCATTTAATCAGAAGTAGGAACTGGAAATAAATCACTTCAAAACAATACAAGCGTAAAATTATCGATAAATTATGGGTTATTTACCCGACGGGCACAAAAAGTGTAATACAGATTACAGGTCCAGCTCAGACTAGTGCATCTAAGATAACACAATTATAATATAGGACTAGTGTAAAAGAAGTCGACCAAATTTTTATACGATTTACGGAACAAAGTTAACTAAGTTTGCAATCGAATGAACCGTGTTTAATGCGGTGTGTGTATTCGTTTGCAAGCAATCCCCAAAATATGGCTTCGTAATAACATAACGACGAATTCGATCGTGCTTCAACCCTCGCAGTAATGTGTTTTAGCCAGCCAGCGGGCTGCCAGCCGTCCCGGGCGCTCCGGGCAGGGCGGGTGGGATCGCAACGTTTCACGCACAATTCAATTACGGTAAAATCGTTCAATCCAGTCTCCACTCTACCGAAATTAATTATTTTAATATTAAAACTACTACTTACATTCATTTGCGAAGAAATAAACCAGAATATCTGAAGATAAATGCAATGTATCGATCACAGTTCACAATAATATTGTTCAGTGAAAATCCGAGTAAAACGTATTTAAGTCTAAAGAAAGTAATGGAATTGCAACACAATTTAATTCAACAATAAAAATCGACACCACAATAACTGAATAAAATTCATTCACAATAAAATTCATACAATAACGACAGGTCTCTTCACAACAGACCGCAAAGAACGACTGATTGAAAAACTGTCTAAAATCTAAATGATTGAACCGCGACCATTTGCGAATGAAAGACCGGTGAATGAATGATATGAAATGACGTTGACTTTGACGTTTTTATTTTTTTTATTTTACGGTCTTGTACGCAAAAGTAAAGAAGTTTTTACCGTTATGTTGGCAAACTTGCATATTTTATTGCATCATGTTGGTAGCGATACATCACAAAGTGAAGTGCGAACCGATTGTCAATGACAGTCAATGTCAAATCGTGAGTATCACGAAATCGCAGGAATTTTTATTTTGTTAATTTGTTTTTCGTTTTCTCATAGTTTTATCACTTTAGTCGTTGGATATGGAGGAGGATCGTCTCTTTGACGAACGAGTCTCAATAAGAGAATCTGCTCGTCCTTTAAAAAAATACGGAAGTACGTGTAATCATATGAAGAGGAACGAGGAATACATAAAGCACATAATGACTAAAGGGGATACGTTACAAGGCATAGCTCTAAAATATGGTGTCACAGTAAGTAATCACTTTAATTGTGTTGACTATTATCAGGTCAGCATTGGTAATTTTACTCACAGTTTACTATATCTATGCCTTGACTTTCAGATGGAGAAAATACGACGAGCAAACCGCTTATTCGCCTCAGACAGTTTATTTTTAAGAGAGTATTTATTAATTCCTGTGACCAAAGACTCTCCCTTCTACGAGAATGGTGAAAGAGTAACAGAATTGGGTCCACCCACTCACCGAGCTTCAATAGCGGGGATGCCCACAAACGACTTCTCCCCTGGAAGCCCGGATGAGAAGGAGACTTTTGATAACTTCCTAAATAGACTAGATTCATCTATTGCGAGTATCAAGAAACATGTAGAAAAAACTAAGGAGAATAGCGAGTGAGTATTTTTTATTTTATTATAAGTACAATAGAAGTATCATCTAATTATTCTAAATCATAAAAACACCAGCTTGTGGGCATTGTGAATCATAGTATAATTTCAGAAATTGGAGTTCACAGGATAAATAATTACTAATTATTTGTTTTGTACCTAATCAAATCAATGCAATAAAAAATGGGGTAATTACTTCTCTTGTAATAATAACACAATTTCTTCAACTTTTAGTTTGGAAATAAAGTATTGTGTAATATGTTACAAAAAATTTAAAGGCGTAAAAAGGGTCACTTCCTGATGTTATATATTTCATGCATTATCAATTTGATAAGGTGATAAGAAATAACCATTTTATTTAAATTATCTACGTTAAATCACTGCACATGACAAAATTATGAGTTATTATCAAATACCAACAACATCATCAGCTTTACTTACTTATAAAATATATTATTCCTATAATCTACTTCTTATAATATCTTCTTTATTTCAAAGTTTTTGTAGTGGCATGAGAATTGTTTCATGATACCACCATGTCAAGAAGCTTTTATCATATGTTGTTTAATGATAAAGATGTCACACTTTGATTCATTATATTGAGTTGGCTAGGCATGAGGTCAATGAACCATTAGATAAGTAGAATGTTTACAAACTGTACCTATTTAGCTGTTGTATTATGACCCTAAATATGTGACTAGTTACAAAATTTGACTTCTCGTCAGTTGCCCAATTTTTACTACCTATTGAGCGGTCTTGTTTTTTTTCTGCATTAAATTCGGGCAGTATAAACTATATAATTGATGACCCTTTTTTATGTAACCTTGAATTTTGGTTTGAATTTTAAAATATTCTTTGTGTGACTTTATAATTAATATTTTTATTTTTTATAATTAACATACACTTGAGTATCTTAAAGATATTTTTAAGATACTCAAGTGTATGTTAATTATAAAATTATTTTAATGTGTATACATTCAAATAATTACTTTAACCTATCAATCCCCAAGTAGCAGCTGACTGCCAGCATAACAATTGAAAATCTATCGTGTCTGCGATACCCAAATGAACGGATTAAAGAGTTTTGAGGAAACTGACCATAGCATACAAAATTTACTCTGTCACAAAAATCACTGAAAATATTTTACAACTACATATCTAGATGTTTCTATGCTACATTTATTAGATAATAGTATCATGACTGTTGTATAACACCTAAAACAAACAGTTTACTTGAGTGTTAACAAAATATGTTTCTTGTAAACGAAACAGATACTTAATATTAATTTGTAAGGTTATTACTTATTTGCTTTAAATCTTAAACATTACAATTTCATATTATGTAGATTATTTTTTTACTTTTAAATTATATGGACTGCATTTTTACTTATTGTGATTTGCGATATTGATATTTGTTGATTTGGTCAAGTCACCAAGCCAAGCCAATGTATCACAATTCACAACTTATTGTATACCATTCAATCAGTGGCTCACAATTTCCTAAAGCTAAGTCATCCAGGTACTTATTTGTGTAAGACACTTTTAATTTGAGATATATCATTCTGTTAATATTTTCTTCAAACATGCTTCAAACTAATATTAAAAAGGCAAAAGTTTGTGAGTGTGTATGTTTGTTACTTCGATAACGGCTAGAGCTTCGATAAAATTTGGCATAGAGTTAGTTGACATCCTGGATTAACACATAGGCTACATTTTACGCAATTTACTTTCACCAAAAAACTGCGGATAACAACGCGGGGCATACAATGATATAATAATAAAAAACTCAAAGCAGATATGTTACTACCGCACGCGTTGTGAAGCTTCAAATACGACCCAATTGGGTCGTCTTTTATTTAGTCTGTCTCTTTTACGTAAATGGCATTTCGTATCTTTTGTTTCACTTATCTGTCAAATTTGTCAATGTTGTTCGGAAGAGAGTATGAACGTAACAGATCTGTATAAATAGAATATCATTGGGGGTATAGCAATATATTATGATGTAAAGCTAATTTGGGGCACTTATAATCGGATCATGTCCTACTCCTCGTTGATAAAAGTAGTAGCACATCCTTTTGGCCGTCAACACACAGGGATTTATCACTTGCCATCATCATCATCAGACGGTGTATAGTTATTCTTCAACTAATATTATTTTAATGATCACTTATTTAAAGAATAAGTAATTATTTTATCCTTATTTTGCATACAGTCCTGATTGAAATTTGAAAGTGATGGAAAGTTCCAATATTCAATTTTACTCAAGCCTTTTGTTGTCAGCGTATTTGACGCCGTTTTTTTGTGAGGCTACGGTATTCATTTAATTCAGTCGACCTTTTATAGATCTCAGGGTCAAAATAGTCGTAGCAAGTACGTGTTGACGTAAAACCAACGTTCCCGCCGTAGTGTGTTGACTGTACAATTAAGTCGTTAAATACATTTTTCAACCTTATTGTCATAGCAATAAGGCTTGTAATGTGCTACACTTTTAAAGTACTAATAGTACACGAGTCAGCGCCTAGATCACATGACTGTGATGCAAGCACCTTTCATATTTTCGCGTTGGATGGCTCCATTTGAGTTCTGACTGACATAGTTACTGATGTAAATGTTACGATTTGAATATGCTAATAAAATGTTAAAAGATCTTTCCTTATAAAAAATAATAACAATCGTTTTTTATGGTTCCGTACCTAAAGGGTTAAAACGGGACCCTATACTAAGACTTCGATGTCTGTCCGTCTTGTCTGTCTGTACAAGAAACGTGTTTTTTTGGCCTTTTTTGCTCGTAATCAATAATCGTGGTAATAGCTAGGCACTTGAAATTTTCACAAAATCCTTAATTATATTTGTATTTTAATAATTAAAATAAAGTAAATATTGGGGGGCTCCCATACAAAAAAAACACAATTTTTGTCTACTTTCGCTCTATACCGGTACGGAACCCTTCGTGCGCGAGTCCGGCTCGCACTGGGCCGATTATCCTAAACATGATTTCCAGTAATATCGAGTAAGGCTTTCGCTTCCGAGTTTAAAATGGTTTACGTCGCTTTAAATTAACTTTTCAGGACTATTTTACAGATTCCGACAGATGATGCTCTAGTTTTGGAACTCTTTTTCGCTTCAATCTCAAGCTGTGCTATTTGCACCTGCGTTTGACACAACATTCGAGATAAAATAATATAGATCTCTATGCGGGTCCTATAAGCAGTTAAATCAGTATGCTAAAGACACAAGGATATCTTTGAAATTCAAGATAAAAATAAATAGTTTAAACCGACTAGCTGATAGCCGATAGGCCTACGCCGAACCAAACGATATTATTATTTAATACTTTATACATAACCCATACTTAGGTACATAGTTGTCAATTAATAACATTTATCGCACCGTTGCGTGACGAAATTCGGGCATAGAATGCGATTAATTAAGTCAGATGTTATTGAGTGTTAGTTAACTGCTAAACCGTTGTTTATTTAACCTTGACTTGCTTTTATCCCATTCGCTTTCTTTATTTTTATGTACAGTCGAAGACAGGTCGGGTGTATAACTTTGAACCCTATTACAAAGCACTAAGCAGTAAGGTCGAATTGTGGTTTATATTTCTTCGACTGTACGTTAAGGAAAATGAGTGATTGGTAAGTTGAACGATCTCATATTTTATTGTGTTACATAATGACTCTGAATGTAGATCTATTCAGATCGTTTTCTCGTTGGAAATGGTAATGAAAATTTAAAAAAAAACATACGAAGTGTCTCTGTCCCTAAATTAAAAAATAAAAAGATAAAAAATCAAACTCTCTTCTATCAGACTGTCTCGGGTGCATGTTTTTGTCACGTGTATATTTGAAGTTAACTCCAATTTGTATGAAAACAGCGCCTACTCTTTCTTCAGCGACAAAATCTTAGGTCACTGGTCTACCGTTTACCTCTTTTCTATATTTGCGCAAGGGTTTGACACTTGGTTCGCTAGTTCTGTCAGCGGCGGTAGGAAGGTCTAGTTAGTGAACGTCTGTACAAACGCGGAAAATACCTCAATTATGTTAATTGAAAAAATTGCGCATTACTCATAGTTCATAACGTGCTCATGCTCAATGCTCATAGGACATAGACATATTGGACGTATTATGTTATATGTACCTTGTTCTCTTAGTAGTTGTAGCTCATATATTCGTTTATCGCGCGGGAACCGTACATTTTTCAGGGATAAAAAGTATCCTATGTCCTTTCCCTGGATTCGAATTATCATAATAAATAGAACAGCCTTTTCCTTAGTGGGCGATAACGCCCGCTTGTGGGCGCTGAAGGTCTAAAGGGAGGTGTGAAACCCAGAAAAAAAATGGGGGCGTTGTGCAGAGGCTTGGGGTTTAATGTAAATGGGGGCCTCCCCCCCATCCCAGGAGGGTTTCCTCTGGAATTAATTTGTTCTCAAAGCGGGCAGTAGACAAAATAAGTTTGGGACCCCTGATATAGAACCTAAAATGCTACTTGGGTAATTTGGTTGGATTAATTTCGGCGCTAAGAATTTGCGGGTAAAATATAGTGACTCATAATCTACGAATAATAAAAACTAAGGAAAAGTAACTCCGTCAAAAAACATGCTCCACAATACTTGTCAAAAAACGTGTACCATATGGCGGCTCTCGACATAGGCGAACGCGTTGGCCAACGCGTCTGCAGACGCGTTGGCCCAATGTGTAGAACGGGCGTTCGCGCGTTGGCCAACGTCTAAATACCTACGGCCAACGCGCGAACGCCCGTTCTACACATTGGGCCAACGCGTCTGCAGACGCGTTGGCCAACGCGTTCGCCTATGTCGAGAGCCGCCATTAGGTACACATTTCAATACATTTGCAATATTTAGGTGACCTTGAGCGGTGCTAGGCTGAGGTTACATGACAGATCAAAAGGAACCAAATTTAAAACGGTAATAGTATGGGAGTTACGATTCCTTAGTTTTTATTATTCGTAGCTCATAATTTAGTCTTTTTACTTGATTTGCCTAAATGTTCTTTGTTCGAATGCAGTTGGCCAGGTGCCCACTACATCGATTCGTATGAAAATAGCAGTTTGCTTTTATCTTATCTCTAGCGTGTATTTAAAAGAGTAAACTAACTGATATGTTACATACAATTTGAACCAATGTGTCGAGAAAAATATTCCATAAATTGTATGCTGATATCTACAAAATATTATTAATATCTTATTATAGTCTTGAAATATTCCTGGAAGTCAATTTAAATAATATAAAAATTATGTATTAAAATATGAAAATTGGATAACATGGAATTTTGTAATAACTATAGGAAGTTAAATCTTAATAATGCTGTTAATGTGTAAACTATTTATTTGACGTTCATAAGTGTTACTGTGTGACCTACATGAATAAATTATTTTGATTTGATTTGATTTGAGTCCATGGAAGAAGTATAATAAGTAGGGAAGTGATACAAAGTTCACAAGATCATCTAGTAATATTATCCATATATCTTAATATATATATTTCTTGTGTGCGTGTGTATGTGACTGAACTCCTCCTAAACGACTGGACCAATTTTGATGAAATTTTTTGTGTGTGTTCGTGGAGATTCGAGAATGGTTTAGATTTACAGTTTGGTCTACTGGAAAATGTTTTTTCAATTAATTTCTTATTTATAACGAGTTGTTGATTTTGGAATGTTTTACATTAGATCCGGCGGACGGCGCTATCATCGCATTCAATATTATTCTATTTCAATTTAGAATAATATTGAATGCGATTTACTCCGCCGTTTGTGAACCGATTTTCAAAATTTTTCTTTTGGTATATGTGGTATCATCCCAATTTGGTATTATATTCACAAAAGTGGTGATCTGATGAAGGATGCATAAGTAATCGAGGGAACTTCTCAAAATTTATATGGAAACATGTGGTGACTTCGGTTTCGTGAGAAGTATTCTAAGCATGATTTTGCAGCGAGGTATACCTGGTATACCGTGGTTCGGAAGGTGCTGAGAGAACTCCTGATTCTTTATAGATACAAGTTTGGGAAATTCGGCGTTGTTTTAAGAACGGAAAGCATATGCTACTACGCAAATTACATTCATCATCATCATCATCATCACTACCATTTTATACCATACATCGTCCCATGGTTATGACTTATGAGCCTATAATGACCCTGTTATTGGTACTTTGCATAGTCTTTTAGATCGAGACTCGAGTTTGTCAAGCGATAATTTAAAAAAATCGATACTTAATATTGCTTGAGAGTATATTTGCTTGAACTGAGAGTATGTAAGATAGTTAATTTATCGAATAAGGCTATAGGCTATTTATTATCACGCTAAAACTAATAGGACCGAAGAAACTCAGGAAAATGTGGGAAAAACGGGGGAAATATTAGAAATTACGAACTACTGGAGCAATTTTTATGGCAATATTTGGCACAGATATAGAGTAAACCAAGTGAAGGGAGTAGGGACATAAGAGCTATTTTTATGGGAAAATATCCGGTTTCCGTAAAATTCCTAATTTACGCGGGCGAAGCCGCGCGGGACATCTAGTATATATATAAAAATGGATTTCTAATTGTGTAAGTAACGCTGAAACTTGAAAACGGTGTACGGATTGGGCTTATTTTAGTCTTAAAATATTCGTAGAAGTCCAGGGAAGGTTTTGTTACGGTACACGGTATACGGATATGTGGTGCCATCTAGCGGCAAACCAGCGAAACTGATCAGGGGACACACTACACATAAATCCCCTACTCGAAACTAGATGGCACTAGGTGGTACATGCCCGAGCCTCCTAGAAGGCCCGATTCACGTAAACAAGTAAACAAGTATGGGAACATACTTGTTTACTTGTTTACGTGAATCGGGAACTTTCTAGAATTCGTCTCGCCATATAAAAAGCCGCAGGTAGACGGCCCGGCGATTCAGTTCAATCTGAGCGATCTTCGAGGCGACAACAAGTGATCAATAGTGAGTGCACCAGTGAAACCTGCGACTTGGCTACGACCTAGGACAGTGATAGTGCTTAGTGATTGGACCTAGTGATTAGTGTTTGGACTTAGTGCTAAGTGGTGTGACCTAGTGTGTGCTTGTGTGACCTAGACTTAGTGAATAAAGTCTTCAAGAGAGTCAGCAGGTCTTTCTCTCCAAATCCTTCGAACCCTAGCACGTAACAGTTTTAAAGTGACACGAAGTTCACCGGGACAGCTAGTCTTTTTATAAATCTAGTAAATATTTTAAATCCAACTCAATAAAATGGCGTTTTAGTTGGTGTTCGGGACAATACTAGACTATATCATACTAGGTAACACGTTTCTAATTCCCATTTGCCAGGAAAATTGACGTTTATCTGACTTGATTTGACTTCAAGGGGGGGGGGGGGGGGGCTGCAGCCTGCAGTCAGTAACAAGTAACATGTAATTTTGAATTTTCCCTATGTTCTAATTATACCAAACTGGATCAACAGGAAAGTATTAAGTATGTTTACAGACATCATACATGTCATTCGTTTGAGTAAGGACAAATAGTTTAAATTAAAATGATATTTAATTTATTATCAATGTTAAGTACGCGTAATTTTTACTCATAAACAATATTTTTTACCAAAAACCAACAAAATTGAAAATTATTCTCCGTCATTATTGAGACGATAGCGAGCTGATGATCGTGATTAGCAACAATTACAACTTTGTTTAAAAATGACTGAAAGAACTACATTAAAATCGGTTTACGGCCGTTCCCAATATTTGATCTATCTCTGGTTTTGCCCTACTAGAGATAGGAATAGCTCACAATTGACATAAAATATATGTCTCTAATGTCTAATGTGAGTTATTCCTATCTGTAGTAGGGCAAAACCACAGATAGATCAAATATTGGGAACGGCCGTTATTCATTTGAAAATTACGATGCTACATATTTAAGACTTATAACAACCGTCGTCTTTGTTAGGGCCTAAAAACTTAAGAATTCGAAATAAATATACTTCGAACATTATCGACTACATTCTACATGACGTAGACTATTCAAATTTACGCAATATACGAGTATTATAACCTCTGAATGGTTTAAGCTCCTGTTGTCTAAAGAATAACTGAATTCGCACTGCAATTATTATTTACTAAATGTCGCCTGCAACTTCATTGCGCCAAACATTATTATCGCGCGGGAACCGTACATTCTTCCGGGATAAAAAGTATCCTATGTCCTTTCCCGGGACTCAAAAATCAAAATATCTCCATATCAAACAGCAATATAGTTTAGCGGATTCTATAATTGGGCATGAAGTACAGAAGACTTTCGCATATTTTGTAGTATGGATAATATTCTCCTCACGCGCGGAAACGTCGAGAGAGACAAGCTCGATATTGGCCAACAGTGTGAACAGGGAATATTGTGTATAATAAAAGTATTTTGATATAATGTACAGGCGAGTGCGTCACTGGCGCTTTTTACGATACGAACGATGATGGATGGTGAATCAAAAAAGTATTTCGCAATTTGATTTATGAAAAGTTTGCTTCAGTTCAACTGTATCCTGTTGAAGGTACTGGAAATAGCTCGTGGTAAATATTGTAGAGCCGGTCCGAGACGGTGCCACGTCGTATTCGAGTTTATTACTTCCGTCTTCCACAATAGATGATTATACTTAAGTCTATGTATGACCGATTTATCGGTCCTGGTTGGCTTTGTGACCGTGCCTATGATCGAAATGATGGGGTGTTAGGAATAAAATCCACCAGTGTAACACAGAGTTTATTATCTTACTCAGAACAATAGTAATTATCGACACTTCAATCAATACACAGTAATTTCACGATACTTTAAATGGACCAAGTTGACGACTCAACGATTGGAAGCAAAAGACCCGAATATTACTCGTGCAGCAACTTTTATACTAAATTTTCTAGCGCCATCTTAGTTCCTTTAGGTTCCGCTTCCGGTTAGAGGAAATATGGCGCTAGTTGTTTCATAATTTGGCAACTGGACATCTGGTTGACCACTATTTTCCTTAAATTGCCAACAGAGGCAAGTCACGGTAAATGACCAAATTCGTCTAAAATTTTGTGACGAGTTTGTGAGTTGCAGAAAAATTGAGTCTAATCTAGATCAAAGTTTTAAAAAAATTGTAAAATTTTGCTTCTTAAAATTATATCTTAATATATAAAACTCAAAGGTGACTGACTGATTGACATAGTGATCTATCAACGCACAGCCAAAACCACTGCACGTATCGGGCTTAAATTTGGCATGCAGGTAGATGTTATGACGTAGGCATCCGCTAAGAAAGGATTTTGATAAATTCCAGCCCCAAGGGGTTCAAATAGGGGATGAAAGTTTGTATATAATAATACTTCTTAATGCGAGCGAAGCCACAGGCAAAAGCTCGTGTAACTATAAAACAATTAAAACTTATGACTTGTAACGAATGTTATTGACTACTTAAAACTCAAGTATCCTGCAGATTACTGAGTTTCTGACTTTAGCGTTTTTCCTGTCCCCCTAAGGGTCAATTCAGACCGCAACGCGACGCGTAGATGCATTTCTAAATTTGTACTAAATTAACAGATTTCAATTGCGTGAGACGTCTTGCAATTCTGTCAAATCCATACAAAATTAGAAATGCATCTACGCGTCGCGTTGCGGTCTGATTTGACCCTAACTGCACAGTGGTTACACAAATTATTAAATACTCTTTCAAACAATACAATGGGTATGACCTTACACTCAACATAATATCCAATATCATTTCCAGGTTCGTGAAAGACCTGGAGCAGAGCTACCCGCGGTCGCGGCCGACGGCGCGGCTGCGGCAGTCGGCGTCGATGGGCGCGTCCACGTCGTACAACGAGGTGGTGCCGCCGCCGCTGCCGCCGCCGCCGCTCACGCAGGGCCGCCGCGTCGACCGCTCGCTGCGATGCCTCGAGCAGGTGCACGACGACCTGTTCCAGTTGTAGCGCCCGCGGCAGCGCAGGTGTGTATGTGTGTGCATGTGTGAGTCAAGGAGTCATACAGCTCTTGCGACAGCGCAGGTGTGTATGTGTGTGTGACTCTATTCACTCCGAGTACAATGGGATAAGACTGGCCATAGACGGACCGCAAGTTGCAGTCGGGAACGACTGCTCTAGAGCGGTCGCGTTGAACAAATGCTCGGACCGCTCAAGAACTGCTCGAGCGAATGTGTATTGCGGACATGAATTTAGTATAGAAACTGCAGATCGCCGTGCGGCAACCGCATCTTGCAGTCAGTCCCGACTGATGCAGTCCATCCATGGCCGGCCTAAGAGCGCTCGGGACAGCGCTGGTATGATATACATATTTTGTGTGAGTGGGCGTGGTGAGTGCATGCGTGCGTATGTGTAGGCGGTGATGCCACGCCTATCGCTTACTTAGCTTGTCTAGATCTAACAACTATAATATCTTTCAGTTGCTTTTGCAACCCCATAGGCCATAGCATACTTACTCGAAATACAAACGCATACACACACTAATACTTCGCGCACTAGCTCGGGGTATTTACTAAACATGTTGCGGAGGGAGTGGTGTCACACTCTTCAACCATAGACTTCTCGGAGTTCACTGCCGCAGTACCCACAATACTGATGCATTATGCACGCACGCACGCACGCACGCACGCACGCACGCACGCACGCACGCACGGACGCACGCACGCACGCACGGACGAATACGCTCTCAGTATTCGCGTGAGCGTGCATTTCGCAGTTTTTTAGGGTTCCGTACCCAAAGGGTAAAAACGGGACCCTATTACTAAGACTTCGTTGTCTGTCCGCCTGACCGTCTGTCCGTCTGTCTGTGTGTGTCTCCAGGCTGTAACTCAAGAACCGCTATAGCTAGAATTCTGAAATTTTCACAGATTGTGTGTATCTGTTGCTGCTATAGAAACAAATACTAAAAACAAAATAATATTAATATTTAAGCGGGGCTCCCATACAACAAACGTGATTATTTTGGCCTTCTTTGCTCGTTATCAATAATGGCAATAGGCACTTGAAATTTTCACAAAGGCCTGAAATATGTATGTACTTAATTATTATTAATAATAATATTTAAATAAAATAAAAATTTAAGGAGGGCCTACAAAAACAATATTTGCTCTATAACGGTATGGAACCCTTTGTGCGACAGTCCGACTCGCAGTTGGCCGATTATTTTAAAGTAGATATATTTAAATATACCCACAGCTATATTTGGGCTAAATATTATGATTGTCACTACATGTTTTTTGTGTGTGTTTCCAGATATGCGCGTCTACAATGAGCTGAGCCGTGCTGTGATAGCAGGGTCACGGCCGCTCTAGTTACTGACCACCCGTGTACATAGGTCCGTATGTATAGAACGTTTTATATTTAACCATAGTTTATATAAGAGTATGCTTTACGCCATGGTCTGTTTGTAATAAATATCTTTTTATTTACCATTAGTTTCATTTAATTTGAGCAATACTTATATTTCTGTATCGCTTAAAAGTATTTTTAAAACGAATTGTCAGTGAAAGAAGTTATTGCGCCTTCTGTACCTTTTGTTTATTATATTTTCTTTTATTATTGTTATAAACAATGAGTTTCTAAAATACTAGAGTAGCAATGTCTTACAAAAGATTCTCAGAAATGCGTAACCACTTTTTTGTTCAAAAGACAATGTCAAGTCATATATTATTCGTTATGTCATTATGTATGTGAGATATGCCTGCAGGCATCTTCGAAGTGGCAACGCGTTGCTACCGTAAACTTCCAATCTAGTTACGTTAGTAACATAGAATATCATTGGTTATAAATATCTACATGTGAAAACCCATATCTCAAAATGTATCTCACAAAATGTGTGTACATGTTAATATATAATCATAAGAGATAAAAATGTTTAAAAATTAAGACAAACATTTCCTTTTTAGTTGATAAATAAATCAGGGTTCGGAAGCAATAATTTTCCAATAATTCCATTTTGGTTTATAAATATTTCGTAACCACTGACGCTTAAAATATTATATAACCTGTGACTGATCCTACTAATATTATTCCAAATAACAGTTCCATTAGAGATATAATTAATAGAAAAAGTAAAATATATTAACCAAAGAAAAGTCTTCTAAATTGTAATTGTTGTTTCCATGCGCTTTTATTTAAAAGTAGAATCTTATATCTGTTCACAAAATATTTAATATGAATTAGGTACTTACTATCTGATAAGTTGATTCCTAGGCAGACGGCGGACCTGAGTAATTTGGTCGCGTTATGTCAACCCATCCGACCGATCACAGCTAACGTTGAATTGACATAAGCACATGACGTAGGTCCGTCAACTGCCTAGGAATCAATTTCCTCGATGGTACATAAAACACATAATATTATTAACAATAATTAGCATACTGCATAACTTAGCAGTCAGAAGAGCCTTTTATTCTATAACATACAGTGTGTTAGTGTAAACACCGTTATCCCTGAAACCATCAAATGAGCCCGTCAAAATGAACAACTTTTTCTATGAGAACAATGTTGGAAACTCAAAAAATCCGTCTTCATACCTATACAAATTGCCGATCCGGGCATCCGTATGGGTATGAAGAAGGCCTTTTTTTGAGTTCCCATTGAAATTTTTTTTCATTTTGGCAGGCTCATTTGATGGTTTGATGGATAGATATAGATTTATATGCATCCGCCTGAACTCGCGCTTTTGCCAATACATATAAATTCAGCGTAAATACCACCCGGTCAAAACATCTGTAGAGTCATCTGTTAACTGTAGGAATATGGTGGCTAGCCGCTAAGGAATATCTTTTGAACGAATGGTGTTATGCTCGGGGACGATGAAGCCTATATTGATTCCATTGGCATAAATACCGATGCATTTAAAAACTACCATAGCGCGATTTACGATTGTGGCGTAAGTTGATCCGCCATATTACTGTCTACAGATATTTTGACCCGCAGGCTTAGCATGGCCACCATAGAAATGTTTATTCTCACGGTAAAGTGACGGATTAACAAAGGAAATCTGCCAGTTTAGCCGCAAAAACTGTCAGCGTTTCTATTCTTTCGCATTTTTACTGTGGCTATGCTAAGCCTGTAGGCTGTTGTTCTTTAGACTTATTACTTATCAGTAATCAATATAATACAAACGTGAAACAATATCACCTCATATTCTCTTTGTCGCGGAAAAAGTTTCATGCCACCTGCTGGCCGATTCTGTATCGTACATTTGTGAGTTAATCACTGAGTTAGTAACGAAACGGAGGAGTGAGCAACGGAAAGTCTCACTTTTGTATGCAAGTGAATACAAAAAGTGTCACTTTCCGTTACTCACTCCTCCGTTTCGTTACTAACTCAGTTATTAACTCACACATGTACGATACAGAATCGGCCACCAGGTAGCGCCATCTCAAATGAGAAAAATAATGTAAGGATTTGATAACAATAAAATAATATAAATATTATATACAACAAAAGCTTAAAATTGCCTTTATATTTGTTGCACTGTTTGTGAAATTGTGATTAGCTAAACATACCTCTATAATGTATCCAAAGTCCATGTATAAAACGAAAATTTTACATTGATATTAGTGTAGGTATAGTGTAAAGTATAATAATTTATACTGTATTCTATAGATCGCCAGTTTCACCAATGCCTATTAAAATAATTAATCATTGATTAAATAATATCACGTTCTCTTTCGTTTTTATTGTAAATTAAAGAGAAAGCCTGATATTTCGACAAGCGATTCTAATTAACAGTGAAATTGGGATCTAGCCACGCCTGTAACTATGAAAATGTATCTATTTTAGGTAAATGCGTTAGTGTATTACAATTTGTAAACTTATAAATTTTATCATTCGACCCACTAAATTAGTGGTCCCCAACCTTTTTTTCATGCGGGCCACAAACATGTTTTGGTCTTGGTGTCGCGGGCCGCAACAAAAAATTTTTAGGGTTAAAAAATAATGTTAAAAAAAATGTGCGGACGAATGGTTTCACATCTTTCATTACACGAAGGACAGCGCATGACATGGCACATCATAATATTTTCTTGATGTGAAATGTCATGCGCTGTCCTTCGTGTGTATGTTGTCGCCACTGACCTCCATTATACAAGTACGCTGGACTTATGATACCCTTTGAAATGACAGCTATTTTTTGTGCCTATTTGAAGCGGAATGAGCGCCCCTAATGCGGGGGAAGAGAACTAAATCTGACGTAAAAATGACGTTTGAAAGTCGCCATATTGGCGCTGATAGCGGTAGTGAGAGTACATGGAACTAATACTAGTGATGGCAACTGTTGTTATTGGTTGTGGTTAAGTCAAATTTAGTTCTCTTCCCCCGCATTGGGGGCGCTGATTCCGCTTTAAATAGACACAAAAAGCAGGTGGGTATCATTAGTCCAGCGTACTTGTATAATGGAGGTCAGTCATGGCTGTCGCGCATCGCCGTATCGCAGCTATGTTGTTTGTCACAACAACGCGTTATACTGTTCCAACAATGAAAAACAACGTATAACTCCGAAACAATGGGACTTCGATCTTATATGTCATAAAGTGACTATGTAGTATGTGACAAATACATACTTTAGTATGTGTTTTTAGCCAACTGCATAACGCAGCAATTGCGCTGCGTGGCAATGCTTCTGACACTTGCTGCTTAAGGCCAGCTTGCGCTAAATTCGGTATTCGGATGGGTAGAAAATGACGTGTCATCCCTACTTGGTAAACCTGTTTCTGCTCCTGTAAATATCCGTGGTGCCGATTATTATGAATAACATAAATAATGTAGAAAGCTGACGTCTGCAGTGTTATGAAGTTGGCTACGAATGTACCACCAGAAAATTTATACATAGGCACACCTATTTCATTTTGTTGGGTTATATCAAGACATATCATCTGAACAAATAACGTAGGTCCGCCATCAGCCTATGATTGTTTTTCTCTATTCTTTGATTAACCTTAGTGTTGTTCAGTTTTACATTATGAAGTATAATTTTAATTTCTATTGTAGATTTAAAAACGGAACAAAATATTATACCGTATGTAAACTATAATACCCTCATTTTAACGATGTTAAAGCCAGGCGCGGTCGCAGCCTGAAATTTTGGGGGAAGGGGGGGGTCACTCAGTAGTCACTACATTATTTTTTTTTATCTGCGCCCTTGGACGGTTCTGGGTTTTATTTTATTTTCAATTTTACCTTAGATTTTGGGGGGGTCATGTCCCCTGTGCCCCCCCCCCCCCCTTCGGCCCGCGCCTGGTTATAGCAGTGATAGGGAACTACGTGATAGCGCGCGGTATGGGTCAAAGCTACGGATAGCAGAACTTTTTTTTATTTATTTTTATATAAGGCTTCGTAAAATTAATGAAGGAACTTCTCATTGACTTACTGCTTATATAGACAAAAGCTACTGTATACTGTATTGTATGATACATAATATCGTAGTGTCATCCCTTTCAAATCAATGTAAGAAAAAAGGGGTGACACTACGATGTTGCCACTTTTTAATTTCTTCACTTTCTTGACAGACTATAATTTATGCTAAAACAGAAAAATAATTTACATAGAAAAAAAGTAATGTGGACAATTTTACGTTTGCCAGAGTCAGCAATGAAAAAAAATTCTTAGCTATATAATATTTTATTCTTGCTCCTTTACTGCTTTACAATCTCCGGCAAGCTGTAATTTTTTAATTTAGTTTAAAAAAAAATGCGTAGCAAGTTTCATACGTTTAGCTATTTAAATATATAAGCTTTTTATTTTCTTGTCTTCTCTGCTATCTGTACATTTGAGGTTAATATCATGTTATAGATCAATAAGGCACTAATTAGTAAATATGTAGAAGTGTTTATATGATAAATGTTGAGCTTTATTAAACATGTAATTTTTTAATAAATGTTTATTAGTGATTAGGTAATTCTATGTAAGTATAACGAAAATATTGACTGTATAATATTTAATCTAACAGAAAACTGAAACTCCACTTAAAATAGGGGCTTCTTAATTTGCAGGTTGTTACTCTCACTTCAGTGAAGAGTGGCAAGTATAGCATGTTTTGAGCGCCGATTAAATAAACCGAGTTTCAGATTTAGTCGTTACTAAACAAAACTATGCTTTTTTAGTTTGAAAAATATCGATTCCAAATAATTTAATATTGTTTTAGTATGACGCCTTATTCCTTATACATATTCATCTTATATTAGGTAAATATTGTTTCATATCTTTATTATTAAGAAAAAAATGTACATTCTCGAAGGAGTGATTTTATAGTGGTTCCGTTTTTTTCCTTTCAGTAATCTTAAAAGATGTTAGTTGAAAATGTTATAATTACTTATTGTAATTTCTATAGACGAACATCTAGTCAATAGAATATATTTAATATCTTACATTGTTGGATCTTCAAAATTTAATTTTGTTACTTATTACATTAATTAATGTATCGCCTTTATAATTATAAATATAAACGCCGTAATTCTTTGTAATTTCTAACTGCTACCACATAATATATTTTTGTTGTTAAGTTTTGTTAATAACTGAAGAATCGTAAAGTTATAAGCAAGATTAACTATAGTTTGTGCGTTTTAAGATGATATGGGTGACACTTCTTATATTCCTTGCTACGGGTTTTTTTTTACAAGAAAACAAAAAAAAAAATCAAAGTTTAATAAATTATATTCCATCTACAAAAACAAATGTTTCCTATAATTATAAATGAATAAAAATGAAAAGTTGCTAAATGCTAACTTATTAATATAAAATTATAAATTTTAACTGTGAAAATTATTGTTACAAAAATATTTGAAAAATGTCAGATGAATGAAATGGAACTTATGCCAATAGAGATTGACACTGTTGAATCGAAATCAAATCGATAATAAAAAAAAGGGCGACCATTTTAAATCGCCGGCGCCACTCTGAAACGTCAGTACGAAATCGATAATTTCGATTGCAATTCCTTTACGAAGTGATTCGATATTTTTAAATTATCGATTAATTTTCTTAGGTAACTTCCCTACTATTGTCAATTATAATGTGTCACGCATATCATCATAAAACGCATGAACTATAATGAAACAATAGTTGCAATAATATAATATTATCCATGACTTTAGCCAACAGCCATATTTACAGCTTAAAATATATTTTATACATATATTTACAAAAACATTTTAACAAACATTTGTATTTATTTTGTTGCACATTTCAGTTTCTTGGTTTTAACACGTAAATACACTTTTCAGTTTAGAGTACGGTTACAAGGTCAGTCTGGCATCAGTTTAGTCCATCAGTCTGAGACTGACGACCGGAAAGTACATAATAAAAAAAATATCAGTCAGTTAATCAAACGGTTACACGATCATTCTCCCGTCAGCCTGGATCGGACCGATGGACTGAACTGCGCAAGTAGGTACCTAAAATTTCGATATCTCGAGTCCGATTAGTTCCAAATTGAGCCACAGTACGATCGTGCGCTAGTGTAGCTGGCAGGACTACCAAAAGCTGTTGAGATCGAATTAGTTAAAAATTGAGCCGCAGCACGATCGTGCGCTAGTGTAGCTGTCAGTACTACCAAAAGCTGTTGAGATCGAATTAGTTACAAATTGAGCCGCAGCACGATCGTGCGCTAGTGTAGCTGTCAGGACTACCAAAGTTGTTGAGATCGAATTAGTTACAAATTGAGCCGCAGCACGATCGTGCGCTAGTGTAGCTGTCAGGACTACCAAAAGTTGTTGAGATCGAATTAGTTACAAATTGAGCCGCAGCACGATCGTGCGACGTGCGCTATTTTATTGCTTAAATGCCAAAAGCTGTTGAGATCGAGTTGATTTGATTCTGATTGTGTCGGGAGTAAGGCTGATAATTCCAGACTGACCGTGTAACCTTATGTCTTATTCTTGCCTATTAAAAAAGGTGGTAGCGGTAGGACAAAACTGCTTATAAGCACCTCATGTATGCTAAATTTCGATTCCTGCTCGTGTTTCACAATATTTTTATACTTTGTCACGCTTGTGAGTGTTTTGTGAAAGTCTACAGGCTGTTAAAGCTGATAATATTATGTATTTGTTGTATATTTAAATGTTTCCTTTGTATTGAAGATAAATAAAACTTTTAAATACGAAAAATCGTCTCTTATTGAATGGTGCTTTCTCTATTTTGTTTCTTTTCCAGCATGAATCATGACATATTTTATCCAAATATACGTAACACGGTTTCGGGTTTAGGAATTAGGATAATATTATATAGTAAATCCAAAATAGTTATGTCTTCCTAATTTCTGCAATTATTTTGGTATCGTACCAAAATAATTATTTCCGTTTAAACTTCACAGCGAGAAAAAGATTCAAATTTTGTTTTTTTTAACTTACCTACCAGAAGACTAGTTCTATTTCTAAGAAAAGAATATTTAACTACTTGGAAAATATATTTTAACTGATTACATTCAAGTTCTACGGCACTGGTCAGAATTTCCCCTAGTAGGGTGCCCTTACTATGGGCGATAATATAGCGTTCGCTTTTTAACGACTAGACACGTGCAATGTGCATTTTTATATACTTAACTACTTGTAACAAATTTTCTTACCCTGGACGTTCACGAATATTCCAATACGTTTACTAAAATTTCGCAAATCGGTTCAGCCGTTCTCGAGTTTAGGCGAGTCTTACAAAATACAATTTCAAAATAGTTACAGGATGTAACGTTAAAGGTACTTTACTCTTTAGGGTGTTTATTGTATAACTGTGTATGGGTCCCTAAAGAGTTCGCTTTGAAAGTAGCAGCACTGAAAGAGCATGTAGGGGACACATCACACAATATATACTAACCCTAAAGTACTATCACATAATTTTGTTACACCCTTTAAAATGGGTTCGAACGTAACTAGTACAGAATATCTCAAAAAGTTATTCAGAACAGTTTTATTCGGAAATTAATAGGTGGTAACATTCTATTTCTTACCCAACTGAGTTACCCAAACTGCCGTCAAAGTGTGGTCGTGACTAAATATTGCCGTGAACAGAATTTTATAACGCCGGAGAGCTAGGGAGCGGAAGACAGGACGCTGTAAAGTTTTGTCACCTGAAAAAACCTGACAATTCCCTCTCTCCACGTGGCTTCTTACTTACGAACGGCACATGTCTACGGCTGCCGTCGACAAGTGCCGTTCAAGATCAATAATATTATTCCCCTTCACAAGTTCGCTTTGCTATAATAATGTGCATTGATTGGTCTGTCCATTCTTGGTCTGTCCTGACTCCTGAGCCAAAATTGTGAGTCCACATTATGTTTAAGGTATATACTTGTGAGTTGTGTTGCTTTTACTATTGAATAAATTTTAAAGCATTTTTGATATCATGATTCATTCATACACTTCTTTAATTTTTTAATTCCTACCTATTCTTTCATAGTAATGATTGAATCACCATTCACCAGTGTCATGAAACGGATCGCTTAATATTATTACGATTCGATGTGATACGTATCTAACCAATCCTTGTGCCTACAATCGCAGGATTCTGGGCACGTTCCATAAGTCCGCTATTCCTGATCTAGAGCATGGAATTACCAACTACGTTGTACATGGCTCTTATATACCGCAAGCTTACGTTTATTTCTATTTTAAAACTAACTTCAACCTCCCTCTGGAACGTATTCAGACGTCGGAACTCGGAAGACGGCGAATAATACGTTATAATAAGATTTTCCTGCTTTAATGGTATTAAAGATATAAGGAAATTAATTAAAGGTTGGGTATTTTTACCTGGCCAGTTAAGGGCTCGTATAAATAACGAAGGAATCACCGCTAAGCTTAATTGAAGAGCCCAACAATGGCCCTCCATCAGCGCCGGCCCAGACGTTTTTAATTCCGTCGATGTGATGCGTCTCCGAGCGAGGATCCAATATCGTAAGCGTGGAAGTAATTTGGGAACACATTCCGTAAATTACTTCACTGTCAAAGAGGATTACGGCAAATCGCCTTAAGGCGCAGACAGCTGCCAATTTGACATCTTTGTGCAGTTTTCTAGACGTATGTATTTCATTGATTGGCACAAAAAAAATATATGTGATTTTTGATTATATTTGGAAAAGCTTGTCCGATTTAAATAATAAAATAATGTACTCCTACTGGATGAAAAAAAATACCAAAATACCAAAGTCACATCTTTCGGGAACTTTAAACTTACTTTAAACTTTAAACAGTTCTAACTAAAGTAACAATACAATCTCTTAGACTTTAGCAATGCCTTCAACTCCGTAGATCACGATATACTATTACTTCTTCTCAGCTCACTCAACCTATCTCCTATCGTGCTCAACTGGTTCCGTAGTTTCCTTCAGGGACGCCGGCAGCGTATCAAAGTTGACAACACATCGTCAACTTGGTGCGATATTTTCGCCGGTGTCCCTCAAGGCAGTGTCTTATCTCCTCTCTTGTTTTCAATTTTCATTAATTCTATTTCTCGCCATATTTCCTCTTCCTATCATTTATTTGCTGACGACTTACAGATCTATATCCATGTCCTACTTCCCTTACTATCCAACGGTATTGCTCAAACAAATGCTGATTTGAATGAAATTTTGAGGTGGAGCAATGCCTATGGCTTAGTCCTAAATCCTAACAAAACACAATGTATAATCATTGGCAGCCGACAGCTAATTGCGAAGGTGGACTGGAATACCTTGCCCAATATTGTCCTTGATGGGATTACCATTTCCTACGGCTCCTCAGTGCGTAATCTTGGAGTCTATTTTGACCGCACTCTCTCTTGGAATATTCAGATCCAACAACTCCGCAAAAAGATGAACGCTGCCACTGCTTCCCTTAGACGACTGAGCAACTTTTTGCCAATCGCAACAAAAATAAAACTTGCTACTACTTTACTTTTCCCTATTCTCGACTACGCTGATGTCTGCTACTGTGACATAAATGAAAATCTTCTTTCTTCGCTTCAACGCCTTCAAAACTTATGTATTCGTTTTATTTTTGGCCTTCGAAAGTTTGACCATGTTTCTAATTATCGATCTCAGCTCGAATGGCTCCCGATCAAGTTGCGTCGAAACTCTCACATACTTCACTTACTGTATAACATCCTTTTTAGTCCTTCTACTCCTAACTACCTCAAAGTAAAATTCAATTTCCTCGGTCATGACAATCCTATACTTCGCTCTGCAAACAAACTGACTCTTGCGTTTCCTTCTCACAATACTTCATTCTACGATTCTTCTTTCACCATCTCCGCTATTCGTCTCTGGAATTCCTTGCCCGATTTTATAAAAAAATCGGAATCAATTAACATCTTTAAGAAACGTTTGAAAGCACACTACCTAGATCAGGCTCAGTCCTTGTAAAACTCTTGGTGTTTTTTGTAAAATTATTTTAATGTTCCTTTATTTATAATGTAGGTTTTTAATGTATATATGTATATATGTATGTGTGTATGTATGTATGTATGTATATTTATATATATATGTATGTGTATGTATGTATGTATGTGTGTGTGTATGTATATGTGTTGAATGTGATGTATTACACATAATATAATAAAATATATAAATATATTACTATATATATTTTATAAATATATGAGGATATTTTTTTTCTTTGTTTAAGTTTAGCACTTTAACATTATTTTCTGCCACCATATTTTGGTTGCCTGGAAGAAACCGCTGAAAGCGGTAAGGCCGCCTATTTGCTATGTTCCTTGCCTAATGTTGTTTTTTTGTTATTTTATATTGTTTATAATGCAAATAAAGAATTTATAAATATAAATAAATATGCTTTAAAAATTTGTTTATTTGATACCTTTTACAAAAATCCAAAGATTGCCCGATTTAATTTTCGGCTCTGACATCTAGATTTCCCACAATATTTATTTTTCCTCTAACAAACGAAAAATATATCCACGCTTCTGAGTGAACATTTCACATCTCTCTCTCGCGCATGAAAACCGACAGTGTTCGCTGAGGCGCGGTGCTATGTGGACGTGTGACGGATTTCGCTCTGCCGATATTGTGATTTTAGTGTAATTGAAGCGTTTAGTTCTTAAAATTTGTATATAGGTATTTCTCATTGTTTTATAGTATATTAAGTTTATTCTGTAAATATTTTTCTATAAATATTTGAAATTATATGAGAAATTATATTGCGCGTCTGTAAAAATGGGTGACAAGAAAAAGAAAAGACGTCCAGCAAAAAAGCGACAGCTTCGTGAAAGCCACAAATACATGATGGAAGTAAAAGTAAGTTCAATTTTATCTACTTTCTAGTTGCGTACGTCTTTATTAAAAAAAAAACGAACAATTACGACCCCGAATCAAAATATTTCGTCACTCTCAATGTGTTTTAGGATAGCCAGGATCGTTGTGTCAAATAAAACATAAAAAAACTGTATTACGATTGATTACGATTTACGAAAATCCTCTAAGATTCGAACCATAGACCTTGGAAATTGACATAATAATGTTATCACAATCGTTGTGATAACATTATATCAATTTCCAATCGGCCTATGGTTCGAATCTTAGAGGATTTTCGTAAATCGTAATACAGTTTTTTATGTTTTATTTTATCACTGATAATAATTTTGCTTTGTATCTGAACATTTATGTTGGAGTTTTGCACTCCAAAATAAATGTTCAAAAAGTTAAAAAATCACCACTCATAAAGTTGATTATTTCGTTAGCCTAAATAAGTTTTAGCGTCGCGCGTCGGGGATCGTTCTGATAAATCAATATTCAATCGGTCTATGGATCGAGTTTCAGAGAATTTTCGTAATACTTTTTATGGTTTTTTTTATCACTATTAGCACAGAATAAATAATAGTACAAGTACTATAATTAGGTACTATAAGTTCATTTTGCTTTGAATCTGAAGTTTTATTTAGGCCTTTATTATTTAAATTTTTATTTCAGGCGGCGGAAAACCATGGATAGTGCAATTATTGATAACCCAAATGAATCACCAAATTCCAATTCAGATCCAGCGGCAGGTAGTATGTTGGAAAGGTAATATAAGTTTATTTATCTACTTATTATAAGTTGTAACCAAACGTCCTTCACGACTACGAAACACAGCGCAAGGGCTGTTTCACGCCGGTTTTCCTGTGAGTCCGTGGTATTTCTCTGGTCGAGTCGGCCCATTCGTGCCAAAGCATGGCTCATTCATTGTATTTTTTATGATCCAGTTTATCTATTACAAGCTATTTTAGCCTTTTTATGATATTATTATGATTTAATTTTTTTCCAGTCGACCGAAAACGATGGAATTAGATAATAACACAGTGGAAAATGTAGCAAATGCCGATCGCAATATAGCGACGGGTAGTATTTTAAAAAGGCAAGTATATTTTTACAATTACGATAGGCTAGGTAAATATAGATATAATAAGTTTATTACTATTTGAGCGCGATGCGATTGCGCGATTCTTTCAGCTCTATTCAAGGACATGCTCCGTAAGGGCCGGGACACAAAATCACGGCACGACGACGCGACGTCCTACGGCGCCGGACCGTGTTTTTGTGTCCCGGCCCTAATAGGGTGCGGCTTCACTGCGGAGTAGGGGTGAGCGTTATTTCACGTCACTATAATAGTTACAATAACTAGCTACATACAGTAACCGAATAACTAGTTTCGAGTCGTATTTATATAGTAGAGTAGTGATTTTTGTAACGTTTTTATTGCATTGGGTGGTATGAAGTACCGTCGAGCGATCGTCGCGTTGTTTCGTTTGGAGTCGCAGCTAGCGCCCGCCGCCCACTGCACCGGTCGACCTAGCGAGCGACAGCGAGTTTGCTATAGTCCGCGCGGAACTAGTTGGCCGCGCCGCCGGTATGTGAGCATACCGGCGGCGCGGCCAACTAGTTCCGCGCAGATTACCTAGCAAAAATATTAATTAGTTTATATCAATACTAATATTATAATTGGGAAGAGTTTGTTTGTTTGTTTGAACGCGCTAATCTCAGGAACTACTGGTCCGATTTGAAAAAAGGCTATAGGCTATAGGCCCGCGCGCGCGCCTCATCCCGGCGTCACCCCCTTTCATTCCCCCGCGCCGCGAGTGACCTTTCTGCAACGATTTTAAATGGGATAAAATAATAATATTATCGTAAATATAATATTATGGCAAAGCAACGTTTGCCGGGACAGTAAAAAACGATTCCTGAATTTTGTTTTATTTCTTGCTGTACTTATGTAATTGTAATTTTAATGTAAATTGTAATGTAACAGAAAAAATGTTTATGAAAAAAATTGAATGTTTTTACGCAGTTGGGTTTTGTCATTATTTTATAATATAATAGGTATTTTATAAAAGAATAACTGTGTTTTATTTACCATAAGTAAGCCTTACACGTCTACCGGGGACGGGAGAGATCCACCTGTACAGCACGCAGGTATGCCTGCACATGTATACCGGTATGTGTGTGGGACCTGGTCGCCTGCGCAGGTCCAAAAAACTGCACAGGTATATTCCCTCACACATTCCGGTCTACCTGCGTAACGTGTATGGCTTACATTACTACCACAATAGACATAACGAATCAGTATAATATCGACTTCAAACTTTTAAAGATTCCCGCGTATCCTCGAGGACAAACGTGCATTTTTTGTAAGGTTCAAGCATTTATGCACTTTAGTTTAATGATTATAAAGTTTATTTTCAAGTGCGTTAATATTACCTCTCCGCTGTGCTCCGTTCTATCTGCATTCTGCACTAATCTTCCGCACTCTTATAGTTCGCTCACGGAAGTATAGTACATACTCGTAGTATTTATTTATTACGCGCCATCTATTGAAATCTCTATGCGACAGCTCAATATTAATCAAACCTATCTTTTAGAAGTTCCCGGTTTAGCCGCTAGCAAAGCTGGCGCTGTCTTATCGGACAATTAGGGGGCGTGGCTTAGAAATGCGAATCCTCAAGGTCATTGGCAGTTGTCAGCGTCTTAACTCATTTATTTTACCTTATATTGCGCCAGTAATCAGCCATATCTTAAGGTAGGTACTTATAATCAGAATTTCCAGGAATCGAATTCCTGTTAAACTAAATTTTCACCAAATTTTCTCATTTTTACTATATTTCCTTCTGGGATAGATTTTGTGGCGGTACCCACAATTCGCCTAACAATCCTGCATCGCGCTATCGAAGTTACTAATCCCATGCTAAGTAAAAGATATTATTTCAACAATATTTCAACATTGCTTACAACAATGTGTTTCTTAGTAACATAGAATATCATTGGCTTACAAAACCTCGGTAAGATTAGCAAAATCCTATTTATGTATTCCAAATTAATTATTGGATATCTTGGCTCTACAGAGCGGAATTGGGGTTAATTTACTTACGATATACGATTGGCTGTTGTGAGATTAATTCAAATTCCCCTTTTATTGATGCGCTAAATAATATTTATTAAATCTTTGTACACACATAGTTCCTTTATTCCACGCCAGTTTGAATCTCCAAAGTAGAATTATGTCATTCTCTTGGGCAGAGTCCTGTCGACGCTGCTGTCGGTGAATTTGCAGGAGTCGTCGCTGAAGGCGTCGTAGAAGAACTTGGTCTTGTCGAGGAGCTTCGACGAGGAGAGGTAGCTGTCGATGGCGGCCTCGGCGCTGTCCGTCAGCAGCTTGGTGCGGGAGAAGATCCACGCCAGCTCTGCGATAAAGAAATTACAGGTTAAATTAGGTTGATGATTGAAATTAGGTTGAAAATGATTATGATTCGTCTACCTAAAGAAAAAAGGCCCTTTAGGTCTAAATTAAACTAGGAATAGGTAAGGGAAAAGGAAGTCCGAAATTGATAATAAGAGAAATATTGGCTAACAAAACTTACCAATCTTGCCTTTGCCCTTGGGATCGGTCATGCAGGAATACTTGATGGCGTAGCTGTTGTAGTCCACCGCCAGGAACGATATGGCCATCTTGTAGTTGGATTTACCGTCTGGGCCAAAAAGAAGTTCACGTTAGTTTGATCCAAAAAGACAATCAATATTTTGAAGTTTTAGTAAAGGTCAAAGGACCATACCCAAAAACACATAGTTGACGATGCCCTTGAGATGGTCGTCAGTGGACAGGTCCAGCAGACCGTCGTACACGATGCGCTTGCCGTTCTGCACCTCGCTCACCTCGATCACGTAGTCGTTATCACCCCTCTTGGTGTAGTTGGTGGCTACGCAGTTGCCATACTTCTCGAGATCATTGGTGTACCTCGCTATTTCATACCAAGTGCCTTGGGCGTACTGGAATTAGAAATAAGTAAACCTTTTATTTTTAGCATAAATGATCTTATACCACCAAGAGGGATAACTCCCACACCGGTTTCGGTGACGGTGGCCGGTATCATTGAAACCAGGCCAGCTACGCAGGAGTAATAATGCCTAAAGGAGTGAGCAGTGAACACATTGAGACAGGCCGTGCCGGGGCTCAGCGTGCCGGGGCGCATCGCAAAAATCCGCCTCCATACAATTTGTATGGAGGCGGTTTCGGTAGAAGCTAAAACACGGTCAAGTAGATTTTAGTAGAATATAGCAACGTTTTTGATATATCGAGTCACGAGTGATTTAAGAGTGATCACACTGGAGCTATCCAAAGTAGGTACTCAAAATCCGTCAATGCCATGCGGCCCGGCCCGGCACTAGTGTGCTATAGCGCATTTTGCGCTACGCTGAGCCCCGATCCGCCCCGAGTCCCGACTTTTTACATGCCCATCCGACGCATGTATCATCTAACTTGTCATACAATCAGGTGATTAGCCTGCATTGTCCTAACCAAACTTGGAAATAACATGTTTTTTAACGTGAGAATGGAACCAACGACCTCCGAGTCGAGAGCCATGCTCTAAACCACTGGACCACGGAGGCGTTACCACCAAGGGTGACTAAGCTTCCTGGTAATTTAAATTGCCACGCGCCTACAAGGTTTGCAGCTAGCACGAAAGGCTTGTTAGCTAGTCCTTAATGGTCTTTATGAGAAACATCCTCACCGAAGCCAGGTCGAAGTTTGTGACGAGGTCTACTTGTGGGCAGTCCTGGGCCCGAGCAAGGACCAGCAGGGCAGCGGTGAACAACAGAGAGATAAACATCCTGACAGTCCCACACTTGATTTGTGCCGGTGGACAAGTTACGACTGCCTTTATACTTAATTCTAGGTTATTGAATTAAATTAATTGCATATTTGCCATTTTTGGTGTACTGTAAATACCTAATAATAATAATAATAATAATTTATTTATCATCAAAATTAATTACAGTACATTGCTCATAAAATAACTTACAGGTATAAAATTGACAAAATATAATTTTGATATATAATGTACACGTCTTAATGTAATTCTTCTGTGTCCGAACTAGATAAATCTGTATTTCAGACCACAGTGCTCTTCAGTTTTCCAAGACTCTATAATTACAAACGAACTGTAAGCTACCCTATTTAAATCATATTAATAATTATTAATTTTCTAAAAATATATTACTACAATAATAAATATGTTTACAACTTAAAAATTAGTTTAACATCTTTTACAAAATAAAGGACTTAAATAAAATATTGTCAATTATCACAAATAAAATTAATAATACAACCATTGGAAAATAATAATTAACAATGGAAATTATGTACTTGGATTTAATTTAAATAATTTACTAGTTATTTCATAGTTATTAACAGTTTTTCCGTCTCCTCATACGTCTACCTAATCGTATTAAATATTATTTAGAATATTTTTACAGCGAAGTTTTATTATTGACTAGATGTCCCGCGCGGCTTCGCCCGCGTAAATTAGGAATTTTACAGAAACCTTACATTTTCCCATAAAAAATATTTTCCCCGTTTTTCCCGCATTTTCCTGAGTTTCTTCGGTCGTATTAGTCTTAGCGTGATAATATATTATATAATATAGCCTATAGTCTTACTCGATAAATGATCAATCTAACACTGAGATAAGTTTTTAAATCAGACCTACAGGTCTGGTTTAAAAACTTATCCAGTCAGGTTCCTGAGATTGACGCGTTCAAGCAAACATACTCTTCAATGTTATTATATTAGGTAGGTATAGATTTTTTTTATCTATGGACGCTTCACACCACGTCAGTCTGGCCCCGTGGTAAGTACCTGATGGACTTGTGTTACAGATACCAGACAACGGAAATATATTTAATACTTTTATACTATACATATATTTAAGATTTTTATTATATGATACACATATTTAATACACATCCATGACCCAGGAACTTTGAAAACTTTTTGTTCCGTCGGCGGGATTTGAACCCGCAACCTCCGGCTTGAGCTACCAACGCGCTCACCACTGAGCCACAGAGGTCGTCAAACTATTTTTAGAAATAAAATAAAGATTTTTTTTTAATTATCGCTTGACAATCTCGAGTCTCGATCTAAAAGACTATGAAATGGTATAATATGGTAGTGATGATGATGATGATGATGAATGTAATTTGCATAGTAGCATATGGTTCCTGTTCTTAAAACAACGCCGAAACTCCCAAACTTGTATCTATAAAGAATCAGGAGTTCTCTCAGCACCTTCCGAACCACGGTATACCAGGTATATCTCGGTGCAAAATCTTACTTGTTGGTAGCATATGCTTAGAATACTTCTCACGAAACCGAAGTCACCACATGTTTCCCTATAAGTTTTGAGGAGTTCCCTCGATTACTTATGGATCCTTCATCAAATCACCACTTTTGTGAATATAATACCAAATTGGGAAAAGCAAAAACAAAAGTCCGTTTTTCTAACCAAGTCAAATATATTTTTATCGACAATTCAGAAACCAAAGAACCAGAAACAATGAATATCTGAAAGAAAGCGCTGTGGTTGCTCCTCTGCGTTACCGTCTGCACAACCACACAATGACGAAATACACTATCTACTACAATAACATAAGCCCGAAGCTTATGAGAGCCCCCGGCCGGTTCCGCCGTAACCGCTATGTCCCTCGGCCGCCGCCGCGCGACATATTTTTTGATTCCGCGTAAGTTTATACGTTTGAAAACTTCTAAAGTATTGATCGAAATTGTATAGTGTAAAAGACAATTATAATCTACATTTAATGTCTTAGCTTCCAAACATGTTTATTTGGATAAGGGTTAATGTTGTAAATTGTTAAAATCGCTTCGTAAATAAGCCATTATTTTTCGTAAAAAGTAAAGAACAAAAATGGCTATTGTGAGTTATCCCTAAGAAATAGACATATACCATCGCGGACTTTTTTGTTTACCTTATTAAGGTGTACAATACTGTAGTACATTATTTTGATCTATCTCGTAGGGTTTAGCCAGCGTTTGCAATATAAACGCAAAAAAATGAATTTATTTACGACATAACATTAGAAACCTCTAAAATTATCAGTGTTTCTCTACCATATTATGCATATGTTATACATATAAACCTTCCTCTTGAAACACTCAATCTATTAAAAAAAACCGCATCAAAATCCGTTGAGTAGTTTTAAAGATCTAAGCATACATACACACATACATACAGACAGCGGAAAGCGACTTTGTTTTATACTATTTAAAGATTAAAGATGATATCGTAAGCGCCTCATTCTTCTAAATTTGTTTTGATAAAGAGAAAAATTATGATTCTGTAATGCAATGGCAATATTATGTAAGTATACTACCGGGCTAAAATGGTCACATTTAGCAATTCCTCTCAACCAATTCAGTAAATGAATTGTCAAAACTGTCAAACTGACAAATGTCAAATCAGTACAAAAATACAGAAATGAATTGCAAGCTGAGTTGCATTTTGAGATTTTAGAAAAATGAATCTTATTATGATTCATATCATGATTCTTCAAAGCGACCATTTGAGCTCCGCAGAGCTAATGATGGCTGATGACTGATTTTAATAAAGGTAGCTGTCTGAGAGTGTTCAGAACTTTATTGGACCCACACAGGGCATCCAGCGTCACATCTATATATATATATAAAATTCAAAGGTGGCTGACTGATTGACATAGTGATCTATCAACGCACAGCCTAAACCACTGGACGGATGGGGCTGAAATTTGGCATGCAGGTAGATGTTATGACGTATGCATCCGCTAAGAAGGGATTTTGATAAATTCTACCTCCAAGGGGTTAAAATAGGGGATGAAAGTTTGTATATAATAATACTTCTTAACGCGAGCGAAGCCGCGGGCAAAAGCTCGTAATATATAAAATTCAAAGGTAACTGACTGATTGACATAGTGATCTATCAACGCACAGCCTAAACCACTGGACGGATCAGGCTGAAATTTGGCATGCAGGTAGATGTTATGACGTATGCATCCACTAAGAAGGGATTTTGATAAATTCTACCTCCAAGGGGTTAAAATAGGGGATGAAAGTTTGTATATAATAATACTTCTTAACGCGAGCGAAGCCGCGGGCTAAAGCTCGTCTGATATAAGTGCGTAAATGTATCCTTAATTCCATACTAATATTTATTCTTTAGTTGCGAACGACTTAAAGAGTAATATTTCACCGACCGTGATATCGACCAATGAAATTCATCGGTCGATATAATGCTTGCGGGACGCGAGTTGCCACGTTTCCGACAGTTCCCAATGGCCGCCTTAAACTGCGAAGGAGATTTTTTTTTATTTGTACCACCCTGAAACTTTTTTTAACAGTTCCCTGTATGATCATAAATAGAAGTCTGATAATACCATACCTGTGGGAGGTCGTGAATGCGAACAATATTTTTTTTAAAATCCTAAGATTTCATTCATAATTCGAACGATTTGTAACAGTATGGCACTAATCAGAAGCAGCCGTTTAGCTGGTAGTTAATATGTGCCAAATTACAGCTTTGTAGGTCCTATAGTCTCTGAGCAAAACCGCGGACAGACAGACAGACAGACGGACATACGGTCAGACTGACGGACAGACTGAAACTATAAGGGTTCCTTGTTGACTACGGAACCCCAAAAAATTAAATAAATAATTTCCCATAAAAAAACTCAATTTTCGCCTTTTTATGTGCATTTTTAGGGTTCCGTAGCCAAATGGCAAAAAACGGAACCCTTATACAGGTTGTAACAAAAATAAGTGATAATATCTCTCGCAAACTATTCAGGTTAGAAAAAAATGATATTAGTAACCTCAATATGATTTACCCCATCCATAGATACCACATACGCATAGGTTAGACGAAAAAAATTTTTTTTGTTTCAGTTATACCTATGGGGACCCCTAAAATTTTTGATAATTTTTCCATTTTTGCATCAAAATCTTAATGCGGTTCACAGACTACATCTACTTACCAAGTTTCAATAGTATAATATAGCTCTTATAGTTTCGGAGAAAAATGGCTGTGACATACGGACGGACAGACAGACAGACAGACAGACATGGCGAATCTACAGTGTGTAACAAAAATAAGTGAAAATACTTAAGGGTGTGTACGTGTTTCTTGTAGAGAGTTCACTGTGAAAGTAGCAGCGCTGAAAGACCAAAAATTTTTTTCACTTTTGTATGGGGAAACTCGTGACGATCGGGCCCTTGCCCATACAAAAGTGAAAAATTTTTTTCGTCTTACATCGCTGCTACTTTCGCAGTGAACTCTCTACAAGGAACACGTACACACCCTAAAGTATTTTCACTTATTTTTGTTACACACTGTAGATTCGCCATGTCTGTCTGTCTGTCTGTCTGTCTGTCCGTCCGTATGTCACAGCCATTTTTCTCCGAAACTATAAGAGCTATATTATACTATTGAAACTTGGTAAGTAGATGTAGTCTGTGAACCGCATTAAGATTTTGATGCAAAAATGGAAAAATTATCAAAAATTTTAGGGGTCCCCATAGGTAGGTATAACTGAAACAAAAAAATTTTTTTTCGTCTAACCTATGCGTATGTGGTATCTATGGATGGGGTAAATCATATTGAGGTTACTAATATCATTTTTTTCTAACCTGAATAGTTTGCGAGAGATACTCTTTCAAAGTGGTAAAATGTGTGTCCCCCTCCCTCTAACTTCTAAACATGATAATTCTAAAAAAATATATGATGTACGTTACTATAAAAACTACCAACGAAAATTGGTTTGAACGAGATCTAGCAATTCGTACGTCATAAATAGTAAACCTTAATTTAACTTTCATTAAATCAACTGAAATATAAAAATAAACCTTTAAATTTCATAGAAATAAACCTTATTGCTGCTGCGGAACCCTTCATGGGCGAGTCCAACTCGCACTTGGCCGGTTTTTTTTTT
This sequence comes from Aricia agestis, assembly GCF_905147365.1. NCBI lineage: Eukaryota > Metazoa > Arthropoda > Insecta > Lepidoptera > Lycaenidae > Aricia > Aricia agestis. The sequence continues at coordinate 19,915,589 of NC_056409.1, forward strand.
GCAGAAACTGGGCTAGGTGAAGCGGATGTAGAAGCTACTCGTCGTCGGTGATAATATTGTCAAAAAAATAGTCCTTACTCTTTCCAAGTCGAAATTGATGACGTGTTCCACCGGGAGGCAGTCCTGGGCCCGGGCCAACGTCAGCAACGCAGCGGACAACAACAGAGAGACAAACATCCTTACACTTTCTCAGTAGCCGTGCACATCCTATGATACTTTTATATGCATTTTTGGTTCTTATGAACGCATTTAATTGTACATTAATGATATTTAAGTAAAGTAAGTAGAGCACAAGTATTTGTAAAATATGTAAAACGTTCAGGGTCAGTCTTTGGATTCCTTTGCAAATACAGTGCCTTGGAAATAGTTTGTCGGAATACTAAGCCATTTATTGTAACTTTCCTAAAATTTTGTAAGACGTGCAATTTCCGGTTAAACCTGAAAATTCGTTACTGATAACTCGTAATTAAGTAAATAAGGATTTGAATAGTGGATATACGTCAATAATAGTTAAAACCATAAAGTATACCTAGTATTACTTAAGTATAACTTTATGGTTAAAACAGCGAAATCATTTTCAGTGGTAGGTACAAGTACATTTTAGAAATTTAATTCGTACCTGAAATCTAGCAAAGTTGCTATTTGTAATAATTATATTTTGAGCAATATTTTTTCATCTGACGTAGAAAAAGAAACAAAAAATTAAAGAAAACAAGTTTATTAAGCAATAAACAACGCCAAACTAGTTTTTCATTCTACTCGGCAGCGTTCGGTCAATGGATGTCGTGTTGAACCTGCACGCGTCGTCGCTGAAGGCGTCCCAGTAGAACTTGGACCTGTCGAGGAGCTTGGAGGTGGCAAGGTAGCTGTCGATGGTGGCCTTGGCGCTGTCTGACAGCTTCGGCGTTTTGGAGTAAATCCAGGCGAACACTGCAAATGATAAATTGAGTAAATTGTAGCTACGTTCAATTTTTTTTTAACCCGGCGTCATGGGGGCAGAAAACTGTTACACGGACGTTGGAGTGGGTCTCACATACCCGTGTCTTAGATATCAAAATTAGTCTAACCTTTTATAATAATCAATTTATTTTATATGTTTATATTAAGTTCAATGTGTATTTATATGAATTAATGAAACATAAATATCTTAATATATATATATTTCTTGTGTGCGTGTGTATGTGACTGAACTCCTCCTAAACGACTGGACCAATTTTGATGAAATTTTTTGTGTGTGTTCGTGGAGATTCGAGAATGGTTTAGATTTACAGTTTGGTCTACTGGAAAATGTTTTTTCAATTAATTTCTTATTTATAAGGAGTTGTTGATTTTGGAATGTTTTACATTAGATCCGGCGGACGGCGCTATCATCGCATTCAATATTATTCTATTTCAATTTTAGTTTGTCCTGACAGATGGTGCTACGATTAATTTGAAAAAAAATTTGTTATTCAATTCATGTGCTGATTAAAATATTAAATAAATAACACATAGGCTACAATTTTAACCGACTTTCAAAATGGGGGAGGTGTTATGTTCGTTTTCTTATATTCAACGATTACTCCGCCGTTTGTTAACCGATTTTCAAAATTTTTCTTTTGGTATGTAGGGTATCATCCCAATTTGGTATTATATTCAGAAAAGTGGTGATCTGATGAAGGATCCATAAGTAATCGAGGGAACTCCTCAAAACTTATAGGGAAACATATGGTGACTTCGGTTTCGTGAGAAGTATTCTAAGCATATGCTACCAACAAGTAAGATTTTGCACCGAGATATACCTGGTATACCGTGGTTCGGAAGGTGCTGAGAGAACTCCTGATTCTTTATAGATACAAGTTTGGGAGTTTCGGCGTTGTTTTAAGAACAGAAAGCATATGCTACTATGCAAATTACATTCTTCATCATCATCATCATCATCATCACTACCATATTATACCATTTCATAGTCTTTTACATCGAGACTCGAGTTTGTCAAGCGATAATTAAAAAAAATCTATATCTACCTAATATTATAAACCTGAAGAGTATGTTTGCTTGAACGCGTCAATCTCAGAAACTACAGGTCCGATTTAAAAACTTATCTCAGTGTTAGATAGATCATTTATCGAGTAAGACTCATCATTTATCGAGAAGGTTATATTATATTATTACTCTAAGACTAATACGACAGAAGAAACTCAGGAAAATGTGGGAAAAACGGGGGAAATATTTTTTATGGGAAAATGTACCTACGGATTCTGTAAAATTTCTAATTTACGCGGGCGAAGCCGCGCGGGACATCTAGTATTATATAATTTTTAACCATACTTAATAGAGCCTTAAAAAAAGAACGACAAAAATTAACAAAATATTTCTCCTCTACTTAAATGTTAGTCTATTACTAATTAACAATCAGTTTTAATTTTTTAATGGCACTTATTTAAAGAATGCTAAAATATTTTTATAAAAAATTAACAAATAATCACATCTAATCATTATCTTTGGTGCAATCAGCACAGAAAGGTACAACATGTTCAAAGCAAATGTGTTTGGTGCAAGTTGCAACTTTCGCAAATGAAATAATTCGTTTTACGGTCTTTTTTGGCTGGACAGTCTTGGCATCTTTTGCGAATATTCGGCTTCTTTGTCGGAGGTTCCCCTGATGATTCACCAAGAAATTTTTCAATAGGCGTCTTGTACCAAATTGTACCGTCTTTGCCATGAACTAGCCGATTCAAATAGAAGGAAGAGCATTGTACTGACAATGCTCTTCCGACAATCGATTTCTAAGACAGTGGAATGTCATCATCGCCAGAGATATCTTGCTCTGCGTCACTAAAATTCCTACGTTTACTCAAGAGATCTTCTTCTTCGCATATTTCCTGGTCAGACGAGGTAAAATCAGAGTCCGAGTTCCGACTCTTGTAAAATTGAAAGAATGGGTTGTCGTTCTGCCTCTTTCGATCCATTTTGAGATCCATATTAAGATCACCGATGATCGCGACAACAACATAATAACAATAGATTTCCAAGAATCCACGATCGAAGATTAAAGTACTTCAAGTACCTACAAAAAACGCAAAAAAGTAATTAAGTAAGTACCTACAAAAAATATAATACATTTTACTATAAATTATCTAATTCCATTGTAAAACACAACAAAAATACAAAAAAAATGTTAAAAAGACTGATAATTATTACAATAATGTCTGCGTAAGATGTCCCGAAATTGTTACACTGACTGCGGGGATGGGTCTCACATACCTTATGCAACTTTGGGCCCCTGTTACTACCGCTGCGGCCGTCGCAGGACTAACGCGTCACCTGTGACTTATAGACCAACTCAACAGCTCCAGCTATTGAGAAATTTGGCAACGCCGAACGCATGGTAACCGAATTACAAGTGAAATAAAAAGTGATGGGTCTCACAGACCCAACCCCCATGACGCCGGGTTAATTGGTAGGCAGTGTTCTAAATTCTCACTGCAGTTGTTCGTCGTAAAAATTTTCACTCAAATAATATTTAAAAAAAGATAAAAGATAAAACCGACAACATAAGTTAAACAATATTTAGTACAACAAAAAAAGAATCACTTAAATCTGACTTGTAGTTCCGGAGATATTATGCGAACACAAACATAAAAACATACATATTACATACATACATAAATACATACATTACATATGTATACACTTTTGAAATTTAGCACATTTGTTCAGACGCTGATATAGAGTAACATACACGAAAACTGGGCAATTCTGGAAGTATTACGTCATACATACGGGTCGAATCGATAACCTCCTTTTTTTAAGTCAGTTAAAAAGACAGCTAAAACCAAATAAAGATTTAAGATCCTCCTCCTTTTTGAATTTGCTTAAAAATACATTTAAATCGTGATTTGAAGCATATACTTATATACTGTATAGCTTATTAGTGTTAAAAAGACTGTAAACTGTACTAAGGATTACCGTTTAGGTAATTAGGAACCTTTTCCATTTAGATGTTTAAAGAGCAATGTTAAGGAACTTTGCTCTTTAAACATCTGAATGGAACAGGTATAAATACATATGTATTTTAAAGGTAAATAAAATAAAAGTAACTCGACTTACCGAGAGAGCTTTTTGTATTGGGGTCGTATTGGCAAGAGTACTTCAGAGCGTAGCTGTCGTAGTCCACGGAGAGAAAGATCATCGAGTACCTGTACGTTATGTTGTTATCTGAAAATATGAGCGTTGGTAAACACAGTACCTATAAATATAAAAAAAAAAATTATTATGGTTCCTATAATTTTTATTTAAAAATTTAAGTATAAAACAAATTTAACCGTGTTGTAAATTGTAATGAACTAACTATACCAGTAATTGCTGAAACATTACATTTTCTTTAAATCTTTATCTTTCTGCAATTGTGCATGTTTCGTATTTTCTGCAATTGTGTACTAAAAGCCTTATCCATATAATACAGTCTTTCCCAAAGTGGGCGATAACGCCCCACAGTGTGATAAAAACCTCGATTTTGTTTCACCGCGTTTTTCTTTCAAAATACTATAGTTAATAGCTATATAAACATTAGAGTAAAACTCCGAGATCGATATTCTTTGTAGTTATTTTTTTAAAGAGTGTCAAAGTTGGCGTTTTTCCGGGTCAAAAATTTGCATAAAAATTAATTAAAAAAAAACTAATCAAGTAACATTAATTTTGTATATACCAATTGAACAAGCACTTAATACTTTACTTTTTCTCCGAATTTGGTTAACCTACTGTGATCAAGTAGGGAGATATTTATTTATTTAGTAATTTTAGTTTTTTATTTTAAATTTCGCGATTAGATCGAATTAGAAAAAGTTTTAAGCATGAAATGATAGTGTGAGTAATCCTTTATCAATGTTATCAAAAATCACACTCTAATAACCTCTGTGTCAGAAGTTATATCGTATTTAAATTTTTTTTAATAAAAATTCGGATTTTTTGTAAGTACCTAAGGTTGTCACTAAAGGTCTCTTGTTTGATTTATCCGGTTGATACGCAAATTCGCAATCGATATCTATACAAAAAATATCAGGATCACGTTTAGGTAGGTCTAATAATAAAAAATCTAAAAAGTGAAAAAATATGACGTAAATTAATGTTTTTATATGCTCAAACAATTGAATTGGATATTACTTCTGACACAGAGGTTATTAGAGTGTGATTTTTGATAACATTGATAAAGGATTACTCACACTATCATTTCATGCTTAAAACTTTTTCTAATTCGATCTAATCGCGAAATAACAAATAAAAAACTAAAATTACTAAATAAATAAATATCTGCCTACTTGATCACAGTAGGTTAACCAAATTCGGAGAAAAAGTCAAGTATTAAGTGCTTGTTTAATTGGCATAAACAAAATTAATGTTACTTGATTAGTTTTTTTTCTATTAATTTTTATGCAAATTTTTTACCCGGAAAAACGCCAACTTTGACACTCTTTAAAAAAATAACTACAAAGAATATCGATCTCGGAGTTTTACTCTAATGTTTATACTTATAGCTATCAACTATAGTATTTTGAAAGAAAAACGTTGTGAAACAAAATCGAGGTTTTTATCACACTGTGCGCCCCCTTGTGGGCGCTGGAGGTCTAAAGGGGGACAGTGTGGCACCCAGAAAAAAATGGGGGCGTTGTGTAGAGGCTTGGGGGGTTTATTTCATCTGGATGCATTTTAAATTGATGATCATTTTTTCGCAAAGTGGGCAGTAGGCAAAATAAGTTTGGGGACCCCTGATATAAATTGACGCGTGACAATGTATAGATATATATTTATATCTATGTATATGTCGCAGTCGACTGGTTAAAAAAGCCATTCAATCAAACAGCTAGCCCTTTGACTGAACAACGCCATTCAATCACTCGGCTATACGTCGTTTAGCAGACTTGTTGGCTACAACGGCAACGTGAAAACACTACAGCTAGAGGACGCTTAGCCAACTGATTAAATAGAAAATTAACTAATGTGACCATTAGTTTAGTGCTATTATTACACAAGCGTAATGATAACAGTCAGATTAATTGTATTCTAACTTATTTTGAAGTTGGGAATACAATTGCAATAAATATCTTGGTGACGCATTTCATAGGTAATCCCGTAATTTCTCCTCGAATATTAGTTTAAAATATTTTGATTCAATCGTATATGCCCTCTATAATAATACTTGTGACGTATATTTACGAAAAATATCTTAATACAACCACAAAACACTGGTTAGTTGACGCCATATTGTAAACAAAACGCACCTAGCGTATAGCCGAGTGATTGAATGGCGTTGTTCAGTCCAAGGGCTAGCTGTTTGATTGAACGGCTATTTTAACCAGTTGGCTGCGACATAATACATTGTCACGCACAACCACCGCTTCCGCTGCGTGCTGATTTCGAAGCTGAAGCCTAACTTTACTCTTACCCAGGAAGATATAAGTGATATTCCCCTTCCGATGTTCATCGGTGGACACATCCACGATGCCGTCGTACACGATCTTCTTGCCGTCCTGTATCTCCGTCACCTCGATGACGTAATCGTTGTCGCTCCTCGTATAGTTGCTGACGACGCAGTTCCCGTACCGCTCCACCGAGTTGTTGTATCTCGCTATCTCGTACCACGCGCCTTGGGCGTACTGAAATTATATTATAATAATAGACCCAATTTCACCAACGACTGTTAAAGTTAATGCTTGAATTAGTATCACTTTTTTCATATTATGAATGAAAGAGAATATATGACATTTTAACAAGCTGTTAACATAGAATAGAGGTTGGTAAAATTGAGCCTTAAGCTATTAGCTATAATTGCATAGCTTTTATCGCGTGCTCAAGGCGTGGCGACCGAATCAAGTATAATAACGAAAAACACCTAAAGTTCGTCTCCCGTCGCTTTAGTTCGGCAGACTTCGGCTCGGTGTGGCTCGAGGTGTGGATACCCGTCAGTGGTGTACATATCGCAGTCAACTGGTTAAAAAAGCCAATCAATCAAACAGCTAGCCCTTTGACTAAACAACGCCATCAATAACACGGCTATACGTCGTTTAGCCGACTTGTTGACTGCAACGTTCAACAATACAGATAGATGACGCTTAGCCAACTGGTTAAATGGAAAATTAACTAAGGTGACCATTAGTTTAATGCTATTATTACACAAGCGTAATGATAACAGGCAGATTAATTGTCTTCTAACTCATTTTGAAGTTTGAACACAATTGCAATAAATATCTTGGTGACGCATTTCATAGATAATCCCGTAATTTCTCCTCGAATATTAGTTTAAATTTTGATTCACTCGTATGTGCCCCCATAATTTCTGTGTCTTTAATAATACTTGTGACGTATATTTATGAAAAATATCTTAATACAACCTCTCCATAAAACATCGATAAGTTGATGCCATATTGTAAACAAAACGCACCTAGCGCCGCGGTGGTGAGCGCTGAACTAATGAAATCAAACGGCGTCTTTTGAATCAGCTGTAGTGTTGAACGTTTTGAGCGACTTAAATACACAATGAAAAAGCTAGACGTGTGATTAAATGTTCCGTCAAAGGGCTGTCTGATTGAACGGCTATTCAAACCAGTTAGCTGCGAGTTGCGAGTTGCGAGTTGCGACATGCACACCGAGCTGAACGGTCGATGCGACGTTCGCGTTGCCAGATTTATACGGGAGAGACAGAAATATTTGATCGAAGCTTGTTGCCATCTGATCTCGATCTACTAATAGTCTCCGAGTGAACGCAACCGTCCGACTTAAAAATCTCAGTCTTCACAATCATTTCACTGATTTGATAAAAAAATCGATCATTGCGTTTTTTCTTCAAGTTTTGGCGCGTAATCAGAAAGTCGTGCACGACTTGAATACGAATTAGTAAAGTGATATTATTCTCCTAAAAACCGTGGTTATTTAGAGTAAGTATAGAGTTTATTATGAAACTTTATGTTTTTAAATTGTTTATAAACAGATAACATTTTCCTCCAATTATGGAAAATTTCAGGTCGATTAAATAAAATTAGCTCCAAGTTTATTTATTTTATAATATTTGGGTAGCTTACAACTAGCTACAATAAAATGCTATACTAGTCTACTATCTAGTATTACCTAGATGATGCCCGCAACTCCGTTGCGCCAAAATTCGTTTATCGCGCGGGGACCGTACATTTTTTCGAAACAAAAAGTATCCCATGTCCTTTCCCGGGACTCAAAGAATTTCCAAGCCAAATTTCAGCAAAATTGGTTCAGCAGTTTGGGCGTGAAGAGGTAACAGACAGACAGACACACTTTGGCATATTTTATAATATTAACTTATTATGGATGTGATGGTTTATAAAATGCCAATTACAAGCCTCCACAAGTAGCAAGTTATGATAATTAACCATAATTTTGTACCTTGCATTTATTTTTATTTTCTTTATGCTATTTTTAAATTATATAATTTGCATTTTGCTCATATTACGATACTGACGTATATGAGCAAAATGTAATATTTTGCAAATTGTTGTTTTTCAAATAATGTAAATGAGTACTTATTAGTAAAGCTCAGAGTAATATAGAATTTAGAAATACTTCACCATTGAGCTAGGCCGGAGGTCACCAATTAGTTTCTCTCGGGGTCCGTTTTAAGAAATAAAATGACCATCGCGGTCCGCACATAAAAAAAAATAAACAAATGTAATTACGGAAATTACAAAGGTTTTTATTTGTATCAATGAGAAAAGTGTCAATATTATTTGTTGCAACTATAATATTATATGTTTATCAGTATGCTGTATGTCGAGATCGAAATTAATTTTTAACGAAGTTCATTTTCGAACATGCTTGGTCCTCACACAATGGGTCGGCCGCGGCGCGGCGGTCCGGATGCGGACCGCGGTCCGCCATTTGGTGACCTCTGAGCTAGGATGTGACGAGGAGGGAGCTTAGTCTGTAGGGTGAAAGGATTCCTTATGGGCTGACCCATAAGGAAAACATAAGGAGTCTCTTAACCATTAGAAAAAAAAACATAAGTACCTTGCTCAAATCAAAGTTTTCAAGTAAATCCACCTTTGGACACTTCTGCGCGTGCGCCACAGCCAAGAAAAAAATACAGCTTATAACAAACTTCGACATTTTTGCTGGTTAAACTATTTCTACTCACCGAATACTAGAAGAATGTTAGACTCTTTTATACTCAACAGTTACATTCATTTTAAATACTTAGATGAATTTTAATAATACCACCCTTGAAGTTTTAATTATTTTCAAGATACTCAGCATACCAGCTGCAGGAATAGTTCCATGCTAATAATGTTTTGGACTATTCTGATAATTATTTTATTTTTTATGCAAATTGAATTTATGTCTGAAATCTTAAATCTTCGGGAGACGTGGCAAAGCAAGTGCGAACTTGGCCTTAGTAGTCCGAAATTATTTATTACCTACATGATTAAGACTGTATATTACTTATAGTTATTTATTTTTATGTTAAACATTCTTAGATTAGAATAACAACAAAAATAGTTCATCGGAGAACATTACTTTCTATTATTGTTTTCTACAGATAATAAAGAAATAGGTATAATGAAATAGTAATCAAAACTACATTGTAATATTTTGTAATGTTATCAAAACGTGACGCTGGTTACACTGCATGCCACATTGCCGTACTGAATGTTTTCACGACAAAATACAGGGTGTAACAAAACTAAGTGATAATATACTTTAGGGTGTGTACGGGTCCGCTGTGAAAGTGGCAGCGCTGAAAGAGTAACTTTTTTTCATCTTTGTATGGAAAAATTGCTCTTTCAGCGTATCTTCTTTCACAATGAACTCTAAATAAGGAACACATACACACCCTAAAATATGATCACTTAGTTTTGTTACACCTTGTATACGCTTTTGTATTAAACTTTTACATAAAAATTAAAAACCTATCAGTCGTGATGCCATGACACTGATGCTAAATCCATTTAATTGAACCAATGAACCGGTAAATTACAATAATATAGTGCGCGCTTTAGAAGTCAAAGAGTAATAGATTTGCAATTCCCAATAATAAACTGCGATTTGAGTTAGCCAAGGCCAACGATTCAGGGTAGCGTGGACGAGCGACTTTAGATTTAAACAGTCACCGATATTTTTTGTTACTATATACTTACACCAAAAGATAAAAAGAGGTACATAGCACTTAAACTACTGATACAAACTAAAATAAAAACTTGAGAGGTGTCAAGGGACACCTCTCAAATGAACGAAGTTATTTCTGATGTTCAACCTACGGAACCCTAAAAAGCTGTATACATAATATCACATTCAAAAAAATTAATTAAAAAACTCTACATGTTTTCTCGATGTTTGATGGTTTGTCTCTTCATCTCTATTGACCCTAGTATGACAAACATATTTTCTCGCGTAGATCTATCATCGAAATAACACATTTTATAGAGTTTTGTCGAGATAATGTCGAGATTTTGACATTATGAGACGAGTAGTTTTTAATTATCTCGAGAGTGAGATATCTCGTTGGCGTATGCTAGGCAGGCAGGAATACTTACAACGCGTTGCTATTTATTAAAAAAAAAAACGCCACAGGAATACTTACTACCAACGCCCTCTGCCCCTAACATGCAGGTACTAATAAAAAAGTGTCGAGGTCAAATCAAGGTCAAATATCGTTCTGTCTAGCCTTCAGATTTACGCCGAACGCGCGATAAGGAACTTCGTTCCAAATTAATAAAGGGCATCGAAACCTGGACCCAATTTTCAAAATCTGGGTTTGGGATTTGTGTGAAATGAAAATCGGGTACCCGGGTTTTCCGAACATCCGCTCTATGACCACAAGTAGAAAATGAAGCTGACATTGTGACGAAACTCCGTAGGTATTCTCATGGATGTGCAAACACAACAGCAGGCATACATTTTCGCCATATACTTAGTAGAAAAAAAACTTCTCTCCTATGCCACGCCGACAGACATGACAAACGGTCTACTTTCATTTCCATCTTAGCATATTTTGATCATACCACGTGTCCTGAGGCGAGTTTATTTCCATCAGAAGAAACGCGAAAGTTAAAAAACAATTTAAAGTTTTCAGACTTTTCACTTTAAAATTATTGCTCTGTTCACTTACGGTGGCCCGTTTGCGCTGGGTCTCACAGACCGCAGAAGTTATTTCCGGGTGTATTATGCAGTTGTACAGCCGCCGGGCCACAAAGACCCTGACTCCTGCCGATTATTCACTTCGACTCGGTTGATTGCGAATTCAATTACAGGTTAATAGTTATCAGGTTTCGATTAGGGTTTATACACGTAGTACAATGTAACATGAATATGATATTGTCAGAACTAGCATTTAGATTGACAAGAAGAGACTAGAGAGCGTATTTCCTCTGATAAGGTAGGCACTTGCAACTCTTCTGATGTTGCGAGTACTCGGTAGTCGTTTGCTCGTTTGTCCCCTAATTTTAAAATAAAACCTGTTGCTTATGATTAGGAATATAATTAATTAATTTTATTAATAAAAATGACACTTTGAGTTCAGACGGTAAAAAAAGTATTTTAAAGTTTAGTTTAATCTAAGAAATATTAGAGCCTATCCCCCTTACTAATAAACGCTGTATAAGCTTTGAATAGTTATACAGTGTTTTGTCTTCTTCAATCCAATTAAAAATGTCACTTGTGTGACAGGAACAAAACACTAACTATTCAAAGCAACAACGTTTATTAGTAAGGGCCTAAGGGGTATAACTATAAAGCGCATAGTCGATGAATGATAGTCATAAGAAAAAACTGCTCACGCAATAAAAGCTTTTATTCGGAATGTTGGCTAAATAATAATCTGCGAACGTCATAAAATCCATCCCGACACATTGCGAAAGTGTCGACGCCGTAAAATTATACTCGACCACAATTTCACCATTTTTGGTTAATACCCGGGCTGGAACGATTGAATAAGTCCACTAGAAAGTGTAAGGGCGCATGAAACCTAAAGCGGTTACGATAATATGGATTTGTGCAGTTACAGAAATTCACACTCACATTTTTGAATATGAAACTAGAGCGTCGAGTTGAAAAATATTGCCAGTTTATTCTTTATTATCGAATTTGGCAGGTCATAAGTTCAGAATTGAAAAATTGCTCTATTAGTTTAGTTTAAAACTTAGCACTAATATCAGCTAATATTATGTACTCTATGAGTCATAGTCTATGAGTTATGACATACATTTCTATTACGATTTACGGCTATAACCATAAAGTTAATATACCTAGCGGAATAGAGAAACAAAGACCTGAGCAAGAGAGATGTCATTATCAGTAACACTGTGATACATGACATCAGCACTCTTTTTTTGACGTCCAGTCGGCACGTGCCGCACGTTGACAATTTAATCTCATAGAAATCATGTTCAACCATGCTTGTGTAAGTGTATACGTACACATATTTTTAAACACAGATGAAACCAATTTCGGTTTCGTTTGACAGCTCGAGATTGTTGTTGCTCTATTCCACTAGGTATATTAACTTTATGACTATAACAGTTTTTTTCTGGTAATGCTTGCTTTACATAATTTAGGTGTAAAAGTAGCAAATAAGAAAAAAGCCAACTAGGTTTTGCCACTGTAAAAATAACTGTTTTACATAATTGAGATGTAGAGTTCTCAAATCAAGAAAACTATTTTTAACCCCGACAAAAAAGAGGGGTGTTATATTCGACGACCTCTGTGGCTCAGTGGTGAGCGCGTTGGTAGCTCAAGCCGGGGGTCGCGGGTTCAAATCCCGCCGACGGAACAAAAAGTTTTCAATGTTCCCGGGTCTGGATGTGTATTAAATATGTGTATGATATAATAAAAATCTATGTATAAAATAAATGTAAATATATGTATAGTATAAAAGTATTAAATATATTTCCGTTGTCTGGTACCTGTAACTTAAAAGTCCTTTAGGTACTTAGCACGGGGCCAGATTAACGTGGTGTGAGCCGTCCATAGATATTATTATTATTATTATATTATGTCTGTCTATCGGTGTGTGTGTGACGTGTGTCCGTGGCAACTGGCATCGTAGCATCCAAACGGGTAGACCGATTTTGATCTAGTTTTTTTCTCCTCAGTGTAGCCCCAGCATTAGACTACTAAACTATAAATTGGATGATATCATTAACCATCCAAGTGGGTGTAAAAAGTCGAACTTCGGTGCAAACGAGTCGGGTAAATTAGGCGTGAAAGAGATAGAAGTAGTAATTCAGATATGTCCGCACTCACTCCGCTTGGGACGGCGCCAACCCAGCCAACTGTGAACTAACTTGGCCTTAGAATGTGATAAAGGATAACACATTTTTTTAAACTTAGAAGTAGGTGTGACAATGGGGTTGAAGTTTTCGTTTCAACGATTTTACATTTAGGTGATAAGGGGTTTGTAACCATTCTCTTTGTTCATTGATAGTATAGGCTAAGATTTCTCAACCTTGAGAAGATGGCACACAGGCCAAGAAGACATGGTCTGTAGTTGATCTCAGGTGCGCTAATTAGTTAAAATAAAATAATAAAAAATGTTTTATTTCTGAGTAAATTTGAATCAAATTTTTTCAGTATGCCTACCTGATGCCTACCACCGGTTCGGGAACTACCCCGGCGAGAAGAACCGGCGTAAGAAACTCGCACGGGTCCCACTTTTTACCAAAAAGTGAGAGAAAAATTGTTCTTTTTAAAATAAAGTTTACAATTTTGTAACTTAATATTATATACAATGTCAACATTCATAATTGTAAGTCATAATATAATAATGTAGAAGTAGCCTTGCAAGAAGCCATCCTACTCCCAAGATGTGCCATCTTCTATGAAATCATTGACCTTATAATAAGCTTTGGCACACAAACGCTCTTTGACTACTTTTTTAAATTTATTAATGGAAAGATTTTGAACGTTTTCTGGGATTTTCTTGTAAAGGCGTATACATTGACCTTTAAAAGATTTACTGACTTTACTAAGTCTAATCACTGGCATATCCAGCTTGTGCTTATTTCTAGTACTTATATTGTAATTGCAAGATTATTTTTTACTAATTAAAAGAAATCAAACTTTTACACCACCTATCTCTCAGACTCCCCAGGGTTCCCTGGCCAGAAACTCCCGATAAAGACATTAAGAATAAACGACTAAAATACTATCTTGCTTCTAAGTTTATTCATCACACATGATATCGAACCAATGAAAGCGGTGACTGCAACTACGACATTCTCTTCGGCAGAGTCCTGTCGATGCTGCTGCCGGTGGCCTTGCAGGAGCTGTCACCGAAGTCGTCCCAGAAGAAGCGGTTTTTGTCCAGGACCTTGGAGGATGCGATGATGCCGTCCACTGTGGCCTTGGTGCTGGACGACAACTGCTTGGTTCTTGAGAGGACCCATGCTAGTTCTGATGAGCAAAGGACGAATAATTATGATATCCATACTTCCATACTAATATTATAAAAAATGCTATGGATGTTAATCTGGAAATAAAATGATTATTGTTATTATTATTAAAAATGCGTAAGTGTGTCTGTCTGTCACCTCTGCACGGCCAAACCGCTAAACCAATTTTGCTGAAATTTGGTATGGAGATACTTTGAGTCCCGGCAAAGGACATAGAAATTAGGATACTTTTTGTCTCGGAAAATTCCGAAGAAAACGAGTTTTGGCTCAACGGAGTTGCGAGCATCATCTTGTTAGATTAAAAAAAACTGATAAACAGTGGGGTGTTAACCACCGCCAGTAGCAACCGATCACTTACAAGATTACATTTCGATCCTTTTAATAGAAGACTTAAATACACGATTCTTGTAACAATCAGTTCCTTACCAGTTTTGGCTTTGGTTTTGGGGTCGGTCATGCAGGCGTACTTGATGGCGTAGTTGTTGTAGTCTACTGCCAGGAAAGTGATCGGGATTTTGTAGTTTGACTTGCCGTCTGTAAGTAAGCAGTGTTCACCTGTAGTTTATAGTATCTAGATTCTAGTCAGTGGTCAGTCCGATTTATATTTTTAGTAGTTTGCTGTTTGTGTAGGCCACTTATTTATAAATCCGTGGCTATGTAGAGTATAAATGGTCCGTCATAATTTTTTAATATTCAAAAAATAGTTGAGCACGCCTACGCTTAAATATTTTTGTTATTTAGTTTTGCAGCGGTTGCCTAACCACATTAAAAGATTGTAATGCTAAATGAATTAGTAAATGGATTTCTAAAATGATATGTTTCTACAGCCCTCAAATTTTATTTATTTTATTTTAAAGATAGATGTCTAATTATCACTGAAAGAATGCTTACTCAAGAAGACGTAGTTAACGATGCCCTTCAGATGGTCATCAGTTGACAGGTCCAGCAGTCCATCGTAGACGATCAGCTTGCCGTCCTGAACCTCGCTGACTTCTATCACGAAGTCGTTGTCACCTCTCTTGGTGTAATTGGTGATGACGCAGTTGCCAGAATTCTCCAGAGTGTTGGTGTAGCGGGCTATCTCGTACCACGTGCCTTGGGCGTACTGTCATAAACAAAAGGATTTTAATTGGGAGCATTCGCCTGCATGGTGGCGCTATGAATGCAAGTATTGAGGGAAATCCAGGAAAAATATATTTTTATGCATGTAATTATTATTATTATTTTTTCAAATTCAAATTCTTTATTAAGCATACAATAATATACAATAGTATAAAAGCTATACCTATATACAATAGTATAATAGTATTATACCATCTATATCCATGCTAATATTATTTAAAGTTCCGGCGTCCTTAGATTTTAATAACTACGAGTAATTTGTATTTTACTAATTAGTAATTACCATGGAGTTGTGGTTTCTTCTCGGCTGTGATGTAGACAACATAACAAGCCGATAAAGGAAATCTGTCACTTTGTCGCTCCACAGTATTAGGCTCCGTTTCCACCAGAGATGTGTTGCGAGGAATGTGTTTTTGAGAACCAATAGAATCGCTTCATTAACGTGAGCTTGTCATAACATCGCTCATGGCGGCGATGCTATTGGATCTTAAAAACACATTCCTCGCAACCGATCTCTGGTGGTAACGCAGCCTAACTCTCGTAAACCATATATATTAGTAGTACCAAGTGCTGTACCGTTCAAAGCATACATTTGAAGCATACCTTCAGGGACAAACGTTGTATTTGACATACAACGCTACCGAATCGTTTTCGATTTGTCGTTTACATCTAACCGCTCTTTGATACGAGAGCCCAAAGACATAACCACCGAGAACCGCAGCCGTATCACGTATCTTGCGAGAGCAACGCGATAGCGCGCTCGATTGCGCGAGAATTGCTCCAAAATCGCAATTTCGTATCACACATCAGCCAAAACAATACGATTGCAATCGATCGCTATACATGATACCATTATTTTTTATACCCAGCAATCGATCGCGCGATTATTGCTAGTGGATTGTTGATCGCTATTTTTACGCTATATACAGGGTATACAGGTGTAACAAAACAATGGGATAATACTTTGTGTGTATTGCGTCCATAATATAAAGTTTACGTTGAAAGTAGCAGGACTGAAAGAAGTTACTTTTGAGTTTTGACCTTTATGTTTCTTTAAGAAATGCGCTGACGTCATAGAATAGTAAAAAAGTAACTCTTTCAACACTGCTACAAAAGCTACTTTCAAAGTGAACTCCTCTAACGGCCGTTCCCAATATTCAATCTATCTCTGGTTTGACATACAACCGATTGCAGCTAACATTGAATTGACATAAAATATATGTCTCTTACGAGTATGTCTAATGTGAGCTATTCCCCTACACTTATAACGCATATTATAAGTTTATGGCTATTCCTATCTCTAGTATGGCAAAACCAGAGATAGATCAAATATTGGGAACTACTTGCATTTCGCATTACTTGCATAGATTGCAATCCGGCGTCATTTTCAATCCGGACCGGATTTGACCGGATTACCGTCAATCCGGATTGATGAAATGGAACTAAAAATCGAAAATCATCCTATTTTTTCATTTCATTTGCTTTCTAATTCAAAAACAAGGCATATATGCATTACTTGTAGCTGATTAATGCAATATTTTCAAAGCGAGATAACCACTCTTTAAAAACTGTAGAGCATGGAATCATATTTTAAATGTCCGTATGGTTGCTCAAGCACATTACGGCATTATCGCAACCTAAAGCCTTAGCACGGCCACCAGTAGAAATGCGAAAGTATAGACAAACTGTGGACATAAACTAAAGGTGCCGTTCCGCTCTTTACCGCGGCCAATCGAGACCGAGAAAAATTCAATTAAAATACCACTTTATGACAGACTATAGTATAATTATAACATAGAGTAGGATATTATTTGAATTTTTAGGTCTATAGTCTGTCATAAAGTGGCATTTAAATTGAATTTTTGGGAACGAAAAAAGATCATAACGCTACCTTAAGTTTATCTCCACAGTTTGTCTATACTTTCGCATATCTAATGGTGGCCGTGCTAGGGCTACTAGTCGGCCTAGCCTAGAAGAATGAGCAGGTTAATTGCACCCTCCCCACCACCATACGTAGCTGTAGTCAATGGCGAGTTGATATTTAACGATAAACATCCATTTGTTGCTCATCATTTAAAAGCGTCACTCAGCAAATAACTTATTTATTATTATTATTATTTATAGTCAATGAATATACATTTATGACGTATTTTACGAGTATACTACTAACAACATCATCTTAGTCACGTTCAAAGGAATTTGAACGAAAAGTTCCTTTATACTTCGCCGAATATATTTTTTTAGTTGATCGACTATTACTCAATAACTTTGAAGTCTTCTTAGCCGTGATAATTTTCCTTTTAAATTCAGCACATTTCCTACTCCCGTGATTTTTTCACATTTCTAGAAGCAACCGTTTAGCTGGTAGAAGGGAGGGGGACACTGGACTCTAACTATTTTTTCCACTTTAAAAACTTCATATTGCACAAATGGATCCCTAAATCGGAAAATGATCTAAGAATACTCGTAATATTTTTTAAAACCTATCCAACGAACACCCCACACGGTGGCGTGGACGCGAAAAAAAATCATCCCGCCTATGTGTATGGGAGGTACCATAAAAAAAAAATATTTTTAAAATTTTATATACCATTTTGTTGGAATAATTAATATGTATATTCATACCAATTTACAGCTTTGTAGGTCCTATATATAGTCTCTGAGCAAAACCGCGGACAGACAGAATAACTATAACGGTTCATTGTTCACTACAGAACCCTAAAAAAGTGAGAAAAAGCTTATCCAGGGGTAACGCACTTAACGTAAATTATTCATGCAATAACCATATCAGTTTGCCACAAATTAAAGTATATTATTATTTTTAGCAATATTCCACGAAATAAACCTCAAATTGTAAGTACATGAGTGAGTGTACGCATAGGCATACGCAGCACGGCATACTCATTTACTTACAGGTTGATGTTTATTTCGAGGAATTTAGCTAAAAAGCACATACACAGCACGCTGACAGAGATAAATAATGCGATACGCCAATTGAACGAAGACCTTGCGAGAATTAACGACTTTGCAAATACCTTCGGTCTCCTTGTTAACCCTAACAAATCGCAAGCGGTTATCATAGGCAGCAAACAAATTCGTAGCAGAGTTCCATAGCCTTGAAAACATTATCTATAATGGCAAAATAATACAGATATCCAACGAGGCGAAAAATTTGGGTGTTATTTTTGACTCCAACTTATATTGGTGTGCTCAGATCAACAGTGTCAGCAGCCGTGTAAATGGTGCTATGCATTCACTTAAGCGGCTCCAGAATTTTCTCCCTTTCCAGACTAAGTTGCTACTGGTACAATCGCTCATTCTTCCGTTGCTTGACTTTGCTGATGTGGTTTATTTGGACCTGACAGAAGTGTTACTAAACAAACTAGAACGCCTGCAAAACCTTTGTATTCGCTATGTGTTTGGTTTGCGTAAATATGACCACATTACTGAGTTTCGCAAGCGTCTTAATTGGCTCCCAATACGTCAGCGTCGGAATTCGCACATTCTCACGCTCCTCTTTAAACTGCTTCGTTCTCACTCACCTCAATATCTACACGAAAGGTTCTCTTTTACTCCACCTAGCGAGAGACCAGTTCGCTCCTGTGCACTTAAGAGACCACTAGCTATTCCTCACTGTAACACAATCTTCTATGATTAATTTTCATGTAAGGCGGCGCAACTATGGAACAGTTTGCCAGATCACATTCGTGAGGCACCTACTGTTTCCACATTTAAATAAAGACTGAAATGGTACTATTTATCACAGGCTTAATTTACTTCTAAGTTATATATTTTTGTTACGAAATCTGATTCTTCATATCACATAATATCTATGATTTTTACTAAGTTAAAATTACGTTCATTTATATTGTATGTAAGTATTGTTTATGTATGTTTATTATTATTATGTTACTTATTTAAGTATGTATATTAATACTAGCTGTTGCCCGCGACTTCGTCCGCGTTAACATAGTTATACTTAATAACAAAGATGGATAGTTTTCCCCTTTTTGTGGTTCCTTATACAAAGGGTAAAAACGGGACCCTATTTAAGCAAACGTCAAACGCAAACGTCAATAAACTTTCATGTTTCTAATTTATGAAATGACGGAATTTCACCCCCTTGGGGGTAGAATTACCAGAAACGCATAAATATACGTATTTATGCGTTTCTGGTAATTCTATTCATTTTTAAGCAGTAGCACAAAAATAAAGTTTCATGTTTCTAACTCAAGAAATGACGGACTTTCATTCAAAGTTTCAACCCCAATTTCACCCCCTTGGGGGTAAAATTTTCAAAACTCCTTCCTTAATGGGTAGAATTTCCAGAAACGCTTAAACAAGTATCCATTAATATTTAATCATTAGCCTAAAAATAAAGTTTCATGTTTCTAACTCAAGAAATAACGGACTTTCATTCACACTTTCAACCCCTATTTCACCCCCTTGGGGGTAGAATTTCCAGAAACGCTTTAACACGTATCCATTAATATTTAATCATTAGCCTAAAAATAAAGTTTCATGTTTCGAACTCAAGAAATAACGGACTTTCATTCACACTTTCATTCTCACTTTCAACCCCAATTTCACCCCCTTGGGAGTAGAATTTCCAAAAACGCTCAAATACGTATTCATTCATTTTTAATCCGTAATTCAAAAATAAAGTTTCATGTTCCTAACTTAAGAAATGACGGACTTTCATTCAGACTTTCAACCCCTATTTCACCCCCTTCGGGGTAAAATTTTCAAAATTTCTTCCTTAGTGGGTATCTACTTAATAAAACAACCCTACCTACCAAATTTCGTGACTGTAACTTTAACAGTTTTTGCTCAGCGATGATGAGACAGTCAGTCAGTCAGTCAGGACATGTAATTTTATAAGTATAGATAGATATTATGAATTTAGTTATAGGATTTAAGTTTAAGTATTATGTCTTTAAATTGTACTAGTTTAAATGTTGTGTCTTTAGTGTACATTGCCCTGTTTTCACACCATTTTATATCCACTTCTGTTTATGGTTTGCTGGAAGAGATCTCTTAAAGAGATAAGTACGCCAATGTTATAGTGTCACTTTTATAAATATGTCTTAATTTAAGAGAATAAATAAATAAATAAATAAAATAAAAATATTAATATACAAAATTTTAAACTGGATTTCCGCAAAGTAACGCCTGATTCTATTAACTATTGCCACAAATCGCTAACACCGGATCCGGTCTCCGGATCCGGTATATTGGGACCGGATCCGGTACCCATAAAATGACACCGGATCCGGCAAATTTTCGGATCCGGTTTTCCGGATTGCAATCCCTTAACACACCCTAATAATATTAATACTTAATTTTTTGGGTTCCGTACCCAAAGGGTAAAAACGGGATCCTATTACTGAGACTTCAATGTCTGTCCGTCTGTCTGTCTGTCTCCACGCTGTAATTCAAGAACGGTAATAGCTAGAGATTTGAAATTTTCACAGATTGTGTATATTTGTTGCCGCTTTAGCAACAAATACTAAAAATAAAATAAAGTTATTATTTAAGGGGGGCTCCCATACAACAAACATGATTTTTTTGGCTTTTTTAGCTCGTAATGCATAATGGCAACAGGTAGGTACTTGAAATATTCACAAAATCCTTAATAACATAATATGTATTTTAATATTTAATAATAAAATTAAAATATATTTTATAATTAAGAGGGGCTAACACTATTTTTTCGCTTTATAACGGTACGGAACCCTTCGTGCGCGAGTCCGACTCGCACTTGGCCGATTATTTTACAATCTGTATACCTGTGTGTGCCAGTGGTACTTAAATGTTGGATCCTACTGGAATATCCAGGTGTCTTCAACTTACCGAAGTCAAATCGAAATTCGCAACCAGGTCCACCTTAGCTGGACAGTCCCGGGCCCGCACCACAGAGAGGATAGCAGCAGACAGCACCAAAGAGAACATTTTGGACTTGTTGATCGGCTTCTGATGACAATTTTAAAAAACGTCGACCTTTTATACCAGTCCTAATTAATTAAAAAATGAATGTTTCAAAATAAAATAAATTATCGTGACATCGCTATTCTCGATTTAATTATTTTTTATTCAAAAATATTAATCTATATACTTATATAAAACTCAAAGGTGACTGACTGACATGGTGATCTATCAACGCACAGCCCAAACCACTGGACGTATCGGGCTGAAATTTTGCATGCAGGTAGATGTTATGACGTAGGCATCCGCTAAGAAAGGATTTTGATAAATTCCAACCCCAAGGGGTTAAAATAGGGGATGAAAGTTAGTATATAATAATACTTCTTAATGTATTATTTTAATTGTTTTATTACTATATTTTCTTAATAAAAATAGGTGGTACTTATGTTTATGGTTTGTTTTACGGTTGTAATAATAAATTGAATCGGTCATTTCAAAAACTTCATAAGTCAGATTTTTTCCAAAATCTTTTATTTAATTGAAAATGGTTCCTTATGGTAAATTCATATTCTCTGTAAAAAAACACGCATCTCAATACATCCTTTCCTATTCGAATAATACTTCGAAAATCTATCTATATATTAATACGTGAACGAAAAACTTTGTATCCCTTTTGACGAAAAATGCGGAAACGTAGGTGAATGAAATTTTGCACAGTTATAGTTTATATGGTGAAGGAGTGCATCGAGCTAATATTATTTTGAAATTATGCTTTTATCCGTGCTTTTATCATATATTTTTTTAACAAATAAAACATTACACACACTACTCACTCACACTAGGAAAAATGACTGATTATTATTGAGTGACAAGCCTATACATACGAATTATACTCTTTTATTTATGGTTGAAGTCTTTTGACAACAAGGGCTGCGTTCCAGATGACGTTAATTTTGACCAAAACGCTCAATTAAACGTCCCCTTCTGCCGTTCACTTTGGCGACCGGGGTCGTTTTGATCGCGGCTATGTCGTCACTCATGACGTCATCATTTTCGCTCAAAACGACCCTTGACGAAGATGGGTCAAAGTGGGCGTTCTAGTTTTTTTTTAAATTTTAACTTAACTATATCGCGAAAGCCATGCTCGGAAAGTTTTCAGGAGAGAGTAGAGACAAAAAAACTTTATATTATTTCATTACAAATAATATTTTAATTAAATAAATTAAATAACATTTAATGAAATATTTTGATTGGCAAATAAATTGTTTTAAATGAAAGGTCAAATGATTTCTTATAAAATATAATAATTAATACTAATTTTCATCTCTCCTATAATAGTCTGTTGACTTACTCGTACTTGACTAAGCATTAAGGGTTGATTCAGACCGCAACGCGACGCGTAGATGCATTCCTAAATTTGTATGGATTTGAAAGATTTCAATTGCGTCAGATGTCTTGCGAATCTGTCAAATCCATACTAATTTAGAAATGCATCTACGCGTCGCGTTGCGGTCTGAATCAACCCTAAGCGGTATTGTTACCTAACGTTTATATGTATATTGTGACAATAGTCAATATTCAAAGTATGTGGTTTTGTTATTAAAATATGATTCAATGTGAAAACTCAATTATAATAAAAGTTTAACTATATTAAAATATGATTACTTTAGTAAAAAAATGTAATACTAAAAACGAAACAAATATAATATTATACACAATAAACAAATATAATATTTGTTACAAAAAAGATTGAGTCCATGAGTTCACGGCCGTGCTGCAGCCCTCTATCTATTCGACTGACTTGCCTGTTCTGTGTGTGGTCAATAGGGGCAAGCGGCAGACTTGTGCCAGACCGGGCGGCCCGCGGGCAGCCCGGTAGTGAATTCCCCGCTTTAGACAATACTCACACGGCCAGTCTGAGATCAGCTGAGTCCCAGAGACAAGGGTTGAAAAAAATATGATAATGTCAATATTTTTTTACAAAATATTATATAGTGGAATTCCTAGAGCGTAAAAATCATGCTAACCTTCGATTTCCATAATAGTGGATGAAAATTGAAAAGAAAAAGAGCAATGTGTAGCTGATAACATAAATAATAAATTTTACCTATTGAAAAGTTGTGCTTTTAATTTTTTAAGTATTCTATACTACTTCAGTTACACTCATAAATTTTAAAATTTTGAAGAAAACCTGCATTTCTTTCAGTTCAGTTATGTAGCAAAATGATAAAATATATCATAATTTTTTGTATTCATATCGTTGCTTATATTCCAAAAAAAGAAAATAAGTGGAAAAAATATATAATTTAGATTCAAAAATTAACATTTTTGTATCTAGATGAGCATACCTCCGAATAAGTTTGTTGTGTGCTTCGGCAGTAAGTACCCGATAAATGGCGTTACTATTTTTTTTTGGTTTTAAATAGGAAGTTTAAAATTATTTCTTAGGCTTTACAAAGACTTCTTTTTGTTAATTCGTAATTTTTTAAGCTCTTACTTTATTAACTTTCCCAAAAATGTAGCACAAACTTTTCGCGTATATTTCGAAGAAAATCTGTATTTTATTTCTTTTGGTTAGGTTTTAACAGAATAAAATTTATTTTTTACTTATAATTTTTTTTTCATTAATTACATTCGATAAAACATACTTAAAGAAAAAAAAATACAAATTAGGTTAAGAACTGATATTTTTTGTATTCAGGTAAGCATTTTACAAACATAGGTCGCAGCATGCGTCTTTAGTACGTGAGATGTGTAGCACCCAATTTTTTTTCTGGCTTTAATTAGGATATTTAAATATATTTCAAAGGCTAGGAAAAGCCTTTAATTTGTCGATGCATTTAATGTTTTAGCTCTTACTTAAATAAATTCCCAACAAATGTAAAAAAAGAAATTTGGTCTATTTTACACATTTTTGGAGATATTAAAACGTTTTAAAGTACTTAAACCTCATCATTTCTCTAAAAATTAAATACGCACAATAAGAACGTGTAACACACTTTTCTTTACGACCCTGAAATTCTCCCAAACCCTTTTATCTTGGTTACGACGAGCGTTAATCTCTAAAAACTGCAAAAATCTTATAGTTTTATTTAGCTTAGCAAAACAAACTTTCGTTTTTAAAAAATGTGGTTTTGGTTATTTTTAATGTAAACAATCGGATAAGAGTCATTAAATAACAGGAACAAGAAAAATTTTTTTTTTCTTGACTGGTTTTATATGGTGAAATTTTAATTTTTAATTAAGTAACTAAAAAATTAAAAGCACAAAAAAATTTTTGGTAAACTTTGGAAGTTATAGAGTAAAAAACATAATGACACCTCAAAAACAAAAATCCATTCACTATCACAATTTTCGGAGGTTAAAACCTCTGGCGACTCCACTAATAGGTACTAGAACAATAGACATAACGACTAGGTAGTAGTCCAATGTCGTTGAAACTAAGGTCGAATTTCGACCAATGGGCGATCTCTAGTACTTAAAAAAGACGTTCATTGCATAAACGCCACTAGTCAGTGACTTTTGAGGTAACTAGATGATTTTCCATTCCCCAGGGTTTGATTTCCCAACTGAAAGCAAAAACGCCTTGGTTTTTAATCCGATACAAAAATTGTAAAATATATGCCGAAAATATTTTTCAACACAAGTAATCGAGAAAAGTGGAAATGGATGAAATAGACCGTTTGATTCGAAGTCATTGAAAATGTGCGTGATGTAAACGAACGTTCAAAACATTTGAAATATTCAGATCCATTCTTGTGAGTGACGAACGTACACGTAGCTTAAACGGAGGAAAATTTATAGGTACAGCTGGCCTCGATGGGACATTATTGCCTTGTCCTACTAATATTATAAAGGCGAAAGTTTGTTTGGATGTATGGATGTTTGTTACTCTTTCACGCAAAAACTACTGAACGGATTTTAATGAAACTTTACTATAATATAGCTTATACATCAGAATAACACATAGGCTACAATTTTAACCAACTTTCAAAATGGGGGAGTTGTTATGTTCGTTTTCTTATATTCAACGATTACTCCGCCGTTTGTTAACCGATTTTCAAAATTTTTCTTTTGGTATATAGGGTATCATCCCGATTTGGTATTATATTTACAAAAGTGGTGATCTGATGAAGGATCCATAATTAATCGAGGGAACTCCTCAAAACTTATAGGGAAACATGTGGTGACTTCGGTTTCGTGAGAAGTATTCTAAGCATATGCTACCAACAAGTAAGATTTTGCACCAAGGTATACCTGGTATACTGTGGTTCGGAAGGTGCTGAGAGAACTCCTGATTCTTTATAGATACAAGTTTGGGAGTTTCGGCGTTGTTTTAAGAACAGAAAGCATACGCTACTATGCAAATTACATTCATCATCATCATCATCATCATCATCATCACTACCATATTATACCATTTCATAGTCTTTTAGATCGAGACTCGAGTTTGTCAAGCGATGATTAAAAAAAATCTATACCTACCTAATATTATAAACCTGAAGAGTATGTTTGCTTGAACGCGTCAATCTCAGGAACTATACAGGTCCGATTTAAAAACTTATCTCAGTGTTAGATAGATCATTTATCGAGTAAGAATATAGGCTATATTATATTATCACGCTAAGACAAATACGACCGAAGAAACTCAGGAAAATGTGGGAAAAACGGGGGAAATATTTTTAATGGGAAAATGTACGGATTCTGTAAAATTCCTAATTTACGCGGGCGAAGCCGCGCGGGACATCTAGTATATTATATATATGTATATCCGACAGTCCGGACCATAGTATCCGTCCGGGAACTGAGGCCCGGATAATCGAGTCTCTACTGTACTATGACTACTAAGTTATTAGTCTATTTACTATTTAAATATTGTTTAATGACTAATGGGTTAAAAACGTGATATTATGTGCAGCTATAACATAAGTTAAATAGTTTAGCACATTGTTATCTAGAAAAATTTAAACCTATCTCTCTACAAGGCGCAGGTTCGGCCTCATATGGAATATTGTTCTCATCTCTGGGCAGGGGCGCCAAAATACCAACTGCTCCCTCTGGATCGTATCCAACGAAGGGCTGCACGAATTGTTGACTGCCATAGTGTTTCAAACAGCTTGGACCCCCTGGAATTACGCCGAGATGTAACTTCACTCTGCATCCTCTATCGGTTGTATCACGGGGAGTGCTCTGAGGAATTGTTCGGAATCATACCACCTGCAACTTTTCGCTATCGTCCCACGCGAAAAACATACCATCCTCATCACCTTGATGAGTGGCAGTCTTCCACAGTGCATTTTTCGCGTAACTTTCTGCCGCGCACTGTAAAACTCTGGAATGAACTGTCACCAGCAGTATTTCCAGACCGATACGACCTGCAAACCTTCAAGAAAAGAGCGTATTCCCTCTTAAAAGGCCGGCAACGCACCTGCAGCTCTTCTGATGTTGCGAGTGTCCATGGGCGACGGTAGTTGCTTACCATCAGGTGACCCGTTTGCTCGTTTGCCCCCTTATTTAATTAAAAAAAAAAAAAAAAAAACCTAAAATAACCGACACAAGCTAGAATGCTTTACTTCATAAATGTAGTCTCAAAAGCAAACCTGCGTGAATCTTACTTTCTCACATGGTGAAACCATGTGAGAAAGGTCAGCGGTGCAGTGGCCCGAATATACAGGTGTAACAAAACCAAGTCATAATACTATAGGGTGTGTATGGGTCCCGTTCATAGAGTTCACTGTGAAAGTAGCTGCATAGTGCATAGACTGAGCATTTTCTTTTTATTATATTATTTACCAATGCCCAATTCATAAAGCTGGGGCGCTTGCCGCTTGCTCATACAAATCACCAAAAAAATTTGCTCTTTAAGCGCTTCTACTTTAACTCTTTCAGGTTAACTCAGGTATAAGGAACACATACGTATTTTGTTACACCCTGTATAAACTAAAAGATGAAGAAATATAATTTGAGTAAGTAAATTATTTTACTTTTAAAAAGAGCTGCACTCATGTAAAGTTTTAAATCCAGTGCATCATCGTCATCATAATAACGACGGCTGTATAATATATATTTAGAAAACTTTATTTATACAATCATACTCAGACATTCTTCTTGGAAGTCATAATATTTAATTATGAATCCACAGAAAATGTTTTAATTAATCACATAATGAAGTTGCAGATAATGACGTTCGCAAGATTTATTCAGATTTCATTCAGACAGA
Organism: Aricia agestis; assembly: GCF_905147365.1. Classification (NCBI taxonomy): domain Eukaryota; kingdom Metazoa; phylum Arthropoda; class Insecta; order Lepidoptera; family Lycaenidae; genus Aricia; species Aricia agestis. The sequence continues at coordinate 19,943,246 of NC_056409.1, forward strand.
ATTCATCTGTGCCTAATTAGTTGCTGAAATTCTGAATCATAAATCTAGACAACTTGTCATAGACATCATAAATCTAGTCGCTTAGTCATAGACGTAGGAAGGTTTAGTAGACATGGCAAAAAAAATCAGCCAAGTGCGAGTTCGACTCGCGCATGAAGGGTTCCATACCATTATAGAGCAAAAATAGGTAATAATCGGCCAAGGGTTCCGTACCGCTATAGAGCGAGAGTAGGCAAAAATTATGTTTGGAGCCCCCCTTCAATATTTTTTTTATTTTAATTTTACTATTTATTATTAGAGTACAAATAAAATTAAGGTTTTAGTGAAAATTTCAATTTCACTGGTGCCTTTATTGACTACGAGCAAAAAAGGCCAAAAAAATATGTTTGTTGTATGGGAGCCCCCCTTAAATATTAACTTTATTTTATTTTTAGTATTTGTTGTTATAGCGGCAACAGATATAAACACTCTGTGAAAATTTCAGAAGTCTAGCTATAGCGGTTTTTGAGATACAGCCTGGAGACAGACGGACAGACATCGAAGTCTCAGTAATAGGGTCCCGTTTTTACCCTTTGGGTACGGAACCCTAAAAAAGTGGTAAAAAAAGATTGGCCGCCCTGTTTTGGCAGATTTTTGGCCTGTTTTGACATAAACGTAGGTAGATGGCGAAAATACAATAGCACTTTGATTGTGTTTCCTTATTCTATCAGTTCCCTTACTTAGTGCAGTACAAAATAGTTATAATGAAAATAATAAACTATTATAAATATAATAAAGAGTCAATATTGGGTTGTGTCCAAAACAATGGCTGCTGGCCACTGTCGCCCAGATGTCAAAATGTAGCATAGCCAATGGCTATATTATACCTACTGCAGTTAAGTCTTATTTTGGAAGTTGGAACACACATTTTTCATGATTTTGTTACTGATAAATAAATCCATACTAATATTATAAATGCGAAAGTGTGTCTGTCTGCCTGTCTGTCTGTTATCTCTTCACGCCCAAATCACTTCACCGTTTTGCGTATCTCTATACCAATTACCAAATTTCATCAAATTCGGTGAAGTAGTTTCGGCGTGAAGAGGTAACGGAGAGACAGACACCTTTGCACATTTATAATATTAGTATGGATTCCATATCCATATTTAAGAATTATTTGTGCTCAGTGGCGTTAAATTAGTTGTACCAGCACAAACATTAATTAATTTAAATGATATTATAATCATTAATCATAAAATAATGAATAATAAGGGTGGATGGCACCAACTTACTTTAACCATAACTTTAACTAAGTAATAATAATAATAGCTCCCACACCGGTTTCGGTGACGGTGGCCGGTTTCATTGAAACCAGGCCAGCTACGCAGGAGTAATTTTATAGTGCCCAAGTGTGTGCGCAGTACACAAGAGCACTCTCTATTCCTTTACTCTCATAACCCAGTGGGACGGAAGACCGACACGACTGGCGAGAGATCAGGCGCAGGACCGACTTTTTACATGCCCATCCGACGCATGGATCATCTTACTTGTCAGACAATCAGGTGATCAGCCTGCATCGTCCTAACCAAACTTGGAAATAACATGTTTCCAACGTGGGAATCGAACCCACGACCTCCGAGTCAAGAGCCGCGCTCTATACCACTAGACCACGGAGGCGTTTTAACTAAGTAGTAGTTACAACAAAATGTCAAAATATGAACTGTCAAATCTCTAGTTAAAGTCAATCATAGACGCCATATTTGACGATAACCTCTTAACCTTAACTATAACAACGCCGATGGTGCAACCCACCCTAATTAATTTTGCTTTATTAATTTTAATTAGGATGTTAATGTCTGTTTAAAGTTTACACACTAGGCCTATTATAATATAGTGCAGGGCTCGTAGTAGGAGTGTTAAATGAGAAAAGGCCGTCTCTAGCCCATGTGGCGCCCGTGTGCAAACATTACCCTAGCGCCCCCTAACAAGCGCGCGGTCAAAATGAAATGGGTACAAAGAACAAGTACAGTTTGTCCGCCTTGACCATATTTATTGGCCGCGTTGCCGAGATCGCACCAAAATCCTATTTTTTTACTTATCTTAGTTCAAAATTGACCTAAAAAATTCTAATGGGGAATAATATTATGTAGTTATCGATATACTTATTTAATCACTCAGTTAAGTACTAAAATGTTGAGAAAAAGCTTCCGAAAATTTTCCTATGTACAAAATTAACACCCTATTTTTGGTTAAATGGACTGATACCTAAGCCCTAAAAAAATTGGCCGGTATGTTTAATTGCATTATTTGCAAAAGCCGAGCCGCTCGTGGCGCGCCTTACTTTGTGGCTCAGTCAACAAAGTAGATGTAGAAAACTTATTCAGGGTAGTTAAGGACAAAACATACTAAAAGTCCTGACGTCTAGGAGGTGAGCTGGAGGGAGGGGCAACAATGGTCTCATTTTTTGGTTTTTTACCAATAACAAAAAAACGATGCGTTGTAGCAAAAAGTATTCTATGAAGAAAATAAAGCTTATTAAATTGTCTATAAATTAGATTTCTGCAATTTTTCCAAATTCTCATCTGTTTTCGAACTACACGCTCAGGAAAAGTGAAAATTAAAAAAAACTTCATTTTAAATATGTAGGTATTCCTTTCTAATTCTGTTTGCAGCAACAAAATATTGTTCTTAGTAAAGCCTCAGACGCTGGTAAGTCGTCTATTGTTCTTGGCGTCAAGATATTATACCTTCAATTTTCCACCCTCACTCTTGAGGGGTCAGCTCAGCTCATTCCCGATGATTCATGATGTTTTTTATACAAATAACTAAGCTGGCAAACAAGAGTATGGTCTACCTGATGTAAAATGGTTTCCATAATGTCTATGTGACGTCTGCAGCACCAGGGGTGCTACAGGTGCGATGCCGCTTCAAGGGGTGTGATGAGGGGATGGGTGAGCGGATGGGGGGATGAGGGATGTAGGGTTCGGTGAGCGAGGCCCACTCACTTACTGAACGAAGCATAGAAGCTATTATTCAAACAGAAATAGAAAGGAATATATAATAAAGCTTTTTTTAATTTTGACTTTTCCTGAGTGTGTAGTTCTAAAGTAAAGAATCTAATTTATAGAGAATTTAATAAGCTTTAATTCCATCTTCGAATATTTTTTGCTACAACGCATAGTTTTTTAGTTATTAGCGAAAACCCAAAAATTTAGACCTTTGTCCCCCTCTCCCTCCGCTTCACCTCCTAGACGTAAGGACTTTTAGTATGTTTTGTTCCTAATCACCCTGAATAAGTTCCAGCAGAAATCGCTTAGGTTCCCGCTCACGCACTCTACACCCTCGTTTGAGTCATTCGTTAACCTATTGCTGTAATTTGAATTTCGACAAAGATAAGAAGTGTTCCAGATGTTGCACAAAATGTATGCAAACTGGAGTTCTTTTTACGTTGTCATCAAAGCGCAGCGGCCGGCCAAAGCGGGCGCGCGCCGAGTGGAGCCCCACTTGGCGCCCCCCCTTGAGAGCTCGGCGCCCCTAGGACCGCAGCGCCCGTGTGCAACGCACACCCTGCACCTAAGGGAAAAATAAATCATTTAACCAGGGGACGCCCCTGGTTAAATGATTTATTTTTACATTTATTATGTTAAACTCCGTTGCGCCAAAATTCGTTTATCACGCGGGAACCAGACAGACGGACAGACATACAGACAGAAAGACAGACACACTTTCGCATTTTATTATGTATATTAAGTAAAAACTTGTGTTAAATGCATAACACAAATTTTTACTTAGAATTCGATTAGACGACGTGATGTACGCTACCTAGCTTTTATACTATTGTATATTATTGTATGCTTAATAAAGAATTTGAATTTGGGATGCCATACTACAAACGCTATTTTTTGCCTTTTTCGATCTATATCCATAATGGCAACTTGAAATATCCACAAAATACTTAATTCTATTTAAGCTTAATTAATTAATGATAAAATTAAAACATAATAAATATTTAAGAGAATCTCATACAAAAAACGGAACCCTACGTGCACGAGTCCGACTCGCACTTAGCCGTTTTTTGATTAGATAATATTATCATATTATGCTCTGTATGTTGTTGTAACGATGGTTAAATTTAAAGGTGGTGTGAAATATAAATGTAACTTAACTTTCAAGCTACAAATTAGTATTTCCGGAAATGTCGAAGGTTTGACAGTTCACGAGAAAACTATTAACGTATTAATTAACCGGTATAATATGTTTATTTTATTTGTAAATAAATGGAACGGAACATAGCATTAGCGAGCTAACTGAAACTGCTGCATTGATGTTGCATAGCATTAAAATAGTGCAATTGAAGACAAAGTTGGAGAGCCATGCTTCGGAAGTCGGCACAAATGGGCCGGCTCTACAGGAGAAATACCACGTTCTCACTGTAAACCGGCGTGAGACAGCGCTTGCGCTGTGTTTCGCCGAGTGAGTGAGTTTACCGGAGGCCCAATCCCCTACCCTATTCCCATCCCTACCCTCCCCTATTAACCTATTCCCTCTTAAAAGGCCGACAACGCACCTGCAGCTCTTCTGATGCTGCGAGTGTCTGTGGGCGACGGTAGTTGCTTTCCATCAGGTGACCCGTTTGTTCGTTTGCCCCCTTATTTCATTAAAAAAAGTAATTTTAATGAAGATCAGAATTTAGGTCATTGGAAATGGTATTGAGTATTGACTTTATTTCGTCTTTGTTTAGCTGTTTGGCGAAATTTCGAAGCAAAGTGAAGAATTAAAAGTTGAGCATTCAGGAGTTTGCCGCCCCGCCTTCCGCCGCCCCCGCCCGTCCCCGCCCGCCCTACGGCGGCGGTCGCCTCTTCGATTTGCATAAACTTTTATTAAATGTTCATTTCAATGAAGATAGAGCTAGTTTCTCACAGTAATTGTTGTTTTACTTCGATTCACTTCGGAGAATTTCCTTCAGTATTTTCTTCTATAAATGGCGATTGGATCTGTATTTATTTATATTACAACAAATGGGACGGTAGGCGAGTTATTGGCATGGGTTAGCTAGAATCGACTAGCGAAATATGAAATTCATCTCATTTCTTTCTCAAATTTCTTGCAAAGGTTTTGTTCCTTGCACCATTTACCATAGCTTCTACTTCTTCAGACGGCGGATCTACGTAATTAATAACTTTGTCTTGACATTTCCTGACCTTAGTCACAAGTTATAGTTCTTGCAATCTATGAGTGCGCGGCGCCCTTAGTTGTGTTAGTGACCATATCTATAAATTATAATTCTATACACGCGTCAGGCGCGGTCCGAAGGGGGGGGGGGTTGGGGTGGGTCACAGGGGACATGACCCCCCCAAAATCTAAGGTCAAATTGAAAAATCTCAAAATCTTGCCAAATAATAAAAGGAAATTTCTAGTTATCCTGTAACAGCGATAAGTTTTTAGTGTAGTGAGTAGTGACTAGTGTGTGACCCCCTCCAAAACTTCAGGCTGCGACCGCGCCTGACACGCGTACATGGCTCGCTCGCTACTGACTGCTCCGTTAGGTACGCACACTAACGAAAATGTCTATTCGTATTTCCAACTACAAATAAAGGCTGCGCGCGCTCGTAGATTGCAAGAACTATACTATACATAGGTCCATCGTCTATACCTACTAATAAGCCGTTTCTCTGTAATTTAAAATTTTGTATTTTGCATTTCTTCCAAATATAATGTATGAAATATACATTTCTAATAAAAAAGTACAATGAAAGCAGACAAAGTTGATTATCCAAAGTTGGAAGCCGCAGGCGGAGTTCTGTGTAATGAGGCTGAACTGTGCGAACTGCGGTCACATTCGTGGCGACAACTCCCAAGATGAATTGTAGAGAGAAGGACGAAGGAAAGAGAGTAAATTCGTTTTCAAAAGTTAGGCAATTTTGAAAATGTGTTTTGCTTTTTGGTTGGTTGTGGTTTGGTTGAGGTTTTTCATTTCAGGAATCAGAGATTTTGTTCATTATTAACATTTGTTCATAGGCAGATTTGATGTTGATTCATATGGCAGATGTCTGATTATTTGGTAAGTTTAAAATGATAATAAATAAATAAATAAATCTGTCTATGAATCAATTTTCATCCTGAAAATAAAAATCCACTGGCCACAATTTGCTAAATTGAATTATGAATACGCCTTACGATGAAAGAGGTAAGTTTGAACAAAAAAGAAAGTGAAGAACTCATCGCGTCTATAAAATTGTAGATTGCCCATAAAATATAAAATTGTGTTTGGAGACCAAGACAGCGCGTTGTTAGTGCACTGAAATGTATTATCTCAATAGCCACACGGGGTCCCTAAAGTAGGATTTACTGCATGCTCCCGAGTCCCGGGCCGGCGCACAGGCAATCACAAGCCCAGAGGACAGATAAACTCGTTTGTGCGCTATGTTGCTCGAAGATGTACAGTGTAGACTGTAGACTGTAGAGGTAGATCGTACGTGGCTGTCTGGATAAAAGTCTTGGGCTCTTTGCAAGCTAGAAAAATATTTAATTCAAAAATTCGTTTCGAATTTAGAGCACTGATTTTGTTTTAGAGAACTTCAAAAAAGGAGGTTATCAATTCGACGCGTATATTATGTAGTACTATTGTCATATACTCATAGGATTGTCTTAATTCCCCAAAAGGGCCAAGACCTATGCCCCCCCCCCCCATATAGAATCCTGGCTACGCCCATGAACACTACAGATTACAATTAATGCACTTATCGAGGATAAAACAGGCGCATTTAAAACTGATAAAACGTGAAATAATCCAGTACCCCCCGCAACCAATACATTAACCTACATTAATAATGAACAAAAACGGCCATGTAATCAATAATAATTATAATTATTTATTATTATCCGCTGTATATATCATATTATGGGCTTCAACTGAACAGTAAATTTTAATATAAGTAATTTAGGTAGTTGTAAGTATATAAATTGTAAAATAAAGTTTATACTTTGCTTTGGTTCTGTGCATTTTTAGGTTCCGTACGCAAAGGTTGAAATCGGGACTTATGAGCTAACTTATGAGTCTAATCGGATGTTGTTTATGAGCTAATTTCGCCTTTGATGTGAGCATATGAAACTTTAGCCCTCGTGTAAAAGTTGCTTGATTAAATTGGTTTTATACTCTCTTTGTAAAACTTTGTGGGAATGTTGTTAGTGGTGGCCGAGAAGAAAAATCTTCCGACCGAGCGAGGTGTTATGCTTAGTGAACTCTCTACAAGGAACGCGTACACTCCCTAAAGTATTATCACTTATTTTTGTTACACCCTGTATAATAGTCATGACTCATGAGTCATGACAGTTGTTATCTTAGATTACTTAAAATAATTATTATTATGATTACTGCTTAACTCTTTACACCTAATAATATAGAATACGGAATACCACAGTTTTAAAGACTTTCATTTAGAGCGTCTTCAGTCATAATGTAAACATGTATACAATGATATTCTACTTATACAGATATGTTACGTCCATACTATTTTCCGGCTTAAATCTCTTCCGAACAATTTTCAAATTCAAAATTGCAAACATTGACAAATTTGACAGATAAGCGAAACAAAATATATGAAAAACCATTTACATAAAAGAGACAGTTTTATTTTTAAACGTCGAATCGTATCGCTGTCTCTTTTTGCGCCTGAGCTATGACGAAAATTCGAATTTTTTCCAAATTGTTCCAAAAATAATCGAAAATGTAAATAATCGAGGTATTTATTGCAATCAAGACATGTGGTAAGAGATTCCATGTGTTTTGTTTACTTTCGAAACGACGTCATTTTCAATTTATTTAGGTAAGACAAGACGCAGCACGTTCGTGATTGCGCTCGATGCAGACTAAACAACAGACGGCCCAATGGGGTTGGCAACTGTCAAAGTGGCGCTATAGTAGCTTTCACCTTGTAGTTGTCAAAGTGTATGGAATTAAAAGGGAATTTTCGATTATTTTAAATAAATAACATGCCTAAGATGTGTGAAGTCCCGTTTTGTAAAGAAATAGGTGCCCACTATAATTCCCAAAAGATCCTAATATGGCTAAGATGTGGCTGAAAGCTATAATAAGGAAAAACTTTAGGCCCGAAGTTAGGCCCCATAAAAATGTAAACATTTCCATGATTCCGACTTCCAAAACATAAGTATTTATCAGGTATGTTATTATTTTAACTATATTTGTAAGTAAATCATAATATATAAGTAGACATAGTTTTTTTCCACACATGTTTTTATAATATAAAATTATTATTTTAGGTCTCAAGAATCAACACAGATACACACATACATATACTACAGATACCCTGCCCAAAGAGCTACTCATTCATACTAGCTCATACAAAAATAAAAATACTATTAAATTTTTAGTAGGCTCAACCCCAGGTGGATAATTGTTCTCAAGGGTACGGCGGAGCAACAAGTGACCGTCAAAATATGATACAGTGGAGTCCTTTAATAGATAATTAGTGTCAAGAAGGAGACTGTATTATAATGGCAGACAGGGGTTTTAATGTTCAATCAAATCAAATAGGTCTTGAATCTTTGCAATAAAAAACATAACATTTACTATTAACATACCTACTTTTTTAAAAGGCAAGTCACAAATAGCAGGGGTTTTGCTAAAACATGACCAGAAGCTTGCCAGGCAATGTGTGCACATTGAGAGATTGATAGGTGTAACAAAAACATACAAAATTTTACAAACTCTTTTTATGTGCCTTTAGCATCAGAAATATTTTTTATTTGTTTTATGTTATGTAAGTTTGGAAATGTATTGTTGATAATAAAAAGTACAAAATCAATGTGTATTATTTATTTGATCTTATATTATAACAATGCTTTAATCCAGTTTCATCACATTAATGCTTTATAATTAATATATTACAGATATAGCTGAATAATAAGTTTTTGTTTCTTATAACTAAACCAAGTTTATTTTAAGAAACAAAAACTTGTTTACAGTTAGATTCCTGTGCTATTCCACTTTTGTGAAGCTTTAAATTTACTTCATATTGCAGCTGCTTCATAGTTTTTTGCAATATCCTTTAATAAAGGTATTTTCCCCCATATTTGAATCCAAATCCTCTTGCTAAAACAAGGTAGGTATCGGGACTCACACAATGCCTTAGCTTCACTTATTTTCTTGTCATCACTAAAAATAGTAATAAAATATTATAGGTGATTATAGGTACCTATTTGATTGAATTGTAATGAAAATATATTTTGTACTTATGTACATGGGCTATGTATACTTACAAGCAAAATTACTGTCGTATGTGAGTTTGGGTTACATGAGGTAACAATGAACTAGCATTTATGTCCCGATATGTCCTAACATGAGGAACTTCCATCACATCGTCAACGGACTGATTCTCTGCACTTCCAAAATTGAAATTCCGGTAGTAAAGTTCCAATCTACAAGGTGAAAAAGTTAAGAATAAATAACAACAACAGAAGTTATAATTCAAGCTCCAATTGAATATTTACTTAATATTGTTACGTAACTTAAAAATATTTGTAAAAAGGTACACATTTTTTCCATTTTTTGGCTATAAGTGCCTAATTTTATTGGAAAAAAATGAAAATCAAATATTTTTGAGGTTATACCTTTCGACTAATTCTGCCCGTCTTCCGTTAAGCGATGCGCCTCTTTTCATTAGCTCAGCTTTTAGCTCACTTACACGCCAAGACGAATACATAATGATTTCAATATAATTAATACAGAAATTATGCAAAACTACTAAATAAAATTGTTGTTGTTGTTTGACAAAATCATTGACAGGTAAAAGCTAAGGTGGCGGCATCTACGAAAAGTTTCGACCGGCCTTCCCCATTGGGCCGTATTTGAATCTTCACAACGCGCGCGGTAGTAACATATCTGCTTTGAGTTTTTCATCATTGCATGTATACCTCTGCAAGTCAACAATTATAGCTTTTAACAATGATGAAAAACTCAAAGCAGATATGTTACTACCGCGCGCGTTGTGAAGATTCAAATACGGCCCAATTGGGCCGTCTGTTGTTTAGTCTGCATCGAGCGCAATCACGAACGTGCTGCGTCTTATCTTACCTAAATAAATTGAAAATGACGTCGTGCGTGTATCGAAAATGTACCAATTATGACTCGAAAGTAAACAAAACACATGGAATCTCTTACCACATGTCCTGATTGCAATAAATACCTCGATTATTTACATTTTCAATTATTTTTTCGAACAATTTGGAAAAAATCGAATTTTCGTCATAGCTCAGGCGAAGAAAGAGACAGCGATACGATTCGACGTTTAAAAATAGAACTGTCTCTTTTATGTAAATGGTTTTTCATATCTTTTGTTTCACTTATCTGTCAAATTTGTCAATATTTGCAATTTTGAATTTGAAAATTGTTCGGAAGAGATTCAAGCCGGAAAATAGTATGGACGTAACATATCTGTATAAGTAGAATATCATTGGCTTTTAATTTAAAAACTCTTATACGTAATTGTTGCCACAAACAGACCAAGGATCAAGGACTAAGCATTCATAATGCACTATTTACATTCATTTTCCACCGCGAGAGGGCTTACCGGTTATTCCGCGACCCGTAGACCGGAAACCTTTATATAATCCGGCCGCTTCCGCCCGGCTCCGCTCCAGAGACTCAAAAGATTTTTTACGCGTGCTTTACGGCCGTTTTACTTTTTTTACTTTTTAAATCTATCGAGTTTGTGGCTTGTGTTAATATTTATTCATATTTCAGTTTCAGCTCTTCGTGCAAAAATCGCTGAAAGATTTTAAACCAGTGCAAATAATTTTTATGGGTGTTGCAGTTTAGAATTTGCATTTTGGTTTAGACGGGCGAAGCTGCAAAAATATACTTTTATGTTATTACTTATTCCTGGAATACAACAATTTGAAACCGTAATTAAATATTAATTCATGTTTAAAAACATAATATTAATTTGTTCATTCATTCAACAGTAACTTCATTGCGTGATCATAATAGCAATATAATTAAAATACATGTTATAATTCGAATTTCGATAAATTGCTTTTAAAGCGGACCATTTCTGGTTTTGTAGATTAATTTAGCATGTTCTCAATACGCATATATGTTTAGAATTGTCAATAATCGACGTCGATTGGTCGTTCTATTAACAGTTTCACTATCTTGGTGGCAATCATGACTCATGGTTATCCATCACGTCTTATTATGGAGACTCACGTCATCACGTCTATATGACAAATAAAAAATATGTGTGATGCACTCGGGTACTTCCGCGGTAAACTATTGCCTATAATTTTTTATCAACTTATGAAATTATAAATCGCATACGACGGGTCGCACGCACACAAACGCCGTGTAGAAGTCTGGCAACGCCACGGTCTCCACGCTCCATTCGGTCGCCACGCTCAAAGCCCGTGATAAAGCTATGAAATAGCTTAAAGATTTTTGATACCTAATCCCAATCGTCGTGGTCATCGGAACTAATAAACTGTCTAGAATGTAGAGTTTAATTATTTGGAATGGCGAGTAATTCCAATGACGGTCATTAGTTGGACCGGAGCCAGGGTCCATGGCCAGGGTTAGATTAGCAGCCAACAACGTATGACCGCTGAGAGGGTACTTTTTCACCACAATTCAACACAGAAAATACTTTAAAACAGGTCACGAACAGTTAAAATATAATATTATATACTGTCGAATTGGCAAACTTCCTCCTTTTTTGAAGTCAGTTAAAAATTATATAACTATCTATCGTTTAACTCGTGTAGGTATGTCCTTTCTGACTCTCATAGTATCTACATAAAAAGTTTAGGCAAGACTCAAGAGTCAAGAGCATGTTATGGTATCAGAGTGATATCAGACAGATTAGATAGGCCCAATCTTTATCTTAATATATATATTTCTTGTGTGCGTGTGTATGTGACTGAACTCCTCCTAAACGACTGGACCAATTTTGATGAAATTTTTTGTGTGTGTTCGTGGAGATTCGAGAATGGTTTAGATTTACAGTTTGGTCTACTGGAAAATGTTTTTTCAATTAATTTCTTATTTATAAGGAGTTGTTGATTTTGGAATATTTTACATTAGATCCGGCGGACGGCGCTATCATCGCATTCAATATTATTCTATTTCAATTTTAGTTTGTCCTGACAGATGGTGCTACGATTAATTTGAAAAAAATTTTGTTATTCAATTCATGTGCTGATTAAAATATTAAATAAATAACACATAGGCTACAATTTTAACCGACTTTCAAAATGGGGGAGGTGTTATGTTCGTTTTCTTATATTCAACGATTACTCCGCCGTTTGTTAACCGATTTTCAAAATTTTTCTTTTGGTATATAGGGTATCATCCCAATTTGGTATTATATTCAGAAAAGTGGTGATCTGATGAAGGATCCATAAGTAATCGAGGGAACTCCTCAAAACTTATAGGGAAACATATGGTGACTTCGGTTTCGTGAGAAGTATTCTAAGCATATGCTACCAACAAGTAAGATTTTGCACCGAGATATACCTGGTATACCGTGGTTCGGAAGGTGCTGAGAGAATTCCTGATTCTTTATAGATACAAGTTTGGGAGTTTCGGCGTTGTTTTAAGAACAGAAAGCATATGCTACTATGCAAATTACATTCTTCATCATCATCATCATCATCATCACTACCATATTATACCATTTCATAATCTTTTAGATCGAGACTCGAGTTTGTCAAGCGATAATTAAAAAAAATCTATATCTACCTAATATTATAAACCTGAAGAGTATGTTTGCTTGAACGCGTCAATCTTAGAAACTACAGGTCCGATTTAAAAACTTATCTCAGTGTTAGATAGATCATTTATCGAGTAAGACTCATCATTTATCGAGAAGGTTATATTATATTATTACTCTAAGACTAATACGACAGAAGAAACTAAGGAAAATGTGGGAAAAACGGGGGAAATATTTTTTATGGGAAAATGTAGCTACGGATTCTGTAAAATTTCTAATTTACGCGGGCGAAGCCGCGCGGGACATCTAGTACATATATATTTTTAGCACTTGCACGCAGAATTTCGGCTGGCAGAAATTCTGCTGCATTCAGTTTCATACAAAAGTCCTGTTTGATTCACACGAGAGTAATTTTTGAGTCACGATTTGTATGAAAAGATATTTACGCGGCAGAAATTCTGCGACACACAACTCACAAATTACGCTCGTTTGGCTTCACCCTAACTTCGGCCGGCTCTCGAAGAGCAAGCCCTTGTCTTTTTTTGTTGAACTAACCCTTAGCAGTAGTAAATTAGTTGTTAAAACGTTAGAATGATCAATAACGATCTATCAACGTAAAAAGCTAAGAAAACATCCGTAGTTTGTACAAGTTTTCTTATCCTGTATAAAATAGTTTTCTGTGTCTCCAGTGTGTATTTTGGACACACAAACAGACAAAGTACTATCATTTGATGGATTGTTACATGGCAAACTTCTAAGAAAGTTTGTCTATGGTTAAAGTTATAACAGACCTTCGTATAATGTTTTCACTTACACATTACTTTTCTGAGATAATTTTTGTTATTTTTGTAGAAAAATCCTATTATAATTTACTACATGACGCTCCTAAGTCGTAACTCCGTTGCGCCAATGATCGTTTATCGCGCGGGAACCGTCCATTTATTCGGGATGGTATCCTATGTCCTTTTCCGGTTGTCCTATGTCCTTGCTCGGTTGTTTCCCGGTTCTCAAAGTATCTCCATACCAAATTTCATCAAAATCTGTTCAGTGGTTTAAGCATTTCGAGGTAACAGACAGACAGACAGAGACACTTTCGCCTTTATAATATTCGCAAATATTCAGAAGTGCAATCATGCTCAAAGTCTGAGTCTTCGGGCTTGTAAGTTGTAAGTAGTAGAGGCTAGAGCCCGCTCGCTGAGCTTCGCGTTTTTAGTAATGTTGAATCAGATACCTTTTTTCTTTTTTTTTGGGGGGTCCGTCAAAAATGTCACTTCTTAAAAGGGTTGGTTCCGCTTGTTTGAGAACCATCGTGCTAGTTTGTCTCACGAAAATGTTTGCGAATCACGTTACATTGGCCCCAGCTGTACTTACCAGGTTTAGATATAGCCGCAAAAAACCCTTTATTATTCAAATCAGAAACGAGATTCATATTTTGTCAATACTGAAAAACATTGTTCCCCAATATTCTGTTTCAAAATACAACAATACGTTGTGGAAAATAGCTTTCAAAGATACAAAAAACGAATTTTTGCTATTTTGTTATATTGTGGTAGTAAAAAGTGCAAATAATATATTTCTATATTTCGCGGGACACGGCACAGCTTTTATGACGTCACACGAGCTGAAACCTCAACTCCTATTGTCTTTCATGTATGAAATTGTGTTACTAGTTTTGGTTTTAACAAGTAATACGTGGGAGAGCCATGCTTCGGCACGAATGGGCCGGCTCGACCGGATAAATACCACGTTCTCACAGAAAACCGGCGTGAAACAGCGCTTGCGCTGTGTTTCGCCGAGTGAGTGAGTTTACCGGAGGCCCAATCCCCTAACCCCTACCCTATTCCCTTCCCCACCCTCAACTATTCCCTTCCCTTCCCTACCCTCCCCTATTACCCTATTCCCTCTTAAAAGGCCGGCAACGCACTTGCAGCTCTTCTGATGCTGCGAGTGTCCATGGGCGACGGAAGTTGCTTTCCATCAGGTGACCCGTTTGCTCGTTTGCCCCCTTATTTCATAAAAAAAGTAAGAAGAATTTCACAATTTCACGATAAAAACAACAAATTTTAGTTGATATAGAAATGTTTATACCACAACTTTAATAAATTCATGTATCGATTTATACAGTGCGTTAGTGTAAACACCGTTATCCTTAAAACCATCAAATGAGCCCGTCAAAATGAACAACTTTTTCTATGAGAATAATGCCGTCTTCGTACCCATGCGGCAATTTGTATGGGTATGAAGACGGATTTTTTTAGTTCCCAGCATTGTTCTCATAGAAAAAGTTGTTCATTTTGACGGGCTCATTTGATGGTTTCAAGGTTAACGGTGTTTCCACTTGCATATTGTATTTCCTTTTCCTTTTAAATATTCCTGCCATTCACTCATAGATGAATTTCTTAAATGTCTGTCTGTTACCTCTTCAAAATCCGCTACAAATATTGTTTTGAGTCCCCGGAAAGAAAATAGTTTAGGTATTTTCCGTTGTAACAAAATGTATGATACCAGTGCCATAAATCGTTCCAAAGTTGCGGGTAGGTAGGTAATCTAGTTTTAGTAATATCATTATCATTGTCCTAACTGAGAAATTGTTTCATTGGGAGATGGCAGATCTATCTAAGAGCGCTTACAGACGAACGGCACTTGTCGACGGCACGCGACACGGACTGCATGCCGTTGACAAGTTTAAAAAAATCAATGAAAAAAAAATCCAGCGACTGCCGTCGATGCGTATCGTCTACGTGCTAACGTTAGTCTATAAGGGTCAATTCAGACCGCATCGCGACACGTAGATGCATTTCTAAATTTGTATAGATTTGACAGTTTTGCAAGACGTCGAAGCCTTATTTTGTTATGTCAAGCCCAGTCCTACAGATCACGATTCACGACTATTTACCCGCCCAAATGACGTAGGTCCGCCAGGCGCCATCACATAAAGTAGATGCTCGTCTTCGATAAAGAATACTATTGAATGTATTCCAAAGGGTGACTATAGTCGCTGAGAGTCTTGAGAAGTGATCTGAAGATAGGAATCTGATGACTCAGCAGCGTGAGGAATTATTGTCGTAGGAATAGCTGGTACATAGTAAGAAGGGTCAGACGAGACGTCAATAACTATCGTCGAATGCAAGCCAATTTTATTGCGAAGTGTTGATTGTAGATAGTGGAAAGTCAGTAATAAATTGATAGACCTAGCAAATCTGGCTATATTGTTGATATTATACGTGGGAGAGCCATGCTTCGGCACGAATGGGCCGGCTCGACCGGAGAAATACCACGTTCTCACAGAAAGCCGGCGTGAAACAGCGCTCGCGCTACGTTTCGCCGAGTGAGTGAGTTTACCGGAGGCCCAATCCCCTACCCTATTCTTTTCCCTACCAAAACCCTTCCCTACCCTACCCTATTCCCTCTTAAAAGGCCGGTAACGCACCTGCAGCTCCTCTGATGCTGCGAGTGTCCATGAGCGACGGAAGTTGCTCTCCATCCGGTGACCCGTTTGCTCGCTTGCCCCCTTATTTCATAAAAAAAATTAGCCAATAGCTACATCAGCTATATACCTAATATTGCACAATATCCACACTAAAATTAATCAGAACAAGTTCAGTGGTTTAAGCGTAAACAAGTGAACAGACAGGTAGTCATCACTATAAATAGAAACATTTTCGCATTTGTTAATTGTTTGCCTAGTTGTTAATTTTTATTGAACAGGCTCTGACGCTACTCGACGGATATTGATAGACTCGACGGAATTTGGCACACCTACACTTTGAAATAAATTATATTGAAGAATTTTTTGTTCTATGTCCTGGGCATTAAGGGGGTGACTTGATAATATAAGGTACAAATTGTTTCATTTTTTGGGTTCCGTACCCAAAGGGTAAAAACGGGACCCTATTACTGAGACATCGATTCGATGTCCGCTTGTCTCCAGGCTCTAACTGAAAAACCGCTATAGCTAGTATTCTGAAATTTTCATAGGTAGTGTAGATCTATTGCCGCTATAACAACAAATACTAAAAACAAAATAAAAATAATATTGAAGGGGGGCTCTCATACAACAAACGTGATTTTTTTGGGCCTTTTTGCTCTATATATCAATAAAGACAACAGGTAGGTACTTGCATTTTTCTTAAAGTCCTTCTTTAATATTAAATAAATATCTTTAATTAAAATAAAATAAAAATTAACGGGGCTCCCATACAAGAAACACAATTTTTGGCCTAATTTACTAGCGAAAACACATTATTTTAAATTTTTCTTTATAGAAAAAATGACAAAGATGCATCTTTTACCGATTATTTTATTTCTTTTCAAAATGGTGCATTCAATGAGTCAATATTTTAGTAAATAATATAAAATTCTTTTACCGAGGGACAGTATTAGCGGATTTTTAAATTTTTAAAATGTTGTTTAATGTATATTTATCGAGTAAATAATTAAAAAAAACTAACTAAGCGCCAAGTTAGTTTAGATTCCGCGTCGTTCTTTTTGCCCTGGCATATGAAAGACGGGCATAAGTAGGGTTGCGTCGCTAAACCGAAAAGCCGGACAAAGCAGTCAGTTTGGCTGGACATTGTACAAAAAAGAGTTGCTTTCGAGTACTTAGAATCTAAACTTTTTATAAAGAAACACGTTCGGCAGCTCGTGTCCACTGTACAATTTTTCTGTTTTATTAAAAAAGGTTAACATCTAATAGCTATACTATTTTACATCTCATTAGGTGTAAAACCGTCTATAATTTGTGTTTTGAGGCTCTACAAAGGCCGGACTGCCTTTGATTTTCGCCGAACACGCAAGCAAAAAGCCTGTGTCCGGCTTTATCCGGACGCCTGGCAACCCTAGGCATAAGTGTGAAGAAAGAAGGACGATGTTTAATTTTTTACATTCGCCCTCTTAAGGCAAGGATCGATCAATCGAGGTTACAATGCGTCATGTTTGACATCTTTTGAACGGGTTAAATCTTAAATCAGACCGCAACGCGACGCGTAGATGCATATCTAAATTTGTATGGATTTGACAGATTTGCAAGACGTCTCACGCAATTGAGATCTTTCAATTCAGTACAAATTAAGAAATGCATCTACGCGTCCCGTTGTAGTCTGAATTTACCCTCAGAGCCAGTCCACACGGAGCGTTGCGTCAGCGTTGCGTCCGACGCAGGCCACGCAGCGCTGCCGTTTGACGCATAGCCGGCGGCCGGCCACACGGGCCGAGCGCTGCGTCATCGGAGCGTTATTACGAAGCAGTCACACCGCACCGCTTCGTCTCGGGGGCTGCTGTTCGTCATGTGTGCGTTGCGACAACGCAGCGCGCCGTTTGGCAGGTTATTTGTATGTAAAACAACGCAACGGCAGTCGACTGCGTCGACGCAACGCTGACACAACGCGCCGTGTGAACTGGCTCTGTACTTCGCTAATCAAGGAATGCTGCCAAAAGACTGGCACA
The DNA here is from genome assembly GCF_905147365.1 of Aricia agestis. Classification (NCBI taxonomy): domain Eukaryota; kingdom Metazoa; phylum Arthropoda; class Insecta; order Lepidoptera; family Lycaenidae; genus Aricia; species Aricia agestis. The sequence goes on from NC_056409.1 coordinate 19,961,395, forward strand.
TTGTATTACATAATATTTCATCCGTCCTTCAAAGTTATGAATACAAAGCAGCTGTATTAAATTATATTTCCGTATTGTTAATTCGTCGCCAGATGAGAGAAGCCTAATTGGGTAATCACTAATCCCTAATGAAATTAATGATGACATAATTTTCTGATCAGCTTCATTGTTATAATGGATACTTAAAAATTTCGTGTAATTATGGAACACTAGACGACGTTTTAGCAAAATCGGGTCTGCGGTTTGGGCGTGAATAGGTAACAGACAGACAGACAGACGGACACACTTTCGCATTTATAATACTATAGTACCTATAGTATACCTAGTATGGAAGAATGGATTTCGTCCGAATTGAAGACGTTATTAGTGGATGAAGTGAAGATTTAGGGCAGAGAAAAATATTTGAAAAAAAAAAGTGGATTTAATGTATAGCCAGATATAATATCAGCCAGGTGATGACTGATGAAGTATGTAAGTTACAAGGTTTATTCAAATTTTGAGGGGAAAAAAAGAGTAATTATTGCCCTTATGTTATAAAATGTTAGTTACTTCCCGTTACGTATTCAATTATTATCAAATGTATCTCGACTAAAACATCTCTAATAAGCATGCCGTAAACAACGCATACCCCACTTAACGCAGTAGATTGAATATTTCGCCCCTCCCTCATTACTATTCGCGGCACGTTTGGACTGCGGCCCCGGAAATATAATACTAATTCCGTCTAATGCAATAAGTATATCTTCGTTAAAAATGTTTATTGGCTCTGCTATTAAAATAAAAATAAATAAATAAAACTGCTGGGACAGCCGCGGTTAAGCTATAAGAGGATACACTAGGAGAAATGAAAAAAAAGTACGTGTAATATCTGTAATAGCTGAAGCCTATACCGCAGAACGCGATAGAGACAACTGCAGAAAATCAACGATTCGTTGTCCTCTGATTCCTTCTCCAAAACTTTACCGATTTAAGTATTTTTTTCATTAAAGATTAAAGAAAGGCTTAATCTGTGTTCTTATGTTTTATTTTTTTTGTAAAATCTAGCCAAATCTGTTTTCTGGATGTTTGAACACAGCAGAAAATCTGGCCATTTTTTTTGGTTTTTGAACGTTCATATCTTATTTAAGTAATAATTAAATTATGAAAAAAAAAAGAAAACATAGGGACATTGTATTGGTGGCCGTAGATATTCAGGAAAAAAAATTATAACTCTACTAGCATTATCCAGGGAGGAAACAGGGGACAACGTTTGTATGGAAAAAATGGCGGCGTGGACTCCTCTTAAATGTAATTAATTATAATTCGCATAATATGTCTAGTCGCACACAAACACGGTTACGATAGACGTTGCACGGCAACGCAGCACCGACCGGCACAGCGGTGCAGCAACGCAACGGTGTTAGGTTTAATTTCCTTGATTCGGTATAGAAGCTATACAATAACTTAAAATAATTTATTAAATGACAAGTTATTCACGGGTCATCTATTAAAATTATTACTGATGATGATTAGGAACGTTACCGTTAAAAGCATATTTCAATAATTACTTTTCGCAGCATTAAACTTATTTTTATTACCAATATAACAATCATTCGTAGTTAACAAAAAAATTCAGTATAAGATTGCTACGAGCCTCGTTTACGAGACATAAAACGAAAACTTTATTAGTAAGCCTCTTTATTATGTTTTTCTTTTTATACGTTTTCTACTTACTTTTATTCCTTTCGTTAAAGTGATTTTGTTTAAAATATTTTTAATAACAATACTTTTTTCTTTTTATTTTACAATGTTCTTATAATGCGTAGGTAACGTAAAAACGAATAGCATATCAGCCACGACACGAATTTCGCGTTATGGTCTTTTTGTGATTGCCAGAACGCGTCGTGGCCGTGTTCATTAGCGCGAAATTCGCGTCGTGGCTGTTTCACTGTGACCACAACGCGTTGTGAGCCATTTTTCGCTCATTGAGCGATTTCGGTCTTTGAGCGTAACATATATAATTATAGATGTGTTATTATTGGTCAGTCAAGGTTTGGTTACTATTAAAATATAAAAAAAAACTGCCTTAAAGATTATTAACACGCAGAAAAACGTCGCAAGCCATCACAAAGTTCGGCTTTTAGCTAGTATTTATGTGAAATGTACCAATTTTGCCGCCATCAGTGTGAACAATAGGGGAAATCACTATTTTTGCTCTAGTAACTGCAGTCTTGTGGGGAATTTAACACAGCTATAACTGTACAAAGACTGGTAGTAAACAGAAGACAGATACGTCCCGGGACCGGGATATCCCGCGGGGCGCGATCTTTGTCTGACACTTTTGAAATATGAGAGAACATGATTCAAACTCGATACAGTGTGTTACAATAATGGGCCCTCTATAATATATGAAAGCATTGTTACATGCCGAATTGCCGATATACAGGGTGTAACAAAACTAAGTGATAATACTTTAGGGTGTGTATGTGTTCCTTGTAGAGAGTTCACTGTGAAAGTAGCAGTGCTGTAAGAGCAACTTCTTCTAAACTGTTGTATGGGCAAAACTCATGACACTAGGGCGCTTGCCCATACAAATCATAAAAAACATTTGCTCTTATAGCGGTTTTGTGTTGGTGACTACACTTCAAATGCCGTAGTGGGAAAAAATTAACATCATTCAATCACCTGCCTGATTTCATGTCCGCTCTATTCAAAGGGCTATGTAACAAGTTATAACACGCTAACTAGTTATGTGGGCGACTAACGCAAAAAATTAAAACATCGTCCTTCTTTCTTCACACTTACGGCCCGACATTCATATTTGACGACCTCTGTGGCTCAGTGGTGAGTGCGTTGGAAGCTCAAGCCGGGGGTCGCGGGTTCGAATCCCGCCGACGGAACAAAAAGTTTTCAATGTTCCCGGGTCTGGGTGTGTATTAAATATGTGTATAATATAATAAAAATCTTAAATATATGTATAGTATAAATTAAATATATTTCCGTTGTCTGGTACCTGTAACACAAGTCCTTTAGGTACTTAGCACAAGGCCAGACTGACGTGGTGTGAAGCGTCCATAGTTATTATTATTATTATGCCAGGTGAAAAAGGACGACATGGAATCATCGCCAAATTAGTTTTTTCTCAATACTTCGATAAAAGATGTTGTATCATTTAAAAATCCGCTAGGTCAGTTTCTCAATGATAGAATTTTATACAATGTGTTATTAATATTAACTTAGTTTAATGCACGGTTATGGCAATTTATGAAAAATTCGCGAAAATTAGACGCATTTTCGTGATTTTTTTCTATTGAGAGAATTTAGGGCTTGTTGAGTCGCCCCATACGGGCCATACGTCGCATTGAAAGACGATTGTTCGATCAACGTTCAGCCTAGTCATTCAATCAATTTTTGTTATTGAACGCGCTAGCCATTCAGCATAGGTCATAGCATATTGAACCGGATGACTGCGACAACAACATACATACATTCACGGTAATAATAATTTTACATACACTTCTAGTGTTTCCAAGTCAAAACTTATATTTTATTTTATTATTTTTAAGCGTTTATTATTTACATTTGGCACTACTTAGCAGTGAATCGCATTACGCAGGTCGACAGTGTATAGAATCAACATCAAAAATGTGGAACAAAAACCTTTAAATCTTAGCAACATTAGATTTTGGTCAAGGGTGTAACATTTGCACTCCCTGCAGTGGAAACAAATGAGGCAGAAACGGGAATGAGGCAGAAACGAGGAATAGGCAGAAACGGGGATGCGGCAGAAATGGGGACAGGAAGACAGCTCCGCGCCTCGCGCCTTCCGTCGACGCAAAACAAACGTGAATTTACATCTATGAATTCAAGATTTTTACGAGAAAAATACTAATTAGACTTTAAAATTAATTAAGTGAAAAGTTTTGAAAGTGCTGAATGCTTAAAAAATTCAAAGTTTTTTTTTTTTTTTAATTGAAATAAGGGGGCAAACGAGCAAATGGGTCACCTGATGGAAAGCAACTTCCATCGCCCATGGACACTCGCAGCATCAGAAGAGCTGCAAGTGCGTTGCCGACCTTTTAAGAGGGAATAGGGTAATAGGGGAGGGTAGGGAAGGGAAGGGAAGGGAATAGTTGAGGGTAGGGAAGGGAATAGGGTAGGGGTTAGGGGATTGGGCCTCCGGTAAACTCACTCACTCGGCGAAACACAGCGCAAGCGCTGTTTCACGCTGGTTTTCTGTGAGAACGTGGTATTTATCCGGTCGAGCCGGCCCATTCGTGCCGAAGCATGGCTCTCCCACGTATAAATAGAGAATACCAAGCAAAGTAGCAACCTCAGTCCTCACTCCTCAACTGTTATCGGACATTCTGCCGTTTTACAGGAATATTTTCTAGGACAGTAGATTTTCTTTTAAATTTCTTAATACCTAGTAAGTATTCCTATAGAAGCCTAAAAAATTCTTTGAAATTTCAAAGACCCATTTTCGGTATGAAAAGGGCTCCTTTTCATTACGAAAATGATAATTACGAAATCAGTGCTGTTTTCAGATAGTACGTCCGTAATATCTAGATTTTAGGGATTCTAGGCCCAGATTCCTTTGAGCTTTATTAGTGCGCTCAGACTTTTTACAGGTCTGCTAATAATCACCGATTTTACCTTTTTTTGCACGACTGCTGTTGTAGTAACGTGTAGGTTTCCTTTAAGGTGACGCCGCGTTAAAGTAAAAAACCGTTTTGGATATGTTTTAGATTGCTTGTTTTCTAAACAAGCAATGGAACAGCAAAAAATGGAAAGGGCGTAAGCGACAAAATGGTTTTTTGTCGCGTACTTTTAAAACCATAAATACATTTCATATAAGCTATGAGCAAATTAAAGTGTATACTTGAACCAATTTATGTACTTTTGAAAGCTTAAATCACTCTCCTCTGTTGGCAAAATAGGAATCCCTTTTTTTACAGAGGTCTTTTTGATTGATTATTCTGTGTTACAAAAGTTGACCAATCGTGTTATGCTATGGGTAATTCAAAGACAAAGACATGATGAATACTGACAATGAACTTTAATTTCTTAGCTTTAGTCATTGCTGAGAAAAATCGATATCGCTACAGCCAAATTATCAAGGCGTCGCCTTAATAAAGTTGAGAGATGTTCAGTACTAGATGACGCCTGCAACTCCGTTTCGCAAAAATTCGTTGATCGCCCGGGAACCGCAAATTTTTCCGGTAAAAGTATCCTAATATGTCCTTTTCCGGGACTCAAAGTACAAACTGTCAAAAAAGAGTAGGCGGTGAACTAAATTTTCTAATCGTAATCACTAATCAGTATCGAATAGTGGTTTTTTAGGGTTCCGTACCCAAAGGGTATAAACGGGACCCTATTACTAAGACCTCGATGTCTATCCGTCTGTCTGGCCGTCTCTCTGTCTATCTCCAGACTGTATCTCAAAAACCGCTATAGATAGACTTCTGAAAATTTCACATAAGTATTATATTTTTTTGACCTGATAACTATCAATCTAATTTTCCGTGAGTAGCTTCATTTTCATAAGACGAACAACAATTTCCGCTGCAAAAATTCTCGAAAGTGGTAGCTAACAGAAATAGAAAGGATTAAATATTTCGATTTGATGCTCCTCAAATATTATGGATTGTTCTATTTGTAGGACAATGTTACTGTTAAATTATATAACTACATATTAGCAATCTACAAAACTATCAATATACAAAAAATCTGCTGGTCAGGGTTCCATTTTAAGGTTCTGTAATGTGTCATGTCGGGAACCCTAACTAGCTGATTTTTTTGTATTTTGAGTTAATAGTCAAAAATGTTCTGGAGAACCTGTACTATCATGTTTTCATATTTTATGAAGCAATAAGATGATATCAAACTTCAATTCTCACAAATTAAACCCACTACGCCGGCCATGTATTTATTGGTTTACCAATTTTCACGATATACGCTACAAGGCTAGCCCGTGCGGCTCGCAATCACGGCTCCAGATCAAATCTGCAGCCCAAATAACTTACCTGAAATTCAATTCCAAGAGAAACGTCTGGACATTCGTTATGTGGGCCGTCATCATCGACCTGCAGCCAATTCCTGGGTTCTCAATATTATTTGTATATCTTGACGAAGGTGAAAATGTAGCGAAACGATTTATTATTAAGTTTAACACCTATTACATGTATTACTTGTTGGTCCTATTAATATATGTTCTGTGGTATTCCCTGCATTTCACAAATAAATTTTATTCTATTCTATTCAAAGTGTAGAGAACTTAATGCTTTTCAAATTTTAGATAATGATGATAGTGATCAAAAATGTTTGTCATAACTCATAAGTCATAGCTAATCGCAAGCGGTAGGTATGCCATGTAAAATCCTACAAATATTTAATTCCTAACTTCTCTGTCAAAACTATTATCTAATATCTTATGTAAGTTGCCACTTGCCCGCAAGTACAATGATTTTGCTACGAGTAAGTACGTAAGAGTAAGAGATCGAAAATAAGTTAATATTTTGACCAAGTTTCGTACCGTCATAGAGCAAAAATTTTGTTTTTTGTATAGGAGGCGGGAGCCTCCCTAAATTAATTCTTTAATTTTAATGTTATCATTAATTATTAAGTAAACATATAATTGAGGATTTGATATCAAGAAAAAAAAAGCCAAAAAATCACGTTTGTTGTGTGGGAGCTCCCCTTTAATATTAAATTAATTTTGCTTTTAGTATTTGTTGTTATAGCGCACAGTGTATTTTTTGTCCAAAAAATTGGCTATGCCGTTTTTATTACTTAATTTTATAGGATTTATGATTATAAATGCTGGACGAGAACACCCGACTGCCCATTTCATATAGAAGAATGCAAATTAGTACTTGAAAAAAAAAATCTATGGTTTCCAGAAAAAATATAGAAACAGTTATAGCTCAAAAGTTTGATATTATTTTAAGATTTTATTAATTGATCTAAATAGTGTCTTACAAGCCCTACGATAACGAAAAACATCCAGGCTTTATTTGTTTAAGATTACGTATTTATGACTGATTTTGTAAATTTATGTTTTAATTTTTTTAACGCCATGTCTTTTCATATTTGGATTTGAAACTAAGACTGAAATATTCTTTTTATTGATACTTATAACCCAAAAAAAAATGGGATCCAAATGAGGCGGGGCACCGGAGTTATTGAATTTTATATTATTTTGGATAGGGTTGCTACCGTATAGTTTAATAATATTTGAAGTAGGTTTTTATATTATGCTCATTTTTCTAATAAAGTTTATAACTTCAACAAAACAAATAGAAGGTAATAGTCTTTTTTACTTACTAGCTACTGCCCGCGACTCCGCCCGCGTGGAAATTCATTATGTTATCCACAGTTTACATTTTCTTCGCGTTATACTTTACTACTCTGCTCCCCTTTGCTTCACTGCTGTTCCACTCTTATAGGTATCGAGTTTTGAAGTCAGTCAAAAAATCTACCATAGTAACATGCCATGAATATACTTAAATAATATAAAATATAATATATTGTCTTGTTTGCATGTACTAGTCGAAACACTGTGTGTTTGGTAGAGTATTATTTCAGGAATTTCAAGTGAAAACATAGTTTTATTCAATTACCTATCTGTTGCGCGCGGCTTCGCTCACGTGACATTCAATTTCTCTGCTGGCCGATTCTGTATCGTACATTTGTGAGTTAATAACTGAGTTAGTAACGAACCGGAGGAGTGAGGAACAGAAAGTGCCACTTTTTGTATTCACATGCATACAAAAGCGAGACTTTCCGTTGCTCACTCCTCCGTTTCGTTACTAACTCAGTGATTAACTCACAAATGTACGATACAGAATCGGCCACCAGGTGGCCTTAATTTGATCGTTTGGTATCACAAACAGACACTTATTTTTTAATACTAAAGATTTATTTTAAGTTCAATTAAAGTCTGATAATTTTTAATATTTTCTATACAAATTATTATCATTAATACCAAATATTCTACTTGTTATAATACGTTACCCAATAAAATTATTTAAAATATTAATTTTTTTAATTGGAACCCGGACACCCGGTTCACGTGACGTTTTAAGACCAGAATAAAATCCGAAACCGGACCCGGTCTGCACCGGCTACCTATTAAACAATAAATTTCCGGTAATAGTTAAATCTATATGAGACCATTTTATACCGGAAATATAATTATAAAATATATTAAATGTCTCACCATGTGTACATTAGAAAAGTTGTAATTTGTTAAGAAATTTCCAAGTCAGCATATAAGTATTGTAGGATTCAAATTAATATGAAAACTGCAAAGCTTTTGTAATAGCATATTGCTTTACTGAAGTATTTTTATATTTAAAAACTGAAATAAAAAGTAACCGTTTTAAGCTTTCGCGTTGCCTTATAATTAAAATTTACTAATCGGGACTTACTATTAGAATAAGTCGCGTTTAGTCCCGATTAATAAGTTTTGAATTTTTTTTTTGTTTCTGCTTAAAAATATTTCACGGCATTAATAAAATATTTTCTCGATTTATAAAGTTACTTTAGTGACTCAATGTAGTTTCTCTAACCTTCTGTTTAAGTATTAGATATTAGTCAGGAATAAAAAAAAAACAAAGTTTAAATTAATAAAAAATTTGGTATAGAAATATTGATAACCCTAAAACCATAGTTACCATAGAAAACTTTGGAAGCCTCTAACTTCGGTGCCCTTTATTATTTGGATCTAATTTTTTTTACACGAATTCTAGTACAATTAAGTAACAATTCTGTATAAAAATAAAATCCAAATAATTATAAATACGTTCATAAAAAAATTAAAGAAAAAAAAACATAAATCGTAAATAAATCATTAAAAACTTGTATCAGAAATATGTAAATTGGGTTAAATTGTGTGTTTTTTTATTATTGTTGATCAGAATAATCAAGAAGACAATTAAGTAAATGTTTAAAAAGTTATGGCAATTTTTAACTTTTTTGAAAAAAAATATTAAAGTGAATTTTTATTGTTTATAATAAGAAATCAACGCATGTAAATACTAATAAATTATTTACATAACATTTCTGTATGAGATTTCCAAAAAAAAGGCATGGCCAATTTTTTGGACAAAAAATACACTGTGTAGCGGCAACAGTTATACACAATCTGTGAAAATTCCAGAAGTCTAGCTATAGCGGTTCTTCAGATACGGCCTCGAGACGGACAGACATCGAAGTCTCAGTAATAGGGTCCCATTTTTTCCCTTTGGGTACGGAACCCTAAAAAACGAGAACAAAGTATATTTTAAACAAAACAGATGCTACCAGTTATCCTAGAAGGTTTCCCAGAAGTCGCAAAGCCTGTTAATTTCCCGGAAAAGGCGTCTTTTGTTTTTTTTAATCCTCCCGATATTAATTGGCCAGCGAGAGCACCTATTGAGCGCTTGAATTAAAACATGATACTGTGGATTCTTTGCTCATAATAAAGCTTAATTTCATATGATAAATTGATATTCGAGGTACATTAATCGCAATCATTAATTCGATATAAGCTTCGCATTTGATATAATGAGTCATTACATTTCGTTTGCAAAAAGCGACGAGTTTTCACGAAATATTTAATATATGTAAAACATGATATTTACCTATCATATCACCAAATAATGATGCCTATTCGTCGGTCTATCTATTGAGGTTCTAATGATTATTAATACTATATTTCAAGCTCCGCTTACAATGTGTGTGCCATAAATTCCAGCGACCAGTAACAAAAAAATTAACATTTTTTGTTATTTTCGCTAGCTTTTTTCAAGTAGTAGGTATTTATGGTTAGTTCTTTTATGAAAGCAGTTTATAAAAATGCACAAGCATGTTACAATAAAGTCTGTAAACATTTGGTGGCATTAAGGATTTAGTAGATAAACGAGGACTAAACAAACGATTGTGTCCCGGCCCGGATAATCACCCTATACACGCGAAAGCTTTTTCGTTAATTCCTCGGACAGGATAAAATTTAACAGTCTTTTTACCTTCATTTGCTCTCGTTAAAACGGAGGCATTTAAACATCGTCTAAACAATCAACTTTACATTTTTAAGTGCTGTTAATGGTCTCTGCATTCGAAAAATGCGACCGTTGTTTCGTGTTTCAAAAGGTATTGAATTCACAAAAAAACAATAGATATAAAAATACCATAAAAGCGTAGCACGAAAATGGTTTTCGAAATATAAACGTTGTAAAAAGTTGTAAAAAAATAAGCAATAAAACGCTGAAATTATGTTCGCAGATTTCAGGAATGCGTATTTTTTGTTTGGTGTTAATTTTGACGGCAGTAAAACGTAATGAAAACGTTTATATTGTGTTTCATTTGATCACATCAAAATGACAGAAGCGTTACGGGAAGCGGGAAGCGGGAAAGTGAAGGAAAAAAATGTATTTTTTATTTTCCTTATTTCATTACATTTATGATGTTCAATAAAAAATACAAAGGGTGTGTCAATTACGTGCCATATTATTAAATATCGTGCACGGCAGTGCCCCGCCAAGAAGAGAAGAGCGAAAGAAAAAGGCAGTAACCAACATAATACGTACTTTTAACATTTCCGAAGTCAGCTGACAGTCGTTTCTTCTGGGTGTTTAGTGTTTACTGGGTGCAGATGCATAAAAAAATATGGATTGAAACGGGGATACTTAATGAAATTTTCATTTTCAATTATTATTATCAGATGTAATTTCATAGAACTATCGCGTAGTATTTAACATTTTTGTATAAAACAATACTTTTTTAAGTCCTTAATTAAGTAATGCTCTTTGTACTATCAGAGAAGTTGATTCCTAGGCAGATGACGGACCTAAGCAAAGAATTCTATTTAAACTGAGGGACCTAAGTAATTTGGTCGCGTTACGTCAAACTCATCCGACCAATCACAATTCACAGCTAACATTGCATTGACGTAAGCCGACTAAACGACGTAGGTCTATCAACTGCCTAGGAATCAATTTCCTCGGGTATACCATCAAGAAAATTGATTCCTTGTTAGTCATTTGGTCGGTTCATGTCAATTCAATGTTAATTGTAGTTAGGGAGGGGAAGAGTGGATTTCGCGACGAGCTCGAGCGTGTCAGAATTCAGATTAAGCTTCCGACATATTGTGTCTTGTTGTCATGGTATAGAAATCAGATTTCAAACGAATATTTAAATGTCATCGGATTTGTCAGATTAAGATAGGGGGTGTTTAGCATACTCCAAAGAAGCTTCCATATTAAGCACTGACGATTCAAAGGTTAGGCTTACTTAACCTTTGAATCGTCCTTATCTTAATCGCACCTTAAAATAAACCATAAACCTTACCTTACCTTGTAGGGACATTTTAAAATATAAAAAAATAAAGCTTCATATTATCCTAACTAAGCTGCGCAGATATTTTTTTGTGTTGCATTAAAATAAATGATTTATTCCTTGTTGTCTAAAATCTTGTTATAATTTACCTAAATAAGCAATTTTCTGAATATATTTTCTTTTTTATAACTTTAAAATGGCTGCAGTTTCTGAACTCACCACTAAAATAAAAAACGTCTTTATTATTCTTTTATCAGTTTTACCTAATGTAATAAACCTACTAGTTCTCTATGACGCTCGAGAGGTCTCTATGAACACGATGAGCACCCTGGGCTCCTCTACTATAATGTGACCTGCCGGCTGGGTTTGACGTAACGCAATCAAACTACGTAGGTCCCCCATCTGCCCAGGAATCAACTTCTGTTTTATTTAATCTAAAATAAATCAATTTTGATTTTGATTCTTATTTTGAGTACCTATTTACCTACGGTATACAATAATTGCTGCCGATTGTACACTGTACCATATTTCTAATATTAAAATATACTACCGCAATATTACGGCAAGTCAACTTTGCCGGAGAATATAATATTGATGACATTTTCGATGAAATGCAAACGAAGCAAAGCTTAATTTTGCCTTTTCGTTTGAGTAACTTGTAATAACTAATAAGTAATAACCAAGCCGGGAGCTTGTTCAAGACGAATTCATCACTGTTCGGATCAGCTTGCTTCAAGTTACAAGTCTTGGAAATATTGTTGGTACTAATATTTTTTTCACGGTTTTATTAGTTTCACTTGTAACTATGTACGTGTGTAAGAAAATCTTGGAATCTTAATTTGACCCACTTCCCGGTCTTCGATTACAATGAAATTTGCCACACGCTCTGACTGCACGGGCGTATATATAGCTTTGATAAGGGGGGGGGGGGGGGGGGGGGTCCCTAACGTAAAAAAGCGGCCAAGTGCGAGTTGGAATCGCCCATGAAGGGTTCCGCTGCAGCAAATAGGCAACGTGTTTAGGAAATCAAAAATATTTCTTTTATACATGTACCGCACCGATTTTAATCGGCGAGGTAAGTACATATATTATTGTCGAAATTGGACAAGTAAGATGGATAGTGATGGGGGGGTCCGGACCCCCAGGACACCCCCCTTATATACGCCCATGGCTCTGAGTTCTAAATGATTAGTTAAGAAACGTCATTACAAATCAAATATGGCGGCCTCTCAAAGATGGCGGACAGGCTATTTGAATTGCACCCCCATGATGTGGGTATCAAATGAAAGGGTTTGCTATCAGAAATACGAAAAAAAAAATAGTCACGTGACTTAAATCCAACATGGCGGACATCCAAGATGGCGGATTGGCTATTTGAAATGCACCCCCATGATATGAGTCGCAGATGTGAGTCGCAGAAATTCTGCGAGTCACATCTCACAAATTACGCTCGTTTGGCTTCACCCAATGTCACAGATCACTCTGGTTGTAATGCGTCGTCAAATTTAAGTTGTAGAAGTGATCTGCAGAGACAAGTGTCAGAGGCGCCTCACGAATTTTATCGCGTGACCTAATTACAGCCACTTCACCTTGCGCCTGGGAGTGTGCCACAGAGGGGACATGCCGAATAACAGAGATTAATAATTAGATGACGCCCGCAACTCCGTTGCGCCAAAATTCGTTTATTGCGTGGGAACCGTACATGTTTTGGGATACAAAGTATCCTTTGTCCTTTTCCGGGACTCAAAGTATCTCCATACCAAATTTCAGCAAAGAAGGTAAGAAGAGGTAGCAGACAGACCCTTATAATGAGTGTGAAAGTTGCAGCGCTGAAAGAACAAAATTTTATTTTATGGGCGAGCGTCAGGAATTTTCCCATGCAAAAGTTTAAAAAATGTTGCTCTTTTAGTCGCTTAATTGAATTGATAGATTTCATTTGCGTGAGAAGTACTTTAGAAATGCAACTACGCGTCGCTTTGCGGTCTGAATTGAGCCCAGCGGCCATCCGGGCGTTCGCTGCGTTAAGAGGAGTCCACACCGCCGTTTTTCCTTATAAACGCTGTCCCCTGTTTCCTCCCTGGATAATGCCGGTAGAGTTATGATTTTTTTCCTGAATATCTATGGCCACTATTAGCATGTCCCTATGTTTTATTTTTTTTCATAATTTTATTATTAAAAAAGATAAGAACGTCCAAAAACAAAAAAAAAATGGCAAGATTTTCCTCTGTGTTCAAACAGCCAGAAAACAAAACTGGCTAAAATATACAAAAAAAATAAAACATAGGGACACAGCTCAAGCCTTGTTTTAATTTTTAATGTAAAAAGTACTTAAATCGGTTAAGTTTTGGGGAAGGAATCAGCGGACAACGAATCGAAGATTTTCTGTTCTTTTATTAGAACTTTTGTCGTGTTGTCTCTATCGCGCTCTGCGGTGGGAGACTTGAGATTGGTGAGACAGCAATACATTTTCAAGTACCTATTTTCAATTTCCTCTTAAGTATCCTCTTATCCTCTATCGTATCCTCTTAAGCGTGCGCCCGGCGCGGCCACCCGCGAGGCGTGCTTGTTGCATGTCATCCCATAGAGCAGCGCTGCGTGAGGTAGTTGACAGTTCAGTCGTCGCACGCGGCGCGTGCAGCGGTGCCCGGCCCGCGGGCGACGGGTCAACAATCTAGACGTGACGAATGGGCTGATTGGCTGACGCCTTTGTACACGTCAGCGTCGTCGTCTGTTGCCTAGGTAATCTTATTTATAAAATTCTCGTGTCACAATGTTCGTTCCCGTACTCCTCCGAAACGGCTTGACCGATTCTCATGAAATTTTGTGAGCATATTGAGTAGGTCTGAGAATCGGCCAACATCTATTTCTCATACCCCTAAGGAATAAGGGTTGTTCACCCTTAAATTTTTATTTTTATTTTTGGACGAAATTTTTTGTTTTTATTTTTTTATAATGTGGCATTACAAATACATGCAACCCTAAATTTTTACTTTTTTATCACCAACTCCTATTTTTTATAGCTATTTTAGTATTTTAATCATTGTGCATATTCAGTAGGTCTGAGAATTGGCTACTGGGTACTTTATATATTGAAAAGTGCATTTCTTGAATAAATAATAGTAAATTATTACAACTCGAGACTGATGGCGACCATTGTTTGTGCGCCGGGATAGCGGTGGACTTTGCCATGGTGACATACTTATTTAGTCACTTCAATAAAATAATACGGGCGAAATACTTTATATGGCAAAGAAACGTTTGCCGGGACAGCTAGTACTTATATCAATAAAAAATCCATAGGTATCGGCGCGATCGAAATTATACTGGCCCGCTACGAGAGACGGGTGACCGTCGCGGCCTCCCGCGACGGTCAGGCGGGCGCACGGCGCGACGGGCGCCCGCGCCGGGCAGCTGCGCCGGGCACACGCTCAACGCAGCGAACGCCCTAAACTAGAATACTGCGGCCTACGCCGTAGCCCCTCTACACGGCTACGGTCTCTATGACACAACCGGTTAAGCTGCGGGCTGCGGCACCACTCGGTGTAATCACTCAACCTTGAATATTACTGTTTATATCTGTTAATGGAAAACACACAACTCTACACTGTATCCACATTCAATTTTAATTATTCTGAGCTGATTTCAATTTTAGACGTGCGAGCTGAAAAGCAAATAATATAATCCAAACTAATGCTATAAATATGAAAGTGTGTGTCTGTCTTTTTGTCTGTTACCTCTTCACGCCCAAGCCACTGAACCGATTTTGCTGAAATTTGGTATGGAGATACTCCGAGTCTGAGGACCTTTCCTGGCGTAGGAAAAAAGGGTGTTTCTTTTAGTTTTTTTTTCCAAACTATTTCATGTGAGAGTGATGACCGAGCATGTTGTGGTAGGAGATATTACTCGAAACTTTGCCTTGAGCGAGGAGTGGAGCACCATGAGGTTTTAGTGGGTAGACCGACGACAGGGCAGTCTCACATACCCCGGCAGATGTCCCCAATCCACTGGGGATGTGTCATTTTCCCCATGTACACAAAAAGGTGACCGAGCTTCCTTCGAACAAGACATAGCTTAAATATTTTTCCCTTGAAATAAACTTTACAATTTGTAATTTTATAGAAATGTAGCCGTCGCAGAAAAAATACGCAAGAAAGATAAATTATACAATTGAAATAAAATATTTTCCTGCATCTTAAAAGTTATTTTAAAAAAATTGTTCGAAGTGTTTTTTGTAATACCTTTCGCACTTACAGTTTCTTGGAAAAAAATTAAATGAAAATTAGAAAAAAATAAAATGAAAATAAATGTTCCTATGCAATTTGACTCGCAGCTCTTTTATGTCTTTTCAATGTCTTGTAAATGATTGCCACAACGAATAGAATGTCAGCCATAACACGAATTTCGCTATTTGATCTTTTGATTGCCACAACGCGTCGTGCGCGTTATCATAAGTCATAACACGAATTTCGCGTTGTGGATGTTTTATACTGTGAGTTGTGACCACAACGCGTTGTGAGCTTTTTTCCGCTCACTGAGCGTTTCCGATCTTTGAACGTGACATATTGACACATATTAAATACTATTCCAGGAACTTAGTCACTGAGCGCCTAAGGGTTGATTCAGACCGCAACGCGACGCGTAGATGCATTTCTAAATTTATATGGATTTGACAGATTCGCAAGACGTCTCACGCAATTGAAATCTGTCAAATCCATACAAATTTATGCCGCGCCGCGCCTCGCCTCGTCGCGTTGCGGTCTGAATTGACCCTTAGTCATTATGAGGCCATAAAATTCTCAATATAAAAATCGTTTATTAATTTTAAATCGAATACAAGATTTCCTCAATGAAGCGGAAATTGTGCTTTGTTAGTAAAATATTCGATATTGGACCTAATTGCGATCGTACTAAATACTAGTTTTTAATGATTTCAGCTTTTTATTTCTATGAAAATGGCTGCATAAGAACGATTTATTGCTAATTTTTCTGCCAGCTAGCTCCTGAAGAGGCACATTAATACTCATTCATTTGCAGGAACTATTAGAAAGGTAAGAGGAAATATTTAATTTTTTTCCCGATGAATATGGACTTGATCTGTAATAAATGATGTAAGTATATTTTTTATGTTTTTCAACGAATCGTACTCGTTTCTGCAAAATAATTTCCCTTTTTGATTTATTTCGAGTTGTAAACAACAAACACCAACGACTTCTTAACTTTAATTCAAATCAAATAGATAATTATAATTATTGGCGATGACTAATAAGAAGAAGTTACACGTGGCCGTAATAATTTGAAGAAATGAGTGGAAGAAGCCTTTTAGTAAGTAACAGTTATAATTTTGCCGGTTTTTTGCATAAAAAGGGCTGGGAAAATGATTTGCAATCAGAAGAATTTGGATTTTATGTATAGCCAGATATACCTCATCTCTTATAAGTTTTGTTCAAATTGTAAGGGAAAAAATTAGTAATTGTCCTTATGTTATAAAATGTTAGTTATATCTGGTTCGTCCAGAAAAAAAATATTATGTTGGATTCTCAGAGTTATAAGCACACAAAAATTCATTAAAATCAGTCCAGCCGTTTTAGAAAAGTTTAGCAACAAACACGACTTTCATTTGTTAGATTGAATCTGCCCAACGACTGTGATACAAAATCAACTTCGGTTCCTTTCTATTGCGCAAAATAAAGGGTTCCTGGGGGACTGTCTTCTGCATTTACTGAGTCGTACAAAGAATATATTTCGGAATACCAAGTTTACCGAAATGCGACCTTTCCAATATGGCTAAAATACTCCCGTTTAAACTTTGTGTAATTTGTATGAAACCAATTTTCGTGAACAAACAGAATTATAAAAATGTAGTCATCAAATGAAATTTTATTACGGGAGGGCTTTCATGTGTGTTTTCTATTTAGATGAGAGAAGCGTTCTGTGAATTATATTATACTAATCACGTTGTTGACGGTACTGGTAATTATTGTTTAATGAGATTTTTACTCCTATTAAAATTTAATGTGAGCTTTAAAAAAATAATAAATATACAGTGTGTAACAAAAATAAGTGATTCCTTGTAGAGAGTTCACTGTGAAAGCAGCAGCGCTAAAAGACGAATAAAATGACATTTTCTAAAAATGATACCTAGCTACATCGATTTATCGCCCCCGAAACCCCTCTATATACTAAATTTCATGAAAATCGTTGGAGCCGATTCCGAGATTCCAATTATATAATATACTAGCTGTTGCCCGCGATTTCGTCCGCGTAAACTTTAGGCACCAATATCCCACAAAACCAGTGTTTTATTACGTAGAATCTGCATTAATGTTGTAATGGTGTGTAATTATTAATCAAAGGCAAGAGTTTTGATAATAATGTGAAGATATGGCATTATTATAGCGATGATGATGATTAGTATAATTATTGACACATTGTCTATTATGCTTTTAGTTGTTGAAACAACACCGAAATTCCGGAACATGTATCTATAAGGATTCAAGAGCTCTATAATGTATATATAAGGACCTTCGGAACCAGGGCATACTTCGATGCAAATTCTTATTTTTTGGTAGTTTAAGCTTGAAATCCTTCAGAAAAACGTAAAATCACTATATGTTTCTATATGAATTTCAAGGAGTCCTGTCGATTTCTCATGGATCGCATCATCAGATCACCACTTTTGTGACCATGTTACCGAAATCGGGCTACATCTCATATAACAATAAAAGAATTTTGAAAATCGGTCCACAAATGGCGTAGTTGTCTGAGAACAAATACAAAAATAGTAAAATATATCATCCTCCTTTTCGGAAGTCCGTTAAAAAGTAGCCTAAGTTATTCCTTACTACATCAGCTATCTGCCAGAAAAAGTCCCGTCAAAATCACTCCAGCCATTTCGGAGATTAGCCGGAACAAACAGACAGACAGACAGACAGACAGACATACAGACAAAAATTGTAAAAAATGTTGTTTTGGTGTCTGTACCCTATATACATTCATATGCATTTAGTAAAAAACGGTTCTTTCAATATTACAAACAAACACTCCAATTTTATTTATATGTATGTATGTATGTATAGAGTATAGATGTATAGATATATACAAGAATTGCTCATTTAAAGATATAAGATAATTTAAGAGTAACCTTGTCCTACAAATAAAACAATCCATATTTTAGGGCCATCAAGTCAAAGTATGAAATCCTTTTTATCTCTGTTAGCTACCACTTTCGAGATTTTTCGAAAATAAAAATGTTGTTTGTCTTATCAAAATGTAGCTACTCACAAAAAATAGCTTGTTAGTAATCACAAAAAAATTTGTTCTGGGCTGGGCTCCCGTACTATATTTTGTGAAGAAAGATAGTGCATATATATTAATTATCAGAGTCAAATATATGAAGAAGAAAGGTCGAAGAAAATGAAAAATAACAATTAATTTATTAGTTCAATTATTGCTTAGTTTAATAAATATATGTTAGTAGTTCAGGAAAGTCTAATATCTACTTACTATTGAATGTCAATATTTATAAAATAACATGAATTTATACAAAAATACCTTAAGTATTTGCTTAGTTATGATATTTTGGGAAAGAGTTTATTTAACCTTATACACATTCGTTATTTTGTGTACTACATTGACAAACAGAGCTGTAAATTAAACAGGCGCTAAGTATGTAAGCACGAAAAGGTTTGTGTGTACACGTAACGGGGGTGTTTACGTAAAGGCCCCGTTACTTGTTACCGACAACGTCAATAATTGTATACACTCACGGAAGAACGATAACAACATGGAAGTTATACAAAATGAAACCAATGGTAGTTATACAAAATAAGACGTATAGGAGGATTCACTAGATGTGTAAAATAGTATTTTACTGAATTACTTTATTATTATGCGAAATTATAGGAGTTCCTCGTATAACGGAACAAAACATCAAAGACAAAATGTATTAAAGAGAAAGAATAAGTGTGTATCGTCTTTTCTCTTGTCTAAGGTTGTGTCAATTTTGGAGTCCTATGTTTTTATGAATTTGAAAGTTAACTTCTATAATAATAATAATTATAGTAAATTCGTAATTCCAACGTCTTAACATTGGACTGCACATCCAGCGTACTAACACAGTGTTACAATATTTAGGGAATATTGTAATACTGTGATACTAATTAACTAATTATTATTAACTTTAGTGACAGAGCCTTGGCGCTCTCTTTCTCTTTATTTATAATATGTAAATAGTCTAAAGGTGACTTTTCTCACTTAAGCAGGTTTCAAACTACGCTATGATATAATAGCATATGGTATATAGATCAAAGCACAAGAATATCGCGCACCATACATAGCGTATAGCAAGCTAATAATATATATTATAGTACAGTTTGGACGTGTCCATAACAATGTATGGTGTGCGATATTCTTGTGCTAGGAGCTGTATACTATAATATGCTATTTATATTATAGCGTAGTCTGTTGAGTCTGAAACCAGTTTTATCAATAAAAATATTAACGCCTATTGATGTCACTGTGTTTGTCCATATGGCTTTCCATAAAAAAATTGCGCAGTGCAAATATGTAGTTTTATACGTGAGCGGAATCGAACAACTCTGTTATAATTTCCAAGCAGTTCCCTTTCGATAACATTTCGAATACAAGTCATCAATTGTTCCCGCTGTAATTCTCACTACATTCGAGCAGGAATCGAACCAATTACGCGCCACAATGGGGTAATTGTTGTGAACCGCACTATGCGGTAACGAATAGAATATGTGGAACGCAATAAAACCGCCGTATTACCCATGTACCACCACAATATGATTTCCATCGGTGTAATCAAGCCGATTGCTTTGTGTCGATCCTATATTGTCACATATTAAACCGCTATACCCAGATTTTGCTATTTTGCGTAAGGGTCTATACAGACGGACCGCATTTCAACTGCAATCAAGTGCAGTTTGAATGCAGTTGATAATGGTTTGCAGTTCTATTGCAGTCGTGTCAACTGCGTTCAAACTGCACTTGAACTGCTATTTGCGGTTGGATTGCAGTTCGTCTGTATAGATCCTTAGGGTTTATTCACATTGCAAAGTCACGACGCCTCGCGATGAATTTTTAAATGCGCCATTAAACTTCAATTCTGCAAATGTCATGTCATATAGAGAACTAAAGTGCTGGGGAATGACAGTTATAAGTGGCGGCAGACAAGGGCCTTCCCTTTAAATAGAGAGAGAGAAAAGACATTCCAATATCATCTTATGTAGAAAATAACGTTTCATCTAAAAAATAAAAGGCATCGCATTACCTCACGTTATCGGAATACAAGTTTAACTGTTATTCTCATCAAATGTAAAAATTAAAATTTGTGTACGGCACAAAAAGATATTCCTATTTATAATTTTTTTTCCGGGCAGCATCGCACAGCGCCGGCGCATAGTTGTAGCACTACGCTGCGTCGCGATCATAGGTCGCGATGCTCTGCGCAGAGAAGCATCGCAACTTGCGATTCGCAAGGGACACGACATGGATATTATGAAATAGTACCCCGGATACGAAATCTAGTTGCCGGTTGTCTTGTTGCGCAGCGATACATGCGTTTTGGTATGGCTTGACCCTTATAGTGAGATAAATTTCAATAATTTGGACGATCACTTATTACATAATATAATATGATCAAGTTAAATGATGCTGTAGAATGTACTAATATTTTATACTGAATCGAACTCAGCGATACAATATTATCTACTATGCAGGTCCGATTTAGTGAAGATAAACTGGTAAACTGTACAATAATATAGCTGTCAAGAAAAATCTTTAATTATGTTTAATTATTAAAGACAGACTTTCTATAAAACTTATAAGTGTTATGTAGGTACCATCGAGGAAATTGATTCATAGGCAGTTGACGGACCTACGTCATGTAGTATGCTTATGTCAATTCAATGTTAGCTGTGATCGGTCGGAGGGGTTTGACTTAACAAGACCAAGATCCACCATCTGCTAAGGAATCAACTTGTCTAATAGTGTATTCTACAGACTGCAATAGGTTATCCATCATCGCCTACCGTGAAAATGGGTTTTTATTTGGTGTAAACGTCAATTAGTCTACCTAGACGTATGAGTATTAGTTATCTACAAAATTAATTATAGGCAATGATTGTACGACCAGAGCCCTGATTCTCATATAGTCTCGAATGTACCTTTTAACTTCGCATTACAGTCAAATCAACACTTCAAAAAATACACAAATTCAAACGGACATTTGAAATTCAAATTTCACGGATCCGATTTAGCATACTGTCGGACTTAAACTATCCTACGGTAAGTGTTCTACCGTGTGCACTTGCTCTCAGCTGATCGGATCGGGAACTTCCGATCGACTTATCTATCTACACACTGAACTTCGGAATACAATTACAACTTTTATGTTGACTTAACGGTACTTATGCCGCAGTCAGAGACGATTATTATTATTTATTTAATTATAATTAAATGAAGATTTTAACAGGAAATGTATGGGGCTTATGTCGAAATCTCACTTTGTCTCTGAGTTCGATAGTTTGTAGTTCGATGCTATTAGAATGCGTTTAAAGGGGAGCTGAGCAAATTGTCAATCCTGTGTTTGAACTTTGTTTGGAGAGTGGAGACTATACAGGTTGTAACAAAACTAAGTAATAATAATTTAAGGTGTGTACGTGCTCCTTATAGAGGAGGGGTCACCAATTAGTTTCGCTCGGGGTCCGTTTTAAGAAATAAAATGATCTTCGTGGTCCGCACATAAAAAAAATAAACAAATGTAATTACGGAAATTACAAAGACCTATTTGTATCAATTAGAAAAGTGTCATTTTTTGTTGCTACATGTTCATCAGTATGTCGAGACTAAAATTAATTTTTAACGAATTTCATCTTCGAACATGCTTGGTCCGCGCACAATGGGTTGGCGGTCTGGATGCGGACCGCGGTCCGCCATTTGGTGACCCCTGTTATAGAGAGTTCACTGTGAAAGTAGTAGCGCTGAAAGACCTTTTTTTTACTTTTGTAGGCAAGCGCCCCAGTGTCACGAGTTTCCCCATACAAAAGTGAAAAGACAAGGTCTTTCAGCGCTGCTACTTTCACAGTGAACTCTCTACAAGGAACACATACACACCCTAAAGTATTATCACTTTTTTTTGTTACACCCTGTATGAAATTTTTTGATACGTCCTTTTTCCCCAACACCAAAAAAATTTGGTCTCCCAGGTGCTTATTCCTAGTATACGATATTTAATCCTATTACGACTTACGACTTACGCGTATCATTTTATTTGTTAGTACTGCTATTGTTATAATATAAAAAAAACACATTTCAAGTAAAATAAGAAAGTAATAAATAAACATGCTGGCAAAATTTTATCAGTAAGTAATATTTTTTTTTATCATAATATCAGTAACAGCTTTCAATTTAAAACTCTTTCGTAGGTAAGTATTAAATTTCGTCCTTTAATTTTTCATAAACAAAATAAGGAAATACTTTTTAAAGGGACCAATATAAAAACGTTAATTAAATAATAAAACGTGTAAAACTTCAGAAAATGGACTCCTTTGTTTACTTCGATTAATTTTATATTGCGAAAAAGTGTATTTTATTTATCCACGAGAAAAGAAAATTTCAGCGTTTATATTTTATAAAAGCTTATCCACCGTTAATGTTTTAATCTCTCATTAGAACCGCCTATTAATTATTTTTACTTGTGACGCTGCTTTATGAAGTCATGGTTAATATTACATTACCCTTTATTACCGACTATGAGGAAGTCATAATAATATGGGTTATGACTTTAGCTACGTGTATATTTGACTCTTCGTAGCTTCTACTACGATAATCCAAAGGACCTTGGGAAGAAACGTCCCCACCAACCAACAGATTAGAAACAGGTTTGAAAGATCTACTAGAATAGATATTTTTTTACTATGGCGACATAATGTCAAATACACGAGAAAATAGTTGACGTGTAATTTTGCATAGAAATAATTTGAATCCCCGAAAGGAAAGTTGTTTTTATTGCGGTATTTGTGCAACAACAAAAAGTTAAAAATAACTAAGTTGTGCACCATCTAGCAATATAATTTTACGTTTTCATTTTTTTAATTGTGGATTAGACAGTAATGCCTCCATAGCTGAATAATTAGGTGGGTCAATATGTATACTAATTAAGTACTCGCGAATACGGCAGTGTGTGTGTGTGTGTGTGTGTGTGTGTATGTGTGTGTGTGTGTGTGTGTGTGTGTGTGTGTGTGTGTGTGGTGTGTGTGAGTTTGTGTTCAGCTGAAGTGTCTCATGTATATATTTACGTGGCTCGCCCCGGGATGGATGGCGAATCAAAGATCTCGAATGTCAGATATGTCCTCACTCGGAAGGCAATTTGCCAGAGTTGGACTTGATCCGTTTTCTGTTGTAAATAGATTTACTTTATGCTAGTTTTTACTTATTGGTATAGCTGCTATCAGACTGCTGTCGGCAACTATTGTATATTCAGATGGCGGATTTTAATTAACATATCCCGACAAAATGACGTAGGTTCGTCAACTACCTAGGAATCAATTTATTCGATAGTAAACTATATGCAGTACGCACCGATATTCAGTTTCGCCAACCCATCATAACTTTGTTTTTATTATGCATCAACTTCTGTCAGAGATTTGCGAACCTCCGTTTCAATCTTCTTCAGTAAACCTTTTAATTTGCTATGGGTCGAAATTATCGATCCCAAATGAAAGACTACCCTAAAATCTAAATTGCTACTAAAATATCAAACTATGCAACATTCATAAATCTATACTTATTAATATTATAATGGGGAAGAGTTTGTTTGTTTGTTTGTTCTATTCCGATTTGAAAAATTATTTTACTGTTAGATAGCCCATTTATCGAAAAAGGCTATAGGCTATATTTTATCACGCTAAGACTAATAGGAGCGAAGAAATAGAGGACAATGTGGAAAAAACGGGGGGAAATTATTTGAAAGGGCTTATTTGAACGCGCTAATTTCAGGAACTACTGGTCCGATTTGAAAAATTCTTTCAGTGTTAGATAGCCCATTGATCGAGAAAGGCTATAAACTATATTTTATCACGCTAAGACTAATAGGAGCGAAGAAATAGAGGAAAAGATGGAAAAACGGGGGAAATTATATGAAATTGCTTATTATCTTATGAACTACTGGAGCAATTTTATGTTATTTGGCAAACATCAAGAATAGACCACGTGAAAGGACATAGGCTAGTTTTTGCGGAAAAATGTACGGTCGCATGAAATTCCTAAATTACGCAAGCGAAGCCGCGTGGAACATCTATATATAATAAAATCGTAGGAAAGTCAATTCTGTACATTGAATATTTTTGTACAATAAATAATACTTGGGATGTGATCTACTATGCTAACGCGGACGAAGTCGCGGGCAACAGCTAGTATAATATCGTCTACGTCGCGTCGTCGTCGTCGTAACTTTTTAAAAATAAAATTGAAGATGTAAGTGGATAAAGTGGGGAACTAACAATTTAAAAATTTATATTTGTTTGCGTAAATGGAAGCTTTGGGATCGGGAAAATGTTTTGAAATAAAAAAAATGTGGATTTTATATATTAGCCAGATGATGAAGAAGGCAAGTTACAGGGTTTGTTCAAATTATAAGGGGGAACATGAGTATTCGCCCTTATGTCCTGCATTCACGAGCGATCCATATGGCTTTCGCGCCATTGGCTCGATACTCGATGTCGCGCCGAGCCAAATTCATGCCATGACGAACACACCATCGAGCCGCTCCATTTGATCATTTTGAGTGTAGTCGTTGACAGCACCGGATGTGTTCTAAACGCAAACTAAAATCAAAATGTCGTCTTTGGCTCGCGAGTAACACCATTCACGAACGAGCGAGCCGTATGGCATAACGGCTCAGACTGACCGGACCGTTTGTTTTCTGCATTCGGGTCCCCGCAGACTTACAATTTAAAGTTGGCCGACTATCGTAAAAACCACAGAAATAGATCAAGATACATATTAAATTATAATCTTATTTTTTTATTTTATTAAGTAAGTATTTTTTTTTGTTCTACTTTAATTACACACACAAATTAAGTGTATTATTATGTATAATCGTATATTATATATTGCTTATATAATTATTTACAAATTACAGTCGATGCTATCTATTTTATTTATGTTTTATTATAATAATTATTAATTATCTTATACACAACCATTTATTACACTTGATATTATTATTGTTTACTGTGTGCCTCAAGACGTGGTCTGTCCAACGCGTCCAAAATGGGTCCACAGAATATCAGGGACTGTGGAACCCACAGTCATGAACCTGAGTGGATTCCACTTCAATAGTTTGGGCATTACACCACCTACCAATTTGTATCTGGCGCCTTGCTAAATGCATATTAGGTTTTGTTTTATTGTTATTATTTTTTTTTATTATTTATTTTTTCCTCTTGTATTGTTTTTTTTGTTTGTTCTTTTTTTTTGTTTGTGTGTTTCTGATACTTGTATGGTGTGTTATCTTTAATGTGTAATGTCCAGATTACTAAATAAACGTTTATTTATTTATTTAACTTTAAATTGTAAGTCTGCGGTGACACTCGCGAGCGCGCCGCTCCAATTGGCTCGGCGCAGTTGGAATTCCATCGCGTCGAGCCGATCCATTTGGACCGACAGTGTTTTCACATTCATGGATGAATTTTGGATCGACAGCGTACCAAATAGATCGATGGATCGCTCGTGAATGCCGGCCTTTATGTTGTAAAATATTAGTAATTCACTTCATACACTTAATTCACGTCATTCGCTTCTTCATCGCCTTCAATTAATTTCATATTTTGTTTATGACACATCTACATTTACCGCTCACTGTCACACTCAGAGCCCAAATCCTGTTCCACTATAAACGCTTCCATCTTCCCAACTCGTTTGGAATATGTTTGCTGTGCTGTTGACGCCGGGACGGTAACTCTAGTTTCGCTTTTAATATTAATGTTTTATGTTTATCCAAAAAGTGTTTTTATTAATTTCTTTTTTTTCGTTTGATAGGAATATAAAAAAGTGAAGAAATGTGCACATAAAAATTAGTGGTTTTACTTCGAACCACCTCTGCTGAAATACACAACAAACTTAATTATGTAAACAGGAGAAGAGGAAAATAAACAGGCCTCTACCGCCTATAACAACCGACCACCATTATAACAACCTATAACAACCAAAAACCACCCAAACGACTTGACTAACCAAGTTAGCCAAGTCGTTTGGGTGGTTTTTAAGTCGGTTGTGGTTGGCCATTGAATATCACCTACAATCTCCCTACAATAAACGCCTGATATACATGACACAACACCCTTTAGCCAAGCCTTTTTTTTTATCGCTTCTTTATAGAATCGCCGATCAAAATGTATGGAATGACATTAAGCGAGACGTTGACTTTCAACTTGTCTAATATCAATTCCATACATTTTGATCGGCGATTCTATAAAGAAGCGATAAACAAAACGTGTCGGCTACAGGCTCAGAGGTAACTTCCCGAACTGAGCTAGAATATTTTGGTTGGTTAAGTACCTATTTTGTAACGTATTACGTAATTATAGCAATAAACTATATTATAACTCTTGTAATGAACTATAAAACCCATATGTTTTCTGGGCGAATTCTTACAATTACAGTACAGTTTAGTGAAGGTAATAAAGTATCCGGAACCAAACGGCCCATAAACATATCGGGCCCATACAAAAACGGTAAAATCCATACATTGTCGATATCGGTATTACGATAAACATCTAAATTATGACTTTATATTATACGGATTCTATTATGGAATGTGGGGCACATTCGAAAATTTTTAGGGCGAGTGAAGCGAGCCCTAGATATCCGACAACCAACACTTAATTTGTGGTACACTTTACGGAAAAACCTATCACTTAATATATTGGTTTGTGCTTTAACACAGTATTTTTTGTTTATATGTAGATGTGTTATCATCGGTCAGTCAAGGTTTGCAATTGCCTTAAAGATTATTATCACGCAGAAAGACTGTCTTCAGAAAGTGCTTTTAGCTAGTTATTTTAGAACTAACTCCAGCCTACGGATTCACTCGCATTGCTTCTAACTGTGAATATATTAATTAACCACACAATACCTTAAACATAAACCACGCTAAACTAAAGTCTCCCCTTTTTATAAAATCAGGCGGCAAACGAGCAAACGGGTTACCTAATGGAAAGCAACTACCGTCGCCCATGGACACTCGCAACATTATAAGAGCTGCAGGTGCGTTGCCGGCCTTTCAAGAGGGAATATGAACTCTTCTTGAAGGTCTCCAACTTTTTATATCCTACTATGCCCAACACAAACTGTGTCAGAAACATCAGCGGGTAGAAATGATAAACCCCTATTTTGAAGTGCAAAAACGAATATAATAATTGTTTCGAATGCGCTCCATTATGAGATTGTACTATCAGAGAAGTTGATACCTAAGCAGATGGGGGACCTACGTAGTTTGGTAGCGTTACGTCAAATCCAGCCGACAGATCACAATTAACATTAAAGGGGTGAGCACACTGAGACGGGCCGTGCCGGGGCTCAGCGTGCCGGGACTCATCGCAAAAATCCGCCTCCATACAATTTGTATGGAAGTGGAAATCGGCTGCGCCCCGACACAGTGTGCGATATGCGCATCCGCTCTCCTTAAATTGACATGATCCCACCAAGTGACGTTGGTCTGTCAACTGCCTAGGAATCAATTTCCTTGATGGTACTTGTCCTCGTGCGGGACCCACAGGGGGGCATCCAGCCGCGTTGAACTCCAGCTACCTCTAACGAACGCATCGTGTAACGCTGTAATCGCCCTAACATTATCGAATTAGATATACTAAGGCCCAATTACACAACACCTGTTAGTGTTAACAGCTTGTTAAAATGTCATGTCTTCTTTTTCATTCATTCATATAAAGAACGAAAGAGGTAACGTTAATTCGAGCATTAACTTTAACAGTCGTTGATGAAATTGGGAAAGTCTGTAAGGATACGTCTTGTAAGTATGCATAATATGAATAAAATATAAAATGTTAATAAAGCATAGAAATAACATTGTTGTAAGCGACGTATAAAATTGAATTTGTCATAATACTATTGTATTGAAATTTTTAAATTACTTATAGCAATTTATTTCCATTTTATACAATTTAAAAATATATTCGTAGAATATTTTATTAGATATAAGAAAACAATAATGTATTATTATTTATTTTTAAAGTTGGAGAATAATTATTTTGCAGAAGACATAATACTATCGATTCAATGTCTGGTGTGGCTGCCAAACGCAGCTTAAAATCGAGGTTTTCAATTATTATAGACAGTTAACGTATCAAAGATTATATTTATTTATTTGGTCGCCGATTAAGATCGGTTTGAAGATACATCAAGTTCTGGGAATGACAAGGAATAGGTCGTCGTGAAAAATGTGCGGTCTAGATAACTAACTTGCGAACAACAGCTTCACAAACAATTTCATCGTTCGATACTTTTTTCCAAGCACTAAATGTTTTATTGTTTCGATAATAGTTTTCTTACATGGTAATTTAAACATAAAGCATTTATAAAATACTGCTTTGTTCAACGATGTAAATAATCCCCTCCCCCACTCCATCCCGAGATAGGGGATTAAAATTCCCCATCACAAAAACTACTGAACCAGATAGATTGATTCCTAGGTAGATGGCGGATCTAATATTATAAGTAATTTGGTCGCGTTATGTCAAACCCATCCGACCGATCACAGCTAACATTGAATTGACATAAGCCGACCAAATGACGTAGGTCCGTCAACTGCCTAGGAATCGATTTCCTCGATGGTACATACATACATTTTGAAAACACATTTGTTCAGACGCTGATATAAAGTAACATAATATATACGAAAACTAGGCAATTCTGGAAATATTACATCAATTTGGGTCGAACTGATAACCTAATTTTTTTAAAGTCGCTTTTTCCTCCATTCCTTTATGTAAGGACAATTATTTAAGTTGTAATCAGCAGATGAACCTCAACTGATCACTGCACCACGCCATCACTTGAGTGGATGAGGAGATCAGTTAGCGTCATTACTGGCGTTAATTATCACACAGGTCACTGAACTGACGTTCAGGTGATCGACGCCATAATGCGCTGTGTTGATACACCTGAGAAACGTAAGCACGGGCTTGTTATTGCAATATCAAGTCGGTCGGACAGACACCACTGTTAAGATCGTAACTTATGTTAATGTTGGTAAATCTGTGATGCTTTTAATAGGTTTGGACCTAACCGTTAGGTTTGGTTAGGTTAGGTTAGATTAACCAGCTATTAATTGCACAATACTGAACCCATGCCTAGCTCCTATTCAGATTCATATAAAATATTTTAAAATGGCAAAAAAAAAAACTTGAAAATATTATATTTACGCAACCAAGTACCTTAATTATAGTCCTACAAATAGAACAATCCATATATTTTTAGGAGCATCAAATTGAAATATATTTCAATCCTTTCTATCTCTGTTAGACCACTTTCGAGAATTTTCGCAGAGGAAATTATTGTTCGTCTTATCAAAATGAAGATACTCACGAAAAATTAGCTTGACAGTAATAAAAAAGCTGTACCATTATATTATATTAGTATTCGCTGCATAAATACGAGTAGTTTTATCAGTAAGTCTAAACTCATTACACAATATTATTGTTCTCGTCGTCTTTTTTCAGAAAATTTTATTAATATTACAAGTTCGGAAGTGTATTTGTCTATTACCACTTTACACTCAAACTACTGAACCAATTTTTATGTAATTTGGTATGGAGAATGGACACCCCATTTCGACAGCTGGAACAGTCTCTCAGTGAATCACCTATCATGGCCATGCCATCAGATGCCTATGATCAAGGTGTATAGCTTTTCGAAGCAGTACCAGGTTTTTATACCTTCCAGGGAGGACTGGGAAAGAAAAATCCCAATCGATGTCCGCCCTAGCGACATAGTTTGGTTCACGGATGGATCAAGGAAAGACAACCGTGCGGGAGCCGGATTCTACGGAGGCAGGCCTCCAAAAGGCAAATACGCCTGTTTGGGGAAGTTTGTGACCGTGTTTCAGGCTGAAGTCTTCGCTATCCTTGGTTGTTCACTTGAAACCCTGGAGATGGCCCTAGTAAATAAAAACGTTTTTATCTTCTCCGATAGTCAAGCTGCACTTAAAGCACTGACTGCCGCAGAAGTCTCGTCCAAATTAGTTCTGGAATGCGTTGAGACGTTAAACATGCTAGGAAGGAACAACAACATCCGCCTTGTATGGGTCCCGGGCCACAGCAGCGTCCCCGGCAATGAAACCGCTGACGAACTGGCTAGGCTTGGGGCCGAGATTCTCATATATGGTCCAGAACCAGTCTGTTGTATAACTCCCAGTACCACAAATCAAGTGCTCAAGGAATGGGGTCACAGACTATGCAGGAAGCAATGGGCTGAGACCCCTGGCCTTGAACACTCCAAGGCACTAATTCTTCTACTACACTAATTGACTTCAACAAGAAACAATCAGAATTAGTGCTCACCTTGGGTAGGAACCAATTAAGAATCCTTACCAGAAGCCTAACTGGGCACTGCAAGCTCAACAAACACCTAAACAGAATAGGTATTTGTAGCATAACGACTTGCAGATTCTGTGAGGAGGAGGATGAAACACCTATTCACCTTCTCCTCGACTGCCCTGCCCTACTGCAGAGCAGGAACAGGCACCTTGGTCGCCACGAATACTCGTCCACAGAGGAAATTCGTGGCACCAACCCCAACCATATCGTTCAATTTATGAACAGTATTGGGTTGGGAATGATACTCTAGTGCGAAGGAGTCACAATAGATCCTCATGGGTCGCAGTGACGTCAGGGCTACAGCGACCTGCCTTCTTTATAAAAAAAAAGGAGAATGGAGATACTATGAGCCCCTGGGAAGGACATTGACATTTTTCGTGGAAAAAATGCGCTTCCCGCGCGACGAATTTTTGCACAACGGAGTTACTGGCGTCGTCTAGTTTTTAATAAAATGTAATAAAACCGGTTATAAAACATAAAATGCACCAATACATTGATTGCAGTACCGCTATTCGCTAAGTATGAGTAACGGCGCGGACTCGCGCGGAATATTTTAAACGAATCGGGTTCACAGCGGTCGTTTGTCACATTCCGTTGAAGTCACATTTATTGCACATTCATCTTGATATTCCACTTCTTGACAAGTGCAATTTTATTCCTAATGGAATAAATAACATGTTTCTCTTAAAAAGTAGTTTTCTACGTAAAATAGGGTAATCACACAGTGAAATTACGACTACGGTAAAGCGATTACGTATCAAAATGAAGAGGTGTTTGATAGAAGATATTTCGCAAATCTGACAAATGCTTGTTGCAACTTGCACACCTATGACAAGATACGTAAAACAATCGATAGTTCCGTCACAGTATAGCAATATTAATATGTCATATTGCTATACTGTGGTTATGTCTACTCTATACGTCATCACCCTGTAGTACGGTGCGTTTTGTATTGGTACATCAACGAAGTTTCTACGATAACTCTCATCTACGTTAGGTCTACGCAGTATATGTGATACGCTACGATGCATCTACGTTAGGTCTACGCAGTATATGTGATACGCTACGATGCATCTACGTTAGGTCTACGCAGTATATGTGATATGCTACGATGCATCTACGTTAGGTCTACGCAGTATATGTGATACGCTACGATGCATCTACGCTAGGTCTACGCAGTGTATACGATACGCTACGGTACATCTAAGTTAGGACTACGCAGTGTATACGATACTCTACGCTGCATCTATGTTAGGTCTACGCAGTGTATACGATACGCTACGCTACATCTATGTTAGGTCTACGCAGTGTATACGATACTCTACGCTACATCTATGTTAGGTCTACGCAGTGTATACGATACGCTACGGTACATCTATGTTAGGTCTACGCAGTGTGTACGATACGCTACGCTGCATCTATGTTAGGTCTACGCAGTGTATACGATACGCTACGCTACATCTATGTTAGGTCTACGCAGTGTATACGATACTCTACGCTACATCTATGTTAGGTCTACGCAGTGTATACGATACGCTACGGTACATCTATGTTAGGTCTACGCAGTGTGTACGATACGCTACGCTGCATCTATGTTAGGTCTACGCAGTGTATACGATACGCTACGGTACATCTATGTTAGGTCTACGCAGTGTATACGATACGCTACGGTACATCTATACTCAGGTCTACGCAGTGTATAAGATACGCTACGGTGCCTCTATGTTAGGTCTACGCAGTGTATACGATACGCTACGCTACATCTATACTCAGGTCTACTCAGTGTATAAGATACGCTACGGTGTATCTACGTTAGGTCTACGCATTATTTACGATACGCCACGGTGTGTCTACGATAGCTCTACGATCTACGGTGCGTCTACGGCACGTCTACGAAGTGTCTACGATAGCTCTACGGTACATTAGAAACGAAACAGATAGGAATCTTTCTCTATTAGGTAATAACGAAATATAGCCGAGTAAAATGTTCATCGAAAATCAACAATTTGATTAACCCACATTGAAACTTATTGTAAAACTATCCTACCTGTATTTAACGTATCAAATTATAATCTACTTTTGCATAACAATAGAGCCTACATATTGTTCGGTTATTAATTCACGACTAACATAAACATTATGAGAGCGTTTGGGAACTTGAGTTGCGGTAGGCAGACGCTTCGGGCGTATTATATAACGATAACGCCTCCGTGGTGCAGTGGTCTAGAGCGTCGCTCTTGACTCGAGGTCGTGGGTTTGAGTCCCGCGTTGGAAAAATGTTATTTCCAAGTTTGGTTAGGACAATTTAGGCTGATCACCTGATTGTCTGACAAGTAAGATGATCCATGCCCGACGCATGGGCATGTAAAAAGTCGGTCCTGCGCTTGGTCATTTATTTATTTATTTATTTATTAAACATTCTTACAACTATCATTACAGACTAATATCCAATTCGATAGCGTAGTAAATAGATTATTGAATTAATTCATGTATAACATATGACCGATAGTATCACTTTTGTGAACTCACTCAAAGGACATAATATGAATAAGTCCAACTTGTTGTTGACTTTGTTAAGTATTCGGATTGCTTCTACAATGGGCGCGTATTTTAATAAGTTTGTTCTAGAGTGCGGCGTCGCGAAAAGCTCGGGAGACCGCTTCCGCCACACATACCTATCGGGGACGTTCAGTGCCAGCCATTGCAGTAAACCCGGATAAATTAATTTGCCACGCAACACTTTAAACATAAAGCACGCCAAACTCAAGTCCCTTCTGGTCTCCAACTTGTTGTATCCCACCATGTCTAACACAAACAGCGTCGGATACATCAGCGGGTAGAAAGGATACACTCCATACAATTTTAAGTATAGAAAACGCAAATACTTATTTTGAATACGTTCCAGCATGAGCTTGTACTTGCTCTCGTGTGAGCCCACACAGCCGCGTTGAACTCCAGCTGACTTCTCACAAACGCATCATATAACGCTGTAATCGCCCTAACATTCCGAAACGTCGCGGACCTTCGTAGTACGAAGCCTAAGCGTCGGTATGCCTTCTTACAGACGTTAGAAACGTGATCCCGGAAGTACAGCTTGTCATCTACCCGGACGCCGAGATCCCGCATAGACTTTTCCCTTGACAAAGTAATATCCTTTACCTTGTAGTCGTGAATCAGGGGAGTCATCGCTCGGCTAAACGAAATGACCGAACATTTGGAGACATTAAATTCCAGCTTATTTTGCCGACTCCACTCGACTACCTTCGCCAGGTCCTGCTGGAGGCGCTCACAATCGCTGAGGCCTCTGATCGCCAGTAACAACTTGAGATCATCCGCGAATAGTAGGCATATTACATACCTAATTATCTCCGGTAAGTCATTAATCATTATGAGAAATTTTAATGGCCCCAAATTACTACCCTGACTCACGCCAGATTCTGTAGCATATGGTGCTGATCGACAGCCCGCAAATTCTACGTACTGCGTCCTGTCTCTCAAATAATTTACAAAAAATAGCAGTAGCTTAGGAGTAAAACCTATTTTAGCCATTTTTGTCAGCAGAATGTCATGATCGACAACGTCGAATGCTTTTCGGTAATCCAAATAAATCGCATCTACCTGCAACTCCTTATCTACATGGGGTGTAATGTACCCCATCGCTTCTAACAAATTACTACTAGAACTCCTGTTTGGACGAAAACCGTGTTAGCGATCCGTCATGTCGGTCTTCCGTCCCACTGGGTTATGAGACTAAAGCTTGACCGCTGTAAAGTCGACCCTCGTAGCATACTCGTAGCACACATTTAGTATGCTACGAGTATGCTACGAGGGTCGACTTTGCAGCGGTCAATTTTTAAAGGAATAGAGAGTGCTCTTGTGTATTACGCACACACCTAGGCACTATAAAATTACTGGCCCGGTTACAATGAAACCGGCCACCGTCACCGAAACCGGTGTGGGGAGTATTATTATTATATAACGATGGTTACGTATCTGTTTGCTTTGTCTTAAGTTACTGTTTTTTCTCTAAAGAAACAAAGGATTTTGGCAATATAAATATCTAGCATTTGCCCGCGGCTTCGCTCGCTTTAAGAAGTATTATTATTAATTAGGTATCAAAGTGTCAACCCGATCGGTGTCAAATTGGCAAAGTTTCATACAAACTTTCATCACCTATTTTATCCCTTTATCAAAATCCTTTCTTAGCGGACGCCTACCTCATAACATCTACCTGCATGCCAGATTTCAGTCCGATCCATCCAGTGGTTTGGGCTGGGTGCTGGCACTATGTCAGTCAGATTTTTATACCTTTGATTTTGATAATATATTTAGATAGATAATAGATATAGTGTATCGTTTAAAGGTAGTGCCTAAACTACTGTACTCATTTTAATAAATAGAGAAGTCAGATTCGTAAAATAGCCAGGCATACTGTATGCGTAGCGAAAATGTTTAAAGATTAGTTCACATTGCAACGTGACGAGGTATAGACAGTACACCATTGATGATGTATTTTAGTAGGGGAGGCAGGTGAGCTATTCGCGTAGTTACTCAAGCATCTGCTGTAGAGACCTAGTAGGTCTTGTAGATAGGTAAAATGTAAATAAAGTTTGTGTTCTGTAAAGAACTCTAGCAACGTATTAAGCTCGTCACAGACAGAGCATTTAATGTATATTAATGTACATTACATCCCGGGATGTATATCTTTACATTATATTAATGTATCACACACAAAACTGGTAATGTAATGTATCTTTCCCTACATTTCAATGCTAAGCGCCCCGCTTGACGCACATTTCAGCTACTAAAGTGTTATACAGGTTGTTCTTATTTTTAATGTTGTAATACTATGGCCTTTCGAGTTACTTGCTATTAGATTCACTATATAGATAGTTCACCAGAAGATGATTCGGATTGTAATTTTTTGCGCATTGTTACATATTGTGCCAAAAACAGAACGATGTGGATTGAAGATATTTGATTGAAAATATAGGCTCTGGGGAACAGACTGCCTGCAGTACCTGCTGTGAAGTGCTGTGCTAAGGTGGCAAGTGGCAACACTGTGTGTATCTGTCTATCATACACATATAATATAATCACAGAAATTTTTGAACACCCTATGAAGAGAAGAGATGTATCGTAATATACAGAAATATATTGAGATGTATTGAAATGTATTTAGATGTATCAAAATATAAATGTATATTTTCATATAGCTCGGTATCTTAAGATACGAAGATGTAAAAATATACATTATAGCTGCTGTGTGTGGTCTCCTGACGATTTCTATAGAAAGATGTATTGAGATGTATCGAGATGTATCGTTCTATAATATACATCTTTATATTACCTGCTCTGTGTGTGACAAGCTTAAAACGTTTATATTGATAGAAAAATAGCGCTCTAAGATCATGTTTCAAAGTAGGCGAAGTGCATACACAAACTTAAATATTTTATACTTTATTTTCTTTTAAATAAAAATATCTTCACTCTTTTGTGTAAATATATTCGTAAAGCGTCCACCTCGAAATTGCAAACTAAAATAACATGTTATACCAAGTTGTGAACGAAAAGAATGGGTCGGTGTTTCATAAGCAAATCATATTGCATCCTTTATTAAAAACGTTACTTATATTAGTATGTGTGTATGCAAAATTTTACAATTTATATGGCTACCTGGTATGTATTTTGTTTCGCTTCTTGTTTTTGTAAGTTCATACAAACCTATCAAAATTCGAATTCATGAAGGTTGATCCTACTATTTACCAAAACTGTTGAATACCTGGGTTAAAATCATGACATTATGACTTCTATTCTTGACCCTAAGTTTACGGATTAGAACATAAACATATATTAACTCTACTAAAAACAACAATATAAATGTATATACGGTAGATTTACTTTTTGAGCATATCCTCTTTTATACGTGGGAGAGCCATGCTTCGGCACGAATGGGCTGGCTCGACCGGAGAAATACCACGTTCTCACAGAAAACCGGCGTGAAACAGCGCTTGCGCTGTGTTTTGCCGAGTTAGTGAGTAGTATTCCCTACCCTACCCAATAGGGTAGGGTAGGGAAGGGTATGGATGGGAAGGGAAGGCAAGGGAATACCCTTGCCTTCCCTTCCCATCCATACCCTTCCCTATTCCTTCTTAAAAGGCCGGCAACGCACCTGCAGCTCTTCTGATGCTGCGAGTGTCCATGGGCGATGGAAGTTGCTTTCCATCAGGTGACCCGTTTGCTCGTTTGCCCCCTTATTTCATAAAAAAAAAACCATCAAGTTGGAGATTATATTAGTTCAAGGGCAACATTGTAACATTATAATTATAATATTATAATTATAGTACGTCAATATATTATTATAATTATAGTACAATCAATTGATTGTACTATAATTATAATAATATAGGTTCTTGGTTGAAATTCATGTTTAACACTAAAAGTTAAAAAATGTTAGAAAATTATGTTAAACGCTAAGTAATATTACTATTGCAATAGCGAGTTGCGAGCCCGCGGCGTGTTTACCACGTAGTGGGCACGCACACGCGCACGTCGCGAACTCACTTTCCACTCGCTTTCCACTCGCTCATAACTCGCTAGTGATATGGCCCCTGGGGGGTGAGCCAAGATCTTTTCTTTATCGCTTCTTTATAGAATCGACAATCAAAATGTATGGGGTTGACATAAGACGAGTTGAACGTCAACGTCAAATTAACGAACGCTTAATTCAATTCCATACATTTTGATCGGCCATTCTATAACGAAGCGATAACGAAAAAGTCTTGGCTAAATGTCCTGTACTGTATATGGTCATATTGTGGTAAAACTATGTTATGCTGAGAATACTGATAGAGAGGCGATGGGACGGTTCGGCAAAATCCGCCACCACGACAAACTTCATACAACTTTTTAATAACCTAGCAAGTAGCAGATGAGTTTATTTTCGGTGACAAAATATGAAAAAAAAACTGCGAGTAATATTATAAGTGATACAAAATTCACCCTGTCCCTATCTAATATCTAATCTAGGTTGCTGAGGTTCAACGATTCAGGATTTGAGGAAAAATAATGGTTATGAAACTTTCATTACCGAGGCTTATATTATAAAAGTTAGGTTATCTAACGAGATTGCTAATACAATGATATTTTCATTTTTAAATTAGCTGCGATAACATTTTTAAAGGTTAATTAAATCTTATCATGTTAAGGTTACAAAGTAACCTTTAAATGCTAAGCTTATACTTTACTCTTTTCACTCTAATTAGGAATATTCTCATTCTGAGGCTTTGTATTTTACCGCCAGAAATCGAAATGTTATTCGACATATAAGTAATAGTACCTGGATGACCGAGCTTTGCTCGGTATAGCAAACACTCATTAACTTCGTGTTACTTAATAACGCCATCTGCAGGTCCTTAAAGCCGATTCCGAGATTCCAATTATATATATATATATATATATATATATATATATATATATATATATATATATATATATATATATATATATATATATATATATATATATATATATATATATATATATATATATATATATATATTTTGCTCGTTTAAAGATATAAGATTACAGGTAAATATGGTAATGGATCGAATGGAAAATTTGATTTCCGATGGTAGTTTGCTCGATTTTGATTAATTGAATAGTTTTTAATTCTGAATTTCTTTGGCATAATAGCCAATGTTTGTATGAAACTAGTACTTTTAGACTTTAGTATTTACTTTATATTTATTAATCGTTCTTACAAACTTATAAAATTAAATTAATAAAAATACAATACCTACAGATCATCGCTTCTTTGTTACAACACATAAAATAGAGCCAAAATTTTCCGACTCTGAACGGGCCGACAGTAGTGAATTATTACTTAGAACAGTATCGATCATATCAACTTTCAAATAATAAAATAAATATCAAAATCGGTCCACCTATTTGGACGCTACGATGCCACAGACAGACGCACACACACAGACATACAAACAAACGTCAAACTTATAACACCCGTCTTTTTCATCGGGGGTTAAAATACATTGCATTTATCATACAACGTAATTTATTAGATCTTACAAAATATAGTATTTTATAGTAATACTAATTGAATATATAATATTTTTATATATTCAAATAGTATTTTAAAAAGATAAAACCGACTTCAAAATTGTACGTAAGTACTTAATTGAGAATTAAAATTCCGTATCTCGAAAACTACTGAACCAATTTTGATCTTGCAGTATTCCATAAGTTGAACCGTACCTAGTACAGCAAAAAAAGAATTGCCTCAATCGGACTTCCCGATATATGCGAACACAAACATAAAATCATACATGTACATACATACATACACTTTTTAAATTTGGCACATTTGTTTAGACGCTGATATAGACATACGAAAACTGGGCAGTTCTGCAAATATTACATACATACATACGCGTAGAATAGATAACCTCCTTTTTTTGAAGTCGGTTAATTAAAAATAACGTACAAGGTAAAAGTTAAACTAATTTATTTGTACGTACGTGTAGAGTGGGTTTATGCAAATTGTACAAACTTGGAGGCGGAGTCCTGGCGCAGAGAAAATTACATTCTAACCACGAGTGGTCCTATTCTGGTCCCATTTTGGCAATGGTTTTCTATTAGCTTCAATTCAATTACATTCGGTATTCAATTAAACTAAATTTTTGGGTATACGCTCCTAAAAGTATGACGTACTATATGTATAAGTTACAAAGTATTCTTAACCCCAGAAAGCGGACAAAGAGTAAACAGAACTAACGAGTAGGCCGACTCAGAAGAGATCTCGATACGTTTGACGTAGTATGTCATATCGGCCAGCGCGTGCCGTACTAATGCGTAACGTTACTCAGCATTGTGACGCATGTTGAAAGTGACATTCGCGCCCAACTCGCGTATATTCGCCCGTTTGTTTGAAGTCGAGGTAAGGAGTAAGTTGACTTCAAACAAACGGGCGAATATACGCGAATTGGGCGCGAATTTGTCTACTCTGGCGGACAGGTAGAGTCTACTTAGAATGACAAGAGCTTAACATAATATAGAGAACATACGTATCATACTCAATGATACGTATGTATGAGTATTACTCATACGAGGTCCAAAATAAAACTTTCGGACATACTATAAACTCTAAAACATAATTTAAAATATGTCCTGTCCTTTTAAAAATACACTTTAACCCGTCCCTCACAAAAAAAACGGCCAACAGATCCATCATTTGTTAAAAAGCTGTCGGTAGCAGCTGTCAAAAAGCGCGGCGCGGCTGTCAAGTGTCACCCCGCTGTCATCTGTTGTGGCCATGTTGTGTATTTATTGCGTATGCAAATGGCGGCGTGCGAATGGCCTGATTGTGATATTTGTACACGGGAGGTTCATACGAAAGGTTTTACGGATTCGGCATTTAATAAACTGATGGATTTTATAGCACACCCGAGAGAGAGACTTGGTTATATTATAGTACGGGAGCCCTAGAACAAATTACATCCATACATCCAGTAGTGGACGGCAATAGGCTGATAATAATTGTAAATTGCCTCGTCACATCGTTTCTCGATACAAGCTGTAGGCTATTTCGAGTTTACCCATAGGTTATTCCGTTCGAATCACGCTCGAATTTATGTATTCGATTCGCCAATGTGCGGCGAGGAAATACGGCGCGGTTAGCATACAGCGAGTAAATAACTCTTGTTAAGACAGAGATAAGTCGGTATAAATCAGGGGGGCCACAAATAACGTCGTGGCAATGCGCCATATTCGGCCGTCACCAAAACTTTAGGCCATTGACATAGAGACTGGATTGAGTCTCAATATTTAAGAAAGATTGGAGCTGTATATCTTGTTTAAAAAAAATACGTTTAATTCAGATATTATGTAACTCAGATCCATAAAATTGTTAGTAAAAACTTATCACTATGTTAGTATCAACTTACAAACAGATTTAATCCTATTTCAGCGAATGTAATA
The DNA here is from genome assembly GCF_905147365.1 of Aricia agestis. Taxonomy (NCBI): domain Eukaryota; kingdom Metazoa; phylum Arthropoda; class Insecta; order Lepidoptera; family Lycaenidae; genus Aricia; species Aricia agestis. The sequence goes on from NC_056409.1 coordinate 20,002,323, forward strand.
AGTATTTATATTATTTGGCGTCTCTGGTTTTAAAAGAAGAACAAGATAAATATTTTACAAATTCTTTACAAAGAGTAGGTAAGCTTTTGCAAGCGTACCTACTCTTTGTAATGTTCTTAAAATTGATAATTTTAAGAACACGTATTGTGTGTAAAATATAATTTGTATTGGCCGCAAATTCAAAACTTCCCCGAAATCTTTATTTTCGCGTAAACCATACATTTTTTAAGGACTGAAACTATGCTACTTCTTTTTCCGGGCTTAAGGTTTACCGATTTTAATAGAATTTGGTATAAGTAGAGATACTTATACCAAATTCTATCAAAATCTGTTTAAAGCTTCGGCCAAACCTGCGCGTCAGTAATGCCAGGCGCGAGCGGGACGCGGGACGGAAGCGTTTGCAACACGAAACTGGTGTGCACACCTGTAGCTCTACCATGAGTTTAGAGCTATAGTATTTATCGATACTCGATATCGAGTACGTAAATTTTTAGTATGGCGATTTTAGTTCTGCAAGTAACCGCTAGAGGCGCTGTAAAATTTGCCATACTAAATATTTACGTAGTTGGTATCGAGTATCGATAAATAGTAAAAACTATATAGCTTTAAACTCATGGTAGAGCTGCTGCTCGACTACGGTGCGAAACAGTAGATTATTCTCGCTCTGCTGACGCGAATGTTCCGCGTTGCAGACGCTCCCGCTTCGCAGTCGCTTTGGTTGCGTAGGTTTGGCCGAAGCTCTATTAAGTAGTCCGTTTTCTATGTCCGTGTTCTGTAAAATTATCATAAAGAACCTGAATAACAAAGACTTATTGTGAATTTGGCTCGGGCACAAGTTAATAAATCCATATACGTCTCCGGTCGCTTCCAGCCGTAATCAGATTCATAATTCCGGCGTCCGGCATCGCCGCGGCCGGAGAACAGGCCATCGGTCACTTTTTATGGCGCCTCACAGTTTCGGGTGGAAACCGAAAACGCTAGCGTAATTAATGACCGGCTGCATTCTCTCGTACTAATATTCAGACCGCAACTTTTGACCGCAACGGGTCGCGTAGATGTGCAGTGTGCACTTCTAAATTTGTATAGATTTGACAGATTTGCAAGACGTCTCACCGCTCACGCTCACGAAATCTGTCAATTCAGAACAAATTTAGAAAATATGCATCTCGTTCGTTTAAAGGTGCCCATACACGGGACTATTTGTCGTTTCGATCGATCGTCAAGAAAATCGTCCAATCGATCTTTTAACGTAAAATCGTTTGCGATATTGCTACACACGTACAATTTGTCGTTCGATTTTAACATCGAGGAGATAAATCGTTACGATAATTGTCCCGTGTATGGCCACCTTAACAACGCGTCGCGTTGCGGTCTGAATTGACCCTAAAAGATGTATGTCGTTGACCGTACGTCTTTCAAGCGACTTTTCTAAATAAGATGAAACTTTACTAAAATTACTTATATATCTATCAAGCGCTTTCTCCAATGTAACGGACAAAGACAAATTATTTTATAGCTTATGCGACATTATTTGAATATTTTTATACGTGGTTCGTGGTTCGAGCCATGCTTCGGCACGAATGGGCCGGCTCGACCGGATAAATACCACGTTCTCACAGCAAACCGGCGTGAAACAGCGCTTGCGCTGTGTTTCGCCGAGTGAGTGAGTTTACCGGAGGCCCAATCCCCTAACCCCTACCCTATTCCCTTCCCTACCCTCAACTATTCCCTTCCCTTCCCTTCCCTTCCCTACCCTCCCCTATTACCCTATTCCCTCTTAAAAGGCCGGCAACGCACTTGCAGCTCTTCTGATGCGAGTGTCCATGGGCGACCGAAGTTGCTTTCCATCAGGTGACCCGTTTGCTCGTTTGCCCCCTTATTTCATTAAAAAAAAATATATTATTACTAAGTGTGGTATACAGGGTGTACCAAAAATAAGTGATAATACTTTAGGGTGTGTACGTGTTCCTTGTAGAGAGTTCACTGTGAAAGTAGCAGCGCTGAAAGACCAAATTTTTTTTTCACTTTTGTATGGGGAAACTCGAGACGTTCGGGCGCTTACCCATACAAAAGTGAAAAAAAATTTGGTCTTTCAGCGCTGCTACTTTCACAGTGAACTCTCTACAAGGAACACGTACACACCCTAAAGTATTATCACTTATTTTTGGTACACCCTGTATAATATATTATGGTATAACTAAGTACCGCCAGCAACTCCGTTGTGCCAAAATTCGATTATCGCGTAACCGTACATTTTTCCGGCATAAAAAGTATACTATATTGTCATATCTCTATATCAAATTTCAGCAAAATCGGTTCAGCGGTTTGAGCGTGAAGAGGTAACAGACAGACAGACACACTTTCGCATTTATAATATTATTTTTGTATGAAATTATGGATGGTAGTTCATGCAGTTAAATAATTGTTACTGGTAATGTTTTAAGAATAACAATGGTTATAATAATAATTATGATATGCACACACTCGTTATCACCCTTTTTTGTCTGTCGCCTTTTCCATTATTATTTATGCCATTTTCCTTTTTTGTCACTCAAATATAATAACGCTAAGTGTTTTCACATGACTGTACGACGATGGCTCATACATAATTATATGGCAATCCAATAACGCTTTTATTTTATTACTTTTATTTTGAGAGCTATTCAGTTCGTAATATCTCATATTATTGACATCAATAATATCAGTTACGAACTGAGTACCTTTGTAAAATAGAAAGTAAATATATTTCAATATACGTACCTATATTAAAACATTTTTACTTTATATTTTACGAAACTCTAAGAATTTGTACATTATTTTCCTTTTGTCATTTAGTTATAATAATAATTATTGAAAACGATTTCAAATCGTCATCATCATCATCGGATAATAATTATAACAACTTCCACACCAGGACTATTAAATTTAAAAGAAAATTACTCCTTCAGTAATTTTATAGTGCCCAAGTGTGTGCGCAGTACACAAGAGCACTCTCTATTCCTTTATTCTCATAACCCAGTGGGACAGAAGACCGACACGACTGGCGAGAGATCAGGCGCAAGACTGACTTTTTACATGCCCATCCAACGCACGGATGATCTTACTTGTCAGGCAATCAGGTGATCAGCCTGCATTGTCGACCTAACCAAACTTGGAAATAACGTGTTTCCAACGCGTGAATCGAACCCACGACCTCCGAGTCAAGAGTCGCGCTCTAAACCACTGGACTACGGAGGCTTTTCTCATCATCGGGCACCTCGACCACTAGTCTCAATGTATCACGACTTGGGCGACTCCTCATCGGCATCAACGGGTTTTCTCACTACAGCGACTGGTCACCAGGCAAAGCACAACTCTTCTGGTCAGCATGCAGCATCGGCCCCGCACGGCAGCATCTATACACACACAGCTATATAATAATAATATTATGACATCTAGGTATATTGTAATCACATTCCTGCAACTCACAAGCCATTGTGCGCTTTTATAATTTTGGACGTGGCGGTAATATTGTGGACGTCCGCGGTAAAACAATAACATAGGAAAGTAAAATGTATGGATATGTCGTAAGATTGTAAAAACAGCGAGATTGTAATATGACGTAGTGATGGATTGTAAACAAACAGTTTTCCGGTGATTTTAAATTAATTATTTCGTATTTAAAATAATTTTAATTGCCTGAATATTTGATGAATAACATTGAATAAAATTTAGATATATTTAAAGTGCAGTTTGAATTATAAATTAGGTTAATTTTAATAACCGAACATTCAAACAGCACTTTAAATATATCAAATTTTTTTATGTTATACATCTCATACTATTTGGCATTGAAATTATTTTAAATATGAAATAATTAAATTAAAATCACCGGAAAACTGTTTGTTTATAATCCATCACTTCGTCATATTACAATCTCGCGGTTTTTACAATCTTACGGTGTCAGAAATATAATATGAAGACGCTTTTAAATTTCCGTCGACGATAACTTTTTAACATGCACGTTAGAAGACATCACAATGTCTACACTCTTCTGAACCGCACAAAACGTCCACGGTGCGTAAAAGGTCATTTAACGTACCCAACGTTTGATCGTGGAAGCCGGCGTCCGCGATAACGTGACGACCAAAATGTATGCGATATGACATATTAAGTCATCGCTTCGCTAGCGAATACTAATGTCAAATCGCATAGATTTTGGTAGTGTTTACGATAATCGCTTCCCACTTATCTACTAGGGCAGAATTATAAAAGCGCACACTCGCAACAGCCTCACTCAAGCAAATAGCAATCCAAACTATATAAATACATATAATTTTTATGTAGCAACTGCTAACTCCGGAGACTGGAAAATCACAGACAATGTACAATTTGAATTCGCGGCGGTGCTTCTAGTTACTTCATAAATTATATTTTTATTAAAACAATAAAGTAATGTAATATTTCAGTGCAGAAAATTTTAAATTATATTCTCTTACATTGTTTTCTCATGGCGAACTTTAGTGCTGGAAAAAATAACGCAAAACTAGCGTCGCCTTCCCGAATAATGTAAATTTAGTTTTAAGGCAAATTCCATTACGAGTGTCCCTACATTTCCAACACTGTGAGACGGTGTAAAAAGATTAAAACGTGCACTCAACATGCATTAAAATTACGCTTCTTGTACACCAAGAATACTCAAATGGCCAGCAACTTTTGGCTTTGGCTACACAAATTTTATACAATTTAATTATATTTTCTTGCATTCTGCTTTTGTACACTTCTACATATTAAGTCTGTCCTTTTTAGCCCGGACGCGCACTAGCGGCCAAGCCGCGACGGCCATCGAAATAGATACTTTAGTATGAAACCGCCATAGACGACGCGCACCTGGCCGCAACGCGACCAGCGGCCACTGGCCGCTGGCCGCTAGTTCGCGCCCGGGCTTAGGGTTCCGTACCTAAAGGGTAAAAACGGGACCCTATTACTGAGACTTCGATTTTTGTCCGTCTGTCTGTCTGTCTCCAGGCTGTAACTCAATAACTTCTAAACAGATTTTGTACAGATTGTGTATTTCTTTTTTACAGATTGTGTATTTTTGTTGCCGCTGTAACAAAAAATACTAAAAACAAAATAAAATTTATATTTAAGGGGGCTACCATACAAAAAACGTTATTTTTTTGGCATTTTTTGCTCGTAAAAAATATTGGCAACAGCTAGGCACTTGAAATTTTTATAAAGGCCTTAATTATATGTCTACTTTAATAATTAATAATAAAATTTAAATAAAATGAAAATTTAAGGGGGCTCCCATATAAAAACACAATTTTTGGCCTATTTTTCTTCTATAATAATATAACGGTACGGAACTACGGAACCCTTCGTGCGCGAGTCCGACTCGCACTTGGCCGATTATAATGTATGATAACCCCCGCAGCTCCGTTGCGCCAAAATACGTTTATCGCGTGGGAACCGTACATTTTTCGGGGATGAAAATATCCTATGTCATTTTCCCGGAACTTAAAGTAATATCGTCGGAGATATATTAAATTTTAGCAAATTGGTTCAGCGGTTTGGGCGTGAAGAGGTAACAGACTAACAGATAGACGGAAAGACACATAGACAGACACACTTTCGCATTTATAATATGTATTAGTATGGATACGTTTTGCATCTGTGGCGGTACCCGCAATTCGCCTAACATTCCTGCATCGCGCTATCGCAGTTTTCTGAGCGCGTCGGTATATATACCGACGCGCTAGACATTTCAGCTGTCGTATATATATGTTACGCTCAAAGACCGAAATCGCTCAATGAGCGAAAAAATGGCTCACAACGCGTTGTGGTCACAGTGAAACAGCCAGGATGCGAAATTCGCGTCGTGGCTCTAATGAAAACGGCCACAACGCGTTCTGGCAATCACAAAAAGACCATAACGCGAAATTCGTGTCGTGGCTCATTGCTATTCATTTTTCTTGATTTGTTCTTGATTGATTAATCGTCCATAGGTATGAAAGATTATATTTAAATTACCACGCGTACTACAAAATATTTTTTCTGTTACTAAATCACTGCATAACGTGTTTTTCATTATTATTTGAAAATATCCATAGTTCCATAATATCCGTGCTAATATTATTACTGTCTGTCTGTCTGGCGCTGGTTATGGAAATTTTATAAATAATAATGATAAACACGTTATGCAGTGATTTATTAAAAGAAAAAATATTTTGTAGTACGCGTGGTAATTCAAATATAATCTTCCATACCTATGGACAATTAATCAATCAAGAACAAATCAAGAAAAACGAATAGCATATCAGCCACGACACGAATTTCGCGTTATGGTCATTTTGTGATTGCCAGAACGCGTCGTGGCCGTTTTCATTAGAGCCACAACGCGAAATTCGCGTCGTGGCTATTTCACTGTGACCACAACGCGTTGTGAGCCATTTTTTCGCTCATTGAGCGATTTCGGTCTTTGAGCGTAACATATATACGACAGCTGAAATGTATCACGTGGGCTTCGACCTGACCGAGCATACCACCTAGCTCGGTCGGAAGATCTTCCTTTGGCCACCACACAAATATCCCACACATCTAAAACTTATAATTTCACAGTAACAACAAAATAGAGTATTTCCAAACAAAACCCTTAAGGAAAACGCGGGGTTTTTCGAAAATGTTTCATCCGAAGATAAAAGCTAGTGCCCAACTAATATATTCCAAAAAACCTTTGTGCCCACTTTCCCTCATTATCTAGGAGGATTTACGGCCCGTTGCCACTTCTATATAATATATTTTCCCACGTAAATGAGTTTCGTTATATTTTGTTATAAAACTCAGGCCGGGGGGTCCTGTGAGGAATGGACCGATCGACGATCGAACATCCACTATTATTAAAGGGAAAAACGCAGATTTTCGTCATAAGGAAACACAATGTAGTTATTAGGAGAGAAAATAACACGGCCTCTGAGGCCGTAGTCACAGTCTCTTTCTTTAAAAACTGTAACGGAACGTTACCTACACTCGATTTGTTATTATATTTTACTTATTTTACTACTAATATATTAATTACATTTTTAATCATTCATAATATTATTTTATTTATAAAAGGTATATGTTTAGTTGTAAAGAACAACTAACATTCGATTTGCCTTGGCCAAATTCTGTTCTGAAAAAAATAATAATTTGAAAATAAGAATTGTAATAATTAATTTATTTTTATTTGAAAGATTGGTTCTGAGCATAGACTTAATAATATAGTTCTGAGGTTTTCTGCTTTCATTTGGGGAGATGAAAAGAAAACCGACTCGAGGCCTGTTTCCAATGCTTAAATAAATTATTTTATTTATTAATGTACGCATATTTTGCTACATTAACTTTCTAATAGTTCATATTAATCTAGTTGAGATAATTTAATTGGAGAAATCCCCGTCTTAGGGTAAGTTTTGTTAGCACACATTTAGTTAGTAGATACTATTTTATAACAAAACTCTTGTATATACATTTCTAAATTGTATTTAACTTGTATTAATTAAGATTTAATTTTAATAACTTGTTTTGAATTGGAAAAATATAACATTTTTCTAATATATGGAATTAGATTACTTATAGGAATTTATGTAATTAAGTTTTTTTATGTAAGAACTTATTATTTCCTGACGGTCTAGCACGGCAATACCGCTACCGCTGTAGGTAGAGGGCGCTCTTCTCGGGCACCGTGGATAGGCCGCCAGACGCTTGCGGGGAAAGTGTACTGAGACGGAGTTAATATGGATTCCAGGGATCGTCGGCCGTCGCACGCTCCTTCCTGGTCAACTTCAATTTAACGCTGCGGCTGTGAGGAAGCAGTACCTCCAGCGCCCCAGCTTCACTCGAATTTTCCAGGAGAGTAGCCCTACGGTCCATAAGTGACGAGTAGGCACTTTACCACGACCTTATAAATTTTGTGTCTCACCTACCGGGCATATTTAATTTGTATTTTTTTAATATACTTAATTTGTTATCTGGACACCGAATTTTATTAACCCTGTAACGGTAGGTGTTACAAAACGATGACGAAATTCGTTATCAAAATGTATGGGATTTGACAAATTAAGATCCAATTTCACCAACCTCTGTTTGTTAAATCCTAACAAGGCATTACTTAACGGACCTTGGAAAATTAAACAGACTGTTAAAATACTTATGTCCCACAGTAAAAATGTAACAGCGGATTAGTAAATGCAATGTTAAGTGACCAACGAGTGAACAACTATCAATTCGTTCATTCTTGTTATAAGGCGACGAAATTGCAATGTACAAGATTAAAACGATATTATGTTTGCTGCAATGTGTCACTTTCTTCCATAGTAGTATAATAGTAGATAATGCGACCAAATTAAAATATCACTGATCGCATACATTTGTTACACTATAATCACAATAGACATAACTACCAGTAGTTCGACGGCAAAGAGACGGACAGGTTTCAATATCTGTCAAATTCGTCGGGTTTCACTAGGATTATGAACGGATTGTGCCTCGCGCTGGCTGATATAATTTGTTTTTAAATATTTAAAGTAAAGATTTCAAAATTGGATTCTGACAATTTTAATCGCATGTGCCAAAACACAAACAACAATACGACCAAAGAGGAATACGTCCAGCAAATATGTCATAGTTTTAAATTCGTAGGTAACAATTTAACAACCCTAGCGACGATTTTCGTCATAATACGTCAAATTTAAAAATTTCAACATCAGTTCTAAGTCGACATACTCTATCATTCTGTCATCTCTGCTATAATAGTTCTTCTTAATTTACCAGGTTAATAATTATTATCTGTCAAAGCTGAAAACATGAATCATAATACAAACTTTTATTTACATATTTCGGTTTGGTAATTTTGATACAAGTTAATATATTTGCAATGTCAAGGAAAATCCGAAGGCTGAATTTTTGGCAAAGTGAAAATAAATAATTATTCATAACTATGAAAATAATTAATAATAAGGACATAGCGGAAACTTGGCGGAAAGACTCAAAAGTCAAAACAGATCCTTTTATTGATATTGCTTAATATTGTCTTTGAAAGTTGCCTGCCTGCCTGCCTGTTAAATACACACACTGGCAAAATTAGCGGAACATTGGTAAAAAGGGCCAAAACTTGAACTCAAGTGGGCCGGGCTGTCTGAAAGCCTTTTTATAGCTTCTAAGCTCATTCAAGAAATAAAATATTGAACAAAACTGGCAAGTTGACAGGTTTTTATAGCAATTATGCCCTAATAAGTGTTTTTCGATTATTGACGTTGTAAGTGTTCCTGATAAGAATGGCGTTTTAGCGGGGTGCAAGGTATGCTCAGGTCATTTGATTCTTTGGTTTCTGGAAGAACACATTGCTTAGATACAAAATTAGTGATTTCCCAGCATCTGCGACAGCTAGAGCTGTAACCACGATAGAGAAAGGTCACACCTACCGTTCGGTCAGTCAGGCCAGGTGTGTCGGCTTCCGTGGTTCATCGTAACTTTCAACGCTTCAGAGAGACTGGATCTTACGTTCGGAGACGAGAACAAGGCAGATATCGGGTGACAATGGTTCAGGATGACCATTTTGTAAGGAAACAAAACTTAAGAAATCGACCTCAAACTGCTATGCAGACACGAAACCTGTCGGAACAGGTCCAAGATGAACGTGTAAGTGATTGTACAGTAAAAAGAAGACTCAAAGAAGTTAAATTAAACTCAAAAGTGCCAGCAAGGGCACCAAAACTTGAGACAGGACACCGAAGAGCCAGGCTAAGATTTGCGCGTGAACATCAAAATTAGACAAGTGAGTGAAATCTTGTGCTGTACAGTGATGGGAGTAAATTCTGTGTACATTGTATAGACAGGCGATAAAGAATGTGGATAAATCATAAGGAAAGCTACAGGCCATCAAACTTACCGGAAACAGTGGCCTATGATGCAGGCTTCGTAATGGTTTGGAGTTGCATATGATTTGGAGCCCGCATGGAGCTGATGATTATAGATGATGGTACTTTGACAGTACAGAGCTATAGCACCGACATCCTGGAACTGCATGGTGTGCCTTTTACACAGTTTTAGGTAGTAATTTCAATTTTATGTGATTCCATAGAGTAAGAAAATCGGGCATTATTACCTAAACGATGCTGGCGTAGCCCAGGTGGAGAGGCCAGCGTGGTCTACGGATGTGGATCCGATTGAAGACGTGTGGCACATCAATGGGTGAACGGTACGAGTTAAAACTCCAGCTCCAAAATGTGTCCAGGAGCTCGAGTTGGCGCTACTGGAGGAGTAGGAGAATATCCCACAGGAAATGATTGACAATTAAAATGCATGGAATGGCGTATCCAGGCCCTCTTGAGATCCATAGAAGGCATTATACCAGCATTACACGCTTTTAACATGGCATTTCTTTAATAAAAATTGAGAATTTATCTTAAAAACTTACTACTGAAATTTCAAAGATTTTCTTAATTTTTTGATTTTTGCTGATTTGTTTCTATTTGTCACGTTTTTGTGCCCTAAATTTATATAAAATTTATTTTTTAATAATCAATTAGTAAATAAATAAATAAATATATAAAAATCAGTGAACAATTTAAAAAAAATTGAAAATTTTGTTATGTTCCTCTAATTTTGCCGGTGTGTTTATTTAACGGACCTCCATAGCAGGAATTAAATTTAACGCTGTGTTAGGTGATTTAACATGACATTAGGGCATGGTGGAACGCTCGCTCTAACAGGCCATTAACTGATTTAACAAGCCATTATTTATTTAACATTGCTTGATGAAACTGGGTCTTAGTCTTCGCAAGCGAAATGTCATTTAGCGATGACTTATGTCAAACCGCATACATTTTGATAACGAATTTCGTCATCGTTTTTAACGAAAGATACTTTGCATATGGGGGAGTAGTTGGTGGTGAGAGTAAAAATAATACTTTTACTGACTTTCGACTTTGTAGGCCATGACAACGGTATTCCTATTGCTGCATTTTCAAGATAGATTAGATATCAACATTCTACCATCGAGGAAATTGATTCCTAGGCAGTTGACAAACCCACCTCATTTGGTCGGCTTATGTCAATTCAATGTTAGCTGTGATCGGTTGGATGGGTTTGACTTAACGCGACCAAATTACTTAAGTCCTCCTAGGAATCAACTTTTCTGTTAGTACAATATGCACAGTCGACGTCTGCATGGCATAGACCAATATAGAAAAGGATCTCGAACATTGCTCCAAATATTTTCATGAAATTTTGCATACAGCTAGAAAATTAATTATAAGTCTCGTTTAAGCTTTTAATAAGTGTCTCAACACACTAGGCCAAAAATACGCGGCCCAAGTTCGGCATGACTACGTCTGCACTTTGCAATGCGCTACGCATACGCTATAACGCGACGTAATTTCGGCATGGTGTTTCATCAGTAATTCAAAATACATTGCAGGCGTAATCATGCCGACAGGGCCAGGACGGCGGGTGGGACGAATTGGGTCTCCACCCCATTTCGACAGCTGGAACAGTCTCTCAGTGAATCACCTATCATGGCCATGCCATCAGATGCCATGATCAAGGTGTATAGCTTTTCGAAGCAGTACCAGGTTTTTATACCTTCCAGGGAGGACTGGGAAAGGAAAAATCCAATCGACGTCCGCCCTAGCGACATAGTTTGGTTCACGGATGGATCAAGGAAAGACAACCGTGCGGGAGCCGGAATCTACGGAGGCAGGCCACCAAAAGGCAAATACGCCTGTTTGGGGGAGCTTGCGACCGTGTTTCAGGCTGAAGTCTTCGCTATCCTCGGTTGTTCACTAGAAAGCCTGGAGATGGCCCTAGTTAATAAAAACGTTTTTATCTTCTCCGATAGTCAAGCTGCACTTAAAGCACTGACTGCCGCAGAAGTCTCGTCCAAATTAGTTCTGGAATGCATTGAGACGTTAAACATGCTGGGAAGGAACAACAACATCCGCCTAGTATGGGTCCCGGGCCACAGCAACGTCCCCGGCAATGAAACCGCTGACGAGCTGGCTAGGCTTGGGGCCGAGAGTCTCATATATGGTCCAGAACCATTCTGTGGTATAACTCCCAGTACCACAAAGCAAGTGCTCAAGGAATGGGGTCACAGACTATGCAGGAAGCAATGGGCTGAGACCCCTGGCCTTGAACACTCCAAGGCACTAATTCCTGACTTCAACAAGAAACAATCAGAATTAGTGCTCACCTTGGGTAGGAACCAATTAAAAATCCTTACCAGAAGCCTAACTGGGCACTGCAAGCTCAACAAACACCTAAACAGAATGGGTATTTGTAGCATAATGACTTGCAGATTCTGTGAGGAGGAGGATGAAACACCTATTCACCTTCTCCTCGACTGCCCTGCTCTACTACAGAGCAGGAACAGGCACCTTGGTCGCCACGAATACTCGTCCACAGAGGAAATTCGTGGCACCAACCCCAACCATATCGTTCAATTTATGAGCAGTATAGGGTTGGGGATGATACTCTAGTGCGAAGGAGTCACAATAGATCCTCATGGGTCGCAGTGACGTCAGGGCTACAGTGACCTGCCTTCTTTAAAAAAAAAAAAAAAAAAAAAAAAATCATGCCGAACTTCGGCTGCGTATTTTCGGCTTAGTGTGCTAGACACCAAAACATAATAAAGTTCGGCCTCTATTCACAACTCCTAAAATTCTATCTTCCATCACATCTTTTGTTTAGCGAAAAAAGTTGCGTGAAACAGAAGTTAGGAAGATTTCCCGGAAACGAGGGACTGATTAATTAAGTATTTTGTTTGTTCCCTGCCGTTGATAAACGACGCAGGGTGAATGGGACGAAAACAGCTATAAGTCTAAATATAGACTTATTATATCTGCTTAGGGTTGCTCTGAAGGTCACCTGTTTATTGGAAAAACTAACCTATAAGTCACTATTTAATTATTAATACAATGGCATCAAACAAGTCCATGCTAATTTATAAATGATAATGTTTGGTGCTAATTTATAAATGAAAAAATTTGGTAAAGAGATACTTTGAGTCCTGGGACAGAATACACTTTCTATGCCGAAAAATGTACGGTTCCAGCAAGATAAACGAACGGCGCAACGGAGCGGGCGTCATCTAGGCCTCGTCCCCAATCCCCAACAAACACGGTGCGGCGCCGTCACCGTTTTTTGTTCAGAACTTTCACCTAGATGAATAGGGGTGCGCGTTGTACCGTTCGCGGCACCGTGCTGCGGTGCGGTGCCGTGTCGTGTGACGTGACACGGTGACGGCGCCGCACCGTGTTTGATGGGAACGCGGCCTAATATTATTTAAATGCGTATGTATGTGTGACCGTATCAAGAGCAGAAACAAGTCAAACTTTTAGACCTATATAATTTTATTTTTTTACCATTATTCTTGCTCATGTTAAGCTAAAAAGTGATGTATGTCTGCAATTTCAGTAAGTACTTTGGACTGACGCCAAATTCTAAATCACATTTCTTAGCGGTCAAGTCTGACCCTTTAGGCTGGCTGCATACGCACGTTTGCCATATTCGTTTTCCTAATGCGGAATTTTATTTCGGAATTCCGTGACACCAGCGCACACGTTTGTTTTTTCACGCGCGTTAGGGTAAATTCAGACGACAACGCGACGCGTAGATGCATTTCTAAAGTATGGATTTTACAGATAAGCAAGACGTTTCACGCTTACGAAATCTGTCAATCCATACTTCCATACTAATATTATAAATGCGAAAGTGTGTCTGTCTGTCTGTCTTTCTGTCTGTCTGTCAGTCTGTCTGCCTCTTCACACCCGAACCGCTGAACCGATTTTGCTGAAATTTGGCATGGAGATACTTTGAATCCCGGGAAAGGGCATAGGGAAAATACTTTTTGTCCCGGAAAGATGAACGGCCCCATGCAATAAACTAATTTTGGCTCAACGGAATTGCGGGCATCATCTAGTACAGTATGAATTTAGAAATGTATCTACGCGTCGCGTTGCGGTCTAAATTGACCTCACGGAATTCCAACTCGAAATTCCACATTAAGAAATACGAATACGGAAAACGTGTTTGCGGCCAGCCTTAGACTTGAAAATTATAAAATAAAAAATAAGACCATGCTATTGGACTTGAGCTTCTCCATTGGGCCATGATGGGCACCATGATTGTGAAGCTATCAGCATGAGTACAACTAACCCAACTTAAAGTCCATGTCGCTGCTTTTCCAATGAAATAGACAAGGACAATTGTATAGCTTATGCATTGTTTAATATTTTTATTACTCCTTAGTAAGGACGAAATATCGTCCAATTGGCCGCACATAATCATTTAAGTACAAAGTACCTTCGACTATTAATTAAGACAAGATATAATTACAGTGTCAGAAACAAAGATTACTCCAACCCGAAATTGCGTGGCTGTGAGTGACGTCGTTCAGCAAAAGTAACAATAATTGTAATAACTTGGAACAATAGCACAAAGGCTACAACAATAAATAAAAAAATAATAGAGACGTTTGTTTTGGAATTAATTCGTCCGTCGCATCCGACGACGAGAAAGAGCCGAATAAATATTGTCGTTCGGCAGGGTGCCTAATTGTACCATCGTGTTTTCGCTGTTTCATCGCCGTTTCATTGCTGTTTCATAGCCGCTTCATGGCCGTTTCATCGCCGCACACTAGTGCACAAAGGCGCATTGTTTCGCGGCTCCCAAAACGCGCGGATTACGATCTCAATTTATTTCCCACTCGCAATTTGACACTTTTGTATTATTTTTTTATTTATCGCATGGAAATAGTAACGGTGAAAACAGATTTTTATCGGTAATTCATGGAACTGCATAATATAAGTATTATCAGTACATTGATACATAGGAAGACAGCTGCGAACCTATACGTTGATTTATGTTGATTATTTTTCCGACCCAAATATCGACCAATAGAATTGCACCATTCGACGTCACGTGGTACAACCTACATGGTATTATACTGATAATTTTTTGAAAATTTTCTCTGGTAGTTGCTATATATAAAAAACAAATTCTAATTCTATTGGCCGACATTTGGGACGGAAAAATAATCCCCCGAATACCACACGAGCTTCAAAATTATCTGGCATTTCCCTCAAGGTTCCCTGCAAACAAATAAAGTCGTCAAGTTTTTCAGGAAATGTCACTCGCGCTTCGCGCTCGTGATTTTTTAACCTGAAAAACTTGACTCCTTCATTTGTTTGCAACGAACCTATCGGGAAATACCCGATAATTTTGAAGCTCTTGTGGTATTATAAGTGATTATTATTATTTTACATTTCATTGGAATGTCTGCAATGCATTTATCAGATAGCAAATAGCAATGGACATGCTCTCACTTCTCAGCCAGTGTCATAAAAAATCATAAGTGTACAAATTGTCTCCATTGAATTATGAGATTTTTGAGTTAATTATTAGTATTCAGGAAACCGGTTCTAGAACTCGACACAGTAACAGTCAAGACTGTTACTGTGTCGAGCTCAACTTACTTTCGCACGTTCTCTATAATATTAAATAAAAAAAAGAGTAATTTATGCTGATCGCACATTAATTTTGTCAGCACTGTACGGCGCGGCGTTCGCGCTGTATGCGTCGAACGCACCGCATAGTTCACGAAATGCGGCGCGTACGGCGCGGCCGAATGTGCGAGGTTTCACATCGTTTCATATTCATACAACGATCTAAAATGCGCCGCGTTCGGCGCGTGCGTGCTGATAAATGTGCGGTGTCCTTTAGGAGTCAGTTTCAGGAGGTTTTTACAAAGGTTTGTACTACCGCCATTGTTTAATAGATAAATTTCTGTCAAAACTCTCAGAAAGTATACATCCAAGGGTCTATGCTAAGAAGATTGTTAAAGCAATAGCCACATTATAACTTTTATAAAATGAAGATTTAAAATCACGATTATGATTCAAATGAACGAGGTAGATAAACGTAAGTAGTAATTAACGAAACTCCCGCTCAACGCAAATGGGGCGATTTTTAACGATTTAGGATAATTAGTGCCGACAGGGAAACGCTTTTGTGATAATCCGCCCCTCAACATAAAGAAAACTCTTAAAGGGTTAATACATTTTAACTAGAATTAATTTTGTTAATAAGTTGTGTTTTTACAGGGTAATGGAGATTAATGCCTGATGTTAACAAGTTGCCGTGGCCCATGGACAGTACTTACTGGAGATTTCCAGTCTTTAAAAAAGTAAAGTTGTCAAGTGGGTGAATCCATACTAATATTATAAATGCGAAAGTGTGTCTGTCTGTCTGTCCGTCTGTCTGTCTGCTACCTCTTCACGCTCAAACCACTGAACCGATTTTGCTGATATTCGCTATGGAGATACTTTGAGTTCTGAGGAAGGACATAGGTTACTTTTTATCCCGGAAAAATTTACGGTTCCCGCGCGATAACAGGTTTTGGCGCAACGGAGTTGCGGGCGTCATCTAGTAAAGTATAAAACCAAACATTACTTCACTTATTACGAGTATATTGCAAGGTTCAAACACTTACGGATTCTGTCGCGGAGCACTTTTATTAATCCCGACGTTTCGGCTACTTTACAGCGGCCGTGGTCACGGGTGGACTGAGGTGACAGGCGTCCAATTTATTGAAGTTCTTTAACTACCCGAAGATTCATCAATTTTTGTTTGCGTTCCGATCTACGCAGAACGAACTTACAGTGTCATGAAGCCGAGGTTTCCTAGATTTGTGTTTTAGTTTATTTATCACTGGATCCCAACTAGATGGCAGCACCCAACCATCTTCGCGGTTAAAATTAGGGTGTTTTTAATTTCAATGGCCTCGCGTATCATTCTTGGACGGTATCTTGCTTCTTTTGCCAGTACTTGTCAAATCTTATGTAATGGCGAGGTTGATCCAGTGTGTGTTCACAAATTGCGGACTTGGTGTTCCTATGGTGTTTAACATCTGCAATGTGTTCCTTGATGCGGGTTTTTATGGCCCTTTTGGTTTGGACTATATATTACTTCACTTCACATATACGCAGGTCTTTCATACCTATACTATATTATGTAAGGTGAAAAAAAGAACGACGCGGTATCAGCGCTTAGTTAGTTTGTTCTTCTCGACTCGATAAAATACAGCATTTTAAAAATCCGCTAACTACAGTCCCTCGGTAATAGAATTTTATATTATTTTTGAAAATTTTGACTCAGTTGAATGCACCGTTTTGAAAAGAAATTAAATACTCGTGAAATTTAGATGCATCTTTGTCACTTTTTTCTATCGAGAAAATTTTAGAACATCGTGTTTTCGCTAGTTCGGACCCTCGCAAATATTTCATATTATCTATTTCGAAAATATGAAATAATTGGTAGCTTAATATCAAGTATAAAAAATAATTAAAAGATAATCTTTTTTCATTTAGTCGACGTAGAATATTAATTCTATAGGACGATGTAGGACTCTGTTTTCATTTTGTTATGATACGGGCATGCCGTTGCCGACAGCTCATTCCAAAGTTTTATTGTGTAAGCTCTGAGAAGAGCACGTCTTTATTTTTTACACGACACATAAACAGACTGTCATAGTGTTTTTATTATTCTTAGGTCCTAGTCCTAAGGGCCAGGCCACAACACTGCTTTGCGACGCCGCATCGCAAAAACAACCTTAGAAAAGCAATGTTGTTTTTTGCGATGCGACGTCGCAACGCAGTGTTGTGGCCTGGCCCTAAAAAATAAAAGTAAGCCTCGAATTACTACTTTGCCTGAGCCTAACGGTACTTTTAATCCTTCAAGCCCCATAAGGACACCTTTGACCGCGAGAACAATAGAAATTAGAATACAATAGCATTTCCAAGAATCCCCGATCGAAGGATTGAGGATTACCTAGGTACATCATCATAATAATAATAATTTATTTCTCACTAACAAAACAATAATATGCGAAATCAAACAAGTCTGATAATTAAACATAAATAACGAGTTATTTGGTATGTTTTCTAAGACCTAATATATTAATTAACGAGCTTTTGCCCGCGGCTTCGCTCGCGTTAGGAAGTATTATTATTTATTATATACAAACTTTCATCCCCTATTTTAACCCCTTGGGGTTGGAATTTATCAAAAACCTTTCTTAGTGGATGCCTTCGTCATAACATCTACCTGCATGCAAAATTTCAGCCCGATCCGTCCAGTGGTTTGGGCTGTGCGTTGATAGATCACCATGTCAGTCAGTCACCTTTGAGTTTTATATAATAAATAATTATATAGATAGATAATAATTTACAATAGACCCTCATCATTCTGGCATCATACTTGGACAAGAAAAACAACGCAGTATCACGTCGTAAGATTTTTAAGTTAAAGACACGGCCTTACTCTACTATACGATATTTATAACCGAAACTGTGGCCAATTGTGACGCTTGCAACTCCGTTGCGCCAAAAGTCGCTTATCGCGAGAACCGGGATTTAATGTATCTCCACCCCAAATTTCAACAAAATCGGTTCCGCGGTTTGGCCGTCAGACAGACAGACAGACACACTTTCGCATTCAAAATATTAGTATGAACGTATGGATTCCATTTTATGCTGGCTTTGGATTTTTTGATGAATTACAATACACGTAACTGAACACGCGGAGTAAGCTAATTCAAACAAAGCAAATACAAATTGCGAGCCGATGTAAATTAAAAATTCTCGCTGAATAAGTAATCTGTCAGAACGGAGTCGTGTTCCATTCAAATTAATAATGGATAATGAAAATATTTCGGTCGGGGGCTTCGGCTGTCGGGGCTCGCAAGCGATTATAATTCGAGGGTAAAAATTCATTACCTCCACTTAGCATTTTATCGCAGAAATTTAGCGAAAAATTACTTTTTAGGTAAAAAGTTTCTATCATAGCTCCAGCACCCGTAACATGGCTACGGTGGAAATACGAAAGTATAGATAAATAGCGGGGATAAACTGAAGGTGTCGTTCCGATCTCTACCGCGGCTAGCCGCGATCGACAAATAATCAAAATAATGTCACTTTATGATATAGAGTATAGACTGTAGACCTAAAAATTCAAATAAAATCCTACTTTATGACGAAGACTATAGCCTACGTCATAAAGTGGCATTTTAAGAATTTTTGTCGATCGCGGCTAGCCGCGGTAAAGATCGTTACGGAACCTTTCCCAATATTTGATCTATCTCTGGTTTTGCCCTACTAAAGATAGGAATAGCTCACATTAGACATTAGAGACATATATTTTATGTCAATTGTGAGCTATTCCTATCTCTAGTAGGGCAAAACCAGAGATAGATCAAATATTGGGAACGGCCGTAAGTTTATCTCCGCTGTTTGTCTATACTCTGAATTAAGCTTAATTAAGCCTTAAACGCAAAAACTGACGCAATAATTTCACTTAAACAAATCGTATTTCAGCAATAATAATTTGGAAGGACAAAAGGTTAAATGAATATAATTAAATGAACAATATAGTAAAAGTTTGGGATTGTTCGCTAATGTTTCCAACGTCATTACAACATTGTGTCTGAAGTGCGTACGCATTGGAGGACTGATTTTTTTTGCAGTTTCCAAAAGTCTGTTACACAAAGTATCTCATACCCATCTCCATGTTGGCCCAAGATGAATAACTATGATTGCCAAACTGTTTTAAGCATGTGAAATTGTCGTCGATGATAGTTAGCAGTTGTAGACGTTGGCAGTTGTTTGAATCTGGAACATTAATCCATCTGAATTCTGAACAATCCATTTAGTCCATTGAAATATTACAATTTAAGGATCGAATATTGGTTTATTAGAGGACGCAATTTTATTTTTGGGACATGTAGGGAGGCCAATAACTTTTTTATTTTTTATTTAGGGAAAAAATTATATATAAACTAATATTTGTAGGCAAAACAATTTGCAACGAATTATGATTTTACAATTTTTTTTAGGTAAGCCGTACAGTTTGCGAGGTATCGCGAAAATAGTATTGTCACCCCTTTTTACAAGATGGTGGCCGGGGGATAAGAGTGGCGACCCCACAAACTTGAGGTTAAACTTCTATTCACCCCCTCCACATGTCCCAAAAATAAAATTGTGTCCTCTAAAAATGCAAAGCTCATGTAACATTTCAAGGGACTATAATTATTTTCTACAGCTATGATGAATTGAAAAAAGTGTTTTGCAATTGACAGTTCACCTGGATTTGTTGCAAAACTTTACTCATGTATTTAGCCTCTATTTGCTATTAGCCTAAACTTACATAAAACTCGCCCAGACCGGTTTTGGTAACGGTGGCTGGCTTCTTTGAAACCAGGCCAGTTACGCAGGAGTAATTAGTGCCCAAGTATGTGCGCAGTACACAAGAGCACTCTCTATTTCTTTTACTCTTATAAGCCAGTGGGACGGACGACCGACACGCCTGGTGAGAAATCAGGCGCAGGACAGAATTCTTACATGCCCATCCAACGCATGGATCATCTTACTTGTCAGACAGTCAGGTGATGAGCCTGCATTGTCCTACCAAACTTGGAAATAACATGTTTCCATCGCGGGATACGAATCCAGGACCTCCGAGTCAAGAGCCACGCTCTAAGCCACTGAACCACGGAGGCGTTCAAACCAACATAACGTAGCGTGGCGTCAGCGTGCCCGAGTGTGTACGCACCCGCGATCGACTAAACTTGGCACATTACTGCCGTAATTTCAGACTTAATTGGTCTAATTTACTTAATTTGCCAAATCGTTATCCTATACTGCCAAATCCTATTATTTTGCTGGACTCGTCCAAGCATATTGCTGCTAACATTCAAGGCTAAGTCCTTAATTATAAGAAGATTGACTGCTCAGGAATGTTATAAATTATAATACTAATAATTAATATTATAATTTATAACATTATATTAAGAAGACGTGAGTGGAAGAATCGAACAAGTAACATTTCGTAACATACGGACAACAAAACATTTTTTCCCTAATTATTTTAATAAAACTTGTGACTTATCTACTTCATATCCAAGCTAATCTATCTGGCTACACATATAATCCATATTTTTTCTATTTCAAATATTTTTCCGGCCCTTTAGGGCCTTTAGAGGCTTTAGCCTCCATTAAAATAAAAAAAAACGAAAAGTTTTTTCATGTTACTTACCCTATTCATCCACTCACGTCTTGAATTATGTATTAGTAATGCATCTTTTAAAAATTATATCTTATAATAATATTTTTATAGTAGATAAAGCATATAATATGTATATTATGTATTTATTTTGAGGTAGAAAAGATCTTATTGGCATTAATTGCCCTTTGAATTTTATAAATACCTTTTCTTAAATATTGTGCCGAAATTCTTCGAAGAAGGCTTTATGTAAAAGACTATTCAATTTGACTCCTGAGACTTAAGCCTTAATTAAACAGAGGTTTTCTCTCTTTTCGGAAAAGCCAATTTTCCGGTTAACTAAGTTTTCAAATATTCATAATTGCAATATTAATATTTTAACATTTCATTAATTTTAAATAGAGACTTGATTGCCATTAAACGATATGCCTAGAATTATTAAAATTTTACATATAATTTGTCAATATTTAAAGTTTTGAATAAAGTCAAAGTTCGAAACGATTCTTTTACGTTCGACCGGGATCAAATCCGTAAAATATGTAAAAATTAAAATATAAATAAAAGATGGCGCTACGCAACCTGCTCCTATTACGTAATCGCTATTGATACTCTATCGGCCCAATAAAATACCTTATAATCTTTAATGTAACCAACTACCATGTTATAACAGTAAGACCTGTAATTTGGGGGTCTCCAACTTTAAGAAGCGTGACCATTGCATCAGTCTACAATATTATTAGTTTTATACCAAGAGCGTGCATCACTCAAGTCAAGTAATAGAACGATGATGCAGCACAAAATATGATTGCGGAAATAAATTTAGTAATACCAGATAGTAAATGGTGCGATGAAGATAACTTACTTCCCCTCCTTTTACTATTTTAATACGTTAATGAATACACCGCGGCGGCTTAATTTGTATCTTACGATATCAATGTAACAGGAGAAAACTGTATATCAGAAATTTCGTACATGAAATTTTGACCAACTACATCTGGGTGGTTTTTTAATACGGGACAAAGAGTCATAGGGCTTGATTTTTAACTAGATAACGCCTGCAACTGCGTTGTGCCAAAAGTCTTTTATCGCGCGGGAACCGTACATTTTTCCCATCCCAAGGCTCAAAGTATCTCCATGCCAAATTTCAGCAAAATCGGTTCAGCGGTTTGGGCGTGATATGGTAACAGACAGACAGACAGACACGCTTTCACCGTCAAAACTATTGAATGCATTTTACAAAGGCTCGTTTCGAATGGAGACCGATCGCTGTCGCCACGGGAAAGCCCGCGGGTTGTTGTGCGGGAAAGCCCGCGGTAAAATATCCGCTGGGAAATCAAAATAACCGTATAAAATAGTGGTGAAACTTTACGCTTTTATTGCGGGATTTAATAAAGCTTTCCGATCGAATGGCTCGAAAAATTCATAAAATGACGCCAACTTACATTTTAATTAATTGCAACCGTATTTTACAGTCGACTTGCCGCATCCGTATCATAATCGTAGCTCTCTTTGGGAATTTTGTAACACTTTTACGTAAAAAATTCGAAAATATTATCCAGGTCCGGGTTCTCAAGTTTTTTTTTTATGACTATCAAGCAAATTTTTTGTGAGTAGCTTTATTTTAATAAGACGAATAACAATTTTATTTGCGAAAAATCTCGAAAGTGGTAGCTAACAGAGATAGAAAGGATTTCATACTTTGATTTGATGATCCTAAAATATGGACTGTTCTATTTGTAAGACAATGTTACTTTTAAATAATATTATAACTATTAACCTGTCAATATAAAATATCAGCTGGTTAGGGTTCCGTTTTAGGGTTCTGTAGTCAACAAAACTTGATAAAAAAAATTGTTCTAGGAAACTCGGGCTATTAGAGAAATGTCGAAAACTTTCGTAGAGTAATTTAACATAAATTCCATATATATTCTTTATTAACATGATCACTTTAAGGTGCGTCCACGTTTGTATCATTTGCGCGATCAGATCTCCGATCAGATCTCCGTCGCGTATCATCGAAGCGTATCAAAATGATACGCGTATCATGATACGCCCCGATCGCTATTAACCGCGTATCTGATACGTGTCGTATCAAATACGCGCATGATCGGCAGAATGATCTAATAGGCGTCCACACTATGCATACTTGATACGGCGCGATGATCGCGACGGAGGTCTGATCGGAGATCTGATCGCGCAATGATACAAATGTGGCCGCACCTTTAAGTGATCATGTTTCTGAGAGCCGCCGTTTGTTTATAAAGTTTATTTCACAGTGCCTCTACACAGTCCTCTAAGTACGGTAATTTGTTATGAGCTTAACAGAAAAATAAATGATAACAGTTGCCAGGCCACCGCTAGAGGACTGTTTTGCTATAATAGTTATTGGTCCTAGCCAGAGGGAGGGATTTATACGTAGGATAGCCATGCTTCGGCACGAATGGGCCGGCTCGACCGGAGAAATACCACGTTCTCACAGAAAACCGGCGTGAGCTGTTTCGCTTACGCTGTGCTTCGCCGAGTGAGTGAGTTTACCGGAGGCCCGATCCCCTACCCTATTCCCTTCCCTACCCTCCCCTATTTCCTTCCCTTCCCTACCCTCCCCTATTACCCTATTCCCTCTTAAAAGGCCGACAACGCACCTGCAGCTCTTCTGATGCTGCGAGTGTCCATGGGCGACGGAAGTTTCTTTCCATCAGGTGACCCGTTTGCTTGTTTGCCCCCTTATTTCATAAAAAAAGAGGACTGTCAAGTCATAATATTAAACAAGGCCACTGTACCAGTATCGCCTCCGTGGTGAGTGGTCCAGTGATTTAAAGCGTGGCTCTTGACTTGAAGGTCGTGGGTTCGATTCCCGCGTTGGGAACATAATATTACCAAGTTTGGTTAGGACAATGCAGGCTGATCACCTGATTGTCTGAAAAGTAAGATGATCCATGGATCAGATCGACGCATGCGTCAGATGGTTATGTAAAAAGGCGGTCCTGCGTCTGATCTCTCGCCTTCCATTGACCAATTAAAAACTGTCGGTCTTCCGTCCCACTGGGTTGGGAGAGTAAAAAGAATAGAGAGTGCTCTTGTGTACTGCACACACTCTTCGGCTCCTTACTAATAATAATGGCTCCTTACTAATAATAATTACTCCTGTGTTACTCCTGTTAGTAGTTACTCCTGTTCTGGTTTCAATGAAACCAGCCACTGTCACCGAAACTGGTGTGGGAGTTATTATTATTATATCCTGGCTTGCTACCTGTGCGCCTAGCATGCGTCCAACGAGATATCTCACTCTCGAGCGTAGTTAAAAACTACTCTTCTCATAATATCAAAATCTCGACAAAACTCGATAAAAATGTGTTGTCATGTTAGGTTTCGCTAATTTTGACGACATATCTACACGAGAAAAAATGTATGTCATGTTAGGGTCAATGGAGATGAAGAGACAAACATCAACAACTGGAAAACTTGTAGATAAAATTTTCTCGTTGGCGCATGCTAGGCGCACTGGGTCACATTTAATTACTCTACAGTCTACATTCTACAACAATAGCATACCACATTATACACATGATACAACGGTATTTTATTTTATTTTTATTTTATTTTATATTCAGAAGGCTTTCAGACTAATAACTTAAATAGCTAGTACAATAATTTAGATAACCAAATAGCCAATGACAAGCCTCCACATGTATGTAAAAAGATAACTATGCAAATTAGAAAAAATGTGTCGAACTATTTTAATCTATATATTATATACTACTAGTTTAATGTTTACTATAATACTAATATTACTAGGGGACGCTCGGAACTCCGTTGCGCAAAAATTCATTTATCGCGTGGAACTGTACATTTTTCCGGGATAAAAAGTATCCTATGCCCTTTCCCGGGGCTACTGGGTACTTTTTATATTGATAAGTGCATTTGTTGAATAAATAATAGTAAATTTATACAACTCGAGACTGACGGCGACCATATACGTGGGAGAGCCATGCTTCGGCACGAATGGGCCGGCTCAGCGCTTGCGCTGTGTTTCGCCGAGTGAGTGAGTTTACCGGAGGCCCAATCCCCTACCCTATTCCCTTCCCTACCCTCCCCTATTCCCTTCCCTTCCCTACCCTCCCTATTCCCTCTTAAAAGGCCGGCAATGCACTTGCAGCTCTTCTGATGCTGCGAGTGTCCATGGGCGACGGAAGTTGCTTTCCATCAGGTGACCCGTTTGCTCGTTTGCACCCTTATTACATTAAAAAAAAAATTGTTTGTGCGACGGGATAGCGATGGACGTTGCCATGGTGACATACTTTTAGTCACTTCAATAAAATAATACGGGCGAAATACTTTATATGGTAAAGAAAGGTTTGCCGGGACAGCTAGTTTTTTATATAACATTTTTAACATATCTGACATACACGAAGGTATTTTATTATTTGTAACAAGCTCTGCTAAGAAATACAAAGCATTGTAGCACAAACTTTTACACAAAGCGAAAATAAGCTTCAAAGAAAATCTCCCTAATGAAAAAAGTTATCCCGATCATTGTAAGTTCGATTTGCATAAACTTTAAACTTTAAAATACTTTGAAGTTTAAAATAATTTAAATTAAACAAGTTACAAAACTGCACTCTTTGTGAAGTGCTCTCTGAGTACTGAGTACTGGATGGTCAATAGTTGAACCCTTTAATGATCCATAATGTTCCTCACGCCTTCTCGCTGGGCTAGCTCCCAAACCTGCTGTAGACGTTCTAAAACAGTTACGGTCTTACTACAAAAGATTTAAAAACCAGACACCTGTCAGAGTAGACAGAATGATAGAGTATGCCGACTTAGAACTGATGTTGACATTTTTAAATTTGACGTATAATGACGAAAATCGTCGCTAGGGTTGTTAAATTGTTACCTACGAATTTAAAACTATGACATATTCGCTGGACGTGTTCCTCTTTGGTCGTATTGTTGTTTGTGTTTTGGCACATGCGATTGAAATTGTCAGAATCCAATTTTGAAATCTTTGTTTTAAATATTTAAAAATAAATTATATCAGCCAGCGCGAGGCACATTCCGTTCATAATTCTAGTGAAACCCAACGAATTTGACAGATATTGAAACCTGCCCGATTCTTTGCAGTCGAATTACTGGTAGTTATGTCTATTGTGCACCTGTTGAACAGTTGATTAGAAAAAAATCAGTACAAAATAGTCTTAAAACAATCGTTCAACAGATGTTTAAATCTTTTGTGGTAAGACCGACGTTACATTTTTGATTAATCAATCAATTTATAAATTTAAGTCATAATGACATTGTAATTTTCTATCTTTTTGGTAAAAGATGGCCCCGTGCGAGTTTCTTACGCCGGTTCTTCTTGCCGAGTTAGTTCCCGAACCAGTGGTAGGCTCCAATAGCATCAACGTTCAGAAAGTGTTTGAAAGAACCTTATTCTGAATAAAAATGTTTGACTTTGCCTTTGAATTTTAAACCGATTTAGGGCCTGTTTCACCACTTCCTGATAAGTGCCGGATAAGCTATCCACCACTTAACTTGACAGATAGAGTATGGAAAATCTGTAAAATAAGTTGTAAATAACCTATCCAGCACTTTATCAGGAAGGTGTAACAGGCCCTTAAATATTAAAATACTAGTTGACGCCCGCAACTCCGTTGCGCCAAAATTCGTTTATTGCGGCGGAACCGTACATTTTTCCGGGATAAAAAGTATCCTATGTCCTTTCTCGGATCTCACAGTATCCCCATGCCAAATATCATCAAAATCGGTTCAGGGGTTTGGGCGTGAAGAGGTAACAGACAGACAGACAGACAGACGGACAGACATACAGACACACTTTCGCATTTATAATATTAGTATGGATTGTTTCATTTCAATTTCATTTTATTTAATTTTAATGTGTATATAAAAACGTTGCAGATATTAATTTTTTTTAAATATTCGGTTCGGTGGTTTGGGACTGAAGAGGTAACAGACAGACAGACACACTTTCGCAATTATTATAACTAGAGATCGCCCAATGGCCGAAATTCGACCTTAGTTCCAACGACATTAGGACTACCTACTACCTATATTTTCTAAAAAATATTGACTTCTTCATATTTTTTTCAACTCTTGTCTCTGGGACTCAGCTGATCTCAGACTGGCCGTGTAAGCATTGTCTAATAGTATCTCAGATAAAAATCAATTTGTCACCTTATTGTCAACAGACTACAACCATAAATAAAAGAGTATAATTCGTATGTATAGGCTTGTCACTCAAAAATCTGTCATTTTTCCTAGTATGTGTGTGTGTGTGTGTAATGTTTTATTTGTTAAAAAAATGTATGATAAAAGCATAATTTCAAAATAATATTAGCTTGATGCACTCCTTCACCATATAAACTATAACTGTGCAAAATTTCATTCTCCTACGTTTCCCCATTTTTCGTCAAAAGGGTTACAAAGTTTTTGGCTCACGTATTAATTTAAAGATAGATATAAGACGTATAGATGGTCTAGATGGACCTTATACGAAAAAGTTAGTTTCTAAATTGTCAATAACTTTTTAAATATTGGTTCAGTGCAGCCTTATTCTTGGAGCTGGTGTTTAAAAAGTCGAGCAAACTTGTACAGCAAACAGAATCGATTTTTTTCTTTTTTGTTCGTTTGTCGTTGCGAACAGTGTGTACAATGCTCAGGCGATATGACCAGTAAAAGTTTCAAACGGTATTTGTACAGTGGCAATACGCGCTGTACTTAGAAAGTACGGCTTAGAAACTTTGAAAGGCTTAAAAACCTGGCATAGAATAAAGGAAAGAACCAGACGAGTGGTTCCGTGATATTTTATACTTGTACTAACTTACCGTGTCCGAGATCTAGCGGTTTAGAGAGTGGTTCTTGACTCGGAGGTCGTGGGTTCGATTCCCTCGTTGGAAACATGATATTTCCATGTTTGGTTAGGACGATGCAGGCTGATCATCTGATTGTCTGATATTATACATATTATACTAGCTGTCCCGGCAAACGTGTTTCTTGGCCATATAAAGTATTTCGCCCGTATTATTTTATTGAAGTGACTAAATAAGTATGTCACCATGGCAACGTCCATCGCTATCCCGTCGCACAAACAATGGTCACCGTCAGTCTCGAGTTGTAATAATGTACTATTATTATTTATTCAACAAATGCACTTATCAATATAAAAAGTAGCCAGTAGCCGATTCTCATACCCACTGAATATGCATATAAAATTTGATTAAAATCAGTAAAGCCGTTTCGGAGGAGTACGCGGCCTAACATTGTGACACGAGAATTTTATATATAAGCTAATAATAAATTGTTAGGTAAGATCAGGTTTATCGGCTGTTCAGATGAAAACGCACTGCGCCAGTTAATCTTTTTTAAAACAACTTTTAGTTATTTTGGTGAATTCGTAGTGAAGCAAAGTATGCGGGCACAGAGTTCATTAGTTCATGCAGGGTCTCTTGTATGCAAACTACACATTTCTAAACTACACAATCTGTGTAACTTTCTACGGATTTCAAAACTGAGAATTCCATGAGTTACGAGAATATTATGTTCAGAGGTTGCCTGAATTATTATATCTTATATCTTTAAACGAGCAATTCTTGTATATAAATATATAATTGGAATCTCGGAATCGGCTCCAACGATTTTCATGAAATTTAGTAAATAGGGGGTTTCGGGAGCGATAAATCGATCTAGATAGGAATCATTTTCAGAAAATGTCTTTTATTCGTGTTTTATCGATAATCGATAAACTGAAAAATATGACTCTTCCTGACATCTATTGGCGAATAATAATACTATTTTGTTAGCAACTAATTGTTTTAACGACCAGCAGATGGCGTTATTAAGTAACACGAAGTCAATGAGTGTTTGCTATACCGAGCAAAGCTCGGTCATCCAGGTACTATATATTTAAGCGTAGAAAGCTTAGTACTTATTTATTTATTTATTTAAAATTCCAACCTAAATGGATTAAATGGAGTTAAATTTGTTTTAAATTAATAACTATTTCACGCGGGAGAATCTACTGAAAAAAAAACTAAACTAGGATTGGAATATATTATTTAATAATTTTTGTAGTTACTGCTATTGACTTTTGAATATATAATATAATCAAAAGTTAATAGCAGTAACTACAAAAATTATTGTAGGTATTAATTAAGTGATACCCGGGTTTATTATCCGGGCGGGATATTTCGAATTTTTACCCGGTTCCACTTGTATTACGTAAACGTTTATAATTTGTGTAATATGTATTTCCTTTATCTAATACTACCATTATAATTATGTATTAACTTTTTTATAATAAAAAATTGGGCAAACGAGCAAACCGATCACCTGATGGAAATCAACTACTGTCGCCCATGGATACTCGCAACATCAGAAGAGTTGCAGGTGATTCAACTGCGAAT
Source organism: Aricia agestis (assembly GCF_905147365.1). Lineage (NCBI taxonomy): Eukaryota > Metazoa > Arthropoda > Insecta > Lepidoptera > Lycaenidae > Aricia > Aricia agestis. The sequence continues at coordinate 20,031,818 of NC_056409.1, forward strand.
ATTATTCTTCTAGCTACGAGTTAGTCGGATAACAATGTAGATACATACAATTGCTATAATTTTTTTTCAATTTCACGCCCAATCTACAAGATAGATTCGACTGTAATTTGATACAAGCGTAGTTTATAGTTTAGATTAAGCTTCAGCTTTACGTGATATATAGGTCACTAAAACAGATTTTAAACGAATTCCCGGGCTGAAGTTTGCTGGCTAAAAGCCGTCAAATGAACGACTTGAAAATTTTGTTTACGCATTTTGTTGTTCACATACATTTTTTTAAAACGGGCTTGGCCCACCACACATTCCCACCACTGTATCTTCTGTGTCGCCAGGATCGACAGCGGTATCCAACCACGAAAACCCTTTGATATGATCTCAGGGAGCCTGAGAGACATGCTAAAGCTGTCTTGGGACCCGCAACGAATTTAATCAGAACAAAATAGGAGGAGTAGGAAGTATACAGTTTTCCCTCCCCAAAAAAGCGGGAGACAGCACAAAGTTAAAATGACCGAAAGTCAAAGAACTAAAGGGAAAGCACCACGGTAATAATTAATGATAATTATGTATACTAAGCTAGCTTAGATCTAGATCTAAGTTAATGTTCACCTACAGTGTAGTAGTCTATACAATAGATGTAATTATTTGCACTACATACCGTTATTTTTATAAATTTACAATGTGTCCTGATACCAGTGTCCGATCCTTCAAACATAGCTTTTTTTTATCAACGAAATGGCTTTCATTTTATTTTTTTCTCCTGCTCTAATTTGATCAATAATTCTCATTTAAATGTCCAATAAACATAAAAAAGATCTCATTTAATAGCTAAATACGTAGACTACAATCATACTCACATTATGATTTAATTTTGATGGAATAAAACATAATATTATAAGAACAAAAGTTAAAGGAAAAAAGTTTTTTTTGTGCATTTTTTGATTATTGGCTTTTTTTTTTAATCTAGCATATCAAACTGATTCTTTTTTATGTTAAAAGTATAAATCCCAAAACTTCTTTGGTCTCAGTCAGATACATAGTTTTTTTGAATAATACCCTTTTCATTGCATTCACAGGGGCAGTAGGAAAAAATCCGCGATTTTTTGTCCTTGCGTACAAAATCGTTAGTTGTATAATATCTGACAGCGATTAGTATTCTAACCAGATCCTTTCGTTTCCTATAATTTGAAGGTTGATATTTCAATATTGGGGAAAACGCCTATTTAACGCCTCCGTGGTCTAGTGGTATAGAGCGCGGCTCTTGCGGAGCGGAGGTCGTGGGTTCGATTCCCGCGTTGGAAACATGTTATTTCCAAGTTTGGTTAGGACAATGCAGGCTGATCACCTGATTGTCTGACAAGTAAGATGATCCATGCGTCGGATGGGCATGTAAAAAGTCGGTCCTGCGCCTGATCTCTCGCCGGTCGTGTCGGTCTTCCGTCCCACTGGGTTATGAGAGTAAAGGAATAGAGAGTGCCCTTGTGTACTGCGCACACACTTGGGCACTATAAAATTACTCCTGCGTAGCTGGCCTGGTTTCAATGAAACCGGCCACCGTCACCGAAACCGGTGTGGGAGCTATTATTATTATTGGGGAAAAAAATGGTGTTTCGAGGCTCATAAGTCATAAGCAAACCGTTATTATTATCTTTTAACTTTGACTGAGACCAAAGAAGTTTGTAAATGCGTTCTAGGTCTTGCTGTGTTGATGATATTTATAAAATGCGTTGTCTCCTAATGAAATAACTAATTCCGTTGGCTCAGCGACTCAAAGTGGACCTTGGCCTCCGAAATGAAATGAAATTACGTATTTAATAATTAATAACATCAACACACCTGTGCATTGTGTTCTTAGCTACTTTACCACCGTATCTTAAAATTATTATTTCTGGACTGGATTGAAGCTGCACTAATGCTGGATACAATTATTGGCAGAATCAAGGCATCTACACACCATCTCGCAGTAATCTATCAAAATGTATTAACGCCTGGAAAAGGTCTCTCAATATTAAGTTTCCCATCACGAAACAAATGAAACGCGGCATCCTCAGCCCGGAACAGCCCGGAATATGTTGTTACATTTGAAGACATTTTGACACTAATGAAAATGGAGTGATTTCATTTTATTTCATGTATGAAAGTTAGTTCATTTTTTCGATGTATTTATAATTTTTATTAATAAGTTAGCATTTAGCATCTTTTAATTTTTATTCATTTACAATTATAGGAAACATTTGTTTTTGTAGATGGAATATAATTTATTACATTTTGATTTTTTTTGTTTTCTTGTAAAAAAACCCGTAGCAAGGAACATGAAAACTGTCACCCATATCATCTTAAAACGCACAAACTATAGTGGCACCTGGTGGCAAATAGAATATCAAGCACCCTCATTGAATGAGTATCATCTTGCATAGAGAGGTAAATAAAGTTAAATTTTGAGTTTTTTGTATTAATTAATGTATGATGCATCGCTTCGCGTTTATGATAATAATACTTATTAACAATAAAGCAAGCACATGGATAGTATTTATCCCGGAAGAATGCAGGGTTTTCGCGGCATAAGCTAATTTCAAACAAAGTAGCCAACACATACTTCAATCTTCATCATATTTTGTACATAATTTTTATGCTTTTAACATTAAATAATTTTAATGAAAATTGCAGCAGAAGTTGTAAGATATATCTCTATTCCCTCGACGTAACATTCTCTTTGCCCTCCTCAGTCCTCAAAGACTTCACCTGAAACACTATCTTTCAAAGAATATTTGAAAGTAGGACACAGTGATCATGATCAGCAATGTTTTCTTTATTTATTTAAACTTTATGCAATTTCCAAAGGCGGGCTTAATACCTTGTGGCATACTCTACCAACCAACCTTAGGGTGAAACTGAGATTGAATAATAAGTACAGGCGCATTGTTGCTATAGAAGTTTTGTGAGGATGAACGAATGTTTGTTGCTAAAATCACTACTCATTTTATATGCGATAGAAGGTAGCACGACATTTCTTGGTAACCATCCATATCCATACTGTAATATACCATCTATACATATTGTAAAACAAAGTCGCTTTTTTTCCCTCATGTCCCTTTGTTCCCTTTAATCTTTAAAACTACGCAACGGATTTTGATGATTCTTTCAGTGTTAGATAGCCCATTTATCGAGGAAGGCTATAGGCTATATTTTATCACGTTAAGACTAATAGGAGCGAAGAATAGAGGAAAATGTGGAAAAAACGGGGAAGATTATTTGAAAGGGCTAACTTGAACGCGCTAATCTCAGGAACTACTGGTTCGATTTGAAAAATTCTTTCAGTGTTAGATAGCCCATTTATTGAGAAAGGCTATAGGCTATATTTAATCACGCTAAGACTAATAGGAGTATGTGGAAAACGAGGGAAATTATTTGAAAGGGCTTATCTCGCGAACTACTGGAGCAATTTTTATGTTATTTGACACAGATGATAAGTAGACCACGTGAAGGATCCTAGGCTATCGATTTTAATAATTTTTTCAGTATCTTTATATTCTATACCCGTGCGACGCCGGGGCGGGTCGCTAGTTATAATATAAACGCGAAAGTCTGTCTGTTACCTCTTCACGCTCAAATCGCTGAACCGATTTTGATGAAATTTGGTACGGGGATACTTTGAGTCCCGCGAAAGGACGTATGATACTTTTTATCCCGGAAAATTTTACGGTCCCCGCGCGAGAAACGAATTTTGGCGCAACGGAGTTGCGTGCATCATCTAGTAAAATATAATTACTTTTCGCTTTTTAAATGACGCCACGTTTTGGCAATAAGCGATATTTTTCTTTTTGAAGGGTATCACGGTTTGGCGAATGTTTTACACACGCTCTGCATAAGTGATCAATATTTAATCGTTTTGAACTGCGATTAAGATGTAATCTAAATGGTTGTGTGGGCCGATACAATCCCTGCCGTTCATGTTAATGTTATAATACTGACGATCGTCAAGCCATTATGATCAGGTACCTGATGCCTGATGCCTGATGCCTAATGCCTGATGCATTGGAATACTTTATAAATTGTAATATTTATAAATGAAATTCTGGATCCTCATACATATTATTAAAATATGTATATTCTATTAGTATGGCCAGACACTATTGATTTTCAAAACTTATTTAATTACTAACTAGCTAAAAGCCGAGCTTTTTGAGGGCTCACGTCATCACACCTCGACTGGTCGATGATAACACATCTACATATAAATAAAAATTACTATGTTAAAGTACAAATCAATAGGCGTGATAGTTTTTCCGTAAAGTGTACCACAAAATGTTCAGGTTGTGGGACAATACTGATAAATGTAGTGTAGTCTCTAAGTTATAAGAAAGTTCATGTACGTTTAGATTGCCGTAACTATAAAATACGGTAAAATATATTTTTTGGTCACAGGTCACAGTTGACTCACATCGAGTTGAGCTAAAAGACATTTTGCTCATCTTCTCTACACGACAATCTGGGGACCGAATATCCACAGGCCTTAAGCGATAGCCGGTTAATTAAGTGGCTGGGGCCGCCGCTTCGTCCATACAATCAATGAAGAACAAAGACGGTACCCCAAGCTATTAAGGACCTTGGGAGGACCATTTTCCTGCACTCATCTTGTAACCGATATAGGATTTGATTTCGCTAATGGATTGGTTTAGAAGGGCCGAAAAGGGCAAAAGTAGCGGACCCGACAGATGTTGTGCTGCTGATTTTTTAATATCAACCATCTGGGGTGCCAACCAAAATATGCATATAAAAAATATTAAAATCGCTCTAGCCGTTTAGCAAGAGTTCAAGTGACAAATCCATGTTCAGTAGAATTTTAAAATAATAAACAAAGATAGAAAGTTGGTAGAAGAAAAAAGTTATGAACCTAACAAATTCGAGAGACTTTCTTTATGTAGGTATACGTATATTTAAAATGTGATAATTCGTATATTAAATATATTATAGGCATACGGAATTACAGACAAGCTCAACAAATGTCGGAAATATTTCTAATCGATGTTACAATACTAATGTATGTTAAAATATTATTGTAGAATTTCCATTGAGGTTGTAATAAAACTTGTCGGTTTACCTCAGATATATAAACCACAGCATAAAAATAACAACTCTGATTTCCCAAGGTATTATAATATTAAAAATTCTTATAAGAATATTATATGGTGGATTTAACCCACATTTTCCTCACCGCTGGCCTGTCTTCGTCGGGAGTATGAAAATTAATCTTTAAAAACACATTCTCTTATTTACACGCTGCGTTTAAACGCAACTTTTACGTTATGCAGCTTCTAGAAAAAATTACCGCTGTAGGTAATTTTTTTTTATAACTTACTGCCGTACTCAGAGACGAATTATAATAATTTAAATAATAGATTTAGCCTGGGAAAATTAAGAAATTCAGACCAAATAATTCAGTTTTGAAAGTTGGTACAGTTGTTCCTAAGGTGTCTAGATGAAGATACTAAAAGTCCCCGAGGGAGGAACACGAGCCGGCGGTGGGGGAGGGGGGAAAGGTCTCTTTTTCAAGATTTTTGCTTGTGACTCATGTGAAAATTATTTATAGTATATCTTTAGTGACTTCTACATTAATTATCTACAGTTGTACCGACTTTCAAAACTACATGAATTATTTGGTTTGATCGACGAATTTGAAACAAATATTTTAAACTGTAACGATAAACTCAAACGTCAAATTCTAAAATAAGACGGGACATGGCGATGTACAAAAGCAATACAAAATTAAAATCTGACGCCGTTTGCATTTCTATTTTGTGTCGCCACGTCCGCGTCTTCTCCTCTTGATTTCTGTTTTAACTGATATAATAATAATAATAATAATAATAATAATAACTTTATTGGTGCAAAAAAGGGAGATTATAACAAGTGTTACTAATAATGAATTACAGGTCTGTTTACAACAATTACAATCTCGTCACTGGTGGGTGAATCACTGTTACCCTTGATAGGTTGAGAAACCTGTAGTAAGGGTTAACAGTCCCTTTCCCTGCAGATGTTACAAATTAAAGATAGTGACGTATATTTCTAATTTTACAGAACATAATTTTAATAATTATTATACTAGGGCATGCAAAGGTGTGTGTGTGTGTGTGTGTGTGTGTGTGTGTGTGTGTGTGTGTGCGTGCGTGCGTGCGTGCGTGCGTGCGTGCGTGCGTGCGTGCGTGCGTGCGTGCGTGCGTGCGTGCGTGCGTGCGTGCGTGCGTGCGTGCGTGCGTGCGTGCGTGTGTGTGTGTGTTATGGCATGAAGCATTCCGTTTCATCGTAACTTTTATTTTGTAAGTATTTCCGGACTAGCTTTTTACAAACATTATATGTGGATTTGTACAGTGATACTTTTAGGTTAATTTTGTTATAAAAATATGGGCCCAAAAAGTAAAAGAACCGTTTTGTAAAAGACAATCGCGGTTGAGGTATTTGACATATTCTGTCCTTACGACGCTCCGTAATCGCGATGAAAGGAGTGTTACGGTGTTGAAGAAGAACTGCACTGAGAATGAATAATTGTCGGATGTTCAATACATCACAGTTTTTGTATAATACAGTGGTCGGGAATAGAATAGGACGGAAAGTTGCAACCTTCAGGATTGCCCTATGAGATATTTCGAGCGGTTTCAGTATACTTTTTGTCACTCCGCCCCAGCAAGAGATACAATACGAAATTATGGGTAGGCATAAGACTTTGCGGTCTATTTCTTGGTTTGCAATGTGACGTAGATTTTTAAATATATAGATTAATTTACGCATACGGGCTGTCAATGAGCTTATGTGGATTTTAAAATTGAGGAATTTGTCGAGTGTTACACCTAAATATTTTATATGGTCGACGGAGGATATTGTAGGACAGTTACAAAGGGGTTGGGGTGTATCGAGGGAAGACATGCAGATGTGTGATCTTAAAGATAAGCCAACTGTTGGTTGGGACTTGGGGTTTACGGAGAAGGTAATAAAATTAGTTTTCGCAGAATTTAACGTTAGGGTATGGGATTTGAGCCATCTTTCAGCTATTGTAAAACCATTCTGAGCTTTGCGTTTCAGATCTGTCCATGATTCCGCCACAAAGGTAAGAGCAGTGTCATCGGCATAACAGATAACTTTTCCAGGAATTTTGAGTTGGCAAAGAAGTTATGTAGCTAATAATATACTTACTAACTAATACGTAAATTGATAACTCCGCCGTTTGTGGACCGATTTTCATAAAAATGGTGATCTGATGATGGGATCCAGGAGTAATCGAGGGAACTCCTCAAAATTTAAATGGAAACATATGGTAATTTTGGTTTTATATGAAGTATTTTGGGCAAATGTTACAAAAAAAAAACAGATTTTGCACCAAGTTATGTCATGGTTCGAAGGTGGTTGACAGAACTCCAACCTCCTTGAAGATACATGTTTGGGGGTTTCGGTGTTGTTTTAAGAACTGAAAGTATATGCTACTAAGCATATTTGATTATTCGTCATCATCCTCACTTCCCTCACACCGCGCACTTAGTCTTGATCACTTGATCACTTGATCAAGTATACAATACACTGTCGTTTGATGAGTAATTTTTTGAAAATCCTTTTGTAATTTTAAAATACTATAAAATTGGTACTTGGCATTATGGTTAGTAGAAATTTGGTAATGGGATCCAAAAGTAATCGAAGGAACTCCTCAAAATTTAAATGATAACATATGCCGATTTTGCAAGATAATAATAAATCTTATACCACAATACAATAGTATTATATAGCTGGAAGGCTTCCAGTGAGGCGGTAATCTGGAGTGATGAGTTTATTCATGTAAATAGAGCGTCCGAGCCAATAGAGTTTGTCATGGCTAATGCTATTCGCTCGCTTCGTTATAGTTGCGACAAGCTAGGCGGGAAACCAGCCTCGTTTATTACATTTATATTCTTATTATATTGCCTATATGTAAGTATACTAAAATTAGTATAAAAAAGAAAAAGGGGTATGTACGATTTTTATATGGAGCCTGGCCGACCAACTTTCCGCCATTGTGTTTTTTCGTGTTCACGAATATTTTTTTCAAACATGGATAGCTAACATAACTATTAGTAAAACTTTGGCAGCTCATATCTTCGAAATGTGACACTTTACGTGGTTATGTCCAAGATTATTTTTTGTTTGTATTGATGTTAGCTATCCAGTTTTGAAAAAAATATTCGTGAACGCGAAAAAATACAATAGCGGACAGTAGGTCAGCCATCATACCCCTTTGTTTGTTTTGCATAGAATAGGTTCCGAAACTTCAGGGCTAATTTTGATGAAATTTCGCATAGCGTCGTAGTAGTAGCATAGTGTAGATCACGGAAAACGATAGAATATTTTTATCGCGGAAATATGTACGATTACCAAGGAATACAGTTGTTACTCTTACGGAGCTGGGGGCCTATTATGAGCTCTTAAATCCATTCACTTTACGTCCTTATACTGACTGTATAAGGACGTAAAGTGAATGGATTTAAGAGCTCATAATAGGCCCCCAGAAGCTCATAATAGGCCCCCTGGTGTAAATAGTTTTAGATAGTATGCATTTTCTAATCCAGACTTATCGTATTTATCCGATTTCTACACGCAAAGACGTGTGAAATGTAACGTAAATTACGTTATCGCAGTCATCAGCTGTAAATGTCATTCAATGAACATGCTAGTCATTCAATCAAATAGCAGATTCAACCAGCGACTGCGACAGTTACACAACTTTGGTGGATAGATTTGCCAAAAGACGCGCTTTCTGAATTCTTGGGTCAAATAATGGGGGGTAGACATATTTTAGGTTTTAAGTCAGTTAATGAAAATATCAACGAAAAACATCTTGTTCTTTTACCGAGGGAAAGCTTAAAATTATTCCTATCTCATTATTATAATCCGCTTTAAAACTGAATTAATTCTCAAACCTGAACAAAGAATTTATTAGCTACAAGAATTTTATCCGGAGCCAGCTCGGGAAAATCGGTTTTTTACATTCAACACCATAATCAGTCTACATTATTTAGTTAGAATCTTACAAGAACAATAATATATATTTTATGGTCTTGTACCTAAAATATTTAAAATAAACTTATAATAATTATAAGTTTTTTATTAATTGATTGTAAAAGTTCAATTATTGAACTATTACAATCATAAATAAAATCAATAAAATAATATTTAGCTATCCAAGTTATGAATCGAAAATCAAAGATCGAATCCACTTTAATAAAAACAAACAATATCATCATAAGCGGTCCAGCAGTTTTTAATAATTAAAAACTTACAACCTTAAACTTGTTCAATGAGAATTCAATTAAGTAAATTTAAATTTAATTGAATTCTCATTGAACAAGTTCAAGTCTCATTTTTTAATTCAAATAAAAATACTTATATCGTTCTAGGTACACTCGCACGGTATGCCATTTGTAAAAGAAATCAATAATTCCAAGTTTATTGGACCTGACAGTATGATAAAGTAGTTGCTGCTATTTCTCCACGGTTTTGTTGCAAATGGGGCAGCGGCTATGGAGCAATGGGTCAATAAAACTACGGGGGACGAGGCTAGAGAGCTACGAAGCTAGAGAGCTACGTGGCTAGAGGGCTACGAGGCTAGTGGGCTATGAGGCTAGAGAGCTACGAAGCTAGAGAGCTACGAGGCTAGAGGGCTACGAGGCTAGAGGGCTACGAAGCTAGAGAGCTACGAGGCTAGTGGGCTACGAGGCTAGAGGACTACAAGGCTAGAGGACTACGAGGCTAGAGGGCTACGAGGTTAGAGGGCTACGAGGCTAGAGGGCTACGAGGCTAGGGGGCTACGAGACTAGAGAGCTACGAGGCTAGAGGGCTACGAAGCTAGAGAGCTACAAGGCTAGAGAGCTACGAGGCTAGAGGGCTACGAGGCTAGAGGACTACAAGGCTAGAGGACTACGAGGCTAGAGGGCTATGGGGCTAGAACGCTACGAGACTAGATCTACGGCGTAGCGCTACGAAGCTCTACGGCGCTACAGAGACAGGTGTCTCAATAAATCGGTTTAAAGTGCAAAATTGATTCGTAGCGCTTTGAAATATTGTAGTGTGAAACCATTAGCAGTATATAAAGATTTACGATTTTAGAGTGGATGCAGTCTACCGTACCCCGAGATAAAAGTTTAAAGTTAGCTTCTTATAAGATTAACATAAATCCTGCTCTTACGAAGTAAAGATTAAAAACCACTCTAGCCTTTGCTTTTATTTTTATTTTATAGCCACAATTTTTCCATTAAAATATAGTCGAATAAAAATAGTCGAGGAGTCTAAATATCCAATTGACTTAACAAGCTCGTTACAACTGCTATTGGCGATCGAAACAGACGCGGGCTCCGCGACTAGCCCGGGAGCGACGCAGGCTCTTTGACTAGGACTCGATATTGAGTGGCTTTCATTTACTTTGAGTAGTTGAGTACAGCTTATTTTATGTATTCCTCAAAGCCCATTTAAATGCTTATTTTAATGGTTGCAGAGCTTCTTTTTTTGCTATATTTGTGTTCTATTTTAATATTGTTTCTGATTTTTTGTTTCACAATAGATGGCCCGGTGAACTTCGTATACTTTTCCTTCAAATACTTTCCTGGACTTTTACGAATATCGTAAGACTAAAATTAGCCAAATCAGTAAAGACGTTCTGCAGTTTTAGTAAGACTAACAAAATTTAAAGTTAGTTTTTATTTATATAGATAGGTAGATAATAAGTTGATTATAATATTATTATCAAGGTTATAAAATCAAGATGTTAACAATATCTATAATATAAAAATGAGTCGCTGAATGTGTTGCTAAGCGCAAAACTCGAGAACGGCTGAACGGATTGGGCTAATTTTAGTCTTAAAATATTCGTAGAAGTCCAGGGAAGGTTTTTAAGTGACACGAAGTTCACCGGGACAGCTAGTTATCTATATAAATTAATACGTCGATTAATACGATCGAAAAACTGTGGAACCCTTTTTATGAAAAATACGGATACGTAGGAGCATGCGGACAGTTGTAGTTTATATGGAGAAGGAGTGCATCGAGCTAATATTATTTTAAAATTATACTTTTATCATACACTAGCTGTTGCCCGCAACTTCGTCCGCGTGAATGTGTGTTAATATAATCGAGATTAAGACAATTTAAATATAATCTTGCTCCTAAGTAGCTTCCGACGGCGAGATTCAAACCATATAATATTCTAATAGTACAATCAATATGTAATTTGCTCTTCGAATAAAAACCTACCGTTATTTGACGTGATGAATCGTTAGAAACATGTCAAGAGGTCACAGAAAAATTAAAAAGGTCGCGCTAATTGCTGTTTTCTTTTTTCTTAATTTTGAGGAGTTTCTTCAATTTCATTCCTCATAGATCCCATTATGAAATTTCCACCTGTGTCGTTCGCAGAACTATGATCGCATAACTGCGAACAACACAATTTCTAAATTTCGAGGAGGTCCTTAAATGCCTCATGGATCTTATTGTAAAATATCCACCTTTACGACCATAGCATCAAATACAAATTATAGCCCTTTAGTAATGACGGTGGCAGAGTAGACAGAATTTGTGACGGTGGTGATCATGATGATTAATAGAATTGACATTCCAGAAATTCAATTGAAATCTGTCAAATCTATACCAAATGCCGCGCCGCGCCTCGCCTCGTCTCTTTCCTTCCTTTCAACCATCAATTTCCTTCCGACCTTCAAATTAAAATAACAAAATTGTTCCGTACATACATCAATTAAAAGTTTTAAGGTCTTGGCTAACCAAGACATTTTGATTTGACAAAAACAAATGCATTTTTTCTTTAGCCATAATATTCTAACTCAATTTGAATCCACCAAGGAAACGCCGACTGGGTACACAAGCAGTCTGGAGCCACCGGCCTCCTGTATAAATAATTTTAAGGAAGTAATAAATTACACATTATTATACAACTTTTCCGAACTAAGTATTGACTTTATTAATCACTTTGCACATTAATTTTCCTTGTGACTCCATATTAATTAAGATAGGTGAACAATTGAGTTGAAAGTTTTAGAAAGAGCGAGAGAATGAACAATTCAATTACTTTTTCTGTTGATTTATTGTATCAACAGTTTATAAATTTCAATATTATATTATGCTTATAATAAGTTTTATAATAGCGAAACTTATAAGTTGTCGACTGTCGAATTATTTATGCATTCAAGAGGCGTATATGAGCAACTTTAAATGTTTTCTATAATGTTAAGATTCGGTCGCGATAAAAGGTTTTTCGTTACAAAGCAGTCGCAGCCTTATTACCTAGATACAAAATATCTATAATAGTAAATATTGAAATCTTCGCTAGCCGCACCAAGCTTATACTCCATTCATCTTCTCAAATCGCACCACCAATACAAATGTTCCCTCTAAATCTCCCCGACATGAAATCGCTGAATAAACAAAAACTTTAAAGGCTACCTAATTTCTTGGATCCAAAACGAAAACAATCTTAATATGACCATAGAGGAGAAATACGATGGAGCATTGAAAAGATGCCAAATGGTAAATCCGGCCCTGGCGCTTCATTACTTATTGTTTACTACCAGAGCTGGATTCAGTTTTTAAATTCAAGTTTATTGAAGTGGATTTTACGGGTCATACTTGATATGCATAGCAGGGTTGGTGGGAGTACAAGATTTCGGATACGGTTGCGGATGTCTGTTTAAATTTTGTTTAGGGTTATGCCTGTTAATGTGCATGTAACCTACGGCATTTATGCCAATTGTGTGCCTACCGTACCGTGTTCTAGACAAGTATTTACCAGGTATAATTATGAGTAGGTACATTACATTTTTTCATCGACGGAGGCGGAAAACGGCAACCTCGGTAAGCGGAAAAAAAACCTTTTTTAGAATATTATTAAAAGTATAAATTACGCAATTAAACGTGAAACATTGTTACATTTAATATAATATAGCAGTTTATTCGTAGCAAGATTCAAAGAGTTCTCTTTTATTATTATAATTATTATTCACAAAACAAAATTATTCAAAGCTATCAAATACTAGAATACAATTTTATAAGAAACTTAATTTTTATACTTGATTTCACTTACTTAATACATCTTTCGCATATCCAACAATTTCGGTTGCGGATACGCGAGCAACTCAGCCGATGCAGAGTGCGCCGTTTTTGGACAAGATTCAAGGCAGTTTTACCGCATCTTTATCTCATACGATATTGACATAAAAAATAAATTTATAGAAGAGAATCCCGCACAAGTCTCAGGAATGGAGGTCGCGTTCTGAGACGCCTTGTCGCTGAAACATGAAATACTTTACACAAAGTTAAGGCGCTCAGCGCTCTCATTACTTGCGACTTTGTTGTAGGTACTTGGTGAAATAATATGCCACATAAAAGTGGTATATTTGGATAGAGTACAATTATACAAACAAAAATGTTACATAACATGGTATCCTAAAGTGTCACGTTTCCGAGATATTTAGATGTAAAGATCGCCGTATGAGTCCAAAGGACACAAAATCTATCCAAATATATCACTTTTATCGTGCTCGGAAATTTTGAAAAAAAAAAACAAAATGGCCGGTGGTGGTGGTGGTGGAGGTATGTCAGGCTCCATACCATAGACTTAATATATACTGTAGCATTATAGGTTTATGCTCCATACAAAAATGTTCGAACCCCTTTATGTCTGAAATAGTACTGAAAGGTGTATCTAAAGTGACACGTCAAGGTATAGTCTGTAAATTTTTAAATGAAATAAAAATATGAGAACTTTATTAATTTGAGATAAAAATGTGCAAGGTGACAATATTTAAAATGTAATAAGCGTTCTCTGTGAAAATACAAAAAAAAATACACCATAAAAGCGTGATTACGTTTAGAACATTTTTCCGTCTCTCAGTATTGCGTTCTAGACGCCTTGTCGCTGGAACATGAAATACTTCATACAAAGTTAAGGACTTTACTAATGTTATACTTGGCCCAAAATTCGTTTTTCTGGCGGAACATTACACCGGGATTAAATGTTACCTATATCCTTTCCCGGGACTCAAAGTATCATCATACCTAATTTCAGCAGAATCGGTTCAGCGGTTTGTGTGTGAAGAGGTAACAGACAGACAGACACAGTTTCGCATTTATAATATTAGTATGGATTGGATTTGATATGGTTTAGCTTTAAACGCTGCCGCTATTTGATAAAACCAATACTACAGACCAATACTGAATTTCAAAGGAACTAGATATTCATCGATTCGGCTTTCTCAAAGCATTTCAGACTTCAGATATTCGGCCTAGCTGCTAGCTGGTATAATTTGGTTTTAAAAAACTACAAATAATGTATAATATTTTCTTAATAATTGAACGCAATAAAATATGACTACCAGACATCCACATAAAATTGCGTTAAATAATCATTTTCGATTTGATTTTGTATTAATAGATATATTTAAAAGGTTTGGTCTTAGTGAAAATTTTTTATTTCTTTTTCAGCAATTTCCTATTTGCTATAGTATACCTATTATAATAATTTACTATGCATAACTTTTTTTAATTCATATGCCACCACAATTTCTCCTGCGTCGTGTTTTGTTATAACCTATACAGTATAAGGTGTGCTTGTGTAAACACCGTTATCATTGAAACCATCAAATGAGCCCGTCAAAATGAACAACTTTTTCTATGAGAACAATGCTGCAATTTGTATGGGTATGAAGGCGAGTTTTTTGAGTTACCAGCATTGTTTTCATAGAACAAGTTGTTCATTTTGACGGGCTCATATTTTGATGATTTCAAGGATAACGGTGTTTACACAAACACACTGTATATTTAATAATAATAATAATATCATTTGAATTGAAAAATTTTAAGATAACATTCGATACTATATATAATATCTTTTGATATATTATATACAAATATTACGCCCGGTCTCTATATTTCCGCGTGGGGTTTTTCTACGAACCGCTTTGTGGGTATTTGTTTACGCAGCTAAGCAATATAAAACAGTTCCTAGAAAAAATCCTCATCGTTTTCATGTATATTTTTACCGATATATTACACTCTTTTTTTTGTGATATTAAGTCTCTACTCGTAGCGGTAGCACGACGACCAGCGGAAATGCGAAAGTATGGACAAACTGTGGAAATAAACCTAAGGTGCCGTTCCGATCTTTTTTCGTTCCGAAAAATTCAATTAAAATGCCACTTTATGACAGACTATAGTCACAAACTGTGGAAATAAACCTAAGGTGCCGTTCCGATCTTTTTTCGTTCCGAAAAATTCAATTAAAATGCCACTTTATGACAGACTATAGTCACAAACTGTGGAGATAAACTTAAGGTGCCGTTCCGATCTTTTTTAGTACCGAATAATTCAATTAAAAAGCCACTTTAAGACAGACTATAGTTCTAAAAATTCAAATAATATCCTACATTATGACATATACTATAGTGTGTCATAAAGTGGCATTTTAATTAAATTTTTCGTAACGAAAAAGGATCGGAACGGCACCTTAGGTTTATTTACACAGTTTGTCCATACTTTCGCATTTCCGCTGGTCGCCGTGCTACCGCTACTGATATTACAAATCAAATCGGCCTAGTGCGAGGCGGAATCGCGCACAATGGTATCGTTATGGAGCAAAATAGCCCAAAAAATGTGATTTTATTTTATTTTATTATATCAATTAGTAAAATACAATAATGTGGCTCAGTTGTTGGGCTATTGGTAGCTCAAGCTAGGGTTCGAATCCCGCCGACGGAACAAAAGGTTTTCAAAGTTCCCGGGTAATGGATGTGTATTAAATATTAGTATAATAGAATAAAAATCTTAAATATATGTAAACTTTGTCTGGCACCCGTAACACAAGTTCTTCAGGTACTTAGCACGGGGCCAGACTGACGTGGTGTAAAGCGTCCATAGGTATTTTAAAAAATTAAGGATTTTGTAAAAATTTCAAGTGTCTAGCTAAAGCTATTATTGATATCGAGCAAAAAAAATAATAGAAATCACATTTTTACACATACTGTAAAAATTTCAGAAGTCTAGCTATAGCCGTTCTTGAGATACAACCTGGAGACAGACAGATGGAAAGACGGACAGACAGACAGACGGACAGACAGACAGACGGACAGACAGACAGACGGACAGACAGACAGACGGACAGACAGACGGACGGACAGACAGACGGACGGACAGACAGACGGACGGACAGACAGACGGACAGAGAGACAGACGGACAGACAGACAGACGGTCAGACAGACAGACGGACAGACAGACAGACAGACAAACATACGGACAGACGGACAGACAGACAGACGGACATACGTCGAAGTCTTAGTAATAGGGTTCCGATTTTACCCTTTGGGTACGGAACCCTAAAAACGAGTGTACCATGCTTTTCTCGAAGGTATATTAATACCTTCGAGAAAAGCATGGTACAGTCATGTCCGTTTGCTTGAGACTAATATTAATTGACAGGGTAACCGTAACCCCAAATAAGTCACTTGTAGTTGGTACTACTAATATATATTCTGTGCTTGTAGCCATAAAGTTAATATACCTAGCGGAATAGAGAAACAAAGGCCTGAGCAAGAGAGATGTCACTATCAGTAACACTGCGTAGTGAAAAGGGACGTGTGATACATGACAGCGGCATTCTTTTTTTGACGTCCAGTCGGCACGTGCTGCACGTTGACAATTAATCTCATAGAAATCATGTTCAATCATGCTTGTGTAAGTGTATACGTACACATATTTTTACACACAGATGAAACCAATTTCGGTTTCGTTTGACAGCTCGAGATTGTTGCTCTATTCCGCTAGGTATATTAACTTTATGCTTGTAGCACTTCAACCAGAGCAGACAGAGTGCTTCAACACTCCAATTGTATATACTTAAATGAATTTGAGAAAAATCGTCTGAATTGGTAACGTGCTTACTTAGTTCAAAGTTTTAATAATGATCAAAGAAACAGTCAAACTTCAGTGTGCTGCCTGTCGCCGCCAGCGACGCTCAAGTTTACATTTCCTTGTTTGTACTTCGCGTCTTTTCAAGTCAAATTACACGGCGGCAGAGGACGGAGATCATTTTAGGCGAGAAAATAGCCATAGGTTTTGAATATTAAGTTAAGTTTATTTGTGTATCAAACATTGATTAATATTATGGTACTTAAAATGGTATTATTTGTTTTTTGCCGCGATCCAAACTAATATTATTATGCAAAAGTGTATATTATGTGTGTTTGTCACTTTGTCACGCTCAACCAACCCGATTTAGACAAAATTTGCTATGCAACGCGAAAAACATTGCGTGCAATATTTATACAAAATTACCTATACGGAATGTAACAAAACTAAGTGACAATATTCTAGAGTGTGTACTGTGATATGTTCTTTATTATAAGTACTGTGAAAGTAGAAGTGCTGAAAGAGCTAATATTTTTTGTGATTCGTATGGGCAAGCGCCCTAACGTCAAGCGTTTTCCCATACAAGTAAAAAAAGTTGTTTTTTCAGCGCTGCTAGTTTCACATGGAACTCTATATAGGGGGACCCATCACTTAGTTTTGTTACACCCTGTAAAAAAAGGGGGGACTCAAGACATTTTTAGTCCGATATGTATACGACTCGAACTTGGCCGGTTATTTCAACTAGCAAATTATTAAATTGCATTTCCAGTTTGTACTGGGAGCGAGCATCGTTCACGTCGAGTCGACGCGCCGCCAACTTGTTCAATTACACAATACAATTTAACTTCCCCGTTCCGTGGAGTTATGATTTTTTGCGGTTTAGCCATTTAACCAAGTGGCTTAGACATATCATTGCTTATTCTATTTCATTGTTTAAATGTGTTTGTTTGAAATTGTGTTTTGATACCGATTGTGCAGGAAGACATGGCCTAAGCCGTGGGATATGAGGATATGACTTGGAGAAGGGTGGATTTTTTAAGAGGGCCCGAACCAAATCAGGCTTTTTTATTATTTTATCCGTAGCCAAAGGGTAAAAACAGGAACCTATTACTAAGACTTCGTTGTTGTCCGTCTGTCCGTCTCCAGGCTGTAACTCAAGAACGGTAATAGCTAGAGAATTGAAATTTTCATAGATACTAAAATAATAAAAGATACTAAAAATAAAATAAAATAACTATTTGGCTCCCGGCTCCTATACAACAAACATGATTTTTTGGCCTTTTTTGCTCTATATCACAAAGTCCTTAGTTATATGTGTACTCTTATGTTTTATAATACTTAATAATGAAATAAAATAAAATATTAAATCGGGCTCCCATACAAA
Organism: Aricia agestis; assembly: GCF_905147365.1. Taxonomy (NCBI): domain Eukaryota; kingdom Metazoa; phylum Arthropoda; class Insecta; order Lepidoptera; family Lycaenidae; genus Aricia; species Aricia agestis. The sequence goes on from NC_056409.1 coordinate 20,050,126, forward strand.
AACACACTGTCTGGCCTCATTTTGGTCTTTAATGGTACGGAACCCTTCGTGCGCGAGTCCGACTCGCACTTGGCACTCAAATTATGAAAATTCGAACTAATTCCACGCTTACGCAATAATTCACCCCCACACTTCGTGAAGCATGGTTCAACGTTTGCGTACAGTTTACATAAACTAAGTTAGCTGTTAACTAGCGCGTGTATCAACACCGCTTATTACTCCTCAGGGCATCACGTGATTGATTACGGTGTTATGCTTGCTTGTGTCCACACAACATTAAACAGGGTACTTAATCCGTTGCGAGACATCCAGGGGTAAAGGGTTTACTCTTAATAAAATCTATAATATACTTAATATTATAAATGCGAAAGTGTGTTATTCTGTCTGTTACCTCTTCACGCCCAAACCGCTGAACCGATTTTGCTGGGTACGTAAACACTTTAAGTCCCGGGAAAGGACATAGGATACTTTTTATCCCGGAAAAATGTACGGTTCCAGTGCGAAAAACGAACGACTTGCGGGCCTCATTTACTAATTTTAGTATACTAAATTTTAGTATAGAAATAACTTTACTGCAATGCCTTGCTTCATCCATAGTTGAGAATATTTTTTAGCACTTTCGTATGAATATCAGCTACTTTTTAAATTGGTTGGACAGTCAGATCTGCATTGTACATGGAAGATAATGTCTATGTCCCACAACCTTCAATCACCTTTTTGAGTAAAAGCTTTTTAAATGGAGGAAAGGAAAGAATGAAGAAGCTTTATTTTATTGTAATTTACGGGAAAATGTTTTTGTATGAAGGTTTTTTAAATGGAGAAAAATAATTCAGCTTTATTTTATTGTTATGTACTGGTACAATCACATTTTTACAGTAATTTTTGTCGTTTATGATCCGAACTAAGTTATTTTCATCTAGTTGATACAATGGCAAAGGTGGACCTTGGTTTGATCCTGTTCTATAAGTATAGGACTGAATTGAATCCGAACGAACAATAATAACGGCAGCTTTGCTGACGGAGTCGCAGTCGGCAGATGACAACTACTGAGTTATGAGTTATGACGTCATAATTCACCATTCCAGGTCGGTTCGCAGTTCGTTGTACTGCCGTGTCTTCTGGTACCGCTGTACAATAAAATACTCGTATAGATCTCGAATTGTTTTCGTTTGGTGAGTTATAGATTGTTGAGTCCTACAAGGATTTTATGTGATTAGCATGACATTATCATGGTGGTGGAAACGAGAAACAGCTGGCACTAAAATTACATTGAGGTTATAATATTCTTTATTTCGGTGATATACAAAATATAAACTATATTAATTTTGTGGCAACGATAAATACCACTCTTGGTAAAAGAGGGACTCTACAAAACGGTGGCGTTGTTTCCGATTATAGTAACTAGCGAAAAGCCAAAAGGCACGCAAATTTATATTTACGGAAACACGGACAGACGGAGAGACGGACACGCAGACACACAACTCAACTTTTTCATTTGCACTAAATATAAACTGCAAACTTAATGCCAATGGACTCTAGCGACGTCAAACGGGATTTTATTCAATAGCTGCCGATATTTTGCCAGTCCACTGTGGAATCTATTTGATGTAGAAAATAAATTGAATACTTTATTCTGAAAATGGCGTCCCCCTCGGATCATTTTCCGCGAATGATACGTAATTCGTATCCATTCCTAGCGGTCTTTCCTCGAACATACGAACATAAACGAGAGTTTTTTGTTACTGCGACATGTATAGCAATATTGTGACAGTGAATTCTATTGTAAAATTATTCGACTAGGAGCTGACGACCAAATCGGTCATGTGGCTTCAGCTGTATTAAAACTCCGTTAGCTACGTCCCTGAACAACCCTTTTTGATAATCTGCGTGTTGGCAGGCCGTGAACGGTGGGTGTGGGCGTAGTGGGGTGGGGCGAAAAAAAGAAAAAAAAAGTAGGTTCAGCAACTTCAATTTTTTTCCAAACAGCTGCTCTGGACTTCCTGTGCGTCGTGTCCATAATCTCCAATTTTTTGCTGGGTATACTTTGAGTCCCGGGAAAGGACATAGCATACTTTTTATACCAAAAAATGTACGGTTCCCGCGCGATTTACGAATTTTGGTGCAACGAAGTTGCGGGCGTCGTCTGGTTATACTAATGAATACGGGGAGCCGATCGTATCCAGATTCCAGTCGTAGTGACCGCAGGGCGGCGCGGGTCGAATTAACCAGCTGCCCTAGACAAAGTACCGAGGGGTTAGTGCGAGTTATATTCGATCGTACGCATCGAGCACGTTAACGCGAATTTATATGGAATCAAAGCAGCGCCATCTACTGGCTAACGTGGATACTGCTTTGATCCCATATAAATTCACGTGAACGTGCTCGATGCGTCGGATCGAATAAAACTCGCACTAACCCCTCTTATATTTCGTTAAAAACGATGACGAAATTCGTTATCAAAATGTATGCGGTTTGACATAGGTCATCGGCCATTGCTAAATGACATTTCGCTTGCGAAGGCTAATGTCAAATCCCATACATGATAACGAATTACGTCATCGTTTTTAACGAAAGGTACTTTGGCTATGGCCTCAGACTTGCATTCTCGTCTCATCGTCAGGTAGGCCGATTAGTCCAACCGGATTTAATCGGTCCTCTATATAGAAGATTATTTGAAATGCATTTGGCGAAATATTTGAAAAACTATCCGAAAACAGTTATTATTATTATTACTAAATTCCAGTTAAAAACCCCGCCTATTTAATATACTTAATATTTATAAATATTGTCTAAGCGGAGTTTTTAACTGGAATTTTTACAAAACAAACGAATTTAAAGTCAATTCGGACCACGCATTTGGGCCGTTGCGTATTATTTATTCTGTCGTGAGTAGGCGCCATTTTGTTTACTCTGCTAAGCAATTTTTGCTGTTTGTATTTTGTTATTTTTTGAAACAAAACAGTTTAGGCCAAACAATAGCTTAGCTATAATATTACGGTTTTCGGCTTTGTTGGGAATTATGAAAAATATTAACTGGCTTTTTGCTCTTAAATGTTTAAAAGTTACAATATTTAAATTATGTAAGAAAATTAATTAATTTCCTGTTTCCTATTTTTATCAATGTAAGTAATTACTAAATTATTTTTACCAAGCAATTTCGGGTGTTGTAATAATTTTGGGTATAATGCTGATTTTCGTATAATCGACTTGGGTATAATCGACGCTGATGGTCGCATATAATAAAAATCTTAAATATTAAATTATGTACAGTATAAAAGTATATATTTCCGTTGTCTGGTACCTGTAATACAAGTCCTTCAGGTACTTAGCACGGGGCCAGACTGACGTGTGAAGCGTCCATAGATATTATTAATATCCTATTCTAGAAAGCGGTTTTAACTAACGCGTAGCGATCTTCGCTGATAAGCATTTGGATTTGGGTGTCGACGCCAAAGGTAAGCGAAAAGTTGGTGCGACACTAAAATCAGCCTATTAGCTGGGTAAACTGTCTTCTTGTTCTTAGCTATTAGCTATACCTAGTATTTAAAGGGAGGCCTCTACAGGATGAAACAAAACTAAGCGATAATACATTAGCTTTGTCCACACTGTGCCTTTTTCTGTTCGTCAAGAGCATGCGTTATAGTGCAGTCAACAGCGAACGTGAGGCATGCCCGTGACGCATGCCCTCTGACCGTATCCAAAACTTCAAAACATTCAGACATTATTGGCGTTGCGTCCCTTAACGCATTCAATTATTGAATGCGCCAATTATGAAAGTTGACGAAAATTGAAGATGAAAGTGCGCAGTGTGGACTATGGACATAGCTATTAGGTTATGTATGGGTCCCCTCTATAGAGGTCGCTGTGGAGCGAGCAGCAAATTCTATATAAGGGTTAGGTAAGGAGCAGCGCTGAAAGAGCGACTTTTTTCACCTTTATATGGATAACCTCCTCCTTTTCGGAAGTCACAAATCACAAAATTTTTTTTTGCTCTTTCAGAGCTGCTACTTTCACAGTGAACTCTATATAAGGGCACATACACACCCTAAAGTATTATCAGTTAGTTTTGTTAACCTTTTATAAATACCTAAAGCCATTAAAATTGCAAAAATATGGTTAGCAATCGTGTTCTCAAGTTAAAGTTGTCGTAAAAGAAAACACCCGCCTGAAAGAAAAATAAAAAAACACCGAGTAATTTAAAATATTTCTACAATCAACTCTAAATTCCAAGTCTTTGGCCTAATTTAGAAAATGTGTCCAAACAAAACAATGTCAAAGCCCATTTCGCTAACCTAATTTCCCTTCTTTCATTTCCACCTTTTCCGTAAGTATAATGTAACCACTTTACGAATTTAAGCCCACAAAGAGGCAAAGAGTTTGTTGAAAAATGTCTCGGGCGCTCCCCGCCCAACTGGGCCAAAAGTCTAAACCGCATTCAACTATTTGTAAGTGGCAGTGTTAGGAATTCTCATGATATAAGGCTACTTAGGGCGAAAATACTGCACGGGGATGGCAGATATTATTTATGCTTCCCGCGGCTTCGGTCGTATAATTTTCAGTACTGTGTTTAGGTTTTGAAGGTGAGAAAGCGATGGCTTATAGTGTTAAAGCTGTGAGACGTGTGATTGAATGGTCTTGTTCAGTCAAAAGGCTAGCTGTTTGATTGAATGGCTATTTAAACCAGTTGGCTGCGACTTATAGACACTTTGAGTCTCGGAAAATGATATAGGATAATTTTTATGCACTCAACTGACTTGCGCGCTACAACTAGATTTAAATGAATAAAATAAAAACATCTTTATTTAACATACAAGGGACAGAGCACAGCCAGAGTTTGTAACACAAAAGAATAACAAACAGATTGACATTGATATACATATTTATGCTTCGGCAAGAATGGGCCGGCTCGACCGGAGAAATACCACGTTCTCACAGAAAACCGGCGTGAAACAGTGCTTGCGCTGTGTTTCGCCGAGTGAGTGAGTTTACCGGAGGCCCAATTCCCTTCCCTATCCTCCCCTATTTCCTTCCCTTCCCATCCCTACCCTCCCCTTTTACCCTATTCCCTCTTAAAAGGCCGGCAACGCACCTGCAGCTCTTCTGATGCTGCGAGTGTCCATGGGCGACGGAAGTTGCTTTCCATCAGGTGACCCGTTTGCTCGTTTGCCCCCTTCTATCATAAAAAAAAAAAACATAAAACTACTTAAAAGTAAATAGGTGATCGGTTATGTCAGTGCAATGCACATGATTTGTACAAGGTGTAACAAAACTAATTAAGAGTCGCCTGTATACGCGTACTAGAATTTTGAAGATAAATATAGATCCTCAATCTAGGTAATTTAATTCCCACTTGTAATATAATGCCTGGAATTTTCAATTCGCCGGTCCCTTTTCACGTATTATTTAGCGAATGAGTGTCGTGGAATAAAGCAATAATACGCTGGACAACTACAAACAGGAAAAGTTTAGATTACTCCTCACTCATGCCATTTTGAGTACTTGTTTTTAGGTCATGTAAGTGACATAAATTATTTTGCTTCTATTATTATATTTTTTTACAATCCACTGCTGCACTATTTAATTAGTCAGCATTATTTAGTAAACTAGATGACGCCCGCAACTCCGTTGCGCGTCGTTTATCGCGCTGTAACCGTACATTTTTCCGGGATAAAAAGTATTCTATGTCATTTCCCGGGGCTCAAAGTATCTCTTAAAGTCCAAACCAAATTTCAGCAAAATCGGTTCAGCGGTTTGGGCGTGAAGAGGTAACAGACAGACAGACAGATGGTCAGACAGACAGATATACACTTTCGCATTTTTAATATTAGTATGGATGACCACCATCAGAGTACTTAGCTACCATATACGAGATTGCACTTAACCAATACAATAATATTTAATTGAAAATCCATGTAATACATTATACAACAACAAGCACAAACTACACGGTCGGCATAAACTGATTCAGAAAATAGGGGAGGCAATACTCATGTACCAATGACGACACAAGGGACGGAAGCGACAATTTTTAATTACAGAACGCGTTTTCTCTCGTCGCGATGAAAATAGAAAATTAAGGGCCATACCTCACCAGGACGCCATGACGACGTGGCCAGCGGCGTCGTCAACTAGTTCTATTGAAATGTATGACGGTTAACTCACCTGGCGACCGACTGGCGACGTTGCCAAGTAGCCAGCGTAGGCAGAGTCGACCGCTCCGCATACGGCGACTGTTGACGTTGCCAGTTTTTTTTTCAATCTTATTTATTTTATAAGCCTTACATCCTGAAGATTAAGTCGGCTTAAGAGTTAAGTACATTTTACAATGATATTATAACAATTACCTTAGGACGTGAGGGTTAACATATTATGATTAAGGTTGTTTGCACGTATTTGTATGCTCCGTCATTCAATCAGTCGCTTATTTTAGTGATATCCTCAAATAATTGAAAAAATTTTCAAGCTATTTTCTTAAATCTTCATAGAATTTAAGAAAAACACCGCTTTGCGGCGATGACGTACAGACGCCAAACGTTGCCATGGTAACGTCACTGGCCACATCGCCGTGGCATTTCGGTGAGGTATGGCTTTAACACTTCAAATAACACTAGTTTAATAGGAAAATAATATAGAATAGCCTGTGTCTGCGAGGAGTTAATACAATAAAATATAAAAATAATATAAAAAAGGTCTTCACGCTTAAGTCACTGAACCGTGTTGATAAAATTTGGTATGCAGATACTTTGAGTCCCGGGAAAGGACATACTTAACGTAGTTGCGAGCATCAACTTGGTAATTCTAAGCCAAAAATAGAAAGTATTTCACCTAGTATTTAAACTTAGCTGTAACTTGTCACAAACTAGAATTTGCATTCAAGCAGAACGTATAATGGATTTAATTATGTTTGAAGTGCGGCGTCAGTGTTGTGTACAGTTCGGCACAGTCTCCCCTCGCTATAATGAGCCGGCAAAATTAAATGTTTCACTAAATTACATCAGACTAAACACGAGTAAGGGCCAATTCAGACCGAAACGTGACGCGTAGATGCATATTTCTAAATTTGTATGGATTTGACAGATTTGTAAGATGTCTCACCGCTCACACAATTGAAATCTGTCAATTCAGTACAAAATTCATCTACGCGTCGCGTTGCGGTCTGAATTGACCCTTAGCCTCGACTATACGTTACTGCACGCAGATTGAACCGTACGACTCAAGCCAGGGAAGAGCCCCGAGCATACTTCGTTGTATATGTACCATCGAGGAAGTTGATTCCTATGCAATTGACAGACCAACGTTATTTGGTCGAATATGTTAATTAAATGTTAATTGTGATCTGTCAGCTGGGTTTGACGTAACGCAACCAAACTACTTAGGTCCCCGATTTGCTTTGATTTGATTTGATTTATATGTCTTTGACGGATTCGCAAGACGTCTCACGCAATTTAAATCTGTAAAATCCATAAAATTTTATGCCGTGCCGCGCTTCGCCTCGCCTCGTCGCGTTGCGGTCTGAATTGACCCTGAGACGTGACGAGGCGGGCGCGACGCGATGCGACCTAAATATTTATGGATTTGACAGATGTCGTCAGCTTGAGACGTCTTGCGAATCTGTCAAATCCATACTAATTTAGAAATGCATCTACGCGTCACGTTTGGGTCTGAATTGGCCCTAAGAAGTAAAAAAAATAAACTGTTACAAAACGTTGAAGTTGAACAGCATATTAAATCAGGTTTATAAATCAATAAAGAGTATTGACGTTTCCAAAGTGCTTCCAGGTCACAGCTCATAACTCTGTCTGAACGCTCACCTCGAATGTTAACATATTTGCATAGAATTGGCACTTCGGAGATATCAGCGGCGGAATTGAGTTTGAAAGCACGTCCCATTCACTCCGCGCCGGCATTCAGCGTGACCCGGATCCCGTGACACTCGCGCGTGTCACGTCACAGATAAATCTGACGGCGAATCGGACTTTTCGGAGCGGTGACATACTCGATATTGATACATACATGACGAAATAGTCGATACGACTATTTCGCATTTCATTTAGACTTAAAAATTAATTTAGTTAATTAAAAATAAATCGTCGATATTGTCCTAACAGTATCTAAGCACGATTTTTGTAGTTTTAAGTACTTGGAACTTTAAATTTGAATTTTGAATAAATTCGAGGGAAGAATCGTGAGAAGATCTTATCTCCAACTGTGCAATGTCTTCCCAGTGTCTATATTAAGTGGTACAACGTCGGCGATTTGTGTCTGTCAGTGCAAGCTGCTGCAATGTCACGGAAATTCGCACGATATAACTTTTACGACGCGGACGCCTTATATTATCGCACCGGCTTGATGGCTAACATTTTGTTTCGTGTCGCTCTATTTGTTTGTGGAAATTGTATACGTTTTAGGCCGGCCGCATACATACGTTTTCCGCATCGGTATTCGGAAATCCGAATGCATGGATTCAGTAGAAAATACAAGCACACGGTCGTTTCGCTCCGCACGGAACGAATTCCGCACGTACGTTTTAAATGATAGCCGGCGTGAAAAATACGAATGTTTGCGCTAGTCTCACGCAATCCTGAATACGGAAAACGAATTCGGAAATGAAATGGAAAACGTGCGTTTGCGATCAGCATTAGGTGTAAAATAACGATAGAAATATAGATGAATAAAAAAAATTAGAAATGCTCACAGATGCAGAAATTACATTAAAATCTGTATAGAATAATAATTATTATATTACAAGTATAACTTTTATAAAAGTGATTAAGTTGAAAATACGTTAAATATAGTTTGACCTTTGAACGTCTGTGTAGGCAGTATAAAACAATATTTAAATGACTAATAATCGTTATTTAAATTTCTTACTTAAAGTTTTAAGATAACTTAAAGTACTTATCATATCAAAATAAAACGTTACCACGTTGAACCCAAAGTTTTAGAGTTAGTTTAATTTCAACAAAACGATTGATGATTCCAGATAATATTATAATTTTTATGCGGATATATTTTGTACGAAAATCAAGTCTATAATCAAAATATTACTAACACAGAAATTATCCTGCGTTAAATGAAATTGGGCCGTAAGCAATAACTATGGGAAGCGGAACGGTTTATGTGCATATAAAAGTGTACATGCTTACATAACTAACACGAATCTATCTAGTTTTTATTGGCGCCGTAAAACAAAACGATCGACGATGGGTTATAAAATTAAACACAATCTCGCTTTAACTGCACGCAATAAAACACAGTTTAGCCATAAATATAAGTGTCAACATTACAAACAATGTTCAAAGTGTAGCTGAAATATATGCCTCAGCCTCCATATCAGCGTTCAGCGGGGCGGGAGCGGTAGCGGCGGCACGGGAAGCCGTCTAGTACGTCACCGTAGTAGCCGCGAGTAGCCGCTTGCCGCGCCGCTGCCTCCGGGCCAGTTCCATAAAAGGCTGCGTTTCCACCAGAGATGTGTTGCGAGGAATGTGAGCGATGTCATGGCAAGCTCAAGTCAATGAAGCGATTCTATTGGTTCTCAAAAACACATTCCTCGCAACATCTCTGGTGGAAACGTAGCCTAAACCTATGTATTAAAACGCTCCGTTCCCGCGACGCCGCCGCCATCACCCCGCTATCCGCAGATTTCGAGACTGATGCCTAAGTTACTAGTAAGTTCCCGGAAATCTGCGAAATTCATATATTATGTGAAAATTCATTTACCGCGCGGAATGTGTACATTTTTCCGAAATAGAAAGTATGCTATTTCCTTTCCCGGGAGTCAAAGTACTTCAATACTAATTTCCATTAAAGACGGTTCAGCGGTTTAAACGTGAAGATGTAACAGATAGACAGACGCAATTTTTACAACATTAGTGAGGATTTACTTAGGCTCAATTCACACCGGAATGGCAGAGGCGAGGCAAGCAGTTTCAGTGTTATAATATGATATTAAACATTATCTTCATTATTGTAATACATAGTATCGCTTGAGAAATCTACGGCCGCCCGTGGACGCTCGTGGCCGCTCGTGGTCTCTTGCGGCCGCCGGCGGCGGCGATTTCTCAAGCGATACTATGTATTACAAAAATGAAGATAAAGTTTAAAATCATATGACACTGAAACTGCTCGCCTCGCCTCTGCCATTCCGGTGTGAATTGAGCCTTACAGTGTAATTGTAGTCAGGAAGTATGTAATCGGGAATCTGCTATACCTACCCAAGGGTTCGGATTATGATCGAGCGTTTTCATTAGCTTTGTGGACCCCTAGACGATCAATTTTATTGTGCAATATCATTGAACGATATTATTCTACAATTAATTTGACAATAAGATTGAAAAGCATTCAATATCAACCCCAGATGGTCAATAATATTGCACAATACGTGATATTGCACAATAATATTGATCATCTAGGTGCCCGCTTACATTTACTCCATTGCTAAACGACGCATGCATTTTTTCTATAATTTTATGGTAGTGGAGCAAAGTAAAGTTTTCAATTATTCTCAGAACACATGAAGGCTGGATAGCTAAGACGCGTTAAATAGTTTAGCTTGTGTCTACTTACTGCTTAAGTGGCTGGGGAGGAAGTTGGTCGTATGTTGCGGGATACGGGACACGAGACACGGGATACGGGACACTGGACATGGGACAGGGAACGTGAGACGCGGGACGCAGTATGCGAGATAAAATGACATAACATACAATTACATAATAATAACAAGCCAAATTATCCTGTTCCGTCACGTGGTCAAATCTACATACGTATGCTAAATTTCATCAAAATTTGTTCTCGTAGTTGGAGCTTTTCGAGTGCAAATAAACAATCTTTGACTTTTAATTACAGATTATTATAATTAATAACCCAAAAGATTATATGAGGTAGTAATTTTAACTAGCCCTTAAGAAGTCTCTTAACTAGCTCTCAACTTCGGAACCCACCTAATTAGAAAAGTTTGTATTTCATGAAACAATTTATATTACTTAATCGTTTTAATATAAACGCTAGAAATTTTAAGTTATAAATGAAAAATATTTTAGCGAAAACTTTATAACGTTAAGATGATGTTTAGAACATCATGTTAAGTATCATCTCTTAGTTAAGGACAAGTAGCACAATATTGTGATGCTTAAGGTGAATTTCTGATCTTTGCCGCGAGCGACCGCGAGTCGCGACCGACAAAAATTCAAATAAAATGCCACTTTATGACAAAAAAAATATACTTTATAGGTTTCATTTTACTCTACGCCACAACTCACTAGCTTTTAGGGTCAATTCAGACCGCAACGCGACGAGGCGAGGCGCGGCGCGGCATAAAGTATGGATTTGACAGATTTCAATTGCGTGAGACGTCTTGCGAATCTGTCATATGACATATCCATATAAATTTAGAAATGCATGATCTACGCGTCGCGTTGCGTTCTGAATCAACATGGAATCAACCCTCGCTACAAGCCGCGGCGGCACCATGGTTCGCCACACACAATAATATCTAATATATAAAATTCTCGTGTCACAGTTTTCGTTGCCATACTCCTCCGAAACGGCTTGACCGATTCTCATGAAATTTTGTGAGCATGTTGAGTAGGTCTGAGAATTGGCCAACATCTATTTTTCATACAAAAAAAATATATATGGCAAAACAACGTTTGCCGGGACAGCTAGTATTGTCTGTAAGAATACTAGCTGTACAACAACCTAAATCTTAAAAAATTATATTAGCCTTGCGGCGAGTAATATAATGTGAGATTTAGGTTGTTTTGAATCGTGTTTTTTGGCACAATTTGTTTTTATTTCTTTTTTCTCGAATTGGATAGAATTTTATCTATACAGATTATTTTTGTCGTTTTCTTCAAAATTTCGGCAAAATTTCGTATACGGACTCTTAATAATACTAGTGCTGAACACCCTATATACAAGGAACAAAAAACAATGAATATCCTTTCTGTTATAACTAAAAGCACCTTAAACAATAATGTAGTACAAAGCATACAATAAATATAAGTACAAAACACGCAATTAATATTAGTACAAACCGCACATTAACGGCGATAGTGAAAGCTCGCATGAAACTGTTACCGGACTCGCGGCTTGAATGTAAATTGTTGTGAAACAATATGCGTTCATAATTACACACTGACCTCGGTCCCGCTGCCGTTACAGAACAGGTAGACGAACAGAGGGTCAATATTAGGTAGAAAGGAAAAAATCAAAAATCATTATTTGACATATTATAAAAGTACAAATTGAGCATTATAACCTCCCAAACGTGCCCAAGCTAGGCGCAGCCTGTGCCATGGGGGAATTTCTAGGAATACAAAATATTTATTGCGGCTTACAACTTACAAGTAACAATGAGGAATTTAAATAACTATTTTTTTTTTAATTTGAAAACAAAACAACAAAAAATCTTCATTTATATTATGTATAAACTAAACTAAAAATATTTTTATAAGATATTATGAATAGACACAGATGTATGTGTGTGTGTATGTGTGTGTAGATACATAAAATTTTAAAATTATCGTGTCGTGGAGTTTGTTGCCAAACTTTGGTTTTGTTGAAAGCCTAAACAAAAGATCATTAAAAAGGACCTAATCTTTTTAATGATCTTTTATTGAGGGTCTTAACTCTCAAGCATATTCTCACAACGTATAATATTATCGCAAAGCAGCGTTTTTGGATCAGCTGGTATATAAATAAATAAAAAAATAACATTACCTACCTGTTGTAGGATGATAAGCTTCATTTTCTTGGCAGCGGCATAGACGTTTTAATAGTTAAATTAATTATTATTACAGCACTAAACAACCCTCAGTACTAACGTTGAAGTCAGTTTAATGTTTTTGGTAGATTTTTTTCATATTTACTGATGCTATTAAGCACTACCAGCCTGCAGAGTGCAAGTGCAACATAATATTGCAAAAATGGTATCAAAGCAAAACTATTGCATTAGATAGGCATAAGCAGTGTTATTTCAGTGTGTTCCCTCTACATCGATGCCTGCTCCTCTGTAAGCCACCTGGGTAAAAATTATCTGGGGAGTGTGGCTCTTTTGTTAATTGTAGGTATTCATAAAACTAAATGGTCAGAGTTTTACGCTTAAGCGCGAACATTTGAAACATTACCCCCTCTTATCGTAACAAATGTATGTAACGAATCGCTTGAATAAAATTTACGCTAGTTCCACGTCTTGTTACTTTTTACAACTCGTTTAGGAAAAGAGAGGGATTGAGGCAAAAGACGTATTACAAACTAACTTTATGTGTAAATCTGATTGAGAAATCATAACTATTTGTTCGAATCCTCGTTACATGGAATGTTTGCACGTGCGTTTTGTGCAAAGTGCTTTTCCTGAAGAGAAATCTTAAGTAGCTATGATGATAAGAAACTACCATCAATTAATAACGGGCTTTGGCCCACCACACATTACCACCACTGTATCTCCTGTGTCGCCAGGATCGACACGACGAAAAAACTAATCATCTAGGTTTCCAATATCTACCAATATGGTGTCTTTACAACCAAGTGTGCTTGAGTTTTATTTAAATACTAGCTGTCCCGGTGAACTTCGTGTCACTTTAAAACCTTCCCTGGACTTCTACGAATATTTTAAGACTAAAATTAGCCCAATCCGTTCAGCCGTTTCCGAGTTTTAGCGTTACTAACACAATTGAAAATCAATTTTTATATGTATAGATGTAATAACCTACTTCATTAGGGTAAGTTTTGAGTAATTTCTACCAGGTTAAAGTCGTAAAAACCCTAGTTTAAATATTATTTTATTAGAATGTCTTTTTAAATATAATTAAGCGATCTCATCGCTTCAGCCCTTGTCTACGAGCGAAGAAAATAAAGCAATATTAGTGACTCAAGTAGGACTCAAGGCTGTCTGTAATAAAGAACACGTAATATCTTACGCCAAAAATTTCAGTGAAGTGCAGACGGGCTGCCGCTCAATTTGTACTAGCACGAGCGCTGGGCCAAAAGCTTATAATATAATATGTATTACAAGATGGCAAACTTGTTTATCGCTCGGGAACCGTACATTTTTCCGGGTTAAAAGTATCCTATGTCCTCTCCCGGGACTCAAACTATCAGCATACCAAATTTCAGCAAAATAAAAGTATTTGCCCTGTTTGCTCAGACCCAAGACACTTCATAAATATTAGTACCTAGTATCGAAAATTTCATTATGTCAAAAGTCCTTCGCGAAGGACAAATTCGTAATCTTAGAAAATATTTTACAACTTGCTTTTATTACTTTCTTCAATATTGTTTTAAAAATTTTATGTTCATGCCCTCATTTGACGAGTTTAACCTTGGTTTTCAGTACTATTAGCACAGAATATATATTAGTAGTACCAACTATTACTTGATCTTTAGTGTTCAGATAAAAATTAGAGAACAGAACTAAACATTAAAGCATCCAAAAATAGTATTGTTTTGTAAAAAGGGTTTACTTTCATATAAAAAACTACATTTTCTGGTGTATTTCTTTTTTCGTTTTTTTTTTATATTTTGAACTGCATCGTTTGCAAAGGAACTCATAACTTTTCTTTAATAGTGATTCCGATCCTCTAGATTTAAGTAATTATTATTCTTATTAGTAAATGCATATTGCATTGTAGGTATATTAAGAAAGTACCTGATAGATTTTAAGTTCGCGAACTCGGCTCGCGGCTCTTTGCTGACACTCAGGCGATTAAGATCGTCGAGCCATAAGTCCGCGTACTTACTCGCACGTCTGTCACCACCTGAACGTGTTGCTTAAATTCCAGAATTCCATTAGGAATAATATACTCCTAAAGTTCAGATTGTAGAAGATATAATCTGAATTTCAGGAGTATATTATTCCTAATTGCTAATTCTTTGATGATGATTGATGATGCATCGTGTCAAAGTGATGAGAATTATAGTTTGATGATAATCAAATCGCGTGGAACGGGTGCGAAATGTTGCTACAGGTCTAAGCAACCAGTCCTTTCCCGGGGGCCGGGACTCAAAGTTTCTCCATACCCAGAAAAATCGGTTCACCGGTTTTAGCGTGAAGATGTAACAGCCAGACAGACAGAAACAAAACACTTATATTATAATGGAAATATGAATATGAATTGATGAAAATTGTATTTCAACCTAGCATATTAAAGTTAAGTTGACTGCCACCTCATATCTGTGGATAATAAATAAATAATAAAGATTTTTATGAAAACAAGATATAAATAATAGATAGCTCATCGCGGCAATAAAGATTTTACGAGGGAGATTGTGTATGAACATTGAACAACCAGGCGGCACCTTTTACGAGGCGCCAGTGTTGACTGTGATCGTTATAGCACGGGGTCGATGACCGATATCACAACAGGAATGCTATACACTATACAGTGGATTATCATAGGTAGAAGGCTGACCTATATAATTTGGCCGGATTTTGTCAAATGACAAATCTACAAACAAATGTATCATGGCTTGCAGAAGCGTGGTAGGCAAATTGACCGCTGTAAAGGCAACTTACTCGATATTGAATAGCTCATCAGCGCTTGTAGTTGCGAACTGATCTTGTTTATATTGTTATTTGCTTACAATAACTCCCTGAATTTACTACAGCGCATAACATACAAAACGGAGATCATTTATCTTACTCTATAAAAGCCTAATTACTTATGAAACTGTTTTATTCTACAAAGTAACACAAAGCTAGTTCACACAACATATTAGTATAATTAACACAAGAATATTAGTATTTTAATTAAAAAGATAAAACCGACGTCAAATTGTACGTAATTAAGAATTAAAATTCCCTATCTCAAAAACTACTGAACCGATTTTGATGAAACTTGCAGTATTCCCTAAGGTGAACAATACCCAGTACAACAAAAGTAGAATCACTTAAATCGGACTTGTGGTTCCGGAGATATGCGTGCACAAACATAAAAACATACATACATACATAAATACATACATACTTATACTTTTGAAATATACGCGTCGAACCTACGAATAATAAAAACTAAGGAATCGTAACTCCAATACTATTACCGTTTTTTTGGTTCCTTTTGATCTGTCATGTAACGTCAGCCTAGTACCGCTCAAGGTCACCTAAATATTGCAAATGCATTGAAATGTGTACCTAAGGTACACTTTTTTGACAAGTATTGTGGAGCATGTTTTTTGACGGAGTTACTTTTCCTTAGTCTTTATCATTCGTAGCGTCGAACTGATAACTTCCTTTTTTGAAGTCGGTTAAAATAGACCAAAGACAATAGTATAATAATAAATATATAGAAATAAAGACTATTTATATTTTATTAGACTAGCGACCCGCCCCGGCGTCGCACGGGTATAAAATCTGTAGCCACTGAAAAAATTATTAGAATCGATAGCCTATGATCCTTCACGTGGTCTACTTATTATTATCTGTGCCAAATAACATAAAAATTTCTCCAGTAGTTCGTGAGATAAGCCCTTTCAAATAATTTTCCCCGTTTTCCCACATTCTCCTATTAGCGTGATATAGTAAATCCTATAGCCTTCCTCAATAAATAGGCTATCTAACACTGAAAGAATTTTTTAAATCGGACCAGTAGTTCTCAGGAACTACTGGTCCGATTTAAAAAATTCTTAGCGCGTTCAAGTTAGCCCTTTCCCCGTTTTTTCCACATTTTCCTCTATTTCTTCGCTCCTATTAGTCTTAGGCCTTAGCGTGATAAAATATAGCCTATAGCTTTCCTTGATAAATGGGCTATATAACACTGAAAGAATATTTAAAATCCGTTGCGTAGTTTTAAAGATTAAAGGGAAGTAGAAAGGGAACAAAGGGACATGAGGGAAAAAAGCGACTTTGTTTTATAATAATAAATGTATAGATTAACTACTAAAGCTATTACCAAAAATACATTACGCCATCCGCAAATTTCCGAGCTCCAATAAATGTCGATAACGATTCGACTGATATATTTGTTGGTTTTGAATTTGCATAATGTAAATTTACACACACCAACTTCCAAATAAATCACACTCACGTTTTGCATACGAACTACCTTTAAATACAGATTTCCAAAGGGTACTAACCTTTTTTTTGTGAACTTAATAAAAATATTAAAAGTATGAGGTCGTACCTAAGAAGCGTCGACCATAAAAAAGGTGCTGCACCTCAAAGGGATTAGAAAAAGTCCTTGTGGTTATGAAATAAACCTTAACTAATGGTTAAGTAAATATACGAAGCGGTTATGCTTAAAATATTGTGGTAAATATTGTGTCTTTTTTATAAAAAATAAGGGGCAAAGGAGCAAACGGGTCACTTGATGGAAAGCAAATACTTACAACATGGATACTCGCAACATTAGAAGAGCTGCCATGTGTCTATGTGACGATTATTATCACATAATATCGTAAATCCCGTTAAAATTATGAAACTTAATGGTCGTCACTAAAAATTGTATACTTCAGCAACACAGACACAACCGAGTTTAATGGTCGATGTATTGAAACTAATATTTATTACATTTCGTCCCATTTAGCCCGAAACAACGCGCGCTCGGCTCGCTTTGCAAGCATTTAGCATTTTATTTCAAAACATTTTGAATTGGGCAACAAATTCAGTTGCTATATTAAAAAGAATATTATGCTCCTCATGCATCCTCTACACGTAGGTCCATGATAAACAATTATACAGGCGACTACGAACCTGTAGATGGGCATTTTTAGGGTTCCGTACCCAAAGGGTAAAAACGGTCCCGTAACGTCCGGACCCCATTACTTAGACTTCGATGTCGGTCAGTCTGTCCGCCTGGTCGACATTGAATAATTTGCAACTTGCACGAAAACCAAAATTAATACTTATATCAATGAGTTTCTAAAATACTAGCAATGTCTTACAAAAGATTCTCAGAAATGCGTAACCACTTTTTTGTTCAAAAGACAATGTCAAGACATATATTCGTTATGTCATTATGTATGTGAGATATGCCTGCAGGCATCTTCGAAGTGGCAACGCGTTGCTACCGTAAACTTCCAATCTAGTTACGTTAGTAACATAGAATATCATTGACTTATATACTTACTAATAATACTTATTATTAAAATTCTAAATTTTGTCTGCCTGTCTGTGTATTACTTCTTCACGCCCAAAGCGCTGAACCGATTTTGCTGTATTTTTGTGTCAAGATACTTTGAGTCCCGGGAAAGGACATAGGATACTCTTTATCTCGAAAAATGGTTTTCGCGTGATAAACGAATGTTGTCACATTGGAGTTGCCGGTGTCATCTAGTATTTTTTTTTTTTTTTTTTTTTATTATAAAATTGGGGCCGTCTATAGACTGTTCGTCCTCCTTCTTTTGTTATTTTATTATTTAGATTTTTCGCACCAAGGATAATTGAAATAATCTAGTATTTTAATAAAGTAATGATTAAACACATCTAGTATTTTAATAAAGTTATGATTAAACACATTATATTGAAGAGAATGCAAATCTCGCGCACACAGAGGGCAATTTCTCAGTTAATGGTGTGTGATTGTTCTTTGTTCTGTGGACCGCCACAGAATGGTCCGCTTACTGACATTGTGTCACAAGCTCTCTGCATGAACCTTTTCATTATGACGGTAACTATCTAGCTTGAACAAGGTCTGCAGCTGCAGAGCTCTTCGCTTGATTTGATGTAAATAAGCAGCATATTTTATGCTCTAAATCTCACCAATAATTATACATTATGTTGCATTTTTTAAATTATTATACATAATTAATAATTATATTATTTTAACCATCTATTATATGAAATTCTCGAGTCACAGTGTTAGGGAGATAGATCGGCGATCTCTCTTAGTGCGCGAACTCTTCCAAAACGGCTCAACCGATTTTAATGAAATGTTGTATACATTCGTTAGGCCTGAGAATAGGCTTTTATCTACTCTTTATAATTATACTAGAAATAATTTATATGGCAAAACATCGTTTGCCGGGTCAGCTAGTCGAAATATAATACAGTACAGTCTATTATTTTCTATCCACATATATTATTTAGAGGTATATTTTAAAACGGAATATTAAAGCTGTACACATCCTCCCCCCGCGGCTCCGTACGGTTAACATCGCCTGACGTGCGCTCCGGGATCAAAAATATTTTTCAGTGGTTTTAAATCGATAAATGCGTGCTGAGTGTGTGTAAATAGCTAGGTAAAGGTGCAATCTGCATTTACTGTAAGTTTTTGAAACACATTTGCCCGTATTTTGTTGGATTTAACTTGGTAAGTAAATTTCATTGTTCATTTTTTGTTGGCGGCTGAAGGTAGACAAAATATTGTGAGTGCCGGTAGCGCGCGCGCAGCGCAGTGCCGGCCGAACAGGTTGAACAGCTGATCATTATCACCTATTACAGATTATATTTCATTCAACTTTGATAAATAGAGTGAATCTTGCTGTTTTTAACTTCGACTTTATACAATGTCGAGCCATTACAATATACGTGGGAGAGCCATGCTTCGGCACGAATGGGCCGGCTCGACCGGATAAATACCACGTTCTCACAGAAAACCGGCGTGAAACAGCGCTTGCGCTGTGTTTCGCCGAGTGAGTGAGTTTACCGGAGGCCCAATCCCCTAACCCCTACCCTATTCCCTTCCCTACCCTCAACTATTCCCTTCCCTTCCCTTCCCTACCCTCCCCTATTCCCTCTTAAAAGGCCGGCAACGCACTTGCAGCTCTTCTGATGCTGCGAGTGTCCATGGGCGACGGAAGTTGCTTTCCATCAGGTGACCCGTTTGCTCGTTTGCCCCCTTATTTCATAAAAAAAAAAATCCACCAGATAAGGACACTAACCCATTCGCTAGAAGTGACATAATGACTCGCTCACCGCCCACTTTGTCTAGTAAACGTTTATTGTCAGAAATATCACCTTCTTCGTTATCACCTGTCGAGAAGCGACACCAACCCACTAGGGTCGACCCACTGTGCCCCGTAATATCGCTGCTAGACACAAGCCGCGCATCCGATGATTCATGCAATTACTATGAATTAGTCAGGGAAGCTTCCTCGTACTTAGCTAAAATAAACGAGTTTGCCAATGACACCGTATCGCGTCGCAACAACTTCACCAATAAAACTGAAATTATGAACATGACACAAAAATTAACTACCATTATTTCACTTTTGGCACTTATAAATTCGTCACTAGAAAATAAAGTCGCAAATATTGAGCGTGACTTGATAGCAGCTAAAAATGCATCTCACGCCGTGCAATCAGCCCCCGCAGCACAAAATGCCTCTTATGCCGACGCGTTAAAGCTCAAACTCGCAAAGTCGGTACCGCCAGTCGAGGCGCGTAAACCGCTCCCGTGCGTCATAGCATATCCGACCCAGGAAAAATCGGCCGAATTAAAGTCGTCAACTGAAACGAAACAGGCATTAATGAAAGCTATTAATCCCTCGGATGGCTTTCAAATTCACGGTGTAAAAAAAACTGCAAACTCGGGCGTCATCTTACGATTAACTAGTGAGTCACAAATAAAAAAATTAAAATCTGTCGACGCACTAAAATCAGCCGGCCTGCGCCTCGAAACTCCTAAAGGCCGTAGCCCGCGTATCTTAATTAAATATGTACCGCAACATATTTCAGACGAAAATTTTATCATAGCACTATATAATCAGAATATTAAGGGTGAGATCAATGTGTCCGAAAATGAATTTAAGAGCACGACAAAAATAATAAGGCGTCGAGTTCTGAACAATAACTATAATAGAAAATGGATCGGCCTCGAATTAAAACCGAAAATACGTAAACATTTAATTGAAACAAAAGAAAAACTTTTCATAGATTGGGTCATGTGTCATTTTGTAGATGACGTTGAACTAGTGCGCTATCTCAATTGTCAACAGTTCGGTCATACATCAAAATTCTGCCGCGAGTCTGACCCGTGCTGTCTTTGCTCAAATAAACATAAATCGAGCGACTGCCCCAATAAAGATCTGAAAGACTTTAAGCCGGTGTGTGGTAGCTGCATCCGTTACAAGAAGCCTAGCGACCACCCCACGGGCTCCTCCGACAGTCCAACTTACAAGGCAAAAATGGAGCAATTAATCTTAACAACCTACTATGAATAAACTAGTAATAGGACAGCTGAACCTTCATAACAATAAGCACGCGACGTTAGAATTGGAAAAATGAGTGTCGGATTATAATTTAGACTTGGCTCTCATACAAGAACAATACCAATGTAAGTCGCTACGGTCGAAAGTCGTACAAACTGACAACCTAGCGCGAGCCGGCATATACACACCTCAGTCTAAATTCTCAGTTACGGCCCTAACAAACTTGTCGACGTCTCACTGCGCGGTGGCGGAGGTCTCGTGTCGATACTTCAGACTGTACGTAGTTAGTTGTTATTTTCAATACTCCGACCCAGTTGGTCCCCACTTACACCAGCTACGACGCGTCCTACAATCTCTCGCGGGGATGTCGGTCAGTACTGAAGCACTTCCTGTCCTGTCGGGTGTTTTGCCTGTAGACTTAGAAATACAGCGCCGAGCTGCCTTATATTATAAAAATAAAAATATTACGACCCCAGATTTCTTAAGCATGAAAGACAGAAACAAAGTAAGTAGATTATTCGAACCGTTAGATATAACACTACAAAATCTTATATCTGAGTGGCAGGATCGGTGGGATAACTCAATTAAAGGTCGGCATCTGTACAATTTCTTTCCTTCGGTACGCAAACGACTAGCTATGCATTGGATAGAAATCGATCACTGCGTTGCACAATTCCTAACAGGTCACGGCAATTTTAAAGCTAAATTTTATGGATTCAAGTTAGTTCCGTCTCCTCTTTGCGAGTGCTCGACTGAAGATAGCCCACAAGAACAAACTGCTCGTCACATACTCTGGGAATGTGATCTCTGGCATGAGGAAAGAACCGATATGCTAAACGGCCTCCAATGTGTTTCTAGAGTCGTATATTACGATGATCTCGTAGACAGCGCAAAGAATTTCCGTGCTTTCAAACGTTTTTGTCATAAATACTATTGGAAAAAATCCAACACAAGCTTGTCAGTTTAAGTAAAGGTCATTTTTTTATTAAATAGGCTTAATACAATTTAATTATTTTCCCGTGGTGCTTCCCCCTTTGTTCGGACATTAATGTCACGAAAATTTGGCTGTCTCCCGCTTTGCTTGGGGAGGGAAACTGGATTTCTCCTACTCCTACCTTTCTTCTGATTAATTTCGTTGCGGGTCCCAAGACAGATTTAGCTTGTCCCTCGGGCATCCCTGAGATCATATCAAAGGGTTTTCGTGGTTGGTTACCACTGTTGATCCTGGCAACACAGGAGTTGCAGTGGTGGGAATGTGTGGTGGGCCATTTGTACACATTGCCGAATAACAAAATATGCGACATGCCTACTAAAATTATCGATACTAAAAGCCTGACTTCCTATAACTATGAAAAGTCAACAAAGTTTTTAACAATTCACACTTCGACTGAAACACGATCTTGCAAAGTTGTTATAATACCAGCCCCGTTATAATAACGAGCAGATGGAGTTTTGCTTGCGACGATTTTTATAATTATTCCCTCATTAAAATCTTGTCCTGACTCCTGACTCAGTTGCTCCTGACTTAGTTGTTATTTTTAAAACGTCGCATTATAAATGACGAATTTATGGAATATGGATTAGCTACCTATAGATGAACTCTGTTTTGCCAAAATTAGTTCGCGGGGACCCTACATTTTTTTCAGATTAAAGTACTTTATTCCATTTTCTGTCCCGGAACTCACAGTAAGTAGTAACTCCATACCAAACTTCAGCAAAATCGGTTCAGCGGTTTGGGCTTGAAGAGGTAACACACAGAGACACACTTTCGCATTTATAGTGTGGGTTATTCACTGACCTCCATTATACAAGTACGCTGGCCTTATGATACCCTTTGAAATGTCAGCTAATTTTTGTGCCTATTTGAAACGCAATCAGTGCCCTTAATGCGGGGGAAGAGAACTAAATCTGACGTAAAAATGACGTTTGAAAGCCGCCATATTGGCGCTGATAGCAGTAGCTGGAACTAATACTAGTGATGACAACTGTTGTTATTGGTTGTGACTTGTGGTTACGTCAAATTTAGTTCTCTTCCCCCGCATTGGGGGCGCTGATTCCGCTTCAAATAGGCACAAAAAAAAGGGTATCATAAGTCCAGCGTACTTGTATAATGGAGGTCAGTGGGGTTATTATTATAATATTATTGTAAGGTTAAGTTATTAGTATTTTTATGAAGGGGGATAATATGATGTACCCAAACCATGGAACCTGAATAATAATTTCTATATCCTTCAAATAATTTCGTTTGTCTTAGTACAATCTGCATCGATCACTTAATTGAACTTCGTCTAATTGAATTAATGAAGGTGCAGCGACTCGGCGTACATTTTCATTACGTACAGACGCAGCTTTGGGCTTCGGCAGATAGAGAATGCAGATGAGCCGGCAATCGTATAGGATCACAGTGTAATGTGACGCATCGATGTAATGGGATGCATTTTTAACTGACTTCCAAAAAGGAGGAGGTTATATTATGTTCGGCTGTAGATATATTTTTTAAATGAGCCATTTTAAAATGAATTTTATTCACTACACATGAAATGGTAATTTGAATAGAAAGAATAACACTCGCGATGTCGGGCTGCCTGTTTTAAATTTCTGAATCATTAAAAAATACATCACAATTCCTCACGACGATACAACGTGCAATAACCCATTTTCTACGACAAAAACTTAAATCAACATACACTAAAAATACATGTCGATGTAAGTGTAAGTATCGAAACAATATTGAAGCTGTATTGGGATTGTAATTGCAGAATCAGAGTTACTGATCGCCACACGAGCAGAGTTAGGCATAAATTAATAAATAATGTATCCGTTAATTACCTACGCTTTGCTGCATAGAAAACTAAGATGCTTAACAAACGTTATTGGTGAAACTATAATGATTGTACTGTAATATCATAACATTTTATGTGAATAGTATTCACTGAAAATTATAATAGACTTTGCAGCGTGGTATATTGAGAATTATTATTTACTAATTTACTAATATACGTGGGAGAGCCATGCTTCGGCACGAATGGGTCGGCTCGACCGGAGAAATACCACGTTCTCACAGAAAACCGGCGTGAAACAGCGCTAGCGCTGTGTTTCGCCGAGTGAGTGAGTTTACCGGAGGCCCAATCCCCTACCCTATTCCCTTCCCAACCCTCCGCAATTCCTTTCCCATCCCTACCCTCCCCTATTATCCTATTCCCTCTTAAAAGGCCGGCAACGCACCTGCAGCTCTTCTAATGCTGCGAGTGTCCATGGGCGACGGAAGTTGCTTTCCATCAGGTGACCCGTTTGCTCGTATGCCCTCTTATTTCATTAAAAAAAAGTGAGCTACTGTACCGATTTCCTTCTTGTAGAGGATGATATTACCAATTTTCGTAAAATCAGCTACAGAGAGTAAACTTGGAGTAAACACAGGGAAGAACATTAATTACTCTTATTTCCTTCTTACCCGACTGCGGCAAAACCAATAACCATAAGAAAAGGTAATAATTTCACGGAAGTTGCTTTCCATCAGGTGACCCGTTTGCTCGTTTGCCCCCTTATTTCATAAAAAAAAAAAGACTGCAAAATTTTATATGCAGCCATAAAATAGTGTATAAAACTCAATTCGCACCTAAAAGCTGTATCTGAAAATTATAATTGACTTTGGGACAAATTGAAACTAATATCTATATCAATTTCAGCCAGACCAAAATCCTATTATAACTCGACGTAGCGTAAAATATTATCAATTCGAACACCTTTAGAGTTGTGAGTAAACAAACATTGAATTTTCTACTAATATTGGTTTGTTCATGAGTCATTATAGTTGGTTTAAAGTTAGTTTACTTCATACTTCAGAGTATCACTTCAGAGATTAATCAAAATTAATGTAATACATAGGTACAGTCAAAGAAATTGATTCGTAGGCAGATAGCGGACCAACATAATTTAGTCGCTTTAACCCAAACGACAAACCACTACTAATTTTAAATTATCATTATCATGAACACAGATTACTAAATAGTAAATAGATATGAACCAATTTTTTCGATGGTATATTGTACAACTCTACAAGGATCTTGCGGTTATATTATATGACGAGCTTTTGCCCGCGGCTTCGCTCGCGTTAAGAATATACAAACTTTCATCCCCTATTTTAACTCCTTGGGGTTGAAATTTATCAAAATCGTTTCTTAGCGGATGCCTACGTCATAACATCTACCTGCATGCAAAATTTTAGCCCGATCCGTCCAGTGGTTTGGGCTGTGCGTTCATAGATCACCATGTCAGTCAGTCACCTTTGAGTTTTATATACTTATATAGATAGATTTCGTCGGTTGGAGCATTTGTTTTTATTTAGACCTTACTCCACTCGGGCTAACTTGTCGCTGGCGGTCATAGACTCCCTGTCAAAAACTTGTCATTTTCCATATAAAACCACGATTGACAATATCTGACACTTCATTGTCAATCGCGGTTTATATTATGGAAAATGACAAGTTTTTGACAGGCAGTCAATGACCGCTAGCGACAAGTTAGCCCGAGTGGAGTATAGTACAAAATAATATTTAGCTTCGATCTTCATTCAAAATAGTGCTTAGCGTTAACGCAATAAAATGCTGTTCTATAGCATTAGCCTTAGTTCTGGAATAAAGCAACAGATTATTTTTCAAGTAGAAAAGTCAGGAGTGTCTCTTGAAAGTTTCTTCTGCAAAGACTCGAAATGGAATAAAATAATAATATTCAGTCTGTGTATTATGAATATTTATAAAGCCCGCGCTGTATGTGTGCAGACATTGGGCTAAGTGCAAACCCATTGAGCCAGCTTATTGGACCAACTTGTAAAGTACGGAATGTCGCTCCCAACTTATGCCCAAATAGGCCTCTACATGTTGGCCAAATGCGCTGGCTCTATGCGTTGTCGCAGCGGGCATTACATGTATTATGTATTACTAGATGTCCCGCGCGGCTTCGCCCGCGTAAATTAGGAATTTCACAGAAACCGTACATTTTTGAATAAAAATAGCTATAAATACTCCTTTCACGTGGTCTACTCTATATAAGTGCCAAATATTGCTCCATTAGTTCGTGAGATAAACCCTTTCTAATATTTTCCCCGTTTTTACCACATTTTCCTGAGTTTCTTCGGTCGTATTAGTCTTAGCGTGATAATATAATATAATATAGCCTATAGCCTTCTCGATAAATGAGATGTCTAACACTGAAATAAGTTTTTAAATCGGACCTGTAGTTCCTGAGATTAGCGCTTTCAAGCAAACATACTCTTCAGGTTTATAATATTAAGTATAGATTTTTTTTAATTATCGCTTGACAAACTCGAGCCTCGATCTAAAAGACTATGAAAAGCCTCATAATCGTGGGACGATGCATGGTATAATATTATGGTAGTGATGATGATGATGATGAATGTAATTTGCATAGTAGCATATGCTTTCCGTTCTTAAAACAACGCCGAAACTCCCAAACTTGTATCTATAAAGAATCAGGAGTTCTCTCAGAACCTTCCGAACCACGGTATACCAGGTATACCTCGGTGCAAAATCTTACTTGTTTATAGCATATGCTTAGAATACTTCTCATGAAACCGAAGTCACCACATGTTTCCCCATAAATTTTGAGGAGTTCCCTCGATAACTTATGGATCCTTCATCAGATCACCACTTTTGTGAATATAATACCAAATTGGGATGATACCCTACATACCAAAAGAAAAATTTTGAAAATCGGTTAACAAACGGCCGAGTAATCGTTGAACATAAGAAAACGAACATAACACCTCCCCCATTTTGAAAGTCGGTTAAAATTGTAGCCTATGTGTTATTCTGATGTATAAGCTAAAGTTTCATTAAAATCCGTTCAGTAGTTTTTGCGTGAAAGAGTAACAAACATCCATACATCCACACATCCACACATCCATACATCTATACATCCAAACAAACTTTCGTCTTTATAATACTGCCGTGGTATGACTATAATGCCGTTAACTACCAAAACCTACTTTTGAGTTATGAGCAAAAAACGCGGTAAAAATTTAAACCTGCGTAACTCCTCAATGACAAAACCGATTTGAGATCGAAAAGCACCAGAACATACATAAAAGAGATACTACTTATTATCTATTAATATGAGATCTTCTAAAATCTATTTATGAATAAAAAAAAACCCGTTTTTCGTTTTAGTTCATCATTAATGTTTCTTTCTTTCATCTATAATTTGACTTAAATGCCGTTACGCATACCTTAACGGCATTTTAGTGTTTCTATTCCTAATAAAAACGTTGTCTATTAAAACACTACAAACATTTTCTCATATGTTTAGTTAGATTGTCGTTATAGTACATAACCCTGATTTAGCTTAATATCAAGTAATACAGAACTAACTTATGTTAGTCTATAGTGCTGTTATTGGTATTTTACCGCATTTAAGTCTAGTAAACTACAAAATGTATATGAATAACTCCACTCATTGTTCCGCTAAAACGCCGTTACACTATTACTAAGTAATAATTACTAGGAGCAAGTATTAAAACTAGCTCAACCTCCAAATTACATAACATTTCGATAAATAGTTTAATAGTTACGGATGATCAAAGTTACTACATTTTGTCACTCACTGACTGACAGATCATCAAAATTCTAAGGTACTTCTAGCAGACTAGAACCTTGAAATTTGGCAACAAGGTAGTTCGTTATCCACAATGAAAGGAAAAATAATGAAACTGGCCAAGTGCGAGTCGGACTGGCGTACATAGGGTTCCGTACCGTAAATTTGTATGAGAGCCCCCCTTAAATCACAAGTTTATGTACTTTTTATTACTTATTATTAAAGTGGAAATACAATAAAGTATTTTCTGAAATTTTCAAAAACCTTACTTTTATCATTGTGAATATAGAGCAAAAAAGGGCAAAAAAACGTGTTTCTTGTATGAGACCCCCCATTAATCATTAATTTTATTTTAGTTAGAATATTAGCTTTTATAGCGACAACAAAAGTACATAATTTGTAAAAAAATTAAAATATCTAGCTATTGCGGTTCTCGAGATCTAGCCTCGTGACACACGGACGGACGACAGACAGACAGCGAAGTCTAGACTCATTAGAAATAGGCTCCCGTTTTCATCCTTTGGGCAAGGAAACCTAAAAACTGAAAAGTATAATATAACTTTATTAAATAAAAGAAAAGATTTTTATTTTTGTGGCTTTGCAAGAACATTAAAAATGAGTTTCGACTTCATAATAATTATAACAAAGTTAACAGTGAAACTATGATAATTGAATCCGATTAAATCTCAAATCAGAACTGCGAATTACGATGTACACTCCATACTCGCTCGATAGATGGTGTAGCACTCCCTTTATATCGCGGTATCGCTTGTTTGCGAAGTATAATTATTATGGTTTAAAAAAATCCGGAATAGGTCTTAATACTCAATCGAAAGTAACATCGATGCACGAATAACCTCCTGAAAGTTCAAAAGTTATTGGGCTATCGTCATAGAATTGGCACTTTGTAGAAGTACCTACCTGTTAATATCAATTAATTTTACGACCTAGAATATATACCTAGAGATAGAGAATGAGTGCTAAGCTAAGTACAGAAAAGTTTTAACGTGACCTGAAAATAAAAGAAACCTTAAAAGGAGCCAAGCAAAATATTGCATAGCCATGCAATATATCTATCGTACAAAGTTTTCAGATCACATTCAAGCCAAGCCTTCAACTTATTTTGTAATTTAAATCAACATTCAGTGAATTTATCAATAGTTTTCTTTATTTTATAATTATTATAGTGGCTTGGCAATGAGCACTAGAGAAATAATCAGCGACTGATTGGATTTATTGGGTACCATCGTCCACATGCGTCATTACATACTAAAAAACACTTTACGCTTGCCGTTTGTGTAAGTATGAACTACCTACCCCAAATATGAAGTTTTATATTTGTTTTCTTGTGCTCATTGCCGAGCCACTATAATAATTATAAAATAATGAAAACTATTGATAAATTCACTTAATGTTGATTTAAATTACAAAATAAGTTGAAGGCTTGGCTTGAATGTGATCTGAAAACTTTTTACGATAGATATATTGCATGACTATGCAATATTTTGCTTGGCTCCTTTTTACATTTAATGTTTTGGTGGGATTATACGTAGGTCACACTGAAAGTTTTGCGTAACTTAAAATAACGACGTGTTATAACCAAAATATTATATTTATTGCTTTTCAAAATACTCTCCATTACATTCTAAATATTTTTTATGCGATCGAACCATTTTTTAAAACAGGAGGACCACCGATCTGAAGGCATGTTTTCTACGTGCTGATTGAACGCTATCACTGCCTCTTCGGAGTTGGTAAAAGTAAAACCTCTCATTAAATGTTTAATTTTGGGAAAAATACAGAAATCACAGGGTGCTAGGTCGGGGCTATATGCAGGATGGGTGAATTGTGATTTTTCGATACCTAAAAATGACTTTGTTTTGTTGGCCGTGTGTGAAGAGGCGTTGTCATGGTGTAGGAGAATGCGGCTTTTTGGTCGTCTTTCGCGAACCTTTTTTAATATCCTAGGTAAACAAATGGTAGAATACCACTCAGCATTAATACTCTTTTGATCTCCAAGTAGAATTGTACAAATGGGATTCAGAAAAAAAACGCGATCATTTTCTTACCAACGTTTTTCGCCTGCCTCACTTTTGTTGGATTGTTCTCATTTTCAAACACCCACGCACAAGATTGCTGTTCTTTTTCGGGTTCAAAACAATAAATCTACGTTTCGTCTCCTGTGAAATTGTCATAAACAGCATTAGAATGTCCGTGGGCGTGCTTCAGTAGCATTTGTGAGCACCATTCCATGCGAGCCCGCTTCTGCTCCGCTGTCAATTCATGAGGGGTCCAACGACAACAAAATCTACGAACTCACAATTCTTGTGAGTTTTTTTTTTAATTTGGCTCATACCAGTCCCCAATAGTCCTCAAATTGTCTCATAGGTAATCTACGGATTTTTTCCAATTAGCCGCTTAACTCTCCGTGCCGAAGCATGGCTCTCCCACGTATATCCCTCGGAGACATGCATGTACTTACTTGTATTATCGAAGCAGCTTATTTCTCAAAGTAATGTCAAATGTGTGCCTTACGCTCTGGAGTTAAGGCTGAATTTGTTATGTTTAATTTTGGTGACATTGGTGACCCTGACGTGGTAATGATGATGATGATGATGAATGTAATTTGCATAGTAGCATATGCTTTCAGTTATTAAAACAGCACCTAAACCCGCGAACTTGTATTTATAAGGAATCCGGAGTTCTCTTAGTATCTTCGGAACCATAATATACCTCGGTGCAAAATCTTGCGTTTTGGTAGCATATGCTTAGGATGCTTCTTATAAAACCAAAATCACCATATGTTTCCATATACATTTCGAGGAGTCCCCTTGATTACTCATGGATCCCATCATCAAGTCACCACTTTTGTGAACATGGTACCAAATTGGAGTGAAACCTAATACAACAAAATAAAAATTTCGAAAATCGGTTCACAAACGGCGGAGTAATCGTTGAACATACACAAATAAAAAAAATATATCCACAGCCGAACATAATATGTTCGGCTGTGGATATATTTTTTTTGGAAGTCGGTTGAAAACTATTATCCTACAAATAAAACAGTCCATATTTTAGGACCATCAATTCAAAATATGAAATCCTTTCTATTTCTGTTAGCTACTACCACTTTAAAGATTTTTCGCAGATAAAAATGTTGTTCGTCTTATCAAATGAAGCTACCTTCTCACAAAAAATTAGCTTGATAGTAATAAAAAAAATTGTTTAAGGGCTCCCGATACCTAGTTTTTAGGAGACATTGTCGTGGTTGTTCAGATCATAGTAATAACCTGACTGCTTCTAGGTTTGAGCTTGAGATTAATCCTAGATCGTCATCGGCTTGTTTTTTTTCTTTATTTAAAGGCATTGTATCGTAAGATTAAGTCGGTCATCGGCTTGGTTATGAAACTGAAATGTAGTTTTTTACTTAATCCATACCAATATTATAAATGCGAAAGTTGTCCGTCTGTCTTTCTGTTACCTATTCACGACTAAACTTTGAGTCCCGGGAAAGGACATAGGATATTTTTTATCCCTGAAAAATGTACGGTTCCCTCGAGATAAACGATTTTCAGTGTAATGGAATTTCGGGCGCCATCAACTAAATAAATAAATATTTGATCAAGTTTTCTATCACTTTTTATCACACAGTACTCTTTACAAAACCAAAGTTTATAATAATTAATCCCATTATATATGAGCCCAATCCTTTGTTAGCTATAAATTGTGTTACAATCGTGCTGACAATTGTATTGAACATATTTTAATCAACGGTTTAGCGACGTCGACGTGATTACAGGCCTTTATTTATGATACTAGTAAATCGAAATTCGGTGATTTATCAGACGGTAAAAATCACTTTATTTTAACAAATGAAGGCGATAAAATAAGGATCATTTTGTAATATGCGTCCGCGCGAATGAGCTGTTTGGCCGCTAGACACAGCGAAATTATACAGGGTGCAATTAAACCTTCCGGGGAAATTATTGATCCTTGTTAAAAATAAAAATACACGTATTTTTTTCTCTTATAAATCTCAGTAATAAAATGTTAGCTTCCGAAAGTTTTCTTAAAAACTCCACAACATCCCCCCCGCCTCTTGGCGCCACCCCTGCTCTACCCACCACCGCGAAGTGACCATTCTGCAACGATTTTAAGTGGGATAAAATATATTATTAAGTATTGTAAAAAAATTAACATCCTTTTTTTGGTTGGACTCTCGTAATGATACTTAAGCCCTAAAATAAATTTGGCCGGCTTTACTTACTGATTTTTACCAAATTGTAATTATATACATATTCAGTAGGTCTGAGAATCAGCTACTGGCTACGTTTTATATTGATAAGTGCATTTGTTGAATAAATAAAAGTAAATTATTACAACTCGAGACTGACGGCGACCATTGTTTGTACGGGATAGCGATGGACGTTGCCATGGTGCCATACTTATTTAGTCACTTCAATAAAATAATATGGGCTAATTTATACTTTATATGGCAAAACAACGTTTGCCGGGACAGTTAGTATTATATAAATATAATTGTCAATTGTCACAAGTTCATCCAAGTATCAATAGGTACTATTTAGAGAGATGCTTCGCATATTATTACGGTTTGAACATACTAACTCATTTTTGATCGGCCGATTTTAAGAAATTTTGAGTGCCTGTCGGGCAATGATATTCTATGTTACTAACGTAACTAGATTGGAAATAATATATTTTTAACCGACTTCCTTCATAACAGAAATAACGTGAATAATGCTAAGTACTCACATACGGTTTTGCTAGATAGTTTTACTCCAAATCGAGTGATAATATTATAATGTGGAGTCCCGCCACAAAGTGAATTTTAGCTCCTTTGTGTTGAGAGTCCCGACGCACCATCTACCGACCTTCGAGAAGGAGGAGTTCTGGCTGATTGGAGTCGTCTACAGGAGGTTCCGAGGACGACTTCCGAACACGTTGCGCGCCACGTCGCAGACAAAATGTGTTTAGTGTTTTAGTGTTAGTGTTAGTTTTTAGTGCAATTGTATGTATGTTAGTCTATTAGGTATTTATAATATGGGCCAAGATGCCTGAATTAAATAAATAAATAAAATATAATAATAATAGCTCCCACACCGGTCTCGGTGACGGTGGCCGGTTTCATTGAAACCGATTTTTGTTTTGACCTTGAAATTTAATAGTTACGTACACCCTACCATATGTAGGTTTTGAGACAACATTTAGGGTGCCAATATACAAATATTTACAGACTTACAGCTGGGTATCTCGAATTCCGAGGATCCTACCTAATTTAAGCCTAATTTGACTGGCCGGCTCTTTGGAATTAAATATATCGATTTAGAGTAAAACTATCGAGCAATGCTAAATGTGTGGACGAGAGCCCGAGCCGTGGTTTTTACTCTACGTGATTGCTCGATCGAGCAAAACCGTATGTGAGTACATAGCATAATATGACAGTGCAACAAAACTAAGTGATAATATTTTAGGGTGTGGGTTTAGGGTAGGGTTTTGCCAGCGCTGATTTGAATAATGTTAGAATTTAAATGTGGCTTTAATATATATCAGCATATTCGCTGTAGCCTGTAACGCATAGTGCACTGTATGGTGGCAACCGCACCGCGAGTGGAATCAGCTTAGTAATTAAAATGTACGTTTAGAATAAACACACATTTTGTAAATACAAGTACAGTATTATGAATATTAAAAAGTACCTCATATTGTAATGTATCGTGCTAGATAATGCATTTGTTTTATTATATTGAGAAACATTAGCGGTAAATGCCGCACTGGCTTATGTCAAAATCTTCATTTAAATACAGTGAAGGTACAAGTTGGAAGCTGCCTGCATGAAGTTGCAGTAGACGACGTGTCATCGCTAGCACAGAAATAAATCATGGTTTATTTCTGTGGTCGGCGGTCGCTAGCTTCGTGTCGCTAGCTGCGCAGGGTATTTCATAGAAATACATATAAACCAGGCCATTCAGCCGAAACATTTCTAACCTATGCGTGTCTCTATCTATGGATAGGTCTTCAAAAACCGTATTGAGATTTCTAGTATAATTTTTTTCTAACCTGAATAGTTTGCGAGGGAGACTCTTTCAAAGTGGTAAAATGTGTGTCCCCCCCTCTAACTTCTAAAGTAGGGGCATGATAATTCTAAAAAAATATAATATGATGTACCATCGAGGAAGTTGATTCGACCAACGTTATTTGGTCGAATATGTTAATTTCATGTTAAGGGTCAATTCAGACCGCGTCGTGACGAGGCGAGGCGCGACGAGACGCGACCTAAATTTGTATGAATTTGACAGATGTCGTCAGCGTGAGACGTCTTGCGAAACTGTCAAATCCATACTAATTTAGAAATGCATCTACGCGAATTGACCCTAATCTGTCAGCTGGGTTTGACGTAACGCAACCAAACTACTTAGGTCCCCGATTTGCATAGGAATCAACTTCTCTAATAGTACATGACTATAAAAACTACCAACGAAAATTGGTTTGAACGAGCTAGATCTAGAGATACTAGAGCTAGAGATCTAGCAAGTAGCTTTTTATACGTCATAAATGGTAAACCTTAATTTAACTTTCATTAAATGAACTGAAATATAAAAATAAATCAAAAAACTTTTAATTTCAATGAAATAAACCTTATTGCTGCTGCGGAACCCTTCATGGGCGAGTCCAACTCGCACTTGGCCGGTTTTATTTTTTGTTGGAATGTCGATACTAGGTGGTCCTATGTTGAGTAAATACTATTTTTTTATTATTATTTTTATTTAACTCAGGCCCATATTATAAATGCCTTATAGACTAACATACATACAATTATATATTTAAAGTCTTCTACAGGATTCTTACTTATTTATTTATTTTCCACCGAGTACATAATGTTTTTAACACTGAAAGTGAGTTTACTTTTTTATATGGGTAACTGAGCACTACATTTTGCCTTTAAAAAATTTGGCCCAGAGGTGATACAAGATATAAAATAAACATTGAATAACAGATAAGCAATCTCGCGGAATAAAGTCTTCGCTCTGAACTTCCTTTATAATATTTAATCACAAAGGGTTCGCGGAGTACATATTTTATGCTCACTATATTGAGATATATTTTAATACCGACGGTATTTGAATACTAAACATTTACGTGAAACTTTTACGGAGTAGTTGTGCAAGAAATTATTACCTTTTCTTATGGTTATTGGTTTTGCCGCAGTCGGGTAAGAAGGAAATAAGAGTAATTAATGTTCTTCCCTGTGTTTACTCCAAGTTTATTCTCTGTAGCTGATTTTACGAAAATTGGTAATATCATCCTCTACAAGAAGGAAATCGGTACAGTAGCTCACTTTTTTTTTATGAAATAAGGGGGCATACGAGCAAACGGGTCACCTGATGGAAAGCAACTACCGTCGCCCATGGACACTCGCAGCATCAGAAGAGCTGCAGGTGCGCCGTATGTTGCCGGCCTTTTAAGAGGGAATAGGGTAATAGGGGAGGGTAGGGATGGGAAGGGAAGGAAATAGGGGAGGGTAGGGAAGGAATAGGGATAGGGGATTGGGCCTCAGGGTAAACTCACTCACTCGGCGAAACACAGCGCAAGCGCTGTTTCACGCCGGATTTCTGTGAGAACGTGGTATTTCTCCGGTCGAGCCGGCCCATTTGTGCCGAAGCAGGGCTCTCCCACGTCTAACTGTGCCAATTTTGGATTCAAGTATAGTGGTTAAGCGACTTCTTTTATAGAATTAAGTTTATTAGCACATTTAATTACTATCAAAATTAATCCGCGTTATAGATAAGCACTTGTTTGCGTATGTGTTTCAAACAAATTTAAAAGTGGTAACGGGTAGATACAAAAATATCTAGTTTTTAGTTAAAAACTTTGTTGCCTCGGAGTTGAGAAGAAATACTTTTGAGGCATTCGATGCTCCACCGCTCAGTTTTCTGCGAGTAAATACTCGTATTAAAAAATATCACTTCAATCTAACCCACCTATGGCCTTATAATAATAATAACTCCCACACCGGTTTCGGTGACGGTGGCCGGTTTTATTGAAACCAGGCCAGTTACGCAGGAGTAAATTTATACTGCCCAAATGTGCGTGCAATACACAGGAGCAGTCTCTATTCCTTTTACTCTCATAACCCAGTGGGACGGAAGACCGATACCACTGGCGAAAGATAAGGCGCAGAGCCCACTTTTTACATGCCCATCCGACGTATGGATCATCTTACTTGTCAGACAATCAGGTGATCAGCCTGCATTGTCCTAACCAAACTTGGAAATAATATGTTTCCAACGCGGGAATCGCGGCCACGACCTCCGAGTCAATTAGAGCCACGCTCCACCACTGGGCCGCAGAGCACGGCGTACGGCCTTATACTACCAACGATTTTCCCATGGTTTTTTAAATTACGAAAGAAAACGAGATTTTTTCATTGATGTTAGGTAAATATTTGTCTTGTAATGGTTTGTTTTGAATGTATTTGGTTATGATGAGTAAATACAGCGATATATTTACAGCGTTTCCGGCCGTTTTCCTGTTTATCAATATACGTATGTATATTACTTTATTTATTGCTATTGAGTAAATACATTTGAGTGTCAATTACACGCTTCCGTTGTAAGCTTTTACTTTGGTTACATCAAAATCGGTTTAATGTTTTTAAGATACATAAAAATGGACGGCAACCGAGTAAAAAAATATTTTTATGGTGAGTATCCAGAGGAGCCGCAAGTGCTTTGCCAGCCTTTTAGTAGGAACAGCGCTATTTTCTTTCAGTTTTTTAGGTCGTCATGGTTTTAAAAAACCGGCAGCAGTTTATTCCAAAGTTGTATTCTGCGTATTTTTTATTTAATACAATCAAACAAACAATATTAATGTAGAGGTAAAACAACTGATTTTCATATTATACCCACATTAAAACGAAATCAGAAAAATTTCGAAGATAAAGAACGAAACAAGAAACACTTCTCACACTCTGTCGGAGTCAAATTGATGAAATCAAGGGCATAAAGCATGTTTACTGAGCATTACAGGTGAGGGGAGCACGCCTCAGTAGCGCTAAATAAGGGACGTCATTACGAAAAACGCGATAATGCCTCCACAGGCGGGAATTGTGGAGAATCGCTACAAGAATATTAGGAGCTTTTAATAATCAAGACGTGAGTGGAAGAATAAGTTTTACATTACAAGTTTTATTAAAATGATAAGAGAAAAAATTAGTTATTGTCCGTATGTTACGAAATGTTACTTGTTCGATTCTTCCACTCACGTCAATGAGGTACTTTATACATATCATCATAATATTTTCAAGTAGTAAATTATTGCAAAGCTCTTGTGTTGTAATACCAGATCTAAATCATAATTTCTGGTAAGAAAAATTCGGACGCTCATACATTTTTACATGTCAGAATTCTGATAGTATGCGGGATCCACATCAAAAGGTATGAACAGAGTGCGTTCCGGCGGGGCGTCCGAATTTTTCTGATCAGAAATTCGGATAATGTGCAGCCGGGCTAAAACATGTCTGCAAAATGTGGATGATTGCTGGTAGAGTTGTGGTAGGTTCTATCGTACCCGCGACTCTGCCTTAAGCGATGAGTGGAGCACCATGTGGTTTTAGTGGGTAGACAGGAGTCCCACATACCCCGGCCGATATCCTCAATTCGCCGGGGATGCGTAAAGCATTTCCCCATAAAAATAAAGCTAAAAGCAATACCGTCCACTAATTTAATATAATGGTGCCCTAACTTGCTAATCCTACTCTCGCACCTTTCTAGCCAAAATAGGTTATATTACAGCCAAACATACATACGTATATTATTATGTACAATTAAAGAAAATAATTGATTGGTTGCAAAGAAATGGTAGGCGCTGGAGTAGACTATATTTGGGTTTAAAGTCCATATTATATTGCACGTTGACGGTTGTACAATAGAAAAATGAAATGAAGGAAAAAGAAAAGCAAGCACTTGTCTCTCTTCTCTGGGGCTGCTTGTGAAGGCGCCTTCTGGATTCCGATTCTTGCGATTTCTGATTGATGAATGATGATGATGATGACGCTGATGAATGCTTGCGATTGCGATTTCAGACACGATAAATAGATATTTGCGGTGGTCAAGAGCGAATTGCAAATGCAACGAATGTGACTCGTGCGCAGCCGCCACGAGCAAATTTGTAAATGTGTACTAGAAAAAGGTGAGGGTAGGGGGAAAACTTAAGCGCAAACGTTTTGATACTACCATTTACTACCCTGCAAATGAAACAAGAATACTTGACTTGACTAAACAAATTATAACTAGTAAAACTAAATGTATAAAGTTTACTTTGCTCAATGTTAGGCAAGTCCAAACCAATGTGCTATTAGATGATGAGAAGATGAATTTGGTAGATAACACTGTATTCCTAAATTACAGTGGGGTCCTCACATTGCTAATCTAGCAGGTAGGCTCAGTTCTGCAGCATATGCAGATTAGTATATTTTAGTTATTTTCATACTTAGGATGTCATATGGAATCCTTTTATGGGGAAATGCTGCCGACATTAATACAATATTTGTGCTGCAGAAGCGAGCCATACGTTATATTTATAAAATGTCTGCTTTAGAATCTCTGAGAGATAAAGGAGACTGGTCACGGACCATACAAAATTTACCCATGCCCGACACGAAAGAGACGTATCTCATTGTTTTCGTTTTATTATCCAGGACATGTAATTTTTATATTCAAAATCAGTGGCATGTTATTTTATTGCTTTCTTTTTTCTTCAGGCGCAGTATGAAAAGTGCAAATATTGAGCAATTTTATTCAATATCATTGGCGAACATGTAAAATTAGATGTAGAATGCAATCACGACATATTTCTTAAAAAACATACTTACACTTATGTAATGTACTATCGAGGAAATCGATTCCTAGGCAGTTGACAGACCTACGTCATTTGGTTGGGTTATGTCAATTCAATACGTTAGCCGTAATCTGACGGCAAGGTTTAACCGACCAAATTATGTAGGTCCGCCATGTGCCTAGGAATCAACTTCTCTGAATATACAATCTCACCATCGATGGAAAATATTCTATTAATGAATATTACTATTTACTATACATGTTATCATGGAAAGCGAATGTCATTATAAGTGGTATTATTATTACTTTTTATTATAGCCTAGGATGGGATTCTCGTTTGCATGTTCATTAGCTAAAGAAAAACTTACTTAGGTATCTATAGGTATTAGGTTTATCTCACCCTCAGTGTCATAATTATCACGCGTGATCAAATATAACATGCTGCCGAGACAGGACGTTTCTAATTGTTTGAAACTTATTGGGCATACTAGCAGAACTAGAAGGTATCATCATGAAAAAAACCATTTTTTTTGGTACCTACTGATAAGGCTCTGATGAGGTAGACTTGATAGAAACGCAATGGACAGTCCATCATACAATACCACATAACAATTATTATATTCGTAATTAAATAGTACAAAAGAATGCCCGTGTACGACGCGTACAAGGTTTGAACTTTGAAGGTGAAGTGGCGAGCGGCGGGGGCGCGCGGGTCGCGGCGGCGGCGATCCGCGATGCGCACGCGCAGCCGACGACGCCCGAAGCGGTCCGCTCGGCCGATGTAGATGCGCCGACACCTACCTAGATAAACAAAATATTATTTATAATAATGGTTTTGTGTTTTTATTTAGGCACGGTATAAAAATATAATATATTTGTAAGTGTTTGCCACTGATATTGAATATAATTACATGCAAATGACGATTCTTAATCTTCGTATTAGGACTTTTCATACTGCGCCTGAAGAAGAAAGAAAGCAATAAAATAACATGCCACTGATTTTGAATATAAAAATTACATATCCTGGATACAAATAATATAACGAAAACACTGCCCACTGCTCCGGAGCACACCACCGGGCTGAGTGTCATGATCTGAAGGAAGGAAAAAAGCCGTGCTGCACAAACTGCAAAGGAGAAGGCTTAAAACAGCATAACCACAACACATTCAGCGCGGGATGGCCGGTGCGACAAAGATGGGACGCTATAGCGCGCGCAACAGTTGCGTATGACCCCGAGGACAAATAGTAACGGGTAGATGTAACAATTAAGCTAGGTAATTATAATAAGCATTGTAAGTAATTAATTGTGAAATTAGATAGGTACTACAATATAATACTGTAAATGTGTTGCATTTTACAAATAAGAGAGCATGTAAAGCATAAGATGGACGACAACCAAGCACAACATATTAATTTTACCAACTTCTCCTAGTTTTAACACTTTGTTGCCACCTACCTTTGTATATATATATATATATATATATATATATATATATATATATATATATATATGAGGTACTGTTGTGTTGTAGGGTGCAAAAATTCCCGTGAATTAACGTTTTATTCGTTTCTGAGTCGGAATTGGGAAACGTATCGAAATCAACTTGCCGATTATTGATCATGCTTAAATCTATATCTCGCATAAATATTTCTAAAATATCACGTGCAAGTTATTTTTAATATCATTGTTTCATTATGTATAATAATATATTGTAATTTAAAAAACGATATAATAAAAAATAACGAATAAAATTATTGTCGGTTCAATATTTCAGAACAATACTTATTCCTCCTTATTATCATACTAATATACTAATTACTGATATTACTAATTTACTAATAATATTATAAGTGCGAAAGTGTGTCTGTCTGTTACCTCTTAACGCCTAAACTGCTGAACAGATTTTGCTGAAATTTGGCATGGATAACTCCATATTATATCCTTAAGAATCCCGAAAAAGGACATAAGTAACTATAAGATCCGGGGCTCGTGGCAAATTGATGGGGCTCTATCAGTAAAAATCGACACGTTAATAAAACAATATGTACTTAAAAAATGTTGCCCTTTTGGGCCGGAGGCCCGTGGCATTTTGCCAGCCCTATAGTTACGCCACTGGACATAGGATACTTTTTGTCTCCGGAAAATGTACGGTTCCCGAACCCGCGCGACTAAAGAGTTATGGCACAACGGAGTTGCGGGCGTCATCTAGTAAATATGTATAATATATTATTACATATTAAATATGTATAATATATTATTACATATTAAAATGTTCTTTGATAATGAAATACAATATCTTCATTTTCCATTTTTTAAGAATGAAATATTCTTTCAATGAATTTGAAAGAATATTTCATGATCGTGTATATTTAAGTAAATACTAGCTATTTGACCGAGCTTTGCTCGGAATTCAATAAAACACGAATTAAATGACATTTTCTAAAAATGATTCCTAGCTAGATCGATTTATCGCCCCCGAAACCCCCTATATACTAAATTTCATGAAAATCGTTGGAGCCGATTCCGAGATTCCAATTATATATTTATATTCAAGAATTGCTCGTTTAAAGATATAAGATAAGATAGCTTTCGATACAGATTTTCCGCGGACAAAAGTCTGTGGAAATATTCCGAAATCCAAACTTAATAGTAATTTGGCTCATTACTTTTTATTGTGCTAAAAATATAAACAATTACCAAAAAAGTGCAGTGACTTGTATGAGAATCATATGAGAAAAGCGCCCGTGAGTTTCCGCCGTCAACCGACCCGCGGCGTTGCCGTAGCTTAGCAACGATATCCAAGAGGCCTATAAGAGTAGCATAGCCGACCACAGAATGATCAAAGAAGGTTTATTATTATTTGACAATGCTCGAAAAGAAAATTGTAACGGTGGATAGTGCCGAATTTAGTTGATGTTTCAATTTTATACGTAAAGGCTACCGGATGAAGTCAATAGCTGTTCATTAAGTGTACAGTCAACGATTTTTGTCAAAGGTGTCAATGAAAGAGTAATGAAATCAGTGAAATCTCATTCACATAATTTGTCAGGGGCCGATTCTCGTGTCTCGAATTTCACTTCGATCTTCGACTGACACGCACGGAGACGTCTACGTCGTGTGATGACTGATACGCGCTACTGTGACCACCTGGGCCTAGAGACAAGTGTCAAGCGATTATCGTAAACGCCAACAAAATGTATGGAATTTGACAATTTAGTATTTGCTAGCGAAGCGATGACTTATGTCAAATCGCATACATTTTGTTGGCGTTTACGATAATCGCTTGCCACTTGTCTACTAGGGCTGTGACAGTAGCGCGTCATAAGCTAACAGCATAAGTGCGATGTGAGGCAGCTTGCAATCCCGGTGATATTCGAGCTATGATAATCAGACCGTCATGGCTCGTCAGTTTAATTTTCACTTCACTCGGCTGGAAATCCTCGATGGTAATTAGTTCTCGTATTGACAAAACTTTAATGAAAATCTTTTACATAAAATATAATTGGGGTTAAAGTAAATATAAGAACTCGATTTTCAAATTCGAAATTAGTCAGTCTTTTTCGGTATAAATGAAATAACTTTAATATTATTTGCTGCATAAATCCATACTTATATTATAAATGCGAAAGTGTGTCTGTCTGTCCGTCTGTCTGTCGACACACAGTGGTGTAGGGGTACCTTGAGTCCCAGGAAAGGACATAGGATACTTTTCATCCGGGAAAAATGTACGGTTCCCGCGCGATATACGAATTTTGGCACAACGCAGTTGCTGGCACCATTTGCATTACTATAGTACCTAGAAAGAGTATTTTATTTTTTTATTTTTTATGAAATAAGGGGGCAAACGAGCAAACGGGTCACCTGATGGAAAGCAACTTCCGTCGCCCATGGACACACGCAGCATCAGAAGAGCTGCAGGTGCGTTGCCGGCCTTTTAAGAGGGAATAGGGTAATAGGGGAGGGTAGG
The DNA here is from genome assembly GCF_905147365.1 of Aricia agestis. Classification (NCBI taxonomy): domain Eukaryota; kingdom Metazoa; phylum Arthropoda; class Insecta; order Lepidoptera; family Lycaenidae; genus Aricia; species Aricia agestis. Next base: position 20,092,644 of record NC_056409.1, read on the forward strand.
GATGGAAAGGGAATAGGGAAAGGAATAGGGTAAGGGATTGGGCCTCCGGTAAACTCACTCACTCGGCGAAACACAGCGCAAGCGCTGTTTCACGCCGGTTTTCTGTGAGAACGTGGTATTTCTCCGGTCGAGCCGGCCCATTCGTGCTGAAGCATGGCTCTCCCACCTATGAGTATAGACGCAGTTCGTAATTACGCTCAAAAGGTGTTTTTTCTATTTTTGTATTTCCACAGAGAACGCTTATACACTTTAAATATTATCACCTTGTAAATTTCTACCTCGATTTAATAAGGTTTTCATATTTTTTTATGTGATTTAAAAATTGTGTACAGCGTCTTCGCTTTTTTGACAAGCTATATCTTTGTGAGTAAGCTTTCTTGCGTAATGAGACCTTTACGTTGGCCCACGAATCACGAATCACGATGGACCAACGCAAGCGATTGCAAACAAAATATAATAATGTGTATCATTTTTTTTTTATAAAATAGGGACGCAAACGAGCAAACGGGTCACCTGATGGAAGGCAACTTCCGTCGCCCATGGACACTCGCAGCATCAGAAGAGCTGCAGGTGCGTTGCCGGCCTTTTAAGAGGGAATAGGGTAATAGGGAAAGGTAGGGATGGGAAGGGAAGGGAAGGGAATAGAGGAGGGTAGGGAAGGGAATAGGGGAGGGTAGGGAAGGGAATAGGGGAGGGTAGGGAAGGGAATAGGGTAGGGGATTGGGCCTCCGGTAAACTCACTCACTCGGCGAAACACAGCGCAAGCGCTGTTTCACGCCGGTTTTCTGTGAGAACGTGGAAAATAAATGTACAAATAACGTCAGTTTGGCTCCGCGTTAAGTATCTGAAGGACTTGTGTCACGGGTACCAGACAACGGATATATATTTAATACTTTTATACTAAGTATATATATTATATTTAAGATTTTTATTATATGATACACAATATAATTATACACATCCATGACTCAGGAACTTTGAAAACTTTTTGTTCCGTCGGCGGGATTAGAACCCGCGAGCCCCGGCTTGAGCTACCAACAGCCCACCAACTGAGCCTCAGAGGTCGTCAAACACACAATTATTTATATTCACAAATATTTTCGTTGTCATGATCAATGTCGTTTGTGCATGCTTACCGAATACCGTGTTCACAAATATTTATAGGCAGCAGTCGAACAATTTCATATTGCGCAAAATATTTTTGCAAACAATACGCAATGCAATTTCGTAATTATTTCCAGCCGAAACCCCCATTAATTATAGTTCGCGGTTTATTAAAATTGTAATTAATTTGTTTCATAAGCAATTGTTTGTTTCATTATAGTTTCGGTAAACTTTTAAACTTTGCCGTACACAAACAATCTAGTTTCAATGTTGGTATTGTTGGTGGATAAACATTTCTCGTTATTATGTTGTAAAAAGTTAAACTTATTACCACATTTCAGGTTTTATTATTGACGAGCTTTTGCCCGCGGCTTCGTTAAGAAGTATTATTATATACAAACTTTCATCCCCTATTTTAACCCCTTGGGGTTGGAATTTATCAAAATCCTTTCTTAGCGGATGCCTACGTCATAACATCTACCTGCATGCAAAATTTCAGCCCGATCCGTCCAGTGGTTTGGGCTGTGCGTTGATAGATCACCATGTCAGTCAGTCACCATCAAATGAGCCCTTTTTCTATGAGAACAATACGAATTTTTTTGAGTTCCCAGCATAGTTTTCATAGAAAAAGTTGTTCATTTTGACGGGATCATAATATTTTGATGGTTTTAAGGATAACGGTGTTCACCCGAACAACCTGTTACATATTAAATTTTCTCTTTATGCGCTTACTAGATGTCCCGCGCGGCTTCGCCCGCGTAAATTTGGAATTTCACAGAAACCGTACATTTTCGAATAAAATAGCTATAAATACTCCTTTCACGTGGTCTACTCTTTACAAGTGCCAAATATTGCTATAAAAATTGCTCCAGTAGTTCGTGAGATAAACCCTTTCTAATATTTTCCCCGTTTTTACCACAGTTTCCTAAATTTCTTCGGTCGTATTAGTCTTAGCGTGATAATATAATATAATATAGCCTATAGCCTTACTCGATAAATGAGATATCTAACACTGAAATAAGTTTTTAAATCGGACCTGTACTTCCTGAGATTAGCGCATTCAAGCAAACATACTCTTCAGGTTTATAATATTAAGTATAGATTTTTTTAAATTATCGCTTGACAAACTCGAGCCTCGATCTAAAAGACTATGAAAAGGCTCATAATCATGGGACGATGCATGGTATAATATTATGGCAGTGATGATGATGATGATGAATGTAATTTCCATAGTAGCATATGCTTTCCGTTCTTAAAACAACGCCGAAACTCCCAAACTTGTATCTATAAAGAATCAGGAGTTCTCTCAGCACCTTCCGAACCATGGTATACCAGGTATACCTCGGTGCAAAATCTTACTTGTTTGTAGCATATGCTTAGAATACTTCTCACGAAACCGAAGTCACCACATGTTTCCCTATAAATTTTGAGGAGTTCCCTCCATTACTTATGGATCCTTCATCAGATCACTACTTTTGTGAATATAATACCAAATTGGGATGATACCCTACATACCAAAAGAAAAATTTTGAAAATCGGTTAACAAACGGCGGAGTAATCGTTGAACATAAGAAAACGAACATAAACCTCCCCTATTTTGAAAGTCGGTTAAAATTGTAGCCTATGTGTTATTCTGATGTATAAGCTATATTATTGTAAAGTTTCATTAAAATCCGTTCAGTAGTTTTTGCGTGAAAGAGTAACAAACATCCATACATCCACACATCCATACATCTATACATCCATACATCCAAACAAACTTTCGCCTTTATAATTGTGGCGGTACCCACAATTCGCCTAACATTCCTGCATCGCGCTATCGAAGTTTCGTAGAACGGCAAGATATGTACAACGTCTGAAATGACGTCAGTGGGGCTTCGGCCTGACCGAGCATGCTATCTCGCTCGGTCGGAAGATCTTCCTTTTCGGCCGCCACGAACAACGTTAAATTGGTGACCACCGACAAGAACACGCATCCTTCTGGACATTAATCATCATCAACACTCCCCGCCCCTCCGCACCACGTCAGCAGACATCAAGCATAACCGGGTCGCCTCGACCATAAGCCGCGTTGGAGGTCCGCGCCGGTCGAACCCGTGTCTGGCTTGAACGGGGCAGCCATAGGCTACAACGACCGGTCAACAAGCAGAGCACGGGGTCCCTCTCCTGGTCATTGCACGCGTAGCTTCGGCCCACACCTGACAACACAAGCGCATCGAAGAATACCACAGATCTTCGGGGGGGAGTGATGTGGCGGTACCCACAATTTGCCTAACATTCCTGCATCGCGCTATCGAAGTTTCGGAGAACGGTAAGATATATACAACGTCTGAAATGACGTCAGTGGGCTTCGGCCTGACCGAGCTTGCTATCTCGCTCGGTCGGAAGATCTTCCTTTTCGGCCGCCACTAACAACGTTAAATAATATTAGTAGGATTATATTTAGGTCCCTCTTGACAAGTATCACTATAATGATCTGTTAGTTGCAACCTGCGTCTCACGCTAAAACCTACTAATTATTTGCTTTAATACCTACATTAGCTTCGGGGTAAAATCTTTTGTCCTTCCATGGTATCTCAAACTATATTTAATCCTTCGATCTTGGATTCTTGGAAATCTAATGTTATTCTATTGTGTCTCGCTCACCGTTGAGCTTATGGGGCTTGATGGGTTAATACCGGTTGGGTGGTTCACGTGGAAAGAAGTAACAGACACAATAGCATTCACCGTATTAATAATATAAAAAGGTTCAATTTATTAGCCAAGGCTGTTACATTTGCCGTGCAGTAAGTGTACAAGTTACTGAATCTTTCCCTGTAATGTGTATTAGCAGTGACTATAACCGTCAGTCCGGCCCGTTTTTGCTCCCCCGACGACTATTATCCTAATTCTCCTTATACCAACACAAAAACTGATCTTATTAGGACAATGGCCATTGATAGTGCGGGTTTGGTTCCAAACAAAGTTTCTGTATGGCTTTGACTGGAGAGATTATAGTAGACTACATTATATAAAGCTTTATTTAATCTATAGGGTTCAAACTTATTTCGTTTGAGACTGTGCGCAAATAGGCAAGAATGCAGCCGGTCCAGCGGGGCTAAAATGGTCGCTTTGAAGATATGATATGAATCATAATATTATGATTGAATGAATTGTCAAAACTGTCAAACTTACAAAATATGGCAAATCAGTAAAAAAATACAGAAATTAATTGCATGCAGAGTTGCATTTTATATGTAAGTTTGACAGTTTTGACAATTCATTTGCATTCAGCAAATGTTTGAGAGGAATTGCTAAATGTGACCATTTTAGCCCCGCTGTGCTGGATTTATATTTTTATACGATATTGAATGTACTGCAACTTCTTGGTGGAAATTCATTATCACAGTAATAATATACACTTTTCATGCACTTAATCCACTTTTATTAATTTATTTTATTGCAATAATTGTGTTTTACATGACCGGTTTTAATAAAATCATCATCAGGTTACATTTTTTTATGAGTATAGGCCAGTTTAATTTTGCTGCCCCTCTGAACTCTTCTGCTATTCGCTAGGACTAGGGATTGCAATCCGGCGTCATTTTCAATCCGGACCGGATTTCACCAGGTTCCCATCAATCCGGCCGGGTCCGGCCGGATCCGACCGGATTGATGAAACTGAAGTAAAAAGTAAAATCATCCTAATTTTTGCATTTTAGTTCAAAACAAGGCATTTGCATCTGTTGTAGATACGACATAATTTTTTTTTTTCAAAGCGAAGTAACCACTTTTCATATACCGTAGTGATTCGAACATGATTTCAAATATGCGTATAGTTGCCCAAGCATATATATGGCATTCTCGCAACATAATCGGCCTAGTCCAGAGGAATGAGCAGATCAGTACGTCTGGGACTAAACCATGTAAGAGCTTCCTCACGATGTTTCCGTACGAGCTTCCGTATTATGCACTTGAGATCTGAAAATGTCTCATTAGTTAACGCCTCCACCCGGGATCGAATCAGCACCCTCTCGAGTGCGTATCATACGTCTACCCACTAGGTCAAAAACGCTCTATTAGTTCAAAATAATAATTGAGTTATTCAAGTATCATTAAACTTATATTATGTGGGTTGTTCATAAAAATAAATTATAAATATATAAAATTTAGTTTTGACCCAAATCAATGCAAAGAATTATAGACATCAAGAAAATAATTAAGATTTAGCTGTAGTTAATAGCGAGTTGATATTTATATTAACGATTTGTTACTTATGATAATTGAAAAATAATTAACCAACCAATGCGAAAAGGAGATCAGAAGACGTAAAGGTATGGCCAAGAATGCAATGTCGCAGCTCCAAAGAATATTGAACATAACATCTCACGGAAGACAAAAATGAAACTTGTTCACTGTCCAGTCCTTAGTCTTTTCCATATTCACCTACGGAGCGGAGAAGTGGACGCTTAAGAAAGCGGATTGCGATGAAACCGACGCCTTCGAGATGTGTTGCTGGCGAAAAATGCTCCAAATACCATGGACCGCCTTTCGTACCAACGTCTCCATCCATCCTTAGTGACTTAAAGAAAAAAACAAGTCTGTCGTCGATATATGCCTACGAAGAGTTTTGGATTTCTTTGGTCACATCGCAAGAAAGGAAGGCCATAACCTTGAACAGCTTGTGGTTACAGGCAAAGTTGACGGTAGCCGTTCAAGAGAAAGTATCAGTATCAGATGGTCTGACCAAGTGCGCACTACGCTAGACACCGGCCTTCATGAAGCCCTCCATTCTGCCAAGGATCGCCACAGATGGCGATCTTTGGCAGAATGTGGTCACCTCTAAACTCATAAAGGGGAATCACGACCCTTAGCAATAAGGGAGGAGACGCGAGGAGGAACCAACCAAAGTGTGACCGCCAAAGCGTCACCTGGTAAACTACTTCCAATAAAGCTGCTTATGGCTGAAAGGCCCTTACAGCTTCTACTAAGACACTAGTGTACTAATTAGCTTTATTGTCAGCAAAATATTATAATAAAAAACAAGATAAAGATTAAACACCACGCGTAACGTATTTGAAGCACCTTTTTCATGCAACGACCATATCAGTTTGCTACCTATTACTAGAACCGGATCCAGTCTCCGGATCCGGTACATTGGGACTGGATCCGGTAACCGTAAAATGATACCGGATCCGGCGAATTTCCGGATCCGGTTTTCCGGATTGCAATCCCTAGCTAGGAAGCAGCCGCCCATAGGCCATGGCCTATACTGCCTATATATAAATCCAGAGCTGGGCCAGTCGTGGTTACGTGATTCTCGCGACAGCAAAGCAACAGACAATTGGCAAGATGTTAAACAAAAATTTCGTGTACGAAATTTCTGATATTGAATAATTTGCGCCTATTGCATTGCTGTCGTAAGATAAAATATCACCAATAATATCTGCACTTGGACAGCCAAACACCTGTTGAATCTACGATTTTTTGACTAAGTGTGAGCACGTATCATACTGCTTTTTACGCACATTGTAGAAAGTCATTCAAAAAGTAATTCCCAATGTAATTCCGGTAATTCCATTACCGTCGATGTCAATTAATGTCAAAACTCAAAATGGCGCCCAACTACACCAAAGGGTATTTGGTACGCTTTTTGCTTTGATACGCCATCTTTTACATTAACACAAAAACCCGTTACTGAAAGCGATATCGCAGCCTTTTAATAGTTTCATTCAAATTTAATCAAGATACCTAGCAGTAATTTGATGTAAATTTTGAGATTGTCAATTGACCCCTATCTGGACCCTATTTAGGGTCGGTGGACCACTTCAAAGGGGTCTAATTCAGCGCGGGGCCCACATTAAAATGCGGTCTTACAGCCTGACGAACATTTCATCTTCATTATAATAATTGTCCGCGATTCTGAAGAGTTTACCAAGCCGTTTGATGATTTCTCTAATTCTTTACAGCAGTGTTTTTCGGCCTTTTTTACAATGCGATCCCCTTGGTATGAAAAAATATTTCTCGACCACCCTCGGCTTTTTATAATGTATGGTTATGATTAGAATATTATACTTTTGTTAAATTAATTCTCGTTTCTTACCATATCGATCTTGGTGAGCTTCCTACCAGCTGTGGGTCGCAACCCCATAGTGGGTCGCGACACAGGTTGAAAAACACTGCTCTATAGACTGCATCTAGGATAATTAAAGGGGTTGATATTTGATAATACAATATATTTTGTTTTCTTTGAGTCCCTTTAAATCGATCACAAAATATGTCAGTCAACTGGCCACACTGATATATATATATATATATATATATATATATATATATATATATATATATATATATATATATATATATATATATATATATATATATATATATATATATATATATATATATATATATATATATATATATATATATATATACAGGGTGTAACAAAAACAAGTGATAATACTTTAGGGTATTGATATATATTCTACATTACATTATCTATGAGCGGGAGTTGGATGGAGGTTGCCATGGTGATATACTTGTTACTTCACTTCATAATAATATTCTTTACAAATAAAGCACTACGATACAAAATGCTATTTTAACTACACAACAGAGTTGGCGACGAGGATGACTACGAACTTGCAGAATTGGAAGAGGATTCGCGCCTCCATACGAGCACAATTTACGAGGTGGGAATCATACTTAAAGAAACATGAGAATCTTGATTACGCGGAGACTCATGTCAGACTACAGAACTTACACGAAGATTTCCAAATAATTCGACAACTACAAGAAAATATAGTATCTGAAGTACCAGATGAAGAACTGGACAATGAGATTGAAACGAGTTTCAACATTGAAGAGGAATTTATTTCCATCAAAGTAAAACTACTGGATATGCAAAACCGAGCTCAATCACACGTTAAAACAGAGAACGAATCTACACGCTGCGATATTATAACGGAAGAGTCTGTTAACGAAGGGAGCTTACAAACTACGAATAATAATTTTGAAGATTCGCCTGCACCTTACCTTGAATCTATACTTACGAAGCCGAACATAGTACAGGACCTGCTACATCCGAACGTACAGAATGAAATTCCTCCAGGCAAAGGACTTATTACACAAAATGAAAACAACATATACAATACATTTCTAGAAGTAAAAAACACGACGTTGGACTCTTGGGACAAAAATGATATAGAATGGAACGAGAAGAAAGAAGAAATTACTTTCAAAGAAGGGTTGAAAAGAGAAAATAATAAATACGCTTTTCTGATCACTTTTAAATGCCTTACTGGAATGGAACCGAGATACTCGAGAGAAAAAGAACATAAATTAAATATACATAAGCACAAATGGAAAGACAAAGAAGAAGGCAATAGAAATAAGAGAATTTTTTTTTTACAATACATACACATTTCTGGATTTTAATAATATGAGATACCTACAAGAAGACAGTCGCTACAGTTACTATTACATGTATCGAGTAAGGGGGGAGGAGGCGGCTACCGACTATTTTACGCTGCCTGGGCCTACTATACTACGAGGTCCGCACGGGTTCAGGAACAGCCATTAGAGCGGCTTTTCCCTTTGCCTGACATTCAGGAATAGCGGGGGAGAGATGATATATATTCTACATTACATTATCTATGAGCGGGAGTTGGATGGAGGTTGCCATGGTGATATACTTGTTACTTCACTTCATAATAATATTCTTTACAAATAAAGCACTACGATACAAAATGCTATTTTAACTACACAACAGGTATGTACGTGTTCCTTGTAGAAAGTTCACTGCGAAAGTAGCAGCGCTGAAAGACCTCAATTTTTTTTTCACTTTTGTATGGGGAAACTCGTGACGCTCGTGCCCTTGCCCATACAAAAGTGAAAAAAAATTTCGTCTTTTAGAGCTGCTACTTTCACAGTGAACTCTCTACAAGGAACATGTACACACCCTAAAGTATTATCACTAGTTTTTATATATATATATATATATATATCTTAATATATATATTTCTTGTGTGCGTGTGTATGTGACTGAACTCCTCCTAAACGACTGGACCAATTTTGATGAAATTTTTTGTGTGTGTTCGTGGAGATTCGAGAATGGTTTAGATTTACAGTTTGGTCTACTGGAAAATGTTTTTTCAATTAATTTCTTATTTATAAGGAGTTGTTGATTTTGGAATGTTTTACATTAGATCCGACGGACGGCGCTATCATCGCATTCAATATTATTCTATTTCAATTTTAGTTTGTCCTGACAGATGTTGCTACGATTAATTTAAAAAAAATTTTGTTATTCAATTCATGTGCTGATTAAAATATTAAATAAATAACACATAGGCTACAATTTTAACCGACTTTCAAAATGGGGGAGGTGTTATGTTCGTTTTCTTATATTCAACGATTACTCCGCCGTTTGTTAACCGATTTTCAAAATTTTTCTTTTGGTATATAGGGTATCATCCCAATTTGGTATTATATTCAGAAAAGTGGTGATCTGATGAAGGATCCATAAGTAATCGAGGGAACTCCTCAAAACTTATAGGGAAACATATGGTGACTTCGGTTTCGTGAGAAGTATTCTAAGCATATGCTACCGACAAGTAAGATTTTGCACCGAGATATACCTGGTATACCGTGGTTCGGAAGGTGCTGAGAGAATTCCTGATTCTTTATAGATACAAGTTTGGGAGTTTCGGCGTTGTTTTAAGAACAGAAAGCATATGCTACTATGCAAATTACATTCTTCATCATCATCATCATCATCATCACTACCATATTATACCATTTCATAGTCTTTTAGATCGAGACTCGAGTTTGTCAAGCGATAATTAAAAAAAATCTATATCTACCTAATATTATAAACCTGAAGAGTATGTTTGCTTGAACGCGTCAATCTCAGAAACTACAGGTCCGATTTAAAAACTTATCTCAGTGTTAGATAGATCATTTATCGAGTAAGACTCATCATTTATCGAGAAGGTTATATTATATTATTACTCTAAGACTAATACGACAGAAGAAACTCAGGAAAATGTGGGAAAAACGGGGGAAATATTTTTTATGGGAAAATGTACCTACGGATTCTGTAAAATTTCTAATTTACGCGGGCGAAGCCGCGCGGGACATCTAGTATATATATATATATATATATATATATATATATATATATATATATATATATATATATATATATATATATATATATATATATGTGGGATGAGGCTCAATCCAATGCAAAAACGTTTTAAATTCTCACTAACTTTATTTTTCTATTACAACCGAACAAAACATCTCATTCATCTTGCTTTTACCACTGACAACTCTACTCACATCTGACAAGTGTCACCTCCGCCAAGTCATCACTTATCCGGGCTGCTGTACATAGACAATAGAATACAAATTAAAAAGTTAATACTAAATTAATAATTATCCCACACGGTCATCCTGCTATTCATCTGCCTCAGATGAATCATCTTCCTGTGCGACCCAGGGCTTCATGAAATCAGCTAAAGAAGTTGTATTAAACGGATCTTCGCCATTGCCAACCTTTCTTACAGAATAGCGATCGTTTTTGTTACCTTTAATAATCTCGTAAGGTCCTAAGTATTTGGGTAATAGTTTACTTCCTTGGGTTCTCTTTATCGCGACTAAGTAGCTTGGTTTATAAACGTTGGCTTTCTTTCGCTTCTTATTATATGATTTCACATTCTCTTTCTGTATTTTTCTTATAGATTCTTTGGCTTTCTGTCTAAGTACTTGTCTTTTTTCGTTGAAAATTTCTATCTCTTCTTCATCTATCAACTTTTGGAGTTCTATATCTTTATCCTTCATTTTGGTACCAAAAAGTAACTCAAACGGCGTCGTTTTAATGGCTTTTTGGTATGTTCCATTTAGACATCTTTGAAAGTTAGAGACATGGCGATACCACTTATTAGGGTCATCAGCACTTAGTTTGCTTAATACAGCTATAATGATTTGGCGTATGCGCTCTACTTGTCCATTGCCTCTTGGCTCTCCGGTAGTTATCGCATAAAGTGCAATATTCTCATTGTCACCTTCTTCATCTTCAATTTCCGCTTTGTCTTTAGATTCTTTCTCTGGGCCGCCTTCTGCTTCTTGATTTTCGTTATCCTGCTGTTCTGTATTATCTCCACGATCTTCTTCATCACTGGAAACTTCTAGACCGATCTTGTTGTCTTTTTCTTTGTCTTCTTCATTTTTATCGTCTTGTTCTTCAGGTATATTGTCTTTCATGATGTCAATGTCGAATAGATTTTCCGTTTCTGTTTCACCGTCCGTATCATCCGATCCATCGACTGTCCTTTTCTCTTGTTCTTTTACACCCATCTTTTTTCCTCCAGTGCTCTCACCTGTACCTCGTTCTTCCTTACCTTTTTTATTCTGCTCTTCAAGGTCCTCTTCATCTTCGGAACCCCATATTTGCTGGTCCAGTTTCTCAGCAGCGTTGTCTGTTTCACCCATTTGCTTATCAGCATCATCTTCGTCATTTTCTTCTACTAAAAGCGTAAGGTGACTTATCTTTTCCATAAAAATTCCTTCTGGAGTGAAACAAACTTTAAAGTCGTGTAAAATGGGATTACCTATTATGATATTAACTGGTATCTCATTGTCTTGGACTACGTGAAACTTGATATCTGCGTAACATTGATCAATCTGAACATTAGCTACAAACATACCTTCTGTATAAACTTCGTTCTTTGCTATACCAGTTATGCACGTTGTTTTATTTTTGTAGTCTTTTACATTTTCTTTAATTTTCTCGAATTGCGATTTCGTAATAAGGTTAATGTCACTTCCGGTGTCAATCAGAGCTAAAGCGTCTTGGCCGTTAATCTTTATCTTCTTGTAAGGAACTTTCTCGTCATCGTTTTTACTTTGAATGTTTAGTGTCTTCGCCGGTTTGGAACATTCAGTAGCTTTATGTCCAAAGTCATTGCATTTAAAACACTTGACTCCTTTTGAGCAGTTGGATGAGACATGATCTACGTCTCCGCAGTTGTAGCATCTATGGACGCGATTCTTCTTTCCAAATGATGTGTTTCTAGATGGTTGGACATCACTAGTAAAGTTTGCAGGCTTATTAGAAATCTTCTTTCGGAACTCGCTGTAGATTTCCAACTTTTTGCGAAATTCTTTGATATCCGAGGCGCCATATAAAATACCTTTATTTGTATCCAGGTCACGAATACCGTCTATCACATACTCAATTAAAGCAGCATCTTCGACCTTGCCGTGAAGCGCCAACTCTTTCATAGACAAGAAGTACTGCTGATATGTCTCGTCATTTTTCATCTTACGAGAAGCAAGCTTTTTATGTACTACTGCACTGTTGATCTTTGGTCCAAACTCTTCTTTAAGTGCCTTCTTAAGACTGGAATAATCTTTAACTCTTCCCAAAGAACGTAAAAACAACTTTGCTGTTCCATCTAACAGTCGCTTCGCATAGATCAGTTTTTCGACTTTTGTCCATTTCATAATCTGCGCAGTATCTTCAAACTCATCAATAAAAGTCTCAATAGGATAGGTGTCATCTCCGGTAAAAATAGTCATAGACTTTTCTAAATCCTTGAACGAAATCGTTACCTCACATTCTATTTCTTCTTCGTCTTCGGTTTCGTGTTTATCGTCTTTTTTCGGTGGCATTGTTACAATAAAGCTCGAACTCTTCAAACTAGAATCTCTATTTAAATTGCGTCTTCTTCTGGCAGTCGTGTAAAATGATGGCTTATCTGGGGTCATTTAGTCTTTCGTCTTCAAGAATAAATCTTTAATCCAAATTCCCAAAAGCTACCATTTTAATAGAATTCTGTATCTAACTTAATCCGTCTTGCGTCTTCCGTTTCACATCAGATTTTACTCTATCCCGGACGAGCCCCCAAAAAGATGTGGGATGAGGCTCAATCCAATGCAAAAACGTTTTAAATTCTCACTAACTTTATTTTTCTATAACAACCGAACAAAACATCTCATTCATCTTGCTTTTACCACTGACAACTCTACTCACATCTGACAAGTGTCACCTCCGCCAAGTCATCACTTATCCGGGCTGCTGTACATAGACAATAGAATACAAATTAAAAAGTTAATACTAAATTAATAATTATCCCACACATATATATATATATATATATATATATATATATATATATATATATATATATATATATATATATATATATATTTGAAGTCAGAGTTTTTGTAGATTCCAATGTTAATAATAATATGTCGAAATATTGTTCTCGTCACGTACAGGTGTTACTAATTACATCAACAAAATGTACCCTAATTAAACAATTACATTTGTATTTTACAGTACACAGGGTAATATTATATTTGCAGACATTGATTAAATAACTTATATGTCAAAAATTTGTTATTATGAGCGTGCAAAACAATGTAAATGAGTGTTATCCTATTTAACTACTGAAATAATCTTTCTTTTTAATTTGCCGTAGGTGGTTTCAATGCGTTGAATTTAAAAGAACTGAGTGACTTTTGAGTTACAATTCGATGTTTAAAATCCTCAAAGAAAATAATTTATGTACTTAATACAATAATTTTATTATTTTTTTTACATACTTACTTAAATAAAAAAAAAAAAAATAACCTTGTCTGCCTTACTCATAACCTACTCGTACTTTTTAACGTCAAAATGGTCGGTTCCTACGAAATTAAATTTAAACTATGCGGATGAAGTCAGCCTACATTGATTGCAGGAATACCATTAGGAGTAAAACGGGAAAGCAATTTAGCTTTGCATATCGACAGCCGACGGCACATTCGTCATGCCAATAATATTTTAATACACGAGCTGTATAATATTATTATACAGCTCGTGTATTAAAATACAGAGCAAATAGTTTGTGAGGTAATGGATTTGTAATGACATAATGTTATCTGATGTTATCTTCTGTAACTATTAAAGTTTACATCAGGGTTTGGAAAAGTCACGTCATAATTGATAATATACAAGACAGAAAATAAACCAGGAATACACCATATTTCTGATTTATTTTGATCATCTATGGTTTTTGATTATAATATACAAGCAGATTACATTACAATATTAAAACGTCATAATAAAGCTACTTACATGGCATGTATATAACAAAAATGGTACTTATTATATAGCAATAATTAAAAAAATATCCAATTTGGCCAATTTGGCCGTATAGAAGCTTTTAAATAATATTATATTCATAGCTGGGCATTAACTCGTTAATCCGTTAATCGTTAATTAACGAAGTTAACATTTTGATTAACGGATTAACTTTTAAGTTAACTTTTAAAAATATTAACGGACTCGTTAACTTCCGTTAATATGCAGAAGTCCGTTACTTTCATAGACGTACTACTTTCATAGCCAATGGCTATGAAAGGATTGGACTAAGAGCCAGTCCACACGGCGAGTTGCGTCAACGTTGCGTCGACGCGCGACACAGCACCGCGCTGCCGTTTGACGCATAGCCGGCCACACAGTCGCTGCGTCATCGCGTCATTACGGAGCAGTCCGTCAACACGCTTCGTCTCGGGGGCTGCTGTCCGTCGGCGCACACGGCGTTGCGACGACGCAGCGCGCCGTGTGAACACCTTGGTTATATTATTTTGTATGTAAAACAACGCAACGCTGACGCAACGCGCCGTGTGGACTGGCTCTAACGTTAACCAGCCATATTATTTCCTTGTGTTTGCCCCAATTCTAATCTGCTGAATTACTCTCAGTAGGTTTTTTATGCTAATAAAACAATCCCAGGTAAAAGAGCACTACGAAACCGACTTAGAAAATGTAGCTCGTTCGACGTTCACATTTTGCGGTACATTCCATTATCCCGTGTCAATTAAACTTTGTCACGTATACTATTAAGACCCCTATAAGGGTCCATGGTCCAATTCTTACGCAGTACGCTGGACCACACAGGATAACTATGCCCCCACTACGAAGCAATCTATAGCATCCGTCGATCGTGGGCGATTATAGACCAATACTAGCTGTTGCCCGCGACTTCATCCGCGTTAACATAGTATAATAACAAAGATGGATAGTTTTCTCCTTTTTTGTTTTTGTGGTTCCTTATACAAAGGGTAAAAACGGACCCTATTTAAGCAAACGTCAAACGCAAACGTCAATAAACTTTCATGTTTCTAACTCAAGAAATGACGGACTTTCATTGGAACTTTCTACCCCAATTTCACCCCCTTGGGGGTAGAATTACCAGAAACACTTAAATACGTATCCATTCATTTTTAATCAGTAGCACAAAAATAAAGTTTCATGTTTCTAACTCAAGAAATGACGGACTTTCATTCAAACTTTCAACTCCAATTTCACCCCCTTGGGGGTAGAATTTCTAAAAACGTTTAAATACCTATCCATTCATTTTTAATCAGCAGTCCAAAAATAAACTTTCATGTTTCTAACTTAAGAAATGACGGACTTTCATTTAAACTTTCAACCCCTATTTCACCCCCTTGGGGGTAGAATTTTCAGAAACGCTTAAACATGTATCCAATCATTTTTAATCAGTAACCCAAACATAAAATTTCATGTTTCTAACTCAAGAAATAACGGAGTTTCATTCAAACTTTCAACCCCAATTTCACCCCCTTGGGGGTAGAATTTCCAAAAAACGCTTAAATACGTATCCATTCATTTTTAATCAGTAACCCAAAAATAAAGTTTCATGTTTCTAACTCAAGAAATGACGGACTTTCATTAAAACTTTCAACCCTTATTTCACCCCCTTCGGGGTAAAATTTTCAAAATTCCTTCCTTAGTGGGTGTCTACTTAATAAAACAACCCTATTCACCAAATTTCGTGGCTGTAACTATTAAAGTTTTTGCTCAGCGATGATGTCAGTCAGTCAGGACATGTAATTTTATAAGTATAGATAATGCCACTTTGGGGTCAGTTTACATTGCAACTATTTAGTACACAAGAAGATACATATTAAATCGACTTGCCACTCGCGATATTGTGTTGTATGTTCCATTTTTATTTTTTTCCCACAAATGGAATAAATTCCCTTGTCACGTTGCAATATGATCTATAGACCTTATTCCTCGTATAGGAGTGAAGAGGCCGTAGTACACAGGGATACACAATATAGAATATTCAAATCGGATATTGTTGGGTCTAGGCATTCTTATGCGAAAGTTTAAAATACAAGGAAACAGATAATCCCGGCGAGTCGGCAGTTTATTTAGAGCGCGTCACTGCAGAGCCTTGATAAGATTCATACTGCCTCACACATCACGCGATAATACACCCTAACACCACCTAGTACAGCCTATAATAGCGCGGCAACTCAGTGTCGTAACGTTCATAACAGGGTTGGCACTTTATGGAAATATTTTACAGTTATTTTATGTTTTGAAGCAAATTAGACACTGTCTGAACGCAATGTTTTTCAGCGCAAAATGTGACGTTATTATGATGTCTTTATTCTTTAGCTTATTTCGAAGTCTTTCCAAATAAGCTAAACGAAACGAAGACGTAATTCTTGATCCTTTTTATGGTTATCATGTTTTAATTGATTATATTATATTTATAAATATAAACGCTGACCATGTATTTCATTACTATATACATATAGGTGTGTACTTAATTTCATTTCCCCATCGGCAAAAAAGTGGCTGAATTCGTCGTCTAAAATTCGAATGAAAAATTATCCGTTTGATGCGAGACGTCCGTTTCGTACGATATCGACATGTGGACGCTAACCTTTACGCGGTTTGTCACAACTGCAAGCGTGATAAACTGTCGAGGGCTGCCGTCGACTGCCGTCGACTGCCGCTAAGCGTTGATTCAGACCGCAACGTGACGCATAGAAGCATTTCTAAATTTATATGGATTTGACAGATTCCCAAGACGTCTCACGTAATTGAAATCTGCCAAATCCATACAAATTTATGGCGCGCCGCGCCTCGCCTCGCCTCGTCGCGTTCTGAATCAACCCTCGTGCCGTCGACCGCCACCGCCGCCAACTTGAAGCGACGCGTCACGTTTTTCACCAAAGCATTTTTATCTCTATTGCTCTAATAATAAGTACAAATTTCTGCTATAAAATACGGAAGCGTCGATGAGCGAATGCGCTCCCATGTTTTGCAGCAGAAGAGTACAACTTAAATAATAATAGAGCAATAGCGATGAATACTATGCTCTGCTGTATATGGTGTAACAAAACTAACTGATAAAATATGATAATGGAAGACAAGATTGCAAAAACTCTGGAACGAACTGTCACCAGCAGTATTTCTGGACCTATACGATCTTGGCTCTCCCTCCGCGAACTCGGTACGGTTAACATCGTCTGACGTGCGCTCCGGGAATTAAAATCGTTTTCGGTGGTTAAAATCGTTAATTGCGTGCTGAGTGTGTGTAAAAAGCTAGGTAACGGTGTAATCTACGTTTACTGTAAGTTTTTGAACACATTTGTCCGTATTTTATTGGATTTAACTCGGTAAGTAATTCCCTTTGTTCATTTTTAACAGTAAGGAATTGTAGGTAGGTAAAAATATTGTATCGTCGGTACCGCGCGCGCTGCGCCGGGCGCCCGGCCTTGCGATCAGCTGGTCATAAATAGTGTTATTGTTGTTGTTAACTTTGAAAACAAGACATAATGTCTAGTCATAATAACATGCCGCCAGATAAAAATACCAACCCATTTGAAAGAAGGGACGGCATACCTCGTTCCCCGCCAACTTCAACCGGCAAACGTTTGCTGTCCCAACTATCGCCTTCATCCGTGTCACCAGTCGAAAAACGTCACCAACCCATAAAGGACGAACCGCAGTCCCCGGTAATTTCATTATTAGACACTAGCAGCGCAGTCGATGATTCGTTTAATTACTGCGAGTTAGTCCGCGAAGCGTCCTCCTACTTGGGAAAAATTAACGAATTCGCTAACGACACTGTCTCGAGGCGCAATAACTTTGCCAATAAATCCGATATAATGAACTTAACACAAAAACTGACAACCATAGTTTCTCTTCTTGCCATTAAAAACTCGTCACTTGAAACCAAAATCGCGTGGAGCGAGATTTACTATCCGTTAAACTTAATCAGGTCGTGAAACCGGCCCCCGCGGCGCCTCCGGTCTCTTATTCCGAGGCCCTCAAACTGAAACTCGCGAAATCGGTTCCCCCTGTCGAGACACGTAAACCACTCCCATGTGCTATAGCCTACCCCACGCAAGAAAAATCGGCGGAATTAAAATCGGCAACTGAGACCAAGCAGGCTTTGATGAAGGTCATAAACCCGGCCGACGGTTTTCAATTTCACGGTGTTAAGAAAACAGCTAATTCGGGCGTGCTTCTGCGCCTCACGAGCGAGTCGCAAGTTAAAAAATGAAAGTCAGTCGAAGCGCTAAAATCTGCCGGCCTCCGTCTCGAGACACCCAAGCGCATCCTCATCAAAGATGTTCCACAACACATTACAGACGATAATTTTCTATTATCCCTGTATAACCAAAACGTAAACGGCGAAATTAATGTGACACAAGATCAATTCATGAGTTCGACAAAAATAGTAAGACGTCGTATTTTAAACAAAGAATATAATAACCGTAAATGGATAGGTATCGAACTAGACCCTAAAGTGCGTCAACACCTCATCGAAACAAAAGAAAAACTTTTTATCGACTGGGCGATGTATCACTTTGTAGATGACGTCGAACTCGTGCACTGCGCTAACTGTCAACAGTATGGGCACACCGCTAAATTCTGTCGTGACACAAAGCCATGCTGTAAACATTGCGCTGAAGGTCATAGCTCGGATAGCTGCCTAAAAAAAGATAAAGACGACTTTAAGCCGGTTTGCGGTAGTTGTTTGCGATATAAAAAACCAACCGACCACCCCACAGGCTCCCCAGATTGTCCTACGTATAAGTCTAAAATGGAGCAACTTATTTTAACGACTCGGTATGGATAGTTTAAATATAGGACAGGTAAACCTCCACAATAATAAGCACGCAACGATACAATTAGAAAAGTTGGTTTCCGATTACAATTTAGACTTGGTGCTCGTACAGGAGCAATATCAACTCGCGTCGCTACGGTCGAAGATAGTACAAATTAATAACCTAGCTCGCGCGGGTATTTACACACCTCAGTCTAGATTTTCAGTCATGGCCTTAACTAACCTTTCGACGTCGCACTGTGCGGTAGCCGAGGTTTCGTGTCCTCAGTTTAGACTTTACGTTGTAAGCTGCTATTTTCAGTACTCGGATTCCGTAGGTCCACATTTACATCAACTTCGCCGCGTATTACAATCTCTCGCGGGTAATAAAATTATTATTGGCGCCGACGTCAATGCATCCTCGCCCTTATGGCACGGCCAGCTTAGGTACACTGACCGCGACCGACGTACCGCTGTAGAAGACTTTATTGCGGAGTTTAACCTCCATATTCACAACACCCCCGATGCACCACCTACCTATAGTAGCCCAACGGGCGAATCGTCGATTGACGTCACGCTATCTAGCGCGTACGTCGAGATTAGGAATTGGCGTGTCCTTCCCGATGCGTCATGTAGTGATCACCGCTTACTGGTGTACGAGTTTTCTCGTGCGGTCCCGAGTGATACCGTAGTCAATTCTAATGACTATAAATACAATGTTAAGAACGGCGATTGGAAATTATTCCGCTCCCTCATTACCGCTCATGCCGGAGACTTCACTCGGCCGGATTTAAACGTCAATGAGTGCGCGGAAATTATGTCAAACACATTTGTTTACTGTGCCGATGTAGCCTTGGGTCGTAGACCTCTTAAAAAAGATCACAACTGTAAATGGTGGAACAGTAAACTTCTTAATCTTCGTCGGGAATTTAGAAGGGCCAGGCGCAAAATTAATAATCTTCGTAAATCTGGCCACGACCGTTCGGATGATAATTACATAATTAGTTTAAATAACCTACGCATTTCAAGGTCACGTTATCGCGTTGCCGTTACATTAGCGAAAAATAATATGCTGAAGAATGCCGCGAATAGACTGGATAAAGAGGGTCCCTGGTCCTCTTTATATCACGAGCTTAAACCCAGTAGTAGTAATGAGCCAAACTTTTTCTCAAATATTAAAATTAACAACTCTTACACTTGTAGTTTAGAGGAAACGGCGAAGGCATATCTAAACGTTCTCATCCCAGACGACGAGCCCTCCTTGGATGATGAACACCATCGCGACATTAGGAGTAGAATGTTAGACCCCATTCATACACCGGTCTCAGATTTACCAACCCCGGAGGAGTTTTTTAAAATAGTAAACCTTTTGCCTATAAAAAAATCTGCGGGCGAGGATAAAATATCGAATATTATGATAAAGCAAGCGTGTTTAGCGGCCAATTCATCGATTCTATATGTTTACAACAGATGTATCGCAGAAGGTATATTTCCAAAAATTTGGCGTTCCGGTTGCATAAAATTAATAGCTAAAGCGGGAAACAAACCTCCTGACGACCCAAAATCTTACCGTCCGATAACGTTACTGCCTTGCTTAGGTAAATTACTAGAACGTCTCATCGTACCTCGCCTGCTACCCGGTGGCCCTAAATTCCATAGCCATCAGTTCGGTTTCACCGCCGGGAAATCGACTGTGGACGCGGCGTTAGAAGTAAGAAAAATAGTTAATTTGTCGGAAACTAAATACGTGGTCGCTATTTCATTAGATATTTCCGGGGCCTTCGACCATGCCTGGTGGCCGATGGTGCTATTAAAACTAAAAAATCGAGGGTGTTACTGCAATATTCATTCTATAATACATTTTTACTTTTCTAACGGTCAAACTAAGCTTCGTCTAGGACATTGTACACATGTCAAAGATTTAACGTGCGGCTGCCCTCAAGGATCGGTAATTTCGCCTAAATTATGGAACATCGGATTCGACGATTTGTTAAGTCCACTTCCACCGCTTTGTATACTAGTTGGTTACGCCGATGACGGGTTTCTTTTCGTTCAAGCAAACTCGCGTTCCGAAATTGAGTCTAAAGCCAACAGTAGTCTTAATTTAATATCTGACTGGGGTAAGCGTAATCGTCTGAAATTCGCCGCGCAAAAAACTTACCAAATTCTTTTAAAAGGTTCCCTTATATCTTCCCCTAGCATTAAACTTGACAATATTAACGTTAAACGCAAACAGTCGCTCTGTTATCTTGGTTTTTACTTAGAAAATAAATTTACATTTTTAGAACATATAATTGAAACCGGTGAGAAAGCGAAACGCAACTTTTACTCCTTTACCAAAATATCTACGTCGACATGGGGCCTTTCATTCAAAACCCTAAAATTAATTTACACTGCTACTTACCTTGGTAGCATTTGCTACGGGGCCCCCGTGTGGGCCGACAGAGCAACTATCGGCGCGGCTCGTCGCAAGTTGCTACAAAGCCAACGTCTTGCTCTTATATTCTTATGCAAAGCTTACAGAACCACAAGCACCGAAGCCTTGCCCGTGTTAGCCGGAGTTTTACCCGTTGACCTTGAGATTCAGCGTCGTGCGACAATGTAATACTCCCCACACCGGTTTCGGTGACGGTGGCCGGTTTCATTGAAACCAGGCCAGGTACGCAGGAGTAATTTTATAGTGCCCAAGTGTGTGCGCAGTACACAAGAGCACTCTCTATTCCTTTTACTCTCATAACCCAGTGGGACGGAAGACCGACACGACTGGCGAGAGATCAGGCGCAGGACCGACTTTTTACATGCCCATCCGACGCATGGATCATCTTACTTGTCAGACAATCAGGTGATCAGCCTGCATTGTTAGGACAATGCAGGCTGATCACTTGGAAATAACATGTTTCCAACGCGGGATTCGAACCCACGACCTCCGGAGTCGAGAGCGACGCTCTAACCACTAGACCACGGAGGCGTTCAACAATGTACTATCATAACAAAAACATTGACAACCCGTTCTTTTTAAGCGCTCGCGATAGAAATAAAATAGCAAGATTGTTTGAACCTTTAGAAAACTCTTTGCAAAGCCTAATCTCCGAATGGCAGACGCGTTGGGACTGTTCCACCAAAGGGCGACATCTTTATAATTTTTTCCCTAATATTCGTGAACGACTATCCAAACATTGGATGGATATTGATCACTGCGTTTCTCAATTCCTGACCGGTCATGGAAATTTTAAGGCCAAACTCTACGGATTTAATCTGGTAGCATCACCCATGTGCGAGTGCTCGACCGAAGGCAACATGTTTGAACAAACAGCTCATCATGTTCTCTGGGAGTGCAGTCTCTGGCAGGACGAAAGAACTACAATGCTAAACAACCTACTCTGCACATCTGGTGTCGCATACTACGGTGATCTCGTGGACAGCGCTAGGAACTTCCGTGCCTTCAAGCGTTTTTGTCACAATTACTATTGGCAACAGTCTAACACAATAAATTAATTTAGCTCTAGCATAGTATATTATATAGTAATTATTATTAACGTTAATTCCCGTGGTGCTTCTCCCCTTCAGTTCTTTGACTTTCGGTCACTGCAACTTTGTGCTGTCTCCCGCTTTATATTGGGGAGGGAATCTGGAATTCTTCCTACTCCTCCTATTTTCTTCTGATTAATTTCGTTGCGGGTCCCAAGACAGCTTTAGCATGTCCCTCGGGCTCCCTGAGATCATATCAAAGGGTTTTCGTGGTTGGATGCCGCTGTCGATCCTGGCGACACAGGAGATACAGTGGTGGGAATGTGTGGTGGGCCAAAGCCCGTAAAAAAAAAAACCTATACGATCTGCAAACCTTCAAGAAAAGGGCGTATTCCCTCTTAAAAGGCCGGCAACGCACCTGCAGCTCTTCTGATGTTGCGAGTGTCCATGGGCAACGGTAGTTGCTTACCATCAGGTGACCCGTTTGCTCGTTTGCCCCCTTATTTAATAAAAAAAAAACACAATAACTAACATTTTGTAAAATACGGACATTTACTATTTTTTTTCCATGCGACCCTGTTGGGACAAAACGTAACCTGTAACACGTCAACTTGCAAAAAATGAGTTTAAAACTTTTTAGCTCAAAATATCACGTCAGGACAACGTAATGTAATATGGAATATTTTGATCGAAAACTTGTCCTGAATTTTGTGGGTTCAGTCAATACAAAGCTTACATCAAGTAGATTCATTAAGACTTTTTTATTACAAAACGATGTAACCCTGTTACGACAAAACAATTTGTCGTAACAGGGCCCCATATAATTTCAACAAACCTTGTAACTTATCTACTTCATCACGTGACTAAAATATCTGGTACACATATTATAATGCACAGTTTTTTTATTCCAATTAATTTTTCCGGCCCTAAAAAGCCTCCATTTACACAAAAAACGGCATTTTTTTTCTGTTACTTACCTGATTCTTCCACTCACGTCTTCAATCATGTGACAATGATTTAGGGTGTGTATGGGTATATAGAGTTTACCGTGAAAGTAACGGCGCGGGCTCAGAAAGAATAACTTTTTCTTACCTTTATATGGAAAAATTAATGACACTGGAGTGCTTGCCCATACAAATTAACGACGACCTCTGTGGCTACCAACTGGGCTGTTGGTAGCTCAAGCCGGGGGTCGCGGGTTCGAATCCCGCCGAGAGAACAAAGTTTTCAAAGTTCCTGGGTCATGGATGTTTTTTTTTTAATCAAATAAATGGCCCATGGACACTCGCCGCATCAGGAGAGCTGCAGGTGTGTTGCCGGCCTTTTAAGAGGGAATAGGGTAATAGGGGAAGGAAGGGATGGAAAGGGAACGGAATAAGGGAGGATAGGGAAGGGAATAGGGTAGGGGATTGGGCCTCCGGTAAACTCACTCACTCGGCGAAACACAGCGCAAGCGCTGTTTCACGCCGGTTTTCTGTGAGGACGTGGTATTTCTCCGGTCGAGCCGGCCCATTCGTGCCGAAGTATGGCTCTCCCACGTCAAATGACGTGTATTAAATAATATGTGTAATGTGTATCATATAATAAAATTCTTAAATATTTGTATAGTATAAAAGTATTAAATATATTTCCGTTGTCTGGTAACACAAGTCCTTCAGATACTTAGCACGGGGCCAGACGGACGTGGTGTGAAGCGATGCTAATTACATAGTGAACTCTATTTAAGGGACACACACACATTACACACCCTAAACTATAAGCACTTTTTTACACCTTGTATATAATTCTGCCACAGTGTAAGTTGAAAAGTGAGCCTTAAATAAGTAGATGTAGAGTCTTTGACTGAAAATACAAAGCAAAATCACAAAGAACCGTATCCATTATTAGATATGGTGTCCACTTTGTTACAAGCCTAATTATGTCGGAGAGAGTTTGTGGATCCCGTTGAAACTTTACAGTATCAATTACCACTTCCTTGATCCGATTGATGTCCGTCTTGTTAAACCAATTAAATGATGTCAGAGGTTCGTATTACAATCTGCGGGGCTAAAATGGTCGCTTTGGAGAATCATAATGAATCAAAATATGATTCTTTTTTGAAAAATCGCATAATGGTCACTCTGCTTGCAATTCATAATATTATTATGTCTAGTTCACAGTTTTACAGTTTTGATAATTAATTTTCTGAATAGATTCGAGAGGAATAATTGCAAAACGTGACCATTTTAGGTCCGCTGGACATTTGTTTGAATGTGAGTATAGTCAAAATGAAATAAAGTGTCCGTAGCGATCATTGACCTTTTCTACCTGAGACGGCCTTAGACTAGAAATATCTGTCACTTCATTGTCAATCGCGGTTTGTATAGAAAACTATGAAATATTTGACGAGTTTTTGACAGGGAGTCAATGACCGCTACGGACAGGATTCGTCAATACGAGAAGAGCAAAATCACATATTCACGGTTTCGGAGATTTTCGAATAGTTTGTCTATTCAAGAGTTGTGCGGTTTACCTTATACGTTAGCCGATTAAAGGCACTTACTAGTTCAGTGGTTTTCTATTTACTAATAGAAAACCACTGAACCGATTTCACTGAAATTTTGTATGGAGATACTTTAATTCCCGTTATACAGGATACTTTTTATCCCGGAAAGGCACGGTTCCCACTCGATAAACGAATTTTGGCGCAACGGAGTTGCGGACGGCATTTAGTAGAATAAATTACTGCATTATTTTCACACTAGAGGCAGCTCAAATAATAAACAAATATAATTTTTCACGTTTGACTACATTTTAATATTCATATTATCTATTATCAATTTTTTTAATATTATAAAGCGGAAGAGTTTGTTAGTTTGGCTAACCTCAGGAACTACTGGTCCGATTTAAAAAATTCTTCCAGTGTTAGATAGTCCATTTATTGAGAAAGGCTATAGGCTAAACTTTATCACACTAAGACTAATAGGAGCGAAGAAATAGAGGAAAATGTGAAAAAAACGGGGGAAATATTTTATTTGAAAGGGCTTATTTGAACGCGCTAATCCCAGGAACTACTAGTCCGATTTAAAAAATTCATTCAGTGTTAGATAGCCTATTTATCGAGAAACGCTATAGGCTATATTTTATCACGCTAAGACTAATAGGAGCGAAGAAATAGAGGAAAATGTGGAAAAAACGGGAGAAATTATTTGAAAGGGCTTATCTCACGAACTACTAGAGCAATTTTTCTGTTATTTGGCACAAATAAGAAGTAGACCATGTGAAGGATCATAGGCTATTTTTCGTGGACTAATTATTTGTCTGTGAAATATCTAATTCACGCGGGCGAAGCCGCGCGGAACTTCTAGTCGTTAAATAATCGAAACGTCGTCAAACATCATAAGTCATAACAATATCAGAGTAGACAGAATTATAGAGTATGCCGACTGATGTTGGATTTTTTAAATTTGACGTATTATGACGAAAATCGTCGCTAGGGTTGTTAAATTGTTACCTACGAATTTAAAACTATGACATATTTGCTGGACGTATTCCTCTTTGGTCGTATTGTTGTTTGTGTTTTGGCACATGCGATTAAAATTATCAGAATCCAATTTTGAAATCTTTATTTTAAAAATATTTAAAAATAAATTATATCAGTCAGCGCGAGGCACATTCCGTTCATAGTCCTAGTGAAACCCGACGAATTTGACAGATATTGAAACCTGTCCATTTCTTTGCAGTCGAACTACTGGTAGTTATGTCTATTGTGACAATATTATCAGTGATATTATGACGTGTACAAAATGTAAGATTTTGGTCAGATTATTGACTGTTTGTGCTAGTAGCGGCCTCTCCTCCGATATTCAATATTGATAAACTTGCCTGTTCCAATTTTGAATGCTTCTACCATTACAATACAAAATAACCTCCAAATGGACTGACACATCTCACGTTCACGACACTGACAATGAGAATTCCATTTCACCTTTTATCCCCGAAGCGTAAATAATGTAAACACTTTTCATTTTCGTCGTGTAAAAGATAGCGGTAAACAGAGGAGATGAAATTGCTCTTTGACCTTTTAGTGGATGTTACATGATAATAGGGCTCTTAGCCTATATTCCTTAAATATCAATGTAACGCTGTGAATATTAACTATGTCCACAATGCGGTTTCGTCTTCAATTTTTGTCATCTTCTTTTATTCAACTTACGTTTTGGCGCATTCAATAATTGAATGCGTCAACAAACGCAATTCCAACTGTCATAACAAAGCGAAAGTTTTGGATAGGGCATGCGTCGCGGGCATGCGGGCCATGCCTCACGTTCGCTGTTGAGTGCGCTATGACGCATGCCCTTGACGAACAGAGAAAGGCACAGTGTCGACAAAGCTAATGTAAAGTATATGACTATCTTAGTTATGTTGAGCAGGATCTTGATCTTTATGAGTATGTACTAAATACTAATTGAAATTGAAGTTATTTGTCAATTATTTTTGAGTGGGCTGTATGAAATTATCTAGTATCGTACATCTTTTTTCTCGTGGTGCTATTTATTTAATCTGTTGTATTGGGATTTGTGATATACTATAAGCTTCGCTTTAACTATAAGTCTACCAGGATCTGATGGCAAAAAGTGAGAAAAGAAATTGACTCTAGCAATACCGGGGTAGTTGGAATAAAACATTTGGATGCTTTTCTTTACTTATAGCGGCTGATTCTGTGTGTGAAGCATGCAATTAAAATATAAAAATGTATCCAATGATCAAGGATATTTTGTGAAAATCTGCCATCAGCCATCAGATCCTGGTAGGCCTATACCAAACAAGGTACTTATGTAAAGTAAGTAGATATTATTATCTACAATTTAATTTTAAATTCTTAGCACAACTTTGAAATCCCTGAAGAAAATGTTAAAATGTAGAAGAATTTAATACATACATTTGTATCACTTGGCTGGATTCATATAAAAATATTTGCAACAGTTTGTCCAGTGTCACGCTGTCCCGCTGTACGTCACGGTCGTACGTCACGAGCTCAGGGGATGCAGATATTCAAAGTGAATAACAAATGGAGGCACTTTCGAAGAATACATTTCTAACCTTAATATTTTAATACGTATGATGTTTTTTATTTATTCAGCAATAAGACTTTATATTACTGCAATGTTTTCACGTTAGACGGCAGCACCAGCACAGACTGTAAACAAAAGTTTTGTTCGACGTTTGACGACGTTTATGTCAATATTCTGATCTGACGTGTGCAAGATGTCTGATTTTGGTCAGATTATTTACTGTATGTGTGTAGCCCTCTGTCCCGAACTTTGCGTAATATCCCCCTATCGACAAACTTAAGAGGGCGATTAACCCCAAAAATCAAACATCGTCCTTCTCTCTTCATATGCCGGCCGTCTTTCATATGCCAGGTGAAAAAGAACGACGGGGATTCATCGCCAAATTAGTTTTTTCTCAATAACTCGATAAATATACAACATTTAAAAAATCCGCTAGGTCGATCTCTCAATGATAGAATTTTATACAATGTGTTAAAATATTATTTATTTATTTAACAGTTTATTGCACACAAAAACATTTAACAAATTATACAGATGAAGAAAAACGACACAAAAGGTACTGCTTATCTCTAAAGAAATTTCTTCCAGCAGCCCTAAGAAGAGAAATTTGAACACAAACAACAGATAGGGCGTGCAAAAACAGAAACGAATAATATAAATTATAACTATGTAAGTAATACTAAATTATTATTATACATATTATGTTCAACAAAAAAAAAACAAAAAAACTACACTATACTTCCTAATAATAATAACAAACTATAATATTAGAATACATACTATACTATAAACTATAAATATTTACTAAAATAAATACATACTATATGTATATTTAATAATCATAGTTGGATTCGGTATTGAGGTAGTGCTCCTTTAAGCGTCTTTTAAAGACAGTGATTGTAGGACTATCACGGATGGCGTGGGGGAGGGAATTCCACAATCTGACTGCATGAACAGTAAAGGAGTAGGAAAAGAAGTTGGAGCGATGGGAGGGGAGGGAAAGGTTTGTTCTAACATTAGGTCTACAAGGGACGTCTAAGGATCGTGAAAAGTTAAAACGCTCTACGAGGTAAGAGGGGGACAAAGGGTTATAAAGGATATTATAAAGGAGGGAGAGAATATGGATATTTCGCCGAAGGCGAATCGGAAGCCACCTTAACTGTGACCGAAAAGCAGAGACATGGTCATACTTTTTAAGACCAAAGACAAAACGAATGCAAAGATTTTGCAAACGTTCTAACTTTGTCAGCAATTCTTCGGTTACATCTAGGTAGCAGGAGTCAGCATAATCGAGGATAGGGAAAATGAGTGACTGGACTAGGGAAATTTTAGTTTTGAAAGGCAAAAAGTTCTGAAGACGCTTAAGCATGTGTATCGAGTGGAATATTTTTCTACTTACCTCATTGACTTGAGGTTGCCAGGACAGATTGCTATCAATGATTATTCCGAGGTTTTTCGCAGAGTGTGTGTAAGCAATCGGAGTATCATTATATATAACTCTGGGCACATCATTTAGTCTCTGTGTCATGTACCTGCTACCGACAATTATTGCCTGTGATTTATTGGGATTGACTAAGAGTCCAAACGATTTTGCCCAGTTTGCTATTCGTTGTAGGTCTGCATTGATGTCCTTGACCGCTGTACCAATATCATCAACATGAGAACGACGATATATTTGCAAGTAATATTAACTTAGTTCAATGCACACTTATGGCAATAAATGAAAAATTCGTGAAAATTAGATGCATCTTTGTGATTTTTTTCTATCGAGAAAATTTTAAGATATCGTGTTTTTGCTCAGATCGAATTCTCGGAAATATAATGTAGTATCTAATTTTAGAAAATGAAACAATTCGGGGCTTATTTTCAAGTATAAAAATGAATTATAAAATCAACACTTTAGGGTTAGTCGCCCCCTTAATATCTCCTACTGTAATTGAGCTGCATGTTCCAAATTTCAATACCCATTCAAAATAAATCTCGATGTGTGATCACTGATCAGTGATCACAAACGTGTACTGTGTAGATCTGTGTATGATTGCCAAGGATCGACGTCGATTGTACAATTGTTACGCGCTCCCGACGTGAAGAGGGGTCTGAAATGCACAATTCTTTTGTAATAAAAGGAAAAATATAATTGTTGTTTTCGTTGAATAGGTTTAATACAGTAATGGATTACTTTTGGTCAATTTGATACACACATTAAACGAAAACATATTGTGTGCTCAAATCAAAATTTTCTCGTTTTTTTTTATTTTCCTCTGATTCTTTGCTCCTAACTCCTATTGATCGTAATGTTATATTGCCTAAAGCCTTCCCCAATAGATGAATTATCTAACACAAAAATAACTTTTTCATTTGAACCAGTAGTTCCAGATATAAGCACGTTCAAACAAACTATTCACCTTAGATGGCATACCACTCTATTTACGCGAGTATAGACGCGGGCAAAAGCAAGTAAATAAGCTATTGTGTCATGACTCATGACGTCATTTTGTTGAAAAGTTTGTAATCACGTTTTAAGGCAGTATTTATCACGCTTTTGTTTCCCGGCAGCGGCTATTGTGAGCCGTCGACTTCCTTTCTGAAGATTTATCCTTAATTATGACTTCATTCAAGTGACTTGTTTAGAATTATTAATGTAATGAGGTAACTTGAAGTAAATGAGTTCGTTTACTTATTCCAGTGCGATCTGTAAGTACACAACGTTCACATCAAAGTGATAAAAGCTGTGTTCAAATCGGTTCAGCCGTTTAAGAGGTAAGAGGTAACAGTCAACAGACGAAAAACTCACCTTTGTGTACTTATGTATGTGTCGCAGTCATCTGGTTGAATCTGCTATTAGATTGAATGACTAGAGAATTCATTGAATGAAACCGATTATTACGATTTACCATGATAATTCAATGACTAAAAGCCAACTTGTCAAGGCGTTTAAAAGTGCCTCTTCCCAATGGTCCATGCTGGCCCACTACAAGCCATCGCCATTGTGTATACGGGGTAATGGTGTATGATGGCGGACGATGGCTAGTGGATTACAAGGCAGTTTAAGCCATGCGCCATTGTGTTTAACACCAAATGATCGTGGTCTACAGCTTAAGATGGCCATGTGTAATGGGGGCATAGCGTTAAAACTAAAGGCCAACTCGTCAAGTCCTTAACTGTGACATGAACATTTCATCAATCAATTCGTTCATTCATTTATTCACCAGTCATTCAATTAAATAGCAGATTCAACCAGATGACTGCGACATGTAGATATCCTCACGTTGCTGGCAGCTGCGTTTAGCCGAAATTATTACTTCATACGAAAATCGCACATTTTCAGACAAGTAAGTATGAACGCAGAAAGACGGCAAACAGATGGTACCACTTCTGCACTTATAATAATGTTATTATTACGTATATCACAAGTTTGAAACTACGAATTGTGCAATACCTAACATTCATTCAGTGTGTCGTAATTCGTATCTAACAACAACCTCAATACCTTATCTAAGTTGTAACAAGTAAGGAAATTCAGCAATTACGGCCATTTCTAATACAAGTTGTGTAGTATGCAAATCGGCACGTCTTCGGCCCCAGGATCTTGTACTACTGTACTGTTGAGACGCCCCGAGCATCAAATCTGTTCAAATCTCCAACAAACAATAGTTATTAACTTCGTGTTCACGTAATTGTGTAATGGCCGTTTACATTATTCTAATCCAGCGCTGATTGAGTGATACTGGAATGCGCTGGAGTGCACTAAATTACACTCCAGTACGTTCCAGTGCAGTTTTTATACAGGTAGAGTCAAGAAAAAATCCTGCAAAGTTAGGTAATTGATTAGGAAAAAAGCTCAGAATTCGCCTATATATAATACTACCGATTCAAATAACACAAACTTAACGACGCAATAAAAAACAATAATTTGGTTGGGTTTAAATTTTTGTTAACATTTACATTGCTGCAGTTATAAGGAAGACAATACAACAGTTCTAGTTGTAAGAATGGTAAGATCCTACTAAAAATTCTATTAGGTATTCTAGTAACACTTAGGTGTAAGTAAATTAATAATTAGGTCTGTAATTGCTTAGTCGGCAATTCGCTAAACTATTCAGTTACATTACCTAGCATGGCCGACGGATTCAATTTTCATCGGCAAACATGCGATTAACCCAACTAAATTCTATAGCCTGGGTATATTATAGGACATAATATATTTTATGAGGTATATAATATACTAGATGTAGTTTTATAACAAAAAAAAGGATATGGACGAACAGTCCATAGACAGCCCCAATTTTATAAAAAAAAAAAAAAAAAATACTAGATGACGACGGCAACTCTGTTCCGCCAAAATTCGTTTACCGTACTTTTTTCGGGATAGAAAGTATCCTATGTCCTTTTCCGGGACCCAAAGTATCTTCATACCCAACAGCAGATCAATAATAGACAGACAGTCAGACACGCTTTCGCATTTATAATAATATAAGTATGGAGGATTGTAAGCGGTGAGTCTCAGAACTTTTTCACCTTCGGGCTGTTGGACTTTAGGCTTTAGAGCTAGTCTACACGGCGCGTTGGGTCATCGTTGCGTCGATGCAGCGCTGCCGTTTGACGCATAGCTGGCCACGCTGCGTCATCGCAGCGTATTACGAAGCAGTCGGGTTGATTCAGACCTCAATGCGATCGTGTAGATGCAACATAAATTTATATGGATTTGACAGATTCGCAAGATGTCTCACGCAATTGAAATCTGTCAAATCCATACAAATGTTTGCCGCGCCGCGCCTTGCCTCGCCTCGTCGCGTGGCGGTCTGAATTAACCCTTAACGTCAACACCCCCCTATCGCTTCGTCTCGGAGGCTGCTGTCCGTCATGTGTGCGTTGCGACGACGCAGCGTGCCGTGTGAACACCCTGGTTATTTGTATGTAAAACAACGCAACGACAGCGCTGCGTCGACGCAACGCTGACGCAACGCGCTATGTGGACTAGCTCTTACTGTAGGACATTATGGTAGTTTAAAGTTCATGAACGATAACTTCATTCAAACCAAATGCCCGGTCAGCACTCTGAAAACTTTTATGTAAAAATTCAGTTAGGTACGTCCGTATGGATGGAAGCTTGCCATGTTTATATTATTACGTTATTTTTTTTAAATCCATTTCGTCAATGAACACTATAAAACACCTCACATTTTTACTATGAAACGGGCTTTTATGAGGTAAGGAAGTCGTTGCCATAAAAGAAGATGCTAATATATTCAGAATTAGAGTATATTTTATGACCAAAAGTCTCGAAACAGAATATAATATTATTCTATCATCCTGTAAAGTTAATAATAATTAGGGCAAGCAAAGCGAGCTCTACTAGGTATATCCCACAATCTGAACATTTTGTGGTACACTTTACGGAAAACTATCACGCCTTATGATTATTATTGTACCTTAACATAGTAATTTTTAATGTACTAAGTAGATGTGTTATCATCACTCAGTCTAGGTTTTCTTTATTATGTAGATTGTGATATCATTAGTCAGTAAAGGTGTGACGACGCGAGCCCTCACAAGGCTCGGCTTTTAGCTAGTTAACCTGTAAAGTTAGCATGCTAGTAAACCGTTTTTGTTTACGAATTTAAATCTTTTGTGAAATGAATATGAAGTGAATTCACGGAGTAGGATAAATATGAAGTGAATTTCGATGCTCATTATAAGAGCATTCCGCATCGAACAATGAACGTGAAATTTCTCTTCGACAAATCTCGCTGCTGCCGGTCCACCTTTCTGGAACACAATTCGTATCATTTTCTTGACCACAATACAATTCCTTTGTAAATTTCGTGTTTCAATTTTATACTGGCGCTTTGAGATTTCAAACGTATCGGGCCGCGGAGGATTACGTGAAATCACATATTGCCCGAGTAAGGGTCAGTTCACATTGTACCAGCGCGAGACGTTGCGGCGTATTTTTTAAATGAGCCATTCTTTGGAACAGGCATCGCAACATCTCGAGCGGAAAGTGAGTTAATTCAAAGTCTTGGTTAAAAAATTAAAGTAAATTGCGTCACAAACGACCAACCAAAGCAAATCAAACCACCACCAACCAAATTACCAATCAAAGTTAAAGTTAAAGGTACTGAAAATAAATCAACTATTTTCAGCTTCATTTTATCAGCTTCATAATCTCAGTGGTTCTAGTTTTAGCTCTCTGAATCTTTATCGAACGTCTGCATTCCGTACGATATAGCCCAATCCTACTAGTCGGTTGAAATTCATCTCGTTCGATTCTAGAATAAAAATATTGCAGATATTTCTGCGAAGCCCAGCTAAGCCCTTTAAAACAGGTCCCTCTGGATCGAAATAATGTTATGTTGACTTATTCTCAAACTCCTGAGCTCTCCTTAATCTGTTTCAAATAAAACTTTGCTATCGAGACACTGCGAGATGCTGAAAATGGTTAAAAATATTGTAATTATTATTTTGTTCTAATAAAATGTGAAAAACTATTTTCTTCGCCCATGCTCGATGAATTGCGTAGTCGATTCTCATATAAGTTGGTGCAAAATTATCCTTTAAAACATAATCACAAAAAGCTGAATTGTTATATTTCTGTTACAAAAATACAAATATTTCATTTCTATACTAAAACTTTAGACAGGATAGCATTAGGTTTTTGTAGAGATTAGGTTCCGATACTTTAAAACTTATTTTGACGGGCACATACGTAGAGTAGACTGTAGACCACTTAACCCTTAATTGGTCGCGTGAGGTGTCACACACCCCAGAGCAGGTTTGCATGCTCATAACATTTTGAAATTTGAATTTACCGCGCTGGTTTTTTTAGTAGCTTCGTAAATAAGCATAACGTGCAGGATTTAGAAGCGAGCGGCGCTCGGTGGTAGACGGTAGAGGTTGGAGAGCGCGTTTGGGATGCTCGACACCCCAGGTGACTGTAAGCGTAGTCCAAATTGCCGGTAACTTAAATTTATTTTTTAACCATTATATTTTGACAATTAAATGAATTTTAAAAATTGTAAATGTTATTTTATAACATTTACAAGGTTATACTTTTGTATTACAGTTTTTAAAACATTAAATTTTGAGAAATATTGAGGGTGACAAAAGAAAGCCTGAAATAATTCATTATTATAATGAAACCTTAGAATTAGAACATAGTATTTTGATATCGTTAAATAAAACAAAAGAAGGAGTTGATACGAATGATCAAATGTGCGCCAATTATAATGTAGGAAGACGAACCAAAAGATGGCCAATGGTGATATTTTTTCATCTTTTCAATATCACAGGTATCAATTCATATGTTATTTGCAAATCTAAAATTGACTGCAATGTACTCCGAAGAGTATTTTTGAGGCAATTGGCTGTCGAATTAGTTAAACCTTATCAAATTTCAAGAGCAGGCATACCCACATCACTACGAGTGGTGCAAAAACGACTAAAAAGGCATCATCAAATTGAGGAGCAAGAATCTTTTTCTGAAGCTGGAAGATCACAGTCATACAAAAGGTGTCATATTTGTCCAAGAACGAAGGATAAAAAAACAAAGACTGTTTGTTATAAATGCCGTAAGCATGTGTGCAATGATCATATGATTGTAGTCTGCCAAAATTGTTATGAAGAAAACTAGTACTTATTTAAAGTTATTTTTAAGTTTAAAAATTTTATTTGATTGTTCTAAAAATAAGTATAAAAGTTGATTAGTAAGTAATTCATATGTTCCTATCAATAAACGTCTGATTTTGCACGTATTTTATATTTTATTTCAATTTATTGATTGGGGTGCTAAACACCCCACGCGACCACTTTTGCAACTTTTTCGGCGCGCCTAATTAAGGGTTAAGCCACACAAGTCACACATGCTACTTTTTGCGGCGAAAAAATGCACGATTGCCGCGACGTTTTTGCATTCACGAAGTTAGACTAATTTTGACAAAAGGATGAAGAACAGAAGGAAGGAGGACAGAGATATAGTGTAGACCACTCAAGGCACACAAGCTACTTTTTGCCGCGAGACTAGGCACGGCTTCCTCGAAATTTCTTTGCGCGCTAGAGTCGCAGGCAAGTCTAGTCTATCCAATACTATACTAACTCGATAAGCCTGTTATACTCATGTAGTACACTCGTGTACTTAAGCGTCCTTTGGGAATAAAACCCGCGTCTCGGACGGTGTACACTCAAATACAGGCGCTCTACAATATAAAAGGCTTTCCAGTGTTCGATAATACAAGATGGACTTTTGAAGTTGGGAACATAATGGATAGCAATGATTGCGAAGAGAAGTATGCACAACCATGAGGATATATAGAAAACAGCACCAGCACAATCTGAAGACCCATACTATGGTGATCTCGTGGACAGCGCTAGGAACTTCCGTGTCTTCAAGCGTTTTTGTGACAAGTATTATTGGCAACAGTCTAACACGAGGGTTCCCAAACTTATTTTGTCTACTGCCCACTTTGCGAAAAAATTATGTTTCAGCGCCCCCATTGCTTCAAGTTTAAATGCATCCAGATGAAATAAATCACCCCTAAAGCCTCTACACAACTCCCCCATTTCTTTCTGGGTTCCTCAACGCCCCCTTTTAGACATTTAGCGCCCACAGGGGGCGTTATCACCCACTTTGGGAAAGGCTGGTCTAACACAATAAATTAAATTAGGTCTAGATTAGTAGTCACTATTATTAATATTGTTATTTCCGTGGTGCTTCCCCCTTCAGTTCTTTGACTTTCGGTCATTGCAACTTTGTGCTGTCCCCTGCTTTATATGGGGAGATTGGAATTGGAAACGAAGGGGAATTGTTCCTACCCTCCTTTTTTCTGATTAATTTCGTTGCGGGTCCCAAGACAGCTTCAGCATGTCCCACGGGCTCCCTGAGATTATATCGAAAGGTTTTCGTGGTTGGATACCGCTGTCGATCCTGGCGACACAGGAGATACAGTGGTGGGATTGTGTGGTGGGCTAAAGCCCGATTAAAAAAAAGCAGCAGCACAGACAGTAAGTAAATGTTTTGTTCCACGTTTGATAACGTTTCTGTTAGCGTGCAACATGTCGGATTTTGGTTGGATTATGCTCAAATTATATTATGCGTCCGCGAGAACAGCACAGTGTTCTGTTTTCATTGCATTAATTATATTATTATTATTATAGTCGGCGTCTTAAACATTTATTAACTAACTGACCCGTGAACTAGTCACATCATCACACTTTCCTCCTTATATAAACATTCCCAGAACTTCTACGAATATTTAAGGACTCAAATTAGCCAAATCGGCTTAGCGAGATTAACAAAATTTTTAATTAATTAGAGATTAATATTGTATTTTTTTTACAATTTGTACTAGAATATAAAGGGAAAGGGTTATAATATTTCAATATCGACCTCCATACTTTGTAGGGCATCAGTTTTTGTCGCGTACATGTGTGACCCTTTTAGCCCTTCGTGTTTTTATGAAATGGCTCCAATCCTAACAACTGTTACAATATATCTCGCTCGTTAGACGAAATTATCTTTGTGAAAATATGTTCATAATACAAAAAATCATTACGATAAGTCGTAACATGAATGGTTCTTTGTACTCGAGTGTGCTATAGTTTTACAAAATAATTATTTAATATTACTTTTTAGCTATTGCATAGTTTTATTGCGGTCTTTGAGCGCGGAGACCGAATCAAGAAATTCCGTAACGAACCGGCCACACATTCTGTCGTTCGGTTCGCCTATATGTAGTGCCGACATAAGACGAATGCGAATTATAATTGCAAGTTGATAAAACATGCTATGCAAAATCTTTACATCGGCAGTCCCCGAGTGAGTGATCCCCGAGAGACGCATTTTTATAGCACACTGCACAACATATTAATAAGATGTAGTATGTATGGTTATATTTTATATATC
The DNA here is from genome assembly GCF_905147365.1 of Aricia agestis. Taxonomy (NCBI): domain Eukaryota; kingdom Metazoa; phylum Arthropoda; class Insecta; order Lepidoptera; family Lycaenidae; genus Aricia; species Aricia agestis. The sequence continues at coordinate 20,130,086 of NC_056409.1, forward strand.
ATCACGCTAAGACTAATACAACCGAAGAAACTCAGGAAAATGTGGGAAAAACGGGAAATATTAGAAATTATGAACTGCTGGAGCATTTTTTATGGCAATATTTGACACAGATATAGAGTAGACCAAGTGAAGGGAGTAGGGACATAAGCTATTTTTTGTGGGAAAATGTACGCATTCCGTAAAATTCGTAATTTACGCGGGCGAAGCCGCGCGGGACATCTAGTATTATAATAAATTCTACTGTACGTGTGTACATCACTGAATTCCTCCTAAACGGCTCAGATTCAGAAATATCATGTAGGACGACGCCTGTCGGATCCGCATATTATGATAAATGATAAATGTTATTGAATAGAAGTGTGTAAAATTTGTCTTAGATCGTGTCGTAACTTCTATCGTGACTTAAAGAGGCTAAAATTTTACTGCAAAATCAGTGGATTAAACTTTATTTAGTTTCAAACATCGCAGCTTGCGTGCTTATTTTAGCCAAGTATTTAGCTTTCAAGGAACAACAGCGGGTTAATAACTTTGTAAAAACGTCTACGTAGCTCTATATATTTTGTAAGGCCGTTAAGAATCGTTAAATAGTTTACGTACAGCGTTAAAAAGCCCAAAGGCTTTTGGTGGTAAACCACTTCAGTAGCACCCTTATTCTGCTATGTCAAACCAACGTATACCGCATTCTCATTGGTTAAAGGTGAATTCGTACTATGCGAAACGACACTACGCGATACTTCTTGTTCCATAAAACTGATGTTTAACAAACGTGTTTTTGATGATTTACAAACGCCAGCGGGACTAAAATGGTCGCGTTGGAGAATCATAATATGATGTTTTTTTTTTAATCACAAAATGGTCACTCTGCTTGCAATTCACGTCTAGTAATTCGTACTAATTTGACATACGTCAGTTTGACAGTATTGACAATTCATTTGCTAAATATGAGATGATTGAGAGGAATTGCTATATGTGACCATTTTAGTCTCGCAGTTCTATGAATTGAAGTGTCGCGTCGTGTCGTATCTCTTTAGTGTGGTCTCGCCTTAAAACTACAAAAATCATCTGTTCTTTGACATTCTTGGTTTATTATGAGCGAGAGCCCGATCAGGCCGAAGCTTCTTTTATTAATTTCAGTAAAATATTGTATTCCGCCTTACTTCGGTAGCGCGATGCAAAATTTTCTATGAAAAAGAATCTGGACTGTAACGCAGCTGTATTAATGTTGAATTGAACTAGCAGAATAGTAGTGTCGCGCTAGTCCCCCCGAATAGTCACGCGTGTGGAGTGCCCGCCATACATTTACTCCGTAAAAGGATTTCGTGACGCGAGGAATAAAAATCACCTTATTACCCAACCGCGGTAGGAGGATTATGTTTCGAGAATTACTTTTTAATATGTACTAAATCAATGTTTGTACAATTTGTATAGTTTACATAGAAGGCAAACATAGTTGCGCTTATGCTAAGTACTCACATACGGTTTTGCTCGATCGAGCAATCACGTTGAGCAAAACCACGGCTCGGGCTTTCGTCCACATATTCAGCATTGCTCGATAGTTTTACTCCAAATCGATATATTTAATTTCATAGAGCTGGCTCGATGCGAGCCTTCGAGGTGGCTTGATGCGAGCCTTCGCGCTGTGAGTTTTGGGGTCCAAACAGTATTTTATTACTTACTAGATTTGGAGTTAAACTATCAAGTACAACCGTATGTAAGTATTTAGCATTAGACTCGTTTATTGCGCGGGAACCGTATATTTTCTGTGATAAAATTACATATAATATAATATCCTATGTCCTATTAACGGACTCAGTATCAGCTCTAAAGTATAGTGAGGTATAGTGAGTGTGGCAAAGCGCGCCACCCCGGCAAGTGCGCCATACAGCGCCATATGGTGCCATATAGCTAAATCTCTCATCAACAGTATGGAATCATAGCTATATGGCGCAATTGCCGGGTAGACCCGCTTATCTCCAATCAGCAGTATGGAATTGTAGCTATATGGCGCACTTGCCGGGGTGGCGCACTTTGCAACCTCACTGTATCATCTTAATCGTCTAAGTAGTGAGAGTGGCCCTAAGTATACCGCAGTTGGAAAATATTTTAGTAAATCAAAATAAATGCAATGACGCATTGCGTACCAAAGGGATGTATTACTGCAATGTTTTACAGCACCAGCACAGACAGTAAACAAAAAGTTTTGTGCAACTTTTGACAACGTTTTTGCCAATATTGTGATACCTACTAGACGATCCGCGCGGCTTCGCCCGCGTAAATTAGATATTTCGCAGACAAAAAATTAGTCCACAAAAAAAAGCCTATGATCCTTCTCATGGTCTACTTCTTATCTGTGCCAAATAACAGAAAAATCGCTCCAGTAGTTCGTGAGATAAGCCCTTTCAAATAATTTCCCCCGTTTTTTCCACATTTTCCTCTATTTCGTAGCTCCTATTAGTCTTAGCGTAATAAAATATCGCCTATTCGGAGCGTGCGAAGTGGGTGGAGGGGGTAAAGAAAGCGATTGCCGCGCTTGCCGCGGCAAGAATACGCAAAAAAAGAGGCTCAGCTAATAGTCAAACAAACTTGTCAATCTTGTTTTGAAATTTTCAGAAATTGGTCTTAATTGTTTTTGACTGCAAAAATAACAGCAGAAAAAGGTAGTCATTATACAAATTTAATGTTTTTCCTAAATCCACTAGGAAATTAGATCAGATATAAATGGATAGCTGTTGTAAAAATGAAAAAGTATGTGATTCGATATAACCTAAAATTGCATTATCAGTCAAGTCAATTTTATTTGAGTTGCATTTTACAAAGCTATTAATACCTACCTATTATTTTAGTGTTGATGAATGATGGATCACCGTGGTCTCTCTCTCTGGACAAAACTTGCAGTGATAGTTTCATAGAATATTTCATTTAAATTCAAAGTACCTATCAAGTGGAAGAAACAGTGACTCACAAATGACGATAAACCAGATACTACATCTGGTTTAATTGATCTTTTAGAAGCTGGAGATAGAGTTTTGAATGAAAAAGGTTTTCAAGTAAGCAAATTTTAGATGAAAGGGGTAAAAAGTTAAAATTATTATGCCCCCCTATTTTGAGCAAAATAAAACGAGTACCCTCAAGAGGAAACCGAAAGGACTTATGATATTCCTCGAGTAAGAATCCATATTGAAAGCAATGATATTCTATGTTACTATTTTAGAAACTCATTTATTGAAAGTGTAACTCAGAAACATGAAGAATGTTTGCAGTGTTTTAGTAAATTTATAGACTCCGATTTTCTTCAAGAGTATAAGGCCGATATAAATAGTACTCAAGATGCATCTCGGTCTCAAGATACGGTTCAGGCTCTGTGATTGGTTGGCTGTCAAAATTTGGACCAATCACAGAGCCGAACCGCGTCTTGAGACCGGGTCGCATCTTAAGTACTGACTATTTATACCGGCTTTAATGTTGTGAAAATAAATACAACAAGATTTTTAAAAACATTACATTCATTTTTTCAAGTATAAAGTATTGCTCGTATTTTTGTTACTGATTAAAACAGTATGTTTGCACTTGCCGCTCTGGTTATAAACGCAGCTGCATTTTACTCCAGCAACAAGCCGATCATTATTATCTACCTGTAAGAATGAATATAAATGTTTAGACTTGCTTTATGCAAATGTTTAGTTACGTTTTTTGGTTGGTTGAGTACTTACGGTTGAACTTGTTTTATAGTTTGCTAAAGTCACCGACGTTCGGCGAATTATATTGGCTCGTATTAAATAACATTGCCATTAGTTCTTAGCTCTTCTACATCCCTTACATGTCCTGCTAACACCAATTTATTTCATTTTAGCATAGATTGGGCCTTGAACTTAAAGAGTGTTTTACACTCTCAAAACCAGTTCTATATATTTTATTTGCTTTATTATTTACAAAATAAACAAACTCTTGTTGTTTATTTTTTGACACATGCCCTAAAACTTCGTTTGAAATATGTCACTACTGACGTGCACGTTCCGGATAGCCTTTCTCGATAAATGGGCTATCTAAGACTGAAAGAATTTTTCAAATCGGACAAGAAGTTTAGAGATTAGCGCGTTCAAATAAGCCCTTTTAAATAATTTCCCCCGTTTTTTCCACATTTTCCTCTATTTCTTCGCTCCTATTAGTCTTAGCGTAAAATATAACGTTTATAGCCTTCTTCGATAAATGGTCTATCTAACACTGAAAGAATTTTTCAAATCGGACCAGTACTTAGTTCCTGAGATTAGCGCGGTCAAACAAACAAACAAACTCTTCCGCTTTATAATAATATTGGTAAAGATGATGTGTGCGACATGTCACATGACGGATTTTGGTCAAATTACTGTATGCGCTAGTACGACCTTTGCACTATATTCCGTACTAACAATTTAATACAATTTTTTTACATATTTTATTAAACTGTTTATGTATTTACGTAACAATAAACTGACAAGGCTGTCTCTTAAGAAGACAAAGTAAGCCTTCGGAATAAATTAAAATTATTTCTTTGTTCATTGAAAGGTACTTTCATTTTCTTTCAGACAATTATTTATCTTTTGCCTACCTGTGTCAAATTTTATTTTAACGTCATTAAAAGTAGGTAACAAAGTAAATACCTATTAAAATGTTCATTAGCGTCCCCCGATGCGAAGGTCACAAGTCACAAGAAGACGTATCTACAAATTGAAGTGATGTGACGCTAGAAGCATTCTGTCACCCGCATGCGGACGGCCAGTAGCCAAGTGGCAAGCGATTATAGTAAACGCTAACAAAATGTATGCGATTTGGTCATCGCTTCGCTAGCGAATACTAATGTCAAGTCCCATACATTTTGTGGCGTTGGCGTTAGCGTTTACGATAATCGCTTGCCGCTTGTCTACTGGCCGTGGCCGTGGCCGTGGCCTATAGAGCAGGCTCCAAGGAGATGTTCGTTTGCAAAAATAGCGGACCGCGAAATGTTTTGTGATTCTTCTTCCTGATACTCTAGACATCGTAAAAAGCCATGTTGCCGCGCGCGCTCGCGGTCCCCCCCCCCTCGCCCCTTTACCGCTGTTCTAGACTCGCTTCGTGCGCTTGCGACGTTGCCAGCTCGTGAAACCCATGTCAGTCGTGGCCAAACGTTGTGTATAACTGTTGTTTTAGATTGTTTACGCTAGTTTAAAATCAATTTTAGTGTAAATTTACGGGTTTTTGTGTAAAAAATGTCACTCGAAGTCGTGAACTTAAAAAGAAAAAGACATTTTGAACTCGTTTGTTTGTTTTGTGATTCGCCAGATCAGTTAGTGATTAATCCAAAGCCAGAGTCATTTCTCACTATAAAACGGGCAGCAGAAAGACGTAAAGACGAAGTAAGTGTTAAGTTCGATAAACTGTACGATCCAGAATGCAGTGGTGCTCAATGCTTTTCCTGGCATAGAAATTGTATGGCAAGTTATGTAAGTGAGGAAAAAGTGCGGCGACGAGAATTAGCATTAAACAAGGAAGAACATAGTGCACATTGCAGTTCTGAACTCCGCAGATCTCAGAGAAATCCTGAAAATACCGTGCAAAGATTAACTTGTTTAATATGTGGCCAGATAACAAAAAATAAAATCAAAAGCCTTCATACATGTTCAGAACTGTCGGCGGCTCAAAATATTTTTAATACCGCACACATAAAACAAGATAACGTTTTCACAGCAATAAGTACTTGTCAGGTACCTCAGGATTTGTTAGCCAGAGATGTAAAGTATCACAAGTCTTGCTACCGGGATTATGTACGGATGCCGAGAGTGACTGAAAATAAACGAGGGCGCCCTTCTTCAAATATACCCTCAGAAATATTACAGGCTTCCTTTGAGAAATTAATGGACGAAATAAAAGAACAATTTTGTACTTGTTCCTTTGAACTGTCTCATCTGGCAACAAGAATGGCTGAAATCACGGGGTTGGAAGATGCAGTCGTGGAAAATCGAACAGTTAAAGCCTTGTTAATTGATAAGTTCGGTGAAAAAGTATTGTTTTCACATCCTGCTGACAAATCCAAATCGTCAATGGCATTTTTGTCAAATATCTCCCTAACTGAAGTAGTAGAACGTGTCCGTCAATTGGATACAGATAAAATAAAATTGTGCGCAAAACAACTAAGAGTTGAGGCAACAGCTGCTACACTTTTACCGGACGAATATTTATGTAACGAGACACTACTGGAAAGCGCAATTAATAAAACTGAATTGCCTCCAACATGGGTTATTTTTATGCAAACATTACTCGGTGCGAAGAACCAAAAATTGGGACAAAGATCTCTTCAGAGGGCCAAGTCAATATTTTGTGACATTGTATACTGTATCACAGAAAAAAAAACTCCTAAACACGTAGCACTGGCAGAGTCTGTTCATCATCTTTCCAGATCGAAACATTTAATTACAATATTAAATAAATTGGGGCATTGTATTAGCTATCAAGCAGTAAAAGATCTTGATACAGAGATTACAAGAGCTATTTTGAGTGAAAATGAAAACAAAAAAGTGATTGTACCTAAGAACATTGTACGTGATCCATCATTGTATTTACATGGAGCTATAGACAACAATGATTTTAATGAAGAAACGTTAAGTGGTAAAAACACTACACACGTGACAGCTATGGTTGTATATCAAGAACAAACTTCTTTACAGAATGACAGTTTCCTTCAAATTAGGCGTGCAGCTGTCGACGAAAATTGTGACTTAAAACACTTGACCTGTCAAGAAATTGATCATTACGAAACAAAAAAAACAAAACCGATTACCACAACAAATTATGTCGAAACAAGCTGTTTGTTAGATACAACGAAAAAATCACAAAGTGTTAATCTTTTGTGGGTCTTGTGCAGACTGCAGTACGAGGAAGATAAAAATATGTTTGTGAGACCCTCTATCAACGCTATTCCTGGATGGACTCCTTTCCAACAACTTCTGTCATCAGAAAATTTACCCAGGTCAACTGTTGGGTTTTGTCCTATTATCCCTTTCCCACCCACCTCACGAGATGTTGTGTATACCGCAATGAAAAACTTTATTAACATATGTCAGTCACTTAATAAAGAAACTGCAGTTCTTTCGTGCGATATGTCAATATACTTGCTAGCCAAACAGATTCAAATGTCCTGTCCCGAGTTTTCTAAAATGATATTACGAATCGGTTCCTTTCATTTACAAAAAAACTTTTTGCGATGCTTGGGCCAATTTATTGATGGAAGTGGGCTTGATAGGATTTTAATCGAAGCAGAAATATATGGCGAAAATACTCTTGCTTCTATTTTAAACGGTGTACAATACAACAGAGGCATAAGAGCACACAAACTTGTATATGAAGCACTTAGAAACCTACAATTTGCTGAATTCATGGATCAAAATGAGTTTTCCGATGGGAATGCTACAAAATTGTGTCTTCAAGATATAAGAGAGGCTATAGTAGATAGAGACCACGAGAGTTTGTTGGAAAAATATCAGCGACATGAAAAAACTATTGAAATTTTGCTTTCCAATTTTTCTTCTTTTTTAAAAAGTATGTGCAAAGAAAGCGAAACATTCAAGTTTTTTAATGACTATTGTGAAATGGTAGAAATACTTCTGAATTCAATAAAAGCGGACAGAGAAAGTGATTATGATTTACATTTGCAGACTACAAGGCAAATGCTGTCTTATTTTTTTCCAATGAACCACACAAATTATGTCCGTGGAGTATCACTCTATTTGCAAGACATGATTCAATTACCGAAAGATGTTGTGGATGAGTTAAAACGAGGAATGCTTTCAGTAAAGCGAGGAACTGGAAAGTTTAATTCAGTTGGCTGTGATTTGGCTTTGGAGCAGTCTCAGAACCGGTCTTCAGCTGTTACTGGAGGTTTAATTGGTATTACTCAAAACATAGAAGCCATGCAGCGATGGGTCCTTTTGTATCCGTTTAAAAACTCAATTCATTCCACACTACTATCATATCTAGAAATGCAAGCAGATGCTACAGGTGATATTGATTCAAAAGTTCACACTGAATGGAGTGACTCAAGGATTGCTAAGGATGAAAAAGATATCAAAAATCTTATCTCGAATTTGAATGATTATAATCCATTCAAGGCAAACGACGAGACCAATGTACTCTACAATATCTATACTGGTGCACTGGCTGAAAAAACAACCTCACAATGTCTCCTGAATATCAAAGAATGTGGCGAGAGTTTGCTCAAAGAATTTGAAAAAGAACGTTTGGAATTGAAACAGAAAAGTGTATTTGATACTATAAAAAGAAATCAATTTCTAAACTTCGGTCATCGTCAAAAACAGTGCAAAACCACAAGTTCTAACAAACAATTAAAAGATACAAAAGATGTCACGGATATTCAACAAGCTTTTATGTTAGCTACACAACGCGATTTTGATCTAAAAATACTGGCTTCTCACGAAATACTGGAATATCCAAAATTTCTTTTTGATGAAGATGGTTTTTACAAAAAGTCCGTGAAATCAAGTTTGGTTCTTGAAATTGAAAAAAAGCATGAGTGTGGGAACTACACTTCACAAGACATAATAAGCTCAAAAACTAATGCAAAAGTTTATATTGTAGATGGCATGGCGCTGGTGCATCAAATACAACTGAAAAGTTTTAGTACATTCGGAGAATTTGCAGCTGCGTTTTTCAAAAAAATTATGATGTTGTTGTCTCAGGATTCTGTTGTACGACTTGATGTTGTATTTGATCGCTATGATGATATATCTATCAAGTTTCTAGAATCAAAGTTACGAAGTAAAGGACAAAACCCAACACAAGTTGTCATAACTAGTCCTTCGACAAAAGTCCCAAATTGCAAAGACTTTTTCGTGAGTCCTGAAAACAAATTACAACTAGTGAAATTTCTATGCAAGAATGCCTTGGCTTATACAGAAGTCAATGAAAAAAGTGAGCTATATGTATGTGGTGGATTTGATGACCCCACAAAATGTTTTAAATTGCAAGGCGCAACTTTCACTGAAGTTACCGATTTGAAATCTAATCACACAGAGGCTGATTCAAGAATGTTCTGCCATATTTTTCATTCTGTCAAACACATCGACAGTGCAGAGATAATTATTCTAAGCCCTGACACCGATATTTTTGTATTAGGCCTTTATTTCTGGCATAAACTTGAAAATATAGGTTGTCGCGCTTTGTGGTTTGAGGGATCACGAAAGAAAACCCGTTTTCTGGGGTGCCATTTAGCTGCACGAAGTCTTGGCGAAAATATATGTGACATTTTACCTGGGTTGCACTCTTTAACTGGCTGCGACACCACAAGTCGCATAGGTACAAAAACACAAATGTTGAACGCCGCGAATCTGGATTTTGTTCAGGATGCAGTTTCTGCTATGGGTGATGGGCTTTTGACTAGTAAGCAATTTAAAGATCTAGAAAAAGTTTGCAGTTACTTAATTTCTAAACAACAAACAACAGCAGATGATCTTCGACATAAATTGTTGTGCCAAAACATAGGTTTTGCCTTAAATTTGACAAGAATTATATGTACCTCTGATGCATTGCATTTACACTGTTTAAGAGCATCAGCTCAAGTTTATCTATGGAAAAGCTCTTTTGAACCGATATTTGACCATATTGATTTCCTTCAGTTTGGTTACGAGTTACGCGAAGGAAACCTTTACCCAAAGCAAATGTCAAAAAAATCTCTACCTGACTCTTTGATAAAACCGTGTAAATGTCAATCCAACTGTCGCACAATATCGTGTACCTGCAGAAAAGCAGCACTGAAATGTATATCCTTGTGTAAATGTGTAAACAATAATTGTAAAAACTTGTAACAAAATCAAACTGTTACTTGCATGTGTAAGCATTTTTCTCCGTAAATTTCGTAAAATTGCATCAAAATAAAAAAAATCTATTAGTTTACTACCTTGTATTTTATTTATAACACAAAATTACCAATAATTCCATAATTCAAACCAAAAACTTTGTAATTTATCAATAATATTTGTGATGGAGGGGAGGGGGGAGGGGGATCACAAAACTGGTTGGCAACATCTGTTTATAGGATGTCTGGGATCTATATAATATATATCAGAAGTCAGATTGAGGTCCGCAATTTTTGCAAACGTCTCCACTGAGTCCGAAATTTTAAGAAATATATTGAAATATCGAAACTCGCCATCTTTGAATGCTCCCCCCGCTTATCCCCCATGCAACTTTTTCACTGTACGAACTATTGAATCGTAAACAATGGACTATTGTTAATTATTTAAAATAATAATTTAAAAAATATATTCATGAGTTTTCAATCTATAGTGGTTTAAAGTTAACCCAAAAATGGAGCATTTTCGTAAATTTTCTAAAAAATCTTAGAGAAAGTGTAAGAAATGTTATAGTATGCTATATATTCGTGATCTACTCAATAAGCTCTTTCATTTGATACCCCACACGGCATGTTTTGGAAAAAAAATTTTTTTTCTTTGTATGCCATATTTAATTACCGGGGTGGGGGGAGGGGGACCACAAAACTGGTTGGCAACATCTGTCTATAGGATGTCTGGGATCTATACAATATATATCAGAAGTCAGATTTAGGTCCGCTATTTTTGCAAACGAAACTCCACTGAGAGTCCGGTCTACTAGCCCGCAGATCCGCGCTCGGGTGATTATGCATGACAGGAAAGCGCCCTTTTTAAGTTACGCTACGTTACAATGTGAACTGACCCTAAGAGTGTAATAAGAAAAAAGCCCAGTGATTCTCTCCGATCTAAAGATCTGTAATGTTTATTACCTGACTAGATGACGCCCGCAACTCCGTTGCGCCAAAATTAGTTTATCGCGCAGGAACCGTACATTTTTCCGGGATAAAAACTATCATATGTCGTTTCTCGAGACTTTAAATATCTCCATGCCCAGAAAATTGGTTCAGCGGTTTAATCGTGAAGAGGTAACAGACAGAAACACTTTCGAATTTATAATATTAGCATGGATGTTATTTTATTACAGCTCCGTCGCACTATAAACAGTATAATTACATTACGCGTCGCAAGTGCCGGCCAATTACTGCTGGGGCACAATTTTATATTCCAACAGAGATATTCCCAAGAAACGGTGGCCAATTCCACAGTTTCGAGACCAAACAATGAAATTTTATTCGAACGATGTCGCTACAAAAGTTTTTCGCCGAATTAAAACTGTTTTTTGGGCGCCATTCATTGGTTTGAATGTGTTCTAACAAACATTAGGGACTCAGATGTGAATTTTCTCTTTGGAATTTTAAGTAAAAGTGTAAAATTACCATTGGAAAATACTAAATGTAATACTTTTCTAGCACATTGTACGTGTAATGCTTGGACTTGACAATATTGTAATTATTGCCATGTCCTACACACTACTACAGCTACAGATCTTCTGTCGCACTTTATGAATATTGTATAATTAATATTTTCTCAGCAAATGATACAAGACACGATTATTTTAAGACTGAATTATTAATATAGTCAAACGAATTTCCGTTCAGTTCCGTTTAACGAGACATTCAGACAACCCAAGTGGGTTAATAAATAATTAATTTTATATACTAAGAAAACTAATAGTAGGTATATAAAATTTATATAGAAACAATAGGATATACAGTTTAATAATATGTTTTCACGCTAGAGACAAAAACGTTTGAAAACGTTTCTCTCAATATTAATCTGATATAAGCGTATGACGTAATCGTGCAGAATTTCCGCCGCGGAACTTCGGCATAGTGTGTTCACTGTTTAAGCGACATGACGGATTTTGGTCGGATTATATTTTACTGTATGTGGTAGTAGCGTCCCCTACTCTGACCTTTGCATAATATTCCTTATTAAAGATAGGGTTTTTTGCACAAAGTCACCAATGCAAATATTTTATTCTCTAAACTCAAAAGCCAGCACTCGACTGGAAGTGGCAAAACAGTTGAGTTTAATAAGCGCGGAGACAATGCCGCCATCTTATAAATAATTTTTAACAAACCATAAATTGCGGAACTTCGGAGTTTTTCCCCCAGGGTTTTGATGTAACTTCATTACTTTTGTCATTTTACTGTTGGATATTTTTACACTTTTTACTTTTACCTACGTTATATTATAATACTTATGCCTCCTCCATTAACTGACTGGATTTCCCAAACTGCTTTTTTGCGCGGCAATTCTGAAAACTATCCAATTTTTTAAGATAAGGTTTTATTACTTCACGAGCTTTTGCCCGTGGCTTCGCTCGCGTTAAGAAGTATTATTATATACAAACTTTCATCCCCTATTTGAACCCCTTGGGGTTGGAATTTATCAAAATACTTTCTTAGCAGATGCCTACGTCATAACATCTACCTGCATGCCAAATTTCAGCCCGATCCGTGCAGTGGTTTGGGCTGTGCGTTGATAGATCACTATGTCAATCAGTCAGTCACCTTTGAGTTTTATATATTATATAGATTACTTTTGTCATTTTACTGTTGGAATTTTTTTACACTTTTTACTTTTAACTACGTTATATTATTATATAATACTTATGCATCCCCCACCAACTGTGACACCAGCAGGCCTATCCACACAGGATTTTTTGACAATTATTGGGCAAACGAGCAAACGGGTCATCTGATGAAAAGCAACTACCGTCGCCCATGGCTACTCGCAATATCAGAGTTCTAAGTGCGTTGCCTTTTAAGAGGGTACACGCTCTCTTTTTGAAGATCATACTGAATTAATGCATTCTTACCAATAAAGATATTAAAATAGCGTATAACGTTGCCTTTGTTTATCATGCGACTTTCTCAACGTGCCAGACAACGACACGCACTATAGTTGCTTTATGTAAATATTTACCTGAGGGGTATGCGTCCAAATATTATATAATGACGGTCTCTCAGTTGGACTTTGGAAATCAACCAGCACCTAAAACGATCTAGAAGATGCCTTCAAAATTTCCAGTGGAATTTCCTTTATAACATTTTATTCAACGATATTTTTCTTTTCTTTTCTTTTCTTTATTTTTCAAATCTTAATAAAGAAGTTGTAATTTTATTGCCAACTTTTTCTGCGGTGCCCTCCGTGAAAACTCAAAGGCTCTTTCTTTAGTTGGGTTTCAAAGGAATCCTATCTTAGTGCTCGTCAGGTACTTGACCCACTATGTCACACCCTTATATATTAGTCCCTCAGTTTGCACGTAGAATATTATATTACCTAGGTACTACTTTATGAAGTGCAGATATATTTCCACGTAGAATTGAGGTTTCCTGATGCATAATTATGTTACCCTTAAAGATCGAAATCGCTCATTGAGCGAAAAAATAGCTCACATCGCGTAGCCACAACGCGACATTCGTGTTGTGGCCCTAATGAAAACAGCCACGACGCGTTGAGGCAATCACAGAACGACCAAATAGCAGGCAGATATTTTTATAATTTAATGAATTCAGTTGCGAACTAACGATTATAATTATGTACGTAAATCCGCACAATTTTTGGCCTCTATAATGGTATGGAACCCTTCGTGCGCGAGTTTGACTCGTACTTGGACGATTATTTACGTGGGCAAGATCATGATGTTGAGGCACTCCTCATATAAAAATTAAATACAACAGTAACTCTTTCAGTGAACTCTTTGTATGGTATACACACAAACCTTAAAGCAGGGGTTCCCAATCTTTTTTAGCCTGCGGCGCAGTTACGCGTCACAATATTTTGTCACGGCGCCCTACTGTACCTACGAGTAGCTATTAGAAAAAGATACATAAATAAACACCTTTAATGTTTTAGTTAGGTTAAGCAGGTAAATAATAATGAACAAATATTTAATTATCTACCTGCTTTAGATAATTAATAGTAAAATTTTATTTTTTTAATATTTGTCGTTTCGGATAGTGATTGAGGGTCAGCTCACGGCGCACCATTGCGCCACGGCGCACACATTGGCAACCCCTGCCCTGAAGTATTAACATTTTATTTTGTTACAACCTGTAAATCAATCACATTTACAACATAAATCGCAATGATCCAATGAGATCTAAATGAAATCCCCGCGTCTGTCATACTCCGTCGTACTATCCGGTTTATATTCACTCGCGATCATTCATTTTCGGCACTTTAAATGCAAAGAGTCGTCGCAATTTCGCGTCGGGCGCTTTCAGCCTGTCATTATGACTCTTCGTTTGTTCCAGTATATTTCACGGCACCAAAAACGCCTAAAAGCCCGCCGGTAATGAGATACAAATGTACATTCCTGTTTCCGAGAACGTTTAGTTCCGACGGTAATTATTATGGGACTTGTAATGTGTAAAAATGTATCAAATTACATGACATTATAAATATATCCAATAATAAATAATAATTTGACTTGACTAGATTCATAATTTATATTTAATATTAATACTATAAATATGTATATCGTTATGACTTGTTTAATTTTGCAAATATTATTTAAACTGAATTGATTTAATTACCCTGTTGCTTATAAATTTCATAATTGGAATGTGATTTGATCGAGCAAATTATAATTGGCAAGAAAGGCTTTTTTATTTTATTTTATTTTATTTATTTATTGTGTAGACACAAAATAAGTCCTAATTAGATAGTTATCAGCTTCATTAATAAATGAAGATGAAGATAATTCATATTGTTGTTTTGTCTTTTTCAAATCATAGGACATTATTTAACTTACACTTTACAGTCCGTATAATTTATATCATTGCTGTAGCTTAAATATCCAGTTATTAACGATTAAGGCTGGTTTCAGACTACGCTATAATATAATAGCATATAGTATATAGCTCATACCACAAGAATGTCGCGAACCATACATAGCTATAGCAAGCCAATAATGTAATTTATTATAGTACAATGTGAACGTGTCCATATAACAATGTATGGTGCGCGATATTCTTGTGCTATGAGCTAATATACTATATGCTTTTATATTATAGCGTAGTCTGAAACGTAGTAATAAAGCCGAATAAACTTTTGTGAAGCCTATTTTTTACTACTTGACTTAGGGTGAAGCCAAACGATCATAATTTGTGAGTTGTGATTGGCAGAATTTCGTCTGGCAGAAATTCTGCTGCATTCAATTTCATACAAAAGTCCTGTTTGATTTACTCGAGCGTAATTTTGTGAGTCATGATGGTATTTACGCGGCAGAAATTCTGCGACTCACGACTTACAAAACTACGCTCGTGTGGCAGTCCAACAGAATTTCTGCTGGGCAGAATTCTGCCCAGCTGAAATTCTGCGACTCACAACTCACAAACTAAGGGTTGATTCAGACCGCAACGCGACGCGTAGATGCATTTCTAAATTAGTATGGATTTGACAGATTCGGAAGACGTCTGACGCAACTGAAATCTGTCAAATCCATACAAATTTAGAAATGCATCTACGCGTCACGTTGCGGTCTGAATTGACCCTAAGCGTAACAATAGGGATGATGACAAGATCAAAGATTAGCGAATTTTGTAAATAAAATAAAGAAATCGCGGTAAAAAATAAGTGTTCCCAAAATTTCAGCTTGATAGCATTTGTATTTTTTTTGTTATGCGCCTTCAAATTTGGATATTCAAGTCGAATTTTTTTTCAATTAAATTTCTTAATATTTGTATACAATTCGATAACTTATGCAATTAAAAGCAACTTTTGTTATGAAACCACTTTCATAAACGCAATATTTAATATACCTGTCGAACAAAGTTGTCTCCCGATGCGTACAAACTACGAAAGACTGACGTCATACTTTCGTAGCACTTTGTATGGAGCGTTTCGGGCAGGTCTTTTTTATGAGATATTTGAATTGTCATATTTTGGTGAATTTTTATTTTTTAAGTGTCTTTCAATTACCGTTAAGAAAAAAAAATAGTCATCATGCCTATTCTACGCGTCTCTACGCGCTCTCCGCTACGAAACAGCGTTGCAGTGCTACAGCTTTGCTACGAGAGTTTATGAAAAATATTCCAACTTGACACTACTCTCCTTTCTTTTTTTTTATGATAATAAGGGGGCAAACGAGCAAACGGGTCACCTGATGGAAAGCAACTTCCGTCGCCCATGGACACTCGCAGCATCAGAAGAGCTGCAGGTGCGTTGCCGGCCTTTTAAGAGGTAATAGGGGAGGGTAGGGAAGGGAAGGGAAGGGAATAGGGGAGGGTAGGGAAAGGAATAGGGTAGGGGATTGGGCCTCCGGTAAACTCACTCACTCGGCGAAACACAGCGCGAGCGCTGTTTGACGCCGGTTTTCTCCGGTCGAGCCGGCCCATTCGTGCCGAAGCATGGCTCTCCCACGTATAAAGTAGTAGAAAATAATAGTAGTTCTTAAGTAGTAGAAAGTAAAACAATATTTTATATTATTTAATAATAATTTTTTACATAATATAAAATATTGTGGGTATTACTTTCTTCCTAGGATAATGAAATGATTGTATCCTAAATCCGTTCTCACCCTTATTTTATTTTCAATTTATATTTAATTTCGTTGAGTCTTGCATCATGAACCTGATAAGATATTTTTCTTTTCTACTCAAACATAATAGATACTAGTAGTATGAACTTTGTATTACTTCGCAAAATAAAATTGACTTTTTTTATATTCGTTCACCTTACAAACCTTCTCTGGACTTAAAACTAGCCAAATCGCTTTAGGCATTTTCGAGTTTTAGCGAGAGTAACAAAATTGAGAACACATTTTATTTAAATGGATTTTTCTTTTAAATTCTTAACGCCTTCCTAAATCATTGAAGTTTTAATCAATCCTTTTGTGAATTCCGAAGCTAAGATCAATTCAATCAATTGAAGTGTAAAAGAAGACAGCTCTCGATATTCTTATAACAGGAAAGTCGATGATATAAACAACGCTTAAGACGCAATACGACTCAATAATAAGTTATATGAGGCTATACTAGAAAACGAGACGAATTATTTTATTATCAGTCTTAATATAAAAAAAAACTTTAATGTTTTATTAAAAAATCAAAATACACTTTTTGAACGTCGAAACTATAACGCCCACGAACGGTTCGGGAACTAGCCCGGTGAGAAAGACCAGTGTATGATTCATCATATTATTTCGAGTAAGGGAGTAATAAAAATTATCATTAAATCATAAATTATAACTAGTAAAAAGAAACTAAAAAGGAGAGTAGTATCAAGTTATGGTGCTCCCTTACCGCGAGCATTCACGTGTAATGTAACATTACAGTTTTGACTTTGAGGATTACATTACAATACGACGATCGGATGTGTAATGTAACATTACAGATTCTACTTTCAGCATTCTATAGCTAGTTGATTCCAGTTAGGGTCAATTCAGGTCGCAACGCAACGCGATACATTTCTAAAGTATGGATTTGACAGATATGCAAGACGTCTCACCCAATTGAAATCTGTCAATTCTGTATAAAAGAAAATTAATGTATCTACTCGTCGCGTTAGGGTCAATTTATACAAGCGCAGAGTCGAAGCGCATCGAAGCGAATTATTAAAAGTTAAAACTGAATATAACAAATTCAACCTTAACTCCAAAGCGTTAACGCAATTTATTACTTTTGAGAATTTAAAAAGGCACGCGCATCCGCGCGAATTCGCGTCGATGCGCCCGACCAACGCTGATTGGCCTCGCAGAAGTAATGTATGCGTTACGCTCTGGAGTTAATGTTGAATTTTCTGTGTTCAGTTTTTGGGTATTCGCTTTGACTCTGCGCTAGTATAAATTGACCCTTTCGGTCTGAATTAACACGCGCATTGATGTTAGTGAGGTGGGCATTGGAATGCTCGGCTCTCCTCCCTCACTGATGTAATGCTCGACTCTGTAACGTTACATTACAAGCGAATGCTTCCGGTGAGGGCCTCTTTAGGGCCAACGCTGAAACACGGGCGGATGCGGGTGCGGGCGCTCGCGTCGGAAGACCGCCGCGAGCCTGGGGGCATGGGTAGTCCAGTGTAAGCGATTCTCATGTGTCACCGACGCGAGCCGAGTAAGAACTTAAAACCCGCGTGCTTTAAGTTCGTACATCTCAGGCCTTTTAGAATATTAATTCTCGTAACGTAGTATTATCTCGTAGCGAAGAACGCGTAGAGACGCGTGGAATTGATAGTCCACAGTACACGGAACTAACTTTTTTCTGATACATACAAATTTACCACTTTGTGAGTGCCTTGTTTACGATGAGTCCGACAAACTTTTCTACGTGAAAAATTTCGACGCTGCTGCGTTTTCGAATGCTTGACTCCTGGAATTGTCAATATGACGTCACCATGGCTCCTCGTACATACAACTTTCATTTTTTGGAATTTGTTTAATAAAGTTAATTTAAAAACTGTGGTCAACTTGTCCGACAAGAATCACGCTGCGTCTGGAGTGTCCGACACGCCAAAGATGTCGCTATGACGTCACTATGACTCTTCGTACATACAGCTTTAATTTTTTCAAATTTGTTTAATGAAGTTAATTTAAAAACTATGGTCAACTTGTCCGACAAGAATCACGCTGCGTATGGAGTGTCCGACAGCTCAAAGATGTTGATGTGACGTCATTATGTCTCCCCGTACATGCAACTTTAAATTTAGTAGTTTTCGATTTAAAATTAAGTAGGGCAAATGACTAGTGATTGGACAGTGCCAGTCATTGGAAAAAATACAAAAACACAATATTTATTAAGGTTGCTTTCATTAAAAATTGCCTTTTTTTAAGTAATAGAACGCCTGATTTTAAAGAAAAACAGGCAGTTTTTTAAGCAACCTTAGTAAATATTATAGAGGGGAAGGGGAAGAGAAAGACCTTCAATATTTAAATAATCGTCCAAGTGCGAGTCGGACTTGCGCACGAAGGTTCCGTTATCCGTACCATTATAGAGCAAAATAAGGCCATAAATTGTGTTTTTTGTATGGGATTTATTTTTTATTTTATATAAATTATATTATTACATATTAAAGTAAACATAAAATTAAGGATTTTGTGAAAAATTAAAGTACCTACCTCTTGTCATTATTAATATAGAGCAAAAAAGGCCAAAAAATCACATTTGTGGTATGGGAAATTAATTTTTATTTATCTTTTTTTATGAAATAAGGGGGCAAACAAGCAAACGGGTCAACGGAAGAGCTGCAGGTGCGTTGCCGGCCTTTTAAGAGGGAAAAGGGTAATAGGGGAGGGTAGGGATGGGAAGGGAAGGAAATAGAGGAGAGTAGGGAACGGAATAGGGTAGTGGATTGGGCCCCCGGTAAACTCACTCACTCGGCGAAACACAGCGCAAGCGCTGTTTCACGCCGGTTTTCTGTGAGAACGTGGTATTTCTCCGGTCGAGCCGGCCCATTCGTGCCGAAGCATGGCTCTCCCACGTATAAATTTTTATATACATAATCAACAGATATACATAATCTGTGAAAATTTCAAATCTGTAGCTATTACCTTTCTTGAGTTATAGCCTGAAGACACACAGACATACAACGAAGTTTTAGTAATAGGGTCCCGTTTTTACCATTTGCGTACGGAACCCTAAAAAACCGGCCAAGTGCGAGTTGGACTCACCTATGAAGGGTTCCGCAGCAGCAATAAGGTTTATTTCTATGAAAGTACATAAAAGGTTTTTGATTTATTGTCAGTAGATTTAATGAAAGTTAAATGAAGGTTTACAATTTAAGATACAAAAAAAAACTACTAACTAGATATTATCTCGTTCGTGTTTTTTTTTTCATTTTCTTGTCGGACTGACTATTTAACTCAATATATTTGTCGGACAAGTTGATATAAGCATTAAGAATAACATTATCTATCATTGCTATTTTTGTCCGACATGTATGTACGAAGAGCCATAGTGACGTAATATATAGTGACGTAATATCTTTGGGGTGTCGGACTCTCTATACGCAGCGTGATTCTTGTCGGACAAATTCCAAAAAATGAAAGTTGTATGTACGAGGAGCCATGGTGACGTCATTTCGACAATTCCAGGAGTCAAGCATTCGAAAACGAAGCAGCGTCGAAATTTTTCACATAGAAAAGTTTGTCGGACTCATCATAAACAAGGCACTCACAAAGTGGTAAATTTGTACGTATCAGAAAAAAGTTAGTTCCGTGTACTGGGGACTATGAGTAAGCTACATCAAAAACTGTAAAAATAAAGTTATACCTAGCATAATTTTTAGTGTCACTTCCAGGTTTTTGTCCTTCTGTGGTCACAACAAATCTACTAAACTGACTGACAGTGACACCTGACTGTGGCTACGTTTCTATTGTGCCCAATATCTTTGTTCCCATTTTATTTTCGCTCGAAATTCGCTTTTTGAATACTAACTGAAGCGCATGTACTCCAAATGAAATGGGTTACAGATTGAACATTGAAGGGTTGTTGATTTTAATTTAATAGTGTTTTGTAACGAATACAAATATATTATATTTGTATTTGAAGTTTGGAACTTTACGACATACACGTCTCATAGATCTTCTCACTTCAGACAACATTAGCTATTTATAGCGGAAAAATAGATGGTACCAGCATAAAAATAAATTCGATTTTATGCACAAATTCGCGGAGAACGTTTTGTGAGACTATTCCTATTTTTCTCTATTGAATTTGCTCTGAAACTGCAGATACAATTTATACGAAATTTGGCACAGATATAAACAACTTTTTAGAATTTATTTTTCTTGCGGTATTCTATTTTTAAGAAGTCGCAGGTAATAGGTATTAATTAATATTAAGGCCCTCATATACAGGGAGGACCATATAATGAATAGATCATAATATAATATAATAATATCTAGCTTTAGAACCCATAGTAACCTAACCTAACCTAATCCATATAAATGCGAAAGTGTGTCTGGTTGTCTGTTTGTCTGTATCACCGAAACCACTGAACAGACACGAACCGAACAGATTGTTAATCTATGTTATGTCATGCCGCTTGGCATTTCCTATAAGGTTTTCACTGAAGTAGATGAATGTCAATATTTTTACTCTAAAAATAATGTTTAATAGGTCATAACTTTTTACTGACAGTTTATTTTTAAGTTGTCTCATCAATGTCTCATAATGAAAGTTACTCAATATTTAATGGACATTAAGTCAATATGGGTCTCGTTAGTGGTGGAAATTTGGACCACTTTACTTCATTCTCCTTTGTTATGATGATATTTTGAGTCCCAGAGAACGACTACATAATAATATAATATAGAAATAATCGAATTTCGGAGAACAGAGTTGCGGGTTGTATCTAGTTATAAATAAAACATAGATTACGAAAAATGAGTACATACTCATGTCCTTTTTTCTTTGTATACTTTAATTTATTTCAGGACATTTCAGGATCAATAGGAGATCTCGGCAGCTTACGGGGGTGCGCCATTATACTGATGTAAACTCAATACTTTCGGGCAAAAAGCGGTTAATGGTAGTCGGACGTTTTTGTTCGAGACCCACCCTTAATATGTCGTTAGTATAAATCCTCTGAGAAAAGTGACGAATAAAAGATCTTTATCTCATTTCCTACTTATGTAAAATCTGCCTATACCTACTTTACTCGACACAAAATATTTATTTATTTAAAACTTTTGCACATTATGACGACCTCTGTGGCTCAGTGGTGAGCGCGTCGGTAGCTCAAGCCGGGGGTCGCGGGTTCGAATCCCGCCGACGGAACAAAAAGTTTTCAATGTTCCCGGGTCTGGATGTGTATTAAATATGTGTATGAAAAAAAAATCCTACTAATATTATAAAGGCGAAAGTTTGTTTGGATGTATAGATGTATGGATGTATGGATGTGTGGATGTGTGGATGTATGGATGTTTGTTACTCTTTCACGCAAAAACTACTGAACGGATTTTAATGAAACTTTACAATAATATAGCTTATTTATCAGAATAACACATAGGCCACAATTTTCGTCAAAAAAAGAGTGCTACTGTCATGTATCACACGTCTCTTTTTACCACGCAGTGTTACTGATAGTGACATCTCGCTTGCTCAGGCCTTTGTTTCTCTATTCCGCTAGGTATATTAATTTTATGGTACTGTCTGATACTGTTTTTCAGCGTCGAGTCGACATAAAACTTGCTGAGGCCTTGATAATAGACTCGTGAAGGCAACTTTATAGCACTTTAAATCTTTTTGTTCGTCAATTCTAGGTGTTCCGACTATCGTTTCAGCATGAATGATTATGTACCTATTTTATAGTAAAACATGCATAAGCGTAATACTTAGGCGATAAAAACTTTCGTGACTCAAGTTTCAGTATAAAAGTGACAAATGATTCCTTCAGTATTAAAGAGGTAAGTGCGAAATTTATGAACGTCGTCGACTCTGATGTTTGTTACTGCTGGGAAATTATTTACAAAATTGAGGGGAAGGAAATCACTTAAAGTAAAAATTCATTGTAACGTAAATTTGTCGCCCACAGTTCTGCCGTGCAGACACTAAAGCGCAGTAAGTGCAAAATCGTGATTCGGAGAAAAACGCATTTAAAGTTTAAAAACGTAATAAAATATATTAAAATGTATTTTGTTTATTCTTTGTCAACTTTATCTCAAACTAGACGTAAAGAATGCCCTGAAATCCCCATGAATAGTTTATTACAGGTATTAATATTTTTGGGGCCCCTTTACTGCACAGAGAAAAACCGAGAATTACATATTAAAACGCAGTAAAAAAGGTGCATTACTGCACTTTACTTAGTTTTGTGTTCTGGAACATAAAAGAAGTAGTGCATAGAAATGAAACAGCATTATAATTTAATTATTAAATTTTTATTTTTAATAATCAAATAGGATGCGTTTTTCATTTGAACTTCGTTTCTAAGCTAATTTATTAAAAAATCTGAATCGTTAATTAATATGGCATAATTTTAACCATTGTTGATATAGTAAAATCTAATATTGACCTCACCATGCAGTAATAATCATTATAACTGAATATCAAAATACGATTTATAATAGCCTGCAAGTACTTATATCTTTTTGTAAAAGATAGTTGTACGAATTGCATACATACAACTCTTTCAAAGAATACTATACAAATACTGCATTTTAGTAAGTAGTATAGATTATAACAATATAGCAATTAACTTTTTAAAATGCAGTATTACACCTGAATTTACTGCATTTTAATTAGTAATCACTAGTACTGATTAATCAAAAGAAAAAAAAAGCAAGTGATTTTACTGCGATTTATATAGCAATAATGTCTTTTTGGCGGTAAAATGGGGTAGTTACTGCATTTTCAAAAAACTTTATGGTTAAAAATAAAATACTTCCATTTAACGTAGGATAATGTGAGTAAGCCAGAAATAAAGAGAAAAAACTGTAGATTTAGAATATATCAAAAACGGAAAATCACAAAAATGCGCCTTACTGCGCTTTAGTGTCTGCACGGCAGAGTTGTCGCCCACAACGCATGGGTGAAAAATCCACACTACCTAAGATTAAGTAATCTTTATATTGGAACGAAGCTCCTTATCGCGCGTTCGGCGTAAAGGAGGCTAGACAGAACGATATTTGACCTCGACACTTTTTATTAGTACCTGCATGGTAGGGGCAGAGGGCGTTGATAGTATTCCTGTGCGTCAACATGGCGTTTTTTGAGAATAAACAGCGACGCGTTGTAAGTCTTCCTGGGCGTCAATAGATGGCGTTTTTTAATAACTTTTGAGAGTATTTGTATATAGGTTTTTGATCATAAGAAATAACTTCGTTCCATTCGGGTGTCACTTGACACCTCTCAAGTTTTTATTCTAATCTATATACTAAAAGAAAACAAAAGGAATAATTCCCATACTAAATAAAAACAATGTAATTCTATATTATGTTGTTGTAATGTACTACATATAATATTATATTAATTTTAATACTAGATGATATTCCGCTGTTAATCGCGCTGGAACCGTACATTTTTCGCAACAAAAACTGTCTTGTATCCTTTCCCAGGCTTTAAAGTACTTCCGTACCAAATCTTAACAAAATGAACTCAGGCTGTTCATCTGTTTAAGGGAGAAGAGATAATAGACAGACAGGTACATGGTCACATTTATAATACTAAGGGCCTGTTTCACCACTCTCTGATAAATGTCGAATAGGCTATTCACAAGTTTTTTGATAGATTCTCCATACTTTAACTGTCAAGTTAAGTGGTGAATAGCCTATTCGGCAGTTATCAGGAAGTGGTGAAACTGGCCCGTGTCGAATACAATGGCAAGTGTCAAATAGGCTATTCACAAGTTTTTTACAGATTCTCCATACTTGATCTGTCAAGTTAAGTGGTGAATTAGGCAGTTATCAGGAAGTGGTGAAACAGGCCCTAAGTATGTAGGCAAGGCAGTTTAAATGCATAAAAAAATGTTTAGCGGCATCGCGCGACACCTAAAATAGGTCGTTTGCGCCTTGGGCCGTGCCTTATTGGCATTATTTTTGGATCCTTTTATCTATAAAGAGGCGGGAAAATAAATTACAATTCTTTGAAAAAATCTTCTCTGTCGACAATACGCGCATGTCTCTTTCTGTAGTCTACTGGCGTATTTTAATAATTGTTATACACCAATATAATCAATAATAATAGGTACATAATATGAAGAAAAATACAATAGTAAAAATAAGAAAAGTATGTTTATCTATCTATATATGATAAATTGAGTTCCAGGGAAAGGATATTAGATAGTTTTATGCCCTAAAAACGAATTTCAGAGCTACAAAATTACAGAAAATTACTAGTAATAGCACATTTTTTCACATTAAAATGCAAACGAGCGATGCAGACAGACCATAATTTAGTCTGTGATTAAGTTAGGTACTTAATCATTCTTTTCGCTTTTCGCACTATCTACGCTGTTCAGCGGGGCTACAATGGTCGCTTTGAAGAATCACATTGTGAATCATGTTAGATTCATTATTTTAAAATCGCGAAATGCAAGTCTGCTTGCAATTCATATCTGAAGTAGATATGAATTGCAAGCAGACTTGCATTTCGCGATTTCTTCTTTTTTATTAATGGCTCCTTTTGTGAGTCGCCAGTATCAGAGTGTTTAATTCATATCTAGTAACTCGCACTAATTTGACATTTGTCAGTTTGACAGTTTTGACAATTCATTTGCTGAATTGATTGAGAGGAATTGCTAAATGTGACCATTTTTGCCCCGCAGCTGTAACCGCTATGATAAGTCTTCATTCGCTGTAATATTCTGTAGCCACGATTATTCCGCTTAATTTATGCTATTTAAGCGCGTTTATTTCAACTCCGAGGCAGCTGTTTTGACGAATATACATAATATTGTATTTATAATTCCCCTTTCGAAATATTTGCTTTAGATAGTTAAATCAAAATATTACCGTAGGAAATGATATTATTATGTGCCGTATTCGATAATTACTAGACATCTCACTATAGTAGTAATTATGTAATTGTTTATAATATTATTTTTTCATTATAATATTTAATTTATTTAATAAAACTTAAAACTACTACAATTAAACCTCGTCAAACCAAAATTTGTCGGCGAGATACGCTCATTTATAGCATCTTTAATATATTTATATTAAGTATATTATTCATTTCCATACTTATATCTACCATTATATAATATAATGGTAGATATAAGTATGGAAATTACAAGATGCAAGATTAGTTAATAGTACTCTAGTACTATAAGAGAAATCGATGTAGACGGATGGATCTAAGTATTTTAGTCGGGTTTTGTCAAGCCTAACAGGTATAATATCATGACTTTCATTACCATAACCCGATCAAATTGTATAGGCCCGTCATATGCCTATGAATCAATTTATCTGAATATTGAACCTTAACTCCAGAAAGTAACGCATACATTACTTCTGCGACGCCAATCAGCGTTGGTCGGGTGCATCAACGCGAATTCGCGCGGATGCGCCCGCCTTTTTCAATTCTCAGAAGTAATAAAGTGTGTTAACGCGTGGTTAACGCTTTGGAATTAAGGTTGAATTTGTTATATTCAGTTTTAATATTTCGCTTCTGTAACCTAATAATACCTAAAGTTCCTGCACGTTCTCTGTAAAAGGCAGCACTCAACAAAACCCGACAATCTTGTTCCGAAGTGTGGCCCCAGCGTTACATAACAATTCAAACATCATAAAAGTATTCCCCCGTTGTCAGTTCCCTGTCATTTGGCCGACATAATAGAAAATGGCGCCGAGACTCGCTCACGGATCATCTATTCACCGATCACAATATTATATCACTTGTATTGTTTAGAGATACATTCTCAAGATTTTGAGCGTTATTTGTAGCGTCCAAATGATTGTTCAATATCAGTTATTGGACACTTTGTAGACGCTCAAATTGTAGAAAGCCTATCAAAAGGAGATTATTGTCAAAGTCCGTCAATATAGTTTAACACTAGTTTCACACTTTGAAACTTAAAAGCCGCACCCAACGAAGCTTGCTTTACAAAGGCGTAGCTTCGTTTCATGTGTGTGCGTCACACTGGGTTTTTTTTACTTGTTTGGGAAATAAGGGGGCAAACGAGCAAACGGGTCACCTGATGGAAAGCAACTTCCGCCGCCCATGGACACTCGCAGCATCAGAAGAGCTGCAGGTGCGTTGCCGGCCTTTTAAAAGGTAATAGGGGAAGGGTGGGAAGGGAAAAGGGTAGGGGATTGGGCCTCCGGTAAACTCACTCACTCGGCGAAACACAGCGCAAGCGCTGTTTCACGCCGGTTTTCTGTGAGCCCGTGGTATTTCTCCGGTCGATCCGACCCATTCGTGCCGAAGCATGGCTCTCCCACGTCATAAATGTAATGACGTAGTGTAAGCGCATATTTGTTTTATCACTTTGTTTTATGCTTATTTGTCTCGTCGTTTTGGTTTTTCACTATAATTGACTCGCATAACTCTGTCCCCACTTATTTGATCTCAGTTGATATTAATGAGCTTGAAAACATCATTAATCAGTTTTAGAAATAATTTTGGACGATAACAATCTCTTTCACCCCAAAATTAATTGTGATCGCCGATACCAACTCTTCGGGGCGGGGTATGCCGTATGATATATGTAGAACTAGCCCGTTATCCCAGATTAGAGCCAAGTGACAAATGTTACACAACTTTTGGGATTCATTTAGGATTTTACATTCGACTTAAGGGATTTTAAGGCGCAGCGCAGACGACAGACTATCCGTGACGCACTTTTTAGTCCGTGGAAATAGAACGTATGCAATTATATGCAGTAACGCACACGTCTGCGCTGCGCGTCGAGTGCGTTACTGCATAATATAATTGCATACGTTCTATTTCCACAGACTACAAAAGTGCGTCACGGATAGTCTGTCGTCTGCGTTACATTACATTAATGTTACATTCATATTTTTTCTAAGCTGATTGATTCTGATATGAGTAGTACCCTGATAATGCTGTTTTTACCTCGTTAAAACTTTGTATAAAGTATAAGTTTTCGATACATTATATTTACGATAATGCCTGGCTTGGGAACTATCCCGGCGTTAGAATCTCACTCTCGTCCATCGACAAACCGTTTTCACATTATTTTCAAGATCAAAGTCAGTCCTTTGACGATTGTTTTACGAAATATTATATATTAAGTATAATATTTATATTTTATAAGATCCAGGCTGATCTAATGGATCAAAAAGCAAGCAAGCAAAGCAATAGCATAGAAAAAATACTAATAGGTAGTTTTACTTTCTGAAACCATTAAATGTAAGCCAATCCGAAGTTACGTATAAACATCGGTTAGTGTAATGGTTCCTATCGCGGTGAGGCTGCTCTATTATTCACGTACATCCCATCTCCATTAAAATATATTCCCAAAGCGCCTCACGAATAGTTTTGCAATCTAATATCATTTCAATTTTATTGTAACGGTACTCGTTTACTACAGTTTTCGCAGTAAAATCATGGTAGCATTTGAATTTTGTTCTTAGGGGTTTGTAACACAAAATAAAACCTTTATAAAATAACTTTTCTGTTCATTTGTCAGGGATTTTGTTTCGTAAATGCGTATTGAGTTGAAATTGAAATTGTATACATCATAAAACCGAAATTATTATTATGTATTTGCCGTTAACTATTTCGCAAATAACAGTAATTAATATTATGACGTACCTATTACGTCATCTATATAAATAAAAATGAACTTTCAATTTTGTAAGTCTCGCTAAGACCCGAGAACGGCTAAACCGATTTGGCTAATTTTAGTCTTAAAATATTCGTACAAAAACCAGGAAAGTTCATCTGTACTCAATTATAATTCTATGCCCTATGAGTGCAAAAGAAATGTAAAAATTGCACATTTGTAATAAAATTATCATGACACTAGAGTCTTTCTCATACTCTATATTTGTGATTATCGTTTTATCCGTATCAAAAAATATCCGATAGGATGATCCCGTCTTATTCGATTTGGACAGATTCAATCCAACCCAAAAATAATCTTGAAATATACGATGCAGTTAATTTGTTTTTGTTTAGAAATTCTTGCTATAATCGGGAGTAAATAAAAAACTTTTTTTTTAATGAAATAAGGGGGCAAACGAGCAAACGGGTCACCTAATGGAAAGCAACTTCCGTCGCCCATGGACACTCGCAGCATCAGAAGAGCTGCAGGTGCGTTGCCGGCCTTTTAAGAGGGAATAGGGTAATAGGGGAAGGTAGGGATGGAAAGGGAACGGAATAAGGGAGGGTAGGGAAGGGAATAGGGTAGGGGATTGGGCCTCCGGTAAACTCACTCACTCGGCGAAACACAGCGCAAGCGCTGTTTCACGTCGGTTTTCTGTGAGGACGTGGTATTTCTCCGGTTGAGCCGGCCCATTCGTGCCGAAGCATGGCTCTCCCACGTCGAAAATTATTATTTCCTGAGTAGGTACAAATCTTGACTTTGACCAGTATCATGAACTGTCTTATTAGTATATAACTAATTAAAATTATAAAGCGGAAGAGTTTGTTTGAACGTGCTAATCTCAGGAAGTTTGAACGTGCTAATCTCAGGAACTACTGGTCTGATTTGAAAAATATTTCAGTGTTAGATAGCCCATTTGTCGTGGAAGGCTATAGGCTATATTTTATCACGCTAAGACTAAGAAGAAATAGAGGAAAATGTGGAAAAAACGGGGGAAATTATTTGATAGGGCTTATCTCACGAACTACTGGAGCAATTTTTCTGTTATTTGGCTATTTTTTGGGGACTAATAATTTGTCTGTGAAATATCTAATTTACACGGGCGAAGCCGCGCGGAATGTCTAGTTAGATAATAGGAATGGAATCTTCCTAACTATTAGTATTAAAAGTAATATGATATCTTTATGGGAGGAGTCGCAGGATGCCTTAGGTGTTTTTTGCGATCTCTCCAAAGCCTTCGATTGTGTTGAGCATGCTACATTGATCAGGAAATTGCGCCACTACGGAATTAAAGACTCTGCTCTCAGCCTTTTGACTTCTTACCTTAAAAATAGGACTCGAAGGGTTGAGGTTAATAGTAAAAGGTCCAAAGGAACCAAAATAGAATTAGGTGTCCCACAGGGATCTATATTAGGCCCATTTCTTTTTCTCATCTATATAAATGACTTACCTTATCTAGTTAAGGATAATAATAATGAGATAGTGCTTTTTGCTGATGACACTTCACTTATTTTTAAAGTGAAGCGACAACAGTCGAACTACGACGAGGTAAACAGTGCTCTCTCAAAAATAGTACATTGGTTTAATGTTAATAACTTACTTTTAAATTCTAGTAAAACAAAATGTATAAAGTTTACTTTGCCCAATGTTAGGCAAGTCCAAACCAATGTAGTATTAAATGATGAGAAGATGAATTTGGTAGACAACACTGTATTCTTAGGTATTACACTTGATAGTAAATTACAGTGGGGTCCTCACATTGTTAATCTTGCAGGTAGGCTCAGTTCTGCAGCATATGCAGTCAGAAAAATTAGGGAAATTTCTGACGAAGATACGGCACGATTAGTATATTTTAGTTATTTTCATAGTAGGATGTCATATGGAATCCTTTTATGGGGAAACGCTGCCGACATTAATACAATATTTGTGCTGCAGAAGCGAGCCATACGTTCTATTTATAAAATGTCTGCTTTAGAATCTCTGAGAGATAAATTTAAAGAAATTGGTATTCTAACTGTTGCTTCTCAATACATTTTGGATAATGTAATATATGTTAGAAAAAATATAAGTAAATTTAAAGTTAAAAGTGACATTCACTCTAGGAATACTAGAAATAAGCACAAGCTAGATATGCCGGTGATCAGACTTAGTAAAGTCAGTAAATCTTTTAAAGGTCAATGTATACGCCTTTACAACAAAATCCCAGAAAACGTTCAAAATCTTTCCATTAATAAATTTAAAAAAGTAGTTAAAGAACGTTTGTGTGCCAAAGCCTATTATAAGGTCAATGATTTCATAAACGATGGCACACCTTGGGAGTAGGATGGCTTCTTGCAAGGCTACTTCTTCATTATTATAGGACTTACAATTATGTATGTGGATATTGTATATAATATTTAGTTACAAAATTGTAAACTTTATTTTAAAAGATTAATTTTTTTCTCACTTTTTTTGGTAAAAAAGTGGGCCCCGTGCGAGTTTCTTACGCCGGTTCTTCTCGCCGGGTTAGTTCCCGAACCGGTGGTAGGCATCATGTAGGACTTTCTGAAAACATTTATTTTAAATTTATTCAGAAATAAAACAATTTTGATTTGATTTTGATTTTGATTTGATTTTCTCCGCTATTACATTTGAGAATCTATTCAGAGAAGTACGAGATTAAAAGTCACATGCGTACATTTACAAAACTATTAGGAAAGCTTGTTATCAAAGGCAATATTACCCTTATCCGACCGTAACTAAATGTTAGTAATGAGATTACAACCCGGAAGGACCCCAAATTGGTCCCTATTCCACAATACCAACAACAAAACTGCGCCGCACGGGTACTGTTTTGTAGTATTTGTTTCGATTAGCCATGTTTCAAGTTGTTATAACATTGTAGAGAGAAAATTCATGCTAATATTATACACCTGAAAGTGTATCAGCTGTCTTTAAGACTTAAAAAGCAGAAATTGTTTTGATGAGATTTAGTATGAAGACACCTTTAGGCACAGAATAGTTAGTAGATATTAGTTGCTTTAGGGCTGGTTTACACGTATTAAGTAGATAAGTAGTCAACTAAATTTTAACTTAATTTGAAGTGCCTGCCCGAAATGTGTCAAGTGAGCCCCGCCTGCCACATAAAAGAAAATAGTCAAATTTCTAATTTCCTTGTTTAGTACTTAACTAAATTTTAACTTGCTACTTGCTACTAAATTTTGTGTTTACATGCAATAAATAACTTAAAATTAAGTTAAAATTTTGTTAACTACTTATCAACTTAATACGTGTAAACCAGCCATTAGTGTGAAGAAAGGACATAGGATTTTTAAAGCGAGAAAATGTACAGATTAAGAAATTCCGGCACAACGGTTGTGAGACATCAAACTGAAAGATGATAATAATATATTTTTAAAAGAC
Organism: Aricia agestis; assembly: GCF_905147365.1. Lineage (NCBI taxonomy): Eukaryota > Metazoa > Arthropoda > Insecta > Lepidoptera > Lycaenidae > Aricia > Aricia agestis. The sequence continues at coordinate 20,161,585 of NC_056409.1, forward strand.
CTAATTTTAACTTTACCAACGCATTTTTAGTAACGCATTTTCATGTTTGGTATTGTAGCTTATATTATGTAGTATAGGTCAAAACTCAAGCAAGTGTAGGGTTCCTATGGATCAGACGTACAGAGACGTACGTTGTCTGACGTACAGACTACAGAGTATGCATGATAATCAAAATAGGATCATTACAAAAGGGTTGTTGACCTAATAATATAAACAAAACTTGTTATAATGTCCTAATAAAACAACCTTATAAAATAGTCGAAAAGGCCTATACACACAACAAAATAGGGTGAAAAACAAGGCAATTTGTCTGGTTCATGGCGCGGCTCGTGCGCGTCGGATCATCTCGTACCACATCAAAATTTACGACGCATTCGACTAACGGCCCCCGTGTACGTTGATAAAGCAAACACGTTTGATGTCCGCACTCATCATTTTCCAAATTGAACTTTATTTAGAGATCGTGCAAACGAGACATCGATAATCGATATCGCTGTCAGACACGTCCGTCGTATAATTATGGCGCAGTTCGTTTGCAGGATCACCTGAAATATGCTTGACTCAGAAGAAGATCTCATAATTATTAGGGATCATCCATAAAGTTCACACCAAGGCGGCAGAGGGGGGGGGGGGCTTACCAATGTGACCACAGATGACAAGGAGGGGGGGGTCTAAAATATAAGTTAAGTGTAGTGACAATCTCTTTTTTAACGCCCCTATTTTTAGGCAAAAACTGATATCGCGATAGGATTGCGCTATGTTTGGTTCGCTACACCGCTTAGTTATGAAAAATAGATGTTGGCACTAGTTATGAAAATAGAAAATCAATTGAGGCATTTCGCAATCGTTTCATAAAAAGCGCGACTGAATCGCGCATATCGTCAGAGTAATATCATTATAACGTGTTAGTAAAATATTTACTAACACTATAATATGGTCCATAGACCGAAATAAAAACGTTTTATTTTACTTTATTTTTATTACAACATCAAACATTCTCCTTAATTGCTTAAAAATATAATATTATGGCAAAAAATCGAGCATTTGTCATAACCTAATAGTATAAACCTGAATATAAAACTTAACATTCCTATCGCCTAATATTACTTGATATTGTTGCTCATTACGTATTTACTTCTATAGATACTTTCGTATTCAAATAAAATGACTTATTGAATAACTCCAGGAACAAGAGGAAAGGAAATCAACATGGCCATAATTAATTCCCTCTCTGAAGTTAGTCAAAGCGTGAATTTTACACTCATTAATAAATGACAATGCGGTTTACGAACTTTACAATTTATACAAAATTTCACAAAATTCCAGCGCTGTTTTAACGACGTTCGTGATGTTAATGGATGCTGACAAACAGTCGTAATAACGTTATTGTACTAACATTTTACGATAATGACTCAATAATTTGTAAACAAACGCCTTATTATGGTGTCCATTGACGCGAAACGGCCATAAGAAAATTTCCCAACGTTTTATAATGCAAACACGGCCGGCCTCCTGCATCCAAACGGACGTTCGTACCTAATTACGAATTTACAAATATATTTAGTTTTCAAGCGAAGTCCAGTTTCGATATCATCTAGATGGTAAGGCCAAGTTAGCCTCGAAGAAGCTTGGTGTTCTGAACAGAGCGAGACAGTACTTCAATCCATACCAACGCCTACAACTTTACAAGGCGCAAGTTCAGCCTCATATGGAATATAATTGTTCTCGTCTCTGGGCAGGGGCGCCAAAATACCAACCGATCCACTTGGACCCCTTGGAATTACGCCAAGATGTAGCTTCACTCTGCATCCTCTATCGGTTGTATCACGGCGAGTGCTCTGAGGAATTGTTCGGAATCATACCACCTGTATTTTCGCCATCGTCCCACGCGAAAAATATACCATCCTCATCACCTTGATGAGTGGCAGTCTTCCACCGTGCGTTTCTCGCGTAACTTTCTGCCGCACATTGTAAAACTCTGGAACGAACTGTCACCTATACGACCGTACCTGTGACCGTACCTGTAACCTATATTTTCGGACCAATACGACCTGCAAACCTTCAAGAAGAGAGCGTATTCCCTCTTAAAAGGCCGGCAACGCACCTGCAGCTCTTCTGATGTTGCGAGTGTCCATGGGCGACGTTAGTCGCTTTCCATCAAGTGACCCGTTTGCTCGTTTGCCCCCTTATTTCATAAAAAAAAGAAAAAATAATAACTCGTCCTTGATAGATATTTATTATTAAATAGTTAATAAGTAAATGATTTTATGTATTTTAAGATTAAATAATTTATTTCTAACAGCACGCTTAGTATGGCCACCATAGAAAGAGTTTATTTTTGCGGAACAATAGAAAAGTGGTAGATTGACAAAACATCTGCCAGTTTGTCTATTTTGAAAATGTTAAGTATTCTTTCACATCTTCGTGCAAAGCCTGTAAGAATTATGAAATTAAATTCATACTTCAGTCTATTTTGATTTTAACTTTATGGGCTAAGTACCCGTAAGAATTATTAAATTAATTATACCTATTTCGAGTGTGACGTTATGGTGACATTGAAGCTTAGGCTTTTAATAAATTTGGGGAAGCCTCAAGCTATCCTGAGCTGGGATTACTAAAACATTAGTCATTACGTTTTCATAAACGGACTCAGTAAAGCTCGGGATTTCAAAAGGTTGCTTAAAGGACTTAGGCACGGTATAAAGCCTAGGTTTTGTGACGGTTACAAATCTTTGACTACAGTCTACAACTACAAAACTTAAGAATAGTTGTTTAATGTTAAACTACAATAATAGGCTACTTGACCTATTCTTTTTCTTCATGCTAATCGCTTCTCAATCGTCCATTTTCACCAAAAAAAAATCTAATATTTTAAACAGTAGAAAACCATAAAAATCATCATTGAAAAATATGCCTTTTAAATGGCGCCGAAAATAGTCTACAACACTGTCCGCCATAGTGTGACGTCATAATTATTTTTTGTACTTTATACTTTCTTTATTGAAAAATTTTTAATGTGCTAAATGTACGAGTCTAAAAGTGCCCAAAAATTATAAAATAATTAAATAAGAAATTAGAAATCATTTGTAATGTTGAAAACTTTTGGAGAAAAGTTTTGGCCATTTCATTTCCCGTCTACAATAAATGGAGATAATATATAAAACTGATGTTATATTTGAATTTTTCAACAAATATATTTTAAAAATCTTGCTGGGCTTATTCTTATTATTTATGTACCAATAAACTTACTTATAACGAGCGCGATAAATAAAAGATATTAAATTACGAGTCTGATGACGTCACATCCAAATCAGAAGTACCGCAAAAGCGTTTTCGTCAGTAGTATTTTCAAATCGACTTTATTTATCAATCCTATGCTTTTATTTGATGAGGGTGAAATACGGGTTCCTAGGCCAAGTTCTACTAGAAATATGCATTTGTTCAATTAAATTGAAACATGTATTCGGTACACAATTTTGTGTATTATACTCGTAGAAGTGACAATAATTATCGTCAACGGCTTTTTTCGTAAATTTGAGTGTTAGTGTTTCGTTGCTATTGCCATATTTTAGTGTGCGAAAAGGAACCAAACATAAAACGGTTTGAAGCAGAGTAGACAGAACTAAGGTTGAAGTATTAGAGTTATTCATAGATGTCAGCATAATAAAATATTATGGCATGTTTATAAAATTTAAGTTCGAAATAAAACGAGTTTCATGCCTTCTATTGTTATGTGTATGTACCCCCATGCTAGGAACGGTAGAGTGCGTTATAAAAAGAGCTGTAGGCATACTACGAAACAATTTTGAGACTCAAACAATCGGACGAAAATGCCGCGTTCTGCTCTAACAACGTCATTTCACGTTTGTTTCGTGGTACGGCCCCTGATCAAAACTATAATCTACAATAAACAACAAAATCCCATAAAGTCCACGGAAGTTAGACTCAATAATATGCAAGTATTAGACATTCAGACGGCCAGGCAAACGCAGGTGTGTTGAGCAGAGCGACTCTCAATTTGTTACGCTCGAATAGCTAGCACAATGCACTGTATGCGAGCTGATGCATACGAACTTACTTTTATTTTCATTTTTATAGAAAAAAAATCTCAGCCTCTAACATCATAATATAATATTTGAATCGCTTGTTTTCCAAAGAAGACTAGTCCATAGGTTTTTATTTTATGCTGGCAATCAATAATATATATCAAGAGACATAATGTTTTGAAACCAAAACACACTTGTCTCTTCGCAAAGTTATTTTTTTTCTAGAATTCGTATACGGTATATGTGTCGCAGCCGACTGGTTTAAATAGCCGTTCCATCAAACAGGACTGAATAACGCCATTCAATCACACGGCTTTACGTCGTTTAGTCGATTAGTTGACTACAACGTTCAACACTACAGCTAGACGACGCTTAGCCAACTGGTTTAATGGCAAATTAACTAGGGTGACTATTAGTATAATATGTCATTTGGGAGAATAGGAAAACTTTTTGTATTTTTAAATTGAAAGATTATTCTCGGATTAAGTTTAAGGGGTGACCAAAAGTTTAATGCAATAAGTAAAAAATAATAATTCTGAGGCGTGTTTTGTGACGGTCGCCGGCTGCTGCCGCAGCACAGTCACAGTTCTATCCTAACCTACTTTTAGATTTTCAGGATTGTGTTTGTTTTTGTTTTGGCGGGGGGTTGCGCCCTACGAGCCCCCCTTTTGTTGTGGTCTAAGTTCTAACCTAACCTAACCAACTTTTGGACTTTCTGGATTGTGTTTGTTTTTGTTTTGGCGGGGGGCTGTGCCCCGCAAACCCCCTTTCAGGGGAGCTGAAAGAACTGCCTCCGTCATTTTTGTTTCTTTAATAATACTTGTAACTTTTATTAAATACTTTCTTTCCGAAAAACAACCACAAACACCAACAAACACCTGCTAGTTGACGACATATCTATACTTCTATACTAATATTATAAAGAGGTAAACTTTGTTTGTTTGTTTTTTTTGTTTAATTGTAATGAATAGGCTCAAAAACTACTAGACCGATTTTAAAAATTCTTTCACCATTCGAAAGCTACATTATTTACGAGTAACATAGGCTACTTTTTATTTTGGAAAATATAGGGTTCCGTAAGATATTTCAGTTTTTCGGAAACAACCAGAAAATTTACTTATTTTGCGTACGCTGCCTAAACTATAAAAGATAGAACTATACAATGTTCTAAGTAAATGTATATCTTATAAATATCTACAAAAATGTCTGCGACACACTATATCTATCTATGTCAAGTGAGGCACAACAACCATTTTTTTATTTAAAAATCTTGATTTTTTTTTGGACTTCATTTAAACACGTTTATTTTACTTATGCTAATAATTCTTATCAAAATAAATTATTTTATCATTAAGTACAGTTTATGTAGATTATATTTGGTCTTTGAGTGATTAAAATTGGACGTTTGGTTTAGAAGTTATGGCGAAATTAAAATATTGCGATTTACGCCCGTTTCGAAGTGGACGCTACCAATGCGGGGGTGCGCTCGCGAGAGGGGTATCACTTAGTATTTTTAGGGTTCCGTAGCCAAATGGCAAAAAACGGAACCCTTATAGATTCGTCATGTCTGTCTGTGTGTCTGTCTGTTTGTCTGTCTGTCCGTCCGTATGTCACAGCCACTTTTCTCCGAAACAATAAGAGCTATTATGCTATTGAAACTTGGTAAGTAGATGTAGTCTGTGAACCGCTTTAAGATTTTGATACGAAAATGGAAAAATTATTAAAAATTTTAGGGGTCCCCATAGATACAACTGAAACAAAAAAATATCTAATCTATGCGTGTGGGGTATCTCCATATAGGTCTTCAAAAATCATACTGAGGTTTTAAACATCATTTTTTTTTACCTGAATAGTTTGCGAGAGAGACTCTTCCAAAGTGGTAAAATGTGTGTGTAAATAAAACGCACCTAGCGCCGCAGCGGTGCGCGCTGAACTACTTCAATTAGACGGCGGCTTTTGAATCAGCTGTAGTGTTTAACGTTTTGAGCGACTACAATATTCAATCTAAAAGCTAGACGTGTGATTGAATGGCGTTGTTCAGTCGAAGGGCTAGCTGTTTGATTTGATTGAACGGCTATTTCAGAGTAGACAGAATGATAGAGTATACCGACTTAGAACTGATGTTGCAATTTTTAAATTTGACGTATTATGACGAAAATCGTCGCTAGGGTTGTTAACTTGTTACCTACGAATTTAAAACTATGACATATTCGCTGGACTTGTTCCTCTTTGGTCGTATTGTTGTTTGTGTTTTGGCACATGCGATTAAAATTGTCAGAATCCAATTTTGAAATCTTTGTTTTAAATATTTAAAAATAAATTATAACAGCCAGCGCGAGGCACATTCCGTTCATAATCCTAGTGAAACCCGATGAATTTGACAGATATTGAAACCTGTCCGTCTCTTTGCAGTCGAACTACTGGTCGTTATGTCTATTGTGGCTATTTAAGAGGATACAACAGGGGCTAGAGAAATGAAAAAAAAGTACGTGTAATATCTATAGCTGTCTCCCTTACCTCAAGCCTATACCGCAGAACGCGATAGAGACAACTGCAGAAAATCCAGAAAATCAACGATTCGTTGTCCCCTGATTCCTTCTCCAAAACTTAACCGATTTAAGTACTTTTTCATCAAAGATTAAAAAAAGGCTTGATCTGTGTTCCTATGTTTTGCTTTTTTTGTATAATCTAGCCAAATCTGTTTTCTGGACGTTTGAACACAGCGGAAAATCTAGCCATTTTTTTGGGTTTTTGAACGTTCATATCTTATTTAATAATTAAATTATGAAAAAAAAAGAAAACATAGGGACATTGTATTTGTGGCCGTAGATATTCAGGAAAAAAATTATAACTCTACTAGCATTATCCAGGGAGGAAACAGGGGACAACGTTTGTATGAAAAAAAGGGCGGTGTGGAATCCTCTTAAACCAGACGGCTGCGACATATGCATTTTGTTCCTAAACCCCACATGTCCAGGACTAGTGTTGTATTGTAACTAAACGCAATTCTACGTTTTGACATCTGTCAAAGGAAAATATAGTTACCAAACAACACTAATTGTCCAAGTTTGTTTTCCAAACAACACAAGTCCAATTTTTTAAATAGATATATAATTAATATCTATTTTACAAGATCTTTATAATATGATACTATCTGTATTCCATATGATTGAAACTATAAATTTTAAAGATAATTTAACTTATTCCATTTCAGAAATCTGTATGAATACTGTAAACTTGCTATTTTGTACTTGTGTTCTTTGGAAAACAAGCGATTCAATTATATCAAAGAGGCTCTTTAGCCACGACGTCTTCTTTATTTTTTCTTATATAATCTCCGATCATTGTATGGAATTGACATTACACGAGTCGAAGGTCAACTTCATAATATCGAACGCTTATGCCAATTCCATACATTTTGATCGGTGATTACAATGATGAAAAACTCAAAGCAGATATGTTACTACCGCGCGCGTTGTGAAGATAAAAATACGGCCCAATTGGACCGTCTGTTGTTTATTTATTTATTTATTTATTAGGCATATCAACAATATAAACACACACATATACATTGATTACATTAATAACTACATTTTAGTGCTTATATCAATTACAGACTTGCACAACATTATTTTATAACACATCTATAACCAAATTAAATTAAAGTTAAGTATACAATTAATTCAAAATTTATAAATATTCAAAACTCAAAGAAGCATTTCATTACACAGTACATAATTTAATTCAATGTCATAATAGTAATACATAATTTAAAAAAAACAAATATATATGGAAAATGTCATTTTAACTATATAAGGCCTAGAATATAATGTCCGGATTAATAAATAAAATGTCAATTTAAAGTCAATAGTAAATTCATAATAATAGGTCATTTAATTTTAGAGAAAAAAAAAGAAATATTAATAAGTCAATATAAAATAAAATAAAAAATTGTATGGCTTCGGATTGCTGTTATAATAATTAATGTAACATTTTTTTCTTTATTGATATGGAGTGGTCATGATATATGTCTAAATCAAAAATTTTATGCCATTCGTTATAAGTCGTAGCAATTCTATAAATAGGATTGTTCTTGCCAAGATTAGCTTTATGTCTGGGAGCGCTGAAAAATGGTTTCCGCCTTGTTCTTGCATGAATTCTAGGTACTGCAAGTTCGACTGACTCTAACAGATCCTGAGAAGGTGTGTACCAGTCGCTACGTCTCGAAGAAATACAACATCTAGCATACGCCTGCGCTCGGAAAGCTTGTTCATTTTGAAAACTGATAGTCTTTCGTCATATGAGAGTCTGCTATTAATATGTGGGGTAGTAAAGGCCAGGTGTCTAGTAAAGGGTATCTGAATTGTCTCAATCCTTTGCGAGTGCGTTTCGTAGGAAGGGCTCCAGACTACACTGCCAAACTCCAGGATGCTACGCACTAGGCTATTATAAAGTAATATCTTGGTTTCTGGAAGTTTAAAATCTTTAGAGTTACGCTTAAGAAACCCTAACATTTTAGCAGCTTTCTTTATCATTACATCGAACTGAGACGTGAAGGTAAGCCTGGAGTCAATGATAACCCCTAGATCACGGATTTCTAGTACGACCGTGATAGGACAACTATTAATATGGTATCTTGCTGGCACTGTGACCTTCTTTCGCGTGAATTTTATATGTTGGCATTTTGCAGCATTTAGTTTCATGTTGTTCGCTAAACACCACTGATAAATACGATCTAGATCATTGCAGTAATAGTGAGTCAGCTTGAGATTTGATTACTTTATAAATTTTCATGTCGTCAGCGAACATGGAACATTTACAATGGTGAATACAGTTGACAATGTCGTTAATAAATAACAAAAATAGGATTGGCCCTAAGTGTGATCCCTGAGGCACGCCGGATGTTGCTGTATACCTAACATAATCCGAGCCATTCACCACCACTGTTTGCTCGCGCTCACTCAAATAAGACTTGAACCGATGAAGCAATTTACCGCTTATTCCGTACTGCTCGTTAAGTTTTTTTGCCATGATTTTGTGGTCAACCAGATCAAAAGCACTGGAAAAGTCCGTATGAATAGAATCGACTTCGTCTCTATTATCAACAGCCTCAAAAATCGGAGTCAAATAGGAGACGAGGTTCGTTATTACTGACTTCTTTTTTTGGAAGCCATGTTGTTGAGCCGCTATTGAACTAGCACAGTGGCGTGTCAAGACAGTGAAGACTAATGCCTCAAAAATTTTCGCGAAAGGAGATATAAAAGCAATAGGCCTATAATTCTTGACTTTGCCAGAATCGCCTTTTTTTAGTACAGGTACAATTCTAGCTTTTTTCCATTCATTTGGAAAGACCCCAGACTGTAATGATTTGTTGAATATCATTATGAGAGGAAGAGCCAGCAATCTAGCACATCTTTTAACAAAGAGAGGTGGAATATTGTCAGGCCCAGCACCCTGTCACAACTTAAAGTCACCGACCAAAGGTCTATGACTTTAAGTTTTTTGCTATCTCGGATTCTGATAGCACTATGCAATAAAGGTTGGAATTGGGTTGCACGCCTAAACTTGCTGCATCGAGCGCAGTCACGAACGTGCTGCGTCTTGTCTTACCTAAATAAATTGAAAATGACGTCGTGCGTGTATCGAAAATGTACCAATTATGATTCGAAAGTAAACAAAACTCATGGAATCTCTTACCACATGTCTTGATTGCAATAAATACCTCGATTATTTACATTTTCAATTATTTTTTCGAACAATCTGGAAAAAATCGAATTTTCGTCATAGCTCAAGCGAAGAAAGAGACAGCGATACGATTCGACATTTAAAAATAGAACTGTCTCTTTTATGTAAATGGTTTTTCGTATCCTTTGTTTCACTTATCTGTCAAATTTGTCCATGTTTGCAATTTTGAATTTGAAAATTGTTCGGAAGAGATTTAAGCCAGAAAATAGTATAGACGTAACATATCTGTAAAAGTAGAATATCATTGGGTGATTATATAAAGAAGCTATAAATAAGACGTCTTGGCTAAAGGGCTTCTTTATTTTCTGACCAAAAATTTAACTAGCGATCAGATTGTTCACCTGATAAAAAAAGTTCCTTCCCCGGTGATCCCATGGATAACAGCGGTAGCATGTAACTTAATGCCAGACATTTAAAGGAAATCTCTCGTTTCTGGAAATATTTATTTTAATTACCAGAGCGGTGGCGGACAATCCTGTAACGAGCCATCGTAATGAAATGAATAAAATCGGCCAAATGCGAGTCGGACTCGCGCACGAAGGGTTCCGGGGGGTGAGAGAAGATTTTTTCTTTATCGTTTCATTAAAGAATTGCCAATCAAAATGTATGGAATTGACATAAGCGTTCGTAAATATGACGTTGACGTTCGACTCGTCTTATGTCAATATTCATTTTGGTAGGCGATTCTATAATGAAGCGATAAAGAAAAGATCTTGACTCACCCCCCTGTACCGTTATAGAGCAAAAATTGCTGCTGTCGACTGCCGTTGACTGCCGTCAACGCGTGCTATCAGTGTCGTCCGTCTGTAAGAAGACCTACGGGGCCTTGCAATAAAAAGAAAATCTCATTTCATTTAAGTAAATTAATTTACATACTGCGTGGAGTATGAGCTAAACAATAATTTTAGAAACATATTTTTCGTAGTTAACTAAAAATCGCCCTACTTTTAAAAATATAATAACTATAATCGATTTGGTGTAAAATTATAATGGTGTAATTATTATTATTATTTGGTGATTATAATTTAATGTTAAGACACCTTTTGGTAAAACTGCTTATGTCCTATACATTCTTTAATGGCTGATAATAATATCTCCTTGTATTACCAGAACTGTCGTGGGATCCGCACAAAGCTGCATACTTTATACATAAACATCCTGTCGCATTCTTACGATTTAATTGTACTAACAGAAACGTGGTTACACAAAGATATCTTGGATAGTGAGTTTATGGGCTCACATGGAGGTACATAGTGTATCGCAGTGATCGTGACCGAGCGGCCACGGCGCGGCGGGACGGCGGCGGTGCGGCGTGGGCTGGCGGCGCGCGCGCTGCTGCGCGGCGAGACGCTCGCGCCGCCCACCGCCGCCGCCCGGGCGCCCCCGCCCGCGCCCATCGTTGACTATGTAATCTTGCAACTTTTCGCGGGCAATTCAACTCACATTATATGCGCCGTCTATATTCCGCCTAATCAGAAAACTGATGTGTATTCTTCTTTTTATAACTACGTACAGGATCATTTAGACCATACCAATTACACAAACTTATCAATTGTTGGAGATTTTAACTTACCTTCACTAGATTGGTGTTTAAATGGCCCTACTTTAAGCCCTATTTCTAATAGTCATAACCCCACAAATATAGAAATAATTAATTTCATATATTTAAACAACTCTCTCAATTAAATAGCATCATGAATAGCAATGATCACGTCTTAGATTTGTTTATTAGCAACGTAACTGACTGCAAAATTTCAGCTTCACCCACACCTCTTGTTCTACCGGACAAGCACAATCCTCCCTTCTTTATTGTTATACCGCTTAGTTCTAATCTTAAATTTATGCCCGGGATGCCCTACCAGAAACTAGACTTTAAAAATGGTGATTTTGAAAAAATTAACGAACATATTTTAGAAATAGATTGGGCTAAAGAACTTTCAAACTTATCTGCTAATGAAGCTATATCTTATTTCTATTAATATATTTACAATTTAATTAAATTATATATTCCAATAAATTTAATTAAACGATCACAATATCCATGTTGGTTTACCAAGGTATTAATACACATTTTCAATGATAAAAATCGAGCTTGGATAAAATGGAATTAATATGGTTGTGATTCTGACTATAATGATTTCGCTATGTATAGGAGTAGATTCAAATCTGAATGTGACAAATGTTATAAAGATTATATAGAAAATGTAGAGCATAGTATCCATTGCAACATCAAATATTTTTGGACTTATATCTCCAACAGGAAAAGTAATTCTACTCTTCCAGACTCTGTTTTCTATAAAAATGAAACGGGTAATAACCCAGAAAAAATCTGTAATTTGTTTTCGACATTCTTTGAATCTGTATTTGAGCCTTCTTCAATCCCAGATGACTTCGACTTATCTGATAGTTCCTTTAGTTACAATGTACTCGTATCATCTGATATATTTTGTGATATTAATGTTACAGAGTAACAAGTACTCTCTGCTCTTAAGTCACTTGATATAGCAAAGGGTCCTGGTACAGATGATATTCCTCCGGTTTTCTTTATTGCTACTGCTCGTTCTATTAGTTTTCCATTATGTTTATTATTTAATAAATGCCTTCAAGAAGGAACATTTCCTAGTGTTTGGAAATCTGCTAGAATTGTGCCCGTACATAAGGGTGGATCCAAAAAAGATGTAGAAAACTATAGGCCAATATCCATTCTTTCTACTCTATCGAAGGTCTTCGAAAAACTAGTTCACAAAGCAATTTATCCTCATTTTCATAAATTAATAATTCCCCAGCGACACGGCTTTGTAAAATCCCGATCTACAAAAACATTTATACTTCCTGTCTTTTTGATAATTTAGATTCTAATAAACAGACTGATAGTATCTACACAGACTTTCGTAAGGCCTTCGATAGAGTAGACCACAAAATTTTACTTGAAAAATTAGCTTTTAATGGTATTAGAGGAAATTTGTGGAGATGGTTCAAATCATATATTTCGAATCGAACGCAAACGGTAGCCATAAATGGTTTCAATTCTAAACTAGTAAATATAACATCTGGCGTGCCACAAGGCTCAATATTAGGACCACTCTTGTTTATCATTTTCATAAATGATATAGAGGAATGTTTTAAAAATTCTGATTTTCTTCTGTTTGCTGATGACCTTAAAATATATCGTGAAATTATTACTGTTGAGGATCATGTCAAAATTCAAAGCGATTTAGATAGTTTTTCTAATTACTGCATATTAAATAAATTAGGTCTTAGCTTAAATAAATGTAAGTCAATATCTTTCACAAAAAAAAGGTTATAAGTAACTATATTTATTCGCTTAGTGGTACTCCTCTTGAAAAAGTGGAAACCATTAAAGATCTTGGTGTTATGCTTGATACTAAACTCCATTTAGATACTCACATTCAAACTATCTTAGCGAAAGCCTATAGAATGTATGGCTTTGTTATGCGAGCTTCTACTGTTTTTCAAAAGCCGTCCACTTACTTATACATTTATTAACCACTTGTTAGTAGTCAATTGGAATATGCGGTATCAATTTGGAATCCTTTATACAACAAATACAATGACCAAGTTGAATCCGTTCAAAAAAAATTCCTTCGTTCTATGCAGTACAAATGTTTCAAAAATCGAATTCCCTACAACGATCTTCTGGACAAACATAAATTACTTGATCTAAAATCAAGACGTCTACAACTGGAAGCAATGATGCTTTACGTTATTTGTAATAATAAATACGATTGCAATTTCTTAATTAACAAACTGTGCTACAGGGTAACTGTTAGATCGCATTCAAGAAAACAGTATAACTTTTTTGCTACTCCATTTAGCTGAACCAACGCAGGTATGCGAGGGACCATTACTCGAATAGTTCGTAACTTTAATAATCATTTCAATGATATAGATATATTTGCTCTCAAACATGCCAAATATAAAAAATGTCTTATAGATAGACTTAAAAATTTACATATTATAAATAATTAAAACCTTGCATTCCTCTTCAATAAATAATTTACAAACATTACACTTACAATTATACTAAATTTAATTTTACTACTATTTTAACTATTATTAACAAACACACTTAACACACAATTGACACACAAATATACCCTTATATTAATTATATATATAATTTACTCTCTACTTCCTTAATCTCTTTTTTTTCCTATACTAAATTATTCATCTGTGGTCACCGCTGTTGGTTCTACATTTAGTAAATATTATAATTGCATGCTTTACTAATATTCATGTAAGACTGTTTGGAGACCCCAATATACGAAAATATAAAATAAAATAAAATTATATTGGTGTTACAAAACATTTTTTGTCAGATCGCGCCGGTTATAGTAACGAGATTGTGGGCAATTGACCCACATCTGGCCCACTGTCCCAACTTGGGCCATTATTCAAGGAGGCTCTCAGTGATCATGCAAATTCGCCCATAACCATCAAAACCACTACGTGACCCACTTCTCGTTTTACTACTTACTACATTTTTATTATTCATAATTACTGGATATGCTAAAGAGCTTATACTAACAGAGATATTTTATTGAATCAAAAATCTTAATAAATCAAGCAGAACGAAGAAAATATAATGAATAACAAAATTATAAATCATTCGATTATAGGGAATGGGCCCCAATAAAAAAAAATCGTCAATGTAGCTTTGCATCCGTGCACCAGGATTTAATATTTTTCTTATTAAAAAAATTATACGTTTTAAATATATACTTTTTATTTGTAAAATAGCTCAAGAGTTTTAAAACACAGGAAGCCATTCACGAGAATTCTAAACATTTTTATGTAGTCAGTATGATTAACAAATTGAATTTGCTCACAGGATATGAAAGCAACTTCTTGATTTTAGCCAAAGAATTCCGTCTTAAATAGAATTACATTAAATAAATAAATGGCGAGCTCTGTGCTCGTAGCAATAAAAATCTACTCGGATTTAGGTATATAAAAGTTTTCTCCTTTTAGGAACAGAAATCTCTAAATCTGTTCTACGATTTAAAGTCGCAATTCATGAATATACGTGCGAGTTTGCATGCTAGTTGTACTGGCATGGAAGACCGACAGCGTTAATTTATTTATTATTAAAATAGTTGCAATTGGTTGGAATTTATTATTTATTTGATAGTAAGTACATTATGCTATAAAATCATGCAAGTAACTGGCACAGCACGATGTCCATTGTCCGCCGTTCAAGTGAACAGAATAAGCGCCGCTCTTAAATCTGTTAATATTTTACAAGTTTAATTAAAATCCCGAGGGTCGGGCATTCAAGCGATCTTATACATAAATTAGCGAAACTATGTTTAATAATTAATGAATATGTTAAGCGGACATCGGAATTAATTTATAATATCTGGGCCGATATGAGCTTTTGCGTCGATAATCGATATTCTGACCACATACCGCAAGAGTTTAAATCCATACTTCCATACTAATATTGTAAATGCGAAAGTGTGTCTGTCTGTTTGAGTGCTCAAACCACTGATGACTGAACTGATTGTGCTGAAATTTGCTGTAGATACTTTGAGTCCCGTTATTTTCTATTTTCGTATGTCCTTTACATAGGATACTTTTTATCCCGGTAAAATGTACAATTCCCACGTGATAAACTAATTTTTTAATAAGTTATTAACATCCAGATTCAAGTTTTAGACGTGGGAGAGGTATGCTTCGGCACGAATGGGCCGGCTCGACCGGCGAAATACCACGTTCTCACAGAAAACCGGCGTGAAACAGCGCTTGCGCTGTGTTTCGCCCAGTGAGTGAGTTTACCGGAGGCCCAATCCCCTACCCTATTCCCTTCCCTACCCTCCCCTATTACCCTATTCCCTCTTAAAAGGCCGGCAACGCACGTGCAGTTCTTCTGATGCTGCGAGTATCCATGGGCGACGGAAGTTGCTTTCCATCAGGTGATCCGTTTGCTCGTTTGCCCCCTTACTTCATAAAAAAAATATATATTAGTGACCTTTTTGGTGTTTTTCTTAATACAATAAGGGGGTCAACGAGCAAACGGGACACTTGGAAAGCAACTACCGTTGCCCATGGATACTCGCAACATCAGAAGAGCTGCAGCTGCGTTGTCAGCCATTTAAGAGGGAATACGCTCTCTTCTTGAAGATCTCGCACGTCTACACAATAATTACAGATGTAAAAAGGTTTTGTGGCACTTGTATGGAATTTGAGGTAGGCCCTATGCGATGCGAGATGCGAAATAGTTTTATTTTTTTAATATATCACACCAGTATCTGTTTTCGTGTAAAATTATACTTAGAGACTTGACACCATCCGCCACCATCAGCAATAGTTGATTTAAAAATCAAAGCCGCTGTCTTATACAGCCTCCTATGGACCAAGAACCTGACCTTCCTCAGTTTTGTAAACCTGAAACTTTACATGTTTGTGGCCTTTACAGAGGTAAGAAATTTCTGCAAATAAAAAGAATGACCAGCAACTATGGAGTTTCGGTCGTAGTTACGTAGGTATCCAGTTCTGAAGGTTTACCTGACCTTAAAAGAAGAGTAAAGCTCAATTTTATAGCTTATATTCTTCGAGGTAAGTGGAGGAATCTCCTCTTCCAGTGCCGGACATTTTTGACAACTGCCAGACACCCTTAAAAGTTAAAGTTTCTTAAAGTATTAGACTTTGACGGAGTTTGAGTTAGTTATTCGACACAGAACCTCCTCCTCATTTATTGGAACCTGGTTAAAACGTTACAAACTTACAACGTATTTTCATAGCAAACAAAATAACGAAACATTATCTACCTGAGATAACTCGTAAACAATGCATAAGAATTCATTTCAACTCTCAACAGAAAAAAGAGGCTTTTTGATGTAATTCATTGGGCCCACTCCACCTACATTGTGCTGAATAGAATTGATCTAGAGTACTCCAAAAATGTATTTAAATTTATTCAGCAACAACGCGAACTGCAAAAAGAGCGCGCTTTTTATTTTATTCCGGCGAAAAAAGCGGGCTCTTGAACGTTTACAGTAGCGAAGTGACAATGAACATTTCCGACTGCAGTTCTATACAGAGACTTTGATAGTCGTGTTGTAGTTTATTTTATAAAATAAAGCAAATAATTTATAAATAAAGCAAATGTAAATAATACAATATTAAAAATTTCAAAGTATATATTTTTATCTAAAATCTGCACCTCCGTTTCGCCGCAAACTTAATCTTTCTTTCCTTCCCAATAAAGTCATATATTATATTACAAACATTATAGATTTTTTGTTTGCATTGAACATGTTTTGACTTGGACTGGAACCAGACTTTAATTCAATTATGCACAAACAGGTCACGGGGTTGAATCATGATCATTTCCCGTGGTTTAAATCTTAAGAAACAGCAACATCCGCAACATAAATAGTACACTGAGTTGTACGGTTCCCTTGGGCTTCTATTTTTGCACTAAATCATTGGCAAAATAAACACAATGTTAAGGAAATACTAATTACATTCTTATCATGCAACAATAGAACTCAATAGTTAATTTTATGCAGTTTAGCGCTGAGTTTGCCAAACAATTTCATTCAAGTTGGACACTAAAGAACGCGCAAACTTCGGCAATTTATTTGTAGGAGCTCAGCTCGAGTGGCCGCGGAGTTCTGAGTAGTGACAAGTAGCGCAAAGTAGTGGAGAGTAGTGGAGGGTACCGATGAGTAGTGGATACGGGTGATTGGCTCGACATTAGCACCCGCTGTTTGATTAGAATCGTTTTTCTTTTCACTTCGTAATTTTTCTTCCTTTGTAATGACTTCTGATATTAATATAGTAGGATAATATAGATAATTATAAGATAACTTACGCTCTAACCGCTTAGGCGCAGCGCAGAGTTAAAGTCCGTGGAAATAGAACCTATGCACTTATATGCAGTAACGCACACGACGCGCAGCGCTGACGTGTGCGTTACTGCATATAATTGCATAGGTTCTATTTCCACGGATTAAAAATTGCATCGCGGATAGTCTGTCGTCTGCGCTGCGCCTTATGGTCATCGCAATACTATCTTGCAGTAATTTTACTGCTTCCTACCGCCTACGATAAACAGTATTTTATATCTCTCCCGTGGTCTATAGTAATGCTAAATTACATAAAAAGCGTAGAAGCCCAGATCCGGACCCAGATGAAAATGAAAATATGTAATTGGTTTGAAAGACTACGATAAAACATTGTCTAACTAGTATACCATCTCTATAGATACACAAGTATGAATAATTTTGTTGGTAGGTAAGGGAATATAACTATTTTGACTCTGATTATTATTAGATAAGTATTATCGTGAGGCTTTCCCGTCTACTATCTACTATCTACTAGTAATAGTACTAGTTGCGTTTAAAAGATCTGGAGGAACGGAGAACAAGACACATATAAGACATGGCAAGACACAGAGAAAAGTAGAAAACACTAAGTAAAGATTGTTAACCGAAGAACACATTTACAGCTAAGATTTATGTGTGCATTCAATTCGGCATCGACATCGCACAGTCTCGTATATCTCGTCCCATGTGGGCCCGGAGTGGCGCGGTTCCGGCACCAGTGTGGTTCCGTTCACAGTGCAGTTCCGGCAGTTGCGTCACAATATAAATTAGATACGGTAAACTTTATTCATGTGGTCTAAGTTATGAAACTAGTCACAAAATTTCGTATTTTTGATATTTAATATCGCCAAGACGAGTCAAGCGAAGCGCAAGGGCACTACCTGCCTTTTCTCGAAGTATATTTTTTTCTGTTAGTTTAAGTAGCATAACAATGCACTATCACTCTCAAATATGCAGTATTACAAGAGAACAGCGGGGTTAAAATGGTCGCTTTGGAGAATCATAATATGATTAATTTTTCAAAAATCGCAAAATGGTCACTCTGCTTGCAATTCATATCTAGTTCGTACTAATTTGACATTCGTCAGTTTGACAGTTTTGATAATTCATTTTCTGAATTGATTTGAGAGGAATTGCAAAATGTGACCATTTTAGGTCCGCTGATGAGTTACGCGCTAACGTGACACCACATACACTTCATTGTATGCTAGTTGCTACTTCACGCCATCTGAACTTGTGCCAAAGTGATTTGTGTGTGACTGCAAGATTAGGTAAATTATGTTGGTCTACTGTATTGTTTATACTGTGTCACAGTTTCGCTACCGCTTGCTGGTTTCGCGGCCAAAACGCGGCATTGTTGTACAAGCGCGATGAAAAGTTCCGGTCATATCTATCAATTTATTGCCCGTCTGGGGACGTTCCACTTCTGTATTTAATTATACCGAACTATTTGTTATTGCGTAGCTTGTGGAACTTTTAACCAACGCTAAAAAAGAGGTGGAAAATTTTCTTTACAATTTTTACTACTTATATATTAAACATATAGACGATACGTACAATTATCGAAATTCAAATAAGTATGCTTAACTTGTCCGTTTTCTTATGTATACAGTGACGACCTCTGTGGCTCAGTTGGTGGGCTGTTGGTAGCTCAAGCCGGGGATCGCGGGTTTGAATCCCGCCGATGGTACAAAAAGTTTTCAAAGTTCCTGGGTCATGGATGTGTATTAAATATGTGTATCGTATAATAAAAATCTTAAATATATGTATAGTATTAAATATGTTTCCGTTGTCTAGTACCCGTAACACAAGTCCTTCAGGTACTTAGCACGGGACCAGACTGACGTGGTGTGAAGCGTCCATAGATATTATTATTATTATTAGTATAATAAACTTTAGGTGTCAACCACATATATTTTATAAATTATAACAGTCGAAATTCGTAGGCATATCAAGAGTATCTAAAACCTACGAGTTTCTTAGAAGTCGTTGCTTGTTTTCCCATGCAAAGCAGCTTCATAATAAAAAAACACACTAAGTATGTATGACTAAACCATAGGTATAGTCATACAATACCATGTCTGAGTGTCGACAATGCCTTTCATACGCTACATGTTTGAGTTGAGGGGTCCTCCAGGCCTCTCAGCCCGCCGAGCCTCACGTAATTAAGTTCATTGTGCGAGGTGTCAGGTGCACTCCTTCTTTTCCCTCCTTTTTATTGTGGCTTGTTGTTTTATGCTGTGTAATGCAATGGACAATAAAATAGAGTCACTAATGCGGGTCCTTTAATTTTACTCAAAACAGGTTTAATGCGTGCGCGTGCGTGACACGGCTATGGTTTCTAAAGCTAGCTGAAATCACTCTTGTGTGTGTCTGCCAGATTCGGTATAAAGTTGGTCTACTGTATAAAATTTATAATGTGTCAATAACGTGTATCTAAATAATAATATTTTTATGTCATATGTTAATAGCATAAAATTTTATATGCGTTTGTTTGCCAAACTCTTCCGAAACGGCTGAACGGATTTTGATGAAATTTTACTGTCTTGCTTTTAATAATATCGTTACTACAACTGACAAACGTTAAATATATCACTTATTAAGTATATGTTTATGATCCTTACTACTCAGTTTTAATTGAATATCCGCTATCATCCGCTATCATCCGCTATCATCGAAATAATATCAAGTTATTGCGAGGGTCCGAACTTCGCACAAGTTCCCTCAAATATTTGTTTCGACCAACAGATATTGGTCCGGTGGATAAACTGAGGATGAGGAGGGATTTAAAGGTATTAGGTAAACTAGTCGTCGGGGTACCAAACGGTCCCACTAATTACTCAAAACAAACTTAGGACTTACTTAACGCACTCACAGGCATTGAACGATGTATAAGTATTATAAATATAGATACAATTCCTGCTATTCTTTCTACCACTTCTTCATTTTTAAGTCGTCTAAATAGTTTTGATAAAAATTGCCGTGGAGTATTGAGTCTCCGAGAAGAACACATAGGAAAATATGTGTTATAATAGACGGAATTCACCGAAACTTATACAAACTAAACAAGGACTTCCAGTTGAGGAAATGAAATTGCATAACATAAATATCTGACACGACAGATAAAATAGCTTGTAAAAACATTTGCAAAGTTTTCACGTCGGTGTTGAAACAAATAATTTCCCGTCACTCGAGTTGAAACTTGGCTGAAGTGGGAACTAATTCGAATTAAAATTAATTATTTGCTGGCGAAATTTACTGCGACAATGCACTTCTTGGCTACAATCTTATCTGACGCGCGCAGCGTCGCGCCGCTTACGCGAGCTGACTAATCTACAGTTGTACTACGAGTTCTAGGAGAATGTAGAACCAAGTCGAATATTCATGGTACCTACCATCGAAGAAATTGATTTGTAGGCAGTTGACGGGCCTATAAGTTAATTGGTCTGATTATGTCAATTTAATGTTCAAGTGCGACAACGCTTTTTGTCATACTGTGCTTTTAATTACGAACTAGCGCTTTGCTCGGTATTCGATAAAACACGAATAAAATGACATATTCTAAAAATGATCTAGCTAGATTGATTCATCGGCCCCGTCGTAATCGTTGGAGCCGATTCCGAGATTCCAATGATATGTATATATATATATATATATATATATATATATATATATATATATATATATATATATATATATATATATATATATAATTTAAATATGTAATTTTCCGAAAAATTTCAAAACTCGGAAATTTTTTAATTTATTTTTCTGAAAAATTTAAAAATTGGAAAAATAGTGGAAATATGTTTTTATCGAAATTATTAATTTCAATGAAATAGTAATTAATAATTTTGATTATTATCAAATATGGTTCATTTTATTAAGTTGAAATTCAAAAGCTTAAGAATGGCATTAAGTGTTGTTTAAAAAAGACAAATGTGCAAAGTTAAACTACAGATGTAATTAATATATTATTAATATTATGTACTCGAAATTACAAATTTTAAATAATTTAGAATTAATCACTTGACGGGCCTATAATATAAATCATCATAAAATAAATCTTCCTCATTATTTTATTTTGTACGTGGGAGAGCCATGCTTCGGCACGAATGGGCCGGCTCGACCGGAGAAATACCACGTTCTCACAGAAAACCGGCGTTAAACAGCGCTTGCACTGTGTTTCGCCGAGTGAGTGAGTTTACCGGAGGCCCAATCCCCTACCCTATTACCTTTCCTACCCTCCCCTATTCCCTTCCCTTCCCATCCCTATTACCCTATTCCAGAGGGAATTGGGTAATAGGGATGGGATGGCCAGGTGCGTTGCCGGCCTTTGAAGAGTCAAAGGCCGGCAACGCACCTGCAGCTCTTCTGATGCTGCGAGTGTCCATGGGCGACGGAAGTTGCTTTCCTTCAGGTGACCCGTTTTACTCGTTTGCCTCCTTATATAATAAAAAATAAAAAAAAACAATATTATATTATACAGTCTGCATTTCCAAATACGTTTGAAGATAAAATCTTTTTTTAAACATATCTCCTTTATTTTTTATTTTTTACGCAAATGATAACGACTAAAGTTACTATTAATATCATCAAATTCTTTTTAATAACCCCCATCGGCTCCCATAGTTATTTCTCAAGTAAGCCGCTAGTAGGGGCTTCTTTCTTGTACATGACAAGGCGTCTGCATACATTTATACAAGTAATAGAACGTTAATTACGCCGCCCGCCCCCGCCTCCGCCCGCCCGCCTAGCCTGCCTGTTGCTGAACTGTGAACAATATGCGGTATTATAATATCTATTGTGATAGCGAAACCCAAACATATTACGTTACAACGCTGGAATTATGAGCTAGTGGCATCCATTTTTAACTTGTAATTAACAGAAGTACATACGAGTATCAGCAATAATTATTAGTGCAGTAAATGAGTAAAATAATAAATGAGAATTGTGTCCTGTCTGTTACCCCTACAAACTCAAATAATAGTAGCATTGTAGCCAAAACGGTGATTTGATAATATTTGAAACATGCATTTATTTTAAGGCCTATTGAACCTTTCATAAAAACTATTTTGAATCCATAACCACAGAGAGAAAACTGAAAGTGCGAATTGGAAAAGAAATGCGGAGGTTGGATCATTAATTGTCTACAAAGACCATTACGCTAATGGCGGCTCTCGACATAGGCGAACGCGTTGGCCAACGCGTCTGCAGACGCGTTGGCCCAATGTGTAGAACGGGCGTTCGCGCGTTGGCCAACGTCTAAATACCTACGGCCAACGCGCGAACGCCCGTTCTACACATTGGGCCAACGCGTCTGCAGACGCGTTGGCCAACGCGTTCGCCTATGTCGAGAGCCGCCATAAGACTAAAAGAGCATTGAGGTAGGGTAGGCCAGGAGCCGCGACCGGCGGCATTCATCAATTGTGAACCACTAATGACTTCAATTCTTTTGATTGCAATATTTACGCTGCCATTTAAGGGTAGATTTTACACTCTTTTAAAAGGCTTTTATTGACAGCTTAGGAATAGTTATACTTACGTAAAGGGTTAAACGTACGTTTACGTACTTAAACTCGTTACTATTCAAGCCCAGCCGACAGATATCATTTTTTTTACAATTCATCAAACAAGTAGCTACTTATATTGACACAATCTATATTTAACTTTAATTTTACGCGGACCACTGATCCCCGCGGGCAGCAGGTTGGCTGGTAGTTTTCATAGTAAGCATTTTTTAAAGTCGGTTTGAATTTACAACATGATAGGTTTGGAGGGAGAGAAGCCTGTATAGTGTATAATGAAAAAACCTGTACAATCTAAAATCCTATAATCTGCATATTTGATGTGAAGTAATGAGTGAAGTCAGGTGTAACCCTCAAAGCATTTTTAACGTTTAATATCACGAGACGGATCAAAGCAACCTTTCGGGGGGTTTCGTTCAAGATCGAAAAGCATTTTAACATAAAAAGGGTGAAGGTATTTTACTATTTACGCCTCGATGACCGCCATTGTTGAATATTCTACTATTTTTAACTGCCTTTCGCCTTGAGGTTTTCGAGATCTGCATGATAATATAAGCACCACGATAACGACTGAGGCCGACTCCGCCGCCAATATTATCGGCCCAAATTAAGGTGACGCATTGATAGTTTTGGCTGCAGCGATATCGATTTTCCTCAACAATGACTAAAGCTAATAAAAGTTCATTGTTAGTATTAATCACGTCTTTGTGTTATGAGTTGAGTTAACCATTGCATAACGCGATTGGTCAACTTTTATATCATAGTATCAATCAAAAGAACTCTAATTAAATAATTTGCTCCGTTGTTGGTGAATAATTTTTTAAATAATTTCACCAACAACGGAGATAAGCTTCCAAAATTTGTACCATCGAGGAAATTGATTCCTAGGCAGTTGACGGACTTACGTCATTTAGTCGGCTTATGTCACTTCAGTGTTAGCTGTGATCAGTCGGATGGGTTTGACGTAACGTGACCAAATTACTTAGGTCCTCCATCTGCCTAGGAATCAACTTCTCTGATAGTACATAGATTAGTTCAAGCATACACTATAATTATTAGCCCATATTATATCATATTATGAAATATATTTATGGTTTTTAAATTACACGAAAAAAACCATTTTGTTGACCGACTTCCAAAAAGGAGGAGGTAATACGTTCGGCTGTATGTATCTTTTTTTTTTGTATGTTCAACGATTACTCAGCCGTTTGTGGTCCGATTTTCAAAATTCTTTTTGTGTTGTATAGGGTTTAACTCTAATTTGGTACCATGTTCACAAAAGTGGTGATCTGATGATGGGATCCTTGAGGAGTCGAGGGGACTCCTTGAAATTTGTATGAAAACATATGGTGATTTCAATTTTTTCTGAAGTATTCGAGGCACATGCTACCAAAAAGTAAGACTTCACACCAGGTTACACCCTGGATCCGAAGGTACCCAACAGAACTTTTGAATCCTTATAGATGCAGGTTCGGGGATTTTGGCGTTGTTTAAACCACTGAAAGCATAAGCCAATATATCAATATAATTAATCATCATCATCATCACAATTATAATTATACCATGGGCCATCACATTATGACTTATGACCCAATTAGTGGTACTTTTCGTGATATTTTGCATCGAAGCTGATGTTTTTGATGATTGTTTCGCTGTTTGTGGACCGATTTTTGAAATTCTTGTGTTGTTGTATAGCATATAATCTAAATTTTGTATAACAATTACGAAAGTGGTGATCTGATGATGGGATAGCAGTCGAGGTAAATCCTTGACATTTATTAAAACACACATAGTGGTTCAGAAGTTGTTTCTAGTAACTTAAACATATGTTACAAATAAATGAAGTTTCATACGAAGGTGTCCCTGGACCCAGAGACACTGAACAGAACTCCTGAATCTTTAAAGATAAAAGTTTGGAAATTGCAGCATCGCTTACATAACTGCAAGCATTTACCACAATTTCGCTTACAGTAACATAATGTGAATAGTTAACATTCGTAGTAGTTATTTACGCATAAAGCCTTATCTTGTAGATAACTAAAAAGAGTGAAATTATTATTTTTAACAAAAAATTAAAACCAACTTCCAAGGTAAAAACAATAATAATATGAACTAAAAAGTATTAAATAACTCTTACTCTATAATATTGCCTTTTTCAGAATTCGTCTAAATCTCAAAGCTATTTCTGTACATACTACAGTCTTCATTATTTTGAAGTCGGTACCAGTCCCAAAAGTTTCAGATATTCTGATATTGACTGAACTCACGATTAAATTAGCTGGTACCGATATTATTATTGTTTTTACCTTGGAAGTCGGTTTTAATTTTTTGTTAAAAATAATAATCGCTTACACCCTTTCCATTGCTTGTTTTATAATATGAAAGGGCGGCCCGGCCTCTCATATATAAAACAAGCGATCCGAAACCCGTTCTCGGTGCGGCGGCGACGGCGGCAGTTGGCAGTGGACAGCGGCCTGGACCCCTATCATTAACTTTGTCAAAACCTGAGCTAATCCGTGCAGGTATGTAAACAGTTGTAAAGTGAGTGGTTCTGTTTCGGTATCATGTGCACTTTTACTTCTGAATGGTTTTAACCTGTAATATTTGTCTCTGAACTGGATTAAGAAATGTCAAACACGAACGTCAAATTTGACTAACGGAATTGTTTTTTTTTTAGGAATTGAAATGGCTTAGCCATAACGACTAACGGAAAAATTGTAAATCAAGATGAAAATATAGTTTAAAAAAAGATTGATATTTTTTATTATAAAATATACTATTTTCTAATATATAACGTGGTCAATGTAGGAATAGTTACTTTTGCACCGATTTATTGTATTTAAAGGTAATTATTATAAATGTGTAAATGGTTTTATTTATATTTTTTGGTATTTTATAAGCCCTTTATGAAAACACTGAGAAAATAACACTCCTTCATGTTTATATTATCACAAGCATGGCGATTTAAAGGAGAAAGAATTCTCTGACATTGGCAACTAACTGAGTCGGCAATTAAAAAAGAGAAGAAGAAGGAGACAAAAAAAAGATAATTAGATATTGTTATTATGTTTATAGAGATTATGTTTTAAGCAAGAAATTGATAAGTTTATTATATCCTATACCTATTTGATACCTACGCTAAATAATCTACCATGAAAAAGTCTTAGAAATGCATCAAACTTGTGGATTAAAATTACATGCATTACAACAGAGTTGATGTCATGAGTTGAACATAGTTTGTTGAACTTGAACTCATTCTTGAACACCTACGTTTTTTTGAGTTTTCAAACCTTAGATACATATTCATACACAGCTTTCATCAATAGGTACTACATTTGTCTTACACCTTATTATCAACCTAGTATCAGATAGGCAAGTGTTAAATCTCTTTTATATTATACTTATAAAAATATTTATACAGCGGAAATCTTAAACAAGGTCTTGTCACTTAAAATCAAAGATGAATCAAATATCCCTTGTGTAAATATTAATTTATTATTATTAAAGGAGTTCAAATACCAACTTTTGATGAAAGATAAAAACAATATTATAATTTCAGACTTTTATTTGGCAAACCAATAACAATTAGAAACTGCATTGCAAGTTGCAACTATGGGAAATTGCCTGGGATATCTCAGACAGAGAGCGGTCAAGGGTTTTGTGTTCTTTGTGTTGTATTATGTTGTAGAATGCCTCCCGTGTGAGTATCTCTATATACTCACACAGGAGGAGTTCTGAATGTGTCAGAATTGCTCCTCAGTCACACACTGACTGCTCCAACGCAAATGCTTCAACGCGTGACCACTCTGTCTGATAGGTCCCTAAAACGACCACATCTTTTTAAAATGTATAATACATGAGGACTTACTAAAGTCCTCATGTATTTTAAATTTTAATGTAATAATATAAAACTAATATTATTATTATTGAGGTACAAAAGAATTTTTGGTAATATTAATATAAGTTCCAATGAAAATATTATGTTTTATGAACAATAAGTATGTTTGTTATGCAATTTTTGTTATGTCTTTTTGGAAAAAGTACTATAAGTAATGTAGGATTATATTTTTGAGTTTTAGTGACTATTCCCATTGTATATTATATCATATTGTAGTCAAGAGAAGTTATAAATGAAAAAGTGCATATGAGAATTTAGCTAATTTGGATTTTATATTATCAATGATTTAACTTTTCTAGTAGTTTAGGTGTATGTGTGTGTGTCAATATTTATTCGTGAATATACATGAATCTAAAGTTTCAAAGGTTGTGTTCTCAAAATTCTTGTTATTGAGAAAGTAATACCTTTGAATTTACCTCTTTGGTGCAGCGTTTATCATGCATGGTTTACAAGGAAATAGTTTGTGAAATGACACAAAGACCTACTGCAATCAAAAGATTGTACGAATTGCTCCTAAGATAGGTTCCTAAGAAGTACATAGTAAGTCCTCATGTATTTTAAGTTTTAATTTAATATAAAACTAATACTTATTATTATTATTGAGGTAAGTACAAAAGTATTTTTGGTAATACATAATAATATATGTTCCTATGATAATATTATGTTTTATGAACAATAAGTTCCATATGTTTGTTATGCAATTCTTATTAAGTAAGTCTTTTTTGGAAAAGTACTATAATGTAGGTTTTTGTTTTTGAGTAAAATTTAGTGATTTACACTATTCCCATCATATAATACCATATTGTAGTCAAGAGAAGAAGTTATAAATGAAAAAGTGCTCATATGAGAATTTAGCTAATTGGGATTCTAATTGGGATTGATAATATCATATCAATTATTTAACTTTTCTAGTAGTTTAGGTGTGTCAATGTTTATCCGGAGCATGTTATACATACATCTAAAGTTTAAAAGGTTGTGTTCTGAAAATTCTTGTTAAAAGTAAGTAATATTGAATTATTTACCTCTTTGGTGCAGTGTTTATCATGCATATACCAAAATACTTCAGGTTTACAAGGAAATAGTTTGTGAAATAACACAAAAACCTACAATGCAACTATAAGATTGTACCTGTAGGTTTTTGGTGAAAATTCATACTTGTTTTACAGTAATTATACACAACACTTGTGTTCCTTATACCTTGTATGTGTTTCTTGTGTACTAAATCAATGCAGTCTTAGCTCATCGCACAAATGCAAACCTTATTGTTGACTAGACATATAGGTATACTACACCTCACTTATGTTATTATTCTGAAACCTCACTAACACTAAATGGATTACTAAGGTCTCTACGTCTTTACTTATGTATCACTTCGTGATTAACTTGAGAATACTTAATCGTTTTCCAAAAATTTGGACACTTCGAATGTTTAGTTTTTTGGTTTTAATAACGAATTATTTTCACTAAAATATATGCTATAGACTAAAATATAACTTATTAAGTAACTAACCAACTAAATAGCAATATAATTTAAGACTAAAAAGTATGTAATATTAATAAATAAAATTACTAAAATGTAAACTATTCAGTAAAAGCTACTCGTTGGTTGGTGTTTATTGAATTGCTGTATTTGACGTAAAAGCAAGCGAGCTTATGTCAGAAGTGTTGTCATGATACGAAATTATTACTCAGTTATCAATGGAGAAGTGAGTTTTGTGTCACGTGACCACTGACTGGCTGGAAAATAGAGGTCATGGTACCAAAATGCGAGCCAGTCAGTATTCTGGCTGGCTTTAAGAGCTCATGATAGAGGGGCTGAAACTATAACAGAAGGCTCAAGTAATATTTCCACATCGTATATGTAGTATCGGTGTAGGTGGTGGTTGATACTTAGTGTGATGTTGGGTAAGGAAACGCAGTCAGATCGATCACCAGTGTATTAAACTCACATTGACTTACTACAAGTACAAGTTACAATAGGCACACCTTGCCTCCGTCTTAACCACGTACTTTAACAACTTTCAATTAGGAGTATGCGTACTTCTGAACGCCTCCGTGGTCCAGTGGTTAGAGCGTCGCTCTCGACTCCGGAGGTCGTGGGTTCGAATCCCGCGTTGGAAACATGTTATTTCCAAGTTTGGTTAGGACAATGCAGGCTGATCACCTGATTGTCTGACAAGTAAGATGATCCATGCGTCGGATGGGCATGTAAAAAGTCGGTCCTGCGCCTGATCTCTCGCCAGTCGTGTCGGTCTTCCGTCCCACTGGGTTATGAGAGTAAAAGGAATAGAGAGTGCTCTTGTGTACTGCGCACACACTTGGGCACTATAAAATTACTCCTGCGTACCTGGCCTGGTTTCAATGAAACCGGCCACCGTCACCGAAACCGGTGTGGGGAGTATTATTATTATTATTATTACTTCTCTACGGATAGATTGGGACTGTAACCTTACGTCTTGAACTCTACTTTGGGACTCTCTCTATACAATTGAAACATCTTATTTATACCCCGGCTTGCACCCTTCAATACTTATTTACCACGCTATCAAAACAACAACAGGTGGTAAACCAAATCAACACAGTAATGCACAATAGTATCATAAAACGTCGGCTCGCCTTTATAATATTAAATAACTATTATCTTAACTCAAAAACAAGATCATAAATCATCGGCATCTATTTTAAAAACATCAATAATAAAAAGGGCTTAATATTTTAACTAATTTCTAACAATAACTTTATATTATTTATGCCCCTCTGTTTACATCTTACGGCTACTTCAAAGAACACGGCAACAATGGACAATGGCTAGTAAAAGTAAATCTTAAAAACTTAAAAACAACAACCGTGTACTTTTACCTAATCCAGGATTCCCACGATCCTACATATATTAAGCCAAAACAATGTCTGCCAGATCAGTTAGTATTATTATAAGAGTACCTAGATAGTAAATAGTTTAATTTACTGTACGTATCTCCATAAAACAAACTATTTCCACGCACATTTATTTACATCTAAGCACAACATTTTGTTTTGTACTTAATTGAATTAACCCTTAACTGGTATCGGGGTCAAAAGTTACCCCAGGCGTTCGAATTTTATATGATATCTTTACTATTTAAACATGTACATTGTACATTGTACACTCTTCTGATTTTGTGTGATCTCGTTACGTCGTGTAGTGCGGCGGATGATGAACGTACGTGGCTCTACTGTTGCTGAAAGCGGAGTTACCAGTGCTGGGGTCAAAAATTACGGTACGGTACCTTGTAATGGTTTTTAATATTTTTTTCGACATATCGGGAATTTTATACCAAAATCAGCTTTTATGAAATAAGTACCCGAAATCTTATTCGGTAACCCCCCAAAAAACTATTATAACAGTCTGCAACGTAAAACAGTTTACGACCGTAAGGAGAGGAAGGAAATCAGCTGTTCTAGCGAAATTATCATAGATACAGTTTCGAATTCTTAAAATTCTAGAAGCAAAGAATGCATAGAATTAGAACGTAAGTATTTTGATATCGTTGAAAGAATGTGTATCGAGTATAGCAAGTGCTCATTAATAGTAAAGAAAATTTTGCCAAAATTGCGTATAAAATATTAAAATTTTAAGAGTACTTTTTGGTTTCTGGTTTTTTATCGAAAGAAATTCTTGGGTTTTATTATTTAGATTATATAAGAAAACTACATAAAAAAAGAAATAAAAGGTATGTTTATGTTTTAATATAATATTTTAGGGCTCCTAAAGTCACAGTCGTCTGAGTATGATCGAAAACTTGGATCTTTTTTAAATAAGGAAAAAAATATTTTTTTGTTATTAGTCTTAAAAGCTGAAATTTATTCAGATTAAGAGACATATTTCAGTAAATAAAACTAATTAATTTGAAAAAAAAAATGTTTTGATATATGGAGTGGGGTCACTTTTCCCCCCGATACAGGATATGTTGCCTTTTTTAGCGAAACCAGCTAAGGGTTAAGACTGATTTCGGAACATTTGATAAACAAATTCTTGGAAGTCTTAGTCCAATTTGAGGCAATGAATTCTTAATTTAAACATTTCCTCCTATTTTCCTTGCTCGCAAATTTTTAATCAACAAACGCCATTGCTTTTTTATTTTAATTTGTATGGGAATGAAGACAATTTGTTGCTCAATCTAATAATGAGAGATTCATTCAATTTTGGCATATTTAGAATTTTAGAAAGAAGCTGTTGTTTCGAATAATGTTTCTTTGTAGAGCCTTAGCTCCTCGTAGGTTTGCTAAATGCACGGCAGAGGCGAAGGTTACTTTGTTTCGTGCCTACTGTCAGGCATTCTATACGTGCAGCCTATGGGTCAAACATACGCTAACGGCTTATAGTGCCCTGCGGGTCCAATATAATAATGGGTTTCGGGCACTGATGGGGCTGCTGCTGCTTTAAAATAAAGATTTCAAAATTGGAAACACAAACAAAAATACGACCTAAGAGGAACACGTCCAGCGAATATGTCATAGTTTTAAATTCGTAGGTAACAAGTTAACAGCCCTAGGGCTGTTAACTTGTTACGACGATTTTCGTCATAATTTAAAAATTTCAAAATTTCAAATTTAAAAATTTCAACATCAGTTCTAAGTCGACATACTCTATCATTCTGTCTACTCTGATATTATTATGCCTGATTACACCTACCGAGTAGAATGGTGAGACAGTGCACTCGGCTGGAGCACTCACATAATATTATAATATACATACCGAACGCTCAGCCGAGGGCACTGACTCGTTACTTTACTCGGTAGGTGTAATCAGGCCTTATGTAGCTCCTTTAGAAATGCAAAAACCACCGCGGCACTTAGCAATTTTGTAAATTGACCCTTATTTATTATAGATACCTACACACTCTTGAAGGTCAAGAAATAATTTGAATTTCTGCACGAAAGTTTCGTTTGAATGGCGGTGACGAACGACCTTTTCGACCAGTCCTGACTGGGGACTGTCCCAGGGACGACTTTATCCCGATGCCATTCCGCGATAAGACCGGTCATCCGTCAAGCTGTCGACAGAGTTCAGTGTCTACAGACTTAATCTGTCTACAGTAGTTGGCGTTTAGTTCGGAACTAGCTGTTGCCCGCGACTTCGTCCGCGTCAGCAAAATGTGATAAAAAAAGAAAATGAAAAGAGAGAAATTTTCCCCTTCCTTACCCTAATAGTAAAAACCGGCCAAATGCGAGTTGGACTCGCCCATGAAGGGTTCTGCAGCAGCAATAAGGTTTATTTTTATTAAATTAAAAGGTTTTTGATTTATTTTTATATTTCAGTTGATTGAATGAAAGTTAAATTAAGGTTTACCATTTATGACGTATAAAAACAACTACTTGTTAGAATTCGTTCAAACCAATTTTCGTTGGTAGTTTTTATAGTAATGCACATCATATATATTTTGTAGACTTATCATGCCCCTACTTTAGAAGTTAGAGGGGGGGGGGGACACACATTTTACCACTTTGAAAAAATCTATCTCGCAAACTATTCAAGTTAGAAAAAAAAGATATTAGAAACCTCAATATGATTTTTGAAGACCTATCCCACAACACACACACATAGGTTAGACGGAAAAAATACCTAATGGGGACCCCTAAAATTTATGATAATTTTTCCATTTTTGTATCAAATTCTTAATGCGGTTCACAGACTACATCTACTTACCAAGTTTAAATAGTATAGCTCTTATAGTTTCGGAGAAAAGTGGCTGTGACATACGGACAGACAGACAGACAGACAGGTAGACAGACAGGTAGACAGACAGGCAGACAGACAGGCAGACAGACATGACGAATCTATAAGGGTTCCGTTTATTGCCATTTGGCTACGGAACCCTAAAAATGGGATCTTGTTAAGTACTTAGTTGATCTGATCACTTTCTCACATTCTTCACTTACACGCCAATACTGTATAGAAAATCTTAAGGATAACGAATAAGAGTAAAATTATTATTTTTAAACAAAAATTGAAACCGACTTCCAAGGTAAAGACAATAATAATTTTCTTAAATGAACTAAAAAGTATTAATTAATAATTCATATTCTGTAGGTAGCAGCTAACTTTAGCGCAATTTCTATGTGCAATTTACCGCTTTTTTTGTAGATCTAGATTAAATGAACTAAAAAGTATTAAATAATTAATATTCGGTACTCAGTATTTCTGTTCTCAATCTTCATAATTTGAAGTCGGTACCAGTCATATAAGTTGCAGTTATATTTTGTCATGGAACTGGTGATTAGGTTAGCCGGTAGTTGGTACCGACTTTAAAATAATGAAGACTGAGAACAGAAATACTGAGTACCGAATATTAATTATTTAATACTTTTTAGTTCATTTAATCTAGATCTACAAAAAAAGCGGTAAATTGCACATAGAAATTGCGCTAAAGTTAGCTGCTACGGAGTAAAAAATTATGAAGATTGAATACAGAAATAATTGACGCGCCTATGTGTGTCCCAAAAATATCCAGGAGTTCCCTCTATATCTCACGAATTTCAGTATCAGATCACCACTTTCGTAATCATTGTACCAAATTCGGGTTATTGTACCTCTATAAACAGTAAACACTAAATAGCAACAAAAGAGTTTTGAAAATCAGTCAATAAACGGTGGAACAATAATATAATCAAAGGGAAGATTTTTGATAATAATGTGATGATTCATGGCATAATGATAGTGATGATGATGATCAGTATTATTGACACATTGACATAATAATATGCTTTTAGTTGTTGAAACAACGCCAAAATTGCCGAACATTTATCTATAAGGATTCAAGAGTTCTCTACAGCATCTTCGGAACCAGGGTGTACTTCGGCGCAAATTCTTATTTTTTGGTAATTTAAGCTTAAAATCCTTCAGAAAAACGTAAAATCACTATGTTTCGATATAAATTTTAAGGAGTCCTGTCGATTTCTCATGGATTGCATCATCAGATCACCACTTTTGTGATCATGTTACCAAATTCAGGCTACATCTCATACAACAACAAAAGAATTTTGGAAATCGGTCTACAAACGACGGAATTGTCCGCGAACCAATATAAAAAAAGTTAAATATATCCTCCTCCTTTTCGGAAGTCGGTTAAAAAGTAGCCTAAGTTATGCCTTACTACATCAGCTATGTGCCAAAAAAAGTCCCGTCAAAATCGCTCCAGCCATTTAAAAGATTAGCCGGAACAAACAGACAGACAGACATACAGACAAAAATCGTAAAAAATGTTGTTTTGGTGTATGTGCCCTATATACATTCATATGCATCTAGTTAAAAACCGTTCTTTCAATATTACAAACAGACACTCCAATTTTATTTATATGTATGTATAGATTGCGATGTCTGTGACTGTAGACATGGCTATATAGGTACATATTAATAGGATTAGGCACCAGGCGCGGTGGTAATCTGAAATTCATGTAATTTAGGTGACCATAATATAACGTATTTGTAAAGTTTTAGAAGTATCCTCCCTTGATTGCAAGTTTTAATAAAAAAAAATGTTCCATATTCAATCCAGTTTTTGGGACGAAGTTCCTTATAGCGCGTTGCGAAAGGGGGCTAGGCGGAAAATTTCATACGAAAAGTTGTAACGACACTTTTTGCCACAGATATAGAAGATCTAAGATCGTCTGTGTTTTTTGCTAAGACAGAGAAATTCCACTTTTATTTTTTAAATATTTAAATTTGTGAGTGGATAAAAAGTGTAAACACACTACTCTGTAACACATTTTAAATCCAGTGTTTCTCAGAAGCTTTGACGCATGACGGTCGTTTATTATTTTTAATAAAGTGTAAAGTGAGAGATGAAGATAATTTGTCTGATTTTTGAGGAGCTTTTAAGTGCTATTAGAGACACAAGACTTTTGCACGAAACATAATTATTTTAAAAGCTTTCACTTGGTGAAATAGGGATCCCTTGAATATTTTTTTATTACCTACTATCAAGTTATTTTTTTGAGAGTAGCTTCACGTACTTACTTAGACGAACAAAAATTTTATCTGCGAAAAATTTCGAAAGTGGTAGCAAACAGAGATACTAAGGATTTCATACTTTGATTTGATGGTCCCAAAATATGGATTGTTCTATTGTAGGCTTCATTGTAGGACAATGTTCCTCTTAAATTATATAAATATATAACTTTTAACCTATCAACATACAAAAAATCAGATGGTTCGGGTTCCGTTTTCAACAATCCGTAATATTATGTTAGGAGTTAGGACTATCAAATTAAAATATGAAATCCTTTCTATCTCTGTTAGCTACCAATTTCGAGATTTTTCTTAAATAAAATTGTTTTTAGCCTTATCAAAATGAAGTCACTCACAAAAATTAGCTTGATAGTAGTAAAAAAAATATATCCTAGGGATCCTGGCTAGTAGGAAAGCTTTCATAAATTACACGAGATTTTTTTAATAATCTTTTAATTTTGAGCTAGACTTGCCATAATTATGTATAAAAACTAGCTGTCCCGGCAAAGGTTGTTTTGCCATCTAAAGTGTTTCGCCCAGTGATATTTTATTATAAAAAACATCATTGATTTATATTATTTTATTGAAATGACTAAATAAGTATGTCCCCATGGCAACGTCCATCGCTATCCCGTCGCACAAACAATGGTCGACGTCAGTCTTGAGTTGTAATAATTTACTATTATTATTTATTCAACAAATGCACTTATCAATATAATAAGTACCCAGTAGCCGATTCTCATACCCACTGAATATGCATATAAAATTTGGTTAAAATCAGTAAAGCCGTTTCGGAGGAGTACGCGGCTAACATTGTGACACGGGAATTTTATATATAAGATTAACCAAAAGCTACGTTAATTAAGCTCGAAATGCCCCGTAAGTTATTCTGAGATCCACTCCCCCTGATGAGATTTGGCTGGACCGTCCCCTAAATATCTCGCGTAACTTATGAACGTTCCTTAAGGTGCTAATATTATCAATGCTAATATTATCAATGCTAAATGTTTCTGTCTGTTTGTCTGTTACCTCTTCAGGCCCAAATCACTAAGCCGATCTTGATGACATTCGGTTTGGAGATACTTTGAGTCCCGGGAAAAGACATAGGGGAATTGTGTGACATAGTCAGATAAGATGACGCACCAGCAATATTCGTCTAAATAAATTATTGTTCTGTCTGTGAACCTGTGACGTTTTATGAAGCGCATGACTCCTGAGGGTGTCGCTAGTAGCCCAATTCAGTATGCCGGAGATAGACCGCTACTATACAAAGTAATAAAGCTTTTCCTTTATTTTTATGAGAAAAAAATTGCTAATGCTTTTGTTTTGTGGTGAAAAAACGTATAAGGTAGGTATTTCTTTTTTACAAATTGTTATCATGAACAGGGACTCTTATATGGCACAAATAATATTAAGAAAAGCGTGCTCTAAAGTTAAGAAATATTGTACAAAATTTAAATAAACCTACATAGTAGAACGTCTAGTATATCATCTTACCAAATAGCTTTGTCCTTTTTTGTTCGTCAAGGGCATGCGTTACAGCGCAGTCAACAGCGAACGTGATGCATGCCCGCGAGTCGCGACGCATGCCCTCTGACCGTATCCAAAAAACAAAATTGACAATGTTGTCGTTGCGTTCGTTGACGCATTCAATTGAATGTTGAATGAAAGAAAATAAATTGAAGACGAAAGCGCATAGTGTGGACATAGCTAGAGTAATAACTCATTAAGGCGGGGATTAATCTCAATCAAAAACGATAACCTTGCACACAACCAAAGACCAAGCGTATACGCATCGCAATAAGATTCATTTTAGCTTAGCATAAAACTGTAACTGCTCGGGCGGATCTCCTCTATTTTTCATGTTTTTTTTTATATATCTTTGGAAATAAATATTAAGAAACAAAATTGTTCGGTTAAAGAGATTTTAATATAGATTTACTAACAATTTATTCAAATAAAATGTATAATTATCCTAGTTAATACTTATATTTCGATGAAATAGATTTTTTTCGGAGGTGAGTTTGTAAATTAGTTACAGCCAAAGTATTACGTTTTATTAAAATGTTTATGGTTTAAGGTATTTTGAATATTGTGCTTTATATCTCATATTTTTTAACACTTCGTTATTATATTGGAACTAGGTAAACCGGGAGTCACGCAATAACAAATTGGGGTTTATCCTCGCCTTAACGGCCGTTCCCAATATTCAATCTCTCTCTGGTTTGACATACAACCGATCGCAGCTAACATTGAATTGACATAAAATATATATTATCTCTAATGTCTAATTTGAGCTATTCCTATCTCTAGTAGGGCAAAACCAGAGATAGATTAAATATTGGGAATGGCCGTAAGATGACATACTAGACGTCGGCTGATGACATACTATAATTATTAATTAGTAATTACTAATGTTCCCTTTATATATACAACAGAACACAGTAACAGAAGCAGCGTATATTTTTGACGATGATGAAGAACTTAAGAAACACCACTGACAACTGGCGGGGATGATGATGCAGCTTGCATTTACGTATTGTATAAGACGACATACCATCAAAGTCAGAATCATATTACCCATGTCGTCTTACCTAATAGATATAATTTATTGTCATCTTACACTGGCCTGAAGTGCAATTCATGTTTTATTAATATAAGTTGATTTTTCTAATACTGTTTAATTTTGTTGTTTATGAATCATTTATTTATAATAGTGAGTAACTGATCTGATGTGACTTATTTTATTTCAAATATTTCCTTCAAACAAAAAGTACGTCATCTATAACAATTCCCCTTTTTTTTTTTTTTTTTTTTTTCGACGGGAAATGCATTGACGCATCCCGGGGGAATTGGGGACTCCCCCACGAGTATGTGGGGCTCGCTGCGGCCGTAAGGATGGTAAGTGACCGCAGCCCTACCCACTAAAACCCGTCGGTACTCTTCGTCTTCCCGTTGCCGAGTCGCGAGAACGCGTGAGCTCTACTCCGTGGCTCGACAATCGACCGCCCGCGTATCAATGGCGGGCCCGTCCTCTTTGAAGCACTGTCGCTATGCTTCTGTCACCAAACAGAGCCCTTTCGGGGCTTGGCGACTCTCTCTGTCGTCGCGATGCGCGAAGAGTACACTGCGCATCGCGACCCTCTCGGGGACTCGGTGCAATGAGTGACGGCATCCCCATACCGCCACCCTGAGCTCCCCATTTACGGCGGCAAGTTATCATTCCGGATGACACGTCGCCTTGGTCGTCTTCGTCGAAGAGGGTCCAGCGCCCGCCTTTCTCTATCGCGCTCTGCCTCTTCTTTGTTGGAGATCACCTCTTCGGCGAACTTCTCCACGTCCCTCCAGTTTTGCTCACTGCCCAGCATGGCACTTACCAACGCTGGCAGTGATAAGTCCGGTCCGATGGCGGCCGTTAATGCCGCACGTTGTCGTGTCCAAGAGGGACAAGCCGTTAAGGTGTGCGCGGCCGTGTCCCTTTCGTCGTCACAGTGGTGGCACCGCGTCGTCTCCTCCCTTCCGACGATCTCGCACAGGTACCGACCGAAGCAGCCGTGCCCGGTCAGCACCTGTGTGAGGCGGAACGAGAGGGCGCCTTTCTTTCGGTCCACCCACTCTCTGAATACTGGGCGAATAGCCCCTATGAGGTCTACGCTTACACGCGGCTCCAAGAGACGCTCCTCCCACAACTCCAGGGCCCTGTCTCTGGCTTCGTCCCTCCACCGACGTACGGCGTCCGGAAGGGGATTGCTGCCCCCCGCGCGGACTTCTGCGCTACGCCAGTACACATCGGCGAGGGCTCTTGCGTCCAGGTCCCATGGGACGCTTCCGGCG
This sequence comes from Aricia agestis, assembly GCF_905147365.1. NCBI lineage: Eukaryota > Metazoa > Arthropoda > Insecta > Lepidoptera > Lycaenidae > Aricia > Aricia agestis. The sequence goes on from NC_056409.1 coordinate 20,200,476, forward strand.
AGCAGGCACGCAGCATCCCGGGAGATGGTGCGATACCCGCGCACTGCTCGCGTTGCCATCGTTCTTTGTAGCCGACCAAGGATGAGCCTGTTTTTGGCTGACAAATTTTCGGCCCAGATCGGCGCACCGTACATGGCCATGGAACGTACAACGCCCATGTACAGGCGCCGACAGCTCAGGCTCGGGCCCCCTAGGTTGGGGAGCAGCGATGCTAGAGCTCCTGCTGCCTTCGCTACCTTCTCGGATAGCCGGCGGAAGTGCTCCTTAAAGGACCACCGACTATCGAGTACTAGTCCTAAGTATGTCAGAGTTGACGATACTGGGATGGATGTTCCACCGACTATCACCGCCAAACCGGGCGGCGGCGCGTTTCTGGGCCCATGAAAGATGATGGCCTCAGATTTGTTAAGCGCCACCGTCAAGCCTAGCGCCTGTATTCTGCGCACAACTTGTGCAACAGCTGCCGTCGCAAGTATTACGGCTTCGCGGTGTGTTTTGGCGCGGCAGACCGCCGCGGTGTCGTCCGCGTACGCGATCAACTCCACGCCGGGTAAGTTGGCACCGCGAAGCACGTGGTCATAACCCATGTCCCACAGTTTCGGGCCGAGAGCCGAACCCTGCGGGACGCCGCAGTCCACCTCCTGCTCTTCCCATCCCTCTTCAGTAGGGTACTGCACCGAGCGCTCCGACAGATAGTCGCCCACGAGTCTGCAAAGGTATCCCGGCACTCGGTGGTATCGAAGGGCCTCTTTTATGGTTTCCCAGGGCAGGGTGTTGAATGCGTTGGAGATGTCTAACGAGACAACCAACACCACCCCGCCCCGAGAGATCTCCTCCCTCGTAATAGACCGGAGCCGTGCCACCGCATCCATCGTCGATCGACGAGACCGGAACCCGAACTGAGCATCGCTCAAGTTCGGGCCGACGCTCTCTAGATGGCGGTCGAGACGCGCCACTACGATCCTCTCCATCGTCTTACAAATCTCGTCGATCAAGACGATAGGGCGGTAGGCTGACGGCTGGTCTTCGGGTCGCCCGACCTTCCTGAGTAGCACGAGTTTGCCAGTCTTCCAGCGACGTGGTATTCGCCCTTGCACGAAGCACATGTTCAGTAGGGCGAGAACACGCTCTTCCATCTGCTCCATCGCTAGCACCCAGACACGACCGGGGACCCCGTCTAATCCAGGGGCTTTGTTCTGGAGGGCCATTTTATGGACCGCCGCTGCCAGTTCTCCGGCTGTCACTGGGGGAATTTCCTCCTCCTCGGTCTCTGCAGTTGGTAGTGCCATAGTTGGTGGGGACCACTCGGCCCTGGGTGGAAATAGGGCCGACACAATAGTTCTACAGAATTCCGGTGGCAAGGACTGGGTGAGAGGTGGGGCAGCAGGGCGAAGCTTTTGCCTCACCCACTTGTAAGGTCTGCCCCACGGGTCCTGCTCCAGAGTACCCAGGAATTCCTCCCATGCCGTCTTCTTGGCCAGTCTGATGGCATCGCGAAGGTTATGGCGCGCAGTGCGGTATCCATCGTATATGGACTCCTCCTCTGCCTCGCTTCGGATCCGTCGTCTTCGATACCGCAAATAGCGGCGGCGAGCTGCCACACACTCATCACGGAGACGCTTCAAATCCGGACTCCACCAGTACGTCTGGCGTCTTGGCACGGCTGGTCCGGCGCGGGGCATTGAGGCGTCACATATGTTGTGTGCCGCCTCAATCAGCCACTCCGCGCACTCTTCTACGTCCTCTGATGGTAGAGGCGCCCACGATGCGACGGCTGCTGCCTCTTTGAGGAGGTCGCGGTCCAACTTCTTCAAAGACCACCTCAGGCCTGTACCAGGTGTGAATGAGCGGCCTGGCTCCGTCAAGTGAGCCGAGACGACGAAGCGTATGTAGAGGTGGTCCGAGAGAGTCTCAATGCGACTCAAGACCTTCCACTCGGTGATACGCGGGGCGATGGCTGGGCTGACCAGGGTGAGGTCCACTATGGACTCTCCCTGTGGCCGGACGCATGTACTGGACGCACCGCGGTTTGCCAGGACCAGGCCGGTAGTGACCAACCAATCCTCCAAGAGTCGACCTCTCGCATTTGCCGCCGGGGAGCCCCACAGCGGAGACTTCGCGTTGAAGTCTCCGGCAACAACTACGGGGCGACTCGACCCCTCTACGACGGCGGTCAGTTGAAGCAAGAGCGCCTCAAACTCGACGATCGGCTTGTTGGGGGAAAAGTAAACCCCCACCACGGTGAGGGTCCCCAAGATGGCGACAACAAATCCACGGCCCCTTATCGCGTTCCTCGACGAAGGAGGCACGATTTTGGGACCAAAGACTATGGCGACCAACGAGTCGACGTCTCCCACCCAGTCGCTTCTATCCAGGACGCGGTACGGCTCTGCAATAATGCCCACGTCGATCTCCCACTGCAAAAGAACCTGAACCCAAAGATCCTGCGCCGCAGCGCAGTGATTCAGGTTGCCCTGAAGAAACCGTAAGGTGGCCGTTATTGGGCCTCCATGGGGTCCGCTCTGGCACTGGGGGCCGCCGTAGATGTTGTAGCAGCCTCTCGAGGCGATTGGCTCTTTTTAGGGCCTTTCCGTTTTGTTTTGGAGGCAGATTTATTGCAGCGTGCGCTGCCTACTATGTGGTCTGCCGCCTTCCCTCTCGACTCACATAACGCGCAGTGCGGAGGGTTTCCGCACTGTTTGGTCGAGTGCCCGGGCTGACCGCAGCGGAAACAGAGTTCACTGCGGTCAGTTTCTGAGGAGCAGGTTGCTCGGGTATGTCCCTCTTCGTGGCACCGGAAGCATCTCATGGTGCGCTGGGACAGGAGGGTCACTTGCGCTACCGTCCAGCCGACGCACACCCTGGTAGGAGGTGCCATCACCAATTTGGCGGCCTCAACCGGGCACCTGACCCAGGCCATACCGCGTCCTCTTCTGTCTACACGGATCTCGCCGACTCTGATATCTTCCGGTCGACAACCACCCTTCCTTGCGACAGCAGCCGTGATTTCTGTCGCTGTTGCAGAGTCGTCGAGACCCGTGATTCGGAGCTCGGCGCATTTTTGCGGTCGGGACACGCGCACCATGTCCTCTCCGACAATCTCTCTTAATTTGCTCGCCAGAGCGTCGGCCCTCTCCTTACATTCCGCCCCCGAGACTTCGTACATACGAGCACCGGTTATAGCCCGCTTAAATTTGACCGCCGGGATGTCGAGTGCAGTCAAGTCCAGATGCAACTTGGCCTTATCAATGACGTCCTGGTAAGTGACGCCATTTTTCTCCGCATCCGGAAGCAGCGTAAGTACTACGGCTGCTGTCTTCGGAGCGCGGAGCTGTCTTTCCTTCTTCTTTTTCTCCTTCTTCTTCAGCGTCTTTTTCCTGTCTCCCGCCTTCATCGGTGTCTTCCCTCTCTTTACTACCTCTGTCCATGAAGGAGAGGCTGTTGGCTGTGTCGCAACTGCCGCAGTCGTTGCATCGCTTCTCGCGGTTGGAGCCTCGACGGCGGCGGCAGACTTTCGCCTCTTCTTTGTCCTTTTTGGTTTGGGACCCGGATTCGTCGGAGGCATCAATGTAGAGACTGATGGCCCCGGCGTAGGCGGAATCTCTTTTTCCATTTCAGGTAGCTGCGGCCTTGCGACTGATGTGGAGGCAGCGCTTTCCTTCTTTTTGTCCGCGGCGAGTGGAGGGCGCAGGCGAGGCTCCGGTAAAAGTCGGGCCTCCAGCCCCTCCAGGCGCGCGTCCATGCGGGCGTTCATCACGGAGACCGCCTCACGCAGCGCTCGCTGCAATAGCTCTTCCACATTCGGCTCTTTGATGGTGGGAGCAGACTGTGGTTGGGCGTCAGCGAGCTTACGCTTGACGGCCTCTAGCTCCTTCTTCATAACCTCAAGCTCTCTGGAGAGGCGTGTGTTTTCCGCCGCCAGGGATCTCGTCTCTTCCGATACTGTCCTGCTAAGAAGGCAAACGCACGCCTCCTTTATGGTGCAGGACGCTTTCTTAAGGGCCGCGATGGAGGTTCCCTTAAGATTCTTCGACTTCTGAGTCACAGCGGAGATGGCGGCAAGGCTCTGCGTTATTGCCTCGCCAAGTTTCGCCGTTGTGACCTCGTCTTCCGCCATTATGCGATCCGAGAGTGAGGACTCCGACAGCCGGTTGGACCGTAGGTTCGGGAGTCCCTTTGTCACGTCCAGTAGTTCCTTCTCTACCTCGACGTCAAGTTCCCTCTGCTTGATGTCGAGGAGATCCTTCTTGGTCTTGTACAAGCCAACATATTTCCCTGTGATGGGCGGTCTTCCTCTTCCGCGTTTGGAGGAGGGCTTTGCGGCCGCTCCCCTGTCTTTTTCCGGGCTATTTTCGAGCTCACTACCGCGCCTCTTGCGCCGGAAAGTGGCCCGGGTCCTTCCCCTCTCACTGTCTACGCCCGGGTTATGAGAGGCGGCGGACTCATCACCGCTCTCGCCGCTATCACCTCCGGGTCTTCGAAAGAACCCAGAGCCCGTGCCTATGGATGCGGGCGTTGCCGCCCGTGATCCACCCTCGCTCGCCGTCGTCATTACCAAATCGCATTGCCTTTCATCGTCCATTAAATCGTTGCCAAAGTCGTTATTCCTCCCCCTCTCCTTCAAAGCATGTTTGGGGCCCCCAGTATACATGGCCCGATCCCCCGCCGAAGCGGGAGTGTGGGATTCTCCGGCATTGCCGGTACCCACCCTGGGAGAATTATCCGCATGCTTGTTTTCCATATTGGTGTCAGTTAGGGGTGATTCTGCCCCAGCGCCCTTGGTACGTAGCCACCTGCTCGTAACGCATCCCACGGCCGGGCGCCAAAAACCCTGGATTAGGGGCCCACGGGCCCATCCATCGCACAAACACTCACAGAAATACACACGCAAACAAGCAATAGTGTAAAGAAGAGTGTAACAAAAATTGAAAGATAGTGAAGAAAAGGTGGTGAACGATAGCGAAACAAAAATAAAATAATACAAAAGAAGGGTATACTACAAAAAGAGAAGAAAAATAGCAAAGACCGGCGTTCAGCCATCCTGGGTGCCTCACCCCGTGTAAAGGGCGGGGCGGCGCACCCAGGCGCCCAGGGACACGAACATGGACGGACCGGTATCGCCCCTAGGATACTTCTTTCCCGGAAAATATAATTCCCGCGCAATAAAAGAATTTTGGCGCACCGGCGCGTCTTGTAATAATAATGTCAATGATTAGGACTAGTTAGTAGTTATACATAGCATAGTGATACCGCGGGCGGGTGTTTGCTGAGGACTCCATAATTGAGGGATGTAATTAAACTAAATATAATTAGGTTCAAAGGGAAATTGTAATGGGCTCCGCGGGAGAAACCGCTGGAGAATCGCTTGTTGGCGCTAAAATGTGTATTATTAGTTCACTTCATTTTGATATACAGTCATGTGTTAATATAGGTAATTAAAACTTGGTAAAAATAGTCGCCCGTCGCCCATGGACACTCGCAACATCAGGAAAGCTGCAGGTATGTTGTGAGACATAATAAAGGTCCTATCGAAGAAATTAATACATAGGCAGTTGACGGACCTGCGTCATTTTGACGGATAATGTAAGTCGTCGTCAGTCGGCTGGGTTTGACATAACGCGACTAAAATACTTAGGTCCGCCTTCTGCCTATGAATTAAATTCTGTGATAGTACATTATAGAATGAGATAATATAATACGCTTGCCTTAATTGTAGCAAACTTTTCGCTTCAGACTCAGTTAAAACAAGCTTAATTATAAAACCGAGTTCGACAAGCAATGGAATCGTTCGGTTTACGGTGTAGCGAGATTGGGCTGACCGCCAGCCGCCGCGCGCCGCCGCGCCGCCGCGCCGGCCGCCGTCACCGCACGAGCTCGCTAGCACAGTTATAAATGTGAAACTTTGTGAGGATGGATGTTGCTTTTTCGTGTAAGCTACTAAACGGATTTTGATAATAGTTAGGGTGGGTTGCACCAACTTACTTCAACCATAACTGTAATTCTACAATGCAAAATGTCAAATATTTGGTTAAAGTCAATAATAGCGCCATATTTAACTACAGTGTGTTACAAAAATAAGTTATAATACTTTAAGGTGTGTACGTGTTCCTTGTAGAGAGTTCACTGTGAAAGTAGCAGCTCTGAAAGACGAATTTTTTGTTCACTTTTTTATGGGCAATGGCCTGAGCGTCACGAGTTTCCCCATACAAAAGTGAAAAAAAATTTTGGCCTTTCAGCGCTGCTACTTTCACAGTGAACTATCTACAAGGAACACGTACACACCCTAAAAGTATTATCACTTATTTTTGTTACACCCTGTATAACCATAGAGCGCGACAAGGCTCTAAATGAAGGTGGCGAAAAAAGGAACTAACGCTGTCATCATACAAAAACGCCATTTTTGACAGTTCTCCTTTACCAGCAGCGCCCCCACCCACGTTCATTTAAAGCCTCGTCGGACCAGCAACAGACGTATCTGTCAAATTCTGTGGTCAAAGTTAAGGTTAAAGTTAAGTTAGCCTTAACTATAACCATAACTTTGACCATAACTGTAACTATAACCACGCCTCTGGTGCAACCCACCCTTAGAGTAGTGTCGCGGACAAGCGCCACAATCCTTCAATGCACATTACACAATCAATGTTTTCTAAATACGGCGGTATCCATAAAAATATTATAAGGTCAAAGGTTTTACGAGGCTTTTAAATTTGACACGAATTTTGTTTATTAGGTGGAGTTTGAGGTTGCAGTAGGCTACATTTTATCTCGGCATATCCACGGAAACGGGAACCACCGCGCGCTATAAACTGAAGTCCACGCGGACGGAATCACGGGAAACAGCTAGTATGTAATAATATAGTGGGCTTCGGCCTGGCCGAGCATAGCACCTTGCTTGGTCGGATCTAGGAAGATCTTTCTTTGTAGCTACACTCACATTTTCATGGTAGATTAAGATCTGGATTTCGTAGACTTCTTTTAATCCGAAAAATACTAGGCTGGAAACTAAGTAATTGCGGTTTTTTATTTTGAAAATCAAAGACAATTTTTTATGGAACTAAATAACTTCATTCTGTAATGTATTGATAGTGGCGGCCCTAGAGGGTGGTGAACAGAGGGCCTAGACAAGCGGCAAGCTATTATCGTAAACGCCAACGCCACAAAATGTATGGAATTTGACATTAGTATTCGCTAGCGAAGCGATGACTTATGTCAAATCGCTTAATTACGTTACGATAATCGCTTGCCACTTGTATACTAGGGCAGAGCAATCGCCCAGAGCCTCGCTCTTGCAGGGGCCTCGCAAGGTATTTTTTCGTAAGACGGGCGGCAGGTCTTTGTCCGTAGTTAACCAAGTTAAACAAGTTTTGTTGATTACAGAACCCTAAAACGGAACCCAACCAGCAGATTTTTAATATATTGATAGGTTAATGGTTATTTAATTTAAGAGTAACATTGTCCTACAAATAGAACAATCCATATATTTTTAGGACCATCAAATCAAAGTATGAAATCTTTTTCGTCTTATCAAAATGAAGCTACTCACAAAACATTTGCTTGATAGTAATAAAAAAATGTTCTAGGGAACTGGACCATATTGGGATAGGCCGAAAATGTTCTTTTTAATTTTCCATTTTTCACTCTGAAACCGATCAAAAGACTTTTTTTACTGATTGACAGCTTAATTAACAAAGTATCAAATTACAAAATTTGTACATTTGTACTACGTCTGCAAATCTTCAATTTTACTGAAGGCATCTATGAGTGAAATCCGCGACTACTTAGTTTGCAACCCAATAGTATCCTGAAAAATATTTTGTAAAAGAAAGTTTGCAAAACTTACAAAATTGTACAACGTTGGTTTAGGTTTCCGTACCCAAAGGGTAAAAACGGGACCCTATTACTAAGACTTCGATATATTCTGTCTGTCCGTCTGTCTGTCACCAGGCTATATCTCAAGAATGGCTATAGCTAGACTTCCGAAATTTTCACAGAATGTGTATATTTGTTGCCGTTATCTATAATTAAACAAATACTAATAACAAAATAAAATTAATATTTAAGGGAGGCTCCCATACAACAAACGTGATTTTTTTGCTATTTTTTACTCGACATCAATAATGAATGTAGGCTAGGCTAGGCTCTTGAAATTTTTACGACATCCTTAATTATATTTGTACTTTAATAACTGATAAATAAAATAAAATAAATATTTAAGGGGGGCTCCCATACAAAAATCACATTTTTGGGCTATTTTTGCTCTATAACGGTACGGAACCCTTCGTGCGCGAGTCCGCCTGGCTCTTGACCGATTTTTTCATCATCAAATAATAATGATTTGTTATTTATAATGCCACCAGAGAAACTAAGAAGTTACTCACGATCCTGACCGAATCAGGAATTCACTTTGAAGATTGTTCCGCGAAGTAATCTTGATACGAACAACAAAAGGCAAATTGATAGCCAGAACTGGGCAGGTCTTTGTTCCTCCTCATCCACCAGATAACTGATGTAATTGACAGATACGACCAGTAAGTGATATCGAGTTGAATAATGGCAAGCAAGCTATATTGTTTAGTAGAATTCGTTAAAACTCATCAGCCTTATAATTATTATAGTAGAAAAATTTCTTAACTGTGTGTATCGAGTATCTATCTAACGAATCACTTCATTATTTCAGTATAAAAATCTTAATTTTAGCTAGTTTGGCCAATATTTCAGCAAAGTCCTGTCAGTTTTTGCGGAAATAAGTTACAAACACATATTTTATGGTCTGTAATTATTCTAGATGCATTATTAAATTGATAGGTATTATCTTTTTTAAGTTATTAATCAGATGACGACAGAGTACAGACGGATGTATAAAGCGAAGCAATAATCTCGTACTAGGAAACCCACAAAAGGCAAAAACAGCAAAAATTCATCGGAAAATAACCATTCATTACCCTCCGAAATGTGATTTCCGGCGATGCGAGTTCCGGCGGCGAGAAGTGACCGATTTGATAAGATAGTGGAATTGCCCTGCTAACGACAGAGACGAACACTGGGGAACGATTCTGGTAATACGTATAATGTACAAACCGAGGTAATTGAGAAGAGAGTTTTTACACCTAATAATATTAAATATTAAAATACTGTTCCATAAATTAATATTTGAGTGCTTTTAAAAAATTATAATATTATTACAAAAAATTCTACAACAATGGTTTTTTCATTAAAAAGTAACTGAACAATATTAACTGATATTATATTCTATAGTATTTTTAGTCTACTAAAGTAAAAGTTTTGAAACTAACATCGAAAAAATGTAGTCGACAGCTCTCAACAACGAGTGTAGTCTTAATTAATTAAAAATTAAACAGTAACCTAATTAAATACGTCCTCTGTCACCTTCAAGAAATATTAACTTAGGGGTGATCCCCAATTTGATTCCGAGGCGCGGGGGCGATTGTTTGAGTAGCTACGCCCTGAAAATGGGTCAGTGGGCTTATGACATCGTATTAAATATAAGCATCTTTAGCAAACTTAATTAATCCTTTAAATTTCTACTTATTTTCGTGCAGATTAAAATACTGGAAAATTTTGCTCAGCCGAAATAAAATTTGTAAAGAAAATACCTCAACTAAAGTCTTTTTAACTCAAGCTTTTATTTGTGTGGTAGGTAATATTGTAGTATATTTACCATTTAGCTTTTAATTATTTATTCGAATAATTGTATTACTATTAAATTATTTTTCGTTTCCTATCTGAAAGTATCCAATTTCTGTAGAATTCGTGGAACTGGAATCGACGTTTCAGTGGAATGTTTCACGGAGCTTTGTGATCAAAATAAATAAATGCTGAAAAAAGTGTAAAAGCATGAACATAAATGCAGGCTGCGGGCTCAGCGTGCGCTGAATCCTAAAATCCATGACATTTTCCTAAAATTCATTCGGAATATCCAAAAGCATCAACAATTGAATTCCACAAACGGTTCAATGAGTTGCTTGTATGAGAATAAACCAAAGGGACCGGAGGTGGAGAGACACCTAGATAAGGGTAATGGCAGTACAGTAGGTTCATAATCACATTATGAATTATAATATTATGATTAATTTTTTTTTAATCGCAAAATGCAAGTCTGATTGCAATTCATGTCTACAACTCGACAAGGCTTTGAATGAAAGTGGCGAAAAAAGGAACTAACGCTGCCATCATACAAAAACGTCATTTTTGACAGTTCTTCTTTACAAGCAGCGCCATCGCCCACTCATTTATAGGCTTGTCGCGCTGTAGTAATTCGCACTAATTTGACATTTGTCAGTTTGACAGTTGTGACAATTCATTTGCTGAATTGATTGAGAGGAATTGCTAAATGTGACCATTTTAGCCCTGCAGATGCTGACAGTAATGTGGTCCTAATGATATTGTGACTTTCCGGTCTTTAGCGCAAGCGACCGCGGTCGACAATAAATGCCACATCATGACCTAGGCCTACCGAAATTGGTCTAGCAACTCATGATTTTTTTTTTAAATAAGGGGGCAAACGAGCAAACGGAACACTTGGAAAGCAACGTCCATCGCCCATGGACACTGGCAACATCAGAAGAGCTGCAGTTGCCGGCCTTTTAAGAGGGAATACGCTCTCTTCTTGAAGGTTTGCAGGTCGTATAGGTCCGGAAATACTGCTAGTAACAGTTCGTTCCAGAGTTTTACAGTTTGTAGTGACGTAGAGCAAAATGAGACCTACCTATTCTAAGCCCTAGGTCGTAAATTATTTGAATTTTTGTCGGTCGCGGACGCTTGCGGCAAATCGGAAAGTCACCTTAATTAGTAAGTATCGAACAAATATTGTGTTCGTATGATGTGAGGGCATCGTACACTGACCAAACAGATTATTTTATTAACTAAAATGAAAAACGTAAAATTAAATAAATACAAACAAAATATTTATTTTGTTTGTATTTATTTATTGTACATTTCATAATAATATTTATTTCCTAAAGATCATTTATGATTTACATCTACATTACTTTAAGTTATAACGAAAGATTATGAGTCAAATTCTTGGAAATAATACTTTCATTAGTTAATTAATTACATTACAATTATTGGGAATTAATAAGGCAGTAAGCACCACTCACCAGTGCGTACAAGTTAGGCAGGGCAAGATAATCACTTTATTCTACTTAATTAACTATGGAAATAATTCATACTATATAAATCCGAAAGTATGCCTATCTGTCTGTCGGTTGCTTCTTCACGCACAAACCGATAGCTGTAATTTAGTACAGAGATATTTCGAGTCCCGGGCAAGGACATAGGATACTTTTTATCCCGGGAAAATTTGCGGTTCCCGCGCGAAAAATAAACTTATTATAATATATGCGCGTTCTAATAAGGATTATTTATTAACGGAAGAAGACTGCAAACCTGGTCCATGTGAAATAGGCTATTGCCACGAATAAATTCACTTATTGTAATTCTTAAAATTAAAATTGTTTTTTGGAGTCACTTAACGTTGTGCAACTTAACGCTGCGATAAATTTTTAAATGAGCAATTCAAAATTGGAATAGGCGGACCAATTTTGTCGCTAGCTTGTGTTTAAGCAATCTCCATCTTGTTTCCTTAAATATTACCCTTTTTAACCAAGCATGTATTTCTTTTTAAACAACACAAACATAGAATGCCCAATTGCTTATAGTCATAAACAACAAAAAAGGAGCCCTAAACCTCTAAAAAGGTAAATGATGTAACAAAGGGACTCAATATAAAACTCAAAGGGTGGAGGGCCATCCGGAAAATTGTTGCGTTAGGGCGGCACAGCGATTACAGGGGGACTATTTTTGTTGCCCAATTATTCATACTAATATTATGAATGCGAAAGTATGTCTGTCTGTCTATCTATCTATCTGTCTGTCTGTCTGTCTGTCTGTTACCTCTTCACGCCCAAACCGCTGGAGCGATTTTGCTTAAATTTGGCATGGAGGTACCTTGAGTCTCGGGAAAGGACATGGGATACTTTTTATCCCATAAAAATGTACGGTTCCTGCGCGATAAAAGAATTTTGGCGCAACGGAGTTGCGGGCATTATCTAGTAAATTATAATAAATCTCTTCATAAAATATATCATGCATCTCTCAATAGGGGAAGCGATACACGACAAAAATGTATAGACTATAGACTAAGAGCCAGCGACAGCAAGATTTTCTTCATTTTATAAAAGCTGAAACTTTCCTGTATGTGACCCATAGAGGTAAGAACGATCAGCAAAAACTTTAGAAAGTACATCTAGCTCTGAAAGTCTACCTAACAATCTATCCATACTAATATTATAAATGCGAAAGTGTGTCTGTCTGTCTGTTACCTCTTCACGCCTAAACTTCACGCCTAAACCACTGAACCGATTTGGCTGAAATTTGGCATGGAGATACGGAGAGTCCCGGGAAAGGACATAGGATACTTTTCATCGCAGAAAAATGCATGGCTCCCGCGCGATAAACGAGTTTTGGCGCAACGGAGTCGCGGGCGTCATCTAGTAAAGTATAAGGCTTAATTTTTAAGCTATATTGTACAGCTTTTATCGCGGACTTTGACCGCGGCGACCGAATCAAGAAATTCCGTAACGAAAATAAACCTAACACCCCCCCCCCCACTTTCACCCCCCATAACAACTTTAGTTGTGGTAAGCACCATGTAGGACATTCTGAAAACAATTATTTTAAATTTATTCAATAATAAAACAATTTTGAATTTGATTTTTTATTATTTTAAACTGGAGTGCAACACACATAGGCGTGGTTTAAGATTATATAATTTAAGACGTTTTCTCTACTTTTATGTTACTTTATTGTGGGTAAAAAATACATTTAATGTTATGAAGGCTATCAATCATCGAACCCCTTGAAGCGACCTGAATGTTATCTCGAGCTTTGTTCAAATCAACACGTTGATACCATAATATTATGGTGTACATGATGTACATGATACCTATACATATAATACTGATATACATAATATTATTACTTATATTATAGACAGAAGTGTTTCTTGCCGATCTTTTGACATCTTGTTTGTGCAATATAGGGACAACTTAAACGCTATTATATTTTATTTTTATTGGACTGATTTCTAACTAAAGATATTATTTTAATTAAGAGCGTTCCTAACTCCAAAAATCAAACATCGTCCTTCTCTCTTCACACTCACGTCCGTCTTTCATATTATGCCAGGTGAAAAAGGACGGCGCGGAATCATCGCCAAGTTAGTTTTACTTGAATAAAAGACGAACTATAATGACTATGAAAAAAGTGTTTTGAGCAAATTTAGGTTTTATCAATGCCTTTTTAGATATTAAAAATATTAAAGAAAAGTCAGCAAACTTCGAAGATCCAAGCAAAAATGTGTCTAAAACAAGGGTTTTTGTAAAAAAGAAACTATCGAGCATTTTTTCAGTAATCGTGTTTTCGTCTTGAGCATTTAATCTTCATGAACTGAAGTTACTTGTGTCAAAAAATCAGTTTTCTAGACCTTACAGATTTTGAGATCTAAATTTAAGTCTGTAGTCAAGTTAGGGTCAGGTGTGCTCTTAACGCTATAATTAAGTCTTAGATTTTAGGTTTCAAAAATCAGCCATGGACCTAACTAAAACTTGAGAACACACAATATATTATTATAATATTTTGTAAATGTGAAACCTACGTCCTCCGTGTCAGAAACGATCTAAATTCGAAACTACATAACCACGGAGGCTATATTATTTAATAATAATATAAGTACCTAATTGTTTTTGCCACAACCTTTCCTTATTCAGAAGATAACATATTTTACAAAATATGTTATCTTTTAAATAAGACTACAACTTAATAATGCTCCTGTTATCTCTTAAATGAAACTAACCCCTCTTGGCCTCTATTTTTGTTTATCTCGCTGCATAGCGGCCAATAAAGGGAAAGATAACTGAAGTATACAATTTAAACTAGAGTTAGTAAATGTTTATTATAGTTAACTAATACCTTTACCAAAATGTAAACTAAGAAATTATAGAGCGGTAGAATGTTTTAACAAAAACCTTGTATTTTTCAAAGTTTTTACATTTGCTGTCTCCTTATATTAAGATACTCATTTTCTAAGATTTTGCCATTATTCAGTGAGCTTAGACAGGATTATAGATTTGTTATCCCCAACGGAAGCTGGGGATAAAGGAATGTTGTTCGGGGGGGGCTGTCTGGGCGGGGCGACTCAGGAAGAGATTTGTCAACGCCTAATTATTTTGTCTTTCACTTACGCGCGGAAAATATATTTAAGAGATGCTTTAGCATGGTTGTACTGGTTTTAATGTCGCTCGACGTTCGTTTGCTCGTATATAGATATTGTTGTGTTGTTTGTAAATTTAAATTTTTATGCATGCTTTGCTGCTTTTTGCTCTCAATTGTTCAACTGACGATTTAAAAATGCAACGCCTCGCGACGCATGGTGCAATGTGAATTGGCCCTAAGCTTTATGGCGAAATATATTTTTAATTTTTATACAAACACAAAATAACAGCTGTTTCAAACCAACGCTAACATTTTGTTTCTATCAACTGCTCATATTCAATTCTTCTGTTGTCCAGTTCACCTGACTGTTTCGATTAGTCGAGCAAAACGATAACGACCGATGGTATCATAAAGACTGTATCGGGGAAATGGACTTTTGAATCGAAATCAGAAATCAATTGAGCTTAGAAACATTTTATTGATAAAATAAAGTAAGGTTTGAGTATAATTCGTTGTATAATGTGACAGGGGTCCGGCCGGAGTAATTTATCGTACCTATGCTTTTAGAAATCAAATAAAACTCATTTTGAAGGCCGTTTTACTGATCCGCGGGTATCGAAAAAGATACTTGTATGATTTAGGAATTTCGACGTTAAGATAGGAATATAGCATTAGAAATCACTTACGTATTGGAAATTATTGTTACAGCTCATGTTTTAGGATTTATTCGACACCTAGATAAGGTATCGTTTAAGGCTTGTTTTCCGAATACGATTTCCTCATGTGGATTTTCGATTTCGAATTTTCTAAGACTAGCGCTTCGTTTCTTCACTATCGAGCGCGCTAGCTTGCACTCGAAACGTACGTGCGGAATTCGTACCGTTCGGAAAAAGCGAACGAGTGCGTCAGTGTATTTTTTACTGATTGATGAAAACAATTTCAGCAAGCGTGTGTATGCACTATGCAGCCAGCCAAGCGTTGCAGGTTCGAGCGGTGCAGTTCGTTCCTCATTCCTCACTTACTACTACTATCATCTCCATTGTGCCGAAAGTTTGCCGAAACCTTACATTTTTTCGCAACAAAAACTTCATATTATACTTATGCGTCTCTCAAGTATCTCCTTACTAATATCCGACTCTCAGAGTTTCTAAAGGTAATTTCATCTAAATTGGTTCAGCGGTTCAGGCTGACAGACACTTTATACTTAATATTAGTAAAGGATAACTGCAACTCGGTCACGGATGCTCCCGCTTCTTATACCGACATTATTACTGTTAGATATTTACGAGAAAAAAAAGATATCAAAAACCGTGACCGCGCATATTTTAAGTTTTTCAACTTCCACCCTCGCGCGGTGCAATAGAAAATTAATCGCTCGAATGTAAAATTGAAACGGGAGTATTATTCGAGTGGGGTTAATTGTTGAAGATCTCAAAGGCGTCTTCAACGGAAAATAATTTGAGGGTACCGAGATGCAATATTAAAAATGACGAGGAAAAATTGAGACCTTTGAGTGTTATCAGCTATGGTTTGTAATTAATTGTAGAATGGAGGTAGTGTAATACACATTTCTAGTTGTATGGAGTGCGTAAAGATGCGTGCGTGCGTGTAAAGATATAATGACTCACATGGATAGTATACACTTTGGTTAGTGCGAGTGCAGGTGATTAGTGATTAGAAGAAAATAAAGGACTTGCACTAATCAGTCGCTGTCCACACTTGCTTTCTCCTGATTACTAATCACCGGCACTTATCACTAATCAAAGTGAATACAGGCCATGAGACTCGATTGACATGCGTCAGCCCGTACGCGCGATAAGGCCTCTAGTCGCTACACGCTCAAGCAAAATCGTTCTCGATGACGATCTGGCGACGGCAGCAGTTCAGTGGACAACCCGCCTAAGGGCCACCGGCCACAACCACAAAACGCCGCTACCGGCATAATATTTCCTGTAGTTTTCATCCATTTTATATGGACTCGCCGCACAAGGTTGACGCCGGTGACCGCCACACGCTACAATCGTCGCGGCTCGCTGCTTCTGGCCCACACCGGCCTTAGTGGCCGCCTACCCGCAACACAAAACGCCGCACAAACACCTTGTTTTTTAATAAATTTAAAAACGTAGCAGCCACCGAGCGCAAGTGTCTACCATCGCCCATCGGCCACAAGTGGCTGTCGCGCGCTTCATCTACTTTTGTGGCCTTTTCTTGCTTCTTGTGGCGGCGTTTGTGGCTGTCGCGTGTGGTCCGTGTCCGGCGACATATAACGCAGCGTTTCCACTAGGCAACAATTTGAAGCCGACTTTTAACGATTTATTTAAATAGCGGCGCAGTCACGCAGTAATAATTTACATCGAATTTGCTTGTGTTCTCACGATGTAGCCGCCAAACCGCGCGTTCGGGCGGACGCTTGTAAATTGAGCCTAAGAACGGACAGAATAGAAAGAGCGCTGCTGTCATGTTTTCAGATATTACTTATATGAACGTAGAGTCGAATAAGTTACCTGTAGGCTGTATGATCCTTGCAGGAGAGGCAACTGCATTCCCCTATTGCGCCACAATAGTAAATGTTTTTATCTTTCCGTAGTAGGTATAAATTATAACTGACTTATTTTTATGGAAAGTAGGGTTTATTTTAATTATACAGGAATTAATTTGTAGATATGGTAGGTCGTAGGAAGAAAAACAAATAATAAACATTAATTATAAATTATTTATTTTGTATCCAGTTCTCGTCGGTTCCATTATCATGGAAAACATATTTTCCAAATTATTTTGTAAAATGAAAATAATGTCTTTTAAGTTTACGAGGGGTAAATAATGAGACAAATAACATTGTCTCATTTTAAAGCTGATCACGCACGCGTCGCGTCCAAATGGCGTGGTTGCAGTCCAAATCGTTTAAACGTCTGTTATGATTTGTAATATGGAAACCCTTTTTATTTAGAGTGCGTGGAGAGCAGCTATTCCAAATGGACGGCTCGTGTATGGATAACTTAAGGGCCGACACACCGCCAAAATCATCCCAAACTCATAATAAAAAAAACAAAAAACTCTGCCAAATTTTGCGTTGTGATGCCGCAAAGCGGTTATGTGTTTCGGCTCTAAGTTAATGCCGCTAAACAAAAATATAACAAAGACCTAAAAATTGTTAATATCGGTAGGTACAAAAACTAAAGTATTTTTATTAATATTTAGGTATAAATACTTTGGTCGGTATGATAAACACTTCAAAATATTAAAAGTAGAATAAATACGGTTAAAAATCTTAAAACATCTAAAAAGGTACAAAATGTGATGACAAATTATATCCTGGCAAGTAATCTAAAATAAAAAATATTCAAAATTTTAAGATTTAACCGCCGCACTCAGAGACGAATATTAATTACTTACTTAAAATTCAAAATCTTCATTTGATTACAGTTAAGTAAGGGGGCGTACACAAATTAGGTGAGGTGTTTAAGGGGGGGAGGGGGTCGAGTTAAATCTCATCTAATCTTATGTTGGGAAGTGGGGTCTCGGCAAATCTCACGTGATTTTTTTACTCATTCATTAATGAAATTATTTTCTTGATATGTATGTAGATTGTAGATGCATGTAGATGTATATATACATCTACTGACTATCAAAAAATCCAACGCGTTTACATAAGAAACCCACATTTAATTAAATCTCACGTGAGATTGGGGAGTGGGTGAGGGGGTTGAATAAAATCTCACGAAATCTCACCAGGGCGAGGGGGGGGTCAGAAAATAAAAAAACACCTCACGTAATTTGTGGACGCCCCCTAATTAACATTCATCTCTGAGTGCGGAGTTAGTATCGTGATACGGTCGCCAAAAAAATAATAGAATACCAATATATTATAATATAATACTGCGTTATAGTCCTCCCGCATTCAGGCTATGCACCGTTTCAATCTAGTTCAATCTCAACGTAAACAATGGTACAGGCAGTTATAGTGCTACCGATTTAAATATTACGCGCAATAATTTTAATGACAGTGACGCTTTAATTTGGTCGAACTAAAGTTTGTTTGTTTATATTTTGGTCAAAAAGCTGACCAACTTTTCTTTGACCAATGACCATTGACTTTGACCAACTCTTTCGTACAAGTAACACAACGTATCGAAAGTTCCATAGCTTCCAACCTCGTCAATTTGTCTTTACTCGGCTATTCTTAACTCAAGTCTCTAGATCAGGGATGGCGAATCTTTTCGTGTCAACGTGCCCTTTTCTGAAGAAGTCATAAACGTGCCATTTAATATTTTTGTGACTCGGTGCGTATTTCAAAATTTGCCTAATTTGGTGCTTGCTATGCAGGTATAAGTTATAACCATGGGCGTACCCAGAATTTCAGCTAGGGGGGGGGGCAGCATACCTGTTTTGAGAAGATGGTCGGTCGATATTGAAACAAAAAATCATGAAAATTGACTTTTATTAATCTGACTGAAAATATATATTTTGTTTCCAACACTTCATTTTGCGCAGAGTAGGTGACACGTTTTTAATTCCCACTTGCCAGGAATTTTGCGCATTGGGGGGGGGGGGGGGGTTAGGTTAGCCCTGCCCCTACCTGGGTACGCCCATGGGTAAAATAATTTCGATACCTACTAGTTTCGTGACCAGAAGCGTGTCCCATATTTTATGTCGCGTGCCAACAGTGGCACGTGACATAAATGTGCCATTGGTTCGCCATCCTTGCTCTAGATATTTTGACAGTGTAGTTGTACGTATATCACGTGATAGCTTCAATGAGGGAGCACTTTCATATATTTTACTACTAAAACTTGTCATGGCCGGCGACCATACTCACGTCAAAGTTAAGTCGTTAATCGTTGCTTAAGTTAACCGCTTAATCGTCGGTCTGCAGTTAGCCGCTCACAGAAGACACCGACTAATTACCGAAGTGCCGGAACCGACAGCTAACTTCCGGTTTTCATTTATTACTAGCTACCCCTGAGATATCTCGTCTTTGGACTTTTTTAAGCAGACCATAAACGCAAGGGTGTATCTGACAGGTTTGCCTGTGCAGTTACGCCTGTCAGACAAAAATGAGAAACATAGACGCTCTGGTTTACCTGAACAGTTGACCTGTTCAGGCAAACCTATTAGGTACACCCTTGCGTGTATGGGCTGCTTTACAGTAACAGTAGTACGTATAAAATTTAAATATGTACACTTTCCGTATAAAACTAGGGTATTTACATATGTACACACGTATTTACACTCACACTGTACACTAGTTCTCCGCGTTCTCTTTAGTTCTGTTGAGGAGGAAATCCAGGTCGTGTGATATCTTGTTGAGCACTTTGTCCGTGTCCTGTCCTGTCCTGTCGGAGTCGTACGCCCTGTTCCACTCCCTGTTTACGTCCTCGATATCGGATTTGGGCTTCTCGTCCTTGACCTCAGCCAACGGAAGGGAGACGCTGGACGCGAAGTCCTGCGTTTTGGTCTTCTTGAGACAGCTCTTGATGGGGAAGGACGTCATTTTGGAGATGTCGGGGTTGGACTGGACGCAGATGGCGCAGGACTCCGCCAGATCTTTGTACGGCGCGAAGTTCACGGTGGGCGTGAGGGGGGTTAAGTCTTTGGGCGCCGGGAACACCTCGAGCTGCGGGGGCGCGAGCACCTGTGGGAGCGGGAACACGTCGAGCTGCGGGGGCGCAAGCACCTGGAGGGCCGGGAACACCTCTAGCTGCGGGGCTTGGAGCACCTGGGGGTTGGGTAAGTCCCGGGGCGAGCCGCGCTCGAGGCAGACGCGGTACTGCCGCGCGTGCGGTATGAGATCGCACACGGCGACGTCGGTGCGGTGCGGCGACAGCACCTCCTTGTACTCCACGCAGCGGACTATATCCGCACGCGTGTCCGTTGACTGCCTCCTGTGGATAACGCATAAGTTAGGATTGACTGGAAGGCTTAGAGCGAGGCTAAGTTGCGCTATTGCAGGGATGGCGAACCAATGGCACGCGTGCCACTAGTGGCACTCGACATGAAATTTGAAGCACGCCACTGGTCGCAAAATTAGAATCGAAATTATTTTAACCAACAATGAAGGTTATAGATCCTCCCCTGCATAGTGGGCATCAAATTAGGCAAATTTTGAAGTACGCATACGTTCGCAAAAAATATTGAATGGCATGTTTATGACTTAGCAGCAGATTTCTTCAGAAAAAGGCAACATTAATACGAAAAGGTTCGCCATCCCTGCTCTATTGCGTTGCGATGTGGTGGATTATTATCGGCGAGAAAAGACGCATTTAACTGCGTAGCGGCGACGTGCAACACAACATGATACAAGACGAATTCACCCTGACCGTTGCGCTGTCAACTTTTCATTTCAGATCCCTCAGAAAATCGCGTCCGAGACATAAAGTTAATATACCTAGCGGAATAGAGAAACAAAGGCCTAAGCAAGAGAGATGTCACTATCAGTAACACTGCGTGGTAAAAAGAGACGTGTGATACATGACAGCAGCACTCTTTTTTTGACGTCCAGTCGGCACGTGCCGTACGTTGAGAATTTAATCTCATAGAATTCATGTTCAATCATGAATATATGTACACATATTTTTCACACAGATGAAAACCAATTTCGGTTTCGTTTGACAGCTCGAGATTGTTGCTCTATTCCGCTAGGTATATTAACTTTATGGTCCGAGATCGCAACGTATCAATGTCAAACATCAGAGAGTGCCGTCAAGGTGACGTAACCCAATGCAACGGAGCAAAATACTTTGTGATTGTGTAAATTACTTAGATCAAAAGCAGAGAGGCACTCTAACCAATGATTTCTATTTTTTTTTACGTTTTGTACCCGTAAACGCGGCAACCGCAAATCGCGATAAACAAAAGTATTTCTTGATGACTCTGTAACAGTTCCATCGGAAAAAACATGAATTCAGCGCCGCAGTAACGATTTCCGAGCGACTTGGACAAAAAATAATTCCCGAGATTCGCTGACGGAATGGAGAAAAGTATTTTATATCATACATTTTATACCTTGAATAAATATGAAATAATTTCCCATTATATTCTTGAAAGCCTCCAGGCACAGACGTGAAAATTAAGTCTACTGAAACCGTATCATACTTTTACAGCGTTTTATAATATTTGCTTTTGCATTCCGGATTCTAGGATGCGCTACAGGTAAACCCGCTGTGACGTCTTTGGGGACATGCGAATAAACAGAACTTTCATAATATTTTCAGGATATTTTTCAGTCAATTTAATCTTGATTATTATAATTGTATGCAATTTTTACCACGGAATCAATTAAGGCACACACCTTTCCGTGTATTGAATTTTGAGAAACTGCCGCTTAGCGGTAGACGCTTAGGGTGAAGCCAAACGAGCGTAATTTGGGAGTTGTGACTCGCAGAATTTCGGTCGCGTACCTAAATATCTTTTCATACAAAATATCATGACTCACAAAATTACGCTCGTGTGAATCAAACAGGACTATAGTATGAAACTGAATGTAGCTTTATTTTTTAATAAATAAGGGGGCAAACGAGCAAACGGGTCACCTGATGGAAAGCAACTTCCGTCGCCCATGGACACTCGCAGCATCAGAAGAGCTGCAGGTGCGTTGCCGGCCTTTTAAGAGGGTAGAGGGAATAGGGGATTGGGCCTCCGGTAAACTCACTCACTCGGCGAAACACAGCGCAAGCGCTGTTTCACGCCGGTTTTCTGTGAGAACGTGGTATTTCTCCGGTCGAGCCGGCCCATTCGTGCCGAAGCATGGCTCTCCTACATATGGCTTCACCCTTAGCCGTGCACGCATACACTAGACCCATCACCCAATCGCGGCGTTTTGTATGAACACAAACCAAATCAATCAATGAACCAAGTTTACATCCTCTTTGCAATGAACAGTAATTGACTCAACGTTGTAGATTGACAAAGAAAACCTGTCACTTAATCAACTTTGTTCCCAAAACTCGTTCGCCTTTTCTTTTCTGTGCCGTGTTAAAAACTGTGAATCTTTTGTATTTCTACTTTAGCCAATTCAGGGGGCTTAGCCAACAAGTTCTCTCTCTTCTTTATAGAATCGCGGTTCGAAAATGTATGGAATTGACATAAGCGTTCCATATTATGAAGTTGACATTCGACTCGTGTCATGTCAGTTCCATAGATTATACAGAGTGTTACAAAACATAGTGATAATGCTTTAGAGTTTAGACTCTAAAGTTTAGAGTTTAGGGTGTGTATGAGTTTCTTATAAACGTAGAATTCACTATGGAAGCAGCAGCGGTTTTTTTTGTGAATTGTACGGGCAAGCATCTCAGCGTCATGAATTTGCGCAATGTGCATGGGTGATTCTACAAAAATTGGGTAACTCGCTGTCACCAGTCAATATATATTAAATCACATTATATTTGAAAGATTTTATACTTATTTTTAAAAGTATGTAATCTCCTTTAATTGGTCACTCAATTTCAGATACGTAATTTAATTAGAAATTGTATAAAATTATAAGAGTGTGCTCAAAACGTCAGTTCTTTGGCCTGTCACAAACCCAAAAACGTTCAATCAAGAGACTGTACATCAGATTCTACGATTAATTTCAGAAAACTCGATATATAATTACAATCTTTCATGTGCGTAATAATGAATGTCAGGACTTTCATAATGTAAAAATATTTACAATGTATTTAAAAAAGAGAGGAAACTTTGTCATAGGTTTCATTCGTCAGTCCTTTATGTAACTTTCAATTGCGAAAATTTTCATCAAAAAAACACGTATACATGGTCAAATACCTAATAATTATGTTTAGTTGGTAATATTGTCAGCTAAGAACTGCAGCATTTCTTTGCCACTATTACAGTATGAGTGCTAGCTCGTCGGATATGACATAATCTTGCGCAGGGCCAGTCAAAAACTCAGTACTGTGGGTAAGTCGTTAATTCCTTATAAATCTTAATTTTATTTTGATTTCGATACTGTTTACTATGATTAGTAAACATTTAATATATTGATATTAGAATATACGAAAAAAAACATTAACTTTAATTATAACCTTAAATTTATGTCGAAATCATCAGTCCTTTGGCGTCAGTCCTTTGCCTGAAATCGTGCCAACGGACTGACATGTTACCAGAGTACTGATGTTTTTTCTTTAAGATCACTTTTGTCACAACAATTAAGGTGTGTTAACCATTTGTTTATTTATTTTAGTGTAAAACATAATGTCGCCTACCACTAAAGACAAATTTGACCGAAGGATAGTATATTAAATAAGAAAAGAGAAGCTGACAAGACTTTCTTGCCGAGAATCAATCTACCTCTTCAAATAAGCTGAATTAGCAAAGAAAAACATAGATTACAAAATGTACTTAAGAAAAGGAGAAAGGGCAAAGAAAAAAATGTTAAAGAAACCTCTAAAGCAAACGGTTAACTTGGAAAAATTGGTTAAGTGCGAGTCAGTCTCCAGCACGAAGCCCTCGTGCCATAAAATGGGTTTTTTCGTATGAGAGCTCCCTTTAAGTGTTTATTTTATTTTAATTTTATTATCTACTATTAAAGAAGAAAAACAAATATTATTTTGTGAACATTTCAATTGCCCACCTAGTGCCATTATTGACATTGAGTTAAAACGACAAAAAGTATATTCTTTGTATAGGAGACCCCTTAAATATTAATTTTGTTATAATTTTATTGTTTATTATTAAAGTAAGAACAAAATTGAGTATTTCTAGAGTATTTAAAATTACCTGGTTGCATTATTGACATCAAGCAAAAAAGGGCACAAAAATCACGTTTCTTGTATGGGAGCCCTCTTAAATATTTATTTTGTTTTTATTTTTGTATTTTCGTTATAGCTGCAACACAATTATACGTCATTTGTGAAAATAAAAACTAGCCATCGCTGTTCTTGAGATACAGCCTGGTGACAGACAAATAGACAGATGGACGTACTGACGGACAAATGGACAAAAAACGAAAACTTTAATTCTGTTGTTTGTTAATATTAATTATTTATGTATACTGTTAAGTCAAAGTACTTAAAAGTAAAAAAAAATGTTTATTACAATTGTCGAAATTCTTATAAAGGTGTGATAGTGTTTTCCCTACATTATTACAAAATATTTTTCGATATTTAACTTACTAAGAACTTGATACATTAAAATAATTAAAGTGATATAATTATAGTTAATAAGCGTTTAATAAATGCCACAAATGTCATATATTTCTAGTATTTTTGCATCATATATCAGTACTGTGTCACCCTCGTCAGTCCTCTGGCAGTCAAAATCAGAAAAATCGAAATATTTTAAAAACTACTCTAAAAAATGACTGTCCCGATTTGCAACAATATATTCATTATATTACCCATCTTTTAAACCCAAAGATGTCTAAATTTACCATAAAAAGTACAGTAAACAAAATATCCCTAAAAGTTACCCAATTTTTGTAGAACCACCCGCATACAAAAATTTAAAAGCTAATCTTTCAGCCCTCTACTTTCACTTTGAACTCTATACAGGGGACCCATACACACAAGAAATTATTATCACTCCATTTTCTTACACCCTGCAGCTGTTCTATTCTGTAGGCCTACTACGAAATCGTTTTGAGACTCAAACAATCGAATAAGAATGCGCGTCCTGCTCTAACAACGTCATTTCACGTACACACAATTCGCCTAACATTCCTGAATCGCGCTATCAAAGTTTTCTGAGCGCGTCAGTATATATGTCGCAGCCGACTGGTTTAAATAGTAGTTCAATCAAACAGCTACCCCTATAACTGAACAACGCCATTCAATCACGCGTCTAGCTTTTATATTGAATATTTTAGTTGATTCAAAAGCCACCGTCTAATTGAAGTAGTTCAGCGCGCACCGCTGCGGCGGTAGGTGCGTTTTATTTACAATATGGCGTCAACTAGCAGGTATTTGTTGGTGTTTGTGGTTGTTTTTCGGAAAGAAAGTAGTTAATAAAAGTTACAAGTGTTATTAAAGAGACAAAAATTGTGGAGGCACATACGAGTGAATTAAAATTTCAACAAATATTCGAGGAGAAATTACGGGATTATGAAATGGATGGACGCAGCCTCCTCCGAAAGGGGGGTTCGGGGGGCACAGCCCCCCGTCAAAACAAAAACAAACACAATCCAGAAAGTCCAAAAGTTGGTTAGGTTAGGTTAGGTTAGAACTTAGACCACAACTCAGAGGGAGCCGAGCGAGCGCAGCGAGCGTGCTGCGGCAGCAGCCGGCGACCGCCGTCAAATAAAAGGGGGGCTCGGGGGGCACAGCCCCCCGCCAAAACAAGAACAAACCAGTTGGCTAAGCGTCGTCTAGCTGTAGTGTTGAACGTTGTATTCAACAAGTCGGCTAAACGACGTATAGCCGTGTGATTGAATTGCGTTGTTCAGTCAAAGGGCTAGCTGTTTGATTGAACGGCTATTTAAACTAGTCGGCTGCGACATATATACGACAACTGTAATGTATCACGCGAGGGCTTCGGTCTGACCGAGCATAACACCTCGCTCGGTCGGAAGATCTTCCTTGGGCCACCACGCATTATTCCCACACACGTTTGTTAGCCAAAACAAAAACAAACCAGTTGGCTAAGCGTCGTCTAGCTGTAGTGTTGAACGTTGTATTCAACAAGTCGGCTAAACGACGTATAGCCGTGTGATTGAATTGCGTTGTTCAGTCAAAGGGCTAGCTGTTTGATTGAACGGCTATTTAAACTAGTCGGCTGCGACATATATACGACAACTGTAATGTATCACGCGAGGGCTTCGGCCTGACCGAGCATAACACCTCGCTCGGTCGGAAGATCTTCCTTGGGCCACCACGCATTATTCCCACACACGTTTGTTAGAGTAGGACGGCGCATTCTCGTACGATTGTTTGAGTCCCAAAACGGTTTCGTGGTACGGCCCCAGTACTCTGACCATATCATCCAAACCCATCTGCATGACCCTGGGCCCACCTGTGCATCTGCGCGGGGCTCTCGAGCGCCGGCGCCCGCCAGTACGAGGCCTCGGGGGAGTCGCACGCGGCCCGGCTCTCCACCTCGCGCCCCTGCTTGATGTACACTGGAACACAACACGACAACCCCTACACAACTACCACTCCCACCGCCGCCTATTCCTTATATCTGCAAAATAAAAAGATAAAAATAAAAAATCCGACTGCCTCATAAAGAGTTTAGCCTGAGAACATGCGTACGCCTCTGCTAATGTCCTAAGTACCGTTTACGTTTCGGATTCCAGGATTTGCATTTTTTTTTTTGCAGATTTGGCAAAGCGCATCGTTTTAAGGGCCTCCGAGACGATCAAACGGTTTGACTCAAACCTTACGTGTTGGATGCAACCGTTTGATGTCGGTTTGAACGGTTTGTCAAACGACACTGCGCAGTTTCATTCAATACGCGCTGTCGAGTACACGTCTTGTGATGCAGAAGATGCTCTAGATTCTAGAACGAGGATCGCGATTTTCTTATCTTATGTTTATAACGTTAATGTCCTCCGTCAGAAGAGAAAAAAAAGAAAAAGACTTGTCCAAAGAACGGTATGGTCTATGGACTAACATAATATCGTTTTACCCACGAACATCTACAGAAAGTACCTATGTGAAGTTAGCAACCGAGTTCAAGGTAAATGATTTTTATATATGTCATTCGATTGTACCCGGAGTGTACCCGATTGTACCGCAATTAAAATCGTTTGTACCTCAATAGGGTAGAAATGGGGGGGGGTGGTAAAATTTGCTTAGCAACCGACATAAAGATACCGGAATTTTAATGATGCCATCTGGAAGAGTATCGTTTGTACCGGATTGTACCCGTTTTTAAAGTTAATTTTTTTTTTTGATTTTACGAAAAAAAAAAACAAAAAAAATTTTTTTCCCTAAAAATAAGGCTTTGTACGGAGTAGAAGGAAAGAAAGTATATAAAGCAGTTCAAATGTGTAAAAGAAGTTATTTTTTGAGGTAGATTCGTTCGGTCTTGACGAATTTTCCAATATCTTACTATAAAAGTCGGAGTTATATTTTGCAGTTTTTTTTGTCGTTTGTACCTCGCCAAAACAGAAAAATTATAAAAGAAGATACTATTCACTTTAAATTCACACAAAATTTTTTGAGACAACAACGACAGAAATTCGATCGGTCTTGACGAATTTTCGAATATCTTACTATAAAACTCGGAGTCAAATTTTGCAACTTTTGTCGTTTGTACCTCGCCAAAACAGAAAAATTATTAAAGAAGATACTATTCACTTCATATTTACACAAAAAAATTTGAGGTACAAACGATTTTTCATATAGTAACAACGTCAGAGATTCGATCGGTCTTGACGAATTTTCGAATATCTTACTATAAAACTCGGAGTCAAATTTTGCAAATTTTATCGTTTGTACCTCGCCAAAACCGAAAGATTATAAAAGAAGATACTATTCACTTCATATTTACACTAAAAAATTTGAGGTACAAACGATTTTTCATATAGTAACAACGTCAGAGATTCGATCGGTCTTGACGAATTTTCGAATATCTTACTATAAAACTCGGAGTCATATTTTGCAACTTTTATCGTTTGTACCTCGCCAAAACCGAAAGATTAAAACCGAAAGATTATAAAAGAAGATACTATTCACTTCATATTTAAACAAAAAAATTTGAGGTACAAACGATTTTTCATATAGTAACAACGTCAGAGATTCGATCGGTCTTGAAGAATTTTCGAATATCTTACTATAAAACTCGGAGTCAAATTTTGCAACTTTTATCGTTTGTACCTCGCCAAAACCGAAAGATTACAAAAGGAGATATTATTCACTTCATATTTAAACAAAAAAATTTGAGGTACAAACGATTTTTCATATAGTAACAACGTCAGAGATTCGATCGGTCTTGACGAATTTTCGAATATCTTACTATAAAACTCGGAGTCATATTTTGCAACTTTTATCGTTTGTACCTCGCCAAAACCGAAAGATTAAAACCGAAAGATTATAAAAGAAGATACTATTCACTTCATATTTAAACAAAAAAATTTGAGGTACAAACGATTTTTCATATAGTAACAACGTCAGAGATTCGATCGGTCTTGAAGAATTTTCGAATATCTTACTATAAAACTCGGAGTCATATTTTGCAACTTTTATCGTTTGTACCTCGCCAAAACCGAAAGATTATAAAAGAAGATACTATTCACTTCACATCTAAACAAAAAAATTTGAGGTACAAACGATTTTTCATATAGTAACAACGTCAGAGATTCGATCGGTCTTGAAGAATTTTCGAATATCTTACTATAAAACTCGGAGTCAAATTTTGCAACTTTTATCGTTTGTACCTCGCCAAAACCGAAAGATTACAAAAGGAGATACTATTCAATTCATATTTAAACAAAAAAATTTGAGGTACAAACGATTTTTCAACGTCAGAGATTCGATCGGTCTTGAAGAATTTTCGAATATCTTACTATAAAACTCGGAGTCAAATTTTGCAACTTTTATCGTTTGTACCTCGCCAAAACCGAAAGATTACAAAAGGAGATATTATTCACTTCATATATACACAAAAAAATTTGAGGTACAAACGATTTTTCATATAGTAACAACGTCAGAGATTCGATCGGTCTTGACGAATTTTCGAATATCTTACTATAAAACTCGGAGTCAAATTTTGCAAATTTTATCGTTTGTACCTCGCCAAAACCGAAACATTACAAAAGGAGATATTATTCACTTCATATTTACACAAAAAAATTTGAGGTACAAACGATTTTTCATATAGTAACAACGTCAGAGATTCGATCGGTCGTGACGAATTTTCGAATATCTTACTATAAAACTCGGAGTCATATTTTGCAACTTTTATCGTTTGTACCTCGCCAAAACCGAAAGATTACAAAAGGAGATTTTATTCACTTCATATTTACACAAAAAAATTTGAGGTACAAACGATTTTTCATATAGTAACAACGTCAGAGATTCGATCGGTCGTGACGAATTTTCGAATATCTTACTATAAAACTCGGAGTCATATTTTGCAACTTCTATCGTTTGTACCTCGCCAAAAGCGAAAGATTAAAAAAGAAGATACTATTCACTTCATATTTACATAAAAAAAAATGAGGTACAAACTATTTTTCATATAGTAACAACGTCAGAGATTCGATCGGTCTTGACGAATTTTCGAATATCTTACTATAAAACTCGGAGTCATATTTTGCAACTTTTATCGTTTGTACCTCGCCAAAGCTGAAAGATTATAAAAGAAGATACTAGGTATTCAATTCATATTTACACAAAAAAATTTGAGGTACAAACGATTTTTCATATAGTAACAACGTCAGAGATTCGATCGGTCTTGAAGAATTTTCGAATATCTTACTATAAAACTCGGAGTCATATTTTGCAACTTTTATCGTTTGTACCTCGCCAAAGCTGAAAGATTATAAAAGAAGATACTAGGTATTCAATTCATATTTACACAAAAAAATTTGAGGTACAAACGATTTTTCATATAGTAACAACGTCAGAGATTCGATCGGTCTTGAAGAATTTTCGAATATCTTACTATAAAACTCGGAGTCAAATTTTGCAACTTTTATCGTTTGTACCTCGCCAAAACCGAAAGATTACAAAAGGAGATATTATTCACTTCATATATACACAAAAAAATTTGAGGTACAAACGATTTTTCATATAGTAACAACGTCAGAGATTCGATCGGTCTTGACGAATTTTCGAATATCTTACTATAAAACTCGGAGTCAAATTTTGCAAATTTTATCGTTTGTACCTCGCCAAAACCGAAAGATTACAAAAGGAGATATTATTCACTTCATATTTACACAAAAAAATTTGAGGTACAAACGATTTTTCATATAGTAACAACGTCAGAGATTCGATCGGTCGTGACGAATTTTCGAATATCTTACTATAAAACTCGGAGTCAATTTTTGCAACTTTTATCGTTTGTACCTCGCCAAAACCGAAAGATTATAAAAGAAGATACTATTCAATTCATATTTAAACAAAAAAATTTGAGGTACAAACGATTTTTCAACGTCAGAGATTCGATCGGTCTTGAAGAATTTTCGAATATCTTACTATAAAACTCGGAGTCAAATTTTGCAACTTTTATCGTTTGTACCTCGCCAAAACCGAAAGATTACAAAAGGAGATATTATTCACTTCATATATACACAAAAAAATTTGAGGTACAAACGATTTTTCATATAGTAACAACGTCAGAGATTCGATCGGTCTTGACGAATTTTCGAATATCTTACTATAAAACTCGGAGTCAAATTTTGCAAATTTTATCGTTTGTACCTCGCCAAAACCGAAACATTACAAAAGGAGATATTATTCACTTCATATTTACACAAAAAAATTTGAGGTACAAACGATTTTTCATATAGTAACAACGTCAGAGATTCGATCGGTCTTGACGAATTTTCGAATATCTTACTATAAAACTCGGAGTCAAATTTTGCAAATTTTATCGTTTGTACCTCGCCAAAACCGAAACATTACAAAAGGAGATATTATTCACTTCATATTTACACAAAAAAATTTGAGGTACAAACGATTTTTCATATAGTAACAACGTCAGAGATTCGATCGGTCGTGACGAATTTTCGAATATCTTACTATAAAACTCGGAGTCATATTTTGCAACTTCTATCGTTTGTACCTCGCCAAAAGCGAAAGATTAAAAAAGAAGATACTATTCACTTCATATTTACATAAAAAAAAATGAGGTACAAACGATTTTTCATATAGTAACAACGTCAGAGATTCGATCGGTCTTGACGAATTTTCGAATATCTTACTATAAAACTCGGAGTCATATTTTGCAACTTTTATCGTTTGTACCTCGCCAAAGCTGAAAGATTATAAAAGAAGATACTAGGTATTCAATTCATATTTACACAAAAAAATTTGAGGTACAAACGATTTTTCATATAGTAACAACGTCAGAGATTCGATCGGTCTTGAAGAATTTTCGAATATCTTACTATAAAACTCGGAGTCATATTTTGCAACTTTTATCGTTTGTACCTCGCCAAAGCTGAAAGATTATAAAAGAAGATACTAGGTATTCAATTCATATTTACACAAAAAAATTTGAGGTACAAACGATTTTTCATATAGTAACAACGTCAGAGATTCGATCGGTCTTGAAGAATTTTCGAATATCTTACTATAAAACTCGGAGTCAAATTTTGCAACTTTTATCGTTTGTACCTCGCCAAAACCGAAAGATTACAAAAGGAGATATTATTCACTTCATATATACACAAAAAAATTTGAGGTACAAACGATTTTTCATATAGTAACAACGTCAGAGATTCGATCGGTCTTGACGAATTTTCGAATATCTTACTATAAAACTCGGAGTCAAATTTTGCAAATTTTATCGTTTGTACCTCGCCAAAACCGAAAGATTACAAAAGGAGATATTATTCACTTCATATTTACACAAAAAAATTTGAGGTACAAACGATTTTTCATATAGTAACAACGTCAGAGATTCGATCGGTCTTGACGAATTTTCGAATATCTTACTATAAAACTCGGAGTCAAATTTTGCAAATTTTATCGTTTGTACCTCGCCAAAACCGAAAGATTACAAAAGGAGATATTATTCACTTCATATTTACACAAAAAAATTTGAGGTACAAACGATTTTTCATATAGTAACAACGTCAGAGATTCGATCGGTCGTGACGAATTTTCGAATATCTTACTATAAAACTCGGAGTCAAATTTTGCAAATTTTATCGTTTGTACCTCGCCAAAACCGAAAGATTACAAAAGGAGATATTATTCACTTCATATTTACATAAAAAAATTTGAGGTACAAACGATTTTTCATATAGTAACAACGTCAGAGATTCGATCGGTCTTGACGAATTTTCGAATATCTTACTATAAAACTCGGAGTCATATTTTGCAACTTCTATCGTTTGTACCTCGCCAAAAGCGAAAGATTAAAAAAGAAGATACTATTCACTTCATATTTACATAAAAAAAAATGAGGTACAAACGATTTTTCATATAGTAACAACGTCAGAGATTCGATCGGTCTTGACGAATTTTCGAATATCTTACTATAAAACTCGGAGTCATATTTTGCAACTTTTATCGTTTGTACCTCGCCAAAGCTGAAAGATTATAAAAGAAGATACTATTCAATTCATATTTACACAAAAAAATTTGAGGTACAAACGATTTTTCATATAGTAACAACGTCAGAGATTCGATCGGTCTTGAAGAATTTTCGAATATCTTACTATAAAACTCGGAGTCAAATTTTGCAAATTTTATCGTTTGTACCTCGCCAAAACCGAAAGATTACAAAAGGAGATATTATTCACTTCATATTTACACAAAAAAATTTGAGGTACAAACGATTTTTCATATAGTAACAACGTCAGAGATTCGATCGGTCGTGACGAATTTTCGAATATCTTACTATAAAACTCGGAGTCATATTTTGCAACTTTTATCGTTTGTACCTCGCCAAAACCGAAAGATTATAAAAGAAGATACTATTCACTTCACATTTAAACAAAAAAATTTGAGGTACAAACGATTTTTCATATAGTAAGAACGTCAGAGATTCGATCGGTCTTGAAGAACTTTCGAATATCTTACTATAAAACTCGGAGTCAAATTTTGCAACTTTTATCGTTTGTACCTCGCCAAAACCGAAAGATTACAAAAGGAGATATTATTCACTTTATATTTAAACAAAAAAATTTGAGGTACAAACGATTTTTCATATAGTAACAACGTCAGAGATTCGATCGGTCGTGACGAATTTTCGAATACCTTA
The DNA here is from genome assembly GCF_905147365.1 of Aricia agestis. NCBI lineage: Eukaryota > Metazoa > Arthropoda > Insecta > Lepidoptera > Lycaenidae > Aricia > Aricia agestis. Next base: position 20,233,527 of record NC_056409.1, read on the forward strand.
CTATAAAACTCGGAGTCAAATTTTGCAACTTTTATCGTTTGTACCTCGCCAAAACCGAAAGATTATAAAAGAAGATACTATTCACTTCATATTTAAACAAAAAAATTTGAGGTACAAACGATTTTTCAACGTCAGAGATTCGATCGGTCTTGAAGAATTTTCGGATATCTTACTATAAAACTCGGAGTCAAATTTTGCAAATTTTATCGTTTGTACCTCGCCAAAACCGAAAGATTACAAAAGGAGATATTATTCACTTCATATTTACACAAAAAAATTTGAGGTACAAACGATTTTTCATATAGTAACAACGTCAGAGATTCGATCGGTCTTGACGAATTTTCGAATATCTTACTATAAAACTCGGAGTCAAATTTTGCAAATTTTATCGTTTGTACCTCGCCAAAACCGAAAGATTACAAAAGGAGATATTATTCACTTCATATTTACACAAAAAAATTTGAGGTACAAACGATTTTTCATATAGTAACAACGTCAGAGATTCGATCGGTCTTGACGAATTTTCGAATATCTTACTATAAAACTCGGAGTCAAATTTTGCAAATTTTATCGTTTGTACCTCGCCAAAACCGAAAGATTACAAAAGGAGATATTATTCACTTCATATTTACACAAAAAAATTTGAGGTACAAACGATTTTTCATATAGTAACAACGTCAGAGATTCGATCGGTCTTGAAGAATTTTCGAATATCTTACTATAAAACTCGGAGTCAAATTTTGCAACTTTTATCGTTTGTACCTCGCCAAAACCGAAAGATTACAAAAGGAGATATTATTCACTTCATATATACACAAAAAAATTTGAGGTACAAACGATTTTTCATATAGTAACAACGTCAGAGATTCGATCGGTCTTGACGAATTTTCGAATATCTTACTATAAAACTCGGAGTCAAATTTTGCAACTTTTATCGTTTGTACCTCGCCAAAACCGAAAGGTTATAAAAGAAGATATTATTCACTTCATATTTACACAAAAAAATTTGAGGTACAAACGATTTTTCATATAGTAACAACGTCAGAGATTCGATCGGTCTTGACGAATTTTCGAATATCTTACTATAAAACTCGGAGTCATATTTTGCAACTTCTATCGTTTGTACCTCGCCAAAAGCGAAAGATTAAAAAAGAAGATACTATTCACTTCATATTTACATTAAAAAAAATGAGGTACAAACGATTTTTCATATAGTAACAACGTCAGAGATTCGATCGGTCTTGAAGAATTTTCGAATATCTTACTATAAAACTCGGAGTCAAATTTTGCAACTTTTATCGTTTGTACCTCGCCAAAACCGAAAGATTACAAAAGAAGATATTATTAACTTCATATTTACAAAAAAAAATTTGAGGCACAAACGATTTTTCATATAGTAACAACGTCAGAGATTCGATCGGTCTTGACGAATTTTCCAATATCTTACTATAAAACTAAGAGTTAAATTTTGCAACTTCTATCGTTTGTACCTCGCCAAAACCGAAAGATTATAAAAGAAGATACTATTCACTTTATATTTACACAAAAAAATTTGAGGTACAAACGATTTTTATAGTAAGATATTCGAAATGTCGTCAAGACCGATAGAATCTCTGACGTTGTTACTATATGAAATATCGTTTTTACCTATATTTTTTTTTGTTTATATGAAGTGAATAGAACAATCTTATATAATCTTTCGGTTTTCGCGAGGTACAAACGATAGAAGTTGCAAAATTTAACTCTTAGTTTTATAGTAAGATATTGGAAAATTCGTCAAGACCGATCGAATCTCTGACGTTGTTACTATATGAAAAATCGTTTGTACCTCAAATTTTTTTTGTGTAAATAATATGAAGTGAATGGTATTTTCTTTTATAATCTTTCGGTTTTGGCGAGGTACAAACGACAAAAATTGCAAAATTTGACTCCGAGTTTTATTGTAAGATATTCGAAAATTCGTCAAGACCAATCGAATCTCTGACGTTGTTACTATATGAAAAATCGTTTGTGCCTCAAATTTTTTTTTGGCAATATGAAGTGAATAGTATTTTCTTTTATAATCTTTCGGTTTTGGCGAGGTACAAACGATAAAAGATGCAAAATTTGACTCCGAGTTTTATAGTAAGTTATTCAAAAATTCGTCACGACCGATCGAATCTCTGACGTTGTTACTTTATGAAAAATCGTTTGTGCCTCAAATTTTTTGTGTAAATATGAAGTGAATAGAATATTCTTTTATAATCTTTCGGTTTTCGCGAGGTACAAACGATAAAAGTTGCAAAATTTAACTCTTAGTTTTATAGTAAGATATTGGAAAATTCGTCAAGACCGATCGAATCTCTGACGTTGTTACTATATGAAAAATCGTTTGTACCTCAAATTTTTTTGTGTAAATATGAAGTGAATAATATCTTCTTTTGTAATCTTTCGGTTTTGGCGAGGTACAAACGATAAAAGTTGCAAAATTTGACTCCGAGTTTTATAGTAAGATATTCGAAAATTCTTCAAGACCGATCGAATCTCTGACGTTGTTACTATATGAAAAATCGTTTGTACCTCAAATTTTTTTGTGTAAATATGAAGTGAATATAATATTCTTTTATAATCTTTCGGTTTTTGCGAGGTACAAACGATAGAAGTTGCAAAATTTAACTCTTAGTTTTATAGTAAGATATTGGAAAATTCGTCAAGACCGATCGAATCTCTGACGTTGTTACTATATGAAAAATCGTTTGTACCTCAAATTTTTTTGTGTAAATATGAAGTGAATGGTATTTTCTTTTATAATCTTTCGGTTTTGGCGAGGTACAAACGACAAAAGTTGCAAAATTTGACTCCGAGTTTTATTGTAAGATATTCGAAAATTCGTCAAGACCGATCGAATCTCTGACGTTGTTACTATATGAAAAATCGTTTGTACCTCAAATTTTTTAGTGTAAATATGAAGTGAATAGTATCTTCTTTTATAATCTTTCAGTTTTGGCGAGGTACAAACGATAAAATTTGCAAAATTTGACTCCGAGTTTTATAGTAAGATATTCGAAAATTCGTCAAGACCGATCGAATCTCTGACGTTGTTACTATATGAAAAATCGTTTGTACCTCAAATTTTTTTGTGTAAATATGAAGTGAATGGTATTTTCTTTTATAATCTTTTGGTTTTGGCGAGGTACAAACGACAAAAGTTGCAAAATTTGACTCCGAGTTTTATAGTAAGATATTCGAAAATTCGTCAAGACCGATCGAATCTCTGACGTTGTTACTATATGAAAAATCGTTTGTACCTCAAATTTTTTTGTTTAGATATGAAGTGAATAGTATCTTCTTTTATAATCTTTCGGTTTTGGCGAGGTACAAACGATAAAATTTGAAAAATTTGACTCCGAGTTTTATAGTAAGATATTCGAAAATTCGTCAAGACCGATCGAATCTCTGACGTTGTTACTATATGAAAAATCGTTTGTACCTCAAATTTTTTTGTGTAAATATAAAGTGAATAGTATCTTCTTTAATAATTTTTCTGTTTTGGCGAGGTACAAACGACAAAAGTTGCAAAATTTGACTCCGAGTTTTATAGTAAGATATTCGAAAATTCGTCAAGACCGATCGAATCTCTGACGTTGTTACTATATGAAAAATCGTTTGTACCTCAAATTTTTTAGTGTAAATATGAAGTGAATAGTATCTTCTTTTATAATCTTTCGGTTTTGGCGAGGTACAAACGATAGAATTTGCAAAATTTGACTCCGAGTTTTATAGTAAGATATTCGAAAATTCATCAAGACCGATCGAATCTCTGACGTTGTTACTATATGAAAAATCGTTTGTACCTCAAATTTTTTTGTGTAAATATGAAGTGAATAGTATCTTCTTTAATAATTTTTCTGTTTTGGCGAGGTACAAACGACAAAAGTTGCAAAATTTGACTCCGAGTTTTATAGTAAGATATTCGAAAATTCGTCAAGACCGATCGAATTTCTGTCGTTGTTGTCTCAAAAAATTTTGTGTGAATTTAAAGTGAATAGTAACTTCTTTTATAATCTTTCTGTTTTGGCGAGGTACAAACGACAAAAAAACTGCAAAATATAACTCCGACTTTTATAGTAAGATATTGGAAAATTCGTCAAGACCGAACGAATCTACCTCAAAAAATAACTTCTTTTACACATTTGAACTGCTTTATATACTTTCTTTCCTTCTACTCCGTACAAAGCCTTATTTTTAGGGAAAAAAAATTTTTTTGTTTTTTTTTCGTAAAATCAAAAAAAAAATTAACTTTAAAAACGGGTACAATCCGGTACAAACGATACTCTTCCAGATGGCATCATTAAAATTCCGGTATCTTTATGTCGGTTGCTAAGCAAATTTTACCACCCCCCCCATTTCTACCCTATTGAGGTACAAACGATTTTAATTGCGGTACAATCGGGTACACTCCGGGTACAATCGAATGACATATATAAAAATCATTTACCTTGAACTCGGTTGCTAACTTCACATAGGTACAGAAAGTGCTAGAAACTACAGATTCTTTCTTTTTTACTTCTTCATAATCCAGCACTAAACTAAGCCGGGTTTGTTCAAACCTTCAAACGCGTCGGAACACGATCAAACGGCGCGTCAAACACAACGAAAATATGAAATTTCATCAAACATGCTTCAAACACGTAAATGTTTGACAAACCGTTCAAACATGCTTTGTAAACGATCAAAATGGTTTGAGTCAAACCAAAATTTACGTGTTTGAGTCAAACCGTTTGACCGTTTCGGGGGCCCTAAGTGTCACGATATTTTGAGTCAATTTTGTTTTTTTTATTTCTAGCTTCGTATTCAATATACTTAAAGAAAACAGTAACAAAACTTTTAAATAAACTTCCCGACATTTACAGTAGAAGATTGTGAAACAGCTTTTTTGAAAGACCTTTTTAGTTTTTAGGCAGTCGGAAAAAATAATCTAAAAATCGAAACGAAAATAGAAAATGAAATCAAACATAAAAGCAATAAAGCAAAAGCCAAATAAAATAATCTGGGACAAAATAAATTGAATGGCATATTCAGTTGATTTGTTCAAAGGCGGCTAAACTAAAAACATTCGTCCGACATTCTAGATCAACACAAATATTTTTTGATTATATCAGCGCATGGACAGGGAAATAATTTGATTCAAGAGTCCATAAATGATACGACATAAGATAAAATAATTACATACATACATACTACTTGGTATGTTTAAATTGGTACTTTAGCGGCCACCAGGTTCACTGGATTTTGGCGTTGGTCACTATTTCAATGTCATGGCTCAGTTTAACATTTTGATTCTGGAGATATTTTGAGATGTCAGTGCACTTTTATACACCCTACATTTTAGTGTGCGATGCGATATCGCCATCCAGCTGCTTATGTTCTAGAAACAAGAGTATAATGCGACCGCAACCTGCAAACTGCCAGTGTGAAAAACACAGTCGCGGCCTTAGCCATTGCGAGGCCCCGGGCGGCAGGTCTTTGCGCGGCCCTTTAGCCGTCTGTCCACCGCCGCCGACACCGAGACCTCACCGCCAAAAATTCAAATAAAATGCCACTTTGTGACCTTTTGCTTGACGCGAGACCCCTGCAAGAGCGAGGCCCCGGGTGATCGCTCCGTTGGCCACCCCCTAAGGCCACCACTGCCTCTAGGTTAGCCCTTTCGTGAAGATACCTCTGAGTATAAAATACTCAAGGCTAGCCTAATGGTACTGTTCCCCCTAAGTAAGTATATACTTACGACTGAGAGAGGTCTCGACCGGCGAGTTGCCCCAGTCCGTGGTGAGCAGCCGGCGTGCCGACCGTAGGCACTCCTCGTCCTGCACGATGTAGCAGATCAGCATCGCCACGCCCTGAGGATATACTTGGTTAGTTTACCTGGACATACCTTTCCTAGATATTCCTATAATACAGAGTAATTAGCAGCTCTGGATTTATCTATAGGGACTGCCATGGCCTATGGGGCGGCAGCATCCTGTGGCGTCCTAAGGGGGCCGCAGCGTCCAAGGATGGTGGCAGAGCTCGTACATAAGGGCGGCAAAATTAAAGTGGCCTATACTCATAAAAAATATAAATCCGGCCCTGGTAATTAGTTATCTGGGCATAACACAAGAGCTCTTCGGAACTGCACGATATAGTACGATTATAAAATATAATACACACACAATAAGGTGATCTGGCAGAAATACCTGCTGCAGATAAAGACTCACTTGGGATGACTTTATCCCTGAACTGTTAGTTCGAGTGGATGTATGTAGTTGTTTCATCCCTATTGTTCTTAGTATTTCGTATGTCTGCCTTCTTTATTTTTATAGAGCTTATGCAATATTTAACCCCTGTTCAACGAAAATCTGCTCAAATGAAACTTGATCATTGAAAATTCTCGTAACTCCATCGCTGTAAATAAAGGTGTACTCACATTGGCGAGCGCCGCTGCGGAGAGCGCGGCGACGTGCGGCAGGCGGCGCGAGCCGGGCTGCGCGTACGCCACGCCCGCCGCCTGCACCGCCGTCGTCGTCGCCACTAGCGCCAGCGTCTGGCTGACCACCCGACCTCTACAAAAAAGCCAATGTGTCAATCTAAATCAAAATAAAGAATAATTTTTTTACAAAAAAATTCCGAACGTCTAAGGTGCCTACACCAAAACTAATTATTGTACGATCATTTTAAATTTCATCAAAATTAATTCAGTGATTTTTACGCAAAAGAGAAACTAACATAAAAAATTGCTTAACAAAACAGGAAAGAAGGTATAACGCTGATCGCGCAAAATTTTAGGCGAGAGCAGTTCAAAAAGAAAATTACAACAAAGTGTGAAAAATACACAATACTTTTTTGTCACTTCAACACACAACGTAACAAGCTCAATATGCAAAACGAGATCAATCTCGACTCTCGAGTCTCGACGCAGTTACAAAATTTAATTACAGAATTCCCAAGTTTACAATCAGTCCCATCAATGCTTTGTTTTGTTTCAAAAAGGCGAACGTATAAAAATATCCCAATTTTCAGATTGTAAACTTTTTATTGCAAGTTACCCCGGATTTATTTCAAACAATTTCAACAAAAAAAATCCAATCTTAAACACTATTTCCTTATCAAAATCGTTTTCTAAACGACGAAGTTATCTGCTAACGAACATTTAAAAAAAGCACAATCGAATTGAGAAACCTCCTCTTTTTTGTAGTAGGTGAAAAAATAAAATAAAACATAATTGAAGTTAAAAAAATTCAAGTCCCATAACATACCTTTCTTTGAGATATGTTCGCCTCTCCGCCGGTACTTTACTAGTGATGGTGCGGAGACGCAGCGCGGCGCAAAGAGCGAGCGCCACGCCGAGCGCGGTGAGCAGCGCACAGCCCGCCGCGCACACCGCCTGCGCGCCCGAGCCCAGCAGCAGCGGCGACCCGCCCCACAGCCGCGCGGTCAGACACACCAGTGTGCACACACCTTTTGATTTATATTTAATTAATGCGGATTGTTATTAAATCTACTGTGAACGGCTTGACTTTTTAATTGGATGGTAAAGGTAATATTAATTTATCTTTGTTTCGTAGTAAAATTATTTTTGAACTGATGTTTTCGTTTATTTTATAACACTGAAATATAATTAATACGAATATTTATACAAACTATTAGTGAATAAACATTTTTATTCTTGAAAAATATTTAAATTCAATCAAAACACGCGGCCGGATTACAATCGATATGGTTGATAGGTTTTAGTTTTGAAAATGTGCACCAGCTTTATGTTCTTAAACTTTCTGCTGGAGCTATAATTTACAAAACTGTTAGACAAACACAAAACTTTATAATATCATTCATTCATTTTTGCTGACAAGTGGATGGAAATAAAGAAAGTATGTGTGAAATTCTGCGAGGGAAAGTATGAAAGAGCTTCTACCGTTGTCTATTAGTTAAGTTGTTATTATTATTATTAGTTTTTAATTACTATCAATGTGTATTATTAATGTGTTAGTTTTAGGTTAATTAATGTAATTGGGGTCACTCGTTTTAATTAACTGTAAATAAATAAATAAATCATCAGCATACAACTCGAAGGTCCTTGCTACGCCTAGTCGCAGTTTGGATCATACTTTGAGTCATCACTCATCACATGCCATCGACTACTGACCAACTAAGAGCTACAACTAAACACTATTCACCAGCAGCCAATAAATTTCACTTGCGACACCTATTTCGATAGCTTGGCTGCTGGCAGGCATATCCAGTGACCTACTAATGCCTGGGTTACACGGTGCAAGCTGACATGCGAGCTGGCCTAGTCAGTTATTACGGTGCAACTTGCACCGTGTGACCGCACCACGCGAGTTACTTTCATGTGCGAGTGAATCAATTATTAGAACTGATTCACTCAACAGCTCGCAAAGTGTGACCCAGGGAGGCGAGCCGAGTTGCTCTCGTGCGAGTATACAGGCACAGTAACAGCTCACTTCTCAGCTTCAGCTGCTTGCATTGTGTAGCCCATCCTTAAAGGTGCTATAGGACAGTACCTGCCAGCAACCCCACGGAGGAGGCGGCCTGCGCGCGGCCGGCCAGCTCCGCCTGCAGCAGTAGCGGCTGCGCGCACAGCGCCGCGCACCCCGCGCACCAGCACGCCGCGCACACCCAGCCCAGAGCCGTCCCGCATGCCTCCTCCTGGACAATCATAACATAATAATTGTAAGTGTTACCCTCATCTTCCATAATCAGTCTCCTTTAGAGTTAAAAATATATTTAAATATCATAGGCACACACCTCGCCTACACGCCTGCTTCATCAATATCATTATGGTCAACGTAATCATCATTAACCTCATCTTGAAGATTAGTCACCCTCAGATTTGAATAAAATTCAAGGTTTATTTACAGGGCTATGTACAAAATAAATTATCATAACATGAGTCATGACACCCCCAGAGTTAAAGAAAAATTATGTGACCAAAATGTAGAGAAATCATTTGCAACTATTAAAGTAAGGGATACCTTTAGGTATAACTCACCTGTCTAGTATCACAGTCAAGTAGACTAATAACCGCCGCGGAGTGGGTGCCGGCAGTCACAGCCTTCAGCAGCACGGGCAGCTGCGACTTCCTCGTGGGGATCAGGCTGAGGAGCTGCAGCACGGCAGACACCAGGCACATGGCCCCACCCAGGCCCACGGTTATTTTCACTACACCACGCAAGTCCTTTTCCGCGTCCGTCTAAGTGGAAATCGGAGTGTAAGTGTGAATTTGCAAGCATCAGCTACTGGATTCTGGCAATGCATCAGGTAGGGTTTTTTTTTTAATTTATAAAATTGGGGCCGTCTATGGACTGTTCGTTCATATCCTTTTTTTGTTATTTTATTATTTAGATTTTTCGCACCAAGGATAATTGAAATAATATTATAAATTTTAATTAATTGTAGTCCATCACGCCATGGACACTTTTTTTTAAGTAATATATATATATATATATATGTGTGTATATATATACTTAATAGAATAGACTATAATATATACATATAATAAATAAATATATATTTATTGTTTTATAAATTACATAATAATAATATTAATGTTTTGAACGGTGAGGTCCCAGTCGGTGTGGCGGCCAGTAGATCCGACATTTTCCGATTTCCTTAGATTTTATGCTGCTCCACCCTTTGCATTTAGATGTTGTGACATTGGCTTGGTGGAGAGGGGTCACTCAAGCTGGGTGGAGTTTCTAGGGTGTTAAAGAGATATCGTTCTGTGTCGAATCTACCCGCTATGTGGCTTTAGGACTTTATCGTTCCTGTCTTTTATAGCCATTTTTATGTTGTAGTCTTTTATGCGTTCGGTTGACACCTCCGTGGCTCTTTTATGAAGCTTGCTACAGCGTCTCCATCAGTGTCAGTGTAATAGACACAGGTGTTAGTGTGCCGGGATATAGCTACAACTGTATGAGGAACGCTGTCATGGATTGCCAGCTTTCGGGACTTGGTCTGTATGATGATCACCGAAGGACTCGTTAATCCCTGAGCTTCATGGATTGTGACGACGCGAGAGTCCGTTCCCGATCCATAGCCTGTATTAGTGAGGGCTGCTTTCTCCTCTTGTGTGTGGACAAGATACAGGGTATTTAGATCGGTTTTAGGTATTCTCGCTCCTGTATACTTCATTAGCTTTAGGGACCGCAAAATTTCCTTCGATGAATAGATGTTATTATAGACCATGCTTAAGGCGTATGCCACATCCATAGGGCTCCTGTGTGTGCAAGACAACTCCTGGGTGATGCTGGTTACCAGGTTTGGACGAGTGTAATTAAGTTTAAAGAGGTTTTCACGCTCTATAAACGGAAGTTGGTTAATATCTCCAATGAGGATGACATCATTGGCGCCTGTTAACTGATTCGCCATGACGATTGAGCCGAAATGGTTCATGAGGGCCTCGTCAACTATCAACCGTTTGTAGGTTCCTTTTGTCCCATTTACCAGCAAAGAGGCCATGGTACGAACTTTATCTTTAACTTTGTTGCCAGTTCGTAGCGCTCGGCTGCTTCGATTGTCGTTGTTATTATAACGTCTGTTTCCTCATTGAAGTTATTAATGATCCAAGTTGTCTTCCCACATTCAGGAACCCCATTGACCCACGAGTAGTTGATAGATTTCGCGAATATGTCCCAGTCCATGCTGGATTCGGGGTCCCCAGATAGGACTTCTGCCATTTCTAGTATCCTGTCTTCCAGGATTATTCTGGTACATTCCGCTATTACATCAGGTAGGGTTAATGCTCATTTTAATAAAATAAGGATTAAGGAACTACGTTCCAAAATCACACGCCAGTATCATCAGATTTTGACGTACTACGAGTAGATCAGCATTGTTTAATTCAAACACCAAACATGTTTCAAACCACTATTTAGTATACATTATTTAGCGTTGATTTAAACCCGTAATGGGCACCAGATTTTGGTTGGACGTATTTACATAGATAATATAGTGCAGATCTGCAGTTCCTATATAATATTGTAGGTCAGCAAACACGTAAGACGAAGAATTAAATTGTATTATAAAAGTTTCCAAGCCTCTGAGTAAACGGGAATCATTTCAGCTAGCGTTAAAAGCAAATGCATGTTCTCAAAAAATATTACCACTTGCTTTTTAGCACACCCAACAGTGCGATATTTTTAAATAGCAGTTTTTATATTGGATAAGATACATTGAAAACAGCTATTATCATAACGATGACCTTACTTAGACAACGGCTATTTAAATTCAAAGCCTCTGGAAAGCCTTAGGACTGAATTATCCCCTGCTAAGGTCTTTTTACCCTTTTGAGCTAACAACCTCCATTGTGGCTCATAATGAAGTGATCAGGATTCAGTCGACACACGGAGATTACCAACAAAAATATGCAAATCCGGCGTAATCCGCGCACGGCGCTCGATCAACAGGCAAACGTTTGAATTACGATTGGATATCGATTGAACAGCCGGATAATGCTGTAATTTCTAATTGCAATAGTGCTGGCAAATCCAGCGGTACTGTTAGGTTTGGGATTGAGGATGGAATTGAATTTTATGATATAAAAAGGGACAGATCCCTTAATTGGTGACAAGATTATGCAGAAGCATTATACTTAGTAACGCGAAAAAATAGAAGTACTGACAATTTTAAGGGACAAAAGAAAACATTTTGGTTTACAAAAGTGACTTTGATGTGGCTCACAATTAGGCTTTTTCCGCAAAGAAACTTTTATGGTTGCCACAGGTTATGCTAAGTGTGCAGAAGTAAGAAACGTTGGCTAAGGGCCGGGACACAAAAACACGGCACGACGTCGTACGACGTCGTACGGCGCCGTGTCGTGAGAATCCAAGACGCGCGTCGTAAAAAACCACAGCACGGCGCCGTACGCCGTCTTACGACGTCGCGTCTTAGAAACTCATCTTGAATTTCTACGTGAGTTTCTACGGCACGACGTCGTACGACGCCGTACGGCGCCGTGCCGTGGTTTTTTACGACGCGCGTCGTGGATTCTCACGACACGGCGCCGTACGACGTCGTACGACGTCGTGCCGTGTTTTTGTGTCCCGGCCCTAAGCCGTGCAACAAGCCTTTGCCGAGCAACGAAATTTAAACTAATAAAATAAATTGTTCTTTTGGCTCCCAAATTCTCGTGGCAGTTGTTTGCGTCGATTATACTCGACGCAAACGTAACTTTGTTTAATTCCAAGTCCTTTTAATTATAAGCAAACTATTTAGCGAAATAAATGAAATTCAAACAGCCTAAAAGCATATTTAACAGTCAAAGTTGTTGTAGTAAATTATAAATGAGTGTAGTCCGTCCCCAGGCGCTGCTTCGTCTACATTATTCATGCTTTATGATAATAATCGTTATTTGTTATGTAAATTTCGATTAATTATTTACTGGCATACATATTCTAGCTCTACGAGACTGGAGAAACAGCCTGTATCTAAGTTTTGATGGTAATTTACATGCAAATTTTGTAGATACGACCTAAATTCAAAGGATAATAATCAATGTATGAATCTATAGAGATTACAAAAAGTTTGTCAAAATATTGTCTAATTTAATTTAAAATGGTGAATCTCGATCTGTGCAATTTAAGTGAGGTCGGTGACCGAAACTAGTCTCCAAATTTGTGAGGCCACAGGCTGGCTGGTCCGATGTCTGCTAATGTGATCTGATCGAGTAAATGTTCTCTCTTTATTTTCATTAATTCCCAGCTAAAAAAAGAGTTCTCGGCTCGAGGACTCTCTTTTTAGCTGAGACCAGGGGCCCGATTATCAAAGAACGAATGTCGTTTCGACTGCAGGCTATAAATTTATCAGCAGTCTCACTCGCGTATTTGACAGTTTCTGAAGTTAGACAGCCTGCGATCGAAGTTCGAAACTTGACCAAATGCCCCTGCCTCATCAAACACTATAATGCCGCCGGCCATAAACGGACCGCATCTTGCAGTCGAGACCGACTGCAAGATGCTGTTGCCACACGGCGATCTGTGTTTCCATACTAAATTCATAATATCCGCAATACACGGACAACTCGAACTGTTCTTGAGCGGTCGGAGTTGTCGCTCTGCGGTCCAGTTTCGCCGTGTGGTCGAACAACAAAAGTATGTATGGTCTACAGCATGGTGCGATCGTGTATGACTTCAACGCGACCGCTCTAGAGCAGTCGGTCCCGACTGCAACTTGCGGTCCGCCTATGGCCAGTCTAATACTCACCAGGGTAGAACTAGCGACGGTGAGTAGCGCGTACGTGCCGAGGCCGCGACACCGGCACGCCACGTGCGACGGCTCCGGTACGCGCGCCTCGCACGCCGCCGTGTTCCACACGCGCGGCTCGGCCACCGTCCGCACCGCGCACGCCAGCTTTGACTCTGAGGGAAATGTCTTATTTAAAGCTCCCACACATAACTGCGAATTCGCATCGCATAGCAAATATCTGCGACAAAATACATGATAAAAATGACATTACGATGCGATGCGAATTCGCAGTTTTGTGTTCCTACACGCAGTTTTGTGTTCGGAACACTAAGGGGGGGACTCCTTAGATAGTGTTCCGAAATAGCTCAGTATACTGGCCAGTGCTTGTGACGTCATTAATCCGACGCTATATTGTACTGGTGTGCTATCATATCGTCCCTACTGGTAAGACAAGTGTGACGTATTAGTAGTGTATGCAATAATGATAACCCAACAAAGTTATAATAATGCACGATCAATGATCATAATTCATAACCATAACCAACAAAATTTATGATGTATTTACTTAGTTCTTATAATTATTATATTGATTTACACAACTTTTATATTAATCATTCATCAAGGTATAAGTATACTTAAGTATCTAACTCTAGAGTCTAGAGTAACTGCGCGAAGATCCTTCCTTTGCGACTAGATCAAATCACTTTTGAGAAAACCTTGGAAAAAGGATCTACTGCTATAAACAACGAGCGGTTAATTCATTCCAGGTATGGAGAGCTTAGGTGGAAAATGTATTCTAGTCATAAACTTGAAATTGATAGATTATCCTGGCGATAAACAGCGTGTGCGTAGGACTACGTCAATCACTATGTACGGTACGGGTGCGTAGGTGATCTACGTTTATTAATTAACTCTACCACGTATTATTCGCCTAATAAATTGGTCACATGATACAGAAACCTTGGGGCTGTTCCGAAATAGGTTACAGAAGCTGTTGCTATCACACATCAACACATCGTATTCAGTATTGTAGCTCGCGTGTTTTGACGTAGTTCGTTGGGCTGATTGAAGTAAAAATTTAGAGAGGACAGATGTCAATAGCAAAATTTCCTTTGTAGTTGGAGTATTATAGCCACAGCTAATGCGGTCAGTTCTGAAATAGGCACTTGTGTTTTCAGAAATCACAGTACCAAAGGCTTTTGCTTGGCAAAAGGATGAGGGTTTTCAAGGACATAGCCGTAGATTCGACACAGACAAAATACTGACAGACACCAAAACCCATCAGGTATCAAATGCACTTATTTTGACAGCTTTTTACTTTCTTATATACTTAGCTATACTATACTATCTTATATTATACATGTAGCTATCTTAGCTGACAACGCCACCACTTACCCAACGCAGTATAGTTCTTGGCGTGTACAAAGAGCAGCGTGACGGTGTGCGGCGCTGCGGGGTCCGCGCCGCCCGTCGCCAGCTGCACGTGCGCTGATGATGGGCGGTACTCAAGCTCCCGCCCGCCCCTATAAATAACCCTGGTTATTGCCAAGCTGCGACAAACATCATTGATAATAACCCTGGTTATTGCCAAGTTACGACTAACATCATATATTTACTTTAGCCTATATTTGCTCAAGCACCAAAACAGCAGGATCGATGTTTTGGTGTTACCAACTCCTTGAGGTCCTTTTTGGATTTTTATCAATATTAATTTGAGATGCACTAGTAGGAATACCTATTTTTACGAATACATAAATAGAAATAAGTAAATAAACTTATAAAAAACTATTTTAATGTCCTTGTTTGAAATATCATAATATTATGCAATGCGGTAACAATAGTTGGACCAAAGCAAACTTTTTAGTTTTTACTATCTGCTCACTGACACCGGTTGCATCCCGATGGTGCTCGTTATAAAACTTTTATTTCAAACTTCCAATTGAAAATTTGAAATACGAACAGATGAAGTATTTCCAACGGAACAAGCTTCAAGAGGATTTGTTGGAAAAACTAAAGGATCCACTTTTATAATTAAGAAGCCGTCCATAAAAATACAAACAAGAAAGTAAAGGAATTAGATGAGTTAATGGTCCGATAAAGTTACACTACTAAGCTTAGCGTTAATTCAATGAATTCCTTACTTTAGTTATTTCAAGTTTTGTTTGTGAATATGATCAGAAAACGAGCAAAACGGGCATATAGAGTTAATGTTATAGTATTCTATGCCACCATTGTATCTAATATTGGCTCTTTTGACACGAAATGTACACGAAATGCGGCGCGTACGGTGCGGACGAATGTGCGAACTGCGAAGTTTCCTATCATTTCATACAACGAATTCTAAAATGCGGCGCGTAGGGCGTGCGTGCTGATAAATATGCGACCACGCGCATCGAAGCCGAGTCTACAGATATTTTGTTCTCCTATATCACTTACTTGAACTCAACAGCTCTCCTCAGCGAGGGCAGTCGCGAAACCAGATCATGGTACTGCACCACCACCACAGACGCATTAGAGCTTCTCTCCACCAGCTCCACCCCCGCGGAGGACAATAGCCAGTCCCCCGCAGCAGGCTCCAGGAGGAAGTGGAAGTGTGCGTTGTCTTCCCGCACCCTCTTGGTGGTTACGCTGAAGCTATGGTAGTGGAGGTCCATGTCGCGCATGAGAGCCGTGTCGACTATGGCGGATTGCAACTCGTAGATTTTCTGGAAATTATGCTTGATTTATGTACGAGTTTCTTTAAGAGAAATGGGGTTTGTTTCTGAAGACGATTTTTTTAAACAGAAATGGGGTTTGTTTCTGAAGACAAATTTCTTTTAAGAGAAATGGGGTTTGTTTCTGAAGGCGAGTTTTTTTTAAGAGAAACGGGGCTTGGTTCTGAACAGTGGAAGGCGTTATCCATGTGGTATAGGAAAGTTTCGAAATAATTAATTTTTGCCATGGACAACATTGGACAGCAATGCGATGAGTGTTACTTTATGCTGTTTGCGTTTATGCGGTCGGCGGCGCCTTTCACGATGCAAGTTGCGACGCCGCAACGTAGTGTTGTGGCGCCCTATGAAATTACCTTTGTACACCAAATACCGATGTACACCTTCATGTTTCTTACACTGGTTATTCTCGCCGGGTTTGTTCCGCAAACAAGCAAATAACGTCTCATTAGTGAATGAGTCTTACAGCAAATGAATAATTCATTATGTGAAACAGCATTGACGCTGCCGGCTAACCGCAGTAGCGTTACGGAGTGCAATGTTTTATAATATTTCTTACAAATAAGACGAAAAAGGCATACCTAATTTGCTTTGAAATCGCAATATGTTTTCACGAATAAAGCTCACTCTACTCTATATAAATTATAATAATATTTTCTCGATCTAAGAAGCTTCCTGTATTCGACATCATTAGCATAACCACATAACAATGAAATACTTATTAATAGTTATTTATTATTATGATATTTAGTTTGTTAATTCTGTTATAATTAATTTGCATGTAATTTTATTTAAATCATAATCATATTTTATCGATTTAATTGTGTTTAGTTAAAAAATCAATTTTTATATTGTATATTTTTTAGAGCTATAATCGTGAATGCTGTGTCGCCTGTTAAGGTATATGCATCGATACAAATCAGGTAATATTATTGTGTTTAACAAGGTTTTAATGTATTTTTTTTTATTTAATGATTTATTGTGCACAAGAAATATTACCAAAACAATGATTTACACAGCAAGACGACACAAAGGATCTGCTTATTTCTAATAGAAATCTCTTCCAGCAGCCCTACGGAGAGAGATTGGATAAGGATAGCAGATAGGACGTGCACAACCATGAATGTAATATTATGTCAACATGTACTTCTAACAATAAAACTAATAAAATAATAGTAATAATAATAATAATAATGAACAGATATGATAATAAGATATGTATGTACTGTTTGGTGTCCTTAATGTAAATAAATAAATACTTTTTTTATGAAAAACCCACTTTCTGGAGCAGGTGACATTTATATCAATCGACAAACAATAATGAGGGGTCAAGCCATTGATCCACGCTTGTACCCTCGGCCTCGATACAATAGAACAGAATACAAACAGAATACAATAAACGTCCAAATCCTGCATAACGATCTTCTGTGTTCGCCGTGTCTGTTATAATTATAAATTATAATAAGGCCGTGTACGATATTATCTATTATACTGGTAATGAATACTCCAATGTATTATCTAGACTAATATCGGTGTTTAATACGAATAAGAGGTATGACAGATGACATAAGTACACAAAATAATATTGTGAATTGAGAACATTGACATTATAAAGATCCCACCCAGTATAGGTTCATATTTAGGCAGGTTAAATAGAAGTTGTTAGTTCGATAGTTGTTATTTTAGTTATAGGATGTGATAACAGATGGCACTGTACAAATTTTGTAATCCGCTACATCGCGCTATCGAAAACCTAATGTGAGCCTATATAAGCCTGAGTTACTTTCGAATAAACCGAGTTCCAACAGCAGTGTGGTGGTTTCATTGAGGTTACCCTACGCAGCAACATATGGTGCCGAAACCAGGGAACTAAGTGAGTGAGTAGTAAGTGTAGTGGACAGTGAAGAAGTGAAGTGAATAGTGAGTTCGGCGGACAAGGTAGGAACCCAGTGAATAGTGAGTGGACAGGACCCAAGTGAATAGTGACTAGTGAGTGCAAGTGACAGGACCCTCGGATTGCAGTGAGTAGTAGGTGCAAGGACAATAGACCGTAAGTAGATTGTAAATAAGATACTCTTCAAGTTAAGTGGCTTGTCAGTTATATGAGCTGTGCGAATTGTCTTCCGTGAAGTTTATGACAGTAGTATTTTGGCGCTATTGCGATTGACATAATGGAGTCACTTTTACCAGAGCAAAAGGAAATCAGTACACTCATAAAGAAAGGTTTTACTAACTATAAAAAAACAGCCAAAGATAAATTAACTTCGATTTATATAAACAATAGATTGGAAATTTTAGAACCATTATGGACAAAATTTAGAGAAAACCATTTTAAGATTGTGAATACTGTATCTAAGGCCGAGAGATTACAGACACCTTATTTCATAGAAGAGTGGTATGATACTGTAGAAGAGACATACAGCGAATATAAATGTAGATTAAAGTTAGACATGAGTAAGAGAAGTGAGATAAGAGATGCACCTGCGATTTCTGCATGTAACCAAAGCTGTAATCCCGCAAAGCCAGAGGTTAAATTACCCCAAATCCAACTTCCAACATTTTCGGGAGCATACGAAGAGTGGCAAAGCTTTCACGATATGTTCCTCTCGCTCATTCATAACAATGACTCTTTAAGTGCTGTGCAAAAGATGCATTATTTGAAGTGCGGCTTAAGAGGCGAGCCTGAGATGCTATTGCGAAGTATGATGACTACCGAATCAAATTACGCTGAAGCTTGGGACAAATTAGTTAAGCGATACAGCAATAAGAGATATAATGCCAATGAGGTTATGAAAAAGCTATTTTCATTGAAATCCGCAAATAGCGAATCCGCAGCCGCAATTAAGAATTTACTTGACACTACTGCCGTTTGTTTGAAATCGCTACAGAATTTAGGAGTTGAGACGGATAAGTGGGATGTGATTATTATTTATATCACCGTCTCAAAGCTAGACTATGAGATACGAACGGAGTGGGAGTCGGAAGTAAGCCGAAGAGAGTCAGATGATTTCCCAACCTGGAATGAATTAGTTACATTTTTAGAGAAGAAATTCAGAACCTTAGAGATGTTGTCCGATTCCAAGTCCGGTCGCCGCTTTGCAATGTCCAATGAAATTAAAGTCCATCATTCTTCAACTGTCCAATATAAGAGAAGCTGCGTAATGTGCGCGAAACCACACTTGTTATACCAATGCAAACAATTTGGATCTAAGTCTCCCCAAGAGAGAACAGAGTTTATAAAATCCAAGAGGCTTTGTTTCAATTGTTTTGCACTTACCCACAACGTCAAGAATTGCCATCAAATTACGTGTTGCCGACGTTGTGGTAGGAGGCATCACACACTGCTGCATTATGAGAGAAGTCGGCCTCAAGTGATTTCCAGCCAGCCAACTTCATCCACTGGTACTGCATCCGACTCAGTAGATGCAGTTCACAGTCATGAGAGAGAAACTCCAAAATATGAGACGAAAGTAGTAGCTAATTTTGCCAGTGAGAATTACCAAAAGCATAACAGAGTGTTGTTACCTACAGCTTTAGTGAGAATTAAATCACAAAATGGCTACTGTCAAAGTGCGCGTGTGTTAATTGATCAAGGTTCAGAGACATCCTTTGTTGCTGAGAGTGTAGTGAAATCACTTGGTCTTAACCGCAAACCAGTTAATAGTTTAGTATCAGGTGTAGGTCAAAGCAAAGAGAATATATCTAAGAGTGTTGTTACTTTTGAGATAGAGTCACTTCATAATCGTGACTTTTCTTTATTGATTAATGCATTTGTTTTAAATTCATTAACATCATTTCTTCCATCTTCCAAAGCTTGCATCCTGAACTGGCCAGATCTTGTCCACTTACCTTTAGCAGATCCTTGTTATGGTTCACCTGGAAAAATAGACATTATTCTAGGAGTAGAGGGTTATAGTCAAATATTATTAAGTGGTCTTCTTAAGCATTCATCACCCAGTGGTCCGATTGCTCAGAATACCCAGCTAGGCTGGATCATATCTGGCAATGCAGGTCGTACAAGAGAGCAAACACCAAGAGCTGTTAGTTATCACCTAAAAGTAAAAGAAGATAGTATGCTGAAACAGTTTCGAGATATCGAGAGAAAGCCAGACATAAAGGAAAGGAAATTATGTAAAGAAGAAAAGAGATGTAAAGAAATAGATGAGACTACAGCTGCAAGAATTACTAAAGGCAGACATGTTGTGAGATTACCCTTTCGAGATCCTGATCCACAGTGTATGTATGATAAATCCAAGGATGTCGGAATAAAGAGATCTAGACAGTTCTTAGGGAACAAATTTAACAGAGATGAGTTTAAGGAAGTACTTACCACGATGGATGTTGATCACGTAGCACAATCCCGTAGAGTTGAACGTTTTCACTGATGTGTCTCAGGTGGCATATGCTGCAGCCGTGTACCTAAAGTCTAAGAGGTAAAGTGGTAATACTTACATATATATCGTTGCAGCCAAACGTGTTCAAAAGCTTATTAGTACTATTCCAAATTTTGAGTTGTGTGCAACTATGATTGGAGTAAAGGTGTTGTTTAAGGTATTCACAGATTGAAGATACCTAAGGAGAAGTTATTTGCCTGGTCCAATTCCACTCTACTTTTAATTTTAGCTTGGCTTCGAAGAGAACCGAGTTGTTAGACCACAAGATAAAAGAGGTTTCCGAAATTTCGACCAGAATACGACCACTGGATTCACATTGCCACAGATCAAAACCCACTGACTCTGCCTCAAGAACAAGAGGTACTTCGGTCAGAGAACTGAGAGCACGATTTGTGGTGGTATGTTCCAGACGTAATGCAAGTGAGTGATATTCCCTGTAAGAAAATAGATGTCAGCCCTGACATAGAAGCGAGAACAACCACGGTGCTGGCAATTTATCCTAAAGAAGATTTGTTTAGCTGAGACTTCCAAACTTGAGTGAATCCAGAGAGTATTATTATACTGCATGAAAAGAGTCGGAAACCTAAAACAAAAGTGATACAAGTGTTAAAGAAATGGACGAAGTATTTGATAGAAGTCTAAAAGCTGCGCAATCATTTTATTTCCAAGATTATTTAATTTGTCGGAGAACTACGAGAAGTGTTACAAAGAAAAACCAACTGCACCCCCTATCCTCCATTTTCATTGAAACGGAGTGTTCAGGGTGGGCGGCCATATTACCCAATGTTCTTTTTCTTACAATGAGAAACAATTTTGCCTAGTGACTCGCTCGTCAGAGAGAGGGAGAGTACTAGCAACACTTACCTTTTTTGAGCCTGGTGGAAGTCGCTTAAGTTGTATATCCAATCTACTTTTTGAGTGAGAGTATAGATAATCCAATGCCCTTGACGCCCGATCACTTTTTGATCGGTGAACCACTGGTTACAATTTCAGAACCAGATTACTGAGACGCGTCTTACTGGCGTTCAGCGATGAAAGCTTACTCAAACGATGGTTAATGTGACTTTAAATAATATACTTAAATGTTTCCCATAAAATGCTGTACCAGAAGTTATTGATTTTGTAGTATTTGAGATCAAAATATTTCATCAGCTAGAGATGACTGTGTATGAGATAAGAGTAGTTAAAACCATGCAGGTAAAGACAACCTTACCAGAGTAGTTAGTATTAAACCTGTTATCAAAAATACTATCTGTGAACGTCCATATAATAAGTTGTGTTCATTGCGAAAAGCCTAATAAGTTTTGTTAAATTTGAGTTATGTTTTTACTTGCATTATATCTTGTGTGTCTACCGTTACTTTATTGTGAGTTAGATTGATAGCAGATAATTTGCCTTATATTATGTTTAATGTAAATAAGTAATATTGTTGTTATTTCCATGATATGGCATTGCTATAACTATATTCATATTTATTTTAGTATGTATACTTTGGATGTTAGTTTGTCTAAGTGAACATTTTCAACAACTAATTGTAATAGCAACAAGACGTAAGTTAACTATTTTCCCTTTTTATAAGTTTGAAAAGGAACGAGTCCTTTTGGTGGGCGGGATGTTTAATACGAATAAGAGGTATGACAGATGACATAAGTACACAAAATAATATTGTGAATTGAGAACATTGACATTATAAAGATCCCACCCAGTATAGGTTCATATTTAGGCAGGTTAAATAGAAGTTGTTAGTTCGATAGTTGTTATTTTAGTTATAGGATGTGATAACAGATGGCACTGTACAAATTTTGTAATCCGCTACATCGCGCTATCGAAAACCTAATGTGAGCCTATATAAGCCTGAGTTACTTTCGAATAAACCGAGTTCCAACAGCAGTGTGGTGGTTTCATTGAGGTTACCCTACGCAGCAACAATCGGACTATTTCAACATCATAATGGGCATTGTCCAAAAAAAATCTCATGTACTTTTTATATTTTTTTTCGTTAAAATAGGGTATTTTAAAAATATAAATTAAATAATTTTGAAATTCATTGGCTAGTTTTTTCTCAATAATTTTTTAAAGTTTCGCTCTGACGTCATCATCGGCGGCGAATTGACTTCTGTAGTGTTTTAAATTTCCTTTCAATCTTATTTATAATGGCTGGTTCGTCAAATGCAAGTTCTCATTATGTGAAAGCTTACCAAAAGTTCGAAATGTAATGTTGGTCGAATTTATTGCTTATTTAACGCCATTGAAGGTCAAACTAAGGTTAAACATATTTGTTCAAAAATATAGGTAACTAATGGGTATTTTTTTCTTTATATACAGAAAAACGATCACTGACCTTGTTCCTCGAAATGTTTTTGTAATGAGCAAAATTAAAAAAAAATGGACAATCCCCATTGGGGAACAGGGCCATATTATAACAAGGTCCTAACAACATTGTTTCGGTCGCCCACCTTTCAACTTAATAGACAATCAAGTTATGTAAATGCCCTCCAGGCTGTTTTATTTTTAGCTGTACGCACGTACATACTTACCCGAAAACCATTAGGATATATTTTTTTAATTTTATTTTATGAAATAAGGGGGCAAACGAGCAAACGGGTCACCTGATGGAAAGCAACTTCCATCGTCCATGTACACTCGCAGCATCAGAAGAGCTGCAGGTGCGTTGCCGGCCTTTTAAGAGGGAATAGGGTAATAGGGGAGGGTAGGGATGGGAAGGGAAGGGAATAGGGGAGGGTACGGAAGGGAATAGGGTAGGGGATTGGGCCTCCGGTAAACTCACTCACTCGGCGAAACACAGCGCAAGCGCTGTTTCACGTCGGTTTTCTGTGAGAACGTGGTATTTCTCCGGTCGAGCCGGCCCATTCGTGCCGAAGCATGGCTCTCCCACGTATGGAGTATTTTAGAGTATAAGAAGCAAATATGACCAGCAGCATCGATACGGTTGTGCTGAGTTACCGCATCAGACCGCAAGGATATCAGCCAAACACACGGCACCGCAAGAATAATCGTTATTTTCAACAAAAAAAATTCTCACCTACCTCTTCATCAAGGAAGCTGGAAACCATCAGGATGCTTCAGCAGCATGTCAGCTTCAGCAGCGTCGTTGCGATCTTGCTGAGTTACGTCAGCAGATCGCACATCAACCTATCGGCTAGCTTGCGACGCCGTTGCGGCAACGATAAGGTAATATCCACCTACCTCTTCATCAAGAAAAGCATCAGGATGCTCCAGCAGCATGTCGTATATGACCAGCAGCGGTTCAGCAGCGTCGTTGCGGTCTTGCTGCGTGCCGGCGGCTGAGCGCAGGTACGTGAGCATCGCGCGCGCGTGTCGCAGCGGCGCCGCGCCCGCTCCGGGCCGCGCCGGCAACGCTCGCAGCACCGCGCCGTATTGCCGCGCGACGTACGATACGTTGCTCCACGAGTAACCGTACGAGATTCTGGTGAACTGGAGATATTGGCTAGTTAATTGGTAACTAAGGGTCCACACACATACATGCGATTTCGCATCGCATCGCATATAATTATCTGCGACAAAATTCATAATAAAAATGGTATTACGATGCGATGCGAATTCGCAGTTTTGTGTGGGAGCCTAAAAGAGCCATTAGACTGTGCATTAAATATCTGTCAGTTTTGTTTTGATTTTGTTTTGAATGGCATATAAACCCGGAAATGACCCACAAATGAGGAAATACAAGAAATGTTATGATGTATTGGTTATCCGAGTTACAATTTCGACGAAAATCTGATCAATTACCCTGACAAGTTTGGCGTGTAGTGAAATACAGGAAACATCGCAAAGTAACGCACCATCTGGACACAAAGCTGCCTGAGCAGCTCTGGATTTATGTATATTGTATAGGCAGTATAAACAATGGCTAATGGGCAGCAGCTTCCTATGGCGTCCTAGGGTAGGGGGGGCAGCAACGTCCTAGGATGGCGAGGATGGCGGCAGAGTTGGTACATAGGGGCGGCGAAATAAATAAATAAAAGTTATCTATACTCATAAAAATATTAATTCAGCCCTGGCCCCAGTGCCTCAGTAGCAGACTGCAGTTATAGATTTAAGAAACAGAACTTACTAAACATAAGCTAGGCACTTTTTAAGATTAGCAACGATTATGCAAATATCTTATAACCGGGAAGTGCGATCGCTCATAATAAATTACCAGCAGCTGTGGTCGTAATCGTCTACATCAAGGTGGTCATTTATCATCCCTGGGCTAGTCTATCGCGATGTTTTTACTTTAAGTTCTTAGAAACTGCCACGAGATTTAACTGAGTACTTAAAGTCTGTTCAACGTAGCGATAGAGAGAAGTTCGGTCAATAACCTATAGTCTTGTCTCTTTCACACACAGGTACACAAAATAATATTGGTACGCAACTCGCATAGTGACTGCGTGGAAACAGAAAAATATATTTTGTTTGTAAAGAGCTGCGATGAAGAGCTGATTAAGATCGACGAATCGAATCGAATTCGATAGTCGATTTTTTACCTGTTTGTAAATATCCCGCAGCGAGTCGGACACGCAGCCGGAGAAGTCGGGGAGGGTCCACTTGACGCCATGTTGGATCGTCTTCGGCTCGCAGAATCTGTAAACATTCTCTTATTACCAGAAAGTAACAAGAAGACTTTACTGTCACAGAAGTGGGAGAAGAGGGAGGTAGGTTTTTTTATAAGCTCGAAAGCTATCTCCACCTATATGTAAATTATGTAGGTATAGGTTGGGTTTTATTTTCGTTTTTGTAGGTTTTATTCTTTTGGCCCACCGCCAATGATATACATCATTGCCTACCACTCATTAACTTCTGAGTTCTGAGGTTTTTAGATTTATGTATGATTATGTAAGGTTAGAAAACTTGGCTCTACATGAGATCTCACTACTTTTTCACCACGAACTATATGTTCTCATCTTGGCAACATTTTTACATGAAAATGTTTTTGGTGGGATAAATTATTATGAGCAAAGATTCCTAAACCTTTATATTATAAAACTACTTACTAACTGATGTTGTGTTGCCGAGTGAGTGAGTTTACCGGAGGCCCAATCCCCTACCCTATTCCCTTCCGTACCCTCCCCTATTCCCTTCCCTTCCCATCCCTACCCTCCCCTATTGCCCTATTCCCTCTTAAAAGACCGGCAACGCACCTGCAGCTCTTCTGATGCTGCGAGTGTACATGGACGATGGAAGTTGCTTTCCATCAGACTAACCAAAAAAATCAAACATCGTCCTTCTCTCTTCACGCGCACGCCCGTTTTTCATATGCCAGATGAAAAAGAACGTCGCGGAGTCATCGACAAATTTTCTCAATAACTCGATAAGTATTGTACTTTATGCAGAAAAATCAATAAAAATATAAGATATTCTAATCACTTTTATTTGTAACTAATTGTAAACTGGTAATTCACAATACAAAACTCCATAAAACAAATTGACAACCAGAACAAGAGGGAACAAAACGTTCTAAGTGAACGGAAGCGGAAACATATAATTTTTTTTTTTTTTTTTAAGCTTACATATTCACAAAGAATATTATTAAATGTAAAATTATTACTTAACACTCCCACTAATTTTACATTTAACACTATCATTAATTTAACATTTAAAAGAAACAACTAACTTTCTAACTTAACACTTAATATTAACATAAAATTTCTTTTCTGTTGGCGTTAAATTTAATAGCAGATAGAGGCTTAGTTAAAAAGTCAGCTAATTGTCTTGCACTTGGAATATAATTAACCTTTACAATACCTTCCTCTACCGTCTCACGAATAAACTTGTATTTAACATCAATATGTTTTGACCTTTGGTGATATACAGGATTACAAAGTAATTTAATTGCAGCTTGATTATCTACAAACAACTCTATACAATTATAAGTTTCACCTAATTCGAACAAAAATTGTTTTAACCACAATAACTCTTTTATGGCATCGCATGCTGCCATGAACTCTGACTCCATTGTAGACAGTGCAACTGTTTGCTGTTTATGACTTTTCCAAGTAATTGGACCATTATTCATTAAAAATATGTATCCTGTAGTTGATTTTCTAGTCTCTACATCATTAGCATAATCAGAGTCTGAGTAACCAATAACTTTACTATTACTTTTATATTCAATACCTAAATGTTTTGT